>NC_030834.1:6437500-8837500 GCF_001704415.2 Capra hircus | reverse complement strand
ACAAATACCTATTTGAGTCTCTGCTCTCAGTTCCCCTGGGGTTGCGGCTCAGCTGGTAAAGAATCCGCCGGCAATGCGGGAGACCTGGGTTCAATCCTTGGGTGGGAAGATCCCCTGGAGGAGGGAAAGGCTACCCACTGCAGTATTCTGGCCTAGAGGATTCCATGGACTGTATAGTCCATGGGGTCGCAGGGTCGGACATGACTAAGCCACTTTCACAGATACCTTGGAGAAGGAAATGCCAGCCCACTCCAGTACTCTTGCCTGGAGAATTCTATGGACAGAGGAGCCTGGAGGGCTACAGTCCATGGGGCTGCATAGAGTCGGACATGACTGAGTGACGGACAAACATAGATACCTAGGTGTGGAGTAGCTGGACCCAGAGTCATTCTGTTTAACTTTTTAGGAAGCACCAGACTGTCTTCCATTCAAATGTCATTTTATTTTCCATCCTTCTCACTCATCAGCTCTGAACATGGAGAGGACAGACCCAGACCCCTGGAGAAACAGTCAAGCTGCAAGTGTTGCAGAGAAGATGTGAATCTGACTCCATGTTGGAATTGTTTCTTTGGCTTGCTTTTCATTGCTTCTGTTACTATAATCATACAGAAGGGCCTGCCACAGGGAATCCTGCCCCTCTGCCTGACTGTTTAACTAGAGTGCCTTTGTTCAGAACCCTGTCCACGTGCAGATGGCAAGAAGGAAGAAATTAACACATACCCCTGCCTGAGGCTTGCCATTCTAGATGTTTGCAAGACTCACGGCCTGTGCTTCCTCACCTCCCCCCATCTCTGATCTATACAAGAACCTGGCACCCGCTTCCCAATAAGACAGTCATTTGCAGGCACTAGCTGCCATCTTCTTGGTCAGCCGGCTCCCCGATTAAAGTCTCTTCCTCGCCTCAGCCCCTCTTCTCTCGGATTCATTGGCCCACTGTGTGGCAAGCAGGGTGAGCTTGGACTCAGTAACACAAGTTGCTAGGAGTTCCTTAAGAGGCAGAAGGAGATTTCTCAGCACAAGAGTCTCAGAGAGAAGGGTGGGGGCCAGGTGAGGCCCACAGCTCTGAGGACAGGCTCGTTCCAGGGCGGAAGGGGCAGACGGAGGGAGGCAGTGTGAAGGTCTGTAGAGGGAGGAGCTGTTTTCTCGGAAATAAGCCACCTGAGAGCCAAGTGGAGATGCTCTTGCCCTGGTGCCTGTGGCATCCAGGTGATGGCATAGCCCTGAGAAAAATCCCTGTAAGGCAGGCCTAAGGAGCAACGCTTCTGAAAGAGGGGATCTGGACCGGGCACGCGCCCCTTCTCCCCAGGTGCTCTGCAGGCCGGCTGCAGCCAACGGCAGCCCCTCCGTGTCTCTACCTGGAGCAGCTTCCCTCCAGGCTCTTACTGATGCCCCAGCATCTCATTCGAGCACCAGCCTTCCCAGGAGAGCCTTCCTGGCCGCCCGCCCCCCACCCAGGCTGGTCATGCCCACTCGCTCAGCACGTCTCCACCACCAGGCTGCTGGCTTTCTGTTCATCACCCCATGAAGTTGTGTTCCTCGAAATGACACCTCTGTCTCCCCAAAACCTAGCATGGTTGAAGCTCTTCACATATTTTTGGAGGGGTGAAGGATATTTCCCAGGCAAGTTTCTGTAGTCAAGGGCATTGGTACATACTGAGATAGGGTCTCTCTTGACCTCGGAACTCCTGACTTGGGGGCTGGAGAATTCTTTGCTGGGGGGGGGGGGTGGTTCCTGTGCATTGTAGGATATTCAGCAGTACCCCTGGCCTTAACTCACTGGATGCCAGCACCCTTCAACCCACTCTCAACAACCGAAATGCTTCTAGACTTTGCCGAATTTCCCCTGGGGACTGGGGGGCGGGGGCGGGTTGTGGACCACGTCCAGTGAGAACCTCTGCACCAAGATCCAGGCAGGGCCCCTTGGGGACGTTCTAAAAGTGCAAAGCCTGGATGTGGACTCCAGACAATGTATGAAATCTCATCAGAAATACCACATTTATTATCATCTCCTGAATGATTTATAACTTTATATATCTTGTGAATAATTAAGAAACGGGCCTGGGAACCTCTTCCAACAGATCGTCTGATAGGAATCTTAAATCATTTGCTATAAGATATTGACCCTGGTCTGATTCATTATTTACAAACCTCACTAAAGCCTGGGCTGTGGAAATGCTGCGTCAAAGCAGTTCCCATCCAGATCTTATTTAAAAAGAACTTAGAAAATGTGGAGGGAGGGGGAGGGGAGATGAAAATTTATAAAGGCCCAAACTTTCCGATGGAGGAAATTTCACCCAAAGCTTGTTTAACAGAAGAGGGTGAGGTCCGAGGATGAGGAACGCCCAGAATTGTAGCCCCAGGTGAAGTATATCCTAATTAGAAAGGGATGGGTGAAACATTTGCTAAATCATTTCATATTCTTGAGCTCCATATATACTGGCTTCCTTTGGGGGACCTTCCTTCCTGTGTGCAGAGGGGAAAAGTCACAGCCATTGAGCAGGGAGGGATGAGAAAATGAGGCCTCCTCGTCTCGAAGTCTGTGTGGCTGGACAAGGTTGGTCCCCAGCGGCTCCCATCTCCCAAGACCAGCAGGTCCCCCACCTCGCCCCATGCCATTGCGAAGGTCCCAGGTGGGGAGGTGAAGCCTGTGATTCTGGAATGTTCCCGAGCAAAAGAACATCCCACATTGGGGATCTGGCTGGAAATACTGATTCAGGGACCACATCCACGGAGATCTTCCTTCTGTCATTCTGAGGCAGGACCCAGATGGTATTTTATATATTTATATATACTTTTTATGATGGGCTCTATGCTGGGACACAGGTAAGACAAGGACCCCACTGAGAAATGCCACCCTAAAGAGGAAAAGGGCCCAAGGACTTGCAGAGGCTGCACCCACGAGGGCCTGGAGACGCATTCCAACACCTAGACGCTCTGTAGCTCTGGCCAGCTGACACAGATTTTGATTGGGTGACACCATACCCAGAAAAAAGGGCTTCCCAGGGGGCTCAGTGGTCAAGAATCCACCTGACAATGCAGGAGACTTGGGTTCAACCCCTAGGCCTCGGGAAGACTTCCTGGAGGAGGAAATGGCAACCCACTCTAGTATTCTTGCCTGGAAAATCCTATGGACAGAGGACTCTGGAGGGCTATGGTCCAAGGGGTTGCAAA
Organism: Capra hircus; assembly: GCF_001704415.2. Lineage (NCBI taxonomy): Eukaryota > Metazoa > Chordata > Mammalia > Artiodactyla > Bovidae > Capra > Capra hircus. Next base: position 8,834,329 of record NC_030834.1, on the reverse strand, counting down.
GAGTTGGATACAACTTAGAGATTAAAACAACATAGTAAAACTGGAAGTTAGTCAAAGGGAACTAGGAATTTGTGTATTTTCAGTTTTGTCACAAATCCAAACGTCCAGTCATTTAGCAATAATGTTGGCCTTTCAAATTTTACCGTCTAGAGACTTAAGAAAAAGGGATCCAACATACAGATTCTTAAAATCTACCCCCAGAAAATCCAGTTCAGTAGACTGAGGAGGGCAGGACTCTGGGATTTTAACAAGCACTGGGATTCACGTAGTGGCAAGCACACTATGGCCAGAGGTCGCTCATGAACCCCTAGCTCCATGGGTCTTAGAATAGCAAGGCTACCAGAGACCCGTGAAACAGGCAGCCTTGGGCAAGAGCATTCCCAAGAGCCCCAATTCCTGGGACGATGAGCAGACACCAGTTCTAGAGAGAGGCAGCGCAATCAGCTCTGAGCTAGGCAGAGTCGAGCTGGGAGAGGCGGGGGAAGGGGTCGGCCTGGCACCCACCAGCAGCAGCCCACGCTCACACCTGCAGAGCGCCTGGTCCTGCTGGAGATGCTCTGACTGGGGCACCTGGGTTTTGCACGCCGGGAGCACAGCTGGGGATGGAGGTCGCAGCCTCTACTTGACGAAAGCTCCATCCAGAGTCAAGACAAGCTGCACCCCCTCCGTGATGAAGGGGCCTATCTGTCCCTTTTCGCTCACTGTCCTCCAAACTCACGGGCAGCAGTCACCGTTCTCAAGAAGGGTCCTCTCTGCAGCCTCCATGTCCAGAGCAAGCCCCTGTCTCCTCCTGGACCACACACCTGCCCAGGCCAGCCCCTCCCACCAGGGAGGCCCACTCCCCTTTCCCGAGGTTTCAGTGCAGACTACGACTTGTCTATTCAGACCGATGTGGACTGCAACAGCTCTTGTATTAGTCTCCAATTTCTTCTTTTTTTTTTTTTAATGTTTATTGGAATACAGTTGATTTACAATGTTGTGTTACTTTCTTTTGTACAGCCGAGTGAATCAGTTACACATATACATAAATCCACTCTTTTTAGATTCTTTCCCCATATAAGGCCATTACAGAGTATTGAGTAGAGTCCCCTGTGCTCTGTAGTAGGGCCTTATTAGTTACCTATCATTTTAAACAAGAAGAATTTTTAAAAATTTATTTGGCGCACCAGGTCTTAGTTGAGAAATGCCGGATCTTCAGTCTTGGTTGGGGCATGCAGGATCGAATTACCTGACCAGGGATCAAACCCAGGCCCCTGCGCTGGACGTGAGAAGCCTTAGCCAGGGAAGTCCCTAGTCATCTGCTTTATATATGGCCGTGTGGATGCGTCAGTCCCAATTCTGATTCATTTCTGAGTCTGAATCTTCTCTCCCCAATTGGACTGGAAGCCACTGGAAGCTAGGGCTCTGGATATGCCCACCTAACTTCCCACAACTCTAGGCAGGGGCTGAATCCAGAGTGAGGGCTTCAACAAATCCCCCCCTTAAGTATTGATTAGACTCTCCCCTCCCCCGCTTTCCCACTGACCATTAGATTCAGGCGTCGCTCCCAGGGCAGCACTCAGTGGGAATGGAAAGGGAGAACTCTGCTGTGGACCAGCTGGGTGCTAATTCCAGGCCCCCCACTGCCCATGCAATGCAATCTCCTGCCAGTTACCTAACTTCTCTGAGCCTGGATTTTCTCATCTTAAAAATGTAGGCGGAAACTCAACAACAAAAAAATAAACCATCTGATTCAAAAATGGACAAAGGACTTGAGTAGACATTTCTCCAGAGAAGATACACAAATATGCCCAATGAGCACATAGGAAGATGCTCAGCGTCACTAATCACTAGAGAAATGCCAGTCAAAACTATAGTGAGGTACCATCCACACCTACTAGGGGGCCGCTATCCAAAAGGCAGAGAACGAGTAGTGAGGAGGCTGTGGGAAACCTGGAACCCCCAAATGGATGTTTGTAGACCATGTTCATGGAGGCATTATTCACAATAGCCAAAACATGGAAGCAACCCAAGTGTCCACGAGCAGACAGTCATGTGTGTGGCATGTGTGTAATGCAATGCTATTCAGCCTTAAATAGGAGGGAAAATCCTCTAGCATGTTACAACATATGTTAACCTTGAGGACGTGATGCTAAATGAAATAACCCAGCCACAAAAGACAAACACTGTCTAAGTTCACTTACGCAAGGTCTTTAGAGGAGTCAAATTCATAGAGACAGTGAGTACGGTGGTGGTTGCAAGGGCTGCAGGGAGAGGGAAGGGGGCATTATTGTTTAATGGGTACAGAACGTCAGATCTGTGAGATGAAAAGAGCTTGTGGATGGATGTTGGTGGTGGTGGTCGTGGCTGCACAAGTATGAAGGGACTTAATGCCACTGACCTTAAACATGGTTAAGATTGTAAATTTCATGTTTTATGCATTTTACAAGTAAAAGGGGAAAATGGGGATGGTCATAACCAGCATAGTTGTTCTCTTAAAAACCAAATGAAAAAAAAAAAAAAAAACAACCAAATGAGATGTGAAAGAACCTGGCACACCCTGAATGTTTCCTCCCCTCCTTCTTCCTCCTGGTCACGGGAATGCATGCGCTTGACCCAACAACAGGAGCAGAATGTAACAGCAAGTGGGGTCCAGGCAGCCGACATTCTGCCTCGGGGGCTCCCCTCATGGAGCTTATTCCTCATCAGTAAATGAGGAGGGAATCTCACCAGCTTCAAGAGCCCAGAGCCCCTCTCCAATGACAGTTAAGGGTTTCCGGTGTCCACAGCTTGTGACCCCGGGGCACACAGGTTCAGCATATGCCCACCTGAGTGTTATGGGCTGAATTGTGTCATCCCCTAATCTCTCCCCGGCAAAAATCGACATGTTGAGGTCCTAACCCCCAGGACCTCAGAATGTGACCTTACTTGGAAGCAGGCTCTTTACACAGGCAATTGAGTTAACATGAGGTCAGTGTGACTGGTAGCCTATAAAAAGGGAAAGTGTGGACACAGAGAGACACATACGGGGAGGATGTCACATGACACAAAGGCAGAGACGGGGTGACACGTCTACAAGCCAAGGAACACGGAAGACTTGGAGCAAACCACCCGCAGCAAGAAGAGCGGGCTGGCACCTTTCCCCATCACAGCCTCAGAAGGAACCGGCCCTGCTGACACCTTGATCTCGGCCTTCCAGCCTCCAGAAATGCTAAAGAGTAAACCTCTGTGGTTCAAGCTGCCCAGTTTGTAGTCCACTGTTACAGCTGCTGACCTAGCAATCAAATACACCAAGTCCTGAAAGACAGTGTGGATTTAGAGTCTGGGAAGTTGCACAGAGCCCTGGAAGCTGCCTGGGAACAGAGGGCAGGGGCTGTGCTTGTCAGGATGCATGCATCTTGTAAAGCCCCTCCCGAGGACCATGGCTGGGGAGGAGGGCTCCCTGGAGCGGGGAGGGGCAGCCCGAGAGAGGCACCTACAGTCCCGAGGACAGGGCCTCAGCAGCCCCCGGTGGTTTATTATTTATAAGGTTCTGTCATCATTCTGCTCTAACTCACTTCAGAGAGTTTTTAATATTTCAGAAACAGATGAGCCTCGCATTGCCCAAGCTGATTCGTGCTCTTAGTCATACAAATCACTTCCTCCCAAGGAATGAGGCAAGATGACTTCAAGTTAAACATCTCAGAGGTTGTGCAGAGGGAAGGAGCTGGTCCCCCTGGAGGCTCCAGCACCCCTAAACAGAGCTGGGACATAGCCATCGGGAGCTCTGGCTCCCGCTCTGAGCCCAGGTTGCCTCTGTCCATCCCCCACTGCCCTGCCTGGTACCGTCACTTGCCATCTGCTGGGTGCTGGGCCAGGCCCTCTGTGCCCACTACCCCACAGACCCCTCCAATACTGCTACCCCCCACCCATCTCAGAGAAAAAGAAACTTGGGTCCAAAGAAGTTCAGTTAACACGCCAGAAGCTCCCCTGATGGTGATCTGAAGCCAAGATTCTAGTCCAGCTCTAAAGCCCAAACACCCAGCTCCTCCTCCCAACTGACCCATCCTACTGAAGGTCATCCCGGGGGAAGGTGACAGTGATGGCAAAGATCCGGGGTCAGACCCCGAGAGTCGTGGGGACACAGCCAGCCGTGGGCGTCTGATTAGCACAGCTGGGGCGCCTGCCAAGCGGGTGCAGGCCCTTGCTTCATAATCCTCAATCTAGACTATAAAAGGAATATAAGATTTTTTTTTTTTTAAAGGTGACGCCTGCAGCAAGGCTTCATGAAGCCTTGGAAAGAAGGGAGGTTTGCCCAGGTCTTTCCCTGGCATGATCTTTAAGAGATCTGCTGGGGTCTCCCTTCCCCACTGCCCTGGCCCCAAATCTCAGAGCCTGTCCTACCCACTGTCCGAGGGCCCATGTCCCTGGGGACAGAGGCAGAGGTCTGACACAGAACCACCAGCAACGTGGACACGTAACAGGGAGGGGAGGGGCCCAGATTTTTGGACATCCTGGGGTGGGGGGAGGGCAGCTGCTCCCTGGGGTGGGCAAGGCTGGGGACATGTACCCGGGGCCTTTGAGGGGGTGCCCTGGGCTGTAGAGGGGAGGCCCGCTCTGGACTCAAGCTTCTACTTTCACTGAACGGCCCACTGCCACTTACCAAGGTTCCTCAGAAACCTGGAAATGCCTCTGTTTCAGATCATGCTTTGTCTCACATCCATTACAATTTGTTTTGACTAAATTAAATTTAATTTCAAAGGCTTCCCTGGGCCTAGGAGAAGGACAGGGAGTTGGGGTGAGAACTGTGAAGCAGCAGTTTCCTGAGGTCAGCCGGCTCATCTTCATGCCTGCCCCCGCCCCCAGTCACATGCCCTCGGGCCCTTGGACGGCCAGCGGTGCTGGACGAACACCCAGCTCTCGGAGTGCCCTGGAGAGAGCGGGCACCCGAGGGACCGTGAGTCCCCTCCACCCCTCTCTTCATGTCTGGGCACGCTGTCCTAATGAGGAGGCAACGACAAGCACCCACGTCATCCCCGACAATAACCAAGGAGACCCCAGCGGGCCTCCCCGATGGCCGCCCCACTCTCCAGGTCTGCAAGGACAAAGTTTAGCACCGAGGGCTTGGCTCCTGGCTCCAGCCTCATCTGCCTCTCTGCTCCCTTCAGTGTCGTGACTTACTACGTTTCTCCGGGATGACGGGCCCTCCGAGGGGCATTCCTCTGAGCCCTTTCACCACGGATGTCCAACTCTGAGAAGAAAGAGCGTTGTCCCACTGGCAGGACTCTCAGGACGCACAGGTGGGAGACTGCGGTGGTCCAGGGGAAGGCACTGTGCTGGCCCCAGGGAGGCCCTTGGGACAATCTCCTCCAGGCATTTATGGAGCCTGGGGTGGCGGCTGGAAGAGCAGGGAACCAGGCTAGAAGGCACCAGAAGGACCACATCGCCGTCCTCCCACCCCCTTCCTCCCCTTTCTTCAAACCCCAGGCCATCCCGCCTTCCCCCAGGCTCTGGGGTCCGGAAGCTGGGTCTCTGCAGCCCCCTTGGCACATGGTGTCAGCTGCACCAGGCTCCTGCCCACAGGGACTGGCAGCACCAGCGGGGGCACAGGGATCTGGGTGAGGAGGAGAGAGGGGTGATGCACAGACGGGTCCACGAGGAGGGAGATGAAAGCCTCCTTAGCCCTGGGCACCTAGAAGTCCTCGAGAGCATGGTCACTGGCCTCCCCACCCTACACATCAGCAGCAGGGCCTCAGTGTTGACACTGAACAGCTACAAAGGTGTGAAGGGAAGAGCTCCAAGTGCCCCGGCTGAGTGGAGCCTAGACTCGACCCCCAGGCCCCCCAACCCCCAATTCCCGGCTCTTTCTAATGGGCCACCCAGCATCAGGGCCAACTCAGTGCCCCAGTCGGACATGTGCACACACAGGAGGTGGACGCTCACAAGGTCCGGCTCACCCCGCCCACTGCGCCAGGTAACGGCGGCCCGAAGCGCATGGGGCATGTGGCCACGGGCAGCAAAGTGCAGGCTGTCCCAAGTGTGATGGGTCCCCGGGGCACCCTCTCTTCCACAGGGACCACAGCTTCTGTGCGTTCTCTTTGCTGTGTTTTCAGATGACCTAAAGTAGCCAAGGGCTGGGGGAGGGGAGGCAGACAGGCAGGAGAAGTGAGGACCAAGGACACCTCCTTCCTCCGCCTTCATCACTGGGTTACCTCCAAGGCTCACCCTGTGGCCCAGAGCACGCCTGGTGGGCCCTGGGACAGCACCCTCCCACCAGGACAGAAGCCTTCGCCTCCCATTGACTTCCCTGGCCTTGCTGCCCCAACACGGAGGCCAGTCTCCTTTTCTGCAGGCTGTGAGCCACCCTCCCCCACTGGCTGTCCTGTCCTGAGTCCGTGACCCTTCCCTACCCATCTCCCAGCCCCACCCGGGAACGGGGCTGACCTTGAGCATACACCTGAATGGGGGGGGGGGGTGTGCATATAACATTTCCCTTAACCTTTAAGCCGCACAGAGGAGTTGAGGAGGAACTGCAGGCCTGTTTTACAGGGAAGAAAACTGAGGCTCATAAAGAAGCATACAGTGCGGCTTAGACGGAGCGGAAGTCTGTCCGGCCTCAGAAGCCAGGTGCTTTCCTTTACGGCAACCACTGAAAGGTCTCACTTCCAACCTGAACGCTGAAGAACTGAGAAACAAACCTCCCAACCCCCTTCACCTGATCCTCACTGGACTGACTGATTTTATTAAGAAACTAAGAGTCGCTGGGTACCCTTCCCGTTTCTGTACCACTTCTAGGTTTTCTGAGCAGTTCTATATACATTGTCACATGTTGATGGGATGATCCATCAGGGGCTTCCCTGGTGGCTGAGTTGGTAAAGAATCCGCCTGCAATGCAAGAGACCCCAGGTCAATTCCTGGGTCAGGAAGATCCCCTGGAGAAGGGATAGGCTACCCACTCTAGGATTCTTGGGCTTCCCTTGTGGCTCAGCTGGTTAAGAATCTGCCTGCAATGCAGGAGACCTGGGTTCGATTCCTGGGTTGGGAAGATCCTCCGGAGAAGGGAACAGCTACCCACTCCAGTAATCTGGCCTGGAGAATTCCATGGACTGTATAGTCTAAGAGGTCACAAGGAGTCAGACACGACTGAGTGATTTTCACTTCAATTTACTTCATTACGGTTCAGGCAGGTGTTGTGGAACTTTTTCTTGTCAATAAAGGCCACTTGATCAATATAAAACTAATGTAAAATGTAAAACTGAGTGTGATTTAGTAGAAAGACTTATTTTAAAATTTGTAAATTTAAGCAATTTCGGCATCTAATATTTTAGAAAAACAACAATATTGTACGAAACTTCCACACTGACACAGAAGGACCCCGGGAAAGGGACCACCAGGCACAGCACAGGCTGGAAAAGTGAGAGCCCAGCTGCACAAGTGCACACACGCTCCTGACACGAACCCCAGGCTGGGGCAGGGGGCAGGGTCCTTGGGGAGGCGGGAGACCTCGGTCCTGGCGGCACACGTGGACTGTGGAGCCCGCAGAGTCCCTCCTCTCCAAGCAGTGGGACCTTGGGAAGGTTTCTGAATTGCTCTCGGGCCTCAGTCTCCCCATCTATGAGACTACTGGTGCCTAGTTTACAGGAGGGTAGATTCATCATTTCATTCAACAAATACTTATTAAGACCTACTACTTCTAGACTCTTTCTAGACTCTGGAAGCAGAGTAGTGAATGAGCCAGACAAGGTCCCTGGTCTCAGAGAATGTGTTTGGTTTTTTTTTTTAACTTTTTATTTCTTAGTCGGGCTTCCCTGGTAGCTCAGTTGGTAAAGAATCTGCTTGCAGTTCAGGAGACCTGGGTTCGATCCCTGGGTCAGGAAGATTCCCTGGAGAAGGAAATGGCAACCCCCTCCAGTATGCTTGCCTGGAGAATCCCATGGACAGAGGAGCCTGGTGGGCTACAGTCCAGGGGGTCACAAAGAGTTGGACACGACTGAGCGACTAAACTACCACCACAATCGATCAACAACGTTGTGATGGTTTCGGGTGGACAGCGAAGGGATTCAGCCATACATATACATGGCAGAGAATGTACTTTTTTAACGCAGGTAGAGAGAGACAGATAAAGCACCAGAGATAGGATGATTCCAGACAATGAAGAAGATCACACAGAATAACGTGCTGGTGGGTGGGCGGACGGCTGGTGGGGAGCTGAGTGGGGACTTCGGAGCAGTCTTTCCTGGGGAGGTGACATTTGTGCTGAGACAGGCATGGAGGACCCAGGGGGCTCCAGGGGGCAGTGACATGGACATGCACCAAGGCCCTGAGTGGGGCGGGGGCCTGGGGAACGACCACAGGGCAGCACGTAAGGGGGAGGCTCAGGCTTGGCAGTCACACCTGGCGCCCAGCTGGGGGTCAGTGACCCAGGGCATTGTCAGTCCTGGCAGGACACAGTCCACTAGGAGTCCAGACAGCGACGTTCTGGTAGGGAGCGGGTCCGACAGCAGGGGCTTCGCCCGCTCTGAGACCTGTGATGGTATCCCAAATGCCGTCTGCAGCAGCAACAAGAACTAATAGCGAGCTTTGTCTACACCAGACGGGGAGAGCCAGGGTGGCCCCCAATACTCAACCCACTGGGGAGACAGCACCCAAAGATTGACTATGTGCCCAGCCTGGGGCCGAATCCCCAGGCAGCGCTAGGAGGGCACGTCTTCGCATTTTCAACCTCGCCTCGGACAGGAGAGTCATCCCCTGCACGCACACGGACACACACCTGCCCCGTGGTCCAGGGCGAAGGTGGAAGTGGGAGGAGCCAGGGGGTGACCAGCCGGCCTTCTCGCCAGACATCATCTAGGAACCTAACCTCGAGCCAGGGTCGGGGGACTTGTTTATGAAAAGATGCTCTTCTGAATATCCCAGCTGCCATGGCCAAGATCAGATCACATCCCAGGGTTAACAGGGTAGAAATATACAAGTGCCGGGCTGTGATCTGATGGCCAAAGCTGGCTGCGTGCTTTGCATGGCCCTGTGCAAAATGAAAATGCAATGTTAAAAAATGAGGAATCTTTAAAAAAAAAAACTCCCAATTGAGAACCTGATGTATAGCAGCGGGAGCTCAGCTAGGTGCTCTGTGATGACCTAGGTGAACGGGATGGTGGGGCGGGGGAGTAGGAAGGAGGTCCAAGAGGGAGCGGATATATGTGTACACACAGCTGATTCATGTTGCTGTATAGCAGAAACTAGCACAGTATTGTAAAGCAATTATACTCCCATAAAAGAAAAAACAACGAGGAATAATTCAAAAGGACCACAACAGCATGTAGGCAAGCACAGGAGCTTTGCAAGAGCAGGGCCCCCCAGCAACTTCAGGGGTTTCCAGCCTCACCCACAGCTCAAAAAAAGGCACAAAGTTTTCAAACCCCAGCACCAGTGAGATCGAGGCCTCCTAGAGCTCAGACCCGTGTGACACCCCCACACACACCCCCACCCGATAGCATCCTCTGGGCCACTGGCCTCCAAGTTTGTTGTGAGCGATCAGATCAGATAATGAAGGTGGAAGGGCCAGGGTGGCAGGCGCTACCCAAACAGGACGGATTACTATTATTCAGCCAGACCGGCGAGCGCCGGGATTTCTGAAGAACATTGACATCCCCCGGCAATTAAGTCAAATTAACATAATTCCAACAAAACATCTAATTTTAGCTATGTGTAACAATCCCCCCTCAGCAGCACAGACACTGTGCCTCACATCGGAGCAGCGCAGCACCACAGACGCAGGAAGGAGACCAAGGCTCAGTGACACAGGCCTCCCCCCACAGGCAGGCACCAGATTGCTTCTATTTTCACAACCGAAAGACACGCTCCTGGATGGCTGATCTCACCCTCGCGGCCAGCCGTCCTGCTGGCCTGGCTCCTCCGAGCTTCCCCAGCGACTCAGGGGGTCTCAACACCCAGAGCAGCCCCCCTGGGAAAAAGACATAGCAGGGCCCCTGCCGGAGGTGAGATCCTGAGACTCTCCCATGGACAAGTCCTCTGGCCTCAGTTTTCCGGTCTGTGAAATGGGAGCAATAATGCTCATCACGTCTCCATGTGTCAAAAAGATCCTTTAAAAAGTCAACCATTGGGACTTCCCTGGTGGGTCCCGTGGTTAAGAATCTGCCTTGCAGCACAAGGGACCTGGGTTCGATCCCTGGTCAGGGAACTAAGATCCCACCTGCCGCAGAGCAACTAAGCCTGCATATCGCAAGTACTGAAGCAGCAGCTCTCTGGAGCTCTCATGCCACAACTAAAGTGTCCGTGAGCCACAGCAAAAGATCCCACATGCCACAGCAAATATCCCGAGTGTGCGACTAACACCCAATGCAGCCAAAAAAAAAAAACCACAAAACTTTTAAAAAAGAAGTCAGTGATTATTCTGTTTCTGCGCACATGCTGAATATAAATCATCAGATTCATTCATCCAACCAGTAGGTTCTAGGGACACAGAAATGACCACGGCACAGCCTCTCTGCAGGGTCTAACAAGGGGAGCAGCAGTCAGGCCAAGCCGTGGCAAGCTGCACCCAAGGATCGGAGCCAGCCTGCTGGCAGTTCTCATACAGTCCAGAAGCTGAGAATGGCTTTCACATTTTTAAATAGTAGGGGGGGAAATAAAAAAATAACATTTTGTAACACGTGAAAAGGTGCTGAAATCCAACTTTCAGTGTCCATAAATAAAGTTTTGTTGGAACCCAGCCATGCTCATTCATCTGCACACTGTCTATGGCTGCCTCTTTGCCAGGCTGGCAGAGCTGAATGCCTCCAACTGAGGCTGAAAAATATTTCCTATCTGGCCTTTTAAAAGTTTGCCCAACTCTGGACTTGCTTCTAGTAGGGTGACCTATTAGAAACTGTCCTGGTTTGTCTGGGACACAGGGCTTCCAATCCTAAAACCGGTTCAGTCCCAGGCAGACTGGGACAGCTGGTAATTGCTGGCATTTCAATCATCTATTCTGCCCCCTTTCCCTTAGTCAAGTGTGAGCCCCTAAAGAGCAGAAGCACATTTGCTGTGTGTAGGCCCCCACCCTAGACAAGAGCACTGAATAAAGAAAATTAAGGAAACAAACTACAAAATTCTAAGTATGCTGTGTCCACAAAAACAGGACACAGGAACAGTTTAAAATAAATACATGCTAACATACAGGAAACAGTGTATTCGAGAATGAGCTATGGATGATTTTAAAAAATGTTTCTCTGTTTAGTGAAATTCTTATAATGTTATTAGATCAGTTCTTAAAAAAATTAAAAATAAAAGCATGCCAACCTCTGGTTAAAACAAAACAATGATTGCTGGAATGGTGAGACTAGTAGGATGGATGGAACACAAAAGAGGGGCAATTATTTCTGCTTGGTAGTCAAGGACGTCTTCTCGGAAGAGGTGATAGTTTTTCTGGACTTTAAGGATGAATAGGAGTTTGTTGGGTAGCCAAGGGGAGAGGGGTTTCAAACTTTGAGTGCAGCATGGGGTACGGCAGCATGTAAGCAAGGACCCTGCACAAATAATGAAGCGGGGGAAGGGAAGAAGATAAGTGGGAAGGAAGAGCTTAGGCCAAGGATGGAGAACACAGTGTGCCTGCAAGAAGCTTTTCTTATCCCCTGTTTCCCCAAGAAAGAACACAATGAAATAGAGGGCAACTAAGACAGACAGGGCTTCCCAGGTAAGGAAACTGCCTTCCCAGTGGGAAGTTAAGGCCTTCTCGGTGGTAAGGAAACTGCCTGCAGTGTAGGAGACGCGGGTTCGATCTTTAAGTCGGGAAAATCCCCTGGAAAAGTAAATGGTAACCTGCTCCAGTATTCTTGCCTGGAAAATTCCATGGACAGAGGAGCCTGGCCGGCTGTAGTCCATGGGGTGGCAAAGAGTTGGACATGACTTAGCGACTGGACACAGCACAGCACAAGATAGATAACACATAGACAGACACACTTGGTAACTCAAGGGGCAACCAGGCCTTACCTCCCAGTAGTACCCAGAAGGCCCAGGTTTCAGAGCTTGCTCATGCATGTGCCTGGGAGAAGTGACCCCCCCCACCCCTGCCCTGGTCTCAGTTCCTGAGTATAGAATGAGGAGGTTTTCCTTCACAAACGTGCCCCCGAGGCTGCGGATGCATGGAATAAACCCAGCATCCACAGCAGGCCGTGGCTGGCCGTGCACGGGTCCCAAGCCGGGCCCGAGCTGCACGTGGGACCGGAGAGCACGAATTAGGACAGCGGCTGAGGGCTCGTGGGAACAATCCATCCAGAGCACCTTTCTGTCCACCCGGCCTGGGGAGGGCTCAGGCTTCTCCACCCAAACTCAGCCCCCTGGCAGCCTCCTCTGTGCCAGGGTGCCCGGGGGGCCCCTCCGCCCACGGTGCAGGGGAAACACCCCATCTCTGCAGGTGCTCCCACTTGCTGCCTGGACATGGCAGGGCCCTTTCCACGAAGAACCAAAGGACCAGAGCCCCTCAGTCCTTCTCCGAGTTCCTCCTACCAGGTCATGCTCAACGAATCCCAGCTCGTAAGGGCAGGGATTTCTCGCCACTTTTACACATGATAGCTGAGCCTGGGGGCCTGGCTCTAGCATGAGCTGGGCCACTAGGAATGGCTGTGTGATCTGATGAGCCACTTCCTGTCTCTGGACCACTGTCTCCCCACAAAGGGGCAGGGCTGTGAGATCCCCAAGGTCCCTTCCAAGATGCTGTGTTAGCTGGCCTACTCCAATCCCTCTGTGCTATGGGTGAGAGGCTCAGAGAGGCGAAGCGACGGTCCCAAGGTTGCCCAGCCACGTCTCAGCATCCTCAGTGCCGCACGCTCCCACGACCAGGCGCTGGTCGGGCACTGCCTCGGACGTCTCTCTGTATCCATCTCCAGGTCTCTGTGTGTCTTGAGTCTTCACGAGAGAGGGCTCATGCCTTCTCTGCCACGTGGTTTGGAGGCCCGCATAGAACGGGATGCATTTTACCTTGCAGAGTCATGGAACTGACCTGTGTGGCGTTCTTGTCCACCTCCAAGCTCGGTGCTAAGGGCTTTTAAAATGTCCTCTATTTCCAGCCCCTCATGGTTCCGCCCTTAGGAATGTATTTGATTCTGTCTGAGCCTCATCACAGCCCTAGAGGTGGTAAGGTGCAGGCTTTCCGATTCGGCAGTTGGTGTGAACCCCAGCCCTGGCTCTGATCAGCTGTGTGACCTGGGACGGTTACTTAACCTTCCTGAGCCCTCCAAGGTCCTGTATAATGGCCCATTCAGCCAGCCTCCCGGGTGGAGTGGGCTCAGGTGAGTCACATCCCCCGCTGTCCCTTCTGTTCCTCAGCAGAGAGAACACGGGCCACTGATGGCCGGGCCTCGCTGCGTCCCTGCGGGCGGCGAGGTAGGCGGCTGGTGGATGCGGAAAACCAAATGCAACACGGATTTCAGTGCACCACACGCTACATCTGCTTCTACCAGCTTGTTACAAAACTCCAGGACTTCAGAGAGAGACAGTCTGAAGACACACAGCACAGGTATGTCCAGACGGTATGAACCACACAGAGTCTTCCCAGGCCCACTGTCCTCCCGAGAGAAACGCCTGTTACCTGCCTCTCTGCACGGCCGCCAAGAGTACAGCAAAGTAACTCACTGGCCCTGCTGGCCACCCGCCCAGCTCCACGTCACAGTGGCTACTGTCTGTGGGGCTCTCTGAGGCCGGAGACCCAGGCACTCACCTCCTGGATGATGCAAGCACTGGAGAAGGTTCTAGTCCAACAGCCCTGGCCATCCCCCTCCTGGAACGCTGCTCCTTCCTCTCTCAGCCCCTGGAGAAAAGGGGATGGGTTTGCAGGGCCTGGGACGTTGCATTCCCCAGACAAGGCAAGGACTATGGGGGACAGAGGCTGAAAAAAGTAAACAAGCTTCGTCTGGGGCTGAATTGGGGGAGACCAACCTCTCCCTCATAGCTCAGCCAGTAATGAATCCACCTGCAATGCAGGACACTCAGGTTCAATTCCTGGGTCCGGAAGATCCCCTGGAGGAGGGAATGACAACCCACTCCAGTATTCTTGCCTGGAGAATCCCATGGACAAAGGAGCCTGGTGGGCTACAGTCCTTGAGGCCACAAAAGTGGGACACAACTTAGTGACTAAACCACCACCAGCACCATCAACTTCTGAAAATCTTGGCTCCTTGGGAGCTCAGTAGGTGACAAAGCAGGGATTTTCCAAAATTACGTAATTCGGCTCTAAAAGCCGAGTCTCTGAAGAGCCAGGATGGGCTGACAAACCGCAGGACGCATCTATCCCGCGATGCATCCCCTGTTCTTTGGGCCGGGGATCTGCCGCGTCTGCTCTCCAGGAAATGGCAGGCAGTGGGGACCCCTGGAGCCCCTTCCCCCATCAGAGTCAGGGCCTCCTGGGCTCCTTCGAGCTCAGGGAGGAGGCTGGCTTTGCTCATGACCTTGAAAGCAGGTGACAGCCTCCCTCGCCGAGCACTGAAAACAGAAGGTGCCTGCTCTCTCATTCTTTATTCACCTGGCAGGCGCCCTCTGCCCTTCCAGAGGCTGCACTCGTGATAAACGTAGGAGGCGGCACCAAACTGGCCACAGCAGGGAGTCTGAGGAGTCACGGGGGATGCCTGACGAACCCTGCGCCCAGGGCACCGGACTGCTGACCTTGAGCACGGCCGCCTTCCGACAGCCCGTGTGACCCCGGCCCTCACCAGCATGCCCTCCTCTCCCTGGTCTGCCCATGATAGCACCAGCCTCGAGGGGGTGACCCGTCAGAGGGGATGAGTGTCCACACACTGAGCCAGCACCTCGAGCTACGCAGTCTTCCACGCTGTTGCCAACATCCCCGTGCCCGGCGGTCTGGGGTCCATCAGAGCTGGACCTCAACACCCGAGGGCCTCCTGCATCCAAGTGTCTGCCCGGCACACCTTCGGCCATGGCGGGCCAGCTGCCCTGAGGCCTTGGAAATTCACATGTTCATGGATCTACCCTTACTCCCCCAGAAGGGCCTTAATTGCGTGCATGCGTGCTCATTCCTGTCTGACTCTTTGTGACCCCAAGGACTGTAGCCTACCAGGCGCCTCTGTCTATGGAATTTTCCAGGCAAGAATACTGGGGTGGGTTGCCATGTCCTTCTCCAGAGGATCTTCCTGACCCAGGGATCAAACCTGGGTCTCCTGCATTGTAGGCATATTCTTTACCATCTAAGCCACCGGGGAAGCCCAGAAGAGTCTCAGAAGCCCTCTAAACCAGTTCCCTTGCTTAAGAGGTGGAGAGAAGAGAAGCGAAAGGCAAAGGAGAAAAGGGAAGATATACCCATTTGAATGCAGAGTTTCAAAGAATAGCAAGGAGAGATAAGAAAGTCTTCCTCAACAATCAATGCAAAGAAATAAAGGAAAACAATAGAATGGGAAAGACTAGAGATCTCTTCAAGAAAATTAGAGATACCAATGGAATATTTCATGCAAAGATGGGCACAATAAAGGACAGAAATAGTGTGGACCTAACAGAAGCAGAAGATGTTAAGAAGAGGTGGCAAGAATACACAGTAGAACTATACAAAAAAGATCTTCATGACCCAGATAACCATGATGGTGTGATCACTCACTTAGAACCAGACATCCTGGAATGCAAAGTCAAGTGGGCCTTAGGAAGCATCACTACAAACAAAGCTAGTGGAGGTGATGGAATGCCAGTAGAGCTATTTCAAATCCCGAAAGATGATGCTGTGAAAGTGCTGCACTCAATATGCCAGCAAATTTGGAAAACTCAGCAGTGGCTACAGGACTGGAAAAGGTCACTTTTCATTCCAATCCCAAAGAAAGGCAATGCCAAAGAATGCTCAAACTACCATACAACTGCACTCCTCTCACAAGCTAGTAAAGTAATGCTCAAAATTCTCCAAGCCAGACTTCAACAGTACGTGAACTGTGAAACTTCCAGATGTTCAAGCTGGATTTAGAAAAGACAGAGGAACCTGAGATCAAATTGCTAACATCCACTGGATCATTGAAAAAACAAGAGAGTTCCAGAAAAACATCAATTTCTGCTTTATTGACTATGCCAAAGCCTTTGACTGTGTGGATCACAGGAAACTGTGGAAAATTTTGAAAGAGATGGGAATACCAGACCACCTGATCTGCCTCCTGAGAAATCTGTATGCAGGTCAAGAAGCAACAGTTAGAACTGGACATGGAAAAACAGACTGGTTCCAAATAGGGAAAGGAGTACGTCAAGGCTGTATATTGTCACCCTACTTATTTATCTTATATGCAGAGTACATCATGAGAAATGCTGGGCTGGATGAAGCACAAGCTGGAATCAAGATTGCTGGGAGAAGTATCAATAATGTCAGATATGCAGATGACACCACCCTTATGGCAGAAAGCAAGGAAGAACTAAAGAGCCTCTTAATGAAAATGAGAGTGAAAAAGTTTGCTTAAAACTCAACATTCAGAAAATGAAGATCATGGCATCTGGTTCCATCACTTCATGGCAAATAGATGGGGAAACAATGGAAACAGTGATAGACTTTATTTTTATTTTGGGGGGCTCCAAAATCACTGCAGATGGTGACTGCAGCCATGAAATTAAAAGACGCTTGCTCCTTGGAAGAAAAGTTATGACCAACCTAGACAGCATATTCAAAAGCAGAGACGTTACTTTGCCACCAAAGGTCCATCTAGTTAAGGCTATGGTTTTTCCAGTAGTCAGGTATGGATGTGAGAGTTGGACTATAAAGAAAGCTGAACACCAAAGAACTGATGCTTTTGAACTGTGGTGTTGGAGAAGACTCTTGAGAGTTCCTTGGACTGCAAGGAGATCCAACCAGTCCATCCTAAAGGAAATCAGCTCTGAATATTCACTGGAAGGACTGATGCTGAAGCTGAAACTCCAATCCTTTGGCTATCTGATGCGAAGAACTGACTCACTGGAAAAGACCCTCATGCTGGGAAAGACTGAAGGCGGGAGGAGAAGGGAATGACAGAGGATGAGATGGTTGGATGGCATCACCGACACAATGGACATGAGTTTGAGTAAGCTCCGGGAGTTGGTGAAGGACAGGGAGGCCTGGTGTGCTGCAGTCCATGGGGTCACAAAGAGTCAGACACGACTGAGGGACTGAACTGAACTGAGAGGTGGAGAACTGAGGCTGGAGAAGTGTCCAGAGCTGCTCCAGAGAGAAAAGAACTAGAACCCAGGCTCAGCTCTCCTGATCCCACAATCTGCTCTTTTCGTCCACAACCCGCACAGCTAATGCTCGCACACCATCTGGGGGTGATGAGTGAGGAGGGGGAGGCCCCTACTATCCAGATCACACATAGTCATCACCCACTGAGAAACGCAAGGTAACGGGTCCATACCTTGTGTGGTCCTTAGGACTTGGCGGCAAGTGCCATTCGCTGTGACAGATGGCAGAGTGGAAAGTTGTCCTGGACGTCCCCCTCCCTGACCTCCCTTCAGGCCAGGCACCTCTTCTCTGGTATCTCTGGCCCACACTTAGGAGAGCTTCTTGGAGGGGGTGACGGTGGGTACAGAAGGTGCAGGGGGCAGGGTGGTACCATAAACCCAGGCAGCACCGTGTGGGGCATGGGGTAAGACCCCAGGGGTAGGCACGGTGTCAACAGCCTCGGAAGTCATGAGGGAAAGCCTGGCTTCAGTCTAAAGGTGACAAGAGGAAACCGGAAGGGCTCATGACGAGAAAGGACGTAGGCCAGACTAGAAGGGCAGCCTTAGAGGTTCCGGAAGGCACAGTGGAGGCACAAACTGGGTGGAGGAAGCTGAGTTCACGGGAGAGACCCTCACATGCTTCTCCGGAAGAATCTAATGATGTTATTGCGTTCACCTTGGTACAGAGTCTTTTCATCTTGGTTCAGAGTCATGAAGGATACTCTTTCCATCTGCCTCTTCCAAGTCCTGTTGTGCGTGAGGCAACATCGACAAGTGGGTTAAAGTGCTAAGACTCAACCCTTTGTAGCCCAGATGTCCTTCAAAGGCAGATATGCTCAAGAATCAGGTCCTCAGGCCACAACACACACGCACAAGCCAGAAGATAACGTGAAAAGAAAGGCCAACCGTTGAACTATGGTCTGCTCCACCGATAGCAGAGCGCAAGGTCCGGCTTCAGCACTGTGTTTCCCAGGACACGGCTCCACGTCCACAGGGGCACAGGGTTCCATGCACACCGCATGAGCTGGGATCGGCTTCTCGTTTTCCAGGGGGCAGAGACTAAACCACGTCTTTCCAAGGGCAGTGAATGCATCTGCCAAACCTCCACACCACAGGAGAAAGTAATACCTCCATAGATTCAACACAACTCTACTGACATTTCAGACTTGGACATCTTTCTGACTTGGGCTGTTTCCGATTCTTTGCTTTCACTGGCATTTGAGATCAGGCTCACATTTCTTCATTTTTCTTAATTCATTTAAGAAATTGGCAGTGATGCTGGATGAGCATACTAACCTTGAGAGGAATCCTTGATGGTCATCTCTGGAAAGGAACCCTGAGCCTATTAAGGGTCATGCCTTGGATCTCATTGGTTGCTCCCCATGGAGGGTAGGGGGATGGGTGCAAGCAGGAACTAAGGCATCGGACTGGCAGGTATTGAGTGAACTGTATGTCGGGTGCTTGGGGGCTTCCCTAGTGGCTCAGACGGTAAAGAATTTGCCTGTAATGTGGGAGACCTGGGTACGATCCCTGGGTCAAGAAGATCCCCTGCAGAAGCAGAATGGCAACCCACTCTGGTATTCTTGCCTAGAGAATTCCACAAACAGAGGAGCCTGGCGGGTTACAGTCCATGGGGTTGCAAAGAGTCAGACACAACTGATCAACTAACACTTTCACATACATTAACTCATTCAATCCTTCCAATAACCCTGAGTGGTTGTCCAGTAGATATTTCCTCTGCCCTACAAATGACAAAACTGAGACTCAGAGGAAAACAGAACCTTGCCCAGAATCGCCCAGTTAGCAAACATCTGGGACACAGTCCCTGGGCCACCTGACTCCATCCAAGGCCACTGTTTGCGTCTCTACAGCTCAGACATCTTGACCCAAGACACCCTCCTGGCATACAGAGTGGTCCATACAATCTCCTGGCCTCCTTACTGGGCACCATGGGCTAACTTCATCTAGCACCTGTGAGGCGATGTTGAAACTGAATTCTGACAGTGGAGCCGGTGTCCATGCTTGAGGCCGAAACCTCAGCCAATGGGAGATCCAAAGGCAGAGAGCACACACATATCCTGAGTCCTAGAAGAAGGTCGGAGGACAGCTGAGTGTAGCTTGCAGGAGAGATGAGACAGGAAAGGCAGCTCTGGGCTAGACTGGGGACCTTGGACGCTGGAGTGAACTTCTAGGACTTTATTTTAAGGGCAATTAGGAAGCCAGCGAAGGATTTAAAGGCAGTAGTGTCGACATCTGATTTGCATTTTTGGAAGATCACTCTGGCTGTGGAATTGAGCATTCCACCCAATACACACACACACACACATACATTTTCAGGCTGGTTTACAATGGACAGCTCCCCATGCCAAGACCCAGCTGCCTGGACTCTCAGGACCACACTCCAGCTCCACTTGGCGCCAGAACATTCTGTCACCTACTGGGCTCCAGTCCACATCACCTTGGAATTCTTTACTGGCATGTGAGGTCATCCATCCATGCCAGCTTCCGTCTCCAGGAAACACATAAGCGGAGGATGCCTGGGACCCTCCTTGACAAGCAAGGCATTCTCTGTCTTTTAATTACATTACATTTTTAAATGCTATTACAGCTGAAGCCTATTCCTACTTTTTTATTAGAAGCATATTCTTAAAAATCTGTTCTCTTAAGCATCATTTCGAATGAATGCATAGCATTTCACAACTTGGGTGATGGCATCAAGGTAACATCTTTAAGAGTGGCAGTGATTTTCCTGGTGGTCGAGCGGTTAAGCATCCACCTGCCAATGCAAGAGACACAGGCTCGATCTCTGGTCAGGGAAAATCCCACATGCCTCAGGCCAACTAGGCCCACAATTACTGAGCCTGTGCTCTAAAGCCTCGGAACGCAACTACTGAGTCCACACACCCCAGAGCCCACGAGCCACAACAAAAGCCCCTGCAGTGAGAAGACCACCCACCACAACCAGCGAAAAGCCCACCATGTAGCAATGAAGATCTGGTCCAGCCAAAAAAGAAAGTGACGAGGGGATTCCCTGGTGGTCCAGGCGTTAGGATTCCACACTTGCGTTGCCAAAGGCCTGGATTCAAGGCCTGGCCGGGGAGCTGAGATGGCAAGTCCTGTCCCCACTGCACCTCAGCCCTGTGCCTCCCCTGCAGACGTGAGTATCCGCCAGTCAAATGCTTGAACTCCCCCCAAGCCTAGTCTTGCAGGCTTGTCAGGTGCACGGGCCTTAATTAAGGCAATCTCTCAGATGCTCTGCACACCAGGGCTTTGCGGGAGAGCTCAGACTTGAACTGAGGGCCTTTCCTCTCCTTCCCATGGAGTCTGACAGCTTCCCCCCACATTGAGGAACACTTCCTATTAGCTCCCCCTCCATCACATGAGCCCCTGAAAGCTACCGAACAATTCAGTTCAGTTCAGTTCAGTCGCTCAGTCGTGTCCGACTCTGCGACCCCATAGACTGCAGCACACCAGGCCTCCCTGTCCATCACCAACTCCCGGAGTTCACCCAAACTCCTGTCCATTGAGTCGGTGATGCCATCCAGCCATCTCATCCTCTGTCGTCCCCTTCTCCTCCTGCCCTCAATCTTTCCCGGCATCAGGGTCTTTTCAAACGAGTCAGGTCTTCGCATCAGGTGGCCAAAGTATTAGAGTTTCAGCTTCAGGATCAGTCCTTCCAATGAATATTCAAAACTGATTCCCTTCAGAATGGACTGGTTGGATCTCCTTGCATTCCAAGGGACTCTCAAGGGTCTTCTCCAACACCACATTTCAAAAGCATCAATTCTTCGGCACTCAGCTTTCTTTATAGCCCAACTCTCACATCCATACCTGACTACTGGAAAAACCATAGCCTTGACTAAACAAACTGTAGATCCCATAAAAAGGACTCATCATTTTCCTCCTCACCTGCTCCATGAAGGGCACCACCAACTAACCACCCCAGCGCCAAGTCAGATACGAGGCCTCACTGCCATTTCATATCACACACAAGTGGATGTGTTAACATATGTCCAGAAGAAACCCACAGCATCATCCCCGATTGCTTACTCACACCCGCTTTATTACTCACAAAGACTGACTTCCTCCACCACCCAGACGTCTACAGTCTGTCACATGCTCCATCACCACTGGCTGCCGAGCACGACCACCTCGCCCCCCTCGGGACCACTGCTCAGCATTCTCAGTGCCCTGCTCGCTGTGCGACCGCCCTGTCCTGACCCACCTCTGCCCTGGAAGCACAGCAGCTTTGCACGCTTCTCTCTGGAGGACCTCAGGCTTCCTCTGGGCTTTGGCCCTGGCCTGGCCCCAGCTCAGCTTCCTCTCTAGCTCCCCCTATCCTCCCAACCTCACTCTTTCAGCTCCTGCTACTGGGCTCAAAGGTCCTAGGCCAGCTCTGTCTCCAGACCCCACTGGCTCACCCTCCACCCTCGCTGTGGCCTCAGCTGAATGGCCTGTCCCTCAACACCTGGCTGACCCTCAACAGTCCACGAGGACCCAGCCTCTCCCCCAGAGAGCCTCCCCAGACCCTACTCAGGCTTACTCGTCCCACAAGACTGGCCACAGCGCGCAAGTCAACCCTTCCTTCCCCACGTCCTTTGGGAAAGTGGACACAGAACAAATAAGAAGTCCAGACAAACCTCCTACCCTCTCCTCTCTTCCCTTTACCTGCTGGTTCGATTCGCCCTTGGTCTTGCCACGTCCACCAGCTGCTTCCTGTCTATCTGCTAGAACAGAGCCTCCACGCTGCTCTATGGAAGCATCATCACCCGGGGGACCTTACTGGACAGGCGGGCTCCTGGCCCCACCACCCCCAGTGGCCGATTCTGCAGGGAGGCAGTGGGGCAGGTATGCCCGTGACAAACCCTCTCCTCGGGGTGGCTCTGAGCCTGGCAACGTGGGGGAACCGCCGGGGCCGTTTCTTTCTCTCCTCCCTTTTCCTTGCGGGTCTCACCCTGAGCGTCTGGGGCTATCCCTTCCATCTCAGAACTGGATTAGGCGTCACGGCTCCGGCCAGTCCATAATTAAGTGCCTCCTCTCCTTCCCTCTTCTGGGATGCTTCCTCTGACTCCACCCTGACTTCTCCCAACTCGACTTTAAGGCTAGTCTGTGCCTTTTCATCTCTTGAGCCTGTTTTCTCTCTGACTGCACTGCTCCTCATGGGCACCTCAGCCCACTGGACGTCTTAGGAACGGAAAATGAAACCGCAGAGATTCAAGGAGGGACTCAGGGCAGGAGTCTGGCCCTGCTGTTTCTGTTCCCACACATCCAAGTTGAGGTCTTGGCAAGCATTACACATAGAGGCCCAGGACCTCACGGGTATCCAGAAGAAAGCAAAAGTCCCAGAGAGTTAGGGGGAATGGATGAAAACGGAGACACGTCTTCACTATAACTCCATGTAGAAGCATGTTATTTAATGATTATACAGAGAAGATGCCAGCTCTGTGGCAGGAAGTGTGGCGGGCACATGCTCAGTCATATCCAACTCTTTGCAACCCCATGGACTATAGCCCACCAGGCTCCTCCATCCACGGGATTCTCCAAGCAAGAATACTGGAGTGGGTTGCCATTTCCTTCTCCAGGGGATGTTCCCAGGCCAGGGATCAAACCTGCATCTCTTGCGTCTCATGCACTGGCAGGAGGACTCTTCACCACTTGTACCACCGGTAGGAAGAGAAATCTCTAAAACAGGCAGTAAAGGGAGAAAGGACCGTTCTGTGAGGCAGGTGAGATGGAAACAGAGCAGGCCACCCTGGGAGTCACTCATCATCCGGCCCCTTGTCTTAACCCAAGGCCTTAATGGGGTCTTCACCAACCCATGGGCTGCTCCACGGATGTTCAGAGGAGCCCGTGGACCCCACCACCCACCTAGCATCCCGATGCCAGTGCTTCCGTCCTGAGCCCAGATCACCAGCCCCTGTTCTCAGCCTCCTCGGGTTACTTCCCACACTGGCAGCTTTCCCTCTAATGTGCAAATCCTTCCCGCGTAGGCAGGAAAAATACCGGCATTCTGGCTCTCCTCCCAGCACCTGGTAGCCTTGAACACACCGAGGATGTAACAAACGGGTAAGAAGGCAGCCTAGTGCAGAGGCCTGTGAACGAGTTTTGGACCCAGGCCCCAGCTCTGAGGTCACTGGCTGCCAGAGGATCCAGCGAGATGATGCCCGTAGGACCCACAGCCTCTCATTACATACAGACCCTCCTCGGATAAGCAAAGAAGGGTGTTTGCAGCTGTCATGGTCAAGGATGCCCTGAAACGGATAAAAAGGCATTAACTGACACTGCAGAAGTATTATTACCTTAGCAAAAACACAGTCTTTGCTTTATCCCTGAGGGTTCCTCATGCAAGTTCTCCTTTCCTGGAGGATGTGCTGGGCTTACACTCCTGAGATGCACAGGGTCCTCCCTGGAGGAGTCTAGTCTGCCCATAACAACACATGTTTCATTGTCTGCAATATTCCACACCCAAGGTTTACCAGCCAGGGCTCTAACAGGGAGGGTATTCTCAGAAAGTTCAGGAACCACGTTTATGTGCCTCTCTTGGCAAGCAGCTGTAATTGTCACCCAGGGCTTTAATAAAGCCCATCTAAAAGTTGTAGACTGCACCCATGGAGATAACTAAGCCTGCAATAATAAATCTTGTCAAAATAGGAAATTCATTTCTTTCCTGAAAATGAAATGGAGAAAATGATTTAAAGTGTCCTTTTTCTCATTTACCAGCACTGAAATAATAATGGGCTGGCCTTGCCAAGCCAATGTCAAGATTTCACATCACCACTGGAAGTCAGGCTGGAGCTTTGGCTTTGAATTCATTAGAAAGAATAATTTAATTAACAAATGTTATTATGTTACTAACTGTAACCTCTTAAATAGACAGGAGTTTTAAAGTTTACAAAGTACACCTCCTTTATTCTCATTTCAATTTCACAGATGAGAAAACTGAGGCTCAAAGAAATTTGGTGGCCAATAGGTACGAGAACTGAAACCAGAATCCAGGCGCCTGACTCCCAGCCCAGCGCTCTGTACAAGGTAGATGTTTGAGCTGCTTTTCAAGAACCAGGAATGGCGAGATGGAGCCAAGCAAAGCATATCTGCCTTTTCCAAAAACCAAAACACTGATGGCACCAGACTTTGCCTTAGTTGGAATAATTCAGGGAGGGGGAAAAGAAACCCCAGATTGACTTAGTTCCACCTCTATAGGGCCAACTCTTCAAACATCAAATAGAAAGACCAAGGGAAAAACTTTTGAACCAGTTAAATGTAGCTCCTGAATCATTTCAAGCCATAAATATTTGTTGAGCAGTTATGTGCAAAGACTGGCTTTGGCTTCAAGGAGCTTATAATCTAGTAGAAGGGATAAAATAAGAACACACGTCTCATACACACACACGCATGCACGTGCACACACACACCCAGAACAAAGGCTGGGGCAACCCAGAATGCAGAGAAAGAGTGATGGAGGATTTAGGAAAGCCACCTCATGCAAAGAGTTGACTCACTGGAAAAGACTTTGCTGCTGGGAGGGATTGCGGGCAGGAGGAGAAGAGGACGACCGAGGATGAGATGGCTAGATGGCATCACTGATTCGATGGACGTGAGTCTGAGTGAACTCCGGGAGTTGGTGATGGACAGGGAGGCCTGGCGTGCTGCAATTCATGGGGTTGCAAAGAGTTGGACACGACTGAGTGACTGAACTGAACTGAACTGAACTTGAAGAGTGATGGGCTTTGATGGTGAAGGAGGAAGGAATGGTTGATGAGTTCACCCTACGGAGACAAAGCCCGGGAATGAACCAACATACGTGAAAACTGTCTGGCACGTGGAACCCACTCACTAAAGCTTGCTTGTGTTTATGGAAAGACAGGAGGAAGAGTCCTTCAGTTCAGTTGTTCATTTGCTCTGTCATGTCTGACTCAACTGAACTGAACTGGAGAACTCTTTCCCCCTTCTTTCCAAAAAAAACAAGCAAGTCCTTAGACTGAGGTGAAAAGATAAACTTTGTCATATTGAGAGGAGATAAGCAGAACTAGCGAGCAAGAGAAGGGTCCCAGGGTTGGCTCCTGGTCCCCTCGCAAGAGGTCCCTTGCTCCAGGTTCTGAATCTCAGCTGCCGCTCCACCTACTCTGAGCAGCGGCTATGATGCGCCAACCACACGCTGCTGGATACAACTAAGGGTCTAACACCTTCTTTGCCCATAAGACCCTGCTCTCTGGGTCTAGCGGATGGTTGAGGGTGACGTCACATAGCCCCCAGGGAATGGCCCCAGCAAAACTGCCCCTGCAGCAGGGAGGGAGGACTGGATTGGGAGATGGCCAGAGAGCGAGTTGGGAAAGTTCTCGCATCTTCAGCCAGTGCCAGCGCCTCCCAGCACTCCAGAGAAGAGCAAGGCCACGTCCCTGTGTTGAGGCTCCCTGGTACTAAAATAAGAGACACCAAGGTGGCAGTTACCCAAGTCGTGATACATTTTAAAGGCTTAAAACTAAATAAATGAGTGCATTTAATAGTGAACATGCAATCATGATGCTTTCCAAAAGCCAAGTGGAGATTTCACATACACATATCAAGGCATACGGCGACATACACTACTGCAGTGATTTCATGGCAGGACCTTGGTTTAAGGATGTGTGAGGAACGTGCTTCTTTCTGATCCTGTGCATTCTTCTTGGGTTGAATGTATAGATTCACTTGAAGGTACCAGCAGACGTTTACATCTGGGACCCTTTACAAATGGGAAATGTGGGTTCACAGGACCCTCCTGCCTAATTTCCTGCCCTTCATCCCATTCTTATTCACCCACGCCTCCCTGCTCCATCCCACCCTCTTCCTGGGAATAAGCCCTGGCCACCCCACAGGGCCAACAGTCTCCCACAGGTCCCCCTAAATCTCCCTGTGATTCCAGTCACTGGATCAATGGAAGACATCTCCGCAGTCCAGGAGCAGAGCCTCGTCTGCTGCATGAGGAAGGCCCAGGGCCCCGGAGGATGCTGCGGAGGCTGGCAGGGCCGACAACACTGTCTGCACAGCTAAGCAGAGATGGCCACTTTCTGCTCCTGGGCTTCCGTTTTTTCCTTTCTGTACCCTCACCTGGGCTCCTCAGGGCCCTCTGCAAACACTGCTGTTCCAAATGGCTAAACTCACTTGACATTTAGTGCAGCAGGGACCCTGCAAGGGACTAACTGCAGGCTCGGTGGTAGAAATCACTGCACCAAAAAATTAGATGGTTCCACTGCCTGCCTACAAGGCTCCGGTGGTTTGCAAAGTGATCAGGAATGAAAGAAAAGTCGGGCTTTCTTTAGGTGCTCCCTAAAGACAGACAAGAGTGCACTGCTCACCTAACACAAGCGATGACCAAGAACCACCTGGGCGAACAGAGGCAGACATAAGACCCCACCCGTTCACCCACCCATCCCCACCCCCACATTCATGGCATGCCTGCTGGGTATCAGATGGACAGCTGTGAACAGGGCCTGGTCCCCTCCTTCACCAACATCAGAGGATGAAGGAGATGGACAGAATAAGAGACGAGGAGAAAGCTCAGTAAATGCCACCCGGGGCACTTACAGGTGCTGCAGGCTGAGGGTCACCCCTTAAAGTAGGGCTGAGATTCCAGCCCCCTTCTCTGTTTGCCTCCTTCCCTCTTCCTACTTACCCCACCCCTTTCTTGAATTCTGCCTCACCTCACCTTCGTCTCCAAACTCCTCATCCTCGTCTCCCAACCTTAAGCTCCAAGAAGGCAGAAAAAGCATACATATCCTTATGCCCAAGGCTTCTTCAGCCCTAGAAAGCTGCTGTTCTTAATGCAAATGCCTGCTTAACACATGCCCTGCAATTTATTTACTTCCATCCCCATCTTCAGATGCAGGGGACTTAGCAAGTCAGCATCATAAATACTGGATCTTATTTATTTATTTTTCCAAAAAGCTGCAGTTCCAACAGCAGGCATCTGATGAGGACGTATGCCGCACAAGCAGAGAACTGAATGAAGCCCCAGAAGAATGCAGGCCTTTTTCCAGCTACAGAGTCTGAGCTCAATTCCCTGCGTCGAGGTGGTTTCTATCTGTGTCAGTCAGCACGTCACAACAGCAGCCTCCAGGCCCGCTGCACAGCACCCCTCAGCCAGCGCCTTCCCACACAATACCAGCAACTGTAAAAGCTGCAACCACCACTGAAGTTACAACCGTGATGATTTCTACAAACGGGGAGCGCTGCGGTTCTGCTCCGTCAGACCCCGATAAGTAGGTTACCCGTGGGACAAACGCCTTCCCTTTCCGTAAATCCAGAATGCCCTTGCTGAGCTCCGCGCTCCCCTGAATTACCGGTTCACTGGCATCAAACGACTATCTGCATGTGTGAATTCTTTCTTCGTGCTGAGATGAGGGTGGTTCCACAGCCTCCCCGAGTCTGGGGTGACCAGGGTAGAGCCCTCAGCTGCTCAGTCTTAACATACTTCGCCTCAAACCATGAGTTCGTTGAAAAATGGGTCTAACGAAGACCTCACCTTATGTGAACCCTCCCTTGGGCCCCCACCCCCACCTCGGCCATCTGCTCAACCAGCTCCTGCACGCGCGTCCTCAGCCCTCTCCAACCAGCCTTTCTGCTCTGCTGTGCCTCCCCTCACCTTTCCCCAAGGGCCTGCCACCTTCTTGCGATGTTGCCTTTTGCTATAAATTTTAACTTGGCACTCTGAAATGGCTCGCAAGACCAGGCTGATGGCAAAAAGAACTCACTAGCATTACGAAACACAAATACAGCACCCCAACACCTCATCTCATACCTTAGTGCCCCTCTAGCCCAAAAATCCCTTGAAGAGTTTACAGCATCGCTATCACTTTGAATTCAGCTTTCCTTATTATTGCTGTATCCCTCCTAGCACCCAGGATACTGCGTAAAATAATGAAAATCTGTGTGGAAGATTTTCAAATGCTTACTGACGCAGTATGCTGTGACCAGCTAGTAAAACAAAATAACCCAACTGGTTGGGCGGGGTGGGGCGGTGGGGGGGGAGTGCAGAATATGTTATCAGCTAGACTTGACATGGAGATTAAGTTGACTAAGAATGTCCAGATTAAGAAACAAAAAGAATATTGGACTTGCTACTTTTCTAGGTGTGTCTTGCAGGCAGTTGGGATTCAGAGTTATACTGAAGGGAGTTACAGTGAATGGAAAGAATTCTCAGAAGAGAGGAAAGGGAGACTTTTGTTTTGATTCTGGCTCTCTCTCTCTCTCTCTCTCTCTCTCTCTATATATATATATATATATATATATATATATATATATGGTCTCAGGAGCATCAAGGAAGAGGCTGGGAGCAAAAAGTGGGATAAAAACATTGAGTGAGCAGTTTGGGAGAGGATGGGCTTGGCTCCTAAAGCACGAGGCAGGGATGGAAATAGAGAACATGCCTTCCTAAGGAGAAGTTTACATTCATGCCAAGAAAGTGGGTGAGCACTGTCAGATATAACAAGACTGCCCCCCGGCCTGACTCACAAGATGGGCTCTGGGCTCCAGTATTTCAGATGCAGCAGAAGGGCCTGATGGAGCGTTCTAAGTGGCACCAACCCAAACTCCCGCTCCCCGTCAACTTGGAGAAGGCTTCTTTTTAGGTCCTGCTAAAGTGGTGGTGCCTTGGTGCAACTACGATTTACACATGAGACGGCAATCCCTTGTGGGGGAGGAAGACTGCCTTTGAAAGGGATATAGGAAAGCCTAGCGCACCGGCCACTTGGGGTGCAATCAGAGAACGTCTTTGCTCCTGGATTTCATCTCGAGGAACTGGCTGGATGTGGGTCTTGCTAACTGGCTGGTATGAGGAGGAGTAGGACCCACAGGCAGCCTGTCCCCACGCTGCTCTCAACCACAGGCTTCAAACTTCCTTCTCAGAGGGAGCCAATTTCAAGAAAAAAAAAAAATGTTTCCTTCTCAATCAACCAAGACCAGCGTCTCAGTCCTGGAACCCCGAGGGCCACATTCCCAGGCAATGGGCTCACAGGCCATGCCCCACCTCACCGTCCACATGTTAAAACGGCTCTGCTGGAGCTGAAGTTCGGCCCGTCTCCAACCCAAAGAACCGCATCCATAGGTGCCTGGCCTCCTCCATGGGAGCCTCCAAAACACCCCGACTGGAGCCCTCGCCCAGTCAACTGACTCCCTCCCTTCACAAGTGAAGGCATTTCTCACCAAAGGTGTTTTTATTAAAGGGTGCTTTGAGTTGGGGGTAGAAAGGCCCCAGACCCAGAGTGCTGAACAGACAGCAATTGCCCTAAGGGGTCTGGGTCTTTGTGGGGGCTGTCTTGTCACTACCAGCCCCGGCCCCCACCACCAACCGACTCCTACACAAAAAGGAGACCTGTTCTCTGACCAGGCCCCTGAGCCAGGCTGGACAGCACCTGGGGCCGGTTTCCAAAGGGAAGTTCTTTTGGTCATCCGCTGCTCATCTTGAGTGACCCCAACTGGAGACGGTGCCAAATGCCCACCCGTCCCCTGCCTCCATCAGGCTAAGCAGTTCTGCCCCGGGGCCCCACAGGGTCAGTCAAGGTGCTTCCCGGGGTTCAAGGAGGGTGGGGAAAGGGCAGAGGCTCCACCATTGAGACCTGGGAAGGAGGCTCTCCGCGCCTCCGAGAGTGGGTCACCGGGGAGGCGGCGGGCAGAGCGGTCTCCGGAGCCCGGGGCCGCATTTCCCAAAGCGGCTTCCTTGGAAAGCCCGGGAGAGACGGCGAGCAGCCCCCAACCCGGCGCCGACCACGGGGGGCGGGGGGACGAAAAGTTCCTCCCGGCGGCGCCTGGCCCGCGGCGTCTGTCCAAGGTGCTGAAAGGTCTCCGCGGCCGGGCGGGCTCCTGCGCGCCCTCAGCCTCCGGGCCGCCCGCTCTGCCCTTCCAGCCCCTTGCCCCGTCCTCCTCCGGCCGCTGCGAAGCCCTCTCCCTCCACCGCTCCTGCCCCGCGCGCCCTGCACTCGGCAACATCGCCTCGACCGGCCGCGGGGCCCCGCGTCCCCCTGTCTCTCCGGGCTCCGCCGCGCCCCTTCCCCCAGCGGCCACCTCCGGGCGCCTCTGCCTCCCGGCTTGCCGCCCGCCCCCCCAACCCGCCACCCCTTACCTTCTTCTTTCGGTCACGGGAGCGGTTCCTCCGCTTCCTGTTGGATTCCTCCTTCTCCTTTTGCTCCTGGAGGGCCTGCGCCTCGATGTCTTTGATTTTCTTCAGCTGTTTGGCCGCTTGAGCCATGGCCGGTCACCGTGCTCCGGTGGGTCCCCGCCTCCCGGGCCCTTCGCACTTGGCGATCCAGGTGGCGACACCCTCCCGGGGAGGAAAAACGGAGTCTGCCCTCCGCGGTGTGTGGTGGGGGGAGGGGGCGGGGGGGGATCCGGGGCGGCGGGGGGCGCTGCCCTCCCCGCGGCGGGAGGCTGCGGCCGGGTCGGCGGGGACGCGGCCGCAAGAGGCGCTGAGGGCGAGGAGCGCGGCGGCTGCCCGGCGGCCCCCGGATGGCGCCTCCCGCCGCGGCCGGAGCTCCTGGCGGGCGCCCGGGACGGGCTCTGGGCTCTGCCCCACCGCCTCCCTCCTCCCCTCCCTCCGGCCCCCTCCCTCTCCTGCGGCGGCGGCGGCGGCGGCGGCGGCGCGGGGGGCGGGGGCGGGGAGGCGGCTCGTACTGCGGCGAGCGGCGGGCGGCGGGCCGCGGGGAGGGGCGGACCCCAGCAGTTAACGCAGGAGGGCGCGGGGGCAGCTGGCAGCCGGGCTGCCCCGCCGGCCCGACGAGGCTCGGCGCGCGCGGCGCCCGCGCTGGCGCATTGCGAGCGCCCGGCAGCAGGCGCGCGGGCCGGCCGGGCTCCGCCACTGCAGTGCCGCCGCCGCCAGACGCACGGGCCCCCGCGCCGTCGGGTCGCGGGGAACAAAGCCGCCGCGCCGCCCGGAGCTGCCGGAGGGCCCCGCCGCAACGAGCCGGGGGACGCAGGGGAGGCTGCCCAGCCGACCAGCGCGCCTGGTAGCGGCGGCGGAAGCGACCGCATCGCGGGGCGCGGAGGCCAGGCCCGCGTGGCCCGGGCGGGGGTCGGGGGCGCGGCGGTTCCGGGCCTGGAGCGCCCCCGGGCGGCGGCCGAGGGGCCCGGGACGCACCCCACCCCACCTGACCCCCGCCCGGCCTTCCGCCTCGGGCGCCCGCGGAGGGGCACGGTGTCCAGGCTCCCCGGAAGCTCCGGTTCCCCCAGCCGCTCGCCTAGAGCTTGATTTGCCCGGCCAGACCATGTGGGCCTTTCATTTGCATATTTACCAATTACAGATAGGAAACGCGTCCGAGATGAAGTTTGCCTTTAGTGGTCTCTTGAGAGAAGTGGATCTAGGTATCGGCCCCGGGGACCCCCCCGCCCCCCCCGCCCCACCCCCGCCCCCATTCCTGGCATCTCACACCCCGTGCTGCGCTTGTGTGTGCGGCTGTACGAGCCACACCCCTGGTCGTGTGGGTCACCGGCCACAGACCCATGCTGCGGAGGGGAAGGGGCCTTTGGCTCATCCCCCAGCTCCCTGCATGACCCAGTGCCAGGCCCCGTCCCTCAGTCTGGGGCCTTTCCCAGGCCCCTTCTAGCCCGGCCAGTGGGAGGGAGCTCTTGGTCCACGTAGAGCTAAAGAGGAATTGGTGGAGGACGGTATTTCAGAATTAGTGAAAAGTTTTTATCAAACAATCTGCTTCTTTCCACCCTCCGAAACTGAGGGCTTGAGGCAGGCTAACCAGCGGGACTAGAGCCTGGAAGTGAGCATTCGATCTCCATGTCCCTGGCAACCGTCTCCACCCAGCTGCTTGCCCGTAGCTTAGGTGCTGTCTGAAATCTTGCTTTGAACATCCTTCTTTCCCAGGGCTGGGTCCTAGACCCTCTCCCTTTCTCACCCTGGATCAGCGCTGTTCAAGCAAAACATGACGGGAGCCACTAATCCCAGTCCCACAAGTAATTCATTTTTTCAAGTACCATATTTCTTTTTAAGTTCAAAGAAATTGGTACGATTCATTTTAATAATATATTTTATTCAATTCACTACATCCGAAATATCATTTCAACAAGCAACCGATATAAAACTATCAGCGAGATAGTTCACATTGTCTTATACTGTTCTTGTTGTTGTTTAGCCGCTAAGTCGCGTCCAGCTCTTGCGACCCCATGGACTGTAGCCCACCAGGCTTCTCGGTCCATGGGATTCTCCAGGCAAGAACACTGGAGTGGGCTGCCATTTCCTTTTCCAGAGGATGTTCTTGACCCAGGGTTCAAACCCATGTCTCCTGCATTGGCAGGTGGATTTTTTACGGCTGAGCCATGAGGGAAGTGCTGTTTTTATTAGTATGGTAAATGCCAAAATTCAAATAAATTCAAAATTCAGCGGGTGCTTTATACTCAGCACATCTAAATTCAGAGGAGGCACGTTTTAGTCACGTAAGAGCTGCAGGTGACTTGGTTACTGGGACAAGGTGACTCTAGACTGTCTTCCCAGAGCAGCACCCCTGTGCCCCTGGCTGTGATTACCCTGCCAACAAGCACATATTTTATCTCCAGCCCAGACCTCTCCTCCGAATGCCAGTTCCACACACCGGCGCCCCACCCCTGTCCTCCTTCCATCTTCCCTGCATCCCCTCGGTCACCCACAACCCATCCCGAACACTGCAGTCACATGAACCTTCAGAAAACACCGATCTGATGGTTGTCACGTCTCAGCTCAGCATTCTTCTTTTGCTCTGGGGATGAAGAAAATCTTTGATAAGGCTCTGAAGGATCAGACGCTTCCTCCCACCGACTGGTCTTTCCTCAGACTGGCCCTAGTACCCCGGGCTCCAGCCTCCGCAGCCTTTGAAGGGGTCAGTGCCGTCCCTCCACGGGGACTTGGACCTCACTGCCCTCTGCTCAGACTGCTCTGCCTGACCACCCACCCCACCCCACCATCCCCAGGCTGCCTAAGTCCAGCTCATCCTCAGACATCAAGGTGGTTTTCACTTCTTCAGGGAAGCTCTTCTGGAGGCCCTGCAGACTCTTACCTTCCCCACTGTGCCTCCTGCATAGGACCTGCTGTGGTACAACTGCACCCACGTGTGACTGTTTCCACCGATGCCCATCTTGCCCACTAGATGTTAAGGTCCATGAGGGAAGGAACGCTGTTTTGCCCACCCTTGTACTGTCAGCTCCTTGCAGGCCAGGCACACCATAGTGACTCAATAAACGTGTGTTGAAGAAATCAACAAGTCTACTCTGTCTGGCTCAAGGAAGACAGGCTATTGCATTTTATTGCATTTCACTTTCCTGCACTTCCCAGATACAACATTTTTTGCAAAATGAAATGTTGTGGTCTGTGTGTGGGTTGGAAAAGAATTTCCAGACATGAGGCAGAATGAAAAGAAGAATAAAGTTTATGAGAGTGGGGAGGGGAGAGTGGCTGCCAGTATAGCGGACTGGCTTCCCGATGGTCAGGGAGAGCCGACGCTCAACACGGGTCCTTGATTCATTTTTATACCCTGGGTGTAAAGAGCGGGATAGGGGTCTTGCGGGTCATTTGCTGATTGGATGAGGCAGGTATATTGGGTCGGGGGGGAAGAGTAAGGCAAATACCTTGTTCCTATATGGGGAAGGAGGGGAAACAGGTTATACTGGTCAGGAAGACCTGAATTCATTAATAGTTACAACATTGGGGATGGAAGGGAAGGTGGATAAGGGTCTGGTTTTTCCGTTCCTGCTTTCCAAGACCCTCCTTGGTTTCATCTGCTCTTTCGTCCTTGGGTCACCACATGAAAGTTTGTGGCCACCCTGCATTGTCAGATGCTGCTTAGCACTTTGTAGCCATAAAGTGTTTTTTAATTAAGGTAGGCACAGTTTTAATGATGTCATGCTTTTGCACACTTAACAGACCACAGTGGAGTGTACCCATCATTTTATTTGTGCTGGGAAACCAGACAATTCGGATGACTCACTTTTTGCCATACTCGCTTTACCGTGGTGGTCTGGAAGAAAACCCGCAGGATCTCTGTGACAATAAAATGAGCTGACCCTCACTCAGCCCTCCGCTGCACTGGATGTTAGCGTCATTGTTCAGATGGGGGCACTGGACACAGAGGGGTATACCAGTTCACTCAAGGTCACACAGCTAGTCAACAATGGAGCCACAATTTGAACCTGAGCAGTCTGGTTCCACAGTGCAAATTCTTAACCATCACATCGCGCTAAATCACTCAATTTGCTTATCTATATATAAACAGAGACATTGATAATACCTCCCTTAAAGGGTGGTCAGGAGGGCCAGGGAGAAACCATTCAGTAAACACAAAGTGCTGCAGTGAGCTTCGTTTCTTAAGGCAATGAGTCGGACAAATTGGTGTCTAAGGTCGTTTTTAGCTCTGGAATCCTGATTTCTCTATATCTAGATCTTTACAGGAGCCTTTCAAAGACCAAAAACAAAACACACAAAAACCCCTGAGGCGCAAAGGGGAAACATTGATCAACAGTGGGAGGTGGGTACAAAAGTCCTGCCTCGGTTCCCCCCAAATACCCTCTGGATGGCCCTAGATTTCCAAAACCTCAGTGAGGGCAAGATGGAAATCTGGTCCACTGCTGGGGGTCATTTATAAGGTTGTTCCCTTGGATCTTAGGTACTGAGAAGGCTTCAAAATGAGAAGAAGAAGATGCGATTGAGCCTTCTGAAGGTATTTGCTCCAACAGGGTGACCTGGACGTGGGCGCTCTAGCTGAGTCCCGTCAGCAGGTGAAGAGATGGGAGAAAAGGGCAACGTCAGCTATCTTGGCCTCTGGAGGGGTTCCTTCGTCCTGGTCAGAGGACAGTGTTGGTCATCTGTGTGCCACCTTTGTGGCTCCAGGGATTGGTTTTGTGGAAGACAAGTTTTCCATGGGCCAGGTATGGTGGTGGTGGTTGGGGGGGGGGCGGTTGTTTGGGGATGATTCAAGTGTATTACATTTATTGTGCACTTTAATTCTATTTTGGTTACATCAGCTCCAGCTCAGATCACCAGGCATTAGATCCCAGAAGTTGGGGACCCGTGATCTAGGGGGTTCAGAGGATAGCCCTTCTAGACACTCCCCATGTCAATGCTGCTGCTGCTGCTGCTAAGTCACGTCGGTCGTGTCCGACTCTGTGCGACCCCATAGATGGCAGCCCACCAGGCTCCTCTGTCCATGGGATTCCCCAGGCAAGAGTACTGGAGTGGGGTGCCATTGCCTTCTCCGCCCCATGTCAATAGATGATAGTAAAAGGAATCACATTTATTAATTGTGCCCAAAGCACTGATACGCATTGTGCACCATGTATTTCCTATGACAAGAGCCTTCTTATCCCTGCTTCTCACAGGAGGAAACAGGCCAGGTGGTGGTGGTTTAGTGGCACAGTCATCTCTGACTCTTTTGTGACCCTAAGGCCTCCAGGCCCCTCTGTCCATGGGATTCTCCAGGCAGGAATACTGGCGTGGGTTGCCATTTCCTTCTCCAGGGGATCTTCCCGACCCAGGGATCGAATTTGGATCTCCTGCATTGCAGCCAGATTCTTTACCAAGTGTGTTGACCTAAATTCCCTGAGGTCATACATGTAATACTCAGAGTCAGAATTCAGACCCAAGCTCCCTAACTCCCAGGCTGACCTAAAGGGAACCAGCAGATGACCAGTTGGGCAGGTGACTCAGCAGGCCCCAAGGTGCGGAAGAAACAGCAATGACCTGAGTTGTGCCCATCGGTACTGTCCATAGGCAGGCAACCAAAGGGCCAGCCTATCCCCCTGAAGCTGTAGAAGCAGAATCCACAGGGCTCTGCACAGCATTGCCAGGGACACCTTCCACACTTTTGACCAGCTGGCGGGGTAGGACCGTCACCCTCCTTGGGTTCTTCTTGCCTTTTCTTCTTGCTCCCCGGGGTCCTGTGTGCACCCGTGGTCAGCACGGGCTGTCCACTCTGATGTCCAGGAAAGTGGCCGTGGGATGCGAGTTGAAGCCCCAGTGTAGGCGATAGTCCCTGGAAGCCCCTATTTTTCTCTCCTCCCCAGAGACAATTACTACTCAAGTAAACTCTAGATTTCAGTGGAGTCTTTTAATTTTGCTGTTAAGGGAAAGTCAGGGCATCCACTTTTATATTTTTGCTTTCTTCCCTAGAATTTCCAGTTCCCAACCCCATTCTGTTATTATGAGTTTATGCAACTAGACCGATTTTTGTTCTTAAAAGAAACATTATTAATAATTAATAAAGCTTCCAGAGATAAAAGCTGCCTCCTGAGCTAAATAATATAAATAGCTAAAATACCCTGAGTGCGCCAGGCCTTCTTCTGAGCATATTTGACCCCAAGAACAGCTCCATGTGGGAGCTGCCATCGTCACCATTGCCATTTTAGAGGTGAGGAAACTGAGGCACAGGGTGCGTAACTTGTTCCAGGTCTCTGGCTGGTAAGCCGAGGGACCTAGTGTGTGTGCTGTGCTAAGTTGCTTCAGTCGTGTCAGACTCTCTGTGACCCTGTGGACTGTAGCCCGCCAGGCTTCTCTGTCCATGGGATTCTCCAGGCAAGAATGCTGGAGTGGGTCGCCATGCCCTCCTCCAGGGGATCTTCCCGACCCAGGGATCGAACCTGCCTCTCTCATGTCTCTTGCACTGGCGGCTGGGTTCTTTACCACTAGCACCACCTAGGAAAGCTAAGGTTGGAACAAAAAATCAGTCTGTAGAGTCTGCGATTCTGGGGCTGCCATCCTAGATGGAGGAGGGGTAGGAAAGTGAAAGAAAGTGAAGTAGCTCAGTCGTGTCTGACTTTTTGTGACCCCGTGGACTGTAGCCTACCAGGCACCTCTGTCCATGGGATTCTCCAGGCAAGAATACTGGAGTGGGTTGCCATGCCTGTCCAACTCTGTCCCTGAGTTCTTAATCCCTTTTTTTGGTTTGTTTGTTTGTTTCTTTTTTTTCTTAATCCCTTTTTAGCAAAGAAGGAACATGAGAAGTCTTGGGAAGCTCTGAGCCCTCTGAGAACAGAGGCTGTCCTGTCCCTCTGTGGGTCCCAACCCGCCCCCGCCAGTGCCACCTCCGCAGGTGTGCAAGTCAAATGTGAGCCAGAAAAAGCTCCAAATCCGAAACTCTTAGAATCCAAAGGAATTGCCTTTCCATTTCCCAACCAGTGTGAGCGCTGGATCCCTCTGTTCGGTCCCATGTTCCCAAGCCAGGTCACTCCCCAGACAGCCTGGAGGGTCTGTTCTCTGCTCCATCTGCACCCACAGCCTCTCCCTGAGTGCTTTTATCAGCCCCTGCACTGCCAACACAGAGACTCGTCAAACTTTTCTTCTGTGTGATGTCCCTTCCAATATTTGAGGAAGGCTTTCCCTTGTCTCCCATCCTCGGCCGAAATAATGTCAGGAGCTCATCGCAAAGGTGATCACTGAGCTCCCGGATTCCTCGTTTCCTGCCCAAGGTTTACTTATGATGAAACTTACCATTTTAATCATTGCCTTTTCCAGAGTGGGATTTGAAAAGATAAAGGAGCCCTAAAGCCAAGATACTCGGAGGAAACGGAAAAACAGAAGGAGGTATTACATTTGCATTCTTGGAAAATGCTGGAATCAAATTCATGCGCTCACTCACCTTGCCCTGGGCCCCAGAGCCCAAGGAGACCCTGTCTGCTCCGCTCCTGCCTGCCCCCTGCACCCTGTCCTCCCCCCAACCAGGTCCTCCGTCGCTCTCCACCCGTGCCTGCGTCTTCCACGTCACAGAAGAAACCACCAGCTTGACCGTCCTCACCTCTCAGCACGTGGACCTGTCTACGCCCACTGCCCTGGTCCACAGGCCTCCTTTGGCTTGTCCTCTGGACCTCTTCCCCTCCCTCCTCCTGAAATAATGCGGCTTCTGTCAGCCCTGCCTCCGCAGACCTCTCCACTAGCCATGATGCCCACAGGACCACTGGCTCTTCCTTCCACCGCCAAGCTGCCTGAAAGCGCAGTCGCTGCCTCCCGCCGCTCACTCCTCACCCCGAACATGCTGTCCTCGCATCACAGAACCTCCATCCTGAAGGTAACTCCTGAGGACATCTGGCTCTGGCTTGGTTGTGTCTCCCTGAGTTCCTGGGTCTTGCCCCCGTCTTGCCTGATTCCCCTCCTGTCTCCTGAACTCAGATCTTCCCAGGGCTCATGAGTAAGAACTCTGCCCAGGCCTCTTTCAGTTTAGCTCTCCTCCTGCTGTGATTCCCGGGCTTCCCTGGTGTCTCAGCTGGTAAAGAATCCACCTGCAATGCAGGAGACCTGGGTTCGATCCCTGGGTGGAGAAGATCCCCTGGAGAAGGGAAAGGATACCCACTCCAGCATTCCGGGCTGGAGAATTCTATGGACTGTATGGTCCAGGGGGTCGCAATGAGTCGGACATGACTGAGCGACTTTCACTTTCACTTTCCTGCCATGATCCCCAGCTTGGCAGTGACCTGCACCCACTTTCCAATGACACTGGGTCTCTAACGAGAGCTTTGATCTCTCTCCTGAGAGTCAAGCAGTGGACCAAGCCTTGGAGGCAGCATCGTCAGAGGACACACCCAGCCCCACCCCTCCCAGCGTCTCTTCCCAGATGACACGACCACCATTCACTTGCTCACTCAAGTCGGGAACCTGGGGTCCCACGGAGCTCCCCCTTTCCTCTCCTTTCCACACCCAGCTCCACTGCCCACTAGATAGCAGAGTCTTTCTTCAAAACCTGTTCTCAAATTTGAACCCGCATTCAAATCACCTAGGGATCTATTCAAGTTTGAACTCCTCCAAGGGAGGCATGGCTTGCAACCAAGGCCCCTAGCCTCTGTCCCTCCCTTGCACAGCAATTCAACGCGTCCTGTGTACTGCCACCAGATGAAGGTGGGGAACATTTCCAGCATGGCAGCGGGGTACGTCTGACCTCCTCCCTAACGGTGCCTGCCCCTAAGGTCAACATTCTTCTGACCTCCATCCCCTTTGGTAACTTGCCCTGGGTTTAAACTTCATCTTGATGGAGTGGCACAACATAGACCCTTTTGTACGGGCCTTCCTTCACCCAACATCGCCTCTCTGAGACCATCCATGTTGCCACATCGCTCAGGAGTCGCTTCCTTGCCATTACTGTTTAGCATATTCCATGGTGTGAATGTACAACAATTTACCCATCCTCATACTGATGTGTGCTCATCCCCAGTTGTTCAACTGGGTCTGATTCTTTTCGACCTCACGGACTGTAGCCCACCAGGTTCCTCTGTCCATGGGATTTTCCAGGCAAGAATACTGGAGTGGGTTGCCATGCCCTCCTCCAGGGGATCTTCTCAACCTAGGGATTGAACCCGCGTCTCCTGTGTTGCAGGCAGATCCTTTACCACTGAGCCACCTGAGAGGCCCCCTCATGCTGATGGACATGAGCTATTTCTGCCTGGAGGCTGCTGTAAATAAAGCTGCTATGGACACAGCGATCACATATGTCCTTTCTATGGACAGAAGCACTGACACGCATCTGTGCTGGGTGAGGACCCAGGAGTGAAATGGCGTGATCGTCAGGCATGTGTGCATTTTGTTTGGCACAAGCACTTTTCTGAAGTGATTACACCGAGTTGTATTCCCACCAGTGACGTTCCCACCAGTGGCTCCACACCCTTGCCCCCACTTGGCATCACTGATGGTTCCACCCTTCCGGTGAGCGAGAAGCACTTGCCTGCTGTGGTTTCAATTTGCATTTCTGATGGCGAGAGAAGCTGAGCACACTGCTAAGTGTGTATCAGCTTTTAGAATATTCCTCTTAACCTGCAGCGTCTGCTCGGGTCTCCGGCTCGTCTTTTATCGAGTCCTGGCATTTTCCTCTCTGCAACTGTGGGCTCTTCCTCACTCCTGCCCTGCTCCAGTTCCCTTGTGGGGGCTCCTTGCCCAGCTGTGACCCCCCTGGCCAGTCCAGCCTCCAGCCTGACCCTCCTCATCTGATCACTCACCGTGGTGTCTTCTAGGGGCTGCGGACGGTGCAGCTTAAACCACAGAAATTGCTCATCTCACCGATCTGGGGGCCAGGTGTCCAAATTTCTCCTGTTTATAAAAACACCAGTCATATTGGATTAGAACCCACCCTAATGACCTCACATTATACTTGTTCATCAGCAAAGACCATTTTTGTGTGTGGGATGGTCCTATGTCACACACAGGGCTGAGTGACACTCCCAGAGTCCCATCCACAGGTCAGGACTGCAACATTTTCTGGGGACATAGTTCAACTCCCAACGCTCGCTTTCCTCTGTTCCTGAGAAGCTCAGCAGCTGCCTCCCTGTTTGCTCCCCAGGGAAGGAAAGGGCCCCCAGGGCGATGGTGATCAAGGCTGCCTCCCTGGCTCCCAGGCCCCTCGCCACACTCCCTCGCTGTAGCCCCTCAGAGGACAGTGTCTGCACACCTCCCAACCCCGTGGTCATACTCGCTCATGCCCCCCTGCCCTTCTCTTCCCTCCCATTTCCCCATCCACCCGGCTGGGCACCAAGCAAACGTCCCGAACTCCTGAGTTGTCAGATCAATCAGTGTCACTCACACAGGGGTCAGGACCACTGTGGTAAAGCCAGCCTTGTGCCTGCTCGGGGCCACCCTCTCTCTCGCCCCACCACCCTCGCCCGGGCACCGTGGTGGACACCGTGTCTGTTGCCTCGTGTCATCCTTAGAATCCCCTGAGCTGCAGGCTATGGGAAACATCGGCACAGGTAGGCGAGCAGCCCCAGCACCACCTGGAGAGAAAGGCGCCACCAGGACCAGAGCTGGAGGCTTGTCTGTGTCACTACACATCCTGGACATCTGCAGGTAGGGGACACAGAGACCCCCTGAGGCTCTGAGAGACCCAGGTGAGTAAAGGGCGAACCCTGGGGACCCAGCAGTTTCCAGGGGGATGCGGGAGATGAGTCAGCGAAAGAACCAAGGAAGGATGGCTTTGAGGATTTCGAAGGCGTGCAGTTACCAGAGCTGGACCAGAGGTCCCCGTCCCCCCATCCCAGAGCCCGCACAGGGACACCCAGGCCGTGTCAACAAGCCTCTGCTGAGTGATGAGGGAGGGAAGATGTCCACAGCCAGTGATGGTCCTGTCAAATCTCCAGATTACAGAATGGGGCCCCTCCCTAATTTAGGGCCTCCCAGGTGGCTCAGGTGGTAAAGAATCCACCTGCAATGTAGGAGACGTGGGTTTGATCCCTGTGTCAGGAAGATCCCCTAGAGGAGAGAATGGCAACCCACTCCGGTGTTCTTGCCTGGAGAATTCCACACAGAGAGGAGCCTGGTGTGCTGCAGCCCATGGGGTCGCAAAGAGTCGGACATCACGGAGTGACTAACACACACAACACCCGATATAAAAATCTTTTCAGCTTTTCCATGTCCTTTTCCCCAATTCTTGGCCTTGGCC
The DNA here is from genome assembly GCF_001704415.2 of Capra hircus. NCBI lineage: Eukaryota > Metazoa > Chordata > Mammalia > Artiodactyla > Bovidae > Capra > Capra hircus. The sequence continues at coordinate 8,792,861 of NC_030834.1, read as the reverse complement.
GCCCCTGGCTCCTCTCCTGACCTCGTTCTCCACCCCAGAGCCAGCTCTGGTCCACGTGACAATCCTCCGACCGCTGCCAGCAGAGACCCCTCTGTCCCTGGAGCCACACTCTCAGCTGAGACCCTCCATCTACCAACGAGGCCCGTGTCGATCTTCAGGCCACACTTACCCCCAGATGGCCAGCAGTCTCCATCTGGATTTCCAGCAGCCAGTGTCAGGCCAGAGGCTCCAACACACCCGACACAGAGCCCTGGTGCTCCGCCACCCGCTGCCATCCTAGGTGCTGGCAGCTGCCTCCCTCCAGTGGATCGGTTGATGCAGAGCTCTAGACCCTTCTCTTTCCATCACTGTGTACAAGAGATTTGTCAGCCGATCCTACCAGCTCTGCCTCCAAAACACAACCAGAATCCAGCCACATTTTATCACGCCACCCCCGCCCACTCTCGCAGAGGCTGACATCATTTCTCACTGGAGGCCCTGACCAGCCTCCTAACTGGTCCCCCTGCGTACTTGCTGGTCTACCCAATATATGCTTGCAAGTCATACGGCAAGCAGCCGGGATGCTTCTGGTAAAATGTAGGTCAGACCATGTCTCACATCTCTGCTCAAAACCCTCTAGCGGTTTCCTGGCTCAGAGTAAAAGCCAGAGGCTCCCCTGCCTCACCTCCCAGACCCCTTGCTACCCCTGAGTCCTCTCCAGCTGTGCTGTTCCGGCCCCACGGGCTGCACCGCTGCCTCAGGGCCCGTGTACCTGCTCAGCCACCTCATACTTCACAGCCCCTGCTGGCTCAGCCCTCGCTTTCTTCTGACCACTGCTCAAAAGTTCCCTTCTCAGTGAGGTCTTTGTGTGGGTTTGCCAAGGCTCCCATAACAAAGTCCCACATGTGAGTGGCTTGGGGGGCAGAAATGGACTGTCTTGTGGATCTGGAGGCTACAAGTCCCAGACCAAGGTGTTTGCCTGGCAGGTTTCCTCCGAGACTTCCCTCCTGGGCTTGGAGACAGTCGTCTTCTCCCCGTGTCCCCCCATGAACTTCCTCGTGGGCATCTGTGTCCCTGTCTTTTCTTCCTGCAAGGACACCAGCCAGCTTGGTTCAGGGCCCACACTCATGATCTCATTTTGACTTAACCAACTCTTTAAAGACCTGGTGTCCAAACACAGTCACACTCAGAAGTGCTGGCAAGTTAGGACTTCAGTATGGGCTGGGGAGGACACACCTCAAGCCCATAAAACTCTTCCTGATCATGTTCCCTGAAGCCCCGTCCCCTCAGCTCCATTCCCTTTCTTCCCCCCTTTCCTGTGTATATTTCGCTCCTGCGCTCTGGTCGCTACCTGTCACACTATGAGTGTCGGTTCTGTCTTTTTGTTTCTCCCACTTGAATGTCAGCCCCTTGAGGGCAGGGTTGGGTCTGTGGTGGTCAGCGCATTATTCCCAGGGCCTCTAACTGAGCCCAGGACCCAGCAGACACTCCGCTAATACAGCATCACTCACATATATAATTCACATGTGTTTAATGAATTGATTAAAGCCACAACTACTTTTAAAAGGCCTCCAGAACACCCTGGTGCTCATATTTCTTTCACTGAATACTTTTATTAAAGATTGCGTAACGAGCTTGGAAATGGATTCGCCATCTCGACCACGTGTGCTCGTGGTGAGCGCCAGGCTTCGCTCAGCTGTTAGTGGACTGTTTCTCCCTCAGTGCCTTCTTCTCAATCCAACTGCAAAAGGCCTTTTCGTTTCTTAATCTCCTTTTGGCACCAGAAGGCGTGTAATTTTTTTCCCTCCTGCCCTTCTGTTTGGTATTTAAAAACACACCCTGAGAAGCATACATGTAGCCCTTTTTTTTCCCCCTCCAGTGAAATTTTCTGTAATTGTGGCCCTGGCTTTAAGAAGACTCAATACATAAAAATTTGAAAATGCCAAAAACATCAAATAAAGGAAGGGGGCAAAAGGAAAGGGTGATTGCTGCGTAATGGATCTTAAAAAAAAATTCTTATTTTCTTTTAAAGGATTCAGTGTGCATTTCCTTAATAGTGGTTTTCCTCGGGCGCTTTTAGAATGTGGGTTGATGTCCACATCTGCCTTCATCTAATACCACCCAGGGCCCTCATCCTGTGCTGAGTTAGGCCCAGCCCTCCTGGCATTTCTTTGGACCTTTTTGTCTTTTTCCCCTAGAATTTCTACAAGGCTGCTCTGGGCTCCCAACTTTGGACTCAGGAGTGTGTGTGAGCGGAGGTTGCGGGATGGTGACCTGGGGTAACGTGGAGGGTTGAGGAGGGAGGCTGGTCCATGTGCTCCGCTGCCCGCCAGCACCAGAGGGACCTTGCAGCTTCCTTTGAGGTCCCCTGTGACCCAGGGACAAGGTGCGTCTCAGCATCAGGCTCAGAAGATCTCACAGGCATCCCCGACCCTCCTCAGGATGTCAAGGCCACCAATGAGGTCCAAAGCCCAAGACTCAGGTTGCTGGTGGAATCCCCATCAGAGCCAAAGGCAGGTCAAGTTTCTCTGACCCTCCTGCAGAGAGGAAATTGAAGCCTGGGGAGGGGGTGTGACTTGGAGGGGCCAGGAGAGCAGGCCAGGCAGCCTGAGAGTGCAGGGCCCGGGCGGGGACCAAGGCACTTCCAGAGGGCTTTGTAGCCCGAGGTGAGTAAGCGCAGTCAGCCCTCTGGGAGCACGGGGTCAAGAGATCCATCCCCAGGTTGTGCCAGGAGCCAGCAGCCAAGAGTCTCCCTGATTCCCACTGGGCCCTGAGGGCAGGGAGGGCCCGAGACAGCCTTGGCAGGGGCAGCAGCAGAGAGGGAAGGGGCCGGGAGGAGGGGGCGGACCTCGGGGCCACACCACGCCAGCCCGAGCAGAGTCCAGAGCAGGCCAGGCCATGTGACCTTTAGCAGTGGCCCCTGGGATGTGCACTGAGGCTTGAATAAATGACTCACTGAGCCTCCGCAGGCAGCCTCTCTGTCCCCCCTTGGTGGTGGCCTCTGCCAGTGAATGTTGAGTGAATGAGCGAGACCCCTTTCCACACCTCCATCACACATAGCCTCAACGTGACCGTCTATTCGTGTGACCACAGGGAGGCCACCTGCGCCTCACCGCCCAGGACCCCGTCCCCCACCTCTACAAGGAGCTGCTCTGCAAGGACCCTGCACCCGGATATGGCCACAGCCCGTGAAGTCCAAGTTACTGGGTCACCTACAAAGACCAAACACACTTTAAATGTAGACCTCTCCAGAAATACACTGGCACGTTGGATATTTGAATGTGGGTTGGGCTTTGGAGAAGGGAATGGCAAACCACTTCAGTATTCTTGTCTTGAGAACCCTATGAACAGTATGAAAGGCAAAAAGATAGGACACTGAAAGATGAACTCCTCAGGTTGGTAGGTGCCCAACATGCTACTGGAGATCAGTGGACAAATAAATCCAGAAAGAATGAGGGGATGGAGCCAAAGCAAAAACAACACCCAGTTGTGGATGTGACTGGTGATGGAAGTAAAATCCAGTGCTGTAAAGAAAAATATTGCATAGGAACCTGGAATGTTAGGCCCATGAATCAAGGTAAATTGAAAGTGGTCAAACAGGAGATAGCAAGAGTGAACATTGACATTTTAGGCATCCGTGAACTAAAACAGACTGGAATGGGTGAATTTAACTCAGATGACCATTTTATCTACTACTGTGGGCAAGAATCCCTTAGAAGAAATGGAGTAGCCTTCATGGTCAGCAAAAGAGTCTGAAATACAGTACTTGGATGCAATCTCAAAAATGACAGAATGATCTTTGTTCATTTCCAAGCCAAACCATTCAATATCACAGTAATCCAAGTCTATGTCCCGACCACTAATGCTGAAGAAGCTGAAGTTGAATGGTTCTATGAAGACCTACAGGACTTTCTAGAACTAACACCAGAAAAAGATGTCCTTTTCATCATAGGCGACTGGAATGCAAAAGTAGGAAGTCAAGAAATACCTGGAGTAACAGGCAAGTTTGGCCTTGGAGTATAGAATGAAGTAGGGCAAAGGCTAACAGAGTTTTGCCAAGAGAACGCACTGGTCATAGCAAACACCCTCTCCCAACAACACAAAAGAAGACTCTACACATGGACATCACTGGATGGTCAATATTGAAATCAGATTGATTATATTCTTTGTAGCCAAAGATGGAGAAGCTCTATTCAGTCAGCAAAAACAAGACCAGGAACTGACTATGGCTCAGATCATGAACTCCTTATTGCGAAATTCAGACTTAAATTGAAGAAAGTGGGGAAAACCACTAGACCATTCAGGCATGACCTAAATCAAATCCCTTACAATTATACAGTGGAAGTGACAAATAGATGCAAGGGATTGGATCTGATAACGTGCCTGAAGAATTAGGGACAAGGTTTGTGATGTTGTACAGGAGGCAGTGATTAAGACCATCCTCAAGAAAAAGAAATGCAAAAAGGCAAAATGGTTGTTTGAGGAGGCCTTACCAATAGCTGTGAAAAGAAGAGAAGCTAAAGGCAAAGGAGAAAAGTAAAGATACACCCATCTGAATGCAGAGTTCCAAAGAATAGCAAGGAGAGACAAGAAAGCCTTTTTCAGTGATCAATGCAAAGAAATAGAGGGAAATAATAGAATGGGAAAGACTAGAGATCTCTTCAAGGAAATTAGAGATACCAAGGGAACATTTCATGCAAAGATGGGACAGACAATAAAGGACAGAAATGGTATGGACCTAGCAGAAGCAGAAGATATTAAGAAAAGCTAGCAAGAATACACAGAGTTCAGTTCAGTTCAGTCGCTCAGTCATGTCCGACTCTTTGCGACCCCATGAATCACAGCACACCAGGCCTCCCTGTCCATCACCAACTCCTGGAGTTCACTCAGACTCACATCTATTGAGTCAGTGATGCCATCCAGCCATCTCATCCTCTGCCGTCCCCTTCTTCTCCTGCCCCCAATCCCTCCCAGCATCAAAGTCTTTTCCAATGAGTCAACTCTTCGCATGAGGTGGACAAAGTACTGGAGTTTCAGCTTTAGCATCATTCCTTCCAAAGAAATCCCAGGGCTGATCTCCTTCAGAATGGACTGGTTGGATCTCCTTGCAGTCCAAGGGACTCTCAAGAGTCTTCTCCAACACCACAGTTCAAAAGCATCAATTCTTCGGTGCTCAGCCTTCTTCACAGTCCAACTCTCACATCCATACATGACCACAGGAAAAACCATAGCCTTGCCTAGATGGGCCTTTGTTGGCAAAGTAATGTCTCTGCTTTTGAATATGCTGTCTAGGTTGGTCATAACTTTTCTTCCAAGGAGTAAGCGTCTTCCAATTTCATGGCTGCAGTCACCATCTGCAGTGATTTTGGAGACCTCCAAATTAAAGTCTGACACTGTTTCCACTGTTTCCCCATCTATTTCCCATGAAGTGATGGGACCAGATGCCAAAAAAGATCTTCATGACCCAGATAACCATGATGGTATGATCACTCACCTAGAGCCAGACATTCTGGAGTCCAAAGTCAAGTGGGCCCTAGGAAGTATCACTATGAACAAAGCTAGTAGAGGTGATGGAATTCCAGTCAAGCTATTTCAAATCCTAAAAGATGATGCTGTGATATGCCAGCAAATTTGGAAAACTCAGCAGTGGCCCCAGGACATTTTTCAGTTTTAATTCCAATCCCAAATAAAGATAACACCAAAGAATATTCAAACTACTGCACAATTGCACTCATCTCACACACTAGTAAAGTAATGCTCAAAATTCTCCAAGCCAGGCTTCAACAGTACGTCAACCATGAATTTCCAGATGTTCAAGCTGGATTTAGAAAAGGCAGAGGAACCAGAGGTCAAATTGCCAACATCCATGATGATGGATCATCAAAAAAGCAAGAGAGTTTCAGAAAAACATCTATTTCTGCTTTATTGACTATGCCAAAGCCTTTGACTGTATGGATCACAAGAAACTGTGGAAAATTCTTCATGAGATAGGAACACCAGATCACCTTACCCGACTCCCAAGAAATCTGTATACAGGTCAAGAAGTAACAGTTAGAACAGGACATGGAACAATGGACTGGTTCCAAAATGGGAAAGGAGTATGTCAAGCCTGTATATTGTCACCCTACTTATTTAACTGACATGCAGAATATATCATAGGAAATGCCGGGGTGGATGAAGCACAAGCTGGAATCAAGATTGCTGGGAAAAATATCAATAACCTCAGATATGCAGATGACACCACCCTTACGGCAGAAATTGAAGAGGAACTGAAAGAGGAGAGTGAAAAAGTCGGCTTAAAGCTCAACATTCAGAAAATGAAGATCATGGCATCTGGTCCCATCACTTCATGGCAAATAGATGGAGAAACAATGGAAACAGTGACAGACTTTATTTTCTTGGGCTCCAAAAAATCACTGCAGACGGTGACTGCAGCCATGAAATGAAAAGACACTTGCTCCTTGGAAGGAAAGCTATGACCAATCTATGACAGCATATTAAAAAGCAGAGACATTACTTTGCCAACAAAGGTCCATCTAGTAGTCAGAGCTATGGTTTTTCCAGTAGTCAGGTATGGATGTGAGAGATGGACTATAAAGAAAGCTGAGTGCCGAAGAATTGATGCTTTTGAACTGTGGTGTTGGAGAAGACTCTTGAGAGTCCCTTGGACTGCAAGGAAATCCAGCCAGTCAATAAAGGAAATCAGTCCTGAATATTCATTGGAAGGACTGATGCTGAAGCTGAAACTCCTTTGGCCACCTGATGTGAAGAACTGACTCATTGGAAAAGACCCTGATGCTGGGAAAGATTGAAGGCGGGAGGAGAAGGGGATGACAGAGGGTGAGATGGTTGGATGGCATCACTGACTCAATGGACATGACTTTGAGCAGTCTCTGGGAGTTGGTGATGGACAGGGAGGATTGCGTTGCTGCAGTCCATGGGGTTACAAAGAGTCAGACACGACTGAGCAACTGAACTGAACTGACTAGGCTTTGTGCTCATCACACAGAAGGAAAAGCCTCTGGGGGGCCCGGCCGCCCGGGGCCGAGAGCAGAGGCTGAGGCCGCAGCTCAGGAGGAAGGAGCCAGGCAGGAGGGAGAAGAGAAAATGAACAAGGAGGAGCCGGCACCTGACACAGAGAGGCTCCAGGAAGCCTGTGCAGGCAGGGCAGTGTCTAGATGGCCTGGAGGCTGCAGCCTCAATGTGACTCACTGCAGGGCTGACCAAACACGTGGGCCTGTGCAGAGGAGACACCACGTGGCTAAGGCCCCAAGCGCCAGACCAGGCCACAGGAGAAGCTATGCGGCCCCAGAGAGAAGTGGAAAGGGGTCTGCATTTGCCTGTGATGAACATTTCCCCGCAAAGGAGAGCCATCCAGTGTTTACCAAAAACGAGTCAGTGCCCGGTGTGGTGGTTGGAGCCCCGAGTCCCTGCCAAAGGGAGTGAGAAATTCAGAGAAGAGGAACAAGGGTGTTGATGGTGGATCTGAGTCTGGGTAGTGAAACTGGTGAGTGAACCACATACTCCACACTGAAGGTTGTCGGGAAAGATCCAGGAAAATCCTTCACAAGGCTGCTCTTGGGGGAGGGCGTGGAGGAGGTGGGATGGGAGAGGAAAGAGCTGCTCATTGCAAACATACCTTTTTTATTCTAACTAATTTTTACTGGAGTAAATTTTATTGGAGTTGCTTTAGAATGTTAATTTCTGCCTTACTGCAAAGTGAGTCAGACAGACATGCAAACGGACCCTCCTATGAGGTTCTCATTGTCTAACACAGGTCTTACCTTGTGCATGCGTGCACGTGTGCTCAGTTGCTAAGTCGCGTCCGACACTCTGTGACCCCATGGACTGTAGCCCGCCAGGTTCCTCTGTCCATGGGATTATCCCAGGGAAAAATACTGCAGTGAGTTACCATTTCCTTCTCCAGGGGGTCTTCACGACCCAGGGATCTAAGCCGCATCTCCTGCATTGCCAGGTGGGTTCTTTACCACTCAGCCACCAGGGAAGACCACGTCTTACTTTACTTACTACTAATTACTAGTTAATTGCACCCAGAAACATCACTTGCCAGGTCTTCTTTGGTTGCTGTCTCCAGGAAGGTCTCCATGACCTCCTGGCAGCCCTCGTAAAGGACTCCTGTCTGAGCTAGTTACATAAGCCTCGCTCAGACAGCTCCCATTCTCCTGCATGTGTTCCCGTCTCGTGAGCACCATCAGCAACTTTTCAGCCCTTCTCTCAGCAGCTGTGTGACCCGGCTGTGCCCAGTGGCAGACCCCCCCCAAAACCTCATCTTGCTGGGAAATGGGCCCCTGACACACCCTTTGACCTGCAGTCTTAGAAGACTCAGGGAGAAAAATCTGATCCCCAGTGCCTCCCATTTGGTCTTTCCCTTCTCTTCTTTTAAAAATTGTCGTAACATATATATAACCTAAATTTCAGCATTTTTAAATGACGTTAAGTTTATCCACATTGCTGTAAAACCACCACCAATTTACCTCCAAAACTTTTTCATTTTCCCAACTGAAACTCTGAACCCGTCAAACACTCCCCAGTCCTGTCTCCTCCTAAGACTCTAGTAATAACCCTTCTGCTTTCTCTCTGTGAACCTGACTCCTCCAGGTACATCCTCTAAGTGGTATCGTATAGCTTTTGTCCTTTTGTGTCTGGCTTATTTCACTGAACGTAATGTCTTCAAGGCCTTCCCAGGTGACGGTAGTGGTAACGAACCCACCTGCCAATGCAGGAGGTGCCAGAGACGTGGGTTTGATCCCTGAGTGGGGAAGATCCCCTGGAGGAGGGCATAGCAACCCACTCCAGTATTCTTGCCTGGGGAATCCCATGGACAGAGGAGCCTGGCGGGCTATAGCCTCAAGGCTTGCAAAGAGTCGGATGTAACTGAAGCAAGTTAGAATGCACGCACGCAATGTCTTCCGATGTTATCCACATTGTCGCCTCTGTCAGAATTTCCCTCCTTCTTAAGACTGAATAGGGAGGTCCCTGGTGGCCTAGTGGTTAGGATTCTCAGCTCGTCATTGTCACGACCCAGGGTCAATCCCTGGTCTGGGAACTGAGATCCCGCAAGCCACATGGTACGGACAGAAAAAAAAGGCTCAGCATTGTTCCATTCTGCACATAGACCACGCTTCGCGTGTCTATTCACCCATCAGTGGACACCTGGGCTGCTTACATGTTGGGGCTATTGCGAATAATGCAGCTGTGAACGTGCTTGTACATCTCTCGTTTGGTTTTTAAACCAAGTGTAATGAGGTATAATTTATATACAACGATTTGACCCATTTTACACGTGCAGTTTCATTAGCTTGGCTAGATACGGGACATGTCCTTCACCTCAAGAAGTCCTTTGTCCTTTTTTGCTGTTAATTCCTTACCCCACCCCTAGGCAATCACTGATCTACGTTCTGTCACTAAAGATCAGTTTTGCCTTTTCTAGAATTTCATTTAAAGGGAATGACACAGAAAGTCCTCTTTTGAGTCTAGCTTCTTGTGCGCTCAGCTTAGTGTTTTTCAGATCCATCTCTGTTGTTATACACCCGTAGTTTTTCCTTTATTGCAGAGTTCATTGTTCCATTGGATGGATAAATTACATTGATTCATCCATTCAGCAGCTGTAGGACCCTGGGTTCTTTCCAGGGTTGGGCATTTGTGAGCCAAGCTGCTGTATTTTCAGATCAGTCTTTGCAAGAGATGTCTGCTTCCATTGCTCTTGGGTGAAAACCAGGGAGTGGACATGAGGTGAAGTGTGCGGTCAGTTTACAACTGACTTTATAAGAAACCATCAAACTTCTTCCAAGTGGTGGCATTACATGCACTCTCACCTGTACCATACGAAAGTTCAAAGTGCTCCACATCCAGGAATATAAGGTAGACCTGTTCATGAAGTGAGGTCTCTTCGTGGTCTTAATTTCCACTTCCTCCGTGACTAACGGTGTGAACATCTTTTCACCTACGTATTGGTGATTCACATACATTTTTTGGTGACGTGTCTAAGTCACGTGCCTATTTTTTTTAATCGGGGCCTCCCTGGTGGCTCAGTGGTGACGAGTCCTCCTGCCTGATCCCTGGTCTGGGAAGATTCCACATGCTGCAGGGCAACTAAGCCCGTGCACCACAACCACTGACTGTGCCCTAGAGCCCAGCAGCCACAGCTAGTGGAGCCCAAGCGCCCTAGAGCCTGAGCTCTCCGACGAGGGAAACCACCGCAACGAGAAGCCCAGCGCTGCAACTCAGCAGCCCCCATGCTCTGCAACTAGAGAAAGCCCGCACGCAGCAACGAAGGCCCAGCACAGGCGAATAAACACATTTTTACAATTGAGCTGTTTGTCTTATTATTCTTTGTATATTCTGGGTGCAAGTCCTTCGTCTGATATATGTATGGCAAACGTGTATGCCACGCAGCCTGTGGACGAAATTTCATTCTCTTATGGTGTCTTTTGAAGAGAAGCTTTTTCTTTTGATAAAATCCAGTTTATCAAATGTTTCACTGCATGGTTCGTGTCCTTGGTGCCCTATGGCTCTTTCACATTTGGTTTCGTTCGCTCAGCACTGTTCCTGGGACTGATTTATCACCAACTGTGGTTCCTTCACTGTGACTGGTGCGTGGCCCTGGCAGGTACACAATGCACATTATTCACCCACTTTATTGGTGATGACATGAGGGTTGTCTTCGGCCATTACAAATTTCACTGCCATGAACTCTCTTATAATTGTATCCAGGGACACATTTCCATGTATTTCTTTAGGTTTATCAGTTCAGTTCAGTCGCTCAGTCTTGTCTGACTCTTTGCAACCCCATGGACTGCACCATGCCAGGCCTCGCTGTCCATCACCAACTCCCAGAGCTTGATCAAGCTCATGTCCATTGAGTCAGTGATGCCATCCAACCTCTCATCCTCTGTCATCCCCTTCGCCTCCTGTCTTCAATCTTTCCCAGCATCAGGGTGTTTTCAAATGACTCAGTTCTTCGCATCAGGTGGCCAAAATATTGGAGTTTCTGCTTCAGCATCAGTCTTTCCAATGAATATTCAGGACTGACTTCCTTTAGGATGGACTCGTTGGATCTCCTTGCAGTCCAAGGGACTCTCAAGAGTTTTCTCCAACACCATAGTTCAAAAGCACCAATTCTTCAGTGCTCAGCTTTCTTTATAGCCCAACTCTCACATCCATACATGACTCCTGGAAAAACCATAGCTTTTACTAGACAGACCTTTATCGGCAAAGTAATGCCTCTGCTTTTTAATATGCTGTCTAGGTTGGTAATGGAGAAGGAAATGGCAACCCACTCCAGTGTTCTTATCTGGAGAATCCCAGGGATGGCAGAGCCTGGTGGGTTGCTGTCTATGGGGTCGCACAGAGTTGGACACGACTGAAGCGACTTAGCAGTAGCAGCTAGGTTGGTAATAGCTTTTCTTCCAAGGAGTAAGCGTCTTTTAATTTCATGGCTGCAGTCACCATCTGCAGTGATTTTGGAGCCCAAGAAAATAAAGTCTCTCACTCTTTCCATTGTTTCCCCATCCATTTGCCATGAAGTGATGGGACCAAATGCCATGATCTTAGTTTGATGAATGTTGAGTTTTAAGCCAACTTTTTCACTCTCCTCTTTCATTTACATCAAGAGGCTCTTCAGTTCCTGTTTGCTTTCTGCCATAAAGGTGGTGTCATCTGCATATCTGAGGTTATTGATATTTCTCCTGGCAATCTTAATTCCAGCTTGTATTGCATCCAGCCCAGCATTTCTCATGAGGTACTCTGCACATAAGTTAAATAAACAGGGTGACAATATACAGCCTTGACATACTCCTTTCCCAACTTGGAACCATTCTGTTGCTCCATGTCCAGTTTTAACTATTGCTTCTTGACCTGCACACGGATTTCTCGGGAGGCAGGTCGGGTGGCCAGGTATTCCCATCTCTTTCAGAATTTTCCACAATTTGTTGTGATCCACACAGTCAAAGGCTTTGGTATAGTCAATGAAACAGAAGTAGATGTTTTTCTGGAATTCTCTTGCTTTTTCAATGATCCAGCAAATGTTGGCAATTTGATCTCTGGTTCCTCTGCCTTTTCTAAATCCAGTTTGAACATCTGGAAGTTCATGATTCATGTACTGTTTAAGCCTGGCTTGGGGAATTTTGAGCATTAATTTGCTAGCATATGAGATGAGTGCAATTGTGTGGTAGTCTGAACTTTCTTTGGCATTGCCTTTCTTTGGGATTGAAATGAAAACTGATCTTTTCCAGCCTTATGGCCACTGCTGAATTTTCCAAATTTGCTGGTATATTGAGTGCAGCACTTTCACAGCATCATCTTTCAGGATTTGAAGTAGCTCAACTGGCATTCCATCACCTCCACTAGCTTTGTTCATAGTGATGCTCCCTGAGGCCCACTTGACTTCGCATCACCATCGTGATTATCTGGGTCATGAAGATCTCTTTTGTATAGTTATTCTGTGTATTCTTGCCACTTCTTAATATCTTCTGCTTCTGTTAGGTCCATACCGTTTCTGTCCTTTATTGTGCTCATCTTTTCATGAAATGTTGCCTTGGTATCTCTAATTTTCTTGAAGAGAGCTCTAGTCTTTCCCATTCTATTGTTTTCCTCTATTTCTTTGCATTGATCACTGAGGAAGGTCTTCCTATCTCTCCTTGTTATTCTTTGGAACTCTGCATTCAGATGCTTATATCTTTCCTTTTTTCCTTTGCCTTTAGCTTCTCTTCTTTTCTCAGCTGTTTGTAAGTCCTCCTCAAACAACCATTTTGCCTTTTTGCATTTTTTTGGGAGGGGGATGATCTTGATCACTGCCTCTTGTTACAATGTCACAAACCTCCATCCATAGTTCTTCAGGCACTCTTCCTAACAGATCTAATCCCTTGAATCTATTTGTCACTTCCACTGTATAATCATAAGGAATTTGATTTGATTGAATTGTAAGGTCATACCTGAATGGTCTAGTGGTTTTCCCTACTTTCTTCAATTTAAGTCTGAATTTGGCAATAAGGAGTCCATGATCTGAGCGACAGTCAGCTCCCGGTCTTGTTTTTGCTGACTGTATAGACCTTCTCCATCTTTGGCTGCAAAGAATATAATCAATCTGATTTTGGTGTTGACCATCTGGTGATGTCCATGTGTAGAGTCCTCTCTTGTGTAGTTGGAAGAGGGTGTTTGCTGTGACCAGTGCATTCTCTTAGCTTTTGAATTGCTGGATGAGTGACAGGACGTGTGAAACTTCAACTGTACTGGGTGATCCCAAGAAGCTTCCAGAAGGAGGTGAACTAATTTACACTCTTCCAGCAGCTTATAAGAGTTCCATTTTCTTCTCATTCTCACCAGTAGTTTATATTTTCTATCCTTTTCACTTTTATTAACCTGGTGGGTACACAATAGCTGTTCATTTTTCAGACTTTCTTTCTGAATATAGGTGTTTCAATGAAGCCATAAATTTCTCTAAATATTTCTTTGGTTGCATCTTGTGATTTTTAAAACCATTTTTCAGAAAAAATTTTAATGAATTCAAAAGTGGAGAAAATAGTATAATGAACTCTCCTATTCTCATTAGTGACTTTCAACATTTATCAGCCCACTGCTAATACTATGTCATTTACAACATTACTGGGTTATTTTGAAGCAAATTCCATTCACACGTATCCTCTCATTGATATACATATTTTAGCATTTAACTCTAAAAGAAAATGATCTTTCTTTTTGAGAATGGTCTTTTTAAAAAGAAACATGAAATGAAATCATTATACTATACTTAAAGATGTGAATAACACAATAAAATCATAATAAACCTCCAATATGATTCAATACACAGTGTTCAGACTCCCCTGTATCACGAACATTTCTAAGCTAATTTCTTGGACTCAGGATTCAAACAAGGTCCCCACACATCTCTTACATCTCTTAAGAGATTCCCACTGCACTGCTGGTCTCCCACCACCTCCTGTCTTTCATTATTCTTTGCAATTTACCTATTGGGGAAATTGAGTCACTTATCCTGGAAAGTTTCTCACATTCTGGATTTTGTTGACTGCCTCACTGTGGTGGTGTTTAGCATGTTCTGTAGCCACTTGTGTTTCCTGCACACAGATAGACTGAGGTTGGTTCTGAATCAGGCTGACTTTCTGGCAGGAAGATTTTCATGGATGTGTCCTGGATGTCTCTCTCACTATGATGCTAGCAGTGTTTGATGGTCCCCCCTTGGATCCCCTATTTCATACAGGTGGAAAATAACTCAGCTTAAAATATTTTCTAATTTTTATTCTTCTTTGGACCATGAATTATCTAAAAGTGTATTTCTTAATTTCCACATATATGGAGATTTTCTAGTCATCTTTCTGTTACCAGTTTCCAGCATTATCACAGAGTAGTCAGAAGACTTACTCTGATTTCAGTCCTTTTCAGTCCTTTCCTATTTTTTTCTTTAAAGATTTTTGATGGGGACCATACTTAAAGTCTTTATTGAATTTGCTACAATATTGCTCCTACTTTATGCTTTGGTTTTTTGGCCGCAAGGCATGGGGGATCTCAGCTCCCCAACCAGAGATCGAATCTAGACACAGATCTTACATTCTGCACAAAACTCAAAACTCTACTCAAGACGGATTATAAACCTAAATGTAAGACACAAAACTTTGTAAAACTCTCAAAAGATAACTTTGGAGACCACCTAGCTGACCTTGCATATAGCTATGATTTTTCAGGGACACCAAAGGCGTGATCCATGAAAGAAGTAGTTAATGAACTGGGCTTCATTAAAATGTAAAATTTCTGCTCTGCGAAAGACAACATCAAGAAAACAAATCAGGCTGGAAGAAAATATCTGCAAAATATATATCTAATAAAGGACTGTTATCCAAAATATATAAAAAAAAAAAACTCTTAAAACTCAACAATAAGAAAAATAACAACATGATTAAATAATGAGCAAAAGATCTGAACAGATTCCTCACCAAAGATGACTGTGGATTGCAAGCAAGCAAATGAAAAGATATGAAAGTGTGATTTTGCTGTGTGCTATGCTAAGTCGCTTCAGTTGTGCATGTTTGTCTATTTGCGACCCTATGGACTCTAGCACGTCAGGCTCCTCTGTCCATTGGATTCTGGAGGTGAGAATACTGGAGTGGGTTGTCACACTCTCCTTCAGAGGATCCTCCCGACCCAGGGATAGAACCACATCCCTTTGTTTCCTGCATTGCCAGCCAGGTTCTTTACCACTAGCACCACCTGGGAAGCCCTCAAAGGGTCATTAGGGGACTGTAAATTAATACGACAGTGAGATACTATCAGAATGGCCAAAATCTAAAACACTGATAACAGCAAATACTGGTGGGGATGTCAAGCAACAGAAACTCTTATTCATTGCCAGTGGGAATGCAAAATGGTACAGCCCACTTAGAAAGACAGTTTGGCAGCTTCTCAAAAAACTAAACACTCTCCTACTACACGATCCTTGGGATTTACCCAAATGAGTTTAAAACTTATGTCCACACAAAAACTTGCACATGGATGTTTATAGAAGCCTTGTTCATAACTGCCAAAACTTGGAAGCAAATATAAACTGTGGTATGTCTAGGCAATAGGATATAATTCAATGGTTAAAAAAAAAGAATTTTCAAGACATGAAAAGACATTGAAGAACCTTGGATGGACACACCTAGGGGAAAGGACTCCATAGGTATGCTTCCAACCGCATGACATTTTGGAAGAGGCAAAATTAGGGAGACAGAAAAAAAAAAAAAATCAGTGATTGGCAGGGTTTATGGTAGCGGAAGGAGAAGGAAATGGCAACCCACTTCAGTGTTTTTGCCTGGAGAATCCCAGGGATGGGGGAGCCTTGTGGGCTGCCGTCTATGGGGTCGCACAGAGTTGGACACGTCTGATGTGACTTAGCAGCAGCAGCAGCAGCAGGGTAGAGGAAAAGATGAATAGGTGGAACCCAGAGGATTTTCAAGACGGTCAAAACTGTTCTGTATGACACCATGCTGGTGGATACATGATACGTATTTGTCAAAATCCATGGAAGCTGCACCATCAGGAGTGAACCCTAATGTCAACTATGAACTGAAGGTGATAATGATGTGAAATGTAGGCTCATCGACTGTAACAAATGCTCCATTGTGGGAGAGGGTTCCTTAGTGGGGAAGGTGTGCACACGTGTGGTACAGACACAGGGTTTCTACAGGAACTTTCTGTATACTTGGCTTAATTGGCTGTATATCTAAAACTGCTCTAACAAAACTTATTAATCTAGAAAGAAATCTCTCACTATGACTGTAGATTTTTTTTTAATTTCTTTTCATAGTTTTGCCATTTTTGCTTTTGGAGTCATGACAATAAGTGTATATATGTATGTAGAATTTTTATAAATTAGCAGTGAATTAAAACTTTATCACTATTAAGTAGTCCTCTTTTAGTAATCCTTTTTGCTTTAAATTCTATTTTATCTCATGTTAATATAGCTACAGTAGCTTTCCTACTATATAGTAATTTCCTGACATACCTATTTTTTTATTTAAAATTTTGGATCATCCTTATGCTTTTGCTATTTCTCATATAAACAGCACATAATAGAATTTTAAGGAGATTTTTAGGTTTTTTTTTTTCCCAAAAAACGTTTAAGAAAGATTTTTTTAATCCTCTAACTAATGTGAAATTGTCATTTTTCATTTTAATGATATGTGTATATAATCCATTAGATTTATACACATACCAGTTAGTTTGTTTTCCTAAATACTGGTTTAACATTAGAAAAGCATCAATAGTTTGGCCGCGTTGACAGATTATAGGAGAAAAAATATCCTATCAATTCTCAATAGATGTAGAAAAAGCATTTGATAATATTTAACATATATTTTTTTATAAAAGCTCTTTTTAAAACACTAGGAACTAAATGAATCTTCTTTCATCTGATGAAGGATATGCCTACTTTTAACATTACACTGAGGGTCAAAAACAGCACTGTGAGTCCTGAAAAAGGAAAAAGTTATAACAATTGGAAATAAGAAATAAAACTCTCATTTTAGAGATAATATGACAAAATAGGTAAATAGTCCAAGAATATGTAGGTAAATTATTAGAATTACTAGGTGAATTTTAAAAAGTTACCGGATACAAGGGCAAAATACAAAATCACTGAAATTTTTATATACCAAAAATAAACATAGAATAAAATTTTTTAAGTTAATATTTCAAAAATATTAAATATACAAGAATAAA
The DNA here is from genome assembly GCF_001704415.2 of Capra hircus. Classification (NCBI taxonomy): domain Eukaryota; kingdom Metazoa; phylum Chordata; class Mammalia; order Artiodactyla; family Bovidae; genus Capra; species Capra hircus. The sequence continues at coordinate 8,775,650 of NC_030834.1, read as the reverse complement.
ATAAAAAAGTACAGAACATCTATGCAAAAAGTCAATTAAATTTTTTATATAAATTAATCAAACACATGCATTATGTTAAATGAATGCAACAGTCAGCGCTGTTAAGATGTCAACTTTTGTCAAACTGGCTTTAAGGGTCAATCCAATCACAATAAAATGTCATTAGGACTTTTTAAGGAATCCAATAAGCTAATTCTAAAAATCTATGGGCAGACAAAAGACCGAGAAGCGTTGGTCATTTCTGAAGAAGAAAAGGAAATCAGTCTTGAATATTCACTGGAAGGACTGATGCTGAAGCTGAAACTCCAATCCTTTGGCTACCTGATGCGAAGAACAGACACATTGGAAAAGACCCTGATGCTGGGAAAGATTGAAGGCAGAAGAAGGGGACGACAGAGGGTGAGATGGTAGGATGGTATCACCGACTCAATGGACATGAGGCTGAGCAAGCTCTGGGAGTTGGTGATTGACCGGGAGGCCTGGTGTGCTGCTGTCCATGGGGTCACAGAGAGTCAGACACCACTGAGTGACTGATCTGAACTGAGTGAAATCTAGACATACACGGATACTTGATTGAGAGAGGTGGCGGAAGACAGCGGTGTTAAAACTGTATATCCATTCGGGAAGAGAATGAAACTGGTCCCCTACCTTGGTTTTAAACAAAAATCAACTTCAGATATTAGCTATGCAGGCAAAACAAGGAGGCTGTCATAAGTTACAGAGAATAATATTATAACCTCGGGGTAGGAAAGGATTTCTTAATCCAGGCAGAAAAAGCACTATCCATAAAGGAAAAGCTCTGTTCATCAAAAGACGGTTAAGAAAGTAAAAAAAAGGCCAATGAGACTAGAAATCAACTGTAAGGAAAAACTGCAAACACACGGGGGCTGAACAACATGCTGCTGAAGAGGCAAAGGGATCACTGCAGAGATCAAAGAGGCAATTAAAGAAAAATGCCTGGAGACAAAGGGAAACAAAAACGCAACAAAGTCTGCGGGACACAGCAAAAGCAGGTTTAAAAGGGAAGTTCATAGCAATATGATCCTACCTCAGGAAACAAGAAAAATCTCAAAGAAACAACCTAATCCTACAACTAAAGCCACTAGAGGAAGAAGAGCAAACATAACTCAAAGTTGGTTGAAGGAAAGAAATCATAAAGGCGAGGAACTAAATGAAAGACAGAAAATAATCAATGAAATGAAAAGCTGGTTGTTTGAAAAGGTAACAAAATTGATAAAGCTTTAGCCAGACTTATCAAGAAAAAAAAAAGGGGAGGATCCAAGTCAATAAAGTCAGAAATGAAAAAGAAGTTACAAACACCACAGAGATACAAAGGATCAGAGGAGACTATGAGAAGTAATACACCAATAAAATGGACAACCTAGAAGAAACGGACAACTTCTTGCTGCTGCAGCTGCTAAGTCGCTTCAGTCGTGTCCGACTCTGCGCGACCCCATAGACGGCAGCCCACGAGGCTCCCCTGTCCCTGAGATTCTCCAGGCAAGAACACTGGAGTGGGTTGCCATTTCCTTCTCCAATGCATGCAAGTGAAAAGTGAAAGTGAAGTTGCTCAGTCATGTCTGACTGTTAGCGACCCCATGGACTACAGCCTACCAGGCTCCTCCATCCCTGGGATTTTCCAGGCAAAAGTACTGGAGTGGGGTGCCATTGCCTTCTCCTGGACAACTTCTTAGAAAGGTACAATTTCCCAAGATTGAATCAGGAAGAAACAGAAAATATGAACAGCCCAATTACCAGTAATGAAATTTAGTCAGTACTTTTAGAACTCCCAACAAAGACTGGACCAGATGGCTTCACAGGTGAACTCTATCAAACATTTGGCAAAGAGTTAAAGCCTATCCTTCTCAAACTACTCCAAGAAATTGCAGAGAAAGGGACACTTCCAAACTCATTCTATGAGGCCAGTATTATCCTGATACCAAAACCAGACAAAGATATGACAGGAAAAGAAAATTACAGGCCAATATCAATGATGAATATAGATGCAAAAATCCTCACCAAAATACTAACAAACCAAACCCACAATATATTAAAAGGACCATGATCAAGATTTATCCCAGGGATGCAAGGATTTTTCCACATCTGCACGTCTATCAGTGTGATACACAACACTGAAAAATTGAAGAATAAACACTATACAATCATCTCAATAACTGCAGTAAAAGCCTTTGGTAAAATTTAATATCCATTTTTATCCAGTTTTATCCATGATTAAAACTCTCGAGAAAGTGGGCATAGAGGGGACATACTTCAACATAAAGGCTATATATAACAAACCTACAGGTAACATCATTCTCAACGGCAAAAAGCTGAAAGGATTTCCCCTCAGATCAGGAACAAGACAAGGGTGCCCACTCACCACCTTTATTCAACAGAGTGTTAGAATTCCCAGCTGCAGCAAGCAGACAAGAAAAAGAAATAAAAGGAATATAAATTGGAAAAGAAGTAAAACTGTCACTGTTTGCAAATGACATGAAAACCCTGAAGATGCCACCAGAAAACGACTAATACGAGAATTCATCAGTGAATTCAGTGAGGCTGCAGGATACAAAACGTATAGAAATCTGTTCCATTTCTGTACACTAACAAGAAATTCTCAAAAAGATAAACCAAGGAAATGAGCCCGTTCACAATCACACTAAAAGAGAATAAAATACCTTGGCACCCCAAAGAAATAACTAAGATAGGCTGTAGTGCCTGGCTGCGATCTCTTTGGCTTTGTTTTCCCTTGTGATTCTAACAGAATTTGTTTCTCGGCCTTCCACGGTTGTTCTTCCAATGTTTCATATTATTCAGTTTCAGATTCAAGACTTTCTTTCCATCAAGCACAAAACAGATATACAACAAGCAACAAAGGTTTACTGTAGTCAATATCTTGTAAAAAAAAAAAAAACCTATAATGGAAAATAATTTTAAAAATAATATATGTGTATAACTGGATCACCTTGTATGCACCTGAAACATTGTAAGTGAACTATACATCAATACAATACATATATTAAGAAAAAAAAAAACTTTCAGGGATGCCAAGTTAGGGGTTCTAGTCAATTCTAGTTTTTTTTTCCCCTTAAATAGGAGCTGAACAATGTTGTTGTTTTAATTGTGTAATTATTCCATTTTTGCAAGAGGTCGTTGCCTCTAGCAAAGCCTTTGTCACTGTCTCCTAGTCAACATACAACTGCTCTCACTTTCTCTGGAAAACTATCAAATTCAGTCCTTTTGACATAATTGACTACAGCTGCTTTTTTCTACTTTCTTTTAAAAAGAAAATGAAATCAACCAATGTTATTATGCAGGTCAGGAGGCAACAGTTAGAACTGGACATGGAACAACAGACTGGTTCCAAATAGGAAAAGGAGTACGTCAAGGCTGTATACTGTCACCCTGCTTATTTATCTTATATGCAGAGTACATCATGAGAAACGCTGGGCTGGAAGAAGCACAAGCTGGAATCAAGATTGCCAGGAAAAATATCCATAACCTCAGATATGCAGATGACACCACCATTATGGCAGAAAGGGAAGAGGAACTAAAAAGCTTCTTGATGAAAGTGAAAGTGGAGAGTGAAAAAGTTGGCTTAAAGCTCAACATTTAGAAAACGAAGATCATGGCATCTGGTTCCATCACTTCAGGGGAAATAGATGGGGAAACAGTGGAAACAGTATCAGACTTTACTTTTTTGGGCTCCAAAATCACTGCATATGGTGACTGCAGCCATGAAATTAAAAGATGCTTACTCCTTGGAAGAAAAGTTATGACCAACCTAGATAGCATGTTGAAAAGCCGAGACATTACTTTGCCAACAAAGGTCCATCTAGTCAAGGCTATGGTTCTTCCAGTGGTCATGTATGGATGTGAGAGTTGGACTGTGAAGAAGGCTGAGCGCCGAAGAATTGATGCTTTTGAACTGTAGTGTTGGAGAAGACTCTTGAGAGTCCCTTGGACTGCAAGGAGATCCAACCAGTCCATTGTGAAGGAGATCAGCCCTGGGATTTCTTTGGAAGGACTGATGCTAAAGCTGAAACTCCAGTACTCTGGCCACCTCATGCGAAGTGTTGACCCATTGGAAAAGACTCTGATGCTGGGAAGGATTGGGGGCAGGAGGAGAAGGAGACGACCGAGGATGAGATAGCTGGATGGCATCACGGACTCGATGGATGTGAGTCTGAGTGAACTCTGGGAGTTGGTTACGGACAGGGAGGCCTGGTGTGCTGTGATTCATGGGGTCGCAAAGAGTCGGACACGGCTGAGCGACTGAACTGAACTGAACTGAATGTTATTAAATGGAATACATCAATTAAATAATTAGAGCCTGCCTGTACATGAGGCAGAGCCTCGGTCCTAGCAAAGAGGTTTTATGTACGAATGTTTTTCTTTACTTTGTTCGCAAGACTTTGAACTTAGGATAACAGCTGAAGGGCTTTAAATGACATTTTCAAAAATAGAAGATTCTGAGGCTCAAAAATCTCTTTAAGGCCAATGTAAATAACTTGAAAGGTGATCTGAATGGCTGGTCTGGAGGCATTAAACGGATGTAAGTTTTCTGACGCATATTCATAGAAACCCCGGGCAGTCCCAGCTGTAGTTCTCTGATGTAGGCACAGCCGGTGCATTTATCTCAGTTCACCTGCTTGCCTTTGCTTGCTCTTTGTGCGTGCATAGACTAAAAATGAACACGTCACCCTAGAGAACGTTGTTATTTTTTTTATGTCGCTTAAATGAGGCTTTCAGAAATGTCTGTTAGTATAGAGTTAAATGTTAGAACTTTTTTTCTTGCTAACAAGAATGTATCTCTCATTCTCAAAAAGTTTATTTATTCACAACAGTTGCAGGAGAACAATCCCCTGTGTCTCTCTCCTGTTACAAAACAGTTCAGAAAGCCAAAGGCCACCGTATTCCATGGCTTCCCTTATTTCAGGCGAAAATTACACCTGCCACCTTTCTGAGTTTCTATGTAATCTGTATACCAATCTTTAGGCTCCTTATTGAGGTAGCAAGGAATCACAGTTAAGCCCAATTTGTAGCTGTCACTCTGCAAAGCAAATCCATGGATCTGGGCTGAGTTCAGTAACCACACTGACTCACATAACAAACCCAACCTGCCCCTTAACAGAAATTTATTAATAGATGAGCTGGGTTTTATTCAGGGGATTTTTGACTTTTAATTGGATGATCATGCTCAATAATTACAGCCATTTGACAATATAAATGTCACTCTGCAGGGTCTTGGGTTCACACACAGAATGTGTCGCTTGAAGTTTTAGATCTAAGTTCCATGAAGAGTATGGCACGCCTCCCCACCGCCACCACTTTAACTGTTTACTCTGCCGGGCCAATAACAATCAGGTTTTCCTCTTTTCGCTACGCTTTCCCACTGTCATCTTTATGAAAAAGCAAGAGGAAGAACAAAAAACACCACACCCAGCACAGGGTGTCCCAGAGAGATCCTAAAACAGTAATTCTCACCTGAAGAGCTGGAGCTGTCACGCCAATCCCTGACGTTCAGTGAGTACACAGGGCTGTCCCCATAGTACAGAGGGGCCGGTCCACCTGGGATGCTCAGAGAGACTGCATGGGAACAGGGCTCCTGGAAGCTCAGGAAGGGAAGGTGCAGCAGCAGATTCTATCCTACCGGACCAAGGCGCTCAGCCACACACAGACATCAAGGGTATGGTCCTTTCCTCCCTTACCCATCTGCTGAGAATGAAAAGGCCAGATGGCAAAGAAAAGAGAGGCCCTCTTCACCTGATCACTTGGGAGCTGGCTACACATGGAATTACTCCAATTCTACACTTAATATGTAGTGGGGGTTGCTCACACTTAAAAGAAGCCTATTTGGTCACATTATCTTGGTAGAAAAATCAGAATTGTTGCCATGTTGAAATCACTTAAAGCAGGGAATTTGCAGTAGCTTTAAAGGCAGTGTATGTTTTTGAGACAATTCACTACTAACTGCGTAGTGCAGTGACGACCTGGGGTCCAAGTTATGACTACTGAAGCAAGCAAATAAGCGGGGGAAAAAACATTTTTCTGGAGATGACGTGGCCTAAAACTCCAACGGCACAAACTTTAGAACAAATGTCTGCTATGAACATGATTCACGTCCACTTCCTAAACTCCTAACTCAGCAGCAAAGGGCATCAGATCAAGTTAGGAGGGCATGAAAACCTGCATCTGCCTCGCCTCTCTACCCCAAACAGCTGTCAGTTTCCCAAAGCCAAATCTGATTCTGGAATCTGCCTTATACCCAAAATTCTTAGATGAGAGGCGAGAACAGTAACTCAGAAAACATCAAAAAAATGACTGATGTTTACGACCCAGATTTCTGGCAAACCTTCCTAGATTACACAATCAGGTCAACTGAGATGAGAAAAAACACTGCTTTGTTCCATGTCTGGGAGCTACTTGTTACTATCTTTTTTTTTTTTGGTTGGCTGAATTATAACCCCTTTGAAAGTTTTTCAAATGGGTCCCCCTCCCCACTCCAAAAAACCACCAAAGTGAAGTTCTAATATCATTTTCTCTGGAAAAGGGAAAACTATCTATATTCTTGGAAATGAAACATTATTTGAATCAAAACTGAAATTTAAGAGGAGTGTGAAAAGGCTAATCTTCCCGAGTTTGTGTGTAGAAAAAAGAATCAGAGAATTTGAAGCACTTGGGAGAAAAATTCCACTTGCAAGACAGACATCCAAAATGGCTCAACATAATTTATTTTTTTTTTAATGTTAAAATGTACAGAGTTCTTTTGAAAGTACTTGCTAGAAAGGGGGAAAAAAAAAGTGATATTACATACAGGAGAGGAAGGAGACCGGCTGGCCCAGGAGCGCGTGACATGGAGAAGTACAAAGGCATCTAGGCACCCCTTCCCCAGAGCTTACAAGTCACCATGAACAAAGTACAAAGAGGTTACAAAACAGGAAAAGCAAATATAAACAGACAGGAATAGACTTAGCTTCATTTGTACATGCGGCTTTTAGAGGCATCTGGAGCTCTATTCACACACTCTAGAGATCTCTTTAAAGAGAATTTTTATCTTTCTTAAAATAGTTTTTAATATTCTACAACAAAGATAAAAAATTTTAAAGATGGAATGAAATGAAAAAGCTCTTATTTTAAAAGGCATCAAAGTCACTAACAGTGAGTTTTTTAAATTTCTTTTTTTAGAAGATTACCCAAGTTATCTTGCTAAAAATACATTTTTTTTTAAACAGAAGTGAAAAAATGACAGGTACCAATATTACTGTGTTGGATAATTTCTTTTATAATATAGAAAAGAACATTTTCTCTACAATAGTTCTAAAGTCACAAAAAGGCTTGTGGAAAAAGGGAGCTGCCCGATTGAAAATTGTTTTTTTTTTTTTTTTTTTAAAGAAACAAAACCAAACACAACCGCAAACCAACAGAAACTGAATTCACGGCCCTCGTTTCAACAGCTTCTCCTTCTGCCCTGACCCACCCTCCTCCCAAGACCCCTCCCTCCCCACCCCCCACCCCCCCGTCCCCACCCCAACCAGGAAGCAATGACAGCGCTGAAGAGTCGGCAGAGGGCAGCACAGGGCACGTTCTACACACAGGACTGGGGGCTGGAAAGGTATATACAGAGACTGGTCCTACTCAGCCTTGCGCATGCTCAGAATGCTCAGACAGCGGTTAGGAGGCGGGATTCTGTCTTGTTCTACCTAACACGTTTAATTGAGAAAGTCAATTAAAGTGTATATATATATATAAAAAAACCAACAAACCTGTGCATTTGAAAAAATTTAATGCCTAATTTGTTACTTCAAAAATTTATCTATATAAAATGTACAAATAAAGGAGAGAATTTAATGCTTACAGGCATTTCTTTAAGCAGTACTTCCTCCTTTTGGATATTTGACTGCACATACCAAGTGGTATAATAGTGTCCATCTTCCAATGATGGAACATATATACGTATATATATACACACACATATATATATACTTATATATATATGTTTTTTAACCTATCCCTGGAGCAAGTGACAAGAGAATGGGCAAACTGGCTGCACAAGAGAGAAGAGAATGGAGTCGGAAGTGACGTAGGAGCCTGCTAAACCCTGCTGTCCAGATCTGCCCGACTATGCTGGTGGTTGGTCGATCCCTCTTCTCCTCAGCCTCTCCCCGGGGAAGGGCCGCGCATCCCGATTCACAGGGGAAGGGACTCAGGATCTCAAAAGACGAAGGAAAACTAGAGGTATGTTATCACTGAAGTAGCTATGAGACTCACGCCACGGTCTCCCTCACAACACGCTATCTGCGTCATCTCTTCCAACACGAAGTAAACAGTGTCAAAGGTTAGTCAGGTATTTCTCAAGTCGCTGACGTGTACAGTCATCTGCCAACCCTTTAGATGAGGATGTAAGAGGCTCATCGCCAAATCACCGGGGACTGCTGTTCACTTTAATGAGTCAGGAAGGCTCGAGAATCGAGACCCTTAAGAGTCTCAAGGTATGTACTAAAATCAAGAGGCTGCGTGGAATTATGTGCGTATGGCTGATTCACCAGGTGGTTTAAAAAAACAAGAGGTTACGTTCCTCTTTTGATTGTTAACTGACCATCTATTCCTCCAAGGCTGATCAGGATTGCAAACAGCTTTCCTCTGAGATTCTGCTGTTAATTGAGACTTACAGTATTTTTGTGTCTCTGAGTGCTGAGTGGGAGTAGTTTTTAAAAAATTATATTACACTTGATCTAAGAAAAACATTTCAATGAAGTCCATCTATAAAGAAACATTCTTGGGGAAAGGTTTCAAGAGGTGTGTGTGTGCGCGTGTGTGTATGTGTAGGGAGTGGAGGGGATTTTAGGAGGAGAAGCATTTTCCTGCCTCGCTTTATTAATAATAATAATAATAATATTAACAATAATAATAAGTTTAAGGAGCTTGGGTTGTTCTCCATGTCCCCGTCCGAGTCTCCCATAAGTGCCTCCTGCTGGAATGAAGTAGGGAATGAAAGGCTGGGTGTGGAGGAAAAGGGTCTGGCTAACCCTCGAGATGTATAAGTAACATTTAAAAATGACGACACTGGGAGCTGCAAACACTTGAGGGGAAACATACATTTTAAAATAAAATAAAGATAATTCACTTTTACACAAATTCTGTCCATGTGGCGTGTAAAGAAAGTAAGGCTCTTTTTAATTATGAAAAGATTTCTGTGCATGTTTCCCCTATCCCCAAATCCGTTTTTAGATGAGTTCTATTGTAAAATGTTCAAGATTGTGAAGAAAACCAAAACCCAGAACAAAATGAACCCCCCCAAAAAAAGACCAGGTTTTCTAAAAAATAAAATAAACCAAAGAAAAATTCCTCTAAATCTACAGCAATATTTTAACTGGAAAAAAGGTCCATTTTTCTCTGGTTTGTCAGTATAAAAGGTTCCTTTATTTATATATATTTAGGTTCTGAACTGCAAGTCCGTCTTGCTCATCTTCTCATGTAAGGTCCGTTGAGCGACTGCTTGGGCACGCCCGCCGCGTTCATGTAGCTGTGATGGGAGGGGCCCGTGTACATCACGTTTCCGTGCGGGCTCGGCTGCATAGGCTGCTGGGGGTAGGCCTGGCCCCCCATCACCCCCATCTGCATCTGCATAGGATACTGTGCTGTCTGGTTCATGTAGGCCGGGTTACTATGGTAACTGCTGTTCATCATGGGCTGGGTCATTCGATAGCTGTTCATGGCGTTCAGGGTGTTCATATTCATGGAATTGACATTATAGGCAGGGGTGGGCATCAAGTTCACCCCCATGTTCATGCCACGCTGCACGGCCAAGGCACGCGGGCCGGCCTGCATGGCGACCGCGGGCGGGCTGCGGCCGTACAGCTGCTGCTGGTGAGCCGCCGCGGAGGGCAGGGGCGCCGACTTGGAGCGGATGGAGATGTGCCCCTTGACGGGCATCTGCCCTTGCAGCCGCTGAGTGTGGGGAATGCCAATGTTGGTGGCAGACATGTTGCACTGCAGCAGAGGGGACGTGAGGTTCATGGTGGTGGAGGCCAAGTTCGGGGGCGGCGTCATGGTGGCTTGTGCTTGAGGGGTCCCCGCTAAGGGATGCGATGGAGCCAGCTGAGCCAGTCCCGTGTTGGACAGAGAAACACTGGTTGCATAGGAAGTCACAGCAGGAGAATGGCTATAAGGCATGGCATGGGGGTCCATAATGGTGTTGGTCAGCTGCTGCAACTTGGCTAGACTGAAGGTGGCCGACGGCTGGGAGTAGCTGCCGGCACCGAAGTCCCCGGGGATCCGCTCGTAGATGCTGATGTTCCCCGCGCTGCCGGACTCGGGGATCTCCATGATCATGGGCGCCGGAGTGAAGCTGTTGTTCATGCTGCACTGTGACAGCGGGGGCTGCTGCTGGGGCGGGGGTGGGGGCTGTGGCTGCTGGGGCGGGGGCGGGGGCGGGGGCGGCGGCTGGGCCGGCGGTGGGGGCGGGGCCGGTGGCTGAGGCTGTGGCGGGGGCTGCTGTGACGGCTGGGGTGGCGGCGGCTGCTGCGTGCTGGGAGGCCTCTCGACCGCACAGCTCTGCGGGGACTTGATGCCGCAGTTGGCGGCGGGCGGCACGCTGCTCTGCGGCATCAGGCTGCAGCCGCCGCCCATGCCAGCCATCTGCTGGGTGACCACACAGCTGTTCTGGGTGAGGCTGCTGGAGGACGACAGGCCGTAGGAGCAGCTGCTCTGGGATGAGCTGTTCCCACAGATGCTGCCGCCCATGGTGGAGTCGTAGCTGCTGGGGTTCTCGTAGTTCTCCGTGGTGCTCTCGATGCTGCCCAGGTCACTGAAGCCGCTGTCCACCACCTGCTGGGAGTGGTCGGATACGGAAGGCACGTCCATCATGGGGCTGGTCTCCATGTTCTGCATAGACGGGGCGGACAGGGATCCTTGCTCCGGGCTGATCTGGGTGTAGCCCCCTTCGAGGGCGGGCACGCTGGGGCTGCTGACCGAGCGCACTGACTGGCTGGGGTGGGACTGGACGGAGGACAGCGGGCTGTTGTGCTCCGAGGCATGGCAGTCCTCCACCAGGGCCAGCGGAGGGTCCTCGTCGGCCTGCGTGTAGCTCTGCAGTGTCTGGCAGGCGGCCAGCGTCTCCTCGCAGTCCTGGTAGGCGCCCTCGTGCTCGCCGCGCTCCTCCTGCGTCAGGGACTGCACGGCCTGCACCGTCTCCAGGTCCAGCTCACTGTGTGGGATCTCCTCCTCCTCCTTCAGCTCCAGTAGCTCCTCCTTCGAGCGTGAGTCCTCCTCGCGGTCATCCTCAGAGCCCGGCATGTGCTCGGACACCACGGATGCCTCGTGTGAAGTCTGCTCCTCCTCAGAATCCGGCTCCATCTCCTCCTTGTCTTTCGGGTTCTCCCCGCTGCCCTGCACGTTAGGATCTAAAAAAGCCTCCCGGCCGCCTGGCTCCTCCTTGACGCCCTCCCGCGCCGGCGGGTCCCCCGGCTCCTCCTCCTTCTTGGCGGGCTCCAGGTGGCCGTCGTCCTCATCATCCGCGTCGTGGTCTTCGCTCTGGTTGGTCTCCGCAGCCGTGTCCTCCTCCTCCTCGGGCTCCCGCCTGGCCAGCTCCTGCGGCGCCTCCTCCGACGGCCGCTGCTCTGCGGGGACGCGGGGCTTTTCCTCCTCCTCACCGGCCTCGGGCTCCTTGGCTTCGGCCTCGGGGCTGCTGGCGTCGGCGGGAGAGGCCGCCCTGACGTCACTGCTGGTGGTGTCCTCCTCCTCCCCCTCCTCAACCTCCTCCGCTTCCAGGGGCAGCTCCTCCTCTTCCTTCCTTTCCTCCGTTAAAGGCAAGTCGTCTTTTGGTTCAACAGTTTCTTCGTTCTCTTCCATTTTGGATTTACGTCCTGCTTTCGGAAGGGGGACGATGGGCTCAACGACGCACTCTTGAGCAGACAGGGGTACCATCTCCCGACTCAGCTTAAAGCCCGGCTTGCGACCAGCTCTCTTCTTCCAGTGGACTGGTTTGCGGCTCTTGCCCTTGGGCCATCCCTTCTTCTTCTTCATGGGCGTGGATGTATCTGGCTCAAGTGCAGCGTCCTTCACATCACATTTTCTCAAGAGAGACACTGGCTTTAGGACAGGAGTGTCTGCACAGGAAGGATAAAAAATAAAATAAATTACAGGATCTTGTATTTGCTAGTGCCGTTTTCCAAGCACACATGTACAACAGAAATGATTTTATTACCACCCCAAACTCCTGACTATCTTCATTTTTAAGTTAAGAATCTAAAGGAGAAACCTATTTCATGATATCCTCTGAAGTCACAGAGTGAACTGGCAGAACAAGGAAAAGAATTCTGGTCCACCCACGAGGTTCAAGTGCATCATCAAAGCCAACTGCACATCTTTGGGAAGTTACCCTAAGACTCACCATTATCATTTAAAAAATGGAGATAAGATGTATAAGGACACAAATACTAGCAGTTCTCACAGCTACTTTAGACAAGCTGTCTTTACCATGCAAGTTACATATCAGCTCACTTATCCCTCCTCCCCGCCCCCCCATTTATATTATTGCTTTGGTTTTCTTAGTTTCTACAAAATTGTTACTTTGGGTAATATCATGAGCCAACTACTCCAGGCCATATCTGAGCAATCCTACAGGAACATTTCCCAGCCAGTGTTGTGTTTGTGTAAAAAGAGCTGCAAGGCATGTAGTCCTGGACAAATACTAACCTGAATCATAAGGGTTTACTAGAAATAAATTTGATATTAGCATCACTTTCTCACCATCACTTTTTCTAAAAACTATGAAATATCCATAGCATAATAAGTACATCCACATTTCCCATTAATTTTTAAAAATAAGACCAGCAAGGTAGGAACAGGAATTTTTTTAGGGGGTTGGTGGGTGGAACTGGTAAGACTAAAAAGGTATAGTTACAGGTAGTAACCTGAAAATAAACAAAGAAAATGGCTACATTAGAGAAAATTCTGTTCAATAGGATCTTAGAGGATACTATTTTAATCTATGATGATATAAGACAGAATTTTGCAAAAGTGCCACATTCTTTACAAAATAAATTTTTAGTTTCCTAGTTACATATCTCAAAATATAACAATAAAATTCTGGAAAATCATGCACAATAAAGCAAAAAACTTAAGTCATCACTACATTTAAAGTATTGATTATACAACAATACGAGACTGAAGAAAATGCAAGTTGTCTACTAGATTTGAAATTGAGTGAACTTATTTTTAAAAGCCCAACTAGTCAGTACATAAAAGCTATAGGTTTATGCACCAAGTGTGGACGCGATTCCTTTGAATTCGCCCAGCAAAGCAAAGCAGTTCAGTGTGACCCCAGCAAGGAGGCCACATAGCACAAGGCAGGAAATTCAGGCGACGATGTGGATCCAAGTCATATATGAGCCCCTTCTTTTCATCTTTAAAGAGGAAATGACAACCAGTCTAATCACTGGATTTTTAGCTATGCCATAAAATTTAACTTATTTTGAGGTAGCTGTCACCCTTTTAATGAGAAATTTACTACTCGTTGAATAAGACATATTACAGATAGGATTCAGGAACAGATTTGAAGCAAGTCCAATTTACACGAGTCTGACCTTATTCGAGAGCCACTTCTAAGCACTTAGTCATTTAACTGTATTTACGGAGTGCCTATTTTAAGCACTCAGCACACATAATTAGCAGAACAGGCCAGGTCTATAGACTGCGCACTCCAGTAAAGGGTTATTAATTATCTTCTTCACGCTCAGTCTCATCTACCCATTAACTAAAGATACACGTAATGGCCGAGAAAGGACTAGGCAAAAAGAACAATTTCCGAACAGCAAGATTACTATCTGCGGAGGCAAAAACAGGTGCTATGGGGGAACTGGGAAAAACCACTGACAAAAGGACAGAGAACTAAGGCAGAAGACAAGTATGAGCACACTCGACACAGCTCTTCGGAGGCTGCAAGCCATCCTGCACTTGCTCGGCGGGTCATCTGCCCTTCACCCTCTCTGCTGGACGCTTTGCAGCTACCACGGCTGTATGTTTCAAAACCAGGAAACTACAACAGGCAACCGCTCTGTGAAACATACCATCAGCATCATCTGACTCTTCGTCATCGTCTTCATCTTTAGACTTCCTCTTAGAATCGGACCGACACCTGAGAACGTCCTGGGAGGCCAAGCGATGAAAGTACCCTCGAGAGAAGAGTTCGCTCTCATCCTCTTCTTCCTCCTCCTCATCAATCTCGAACGTCGGCTCTAATCTCGGCATCGGCCTCTCGGAGTCAGAGTCTTCAAAAGGCTCGTCTAAGACCTCCGTGGTCTCAGAAATGGTCTCTGTGACCACACTGCTATTGTGGTGTTTGCGCTTTCGGACTCTCCTTCTTCGGTGAAGAATTGGTTTCTATTTAAGAGAGAAAGCAGCATTTTATTTACGGTAATGAACATCGTCATTTCCATTAATAACGATTAATAGTTTTTAAACCCTGACAGAATTAGCACGTATCAAATGAGTATGCTGTTTGCCAAAAGACACTTTGAACATTAGTTCAAAATACCATAGTTAAGATACTATATATACATAAAGTGTCATAGATACAAAAAGGATCACTGAAAACAATTTTGTAAAAAAAACAGAGTAAAGAGTGGATGTTATCATTCCCCTACTAACGGTTTGGTTACACTTAGTACCCTAGGGAGCAGCCTATTTCAATACTGAAACGACACAAAGGCTAGTTTCTTCTCTTTTCCTCAAAAGAGAAAAAAAGACATAAAACAGCGTACATCTCACAGCTCCACTGTGCGTGTCGGCAGAACCAGCAGGAAGGCCATGCGCCGCTGCTATGCACTATCCAGAGTTAAAGTGGGGCACGGGAATGTGGAATCGGTATAGATCTCCTTGGTGTTAGCGAGCATTTCAGAAATAAACAAATGTGCTGTTGGGATGTGGCACAGTAGGCATACTTCTGTACTAGAGTTGATCTAACATCTTAAATCACATAATAGAGATCACAAAATGATATCATGTATTACCAAAGCTGATCTAATTCAATCCCCTCATTCTACAGAGGCCAGAAAGGTTACAGGACTTGCTTTAAGGTCACATTCAGACAGTAAAGAAATGGCTAAAAATTATTTGCGATTCCTAGTCAAGTAAATTTCTTCAAAACTTTACAAGTATCCTGTACATGTACTCACTGCCTGTTATAATATTCTCTTTTTACACAGGGAAATAGCATAATTTTATTTTGTAAAAAGGCAACATAAGCCTAGGATGGCAAAGATATATTCTTCACAGTCATGTAATGAACAGCAGCTTAATCAACTTTTCTCCACTTCAAACTTACTAGTCTTTCTAGTTGAGAACACAGTTTTTCAAACGAGGTTAAACACGGCCCTGCTCTAAGGAGAAATGGCTGATCCAAGGACTGGGGCATGAAAGTATCTATGAGGCCATACAGATATGTCAAGCAACAGGAAAAAATGGTTAACTCTCTCGAACAGACTTCCAAGTAATTAACACAGATATTCTGCTCTTAGGGAGCAGAGTATAACTTCCTGCATCTTAGGCACGGGGTGCAGGCAGTCACTTCCCTCCAAAGAGTACAGTACAGAAAGGGGTCTGAAAAAGGCAGTAACTCAAGAGTGAAGAGACCTGACAAGCCTGGCACCTGGAAGTTGACATCAACGTCAACAGTGAGAAGTCACATGGACAGCAGATGCCCCTGTATTTGGTCCTGGTACAGCCTGATGGCAGATACCCTTCTATGATGTGATGAGAATGGCCCTCTACCTCTGTGGCCTTCTTCCCAAAACACTTCACCCCATTTTAATACCATAAGGGGCATTCTACAGAATATCTAGCAAGTACTCCTCAACACTGCCAAGGTCATCAAAAACGAGGAGTCTGAGAAACTGTCAACAACAACCAGGGAGCCTAAAAAGACACGGCAACTGAATGCGATGTATGTGGTGTGCTGGGTGGTATCCTGGGGAAACGGGGAGATCTGAACAAAGTATGGGCTCCAGTTAACGAAGTATCTGTGCTGGGTCACTACTTGTGACCAATGTGCCGCATCCAGGGAGAAGGGCAGTAACAGGGGAGACGGGGAGTGGAGAACATAGGAACTCTTCATACTTTCTTTGCAATAAACCTGTGAATCTAAAACTGCTCCTAAAACGGAAAGCTCTTTTTCCTCTGATAAATAGCCCTATCTTTTTTTCCCCCCCAAGGCTCTGCTAAGGAGAAGAATGATTTTATTGCGCTGGGTGAAAGCTGCCACCTCTCTGGTCCAGGGTGGCTCATCCAGAGAGCCGGCATGCTTCAGCTTGGCTGGTCTGCAGCAATGTTTAAAGTTCACGCCACAGTTTGGGAGATCTCTGGTATACAGTTTAACAGAATCTGTGACTACCACCTCACAGCCTTCAGTAATAACCTGGCTATCATTCAAACTTTGCAAGATGATGAAATATAGCTTAGAAAATACTTTGAAAACAAAGTTAAGTGAAACCACAGAGGGTTGAAGAGGACTGAGACCCAGGCAGGACACAGCGCCGTGCAGGGCGAGGGGACAGGCATCACTCTAGAGTACTGGGGCACCGTCCTGCCCACTCTCCATGCAACTATGGAGTGTCTGCCTCTTCTTTTCTAGTAGAAACATTTCTAACCCATGCTTTTGGCCTTGTGATTATGGAATCTCAGCTCCCCGACCAGAGTGTGAACCCATGATCCCCATAGTGGAAACTCAAAGTCCTAACCACTGAACATGAGGGAAGTCCCCAGGGGATTTTTTAAATCCCTGCTGCTGCTGCTGAGTCACTTCAGTCGTGTCCGACTCTGTGCGACCCCATAGACGGCAGCCCACCAGGCCCCCCGTCCCTGGGATTCTCCAGGCAAGAACACTGGAGTGGCTTGCCATTTCCTTCTCCAATGCATGAAAGTGAAAAGTGAAAGTGAAGTTGCTCAGTCCTGTTTGACTCTTCACGACCCCATGGACTGCAGCCTACCCGGCTCCTCCGCCCATGGGATTTTCCAGGCAAGAGTACTGGAGTAAGAAGTCATAATTTGAAATCAAACCAGCAAGCCGAAAACAGCCTGTCAGCCCTTAAATACATGGATGACTTCCAGGTGAGCACTCATGAACCAGAGGAGCCGAGTGCACATCCCACGCGCTCACTGGGAAGATCACAGGCTAGGAGGCACTGGGCCTGCAGCTGAAAGGCTAACACTCTGTGGACTCCCGCCCTGACCTCCGGGACGGGGCAGGGAGGGGCGGCCCACCTTCCGCTTCAGCGTGGGCTTGGTGAGCACCGGGGGCGAGCTGGACCGGGGACTCTCGGGCTCCCCGTCCTCCTCGCTGCTCTCGCTGCAGCCCCGCAGCGCGGGGCGGTCCCCGTCAGCGTAGCGGCCTTCGCAGTAGCGCCCCTCGCTGTAGCGACGGGGCAGCCGGTCGTGGGCGTCGGGCAGCCCGCACTTCAGGGGCTCGGGGCTCTTCTTCGGCGGGCCTCGCCAGAGCTCGAGCCCCTCGCCAGGTCTCCTCTTGGGCCCATCCGGCTTCCCGTCCTGGCTCGGCTGCTCCTGGGAGGCTGCCGCTGGCTCCTCGCTCTCCACGAACTGCTCCTGGGAAGGTTCTGACTTTTCCTCACAGTCTCCGTACTGCTCCTGGGGGGCTGGCGTCTCTTCCAAGAGCAGTTTCGGGTCCTTATCACCAAAGCGTTCCTGGGCTTTTCTGTTCTTCCTCCCCCAGCGGCCTCGCCGAGACGGCTGACTATTGGCAGGAAGACTGTCACGGGGAAGGACCTGTTTGCTCAAACGAGTGGTACTGGCTGGTGTGGTAACTTCTGGTTTCTTCTCACTTTCTACTGAAGTGTAAGAATCCTGTTCTTTGTTCTCACGAGATGCAGACTTCCCCACCTGATTTTAGAAAATAAAACCATGCTGGTTAATTTCCAGTCTTACTTGCTTACATCTCCTATTCTGGCCTTTTAAATGCTGAAATAAGAAAACAGAGCTTCAAAGATGACATTATTTAATACTTAACATGAATATTTCTTGTGTGATAGGGACTGTTTTAAAAGCTGTATGGGTAAAATCCACACCAATTATGTGAAATATTATTATTATATCCCCGTTTTACAGATGAGGTAACTGAGGCACAGAACATGTAAGTAACCTGCCCCAGGCCATGCAATAGCAAATGAAGAAGCTGGGACGTAACCCCAAACAGTCCCATCCAAGAGCCAGTACTCTTAACCACTATGCAAACAATAAACAAAGTGACTATTATTGTCCTTAAGTGTTAGTCACTCAGTTGCGCCTGACTCTTTGTGACCCCACAGACTGCACCCCACCAAGCTCCTCTGTCCATGAGATTTTCCAGGCAAGGATACTAGAGTGGGTTGCCATTTCCTTCTCCAGGGTATCTTCCCAACCCAGGGATCGAAGCTGAGTCTCCTGCACTGCAGGCAGATTCTTTACCTAGTGAACTACAAGGGAAGCCTTGTACTATTTTCCTTATAATCTAGTAAATGTTAAATGAGACAGTTCATGAAATTTATCAGAAATTTATAAACAGAGAGGAGACAAACTCTGGGGCATGGGCAAGAGAAAGAGGATGCTCAAAAAATGAAAGAAAATTTCTGGAGTGATTTTGACTTATTTTATTCTGAATACTTAATTTTACTTGGAAAATTACACTAAACAGGGGGCATTGAAACTATTTATATCTATCAAAAGAGAACACAGAGTTTTAAAGGATGAAAGCACTGCTTTAAAAAGAAAAGGACAGAGAACAGTATGCATCACATGAAGAAAAATGATGAAAATGATGTAGGACCTTCACTAACCCTTTAATGGCGAAAGACACCGAAGCGTTTAGTGCTCTATTAGGAAATACGCACTGCTTACATTATTTCCTTAATGTTTTAAGGAAAATGAATCTTCATTTTAAACAACGGTCAGATTTAAATTTAATTAAGATTCCTCAATTCCTATACAGCTTCAAACTTAGCTACTTATAGGCACTCTTGATAAATACTCATAACTAACACAATATAACAAATTTGAAGGTTTCCTAATGATACAAGGCTTGAAAATATACAAATAAGTAAACAAAACCCAGTCTTCCTGAAATTTCTATCACTGAAATAAACTTGGAAATTCTAACGTGAGTTTATAGTACTGGTTTCAGATCCCATTATATGTACATCACAAACGCCTGAAAACCAACACGCGCTCTTCCTTTACCAACACCGGGGACCGTCCGTGCCCTTACATTTGGCTCCAATTCTCGTTCCTGGCTCTGACGCTCTTCCGGCTCTCTCTCCTCCTCCTCTTCCTCCTCCTCCTCTTCTTCCTCCTCCTCCTCCTCCTCCTCCTCCTCCTCCTCCTCCGAGACAACAGAATTGGAGACTATGACGGGAGTCCAGCGCAAACACTCGGGATCTACATCTACAGGCCGCAGATTCAGCTGAAGCTTTGCCATGTGATCCTGGATAAGCTTTTCCCGGCGGATAATCACAAATCTGAAACCAGAGAAAAGTTTATAGCAATCAACGACGCACCAGGAGTACCAAACAATGAGTATGGAGCTGCACTCCCAGAAAGCCCTGGAAATGAGAGCAGATAAATGCTTCAAAAAAGCCTGCCTGGAAAGACACCACCGAGATGGCTCAGAAACACGAAGCTGGACAAAGACTTCACACTCAACTAGAGTGATGGAAGCGGTTGTTTCAGTCACTTCCTGTCTCACACTTCCCACCTCTGAAACTTCTGCCATTCTCTCGCTTTCTTTTATTCCCCATCGTTCTGGCCCAAATGCCTCCTTTCTTTGTGACCTTTTCTCCATCACACTAGACAGGTAAGCTGTCTTTCCTCTGACCTGTAGCTCATTCTGTGCCATCTGTATGGAAATTAATCAAAGGTGTATTTTAGTTGATACTATTTCTGCAGCTGTTACTTGTATTGTGAAGGTGCTTCCCATAAATAACAGATTCAGTAGCTTAGGTCTGAAAGTTAGACGGAAGACCAGAAAAAACGTTTTTTAAAAAATGATCACTAGTATAAAATATATAAAGGAAATGCTGTCTCAGGATCACCAAGTACACCACTTATGTCAATTCATGCACTTTAACTGATATTAATCTGGCTGCCCGATCCAGACACCTTTACCCAATCACCTTTCAAAGGTTATACAAAGGGATGTTAATACTCACTGGTCACTCCGGAAGTCCAGCATTCGCAGGTGGTGGAGTGTGGAAGTAATGTCTTGAGGGCAGATTCCAGTCAACTTACTCAACTTCTTGATGCTGATTTGCTTGTCATTCTGGTGATAAAGGCACTCCAGTATTACACTTTTCCAATAAGCCATGTAGGAAAGGCGACCTAGATCAGACAGCGGTTTCTCTGGAGACCCTGCTTGGCCTTCACGCTTTGATAACAAATAACCTAAAGAAACCCCCAAATCACAAATATGTCAGAGAGCCTAAAAGATATCAGTTTACAAAAATAACAAGCCCTTCTTCCATAATCAATCCAAGTATTATAGGCTATAATTTCAGAGGCTAATTCCTTCAAGAACAAAATTACAAAATTACTTGAATACAAATTTGCAAGAAGATTACACAATTTATATACTCTGGACATTGAATTAGTATTATTTTGTCTATAGTTAATATAAATCACATTGTTAGAAATATTCAAACCGTTAAAAATCAGGACTTCGTATTAACAGGCTGCACAGATAAGATCGAGGCAAGAATGCTTTTTGCCTCAATGTACGATGGGGGGAACCATCCCTGCATGTTTCACTTGGGCCACTAGATGGCAACAGAACTATTTGTTTGCACAAGACTGCCTTCAGTTTTTACATAGTCCCAAGACTGTGGTTCTATGAGGGGCCTCTATGACAATTTCTGGTTTCAACCGAAGCATCCCTTGCAGTCGCCCACCACCCTAATTCTTGATAAGCGCGAATGGCCACAGCCAGCATCACTGTGTGGTGCTGTTACTCTGCCTTCTTGTCCAATGCATGGAACAGGAAAAGGAAGGAGTAAACTGTAAGCGAAAGTATCAAAAATGGAGATGGCAGAAAAAGGTAGCATTTTGTCATCAAAGAAAATATCCATCTAAGAATGGTAAAGTGGGAAAATACATTACATTAGGAAAAGTTTTAAAATAAAAACAAATACTATAATCATACAGACTGTTGTGTGTATAGCTCCAAAAAAAATGACTGAAAATATTCCTCCCAACTCTGCTACTTAATGGCATAACACATCCGATCATGAGTTCTATTTCAAAACAATATACTGATGCTAAAGGAAACTGTGTGTGTCTTATCCTCTACTACTAGTTGGAAAAACAGGAAAATATAAAAAATAACCACATATGGTGGTTATACTGTGTCACATATTGGCACATATTTCCAAGTAAATATGGTTAGGGACACAGTCTAAGGCTAAGCAGAATAAGCTTCACTGGTCCATGTGAGAGAATTAACACTAGAAATGGAACCATCTGATATTTAGAAGAACTGCCTCTCAGAGTCCTTATAAGCATTACTTCTGAACGTATTCCTTTAAATATTACTATTTTGAGCGAATATCTGAGGGAAAATATTCCCTCAAATACCACTATTTCATCATCAACAGAAGGCACGTGTGTGCAGTCATGTCCAACTCTTTGCGACCGCATGGACTATAGCCAGCCAGGCTCCTCTGTCCACAGAATTTTCTAGGCAATAATAAAGGAGTGGGTTGCCATTTCCTTCTCCAGGAATCAATAGAAAATTTACCTCAAATGCACATTTACTTTCAAAGCAAGATTATCAATGTATAAAACAAAATGCAAGTTCCACACGACCTTTTTAGAACAGTTAGCTTTCAATTTTTAACTGAAATTACATTATCTACCCTATCATTTACTTCTATCATTTTTAAAGGTGCATCGCATATTTTTAACCACTAGGTAGAGCCTGTAACTAAAATGCGCTGCACACATTTCTCAGATAACTGGGTAAGAAAAACAGGGCAGGTGCTGTACTTCTTTATTAGTGCTAATTTAAGTAGTTCTACAAAGCTTTTTAATATTGTGAGATAGAATTATTGCATAAAATAAAACTAAGTTCCACTGTAAATTAATAACTACAAATTAAAACTATTTGCTATAAATCACATAGAAACTCATATCTAATATTAGCAATTTAAAAATACTTCATGTCCAACCAAAAGAAAGTCCACATGAAGATACAATGAAGAGCAGTTACGTTACTATAATCCTTACTGAAATCGATGAGAAACCTCCCATAGCCCTTGCGTTGGTACTGGGGAAGAATCATTATACAGGAAACGTTATATTTCTGTTGACAGTGCTTTTCCTGGTAAAGAAAACAAAAGTCTAGTTTTAAAACAACAGGCTGGTAAGACTAAACACTAATGTTAATTTTTAAAAAACAAAGATTAACAGTCAAAACCACAGCCCTGGTCCTTTGGGATTAGCAATGCACATCAGGAAAAAAATACCCCTCTGAGAGGGAGAGGACAGTGTTAAGTCCCTGGCATTCCCCACAAAGCAACCGTCCCCAGGAGAAAAACATAAACTGAAGCGACGCCACCCAACACCATCTGCAACTCAAAAACAGTATGTCAGCGCCTGAGATGAGCAGAGGAATCCGAGTCCTGACCCACCTGCAGAGCTACAAACGCTGCCGTCAATGTGGCCCCTAGAAGTGGGACAGTTCATCACCGACTTCCAAGTGCCTTCTATTGTAGCACCTGCTTTGGCACTACATACGGTGGGTTTTTTATAAATACACCTCTATAGATCAAGCAATATATTTTAAATTATGCTTAACTACTGAAATGGCCTACTAACAGCTAGGGCTTTGCACTTGACTAGTTTACACAGTTAGATTTTATCTTAAATAGAACTGCATCTTCAACATTGTCTGACAACAAAAGAAACTTTTCCTTCTCTTCAAGAGAATGGAAAATGGAAAGAGAGAAAGTATCCTTTAATAAAAAATGGCTTCTTAAAAATTCTTACTTCTATGCCTAAAATTCAAACTGGGAAGAGAAGATTTAAATAGAGAAAGAACTCAGACAGGTACTAACTCTGTTTATTTCACGAGTTCTCCCTATGATCACCATGGGAGTAGAGGCCATGGCAAAGCTTTCCCTCTGGGGCACGGGTGGCAGTTCTGTGTTCCCAGCAGAGAACAGTCTGCTGAACGTCACTAGGCACCTGCTGGCACCTGCTAAGTGTCTCAGCGGTCCTCCTGCTTGCCTTTCCAGAAAGCTGCACGGCACCCAGAAGGGGCTGCATCCTGTACTGCCTCCTGGACACGACCAAAGGCTGTTTCACATTTCCATATGAATTCAAGACACATTTCAGCTGCTGTACTTACTTTAGAAAAGTAGCCGACAAGGTGGCAGCCCTTGACATCATTCTGGGTTAGAACATAAAAAAGAAATGGCTCCACGTCATAATAGAGTGTTTTGTGGTCAAGAAACAACTTTGCCAAGAGACACAGGTTCTGACAATAAATGGTACTCACATTCCCATCAACCTAGAGGGAAAAAACAGACAAAACGGTCAGCGAGGTGTCTCTTTAATTCTAGAATAACACACGTCAGCAACGAGTGCCTGTGAGTACTCACAGTCCAGCCCAGGAGGAGCTGACAACTCTCAGAACACACTGGATCTGGAATCTGTCCCTTGAAATGGCAGAGTACAGTATCTGCTACTTTAAGACAACTAAATACACAAAACACTGCACTTCAACAAAGCACAAAAAAAGGCTAGACAAGGAGGTGATGGCCATTTTCAAAACAGCATTTTGCTTTTATAAAAAGACTGACTACAGGAATCCTTCAGATGGCAAGCTGATCTGATATATTTTTAAAAGTATTTAATTCAACAAAAGATCTAAATGTAACCTCTTCTAAAATACATCTGTTAAGCAAAACAAAGTAAAACAACAGTTTAACGTGTGCCAGCAGCCAGAAGCAATGTAATCAGACTGCCAAAATGAGGTTTCCCCGTAAGTAAAGCTCCTTGAGGGATTATTATCTATTGTCAAAAGCAAGGAGCAGGTTCCCTGGGCGGCAGCCTGGCAAGTGAGGTATTTCCTGGGCTCTGGTTGGCCAGGATCAGGCCAGCACGAGACTGCATGCTCCCAGCACCCTGCAGTGTGTGTTCCTCTGTGAGCACGCCAATGACTGCTTACATCAGACCCAAAGACACTGACATTTTAAGACTGCAACTTCTGGAAACTCCGTGGCAGTCCAGAGGTTAGCACTCTGTACTTTCACTGCTGAGGGTCTGGGGTTCAACCCCTGGTTGGGGAACTAAGATCCCAGAAGCCACACTTTGTGGCCAAAAAAAAAAAAGACTGCCACTTCTTTAGCAGTTTAATGTACAAAACACCTTTTCCCTCCCTGAAAGGTCAAGAGCTCCTCTATTCCTCACCTAAAATAAAAGCTCTGGGAAGATTAGGAAAGTGAGAGATGGAGCAGATTCTGACAACCTGAAAGTCTGTCATCATCGGAATTAACAGAACCGAGCACATGGTAGGCACTCAGTTAGTAGCTGGGCAATCAAACCAGAACTGAGATCAAGGAATTAAAAACCACTATTAACAAACAGAATCACAGAGGTAGCCTAAGTCAAACAATCATGATGAAGTCAGGAAATATTAGGATTTCCTACAGCTATTACATATATACCTCTACACAATATTCCTTTAAACAGAGCAGTAGAAATCTTTTAAGTGCCATGTTTCATAGAGTCTAAGACACAATCTTATCACATCTATACAAAAGTAAAATCTGTTGGCATTAAAATATCAAATGGAGTCACATATATATATATACATATCTCATAATTTGCAGTACTTTTGCCTTCTGAGTGGAACATAAAATACGTTACAACTGATGTCTTTGATTCAGTGAAATACAAAATAGTTTATTCAGAGATCAAGTTTGTGAACTGGTACCACTTAGACTGACCTAATTCTGATTCTCCCCTATAGAGCTGAACTACTGACTCCATAGTGAGTAAACAATAGTAAAACATTTCCAAAACAAATCAAGCTGTGCAATCGGATAAAGCACAGGGGGTGCTGTATTTGAAATGGATAGGAAGACAACTACTAAACGTCTTCTACTTTACCTCAAAAACAGAAATGTTATTCTTTCTATAAATCTCATTAGCAGGAGGATGGAACCAACCACACTTCTTCATGTGCTGCTGCAGGATAGCTCTACTTTTCATATATTTTAGACAGAATTCACAGAGATATAACTTAGGCAGCCTGTAAAAAAAGATAATTACACAAACAAGAGGGCTTTATATAAGACTTCAAACTTTCACTCTTATTCTTTCTCATTACTACCCAGGTAAAAAGGTAAAGAATGTATCATTATCCCCATTAATCAAATTTTTAAAACAGAAAACACAAAAATCAAAGATAAAACTAATTTGGATAATAGCATCCAACTAATCGATAGCAAGAGGGCAAGGGTGGGAAATCAATTCACACAATCCAGGGATCTTCCTAGTAAACTAATCTTTGTTCTCTTTTAAAGTTACCCACCAGACAACCATGAAAATCTCACCTTCTCTCCTCCTTGATAATCTCCAATAAGTAAAAAGTAAAGCCTACCTTGGGAATACACCAATAAGTGAAGATTCTGTTAAGCTGTATATTCTTTCCTCCTTTATTAGATCATTCACTCACTAATTTCAGGAAATGAACATGTATTGAACACCATCAGGCCCTGCGTCAGGTACACTGGGTACAGAGGCTGAGTATGACGGACATACAGTGGGGATTGTAAGAGCAGATTTTGTACACATTTTTAAGTATAAAATTATAATACGGAAAACGTTTTTTCAAGTCAGGACATGCTACACTGCCTCCTTCCTTCTGCTCTGAAATTCTGGCTTTCTCTCCAGTTAAATATGACATTGAATCCTGTACCTCAAAGGTCTATTTTCAATGACTGAAATAAAATCTCTAATTATTGCTTCATCTATATTGTTATTTTTATATAGTAATTTATATTTATTCAATGCACTTGCTTTTTAGCAGGAGGACTTCTCCCTTGCAAAGTCTCTGTGATAAGGAGCCAGGCAATAAAGTGGTTGTGTGCGCATGTGTGCTCAGCCATGTCTGACTCTGCGACCTGATGGCCACAGCCCGCCAGGCTCTTCTGTCCATGGGGTTATCCTGGGAAGAATACTGGAGTGGGTGGCCACTTCCTCCTCCAGGGGACCTTCCCAACTCAGGGATCGAACCCGAGTCTCCTGCCTCTCCTGCAATGCAGATGGATTCTTCACCACTGAGCCACCTGGGAAGCTCTGCTAAAGTGATTAGGCCAGTTCATAAAGCCACAGAAGGAGCATACCCTGAACTAAAAGCCAGTGGCTTCTGTAAGGATTTGAGTCTGGACTGAGAAGACTGCCTGGCTCTCTATGATAAACACATACCCCATGTATCCTCAGCACAGAGGCTCCCCTGTATCCTGAACTATGTCCAAAACCGGTAAGCACGATCTGATACTATAACAAAAACTGTATAGACAAAAATACTGGATGATACAATGACAAGAAATATAATTCAAATATATCTTCTTTCATATAAATATGTACTGAGGCTGAAGGAAATTGAAAAAAAAAAAACACCTCTGTTTATATATTTTGGGTATTACTCCCTTATTGATCATATCACTTGCAAGCATTTTCTCCCCATTCAGTAGGTTGTCTTTCATTCTGTCAATGGTTTCCTTTGCAGTACAAAAGGTTTAAGTCTAATTAGGCTCCATTTGTTTACTTTTGCTTTTGTTTCCTTTGCTTTAGGAGACAGATCAAAACAAAACAAAACAAACCTGCTCCAATTTATATCAAAGAGTATTCCAGCTATATTTTCTTTTAGGGATTTTATGGTTTCAGGTCTTATCTTTAGGACTTTAAACCATCCTGAGTTTATTTTTGATATAAGAAAACTGTAGTTTCATTCTGTTACATGTAACTGTCCAATCGTCCCAATATCATTTACTGAAGAATCTGACTTTTTCCCACTGTACATGCTTGCTTTCTCCATCATAGACTGACCGTAAGTGGTGGGTTTATTTCCGGGCTATTATGTTTCATTGATCTCTGTGTGTCTGTGCCAGGACCACACCGTTTTGATTACTGTTGCTGTTGCTAAGTCGCTTCAGTCGTGTCCGACTCTGTGTGACCCCATAGACGGCAGCCCACCAGGCTCCCCCATCCCTGGGATTCTCCAGGCAAGAACACTGGAGTGGGTTGCCATTTCCTTCTCCAAAGCATGAAAGTGAAAAGTGAAAGGGAAGTCACTCAGTCGTGTCTGACTCTTAGTGACCCCATGGACTGCAGCCCACCAGGTTCCTCCATCCATGGGATTCTCCAGGCAAGAGTACTGGAGTGGGGTGCCATCACCTTAGTCAACCCTCCAGCTCTGTTTTCTTTCTCAAGATTGCTTTCGCCATTCGGGGTCTTTTGTGTTTCTATACAAATTTTAAAAATTTTATCCTAGTTCTATGAAAAATGCCCTGAGTAATTTGACAGGAATTGCACATAATGAATAGATTGCTTTGCATGGTATTGTCGTTTTTAACAATAAGTTTTCCAATCTATAAACATAATATATCTTTCCATTTGTCTATGTCATGTTCAATTTCTTTCAGCAATGTCTTACTGTTTTCTGAGTACAGATCCTTTACTTCCTTAAGCAGGTTTATTCCCAGGTATTTTATTCTTTTTGATGCAATGGAAAATGAGACTATTTCCTTACTTTCTGATAGTTCACTGTCAGTGTATAGAAATGCAACAGATTTCTGCACGTTAATTCTATATCCTGCCAACTTTACCAAATTCATCAGTGAGCTCCAAACGCTTTTTGTGGCCTCTTTAGGACTTTTCTATGTATAGCGTCATATTATCTGCCAACAGTGACAATTTTACTTGTTCCTTTCCAATCTGGATTCTTTATTTCTTTTTCTTGTCTGACTGCGGTAGCTAGGACTTCCAATCTACATTGAATTAAAGTGGTCTTATTCCTTGGCTTGTTCCTGACCTGCGTTCCACAACTAAGTATGCAATTAGCTGTGGGCTCATCCTATGAGCCTTTATCATGTGTGTTCTCTCTATGCTCACTTTCTGGAGAGTTTTTATCAAATGAATGTTGAATTTTGTCAACAGCTTCTCGTGCATCTACTGAGATGGTCACACTATTTTTAGTGTGACCTTCAATTTGTTAATTCTTTTCTTCAGTGTGTTGTTTCACACTGATTTGCAGATATTGAAGAATCTTTGAATCCCTGTGATAAATCTCACCTATTATTAATAATCATTGCTTATGATCATTTTAATACACTGTTGCATTCAGTTCAGTTCACTCTTTGCAACCCCATGAACCGCAGCACGCCAGGCCTCCCTGTCCATCACCAACTCCCGGAGTTCACTCAAACTCACGTCCATCGAGTCAGTGATGCCATCCAGCCACCTCATCCTCTGTCAGCCCCTTCTCCTCCTGCCCCCAATCCCTCCCAGCATCAGGGTCTTTTCCAATGAGTCAACTCTTCACGTGAGGTGGCCAAAGTACTGGAGTTTCAGCTTTAGCATCATTCCTTCCAAAGAAATCCCAGGGCTGATCTTCAGAATGGACTGGTTGGATCTCCTTGCAGTCCAAGGGACTCTCAAGAGTCTTCTCCAACACCACACTTCAAAAGCATTAATTCTTCGGTGCTCAGCTTTCTTCACAGTCCAACTCTCACATCCAAACATGACCACTGGAAAAACCATAGCCTTGACTAGATGGACCTTTGTTGGCAAAGTAATGTCTCTGCTTTTCAATATGCTATCAAGGTTGGTCATAACTTTTCTTCCAAGGAGTAAGCGTCTTTTAATTTCATGGCTGCAGTCACCATCTGTAGTGATTTTGGAGCCCCCCCAAAAATAAAGTCTGACACTGTTTATTGTTTATTGTTGCATTGGTTTGCTAGTATTTTGTTAAGGATTTTTGTATCTATGTTCATCAGTGATACTGGCCTATAATTTTCTTGTCTTGTGGTATCTTTACCTTGTTTTGGTATCAAGGAGATGCTTGCCTCACAGAATGAGTTCGGGAGCACTATTTCCTCTGCAATTTTTTGGAATAGTTTGAGAAAAGACAGGTGCTACCACTTCACTAAATGTTTGGCAGAATTCACCTATAAAGCCATCTGGTCTTGAAGCTTTGTTTGCTGATAGTTGTTCTATTACTGATTCCATTTCATTACTGGTAATTGGTCTTTTCACATCTTCTATTTCTTCCTGCTTCAGCCTTGGAAGATTGTTCATTTCTAGGAACTTTCCCATTTCTTCTCAGTTGTCCATTTGATTGACATAGCTATGTGTCATAGTCTCTTATGATCCTCTTTGTATTTTAAAAGCCTGTGACTTTATTAAAACCAAGGCTACTGGGATGACACTGTTAGTCTAATGGGAATCATTCAATAAAACTCTAGAAAAGATCAAATATTTCTTCTAGTAAGAGTACAAATGGTTGCAGTTCTCTCATTGAAAAAATATATCAAATAGAGAAAACATCAGATCACATGAAATGAAGTGCAGTTATTGAAATCAGGAACACTCCCCGACCTAAAGAACACTGCCGAGTACTGCTTTCTGCCATCTTCTCCTTGACAGCACCTAGGCCCGGACTATCGAGGAGATACACGGTCACTCTGACCAGCTGCACAGTGGGTGTATGGCCCCCACACTTGCATTTATTTTACAGTCACCCATCACATGGATACCACAATCTCTGAAGTCAGGACTGGGCTGCAGCTGTACTGGTTCCCTTACCTCTAAGATAATGCAAATATTCTTCCTATTGTGGCTTTAGAACATTGCCCAAGATAGCAGCAGTTTGTGTGGCTTTTACAATACGTCAATAGTAAAATTTTAATACAATAGAAATTAACACCAAATACTCAAGTCAAAGATTATGGTACAAGCCATCTGAGATCAATCTAGATGTCAATGCTATATGGAGTAGTCATGTACAGTGGCTAAAAGTTATAGCTATATGGTAAGAGAAAAGTGGGATTAAATCCTGGTTCTCCCACTTATAAATTGTATGGTCTTGAATATGTTTGCTGGGTCCTGGCCTGTAAAAACAAAGATAGCAATATCCACCTCAAAGAATTACTCCAGAGATGTTTAGTAAGCTCAGTGAATGGTAACTATGGCTACTATTTAAGATTAATACTATGAGTATTTTTATTCTCCTTTCATCCATTTTATTTCATCTTTTCTTCTTTGTTTTTGCTCCAACTGTCCTACTTTGCATGCTTTACGATTTGGAAAATTTTTAAAGTGTTTAGAACTTTTATTAATAAGAAAATAATTTAAAAGTAATTTAGCAGAGAATAATAGTCATTAACAAATTAAAAATATAGGTTTATTATTTAGAAAACATGTGATCTCTAAACATTATAGTCAACTCAAATTTAAAGAACTCAGAAGTGAAACAAGTCTAAACTCAATAAAACATGGTTTTTTGAAAATGTAATTAAGAAAATTAAGACTATATAGATAGAAAAAATAATAATTACTAAAAAAACTTATAAATTACACAATATTATCTGCTATTTTCAGGGAACCCTTCACAATGGTGACTAATGAAAAGTACAGAAAATGTCTAAAATTCTACTTAGATGGATGCTACAGTTTTTTTCCTACTGCTGCTTTCTGTTACAATTCCTGTTAAACGTCTTAGGTTATTTATTTTTCTGCTGGCGATGTTTGTTCTTTCACTGGTAACTAACTCCCTCAAACTTGATTAAGAAGTCAAAGTCTAGGGACAAACTCATCAGAGCAAAATGCAACGTTTTTAATCAGACTTAATATCTTAAAATTGACGGCCTCATTCTCATCTTCTCTATCTCCACTCCTGACTAAAGGAGCTCCTCTCCTCCTCCCGCCCTGGAAAGGACAAGAGCAGGTGCCTGGGGCTCCACTCTCCACATGGCAGCCACTAGGACAGGCGACACACAGGCTGAACAGGCTTTCTGTCCCAGGAAGGGCACTCTTGTGATCTGCACAGCTGGTAAAGAGCTCACTTAAAAATGGTAATAATTCACTTTAAACCTAATGATGAAATTAATTCTTCAACTTTGCTGTTTTTGATTATACAATACCCTAGCTAGCCATAACTCCTGAGGAAGACATTGCACTGAATACCTGTGTTCTGTAGGTAGTTGAGGAATTTCTTTCCCTCTTTTAACATATATACATAACATATAATTTAATGTTTTTAACAAACTCAGATTGTTATTCTTCCATGAAATAAACAGAATATTGCCTTAAAGGTCTAACACAGAGTTTGGAGGTAACTGATCCTACAATAAATGGCTCTCAGCTACTGTGTTTCATAAGCTTGTATGTTAATTTCCTGGGGTTTTGCTTTCTACCCCCCTCTCTCTGTCACTGAGGTCTGGGTCTCACTCCTATTTTTCTAATTTGCTTAGATTTATAAACCAGATTGAAGAATTAATGACTGCTGTACTTCAAATACTAAGCCAATGATTAATTTTTTGACTGAATCTTATTTTTCAACTCTTTTAATTTCAACCCTAAAGGAAAAAAATAACTGACATTATTGAGCACTCATCATTTTTAAGTGATTTACATGATTCTACTCATTTAATGTTCACAATAAACCTCCTGAGGTCTGAACTATTATTATCCCTGTTTTACAGATGAGGAAACTGAAGTACCAAGTAGCTAGGTAATTTCTAAGGTTATATAGCTTATAAACGTCAGAGGTGAGTCAAGAAACAATCTGGCTTCACTAAGCTCACTACGTTACCCCAAAAAGCTGGTGTCTGATGCATTTTTATATCTAGAAACCCAAGCCATTTATATATAATTTTATACCATTTGGCTAATTATTCCTGGGAAAACAAATAATTTACCAAGTTTGTTAAATTATAAAAATTTAAATAAAAGGCTACTCAGTAAAACTTTATTTATAGTTAAGTATAAGAATATCTCTTTATAAGAAGTTTTTGGTGTGAGATATGAAGGTCAATTTCTCATAAAGAAAACATGTTCCCCTTTCATTCTGACCATGTGTCAGGTTTCCGATCGTAAGTAATAGTTTTTGGATAGGTTACAGAAAAGAAAATCTATTATAAAGCCAACTGAGACTAAGTGGCTGGCAAAGTATGCTGCTATTATGGACACTTAAAACCTACCAGTTTTCCTGAATGTAAAGAGATAAACTGGACCACAGCAATGTCTCCAAGATCACTTCTAGTGCTGGAGTTCCAGGAATCTAAGAGCAGAAGGTAAATGGCCTCTTAAAACATACCTTGAGTATTCTTGAGGATATGGAGAGGAGTACCAGGTATGAATCTCATACTTCCCAAACTCGATAACAGAAGGACAGCGGACTTGTGGGTCAGGAGGACCAGTCACTCCAACTTTCTGTGCAGGGAGAAAGCACGTTGGTTACGTAAGTTAGCTACATTAGAAACACTAAAAGCGCAGTGAGAAAATACACTGGTTATATAAGTTAGCCACATTAAAAACACTAAGAAAGGTAACAAACAAAACGCAAAAACCACCTGAACTGAAGTGGCCTGTTCTCAGGATTCCACAAGGAATTAGAAAAGCCAGAAACAGGCTGATGAGTTTTGAAATAAGCTGTCTTATTCTTTAAAACGAGCAGCCAAAAGAAAACTAAATATGCTAATAAATCTCCTAGAACCAAATGCAGCTGGTGACACTACAGTTTCCATATTTAACAATACTGTGAATATCCGCAACTAAACTCCTTCCTTAATGACTCAGTAGTTAAAGAGACACCGCGGGCACGTGGGGATTCGGAGTCAGGGGTGGGGAGGAGGGCCTGCTGCCCACAGGCTGCGATCAGACATACAGCGCCCCAGCTGACGGCAACAGCAACGACCTGCTCAACACGGGAGCGCACACAGAAAGCAATCATCCTCCAGCCTGCAAGAGTCAGTACTAAGAACAATATGAAAAGAATATACCAAAACAAGAGTCTTCAGTCCATTGTACACTTCTCCTGAAACTCCCTTCCTAGTAGCTTTTCACAGGGGGATTTGATTTGCCTTGCGCCCAATGTAACAAGACTCATATATGCATATAGGCATACCTCAGAGATACTGTGGATTCGGCTCCAGACCACAGGAACAAAGTAAGAAGCACAATAAAGCACGTCACAAATTTTTGGTTTCCCAGTGCATATAAAAATTATGTTTACCCTCTGGTCTATTAAGTTTGCAATAGCATTATGTCTTTAAAAAAAACAACGGACATGCCTTAATTTAAAAATATTTTATTACTGAAAAATGCCAGCCATTATTTGAGCCTTCAGCAAGTCCCATAACAGATCACCAGAGCAAATACAATAATAATGAAAAAGTTTGAAATATTGCAAAAATTACCAAAATGTGATAAAGAGACATGAAATGAACAAATAAATGTTCTTAGAAAAATGGTGCTTGCTGGTAACACTTGCTCAACTCAGAGTTGCCACAAATTTCAATTTGTAAAAACATTATTACCTGTGAAGCACAATAAACTGAAGAGCAATAAAAGAAGGTATGTCCCCGTGTGTGTTGTATATATAACATATAATACCTAACCACGTATAATTATCATGGATATTCTATAAACATGAATTAAGGTTTTTAAAAATGGAGCTAGGATTCAACCTAATTTAACACAAGTATTAATAACTTTTAAAAGGAGCAATCAAAATTACCCTTCACCATTTTATGCTTTAAAAACCACTGAGAGATTACTAAAAGTCCCTTGCTGGAGCTCATGACAAACACACACCACACCCCACCCCCACCTCTAACAAATCTGAAAAGATATAATATCAAATTTATATTCTTTATAAAGAAAAAGCCTCTTCACCATAACTCATCTCAGGACTCCCTCTGGTCTTTCTAACCACTCCCTTTTCTAAAAGGCCAAGGGACGTATCTCAGGTTTCATGTTGGAGCATAGCCAGGTGAAACCTCACCTCTTCCTTAAGACACCTCAAAACAAAAAACAAACATCTGTTAGTTGGATAAACTGTAATATGACACCAAGGAGCACTGAGGCTCTTTCAAGAGCAAAAATCAAAAAGAAAAACACAAGATGGGGTTAGAGTAAGATTTTGTTTCTCAAAAGCCAAACAGAGCTCTGCAAAAGGTTTTAAACACACTGTTCTTTAAACTACATTCCAGAATCATGTACTGTAATTCACAAAGTAGCATCTTTTAGCCTATCTTCACAGCTCCAAATAACAAGAACAGTAACACAGAAAATATCAGAATAACCAGTCAGAAACCAAATCTAACCTCCTGAGCCAAGGATCACACAGGATGCACACAGGGCGAGACCACGCACCTGCGGCGACATCACCTGCTGCTGGAGAGCCTTCCCGTCCGCGGCCGGGCGCTCCTCCAGGCGGATGCCTGACGTGAAGGTGGACACCCAGCTCCAGTATAGCTGTTTGCACATCGCCGACACTAAGAGGGTCTGCGGAAGGCTGGAGGCACGGCACACCTCCCTGCCGTCAGGGCCCTCGGCCTCCTGCACTAGGAAACACGCCCGGCCACCCTCCAGCTCCCTTGTGAAAGAAGCCTCTGAGCCAGCGTGCAGAAGCAACAAAGGCTGCGCAGTCAGGAAGGAACAGGTGCACCCAATCACCCGTTAACCCAGTCCTTGCCAAAATCGAACTGCCAAGTCTGAATTACAAGGTTATCTTTGATTTCCTGTGTAAATTTCAGTCAAAATGTCATTAAATATGCAACTTTCCAAAGTAGTGGGTATTTAACAAATCAAGAGCACATAAGTATTTTAAGCTTTTAACTCAGGTGCTCCCACCCTGCGCCTTCCTCCTCATTTGAATATGCCAGAACGGCTAAAACAAGACGTACATTCTGGGCCAGAATGGACTGTCCAACCTAAGAAAACACGGGAGGGGGCACTGAACACACTAGTAATTGGGCTAAATCAAAAGAGGTATCTTTAAATATGCCTATTGTAGATAATGAAACTTATTACCAGCCATTTTGGAGAAAAGATTGTTACTTTTCTGCAAAAAAACTCCACTTCCATCCAATAGAGAGAGACCACTCTTGCATACAGAGACCCACAGTCTAGATCTGGTACAAAAGGAAAATCACAATTGAAGGTGACACAGCCCTGCCCCCTCCCCCGCCAGATGTTTCCTTTCCATTCCCTGTGGGAATGACACTTTGAGGTGGGAGTGGAAGGTAGGATTCCCCTTAGTATCAGCACGAGAATGTGCAATGGTGGGGGAAGATATGTCTTTCTGACATTGGAACATTTCCCATGAAAACTTTAATAAAAAACAGTCCTGCTCCTTAAGGATTAAAAGTTACCTGATGAAAGAGATGTGTAAGAATGAGGTCACATGCTACGAGGTGGAGAGAGCATGAACTGGGAAGAAAGAGCCTCAGCATGTGTGGGGTACCACCTGGGCAGACCCTGCATCTTGCACTGTCTTCTCCATCATTCCCCATTCAGTCCTCAAAGCAGGAAACACACGCCCACTTCACAGATGGGGAGGGATGTCGGGGAGGGAAACCAGGCTCAGAGAAGCTGAGAGCTAGAGAAGGGCAGCACAGGGCCAGCAAGAGTGAAGCACAGACAGAAAAGAACCGCAGGCACAAGGCGAGACAGAACTAATTAATTTCTGAACTCCAAAAGTTTGTAAAGTTTTTTGAACTAGAACTTAGCTTTCCAAAGTACACATCCATAGCCTCTTACCCAAAACGCTTGGAATAGAATGTGCTTTAGAATTGTGAACTTTCCTCGTTAGAAAAGTGTTACAGTATGTATATGTATCTTAAATCAACAGCCTCAGTAGGGTTTGGGACAACACTGCATAATCAGATACCTTAATATTTCTTCAGCAAAGCATATGAATATTCATATTAAATAGGATAACTAAAAAAATATTGGGCTTCCCTGGTAGCTCGGATGGTAAAGAATCTGTCTGCGTGCAGGAGACCCAAGTTTGATCCCTGGGTCAGGAAGATCCCCTGGAGAAGGGAATGGCAACCCACTCCAGT
Organism: Capra hircus; assembly: GCF_001704415.2. Classification (NCBI taxonomy): domain Eukaryota; kingdom Metazoa; phylum Chordata; class Mammalia; order Artiodactyla; family Bovidae; genus Capra; species Capra hircus. The sequence continues at coordinate 8,739,531 of NC_030834.1, read as the reverse complement.
ATTCCTGCCTGGAGAATTCCATGACAGACCATGGAGTCATGAAAAGTCGGGCATGACTCAGCGACTGACACAGCAAAGACTATACATATGTGCACACATATATATAGAGTCTCAAACCAGTTCAGATTATGTTTCCCAAACAACTGAATTAGGATAAGATCTTACAATATAATGACTTCTAATCAGTTTTCATTCTCTAAAGAAGATACATATACAGATGGGCAATATGCACATGAAAAGATGTTCAACGTCACCAGTTACCAGGGAAATGCAACTGTAAATCACACCCATTCACACCATTTGGACGGTTACTAAAAATAAATAAACCCCCAGAAAATGCCAAGTGTCAGCGAGCGCGTGGCCTTCGTGTATCTCGTGGATTATTCCACGCACAAGCCCCTGCCCCCAGCCTGTGATTCCAATACTCTGCTGTTCACTCCCTCACCTTGTTCAGCCTTCTGCTACGTGGTAGACAGTCCCTAGCTCAACAATTCAAAAACTGCACAAATCTATCCCTCCCCTCAGAGTCCTCTGCCCCCCACCGCCTGCTTTTTCTCCATAATGTTACCACATGATACAGTATTTACTTTAACCCATCCCCACTACTAAACTGTTAGCTCCTGAGAATAATAATTTTTTTTATAAGAAAAGTCTGCTTTGGTCCCTGTTTTATCTCTAGTGCCCAACGGTACACATGGTAACCAGCACCTGGCAACGTTTACCGTTAAATGAACGTCATCTATGTTAACAACTTCAGCTATTACCCATGCAGTTTCAGCTGTCACCTGTGTGCTGATAACCTGGCAATCCTACCTGGAAGCCCTCCTGATCTCCACATCGATACACACAACAGTCTAGACTTCGGACAAGCACCCAATCTGTGTAACCACGACTGGCAGAGACCATCCAAAGAAGCTCCCCTTCCCACATCCAGGATCATCATCCACTCAGAAAAGAACACTGGGAACTATGTGGTCCTGTCCTTTCGTTTAACCTCAACTGAACCCAGCACTCTGCCTTTCCCATCCTACCCTAATCCTTCGCACAACCTCTGCCTCCTGGACCCCCTCCACCTTCATCCAGGCCCTGGTCAGCCCTCACTGACCACTGTGAGCGCTGGACTGGAGGGCTTCTTTGACCCACTTCACACTGCATCACCAGAACTAGGTTTCTAAATGCAAATACAACCATGCCATCCTCTTTAAAATAAATTCTTCAGGAGCTCCTCAAGAGCTATTTAACGACTTTAAAGAACCACCATAACTAGAAAGCAAAGTACAGACTGCTTAACATGGACCACAGGATCTCCATGACCTGGTCTTCTGGTCTGTACTCACCTTTTCAACCTCGTCTCTTAACTGAACGCCAACCGAAGAAATTACACACAGTTCTAAGTGTTCAGTAACCTTTCTCACACCCAAACTATGCCATGAGAAATGCCCTCCTCTCCCCATCCAGTAGCTAATCCTCATTCATTCCTTGAACACCCTAGTCAAATACCACCTGCTCCCTGAGGACGACACGCACAGCCTAGGCAGACACTGTCATTCTCCCGGCATCTCAAGCATTTACCGCAGACTAGCAGTCAAGGGTTAACGATCTCGAGTCACAAGGCCTGGTTCAAATGCTGATTCTGATACTGATTAACTATGTAATTCCAGGTATGATAATCCTTCAAAGGCTTCAGTTTCTTCAGATGTTTGAAATGGGAGCAAGTAACAGCAAGATTTTATTAAATGCAAAAGCTGACACATAATGGTGAAGGTAGTGAACCTAGAACGCAATAACAGACCCCCCATGACAAACCACAAGGCTTCAGCTGCTGGCTTATGAACGCATGTTGTCTGGGGGGCAGGGACACAGCGTCTATGTGTCTGTGGGTTTCCAGCACCCACCACTAAGACAGCTAGCAGAAACTGGCACTGACTCAGTGCTCACCACATGTATGACACACCAAGTGCTTTGCAAATATAAATTCATTTCATCCTTTCAACAAACCTATTAGGTAACTTAGTTGACAAAGGTCACTCAGCAGAGACAGGATTTGAACCTGGGCAGCTTATTTCTAATACCTAGGCTCTTAACCACTATCTTAATGAATATTCAATAAAATTTTGCTAAACTGTCCAGTCCAGCAGGATGGTTCCCACAAAGAGGGGCAGCAAGAAGAAGGGCCAGTGGGCCATCAACAAGGAGGTAACCGGAGAATACACCATGGACACGCCCAAGTGCAGTGTGAAGCGGACTTCAAGAAGCATGCCCCGGGCACTCAAACAAACCCAGTAATCTGCCACGAAGGGGGCGGGGACTCCAGATGTGTGCCCTGACACCAGGCTCAACGCAGCTGCTGGGCCAGAGTAAGGACTGTCCCACACTGTGTCCAAGGGGGGGCTGTCCAGAAGGTGAAGATTCACCAAACAAGCTCTATACACTGGTTACCTCTGTTACCTGTCCACCACTGTCAAAAAATCTACAGACAGTTACTGTGGGTGAGAACTCACGGCTTAAGAGTGAGTTTGCATCTTGATTTTCCTATTGGAGTATTCGCTAATAGGCATGCCTATCTTCGAGCAGTTTCAAATTACAACACTACCTAGAGAGCATTTCCCAATACTATGCCCGGGCCCTTCTCCCCAGTCGCTGGAGTTCATGAATATCTGAACAGGGCGTAGGCAGGATGAGGTGATTTTAAAGTGCATTCTGGCTTGAGAATGGCTGCTTAGGTAGTTGGGACATTGAGGGTAAAATGTCAATGCTTTCACATGCATTTTGGTAATTCTAAGATAAATATTTTCCAAGGAAAAAAATAATTAGATAGGGATAACAACTCTCAGAGTGAAGGGAGTTGCTGAACCTAGTTTATTTCATTTCTAATTAACTGTTAAATTCTTTACGCAAAGAAAAAAGTTATTTCAAAAATGCTATTTACTTTCTAGACACACACACACACACACAGTCAAACCCTTCAAAATTAGAAAGCACTAAAATTACTAAGGAAATATAATACACTATTTGGTGATATTTTATGTAAAAACCCATTCTATATATTTCGAGGAGGCTGTCACGCTCTTCAACGTAATAACTTAAATACAAATGCTTCTTTTCAGTGATGAATCTTCTAAGAAAAACCATTCCTTCCAAGTTCACAAAATCACTTTTGAAAGATAATTCCAAATAAAACCCTATACTACCAATTTCTTATGCTTCTGTTTATGCTTCTGTGTTGTTGTTTTTTTTTTTTTAAAGAGGTGGCTGTTTTTTATGGAAGTGTTCACTAAATAGCTACTAACGATGGAACATAGTACCAGGCAAACTATACCCTTCTCCTGAAATTTTTTTTTATTTTTCAAAAAGCAAACAAAAAGCAAAACCAATTATTAAATGACCCTTCTTGAAGGGGGGGTGAAAAAAAGAAACACTGTGAAATACTTCAATAATGTTTGACTTACTTAGGTAATATATCACACAAAATTTAATTGCTCAAGATCATCACTATAAGCTATCACTATTGGGAGCTGCTTTTGTGACTGGTTAAAGCTCTATGAGAATTCAAATTATGTCTCACTCACAGCCCCTGCACCTAGCAATTTCTAGAACAGGGTAGGTACTTAAAATATGATGAGCTATTGATTGGATGGATTGCCATCTAAGACACTGTAATAAAATCTTCCTGCAAGATTTGTGGAACAATGGTTGAAGCAGTTTCTACTACAGCATGTCTAGGCTCTCCAAAATGACTCTGTATGTTATGTTTATAAATGCTGTTATTATTTAAAAACATCATCTAATCTAATCAATAGTGAGTCGCCCCACTGCTTTAACTCACTTTGTCTAGGACATTAGGTCAGAGAGCCTGGAAGCTGTTCTTAACATCCCCTTACTCCTTTAAACTACACATCAAATCTACCAAGTTACACCGACTCCACCTCTGAAAAGGATTCTAAATTCATCTTCTCCCCCATCTCCACTGCCGCCTCTCTAGTCTAAGTCACCATCTTCTTTCTTCTCGATCACTGAAAAAGCCTCTACATTTGTTTCCGTGCTTCTGCTCTTGGCTTGGAATATGAAGAATTTCAATCCATTCATATAGTGGCTAAAAAAAGAAAATTTAATTCATATTTGTTCTATTTCCTTGCTAAAATCATTCAATGATTAAAGAAGATGTGGTGTATACATACAATGGAATACTACTCAGCCATCAAAAGAATTATCATGACACCATTATTTGTAGACTCTAAAAAGAAAAAAAAGACACAAATACATTTATTTAAAAACCAGAAATAAGACACAAACATAGAAAACAAACTAATGGTTACCAAAGGGGAAAGGGACAGATAATATATGCTACTATATACAAAAGAGATGAACAAGGGTATACTGTAGAGATATATCGTAGGTATATCCTACTATACTGTAGAGATATATTGTAGGTATATCCTGCTATACTGTAGAGATATACTGTAGGTATATCCTACAATAAAACACAATGGAAATGCCATCTTTTTAAATCATTCAATACCTTCCCACTACGAGTGCAATAAACACTCCAGTCCTAACTTATGTCCTCATTTTATCTCCGGCTTCATCGTCTGTGGCTTTTGCTCATTGCACTCTGGCTGTCCTGGCCTTCTCTCATTTCCTCAAATGTACCAAGTTCTTTTATGCCTCCACACGTGTACAGGCAGCCCCCCATGTCTTCTCAGTAGCTCTTTGCCTTGCTGACTTTCTACTCATCTTTTAAGTTCCTGTGTGAATTATCGCTGCCTAGGAATACCAGAGACTGGTACAGGAAGTGTCTACTATGCCCTCTCACCACCTTCTTACTTTGTTCCCACTACTTATCAGCTTGTAACAACAGACTTATTTGTACAACTGTTTACTATGTGTTGCACTCATGAGACTGAATGTTTCATGAAGGCAGAGTCTGTGACTGTCTGTCTACCCTATAGCTCCAGCTCCACGCCAGGCACATGAATTCTAAATGCGTGGACTTCATGGGGAGATACCATCATTAGAACTTCAGCTCACTGCACGGTAGTGCACTAAATTATTTCCATAGTGTGCTTATGAGGATCAGCACAGGTTAGGACGCACAAGTCTAGCTGCCTATTTCCTTGGTGCCAGATATGTACATGGACAATCACAAGTTTAATAAAACACTGGAAGAAACATACTGTCTCCACTGGGCCTCAGCAAGGCTCAGCACCCCTTTTAACTCTCCCTAGTCATCGTCCTCTTCACATCTTTTCTCTTCACACCTATTATTACAACTTCTGGCTCATTTCACCCAATAGAAAACTTCATTTAAATATCCACTCAGTAGACAAATATTTACTGAGCCTTTACTATATTCCAAATACTCAGTATGAAGCAGTGACCAAAAAGAAGGTACCTGATCTCAAGGCACTGGCATTCCAGAAATGAATATTCACATTTATAAGTTAAGTGGTGAGTAGCCTGTAGGACAAGCAGGTAGGGGGACAGAGAGTGACACAGTGGGGATAAACGCACGTTGTTTCAGTTTGGGAGTTAGAAGAGCCTCTCTCATGGAAGACAGAAGCAGAGACCCAGACAGGGTGAGCAGTGAGCAGGCTCGCTCTCTGGGCCAGAGCAAGGACCGTGCAGCCCGGGGGCAGGAAGTGCAAAGGCGCCGAGGCGGGAGCGCGCCTGGCGCATCTGAGGGGGAGGGGCCTGAGCGCGCCTGGCGCATCTGAGGGAGGGGGGCCTGAGCGCGCCTGGCGCATCTGAGGGAGGGGGGCCTGAGCGCGCCTGGCGCATCTGAGGGAGGGGGGCCTGAGCGCGCCTGGCGCATCTGAGGGAGGGGGGCCTGAGCGCGCCTGGCGCATCTGAGGGAGGGGGGCCTGAGCGCGCCTGGCGCATCTGAGGAGGAGGGGCCTGAGCGCGCCTGGCGCATCTGAGGGAGGGGGGCCTGAGCGCGCCTGGCGCATCTGAGGGAGGGGGGCCTGAGCGCGCCTGGTGCATCTGAGGGAGGGGCCTGAGCGCGCCTGGCGCATCTGAGGGGGGGGGCCTGAGCGCGCCTGGTGCATCTGAGGCGGGGGGCCTGAGCGTGCCTGGTGCATCTGAGGGAGGGGTCTGAGCGCGCCTGGCGCATCTGAGGGAGGGGCCTGAGCGCGCCTGGCGCATCTGAGGGGGAGGGGCCTGAGCGCGCCTGGCACATCTGAGGGAGGGGGGCCTGAGCGCGCCTGGCGCATCTGAGGGAGGGGGGCCTGAGCGCGCCTGGCGCATCTGAGGGAGGGGCCTGAGCGCGCCTGGCGCATCTGAGGGGGGGGGGCCTGAGCGCGCCTGGCGCATCTGAGGGGGAGGGGCCTGAGCGCGCCTGGTGCATCTGAGGGAGGGGCCTGAGCGCGCCTGGTGCATCTGAGGGAGCGGGGCCTGAGCGCGCCTGGTGCATCTGAGTGGGGGGGGCTGAGCGCGCCTGGCGCATCTGAGGGAGGGGCCTGAGCGCGCCTGGCGCATCTGGGGGGGGGGGGCGCCTGAGCGCGCCTGGCGCATCTGAGGGGGGGGGCCTGCGGCTGGTGAGGTGTGAACAAGCGCCAGAATGGGAGGACCATGTGCGACGCGGGTAGGAGCAGTCACAGTGGGTCTCTTTAAATAGCCTCAGCAGGACTGAATGACACTGGAGGCTTCCTGGGCAGAGGAGTGGAAAGTCTGGAAACATTTATTCCGGCCCCCGTGTAAAGAATACAGCTCAGACACTGGGGTGAGCAGCAGAAGTGGAAGCAAGCACATAAGTATGGAGACATCAGAGCAGCCCGAGAGGAAAGGAAGGCAGCTCAGGCTAAGAAGGCGGGTGGGGAAAGAAGCACTCATGTTTTGGAGATATTCTGGAGGTAGGACCAACAGGATGTGCTGATGAACTGAATATGTACGGGTATGAGACAGAAAAAAAATCAAGGATGACACTTCTTTGGGCCTGAGAAAGTGAAAGAACAGAGCTACTGCTGATGCCCATTCTCCATAAAAGGAACCAGGGATTCTCAGAGAAATGGCTGAATCTACAACGTGAACGCGGGAGCCTAGGATATACTGCTGTGGCTAAAAGCAGATACGAAGATGGGCTATATAAATATTGAATCATTTCACTGTACACTTGAAACTTTTTTACAGTTATATAAAATTGAGGCCAATTATACCTCAACTTTAAAAATCATCAAATGAATAGAATAAATTGGACAAAATAACACACAAACACACACACACAAAGAAGCTCTCCCTGCCCAAATCTGGAACAACCTGAGCATTTAAATAAATACCAGTAAAAACAAATGATAACTCATTAAATAAGAATCTGTAAGTCATAGAGAGGCGGATGGATGGAAGGATGGATAGATAGATAGACAAAAAAAAGGAAAAGCTCTTCATTATAGTAGTATGCCAATTAAAAGACATATATGATGGAATTATAAAATCATCTAATTCCATCTAAAGCAACCAACAAAGTCTAGAGGATAAAATCGGTTGAGAAACAGCACATATTTAAACAAAGTACATACCCCAAAATTACTTAATTACAGCGGGCAAATGAGTTCACAGATAAGAAACATGGCATGATATCACTGTAACCAAGTGATCACAGGACACATCACCACTGTGGATGTTCTACAAAAAACGACCTGCACTCATCAGAAATGTCAAGGGCATGAAAAATAAAGACTGAGAAACTGTTCCAGGGTAAAGGAGAATAAGGAGACATAATGAGTAAACAAAACGCACAATCCTCAGTTGGCTAGTTGACCAGGACAAGGCCTCCTTTCCTTTTGCTATAAAGAAAATTAGCAGTACAACTGGTGAAATCGGAATAAAGTCTCCAGATTAGATAACATGTTTCATGGGTGTAAACTCCTGATCTGGACTGGAATGTGGTCACCTATAAGAATGTCCTTGCTTTTAGGAAATACACACAAGTAAACAGGAGTAAAAAGCATTAGTACACGTCTGCAACTTAATTCAGGAAAAAAGGTTCTTAAAAAGGGAAGAAACGACAACCTGACTGAACAAGACGGCGGAGGAGTGTGTGGACGTGGAGGACATCTCTCTCCACGGATACATCAGGAGCACACCTTCAGACACAGAAGTGCGTGCAGGACACGAGCTGGAGCAGACAGGGGGACCCCACCAGAGGACAGGAAGACAGAAAACCACGCAAAACCTGAGAGCAAGCCCCGGGCCTCTGGAGAGGGAGCACTGACGCCAAGAGCCTGGACTAGCAGAGAACTGACCTAGGGAGAGAAGAGTGAGAGCTCCCACAGAGGACACCGCCTGCACACAAGGCCCGCCATCACCCGACCCCAGCAGCGCCCTGTGCAGCACACTGCACCTAAGCACCAGACCAAACAAAGATGCAAACCCAGCCGTCAGCAGACAGGACTGCCCTTCCGCAGCCTTGCCCATCAAGGGAAAGACAGACACGCACACACTCAGCACACTCTCACCCCAGACGAGGCTTACTCAGACCACTGGACCGACCTTAGGAGCCCAGAAACCAAGAGGAAGAAAGAATTCAACCCTGAAGCCTGGGAAAAGGAGACCTCAAACACAGTATGTTAAAAAAAATAATGAAAAGGCAGAGAAATAATACACAAACGAAGGAACAAACTAGAAACAGAACTCCAAATAAATGAAGAGGAAATAGGCAAACTACCTGGAAAAGAATTCAGAATAGTGATAGTAAAGATGATCAAAAACCTTGAAAGCAAAATGGAGAAAGTGCAACAATCAATTAACAAAGACCTATAAGAATTAAAGAATAAACATACAGAGACAAACAACACAGTCCCTGAAATTAAAAATACTCTAGAAGGAATCACAGAATATCTGAAGCAGAAGAACGAATCAGTGAGCTGGAAGATAAAACGGTGGAAATAACTCCTGGAGGGCAGAATAAAGTACAAAGAATGAAAAGAACTGAGGACAGTCTCAGACTCCTGGGACAATATCAAATGCAAGAACATTTGAATTTTAGGGGTCTCAGAAGAAGAGGAGAAAAACAAAGAGTATGACAAAATTTCTGAAGAGATTATAGTTGAAAATTTTCCCAACATGAAAAAAGAAATAGTCAATCAAGTCTAAGAGGCACATAGTCCCATACAGGATAAACCCAAGGAGAAACATGGCAAGACACATATTAATCAAACAAAGACTAAACACAAAGAATATTAAAAGCAGCAAGGGAGAAGCAACAAGCAACATACACTTAACATAAGCGTAAGGGAAACCTCATACACTTAACAGCTGATCTTTCAGGAGAAATTCTGCAGGCCAGAAGGGAATGGCAGGATATATTTCAAGTACTGAAAGATTACTGAACCTAGCAAGTAGTGAAAGTACAACCAAGATTACTGTACCTGGCAAGGATCTCATTCAAAATTGATGGAGAAATAAAAAGCTTTTCAGACAAGCAAAAGGTGAGAGAATTCAGTACCACCAAACAAAACTTACAACAATATATAGTCAAGAAATGTGAGAAGAAAAAAAATCTACAAAATCAACCCCAAACAATTAAGAAAATGGCAATAGGAACAGATATATCAATAACTACTTCAAATGTAAATGGATTAAATGCTCCAACCAAAGACACAGACTGGCTCAAGGGATACAAAAACAAGACCCATATATATGCTGTCTACAAGAAATCCACTTCAGACCTCAAGACACATATAGACTGATAGTGAGAGGATGGAAAAATATATTCCATGCACATGAGAAGCAAAAGAAAGCTGGAGTAGCAATCCTCATATCAGAAAAAACAGACCTTAAAATAAAGATTACAAGAGATAAGGAAGGACACTACATAATAATCAAGGGATCAATCCAAGAGGAAGACAGAGCAATTGTAAATATCTATGCACCCAACATAGGAGCATCTCAATACATAAGACAAACACGAACACATAGAAGGAGAATCTGACAGGAACACAGTAATAGCAGGAGACTCTAACAGCCCACTCACACCAATAGGCAGATCATCAAAACAGCAAATCAATAAGGAAACACAAGTCTTAAATGATACATTAGATGAGATGGATCTCATCGATATCTTCAGGGCATTCCATCCAAATGCAGAAGATGACGTCTTCTCAAGTGCATGTGGAACATTCTCCAGGCTAGACCACATCTTGGGTCACAAATCAAACCTCAGTAAATTTAAGAAAATTGAATTGTATCAAGCATCTTCTCCGACCATAATGCTATGAGACTAGATATCAATTTCAAGGAAAAAAAAAAAAAACTGTAAGAAACACAAACACATGGAGATTAAACAACACGTTCCAAATAACTAACAGACCACTGAAGCAACCAAAAGGGAAACCAAAGAATTCCTAGAAACAAGTGACAATGAAAACATGACAAGTCAAAACCTGTGGGATGCAGCAGAAGCAGCTCTAAGAGGGAAGTTTACAGCGAAACAATCCTGCCTCAAGAAGCAAGGAAAACATCAAACAGACAACCTCGCTTTACACCTGCACTGGAAAAAAACAACAACAAAACAAAATCAGTAGAAGGAAGAAGTCACAAAGATCAGAGCAGAAATAAATGGAAGAGAAATGAAATAAACAAGTAAAGATTAATAAAACTAAAAGTTAGTTCTTTGAGACGATAAACAAAATTGACAAACCTTTAGCCAGACTCATCAAGAAAAAAAGAGAGAAGAATCAAATCAACAAAATTAGAAACGAAAAAGGAGAGGTTACAACAGACAATGCAGAAATGCAAAGGGTGATAAGAGACGATTATGAACAACTATATGGCAATAAAGTGGACAACCTGGAAGAAATGGACAGATTCTTAGAAAAGCTCAATCTTCCAAGACTGAACCAGGAAGAAATAGAAATTACGAACCACCTAATTACAAGCACTGAAACTGAAGCTGTGATCAAAAATCTCCCAAAAATCAAAAGCCCAGGACTAGATGGCTTCACAGGAGCACTCTATCAAACATTTAGAGAAGAGCTAATGCCTATCCTTCTAAAACTCTTTCAAAAAATTGCACAAGAAGGAACACTTCCAAACTCATTCTACGAGGCCACCATCACCCTGATACCAAAACCAGACAAAGACAACACAGGAAAAGAAAACTACAGGCCAGTATCACTGATGAACATAGATGCAAAAATCCTCCACAAAATTTTAGCAAACAGAATTCAGCAACAAATCAAAAAGCTCATACACAACGATCGAGTTGGGTTTATTCCAGGAATGTGCAAGGATTCTTCAATATACACAAATCAATCAATGTGATATACCATATTAGCAAATTTAAAGATAAAAACCATATGATAAAACCATATGATAATCTCAATAGATGCAGAAAAAGCCTTTGACAAAATTCAACACCCATTTATGATTAAAACTCTTCAAAAAATGGGCACAGAAGGAACCTACCTCAACATAGTAAAGGCCATATATGATAAGCCTAAAGCATACATTATTCTCAACGGTGAAAAATGGAAAGCATTCCCCATAAAATCAAACGGTGTCCACTTTCACCACTATTATTCAACATAGCTCTGGAAGTCTTAGTTACAGCAATCAGAGAAGAAAAAGAAATAAAATGAATCCAGACTGGAAAAGAAGTAAAGCTCTCACTGTTTGCAGATGACATGTTATTGTACATGGAAAATCCTAAAGACAGTATCAGAAAATTGCTAGAGCTAATCAGTAAATTTAGCAAAGCTGCAGGATACAAAATCAATACACAGAAATCACTTGCATTTCTATACATTAACAATGAAAATTCAGAAAGAGAAATTAAGGAATCAATCCCATTCACCACTGCAACAAAAAGAATTAAATATCTACAAGTAAACTTACCTCATGCGAAGAGTTGACTCACTGGAAAAGACCCTGATGCTGGGAAGGATTGGGGGCAGAAGGAGAAGGGGACGACAGAGGATGAGATGGCTGGATGGCATCACCGACACGATGGACATGAGTTTGGGTAAACTCCAGGAGTTGGTGATGGACAGGGAGGCCTGGCGTGCTGCCATTCATGGGGTGGCAAAGAGTCGGACACGACTGAGCAACTGAACTGAACTGAACTGAAACTTACCTAAGGAGACAAAAGAACTGTACACAGAAAATTATAAGACACTAATGAAAGAAATCAAAGATGACATAAACAGATGGAAAGATAGTCCATGTTCCTGGGTAGGAAGAATTGATATTGTGAAAATGACTATACTACCAAATGCAACCTATAGATTCAATGCAATCCCTATCAAATTACCAGCACACTTTTCTAGAACAAAATTTTTTAATTTTTTACTAGAACAAAAAATTCCCAACTCATATGGAAACACACAAGACCCTGAATAGCCAAAGCAGTCTTGAGAAAGAAGAATGAAGCTGGAGGAATCAAACTTCCCGACTTCAGATTATACTACAAAGCTACAGTCATCAAGACAGTATGATACAAAAACAGAAATACAGACCCACGGAACAAGACAGAAAGCCCAGAACTAAACCCATGCACCTATGGGTACCTGATTTTTGACAAAGGAATATACAATGGGGAAAAGACAGCCTCTTCAATAAATGGTGCTGGGAAAACTGGACAGCTACGTGTAAAAGAATGAAATTAGAACACTTCCTAACACCATACACAGAGATCAACCCAAAATGGATTAAAGACCCAAATGTAAGACCAGAAACTATAAAACTCTTAGAGGAAAACATAGGCAGAACACTGGACGACATAAATCAAAGCAAGATCCTCTATGACCCACCTTCTAGAGTAACAGAAATAAAAACAAAAGTAAACAGTGTGGGCAAGTGGGGCCTGATTAAACTTAAAGGCTTTTGCAAAGCAAAGGAAACTATAAGCCAGGTGAAAAGACAACCCTCAGAATGGGAGAAAATAACAGCAAAGGAAACAACTGACAAAGGACTAGTTTCCAAAATACACAAGCAGCTCATACAACTCAATGCCAGAAAAACAAACAACCCAACCAAATGTGGGGGAAAGACCTAAACAGACATTTCTCCAAAGAAGACATACAGATGGCTCACAAGCATATGAAAAGATGCTCAACGTCACTCATTATTAGAGAAATGCAAATCAAAACTACAATGAGTTATCACCTCACACCAGTCAGAATGGCCATCATCAAGAAGTCTACAAACAATAAATGCTGCGGAGGGTGTGGAGAAAGGGAACACTCTTCCACTGTTGGTGGGAATGTAAACTGACGCAGCCACTACAGAAGGTAGTATGGAGATTCCTTAAAAAACTAGGAACAGAAGCAGTATATGGCCCAGCAATCCCACTCCTAGGCATACGCCCTGAGGAAACCAGAACTGGAAAAGACACATGCTCATTTTTCACTGCAGCACTATTTACAATAGCTAGAACATGGAAGCAACCTAGATGTCCATTGACAGAAGAATGGATAAAGAAGTTGTGGTACATATAACAATGGAATACTATTCAGCCATAAAAACAAACACGTGTGAGTCACAGTTTTGATGAGGTGCATGAACCTAGGACCTATTATACAGAGCGAAGTGAGTCAGAAAGAGAAAGATAAATATTGTATTCTAATACATATATACAGAATCTAGAATAATGGTACTGAAGAATTTATTTACAGGGCAGCAATGGAGAAACAGACATAGAGAATAGTCTTATGGACATGGGGATAGGGGAGGAGAGGGTGAGATGTATGGAGAGAGTAACATGGAAACTGACATTACCATATGTTAAATAGCCAATGGGAATTTGCTGTATGACTCAGGAAACTCAAACAGAGGCTCTGTATCAACCTAGAGGGATGGGACAGGGTGGGAGATGGGAGGGAGGTTCAAAGGGGAGGGGATATAGGTATACACATGGCTGATTCATGTTGAGGTTTGACAGAAAACAGCAAAATTCTGTAAAGCAATTACCCTTCAATAAAAAAATAAAAAGAAAAAAAATTTTTTTTAAAGTAAAGAAACTCCTCTCTCCTTTGAATTCCCACTAAATACCATGTAAACACCTACTAGAGTACCTGTAACACTTTTTTTTTTTACTTATTGTCAGGAAAAGAACATGCCTTTAGAGGATAAGCAAGTTGTCTGAAGTATAAGTCAATAAAAGACCAGGGCTTGAACCCAGATCCCCCGACTCAAAGCCAAACCTGGTTAAGTCCTAAGATGGTGAAATGCTGAGTAAATGTTTCCTGAATATTCATACTGTTGTTTTTATTTCTCAAAAATGCATAGGAATGGAGGCGCAGACGTGGGGAGCAGACTTGCGGACACAGTAGGGGAAAGAGAGGGCAGGACAGACGCATAGAGCAGCCCCGACATACACACAGCCATGTGCAAAATAGACACCCGCCAAGAAGCAGCTGCGTGACAACACAGGGAGCCAGCTCAGCGCTACACGGGGGGGCCCCCTCGGCGCTCCACGACGGCCTGGGCGGGGACGGGGTGGGAGGGAGGCTCAGCGGCAGCGGGCATATGCATGCACGGCTGATTCACCTTGCTGTATGGCAGAAAGTGACACAATGTTGTAAAGTGATTATCCTCCAATTAAAAAAAAATACATAAACAATCTGTTCACTAGTCAATCTCTGAATCCAAAGAGGTTCACCCACACATCAGGAATCCCCAGCAGTGGCCTTATAAATTCTTAATTTCAAGATAAGAGATAGAACTCAATTTGGCTTACACAGTGAGTTGGTGGCAAAGGAGCAAGACAAAAGATAAGCAAAATCCAAGAGTCTTCATGATCCACACCTGCACTTCTCCTATCTTTTCTCCTGCCATTATCTACACCCTTGTTCTCTGCGTTTCAAAGAATACTTCCAGATCTTTGCACTTCCGTTTTTCCTAACTAATGAGACCACATTCCTTGTCATCCAGATAAACTCCTTTACATTTCTAAGACCAGCTCAAGCGGTACTTCCCCTCAATGAAGCCTCTCTGACTCCCCAGAGAGAAGTACAGGCTTGCCTCCTCTACTCCCCACACTTAACCTATTCTATAATTAAACTTCCACATTAAGGAAATTATTTACAAGTCTCTCCTGGCTGGAGAAGGAATCCTGTCATTTACTTTGGCATCTCAGGCAGCTGGCACATAAGCAGGCTCTGTGTCTGCACGTTTATATCTTGCTATGTGACAACAAAGGATTAAGGCACAAGCATTTAATAAATATTTCCTGAGTTAATGAATATGTGTTTCATCACCTGAGCGAGGTTTGGTTTTCGTTTGCGTGCCAGTCAAATCCTAAACTCTTCTTCATATAAGACAGAAAATAAACCAAGCTCATTGGATAGTTAAAGCAATGTGTTTATCTGCAAAACCAAACCAATTACCATGGGTTTGGAAAGAACACCTTAACCAGCAATGGACATGCACAAACCACATCAGACCAGACGGATGAATAAACTGCTACTGCTTTACCCACAATATAATTAACCCTGTTTCTTACCCACGAACAAACTGACTGTCCAATGCGAATATTCAACTTTACCTGCAGCGCTTGTTCTTGGATGTCACGAAATAATTCCATATCCTTCTCAGTCATGATTTCCTGACTCCCAAAGAGCCGGTCCTCGCTTTCTTGTTTGCCATCCCAGCCGTCCTGATTGTCTGCACGTTAAGAAAGGGCTTACATGTTATTGATGCTATCATGAGTTCAGCACCCAAACTAGAACAAATTTCAAAAGTCTTAATATTATTTATATAAGAGAGAAAAGGACAACACTAAGCTGACTTTCAGAAAGATACTGGTCAATAAAGGATATGTACCTATTATATCTGCCTTATAATGAAAACCCTGAATTGACTTAAAGCTTTTTAAAAATATTACACAACTAAATTTAAACTTCATTGAACAAGTCTGTATTTCAACATATACATACATGTATATATAAAAAGTAGAACAGGAAAAAGGTCTAAGGAATATGCAGCCTATTCTGAAATAACAAGGATATAAAACTTTTAACACATGTCAACACACAAATGTTGCTTTTTCATTCTTTGGTAGTATGGAAGAAGTTTATGGTATAGCAGGACATAATGTTCATCACTTTAGAGTAAAACAAGAAAACTCTGCTCCTCTTAAAATTCTCAATGATTCCACAGTCTTCATAAGGCCAACCCATTCTTATCTCAACAAAACAGTCAATTTCAACTGGTTATTTTAACTGATGCCCAGTGCCAACTCCCCAACTCCCCTCCCCTTCTGGGTGCCCGTTAAAAGCACAAAGTCCAAAGCCTGAGGATCACAGGCAGTAACCCTCTGGGAAAGTACAAGAAATTAAAATAAGCATTCACTGAATGACACACCTTCCTCAAATGGGTAAAGAAACGAGTGAGAGGGGTACTGGGGGATCAAGCGGAGCATTGGCCTTTGCATTTGAAAATGACATCAATGTGGTCCTGCTGCTTCTCTGAATGTGTGCAGCTGAAAAGACCCGTTAGGGACAGTTCTTTTAAAAAATCAACTGTATACACAGTTACTCATTTCGTGGAAGAAGGAACAGGACAGGGGTTCACTCTCGATGATAGTCCTAAACTGAAAAACACGTGTCTGATCTGAAGATACTCTGAGCCTTCACTGCCCCCTAGTGCGTGCCACAGCCGGACACAGGCCCAGGTTGGGCACAGCCCTCCACGCGCTCTACCAGATGGTGCAGGCTGCCTCCTGAACTGCAGCTCAGAGGCAAAATGATGGAGCCGTGAAAGCCAAAGCCACGCCCGAAACTCAGCAATGGTTCTCCGCACGCTCAATGCATTCGCTCTGATCGAAAATGTCCTGACGCTTCCAGCAGAGTCTTCTAATAATCTACCTCCGGTGAAATGGTTAATTCAGAAATCCCTTTTATCACCCTCTGCTTTATGAGATTCTTTCCTAAGTCCAACCTGAACGGCCTGCATGTTTTCTCAGATAAATGTACTCGGAGTGGGCCTTATCTTCAGTCTTCATGGCTGATAAAGACTTAAAAAGTAAAAGCCTAAACCGTAATTAGTTGATTGCCACTCAGGTGAAAAGTCAATCAATACAGCATAAAAGGGGGGCAGATCTAACAAGGATGAGGATCTTTCCCTCCTGCAGTGGCCTGGTCCATCCTTTATAGAAGCAGGAATGATACGGAGTGGGAGTACAATTCCCGGTGGGACAGTCAGGGGAAGGAATCAGAGTTCAGACTGCCCCCTGCAGCCCATGAGGCACCGTCTGGGCACACACAGCCCACGACCTGAGAGCCCACTCTCACTCTTTGACTTTGCTCAGAGCCCTTCCTACTTCCTTCACACTATCTGGTGCTGTCAGCTCCACAGCGATGAAACCAGCTCATCAACACTGTCTCCTCTGACCTGAATTATCTGCTGCACTTTTAACTCTTCTTCACAGATCTTATCTAATCTGAAAATGAGGGAACTTAGCCTGAAACGTAGGCAAATAGTCTGAAGCTGTGGCTCTCTAAGAATAATCCATGAAAAATTACAACTGTATCTGCCAAGATCTGAAGTTAAAAAATCAATGACCTCATCATATTTCCAAATAAGTTGGTCTTTCACTTATGCTCAGATTAACAGCAGCCTATTTACCCATACTCGCTGCAGTTCCTTCCAGGAACAAAAGCGAGCCTACAAAGCTCATCACATGATTTACTCTGCAATTTATGGAATAAAAAGCTATCCCTGAGTCAAGGTTATAACCCACACTTCTGTAGGCAGATTCTTTGTGCTTCCACCAAAAAAAGCATCTTCTTTTCTTGAAAACTCCTACTTGTCCACTCTCCAGCTTCATCTCTAGGTTCTAAATTCCTGCCATTGTTATCACTTGCTGCTGCTGCTGCTGCTAAGTCGCTTCAGTCGTGTCCAACTCTGTGCGACCCCATAGACGGCAGCCCACCAGGCTCCGCTGTCCCTGGGATTCTCCGGGCAAGAACACTGGAGTGGGCTGCCATCTCCTTCTCCTGAGTATCACCTAAATACATGACCTTGAACATATTCTCATATTCCAAGACTGATTTTTAATAAATCAAATATCAATCTACTCCAGATAAGTAGTGTTATTCCAAGCAACAGCCTTTGGCATGCTCCTTGTTTCCAGGAGAGCAGCCTTTACCTGTGGGCCAATCTGAAGTGCTTGGCTTCCTGCTGCCCTTCTTCCGAGCTCTGTATTGCTCAGAGTAGTCTACCACTTCCCCCCGAGGCTTCCGCCCATCGGGAGAAGGGGTAAAGAATTTGGTAAGGCCATCGATGAGCCCTTTGGTTTTCTTATTGAACTTCAAGGGGACACTGCCATCTCTGCAGAAGTCCAAGCCATCTATTTGCTCTAGGTATCCTTCTTCTGATGATGATGCTGACTGGCTGGAGAGAGTGATTTTACGTTTCCGACCCCTTCCAGGGCCTGTTCGAACTTTGCTGAAGGGACCTTTTGACCTAAGGAATCAAACAGGGAAAGGGGGAGCTATTAAAAAGAAATCTTTGTAAGGTTTCTCTTTAATACATAACATATAGTAAATATCTACAACTGTATGTTTTAAATCCATATTGTTAAGAATATCCCATAAACTGTAATAAATATTATATGATTAAGAAGTAATATTATTAGAAACATCCACTTCTGGGAAGCCTATGCATTTTATAATAAAAAGACTCCTAGGCCGGAGTCAGACAGCATATGTGAGTCATAACTCTGCCACTTACTAGCTGCACATCTTAGACAAATCACATTCTCTTTAAAGAAGTATCTTTACCTACACAATGAGAGCTGTACCACAGAAAACCTAAGACCCTTCCTGGTATGAAGGCTCTTCCTAGGATCTTTGCACCAACTCAGAGTTAGACTCTTACCTCTCAACATAAGGATGGGTTACTCCCTGCAAGCCAGGAATCAAAAGATCTTTTTATAGGAAAATTAAAGCTTGATTTAAGATTTAAAAGCATAAATTACAGTACTGGTTCTGTGTATTTCAAACTGCTAATGCCCATTCACTTCAGTTATTATCACCTTCAAGATAGTCTTAAGTGTAGAAAAGGTGGGTAAATTTTAGGAGAGGTGGACAGGCTTAAAGGTAATTTACATATCATCAAAGGTGAATTACTGAAGAGATACTTCTAAAAAAAAGACAAAATTAGCTACTGAATCTTGCCCCACCTCCTCCAGACATAGCCCAGTTTTCTAGTCCACAAGAGACAATTATATTCCTGATTTCTGCTAATAGGTGAAAATTCCACATTATTTTACTTTAGGACACAGAAATGGGACTTAGCTATGAGCAATGAGAGAAGCTATCCAGCAATTTGTACATATAACACAAACTACTGAGATAACATTAAGAAAAGAATCTTTGAAATGCTTCAATAATGTAATTTTTTCTTCCTTGTTTTTCAGGTAAAAGAGAAAATTTAAGGAAACGGCTAAGAGCCAGACTTCGGTGCCAGCCTACTGGGGTTTTAATCTCAGTTCAACACTTACTATAAACTATGCAACTTACTGCTCTATGCTATAGCTTCCTCCTTTGAAAAATCAGAGTACCAACAGTTCCTACTTCCCTGGGCTATTGGAAGAATTAAATGATTTAATACATGTAAAGTACTTAGAACAGGGGGTGCCTTGGCCCTCTGTTAAGGGCTCAATAAGCATTAGCCATTATTATTAGTACGTAAAAGTCAACCTCCTTTTCCAAAGGCAAACAAGTGAGCCCTGCCCTGCAGAGAAGGCCCTGCCCTCTCCTCCCCTCACCCTGCCACAAGCGCAACTTACACCGTGGTTTGCTTCTTTAACCTGTTTTTTGGACGTCCTATTGGATTAGCGTAGCGCCGTTTTATCTGTGCTGCCTTCTTCTGCAGAAGCTTCCTTCCTTTTTTCCTAGGTCGACATATCTGACATATCCACATGCCTGTAAAGAAAGAAGATCCGAGTAAATGGAAGAGGTAGGGAGAGGGGACACTCGTTCCCCCAGTGCATACAGGTGTGACTCATGGAACAGGTAGGAAGAGGGGACACTTGTTCCCCCAGTGCATACAGGTGTGACTCTTTCAAAAGGTAACCATCAATAGTGGCACAGAGGGCTCAAGTAAAATCCTGAAGTGGAATAACTTGGCTACAACTAGGGCTGAGTCTCTTTCCATCAGCAGGAAACACTTTGTCAAAGAGACATAAAGTATCTCACAAGCATTTTACTTATATCTATGAATCACAAAAACCAGAGTTGAAAATGGAATTTATGATAAGACAAAGCAGAGAAGACTAATGATTTTTTTGAAGAAAGTGTAAGCATATGATAATATGGAAGTCCAAACAACAGGCAACTATATCTCAAGTAAATACCTTTCAGGGAACACGTGTCAAAAGAATAAAATAACAGTTTTAAGCTGTATTCTTCTGATTTGGGCACTTGTTTGCTTGCAAAATATTATAAAACTTTGTGAGGTTTTTGATAAACCAGAGGCTCTAACAGCTTTAAGCCCCTCAAAGGTGATGAGTTATGATATAATCAACATGACCTAATAGAATCTCACTTCTTCAAGAAATAAATATTTCAAAGTATTATATAAGTCAAGTATTTTGCCCTCTAGCTACAGGGCTGGCAAAAATTGGTAAATGGACACCTTCACCCTCATGGATGCGTAAACACTGAAAACAGAGGAAACTAATACTAAAGCCACACCACATAAGAACGTCATGAGACTGTCCCATCCTTAGGGCCACAGCTCTCCACTCAAGACAGCCCAGAGGGGAAGATGTAAGCTGTTCTTTCACTTCAACAAAGTAGGTTAAAAGGCGCTTTCACTACCCTGCCCCTTATCGCCAGCTTGATTTCGGAAAGTGTCTCTTACCTTTTGGCATCCGAGTGAGTGGCGGATCACAACATTCCATGTGAAAACCCCGGTCACAGGAATCACAAAAGAGCATGTTATCCTAAAGCAGAGAAAGAACAGCTCTGCTCAGTCACATGAAACAGAAACATAGTAGGGTCATGACTTTACGAAACCTAGGGGGCTCGTTTCCACAGAGGAGATGAGTTACCTAGTAATAAAAGTTCCCTTAATCTGTAGTAGTTGAGGAAACGCACAGCCTGAGTTAGCAAAAAGTTTTGCTTCATCCATCTTTAACAAGGAACTAAAAGCTTCATTACTTCTAAAAAAAATGTGCGTCCAGTAGCCAGATACAAGATAACGTTTTTAGTCTGTTTTAATAAAAGAGAGAGGAAGATGACTGTAATTAATACAACTGATCATTCCTAAATGAATACCTTTATAAGACTCAAATTTCACAAGTATTTCTTTAAAGTAGCTAGTCTCTCTGCAAACATACAATTAAAGTGCTTTAGTAACTACCAAGAAATCTGGGAATTCCCTCGCAGTCCAGGGGCGAGGACTCTGCGCTTCTATGGCTGGGGGACCCAGGTTCGATCCTTGTCAGGGAACTAAGATCCCATAAGCTGTACAGTTTGGCCAAAAAAAACTGGGGAGTGGGGTAGAAAACTGCCTAGAAATTATTCAAGAATTATTCAATACTTGCTCATTCGTCACTGAGCAAGTTCTCTAAACGAATGATGTGAACTTTAAGAGGCTACTGTTCTAAATTCTGCTGAACCAAGTGACTGAAAATAATCAAACATACACAGAAGAAAGTGCCAGCTGTGCACTCTACTTCTAAATGGAATATTCACAGTGGAAGGCAAAGCTACTCACTGCATTTTTGCCTTGATCGCGAC
Organism: Capra hircus; assembly: GCF_001704415.2. Taxonomy (NCBI): domain Eukaryota; kingdom Metazoa; phylum Chordata; class Mammalia; order Artiodactyla; family Bovidae; genus Capra; species Capra hircus. Next base: position 8,717,845 of record NC_030834.1, on the reverse strand, counting down.
AGGAGCTGCACGTTTTACACTCGATGCACTGCCACCGTAAGGCCTTCACTCGGACTGTTAGCTCGGGGGAAAACTTCAAACAGGATGGATGACCTAATAAAAGGTGAAAAGCGGCAAACGGAACAATCAAGAATCACTCTGCAACTGTATGAAAGAAATGCTGTAGAAAAAAGGGAATCATCTTAAATCAAAACATCAAGGAAAACAAGGAGCTCAGGGAAGCCTGCCACACGCGCCTCACCAGGACCTGACACTCCAGTTCAGTTTTATGCGCGCTACATACACCAGCCCCTCCCAATTTGATTATTTAAAAAACCTGAAAAATTCCAAACTTATATTAAGGCTGCATTAATTAAAGTACTGTGTGTGTGCACATGGTCCTATGTATATGAATGCATGATATGCCTGGGCCATTTCTGGAAGAATAAACACAAAAACTGTTTACAGCTGTAACATCCTAGGATGCAGCGCTATAAATATTTTTCAGGAAAGGGATTTTACATTTCACTTTATATCCTTCTGTGCTCACATTTTTTAAACAATAATGTGTTACGTTTATAACTAATAAATAAATTTTTTAAATCCCATCATTTAAAAGCGAGTTATGTGCTCATGACTTAAGGCACTCAAGATAAAACTAACCCTAAGCAATATTTCCACTGTGATCAGAATTAACAGTAACAGGGAAAAAAAGGTTCCTCTCTCAAGAGTTACAATCAGTTTGATTCTCAAAATCAGGATAGCCAATTTGCTCGTAAAGATTTATCTGTTTCCTCTAAAAATTGGTTATGTTTATTTTTCTTCAGTGAGAGAAAGGGTTGGTTAAATTATCTTTCTCTTTTCTAGCAATAAATTTTCTTTTTTAAGATAAGAAATTTATCATCGAAACATCACTAACATCCAAGAAAAATGGTAGAAGTGTAAAAAAATCTCATCTGTAATCTCATCATCCCAGAAGAGCTATTTTCATGTTCTACTTTTCCTTTCTAAACTAACTAAAGCCCTTGAATGGTTTTAATTATAGGATATGTGCAGCTTTGCTCTGCTTTTCATTATTTTGTTCAAGCAAACTTTATATTTACATTCCTTAAACTGATTATACTCCAGAGTTGACACACTAGAACCTACCTGATCATCTGCCTGTTGTAAATATTTACACAATTAACCCATAACAGTTATTAGAATACTAAAATGAATTATTTCATGATTACAGATTCTTTCCTTCTTTTAAGTTAATTCCTTAGAATAAATTCCTAAAAGAGGAATTGGCAAGCGAAATGAAATAAACATTTCTATAGCTTGAGAGGTAGATCTGCCCTGCCAAAACATGCTCCAAGCCCTACGATGTAATATCCAGTGACATCAGCAGCGTACAAACCTTTTACCACAATTTTATTAGCTCCAGTTTGGGCTCTCTTATCTTTCAAGTTTTATAAAAGCTATAAAATAACACTTCACTGCTGCTTTGGTGGGTCTTCCTATTATTATTTGGGGAAAACATTTTTAATGTGCTCAACTCTTAATTTCTGTCACATAAATGGCCTATTCATCTCCTTTGCCCCTTGGACTTTAAAAATGTAAATGCGTTCCTTGTACTTCATAGCTTTTGGCCCTTTGCCAAATGTTTAACACAATTATTTTTCTCAAACAATTCTTACTGTTTAAAATTTGGGGTACTTTAGCTTTCAATGTGGAAAATGCCCAACTTTCATGTACTTGACCGTATCCATGGTTTCTTCCTTGGTTACTGTGACAGCCAAGCAGCCCTCCTGGCAACACCACCGGCTCACACCCTGTGAGTCCTCTCTGCACCAAACAGGACGCTGCTGCAACGGCCACCTGACTGCTAAGGTCAGAGTGAAAGGCGCTGCCATTCCACCTGGCTCTTTCTCTCCAGTGGGCCACCTCTGGCCCGGGGAATCAGGCCTCAAGGCCCGTCCAGAGCTTGCCTCTTCAGCCCTTCCAACAATCTTACAAAAACCTTATTCTGGTATCAAATTCCTCTCCTCTTGAAGCACGTAGTGTTTTCTGCTTTCTGGACTAAATCCTGTTTGTTACTGGTATAACACACTGAATATCAAGCCAATGATCAAAGATACTACAAAGCTTCATTAGTTCTTAAAATGTAGACAAAGAATGTCTCTGAAATTAACAAATTAGGAGACTCTGAAAAATCTTTTTTAGAGCCCCAAATTTCACACAGCTCACTAAATTGCAGTCAACACTCTGTTTCTCAATGTGACATATGTAAGTTTATGTAAAAAAAAAAAAAAAATCTGTTATCCTGGTTCTATTCACGAAGGCTGAGGCATAAATCAAGGGTGAGTAGTGATTATTAAAGAAACCAGCAATAACTTCCAACTGACTGCTATGATTTGAACAGATGCTTGATAGTGAAATATAAAGACTAACAGAAAAAAATAAAGACTAACAGAAACAAAAAGAAGTCTATGGAATACTTCTTATAAAAAAACAGCTACTAAGACCTGGTTTAAGTTAACTGAATCAAACATTTCAAGTATACATTTAAACTCTTCCCTCATCTAGAAGCTCATCTCAGGTCCCTAAAACCAGAATCAAATGCAAATGTGACTCTCTTAAGGATCAAGCGTACAATTTCCAGCTAAATATGCTTTTGCCTGACAAACCCCATGAGAGTGCGTGCACAGAGGGTCACCTACCACTGTTGCCGCAGTCTGCACAGGAGATGAGTTCCTCTGGCTTCTTTTCTCGGTTTTGCTCTTTTGTGCCAAGACAGAAGCTACAGATGGGGATGGGTTCAGCAACCGGCTGCAAAGAAAAACACAATTCACTCGGTACTGGGGCTTTTCTTTAGTGTTAATATAAAGACAGTAGAAGTACAATTTAAATTCCTTTAAGAGTTACATATAACTTTGGCACAAATGTATACCCCTCCGAAATTTCCAACTCACAAAGTAGATGGGTTTTTACCAAGCCTGCTTTGGCTACATCTTTACAAATGGTCCTGACACTGGCAACTTTGGTCTAAAAACTCATACCCTAATCAGTTGGTCACTTAGAAACTAAATGACCCAATATGGGTTAAGCAAAGCAATCAACTACCTAAGAATGAAAAATTCAACTAAATTAAGTACAAGAATCATAGTATTAGCCTTTACAAGGCATGTGATGTAAGAGAAAAATAATAACAATCATAATGAAAAGCAGGTCATTAGTGCAACGAGACAAACAGAGCTCTATGCAAATGGGAAAAATACATTCCAATGTGGTCTGGAAGAGATGGGCTGAATGAGCAAGACAACACATATTAAGTGCCAGTACTTAATACATGGGTGTTATGGTAATCTAAGCTTCTCCAAAGACAACAGATAGTAACTGTTAAAAGCAGGTTTAAACCTCGGTCTCTAGGTTCCTCCACAGCAGTGGATGGAGAGAAGGGCAGTACAGGCAGTGTAAACAAGGTGAGCTTCGGTGTACAGTCTGCCAAGGCTAGTACTTTAAAGATAGAGTTTCTGTGATAAGCGGGGGCGGGGGGCGTGAGGGGACGAGAGAGAGAGGCTAGATCAGTTCTTTAAGACTGCCACTGAATGTCTTATAAAGAAGCTGGACTTCACTCTGCAGAAAAGAACAATAAGTTACTGAACCAAGAGACGATCACCTGTACTTGAGAAAAATAGCCCCGTATCAATAAAAAAAGGCAGACTGGGGAAGAGGGAATGGAAATGCAGAACTAGCTACAGGCTCAGAAAGCGACCAGCAGTGGAAGTAACAGGAAAGGAAATGAATTAAACATGACACGACCCAGCAAGGGAACAACAACAACTTAACTGAAAAGGTGGTGACATCATCAACTACGAAAGTCATCCTAGCGAAGAAAGTCAGGAGGAAAGGAAAGAGCCGATGAGCCTGATTTCAGCTGTGTTTCATAGGGAGGTACTCTCAGTCACCTCTCAACTCCGCTGAGCAGGGTGCAGGACAGTGACACCCAGTCCTCCACATGCTTTCAGTCCACTGGGGAGAGCAGACAGAGCATCTACAGGTATCATGGCAGAAGGACAAGAGTGGGAGACAAAGGACCAGGTGATCAAGGAGGTGCAAGCGGGGCCAGGGAACGGCTTCCTAGAGTTATCTGACAGGCGCCGGCACACCTGAGGAGGATGCTGAAAGAAAACACAGAATCACAGAGAATCAGATTTGGGAGCCAGGTGGAATGAGCTTAGTTTGGGTCTTAATAGAGCTTAAAATGCCTATGAAACATCCAAGGAGCAATGTCCATGGATCTGGAGCTCAAGAGAAAGGTTGATTTGGAAATTAAAATCTAGAAGTCATAGTCAGCCTTCCATATCCCTGGGTTCCACATTCTTGAATTCAACCAACTGTGGATCCAAATCAGTTGAATCTGGAATCCAGAACCCGCAGATACCTTGAGGGCTGACTATACATACAAAATAGCCGTAATGCCATCAGTTGAAGGGTTTTCCCATGGACAACAGGTGGCAAGGAGAGCCAAGAACACCAATATGTAAGGGACTGGCGGAGGAAAAAGCCTGGAAAAGAAATAGACTAGTCAGAGAGCTCAATGGTACATCAATATAAAAACGTCCAACACAAGCAAACCAACAGTACTGCTCAGCCAAGAGATGAAATGAGAGATGAACAGCTGGGAGTTGTCTTTTAACAACTGTGGCTGTGGTAAAGACAACCACATCCTTCCTTTAAAAAGAACCAGGGAATAAACCTGGGAAAGACATTATACAGGAACAGAAGCTTGAAGTAACCTCTAAGAAGGCAGAAGCAAGGTCATGAGGTTTGAGCTTCATGCTGCAGCCTCTCAGGACCGCTAGAAGATTTTAACAGAGGAATGATACGAGCAAGATTTGAAGTTTTAAAAAGTCACTGTGTAAGTGGAAATGGTCGGGAAGGAATACGATCTACATGTGATCCAGGCCATGAGTAACAAGGGCCTGCATTAAGGCACCGACGAAATGACTGGAGGAGAGACATAAGAGGACTGGAAAAGGCAGATCTGGCAGGAACTGACGGGTAACTCCTCAGGGGTAGCAGGTAGGGAACAGAGAAGGATGGAAGACCAGAGAGACACCATCAGAGAAGCGAAGAGGCAAGCCACAGAAAGGCAGATCTTAGCACACGTTTAACTAACAAATGTTCATATCCAGTACTACCCAGAAAAACCCTTACATATCAGTCAGGAAAAGACAGACGACTTCAACAGGTGCTTTACAGCAGAAAACACATGGAGCTCAGGGCAGCGCAGCCGTCATCTCCTTGACCTAACCACACTACACTGAGGGTGTTTCTTCTCTGACCACATAAGACCAAGCATGAAAACAATAAATATTTTAGCTACAAAAAAAAAAAAAAAAAAAAACACGGAACCTGTAGAGAAATACTGTTATCAACTGATCATGATATTGTAACTTAACTGATAATTCCAGGGCTTTCTGTTTTTTAATTTCAGGGCACTTTTTAAGCACAATTTGGGCAAGAGTAATAGTACTTTGAGAATTAGTCATTTTAGCTGATGAACTACAAGCAAAAAAGTGGTTTAAATAAATCATCTAGGTTACAACATAAATCTATGAGGTTTTCTGCGTGGAGCAAATAGAAGTGCTGATCAGCTAACTGTGTGGTTTGTTTTGGCACATCCCTAACCATATCATGAAGTGTGAAAAAAATTAACTCCAGAGGATTCTCATTCCCGAAGTATCATTGCGTATGAAGATCACTGAGACAGGCTAACACTACATTGTGTTTGCTCACTGTAAGAGGTGACCCTGAATTGTACTGGAGTAGTGACATGCATAACATTTTCCAAGTAAAACTCCACCAGCTGATTTCAAGTACCCTGCATCACAAAAATAAAATAAGAACAACTGATAATCCAGGAGCAAATCTTTAAAATATGTATAGATACACAACATGCCATATAGTCACTGATCCCAGAACTGTCGAAACACAGTCCTCACGTCTCACCGTTCTCGCATCTCCATAAAGTAAATCTGTTCTACTGCTAATACGACAAGAGAAAAAAACTGCAGCAAATGATGCCTCACACCATTGAACACAGAAGCCAGAGCGAGCCCACAGCTTGGCGCCCACCTCTCATCCAGCCCAATGACATCCAGTTTCAAGACCCTCTGTGACCTGTACCCCCCCACACACACCCCCACAGGGCCTCCCCAACCTCACCTGCTACAGCTCTCTCTCTTTCACACTCTGCTCTTTCTTTATGAGTCAGATGTTCCAAGACCTTTGCCCCTGCTTTCCTTCTGTCTGGAGAGCACTTCCCTAGATCCTTCAGACCTCTACTCAAACGTTGCCTTCAGTAAGATTCTCTGACCACTCCACCTAACACCTCAAAACAATCTACCAACCACAGAAAGTCATATCTCCCTTCCCTGCTTTATTTTTTCTTCTTAAACTCTTCTCACTAATTGAAATACTGTATGTATCTCTTACCATTTGTTCCCCCAATGAAATGTAAACTACATGAAAGCTATGATTTCTGTTTGCTGAGGATTATATTCCTAGTACTAAGAACAGTGTCTAGCATATAAGATGCATTTAATAAGTCTTGTTCAGTGCATTAATTAAATTACCCTGAAAAACTGGAAACAATAAGAAAAACAGTATCTTAGAAAGAACAATGAGTTGGTTATGAGACTGAGAGAGCTATGTTCAGCTCAATAATAAACTCAATAATATAAAAACACTCTACTGATTATTTAATTTATATGTAGAGTACATCGTGTGAAATGCTGGGTTGGATGAAGCAGAAGCTGGAATCAAGATTGCTGGGAGAAATATAAATAACCTCAGATAGGCAGATGATACCACCCTTATGGGCAGAAAGTGAAGAAGAACTAAAGAGCCTCTTGATGAAAGTGAAAGAGTGAAAAAGTTGGCTTAAAACTCAACATTCAGAAAACTAAGATCATGGCATCCGGTCCCATCACTTCATGGCAAATAGATGGGGAAACAGTGGGAACAGTAAGAGACTTCATTTTGGGGAGCTCCAAAATCACTGCAGATGATGGCTACAGCCATGAAATTAAAAGACGCTTGCTCCTTGGAAGAAAACTATGACCAACCTAGACAGCATACTGAAAAGCAGAGACATTACTTTGCTGACAAAGTCCAGAAAGTAAAGGCTATGGTTTTTCCAGTGGTCATGTATGGATGTGAGAGTTGGATCATAAAGAAAGCTGAGCGCCAAAGAATTGACGCTTTTGAACTGTGGTGTTGGAGAAGACTCTTGAGAGTCCCTTGGACTGCAAGGAGATCCAACCAGTCAATCCTAAAGGAAATCAGTTCTGAATGTTCATTGGAAGGACTGATACTGAAGCTGAAACTCCAATGCTTTGGCCACCTGATGCGAAGAACTGACTCACTGGAAAAAGACTCTGATGCTGGGAAAGATTGAAGGCAGGAGGAGAAGGGATGACAGAGGATGAGATGGTTGGATGGCATCACCGACTCGATGGACATGAGTTTGAGCAAGTTCCCAGAGTTGGCGATGGACAGGGAGGCCTGGGTGCTGCAGTCCATGGGGTCGCAAAGAGTCGGACACGACTGAGCGACTGAACTGAACTACTGTTTCCAAGTGATTACATGGTCTTCATAACTAAGATTTCTGCCACAGCAACCCGCTGCTATTCGACTTCTCAAAAGCAGAGGGAGGTTTGTGGCCGGAGGCATTTAGATGGTACTGTGTCAAGGAGGGACACAGGCTGACTTAAGCTCCCTGTTGAGATACCCCAAATAATCACTAGATGGCAGCATTGAGACAAACACACAGCAGAGGTTCGGGTAAGTAGGCCAAAGGCTGCGTAGCATTCGGACTTGGGTTTTGGGAAATAACTTTGGAAAAAAAGAACAGCAAAAATTTTGCCCAATGATCTCTATTACATGAGGTTAAAACATGAAAAAAATAAATAAATTTCGGACACAATCATTTAGACAATCTTAAATGTAACATTTTCTAGGCGCTGAAATGCATCATCTGTTATTCCCATCTTTATTAAAGTACAATTTTATTTTTTCCCACACCTGACTTTAATTTTTTAACCACTATATACTTGTCTGTGTCTCTATGTTCTCATATCTTCTGAGGACCTCAAACCTATCTTTATGTTGTCTCTCTTTCTAAACACTGACATAAAGGATAATCAAGAATCTGTTTTAATTATTTCTTTCAAAACGGAACTGAATGATAAATTCTAGAACTGTGACCACCAGAATTTTCAAGGACAAAACTGCATTTGTAAACTTAGATTTATGATTTCAGAAACCTCTAAGCGATCATATGTCACAGACTCTGAGGTAATAAAGCTTTGTGACTTCTTAAAAGTTACAAATCCTCATTTTATGACCACTGGAAATGATTAAGACAAGTTAGCAGAGCCAATATTAAGAGTATGAAAGAAATACATAATTCATATAAGATTCCTTGAACTACTCAAACATGCACTAAGCAGTAATAATAGTCATATCGTTCTTCCTTAGACTTGAATACAAAATATCTATAAAGCTCTATAAAGAGATTTTAAGATGATGAAAAGCTTCTGGAAATGATAGTGGCAATGGTTTCAAAACACTGTGAATATACGCAATGCCACTGAATTGTACACTAAAAAATGTTTAAAATTTTTATGTAAATTTTACCATAATAAAAAAATGAACAAAAAAATTAAGTGGTATAGATTTTTCATATTCTCACAAGTCAGATAATTAAAGTAGTAAGGTCAAAACTGATGAAGGTGAGAAGCAACTACTATAATCTGTCCTCATCTTGAAAACCTGTGTCTTTTAACTGTTCTTTGAGGACAGAAATTAGACTTAGAGATAGTTTTAACACTCCCCAAAATGAAAATGTTTTTCATCACTAATAACAAATTCTGGTAACTGAATTTAACCATGTACCATTTTATTCTCATTCTCATTTTATTCTCATCTCTACCCTGAAGTTGGCTACCTTTTAATCTAATTACATGAAGACATCTCACCCTTAATGCCTTAAAATTTTTCTTGTAAAACAAGTCTAAGTATTAAGATGATTTAAGTAATAAGGTCAAAACTGATGAAGATGAGAAGAAACTACTATAGTCTGCCATCAAGCACCTCTCAGTCTCAAGCAGAAACCTCTTTCCAACCGCTGCGTATCTGAGCCAGCTGGGTTCTGAACCACCACAAGCTCCCCTCAAGTCCACCCCCCAGACTTCTTTTCCTTATATTTAACTTCTCCTCAAGCTATGAACCTCACCTACCTCTTTGAATTCTTCTAGTGGTTCAGAGCTATCTGTTTATCCTGTCTCTTTCTGCTCCTGCAATTACAATCAAGTAAATTTAACTGCCAATTAACTTTCTTACATAGATATTTATTTCACACAACTTGAAACTTAAATAATTTTCAGCAGAGAGATAATGTATTAGTTGATAACACGTACTGCTAAAGTATTGTTATGTATAATAAAGCCAACAGAATGGCTTTGCTATATACATTAATAATAAGTACCCAAAGGATAAAGAGGAGGTAAGTCTTAGCTTAGAAAGAGGAAAACTGACTACTCGTAGGTATTGTATAGTGAAGAGAAGCAAAATGCTGCTCAGTGACCAACAGCACAACAAAAACAAATATTGCTAGGTTTTCAAAATACTATCCAAAGAATAAAATGTCTTATAAATGCTACTGTTTGGTAAGCACTATAATATAAAATAAAATTTGATAAGACAGAGAATCAGGACTCACATTTTCAAACCACCTACAAATGTCAGTAACAAACAAAACCCCTACAAAATAATTAGAAACCAATTAAACTGGTTTCACTTTTCACTTTTCACATTAACCACTTAACACAAATACACAGACAAAACTCTAAAGCAAGCTCTCTGAGAGAGTGATGGCATGATTCCTTATTTCCAATACTAGAAGGGAAGCAAACTGGCCCATAAGAAAGAGTTCACTTTAGGGAATGTTGGGAAGCATCGTACTCTGTGGAGAAGGCTGGACATTCTAACATACGCCGTCCTCTTCCAGTTGAGCGAGCCCTCCTCTCAGCCTTGCCCAGCTCTTCACGACCAATGGCCTCGGGTGAGCTCATGCTTCTCCCGAATCCTTCCCAACAGTTTAGAATTCAACCTGTCTTCATCTTTTCCAGAAAGACAACCCTAGTGTTAGCAGCTCAGTTGTATCCTACTCTTTGCGACCCAGAGGACTGCAGCCTGCCAGGCTCCTCTGTCCATGGGATTCTCCAGACAAGAGTGGGCTCCCATTTACTCCTCCAGGGAGAAAGACAACCCTAGGTAAGCAGAAATTACCCTAGAACTCTTAATTCATGTCTTATCCATGCCTTGCACACAGTATGTATTAAATAAATGAGCATTTATTGAAATTAAAACACAACAAAATTTTGCTTAGCTCCATACAGGTTTATCAGTTACTTACTCAAAGCCTTTCCTCCAAGAATCAATAACCTTCAGGGGAGATATACTTGGGCAGGATTTAATCCCTTCAAATTCTTCAGCACCCCGTATGCTAGTAAGTACTCTATGGTTGCTTATTAAACATTTTTTCAGGACAATCTTTTCCTTAAATGTATACAGTTGTAAAAGAAACACAGTAATAAAACAACATGAATGGCCTGGAGAAGAGTCCATTCTCTACTATTTATAGTCTACAATAAGGTAACCTTGCATAATTTTAATCAGTTCCAACATAACCAATTAGCCATTACAAAGCTTTAATAGGGGTACTAAATTGAGTTCTTTTATTATGATGAGTTCATTCAATGACTTCTACAATTAGATATAATAACAAGATCATTGGGGAAAGAAAATAAGTTAATGATATAATTAGATCAGTAATGATCAATTTCAATTTACACTTTTACTATATAGATTACTGCACATTTAGATGAGTAAGCAATCATCTGTCAAGATAGTATAACAACTTTCTATTCCTTAATCAGAGGTGATATCAAAAATGGTAATATGCATATTTGCTAGATTTAAATTCTACACTAAGAAATAGTAACGAAATCGTCTTTTTTTCCCATATTCCTGAGTTATTTGAAAGCTCTGCTTTCTGTTTGTCAGACACATCACCACGTTATCAATTTCCTCATTCATCCAAATCCGACACTGCCAAGTTCTGACTGCCGCTCCCTTCCTCTGTGGCCTTTCCTTCCTACTTCTGTTTCTTTTATACACCCAGGGCTCTCCCCTAATTCTGAGTCACATCACCAATACAATCTTCTACATGGACTGACCAGTATTTCTTTGATGTGTTTTTGTACACTACTACCAGACTGTCCGGATCGTGGGTATGTGTGAAGCTGCTCCAGTCATGTCTGACTCTTTGCAACCCTCTGGACTGTAGCCCACCAGGCTCCTCTCTCCACGGGATTTTCCAGGCAGGAATACTGGAGTGGGCTGCCATGCCCTCCTTCAGGGGATCTGCCAGACCCAGGAATCGACCAAGGGATTGAACCCCAATCTCTTTTGTCTCCTGCATTGGCAGGAAGGTTATTTACGTCTACTGCCACCTGGTTTAATCCTCCTAAAATACTACCGTCTTTAATCCAGTTACTTGCCCGGCTCAAACGTACACACCCCACCGCCAGCCCGTCACTGGCATGCCGTTCCTCCACCACACACCAAACTGCCTTTCTCACACTGCCTTCGTCTACTCCCGACTACTCACTTGTCTTCAGATGTCACACTCAATGCTCTTTCTCCAGGTCATTTTACCCCATGCCTCGAAGTTCTCTGTATCCCTGCCTCTAAGAATCAACTCAGGAGAGCTTAGGGACAGACTGGGTTTCCTTACTTACAGCATCACATTGGCCATGTTACATAACTCTTTGGTGCAAAATGGTACAACATACCTACCTTTCGAGTTACCAAGAAGATTAAATGAGATAAAGTTACGAGACTGTAACTCAAACGTAAGCACCTAAAACAGCTGATTTCTTACACTTCAAAACTGTATCTATCCTTCAAAGTTTACCTTTGTTAAGTGACTATTTTTTTAAGTCAGAGCAAATTTTTGTTCTGACTCCCTCAAAAGGCACAGTGATTAAAATTTCCTATGAACTAAAATACTTTCTATATATGCCATTTATTTGCATGACTGCATTCAGTTTTTTTAAGTCTTTCTGCACACACAATTACCACTTAAAAAAATAAAGAACTATACAGGTACTTGAGTATAAGAGCATTAGCAAAAGAATATTTTCTATGCTAAAAATATACAAAAGTGAGGATGGTTTATAAGGAGAAAGATGTTCAACAAGACTTTTGTGTTCTCTTACATTTTTTAAGAGACATTTATTTACCAGCATTTATTCTGACCAAACCATGGTCTAAAACAAGTAACAAATTGGCAAACAGCGTCATTCCCTCAAGTCCGACCAAAAATACTAACTGGCCCGTATCTGACACAACACGCCGTGCCCTGCTCCTGTCGGTCTGGAACTGGAAGGGCCTTCAAAGCCACTACACATGCACCTCAGCAGGGGCTAACAGCACTGTCCAAGGCTATACGCGCCTAGTCAAGTGGCTACAGCTAACACCCAAAGTCAGGTATGTACCCCAAATTCAACAGCGAGAGTACTGACTCTAGTCAAAAGCTTCAACTCAGTGACTCAATCTGAAGATACGATAATTTCTTAAAAATAGACAGACCTTAGAGACGGGAAAGGCTGCGTTTCCATCACTGGCGAACAGTAACACTACCACTAATAACATGGTGTGGCGGGATTTAACCTTACACCCTGAAAACTGAAGCTGACCAAGGGTGCGCCCCTGCCTTCCTCGACGAGGCGCGTCATCCACAGCAATGAAAAATCACTCTCTGGGAGCCCAGCCCGGCAGCCAGGGGTTAGGACACGGCGCTGTCACTGCCGGGGGCCAGGGTTCAACCCCTGGTCAGGGAACTAAGATCTCGCAAGCAGCACAACACGGCCCAAACCAAGCTTATTTAAAAAAGGAAAGCCATCTTTTACCTCTTTTTCCCAATTCCAGAGAATGATTGAGGAGGGTATAAGAAAAACAAAAATGCAGAAGCCAGGGCAGGTCCCTGCTAGAGAGCTCTTGTGTTTTAGCACAGCACCTTAGGGGCCTGGTAAACAAGGCAGGCAAACTGCCTGCCTACAAACCCAGAGAGAGGGCAGTGACAGAGGGTCAAGGAAGCGGAAGCAGCGGGGAGTGTGGACAGAGAGGTGGCCAGGAACAAACCCCAAGAAGCAGGCTGGTCAAAGGACTGTGAAGAACCGTGTGACACCCCGTTCTAAGACTGTTTCTGTGCTACAACAGACATCTTCAAACTTGCACTCCACATGAAAAAGAGAAGTGAGCAACTTTTCAGTAATGAAAAAAACAGTGAGGGAACTTCAGTTTGGTTCTTCCCGGAGCAGCGCAGAGGGCCACTCAGGGAGCCACAGCACGATGGCCCAGAGCCTGCCCAGAGCCCGGCCCGGGGCAGCGGGGGGACCTGCGCGGCGGGAGGCAGGAGCCACTGGGAGACCAGCCTCACCGCTGCGACTGCAGTGGGAAAGGCTCCCCTGCCTGCAGGTTCCAGGACCGCCAGAAGTATGCAAGAACGCTTATTACAACTTGGTTGGCATCTTCATTTTTCGTTTTAAAAGAAAACTTTATCCTCATAATTAAGTTATTACATCCCTGTTTAAAAAGTTAGGTAAGAAAGAGAGAGAAGACAGTAAAATTCCCCCTCCTCTTCCTCTCCGACAATAACCACTATCCACTGAGCACCCCAAGCGCTGTCATATACTCTTTACAGGCATCAACATGTTCAGACCCAACAACCACCCTATGGGCTAGGGACGCTGATCACCATTTTCCAGATGGGAAAACAGATCCCCAGAAAGATTAATGCGGCAGAGCCCAGACAGAAACCTAGGTATGCTGGCCGCAGAGACCACGTGCTTCAATCTGGAACTGTGCAGTTTCTGTTCATGTACACTGTTCGCAACTTTTCCTCTGTAGACAGTTTAAAACACAAACATTAATAGGCTCATATGACATATAATGTATAATCTTCTTTCTGTTACATTTCCACATCAATAAATATAAATCAACATCACTTTCTAGTGGCTAGAAAACATCCATTACATGTTCTAAGATAACTTAACCAATCCCATATAGATGAACATTTAATGGTTCTAATATTTTATTATACCCAATACTATAATCAAATACCCTTGTATATACATCTTTGCTCACTTTGGGGACTGTTTCCTCAGGATATATTTCTTGACCTGAATTGCTGGGTCAAAGAGGTACTCCTCCCTAAGATTTCTGACACACGCTGCCGAGTGCATTTCAGCAAGGCTGGCTCCCACCGGCAGTATCTGTGCCAGCCAGGAGGCTGTCGTCTCTCAGCTCCACGCTCACCCTCAGGCGGCTCTGTAACACTGGGCTCAGAGGGCCCGCTTCGCTTCTCCTCACTCCGCGGCCTTCCCAGGAGGCCCCAGCAACCGGGGCGCGGGAGGGCGAGCAAACGGTGAGCGGCAGAGAGTGGACGTGCCTCTTGCGGCCTGTCTCCTGGGCTGGCCAGGGCCAGCCGAGCAGCACGGTTGGCTGCGGTCTGCAGCTGCTAACAGCTCTCTCAGAACCACCTCCATCCTCTCGCGATTGCTGCTTTCCGACTGCATCTTGACTGATATGTCATCTCGTATCTTTTCTTAAAATGTTCACTTTATATTGGAGCACACTTGATTAACGATGATGTGTTAGTTACAGGTGTACAACAACGTGTGTTATCTCCTACCTTAGTAACTCAGCATGTCTATCTTCAGGTCAATGTTCTGGATGGATCTGTATCCCTCCAGGATTCATATGTTGAAGCTCTAACCCTCAACAGGACCGTACCTGGAGACAGGACTCTTAAGGAGTTTAAGTTAAGAGAGATTACAAGAGTGAGTCCCCAAGCCGAGAGGTCTGGTGTGCCATAGGAGCAGGAAGAGACCCCAGGAGTGTGTGCACCCAGAGGAAAAGAAGGTGACCGTCTGCAAGAGAAGGGGAGAGGCCTCAGGAGAAACAAGCCCTGCTGGAGCTCTCACCGTGGCCTTCAGCCTCCAGAACTGAGAAGAGGACGGCCTCTGTTTTGAGCTGCCCATCTGTGGGCTTCTGCATGGAAGCCTCAGATGACTGAGGCAGGTAAAATGACCTCACGCAGGTCTCACCCTCAGCGTACCTCTACACGCTATTGTCCACAGCACCTATTACGCAGAAGGACACTCAACGTGATGCTGGAGAAACAAGATACAACAAAACTAGTTCCTTGCTTTTGGGTCTTAGAATCTAGTTGTAAAAACAGAACATACACATTAAAAATGCATTCGAATACAGGGCAGCGCAAGAGAAGGAACAAATACGGTGAAAATACTACAGTGAGCAGCACCCAAATGAACCTATTTATAATGATGCTTTCCCAAAATGAAAAAAAAAAAGCAGGACTTCATCTTATTTTTTAAAGGTTTATATAAATCTTTCCTTAATAGCTATAACCATTTTCTTTAGACATGGATTTAAGCAGTCTCACCAAACTATGGAAAAGCATAAAAATCTAATTTCTCTAAAATCGCTGACACATTTTACACAGTGCAGATACTCAACTTCATTAGCAGCCTTGAAAATAAGAACTGCAAACTTCCAGATCTCATATTATCTTCTTTAATTCAACACAGTAAATAAACTGAATCACCTCTGTTCTAGAAAGGTCTGTCTGCAATGCTGATCTACAGTTAAAAATCAGTACTTCTCTCAGCTGTCTTCAAAGTCCTTTGAGGAGACATCCCTCTTCCTGAAGAAGAAATTTTTTTTTTTTTTTAAGCAGTGTAATAAGCTCAGGGAGGTACCAGGACCTTACTTCTCTACACCACCTGGAGGCTGCCCAGGTGTAGGCATAAGGATGCTGTATCTTCACACCCCAAGCCGGTATTCTATCAAACTAAACTCTCTCTTTCAGATGTCAATATATTTCGTCCTCAACACTACCCCCATAACAGTATAAATAAAGCCTGCAGTGTTTCACAGGCCTGAAGCCTGAGGCCAGCAGCTTTTCAGAAGAAAGGACAGTGTCCTGAGGAGGAGAACACGGTGACGTCAGGGTCTGCACAGCGAGCCCTGAGCGCGCAGACCACACACACCAGAAGAGCCGGGGAGGCGAGCCGGGGCAGCCAGCGGGGCTCACGCCGCACGCCTCTGGCAGACACTCAGCTCCTGCTGCTGCTTTCCGAGCTGGCGCATCCATCCACGTAATGTCACCAGGTCGCGGGAGGGAGCGAGGCTGAGAGCAGGGCGAGGAGAGAAGCTGCTGTGCAGCCTGCCCACCCCTCCGCACACGCCGTTACTATACAAAGCATGTCTGAAAAGCCAGTGCGCTGCCGCTGCACAGGCCCAAATGCTGCACACACACGCACACCCACGCATGCACACGCACACAGGTGCACCCCACCCAAAGAACAACTGCAGAAGACAGAACTGTCTTTGGAAAGAAGAAAGTCTATGATTAAAGTCCTAATTCACGAGAAATGACTCCCTTCTGAAACTGCTGTCAGTTCTTGGAAAAAGGAAGGGGATGGGGAGGTATTCTAACCCCGTGGGCAAGCAACTAGCGTCCACAGAGAGAGCCTGAGCCAGCCTGGCCCATGCCCACTACAAGCACACACCGCCACGGAAATAAACCTGCAACACTGCTGAGAAGCAAAAGCATCCTGTGTGGCAACAACTACCTTACACACGCCTAATGCGGTTACCTTACACACGCCTAACGCAGTTACCTTACACACGCCTAACGCAGTTACCTTACACACGCCTAACGCAGTTACCTTACACACGCCTAACGCAGTTACCTTACACACACCTAATACCTAACACAGTTACCTTACACACGCCTAACACAGTTACCTTACACACGCCTAACGCAGTTACCTTACACACACCTAATGCAGTTACCTTACACACGCCTAATCTAAAAGCATCCTGTGTGGCAACAACTACCTTACACACGCCTAACGCAGTTACCTTACACATGCCTAATGCAAAAGCATCCTGTGTGGCAACAACTACCTTACACACTCCTAACGCAGTTACCTTACACACACCTAATACCTAATGCAGTTACCTTACACACACCTAATGCAGTTACCTTACACACGCCTAATCCAAAAGCATCCTGTGTGGCAACAACTACCTTACACACTCCTAACGCAGTTACCTAATGCAGTTACCTTACACACACCTAATGCAGTTACCTTAAACACGCCTAATCCAAAAGCATCCTGTGTGGCAACAATTACCTTACACACACCTAATGCAGTTACCTTACACACACCTAATACCTAATGCAGTTACCTTACACACGTCTAATGCAAAAGCATCCTGTGTGGCAACAACTACCTTACACACGCCTAACACAGTTACCTTACACATGCCTAACGCGGTTACCTTACACACACCTAATGCAGTTACCTTACACACACCTAATACCTAACGCAGTTACCTTACACACGCCTAACGCAGTTACCTTACACACACCTAATGCAATTACCTTACACATGCCTAATGCAGTTCCTTGCCAATAACTACAGAGAAAAACAGAGAACCTTAAGAAGCAGTTCAGATGCCCCAGAAATGTAGTAAATGTAGGAAAGTTTGCCGTTCTTAGCACTCCGGAGTGTGTGTGTGTGTCTGTGTGTGTGTACACAATAATACTGAAACCAAAACTGGAACTGAAATATGAAAGTACAGGTCAGAATTTAGAGCTCGTAGAAACTCAACACCATTAATTTCAATAAATAGATGCTCCAACCCCATGACACATTATATGAGTCACTGCTACCAAAAGCAATACGTGGAAAACAAAAAAAAAAACCTGAGTATTTATTTAACCTGAGAAACTAATCTATTTTAGTCTAAAACCAAAAATGACTTTTCAAGATCAAAATGCTGTATCTCTGAAAATAGCATACAATCTGCCCTTAAGAATGTGTCATAAGAAACAAACAGGAAATAGCGTGTGTTGAAATCAGTAGTTATAAATAACTCTGTTCTGCACTGATATAGTTTATACACAAAAATATAGTAGCTTCAACCAACAGTTGTGCTTAGGACTTCCTTCAATTTGAATTTTAAAATCAGCTAATTAAGGAGACAGCTTGACAGGAAGCTATCCAAGTTCTGTGGTCCAAGTTCTCCAACAAGGGGCAACTTCACCTCTTATGTTCTTCATTTGTAAAATGAAAATATTTGCCATGATTATCTCTAAAGTCTCTTTCAGTTCTTAATTTCTAAAAGTACAGGAATTTTAAACACAAAATAGTTTTGTGTTTAGTACGTTTCCTACTTCCAAGGAGCTCATAATCTAATTAAGGGTAACTGCAATGGGTAATCATACATGAATTAGCAAATAACGTAAGACAGAGGTGGACCAGAGGAGTGACGTAACAGGTGCACGGATCAATGAGGCACTGAGCTGAGAGTCCTGACGTTAAGGGCATAGCATCTGAAGCAAAGTTGAAGCTGAGATAACTCCTAAATAGAGCAAAGAGTTCTGCTGGGACCAAGAGGTTCATTAGGATTCAAATTGTCAACTTCATAAACCCAGTCAATTAATTCAAATTCCATGTAGTCATTATTTCATTATCTGAGCTCTACTGACAAGGAAGATATTAAGCTTTAAGGTTTAAAAGATGTTAAACATTAACAACATAAAACACATTTGCAAATTCTGTATTCAGTTCAGTTCAGTTGCTCAGTCATATCCAACTCTTTGCGACCCCATGAATTGCAGCACGCCAGGCCTCCCTGTCCATCACCAACTCCCGGAGTTCACTCAGACTCACGTCCATCGAGTCCGTGATGCCATCCCGCCATCTCATCCTCGGTCGTCCCCTTCTCCTCCTGCCCACAATCCCTCCCAGCATCAGAGTCTTTTCCAATGAGTCAACTCTTCGTATGAGGTGGCCAAAGTATTGGAGTTTCAGCTTTAGCATCATTCCTTCCAAAGAAATCCCAGGGTTGAGCTCTTTCAGAACGGACTGGTTGGATCTCCTTGTAGTCCAAGGGACTCTCAAGAGTCTTCTCCAACACCACAGTTCAAAAGCATCAATTCTTCGGCGCTCAGCCTTCTTCACAGTCCAACTCTCACATCCATACACAACCATGGGAAAAACCATAGCCTTGACTAGATGGACCTTTGTTGGCAAAGTAATGTCTCTGCTTTTGAATATGCTATCTAGATTGGTCATAACTTTTCTCCCAAGGAGTAAGCATCTTTTAATTTCATGGCTGCAATCACCATCTGCGGTGATTTTGGAGTCCAAAAAAATAAAGTCTGACACTGTTTCCACTGTTTCCCCATCTATTTGCCATGAAGTGATGGGACCAGATGCCATGATCTTCGTTTTCTGAATGTTGAGCTTTAAACCAACTTTTTCACTCTCCACTTTCACTTTCATCAAGAGGCTTTTTAGTTCCTCTTCACTTTCTGCCATAAGGGTGGTGTCATCTGCATATCTGAGGTTATTGATATTTCTCCCGGCAATCTTGATTCCAGCTTGTGCTTCTTCTAGGCCAGCGTTTCTCATGATGTACTCTGCATATAAGTTAAACAAGCAGGGTGACAGCATACAGCCTTGACATACTCCTTTTCCTATTTGGAACCAGTCTGTTGTTCCATGTCCAGTTCTAACTGTTGCTTCCTGACTTGCATATAGGTTTCTCAAGAGGCAGGTCAGGTGGTCTGGTATTCCTATCTCTTTCAGAATTTTCCACAGTTTCTTGTGATCCACACAGTCAAAACCTCTGGCATAGTCAATAAAGCAGAAATAGATGTTTTTCTGGAACTCTCTTGCTTTTTCGATGATCCAGTGGATGTTGGCAATTTGATCTCTGGTTCCTCTGCCTTTTCTAAAACCAGCTTGAACATCTGGAAGTTCACGGTTCACGTATTACTGAAGCCTGGCCTGGAGAATTTCGAGCATTACTTTACTAGCGTGTGAGATTTTGTATTACTTAGCCCCAAATACCTCAGCCTAGTATGAGTGATTTACACAGAGCCAGAGAGACTAATAAAAGATTAGGGCAAGTGTGAGCATGACAAGCTTGATAAAGCCCAGCTCATTAGGAGAAATAATTCAAAGTTAACATTTTTAACGCCCAAAACCCCTAAAGCTTAATAAGCAAAAAACAAACCCTGTCCTCTCGTGATACTTTAATGCTGTTCTTAACTGAACTTTCCATGATACTTTCCGTGATGATGAAAATGTTCTAGATCTATGCTAACCAATGGTCACATGTGGGATACCAGGTACCTGAAATGTAGCTAAATTAATTTTTTTTAATTTTTAAATTGAATTAGCCACATGCAGTTAATGGCATCTGTATGGGTACCATTCTAGAAAATCTGTATAGAAGGAAATCACATTTTAAAACTGATAAAGTTTTAAAGTTGATACATAAAAACAGATTACAAAAACTGAATACAACGTCTACAGAGCAAATTTTGACCGTGAAAAAAAATTTTTGACCAACTATCCAGTGTATGACTACATGCACTGTGCCCTGTCCAAGGCCAGTTTTTAATTCCAAGGGCCTTCCATCACATCTTCCCTCCGCTTTACTGTAACGCTGAGGGTTTAGTTTAGCCAGCCGCTGAAAGCACAGCCAGTTATCTCTACTCTACCCATTCTCACCATAAAATGGAGATAACTTGTCTGACTTGACTAAATGAAACCAAATGGTAACGACTAATTACTCTGAATTAAAACATTAAGAGGCACTGTCGCTACTTTATATAGGAATATAATTTTAAGTACTATTTTTAATGTTGTTATCTCAAGAAATTTCACAATAACTGTGATCCTCACTGAACAACCATATATAGTTATATTTATTCAAGGCACATATAACAAGGAAGTTAAAAAAAAATCTAAGAAAAGGCATAACAAAAGTGTCTTCATTAAAAATGTTACATATGAGGTGGCTCTAAGGTGACTGTGTGTGTGTTTTACAATCTTCATGTAACTTTGAATGTTTTTTTCTGTTTTCCCACAAAACATCTGATATTAGCATCCTTTGTCAAAAGCAAAAATTTTTTTTAAGAAAAAGCACGTGTTTACCCAATTTGAAAAGGTAAACCCAACTCTGGAGTGATAAGTTTACCTCTACAGAATCCGTCATGCTACATACTAACACAGCTATTCATCTCAATTACAGATTGGAACTGCAAAAGCGAAGACAAAATTCTACAGTGCGTACTTGGCTATAAAATTCTGCCCTCCTTCTAATTTAAGAGTTCCAATTTGCTTCACATAAATAAGATTCAAAAACTACTCAAGGTCTGTCATTCCAACCTACCCTCGCATGCGCACTGCAACCACCGGCAGACGAACTGGCAGGGAGCTGTGAAGGGAAAACCCTACGCTAGCGCGGAAGCCACCCAGTGACCCGCTGACGGGGCCAAGCGCCTGCAGACCACACAGCCCGTGTATTCTGAGTGAACAGCACAGCAGAACGCAAAACCAGCTTCCTATGGGAAAACAAAAAGAGAATCTGGTTCAGACCCTAGGGTTTCGACCTTATCCGTAAGGCATCTCCTCACTGGGACAGATCTACAGACCCCTTGGCTCGCTGTTTACATTCAGTCCTCAGAAAGACTACAGGAAGCCAAGAGCCCTGCCTGGCTCCTTCTTTCACACTGTTCTTAACTGAACTTTCTATGATACCTTCCGTGATAATGAAAATGTTCTCAGTTCAGTTCAGTCGCTCAGTCATGTCTGATTCTTTGCGACCCCATGAACCGCAGCACGCTAGGCTTCCCGTCCTTCACCAACTGCCGGAGTCTACCCAAACCCATGTCCATTGAGTTAGTGATGCCATCCAGCCATCTCATCCTCTGTTGGCCCCTTCTCCTCCTGCCCCCAATTCCTCCCAGCATCAGGGTCTTTTTCAATGAGTCAATTCCTCGCATGAGGTGGCCAAAGTATTGGAGTTTCAGCTTCAACATAAGTCCTTGCAATGAACACCCAGGACTGATCTCCTTTAGGGTGGACTGGTTGGATCTCCTTGCAGTCCAAGGGACTCTCAAGAGTCTTCTCCAACACCACAGTTCAAAAGCATCAATTCTTCAGTGCTCAACTTTCTTTATAGTCCAACTCTCACATCCATACATGACCACAGGAAAAACCACAGCCTTGACTAGACGGACCTTTGTTGACAAAGCAATGTCTCTGCTTTTTAATATGCTGTCTAGATTGGTCATAACTTTTCTTCCAAGAAATAAGTGTCTTTTAATTTCATGGCTGCAATCACCATCTGCAGTGATTTTGGAGCCCAGAAAAATAAAGTCAGCCACTGATTCCACTATTTCCCCATCTACTTGCTATGAACTGATAGGACCGGATGCCATGATCTTAGTTGATCTATGCTAACCAATGGCCTCAAGTGGCAAGCCTCTTCCCAACCCAAAGCTCTCAGGCACCCTACCCCACCTTGCAACAACAGACTGTCACCTCCCCATCACCGGGCTCTGCAGGAAGGTCCAGGTTATAACTGTTTTCTCAGCACTCCCTTTCAGCTCAGAAACACCCTGCTTTGGATGTCAAGTTGTATGATCACCTGAAACCTCACTAACTCAGGAGTCATCCCAAGCAGGTTATGAACTTTTGTGTTCTACTGCATCTCCAAACATTCTTGACTTCGGATTCTGTCTTGAACTGCCCAGAGCTGATTAAGAGAGCAGCAAATAAGTGGACCATCCCAAGAAAAGTGACAGAAAGAGACAATACAGAAAGCTGAACAGAAGCTTCCCAGGGTAAGCACAATAGAGCAACACGAAGGGGAATGTTCTTACTGATGTTTTCAAACACCTAGCTGGCCCATAACATGGCCACACCGCACAAAGTATTAGAGGAAAGAGTGCTAATCAGACTCTTCTGGCTGTTCTTTTAAATCAAGATTTTAAACTTAGTTGAGACCAACGCCTACAAATAACCCTTAGAAATTATTTCTATTCAAATAAAAATAATAAACACAATGATTAATATCAGAATTAATCATTATTACTAGAAAAACTAAAAAAAATAAAATTAAGTGTGGCATCTTAACAGAGGTTCCCTTGGAGCCTACTATGGTGCTACTGTAGTTCCGTCCATCCACCAACGCCCCACGCTGGGAGAGCACTAAACCCAAGTCAGGCCAACTGTGAAAGGCATTCTGATTCATTCATTCAAACACCTTCACGTCCCCAACATGCCCCACGCTGAACTAGAACCAGAGACACAGAGGCAAACATGACAGTCCCCAAACTCAAACTAGGTAGAGCCTGGCGGCAAAAAAGGCAAAATCCATGAGAGGAAGATGGGTCAAATGACTCTTGGCTGTTATAAGGAGTACTGGGAAGCAAATAAAGAGTTTGGAAAGAGATGGGAAAAAAGGAAGAGCTACCACATGCCTTAGAAAGAGGACCTCTCCAAGGTGGTGACACTCAAGCAAAGGCCTGTGGTAGAGAAGAAGCTACACCCTGGAGGGGTAAGTCACTGCACGCAGAAACACACAGCAGGTGCAAAGGCCTCAAGAAGAGTTTGGAAATTGAGGAAACTGGAAAAGAGAAGTGTGGTTACAGAGCAGCAAGCAAGGGTGATGGTCTGCATATGCAGGAAGAGGGCTATGCCTTAAAGGAAATCAAGGAGGACTTCTTGTTCTCTGGTTTTGACAGAGAAAGGGTGGATTTACTGATATAAAGAAAACTATGGGGAAAAGAGAAGGAAGAGATCAAGAATCTGTTTTGTTCCCATTAAACTTGAGCTAAGATGTTCAACTAGGGCAGAGTGACTGTTTTACTGATCTGCATATGCCTTCACGCTGAAAACCCAGGGGTTTTCTGAACAAAGTCTGAAGAGAGGATCCTTTTTTTCCTTTAGGGTCACGAGGGTGGAAGGATCTGAGTTCTGAGAGACCTACATCCAGTGAGAGAAAACCTGTCTGAGATAGGAGACCACATAACCAATTCAAAGAGAGTGGCAGAGGAGAGAAGTGAGAATCCGCAGTTCTCTAGTCTTGGGCCAGCTGGCCGGAGAGCCAGCTCCCTCCCTCTCCTTCAGTCTGCTCACACGCATGAATAAATCACTCTTTCACAACCCTAGACCTAACCAACACACCCACCACAGGCTTATTCAGATTCTATCTCTTTTACATAGTAAATCTATTAGGAGCTCGAAAAGGACTCAAGTCTTTTTAGTTTTAGAAACTCAAAAAGGAAAGTGCACAGCAATGAAATCTAAGAAATGCCAAGGATCACAGAAGCACCAACATCTTCCTAAGTCCCTGGGGCTCAGGATGAGCTTGGGGAGAACAAAGTTGTGAAAAAAGGAACACACTCAACTCAGAAAATAACCCAATTTTTAAAATGGTAAAATACATGAACAGACATTTCACCAAAGAAGATATAAATAAATCAGCACATGAAAAGATGCTCAACATGACTAATCACTAGGGAAATGCAAATTAAATCACAATGGTATATCTTATTAGAATACATTTTTTAAATAACAATACCAAGTGTTAGAATGCAGAGCAAATGAAACTCAAACACTGCTGGTAAAAATGTGAAACAGCACAGCCACTGTGGAAACAGCCTGGCAATTTGTTATAAAGTTAAACATACCTTTATCATTCAACCCTGCAGTCTCCCTCCTAGCTGTTTACCCAAGTGAAATGAAAACCTGCAGTAGCAGGCGGAATGACTGCTCCCAAAGATATTAGGTCTTAATCCCAGGAACCTGTAAATGTTCATTTATTTGGAAAAGGATCTTTGCAGATATGATTAAATGAAGCACTTTGATACTGCATTTATCCTGGATTACCATGTGAGCCATCATATTTATCCCTATGAGACAGGACAGAGGGAGACAGGACACACGCAGAGAGCAGAAGCTGACTTGAGGATGGAGGGGAGACCGGAGCGACCCCACCCCCTCAACAATGGGTGTGGGCAGGAAGAGGGGCGTGACCTTTAGGCACCAGAAATCTGTTGACTACACCACAATAACATAAAGTAGCTCTGATCTGTTGGGCACTTTTAACTGTATACTTGTACCTTATGGCATTATTTAATTATTACAGAATGCCTACAGTATCAATTTCTCAGTTTCACAGATGATAAAAATTAGGCTTAGAAGAAAACAGTCTGCCTAAGACATAACAAAAGAGGGAACACCACTCTTTGCTGCTAAGTCACTTCAGTCGTGTCTGACTCTGTGTGACCCCATAGACGGCAGCCCACCAGGCTCCCCCATCCCTGAGATTCTCCAGGCAAGAACGCTGGAGTAGGTTGCCATTTCCTTCTCCAATGCATGAAAGTGAAAAGTGAAAGTGAATTCACTCAGTCGTGTCTGACCCTCAGCGACCCCATGGACTGCAGCCTTCCAAGCTCCTCCGTCCATGGGATTTTCCAGGCAGGAGTACTGGAGTGGGGTGCCATCGCCTTCTCCACACCACTCTTTACTGATATAAAAAAAAGGTACATAAAAAATAACAAGCTAGGGACTTGGGGTCTATACCTAGAAAGCTGTGCTATCCCAGAAAGCTAAGATAGCTTTCCAGGTCTCAACACAACCTTCGAAACAAGTGAGATGGACTACCTGTTCCAAATCTAAAGTTCTGTTATTTATGAATACCACCATAGAGAAATATCTTTCTACGCTGTAAGCAACCAAGAAGGTGCCTTACCTATAAGTCAAAGGTTAGCAAACTGCTTCTGTAGGAAGGCAGAAAGTATTTTTAGGTTTTGTAGGCCACGTAAAGCCTGTGTCATCTACAGCGCAGTCTTTTTTTTAATAAACCTTTAAAAATATAAAACTGGCTAAAAGTCCACATAAACACAGGTCCTGGACAGGACTGGCTCACAGGCTGGGTCTAGTTTGCTGACCCCTGTTCTAAATCAACTGTTTCGAGGCTATTTCAAATTGAAAAAGGGAAGAGTGATGGACAAGGGGGAGGACATGTGGACGTCCTTATGGGCCTTTCTGTTTAGAAGCAGGACATCCAGCTCACTGTCCACCTAGACTATCACTAAGCACAGCCTTGTTTTTTTCCCTTCCTCAATCACCTTCCAACATCACTTTTTAAAATTTTTATTTATTTTTATTTTTATTTTTTTTGGCTGCACCCTGCAGCATGTAGGATCTTAGTTTCCCAACCAGAGGTCAAATCCACACCCACTGCATTGGAAAGGCAGAGTCTTAAAGCACTGGGCCAGGAGAGAAGTCTCAACATCACTTTTTTTTAATGGTGTCTTTCTAACTATACATATGCAGCCATTTGATTTAAAAAGAAACAAAATCATCTTGAAGAGTACTTGGTGTTGCTGAACTTCCTTCCCCCTGTGCTTCCGTATTTATCACCCAATAACCTATTTCTTACCAAGAAGTGGTAAATACATGCAGTGATAAGCATGACAAAAATACTACTGGTAAAGAAAAAGTCTAGGGGTTATCAATTCACCTAGACGGATTCACTGCATAAATACTTACTGAATACCAACTATGTGCCAGGCACTAAGTAAAAACCAGGAATCAAAAAGAAAGCTCTCTTGGAGCTTACATTCTAGGAGGAGGAGACCAACTAGAATACAGAGCAAGTCAACTGGCAGTGCGTCCTGTGTACAGAAACCACACAGAAATGGCACCAGGGAGTCCCGGGTGTGATGGAGAGGCTGCAATTTCCACAATTTCTACAGGGCAGTCAGGGAAGAAGGGGAGGGAGCCAAGCCATGCAAACACTGACTTTGGAGACCACCCCCTCCCACAGCCACTCCCAAAGATCTCTGCAGACGTCACTTTACCCACAAGGCCTCTCTCAGCACAGTCTGGTTTTTCCCATTGCATGTGTCTTACGACACATAGTATCCTTTACTTTTTATATCTGCTGTTATTTTTACTGTCTACACACACATACACACACACACACACTCCTCCTGAAGTGAGCTACATAAGGTGTTAAGTTTTAGGTTTTGCTCACAGGTAAATCCCAGAAGTTGAGGACATTCTCTGGTACATAGCAGGTACCCAACAGATACTGCCTGGGGGGTGAGGAGGGGTGGTGGTGGTAATGTTCCAAGTAGAGGGCCCGGCACGTGCAAGCGTGCTTATGCGGGGATGTGCCGGGATGAAAGGAAAGTCCGGCGGCTGGTGGGCAGCAGAGGAGGAGAATAGCAGGACGTACACCAGGAAATGCATGTCACGTGGAAGGAAAGGGCTTGGGAAGCTTTCACACTCTCTAGAGCAGAAGTCAGAAAAAGCCCAGAGGCCGCACCAAGCTTAGCACCTGCTGCTGTGAATTAAGTTTTACTGGGACTCAGCCGTGTCCATCTGCTCCCACACTGCATGTCTGCTTTTACACCACAATCACCAACAGAGAAATCTGACACACTTTCCACACTCACTGAGCAAGGCAGCAAACCACTATAGACGGTTTTTAGCAAAGCAGTCACAAAATCTGATTTTTTTAAAAAAAAGTCCTCTGTGTGTAGATGCAGGTGGACAAGGACAAGAGCAAGGAGATAATCAGGAAGCAAAAGCAATGGTCAAGTCATAAGTCTGACCCAGAGAGTGGGGGGTGGGGGGGAGACACGTGATGGCCCCTGCCGTGTGTTCCAGAGCGCGGCTTGGCAAGCTGTCTCTGGAAAGGGCCAGGCGGTGAATACTTCAGCCTCTGCGGGCCGCATTAGTTGCAACCACATTCGCTGAAAACTACGCAGTTAGTCATTCACTCATGCCCGACTCTTTGCAACCCCATGGGCTGCAGCCCACCAGGCTCCTCTGTCCATGAGATTTTCCAGTCAAGGATACTAGAGTGGGTTGCTATTTCCTTCTCCAGGGGATCGTCCCAACACAGGGATCGAACCTGGGTCTCCTGCACTGCAGGCAGCTTCTTTACTGACTGAGCTACAAGGGAAGCCTCGGAAACTACTCAATTCTTCTGTTAAGTGGGAGAGAAGAGAGAAGCCATGAACAAGTGTGGCTGTGCTTCAAAAAACTTTATAAAGACACTGAAATCTGAATTACATATAATTTTCACCAAGTATGAAATATTATCCTTTAAATTTTTTCAACCATTTAATAATATGTTTAAAAACATTCTTACCTCATAGGTTGTACAAAAGAAGTGGGGGGCCAGTGTGGTTGGGGCCGTAAATCACCAACCTGCGCACTGAGGGCAGAGACAGAAGCGTTTGCCGCTGGACTGCAGGTGACGTGTGAGACAAAGCTGTCAGACTCACCACCAGGCTCTGCTGCAGTCAGCACTCCTACCAAACTGCCCCCCACACAACACAGTGCAAAAGCACCTCTGTAAGAACGCTGCGACTCTTGTAATGAGCTACTACGCCATTCACAGTCACTGTGCCCACGCTATAGCTATCCAAGGCCGAAACTCACAGAAAAATCAACTGAAGGCAAATACACCAGGAAAAACAGCCACATTTTCAGCTTGAGACTTAGGAAACTATGTTCTTTCTTAAAATACATACAGAGAGAAGTCTCAAGCTACCAGGGTTTTTTTCATATATATATATATATATATATATATATATATATATATATATAATTAAATCAACAAATATACCTTCAATCCTGAAATGCTGATGCTGATCATGAAACAGCATGATCAGTTTCTGTTTTATTTTGAGTGGGGCAGAGATCACAGCTGTAAGACAAGGATAGACACGACAAATGAACATCAAAATAAGGAAAAGATATATACGTAGATACACACACACACACACACACACACACACACAGAAAGTCAGAGATGCGTTACTCAATTAGAATGAACAAATCCATATGCAAGGGAGACAGAAGCTGAAGCAGAATAACATACTTTGGTACATGCAATGATTAATCCTAGCTACAAGTTCAGGATTAGGATAGGTCAGATTATAGGTTCAAGCCTCTTTAATTAGCTGAGGAAACACTGTTGGTAATTCCTCCACTACTCCTTGTCCTTAAGCCTCAAGAGAGAATTTCAAATGGTTGAACGACTGCATGAAAGAAGACACTAGGGCAATGAGAAGAACAGAGCACGCTAGAAAACGCCAAGTCAGTCAGAGATGCTCCACCAACGTCATCCACAGAGACACACAAAGCCTCCTGTACACGACACATCAAACCCACAAACGATCTGTCCAGTGAGGTCAGGGCCACGTCTGTGCCCCTTCTGTACTCGAGTCCTGACTCAAGTGAGCGGTCCTGTGCTAAGGTGAGCAGTACTGCAGTTCACAGCCAGACCCCTTCAGCCCGAGCGAGAGGGGGCGGGGGGCTGGGGGGGGCGGGGGTGGACGGAGCTGGGAAGTGAGGAGGGCAGATGAATCAGGAGGCAACTGCACAAACAACCTTCCGGATACCGCAATCGCACTGAACAGCTATCCCAGGCGGTCGACAGTGCTGAGACACACAGGCGGCACTTGACAACTCAACACAAAGCCCTTCTTGCCGTAAATGAGGACACGAATTACTGCCTCACATGAAACAATTTGCCTGTGAGCGATAGAAAGATGGACACTTTCTCTTCAAGGTGCTTACAAATGAAGACATCTAAGGGAGCCTGCAGTGCCAGCTCACAACTTCCTGTAAGCTTTCTGGGGACATTTCAATTCCTAGAATATGCATTAGTCTATCTTCTGAACAGAAAAACAGGTGATTAAAAAGGCTGAGCTAAACACTTATGTTTAAGAACATTTTTCTTCATTTAAAAGTTTTTCTTTAAAAAAAAAAAAGGCACTTTGATTTAATAAAAATTTTGTTTTCAACATTTTTTGTCCCTTCCAATGCCATAAAAAATGAACTGAACATCAATTTATTCCTGCTCCAATAATCCAAACAGCCAACAAGTCTGATGTTCATTTAAGAACTAAGAGATAGCAGAGACGTCTGCTCATGGACATAAACAGATGCCCTAGCCACAGGTTTTTCTGATTGACAATGACTGGCTCCTTTTCCCCCCTTTAAATATTAATAACTCCCACAGACATTTTTACTGCAAAAGCAGGCAAGAGTAAAGACTCTACCCGCCACTAACCACCAAAAGGCCAGGATCTGCAAGCATATTAGAGCCCCAGAAAAACTATAATCGCTGTGGTTCCTAAACAGATCTTAAGGGCAGTAAGAGGTGGGAAGGTGCCTTCCCTTATACAAACAG
This sequence comes from Capra hircus, assembly GCF_001704415.2. Lineage (NCBI taxonomy): Eukaryota > Metazoa > Chordata > Mammalia > Artiodactyla > Bovidae > Capra > Capra hircus. Next base: position 8,687,623 of record NC_030834.1, on the reverse strand, counting down.
GCTTCTTTAAGCAGAGTGAAAAGGCATTCCACATGCCTTTAACGTGCTTATGTGAACTATGAATATGCACTGTTCCTAAACTCACTGCGACAGGGATCCCTCTGTTCTCGGAACACAAACTCAGTAACCGGTACCCCAAGGAAGCAATTTGGAAAACACAACCCTCTTCTGCTTACTGTTTTAAAATCAGTATGAAAACGGAGCAATAAAAATTAACACCAAGGCTCATCAAAGATTAATTAAATCTTTTCCCCGTAACAAATATACACACACCTTATACTTTAACAATCCTTTCCAAAACCGCAGATTTACATATGCATATCCATGAACTGAAAACACCAGCATGAGGATACGAAACACTTTTAACATCCCTATAAACGTACAACAACTTCAGAGACCAACAGTTACAGACACAGAAGCCGCACTGTAAAATAGGAGTCAAAGACAACGGCACTATGAAAGAGGCCAGAGCCCATTAGTCTTCAAAAAGGAGGGACGCTGGTGAAATTTGAGATGTACAAGCAGATAGCTCTATCACAAAGGTGAGAGGTAGGGGAACAGAAGAAATTTTCCTCCAAGGGTAACATTTAAAGGTCAAAATTCTGTTCTTAATCGGGGGAAGAAACCATTTAGAAGCCTTCACATTTTTAAAGAGAATAAATGCAATAATTTAATGAGCACAGTTGTTTAAAATACATTTTGTATGCCACTAAACTATCCAAATAACTTTGGATCTCTGAGGGGTGCAAAAAATACTAGCGCTTTCGTACACATCTATATGTCCAATCCCCCCGCTCCAGTTCTTTCCAAATTCTTATTACCTAAATGTTTAATGTAAACATATTGTTAAGTGTTCTTATATTTTATCATATATTAATCTTGTGCAAACAAGAAAGAAAAATGTAAGCAAAAGTAAGTGTCTTACACCTTTCCTAACTTCAGAGTCCACCTCTTCTGGAACGCTCTCCTGTTTTTGCTGGGGGTTCTTGCTCATTTACAGTATCACTCTTTGAACCATCCAGGTGTCAGTGCCGCAGTAATTCTTAAAGGCTATTTCACTGTGGTCTCCAAAATCTTCTTCCAAGCTAGTACCCCGCTCCTCCCAGTTTGGATGTAGACGCTTTCTTCATCTCGCCAGAAGGTACCACAGAAGGTTTCCTGATAAACCAGGACTCACATTCCCTCCTCATATGACCTTAAGATGGTTTGTGGATCCCCACATTTTCATCAGTCTCTATTCAACAGTTTAAAACACTGTGTATGTGAACGATACCATCAGCACTGGACTCGAGAGTACAGACTACTGATTCATCTGCACTCTTTACGACATCTGTGGGGGGGGGCGGTAATGAGAAAAAAAAAAGATAGCTTGTTGTAAAAGTGAGGAAGCTGTTAGTCTTATAGACTCATCTGAGAGCAGGTCAGCTACTTATCTACTGCCTGGCACATAGTAAGCACTCCACAAATTCAAAGATTTATTGCATGAACCCCCAACACTCTTTAGATATCTGGATAGTACTGAGATAGAAGTTCATGCATTTCATTCACTGTTCAATGGATTATTTCAAACTACCAGCCAGGCGCCCTGACAGACAAGGAAAAATAAAGAAAGAAAGAGCAATTAGCTTTTAATTCCAGTAGGAGATGAAGCTAAACAGACTATCATAACCTAGGGAGAAAAATCAGCATGCCTAACATACCATGAGAATATACTTGCTATGGTCATACAGGAAGAAAGTCATCTCACCAAACCAGTAATGGCAGCGGGTCGTTCAAGGAGGTTTATTAGCTGTTTTTGGTTTTGTCTGGAGGAATGTCTAAAAGAACGACATTCCAAACAGAAATAAATACATATAAAAACTGAAAGGCAAAAGAACGTGGTGCTTACAAGGAACTGTGATATGTTGAAAGACTATGGGTCAAGAAGAGCGTGTCAACAGATGAAGCTGCAAAAAGGCTAAGGAGCTTGAATTTTATCCACATAGTAACAGAAGTCCAACAGGCTTGAAGGTTCTAAACAACGGAAGACGAGACATTTTAGAGAGGATAATCAGACAATACAGACGTGAGCTTCAGAAGGCGAGACTGAAGTCTGCCAGGTAATACAAGCTCCATGAGGGCAGGGATTTGTACCCATTTGGTTCACTGCTCAATTCGCAGCATTTATCATGCCGGGTATCATTACTACTTATTGGATGAATGAAGGAAAGCCAGCTGAAAGACAACTACAATAACCCAAGACAGAAAAGAACTGAGTTAAGCCATTAAATAGTAATTTATATATACATACACACACACACACACACACACACACACACACACACATATATTGTGTCATTTTTTGGCTTGTCAGTATTCCCTTCTACTGATGCAATTCAAAAAGACTAATACTATTGTAAATTTTTAGGTCTGCAAAAAAACCAAGCTAAAAGAACTACAAATATGTCATTAAAAATTTGTTCCTAGTGGCAACATTAAATAAATCAAGATTATTTAATTTATAGTCAGGACTATAGTTACTCTTCATCTCTGCTGAAGACAAAATTATTTGAGTCAACATTTACCAAGGGTTCAAAATAAGCAAAGAAAGCTATTAAGTGTTTAAAATGAAACAAGATGAATTTAGCTTAGAGATAAATTCCTAACCAAGAGCCAGAAACATCTGGTTAATGGATAAATGTTAGTCTCCTTCTTTACCTATTTACAAAGACAACATAGAGATACTTAGGCGAAGTCATGCAATCTCTTCTCGTCTGTAAAAATAGGAATTCAAATTGAAAGAATTTCTAAGACTTCAGTTCCAGAGTTAAATAATTCTTACCCACTTACTTCTCTATTAACAGGCCTTACATTTGTCTGCACGTTATTTTGAGCTGCTCCTCCATCACTTTTTTTTTACCTCCAAGAAAATTTTAACATTCTTATGTGACAGAGACTTTTTTTTCTTAATTTTTCAAGCAGATCAGAAGGGAGGGAAAGTAACATCTACTGAGGGCCTACTGTTTACCAGTTCTATCAAATAGCATTTCTTATCATCCCCAAAACTGTGTTCAAGGTCATGATCCTACTAAGAAATTGAGGAGCAAAGAGTTTATAAATTATTTGCTCAAGATCACAACTAGTTAAGTGGAGAGACCAGAAAGCAAACTCCAGAGCCTAAATTCTATTAATCACCTTAAATGATAATAACTGATCTGAGTACCTAACAACATCATTCTCTTTTGATCCAGAAATTACATGTTTTTCAATACTGGCCAGAAAAAGTAAATTATGGAAATGTCTTATTACATAGCTGTACTGAAACTCCCTAACCCCTCTTACCTGTCATAGCTTCTTTCTCCATGTAAGAAAAGGATGAAACAGGCATTTGAGCTGCTCTTCAATAAGAGTATTAACTGTAATTCTTTACCCATCTTTTCCGGATGATACACAGGACAAATGACAATTACATGCACGATCCATTCTCAGGGGTATCACTAGGTAAATGATCATGTTCCAAGAGAGCGCATTTTTTAAATAAATCATTCTTACTTTAAGTTATTTTCCACACAACTTACAACTGAGTGTAATATACAAGGTGTAATAACCAGGGTGGGCACACTGTGGCCTCCAGATCACATCCAGCCTGCCAGCAGTTCTGTAGGCAAAGCCTTCCAAGAAGATACATGTGGCTGCTTTGCTCAGAGTTGGGTAGTTGGGTCAGAGACCACACAGTGGTCAGATAGACCAAAATATTTACTATCGGGCCCTTCACAAAAAAAGAGTTTGCCAACATCTGTTTTAGACTAACAATTCAAACAGTTTCACTTTACATCTATTGAGAACTTACATGACAACGTATCAGAGAACCCAGTTTCAGGATCTCCATAAACCTGTTTAAAAAGTAGCTTTTGACTTAGATTTTTTTCAGAGTTCCCTGGACACGTCCATCACAACTTCACTACTGGACTGTTTTTATTTCCGTGGCTTTCCCTTGACTGACAGCAGTGTCTCCCAAGCATTCTCATTATGATCCCAGTCCTAGCACAGTGCCTGGGACACAGAGTTTCAGGGGCAATCTGCTGAGCATCTGAAATTAAGCATATGACTTAGGAAAATCAGTCAAGAGTAAAGGAGAAATTCAGTCCTACAGAAACTTGCTGCTCAAAGGGTGTTCAGTGCAGCAGCAGAATTGTTGAGCTTGTTAGAAATGCAAAATCTCAGGCGAAGACCTGAAACTGCATTTTAACAAGATCTCCAGATGAAAATTTGAGAAGCAGTGCTATATAACACGGTGCTTAATTACATTAAAGTTCTTGGTTTGATTTTCAATATGGGCCAGGTTGCTTTGCATGATGAAAAACAACAGCTCTAAGGCTTCATCCTTACTCTACTCCTGAACTTCAAGATACAAAATACAGACTTATTTTGACAACTTTAACAAAGGGGGTACCCTGGGGAGGTGGGGGTGGCGAGGGTTGTTGGTTTTTTGGTTATCATTTTTACTACAGAAGAGAGAAATACTGTTACTTAAAAAAAGGCCAAAGGAGGGATTGTCATATAGTGTCCCTATTTCTACAAGAATATGACCAGAGAATATCCACCCTAACTTAAAAGGATTATAGATGTGTGAAATATGTTTTTTAATCTATCTAGACGTCTGCTTCTATGTCCTGTTAAAAGTGGGTATGTGTTCATGAAAACTTCAGCCTTTAAAATATGATGGCAGTATTTTGTGGGTTAATAAACCAATTTGTTTGGTTTTGTTCTGGTATTTTCTGGAGAAAGGCGAGGCAAATCAGCACTGTTTCCTGCTGCTTATTTTTTTTCAAGTGAAGGCAAAAAAAAAAGAAAGGAACCACTTGAGCCACGACTTGCTCAAGCTTGAAACGATCTTTAACAGGCAGTTGCTGGATGCATAAGGTGGTTACTTCTCTTCTACAGGAAAGGAACTGAAGCTCATGGAGGGTGAAGTAATTTAAAAATCAAACAATAAGTAATCAATGAGGTCAAGATATGTGCTCTTAAATATAAGCCCTAAGCTAATCAGAGTTATTAATATAATTTTGGAAGCACTTTAAACCACTGCATCAGTTTACCATAGTTTCAGTTTATGTCAACTCTGAATTCATAGTGTTTTTTTCTTTTGACCACTCCACTAGCCTCTACACTCTGGCACATACATACTAAAGCTATACAACCTTGGGCAAATCACTCAACCTCTATGAGCCTTTGTTTCCTCTATAAAAGAGACAACCTTCCTTAAAAGGTTGGTATGACCTAAATGTATTACCTAGCATACAATATTTATTCAAAATTATGTGTTTTCAAATATAAGCACTTAAAAAGATTGACGAACAAGGTCATACTAAATCATCTATTCCTTGCCAGAAGTAGTAAAGCGACAGGCTAAAATTTTTACGGTAGGCAAAGGGGGCTCATTCTACTCGACAGAAATCTATCAGTATAAGTCATTGCTTACAAGAGAGATTCAGCAAAAAGACCTATATGCTTTTTAAGGCAACAGTTAAAAGAAGATTTACAACGATCTCTAAAAACTGCGTGTTTTCAAGTAATCAGGCAGAAAGGTTCAGAGGTGGATCAGAGGTGATCAGAGGCTGTCTGGTCACTAGGCTAGAAGAGCAAACTCCAACAAGAGCGAAAGAACAGAGTCAAAAATGGTAACGACTATGCATTTATCAGACTGCCAAAGACCAAAAGGTTTGAAAAAACTACTCCAAAGGGTGTAGGGAAACAAGGATTTTCATACACACAGTGGGTGGGTGGATCTCCACGGGGAGAAACTTAGAAATATCAAAATTACGAAGATAAGACACATTCTGCTCAATCATTCCACTTCTAGGAATTTGTTAGTAAAACAACATACAAAGGAGGTTATTTAATTGAGTACTATTTGCAGTCACACAAAAAAAAACTGGAAACAAATGTCTATCAGCATGGGACTAGCTATATGAATTACAGCACACCCACACAAGGGAATACCACCAAACTTTACGTATTGATATGGAATACACTTCAGCTATGTCATTAAGCAGGGAGGGAAAAAAAAGGAGGGTGCAGAACAGAATGTTAAGATACATTATCAACTGTGGAGGGGGGGAACAAAGGGAAAAGTGCATATAGAGAGTGACTGCTCACATACACACAGATGTCTTCGGAAGGCAAGACGGAAACAAAGCTTACTGACAGCTACCCAGGAAGAGAACTGGCCGGCTAGGGCACTGGAGTTAGGAGGCCGTCTCATGGAATATTCCTCTTTTGTACTTTTAAAATTTTTACGTACTAGTGAATGTGTTACCTATGGGGGAAAGACAATTTCTTAAACTTTTAAAAACACTACATGGGTAACAGAACAAATACTACCCTGAAGGAAGTAGTAGAAGGCACTTTTCAGCTGAGGTGTCAAGCATTTGCAGAAAACATCAGAAACTGTCTCTCCCTTCAATCTATATATTCTAAGAGGATAAGTGGTTTCAGCTTCTAAGTTCACTAGGAGACTTAATACTTAAAAGAAGAAGAAGGAAAAAAACCAACCACCTTGTTTCTATCATCCCCCTTTCCAGTTTAAACCTGACAGTTTCCACTCAACAAGCATTTTCTGAGCATCTAACAGTATGTCAAGACCTGGTTATAAGGATTAATAACACGTCTGACTTGATGCGAGGTTTCACAGATGTATGTAACTAAAAATGCTAAAGAAGCACCCATTTATGTTTTTTTTTAAAACACTATCATTTTCATGAACAAGAGGCAGCCTAATGTGGCTGAAAGAGTACTGGGCTTGAAAGAGACCTGGTTCAGGAAGAAACAAACCAATCACAAGCATTGAAATTGAAAACCATGATTTAAAACCTACCAACAAACAAAAGTCCAGGGCCTGACAGCTTCACAGGCGAATTTTATCAAACATTTAGAGAAGAGTTAACACCTATCCTTCTTAAACTGTTCCAAAAAATTGCAGAGGAAGGAAAACTTCCAAACTCATTCTATGAGGCCACCATCGCCCTGATACCCAAACCAAAGATACCACCAAAAAAGAGAGAGAGAGAGAAATCTGGTTCTAGTTCTATTTATTCCCTTAACTAACCACACAATTCTGAATAAGCAAAACCTGGTCACCCTAGACCTGGACTGCTTACCTTGCTACAAATACTGTGTCAAAAGAAAATACGTATGAAAGCAAAGCCCGTTTCAATCTGTGGAACACCAGAGCATGTTATTACCACCCATATAAAGTTTTGGGGGAAAATTTTCTCTTTTCCTTTCTCTAGCTTTCTAGGCTAACGTTAGGACTTGTCTGCATTGCTGAAGTTATCAGAAACAAAACTGTGTGTTTTTTTTTCTTTCTCCAAAATTAGTAGTTGATGGAGCCAAACTACTTGTAAAGCATTCTGAGAGTAAAAGATGAGTTTTTTACTAAAAAGCACACATATAAAGTCTCATACAGACAGAAGCAGGCATTCAACAGCTACAAAAAGGGAACTTACATAGCACCAAGGACTGATGCCCTTAAAACGGGGGGTTAATGAGAGCAACAAGAAGCCTGGGAGGCAGCAACAAGGGTAAAAAGGGCCGGTACAGAGTTGGGCTACAGGAGCGCCCACAGCTGCGACGGTCATGCTGGCCACCTTTCAGCCTTCCTCCGGACATGCTTCGTCAGTGCCCTTAATTTGAAGCTGCTTGCTTAAAGCCTTGGCCTATTCTTATGCAATAAAAGGAATGTGTTTACCTGTGCTAGCACTGATGTGTCCCTCACTCTGTAGAAGACTGCTTCAGATAAATTCTTTCTTCTACCATATAAAAGGCAAAAGGGAAGGAAGAAAGAAAAAAGATAAATGTATTCTGCTGGCTTGGAGGTCACCCTCTAAACATCAGCTCAAAGAAAGCATGATATCAAATATAAAAGCACCTCATAAAGTGCTAACTAAAGTTTGCTGGGGAGAGCGAAGCACTTCAAAAGTTAGACATGTGACTTGCTTTTTTTAAAATTCATATTCAATTAAATGTTTATTGTGGGCCTACAATGTTTTGCTTCCAGGCCTCTGTACATGCTGTTCCTTCTGCAGGAACCACTCTCTTTCCCACCCCACCCACTTGCTTCCCCACTTTCTAACTGCTCACATGTGACTTCCTCTGAGAAGGCTTCCCTCACCCTCCCCACCCCCTCCGCCTTTCCACGGCACACTGCTTCAGTCCTGCTTCAGTCCACCAGAGCCCGACCACTGGAGTGTTAATGCCAGGGCTCTATCTCCCTCACTCAGGACCTGACCAGCGTGCTGGCACCTGGAAGATGCTCCAGAAACACGTGCAAAGCACCAGACACTGTGCGAGATGGATGGGGCACAGAGACGGACAACCAGACCCTCAGTCCACTATTCATATGATGCAAGCGGGCTAGGAGGAGCGTGTCCAGCACATCAGGGGCCTAGAGGAGGAAGTGGAGAAGGGAGAAGCCGTTCCTGGAGAACGGACTGGCTAAGTCAGCCTGGAAGCAAGACGGGTGACAGGGAGCAGAGAACACGTCTAGGCTGTGCCGAGGCTGTCTTCAAAGTTAAGGAAGAGCTGAGTGGTGAAGAGGAGAAAAAGGAACCGAGACAGGAGAAAAACAGAGGAGGAGGAAACACGGTGGACCCGCAGAACGCCAGGTGGCCGCGAACGCGCAGCGGTCCTCAAGCCCTAGCATGCACGCCTCAGAATCAACTGGGGGCTTATTAACCTACACACGGTTGTGCCCCACCCCACCGTGCGCGATTCAGCAGGCGTGAGAATGGCCCAAGAATCTGTGCCTCAAACAGGTTTTCCAGGGACATCACTGCTCCTTCTGGCCCTGGGACCACACTCCGAGCAGCGCCGCATCGAGGGGCACGGAGGGCACTGGAGCGACACGGGAGGTAAAAAGGGGGTCAAGGTCACACATACTCTGCAGGCCACGGAATCTGGCACTGAGGACCTTCAGCAGAGTTTTAGAAAGAGGCTAACAGGTAACATTTATACAGCACGAGGCATGTGCAGCTCAGGGCTGCAGCTACTAGTCATAGGGGGCTATTTCAATTAAATTACAAGTATAGCAAATGTAAACTTCAGTTCTACAGTCAACCAGCCACATCTCATAGGCTCAAGAGCCATGTGGCGAGTGACAACTGCTTTGAGGACAGCCGTCATCATACAAAGCTCTATTAGACAACACTGACGTACACTCTATTAACTCATCATATCTTCAGAGCTTCACTACAAGACAGGCACTGTATTATCCCCATTCTATAGAAAGAAATGTGGCAAAGAAAGATTAAGCAAATTATGCGAGGTGATAAAGCAAGCAGTACCAACAGGAGATGCAAACCCAGACCCTCTGGTTTTTGAGCCTCTGTTCTCAACTGACTAGGTCAGGAGAGTGATGGTGAGGACGCACACCGAGAGGAGTGGCTGGAATGAAGACGAAGCTCCCTGAAAGAGACGTTCCAGAAGTAAAGGCGCAAAGGCTGGGGATGGACTAGAGCTGAATCCCAAAGAGAAGCATGCGAGTACAGAAGGCGGCACCAGAGTTCCAGCCCACTAGGAATCAGAGTCAAGGGCAATGCCTCTCACAAAGCATGAGATCAAAAGAGCAGGCTGAGGAGGGTGATCAACTGAGATAAGACTCTACACAAGACAGTGATCCCTAAGTCCAGAGACCAAAAGAGCGGTCTGGGTTAAGATATGAATTTACAGACTGGTCTCTTCAGCAGCACATACACTACACCTGGAATGATACAGAGAAGGTTAGCAAGACCCTCACTCAAGGATGGCACCCAAATTCATGAAGCATTCCATATTTTGGGGCCTCCCTGGTAGTTCAGATGGTAAACAAGCTGCCTGCAAGGCAGGAGACCTGGGTTCGATCCCTGGGTTGGGAAGACACCCTGGAGAAGGCAATGGCTACCCACTCCAGTATTCTTGCCTGGAGAATCCCATGGACAGAGGAGCCTGGTAGGCCACAGTCAGTGCCAAAGAATGTTCAAACTACTGTACAACTGTGCTCATTTCACATGTAAGCAAAGTAATGCTCAAAATCCTCCAAGCTAGGCTTCAACAGAATGTGAACCGAGAACTTCCAGATATACAAGTTTGATTTAGAAAAGACAGAGGAACCAGAGCTCAAACTGCCAACATCTCTTGCATCATAGAAAAAGAAAGATAATTCCAGAAAAGTATCTACTTCTGTTTCAATGACTACACTAAAGCCTCTGACTGTGTGGATCACAACACATGGTAAAAAATTCTTAAAGAGATGGAAATACCAGACTACCTTACTTGTCTCCTGAGAAACCTGTATGCAGGTCAAGAAGCAACAGTCACAACCAGACATGGAACGATGGACTGGTTCAAAACGGGGAAAGGAGTGCGTCAAGGCTGTACATCGTCACCCTGCTTATTTAACTTATATACGTGCAAAATGCCGGGCTGGATGAAGCACAAGCTGGAATCCAGATCGCCAGGAGAAATATCAGCAACCTCAGATATGCAGATGATAGAACCCTAATGGCGGAAAATGAAGAAGAACTAAAGAGCCTCTTGGTGAGGGTGAAAGGAGAGTAAAAAAGCCAGCTTAAAACTCACACTCAAAAAGCGAAGATCATGACATCCAGTCCCACCACTTCACAGCAAACAGAAGGGGGAAAGATAGAATCACTGGCACTGAAGAACTGATGCTTAAGAACTGTGGTGCTAGAGAAGACTCCTGAGAGTCCTGTGGACAGCAAAGAGATCAAACCAGTCACTCCTAAAGAAAATCAACCACGAATATTCATTGGAAGGACTAATGCTGAAGTTGAAGGTCCAGTACTTTGGCCACTTGACGTAAAGAGCCGAATCGTTGGAAAAGACCCTGATGCTGGGAAAGACTGAGGGTAGAAGAAGGTGGCGACAGAGGATGAGATGGTTGCATGGCATCACCAACTCAATGGACATGAGTTTGAGCAAGCTCCGGAAGACAGTGAAGAACAGGGAAGCCTGGCATGCTGCAGTCCATGGGGTTGCACAAAGTCTGACACAACTTAGCAACTGAACAATAAATGAATTTAGAGTCATCAGTACAGAGAAGGTATGTCTAGAGATAATTCAGGAAGGTGAAAATAAGGAGACAAAGAATAGAACCTTAGGAAATTCAACAAGGTAAGCTAAAAGCAAAAGACAGAAAGCCAGTGAACTGAAAATGAATCACCAGAAAGATGAGCGGAGTGGGCGAAGACCCAGGAAAGAATTATCCCAGAGGGCAAGGGAAGAGAGAATAATCAACAAGTGCTGAGTGCTGCTGAGACATCAGGAAAGATGAAGACTGAAAACTGTCCGCAAGAGCTGTTTCAAATGGTGCTTAGGGCCAAAGGCAAGACTGTGACAGATTCGGAACAATTCTAGACTTTCTCCCAAGAAGTTTCAAGATGAAGGGAAGGACACAGGGTGCAGATGGAGAGAAGCTGGAGCAGCGATGCTTGTTTCTATTCTAACCTGGCAGGAGCGACGTCCCCATGTAACACGGCAGGGAGTGAAAAGATGGAACAAGACTCCAGGGCAAGAGAGGAGAGCATTCTGCACGTGAACAGATACGCTGCCTCTGGACGCTCCCCTCACGTCTTCTAAGTGGGCAGAAGAGGGGTAAACACAAGCACCCGTGCATTTAGGGTAGGGTGGGAGGGTAAAGCTGGATGAGCTCACGTGGCTGGAGACATTCTATTCTCTCTGAAGGAGTACATACAAGTATCCGTTGCAGACGAGGCAGAGGGCTGGAGAGAATACTGAAATCCTGCAGAGAGAAAAGACTGCAGACAGACATACAGCCCCAAGCAGACGACAGAGACGAAACTTGTAAGCGGCACCCTACCACTCTGTGAGTTTGCACAGTTCTCTTCAAAATGATCGAGTCCCACAGAAGAGCAAGGACAGGATGGTGGAGTGGTCGTGTAGTTTCGGAGTCATGTCCAACTCTTTGTGGCCCTGTGGACTGCAGCCCACCAGGCTCCTCTGTCCATGAGACTCCCCAGGCAAGAACACTGGAGTGGGTTGCCATTTCTTCCCCTAGGGCATCTTCCTGACCCAGGGATCAAACGCAAGTTTCCTGCCTGACAAGGCAGATTCCTTACCACTGGGCCACCTGGGAAGCCCATAGAGAGAGAACAGCTGGCATAATTTCAAGGTTGGGGTTTGCCAATGAGGTCCGGGAGTAAAGCAAGTAACTGCAATGATAAACCATAAGGCCAAGCAATTAGAAGGAAAGCATTCATGGCGGGACACAGCAGAATCGCATAGGGAACCTTCCTTGAAGAACATACCCCATGGGAGACCTTCATGAGATAAAAGAGCAGGTGCAGCAAGAGGGAAAAGAGAGAACGGTGGAAACACAGGGCAGTTACAGTCAGGGACTAGAACAAAATTCAGGGGTACACTGTCCTGAGTTCAAGGTACATTCAAGAGAGTGTTCCCTGTATTTGAATTTCAATTACAGGCAACTCCTTCCCCACGCGTCCCATTCCTCCTCAACTCCCTCCGACAGTTCCCACCCCAGGACATGCTGGTTCTAAGCACTGGAGCAGTGATTCTCAACCATGGCTGTGTATCAGACGTGCAGGGAGATGTCAGTAAATAAACTGAAATCTGGGCCCCACCACTGGAGTCTAATTTAATTGGTTTGTGTGCGTGTGCACGTATGTGTGTGTAAGTCACTTGGCTCGTGTCTGACTCTTTGGGACCCCATGCACTATAGCCCACCATGCTCCTCTGTCCATGGGATTCTCCAGGCAAGAATACTGGAGTGGATTGCAATTTCCTTCTCCAATCTAACTGGTTTGGTGTTTGTCTTTTAAGCCTCCTCAGGTAATTCTAAAGCGGATTTAGTATTAAGAACCACTGCTTTACAAAGAACAGAACTTTAGATCTGTGTTTAGATTTATGTTATGTTATTTATGTCTGTTTAAAGGAAAACAGACTAGCATGGGAAGAAAAGACATAACTAAAATTGGAAAATGGTGAAAGAGGATCTAAACCCTACATCATACATTTAAAGACGTCCTGAACAGAAAAGCTGGGAAACTATTAAAGTACAGCACTACACTCAACACACACACACACAGAGCAATAATGTTTTCAAGAATTCTGTTACAGGTTCTAGAAAAGTCAGGAGTTAAGTGCCTCACTACAGCCAATGAGGAAGAAAAAAGACAAACCTGTACTCTACTAAGCAGAGAGAACTGAAAACCGACACTGAACAACAGCCTTCTGGGGCAGCTGCAGTCCCCTACTCCCTGGAGGAAAGGCAGCCTACAGGGCAAGCATGATAACCACCTCACACACGTGGACCCCCTCTTCTGCACAAAAGGTAAAAAGGAAGCAGCTGCCTTCTTTCATACACACAACAATTTTAAGTTTTTTTAGGCTGCCTGATTATCTTTCTACAGCAGTCACTTTCTCCTCTCAAAGTTTTCCAAGAACACTTTGTACCCACTGCCAAACTAAATGCTACGCACTCCTATAGTCTCCATGCTTAATTTTAACCCAAACCAAATAGTGCCATATTACTCTACCCAATTATTTTATAAGTAACTGTCCCCAATCTTAACTTTTATTTGCCACTCACTAGTCCATTTGCTAAGTTTTACAACAAAGTAAAAGTAATGCAGAGATGACCTGTTGGTCATAAAAACCGAAAAAGACAAACATGACTTATTGTCTGTTGCCTTTCCTGTAAAGTCTGTTTCCTGGCACTACAAAATCAGGGCTTCCCTGGGAGCTCAGTGGTAAAGAATCCACCTGCCAATGCAGGAGACGCAGGTTCCATCTCTGGATTAGGAAGATCTGCTGGAGAAGGAGATGGCAACCCACTCCAGTATTCGAGCCCGACAAATCTCAAGGACAGAAGAGCCTGTGGGCTACAGGCCATGGGGGTTTCGAAAGAGTTAAGACAGAGCAACTGAACAACAATTACAAAATCCAGAACCAAAATACTATGTGTACATACGACTATACACTCCTAGGCCAACCATCTTTATGCCTTTAATGAAAATCACTTCATTAATTGTTAATAATAGAAAGGCTTGTCCCTCCCTATCTCAGTCTTAAATTTAAGTTCAAACCAACTACCCAAGTCACTCAATCATCATCCATGACTTTCTGAAAATCAGACCTAACTGCAAGTGAACATTTTTTTTTGAAACTCAAGGAATATTTTATCTCCCAGTTTTAGGGTAGTTTAACATGTTCTCATAATATTTAGCTAAAACAGAAGGAAACTTTCTAATCCCTCATCAGTCTCCCGCCACCAAAACACCTGCTCAACTTTCCAGAATCTTCGAACGCTGAGACAAGCAGATTTATGGATCTGTGGTTTACAAAAACCAACAAAATCTTCTACACCAGGGTTCATCCTATGGTTTCCATCAAAGAAGAGATTTCTAACCATGTTATTTTATACTCTTTCCTCTCTTAAAACTATAAAGCAGTACTACCGCCTAATGAAAAAAGCACAGAACTGAGAAGGGCCGGATCACATCACCCAGATGTGATTTAACTTGCCGTGTGCCATTAAACAAAACTCATAAACCTCTCTGGATCTCAGCTTCTCTGTTTGTGAAATAAGATTAGAATCATCCTTATCCAAGATGGCTACTGGCCCCAAGTTTTACAAAATGCAGATGACTGTATTCTTTTTCTTCCTGAGAATTTATCCATACTTTGTAAGCATTATTCAAAACAAAAATAATATACTTTAATAAAAACATATTTAATTAAAATTAATATAAAACATACAAAATATAAATAAATATATAATATAAAATATATCATAGTTGAAAAATACAACTTACTCAACATTATAGAGCCACACTTATTTTTTCACAGCAGGTCCTTTTCTGTAATTGCTAGCAGTTAGAAACTATTTTGACCCAGAATGGCATTCTCCAAACCTAAATGCTACACTCCTGTCATCTCCACGCTTAATTTCAACCCTAAACCAAACAGTGCCATGCTATGAACTGTTTCTTCACCTGTTCCCTAACGAAGCCAAAAGTATTTCTTTGGACTTGAATTTACAGAGTTATGTAAAGTGCTGATGAAAGCCATCTGTTGGGAACTTTGACATTCCTGTCAAAAGAAAAACCCAGAAGAAACAACCTAGATTTTCTTGGGAACCAGCTGCAGCTGCTGCTAAGTCGCTTCAGTCGTGTCCGACTCTGTGCGACCCCATGGACAGCAGCCCACCAGGTTCCTCTGTCCCTGGGATTCTCCGGGCAAGAACGTGGGAGTGGGTGCCATGGCCTTCTCCACTAGCTGCAGCTGAAGGAGTCCAAATCCCACCCCAGCTGGAGAAGCAGAAGGTGAAGTCGCTACAGGTTTAACTCACCTGCTGCAGACCCTGGGTGTGCCGACTCCACCCCTGAGCAGCCAGCTGATTCCCATACCTAACACTTATTTGATTCTTTAAAAAGTTTCAAAGCAGAGCACATAAAGTATTATCATTATAAGTTTAAAAAAATTTCTCAGTTCACCAGAAAAAAAAATTTTTAACTCTAGTTTAACCAGCAAACTTGGCACCCTGAGTCAGTCCTTTCACACAGCAAAGAACCAGGTCAGTGTAATTATACTTTCGCCAGTATTCTAAACAGCAAGAGAAAAAAATATCTGTGAAGGAGAGTCTTACAACTGCAAGAGGCCTGAAATGATACAATTTTTTTTTTCCAGATTCATTACACAGTTTCTGTTATCTATCTGCTTCATAGTATTAACATTAAATACAATGTAAAAAAGTGCTGGCCCACGGTGTCTGGATGAACTGAATAAAGGACTGGCAGAAGAATAAGAAAAAAGATAATATATTTGGCATACATTTATCTTCCATTTGGTGTTTTATGAGATGCCATTATGAACATTTGTATTATTAAATAGCTATTATATAAGTATACTATGCCTATAAACTTAACCATGTAAAGTTCTTCTGAGACTTCAATAAGAAAGTACACGCTGAAGCACTCACAGCAGTGGCCAAGACATGGTTAGGCCTTAACAAATGCTACCTATTAATAGTTGCTATAAGCAACTGCTTCCAGCTCCTTGGCCTCCTGATACAGGGCAAAGAAAGAGGTTAGATCATCTAAGTCTCTACTCCCAAAGCAATCTGCTGTACTACCTGATGTCTTCCTTAATTTCTTCCATTTATTTCATCAATTTACAAGAAGCTAGCCCAAGAAAGAGCAAAGTGCTAGCAACTGTGACTCAATGGTAAAGAATCCACCTGCAATGCAGGAGACACAGGTTCAATCCCTGATCCAGGAACATCCCCTGGAGAAGGAAATGGCAACCCACTGCAGTATTCTTGCCTGGAAAATCCTATGGGCATAGGGCCCTCGCAGGCCACAGTCCATGAGGTTGCAAAGAGTCTGACACGACTCAATGACTCAACAGCAAGTGGCTGAGTACAGAAGTTTTGATCAGCAATGACTAAATCAAAGGTTGTTTTAGTGGCTCAAGTTCTCTCTCAGGGAACATCACGGACTGAAGACAACCAAAGCACACAGAGCTCACAGGCGAGCTTGAAGACCAAAAAATATCTGCACAACTGGCTGCACTTAGATAGATGCTGTGTCACAAACATGCCTCTGCCTGAGTTATTTTTAATTTTGTTTTTAAATAAGAACAAGTCTGCTGAGACAAAGTCAATTTATATTAACCAAATTTATATTTAAGGCTTCCCTGGCGGCTCAGATGGTAAAGAATCTGCCTTCAATGCAGGAGACCTGCGTTCGATCCCTGGGTGGGGAAGATCCCCTGGAGAAAGGAATGGCAACCCACTCCAGTACTCCTGCCTGGAGAATTTCATGGACAGAGAAGCTTGGTGGTGGACAATCCACTGGGTCACAAAGAGTCCAACACGACTGAGCGACTAACATACACGCACACACATTTATATTTAACCCACCTCAATGACTTGTTAGTAACAAATTTTTATTTCTGGCCAGCTTCTCCTCAGGACCCTGCACATTTAAGGGTCATCAAAAAATGGTATAAACAATGATGTAAGAAGTGTACAATACTGTAATTACAATTAATAAAATATAATTGACTATAATGTGAGAAAATACAGTTACTGAGATCAGTCAGTTGCAAACTCGGTGACATCACAAAATCTACATTATTCATGTTGCTGTATCCTTGCCATTACTTAAAAAAAAAAGTCCGCAACATATGGTTAGGATAATTTTCTCTAAAGTAATCCTTCCTCACTTAAAGACTGACAGAGTTGTCATTATCCTCCATTCCTTCTCCCACAGAATTAGAATGAAAACTTGCGTCTTAAAGAGTTTCCCAATAATTATACTATAAAATACATTTGCGTGCTCTCATAAGGATTTTAAATTGAGAACTTTTTTCACTTTTTACTACTAATTTATGTCATCTCAACTTTTCTGCAGCGTCTCGCTTTCTGGTATTTGCTATGTGTGTGCATGTTTTAAGTAGACAAGCATTCTGCCAAGCAGTAAACACACCCCTGAATTTAACAGCATGGACGATTACTATAAAGTACCATAGCAACAAAATATCTGAAAACATTACCAAGCTTACATTTATTAACAATTTTATCAGATCCACTATTCTAACACATAAAATGTGAAACAATTTTATGATTAAGGCCATTTCCAAACAGCTAAATCAAAACTCTCATTCTTAACTGTCCTAACTTGAAAATATATTTCCATTCTAATCAGCATCTCTACATCAAAAATCAAAGTTCCTATCAAAGCCTCATTTATTCTATGCACTTAAAATGCCAAGCTCCAGTTACACAGAATAGTTTGGACTCTACTAAGAGTTTACTGAATTTCAGTACAACTTATCTTAGAAGGCTAGCAATTTATCATTTAATCTTTTGGCTCTAAGTCGCTCAGCTGGGTAATGACCTAAACAATAACACTGGTTGACAGTATCTTCTCTTCCCTTCCCAACTGAAATGCTTCAGCAAAATATAATTCTGTTCCACAATGCTTGACAGATTAACAGTTTCCTCATCTGGCTGATCACCACAGGAGCAGTTTTCTGGATTGGTAATATGGAACGTAAGATAAAGATATTCAAGTACATTGTTCTGTGTGTTAAACGAACCCAGAAATTTGAAATGAAGGTGGAAATTATTCTTGAAAGGGAAATGGATCCTTCCAAGATTCAGTGTCCAAAGTAATTCTTTTAATGGACCATTCAAATCTCAGGTAATAATTAGCCTCACCCAGGAAACATCTTATTCTTTCTCAAGAGATTCACAGCACCTAATGGTTACACCAAAAATCAGTGAATGTAAAAACTAAAAGTTATATTTTGTGAACTAAAACAATGGTGTAAAAAAAGTTATTGCCCATTTCTATGCTGTCTGCCTTAATCCCCAACAGGACCTAAATCATAAATGCATTGTTCGTGGTAGGTACCTAAACACTTACCGAATAAATAAAAGTAAATGAACAAATTTTCTTACAGTAATGTTTACTTCAAAAAAAAAAAAAAAAGGGAATCTGCAAGCGGAAGTTCTTATCTAAGCCAGTTACACACACCACCTCCACCTATAGCCCATAATTCAAGGGAAAGCAACATTCTGTCCCAAACTAGAGCACTCTATTATAGCCACGCAACCGACCCCAAACTACAAATCAGAAGACTCCAGGGCAATCTGAAATGAAAATTAATACACACAGAAAAATAACTTTAAGGAAAAAAAAAGTCACACAGAACAAACTTTTTTTTAGTTATGGATCTCGGGTATACAAAAATAAATTATTCATAATCTTTTACTTCTGCTCCATTCTTATTGCTGGTTTGAAATCAAATTCAGAATCCACTCCACGACAGAAACAGAAGAAAGGGATGCAAACAGCGAGGGGGAGCTCGGGACACGTCCTCTTCCCTGTGCCTCGCAGTTAACACCAAGAACACTCACAGCTGTGCCCGAGAGCAGTGACAGGCATGACGCCGAACGACTCTCAGGGGGCAGCAGGCATCTCTGTGACAAAGACTCTGGAGCCAGGATGCCCACGGCCAAAACCGCGCCCTGTCTGTCACCTAACGCCTCTGAGACTTGGACAAGTTACTGAAGCTCTTATGCCTCGATTTCTTCACCTGTGAAATAACAGCACCTATCTCATTGAGCTGTAAGAGGATCACATGAGTTAACTTACGTGTGGCCATAAAGTAATGCCTGGCGCACAGCATAAACAAATCATTAAGGTAAACAAACTCACCATCCACTACCACACCCTGAAGTTAGCACAGAAATTCCCCTTATAACATGGGTACAACTCTTCAATCACAGTATCTCCAGATTCTCCTGTTTATCAACGTGAAAACACACTTTAGCTTAAGCGTCTTCACAAAAACTCTCAAAATTTTTTGTACACAGCCATCTCACTTTCAGAGCAAAGCAAAAACCACTCAGTTGCTGAAAAGTTAACATATAGCTCCTTCCAAAGGTTAACATCACAATTAAAAAGAAAAAATTAAAAGTTAGAGCTGATACAGAAGAAAATAAAGGGGAACTTGCTCAGGCTACTGCAGTCCCTGCACTCGATCTCTCAGCCACAGCCGAGCGGACCGGCAGGTACATGCGCCCTGCAGACACCGGGGAGGCCACTGCAGCTCCAAGCACAGCACCCGGTCCCCAGCAGGCGCTCAGTGACTATTTGCTGAATTAATAATTACTTGTATTATCAAATACAATCTGGATAATTTCTTAAAGAACACCTAGGTTCATAATAGCAATCAATCAATTCCAAATGGGAACTGACTGGACAGTTTTTTAAAAACGAAGAACGTAAATACAACAAAAGGAACAAACGTAATCTGTTCATGGGAGAAATAATTCCTTGCCCTGAAGTTTACTGCACTATGATTTTCAATGTGAGCTTTTCCTATCTTTGGGGAAAGTCATGCATAAAACTCAACCCCTCAAAATAAGACTCCTATTAAAAAACATATAACAGATCTCATCAACCCTAACTTTGTAGATAACTACCATAAACTGGCTTCCCAATCAGACCAGTACAAATACACAAAAATCTACTCAACAAAACTCAATTTTTCCACAGTCAGTTACTTTGGTTTACAATAGTGTATAATAAAAAAGTTATGTAGCCAACGAGATATTTCTAACCAAAGCAAACCAGCAGACCTCTACTGGATTAAATGTTTTTTTAATGCAAAGGTCTCCGGTCTAGCAGCAAAATAAGGACTGTTGGACTAGATGGTTTTCAAAAGTCCCTTTCAAAAGTACAACTTTAGGGTGATAAGACTCAGTTTTATCCTATACTGTACTATATCGACTACCTTTAAAAAAAGATATGCACAACTGACATTTTATGTATGGCTAACATTTTTAAAAATTAAAATACCTAATTCAAGCGAGAGAAATTAAAGCACTCAGGAGTTCTAACAAGAATTTATAATACCCAATTCACAGATGTGACACTGATTTCCTTCTAAACTATTAAGTATTTCCCATTCCCAGGCAGTAAACCTAGAGATCATTTGATAACAGTTGTTGAAATCAATTGTTCTATTTCATTTAACTTCAGCCATGGGATCAAGAAACAATTCATACAATCCTTACAGCACTGAACTGCAGAATGAAGTATTTCAGTTCCTTGTCCACCTTGAATTTTCAATACACCCTTAATGAACGTTCCGATGGTACAGAACCATGTTATGAATGGGACTGCCTATTAATTCAAGACTCCATTAGAATCATTTTAAGAGTAATAACAGTTAAGATAATGCTTCTATTTCAAAGTCCACAGGGAAAGCGGAACCCTAAAATAGATCTGTAAAACTCTGATCCAAAAAAACTGCTCATTTTCAATTGTTATTTAAACAAAAATCTACTGGCAGGTTATTAATTGCAAGAATCTAGATCTAACCTCAAATACTTTAAAATACATTTAAATACATTCAATGTTATTAACTTTAGAATGTTAACATGCTAGAAATAGCCTCCATGGTCTTCAGCAAAATGAAGATGATGTTACTGGCGTTCGCTAAGGTGTGCGACAGCCTTAAAGTACAACCACTTCCCACAGAACTACAACTCTGAGCACCTGAAATAAACTCACAGCTGTCACACCAGGTCAATGTGAAAAGGAGCTACTAACAACTCTCCTCATCCTGAATTTCTACTTAAGGGCCAAGGTTAACTGTTAAGAAGGTACTTTCAGCTGTACAAAATAATGGCATAAAACACAACACAGTAAGATGCCTATGTGTGCCGACTCCCAACTCCCCAGAGCTTTAGTGACGTGCACTACTATACTTCCAACCCATGCAGCTACATCTGTCATAAATAATGTTTAGGACTTCATCGCATGCAAAAAAATAACACATGATCAAAAATTAGAATACAAACAGCAGAAATAAGAATTGCTAAATCTGCTTTGCCACTGCTTTGGTCAAGATAATCAGTTTCATTCCTGTCTAGTAAGAAACGAAGAGAGGAAAAAGATAGGTTCTTAGAGTTCCCAGCATTTGGCTGCTCAGCAACTTCAGCAGAAAGATATTATAAAAACTTTTACAGAACAGTTTTAAAGTTGCTTAATCCTAAGTATGTTCTTTTAGGTGGAGCAATACTCTACACTTTGAAATCTTAGGCATCAAATATGTCAAAGTATTAGACCAATCACATCTCTTGAGTTCTCACATCTAGATTCCACCAATAAAAGCCAGGCAGTGATTATCCACAAAGGGCCCTGAATGCCGAATGTAACCTCTATTGAACATCCTGGAAACGTGGCTCTGTACCATGCTGTGTCCCCAGCTCTGGGAACACTGATATGCACACCCTTCTTACCTTATCCTTTTCATGTGGAAGGAGTGACACTGGAGGTAAAGAGGAAAGAGACTCAGAACTCTCTTTCCCATCCACATTGGTTGCTTTAGTGTTGAGCCGATAAAGAGGTCCATCTTTAAGGAGTCTGCCGTGGCCAACGGCGCGTTTAATAGCCAATCGTAACTGCTGGTGAAGGCCAGAGGCAGCACCGCCTCCAAATAATGCAGACACATCCTTCTGACCTTTCAAAAAACGTTCAATGCTTTTCAGAGTTGAGCCGCCGGACTCCGCCAAGCCCTCAACTGCCCTCTTGATCAGTTTATTCCAGTCTACATTTTGCTTATTATCCAATTTTCCATGGTTTCGAGGTTTAGGAAGTGCTATTCGCCCAGGATTATCAGGATCTTTATAGGAATTGAGTCCTTTATTTGAGACCTTCAAAATTGTTCCATCCTTGACACTCAACTCCAGTTGCTCTAAAACAGTTTTACGATCCAAGCCATGGGATGAAGACACTGCATTGCATATCCTTTCTTCTGAAGGCCGCTGTTTTTGCTTCTTCACTTTTTTTATGGCCTCCAAAATCCACTCCGTGTACAGCGGGTTGGCGAGTTTTACCATGGTGAAGGATTCTGTATATCCATAGAGTCGCTATCCCTTATCCTGATGCTGCGTAAGTTTCACACCGCGGAAAACACCATTCACGGAGGCTGGGAACCAGTTAACCATAGCATACAAGTTTCCTGGCCTCAGTCCTTTCTCCTTTCACAAAACAGAGGCCGCCCCACTTTTATTTTAGAAATGAAAACCTGTTATCTGAAAAGTCTTCAAACTTCCCCACCAACTTCTCAATAGCACCACATGTGGGTCTCTTCATAAAGGTGTAAAAACTCAAGAACATCTCATTCCCAGCAAAAAAATGTGCATCTTATGCCTGAAAAAGAATTAAAACAAAGTCAGTTTTCTATCAAGGTCCACTTTATAAGTAAGTTGTAACTTATTATAAAAGCATCCTAGCCTTTAAAGCACTCCAACAGCAAGTGTTCACTGCGCACCTGTAAAAGTGTGAACATGTTTCTATTACTGTTCAAAACAATCATGTGTGCAAACCATTGGGATAACAAAGAAAAGGAAAAAAAGATGATGAGGAAACAAGATGAGATGCACTGTAAATGACCTCAGGCTACACAGAGGGTGCTGGCTATTCTGCTCTGCACAATCTCTGCTCACCTGTCTATGAACTGAAACTCTTCCTTGACAGCTTTCCCCAACAAACTAATCAGAACTTCAACAAGTTACCTGAATTAGTACAAAGAATCCTGCAATGAAAGTAAGAGTGAATCTTTCATCTTTCAAAATTCCAGACATTTAGACTGGATGAAAGCAGTCAATTAGAATGGCAAAAAACCACTGAGAAAATGTTTTAGCTACTTCATCTAGTAAAAGAAACAAAATTTACACACAGCACAGTTCATATTTTAAGTACAATATTACTATATACATTCCAAATGGAAACAAAATAACAATGAAAATAGTCAAGTGTGAAAAGTGTTTGAAGAATTTTAAAATAAGCCAGTTTCATTCAGATTTTAAGAATCACATGCTGTGATAGCTTCTCCTAGTAACATTCAATATACTGGAGAGAGTCCAACAACTGTCAAAATGTTCGCAACCAATCTACAGATAGAGAAACTAGAAATGAGAATGGCCCGGAAATTCCTAGGTTCAAACGTACACTTATTTACATATCAAATGGACAGTTCAGAGGGCTGAAATATACTGCCTGTGTGTAGACTAAAGAGGAGATCTCATGATTCAAGACTGTTGTCCTGAAGTGAACATTAATGAAAAAAAAAAAAACATTATGCATATACATGACGTTGCCGCTCCACGATCAAAGTCAGTAACACTTTAAAACAAAAGAACCCGAAAGATTTGCATCTTTTTAAAAATCACCTAAATAATGAACCCTGTAACTCCTCTGCTTCCAAAAATAAACTTAACCTTACCTAAGTGCTCCTGAGAACTCTTATTCTGAGGAGCCTTTACAACATAAACAATGTCATATAGTGGCTCGCACAGCAATCCTTCCTTAAAGAGTGCCACTAAACTCAAAAGAAAAAGTTTAACAAGATGCGAGGAAACCGATAGTACTATTAACTCTGATAAGAAAGAAAAGGCTCGAGTAAACACTCAAACCTAAGGCAAGACGTAATTTTTAAATGAGCTCTGGCTGAAAAGCGCCCCCCCCCCACCCCCGGAGAGAACTAAGCTACATTTGTGTGAGAAGCGTCTCGAGAGGACAGAAATCATAATAGCATTGCCGGAGAAGTTCATTATGGGGGCATATCTGCGCTGAAAGAAAGGAGCGACCCCAGCCCGGGTTTCAGCGGCGGGGCCCGTCCCGCACGGGCTCACCTGTCCCACAGGTAAGAAGAGAGAATGAATGACAGCCGCTGCCGGCCTCCCGGCTCCACGCTGGGGCCCCGGGTCTGCGGCGAGCAGAGCGCCTGCAGACTTGAACGCCAACTCGGGGAAACTGCCCCCTCGCTCCCCACAGTCCTCCCGGGCCTCCTTCCCCGCCACCCCCACCCGCCTCCAACCCCCTCCACCCCCAGACACAGCTTCGCGCTCTCTTTTTTAAAAGAGCGAGAAAAACTTTAAAAACAACAGCAACAACAACTTGGCGTTGGCACCAGCCTGCGGCTTGCTTGCAGACGCGGGGGGCGGCCCGGCGGCTCCCACCGGACGGGAACGGAACCCGGGGACGAAGTTAACAATGAAATCACGTGAAAGAGTTGCGAGCGGCGCTCGTCTGCGCTCCCGGGCGCCCCGCAGCCGGGCCGGGTCCCGGCGGGAGCGGCGCGGGGCGCGGTTGGGGGGCCCCGCCGGGCAGATCGGCGCTGACAGGCGCCCGCCGCCCCCCGGCCCCGGGCTGACAGCGCGCGGACCCGCCGCCGCACGTGCGCCCTCCGCGCCCCCCGCACGGCCGCCTGTCAGCCCGCGCCGCGCGGCCGGGCCCGGGGCCGGTCGCGGGCACCCGGGCCGCGGGCGCCGGACGGTGGGCGCGCCCCGAGGGAGCCCCGGCCGGCCGCCTGCCCGCGCGCCCGCCCGCCCGCGGCCTGGCCGCCGCCCCCTCGCGGCTCCCCCGCTCCGCGGAGCCGGGCCCGGGCGCTGGGCGCGGGCCGCGGGCGGGAGGCCGCCGGGCGCCCGGCGGGCGCGAGGGGGCGGCCGCGGCGCCCCAGCCCGAGGCCTGGCGCAGAGCAGCGGGAGGCGGCGCAGGCCGCGGCGGGGCCTGCAGCGGCCACTTGGGCCCGCGCGGCGGCGGGGCGAGGCCCCCAGGCGGCTCGGCCTCGGGCTTGGCGGCCGGGGGCGGCCGGGGGGCGGCCTCTCGGCTACTTACCGGGGGCGGAGAGCGCCGGGTGCCCGGGGCCCCGGGCCGGACCGCGGAGATGCCCCGAACTGACACGGCCGCCATCTTGGAGACAGTGCGCTCCGGCCGGGGGGAGGGGAGGCGAGGCGGCGGAACAGCCGCGGGGGGAGGGGTGGCGGCGCGAGGGAACGGCGGCCTGGGGGAGGGCGCGGGAACGGCTCGGGAGGGAGGCGGGTGGGAGGGGGAGGAGGGGGCCGCGCGGGCGGCGGGCGGGGGGGAGGCGGCCGCGGAGCGGGAAGAGCTGGGCCGGGCGCCGGGGAAGGCCGGAGGGCGGGGCGGGGGCAGCAGGGAAGAGCCGGCCGCGCGGGTCACGTGGGGCCGGTACAAAAGGCCAAAGTGGGAGGCGGCGCCGCGCGCCCCGAGCCCCGGCGGCCGGGGGCGCCCGTGCGCGGGCCGAGCAGGGCCGGGCGGATCCCCACCCCGGGGCCGGAGCAGCCGCGGCGAGCCCCATGGCACCGCCGGGGGAGTGGAGGGCCGCGCCCGGGCGGGGAGGCTTCGGGGCGGCGCGGAAATCCGGTAGGATCCGAAGTCTTGATGGCGCCCCGTGTTTACAGCCACCGAGCCCGGCTCCTCGCTGCCTCTGCGGGCGGCCCTCTGGAGCCGGGGCCGGGAGGGGGCGGAGGGGGAGGAAGCCGCCCCCCTTCATCACTGCGGTGCCCCCCCATCGTCACTTTGGTGTCACCCCCCGCTTCATCACTGCGGTGTCCCCCCTTTCATCATTTCGATATCCCCCCCTTCATCGCTGTGGTGTCTCCACCCCCTTCATCATTTCGGTGTCCCCCCCCCTTCATCACTGCGGTGTCTCCCCCCCTTCATCACTTCGGTGCCCCCCTCCGTGTTCATCACTTCGGTGCCCCGCTCCGTATTCATCACTTCGGTGTCCCCCCTCCATGGTCATCACTGCGGTGTCCCCCATCCATGGTCATCACTTTGGTGCCCCCCTCCGTGTTCATCACTTCAGTGTCCCCCCCCCCATGTTCATCACTTCGGTGTCCTCCCCCTCCATGGTCATCACTGCGGTGTCCCCACCTTCATCACTTCGGTGCCCCGCTCCGTGTTCATCACTGCGGTGTCCCCCCTCCATGGTCATCACTGCGGTGTCCCCCATCCATGGTCATCACTGCGGTGTCCCCACCTTCATCACTTTGGTGCCCCCCTCCATGGTCATCACTTCGGTGTCCTCCCCCTCCATGGTCATCACGTCGGTGCCCCCTCCCCCATGTTCATCACTTCGGTATCCCCTCGCAGGAAGAGGAGAGGACTCGAGGCGGGAGGGCCGGGGCGGAAAGTTGGACGGCGCGCGGAGCGCCGCCGCCTTGACCTCACCCTCCCCGCCCCGGGGGACCTGTTGGACCGCGCAGAGCCATCTCGCTCTGCAGGGGCAGGTGTGCGCTCGGCGGCGAGCCCCGCGCGGGTCCGCTGCGCGTCTGAGCCTGGAGCCTCCGTCGGGCTCCCACCACGACTCCCCAGTCCGGTGCGCCTGGCCCTGCTCGGGCCCTCTCTCTACCGAATCTACTGCCGAGCTGAGAACGGGGCCCTTTTCACGGCCCGTCTGTCCTCCTCCGGCCGCACGGATGTTTTCTTTGTCTGGTGTCCCATCGGTGGCTGGGACTACTGAGTCAGACCTTTTTATTAATCTGCATTCCAGGGAAGGGCAGTGCATGACAGATGACAGGCGAAATAACTCATACTTTTGTGTGGACACATTTTCCCGCCCCCGGACCATTTCACCGGCCAGACTGTTCTCCCCAAACATCTCCTGGATTTATCCCAGCTTCATTTAAAGTCCGCGCTCTGGCTCACTCCCCTAACGTTGCCTTCGTGAACTTTTGCAGTTTGATCGCTTGCCCTATCCGTGTGGCACCTGTTGCATGGCCTTTTATCTACGTTTTACGAGCGTATTCCCAGGTATATTCTGGAATGCCTCTTTGCATCTCTAGTGGCGTAGTGTTGTACGTGCAGTTCAGAGTCCAAAAAGGTGTTGCTAGTGAATGAACAGTAAGGTGGAACTGTGCTTTTGAACTGTGATGTTGGAGAAGACTCTTGAGAGTCCCTTGGATTGCAAGAAGATCCAACCAGTCCATTCTGAAGGAGATCAGTCCTGGGTGTTCATTGGAAGGACTGATGCTGAAGCCAAAACTCCAGTACTTTGGCCACCTGATGCAAAGAGCTGACTCATTTGAAAAGACCCTGATGCTGGGAAAGATTGAGGGCAGGAGGAGAAGGGGATGACAGAGGATGAGATGGTTGGATGGCATCACCGACATGGGTTTGGTTAGACTCCAGCAGTTGGTGATGGACAGGGAGGCCTGGCATGCTGCAGTGGGGTCGCAAAGAGTCTGACACGACTGAACTGAACTGACTGAGCTGAACTGAAGAGGTGGAATGTCCACCTCCACCCCCATCAAGCCGTCTCTTGTTTATGTCTCAACCTATCCTTTCTTGTCTCTGTAGCTTTTCTCCATTCTATTCCTTAGCCTTATTCCTCTATACATCATAGACGGTCTAGGCCGTTCAATAATAACATAAAAACTTACATTTTGAACTCAGTATCCTACCAGTGACAACTGATAACAGTAATTGTAAGATTTACAGAATCATCCTTTTCTTTACTTACCACTAAGCCCCATCCCCTAATTAGAGAAATGTGGGGATAGAAAATAATATATTAGGGTAATTTCCATTCTAGATGAGTTAGATGGATGCATTCTCAGGAAAAATGAGAGACGATTGTAACGAAAATACACCTGTGGGCGGGGAGTGGGAGAGACTCTTTTAGAAGACTGAAGCAATGTTCTTATTTCCCAAAGAGGACAGGTAAAGTCATACTAATAAAAAATTAGTTCACGGGAGGTGAGTGCGTGGCCTTCAGAAGAAAATAACCAAGATGGCTTTTGTTTCCTTTTGGATAATTTGGAAGAAAACTAGCCACAGCCCTTGTTGTGGAAAGACCAAACTGGAGTTTAAGCACCCAGCAGCAAGAATTTAAAACAATTTGCAACAACAAAGCACAGTTTAGCTTTTCAAACAGCTTCCATAGAGAGTCTTTGCTTTACATTTGCATAACTTAATGGCACATTCAGGCAATCTTCTCAAAAGACTGATTCAGGTCTTCATCTTTTGCATGCTAAAAAGAAATCCACAGTATCCAAAGGATAGTTTCTCTTGTTTCAAGCTTACTCAGAATTCAGCCCTGTTGGGCTGACAGCTCAAAGCTTGTCCCCCTTCCGCATTTCACTCTAGATATCCCTGCCTTTTCAGCTGTATCTGTTAACTACGTTTTATGCAGAGTTCAGCTAAGCCTCAAACTGGATGGTTGCTCTATCCTTGTTTCAACAGAAGTTTTAGTCCATTTACATTTAATATAATTACTGTGAGATGAACACAACTGTATGGTAATTTGAACATTCTTTGGCATTGCTCTTCTTTGGAATTGGAAAGAAAACTGACCATTTCCACTCCTGCGGCCACTGCTGCATTCTCCAAATGTTCTAATATATTGAGTGCAGAGCTTTAACAGCATCACCTTTCAGGAGTTTAAATAGCCCAGCTGGAATTCCATCACCTCCACTAACTTTGTTCATAATCATGCTTCCTAAGGCCCACTTGACTTTACATTCCAGGATGGCTGGCTCTAGGTGAGTGATCACAATCAATGTGGTCATCTGGGTCATTAGGACCTTTTCTTGTATAATTTTTCTGTGAAATCGTGCCACCTTTTCTTAATCTCTTCTGCTTCTGTTAGGTCCTTGACGTTTCTGTCCTTTATTGTGCCCATCTTTGCATGAAATATTCCCTTGATATCTCCAATTATCTTGAAGAGATCACTAGTCTTTCCCATTGTATTGTTTTCCTCTATTTCTTTTCATTGTTCATTTAAGAAGTACTCCGTATCTCCCCTTGCTATTTTCTGGAACTCTGCACTTAGATGGGTATATCTTTCCCTTTCTCCCTTCATGGATCACAGCCTTGTTGTGGTGGAGAGGTTTGCATAACTCAATAAAGCTATGAGCCATGCCGAGCAGACCCATCCAAGATGGCCAGGTCACAGTGAAGAGTTCTGACAAAACAGTCCAGCAGAGAAGGAAATGGCAACCCACTCCCATATTCTTGCCTTGAGAACCCCATGAACACTATGAAAAAGCAAAAAGATTGACTTATTAGACTATAATATAAAGGATTATTTTTGCCACTTCCCTCTGAATGCTAAAAGCATAGAATAATATTGTTCCTCCACTTAGTCCTTCACCTTCTGTGTTTGCCGTTATCATGGATTTTAATTGTGCACATAGTTTAAATCTCACAGTTGAGATTGGGTTTTGGCCAGACTTGATCTCCTATATTGCTGCAGCTCCTACAGCACAGCCTTCAGGGTTCCAACTGAAAGTCTGTGTTCCCTGGAGCCGACAGTGGTCACTGTGGACCCTGAAATCTAATGCTGGTTTCCTCAAAACCCTGAGATGGCAAAAACCTCCACTCTGCTTTCCCAGGGCTTAACCTTCTGGTTCAGTAGGTAAAGAATCCACCTGCAATGCAGGAGACCTGGGTTCGATCCCTGGGTCCAGAAAATCCCCTGAAGAAGGAAATGGCAACCCACTGCAGTATTCTTGCCTGCCAGGCTCTGGTCCGTGGGGTCACAAAGGGTCAGACACAAATGAGCAACCGACACACCTTCTGTCTTAGGCATCTTCAGAAACTTGAGGGAGGACTTTTCTGCTGGCCCAGCGGTTAAGACTTCACACTTCTCATGTAGGGGGCCCATGTTCGATCCCTGGTCAGGGAAGTTCCACATGCCGCAAGGTACAGCCAAGAAAATAAAAATAAAGATCCATATATTTTAAAAAAGAGAGAGAGAGAGAGAGGAACTTGAGGAAACCAGCGGAGACTTAGGCTCAGTTACTCACTTGTCCCTTTTCACTGGAAATCTGGCCCCTCTATTTGATTTTGTCTCTCCAACCTTGCTTAACTGCCACAGTTCCTGCTGGTCTCTTTGCCTCTCGGGGCCTCTTGTGGGTCTGTTCCCAAACTCGGACTCTGGCCATATGCCTAGAATTTCCCTGAGGAACAAAGGTGCTGGAGAATGTCACCCCACCTGTGTGTAAAGTTTCCCCTTAGTTGAGACTGGATCCTCTTAAGTCTGGTCCCTTAAGTTGCTTGCTGATGCCTTCAAGTAGGTGTTTTATCCAGTACCTGCTCGCCTCATGGTTTTCAGCTCGATCTTTGGCCTGCTGTAAGTGCCCCCACCATGCTCAGAACCAGGAAAAGTGTTAAAAGTGAAAAGGTCTGTCCTTCTCATTGGAAGAATGTCTGAACAGGGCTTTGCCTGATGTATCAAGGTAAGTTTCCAATACTTCCTGTGTATCAGAATCACCTGAGTACTTTTTAATAAGATTCAAGGATTCCATTCCAGACTTACTGAATCGGAGTTTCTGAGAGTGAGATGACTTTGGCTCTGTGTTTTAAAAAACTGCAAGTAAGAACTTCTGCTCTGACCATGATCAAGTATTGAGGTTTATCCTCCCACCCCTTAAACAACTGCAAAGCCTGAAAGACTATATGAAACAATGGTTTTTAAGACATTAAACAGTAGACAGGGTAACGCAGTGGTGGCTGAAATGAGAAGTGAAGAAGTGGAACCAGCAAACTGCCCCGGCCTACTGCATTCAGACATGCTTAGAACTCAGCCCTGAGCCCAGCAATATTATTGCTCAGCTGAGGATACAAATATCGCTGCTGAGAGAGAACAAGGTATCTAGCTAACATTTGCAGGACAGGGAACCAGAAAGGGGAAAGATGCATCTATCTACAACCCCAGATGTCTGCAGCCTGCGAATGAATATTCATCTGCACATGATTGAGAGCAAACTAACCACCAAAAAAGAGCAAGGGAAACTATTCCCAGAGCTCTCATATGAGTGGAAACAGTGTCTGTTTCCAGAAGCTAGAATGGAAGGCTTTCAACACTGTCAGCTTTGGGTATCATCTTAGTATTGAGGCTGTTGCTGCTGTGGCTGCTAAGTCACTTCAGTCGTGTCCAACTCTGTGCGACCCCAGAGATGGCAGCCCACCAGGCTCCCCCATCCCCAGGATTCTCCAGGCAAGAATAGTGGAGTGGGTTGCCATTTCCTTCTCCAGTGCATGAAAGTGAAAAGTGAAAGTGAAGTCCCTCAGTCGTGTCCGACTACTTACCCTTTATTGGGGGTTAGGAGAGACATTTGATGCAATAATGGCTGAAATACTCCCAAATTGAATGAAAACTATAAATCCACAAATTCAAGGAGTTTAATGAACACCAAGCACAATAAACAAAATCATAATCACACCAAGGCACAGTATGCTAAAGTTACTGAAAAATCAGTGGTAAAGAGAAAAATCTTAACATTTACCAGAGGAATAAAAGCCACATTCTATATAAAGTGAAAGTTGCTCAGTCGTGTCCGACTCTTTGCGACCCCCATGGATACAGTCCATGGAATTCTCCAGGCCAGAATACTGGGGTGGGTAGACTTTCCCTTCTCCAGAGTTCCCAACCCAGTGATTGAACCCAGGTCTCCCACACTGCAGGAGGATTCTTTACCAGCTGAGTCACAAGCGAAGCCCACATTATATATAAAGCTGCACAGAATTACATTAGACTTATTAGAAACTATATAACCGAGAAAGAGAAAAAAAACTTTAGAATATTGAAAGATTAAAAATCGTCCTGAAATTCCTCATTCAGAAAAAAAAAAAAAGTCTTTTAGGAATGAGGGCAAAATAGCGAGTTTCTCAGATACAAAAAGAAAAGGCTAAGACAGTTTATCACTACTGACCTGAACTGCCAGAAATGTGGAAAACATTTCTTCAGAAAGAAGAGGAAAGAGTATATCCTTTATTAGGTGGAAATGTCGGTTTGTAGAAAGTAGTAGTACTAGAAATAAGAAATATATGGATAAGACTAATTTTTTTAAAAAACTTATGATTGATTGTAAGGCAAATTAAAGACAATACGCGTGGAGTTTAAAATGTGAATAGAATAAAGTGGGGATGATGGGGTTGTCCAGGGAGATGGAAGTAGCTGTCACAAGGTTTTACACTGCGCATAGAGTAGTGCATAATATTTGCAGGTACTGGGGTAAGTTGAAGATGCGTATTATAAATTCTAGAGCAGCCACTACAAGGAATCATAATAAATATGAGGTATAGTTCCTAGGCCAATACTAGAAATAAAATGGACTCACAAAATTATTCAGTCCAGAAGATAGGGAAAGAAAAAAAAAGGAGCAAAGAACAGACGAGACAAATAGAAAACTTTGGCAAAATGGTAGATTTAAATTCAACCCTATTGGCAATTATATTAAATATATATGATATAAACATCCAACTAAAAGGTACAGATAATCACATGGGATAAAAGTATGAGCCAAAATATGTAGTGTCTATAAGGAGGAAATTTTAAATACAAAGACAAATAAATTAGTAATAAAGAATAAGAAAAGATAGACCAGGCAAACATTAATCAAAAGGATACTGGAGGGACTTCCCTGGTGGTGCAGTGGTTAAGACTTTGCTTCCAAAGCAGGGTGTACAGGTTCAGTCCCTGGTTGGGAAATTAAGATCCCACATGCCTTGTGGTCAAAAGTCCAAAACTTAAGACAGAAGCAATACTTTAACAAATTCATTAAGATTTGAAAAAGAACACTAGGATGGATGTATTAATATTAAAAAGGTGATTGTAGAATGAGGTTTATTACCAGGAATAAAAATGGATATTTTAGAATGATAAAAGGGTCAATTCATCAAGAGGATTTAACAATCATAAAGGTACATGAAACTAATTGCAGACCTTCGAAATACTGAAGCAAAAACGGAGAAAACGAGACAAATCTACAATTAGAGTTAAAATTTCAACAGTCCCATATCAATAATTAATTTAAAACGTCAGTAGAAAGAAAATGAACAATGATATAGAATACGTGAGAAATAATGTCAACTAACTGAAATTTATAAAACACTGTACCCAACAACAGAAGAATCCACATTCTCACTAGTGTACACAAAATATTCTGGGTCATAATAGACTATAGTCTGGGTCATAAAACTAATTTTACTATATTTAAGATGATTGAAATTGTACACAGTGTGATCTCTGATAAAATGAAATTAAACTGGATATTAATTACAGAAGTGTATCTGGAAAATCAGCAAATGTTTGCCAATCAAGTAACACATGGGTCAACCAGGAAATTAAAAGAGAAATTAGAAAGTGTTTTATTGAATAAAAATGAAAAGAAACATATCAAAATGTGCAGCTAAATTGGTGCTTGGACATTTAGAGCACTAAACAGTTATATTAGAAGCATGGACACATCTCAACTCAATTAATCAAGCTTCTACATTTAGAAATTAGAGAAAGAAAAGCAAATAAAAACCCCATAGTAAATGGAAGGGAGGAAGTAATAACGAGTTGCAATCAATGAAATGAAAAGCAGGAAGGCAAAAGAAAAAATCAATGAAACTAAAAGATGGTTTGCTGTAAAGATTAATGAAATCAATTAAACTCTAAGGAGACTGGCCAGGAAGGCAAAAAGAAAAGACAAGAATTAACAACATAAAGAGTGAAAGATCCAGGAATTTCCTGGTTGTCCAGTAGCTAGGACTCGATGCTTCTACTGCAGGAGGCGCAAGTTCAATCCCTGGTTGGGGAACTAAGATCCCACATACTGTGTGGCACGGCCGAAATAGATTAAAGATAAAAGAATGAAAGATCCTACACATGGTAAACGAATACAGAATAATATGAACAACCTTACACCAAAACGCTGAACAACTTAAATGGAAAAATTCCTTGAATGACATAATCTACTAAAGGATATACAAGAAGAAATAATTCAAATAATCCTACATCTATCAAAGGATTGGAGCTTATAGTTTTAAAACCTTCCACAAAGATACTTCAGGCATTGTTCTCACTGGTAAATCCTACCAAACACAATAAATTGATAAAACCCATTCTACATAAATTCTTCCAGAAAATTGTAGGAGAATATTTCCCAACTTATTTTCTGAGGTCAGCATTACTCTGATTTCAATACTAGACAAAAGCATTACTAAAAAAAGAGAGTGTCCTTCATGAATGTGGATGCACAGATGCAAATTTCTTTCGAAAGTTGTAGCAAATGGAACCTGACTATACATAAAACGGTGCTAAGTTGCTTCAGTTGTGTCTGACTCTTTGCAACTCCATGGGCTGAGCCTGCCAGACTTCTCTGTCCATGGGATCTCCCAGGCAAGAAAACTGGAGTGGGTAGACTTTTCCTTCTCCAGGGGAGCTTTCTGACCCAGGGATTGAACTCCCCTGAAATGTGCATTTAAAAATGGTTAAGATTGGAGATTCTTTGCTGGTCCAGAGGTTAGGACCCTGCACTTCCACTGCTCAGGGCCTGGGTTTAATCCCTGGTTGAGGAATTAAGATCCCATAAGCCATGTGGCCCAGAGAGCATGACCCCCCCAAAAAAAAGATGATTAAGATGGTGAATTTTATGTGTATATTACTACTGTTAAAGATAAATTTTTATTTTTTTATTTATTTTTAATTGGAGGCTAATTACAATACTGTAGTGGTTTTTGCCTTACATTGACATGAATCAGCCATGGGTATACATGTGTTCCCCATTCTGAACCCCCCTCCCACCTCCCTCCCCATCCCATCCCTCAGATCATCCCAGTGCACCAGCCCCAAGCACCCTGTATCATGCATCGAACCTGGACTGTTGATCTGTTTCATATATGATAATATACATGTTTCAGTGCCATTCCCTCAAATCATCCCACCCTCACCTTCTCCCACAGAGTCCAAAAGACTGTTCTATACATATGTGTCTCTTTTGCTGTCTCGCATATAGGGTCATCGTTACCATCTTTCTCAATTCCATATATATGTGATAGTATAGTGTATTGGTGTAAAAGATAAATTTTATTTCTACATATCAGCAACAATTAGAGATGAAAATATAATGTATATAGTTATATCAAAATATTTAGGAGTAGATCTGACAAATAATGTGCAAGATATGTTTATTGAATATAAAATACTGCCAAGAATATTAAAGAAAGCCTAAGAAGTGAGCGCCGAAGAATTGATGCTTTTGAACTGTGGTGTTGGAGAAGACTCTTGAGAGTCCCTTGGACTGCAGGGAGACCCAACCAATCCATTCTAAAGGAGATCAGTCCTGGGATTTCTTTGGAAGGAATGATGCTAAAGCTGAAACTCCAGTACTTTGGCCACCTCATGCAAAGTGTTGACTCATTGGAAAAGACTCTGATGCTGGGAGGGATTGGGGCAGGAGGAGAAGGGGACGACAGAGGATGAGATGGCTGGATGGCATCACTGACTCAATGGACATGAGTCTGAGTGAACTCCAGGAGTTGGTGATGGACAGGAAGGCCTGGCATGCTGCGATTCATGGGGTCGCAAAGAGTCGGACACAACTGAGTGACTGAACTGAACTGAAGAAAATAGAAAGATACATCTTCTGGATTGGAAAACTCAGTATTGTTAAGATGTCAGTTATCCCCAGATTGATTTATAGGTTCAGTGCACTTGAACTCATAATCTGAGCAGGATTCATTTCTACAAACTGACAAGCAGATCCTAAAATTCTCTTGGAACTACAAAAGATGTAGAAGTGCCATACAATTTTGAAAATGAACAGAGTTGAAGGTGTTTTACGGTCTGACTTTATGACTTTTCAGGTTTTCTCCCGCAACACACATCAGTACTGACAGCTACCATTCTATCACGTCAGTCTGTTGTGAGAGTTTAAAGTTGCTATAGTCATAGCACTGAAATAGTCTGCATTATATAATAAGCCCGCTTGTTAGTATTGTTATTATTGTGGTATTTTAATGTGCATTTTCCCTGAGCATTAGTGAGACCAGCCTTTTTTAAAAAAATACGTTTATTGGCCTTTTGAGTTTTCTGTGAAGTATTTTGTTCTAATCTTTTGCCTATTTTTCTATTGCATTAATTTGCATCTCTCTTAATTCTTTGTATTTTCCAGGTCCTGCTACATGTCAGTTATATATGTTATATATTGTTTCCCCTAGTTTTTAATCTTGTCATTTCACTTTTCTTAGTGGTGTTTCTAGATGAACAGAAGTTCCTATTATAAAATTTTTATGTATATGTGTGTATATATACATACTCATATAAATTACATAAATCTTTTCTTTTTATCATTTGTGTGGTGATAGTTTTCTCCCTTGTCTTTCTTCTAATCTTGCAAAAGAAATACTTTCAAATGGAGAATATTTGCTATAGTTTTTGAAGATACTCTTAATAAGAATGAGGAACTTCCCTTCGATTTCCACATTGCTAAGAGTCTTTATTACCAAATGCTGGATTTTGTCAAATGCCTGTTCTGCAACTAATGACATTGTCATTAATTTTTTTCCTTTAACCTGTGAAGGCAATGAATGGCAGCGGCTGTTTTTCTAATGTTAAATCCACTTTGCATCCTGGAACAGATTCAACTTGGTCATGATATATTATCTTTTTATAAATAGCAGGATTTACGTACATAAGTAAATTGTTTAGGATTTGTGTGATTATATCCACAAGTGAATCCGATCTATCATTTTCCTGCCTTGAATTCTTCTTTCATATTTTGGTATCAAAGTTGTGTTTGTCTCATGAAATGAGAAAGGATAGTTGCTGCTTTTTCTATTCTTCAGATAGTTTTGTAAGGTAAAATTATTTGTTCTTTAAACATTTGGAAAAATTCACCAGTAAAAAAAATTCTCCAGTAAAACCATCCAGAACTAGTTTTTCTCTGTGGAAAATGTTTGCATACTAAGTTATATATAATATATATGTATATCCCACATGCCATGGCTAAAAGCTGGTGTAGCCAAATAAATATATACCAAAAAAAGAAGTAATATCATTCGGGAGTATTATGACAGTATGTGTTCTATAAGTCCCCAGATGATGGTGTTGTTGCTGCTGCTGCTGCTGCTGCTGCTGCTGCTAAGTCGCTTCAGTCGTGTCCAACTCTGTGCGACCCCATAGACGGCAGCCCACCAGGCTCCCCCGTCCCTGGGATTCTCCAGGCAAGAACACTGGAGTGGGTTGCCATTTCCTTCTCCAGTGCATGAAAGTGAAAAGTGAAAGGGAAGTCGCTCAATCGTGTCTGACTCTTTGTGACCCCATGGACTGCAGCCCACCAGGCTCCTCCGTCCATGGGATTTTCCAGGCAAGAGTACTGGAGTGGGGTGCCATTGCCTTCTCCGAGGTGATGGTGTTAGAAGGACAACAAAGAAAATGAATCCAAGACTTCCCTGGTGGTCCACTGGTTAAGAATCACCTGCCAGTGCAGGGGACACAGGTTCGATCCCTGGTCTGGAAAGATCCTACGTGCCACTGGGCAACTGAGCACAGGCGCTGCAGCTGCTGAAGCCCATATGCAGTGAGAAGCACCTGCACTGCAGCTGGAGAGTAGCCCCCGCTTGCCGCAACTAGAGAAAACCTGCGCCAGAAGCAAAGACCCAGCACAGTCAGAAATAACTAACAATTTTTTTAATGCAAATTCAGAACAAGCATCCACCTTGTCAGGGTGGATTCCTGCCCTCCTTTGTAACTGAGGATGTCCCAGGGTATGTAATCAACCTACTACCAAGTGGCAACTGATATCCTTGGGAAGTGGTACCATACTGGGAGGCTAAGGATTGCTGCCGCTGGCATGCCAGGCAATCAGCAGTGGCAGTTAGCCCACGATACACAAGGCTGGCTCTGATGAGGGCAAGTCCTTATTGATGAGGTTTTGCACAGCTTCTGTCTTGACACCATTATGGCTTTATTCCCGAGCAAGCACTGAAATAGTCTGAAAAGGAAGTTGACCAGCATTCGCAAAGTGAGTTGTCTTGCTAAACTGATTTTTCTGAGCCTTCTTCACAGTAGAGGACCCTTGGTAAGCATTTAGCTGGGCACCAACTAGTTGCATCCTTTTGGCCCACAGCTCCTTGCCAGTAAGCTCTCCACCATGGTCATTCCAAGCCACTGGTCATCCAGCCAAGACACTAGCCTTTGCCCAGGAATCCGTGCAGGGTCTTAGTTCAGGCTAACCTCTTCTGCTAGATAGAGCAGATGCGGAGATGTGTTGCTTCATGTTCACCCCCGGGAGGATGTTTCTGCCTCCTCGTTCTTCAAGACAACTCTGAGAGGGGCTCCATCACAAGCGCCATCTCTCAATCAGGCTCTCTCCCTCTGTCTCTCCTCCCACACACGCACGCACACACACACACACACACACACACACACACACACACACACACAAACACACTCAGGTTAATAAATAGAATATATACGGTACTTTTGATGTTTTCCTCCTTTGCCTTCTCCCCAAACTCCACGTGACTACTGTTGTTGCCTCTATGTTTCCTCTTTCTGGACCTTCTATTACTTAGGTTTTGCACTCATTGGACAGATCGTGTTACTTTCTTACTTAGTCTAATTTTCTATCTCTTTGTCTTTTTTCTCCATTTTGGGGGGAAATTTCCAAAACTAATTTTCCGATACTTTTTTGAGCTCATTTCCACTAACGTGTATTCAATTTCTAAGAGCCGTTTTTTATTTTCTTAATGTTCCTTTTCATAGCATCCCTTTCTTGTTTCATGAATGTAGCACTAACTTTATCTCTCTGAGGATATGAGTAAGTCCCCTCCCCCTGGTTTTTTTTCTCCTTGCATGCTGTCTGATTCTCTAACTTGTGTGCTTTTTTGTTTGTTTTTTGATTTTGTATCTTGCCTCTTTTATTCAGGATTAAATTCTGGTTACTCATACCCAGCCAGAATACTCCAAAAGTGATATAACCTTCTCAGGGAATCATCTTTAGAGGTACATGAATTCCACTTGCCCCTCATTCATGAAGTTCATTTTTCAAAAACAACTTTGTTGAGATATAATTCACATACTGAATTTACCCATTTAAAGTGTACAATTCAACAACCACAAAAATAATAATTACAAAATATACAGTTCAACAGTTTTAATTCTCATGTTGTCCAAATTATCCATTTTTTTCTTTTATTGCTTACACCTTTGACATTATATCTAAGAAACCGTTATCCTTCATTCAAGGTCATGAAGATTTATTCCTATGGTTCATTGTAAGAGTTTTTATCATTTTGGCTTTTACATTTAGGTGTTTGATCCATCTGGGTTATTTTTTGTGTACAGTGTGAACTAGGGGTTCAGCTATATCCTTTTGCATGCAGATATCCAGTTTTCCTAGTACATTTGGTTGAAAAGACAATTAAATTGTTATAGCTCTCATCCAAATTCAATTGACCATAAATGTAAGGATTTCTTCTTTCTGGACTGTCAGTCCTACTCAATGGATCCATATGTCTGCCTGTAAACCATTACTATACCATCTTGATTATGGAAGTTTTGTAATAAGTTTTGAAGTTGGAAATTGTGAGTCCTCCAACTTTGTTCTTCTTGATTATTTTAATTCTTAGAGGTCTTTTGACTTCTATGTGTATTTTAGGATCAGTTTGTCAATTTCCATAAAGAATCCAAGTGGAATTTTGACCAGATTAAGTTGAATCTGCAAAGCAATGTGGAGAATATTGCCATCTTAACAATATTAAGCCTTTCTATCTGTGAACAGATATTTAACTTATATCTTATTTAACTTATACGCAGAGTACATCATGAGAAACGCTGGACTGGAAGAAACACAAGCTGGAATCAAGATTGCCAGGAGAAATATCAATAACCTCAGATACGCAGATGACACCACCCTTATGGCAGAAAGTGAAGAGGAACTAAAAAGCCTCTTAATGAAAGTGAAAGAGGAGAGTGAAAAAGTTGGCTTAAAGCTCAACATTCAGAAAACGAAGATCATGGCATCTGGTCCCATCACTTCACAGGAAATAGATGGGGAAACAGTGGAAACAGTGTTAGACTATTATTTTGGGGGGCTCCAAAATCACTGCAGATGGTGACTGCAGCCATGAAATTAAAAGACGCTTACTCCTTGGAAGAAAAGTTAGGACCAACCTAGATAGCATATTCAAAAGCAGAGACATTACTTTGTTGACTAAGGTCCGTCTAGTCAAGGCTATGGTTTTTCCAGTGGTCATGTATGAATGTGAGAGTTGGACTGTGAAGAAGGCTGAGCGCCGAAGAATTGATGCTTTTGAACTGTAGTGCTGGAGAAGACTCTTGAGAGTCCCTTGGACTGCAAGGAGATCCAACCAGTCCATTCTGAAGGAGATCAGCCCTGGGAGTTCTTTGGAAGGAATGATGCTAAAGCTGAAACTTCAGTACTTTGGCCACCTCATGCAAAGAGTTGACTCATTGGAAAAGACTCTGATGCTGGGAGGGATTGGGGGCAGGAGGAGAAGGGGACGACAGAGGATGAGATGGCTGGATGGCATCACTGACTCAATGGATGTGATTCTGAGTGAACTCCCGGAGTTGGTGATAGACAGAGAGGCCTGGTGTGCTGCGATTCACGGGGTTGCAAAGAGTCGGACACAACTGAGCGACTGAACTGAACTGATCTGTGAACATGGAAGGTCTTTCCATTTATGAGATTTCATTAAATATCTTTCAACAATGTTTCATGGTTTTCAATATACATCTTCTTTTGTTAAACTTCTGTGTAAGTATTTTGTTCTTTTTGATGGTGTTATTGAATGGAATTGTTAATTACATTTTTTGCCATGGTCATTGCTATTTATAAAAATATAATTTATGTTTATATATTGATCTGGTGTCCTGCAAACTTGCTGACCCCATGTATTACCTCTCCTAGTTTTTAATTCCTTAGTATTCTCTATATACAAGGTCATGTCATCTGCTTTACTTCTTTTCCAGCCTGGGTGCCTTTTATTTGTTTGATGTCTGATTGCTCTAGCTAGAAACTCCAATACAGTGTGAACTAGATATGGTGAGAACAGACATCCTTGTCTTGCTGCTGCTGTTAGTGGGGAAGGCATTCAGGTTTTAAACATTAAGGATGATAGCTGTGAGTTTTTATGGATGTGCTTTACCAGGTTGAGGAAGTTCCTTTCTGCTCTTATTTTGTTGAGCATTTTTATCATGAAAGAGTATTAGATTTTGTCAGAGTCTTTATCTGCATCTGTGGGGATGATCAAATGGTTTTCGCCCTAACTTTACTACTTTGGTGTATTGTGTTCCTTGATTTCCATATTTTACACCAACCTGGAATTCCTAGAGTAAGTCCTGCTTGGTCATGATATATAATCCTTTTTACATGTTGCTGGATTCAGTTTGGTGGCATTTTGCTGAGGATTTTTGCTTCTATATTCATAAGGGCTTTTCGTCTAGTTTGGTCTACCCCCTCTTCTTATGATATCTTTGTCTGATTTTGGAATCAGGGTAGCACTGGTCCACACTGAATGATATGGGAAGTGTTACATTCTATTCTACGTTATGGAAGCATTTGTAAAGGATTCGTATAATTCTTTAAATGTTTGGTAGTGGTGGTTTGGTCTCTTAAGTCGTGTCCAAATCTTGCGACCTCATGGACTGTACGCATAGCGCACCAGGCTCCTCTGTCCATGGGATTTTCCAGGCAAGAATACTGGAATGGGTTGCCATTCCCTTCTCCAGGGGAATCTACCCGACCCAGGGATCAAACCCTGGTCTTCTGCATTGCAGGCAGATTCTTTGCAGTCTCACCTATGAGAGAATCCCAAATATTTGGTAGCTTTCACCAATATAGTCATCTGGGCCTGAGATTTTCTTTGTGGGAAGTTTTAAAACTATTAATTCAATCTTTAAATTTGTCATTCAGATTTTTTTTTCTTTTTATCTTGCCAGTTTACTTTTTGTCTTTCTAGAATTTTGTCCATTTTATCTAGTTATCTAACTTAGATGCCATATGGCTGTTCATAGAATTCCCTTCTAATCCTTTCTCCCCGCCCCACCCCCATAAAGTTGGAGTGATGTCCTTTTTTCATTCCTGATTTTAGTAATTTGAATGTTCTCTGTTTTTCATTTTATAGTTTGGCTAAAGGTTTATCAATTCCATTGATCTTTCATTCTTTTTCAATATATCTGTTTGTTGTATTCATTTACTTAAATTATTTCCATTTTGGTGGCACTGGTTCTTTGTGGTGCCTGGGCTTACTTGCCCCAAAGTGTGTGGGATCTTAGTTCCCGGCCGGGGACCGAACCTGCATCCTCTGCACTGGAGGGCAGAGTTTTAACCACTGGACCACAGAGGAAGTCGCCCTGTTGAGCTTTCTGTTTCAGTTCATCAGTGTACTTTTGGCTGCCCTCAGGCCTTGCTGCGTGAGGGCTTTCTCTAGCTGCGGCAAGCAGGGAATCTGCAAGCAGGGAATCGGCGTCTTTGTTACAGCACTCCGGCTTCTCACCGCACTGGCTTCTCTTGCTGCAAGGTGTGGGCTCCAGCAGTTTGTCGCAGGGCCTTCAGTTGCTCTGCAGTGCATGGAATCCTCCGAGGCCAGAGATCGAACCATGTCCCCTGCATCGGCAGGGGGACTCCCGTCCACTAGACCACCAGGAAAGTCCCCACTGTTGATCTTCTAGGGAACCAAACTTTGGCTCCGTTGATTTCCTCTCTTGTTTTTTCTATCCTCTATTTCATTTATTTCCACTCTGGCCTTTCTTATTTCCCTGCTTCTGCTTGTTTTGGGTTTCTTTTTCTCTGTCCTCTTTCTAATTTCTTAAGTTGTAAGGCTAAGTTGCTGATTTGAGATCTCTCTTTTTTAAAATAAAATACAGATGTTTCATTTGTGACGTTCATTTTGACCCCCCTGAGCAAGTTATTGTCTGGTTTCACTGCTGTAGAGTTACTGATCTTCTCCTTGTAACTAACAATCTCTGGGGAGACGCTCCGTAAGGTTTTATGGTGAAGTAAACAGTTGTCCATATTTTTAAGGTACCAGCTATCAGTTAAAAGTTTCCATCTGCTTTGATGTCTAGTATTATAAATCACATGGAACCTCATCTTGGGAGTAAATTTTTTTTCTAGCACCAATCATTTGAGTAGACCTTCTTAATTAGGTTCGATGGCTCAAGTGATGAAGAATCTGCCTGTAATGCAAGAGACACAGGAAGTTGCTCTGGAGGAGGAGATGGCAACCCTCTCTAGTATTCTTGCCTATGAAATTCCATGGACAGAGGAGCCTGGCATTGCAGAGTGAACACACATGCACACATTCGGCTCTGAGATAGAATATAGCCTGAGCATTCTTTTTTTTTTTTTTTAATATTTATTTATTTACTTGGCTATGCTGGGTTTTAGTTGTGGCAAGCAGGATCTTCAGTTGTGGCACGTGGGATCTAATAGTTCCCTGAGCAGGAATGAAACCAAGGGCCCCTGCATTGGGAGTGTAACGTCTTAGCCACTGGACCACCAGGGAAAAGCATCTGTGCTTTTTGGTGAGCATTTGTGAGTAACTTGGCAAAAGTTGCCCTTCCCACTACTCCTCACTAAATGCCAAGGGGAGAAGAAATTTTGCACAGAGACCAAGACTCCCCTTCCAGGGTATTATGGAATCAAGACCCTCATGCACACATTTCTCCCCGCTGGAGGTACCATGTCAGCTCTCTTGAGTCAGGCCTGTCTGAAGTTCTCCATCAGGACTTCCCCGTTGTCCCTAGGGAGCCACTTACTCTGAAGGAAGGGGAACCTGAACCCAAACACAGGCTAGACTACCATGGTGGCAGTGTGCCCAGGAACAGTGTCACACGGACAAGGCTGGGCATGCCCCTCACGAGTCATCCGGGCCCTGGGGGAGAGTCTGCGGGGCTAAGGAGTGCTCAGATGTGAAATAAAGAGCTTGCCCCTGGAGGACCCCGGCAGGGAGTGGATGCTGCAGCAACGGACATGGGGTCCTGACCTCCATCAGAGTCTCTGCTCCTTTCCCCAATATGCTGGATGACTTTGAGTGTTCAAGGAGAGTGGCATTATATGTGGACCGAACTGGTGAAGTGGGTCATTCCAGTTGCTCTGTCTGGGTTTTTGGGTTTTTTTGGGGGGGATTTATTTATCTTTGGCTGCACTGGGTCTTCGTTGCTGCGTGCAGGCTTTCTCTAGTTGTGGAGAACAGTCTCTCGAGTTGCAGAGTACAGGCTTTTCTTTACGGCGGCTTCTCATGTGGCGCACAGGATCTAGGTGTGTGGGCTTCAGTCGTTGCAGCACATGGGTTCAGTAGCTGGGGACATGTCCTCAGTACCTGTGGGCTTACTTGAGCCACGTGGGATCTTAGTTTCCGGACCAGGGATCAAATCCGTGTCCCCTGCATGGGCAGGCAGATTCTTA
This sequence comes from Capra hircus, assembly GCF_001704415.2. Lineage (NCBI taxonomy): Eukaryota > Metazoa > Chordata > Mammalia > Artiodactyla > Bovidae > Capra > Capra hircus. The sequence goes on along the minus strand of NC_030834.1, from coordinate 8,643,066 downwards.
ACCCCTGGACCACCAGGGAAGTTCCTGGGTTTTTATTTTTCGTGTGGCTACTTTCATTGATTTATGTTACGTGGTATACGTTGAAAAAGATTACTTCTTAAAGTAAGATAAATAGAATTCTGAAAGAAATTCTGTTCCTTTTGTTTTACGCTTGTTCATAACCAAGCAGATAGGACTGCCTGGTTTAGATCTTCATATTTAAGTAACCCTTAACCTTAAGCAACCCTTTAACTTTTTTAAAGTCAAGATTGTTTGATGACTAAGGAACACAAGTTTCCGGCAATAAAATAAGCCAGAGGCTCTGCAAAACACTTAAGAAGCTAACAAAAATATGAAAATTTCTCTTTGAAATAAATTAATGCATCTGAAGAATTCAAGGGGAATTCCTCTGATGCCAGGAACAAACCAGCACGGAAGTTCGTAGGAGGAAGGATGTGAGCTTCGAATCTGCTGTGTAAGGACCCAGGGCACCTGGTACTAGGCGTGGGGTCTGTGTGGGGTGCAGAGTCCCCTTTCCCAGGACTCAGCAAAGGTAAGCCTTTGAGTGAGGAGAATACACCCCTAGAAGAGACAGATGGCAACAAAGGTGGGTTCCATGTTATCTTTATACTGAAATTATTTTTTTAAAGAAAGAAAAAACTTCATTGACACTCTGTGGCCACTAGCTTCTTTTTGAGGGCTCCTGGCCCAACTCTCACTCTTTGCACAGGCCAGAAAACCATCAGCTGAAAATTGTAAATTGGGCCAAATCTGTAGTGCTCCCTACATCTGGCAGAAGCAAATGTAACGTTCTCTCAGCCTAGGCCTGGAAGGAATCTGGCAGAGAAATTTTAACCAAGATAAGCCAACAACCCCAAATCACAAAGTACATAAGGAAATCAGCCATCACCAGCAAGATTGGGCAAAATAAATAAACCAGTCCTACAAAGACTCCAGGTATAAGAATCAGACAGGAGCCAGGCAAAATGCAGCACACCCAATTGAATGTGAATTTCAAATAAGTCATGAATACAGTTTAAGTATATTCCCTGCAATATTTGAGATATACTAAAAATGTATCATTTACCTGAAATTCAAATTTAACTTGGTGGTCTGTAATTTTAATTGTTAAATTCAGCAGCCTCAGATGTAGACTATAAAGTAAAAAAAAAAAGTCTAATATATTTAAGAAATAAGAGAAGGAAAATTGGAAAGAGGCATGATGAGTGGAGAACATCAGAAGTGACCAAGTAGATATGGAAAAGGAACTTTCTAGAAAGGAAAAAAACGAGAATCAAAAATAAACACTAGATGGGACAATTGGGAATAAGTGCCAGGATGCTGCAGAATACGTTGATGTGCACAGAAGAAATTGGATTAATGGGTCCACAAAGGGGTGGATTTTTGATAAAGCAAGGACAGTTAAATCTGTAGAATACAGGCGGAGGGTATATGGGAGTTTAGTGTAAAATTCTTTTAACAACTGTTCTTTAGAAATTGTCAAAATGTTAGGTAAAAACAGAAAATTTAGGCAGCTTAATTGACAAAGTTGGAACACTGAACTAGAAGACGACTCTGGAGAAATTTCAAAGAACACAGCCCAGAAACAAAAGAGATAGAGACTATGAAAGCCTGGTTAAGATTTATGCTGGAAGTAAGAAATAGCCATCCATCCTAGCAGAATTCCAGAAGGAGGTAACGGAAATTGGGAAAGGGAATATTCATGGTAACCATGGCTGAGAACTTTCCATAACTGGTGAAGGACAGTAATCACATAGGCAGGAATCCCAATAACTTCCAAGAAGAATAAATAAAAAGAAATTTACTTTCTACTACAGGAATTTCCAAAGGATATGCTCCACAAAGAACAAAGATGATCCTAGAAAGATATGAGATGTGAGTAGTTCTTTCTCATTTATGTTGTTGTTATTGATCAGTTGCTAAGTCATGTTCAACACTTTGCGACCCTGCGGACTGCAGCACGCCAGGCTTCTGTCCTTCACTGTCTCCCTGAGTTTGCTAAAACTCATGTGCACTGAATCAGTGATGCCATCCAACCATCTCATCCTCTGTCACCTCCTTCTCCTCCTGCCTTCAGTCTTCCCCAGAATCAGGGTCTTTTCCAATGAGTTGGCTCTTCACAGCAGGTGGCCAAAGGATTGGAGCTTCAGCTTCGGCATCAGTCCTTCCAATGAATATTCAGGGTTGATTTCCTTTAGGATTGACTGTTTGATCTCTTTACAGTCCAAGAAACTCTCAAGAGTCTTCTCCAGGACCACAATTCAAAAGCATCAATTCTTCAGCGCTCAGCCTTCTTTCTGGTCCAACCCTCACATCCATACATGACTACTGGAAAAACTATAGCTTTGACTATATGGACCTTTGTCGGCAAAGTGATGACTCTGCTTTTTAATACCCTGTCTAGGACTGCATAGCTTTACTGAAATATAGTTGACTTACAATGTTGTGGTAACTTCTACTGAACAACAAAGCGATTCAGTTATGTGCATATATACGTTCTTTTCATATGCTTTTCCAATATTGGTTATCACAGGATATTGAATATAGCTCCCTGTACTATACAGAAGGACCTTGTTGTGTATCCACCTATATATACTAGTGTGCATCTGCTAATCCCAAACTCCCAGCCCCTTGCCCAGCCCCCTCCCCTCTGGCAACTGCAAGTATGTTCTCTATCTCTGTGAATTTGTTTCTGTTTCATAGGTAAGTCACATGTCATATTTTAGATTCATATTGTTAGTGGTGGCATATGGTATTTGTCTTTCTCTGTCTCACTTACTTCGCTTAGTATAATAATTTCTAGGTCCCTCCATGCTGCTACAAGTGGCATCATTTCATTCTTTTTTATGGCTGGGCACTACTCCATTGTACATATGGACCACATCTTTATCCATTCATCTGGACGTTTGGGTTGTTTCTCTGTCTTGGCTATTGCAAATCATGCTCCTATAAGCACTGAGATGCAAATATCTTTTTGAATTAACTTTTTTATTTTCTTTGGATATATACCCAGGAGTGGAAATGTTGAGTCATATGGTAGTTCTGCTTTTAGTTTTTTGATACTGTTTTCCATAGTGGCTGCACCAATTTACATTTCCACCAACAGTGTAAGAAGATTCCCTTTTCTCCAGATGAGGGTAATTCTAAACAAACCCTGGTTGTTGTGCGTGCTAAGTCTCTTCAGTCGCGTCCGACCCTTTGAGACCCTGTGGACTGTAGCCCAGCAGGCTCCTCTGTCAATGGGATTCTCCAGGCAAGAGTACTAGGTGGGTTGCCACGCCTTCCTCCAGGGGGTCTTCCTGACCCAGGGAATCTCTTATGTCCTGCATTGGTAAATGGGCTCTTTACCACCAGCACCACTTAATACAATTATTAGTATTAGGTGTATTAGTGTATTAGTAATAGCCCAATAATACTATTATTACGGTATTATTTGTGGGGGTTAAAAATTTGAGATAGAACAAACCGGTCGGAACACACTAGCAGTGTAAACCTGGAAGGGATTATTGGGCTTAAAATATTATTTGGAAGTAATGATATCAGTTATCTTTAGATTTTCAAAAGTGAGGTAGTCAAGTTAAAATTCCAAGAGTAGCTAGTATAAGAAAAAAAAATTAATTCACATCTTTAAACCAATAAAGATCAAAAAGTTTAAAGATTTTTTCTTTAAACTTGATTTGTTCTTGCACATAAATAAATAAATCCAAATATATTAGTAATAATCAATATAAGTAGATTGAATATTACAGGTGGTAATTATAGATTTCCAGACTGGCTGTATCCCTTCTCCCTAATTCACCATTCAGATAAGTCACTCCTGCCCCCATAAGAGAGAGTAAGGGAGGGGATGGAGAGAGGGGTTTGCTGTCTCAGAAGCCCCTCTGCAGTAGAAACCAGAAGCCATAAAACCCACAACTTTAGTTACTCTCGGGTTCTAGACACAGTCCATTCTGTCTTCATGTTATTTCATAAAATTTAGTAAGATGTGAATTCAAAAATAAAGAGTAAGATTTAACTACACATAAAGTTTTCTTAGAAAAATATGATATGGGAAAAATGAAGCTCTTACCCAAAATAACAGTATGACTATGAAGTTGTGTGGCTCTATTCCCACCTTCTATTTCTTTCAATTTTACTTAATAAACTCATTCTTCATTTTACTGAACTTATTCATTTTTACTTAATAGATTCAATTTTTACAATTTCCAAGATAGTTTCATTTATAAGCAATCAAAAATATTTTCAACCATTAGTCAAAAATACTGTAATACTTTGCATTTTGTCATAATAAGACCTGAATACAAAAATGTCTTCTGACTTATATGTTCTGGAAAAGACCAAAAAAAGTATACATCTGGTTGATGCTCCAATATCCTCTACCCTCTCCACCCCAGTAGCAGTGTGGTTGGGGGAACTGAGCTCAGCTTAAGGGACACAGGGTCCAATCCGTGTAAAGGTGTTCTCATCTTCTCCATGCTCCATTCAAGAAGAGACGTCTTAAACCCTAAATAACAAAATGGAAAGATAACCTACAGACTAGGAAAAAATATTTGCAGGTCATGTGACTGACAAGGGCTTCATTTCCTAAATATACAAATGGTGCATAAAACTCAATAGTAAAAAAACAGCCCAATCAAAAAATGGGCAGAAGACTTAGACATTTCTCCAAAGAAGACATACAGATGGTCAACAGGCACATGAAAAGATGCTCAATATCTCTACTATTAGAGAAATGTGATTCCGAGTTACAATGAAGTATCACCTCACCCTAGTCAGAATGACCATCAGCAAAAGTCTACAAATAATAAATGCTGGAGAGGGTGTGGAGGAAAGGGAACCCTCCTGCACTGTTGGTGGGAATGCAAACTGGTGCAGCCGCTATGGAGAACAGCATGAAGGTTCCTCAAAAAAACTAAAAACAGAGCTACCATATGATCCAGTGATCCCACTCCTGGGCGTATATCCAGACAAAACTCTTAATTCAAAAAGATACATGAACCTCAATGTTAATAGCAGCACTATTCACAGTAGCGAAGACGTGAAAGCAATCTAGGTATGCATTAGCATATGAATGGATAAAGATGTAGTATACACAACAGAATACAACTCAGCCGTAAGAAAGAATAATGCCATTTGCAGCAACATGGATGGACTTAGAATGTATCATACTAAGTGATTCAGAGTCACTTAGACAGAGAAAGACAAATATCATACAAAATCACTCGTATGTGGAATCTAAAAAAGAAACTTTTACAAATGAACTTGTTTGCAAAAGAGAAACAGTTTCGCAGACAGAGAACAAACTTTTGGTTACCAAAGGGGGAAGGGGAGAATAAAAAGAAAAGAAAAGGAAAAAAGAGAGGGCATCTTATTCCATGTGAGCTGATGAGCCATGAGGAGAATCTGGACTGAAGATGTGTGAGAAGCTTCTTCCTTGAGCTTCAGGGAGAAACCATGGGAGCCAGACCCATTCCCTTCCTGTGCGTGTGACCAGGAAGCATTTTCACCAGGAGTCGCTCTGCCTGACACATCTCCAAGGGCCCCTCTGCCTCTGGACTTCATCAGCTAACCCAGTTAAAGTCTTCATTACTTAACTCAGCTGGAGTCCAGTTTTCTGTTCAGTTCAGTTCAGTTGCTCAGTCATGTCCAACTCTTTGCAACCCCATGAACTGCAGCACGCTAGGCCTCCCCATCTGTCACCAACTCCCGGAGTTCACTCAAACTCACGTCCATCGAGTTGGTGATGCCATCCAGCCATCTCATCCTCTGTCGTCCCCTTCTCCTCATGCCCCCAATCCCTCCCAGCATCACAGTCTTTTCTAATGAGTCAACTCTTCGCATGAGGTGGCCCAAGTACTGGAGTTTCAGCTTTAGCATCATTCCTTCCAAAGAAATCCCAGGGCTGATCTTCAGAATGGACTGGTTGGATCTCCTTGCGGGGACTCTCAAGAGTTTTCTCCAGCGCCACAGTTCAAAAGCATCAATTCTTCGGTGCTCAGCCTTCTTCACAGTCCAACTCTCACATTCATACATGACAACTGGAAAAACCATAGCCTTGACTAGACGGACCTTTGTTGGCAAAGTAATGTCTCTGCTTTTGAATATGCTATCTAGGTTGGTCATAACTTTTCTTCCAAGGAGTAAGCGTCTTTTAATTTCATGGCTGCAGTCACCATCTGCAGTGATTTTGGAGCCCCCAAAAATAAAGTCTGACACTGTTTCCACTGTTTCCTCATCTATTTCCCATGAAGTGATGGGACCGGATGCCATGATCTTAGTTTTCTGAATGTTGAGCTTTAAGCCAACTTTTTCACTCTCCTCTTTCACTTTCATCGCCAGAACCTAATTCTAATGAATACATCACGTGCTGCCATTAAGAACAGACGCTCTGGGACCAGACAGACCTGAAGCTGAGAACCTGCTTTAGTAGATAAGTGACCTAGGGGGCACAGAGAAGGCAATGGCACCCCACTCCAGTACTCTTGTCTGGAAAATCCCATGGACGGAGGAGCCTGGTAGGCTGCAGTCCATGGGATCGCTAAGAGTTGGACACGACTGAGCGGCTTCACTTTCACTTTTCACTTTCATGCATTGAAGAAGGCAATGGCAACCCACTCAAGTGTTCTTGCCTGCAGAATCCCATGCACGGGGGAGCCTGGTGGGCTGCCTTCTCTGGGGTCGCACAGAGTCGGACACGACTGAAACGACTTAGCAGCAGCAGAAGCAGACCTAGGGGGCAAGTTAGTTAAAAGTTTCTAAGTCTCAGTCCTTCATCTGTAAAATGGGGCTAATGAATGGTACCTACATCCAGCGTTGTGAAGATTCCCCATGCTCAGTAGGATGCCTGGCACAGATTAACCATTCAGCACATGTCAGTAGTATAGTCTATTATACAGTCAAATATACAGGCTGGCTGAATCAAGCCATATGTATTACAGAAAAAAAAAAAATTGGTGGTCTACAACCTAAGCTAAGACCTTGGCACTTCCTGTTAATTTTTCTTTGTATCTTTTGTCATCTGGCTCTCCTATTCCTCAAACTTCTTTCACATTCTTTTCCAACTTACACTTCTTCTCAAGAACTCTACCCCATTGGCATATGATACTGCCTTCCACGTCATGGAAAAAATTAAAAATACTCAGAGTGAAACCCCCAGATGTCCTGCTTCTGTACCAAGGAAATTCTTTCCACAGGATTTCTTCTCCCTTCAGAAGCTGGTCATTCCTCCTGTGGTTTGGAGACAATTCCTCTCGTCAACTCAGAGATGTTCACGCTCATCACACCCCAGCTCCCTCCCCTGCTTCTCAGTTGTAGACAGGCGCAAATCTCAGCCATCTTACGAAAGAGACAAAACCAAACACTGTCCCTCTTCGACCCTTAGTGCCCTTTTCTCCTGCACCTCAAGGTCAAGCTGTTTATTAAGGGCGTGGTCTACATCCGTTATATTCACTGCATTGCCTGCTATTTGCTGAACATTTACTATGTGCAGGGTGATTTACACACATTTATCTCCAATCTTCAAATCAGTACCATAAAGTGGGGCCATCCCACCCCATCCCCACGCCTTTTTTCTTAAGAGGTGCCTGGGGCTCAAAGAGATTTCAGTATCTTGTTTCAGCTCAGAAAGCTAAAATCAGGATTGGAGCCCAGGTCACTCTGAATACAAGTCATGTTATTTGCATTCTCTCCATGGTTCCCAAACTTGGCAAGGGCATCAGCGTCATCCATACAGGTCCCACCCCAGATCTGCCAAACCATCATCTCTAGATGCAGAGCCCAGGAATCTGGAACGCCAGTCTCCTCTTGAATTTCCTCCCTTCCTTTCTGAGCTCCCCTTGCCTGTCGCTGTCCTCCCTGCGATGGGTCCATCTCTGGCCACATCCTAAATGTTGGCAACCCTCACGGTGGTTCATCTCTGGCCACATCCTAAATGTTGGCAACCCTCACGGTGGTTTCTAACCTCATCCTCTTCTCATGGCAGACATCAGGCTTGAGTGAGCTCATTGCCATCAGTGGATCTAATTGCTGTTTATGTGTTAATGCCTCCCAAACTGGTATTTCTAGCCTCACTCAGCCTCGCTCTTAGCTGATGGCTCTGTAAGTCTATATATGAGAAGTTGCCAGTTGATTCTAACTTAGGTCCCTTAAATCTCAACAGGCCTACGATGGAATTCATGATGTGTCTCAAACAACCTGCTCCCAGGTCTGGCTTCAGAAGTGCCTTAGTCAGCTCGGGCTGCCTGCCATAACAAAATACCTCCAATTGGGTGACTTGGCCTACAGAAATGTGTTTTCTTGCAGTTCTGGAGGCTGGAAGTCTGAGTTCAGGCTGCTGCCACGGTGTGCGGGTCCTCTCCCTGGCTGTCTGTGTGCTCACTTGATCTTTCCTCGGTGTGTGCCTGCGTTCCTCTTCTTATAAGGCCACCAATCTTCTTAGTTTAGGGCCCCACCCTTATGATCTCATTTAACCTTAACCATCCCCCAAAGGCTCTGTCTCCAAATAGAGCCACATTGGAGGGCAGAGAGCATCAATATAGGAATTCTGGGGGGACATAGACATTCAGTCCATAACAACAGGTCCTCCACCAAGCAGTCACTCAGGGGCCCAAGCTCAGAAGGATCTTGCACTTAGCATTTAATGTTCTGCATTAGCTGTTTTGAAATTCTTAATAACTTTATATCTTCAAATTTGTGTTCCATAGGTGAAGTCCTACAAGACAGCGGAGCTCGTGGATTGGTGCTCACTCACCATCCTGCGTCACACCACCTCCCTGCATTCCCGGGACAGTTCTCAACCTCCCACTCCTGGCCGCTCACACCGAGGGCCTTTGCTCTCCATCTCCTGTGACTCTGCACCCCTGTCCCCAGTGGGGAGATCCTGGGCACGAGTGCAAGGGGGATGGACATGCTCACTGTGTGTATCAGGGCAAAGCAGTGGCCATCCCAGCACCAGGCTGGCAGCACCTGGACAAATTCAGGGAGCAACTTGGCAGCTGTGTGAGATTCTTGCCCACCCCTGTCCAGGTACCTAGTGTGTCGTGGTACAGAAGTAACCGTATTCTAGTTATGCAGGCGGTTGACCAGTGGCTGGGTTGGGTCTGAGGCCTCAAGGGAAGGGGAGCTGCCTGGCTTGAGTTCCAGGGGTGCTAGCCACTGGTTGGCAGGAGTGTAATCTGGCTGCTGTTTGCCTTGTCATCTGTACAGTCTGACTCCCTCTGTTTGTATCCCTGTGCCCAAGAGACTGTGACAGTAAGCAGGAAATAAAGACCACAAGTTAAGAGAGACACCGTGGAAGAAAGGAAGGAGTTCTCCCTGCATGTTGAGCTAGGGACCTGCCTTTTCATTTTTCAGCGAGCCCTGTAAATTATGTACCAAGCCTGCCTGCTCTGACTTTATCCTTATGTCAGTCAGTGATTCCACCACTCTGATCATCCAAGCCAGAATTCTGGGAATCATCACCGACTTTTCCCCTTTTCCTGTCCCCCTAGATATTTCTAGTGTCTTCATTTCCAAATGCCACTGACTTAGTTCAGATAAGTAAAAGAAATTTGGAATGATCCTGGTTTCGATTAAGCCACCTGTGATACTTATCCTCCATCAGATGGGGAAGAAGGAAGGACTTCCCAGCCTGTCCAGCAGTTAAAACTCCATGCTTTCAATGCAAGGGGCAAGGGTTCGATTCCTGGTCAGAGAACTAAGATCTCATGCGCCAGTGGCACAGCGAAAGGTTGGGGGGAAATAGATAAAGGATAGGGAAGAAAGAGGAAAAGAAACAACAGCCCGTGCTTAGTTCATCCTTTCTGTTGTCTGTGTTTGTGGGAATGACATCAGTTGGAAAATAGTAAGAGGCAAGATCTGGGCTTCCCTGGTGGCTCAGTGGTAAAGAATTCGCCTGCCAGTGAAGGAGACATGGGTTCAATCCCGGGTCCGGGAAAATCCCACATTCTGTGAAGCAACTAAGCGGGTGCCACAACTATTGAGCCTGTGCTCTGGAGCCCAGGAACTGCAACTACTGAAGTCCATGTGGCCTAGAGCCCCTGTGCCATAGCAAGAGAAGCCCCTGAAATGAGAAGCCCGAACACCGCAGCTTAAGAGTAGCCCCCGCTCACTGCAATTAGAGAAAGCCCTCGTGCAGCAAAGAAGACCCAGCACAGCCAAAACAAATAAATAAACTTATTTTAAAACATTTTTTAAAGGAGGTATGGTCTAAAAACACTTACCTCCCTTACACTTTTATGCCCACACCAGCCCATTGTGAACACTTGATTTTTTTTCTGTTTCTATTTTAACATGGCCTGCTGGTTACTACTATCCTGATAAATCAGGAAAGGCCCCTGCCACCCTCTTAATTTCTGCACATCTTCACTCTGTTGTATCTTACAACAAAGCAAGCATGTGACACGTATTCTGCAGACAGATCCACGGGCGTCTCTGTGGGTAAAAGAAAAGGAGAGAAACAAACAAGTAGGCAAGGGCTTAGCTCCCCTCACGGTTTGTTAGCACAAAATTACCTTCAATGAGGTTTTTCAACAGAGGAATCATCCAGGGATCAGTTCGGGCAGTGACTTGTATATCAGAGTTCAATGGCAGATTAAAAACTGCCGTGGGTACCTTGTGCAGAAAAGGAATTTAATCCAGGGAATTAGGTGCTTGCAAAATTGTGTGAGGGGTGAGAAAGGCAGGCTTTAAGTAGGACCTTTAGGACTGATTCTCAGGATGACTCTGTAGAAGTGATCCTGCATACTTTTTGGTGTTCACCTATCAGCTATGTTTGTTTGTTTCTTTTCGCTTAAGAGGCTTTATTGGAAGTGAACCTGCTTTCTTCTCAAAGCGAGCCCTGTTCATATAACCTAGAAACTCACAAAACGGTGCAATCCAAGAGGTTTAAATCTCTGTGTTCAAGGACACCTGTGAACCTGCCCAGGCCGTCAAGGGTGTGTGTATCCAAACGGCCCCGCTCAGGACAGACACTGTTGGCAACTGTGGGACAGGTTGATTCTTTATTGCAGGACCTTCTTGTGCCTCGCGGGAGGGTTCACAGCATCCCTGACTTCTGCCCACTGGATGTGTGAGAGCGCATCCTCAGTCATGACCATCAAAAAGATCTCCAGGGGATTTCCCCAGTGGTCCAGTGGCTAAGAGTCTACCTTGTGGTGCTGGGGACACCAGTTCGATCCCTGGTCGGGGAAGCAGGATCCCACGTGCTGCGGGACAATTAAACCTGTGGGCGGCAACTCCTGAGCCTGTGCACCATGTCAAGAGAATCCCTGCACCGCAACGGAAGACCGCAAATGATGTAATGAAGATCCCATCTGCTGCAACTAAGACCCCACTCAGCCAAATAAATAAATAAAATACAATACTTTTAAAAAGTCTCCAGACTGCTAAATGCCCCCTGGGTACAGAACGGCCCCTTAGTCAACAGCCACCGCTCTAGCCCAGGGCAGTCTAACCTCACAGTCCAGGGTTCAGGAACCTGTGGCTGTGCTGTGCTTAGCCGCTCAGTCGTATGTGACTCTTTGCAACCCCATGGACTGTGGTCCGCCTGGTTCCTCTATGGGAATTCTCCAGGCAAGAATACTGGAGTGTGTTGCCATGCCTCTTCTCCAGGAGATCGTCCCAACCCAAGGATCAAACCCAGGCCCCCCACATTGCAGGCAGATTCTTTACCATCTGAGCCACCAGGGAAACCCAAGAATACTGGAATAAATAGGCTATCCCTTCTCCAGAGGATCTTCCCAACTCAGAAATCAAATCAGGGTTTCCTGCCTGGCAGGCGGATTCTTTACCATCTGAGCTACCAGGGAAGCCCCTGGAAGCTTTTGCCATGTTGTTACTTCCTGGACAAACTGCCTGGGCTGTGATATGTGGATCAGCAGGACAGCTGCCATCCAGACCAGCCAACGCCCTGGCCCCACTTCCCACTTACTCAGCTTCACATACATTTCTCGTGTGGAGCCATCTCATGGGTGAAACCCAAAGAATTTCAAGACCCTAAGCTGCCAGGGAGCCTGGGGACAGGCGTGCTCAGCCTTCCTGTTTTTGCAGTAGCAGTAGGCACCCTACTCAAAGAAGCTGAAATAAGCCTGGAGAGACTCTATCCACCATCTTCACCACAACATGCAAACTTTTCGTTCTTGCCAAGCAAGCCAGTAGAGATGTGAATGTTAATCTGTTGAAGTGTTTTATGGTTATGCCCATTATCAGGAAGATAAATTCTTGCACGAGATGTTTTATCATTTATTGTCATCATCAGTCACGTAAACATTAACAGTACTAGCCTGCAATTTCACTGTATGTGTATGAATTTACATCTTGTCTCTCCAAGAAGCTGCAAGTTCTTTTTTTTTTTTTTTTTTTGGCAGGATCTTGGTTCCCCGATCAGGGATCAAACCTACCCTCCCTGCAATGGAAGAGAGTCTTGACCACTGGATGGCCAGGGAAATCTCCACAAGTTCTTTCAGAGTAGGACTGAGTGCTTCCCAAATGCGAGAGCATAGTTATGGGCACATTGTGGATGTTCCATAAGAATTAGTACAGATTTTTTTAAAGTAAGTTATCAGAAATCGATTCAGGAGTGCTTCTAACCACTACTGTTCAACCAGAATCTAAGAGGCCCTCTGCTATCTCTCAGGATCATTTCATAATCTCCTAATGTTGAAACAATAAGGAGCCTGTAGCACACCTATTGTTGGCATTGAATCTGAATTGAGAAATACCTTAAGAGTGTAGGAGTTTTTTTTAATTTTTCATCTTAAATACATGCTGCTATTACTCCATTTCTACCCACGATGGAGTAACAGGAACCAGAGCTAGCCTTCTGCCTGAAACAACAGCAACACACACACACACAGAAAGTATGACACTCTGCTTTTCAGGCCACTGGACATCGGGCCGTGGACAGTGATCCCTGAGAGAGGAAGCACACGAGCTGGACACTCAGTCGCCTTGGGCACTGAGCGAGTCCCAGGCCGGCACTGGGAGGAGGAACTTGGGAGAGAGAGAGCCCACAAGAGTCAGGGAGATGCGGAAGCCCTGCCCCTGACGGGGGTACAGCCCTCAGGACGGAGACCCCCAGAGGAGAGAGCTACACACAGAGAACACGGTGGGCCTTTCTGAGTCTCAGCTGAGTCCTGAGCAGCTGTATTTGGGAGGAAATGATGTGCGGCCTGGAAAGCACCATCCAAGAGCGCGAGAGGCGATGGGGCCGAGCTCACCCAGGCCCCGCCCAGGGCTGTTGGCACCAGCCAGGGCAGGAGCCTGCTGAGTCACGGGCACTGGCTGGAGCCATCAGAAGGGCCTCTGGTGGGAAGGGCGATTAGCCCTCGACGGAGCAGTGCTCAGGACTCCCTTAACAAAGCCTGAAAGGGGAAGTGAAAGTCCCTCAGTCGTGTCCCACTCTTTGCGACCCCATGGACTGCATAGTCCACGGGATTCTCCAGGCCAGAATACTGGAGTGGGTAGCCTCTCCCTTCTCCAGGGGATCTTCCCAACCCAGGGATCGAACCTAGGTTTCCCTCATTGCGGGCGGATTCTTTACCGGCTGAGCCACCAGGGAAGCCCAAGAATAATGGAGTGAGTAGCCTATCCCTTCTCCAGCAGATCTTCCTGACCCAGGAATTGAACCAGGGTCTCCTGCATTGCAGGCAGATTCTTTACCAACTGAGCTACCAGGGAAGCCCCAACAAAGCCTAAAAGCAACACCCCAAAGGATCGCAGTGTTTACAACAAACTTAACTGCCTCCTGGAGCAGAGTCCAAGATATTACAGAATAGCAGAACACCCAAGGAGGCAAAGTTCACAGTGTCCGACATTCAGTAAAAAACAAACACCGGCCATGCAAGGAAGAAAAATATGACCCATATTAAGGAGATCTAGCAATAAGTCCAGACAGATGCAGAGCTGACATGGGTGCCCGAATCAGCAGTAATTATATTAATAACTGCATTCCAGACATTCCAAAGTTAGGTAGAGACATTTGTTGGCCTTCTTCCCTTCTTTGCCTCTTGGATAATTCGGTCCCAAAACCATTAGTGGGGCCAAAAAAGGTGGTGTCTGTGTAGGGAGCTGGGGCTGGTGCACGTCTGGGGTCAGAGCCCTGGCAGGAGACAAGGACAGCCACAGGGTGGGGTCAGTAACTGGAGATTGATTACATGGGGAGGCGGGGCTTTATTCAGAAAGTGAATGAATGGAGGGAAATGGAAATCAGCTTCCTCATTGTCAGAAAAGGGAGTTGCAAAATGGGAAGGGAGGAAATTGGATGAATTAGAGGTATTGATGAGAACTCAAGTTGGATAATAAAATGAACGTAGATATGGATATATATCTGTGTATGTGGTCGGACACACACGTGTGTACATATATATGGGAATATATAATGGGCTTCCCTGGTGGTTCAGGCCATGAAGAATCTGCCTTCAATATGGGAGACCCAGATTCGATCCCTGTGTAGGGAAGATCCCCTGGAGAAGGGAATGGCAACCCACTCCAGTGTTCTTGCCTGGCCGGCTACAGTCCATGGGGTCGCAGAGAGTCAGACAAGACTGAGCAACCAACTCAACGCTTTCATACATAGGGACTACATGTATGTGCTGCTGCTGCTGCTGCTAAGTCGCTTTAGTTGTGTCCGACTCTGTGTGACCCCATGGACGGCAGCCCACCAGGCTCCCCCGTCCCTGGGATTCTGCAGGCAAGAACACTGGAGTGGGTTGCCATTTCCTTCTCCAATGCATGAACCTATATATCTGTGCCTACTATGTCACTTCAGTCATGTCTGAATCTTCTGAGACCCCATGCACTGTAGCCCACCAGGCTCCTCTGTCCATGGGACTTTGCAGGCAAAAATACTAAAATGGGGTGCCTTGTCCTCCTCCAGGGGATCTTCCTGACCTAGGGATTGAACCCACATTTCTTAATGCCTCCTGCATTGGCAGGCAGAGTATTTACCACTAGCGCCACCTGGATATCCACATACACGTATATGTGTACATCCACTGAGAGGGTCTGGGAGCAGCCTCACCCCAGTGTCATGGAGATTCTTTTGACTAAAGCTCAAAAAAGTCACACATCCACAGAGGACAAACCTCAGATCCAGATAGTGCTCGGTATTTGAGCAAATTTTCGTCTTTGAGGAAAGGCTTAAATCTTTACAAGTCATAAAGACCAAAAAAACATGCCAATAAACACTACATTTCTATACATGAAAAATGTATTTTATGGGCATTAATTTATTTGTCACATTTAAAAATAATAGAAAAATCAAGTGTATGCTTTGGGTTAGTCCTGGGATCCAATTTCAGCTCTAACATTTGCTAAGTCTGTGACCCCAAGGAATCATTGGAACTGAGTCTCAGTTTCCTCAAATGTAAGGTATACACACTTAGCAGTTAGGGTTTTGTGTTGTAGACTGTGTATATTCCCACAGCGTCTGGCATGAG
This sequence comes from Capra hircus, assembly GCF_001704415.2. Classification (NCBI taxonomy): domain Eukaryota; kingdom Metazoa; phylum Chordata; class Mammalia; order Artiodactyla; family Bovidae; genus Capra; species Capra hircus. The sequence goes on along the minus strand of NC_030834.1, from coordinate 8,627,629 downwards.
ATAAATGCTCAGCAGATAAGAGCTGGGAGCACATTGGTCAGAGAAGGCAATGGCACCCCACTCCAGTACTCTTGCCTGGAAAAATCCCATGGACGGAGGAGCCTGGTGGGCTGCAGTCCATGGGGTCGCTAGGAGTCAGATACGACTAAGCGATGTCACTTTCAATTTTCACTTTCATGCATTGGAGAAGGAAATGTCATCCTACTCCAGTGTTCTTGCCTGGAGAATCCCAGGGACTGGGGAGCCTGGTGGGCTGCCGTCCATAGGATTACAGAGTCACACACGACTGAAGAGACTTAGCAGCAGCAGCACATCATTGGTGAGGTGCGTAACCTGGATAGGTTTTTACTATTTAGGTTGAACAGGGAAAGAAAGATGAAGAGGGGCAAAGACATTGGAGCAAAAAGTATCAATTAATTCAGACAACAAATGACTTTTAAGAAGGAACTAGACATGCCCAGAAAGAGGAAGATGTTCCACAGAGTATGGAGGGAGGAATGCAGCTCCCAGGTGGGCAAGATCTGGAGACAGCAGGCACGTCAGCCCTGGGTCTGGTTGACCCAAAGATGCAGGAAGGATGTGAGAGTGATTCAATGCTGAGAGCTTCAGTAGAAGCTAGTCTATGCCCAAGAATGCTGGGCATTTCCCTACAGCAGAGAATCTTATATCTGTGACTTGTAGCCCAACCAACCATACCACATCCAGATATCCGATCATCGAGGGTACCCTCTGATTTAGAGGAGTCACCCATTGGATTGCTCTGTGTTCAAGCCAGCTTCTGCTGCCCTGGGTTTCCCACATGAACATGGCTTTTTGTTGCTTGATGAGGAGTATTTAAGAGTGAGGAGCTCTTGCTGACATGAATGAAAGTTTGGTACATGTAAATTCCCTGGAGCATTTCCCCAGCATCCAATAGACATCCGACACCCCACAGCCTAAAGTGGGCTCAGGAAACACGCTGGGAAAATGGATGATTCCAAAGACGTTAGTGAAAGTTGCTCAGTCGTGTCTGACTCTTGGTGACCCCATGGACTGTAGCCTGCCAGGCTCCTCTGTCCAGGGAATTCTCCAGGCCAGAATACTGGAGTGGGTAGCCATTCCCTTCTCCCTTCATCCCTTGGGTTGATTTTGCCAATCCAGGGATGGAACCCAGGTCTCCTGCATTACAGGCAGATTCTCTAACGTCTGAGTTACCAGGGAAGCCCCCAAAGAGGTGAAAGGAATGGTAATTATTTAATGAGAAAATGCTTAAGTCAATAACCTCCCTCCCACTCAAAAAACTAGGCAAAGAAAGGACAACTGTAAAGAAAATGGATCTCTAGACCACAATCTCAGAGACTGGATTTTTCTCTTCCAGTTTTATTGGGATCTAGTTGACACACAGCACTGTAGATGTGTAAAGACCACAGATGATGATTTGACTCACATACATCATCAAGTGATTATCACAGTAAGTTGGGTGAGCATTCATCATCTCATAGATACATAATTAAAGAAATGGAAGACAATTTTTTTTCTTGTGATGAGAACTTCAGAGATTGGATTTTGACATAACTTTTCTTTGACTTGAATCAGAAGTGTTTCCATGCTGTCTCTTACGTGGTAGGACTTAATTAAAAGTTACTGCAGATCTGGAGGTTTCACCCCTCAAAACAGTGAAGATTGAAAGCTAGCTTTAATGTTCCCTGTAAAAAGGTAGAACTTGTTTCTCCTCCCAGAAGGGTGGGGTGGAGCTGGGAGCTGTTTCTCAACCAGCGTGTCTTGGCACTTGTGTTTCCAGGACTGTTTATGACATCCTGTCATCTTGGGTATATTCCATAATCCATTTTTTCACAGTTCTGCACAGGGGAAGCAGAGCTTGTGGTAACTGTTGTGGAGAGGAAAAAAGAGAACACACAGATTAACTAGGAAATAAGGTTCTAAGTGGGAGGTGTGGGAACTGGAATTGACCACTAAGAAAAGCAATGGAATCACCTTTCCTAGAAAATGATGAAAATACAGCAAATATTAATCTGTAGAAGGTAATGAGTTTATTAAGATGAGTTCATTAACGCTATGGCAGGCCCCAAAGAAGTGGTAAATAAAGCCCAGTGTTATTCCCATTGAACTCTGAGACCGTGGGTTGGTCCTTGAGCAGCCTTAGGGCTGGCAGTGGGGAGGAGGGGGCATGGAGCTTCTGGAGAAGTCAAGGAAAGCCTGAGACTCCACAGCGCCGGACTGGGACTGGGAAGACCACCCAGCCCACCAACAACACAGATATCAAGGGCAAGGAGAGTAGCCACGTGTGAAGGCAGAGAGACCTGGGGAAGTGTGAGAGCTCCGGAGGGCGGCGGGGCCCTGTGGTTCAGAGGACCTGCCCCTTGGGGTGGGTGGTGGGGAGCAGGGACTGAACACTGTGTGCAGCATCGAGGCATCTCGGCCTTGCGGGCAGTGTTGAGAAGTTTGGGCTTACGGATGTGAACCTATGCATTGAGAAGGAGAGCCACCTGTAATACAGCACCCAAGGAAATGTCCCCCTGGATCGCTGTCTTCAGAACTAGTACACACGAACCCTGAGATCGTGGACGCTTAAGCCAGTCTATCTGGGCTCCAGTCCCAGCTCCGAGACTTACCAGCTGTGAACACTTGGGTCCTAAACCATTATAAGCTCTCAATGCGTTCATTTTCTCACCTGTAAACGGAAGGTACAATAGTACCGATTTTACAGGATTGTTGGAGATTAAAGGAACTAATCTGTGGGAAGTGCTTAGAACCGAGCCTGGCATGCAGAAAGCACACGAGGCGGTTGCTGTCACATACTGGGGAGATTTTGTGGGATTTTGATTCCTGGAAGAGGAAGCTGTTTTGTAGTATTACTGAGGTTTCCTTTCCTTTTTGTGTGTGCTCTGGATGATGCCTGGGTGCCTGGGAAGAGCTTAGAGAATGAAAGAAGGAAGGGAAATACCCAGGGACCCAGTCGCCCCACCGTGTCAGCTCACAGAGCCACTGTATCCAGTGGGAGGATCGGGAATCAGGGTTCCCCTGGTGACACCTTCCCAAAGGGCTGGAATGTAGCAGCATCTCCACCAGGAAACTGAACTGGAGGATCAAGGCTGACTTGCCCCTAAGCTCACATGGGAGACTCAGAGATAGCTGAGGGAGCCTTTGTGGGAGAGCTGTCAGAGGGACACCCAGTTGTGAGATGCTGTCTCAAAGCCACTGTAACGTAGGTGTTCTCCTTGGTGATCTAATCATTCCCAGAGGACATTCCTGTTACATAATATAGTATTTGCAGCTGTTATTTCTGCATGGCATCATTACAGGTGAATTTCAGCTTTTTTGTGTGTTTATCTAGGTTGCCCAGTTTTTTCTTTCTTTAAACCTTGATTTATTTGTTTACTTGGTTATTTTTTTAACTTTTTGTCTTATATTGGAGCATAGCCTGGAGAATCCCCTGGACAGAGGAGCCTGGCAGGCTCCAGTCCATGGGGTCACCAAGAGTCAGACACGACTGAGCGGCTAATGCTTTCACTACTTCCACAGGTGAATAACAACATTGTGAGAGTTTCAGGTGCGCCGTGCAGGGACTCGGCCCTTCATATACATGTGTCCCTTCTTCCGCCAACTCCCCTCTCATCCAGTCTCTCACATGTCACTGAGCAGAGTTCCCTGTGCTATACACTAGGACCTGGTGGCCCAGTTTTTATAATGTGCATATAGTAAGAAAATTTTTATTACATTTTGTTCTCAGTTCAAAGCAAAAGTTAGGAGCTTGTGGTGGAGAGTCAGGGTGGTTTTGTTAAAGGATTCCAGGCAGGGGAGTGAATTGACCAAGCCTGAGGGAACTCGGGTGGGCGCAAGCTAGAGGGGATGAGGATGAGACAGAAGAGTCCAGCAAGGGGGTGTTTGCAACAGAGGAGAAAATGACCAACGCTTTGGTGTCAGGAGTGGAGAGGTAAGGACACATAAAAGGAAGCTTTAGGAGTCAGACTGCCTGGATCACACAATAAGGGAGAGAAGACCAGGGAAAAGGCATAAAATTCTCTCTGGCCTCCTGGCGGCCCTTCACACCCACCTGCTGTGGCCTTCTGAGAGCAGACACACTTGGATTCTGTTGCTCATCACCAGATGCAGCTCCGTCCTGCTGAACAGCACCCCACGCGTGAGCAAGGTCACAGAAGAGTATGCTGCTCCCCGCTCCTGGCAGGGGATTCCGCTGTGTGGCCAGAAAAATCAGCCACGCAAGGACCTGTCAAATGGTCTCCCCATCTTAACCGGGTCTCCGCTTTGCTTCTTATTTCCACTGTAATGGCTGCAGAGTCCAGGAAATTTGGGATTTCTCATCCAAGTAGTAATCCTCGTGAAGGATAAACTCCTCAGAGGCAATGCAAGTCGTGGCACGCGGCAGGAAGGTGGGTGGGCCTGTGGGCACACGCAAGCCCAGATGCTCTTGTTGGCTTCATAGACGTTCTGAAGGGAGGCACTGCAAGCCTCATGGGACTCCACCAAAGCAACTCGGCCAGTGCAGCCAGGTTCCAACAGGTGTGGCCCCTCCTCACACCTAGAGAATGCTGACATTCCCAGATACGGACACATTTGAAACTCCCATGCATGGCGCACGGTGACTGTGGCCACATACCTTTCAGTCCATGAACTGCCACCCCCGTGGGTTCCCTTCAGCCTTGTTGGGCGACCATCTGCAAGTCCCTTTGAAGACCCTGAACTGCCCTCAAGGACATTCATTTCAGTACTCAACTGGCAGTTTAAAGCACACAATCTTTCCTAACATGGGATCATGGGACCAAATGGCCCCAGATATATTTAGTTAGTGGAAAATAACTTATGGCACATACACCAGAGGGTAAATGACTGGACTTGGACAGAGGTAGTCTCAATTTGAAAAACTTTCACTGACTCTATCTCTTTTTCTGGATGGATATGTGGAACCTTGAACTGCCGTCACTTCTGCGTTCAAACCTCCAGGCACTTGCAGGATCCACTCTGCTCATTGCTTTTGGGAGCTGCTAGAAATTTTTTTTTTTTTTTAATTCCACTCAAAGTCCTCTCTCCTCTCACAGGCTCTCCTTCTAGCTGGGTTTGGTAGTGAGGGTGTTCAGCTCATACCTTTAGGGAACACACTTGGGCCACCTCATGATAACTTTAATTTGCTCCTCCTGAGCTCTCTCACCCCCTGACTCCTGGGGCCCAATTTCTTTATCAGCCAAGGGCAAAAGCTTTACAAGTGTCCCCTAGGAAAAGAGTCTATAGCACGGGCTTGTGGAAGACAGTTTTTCCACGGGCTGACGGTGGGGAGGATTTCAGGATGATTCAAGCAAATTAATTTATTGCGCACTTTATTTCCATTTTTATTACATCAGCTCCACCTCAGATGATCAGGCATTAGATCCCGGAGATTGGGGGACCCTGTTCTAGAGCAGCTGATCCAGCCCCACCCCCACCAATCGTGTATCAGCAAAGCTTGAAACACATGAGTTTCAATAGTCCGGGCTCTGCTGGGGACATGCTGATGGGTCTTGAGATCCAGGGTGCTAAGCAAGCTTAGTGGTGGGAGTCAAGGACCCCCCGTGCTCCCCAGAGCTCTCTGGGTGTTTGGGGAGTCGTGTGCATGATTGTGAAGTACTCCTCAGCACCAAGTCCTCTTCTTCAGCCCAGACCAGGAACCTGTGTATTCCCTTGTGGTCACGGACCCAAAAACTCTGTCTTCCTTCCCGCTTCTCAGCAGCTGCCACCTCCACTCTAAACCTGGGGTGATTTTTCTGCATCCTCGCCTCCCCCTAAGCCTGCTGACCAAGGAGCACAAATGGCCCACTTAACTTCAGAACTGCTCCCCGCAAAGGAGCACACAGGACTTTGGGGATCGATTCCTGACTGTGGTGCAGAAAACGTGGAGAGGTTTCCGAAAAGTTGGAATTTTGTCAATTAGCGTCTCCTGATCTGACGCGCCTAAGAGCCTTTGGAGCTGGCTAAGGCTTCACCCCACTACGTGGACTCCGAGGGTAGTTCCCTCTTTTTTAAAACGTTTATTTTATTATAGTTGACTGACAGTGCTGTATTCATTTCTGCTGAACAGCAAAAGGATTCAGTTATACATACATTCATTCCTTTTTAATATTCTTTCTTAAAAATTGTTTGTTTCTGGTTGTGTTGGGTCTTCATCGCTGCACACAGGCTTTCTCCAGCTGCAGCAAGCAGGGGCTACTCTTCATCGGGGCACTCGGGCTTCTCACTGAGACAGCTTCTCTTGTGGACCACAGGCTCTGGGACAACGGGCTTCGGTCATTTCGGTCCGGGGGCTTTAGAGCGCGGCTCACTAGTTGTGGCATGCGGGCTTAGTGGCTTCGAGGCACGTGGAATCTTCCCAGACAAGGAATGGAGCCACTGCCCGCTGCTTTTGCAGGTATGTTCTTATCCCCTGTACCACCAGGAAGTCCTCCTTTTAAAATATTCTTTTCCCTATGGTTTATTACAGGTTATTGATAAGCTATTGAATATAGTTCCCTGTGCTATACAGTAGGGCCTTGTTTATCCATTCTCTCACAACAGTTGGCATCTGCTAAACTCAAACTCCCACTTTGTTCTTCCCCACCCCCTTCCCCTGGGCAACCACAGGTTCCTTCTCTGTGTCTGTGAGTTTCTGTTTCACAGATAAATTCACTTGTGTCATATTTCAGATTCCACAAATAAGTTACATCATATGGTATTTGTCTTTCTCTGCCTGACCTATTGCACTTAGTATGCTAATCTCTAGATCCATCCATGTTGCTGCAAATGGCATTATTTCATTTTTTTCTTTTTTTATGTCTGAGTACTACTCCACTTTATACCACATCTTCTCAATCCATTCATCTGGACATTTGGGTTGTTTCTATTTTGGCTATCGTAAATAGTGCTACTATGAGCATGGAGGTGCATACATCTTTTTGAATTAATGTTTTTGTTTTCTTTGGATATATACCCAGGAGTGGAAATGTTGGGTCATATGGTTGGTCTACATTTAGTTTTTTGAGGGCCCTCCATACTGTTTTCCATAGTGGCTGCACCAATTTACATTCTCATCAACAACGTGGAGGGGTGGTCTCAAGGGTGATTTTTGCTACCCTCTTACTTTCCTCCAACTGTTAGCCCCCGTGAGTACCTCTTGGAAACCCCCTTTCTAACCTCCAAATGTAAGCTGAACATATTGCCTTGCTTCATATGGGAAATTTCCATCTCTAGAATCATCTCTTCTGGGTGTTTAGTGCTTTGTGGAATATCCTCCCTTCTAAGAACCCACCTCAGACTCTCAGAGGGGAGGATGGTTATTCCTATCATTTTCACTCTTCTCACCTGTGGGAGGCAGAGAATTACTCCCATCAAAGATGTCCACATCTGTGATGGCTGGTCTGTGTGTCCACTTAGTTGGACTATATACCCAGTTATTTAATCAAATACTAATCTAGGTTTTGCTTTGAGGGCACTTCATAGATGTAGTTATCATCTACAATCAGTTGACTTTAAGTAAAGGATATGATCCTCAATAATATGGAGGAACTTCAATTGCAGGCCTTAAGAGCAAAAACTGAGATTTGCAACAGAAGAACAAACTCTGCAAAAAGAACTATTCAAATCACAAAGTCCAAAGGGTGGCAAAGTCAAATCTGATACAGAAGACTCAAGCCCTAATGTCTGAGGAATCTGAGACAGAAAGCATACAGCCATCCTCATGTGAATCACGTTTTTATAAAATTTGTTTGTTTTATATTCATTTTAATAAAATACATCATTCATTTATAAAGCATGCATTAGTATTAAATGTTATGATGTTCCAGGGCTGGAACATGGACCTGGACAGTAGCTTAGTTGAAGACAGTCCAGAATATGCAGGAATCAAGAACTTGGGGGAGAGCAGTGCCCAGTCTTGGGAACTAGAGACTGGCAAGAGCTGTCAACTGGGCTGAGGCTCAAGGCTGGGCTCCACCTCCAGGTTACCTGGACTGAAGGCATGTGCTGCAGATGGGCTGCCTGTGGACAGATGCAGAGAAGCGCGTAATCTCAAGTCCTGCCTCAACCTGCCCCCAGCGCACTCCAACTTCAGAATTAGACACCCAGCTCTCGTCCCCTGATAGGAAAAACTTGCTTTTGAAAGTTTGAGACCTGTTGCAGAAACCTATTGCTGTATAATAAACCACCCCAAATGTACAGTGTAAAATAATACCCATTTTATCATGTTTATTGACTGTGCGGCTAGGTATTCGGACAGCACACAGTACTCCACCATGTCTGGGACCACAGTGGAGAACTGAAAGGTTGATAGTGACTTGTATGGCTGGAGGCTGGAATCATTTATTCACTTACATGTCTGGCACCTGGGCTGGGAAAATTCAAAGGATGTAGCATTTAGACGGTCACCTAGGCCCCCCCCCACGTCACTTGAGTTTATCATAGCATGAAGGCTGGGTTCCCAGAATAAGTATCCTGAGAGGGTAAGTAAGGAGAGCAAGGATTCTAGAGAGACAGAGGATGCTTGGCCTTGCTGACCTCACCACCGAGGTCAGGAAGCTTCGCTTTCACCTTATTCTGCAGGCACAGGTGAGTCAAAGAACTCAGTCCACATTCAAGGGGACACAAATTAGACTCTACTTCTCCTAGACTCTACTTCATCCGTGCCCCACCGTGTCTTGTCTTAGGCCAGTGTCTCATCCAGGAACTACAAATTCCACCACCTGTCATTTACCAGTTCCTCCTCTTTATCCTCCTGGCTTCCAGGGACCCTCCAACTTCAGGACCTCACCGTAACCAACTCTCTGGTGCCTAAATGTACCTGCTACTCACCTACCTCCTCTCAAACCCGCCCTGCAACTGCTTCTTCACTCTTCTGATGGAGGCCAATAGACACCACACATCTGACCCCTTTCAACTTTGCAACTTAGCCCCAAGGACAATAGACAGGGTCCTGGAACTCCTGTTTCTAGCCTAAGCTGGTCTGGTAGGATCATCACTTCTAAGGACCTACAGGCACTTCTGGGTCTGGTGGTGCCTTTCCCTTTAAGACTTACTTCCTACCTGATGGCCAGGACACGACGGCCAAATGTGAAAAAGACCTTGCTCTTCCGAAAGCCTGGTGTCCATAGTACTGATCGCCTGATCTTAGCCCATGTCTGCACCTCATCACATCTTTGCCTGCTCTGTGACTGAGCCCAGCTGGCCCCAACCATTTCTGGATATCCGTGTCCACCCTAGTCTCCCCCTAGTCCTTGGCTTACTGCTTATAATCTTCAGGCTCAGCCAGTCTGACCAACAGGAGAGATGACCTTCTGCTTGGTCCAGGCATGATCTCCATGTATCATCCACGTGCACCTGGGCCTCTGAATGCCACTCTGGTGGCTGGAAGTTCAGATAGCCCATGAACTCCTGGCCCTCAGACCCTGGCAGCCCTTCAACATCACAGCTACCCTGGGAGGGAACTGAAAATCTGATGAAGCAAGTGGGAGACAATGGGAGAACCATGCCCTTCCGAGCTCTGCGGGGATTCCTGTTTAGCAGGATAGCTTGAGAACATACAGTGGAGGGAACCCGCTTTAACAGCCATGGAGACCCCTCTCCTCTTCACAAGGGGGCTGTAAGAGCCAGAAGTTCTGACCTGTCCCAGCAGAGCCAGCCCGGGGGCGGGCAGCCCATTCTCCATGGTGGAGCCAGTGTGGTGGGCGTCAGCATAGTTGTGTTAGGATTGCATAACTGGGCAGGGTTTCTTACCTGAACTGCCACATCAGAAATTACACTGGTGAGATATAAGTCTAAGCCAAGTCCTTGAAGGAGAGCCAAAAATCAAGGCACAGGGTTCTAGAAAGGCCTAAGGGTACCCCGTGTGATGAAACTGCTTAGAGCCCAAAGAGGGAAGGAAGCCTGGTGGAGACTGGCAGTGGCCAAGTGCCCACACACCTGCCTGCTGGCTCCCACGTTCCTGGTCTATTGCTCCGGGCTGGAGCTGCGCCTGGCACAGCTCTCAGGACCCCTGCACCATCCATAGCATTTCTTACAAGCTGTACAAACTGACACGGAGGCTCCAAGTCATTCCCTATCTCAGGGGACGTGGTCACATTTCAAAGCACACAACCCCCACTGCCCACACCTCCAGCTCAGTGTGACCATCTACCCAGCTAATGGTCAGGTGTGGAAAGGGTGCCTTGATACCGCTTAGCCTCACAGCCAACAGGCTCAGCCATGTCTCTTAGGCAGAACTCTCTACGGCCTCCATTCCTGGCTCTGCTCTGAATTCACCTGTACTGGATCGCGGTCGCCTTAACTTCTCTCCAGACCACGTGCCTCCCCCCACGGCTGGTTACAGAGTTCCAACTTCTCATAGGGAACTCGTCCTGTGTGTTTCAGGTGGGGTCAGGGCTCCATCTTCCACTGAAGCCCTGGCCAGACGAAGCAGGTCTGGAGAATTCTGTCGCACCATCCCCTGGTCTTCACGGTTGATACAGGAAAAAGCATTGACCCAAACCAGGCCAACCAGTCAAAGACTTGGGACTTTTCCCAGTGCTATGAAAGAAAAAGTGTTTTCTTTTCTGTGAGATCATGAGCTGAAGGATGAGGAAAACACAGCCTCATCTTTAGCGATCTTTGCATCCAAAAGGAAAGAGCGTGGCTGTGACGGAAATCAACATCAAGGACAGGAAACGAAGGAGAGGAATAGGAGGTGGAGTCCTGAGGACAAGTTTAAGTCTTGGACGAGTTATGCCTGAAGAGAGGTGGCTTCATTTTTTTTCCCCTCTCTTTTATATTCTTTCTTAAAACAAAGCTTTTTAAAAACTGGAGTATAGTTGTTTCACGATGTTGTGTTAATTGCTGCTGGACAGCAAAGTGATTCCGTTATATGCATATATACATTCTTTTTCTCATTCTTTTCCATTATGGTATATCTCAGGATATTGAATATAGTTCCCGGTGCCATACAGTAGGACCTTGTTGTTCATCCATTAAAGTCATTCTTGACTTCTCCTTCTCTCACACTTACAGCCAACCTTTTGGCAAATATTTCTGGCCTCGTCTTCAGTTATATAGAGAATCCAATGCCTTCCACTCTCTACCCAGGCTGCCCTGGTCATTCCTCACCTTAATTACCAAAGTAGGTTTTCACCTGGAATCCCTGCTCCAGCCTGGCCTCCTTCCAACCTCCCTGCCGCTCCCAACTGGTAAAAGAGGCGGAAACCAAGCAACTAGTTCTTGAAGGCAGGAGGAGGCACATGGAGGCAGGAGGGACCAAGGGAAAGACCCCCACCCCGTGTTAGAGATAAAAGAATGTTTCACAAGCCGATCCCAAACATACAGCACTCCAAACACAGAAGATAAAAAGAAATGCTAGTGGCCCAGGAACAATGAGGGGAGTGGAGGTGTCGGGAAGACATAACAGGGCCCTCCTTTCATTGGTATTCTTTTTATAGCTTTACTGAGTGTAGCTCATTTAAAGTACACGATTCAACGGTCATCATTCACAGAGTTGCGCCAGCATCACCACCGTCTAATTTCAGAGTGTTTTCACCTCCCCCCAGAGGAACCCCGTACACATCCCTTCCCATTTCCACTCTCCCTCACCCCAACTCCAGTCTTCCCTCTGTCCCTATGATTTACCTGTTCTGGATATTTCGCACCAGTGGCATCACCTGATGTGCGACCTTTCTCACGGGCTTCTCTCACTTAGCACAGTGCTCTCGAGGTTCCTCGTGTTGTAGTGCACGTCAGTACTTGTCCTTCCTGCCATGGTGTGGGTGCTGATTTTGTTTATCTCCTCAACAGCTGATGGATATTCGGGTTGTTTCCACTTCTTTGGCTTTTATGAATAATGAATATTCATTTACCAGTTTTTGTGTGAACATATGTTTTCAATTCTCTTGGGTATATATACCTGGGGATGCAATTGCTGGGTCACATGGTTTATTCTATGTTTAATCTAAATAAAGCACAACCGAACTGATTTCCACAGCAGATGGAGCATTTCACATTCCCACCAGCCGTAGAGAGTCTCATTTCTCCACATCCTCACCAATACTTGCTTTGCTTTGTTTTGTATCATCTTCCTAGTGGGTATGAAGTGGTATCTCACTGTGGTTTTGGTCGGCATTTTCTTGTTGACTAATGACCTTATGCATTAATATGCATAATGACCTTATGACTAATGACAGATATGCAGATGACACCACCCTTACGGCAGAAAGTGAAGAGGAACTAAAAAGCCTCTTGATGAAAGTGAAAGTGGAGAGTGAAAAAGTTGGCTTAAAGCTCAACATTCAGAAAACTAAGATCATGGCATCTGGTCCCATCACTTCATGGGAAGTAGATGGGGAAACAGTGGAAACAGTGTCAGACTTTATTTTTGGGGGCTCCAAAATCACTGCAGATGGTGACTGCAGCCATGAAATTAAAAGACGCTTGCTCCTTGGAAGGAAAGTTATGACCAACCTAGATAGCATAATCAAAAGCAGAGACATTACTTTGCCAACAAAGGTCCGTCTAGTCAAGGCTATGGCTTTTCCAGTGGTCATGTATGGATGTGAGAGTTGGACCATAAAGAAAGCTGAGCGCCGAAGAATTGATGCTTTTGAACTGTGGTGTTGGAGAAGACTCTTGAGAGTCCCTTGGACTGCAAGGAGATCCAACCAGGCCATCTTAAAGGAAATCAGTCCTGAATATTCATTGGAAGGACTGATGCTGAAGCTGAAACTCCAATACTTTGGCCACCTTATGCGAAGAGTTGACTCATTGGAAAAACCCTGATGCTGGGAGGGATTGGGGGCTTGAGGAGAAGGGGACGACAGAGGATGAGATGGCTGGATGGCATCACCAACTCAATGGACGTGAGTCTGAGTGAACTCCGGGAGTTGGTGATGGACAGGGAGGCCTGGCGTGCTGCGGTTCATGGAGTTGCAAAGAGTTGGACACGACTGAGCGACTGAACTGAACTGAAGGTATTTCTACATTTAATTTTTTTAGGAACTGCCATACTATTTTTCACAGTGGTCACACCATTTTATATTCTCACCAGTTGTGCAAAAAAAAAAAAAAAGTTTCAATTTCTCCACAGCCTGCCTAACACATTTCACTTTATTTATGAAACTGTCTGAATGAGTGTGAGGTGATAACTCATTGTGGCTATGCTATGCATTTACATGATGTTTAGTGATACTGAGCTTCATTCATAGGCTTGTTGGCCATTTGTATGTCATCTTTGGCAACATTTTCCATCCAGGTCTTCTGTCTAATTTTTAATTGGTGGTGGTGTTGAGTTGTAGTTCTTTATATATTCTAGATATTAACTCATCGCTGATAAGCTAAGCAATATACTGGGCAACACTTTTTTTCTTGAATAACTTTGTTTCTCCTGAGGTCAATACTTATATTCTTCTTTGTTGGCTTGCTCAGGTTCCTATGTACCCAAATCATTTTTCGTTCACTCTCTGAAAGTTATACCCCCCTCCTTATTATTTCCCCTTCTGTGATGCCTCTTCTTCCTCCCCCCTTCTTCTTTCCTTACTTCCTCCCTCTGCCCCTCCCTTTTTGTCTCTTTCTGCCTTCCTTCCCCCGCCACCTCCCTTTTTCTTTCTCTTCCTCTTTCCCTTTTTCCCTATGTAAATTTTAGGCATTTCATTTCCTATCTGTGAGTTGGTTTCCATTCTTGGGAACTGGGTACCCCAGTGAGTTCTTTCCATTTAGATCCTCAACCCCTTCAGTACTGGGAAATTTACTAGATTAAAAAAATTTCCTTCTTACCCTTTTCTCTCTTCTCTACAGTATTTCTCTTAGTGAGACGTTAGGCTTCCCACACTGGTCTACTAATTTTTAGAATATTTTCTCTGCTTGTTTTAGTAAGATAAACACTTAAGTCTTATGCACTTAATCAAGAGGTTTCTTATAGAGTGGGAGATTGAAATTAGGGTGTTTATTATAGTAACATGAAAAAATATTAGACAATAAACTGAGAAAACTCATGGTCTAATTGGCTGAATGCAAATGTTCATTAGTCCTGTCATATTCTTTCTTATTTAATCGCATTTGTGCTGAAAGGGCTAACACATGGATTGAATAGAAATAAGTGGGTAGTTCAGCAGTGGTGGGAAGAAATGCCCATGGATGCTTATTCTGGAGATGAGAGAAGAAGGAAGAGGAGGCCTTACGTCTGTATGAGGTTGAGGCCCTTTCAGAACTTCTGACGGATGAAAGCCTACCAAGAGGGCAATCTGGGAGTCAGAAACAAGGAGTGACAACTTAAAATTGAATATGGAGGAAAAAAAGAATAGTCCATTCACACACACACACAACCAGTGTTATTACCATGCTCTGAGAATCTTAGGCTAATACTGGGAAATATTTTATTAGAAAATGTCCACATATTATCCCCAAAGTGTTTTGAAGCTTAGGAAAAGATCATTGACATTATTTTAGACTGTGAACCCTACCCTGTGGTTTTTAAAATTTTTATTTTATTGAAGTAAAGCTGATACACGATGTTCTGTTAATTTCTGCTGTATAGCAAAGTGATTCAGTTTACATATATGTAATGTGCTATGTTGGAGAAGGCAATGGCACCCCACTCCAGTATTCTTGCCTGGAAAATCCCATGGACGGAGGAGCCTGGAAGGCTGCAGTCCATGGGGTCACTGAGGGTCGGGCACGACTGAGCGACTTCACTTTCACTTTCATGCATTGGAGAAGGAAATGGCAACCCACTCCAGTGTTCTTGCCTGGAGAATCCCAGGGACGGGGGTGCCTGGTGGGCTGCCGTCTATGGAGTCGCACAGAGTCGGACACGACTGAAGTGACTTAGCATAGCATAGCATAGCAATGTGCTATGTAATATATACATGTAATATGTGTCTATGTAATATATGTATTGTTTTTCATATTCTTTTCCAGTATAATTTATCACAGGATATTGGCTCTAGTTCCCTGCGCTGTACAGTAGGGCCGTGCTTATCCATTCTCTCTCTAACAGTTTGCAGCTGCGAATTCCAGCCTCCCAACCCATCCCTCCCCTTCTCTCCCCCCTCCTTGGTAACCACGCGTCTGCTCTCTATGCCTGTACGTCTGTTTCTGTTTCACAGACAGGTTCATTTGTCATATTTTAGATGCCACATATAAGTGATAAATATGGCATTCATCCTTTTCTGAGTTATTCACTTAAAACGATACCCTTAAGTCCATCCATGTTGCTGCAAATAGCATTATTTCATTCTTTTTTATGGCTGAGAATATGAGAAATAGTCCATTCTATATATATGTGTGTACCGCATCCTCTTTATCTTTTCGTTTGTCGATCCCTATCTGTGTTTTTATTATTCATAGTATCCTTATGATCTTAATGGAGGTGATCTTGTTTTGTTTTTTACAGAGGGGGATATGTATTTGAATGAAATGTTCAAATATATTTTCTCAAATATCAGTCTTATTTTGTTCCTCAGAAACTCAGAGAAAATGGAACTTCCAGATAAGAATCTAATTTTGCCCCAACATCTGACCAGACAAAAATTTCAAAACATACAGAAAATTGGAATTAAACAATGAACACCCTGATTCCCACAACCTAGGTTCTACAGTCAGAATTTAATTTTTATTGGCTTGAATTCATATTTGTCTAAGCCTCTGAGTGATGTTGCATGGAGCAACAGCTCTACCATAATTACATGGGAAATATTCTGTCCCTACTGGTAAGGCCAGTGCCTCACAAGAGCTCTGTACTGCGGCCAATTTCGTGAATGCCTTAAACAAGCCAATACAGGTCAGCTGTCAGCTGGGTGGAGGAGCTTCTGGAGAGTTCTTCCCAGCTTAAGGAAACAAAACTTCAGACTCAAAAGTCATCTGACTTGCTGCCCAAGACACCTACAGATGTTGGCTGTTATGAAAAGGTGTTGTCCATGGGCATAAGCTAGGAGCTTCTGGTTGGGTAACAAGGGAGAAAGAGCCACTGCCCTGGCCTAGAAGGTGACAGGAGGAGAGGGAAGGTAACGGGGCGACAATCCCCCAACGTGGATTTTCCTAAACATTTTACTCTAAGATCAGAGGCAACTGTCCCTGCGGACGGCACAGGGCTCTCCCCCACAGGTTCTTTCCCACACATTCACACAATCTTCTCCAGCGTTTCCAGAGCCACGGAAGCCTTTAAAGGGAAAAGGGAACACAGTTGTCTGAAATCGAAGGAACACGGTGCCGACGGCCTCTCTGAGCGGGTTCCAGCTGCCGTGTGCAGTATCACAAACTACATATTTCAGTCGTCACAGTCGCTGCATTTTGGCAAAGCCTCACATGCCCACTCCAGTGTTCTTCTTCTTCTTCTTTCTTTTACTCCAGTGTTCTTGCCTGGAGAATCCCAGGGATGGTGGAGCCTGGTGGGCTGCCGTCTATGGGGTCGCACAGAGTTGGACACGACTGAAGCGACTTAGCAGCCGCAGAAGCAGCATGTATCTTTGGCTTCTGTCTTCCTCCGGAAGTTCTTCAGTTAAGAACAACCTCCAAAGCAGAAAGATGGGTGCTCCCCGCAGGAAAAACAAATAGCTCTGTGCCTAAGGAAAACCTGTGTCAACACCGCCACCACTCTTATCCTGTAAGAACTGAAGTATAGCTCTCATTGCTAAAGCCCCTGGGGACAGCCCTGAATGCACAGCTTTGAACAGAAGTGAAAGTCCTGGGTGAATATTAAAATAAGAGAGTGGCGCTCGAAGTTTTAAATGATGCAAGTCCCTCCCTCTTTTGCCTTTCTTAAGGCAAGATCAAGGATCTGCGAATATTTTCTGCAGGGACCAAATAGCAAATATTTTTTTAAAATTTATCTTATTGAAGTATGGCTGATTTACAACGTTGTCTTAATTTCTACTGTATAGTGAAGTGATTCAGTTATACATACATTCTTTTTCATATTTTTTTCATTATGGTTTATAACAGGATATTGAAAATAGCTCCCTGTACTCTACTGTAGGACCTTGTTTATCTGTCCTATATGTAATAGTTGGCATCTGCGAATTTCAAACTCCCAATCCATCTGCCTTCCAAACTCCTCCAATCTCTGGCAACCACAAGTCCTTTCTCTATCTGTGAGTCTTTCTGTTTCATAGATAAGTTCATTTCTGTCATATTTTAGATTACACATATAAGTGATATCATGTGATATTTGGCTTTCTCCTTCTGACTTACTTCACTTAGTGGGATAACCTCTAGGTCCATCCACGCTACTGCAGATGGTATTATTTCATGCTTTTTGGTGGTATATGTATCAGTTCACTTCAGTAACTCAGTGGTGTCCAACTCTTTGTGATCCCATGGACTGCAGCACGCCAGGCCTCCCTGTCCATCACCAACTCCCAGAGTTTACTCAAACTCATGTCCATTGAGTCAGTGATGCCATCCAACCATCTCATCCTCTGTCATCCCCTTCTCCTCCTGCCTTCAGTCTTTCCCAGCATCAGGGTCTTTTCCTATGAGTCAGTTCTTCGAATCAGGTGGCAAAAGTACTGGAGTTTCAGCTTCATCATCAGTCCTTCCAATGAATATTAAGTACAGATTTGCTTTAGGATGGACTGGTTGGATCTCCTTGCAGTCCAAAGGACTCTCAAGAGTGTTCTCCAACACCACAGTTCAAAAGCATCAATTCTTCAGCTCTCAGATTTCTTTATAGTCCAACTCTCACATCCACACATGACTACTGGAAAAACCATAGCTTTGACTAGATGGACCTTTCTTGGCAAAGTAATGTCTCTGCCTCTTTAATAAACTGTCTAGGTTGGTCATAACTTTTCTTCCAAGGAGTAAGCGTCTTTTAATTTCATAGCTGCAGTCACCATCTGCAGTGATTTTGGAACAAAAAAACCCCACAAAGTCTGTCGCTGTTTCCACTGTTTCCCCGTCTATTTGCCATGAAGTGATGGGACTGGATGCCATGATCTTCATTTTCTGAATGTTGGACTTTAAGCCAACTTTTTCACTCTCCTCTTTCACTTTCAGCAAGAGGCTCTTTAGTTATTCTTCGCTTTCTGCCATAAGGGTGGTGTCATCTGCATATCTGAGGATATTGATATTTCTCCCGGAAATCTTGATTCCAGTTTGTGCTTCATCCAGCCCAGCATTTCTCATGATGTATTCTGCATATAAGTTAAATAAGCATGGTGACAGTATACAGCCTTGATGCACACCTTTACCGATCTGAAACCGGTCTGATGTTCCATGTCCAGTTCTAACTGTTGCTTCTTGACCCGCATACAGATTTCTCAGGAGGCAGGTAAGGTGGTCTGGTATTTCCATCTCTTGAAGAATTCTCCACAGCTTTTTGTGAGCCACACAGTCAAAGGCTTTGATGTAGTCGATAAAACAGAAGTAGATGTTTTTCTGGAACTCTCTTTCTTTTTCAATGATCCAACGGATGTTGGCAATTTGGTCTCTGGTTCCTCTGCCTTTTCTAAATCCAGCTTGAACATCTGGAAGTTTATGCTTCACCTGCTGTTGAAGCCTGGCGTGGAGAACTTTGAGCATTACTTTGCTAGCATGTGAGATGGTGCAATTGTGTGGTAGTTTGAGCATTCTTTGGTATTGCCTTTCTTTGGGATTGAAATGAAAACTGACCTTTTCCAGTCCTGTGGCCACTCCTAACTTTTCCAAATTTGCTGGCATATTGAGTGGAAAATTCTGAAAGAAATGGGAATACCAGACCACCTGACCTGCCTCTTGAGAAAACTATATGCAGGTCAGGAAGCAACAGTTAGAACTGGACATGGAACAACAGACTGGTTCCAAATAGTTATGTCAAGGCTGTATATTGTCACCCTGCTTATTTAACTTATATGCAGAGTACATCATGAGAAATGCTGGACTGGAAGAAGCACAAGCTGGAATCAAGATTGCCAGGAGAAATATCAATAACCTCAGATATGCAGATGACACCACCCTCATGGCAGAAAGCGAAGAATAACTAAAGAGCCTCTTGCTGAAAGTGAAAGAGGAGAGTGAAAGAGTTGGCTTAAAGTTCAACATTCAGAAAACGAAGATCATGGCATCTGGTCCCATCACTTCATGGGAAATAGATGGGGAAACAGCAGAAACAGTGTCAGATTTTATTTTGGGGGGCTCCAAAATCACTGCAGATGGTGACTGCAGCCATGAAATTAAAAGACGCTTACTCCTTGGAAGGAAAGTTATGACCAACCTAGACAGCATATTCAAAAGCAGAGACATTACTTTGCCAACAAAGGTCCGTCTAGTCAAGGCTGTGGTTTTTCCAGTGGTCATATATGGATGTGAGAGTTGGACTGTGAAGAAAGCTGAGCACCGAAGAATTGATGCGTTTGAACTGTAGTGTTGGAGAAGATTCTTGAGAGTCCCTTGGACTGCAAGGAGATCCAACCAGTCCATTCTAAAGGAGATCAGTCCTGGGTGTTCATTGGAAGGACTGATGCTAAAGCTGAACTCCAGTACTTTGGCCACCTCATGCAAAGAGTTGACTCACTGGAAAAGACTGTGATGCTGGGAGGGATTGGGGGCAGGAGGAGAAGGGAACGACAGAGGATGAGATGGCTGCATGGCATCACTGACTCGATGGACGTGAGTTTGAGTGAACTCTGGGAGCTGGTGATGGACAGGGAGGCCTGGTGTGCTGCAATTCATGGGGTCACAAATAGTCGGACACGACTGAGCGACTGAACTGAACTGAGTGCAGTATTTTCACAGCATCATCTTTTAGGATTTGAAATAGCTCAACTGCAATTCTAGCACCTCCACTAGCTTTGTTCGCAGCGATGCTTCCTAAGGCCCACTTAACTTCGCGTTCTAGGATGTCTGACTCTAGGTGAGTGATCACACCATCGTGACTTTCTGGGTCATGAAGATCTATTTGTATAGTTCTTCTGTGTATTCTTCCCACCTCTTCTTAATATCTTCTGCTTTGTTAGGTCCATACCATTTCTGTCATACCATAGGCACATACCATAAATTGTGCCCATCTTTGCATGAAAAGTTCCCTTGGTATCTCTAATTTTCTTCAAGAGATCTCTAGTCTTTCCCATTCTATTGTTTTCCTCTATTTCTTTGCACTGATCACTGAAAAAGGCTTTCTTATCTCTCCTTTCTATTCTTTGGAACTCTGCATTCAGATGCTTATATCTTTCCTTTTCTCCTTTGCCTTTCACTTCTCTTTTTTCATAGCTGTTTGTAAGGTCTCCTCACACAACCATTTTGCCTCGTTGCATTCTTTCTCTTGGTGATGGTCTTGATCGCTGCCTCGTGTACAATGTCACGAACCTCCATTCATAGTTCTTCAGGTACTCTATCAGGTCTATTCCCTTGAATCTATTTGTCTCTTCCACTGTATAGTAGTAAGGGATTTGATTTAGGTCATACCTGAATGGTCTAGTGGTTTTCCCTACTTTCTTCAATTTAAGTCTGAATTTGGCAATAAGGAGTTCATGATCTGAGCCACAGTCACCTCCTGGTCTTGTTTTTTCTGACTATATAGAGCTTCTCCGTCTTTGGCTGCAAAGAATATAATCAGTCTGATTTCAGTATTGACCATCTGGTGATGTCCATGTGTAGCGACTTCCCACGTGTAGAGACTTCTCATGTGTAGAGTCTCTTGTGTTGTTGGAAGAGGGTGTTTGCTATGACCAGTGTCTTTTCTTAGTAAAACTGTTAGCCTTTGCCCTGCTTCCCTGTGTACTCCAAGGCTAAATTTGCCCGTTACTCCAGGTGTTTCTTGACTTCCTACTTTTGCATTCCAGTCCCTAATAATGAAAAGGACATCTTTTTGGTGTTAGTTCTAGAAGGTCTTGTATATCTTCATAGAACCATTCAGCTTCGGCTTCTTCAGCATAATTGATTGGGGCATAGACTTGGATTACTGTGATATTGAACAGTTTGCCTTGGAAACAAACAGAGATCATTCTGTCTTTGAGACTGCATCCAATCTACTGCATTTCAGGCTCTTTTGTTGACAATGGTGGCTACTCCCTTTCTTCTAAGGGATTCTTGCCCACAGTAGTAGATATAATGGTCATCTGAGTTAAAGTCACCCATTCCAGTCCATTTTAGTTTGCTGATTCCTAAAATGTCAATGTTTACCACTTCCAATTTGCCTTGATTCATGGACCATTCCAGGTTCCTATGCAATGTTGCTCTTTACAGCATCAGACTTTACTTCCATCACCAGTCACATCCATAACTGGGTGTTGTTTTTGCTTTGGCTTCGTCTCTTCATTCTTTCTGGAGTTATTTCTCCACTGATCTCCAGTAGCATATTGGGCACCTACCAACCTGGAAAGTTTATCTTTATGACTGTCTTTATAACTTTTCGTACTGTTCATGGGGTTCTCAAGGCAAGAATGCTGACGTGGTTTGCCATTCCCTTCTTTAGTGAACCATGTATTCCATTGTATATATGTATGACGTCTTTTTTTATCCATTCATTTGTCGATGGACTTTTAGCTTGTTTCCAAGTCTTGGCTCAGCCAGCGAATATTTCAGTCTTTGTGGGCCATACAGTTGCTCTTACAAGTTTGCAACTCTGCCACGGCAGTACAAAAGCAGCCAGACAATATATAGGGGAATGAGTATGTTTGCATTCCAATTCAACTTTATGTATGAACACCTAAATAAAGGCAGTATTATTTATTCACAAAACACGGACCTCATGTTTACTCTGCACAACCGAACTGGAGCATGAGTTAAGATTTCATAGGCCCACAACACTGTGTACACCTCGCTGTGCTGTGTTCAGTGGCTTCAGTCGTGTCCGACTCTTTTCGACCTATGGACCATAGCCCGCCAGGCTCTTCTGTCCATGGGATTCTCCAGGCAAGAATACTGGAGTGGGTTGCCATGTCCTCCTCCAGGGGGATCTTCCCAACCCAGGGATCAAGCCCATATCTCCAGCATCTCCTGCATTGCAGGCAGGTTCTTTACTCATTGAGCCACCTGGGAAGCTCATTTATAGCTTATGTTTCCTCAAATACAGTCTTAATTCTTAATAGCTAGAAACCTTTTATTCAATTTGTGAAGTCCTATCCAACAAAGGCCTATTGTATAGCATAGGGAACTATACTCTATATTCTGTAATAACCTATAAAGGAAAAGAACTTGAAAAAGAAATATATCTATATTTATAACTGAGTATATATATACATAAAACTGAAAGTAACACAACATTATAAATCAACTATATTTCAATTTAAAGTAATCTGTGAAGCCACAGGATTAGAGTCACCCTGAGCCTATATTTCCACCACAATTGAAAAAGTGAGGTATAGAGGTTAGGAACATAGGTTTTAGAGTCAGTCAGATGTGAATTCAAATCCAGGCTCTGCAGCTTTCTTAGCTGTGTGATATCAGGTAAATGAAAGAACATTCTCCCATGTTTCTTCAGTTGTAAAACAGACAAATGGTTTGTTTGGAAGATTGAAAGAAATAATGGAAATCAAACTCTTAACATGGTGTTCAGTAAGTGCTCATAGATGTTAACTCATTATCATTAATAATGATTTTTATTTTTATCCATATGAAAAAAGCATCCATGTCATAGGGGTTCAATAGTTCATTTCACTGATTTTACACCATTCTGTAATTAGGAAAAATCACCCTAATGTAATTCGATATTTAACTGGGAAGCCTTGGGATTAATTTGATATAACAGATAGATTATACAGTGGGCTCCTGGAAGTGTGCGTTTCAATGTTTTATCACTCTGCCTTTCCATATCTGTGACTTAATGGTGTTTGTTGTCCATGTGTAGTTTTATAAATTAATACTCATTAAAACATTTTTTTTAAAGAGCTCAGGCACCTTATAGAGAGCTCCAAATCTCATTAGACAGTGTTCAAATGCAATTTTAAAGTTATTTTTTGAAGTTTATTTCTTTGGGGGGTATTACAAGGTACATAGGACAAAATCCAAAAGGTACAAAAGATTACATAGTTTTTTAATTTGAGAAAAGATTTTTTTTAAATTTTGGCCACGCTGGGAAGCATGTGGGATGTTAGTTCCCTGACCAAGGATGGAACTCAAGTCCCCAGCACTGGAAGCATCAAGTCTTAACCACTAGACCACCCAGGGGAGAGCCCCCAAAGACTATCCTGTGAAAAGGAAGTTTTCACCATGTGCCCACTACATGCTTTATCTAGTTGCTCTCCTGAGGGAGATGCGAACACACGCACGTGCACAGCGATGCATGTGCACACGCAGGCACACAGGCCGCTCATGTGGCTGTGCACTTGCTTCATTTCTTAGAGCAGGGGGGACATTCCCGCATCTCTGCAGATGGGGCCGCCCAACACTTCATCAGAGGCATGTGCCCACATTACCTTACCAGCCTGCAGGGGACAGACTTCTAGGCTGTCTCCAGTTGTTTGCTGTTTCAAGGGAACGTGCCAGGCTGCCTTGGAACTTTTCATCTGCTCTGCACCGTGATTTTGTTGTCTTTTCTCTTCCAGCAGGACTGGGAAGTGATTCTGCAGGGCTTTCCCCGAGGACCCTGGCCCCAGCCTTCAGCTCACACTGGTGGAGTCCCTGGGCCTTGCCCATGAGCCTCCCGTGCACCTGCCGGCCCACGCCCGTGTGCGCGTGTGTGCGTGTGGGCGCGCGCGTGTGCCGGCTGTTACCGTGTGTCTATGTGTGTGTGTGCCAGCTGTGTTACCGTATGTGTGCGTGCACGTGTGCCGGCTGTTACCGTGTGTCTGTGTGTGTGCGTGCGCGCGCGTGCCGGCTGTTACCGTGTGTCTGTGCGTCTGTGCCTGTGTGTGCGCGCGCACACTCGCACGTGTCCCCAGCTGACAGCCGCACGCCCGTGTGGGAGGCTACGGTGCGGGCCCGAGGGGCCGCGGGGTCCCTGCGCGGTCCGAGACCCCCGCGGAGGCCGCAGCCGCGGTCCCCAGCCCTCCCGAGGCCGGGAGGTGTTTCAAGGTGTCTCCCAGAAACAGGCGCAGCCCGGGCCGCCCGCCTCCGGAACAATGGGTCCTTTCAGCCGCCCCGCAGACGGATGGCCCGTCGCCATGACAACCAGCATTGTGGGCCGTCTGAGCGGCCGGGTCCCGGCGCCCCCCGCCCCTCCCCCGTGCCCCGCCGTATGGTGCGTGTGGCGCTGGCAGCTGCTGTCCAAAGAAGGCACCTCTTTGTCTCCAGGGGATGAAAGGCATTTGGTTTTCATCGCCCCCTTTCTCTCCGCCGACCCCGCGCCCCGCGCCCCGACCCCAGAAGGTGCCCCCCGGCCCCCGCCCGGAGCCGAGGTCTGAGTTTCCTCTCGCCTTCGCCCTTCCCGGAGCACTTCTGCCTTACCTCTAACTCTCGGAGTCCCCAGCAGTCCCACCCTCGAGTGTGGCGTCCAAACTAAGGGAGCTCGCTTTGGGCATCCCAGGAGCCTTTCCCAGCTCTGCTCCCGGAGCCGCGGCCCGCGTCGATCGCCCCTCAGATCCAACAGCACCACCTTCCGTAGCCGAGAGCTCATTACCGGGCCGGGCCGGGCTGCGCGGATGCTCTGGGCGCCGAGCTGGAAGTCGGCTCCGTCTGTTTGTGGCAACGAGGACTAGTGGGTTAACTGACCCAGGGCTGGCCTTGGAACAGCTGGACGCCTTCTGGTCAGAGAAAAGACCACACAGTATCAATATGACCGCTGTTGTGGTCAGGCTTCTAACTTAAAGGGATTAGTAAGCTTTTTTTTTTTTTTTTAAGTTTTGTATGACTGTTCGTGAATACCTAAATAGGATTTCCTTTATTTTGACTGCGGAGGAACTTTGTGAAAATTAAATTCAAGAATGAGGAGGAAAAAAAAATTCTTTGGCACTTCTTTGGCTGACGGTGTATTTGAGATTTGGAGTTGGAAGATTATTGTCCCCGGACTTATGATCCCTCCCCGCGACCTTAAAATTGGAACAGATGGTGTTTTCCAGACCTGTCTGCAAAGAAAAAAAAAGAGGTTACAGTGATGAGAGAAAAAGCAGGATCAAGAAGGAGGCCGGATACTGGCCTGGAGAAGAATGCAGAAGCTGGGTGGTGATTGCCAGCGTGGAGCGGAACACAGCAAAACCGGCGTGTGTGGACCGATTATGGAGATAAAGACAGGCTCCAGCAAAGATTCGGTGTGGGTAGGAAAAATAATCAGAGTGTTCATAAAATGTCATCTAATACTCAAAGGGTAGACGCAGTGGAGGGAGACATGTGAGGATAACGGGTTTCAGGTCTCACTGTCCCTTCTGTTTTTCTTTTTTTTTTTTCTTTTTAATACATTAATGTTTTGGAAAGACATTTAAAAACAAAACAAAACTTTGGGAATGTTAAAAGTATGACAAGTGTAACGGAAAGGAAGTTCAGCAGGTGACTGACGAGAGGTACATTTTTCTTGTCTTTGCTTCCAGTTACCAGCAATTACTTGTGGTAAACAGGAAGCAGCCACGTCTGGCACACAGGAAACAAGTATTTGCAAAGCAAGGGTTTGTTTTTTTTCCTCGGAGAATCATTTTTATCTAAATAACTACCTAGAAAATAATAAGTGTGTTGCTCTGAAAACTTTTCTGTACCCTCCAAGCTCCTTCCCCCACCCCAACATTGCTGAATAAATTTTGGAAGAAATTTGATCAAATTTTCGGTGAGAGTTGATGCCTATTTCCCCATGATTTCAAATGAGAGTCATAATAAAGTGTCACAGTTTGAAATTCTGGTTAACTTCATGGGTTTTAGAAAGTGTTTAAGATTGTTATTAACAAATGAAAACAATTTTCCTATATCTGCTGTCTTATTTATACCAGTAAACATCATATTATGAAAGTTACACATGGAACAATATAGAGATGTGCTCTTCGGAGCTCAGGGGCCACGGGGATTAAAACTGAGGCCAAGCGGAGAGAACTCCAGGGTTCCCCATCCCTAGGTCATTCAGAGCGGCTCCGACTTACCACTTTGCTATGTCACCTTTCATTTGTCTGAAAGATTTCACTGCTTAAAAAAAAAGAAAAAGAAAAAGAAAAAAGACCGCTGTTACAAAAGAAGTTTAGAGTCCGAAAAGATCTTTGAGATAATTTAGTCCAGTCCTCCCATTTTACAGATCAGGACAGTGAGAGCCAAGGAGTTTATCTAGGTAACTTGCCCAAGGTCAGGCCCTCTGCTTGTGCCTATTGATGACCCCGTGACCACTTGCTGTTCCTGACCAGTCCTTTCAGGCCAGAGCTGGACCCATTGCCCTTCCCTGCCCACTGCTTACCGAACCTTCTTGTTCCTATGGCCATGTTTTTTGTCTTTCCTTCTGATTTTACTCTATCTTCTGGAGATTAGGTCAAAGCTGTCTCGTAGAGCTTTCCTGTTTTTTAGGCCTTCCCAAAGGCCTTTGATTCCACGCTTGATTTAAAATATCCACTCTATCCATTGACTGTAGCCGCTCTATTCATTCCCAGGGGCTGTGGACAGGCTGTTAGTTGCCTATCCACTATCCAGTCTCTTATCTTCCTTGTAAACAGAATCCCCTGTTGGGGATGAAGGTAGTGTGCCCAGAAGAAAACATTCCCAGGACTAAGGGGCCGAGGGGAAAGATACGTTAGGAGTTCAGGATTAACAGATACTCACTTGTTGTTTAGACACTCAGTCATGTCCAACTCCTTGCGATCCCATGGACTGCAGCATGCCAGGCTTCCCTGTCCTTCACTGTCTTCCAGAGTTTGCTCAAATTCACGTCCACTGAATCAGTGCTACTATTTAACCATCTCAACCTCTGCCGCCTTCTCCTTTTGCCTTCAATCTTTCCCAGCATCAGCTCTTTTGCATCATGTGACCAAAGTATTGGAGCTTCAGCAACAGTCCTTCCAATGAATATTCAAGGTTGAGTTCCTTTAAGACTGACTGTTTGGATCTTCTTATAGAGCAAAGGACTCTCAAGAATCTTCCCCAGCACCACAATTCAAAAGCATCAGTTCTTCAACGCTCAGTCTTCTTTATGGCTCAACTTTCACATCTGTACATGACTACTGGAAAAACCATAGCTATGTGGATCCTTGTCGGCAAAGTGATGTCTCTGCTTTCCAAAACACTGTAGAGGTTTGTCATAGCTTACCTTGCAGGGAGCAAGTGTTTATCATTTCATGGCCGCAGTCACCGTCCACAGTGATTTTGGAGCCCAAGAAAATACAATCTGTCACTGCTTCCACTTTTTCCCCTTCTATTTGCCATGAAGTGATGGGACTGGATGGCATGATCTTAGTTTTTTGAATGTTGAGTTTTAAGCCAGGTTTTTAAGCTTTTTTAAGCCAGATTCACACTGCTATATATTAAATAGGTAAAAAACAAGACCTACAATATAGCACAGGGAACTATATCCAATATCTTATAATAACCTATAATGAAAAAGAATCTGAAAAAGAATATATACATGGAAATATAATTGAATCATTTTATTCAGGAAACATTGTAAATCAACTGTACTTCACTTTTTAAAAATCACAAAAAACTAAAACACACACACAAACAAAAAAACAAGCAAAACCGAGCACTCCCAGGACTCCCTTTTTAAAAAAAAAAAATTTATTTGGCTGTACCAGGTCTTAGTTGCGGTGTGTGAGATCTAGTTCCCTGACCAGGGATTGAACCCTGCATTGGGAACATGGAGTCTTAGCCACTGGACCATCAGGGAAGTCCCTCCCAGGACTTCTTTTAGCTTAATTCTGAGCAGTAGCCCACATGTGGGACTTCAGGAAAAGCTCAGTAAAGGAAATTAACTCCAGTGGCTCATGTCCATTTGTTCTTTGTCTTTCCTTCTTTCTACCTGGAATATAGTTTGATGGCTGGAGCCACAGCAACAATGTTGTGAACATGAAGGTGAAAGGTCAGCCCTAGAAATACTAATAACGGAATGTGGCAAGCTAAGAGAAGCCTGAGTCCTTGATATGGCGTTGCCAACCTAGCCCTTGATCTCAAACCTCTTGTCTTCCCATAATAAGAGAAAAATAAACCCCTATCTTGTTTAAGTTAGTATTATTTGAGTTTTCTGTTATATGAAGTTGAACATAATCTCACTGGCTCTCATTTAGAATGAGAACAAAGTAGAAATTCAGTTTTATTGAATGATCCTTTTTTGAAACACTTACTTTTTAAAAGTACTTACCTACACCATCACAGCATAATAATATCGATAATTCATTCACTTACTCATGTAATGAAACAATCTCTTCCCCCCACCCCCAACACACACTCTACCCACAGGTACTGTGTGTGCATGTCTTTTGAACAGATGTTACATCCATGTACTATAATACCTAAACTTTCAAGTGCTGCCTTGACATCTTGGAGCATCATCAGACACAAAGGCCTCGCCAGATATGCTGCCACCAGCAGGAGAGACTGGTCCATGAAGGCCACGTGCTCACGACTTATAACCTCCTGGAGGCCCCACAACCAAATGCCATGCCATGCCATTCCACTGGGCATTAGGGTTTTACACATGAGCTTTGAGGGGATGCAAATGTTTAGCCTGTAGCAAGGTGGTAAAGGCATTTGGATTGAAAGCTTCTGGGAGGCACTGAAGGGATCTGAGATGCAAGTAATTATTCACAGTTTGAAGATCTCATTTTTGCTTCTACATAAAAACATGGATTGAAGGGGTGAGTGTGGAACAGTCTGGAGGGGGTTTAGAGTCATTTGGTCCATGGTGGCCTGGACAAGGATGGAGAGAAAACGGATTCCTGATATACTTTAGAGACAGAATCTTTGTGGCTTGCCTCTGCATCCAATGAGGATGGAGGTAATGGAAGAATTCAGGGTAATTCGTGTATATTGGTTTGAGTAGTTGAATGGACAGTGATGTCATTTACTAAGATGATGAAAACAGGTGAAGTAGGGCTGGAGGAAGGAACAGATTTGGGGGGGAAACTCGAGAGTTCCTTTCTGCCCTAGTAAGATGTCTGTGAGGCAGGCCCCACAGTGGAGAAGTCGAGTGGGCAATGGGATGTGTGTGTCTGGAAGTCTGTCTGTACCTACAGTCAAGTGTACATCATTCAGGACTTCCCTGGTGGGCCAGTGGTTAAGAATCTACCTCCTAATGCAGGGGACATGGCTTTGATCCCTCACCTTGGAAGATTCTACATGCCGAGGGCCAACTAAGCCCATGAGCCACAACTACTGACCCCAAACCCTAGAACCCACGCTCTTCAACAGGAGAAGCCACCCCAATGAGACGCCCGTGTGTGTGCGTGCTGGGTCACTGCAGTTGTGTCCAACTCTTTGTGACCCTATGGACTGTAGCCCGCTGGGCTCCTCTGTCCTTGGGATTCTCCAGACAAGAATGCTGGTGTGAGTGCCCATGCACTGCAACTACTGAGTACCACCCCCCAACCCCCACCCACCCCCACCCCGCTCACTGCAACTAGAGAAAGCCCTTGTGCAGCAGCAAAGACCCAAGGCAGTCAAAAATTAAAAAGAAAAAAAATTTAAGACTACATCATTCAGGGACTTCCCTGGTGGGCCAGTGGTTGAGATTTTGTCTTCCAGCGCAGGGGGTGCAGGTTCAGCCCCTGGTCAGGAAGATAAGATTCCACATGACACATGGCCAAAAACCCAAAACATAAAGCAGGAACAATATTGTAATAAATTTCAATCATGACTTAAAAAAATGGTTCACATCAGTAAAAGGGGGAAAAAATGTTAAAAACAGAAGAGTGCATCATTCAAAGCGGACTTACACTTAGGACATCATCTAGACCGAGGGTAGGCAGAGAGCGGAGGAAGGGCTCTAACAAGCGGTAGAATGCCCAGGCCCCAGACATGTGAGTGTGGCCCCACGGTTGGGTGTTCCGCAGGTAGCTATGTAGGGAAGGCACTTTGGTGCCGCGATTCCTTGCCCCTGGGGAGGGGAATGAGTGGGCCTGCCTGGGGCTGCTGCGAGAGGGATGCTGCTTGCTGTCTTCTTGCCATGCGGGGTTTGGGTTTCAGGAACTGGAGAGGGCTTTGCTGGGGCTTCTGAATATGAGGAGTGACAGAGGACCTCTGCCCCCTGGAAGAGGTGCACATCTCGGGACACCCTGATGACATCACAAGATGTGAGGTAGCCTGTTACTCTCTCTGCTGTTGCTGCTAAGTCGCTTCAGTCATGTCCGACTCTGTATGACCCCATAGACAGCAGCCCACCAGGCTCCCCCATCCCTGGGATTCTCCAGGCAAGAACGCTGGGGTGGGTTGCCATTTCCTTCTCTAATGCAAGAAAGTGAAAAGTGAAAGTGAAGTCACTCAGTCATGTCAGACTCTTCGCGACCCCACAGACTGCAGCCTACCAGGCTCCTCTGTCCATGAGATTTTCCAGGCAAGAGTACTGGAGTGGATTGCCATTGCCTTCTCCGACTCTCTCTGATCATTTCCCCTTATTCTTCCCAAGTCTTAATTTTTATTTATTTAGCCACACCAGGCCTTAGTTGTAGCACTGGGATCTTTTTATTTTAGTTGCAGCACGTGAGATCTTCAGCTGTGGCATGCGAACCCTTAGTTGAGGCATGTGGGATCTAGTTCCCTGCCCAGGGATCAAACCTGGGCCCCCTGCACTGAGAGCACAGATTCTTAGCCACTGGACCACCAGGGAAGTCCCTATTATCCCCAAGTCTTTAGATGAGCTTTGTCTGTGTCCACCTGGTCTCAGCTCTGCTGTAGGAAATTAAACAAAAACTAGTGTGTCCACGCTGAAGATCTGGAGCCATGGAGCCTCCCAAGCATAGCGTGGTGGGGACAACAGCCAACAGTGGGAGCTGCTTAAGGCAGAAATGGGTCTTTTGTTCCAGAGCAGGAGTGCCCAGCTCAAGCTCTCCTCTCCACAAGGATAGGCTCCTTCCACAGCCAGCCTTAAGGAAGCTGGTTTTGATTTTTTTTTTTTTAAAGGGAGTGGTCTTTTCTTTGGAGTATTTGTCCACACTTGACTGTAAGGTCCATGAAACCATGCTTTAATTGTCTTTGCACCCTTAGTGTCCAGGCGATAGTAGACCCTCCATAGCTTTTGGGTTCTTAGGTGAAGCATGTACATAAAGCATTGAGTTATATATCTTGCGGTTCTCAAAGAGTCTACAGTTCAGTGATGGGGAGCAGATTCATACCCGACGCACGGCTGAATGTCAAGAGCATCGTAGGTTACAGGATAGAGCTGTGAAACGTTATTTGATCACAGAGGCAGCATGTGTGGACGGGAGGAGGAAGAGGAGGGCACCAGGGCACAAACTTCTTTTTCTGTAAACAAGGCCTTTAAGATCTTAAAAATTAGGTAACTAGTCACTCCCAGAGACCCCTGACAGCTGGGACTGACTTTTTTAAACTTCACTTTATTTTTACTAAAAAATGTATTGGAGTATAATTGATATACAATGTTCTGTGCATTTCAGGTATACAGCAAAGTGAATCCATTCTGTTTTCCAAAAAATTATTTATCTATTTGGCTGCATCAGGTCTTAGTTGCAGCATGCAGGCTTAGTTCCCCAACCAGGGATCAAACCCATGTCCTCTGCATTGCAAGGCAGACTCCTAACTGCTGGACCACCAGGAAAGTCCCTGAATCCATTCTTTTTCAGAGTCTTTTCCTCATATAGGTCATTACAGAGTGCTGAGTAGAGTTCCCTGTCATCTGGGCTTCCCTGATAGCTCAGTTGGTTCAGAACCCACCTGCAATGCAAGAGACCCTGGTTCGATTCCTGGGTCAGGAAGATCCCTTGGAGAAGGGAAAGGCTACCCACTCCAGTATTCTGCCTGGAGACTTCCATGAACTGTATAGTCCATGGGGTCGTGGAGTCGGACATGACTGAGTGACTTTCACTATCAGTTATCTATTTAATATACAGTAGCATGTGTATGTCAGGATATGGTTCACAAATGGCAGAGTGGTACTTGCCCTGACATTTGTCTCTTCCTCCTACTGTCCACTCATGCCAACACCAATATGCCAGCAAATTTGGAAAACTCATCAGTGGCCACAGGACTGGAAAAGGTCAGTTTTCATTCCAGTCCCAAAGAAAGGCAATGCCAAAGAATGTTCAAACTACCGCCTGATTGCACTCATCTCACACACTAGCAAAATAATGCTCAAAATTCTCCAAGTGAGGCTTCAGCAGTATGTGAACCAAGAAATCCCAGATGTTCAAGCTGGATTTAGAAAAGGCAGAGGAACCAGAGTTCAAACTGCCAGCATCTGTTGGATCATCAAAAAAGCAAGAGAGTTCCAGAAAAACATCTATTTCTGCCTTATTGACTACGTCAAAGCCTTTGACTGTGTGGATCACAACAAACTGTGGAAAATCCTTAAAGAGGTAGGAACACCAGACCACCTTACCTGCCTCCTGAGAAATCTGTATGCAGGTCAAGAAGCAACAGTTAGAACTGAACATGGAACAACGGACTGGTTCCAAATTGGGAAAGGAGAACGTCAAGGCTGTATACTGTCACTCTGCTTATCTAACTTTTATGCAGAGTACATCATGAGAAATGCTGGGGTGGATGAAGCACAAGCTGGAATCAAGATTTCCAGGAGAAATATCAATAACCTCAGATAGGCAGATGACACTACCCTTATGGCAGAAAAGTGAAAGTCTCTCAATCGTGTCTGACTCTTTGCGACCCCATGGACTATAGAGTTCATGGAATTCTCTAGGCCAGAATACTGGAGTGGGTAGCCTTTCCCTTCTCCAGGAGGTCTTCCCAACCCAGGGATCGGACCCTGGTCTCCTGCACTGCAGGTGGATTCTTTACCAGCTGACCCACAAGGGAAGTCCAGGAATACTGGAGTGGAATCTCCCTGACCCAGGAATTGAACTGGGGTCTCCTGCATTGCAGGCGGATTCTTTACCAACGGAGCTATCAGGGAAACCCTTATGGCATAAAGCAAAGAGGAAGAGCCCGTTGATACAAGTCAAAGGGGAGAGTGAAAAAGCTGGCCTAAAATTCAACATTCAAAAAACTAAGATCATGGCATCCAGTCCCATCACTTCATGGCAAATAGATGGGAAAACAATGGAAACAGTGACAGACTTTATTTTCTTGGACTCCAAAATCACTGCAGATGGTGACTTCAGCCATGAAATTCAGACTCTTGCTCCTTGGAAGAAAATCTATGTCCAACCTAGACATCATATTAAAAAGCAGGGACAATACTTTGCCAACAAAGGTCCATCTAGTCAAAGCTGTGGTTTTTCCAGTAGTCATGTATGGACGTGAGAGGTGGACTATAAAGAAAGCTAAGCATTACAGAGTTGATGCTTTTGAACTGTGGTGTTGGAGAAGACTCTTGAGAGTCCCTTGGACTGCAAGGAGATTAAACCAGTCCATCCTAAAGAAAATCAGTCCTGAATATGCTTTGGAAGGACTGATACTGAAGCTCCAAACTCCAATACTTTGGCCACCTGATGCAAAGAACTGACTCATTGGAAAAACCCCTGATACTGGGAAAGACTGAAGGCAAGAGGAGAAGGGGATGCCAGAGGATAAAATGGTTGTATGGCATCACTGACTCGATGGATATTAATTTGAGCAAGCTACAGGAGCTGGTGATGGACAGGGAAGCCAGGCATCCTGCAGTCCATGCGGTTGCAAAGACTCAGACATGACTGAGACAACTGAACTGACCTGTATGTCATTCCTAGTCACTTAATTTGTCGCTTCCCCTCACATTCCCCCTTTGGAAATCATAAGTTTGATTTCAAGATCTGTGAGTCTATTTCTGTTTTCTAAATAAATTCATTTGTATCTTTTAAAATTAGATTCCACATATAGTGATATCACCTGATATTTTTCTTTGACTTACTCCATTTAGTACAGTAATCTCTAGGTCCATTCCTGTCGCTGCAAATGGCATTATTTCATTCTTTTTAATGACCAAGTAATATTCCATTGTATATATGTATGACATCTTTATTCATCTGTTGATGGACATTTAGGTTGCTTCCATATCTTAGCCATTGTAAACAGTGCTGCAATGAACATTAGGGTGCATGTATATTTTTGAATTATGGTTTTTCTCTGAGTATATGCCCAGGAGTGGGATTGCTGGATCATATGGTAGTTCTATATTTAGTGTTGTTAAGGAACCTCCGTACTGTTCTCCATAATGGTTGTTATAAATTTACATTCTCACCAACAGTGTAAGAGGGTTGGCATTGGTTTCTCTGGTATTAATAGAAAATTTCTCAGCAGTAAGAGCCGTTAAACACTAGAATGGTTAATCAGTGGCAGCTTTAGAAAATCTTTTCCTGGAGATTTTTTTTAAAAATCATACTTGCCTATGATTTCCTGTGGTCTCTCTTAAAACCACTGGAATGTATTATGAAGCATTCAAAATCCGTGTTGTTTGACTCAACAAATATTTAGTGTTGGCTTATTTGTGACCCTGGGCATCACTACGACTGAATTCACACCATCTGTTCCTGCCTTCGGGGGGCCTTTCTTCCAAGGATCCCCATCTCAACTGGTGACACTTTCATCAACGTAGCTGCCCAGATCAGAAACCTATGAATCATCTTTGATGTCTACTCTCCACACTACTCACTCCCAGTTAGTTTCACCCCGGATCTCTATCCTTCTACCTGTCACTGGGATTTGTTCACTTCTCTCCAAATCCCCATCCTGGCTGCAGTCACATAGCTCTCATGTGGATTACTGCAGTACCTAAATGACCTCCCTGCCCCCCAGCTTGGCCTTGCTTAAATTCCTCTATACGCACGGTGTCTCTGAAATGGAAGTCTGAAGGCCTTTCACTCTCCCGCTTAACATCCACAGTGGGCTCTCGGGGTCCCGAGAGGGACAGGAGGTGGGCACCTTGAGGTGGGCTTAGACCTCCCTGTGCGCTTCAATCCCAGCTCTGCCACCCATCTCCTGACCTGACCTTCTGCAGGTCACTTACACACTCCCTGAAGCTTTCTCAGTTGTAGAAAGGGGGTCAGGGCCATGATTCGTTTTAGGGTAGTTGGGAGGACCAGAGGAATCTGGGTCTGCCTCTCTTCCATGAACCCTTAATTTGGAGTCCCCCGACTCTGGGCCTCTCCTCTCTCTGCGCTCACTCTCTGAGTCATCTCAATGGTCCCATGGCTGACTCTCCCCATCCTGACAACTGTGAATTTATGTGTCCAGCTCAGACCTCTCTCCCAGACCTTACACTCATAGATTCTTTCCAACATCGCCACTTGGATGGCTACTAAAGGTGCAATGTTTTATAACTTAACATGCAAACTATTCTATACAGAATAGGTAGATAACAAGGTCCTACTATATGGAACAGGGAACTATACTCAATATCCTGTGATGAACCATAATGGAGAAGACTATGAAAATGAATGTCTACATTATGTATGCTGCTAAGTTGCTCAATCGCATCTGACTCTGTGCGAGTCCATGGACTGCAGCCGCCAGGCTCCTCTATCCATGTGATTGTCTAGGCAAGAATACTGGAGTGGGCTGCCATCTCCTTCTCCAGGCTATATATGTATAACTGAATCATTTTGCTGTACAGAGGGAATTTACACAACACTGTAAATCAACTGTACTTCAATAAACTAAATAAAAGCAACAATTATTACAAAACTCACAACCACTTGGCTCTTACTTATCCACTAATCTCATTTAAGAAAAAAAAACCAAACTGCACTCTTTATCCCGTTCCAACTCAGCTAAAGTTAACTCTCTCGTCTCCAGAGCTTCCCACGTGTACTCTTCTCTGTTCTTCCACCTCGATGGAGCCGTCAGTATTTATTTTTCAAGTGTTCATTTAGATGGACTTCCCTGGCTCTAGTCTATTCCCTCCACCAGCAATGCCTGCTCCCCACGTACTCCTTGCTCATCATACCATTTTTTTCCATTTGTTTAAATCTTTCATTTGTTTTTCAATATTTATTTACTTGGCTTTATTGGATCTTAGTTGCAGCACGTGAGATCTTCACGGCATCACACATGCTCTTTAGTTGTGGCATACAGGCTCCGGAGCGTGTGCCATTAGTTGCTTCTTGAGGGCTTAGTTGCTCCATGACATGTGGGATCTTAGTTCTCAGGGATCAAACCTGCGTCCCCTGCATTGCATAGCAGATTCTTAACCACTGGACCAGCAGGGAAGTCCCACAGCCTTTTGTAATTGCTTCTCATTTGTTTTTCCAGCTAGGCTCTCTGACAAGAGACTCGGCCTGTAATGTTGCTCACTGCACCATCCCGGACATGGGGCTTGATACATGGGAGGCTCTTAGCAAATATTAGTTCAGTGAAAGAGTGAAAACGGCTGCAGCAGCAACAGCATCTCTGCACATTAAAGATACACACTGCTTAATAACTGTGTGTAACTGTATCTTGTGTGGCTTCCTAACTAGTAACCATTGCTAGCACTTTTCTAATTTAATCCCCACAATTTACTGAAGTAGGTACTATTACTGTCTTAATTTGAGAAGTAAGGAAGTTGAAGTTTGGAGAAGTTAAGTTACCTTCTCAAGGACATAGCGGATAAGTGTTGGAGCAGGATTCAAACCCAAGCACTCTGGCACCAGAGCCCATAACCTAACAGGACTCCACATCACGCAGCCATTTTGAGTTGGGATTGTCTCTCCTGTTTAGTTCAAAATTAGCCAAATATCTGCCCTTAGCAAGTATGGCAAAGAACAACCCACGTTACCTTCAATAAACATTTATCACGGGCCCACGTCAGAAGTTGTCACTCAAAGTGAAAACCAAAGCACCGGCAGGGCAACCCCCTCCTCGTTCAGATTACAACCATCATCACCACAGTTGACCATCTTATTGAATATATCCAATGTCCAGGCGCCACGGCAAACCCTTTCCACATCCCATCCCGTAACAAGTAAGTTTTCGTTGAACTGAACTTGAATCTTTTGACTTCTATCGCATGCTTTTCTGGGGAAGCCAAACTTAAATCATCAGAGAGCCAATGCAATTTGGAGAAACAACTGTCCAATCCTCACATTTTCAGATCTGGGAACTGGGACTCTGAAAGGTGAAGGGCCTTGCCCAAGGTCAAGCAGGTGGCGGTTCAGCTAGGGCTGGAAGAGGCCTTTTGGATTCAGCTCTAGAGCTCTGGACGCGGCGCTACACAGCCAATCACATCTCCTTTACTCAAGGCACGTAAGTGAAAAGGCATCAGGTCTCTTTTTAAACGCACTTGTTTAACGGAGACCAGTTATTGCTAGGTAGAGAGAAGTTGTTGCTGCTCACGACTTATCATCTATGATGTGCTGTTCCGTAAGTCGTGCCCTGGAAGTCACACTTTCTCCGCATCCTCTTCCCGGCGTATCCCGCGGTTACGCAGGTGGCTTCGCAGAGCGCCGGGGCCTTTTGTGACTGGGTGACCAGGCGGAGCCGGGCGGGCCGCAGGCGGTTCGCGACAGCCAATCAGGGCTCAGAGCCCCGGAGCTGCACCAATCAGAGGTTAACGGGGAGTGAGCCAGGGCCAATCGGGGGCTAGAGCCCGAGAACAGGGCGAGCGGCGGGACGCGGTCAATCAGAGCGGAGGACGAGGCCCAATCGGCAGCCTTCAGACGTGAGTCGCGGGCGGGCCGGGGGCGCCCGGGGGCGGGGCCTGTCCGCGCGGCCGCAAGGTGGGCTCCGAGAACAGCGAGCGGGGTAAGGAGCGCGGACCGCCCGGGCCGGGGTGGGGCTGGGCGCGCGGCGGGGGCGCGGGGTCACGGGATGCGTCCGGAGCGACACTCGGAGCTGCGTGATGTCGCGGGGAGAGGCGAGGGGCCGAGTCCCGGGCTGGGGAGGTGGCCACTTAGGCCGGAGGGGTCGGGGGAGGAGGAGACCCTGTTGCCATGGCGACGCAGGTGCGCAGACGGGAGACCCTTCTCACCCTCGGATCGTGCAGCCCGTGGACACCCGGGCTCCAAGCGTCCTCCATCCTCCCCGCGACCAGAGCAAAAATAACCCGCTTTAGCCAGCAGCCTCTGCGCCCCCACAGCCTGGCTCCCCGCCGCCCCCTCCCTCCCGCCGGCCTGTCGCGGGCAGAAGGATTAAGCTCGCCCTGCTGCTCTTGGTTAACAAACAGCAGGCCTTTGCGGTTTGACCACCTGGACCAGTTCGCCGAGTGGCCACAGCTGGGGTCCAGCGCGGCCGCCTCGTTCCGGGGACTGGCATTAGAGATGCCGCCGCCTGAGGGACCTGGGGGATTCCCCAGAGGGATTTTTTTTTTTAAGGCATCTAATATAGAGCCTTATACTTAACAAGGACTTAAGAGAATGGGGTCTGACCGAGTAAATAAAGACCACAAGGACAGCTCCATTCCGTGGATCAGCGCTGTCCAGTAGAAATAGGCAGCGACCCACATACTACGTAATATTACATGTTCTATTAACCACATTAGAATGTTACAGCTTGTATTTATCCAGTATATCCAAAATATCAATATTAAATTTATGTTAATATTAGTAATTGATCTAATTAATTGATATTAAATTATTGGTAAACTGTCTTAAATTTTTAAAAAATTTCTTTTGTATTGGGTATAACTAATTAACAATGTTGTGACAGTTTCAGGTGAACAGCGAAGGGTCTCAGTCATACATATACATGTTTCCATTCTCCCCCAAATTCCCCTCCCAACCCGGCTGCCACATAACATTGAGCAGAGTTCCATGTACTGTATAGTAGGTCCTTGTTGGCTATCCTTTTAAATATAGC
Source organism: Capra hircus (assembly GCF_001704415.2). Taxonomy (NCBI): domain Eukaryota; kingdom Metazoa; phylum Chordata; class Mammalia; order Artiodactyla; family Bovidae; genus Capra; species Capra hircus. The sequence continues at coordinate 8,589,028 of NC_030834.1, read as the reverse complement.
AGTGTGTACAGTGTCCACCCCAGACTCCCTGTCCTTCCCCCAACCTGTTCCCGCCAACAACCCTAAGTTTATTGTCTAAGTCGGTGAGTCAGTCTTTAAACACAATGCTTTTCCATATAAAGCCTTCAAAATCTGGTGTGTGTCTTCTATTCACATCTCAGTTTGGACCAGATTTCACATTTCAGATGCTCAATGGCCCCGTTTGGCCAATGGCTACCAAATGAGATGACGCAAACATAACCATTTCTTATATGTGAGTTGTTGCCACATACAGGGAACACCTCCATGTTCTTTGAAGCCTTCTTGTATGCAAGGAGATGGTGCTGTGCAAGGAGGCAGCAGAAACATGAGGCAAGGTCTCTTTTTCTCCAGGAGCTCCCAGTCCACTTGAGAAAGTAGACACTCAAAAATTAAGTCGAATTTTAAATTAATATGATTCAGGCAGTATTAAAGATAACTGTACAGTATATAATTAACTGACAAATGAGATGGCTGTTAATTACCCTTGGGGATCCTAGGGAGGGACACTTCTGGCTCCTGCAGTGGTGGAAGATTGAGTCTAGTCTTAAAAGATGGGTAGGAAAGCTTGGGCTACTGGACGGATACGGAGGGGGCTTTGGTTGACTGCAATTGACCATAGCTTCTCTTATTTTTTTAGGGCTGAGCATTTGCAGAGGCTTTCAGACTGAAAAAGACTCTCTTCACTCACTGACAGTCTCCACCATGATTCACAGTCTTTTCTTGATCAACTCCTCTGGGGATATTTTCCTGGAGAAACACTGGAAGAGTGTGGTTAGCCGTTCCGTTTGTGATTACTTTTTTGAGGCACAAGAGCGAGCGACGGAGGCTGAAAACGTCCCTCCGGTTATCCCCACCCCGCACCACTATCTCTTAAGTGTTTACCGTCACAAGATCTTTTTTGTGGCTGTGATCCAGACGGAGGTGCCGCCTCTGTTTGTCATCGAGTTCCTCCACCGGGTTGTGGACACGTTTCAGGTGCGTGAATGTGAGGAGGTTCATCCGTGGACATTATGAAGTGTCTTTGTAGCTTTGTTTCCATGGTTTTCAGCCTCAGTTAAAGAACTAAAAGGGCTTCCTTGTTAGCTCAGTTGGTAACGATTCTGCCTGCAACACAGAAGACCCCAGTTCGATTCCTGGGTCGGGAACATCCCCTGGAGAAGGGATAGTCTACCCACTCCAGTATTCTTGGGCTTCCCTTGTGGCTCAGCTAGTAAAGAATCTGCCTGCAATGCAGGAGACCTGGGTTCGATCCCTGGGTTGGGAAGATCCCCTGGAGAAGGGAGAGGCTCCCCACTCCGGTATTTTGGCCTGGAGAATGCCATGAACTGTATAGTCCATGGGGTCGCAAAGAGTCGCACATGACTGAGCAACTTTCACTTTAAGGAACTAAAAAAGAAATCACAACTCTGACATTGCTCACTTCCTCTCCCATCTGATAAGATTCTTGTTTCTGTTTATTGAATGGGTTGTATCTTGAATGACAGACTGCACAGTTTTGAACCTGTGGCCTGAGACAGCCACTCTACTTAGTATGACTGTATGAAGTCATTTCAGTTCTAGAGACTGGAATTGTCCTACGTTTTGTTCACAAAGCTAAGGAGTTTCCATTTTTTTTATGGCTTTTGTCAGGTTGGTTTCTCTCTCTCCCTTGGTTCTTGTCTCATCATAACAAAGATTTGGAATGGCGGGTTAATTATAGCTCAAGCAGGCAGGATTTCTCAGCTCTTGTCTTGTCATAGCAAGGATTCGAAACAACAGACTAGCTTCAGCTCAGTGGCAGCTCAAGAAGACAGAACTTTTATTAAACCGACAGCAGAGATAGTATACTGAGATGTGGGAACAGACCAGCCCCAAAGGAGAGGCTTGATTTTTTTATTTTTATGGCAGACTTGATGTTAACCATTGTTAACAGCATTGCTTTGAGTTGCATCAAAAACTGATGGGTGTGGAAAGATATTTTTTTAAACTGGAAGAACCTAAATAATGCTTGTTTCATTCTCCCTGGCAGGCTGATTTGGGAACCCACCCTTTAGCTTGAGTTTGTGCTCATCCACAGCATATGAGTACCAGAGATGGGCCTTGTTGCAGGCTTAGCACTTCTGTAAAATTTAAGGGATACATTCTCCAAGATGCAGTTTTCACTTGGAGTTTTTCCTTCAGGAATAGATTTGGAGATCCTGGGGGCATGGGCGGCTGGTTGTGCCAGGATGTCAGCACCTGTTATGGGACAGGATTTCAGGCGGCCTAGACTCTGGATCCAGACAGTGGCATCCTCTCCCTAAAAGAATTGCTCCAGCTCTCACGGTTGTGGTTATTTGCATAACTCAACGATCCATGAGAATCAAGGGTCCTCTGGTTTAACTTCTGTGTCATGTGAAGTCTGGAATTAGTCACATGAATACAGACATTGTGGGGTTGGAGGGGAGAAGGAGGACCCAGACCTTCTGATAAACATTAAAAAGCAAGTCAAAAAGAGTCCTTTCATTTGCTCTTATAAATATATGTCACGTGTTTGGAACAGCTTTCATCTCCAAAGAATGAGCATATATTTAAGTTTTTCCCCCACAGTCTTTCTGGTAGTACTCTTCTGGGATTCCAGTGGCATATCGGCTCCTTCACACAGTGAGAACCCGAGAATTATAAACCCCAGTACGTGGAAGAAGCAGCAGAACCCAGCAGTTACGATCTTCAGCTGCTCAAGCCTGGGCCTTGTTAGGATTTCCACACGGGATATTTCACCCCATTAGCCGTTGCTCTGTATCTCCATAGTGATGTTATGTAACTTATTACAAGAGAGGAAGTGAAGAAAGTTGTTTAATCTACTTGGAACCATAGAGGAATTGGGGTAAACAGTGAAGTGGCTGCTTTAGAAGCCTGGGACTTCACAGCTTGCCAGTGTGGAAGAATTTGTTAGAAGTCTTTAAATGGACGCATCCTGATTTGAATGTCTTATGTGACGTGTATTCTCTGGCTTCTGTTCTTTCTCTGGCGCTGGGCTGTGACGGGGGAACCCCGCTGTGGAAGCACACACGCGTTGCTGTAGCACTGTCCCCTTCCAGCTGCTGACTGATAAAATCACATTCTCCCTGATTTAGAAAATCAACGGAGGTGTTTCTAAAATCTTATTTTATTGATGTATAGTTGATTGCAGCATCATGTTAGCTTCTGCTATATAACAAAGTGATTCAGTTATTTATATATATATGGGGCTTCCCTGGTGGCTCAGATGGTAAAGCATCTGCCTGCAGTGAGGGAGACCCAGGTTCGATTCCTGAGTCGGGAAGATCCCCTGGAGAAGGAAATGGCAATCCACTCCAATAATCTTGCCTGGAAAATCCCATGGACCCAGAGGGGCCTGACAGGCTACAGTCCATGGGGTTGCAAAGAGTCGGACATGACTGAGCGACTTCACTTCACTTCATATATATATATATATATATATGTATATATACACACACATTTTTCATAGTTTTCCACTATGGTTTATCATATTGACTATATTAATAGTTCCCTGGGCTGTACAGTAGGACCGTGTTGTTTATCCATTCTCCATATAGTAGTTTTGTATCTGCTGATCCCAACCTCCCAATCCATCTCTCCCACACCTCACCTCCCCCTTGGCAACCACAAGTCTGTTCTCTACATCTGTGAATCTGTTTCTGTTTCACAGATAAGTTCCTCTGTGTTGTATTTTAGATTCCACGTATAAGTGATGGTTTGGTCACTAAGTTGTGTCCGATTCTTGCCACCCTGTGGACGGTAATCTACCAGGTTCCTCTCTCCATGGGATTCTCCAGGCAAGAATGCTGGAGCGGGTTGCCATTTCCTTCTCCAGTAGAAGTGCTACCATATGATATTTGTCTTTCTCTGTCCGACTTATCTCACTTAGCGTGACAAGGTCTAGGTCTATCCGTGTGGCTGCAAATGGCCTTATTCTGTTCTTCTTTACGCTTCGGTGGTCTTCCACTGTGCAGATGTACCCCATCTTTATCCGGCCATCCGGTGCTGGATACTTAGGTTGCGTCCGTGTGTCGCGCATTGTGAATAGTGCCGCTATAAGCATAGGGGTGCATGTGTCTTTTTGAATTCCAGTTCTGTGTGGGTATATGCCCAGGAATGGGATTGCTGGATCATATGGTAGTTCTGGTTTTACCTTTTAAGGAACCTCCATCCTGTTCTCTGTAGTGGCTATACCAATTTTGCATTCTCACTAACAATGTAGGAGGATTTCCTTTTCTCGAGTGAAGAGTTTTATTTTTCAAAATGAAATCACTCATGAGAAGGAAATGTGTAGCTTTTTTTCCCTCTCTTCAATCTTCATTTTTTAAAGAAAAAATATTTTTGTTTTAGAAACACGTTCCTGACTCCTAAGTGCTCTTGGATATTGGAATGTGTCTGGGAGTTGACATCATTCTGATGTAATTTAGGTTACCTCTGGAGTCTGTGTTCAGTTTTGGATGTCATCATTTGAGGAGACTATTAGAAAATTAGGACAAATCCAAAGAAATGGCAAGAAAGTGAAACAATCTAGAAACCTTACCATAGCGTGAACAGTAGTAGCAGGACCAAACAGGGAGTTTGGCCCTGAGAAGAAGAATTGAAGGCAAATGTTGTCTGGGCCCTCTGATCACTGTGGGGCTGTTACGTAACCTTGTTCTGTAAGGCATATCTAGGAAGCAGGTTTCAGTTTAGCCAAAGAAAGGACTTTCTAAGGATCAGCACTGCCCATGAATAGAATGGGCTTTGTCAAAAGGGGTGCATTTCCCATCAGTGGATGAATTCTTAGAGGACTCTCTGACCATCTGAGCGGCCCAGAAGCAGAAGCACGGATATTGTCATGAAGGGCACGCCAGGTGCCTGCAGGCCTTTCTCTCTGCATCATTTCATCATGGTGCATCACAGTTTACATAGTGCTTTATAGTCTACAAAGCACTTTCATACATGTTCTCATTTAATCCATCACGCTTAGTTTTTACAACCCTGTGTGTTCATGCAGGGTATTATCCAGATTATACTACTAGAGAAATCGAGACCTAATTAGCGTGAATTAATCAAGTAGGTGACAATTAAGATTATTGCCCAGGCATTCTGATTTGGAATTCAATGCTTTTCCCACAACCCAGATAATTTAGTGACCAAGTTTAGCCTTTTTTAATAAAGGGACCAAGTGTTATTAGAATCCTAGCATCTTAGAAAAAGGATGATCCAAAGAGATTTTCTGGTGTGCTAGCTCACACCCCTCATTTCATCTCTCTCTCAGTTCTTTTTTGCTCCATGCATGTTGAGGAATAGCACAACAGTAAGAGTTAGAAATTTTACTTTTGGGGGCTCCAAAACCACTGCAGATGGTGATTGCAGCCATGAAGTTAAAAGACGCTTACTCCTTGGAAGAAAAGTTATGACCAACCTAGATAGCATATTCAAAAGCAGAGACATTACTTTGCCAACAAAGGTCCCAGTCAAGCCTTGTCTAGTCAAGGCTATGGTTTTTCCAGTGGTCATGTATGGATGTGAGAGTTGGACTGTGAAGAAAGCTGAGCACCGAAGAATTGATGCTTTTGAACTGTGGTGTTGGAGAAGACTCTTGAGAGTCCCTTGGACTGCAAGGAGATCCAACCAGTCCATTCTGAAGGCGATCAGCCCTGGGATTTCTTTGGAGGGAATGATGCTGAAGCTGAAACTCCAGTACTTTGGCCACCTCATGTGAAGAGTTGACTCATTGGAAAAGACTGATGCTGGGAGGGATTGGGGGCTTGAGGAGAAGGGGACGACAGAGGATGAGGTGCCTGGATGGCATCACTGACTCGATGGATGTGAGTCTGAGTGAACTCTGGGAGTTAGTGATGGACAGGGAGGCCTGGCAGGCTGCGATTCATGGGGTTGCAAAGAGTCGGACACGACTGAGTGACTGAACTGAACTGAACTGATAATATTGTATCAGATATTATCATTTCACATAGTTCATTCAAATTCATGTTCAAAACCACGTAATAGTCTAGACTCAGTTTTGTATTCTTCATATTAGTTGAAGAAACTAACGCAAAGGGATTAAATGACTCATGAAAGAAGTTATTAATGATACTTGCGTTATAATCCAGTCTAGTTTTCTTTCCACCAAACTGGGCTGCCTAAGAGAACCATGGTTATGCTTCATCCCCTTATTGTAGAAGAAGGTCCCAGAAACGCTGAGTAAACACACGTGGACATTACTCGATAATCTCTGGGCGTGTTCCTTCACCCGTCGCAGTCTCTGAGTGATAAATATATACGTGTATTGTGTTTTCATCAGGATTATTTTGGAGTCTGTTCGGAGCCAGTGATAAAAGACAATGTGGTTGTGGTTTATGAGGTGTTGGAAGAGATGCTTGACAATGGGTTTCCACTGGCTACGGAGTCGAACATCCTCAAAGAGCTGATAAAGCCGCCCACTATCCTTCGAACCGTTGTCAACACCATCACAGGTACGAGAGGGGCCCTGCGGGAGGTGGCCACCATCCTGAGTGTGGCTTAGTCCTCTGTTGTGCCTTGTTTTGAGTGCTTGTTTTTGGGGGATCTCAAATGTCCAGGTGCTTTCATTTTATTCTTTGTAGTCTTTAGTATAACCTAAAATAAAACTTTTCTATGTGTAGAAAATATTTCTGATTTCAGTGACAGAATAAACTGTTCTCCTTTTAAAAGGAATTTTCCCTGGGCTTCCCTTATGGTCCAGTGGTTTAAAATGTGCCTTGCAATGCAAGGGACACCGGTCAGACCCCTGGTCTGGGAAGATGCCACAGGCCCTGGAACAGCTAAGACCGTGCCCCAGAACTGCTGCGCCTGTGTGCCCTAGAGCCTGTGGTCTGCAACGAGAAGCCCATGCACTGCGAGGAAGACCCAGCACAGCCAAAAACTAAAACAACCCAATCGTTAATAATCGTCAGGTTTCTTCCTGATTACAGAAGCAGCACATGATTATTGCAGAAGGTCAGAAATACAGAAAAGCACAAAGAACATGAAATAAGCTCATAATCACTTTTAACATACAGTGTATATATATATTTTTATCTTCTTTGGTGAGATGGATAATGTATGGACAGGTGGAATTTTTTAAAACGAGTTAGGATATTGTTTTTACCCATGAAATTTTTATATCAATATGTGGATTACCATCCCTACTGAAACCCAATGCATTATTTAAGCTGCAAGCTATTAGGGAATTTGAGAGACCGAGTTCAGGTTACTTTCAAAACCAAAATAATATGCTGTTTCTCAGGTAACTTTCTTACCTGTATTCTGCCTGAGGAGGCACACCAACTGGGGACAAGTGTTTTAAATGGACTAGGTTACCAAGATAGAATTTGGGAAAACTATAATCTTTACTTTGGAAAACTTCAAGTAAGCATGTAATTAGTGGATGCACAGAAACTTTTAGGGACGTGTTCTCTGGTTATTAGGTAATTGGCTTCATCTAATTACAATATTCATGGTCTCAGGAAGCACCAACGTGGGCGACCAGCTTCCCACTGGGCAGCTGTCTGTGGTACCTTGGCGACGAACGGGGGTGAAATACACCAACAATGAGGCCTATTTTGATGTGATTGAAGAGATTGATGCCATCATTGACAAATCAGGTGGGTGCTTTCAGCCTGTTTACAGGATTGTGAAAACAGAGGCCCCTTTCAGACAGTGCTCGCTAGTTATCAGAATTGTCCCCCATTTAAGGCCGTTCATCTAACTTAGTGTCCACTTTGTGTTAAGCATTGTGTATTAGGACTGGACTGAAATATCATGATGTAGATGATGAGATCATACATGTAGAAACTCTAAAGACTCCAGCCTAACACTGTGAGAGCTAATAAACGTAATACAGTTGCAGGATACGAAATCAATATGGTTTTGTACACAAACATACAGTGTTTTGTACACTGACCTTGTACAGTGATGTTTCTGTACACAAACAACAAACTATCCAAAAAGGGAGCTGAGAAAACAACCCCATCTACAACAGCAACAAAAAGAATAAAATACGTAGGAATAAACTTAACCAAAGAAACTTATACCCTGAAAACTGCAAAGTGTTGATGGAGGAAATAGCAAATAAATGGGAAGATGCTACATTTTCATGGATTGGGAGAATCAGTGTTGTTAAAATGTTTGAAATATCCAAAGACGTCCGCGTCAGACTCCCAAATGCTAGCCACATTAGTATCTCAATGGCATTCTTTATAGAAATAGAAAAAACAAAACTCGTATGGAACCACAAAAACCTCAAATCACCAAAGCAGTCTTGAGCAAGAACAAAGCTGGAGACTTCACAATTCTAGATTTCAAAATATATTACAAAATTATGGCAATCAGAACTGTAAGGTGGACTTCCCTAGTGGTCCAGCAGTTAAGAATCCACCTGCCAATGTGGGGGACGTGGGTTCAATCCTTAGTCCCGGAAGGTCCCACTTGCTGAGGGGCAACTAAGCCCTCAAGCCACAACTGCTGAGCCCGCGTGCCACAAGTACTGAAGCCTGCACGCCGGGAGCCTGTGCAAGGGAAGCCGCTGTGAGGAGAGGCCCAGGCAGTGTAACTGGAGAGGAGCCCCCGCTCGCCACAACTAGAGGAAGCCTGCGTGCAGCAGTGAGGACCCAGCGCAGCCAAAGCTAACAAGCAAACATTTAAAAAACAACCGTAGGTAAGGTCATAAAAGTAGACATGTACACCAGCGAGGCGGAGTAGAAGGCTCAGCAATAAATCTGCCAACTGGTCTTCAACAAGCGTGCCAAGCACATGCGGTGGGGAAAGGCTAGTCTCTGCAGGGGGTGGTGTTGGGAAAACTGGATTTTCACATATAGAAGAATAAAATCACCCTTAATCTCACACCACCCACAAAATCCAACTCACAACGTATTAAGGACCTAAATGTAAGACCTGGAACCATAAAACCTACTAGTAGAAAACAGGAACAGAGCTTCTTGACACTGATCTGGGCAGTGGTGTTTTTTTTTTTTTTTTCAAGATATGATACCAAAGCAAAGGCTTCAAAAGGAAAAATAGACCAATAGCATTGTATCAAAATAAAAGCCTCCATACAAGAAAGGAACCAGTCAGAGGAAGAAGACAGCGTGCAAATGAGAGGAAATGTATGCAAACTATATATCTGATAAGAGGTTAATATCCAAAATACATGAGAAACTTATATAGTTCAATAGCAAAAAAAAAAAAACCCACCAGATAATCTGACTAAAAAAGTAGGCATAGGATCTGAAAGCGGCACTTGTGGTAAAGAACCTGCCTGCCAGTGCAGGAGAGACTTAAGAGACGTGGGTTCAATCCCTGGATCGGGAAGATCCCCTGGAGAAGGACATGGCAACCCACTCGTGTTCTTGCCTGGAGAAGCCCCATGGACAAGGGAGCCCGGCGGGCTGCAGTCCTCGGGGTTGCAGAGTCGGACACGACTGAAGCGACTTAGCACACAAAGGATCCAGAGAGACGTACTTCAGGAAAGCCGTACGAACGGCCAGCAGGTAAACGAAAATGTGCTCAGTGTCATCGGGGAAAAGCAAGTCAGAACCACAGTGAGGTATCACTCGCACCTCATATCAAAAAGACAAAAGACATAGCAGGTGCTGGCAGTGGTGTGGAGAAAGGGGAGCCCTATGCACTTGCTGGGGGAAATGTAAACTGGTGCAGCCCCCGTGGAAGCAGTATGGAGGCGCCTCAAGAAACCAAAACTCCCTAGAGACCCAGCAGTCCCACTCCTGGGTCTAGACCCAGTGGAAACGGAGTTAGTATCTCCAAGAGGCGTCCGCACCCTCGTGTTCACAGCGGCATTGTTGGTAGCCGCCAAGGCGTGGGAACAAACCAAGTGTCTGCTGATGGCTGATGGCTAAGGAAGACGTGCGGCAGACACCCTCACACACAGGAACGTCACTCGGCCGTGTGAAGAAGTAAATCCTGCCGTGTGTGAACACACGGGTGAACCTGGGGGACATGGTGCTGGGTGAAGGAAGCCGGATGCAGGAAGATAAACGTGGCGTGATCGCATGTAGAAAAACCTGGTGTGGACCAGTGCCGGGTTCACCTTATATGTGGAATCTGCAACAGTCAGGTCTGCAGGAGCAGAGAGTAGAAGGTGGTTACCAGGAGTGGGGAGGACGGGAGTGGGGAGAGGTTGGTGAGAGTGCCAAGCTTCAGTTCTGCATGATGAAGAAGTTCTGGAGATTGACCACGCAGCACGGTGACTGCCGCAGGGTACTTCCTTTTCCATGTTACTGAGTGTAACTGACAAACTTGTAAGGTATTTGGAATGTTGATGATGGTGATTTGATCTACATGTACCTTGTGAAAGGATTCCCCCCCACCCCAGCTAGTTAAATTATCACATCTGCCACCTCACAAGTATATCATCTACTTGAAATTTACTAAAAGGGAAAGTTTTAAGGGCTCTCACCACAAAAACCTAACTAACTGTGTGCGGTGATGGACGTGTTAGTCAGCTTCATCATGGTGATCACTTCCCAGGGTGTATGTGTATTAATTCACAGTTTTTATTTGTTGACTATACCTCAACAACGCTGAAGAAAAGCCTTGGAAAAACATGATATAGACCCATGCTGGGCTCACATTTTCAGTGGTTTTTATCCTCTCAAGTGAAAAAGTAACAAACTGATCTCTTGTTGATGAGATCTCCTTTTGGAAGTATTTGACTCTCAGTTGTCAGGGCAGAACTGAAGTTTAATCACTAAAATTCCGAGTCGTCGTCTTTTCTATCCATTCAGAGAGGTTAACACAACTGCAAGTGCTTAGAGTGTGGGAATTTATAGAAAGTTCTCTTCACATGAGCAAACTCATTTATCCAGCAAGTGCTTACGGAGAATCCACGGTGCTGCAGCTGAGCACCAGGCAGTGGGCATGTGATGGTGACGAAGACGGGGCCTGTGGCTGCAGGAAGCGTCCTGAAAGTCTAGTGAGGGGGCGAGAAAGGGGAAAAGAGAGGTCTCCTCCCACCCAGACCTAAGTATAAAGCTCACACATGCTTCATCAATAGAATGAGTAGGAGTTAGTACAGGCTGCACGGATCTGGTAGCAAAGCAGGTGCAAACACTCTTAAGAAGAGTGAAATATTGTTGGAAAATTACGTAGCTCAGGATGACTGGACTGAGACGCATAAAGAAAGAAAAGTAACTGATGAGGCTTTAAAAGCAAGTAATAAGCACAGCAGCTTTTCATATTATCCCCAAACTGGAAAGGTCCCAAATGTCTATCAGCAACAGAAAAGATTAACAAGTTTCAGTGTGATCATACCAGAAGGAGAAGAGCAGGAAAACCAGAAAATAGGAGGGGTTAGGAGAAAGGAACACTTGAAAGAAAGAAGTGGTTGCAGGGGCTGCAGGAGAGAGAGCCTGTGAACTGAAGACAAAAGTGTCAGTTCTATTTGGCATCAGAGCTCCTTGAGGGGCCTGTGAAGTGAATATACTGTCCATGGAATTCTCCAGGCCAGAATACCGGAGTTGGTTGCCTTTCCCTTCTCCAGGGGATCTTCTCAACCCAGGGATCGGACCCAGACCTCCCACGTTGCAGGCGGATTCCTTACCAGCCGAGCCACACGGGAGGCCCTTGGTGCCTGCAGGGAGAGCAGTTCCTGATGTGAATCCAGTGTTCTGAACCCTTGGTCAAGATAGCGATGTTGTGTTTGATCCCGGCACTAGATTGAAAGCTCCTCCAGGCTAACAGTCTCACCAGTCTTTATCCCCGTTGCTTCATCAGAGTGTCTTGTGTTCGCTGTGCAGTTGATAAAGGTTTGCGAGGACAGGTGGACTGGGTAGATGATTCAGATGGATGGATGGACAGAAGGAAGAATAGGAGGGGAGGAGGAAGGAAGGAAGGAAATGGGATGGGAGGGGAAGAGCGCTAAGGAGGGAGGAAGGAGTTAAGTTCGTTGGGAAGGACAGAGCAGGTCTCACCTTCTTCCTGTCTCATCCTGTCTCAGGGTCCACCATCACTGCCGAGATCCAGGGGGTGATTGACGCCTGCGTCAAGCTGACAGGAATGCCTGACCTGACACTTTCCTTCATGGTAAAATCCTGGGCCAGAGATCTAGTCCTTGGGAAGTTAGATGCTTCTGGAAAGACAGAGCGGCGGGAGGGGACGGAACCGGAAGGGATGGTCAGGGCCAGCCACAACGCTCACGGGCGGCCTCGCATGTCCGGAGTAACAACAGAATGTGTGCATGTGTGTTCGTGAAAGCAGCACCTAAGTTACTTTCCTGAAAGATGCGTGGTTCTAATTCCCACCTGTGGCTGTTGCTTGATGTCGCCCAGAACCCCAGGCTGCTGGACGATGTCAGCTTCCACCCCTGCGTCCGCTTCAAGCGCTGGGAGTCCGAGCGCATCCTCTCCTTCATCCCCCCCGACGGCAACTTTCGCCTGCTGTCCTACCACGTCAGCGCGCAGAAGTAAGCGGCTGGCGTACCTGAGGGCGGAGTGCGTGCGTGCATGCGTGCGTGCGCGTGCGTGTGTGTGTGTTTGGAAACAGTATCCGCAGCGATGAAGAACTCAGGCGCTGGAGTTACCTGGGCTCCAGGTAACTAATCAGGTAACCTCGGGTGAGTTGCTTATCCTTCCCCGTGTCTGTTTTCTTTGTCTAGGAAAGCTGAAGTAGTGAAAGTAACACGTGATGAAGTAAGGGGCTTCCCTGGTGGCTCAGTGGGAAAGAATCTACCTGCTAATGCAGGAGACGCGGGTTCAATCCCTGGGTCCGGAAGACCCCCTGGAGAAGGAAATGGCCACCCACTCCAGCATTCTTGCCTGGGAAATCCCATGGACAGAGGAGCCTGGCAGGCTACAGCCCACGGGGTCACAAAAGAGTCGGACACGACTGAGCGACTAAACATCAACAGTAAAGTAATAAGTAACTTGAAAATAATAAAGGTGCCTTGTTATGAGGGTTAAATAAGAAACTCTAAATAGTGGCTTCCGCACAAAATAAGTGCTCATTACGTTTGCTGCTGTTAGTTTTGTTATTGTTGTGTGCCTAAACAGGAATGCTTTTTCCTCAGATTGTCATCTGAGAACACCTGTATTTCAGTCCCTTTCACCCCAGAAAGGCAGTGAATGGTGCTCTGAAGAGCCATACGATTCAGTGATTTGGGGTCTTGAACATGCTCTTTACTATGGACTCGGTTCTTTTGGGGGGAGGCGTAGAGAATATGTGTAGATTGAAGAGAGCCTTGGACCGCTCAGCCACTGAGGCCTTCCTGTGGGATTTGGAATACATAATTTGGGGAAATATCTGAGTGCTTGAGAGCAGAGGCTCTGGAATCAGACTGCCGGTACTTAAGCCCCACCTGCAGTACTGATGATACATGACCTTGGCAAGTTATTGAATAGTTAACCTCGGTTAAGTGTAAGGACATCAGTATTAATGACATCAGGACAGAAGCAATGCCTGCCTCATACTTATGGGGGGGATTAAATGAGTAATCAAGGGAAAACCTGTAGGGTCATGGTGGCCCCAGGAAGTAGTACTCCACAGATGCCAAGGATGGTTGCAACTTTGGTATCACCCTGCAGTTTCTCTGTCAGATCATGCCGACCCCATCCCTTAGGGGTTTTTGTAAGGATCAAAGTCAAGTTAAAAGCACTCTCACAAATTTGTAAAAGCCCCATGAGGTATGAATGTTACTTTCCCAAGTGCAGATAATTATTGGTCACATGCAAAACGGTAAAGCACAGAAATGTGATTTCTGTTTGCTGCGCCTGTTCCTTAGAGTCCACCGAGTCCGCTCTTTGGTTTTGTTGATTTCATTCTGAATCGTTAGAAGAGTTAGTTGACTTACTAATCAACATCTTAGATTTACAGAAAGGAAACGATCAAAGACATCTAGAGGGTTTTTCTCTGCCTACTCTGTAAGACAAAGACGGAGGTGAGGGAGGAAAAGCTGCCAGCAGAACAGAAAAGTGAGAAGTGGCCATTTTCCCGATATATTGACTATGTGGGCTTTTTGTCTCCTCTCTTTTCCAGCCTGGTGGCGATTCCAGTGTACGTTAAACATAACATCAGCTTCCGGGACAGTAGCTCACTCGGCCGCTTTGAAATAACGGTGGGGCCTAAGCAGACCATGGGGAAGACCATAGAGGGGGTGACCGTCACCAGCCAGATGCCCAGAGGCGTCCTGAACATGAGCCTCACGCCGTCTCAGGGGACGCACACGTTTGACCCAGTCACCAAGGTAGGAGAATACACAGGAGGTTCGAGTAGCCCATGTTCGAAATAGCAGGAGCTCTGCAACGCTCCTTTCTGTCTTGTGGAAAGGCGAGCTCGACCAGAGGGATGTGGTTGAGGACACCGAGATAATTCACAGGAACAAGTAGCATTCTCTTCTGGGAAACCCCCAGGAGGTCATAAGAACACAGTGAGCTCAGGCGTCCCAGGTGCAGTTTCCACCATAACTTCCTTCTTTTCTCTCTCTTTGGAGATGCTCTCTTGGGATGTAGGAAAAATAAATCCCCAGAAGCTCCCAAGTTTGAAGGGAACCATGAGTCTCCAGGCCGGAGCTTCCAAACCGGATGAGAACCCCACGATCAACCTGCAGTTTAAGATCCAGCAGCTGGCCATTTCTGGTGAGTGACGCCCAGCTCAGGGTGGGGGGAAGGCAGGGGCCCAAGGTGGCGATGTCACAAAGCCCCCCTGGCCACTCCCTGTCCACAGAGTTGGGTTTCGTTAGCTGATATGGGATCTTCAGTCAGATCTTTCCCAGCCCATTTCTGGAGGAACTCTGTGACCCTCCATCAGTATCGGAGATGAAAGTGCTCATGAGCCGTTGTTGAGTCACCCTGGGGGCACTGGTTGGGGCATCCCAGGGTCTTCAGTACAGGGATGTATCTGCATTCTCAGCTGGTGAGTGAAAAGAATTCCCTCCTTTCCCCAATTTCAGAAGATTTCATGTGTGCTGTGATCACGTGGAGCACTCAGATGACCTGAGTTACCGACTGTAGTTTACACCCCACCACCCAGGGGGATATCAAGACTTGTTACCTCTCTGCAGGTGTCTACTATGTGCCAGGCACTAATTTAAGCTCTTTTCATGTATTTCCTTATGTAATTCTTAGAATGACCCTTTTGGATGGACAGGAGATGACTTCACCTTTATATGAGGTTCTTGTTTTCTTTGCCAACGGACCACATCTAGTTTAAGTGATTAGAATTCATTTAAACGATAAGCTCTTTTCATCTTAAAATGCTTAATAAACTTTAAAGCTCTGGATAGTATAAAGTGTTCTTTTCTTAGTCCAGTGAGAATATTTAAGAAGCACTGAAGAATTAATTCATCACTTGTCATCATTAGTTTATTCACTCAGTTATACCTTTATTTGATTATGGATTCCTTAATTCTGTTATTATGAATTCATGTGTTCAA
The DNA here is from genome assembly GCF_001704415.2 of Capra hircus. NCBI lineage: Eukaryota > Metazoa > Chordata > Mammalia > Artiodactyla > Bovidae > Capra > Capra hircus. The sequence goes on along the minus strand of NC_030834.1, from coordinate 8,573,619 downwards.
CCCCATAACTCTGAGAAAAATCTGGAGTGGTCTTATTTTTCCTTACCGTCATTTCAGCCTGCATATAACTTTCTGCCCTTTCTACCACAGGGGCAGATCTCATTGGCTGGCTTTTTATTGGAGCAGGTTTTTCTTTTCAGCCTATGTTCCAGGGGTGAAGAACCTGTCAGCTGTGTCTGAGTGACATGACTACGTGCAGGTTCCCAGGTAGCGGAATGGTAAAGAATCGGCCTGCAGTAACCGAGATGCGGGAGACCCGGGTTCGATCCCTGGGTTAGAAAGATCCCTTGGAGAAGGAAACGGAAACCCACTCCAGTGTTCTTGCCTGGAGAATCCCATGGAGAGAGGAGCCTGGCGGGCCACGGTCCAAAGGACCCATAGCATCCCAAAGAGTAGGACACAACTGAGCGACTGAACACACACACATTTTCCGGTTCACGGTTACAGCTTTCTCCAGCCCTCGGAGCTCTTTGAGTTGACGTGAATTAACCAGTTATGCTACCTGCTTCTTTGGAATAATGCTTACCTTCCTTCCTTGCAGGCCTCAAAGTGAATCGTCTGGATATGTATGGAGAGAAGTACAAACCCTTCAAGGGCATAAAGTACATGACCAAAGCTGGGAAGTTCCAAGTTCGAACCTGAAGCGAGAATTTCGCAAAGCAGACGGTCACGAACACTTTTTCATTTCTTAACCTGTCTAGAAGTAAAACCTATCAGCCTGTCTCGTAGGTCTGTGCCCCCTCTGGACCCACAGGCTCCCGTTTTCCTTAGCCGTCAGCACCGTGGAGTGAATCCAGGGAGACAGGGTTGCCGGGGGCCGGGGCAGGACCCACCCACCAGCATCTCCAACCCAGTTCTCAGAGCAGAGGTGCGGGTCGCAGCGGGAGGTACCTGACCGCGTGTGAAAAAGACCAGCGTTTGTTACTCGTTCGGCTGTAATTTTCTTCAGCCAAGGGAAGACTTTGTTTTTTTTTAACCCCAGGGAAAAAAGAATTAGAGCACGCACTTGGAAGGAAACGAATGTTAGTGGAGGAAGGTTTCTTGGAAGGCATGGAGTGTATGCACCCCCATTAAAGTTGAGAGAGAGGGGCACCCATCTCCACCTCTAGGAGGGGCTGGGAGGTACCGAGTGGAGTGAGTTTCCTTCTGAGCCCTCTGTATACAAGCATAAAGATCTGTACTTCTAGAAGCGAAGTGGAAGCTTCTTTAGTTGGATCCCCCTGCTGACACGGAAGCCCCAGCGGGATGAGACTTTTCCCTCAGAGGCTAGGACGCCGCTCCCACCAGCTTGCAGAGGCTGAGGGCTGCCTGCCCGCAGCACCAGGCCACCCTCTCCGGGGAGAGGGTGCCCTGCCCGCTCCCTGGGGGGCGGTGGTCCCAAATACCTCTTTCCTTGAGCCCCCCCCCCCCCAAACAGCTCCACTCCTTCACAGAATTGCCGCTCCCTGAGGAGAGTTTCAGAGAAGCCAGCCCCGTCAGCCCCAGGGCGGCAGGCTGTGTGAGCCACCCCCGAGGCCCAGCAGTTCCTCGTCCATGTCCGTCGGGGGCTCCCTGGGGGCTGGAGCCTGAACCTCCCTTCGGCATGCTTTCCCGCGATCACTCTCAGCCAGACGCTGACAGGAGCGGCCAGTCCTGGGGGCCTTCCAGTAACGACATTTCCTCAGAGTCTCTTCTGTACCCCCACTGTATAATCTATTTATTAGCAACATATATTGACTAGTCCATGTTTGTTTTTAAGACCCCGCCCCCAGATCCCTTCAGTCGTTGAATAAAACCGATGTTGTGGGAAGGTGGGTCCTGTTGAGCATGTGCGGCCCGGTTCAGGAAACGTGGCAGCTGAAGGTGGTCTGCAGGCCTCTACAGCGGGAGGCTTTCCATTCAGCTCAGTGTGCCCATCACCCATTCCAATATTTATAGATCAGACAGGTATTTTTAAATTATAGTTTATGATGCGATATTGTGCTCTGTTCTGTGCATGGAGAGAAATGAAGACCTTGTGCTCTCCAAACCCTATAATTTTTCTCTAATGCCCTGTTTCCAAGTACTTAGGTAGTGTGTTTTTGTTTTTTTTTCTATAGTTTTCTCTTCCTACTTCCTGGATTTGTTTTTTTTTCTACAGAATAATGCTGCTTTGTGGTTTTGCTCTGGGGTCCGTTGTGCTGTGTCTCATAGCCAATCACTCCAAAATTTGTCCTGGATCCAAGATCCCATTCCTAGAATAACGGAACTACTACTGCTGAGGGCTCTGGAGGATTTCAGGGTTTCCTGGGTCACAGGAGACAACCCATCTTGGTCCCTGAATACCCTTAGGTTTATAAGTCTAGCTGTCTTATTCCCTCCAGGGCAGCTCATCCTAATTTCAAGGGAAGAATTTAAGGAGAAGTAAAGTACTGGGGCTGTGGGGCCCACAGACGATAGCAGGAGAGGCCGCCCCGAGCTGCAGACCCTTGGACTCCCCCTCACCCTAGTGGTGTGTTAGCATAGGTGGTACCGGGTGCCCCCAGCAAGCCTCTCGGTTCCACACGTGTTTAACGTGCAGAAGCATCTTCTCTGTTTAAATCTTAATAAAGTTGAGTGTTGCCAGTCCTTCACGTCCTGAGTGTCTTGTTACTAGGACCATGGGCGATGCTCTGCACACATGCCCAGCGGAAGCAGAAAGAAAGACAGGAATTCAGGGGATCTCACTGCATCCGCACTTTCCTACCAGCAGACCCGAAGCTGTATATATGGTTTGGGTATGTCATCTTGCAGGTCATGAGAACAAAGGTCCAGATCAATCAAATTACATTTCCCAGGGTACAAAAGACAAAACCACTGAAGCTGCTGGTGTCTGTTCTAGCGCTTTCCCTGTCCTGGCCTCTCGTGCTTCTTAGGTTGATTAATTCGGACGTGAAGCCAGGTGCAGGGGTCCTGGTTATCCTAATCGCAGTGAAGACTTCCCGGAGTCTCCTGGGATGTGGAGACGAGGGTCCTGCTCCCATATCTGTCCTGTCTCCTGGCCGGGGGAGACTAAGACAAGGACTTCTTCCTGCCTTCCAGCCCCAAGTGTTGTCAAGTGTGTACTGCCACCCCATCCTGTCTGTTTCAGCGACTCATCTCTCTGCCTTGGGTCTGGCTGTTTCCTTAGCCTCATGGTGTGACCAGGCAGAGTTTATGACACTTGTACTTTCCTCTGTGGCCAGTAGGTGGAGACTCAGTGCCAGCAATGACATTAATTTTTTTTTTAATTGTTAGAAAAATAATTTTTTTGAAGGAAATTGAAACTCTTAAATTTTGCCTTAAGATCCCAAGCTTGTGAGTCTTTGACTTTCGAGGTTTTAGATGTGGAACCAAAGTTTATTATCCTCTTTCCACAACCTGACCTAAGATGGGAGCTCCGGGGGAATGCTCGTTTCAATCGTTTGAGTTTCTCTAGGTCTTTACCCATTAAAGCTGTTTGCACAATTATATGAGGATCTTTTTTGCTCTTTGGGTTTCTATTGCTGTCTGTTTTATTAGCCAGCCAGAGATAGTAAAGCAGTGCTACCCAGTTCCCCTTAGCGCCCTCTCCTTCCCCCGACACGGCCCAGACATTTTATCCCGACCCTCCTCACCCACATCGGGTAGTGATGTGCTGTGCTCTGAGTGTGTTTTAGCCTCCGAATGCAAGTGCGGGGCTGGGGCCCTGCCTGGAGCTCTGTCAGTGGCCTCTGCTGAGCACCTGTCTTCAAGCAGCCTGTGGTTTCCAGGGCTTCACTCTGAGGAATGTGATGGGGGCCTTTTAACTTTGCATTTCCATCAAAGGAGCCCTCCGCTGCTTCACTTCATTTCAATAACACAACTGTCCGGAGAAAAGCTCGTTCTGCAACGGGGGAGGGAATGAAATGAGCAGAACTCTCACCAGAGCTGCAGTTACAGGGGTCTTCCTTGCCACTGTCTTCCAGCCGTCTTCCCTCCAGAGGGCTAAGGTGCACAAAATCTGCCCCTTTCACAGGCTCAAGTCAGGAAATCTGTGACTTACGTTTGAGTTGATTGAACTGGTCCCGGGACCTAGCATTGTCAGAGAAATCCGTGCCCCCTCCCCACCACTACCCCCACTGCCCACCACTGGAATCAAGCTTCTGGGCTTTAGATTCTCTTTCTTTTGTGAGTTGAAACTATTCTTTTAAGAACTACGTTGAGCAGTTCTGACCACCTCTCTAGAGAGAGAGAGGAGAGAGACCTACGACCACGTTTGCTCCAAGGAACTGTCAGCACGTAACCCAACACCAAGCCTTGCATCAGGTTTATTCTTAGATCCGGGGTGTCAGTGATAAGAAACTGTCAGGCAGCAACCAGGGGTATGAGTTACATCTCAGGAGCAGTAAGAAAGTGTAAGAGAAGCGGAAAGCAGCATTGCTTAAGTAACATACTTGTGTGGACTGGTCTGGGAGTGAATTCTTTAAAAAAAATTTTCTTTATTGGAATATAGTTGATTTACAATGTTGTGTTAGTTCCAGGTATACAGCAAAGTAAATCAGTTTTATATTTAACATATATTCACTCATTTGTTTGGATTCTTTTCCCATGGAGGTCAGAGTTTGGAGTAGAGTTCCCTGTACTACACAGCAGGTTCTTATTCGTCATCTGTTTTGCATAGAGCGGTGTGTATATGTCAGTCCCAATCTGTGTCAGCATCTTCTTGACACTCAATTCTTCTTTCACCTTGGAGTCCTGTCCGGGGTATCTTCCCACCTACTCCCCTCCCCGTGAATATCTACCCTGAGCCTCGCTTGGGCCATCAGCTCCCCTAACCCCAAGTGTCTGCGGCTCCCTGCTGCCAAGAGAATTAAGTCCAAAGTTCAGTTTAGCATTCAAAGTGCCATCATTAATTCTAACCTACGTCCTTCTTCATGAACTTCACTTTGGACAAAATATAACTCAATTCCTCCCCACACTCGCCTGCCTTTCTTGCCCTCCAGATCTTTAGATTTCCATGCAGTGGTAGCTCCTTGCCTCAGGAACTAGAGTCAATATCCTGTAATAAACTATCATGGAAAAGAAAACGAAAAAGAATGTATATATGTGTATAACCGAATCACTTTGCTGTGCAGTAGAAATTAACATGACTTAACTATTCTTCAATAAAATTTTAAGAAAAATTTAAAAAAGAATGCCTTTCTCATTCCTCTCCACCAGCCCAAATCTTGCTCAATTTTTGAAAAGCCTACCCAATTCCATTTTTTCCTTAAGTTTTTCTGGTTTTCGGTCTTAGGTACAGCACATGAGATCTTCATGGCTGCACGCAGCACATATCTTCATTGGCATGTGGGATCTAGTTCCCTGGCCAGGGATTGAACCCAGGCCCCCTGTATTTGGAGCACAGAGTCTTAAACCACTGCACCACCGGGGAAGTTCTTAAGTTTCTTCAATCCTTCCTGAGCTGAATTTCAGCAAAACTTTCTGTCCACCATTTGTGGTTCATCTCCACCCTGCCTTGTTATTTCTCTGAATCCCCATTCCCCTGTCAAACCAAGAGTTTCTTTCTTTCCTTTTACCTTTTACAGCATCTATTTGAATGTGTGTGTGTGTGCGTGCTAAGTCGCTTCAGTCGTGTCCGACTCTTTGTGACCTTACTGACTGTAGCCCGCCAGGCTCCTCTGTCCATGGGATTTTCTAGGCAAGAAGACTGGAGTGGATTGCCCTTTCCTACTCCAAGGGATCTTCCCGACCCAGAGATCAAACTCTCCTCTTGTGACTCCTGCATTGGCAGGTGGGTTCTTTACCACTAGCACCACCTAGGAAGCCAATGAAAGGAAATATTCCCAATGATTGAAAGAATGTGGACGCGACTAAGGAATAAAAGCTGTGAAGGTACTGTGTGTAACAGAAAGAGTCCACTCTGGGGAAAATATGTGAAAAATATATCAGAATTTATTATTCCAGTACGGTATCATACAGGTAGTGGCAACAGAGTACAAACAAAAATGAACTGATATAAATATGCGAGAGCCTAGTTTATCAGTTATTAAAATGATACGTGTCTCCTGGTTCTATCATGAAACCTATAAAGAAAAAGAATTACTCTGTACACAACAGGATTCCCTCCAAGAGCTGCAAAAAGGAAAGCCCAACACTTAAGAGCTGGAGTCGAGGAACGTGATCTGGCCAGCCAGCCCATCCCTTGGTAGGAGGTTCCTGCTGGGCTTCCTTGGGACTATAAATAGACATTCTATTTCTAGTAGAATACATCTAACCCTCCTTTCCTGAAGGCTCGAGTTATCTTTGCCTACTGAGACATGCTTTCATCTTTGTGGTCCCCTTTCCAAAGATGCTCGTGTGCATAGAGGAGGAAGTGGGCTTCCGCCCTGGGGAGTGGTTTTCCACGAGGGACTGGCGTTTGTCCATCTTCTTGTCTGACAGTACAGTTCAGCCCTTAAGCCCTGAAAACTTCCAGAATGGAAAAGTACCTGTGAAACTACATCCTCCCCCCACCTTCCGCTATGTGAAGAAGCCCCTGCCGCAGTAAGTCTTCAGAGGTGGGAGAAGCGGGGTCTCTGTGATGTAGGGAAACAGGGTGTCCCTGATCACGGTTGCATGTTGTCTCGAATCCAGTCCAGGTAGTTAGTCACCTTGGTGTACACGCCCGGGATGTCCTTCTGCCCGCAGCCCAGGCCCCAGCTGATGATGCCGACCAAGGTCATGTGGTTGTCCTTCATACACACCAGGGGGCCACCCGAGTCACCCTGCAGAAGGGAGAAGAGGTCAGCTGTGTGCAAAAATGCAGACTCTTTGGGGGGATGTTAGGGTGAATGTTTGTAGTGCTGATATGTATTCTACATACCGCTAATCTGCGGCACTGATCTGTATCCTTCAACGTGCTCAGTTTCAGGGAGGGAAATTTTTCCTCCCCAGTCTTGGACCATTAGAGGATTAGGCTGTAGTTTTGTCGTAAAGTGGACAACATTGCTGACAAGTGCTCAGTCGAGTCCGACTCTCTGCAATTCCATGGACTGCGGGCTCCTCTGTCCATGGGCTTTTTCCAGGCAAGAATACTGGAGTGGGTTACCATTTCTTTCTCCAGGGGACCTTCCCAACCCAGGGATCGAGCCCAGGTCTCGTGTGTCTGTTGCACTGGCAGGCAAATTCTTTAACCATTAGCCATACCTGGTCCCCACCGAGGGGGTAAAGCCGCCACTAGCTGTGCGGCCCTAGGCAACTGGGCTTCAGTATTCTTACCTGAATGATACTAAATAATAATATCTAAAACAGAAATCATAGTACTTCCCTTATGAGGTTATGGGAATTAACTGGAAAAGCTTGAAAAGCTCCTGAGAACAATGTAGGGCATTTAGTAGAACTCTTGGCAATTGTTAGCTGTTATTGTCTTATTGAATTGAAACGACTTGTTTTTAACTTGGCGCTAGCTGATAGATCATGGTTTCACTTTGCACACAACCTTTTATGACTGTCGAGCTAGGTGGTGGAGGTGTCTGAGAAAACCTTTCAAAAAGAGACCAAAGGCTGTCACGGAGGCAAGAGGGGGAGATGTGGGTGTGATCCCAGCATCAGAACATGGTCCTCAGTGGGAGTGCCCAGCCCCACTGCCTCGAGCCACGCCCGCGTCCCCCAGCCTCAGTGAGAGCCCGGAGCACAGTGGACGTGAAAACAGCCCCGAATTGAGGGTTCCTTTGCTCCATTAGGTCCTACCTTACACTAGTCTATGTCTTACACTCAGAGTTATCATGAAATATAAGTACGTACCAGCTCTGATGGGGATGCCAACCCAGAGACCCTGTAATGGTTACCAGGGGGAAGCCTCATCAGAGGGCTGAATGCGAGTTCCTAAGATTTCTTTCTCACAGATCATCTCTCTCCTATTTCCAGGAAGCTGCCGTTCCTCCCACGCTACCCAAGAGACCCCGATTCCCCAGCACCCACAGAAACCAAAGCTGTCTTAACTTGTGTGGCTTTATCCATCACTTTGATAGTTGTTTAATTGCCTGGGCTTACAGGAAATCCTGTACCAGGCAGGGGTTCCGGTGCAGACACTGGGGAAATTTACTGCCGTTTAGATCTCTTCAGTTTGGGTGACTTTGACCTTGGCTCCAGTTGCTTTATTCTCTGAGGCTCTCATCTAGATCCCATCCCCTGCCCCAGATGAATCACTGCTTTCTGGCTATAACTTTTTTTTCTTGGTTAAGAACCAGTTGGCTGAGGAACACTTTTGCCCTTGGATGGGGGAGGCTCAGGGAGGAGAGCTGCCCGCGCTCACCTGGCAGGCATCGTGCAGGTTTGTGTGGTCCCCGCCGCTCCGTGTGTCTCCGGCACACAGCATGTTGTTGGTGACGGTCCTGTTAAACAAGTGCCGGGAAGTGCAGCGGCTAGATGGGTACAACCTGACGTGAGCCTCCTTCAGCCGCTCGGAAAAGAAAGGAGAAGCTGAAAGAGAGCAGGGAAGACAGCTTGTGGCTTTAGGGAAAGTTATTTAGAAACCTTTTGGAAGGAGAAAGTTGAACTTTGTGATGATAGCTAACACCGATTAATCTTTTACGTGTATTAAGTTGAATCCTACGAAATTGCCAATATATTAACCCTTTTGACCTACAGAAATGGGAATTTTCATAGGGTTTCACCCAGGGTTTCTCAAGAGCAGCACGAATGACATTTGGGGCCAGATAACTGTTTTTGCAGGGGGCTGCACTGTGTATTGAAGATGTCTGCCAGCATCCCTGGCTTTTGTGTGCGTGCGTGCTTAACCCCTCAGTCATGTCTGACTCTTTGTGACCCTATGGACTATAGCCACCATGCTCCTCTGTCCATGGGATTCTCCAGGCAAGAATACTGGAGTGGGCTGCCATGCCCTTCTCCAGGGGATCTTCCCGACCCAGGGATCAAACCAGGGTCTTCTGCAATGCAGGCGGATTCTTTACGACCTGAGCCACTAGGAAGCTCCACTGGCTTCTACTCACTAAATGTGGGTATAAACCTCCATCCTGAGTCGTCACAATAACTGACATTGCCACATGTTGCCTAGTGGGCAAGAGCACCCTAGCTGAGAACCACTGGTTTAATCTAATATCTCATTTAAGCCTCATACAATCTATTCATTTCTTACCAATGAGGAAACTGAGGCTTGGAGCAACATGAAATGAAAAATGCATGCCTGGATCACAGGGCTCACCAGGTGCAGGGTGAGGGCTACTGGGTGGCAGGCAGAGTCCAGGAACGCACCCTTAACTAAGCTCACTCCTAATCTTATCAAAACCTCCTTGAAATCTTCAGCCCTTAAAGCTCTCCTGCCACTCAGACCTCTCTCTTGACCGACCGGGCCATCAGCTGGGAAGGTGGATGGTGGGGCCTCACTTAGCAGGAACTTGCCCAGACTATCATAGCGGCCGAGCCTGCCCTGGGGCTGGACTGGACACTCTCAGGACCGCTCTTTCCTCTCTCTGGTCAGCACCCGCCCCCCACGCTGCCCCCAGACAGACAGGATGGGACGGCGACTTCCTCCCACTCACAGGCCTCGTGTTTCCCATAGCCGGACAGCTCGCACTCCGTCCAGTCGGGCAGCTGCAGGCTGGCATCTGGGAGGCAGATGGTGCGGACCGACCCGCTCTCCTGGGCGCAGGTCAGCGAGTCCGATTTCAGGTGCAGCAGCGCTAGAAGAGGGGGGTTGAGGAAAAGAGTGGGGATTTCCAGGGAGAGGAAGGAGGGGCCTGGGGCCTGGGAGGACGAGGAGGGCAGGGTGGGGCTGGGGGGTCTAACTGGAGCCAGGGAGAGGGGGACATCTTACCGATGTCATTGTCGTAAGTGTCATCATCAAATTCCTTGTGGACGATGTATTTTTCTACTTCAAACATCTGCTCCTCCTCTCCAGGGACCAGCCGGTACGTCCTGCCCAGGACCACCTTGAGATGGTGAGGCGGGTACCTGACGGAGAAACGGGTGTGAGGATGCTCTTCTGTATCGGGCCTGGTCCGAGGCCTTAGCGGGAAGGCAAGCCAGCTGGGTGCACATCCCTACCTCTCCTGGAAGCAGTGGGCGGCTGACAGCACCCAGCAGGAGCTGATCAGGATCCCCCCACACAGAAACCGCTGTCCGGGGGACCGCCTGTTCTTGACGAAGATGGCGGCCTGCCAGGGGTGGGAGGTGATGTCGGCGAAGAGGCCTCCTTTGATGCGGAACTGGGGCCGCTTGTACTGTCTCAGGCCACAGGTGACTGCAGAGGGGAGGACAGAGCGCGGTCTCAGACCTGCGGGCCTGGGCGAGGTCCCCGAGCCCCAGCCCAGTGTCTCGTCTGGGAACCCGGGTTTCCACCCACGGCTGTGCTTCTGCAGCGTCTGTACAGAGGGACGGAGCCTCTGCTTCCCTCCTCCTCGCATCCTGGCCGCCATCACTACTAACAAGGCATCTCCAGAGTGCAGCCTGGAGCCTGATGCCATTCGTGAGAAGTGGCTGCATCCTTTCCTTCTCTCTTGCCCCTCCCATCACCTGTCCTACAGCATCGCCATCCACCACGGCTCCAGCCGGGCAAGCCCCTCCCCACCCAGGTCCGGCCTTCCTGAAAAGCTGGCCGCTGCGTAGCCTGAACCAGACAGCTTCCCAGATGTGGGAGGTGGCGGAGGACACGGGCAAGAATAATGCTGGGTGAGGGGAGCTGGCCTTACCACACTGGGGCACATCACAGTACTCCCAGGTAGGCTGACGGTCCTTCCACACGTGGCACCAAGGCTGGGCGTCTCCATCGGGATTCCTGGGCGTGAGCAGGGACAGTTTTTAATCACATCACAAGCCAGAGAAGAGGGGAAGGCGGCCCGACTTAGGGGCAGGGAGCGAGGGGGACGACCCTGAGTCCTGGGCTGGGCTCTGCCATAGATCCCTCACCACCACCTAGGAAATCATTCCTATCTTCTGCATTTTGTTCTCATCTCCCAGTTGTGCTGGGATGTGCTCCCAGATGTGCCTCGGGAGGATGGAGCAGGTGAGGGCAGCCCCTCTTAACTTGGGATATGGGTCCCTCCCACCCACGTGACTTTCTCGTGGCCCCGCCCCGCCCTCCACGCGGACACGCCCCCGGGGTCCGGGCGGCGCACCTGCAGTGGTTGTGCTTCCCCAGGCCCAGGGCCCGCGCGTTGCTCTTCCAGGCGGTGTAAATCTTGCTCGTTAGGAACACGGAATTCCACGGGAGGCAGGAGGCCCCAGACTTGGTGCGGCTGCGGGTGCCGCGGTATGCCAGCCCGTTTCCAGTGTAGCAGTCCCCATCTTCTTCTGCAGCTGGAACGCAGGAAATCCAAACTGAAACACAGCCGCTGAAGTGCCCGAGCAGCAAGTGGGGTTTGCAGCAGGGCCTGAAGCCTGGGGCTGCAGGCAGCCCGCCCACCTCGCCCTTTACTCTCCTTCAAATGCTTTCGCTCAGGGTGGTCAGAGGTTCCATCTGGTGCCAGCCCCCCCATCACTGGGCTGTGTTAAGGGAGACCCTGAGGAATCTTCAGGTTCAGGAAAGGCTGCCCAGTTCAGCTAGTGGGGATTGATTAGAGCTGCTTGGAAGGCTGTTAGGGGTTTCCTTGTTTCTACTTGACAGGCTGCTGTCAACTTGGGGTCTTCTGTGGGGGGACACGTGTGCAGGCCCAGTTTTCTCGGATTTTGTCTGCCAGGGCCTTGAAGGATTTATTGGACTTGGGAGGGAAGCAAGAGTATGAACCTTCCAATGCTGCATATTTGCCCCCACTTTGCCCTCTTTTCTCCCCATTTGAAACTGACACAGTACGCTAGCATGCACCGGTAACCTAATGCGAAGGGGCCTTTGAGATCATCAGTACCGGTGAATCCCAGCTTACACCAGATCCAGGGGGTGGGCAGGATGCTTTAGAGTTACACTGTGCTGTGCTCTGCTTAGTCACTCAGTCGTGTCCGACTCTGTGCGACCCCATAGACTGTAGCCCACCAGGCTCCTCTGTCCACAGGGATTCTCCAGGCAAGAATACTGGAGTGGGTAGCTCTTCCCTTCTCCAGGATTGGAGTTACTCTCAAGAGCTCTCAAATTCATAAGTCTATCAGCGTCACTTGTAGCCTGAATGTGCATTTTTATACATATATATTTAGAACTTTGAAACATATTTTTACACTATTGTGATTAAATAGCATCATTATTTGGGAAAGCACCACTGAACTCATGGTGCCTTTTCGTAGCTGAGTACTTTTTAAATCTGGGAAATTTTCTCACATTAAAAGTCTTCGGAGACAGAGAGAGATCTTGAGAAACAGGCCAATTAATCAAAAAAGAGAGAACTTGCACACATTCTCAAAAGGACTGGAAACCACTGGTAGAGCCCCATCTTCTCTGTCCACGAGGAAACTGAGGGTCAGCAGGGTGCAGAGAGTGGCTCCAGGTCAAACAGCTAGTTAGAGGCCAAGCCTGATGAGGACCTAAGCCTCTTGACTTCCTTCCTTTGATGCCAAAGTGACTGACCAGTTCACTCCTTTGTCTCCTCATCTGCAGAAGAACCATCAGCCTTGTCCTCCAGGTCTCCCTAGATCTCCCTTCCCCACCCCGCCCCCCTGGGACTCCATGAGGCCACGGGGGCCCTGGGGAAGCTGCACTTACCCTTAGTGCAGGCTGGAGTGCTGCAGAACTCAGAGACGTATTTCCCTGCCTTGAAGACGTAGCACCAGGGCTTTGAGTCTTGGTCCGGGTTTCTGAAAAATCAGCCGGGAAGGCCAGGGGAAGGGAACAGTTAAGCCTGCTTCCCAGGCCAAGGACTTTTCACCTTCTTCTGGGGAGAGAGTTATTTCTGTTTGTTGTAGATAGGAGAGTCGGATCGTGTTGGGTGGAGGTATGACCTTATAATCGCCTTTATGGGGAGACTAAACATGGTTTACAGAGAAGCATGTGGCTGCCACGTTGACAAGGGGTGGACCGTGATGATGAGCTTTATGTGCTAACTTGGCTAGGCTATTGCACCCAGTCATTCGATCAAACGCCAGCCTTGGTGGTGCTGGGAAGGGATTTGTCGACGCAGTTCATGTATATGGTCAGCTGACTTCATCCAATCAGCTGAAGGCATATTAATAGCAAAAGCTGAGAAATTCTGTCTCACATTGCAGTGTCAAGTTGGGTCTGAGTTTCCAGCTTGGGGAGGGGGCTGCCTATGGATTCCAGACCTGCCAGCCCCATGGTCATGAGGGCCAATTCCTTAAAATGAATCTCTTTATGTAGATAGAAATATTTTTATCTCTATGTATATATGTATCATTTATATATATAGATATATCTTTCTGGAGAGGAAACGGCAGCCCACTCCAATATTCTTCCCTGGAGAATCCCATGGACAGAGGAGCCTGGTGGGCTACAGTCCAAGGGGTCACAAGAGTCGGACACGACTTAGCAACTGTGTTTCTGTGTCTGTATGCCTCCTGTGGGTTCTGCTCCTCTGGAAACCCTGGCACAGGTCTTTGCGTGACTGCCCCAGCTTCTCACCAGAGGAAACCCTCCTGGGGGGGAGGCGGCTGTCTCACCTGCAGTAGTTGTGGTTCCCAAGGCCGAGCCTGATGGCGCCGGGCCTGCGCCCGCTGTACGGCTTCATGGCCAGGCCGCTGCTGTTCCAGCTGGCGCACTCAGCCCCGCTCTCTGCCGTGCTCCACGTGCCTCTGTAGGCGACACCCTGGTCCTTATAGCACGTGGCGGTAGCGTCTGATGGGAAGCGGGACACGTGACACACCCCATGTGAGACCCTCCTTTTTCATTTAGTTTCCGCGGGGGGCGGTGGGGGGGCTCAGTGATGCCTCTGTCATCCCCGCAGAGGCAGCGCCAGGCTCCAGACTCGATTCCAGGGCTCTGACCACCCTCAGGTGATCCCATCCCTCATCACACCACACTTTGCTCTCCTTTCTCGATCGTTTTGCAGGTGGGATTTCCCCTGGTAGGTCCTCATCTCATAGACACCCGCCCGCCACTCACCTATTTCACAGAGCTTCCCCATGAACCCTTCCGGGCACTGGCAGACGAATTCTGAAGAATAGAGGGCCTGCTGACACGTCCCCCCATTAAAACACCAAGGTTCACTGCAACCTGCCAAGTAAAAGCAAGGGGACCCCAAATTACTTTCCAGGCACCCCAAGAATACGTGGGTCAAAGTTGAAGAGGGCACCCTCTCCGTAGGCCCAATTCTGAACACTTTCCAAAAATCAAACTCATTGACTCCTCACAGCTGACCCCACAGTCTATATGACTGTTCTCCCATATTACAGATGAGCAAACTGAGGCCCTGTTAGAGGGTTGGGCAGGCTGGGGACCGTGGACACTCACTTCTGACGGGCACCGAATGGCACTGGGCCCTGCCACCGTTGCACCTACAGTGCTCCACTTGGTTGCCCCTGAGCAGGGGTCGCAGCCAGGACTCGTGTTGGAGGTATGTCATCTGCGTTTTTTCATCTCTGCAGGTCACTGTAACAACAGACAGGCCGGCCTCTTTAGGGCCCCACTCACCCCACACTGACTCCTCACCTCTTCTGTCCACCTCACTCTCAGGAAAATCCATCCTTTATTCCTTCCTTGCTCTCAGCAGAAGACAACAAACATCCCATATTTTGTCACCAAAGACCCCTTTCATTTAAAATTAAAAAAAAAAAAACCTTTCAAATCCAGCTTATTAGGGGGATGTGCCAATATTATTTTCCATATGACTATGTGACCTTTACATTTAATTTCCCATGAAATCAGTTATTTTCTTGAAATAATAAAATATAATGGTGTATTTCTACTGTCTCCTTATGTTAGTTTCACTGAAACGTGAAACCCACTTGGGGAAAACCATTCAGAAAGACCTCTTGATTTTCCTCTGATGGGACCTTATTTTGAAAGAATTTATTTATCAAGATACATGTATTAAGTAATACTCTAATTTTTCATTTTAATTCATCAAAAAAGAGGCACGTGTATGCAATTGCCTATAAGAACGTTTGATTCACACGAGTATTATCATTACTGAGATAATGATAACTCAACTCTGGCCCCAAACAAAGAAAAGTGACATTTTAGTCTGTGCAGAAAATGTGTTACTTCCGTTAGTATTTCTGGTATAATGAAAATAGTTGAAAGAGTCCCATTAATAGGTGTTCCCTTTTTCTCTCTCTGTTTGCAAATCAGAATGCCAGCTCAAAAAATCTATAACTTTTAGTGGATTGAAGAAGTGACATGGACTCATGGGTCAGTGGTACTGCTGCTCTTTCAGCGGGCCCGTTGGCGCCAAGATACGCAGGCAGGAAAGGCCGAGCTGTCTGTCTGTGAGAGTTAAGCCTTGACTCACTCTGGGGAAGCTTCCACCATAAACGGGTGTTGCAGAGCCTTCCAGACCCAAAGGAAGTAGGTCCTGAGTGGGGAGGGGGGATTTGGGACCTGCAGTTCTTTGTATCAGGTTCAAGACCCTCGGGCCTAAGCATCTTTTATTCTTGGGATCCTAGTGGAAATGGTGCGTGCGTTTTTAGTCTCAAATCTAGACACGGCCTTACAGAGAAGGTCTTCCCAGAGCACTGCCATGAAATAAAGAAACCCAGGTTGGTCGTCTCTGATTACCAACCGAAGCAACGGAGGCACAGAGATGCTGCTTGGAGTCCAGGGGGAAGGGGATCACAGCCCTAGGAAAGGTCCTGGAGGACCCTGCGGCCTGGTGGCTGTGTGACCCTGGGCAGGTCACTCAGGCTTTCTGGGCTCCATTCTCGTCTGTGTAACTGGTCTTTGGGCCACTGGGCTCCCAGCATTGTGTGACTCTCTGACATCCTGACACCTTGCCAGCACACCTGTTCCTGTGTGAGTGTTAAGAGAGGACACAGGCATCTCTGCAGACTCTGACTTTCATGGAGCTTGAGTAAGCAGGTCACGTGGAAGAAAATCCCCGCTGGAGCCTCAGGCACCCTGACTCTGACCCTGCCTCTGTGGACCGCCCTCCATCCCAGCGACATCTCACCTCTGTTCGATCTGGCGCCTCTCCTGAGTCGTCTGTAGGTTTCCTGCAAAGAAAGCAGGGGCAGAGGGTCAGCACATGCACGTGTCTGAAGAATAAAGGTGGTCAAACCAGAAGACGGCCAGCAACCCACCTGTCCAGAGCATCCCTCTCAGGTACCTGGCCCAGGTGCAATGTGCACACCTCTCTTCCCCTCTGATCCTTCTTCCCTTCCTAGCCTAGTCCTGCCCAGGACTTTCTCAGTGGTGAAAGGTTTAATACCCGTGCCGTGTGACACGGCAGCCGCTGGTCACACGTGACAACTGAGCACTCATATGTCGTGTAATTGAAGTGAATTTAGGTTTCATTTCATTTTAATTAATTGTAGATGAAAATAGCCACCTGTGGATTAGTGGAGGTGTGTGCCTTTACCCCATCTCCTCCGTGTAACCATCCACACTCTCCCGTCTCTAAAATCCTGCTCTAAAATCTAAAATCCTGCTCTAAAA
The DNA here is from genome assembly GCF_001704415.2 of Capra hircus. NCBI lineage: Eukaryota > Metazoa > Chordata > Mammalia > Artiodactyla > Bovidae > Capra > Capra hircus. The sequence continues at coordinate 8,557,211 of NC_030834.1, read as the reverse complement.
TCCATTGCTCACTTGGCCTGAATCACGGGCTTGGCCTGAATGATGCTCTTAGCTGCTGGGGATCTTCGGAGAGCACATCCTAACTAGATGGTAAGCAATAGACGGGCAGCTTGCTCACAGCGCCTGCACTTTTATAAAAACTTCACAGATTCTGACTTCCCCGGTGGCGCAGTGGATGAGAATCCACCTGCCAATGCAGGTTCGATCCCTGGTCTGGGAAGATCCCTCGTGCTGCGGAGCCCGGGAGCCACAGGTACTGAAGGCTGCGTGCCCTAGGGCCCAAGACCCACAACTTACGAGCGTCTGTGTTGCACCTACTGAAGCCAGTGCGCCTAGAGCCCACGCTCCACAACAAGAGACACCATCGCCGTGAGAAGCCTGTGCACCGCAACAAGAGCAGCCTCCGCTCTCCAAAACTAGAGAAAGCCTCAGTGCAGCAACAAAGACCCAGCATAGCCGGAAAAACTCGTAAAAAAAAACACTTCATGGATTCATTCAAACAAATCCTTTAAAAACAGCTCCAAAATAGCCACTGAACAGCAGAGCTCACTCAAGTCAGAATGATGGGGGTGCCCGCCGGAAGCCTGGATCTCAAGCCTCATCCACCGAGGGGAGTGTGTCCCCGTGTGTCCCAGCACAGACACGAGTGCACACCTACCTGGCTGGGCCACGTGAAGACGGCTCCACAGAGCAGCAGGCACAGGAACTGTGTCTTCACCGCGTTCATCATTTCCTCCGAGAGGCCCTCCAATTCTGGAAGAGGAGGGGGAAATAAGCATGAGACGTGAGAGGTCCAAGCGGGCAGCAGAGTTCAGAAGCCAGTCGGTCCTCCCAGCATTGGCTCCCAGGGCAGGAGAGGCTGCGGCCAGCGTCTGAGAGATGGTGTTTTTGTTCTCATATATATATCTGTGGTTAAATACACAGAACACAGATATTTTCCATTTGAACCGCTTCTGAGTGTAAGTTCAGTGGCATGAAGTTCACTCACATTGTTGTGATGGCAACCATCACCGCCATTCAACTCCAAACGTTCATCTTCCCAGACTGAAGCTCTGTACCCCGAAAACCCTCAATCCCTGCTCCCCTGGCAACTGCCATCCTAGCCACTCTTCCCATGAGTCCGACTACTCCAGGCGCCTCATGTAAGTGGACTTATACTGTATTTGTCCTTTTGTGTCTGACATTTCACTGGGCATGATGAGCGCAGGTCCATCCGTGCTGTAACGTGGGTCAGACTTTCCTTCGTTTTTAAGGCTGGAGAATATTCCCCTGAGTAAACGGACCATCTTGCTTATCCATGCATGCAGTGATGGACACAGGCTGCCGGAAGATGGCTTTGTTCAGACATCTCTGTGGGCTGAAGGCTGACACCACCTCTAGCACTGGCTGCAGCCCAGTTTCCCTTGAAGGAAGCGCTTGCCCTGGGGTTGACTAGATGGGCCCACAGCAATGCCCGCTCTCTGACTGTTTTAGAGGAAATCATAGGAGATCTGGGGCTGGCACATCTCAGGGCCAGCTCTCCTCAGATGGCCTGAGCCCAGTCCCGGAGGACTTCACATCTCCTTGTCCAACCAAGGGAAGTCTCCTCCTCCACCACCTCTGTGCTCCGTCGGGAAGCTGGCCTTCTTTAATATTCAGGCCGTGTGAAGTGCAGTTTTGCAGAGCGGAGGGACAGGATCTGGTTTGGGTGTTCGGACTCAAATCCTCCTGGCCCCACGTCCCTGGTTCCGTGTGCCTGGTCCTAGCTAGGGCTCCGGCCCTCAGCTGCTCACCGTGGGTTAGTCGGTTGGGGTATTATTTTGTGGTCTGGCAGCCTCACTCACTCCCTTGTCGGCAAGGATTAAACCAGGGCTCTTCTTCTTCCCTTGACTCATTTCCCCTCAGTCACAACAACTCTGCTCCCATCCCTCCCACCCCCTTCATCCCAAGCATCCGAAGGGCCCGCTTGGTTCGGGGCGCCCAGGACTTTGACCGTGGCGCTGGCTCGGGCTCCTTTGCTGTTAGAGAGGCTTCCTCTCACATGGCCACAAGCCCCCTTCAGAGGAAGGATGAGAAAACAAGGAGCCGATCTGTGCCCCAGTGACCTTCTGGGGCCCCTGGTGACAGGCAAGGCGCGCACGGAGCTGTGGGAGGAGGAGGGGGATGGGACCATCCAGGAAGATTCCTCGGGCTCAGAGGGCATCTTGCCAACCAGCACACCCCTCCTGCTCCACGCAAGAAATAGAAAGAAGCCAGGATCTGGGTCTTTGTTCCAGTTTGGCCTGCCCCCAGGGGAGGCCCTTCCCGGGCAGGGCAGGGTGTTCTGCAGGGGCTGGGGGGTGGGGTGGGACTTTTTCTCACCCAGAGCATGAAGCCTGCTGGCATGTGCTGGTTCCAGGCAGCTTCAGAAGGAAGATCTAGGGGTCAAGGGCATCTGAACAGGACCCGGAGTTGGGAGTCTTCAGATCACAGGACATCACCCCTGAATTTGGTGCTCAGCAGTCCTCCAATTTCCCCTTTCTCAAAATTTCCCCAATTATCCCAGTACTTTGAATCTTTAAAAATAGCTCTTCATAAACACATTCCCCCTCTCTCTTCCTGCTGTTAATCATGTTTCACATATTTGTAGGTGTCCCAGCTTTATTATCTCAGCCAAGCCTTGGGATGGGGAGAGGTCTGCCTGCCCAGGGCTCTTGGCAGAAATTCTGAACGAAGCAATAAACCAGCCCGTGACTGGGGAACCTGGCTTCTCTTCCTCTTGTCTGACAATCAACCAGGCCTTCCAGCAAGTTCGTTCCCCTCAGACGGGGGGCTTGTCTTTTCTCTGGATGCCCGTCATCAAGTGACTGTGCCATTTCAAGAATTCAAGGTCCTCCTTGAATGGAGCACATTCAAGGGGCATATGAATGGGCCCTACATGGAGCAGAAGTCTGGATGCTGGAAAGTTGCAAAGTGACAAGGGGAGCATTAAGACCTTTGCATTCATTGGACAGATGGGGTGAGGGGCCCCCCCTGGGGCAGGGCAGGGGGCCGATAGGAGGAGGGATGCACTTAGGGCTGAGGGTAAAATGATCCAACAGCTGCAGCACCTCAGACCCTGTTGCAACTGAAGACTCAGCAGAAGGGGCGTATTTTTGTCTTCTGCTCTGGGACAGTCGGAGCCTGTCTCTCTTCTGTCAGTCCTTATCTTCCTCTGCTTCTTCTGGCCTTGCGAGGCCTGGAACTGACCCAGTGCCAAAGAGCCTCACGCAAACCATGTGACGTTCCATCCTTGCTGCACAGAAGCGATGGGAACAGCTGGACGGGCCGAGTAGGGCGAGAGGATGACAAAGAAATGAGTCATCCTGCCTACAGTCAGCGCCTTCCCGAGACAAGGGAGCGAGACAAGGCAGCAAAGCAAGTCCTGGTGTTGCCTTTGTGGGGAGGGAGATGCAGAGGTCTGGGCGCAGTGTCTGGACAAAGAGCGAGTGACCCCAGAAATTCAGGAAGCACTCGGGACCCTGGGGAGTTGTGGACCTCAACCCTAGACCACAAGTTCCCACCAAAGGGAGAAGCGCCCAGTGCCCATGTGAGACTGGTAGGAGGGGAGATTTGAGAAATAAAGCACAAGAAACCTCTTGTCGGCTCACTTTGTAAATCCAAAACTTGTCATCTTTTTGGTGTGTTCTTTTTCTTTCACTGTATTTAATAGCTTCCCAGAATCAAAGAACTAAAAGAGAAAAGAAAGGACTTCCCTGGGGATCCAGTGGTTAAGATTTTGCCTTTCAATGCCAGAGGTACAAGTTCGATCCCTGGTCGGGGAACTAAGATCCCACATGCCTCATAGCCGAAAAGCCAAAACATATTGTGACCAATTCAGTAAAGACCTTAAAAATGGTCCACATCAAAAAAAAAAAAAAAAAAAAGAGCAAGGAAGGAAAGGAGGGAGGGAGGAAAGACAAGAAAAAGAAAACCACAAGGATGGGGATGGCTGGCTTTTGTGGGACTAGAATCCCTGAGTCACCAGCAGCATCACTGGGAGGGTCGGGCATGTATGGAATGATTCTAAGACCGCTGGTCCCCAAGGTCCCAAGGCCCCAGCCCTGGCAGGCCCACCTTGGCTCATAAAGTCAATTTTTGCAGATTTGCAAATGGCTCCGCAGACAGACCTCTGGAGACATACAGCTCGGCAAGTTGACAAAGAATCTGTGCAGGTTAGAAACATCAGGACATGTGGGGAGCAAAGCGTGGCCTCGATTCGCAGGCTATGCCCACGGGCATCCTTGTGGAGGACCAGCCTGCAATCACTGCCTCCAGGGTGCCCCCTCCTCCCGCTCCCCCATCTGCATAGAAGCCATGCAGGGCCCTGCTTGGCTGCAGAGACAAAGTGACTCTGTTCTCTGGCCTCTGAACAGCCGTGAGTGATGACTGCTCCGGAGGAGAACAATTGTCTGGTCACCAGGGAGGAGGGCTGGTCTCCAGGAGCCAAAGGTGCCTTTGTGGCTGGGAAAGCGATCTCGCCAGCCAGAAGCGCAGGACTCCTTTCTGCAGTGGTGGCAGGGGGAGTGCTGATTGATTGGCCCTGGAGTCTGGCTGGGGCGAGGCCATGGGAACCGCAGCAGGACAGTCGGGGGAAGGGCCTGGAGGGGTGGTGCAGTGGAGGGCTGTCTGCAGGGTCTCTCACTGCCCGCCACATGACCCATTCCCACCACCTGCTCCCGAAAGGCCTGCCCTCGGGAAAAGCGTAGACACTCTCCTTCGCATATGGTTTGACTGTATCAAAAGGAATGTTGCTAGCACTTCCCTGGGGGTCCAATGTTTAGGATTCTGGGCTTCCCCTGCAGGGGGCATGGGTTTGATCCCTGGTAGGGGAACTAAGATTCACATGCTGTTTGCCATGGCCAAAAAAAAAAAAAAAATGTAATGTGCTACCTTTCCAAAAATCATCTTTGTTTTGAGACATCAAATCTGCCCCCAGGGATGCAAAACCAAGTGGGCTAGACTCTCAAGGCTTCCTCCAGGGCTGATGTCTTGTGATTTCTGCTGTTCTGAGTGTGCATGTGCTGTGTGATCTGTGAAACACTTAATGCATGGGGATGAGAGCTTTCATGTAAACACTCAACCACATCCCATAACGTGACCTACGGTAAAGATCTGGGACCAACCAATCAAGTTCTATGCTTCTAGGCACAAACAGTACGTTTGCTGGGATGTTAAAGCTGCTTCTACTCTTGGCAGCAAAAACAAAGCAGAAACACTGAGCCAGCTGGAGGACCATGGAAATTACAACGGAAAGATAAAGTTCAGTTGATACGGCTATTGAATTTTTGCAAGCGTGCAAGGCTTGCTCACTTAATCTTTGGCAAAGAGGAGCCTTGGTTTGTTATTACTTCGCAAAGCCTCTCTCTCTGGAAATCTGAGTAAGAGAAAGTCAGTCTCCAAGAACACCAATACTCCGAAATGACTCACAGCTTTAAGACAAACATTGCCTTCCCTCCCCCCACCCAACCACTCTGCCCCGGACAGATGCCAGCAGATTAGAAAAGAGATGGTCGAACTCCCTGAAGCAGCAAAGACCCATCACTGAGTCAGGACAAGAGATGTGGTGAGATGGGAGGAGGAGGCAGGCTTTGGAAATTGGGGCTGAACTCCCGCAGAAAAGTGCACTTGTCTGCGCCAGCGTCAGAGCCCAGGGCCGGAGCCGTCAGCTCTATGGGTAACGGCTGTATTCCCATCTCCCTCCTACATGGGTCCTCCTTTTCATAGGGCCTCCCTGCTGGCTCAGATGCTAAAGAATCCACCTGCAATGTGGGAGACCCAGGTTCAATCCCTGAGTTGGGAAGATCCGTAGAGAAGGAAATGGCAACCTACTCCAGTATTCTTGCCTGGAGAATCCCACGGACAGAGGAGCCTGGTGGGCTGTAGCTCTTTCCTTCTCCCAAAGAGTCAGACACGACTGAGAGACTAACACATTTTTTTAGAGTTTATGTTCTCAGGATAGAGACCATTTTCCAAAACTGCCATCGCAGAAGCAATCCTTAGCTCTTCCCCAGAGATTGTAATACTAAGTGAAGTCAAAGACTGGTATCATATGATATCACTCATATGTGGAATCTAATTGTTTTAATTATATAAATGAACTTATTTATAATATAGAAATGCACTCGCAGATGTTGAAAGCCAACTTCTTTACCAAAAGGGACGTGGGAGGTAGAGGGGTGTAAATTGGGAGCTTGGGATTAGCATATACCCACTACTATACATGAAATAGGTAACTAAGGGATTAGCATATACCCACTACTATACATGAAATAGGTGACTAATAAGGACCTACGGTAAAGCATAGGGAACTCTACTCGATATTCTATAATGACCTACATGCGAAAAGAATCCGAAAAAGAGCGAAGGTGTGTATAGCTGAACCACTATAACCATGTTATAGTTCTAACTATATCAAACACAACACTGCAAATCCACTATACGCCAATTAAAAACCAATTTTAAAGATAATTTCCTGTGTGCTAAAGCTTATTTTCCCTCTTTCTGAACAGAATTCTTTATACCTAAGGAACAAGAGAGGAGTCTTTCTTATCTAACTGGATCAGTTCCAATGAGGTAAGTAGAATAAAGCCCTCTCCTGGCACCTCCCACCCACTCCCACATCTCCACTTCATTACTCAGGATGGAATTCTCTGCAAAGCATCTTTAAAATACAGGTACATGTCTACATATGTGCTAAGCCATTTCAGTGGTGTCTGACTCTGCGACCCCATGGACTGTAGCCCACCAGGCTCCTCTGTCCATGGATTTCTTCAGGCAAGATTGCTGGAGTGGGTTGCCATGCTCTCCTCCAGGGGATCTTCATGACTCAGGGATCTAACCCATGTTTCATGTTTCTTGCCTTGGCAGGTGGATTCTTTACCACTAGCGCCAGCTGGGAAGCCCCCATTGGCACATGACCTGTGTCTAAGTTTTATACGACATTGACCTACTCAAAACAATCTATCCTGAGCATTGTCGTCACCGAACTTCTCCACCCTCTGCCAGGTAACCCTGCTTATCTGGAGGGACTCAGGGAGTGCAGTTGTGGATCTGGGGGGGAAAAAGCCCATCCTGCCTCCTCCTCTGGTAAAAGCAAGAGAAACTTAGATCCTTGTGACGAAAATGCAAAGTGCAGCTGGCAAAGCTCACCCTGTGAGTCAGGGCAAGGAGATACGATCCCTGAGTCTGAATCTCAGCAAACCTGCAACCGCACGTTAATCTAAGAGACAGTCTTGTTCTACCGTGAGGCGGTTTCTGGTGTTCCCTCCACGCCCTAAAGCAAACATCACCACAAGTAATGAAATACGCCATCACTCAGTAATTCTGCAGTCTTCCCTCCAGATTTCAACACACTTGAATCAGGAAAAGACGATCGGAGACGTTCATCGTATCACCCTACTCGGAATCTGTCCACCTTTTATGAGACTCACGTGAAAGTGACGTGATAGCTCAGTTTTGAGAAATGCATCTGGATGAATGCCATTTACTCATCAGGTCCTGGAGTGCTAACGCTTGTCAGGCATCCGCTAAATCATTTAAGTCAATATTATCTTTTGTTTATGGATGAGAGAATCGGACTTCAAAAAAAGTGTAATGAACCCGCTCTCACGCGACACGTCTAAAGGGAGGCGTTGGGCCTCAGGACAACCAGCTCTATAGAAAACCTCCCAGTCGCTCTTTCCACGACTCTTACTGGGTCCTGATGCTGGATGACGGTTCTGAATGTGCTCAGAGTTGTTGATGGAGAAGGGTGGCAATGGGAACGCAAGGAGCGTAGTCCCTCCAACCTCCCCTTACCGGCTGTGTGTGTTCCCGGTTTTCCAGCGGTCCAGTCCTTTCCACCAGCTGGACAGTGCTGGCAATTAGGAAAGAAGCAGGTAAAGCCCCTTTGAACAGCTGGTGCACAGCGCAGTTAACTGTACTTACTGCTAGGAGTGCCCTTAGAAGGAGAGCCAAAGTTTAAAGCCTCTCCCCAGAACATGGACTCGAAAGGAAGCCAAGTTCTATGGGGTCACCATAGAGTTCAAGTGTTAATACCAAATCCCGCTGCCTAGATCATCTGAACATCTTGCAATGACCTATACCCAGATTCTAGATGACTGAAACCAAGTTTCCTGCCCTTCATCTGTACGCACGGATCAGTATTAACAGGAGCCTGTACTTCCTGGATCACAGGGTAGTGTCTTTTATCTTATTTTCAATCTTTTTTTTTGTTTGCCTTTCCCAGGCCTATTTACGCCACACACTCCAGGGCTATTCAGAACTCTCAGAGGAAGCTGGGCTTCGCGGCCAAGGCAGCTGGAAGGTCAGGCCCTCCATGCTGATAAGGGCTGTTTGATGCGGACCACGTGTTTGTTTAAGATCCAGAGACATGAGGCAAGAAAAAGGAGGAAACCAGAGCTTCTCAGAAAATAAAGCCAAAGCCCCCTCTTTCCCCCCAGCTCGTGTGGCAGGCCTAGGCTCTTGCTGCCAAATAAAGCAAGTTCCTCTTTCCTGTCAATAGGACGACCTGTGAGTAGCCAGCAAAGGCCAGAGGCTGGTGGGCTTTCTGTTTCAGATTATTCCTAGTCGGTTGCTGGGTTTCGCTTCCTACCAAGCCCTCTCCCCACACCTTTAAGGAACTGCCCCTGCAAAGATCTCTAACCAGAGGGCTTGGGGGCAGTCCTCCTGGTATCCATCAGATCTCTCAACCCATCCGCCGCCACTGGAAGCTCCGGCTCTCTGGTCTACTCCTTCCTGAATTCATAGGCGATGACTTACTCTGTAGCACCACCAAGCAAGAGTGCCAACAATGCCCCAGGCACGAATCTGCGGTATAAAGACACAGAAGCTCCATCCTCAACATCTCGGAGCCTAGGACTTCCCTGGCGGCCCAGTGGATAAGAATCCACCTGCCAACGCAGGGGACGTGAAGTTTGATCCCTGGTCCAGAAACTAAGATCCCACAAGCCCCAGAGCAACTAAGCCCCTGCGGCACGACTACTGAGCCCGTGCTCTGGAGCCCGTGCTCTGGAGCCCGTGAGCTGCAACCGCTGGTGCCTGCGTGCCCTGGAGTCCGTGCTCCACAACAAGAGAAGCCACCACAGTGAGAAACCCATGCCCTGCAACCAGGAGGAGCTCTTGCTCACTGCAACTAGAGAAAGCCCACGTGAGGCAACCAAGACCCAGCGCAACCAAAAATAAAATAAATAAATACAATTATAAAAACCTCGTAGCCTCGGGAGGGAACAGACAAATAGCTAGCCAACCCTAGCTCGGTGCCACCAGCTCTGTGCTGTGCGGAGGTGGAGGTGTGTGGGCAGAGGAAGAAGGGGTCCTACCGGGATGTGAAGGAGGGGATGGAGCTCACTCCTGACAAGGTAGGGGTTGGTCAGCTTTCTGGAATGGATGCTATGCAGTCTGTTTATCAAACCAAAGGGGGAGCGAGCCAAGCTCTGGAGGGGTGTCACTGACAAAACCCTAAAATGGGACCATTGTTTGGGGTCCCACAGCAGCTAGCAGCCAGAGCCGCTTAACTTTCAGCACAAACGCTTTCCTTGTGCAAAGGAGTGCGAATCACACACCCCAGGCTCTCCCTTCGAGGAGGGCGCCCCTAGGAGGCCGTCCCTAGAAGGAAGTGTGGCTTGAAAAGCCCAAGAGTTCTAAGGATGTAGGCGCCTCGGAGGAGAAGGTCACCTTGGATTCCCTAATGTCTAGCTGAAACTCCAATACTTTGGCCACCTGATGCAAACAGCTGACTCATTTGAAAAGACCCTGATGCTGGGAAAGATTGAGGGCAGGAGGAGAAGGGGATGACAGAAGATGAGATGGCTGGATGGCATACCGACTCGATGGACATGGGTTTGGGTGGACTCCAGGAGTTGGTGATAGACAGGGAGGCCTGGCGTGCTATGGTTCCTGGGGTCGCAAAGAGTTGGACAAGACTAAGCAACTGAACTGAACTGAACTGCAGTTAAAGCAATATTTATGGCCATGTAATAAGCAGAATAAGACTTCCCTGGTGGCTCAGACAGTAAGGCGTCTGCCTACAATGAGGGAGACCCGGGTTTGATCCCTGGGTCCAGAAGATCCCCTGGAGAAGGAAATGGCAACCCATCCAGTATTCTTGCCTGGAAAATCCCATGGATGGAGGAGCCTAGCAGGCTACAGTCCATGGGGTTGAAAAGAGTTGGACACAATTCTTTTGTGTTGTGACTTCAAAAGAGCGACTTCATTTTTACTTTCAATAAGCAAAAAAGGATCTCAATGCCAGGGCTTCCCAGTATCTGGGTTTAGTCTGATACTGAAGTAGGCTTTCAGTGTCTCCAAGTGGAATCAGGTCTTAGAGGTCAAGTCCCAAACAAACCTCTCCAAGCCACTGTGGAGTACCGTGTAGTGTCCTGTGCAGCTCAGCTGGACTTGTGGCCAAGACTCACCCTCCAGATCATGGCTGTTGGCATGGATGGTGTGGGCAGCTGCTAAAGACCCCCCAGTTGTACCAGTTCCCCAGGAAGAACTGCTGCTATCATTTTCTGGAGAATCATGATCAAAACCAGAACTTGCCTGGCTTGTACCTTCAAAACTGTTTATAAAATGCCTGCTGTGGGCCCAGCACCCAGTTCCTTTTCCCTTTGTCCTAAGTTTCAACTTTCAGGCGATCAAGAGGTCTGTTCATCTATCCCTCTATGCCCTTCTATAGAAGTCTTTTTCTCAGGTGGGAAAGTGGAATGTAAAATGCACAAGTATGACTGAGAAAGTGTGCTCTCCTTAATATGTAAGTAGACGCTTAGGCGAATAGCAGGAGACCATGTGCCTGGACTTGAGGGCTGGACTAGGGCAGATGGTTCAGAAGATTCTTCCTAGCTTGAGCTTTCTGTGAGTCTGGATCCTCCTCACCTTTTAATCTGGCTCCACTGGAGACCCAGCCCTTGGTTTTGTGAGCTGGTTGGCTAGGATGAGTTTTACCGCCTGAAACTAGGGACACAGTTTTTCTCTGTGCACAGAGAACAGGCCAAAGAAGGAATGAACAGAGTATTCCGGTCATTCACCATCCACTCTGACCATCTTATCAGAACAAGGCAGAAAGTCACTCATAGGGAATACAGATTTTATTCTGAGACTGCACATGCCCAGGAGTCTTTGAAACTGAACACTTCAACTCAAGACACAAATGTTCCCTCCTCCCTCACCCATATATTCAATATTCAGAGAAGCATATGGATTTTGAGTTTTGACTGGAACTAAGCCTACTATTGGGCTTCCCAGGTGGCGCTAACGGTAAAGAACCTACCTGCCAACACAGGAGACATAAGAGATGCTGGTTCGATCCCTGGGTGGGGAAGATCCCCTGGAGGAGGGCATGGCAAACCATGCCAGTATTCTTGCCTAGAGACTCCCATGGACAGAGGAGCCTGGCAGGCTACAGTCAGTGGGGTTCCAAAGAGCCAGACACGACTGAAGTGACTTAGCACACACAGCAAGCCTGCTATTCATTCCATGAGCCATGCTGTCCCCTCGGCCTCTGATCCAAGACAGCCTACCCTCCCTCTGGAAGCTTTGGAAGTTTAAAGCCAACTGTGCTCCTCTCAAACGACGGTCTAGCCCAAGGCCCCTCACGCTGCTGCAAAACCCCAGGCGGGACCAGAAGACCTGGAGGTGAAATAGAGACAGGCCCCCCTGGGCAGGGACTTCCCAGATGGCCTGTGGTCCTGGCCACTCACTCACAAAAAGCCTTTCGTGGTGATGACAGCTTCACATCACACCGCCAGGGATCTGGCTGGGTCGCTCTTTACAATCGTTTGAAATCTACTGATCACCAGCTCTGCTCACCAACACGCTTGGTCCCCAGGTCCCCGAGTCCTGCCCCCGCAAGCGAAAACTCATCATGGGACCATTTCTGTTCCTCCAGAAGCAGGAACTGTCCCAGGCCAGTGCAGAAGCCACAGAGAGCAGCCTCACTGGGAGAATCTGATCTAATGGTTTATAAAATAAACTGAGCGTCCGCAAAGAGCCTGGGCCATTCGGGCGGAGAGCAAGCTCTCGCTTGCCCATGACAAGAGCCGGCGATTGCAGGCTGGTGTCTCTGAGAACGTTTTAGGTGCAATCAGTTGATGGGTAGGATGGAGCTCTTCCTATTTCAGTTATTTGCGCCGTCTCTGCTGGCGCCAGGTCTGGCTTTGCTCTCACAGGACGCACTTAGCCGGCAGCTCCTCTGACTGTCATCTATTGATTCTGGAGCAGTCAGTGCCCAGATCCTGGGACGTCTTCTGCCCCCCAGGCAAGACTTGCTAGGAAGCCCTTCTGAGGAAACTCCACTTAGCAGCTGTATTTCAGAATTTCTTCATGGGCTTGCATACACATGCACACGCACACACACATAATGTTTTCTCTGTCATGCACCAGCTGCGGGAGGCCACCACTGCTGTCCACATCAGTCACCGCCACCACACGGCTTTGGGCTTGAGCGTGTCATCAGTTACCTGAGAGTGCCTTACTTCCCTCCCTCCCTCCCTCTCTGGGAGGTTAAGAAAATCAACATAATAACAGTGAAAGCCTAGAATGCCCAATACAGTTCCTGTAGAGAGCTTGGGGAAGAGAAGACTCTGAGCTATTTCCCTCTGTAATTGGAAAAGTCCTCAAAGAGCCCTCCCCTCGCATCCTGGGCAAAAAGCCAGAGGACAAAACCCGGCCTTGGAGGGAGACCGGAGGCTTCGCTCTGACGGTTTCCCCCTTCCTCTCACCCAGCACTTCCCACCCGGTGAATCCTCCGTGGGCAAGTCGCTCTCTGCCCAGCCCCGCCTCAGTTTCCCTGTGGGCTCATGCCCCCGGGACCCTCTGGGCTCTGACCCCATCAGCCTGTCTCCCGTCTCTTGCCCGTGAGTGATGAGCCGGGCCCACCGTCTACTCAGAGCGGGTATGGATCACCCTTTTCACTTTCCCCTGTGCGAGCAGAGATTTCTGCTTCAGGAGACACAACCCTAGTGCCCTCTCTCTTGCCCTGACCGCTGCTGCCCCCTCGAACGCTTCAGCCCATCCCTGTAGGATGCACATTCAAAAAGAAACCTCCCTCCAGACATGGATTCTAGCGAACCCCACTTTTGGCCTGAGTGACGGAGTCAGCCCCCTCGGTGCCGACGTTCCTTCAGTGGCTCAGAAAGACTTTTAAGAGAGAGAAGAGGAGCCAGAGACAGAGAGGCACAGAGTCCAACCTACCGTGCGCCCGAGCCTTCTCCCTCCTCCAGAGGCGTTGTCTTCGGCGCTAGGCTCTGCAGGACCGTGGCTGGCTCTCCCTGCAGGGCTCCGGCCTCCTTTAAATTTCAAGGCAGGGGGTGGGGTCGCTGGCCCCGGGTGGGCGGGCTTCGCTGCGGCAGGAGGATGCCCAGTGGACACCAGGCCCCCGCAGGAGCCAAGCTGGGGCGGGCCTCTTTTCATAAAGGGGGGGAGGAATTTCCCCCATGGAAGCAGCCCAGCCCATCCTGGCTCGGGGCCAGGCCAATTATTCATGGTCCTGATGTCATCAACGAATCACAGGAATTTGGGAGTTGGATGTTGGAGGGGAACCCAAAGAACTATCTTCCTTTCAAACCCTAGTCTCAACCTCCTTAAAGGGACCCTGAGGATCCGTTAGCTCTAAGCCCCAGTGGGGGAGAGAGGCTTTTACAATTCTAAACAAAGACACACGGAGTGGATAGGGTTCTTCCGGAATCTCCAGCAGTCACTCTGCCCCTCTGGACACAGGAGATTGAAACAGCGGGCCTGGCAGGGCCAGCCGCCCTGCGGGCTTGATCACCTGGGGCTGGGGTGAGGACAGGTTAGCAGAGGTAGGCAGGCCCCACCTGCACACCTGCAGTGCCCCAGCCTGGAGTGAGCCACTCCTAGCTCCATCGCCCCAGGGGGAAATCATTTCACTTCTTCATAAAGTGAATCCTTGATTACTAAGGTCTGTTCAGTTCCAGAGATCTCTGGTTGGGCTGGGGGATACAGGTGGGGTTGCTGAGTTGATGCTCTGACTCCACGGGGCTGCCTGTGCTAGAAACTCCATGCCTCCCCGCCCACCCCGACACTGGGAAGTGTTTTAGTGTTCTGGAGTTTGCTCTTAATCGTAAATGCTCCGTAGGATTTGGTAACCCCCCGCAGAGGACTCATAAGTCAGGGCCCAGGGCTGAGCCATGTAGGGAAAGGCAGACGCTTGAATCAGCTGTACCGGGCATGAGGGATGTGACCTCAGTCAAGTTTTTCAATGATGCTGAGCTTTCACGTCTGAGGTCACATATGGATTAGAGAGAGACAAAGCACGCGAGATCCCTGGCACGTCACAGGGCGCAGTCGGTGGCATCTGTTATGTTGATGTCTAGCGGAGACCAGGCACCATGAGGGTGAGAGAGGAGGACGAGAAAGGGTGCTGGAGAGGATGCTGGGGGCTGGTGGAGGAGAGTGGGAGGGACGAGCGGCCAGGTGTCCTGTATTCTGATCCTAAACACGCTCGTGTTTATCAAGCGATGAGAGCTGATTCGGGATTTGGAAAATAATGCTAGCGTGGCCAAGGTCGAACCAGTTTTCTACATTTTAATCAAACCAGAGCCCTGCCAACGGCCGTTACAGGAAAGGCAGTGGGGGACCAAGTCAGGCATATCCTGGTGTATCAGAGCCAGGCAAGCTGCAGACCAGCATCAGACAAGCTACAGCAGGCCGGGGGGAGTGCCTCGAGATGTCTACTTTGCCAGAATGAGGCTTGGAGGGTTTGGGGATTTTTTGGCATTTTGGTTCAGCAGGGGTAGGGGTGATAGTAACAGGACTTTAATCTGGGCTCCTGTAGCAGATGAACAATCACATAGAGACCGAAGTCTGGGTACGGGCTCTGAAAGCCTAGGCAGAGACCCTACGGGGAGCGGGGAAGGGGCAGGATGCAACTAAACAGGAGAGCAGAGAGATGCTCCCCCCACCCCACCCCAGCCCCCTTCCCTGTCAGGGTGCCTGCAGTTCCATCTATAGAAACGTGATTCCTTGGTACATATATACAATGGGATATTGGCCATAAAAAAGAATGAAATAATGTCATTTGCAGCAACATGGGTAGACCTAGAGATGGTCTTATTAAGTGAAAAAAGTCAGACTGAGAAAGAAAAATACCCATATGATAGCACTTATATGTGGACTCTAAAAAAAAAAGGAATACAAATGAACTTATTTATAAAACAGAAATAGACTCACAGATTTTGAAGATAAACCTATGGTTACCAAGGGGGAAATGTGGTGGGGGATAAATTAGGAGCATGGGATTGACATACACACATTACTATATGTAAAATGGATAAAACAAGGACCTACTGAATAGTACAGGGACCTCTACTCAATATTCTGTAATGACCTAAGTGGGAAAATAGGCTCGAAAAGAACAGATATATGTATATGTATAAATCACTTTGCTGTACCCCTGAAACTAACACAACATTGTAAATCAGCTATGCACGCTTCCTAAGTCACTTCAGTCTTGTCCTACTCTTTGTTACCCTACGGACTGCAGCCCGCCAGGCTCCTCTGTCATTGGGATTTCCCAGGCAAGAATACAAGAGCGGGTTGCCATGCTCTCCTCCAGGGGATCTTCCCCGTCCAGGGATCAAACCCGTATCTCTTAGTCTCCTGCATTGGCAGGTGGGTTCTTTACCATTAGCACCACCTGGGGGAAGCCCAAATACTCTAATATAAAATAAAAATTTAAAAAGAGAAACATGATCCCTTAGGTTTTCAGGCCCCAGTTAAAATAATATTTGATCAGTTAAACTTCAAAGTGGTCTCCGCTGGGGAGGAGCTGTCTGCTGGACCGGAGCTGTCTGCTGGACCCAGGCTGGCCCAGTGTCTTGAGGCAGACTTAAGCACCAGGGATTGAGAGGGGAGAGTTTCTGGTCTCCAGCAGGTTCCCCAAGCTTTGTGCCCCGAAACACAATTCAGTGACTCATACCCATAAACACCCTGGTCCTAAGAACGGGTCTTTGTGTTCCTACTCAGTATGAGAGTGTCTTTTTCTTTCCTGAATTCTGGGGAAGGCTGACAGTGAGGAGGTGGGAGTCGAGACTCCGCTCTGAAGACAATGGGAGCCTTGATTTTTTAGTCACAAGATGACTGCAGGAAAAAAAAGGGAAATGAAAATTAATCTTGGTGAAATCACATCCTGGGAAAATTGTATCAAAGGTTTTTGCTTTCAAGGAAGAGAAATAAAACCCAGGCACAGATAACACGGAGACCAAGTGGGCTCAGGGAACAGGAAGGAAACATTCCTACAAGGCTGTCCAGCTGATGCTATTTCTCCAGCGGCCCCTCCCCTGCAAATCGTGAGTCACAAGCCCCGACCCCTTATCACCCAAGATGGGCTCGAGAACAGGGACTTCACTGGGACCCCAATCAGCTGAGTAAGAAATGACGCAATGTCTGGAAACTCAAAGAAGAGAGAAATGGACAAGAGGCTTATGACAAGATGGCTTGGCACCAGAAAGCAGAAATGTTGTGTACGTTCTAAGAAGGTTTAATTTGGGTAGCCATCTGGTTTTTCAGGGATGGGATGAAAATCACAGTGGATCTGACACGGCGTCATTAGATGTGTGCTCCCATGCCTTCATCCAGACCATGGTCTCCCGCTGGCCTGCTGTTCCAGTGACTTGCCAAACAGGACAGGCCCAGTGTCCAGGAAGTGCCCTGAAAAATGGCTGTTCTTGTACAAATCATACACCAGTGTGTATTCGAGTGTTGTGACATACTCTCACAACTTTTCTGTAAGTTGGAAATTATTTCAAAATAATACCACATATTGCCACACTACATATAAGATAATACAGGAAGAGACAGAGATATTGGTAAACTCCATTTTCTGCTTAATTTTTCTGTAAATAAAACTTTTCTAAAAATGTTGATTATTTCTAGAAATATTTCCTTGAAAATTCAAAAGGTGGCCATTTCTGATACAGAATGGCATAACAATATTATATTTACATATGCATATTTGACAAATTGTGAACAATAAATTTTACCTCTAACGTTATTTTCTTTTTTTTTTTACAACAGGTTTATCTTTTAATTTCATGTTGCTTGAATAAGAACAAAATAAAAATAAATGTGAAGAGGTCTGGGTGGATCAGTCATGGGGCTCCTCCAGTCTGAGCTCTTTGTCTTCTGCTTGGATAGTTCTTCGATGGCATTCATCTCTGCAGGAGTGAACTTGGGGGTTAGCACCACCGCATCATAATCGAATTCTTCATCAAGCGAGAAGGGCTGAACTTCGTCTCCAATGATCCTTGCTCAGTTGAGGATTAATCTCTTCATCCAGGTCTAAATCTTCTCTATCAAGGAAATTGTCTACCTTGACCTCCCCTGCTCGATTCAGATCACCTTGAAAGGAACTGCCAGCTTTTTGGCCATCATCTATCATTATCTGCTCCTCTTCCGAACACTGTGATGAAGTACGAAGAAAGATGGCTTTATTGCTAAGATGGTGATCATTTGGTTCATTTCTCCAGGTAAATTTTATTGAAGTAAAATTGTTTTCTGAAGAATTAGCTCCAAAGGCTTCTCTTTTGGTCACATTCTCTTTTGAAGGATGAGTGAATGTTCTCAGAAATTCCTCATATGTTTGCTCATGACAATTAACAAACTTATCCAAGACTTCTTCAATTAGCCGATCTTCATCCATCATCTCCAATTCTGGTGTCTGGGCAGGCATTCCTATTCATAAGGCCACTTTATCTCCCATTCCCTAGTTTTCTGTCTTGGCTCCCAGCTAGTCATTTCGCATTTTTGGCGTCTTTACTCGGCGAAACTTGTTTCCTGGAGAAGCAACTATTGGAGCCACACGTCCCACAGAGAGCTAATGTTATTTTCTAAATTGATTTTAAATATGGCGAGATTATATCTTATTTAAAGAGATAGACCTAAGCTTGTTTAATAAGTTGATTTCAGTTGATGTGTAATCATCTCTAACATTTGAATATTTTTTTCAAATGACAACAAGAATCCAGGTTTTCTGGGCACAGATTAACTGGTCTGTGAAACCAACCCACCACAATCTACTTATACACATGTCCCTCCTACCTAATCCAGCCTCCCAAGTGGCACAGTGGTTAAGAATCCACCTGCCAATGCAGGAGACCTGGGTTCCATCCCTGCATCAGGAAGATCCCCTGGAGAAGGCAATGACACCCCACTCCAGTACTCTTGCCTGGAAAATCCCAGGGACGGCAGAGCCTGGTGGGCTGCATAGCCCAGTCTATGGGGTCGCATAGAGTCGAACACAACTGAAGCGACTTAGCAGTAGCAGCCAGTATTCTCGTCTCGAGAATTGGACAGAGGAGCCTGGTGGGCTATAGTCCATGGGGTAGCAAAGAATAGGACATGACAGAGTGACTGAGCTTGCACGCCTATCAATCAATATCTATAAGGATTCTATCAGCATCTTGGGATTGGGTGTCTGTGGTCCATTAAGTTTAGGTACATGAGCCTCAGAAGTGGCCATCGGAGTCACTGTCGAGGTGATGCTGGGGTGGGATGAGGGAGGTGAGGCTAGAGGTGAGGGGTGACGTCGTACTGTATTCAGAGTCACCCAACGTGGTGGCCTCATCAGAAGCATATACTTGAGTTGTTTCCTTTCAGTCTTTCTGGTCATTTCCCTTTTGTTTTAAAATAACAACAGCAGTTATCACCAAATTAAGAGGCTATAGCACTACCCAAAGCTGACTCCTGGGGTCAAGTCCTGGCTGCGACAGTTTCTCAGAGAGCATCAAAGCCCGCCGCACCTCCCATGACTTCACCCAACACCGTAGTGGGGTGAGGCTGTTCTGGGCAACCAGGTCACCGAGGGGGAACTGCATGTGTCCAGGGCGACAGGATCACCAGTTTCCGCTGGACCCCCTCCAGCTGCAGCATCCCAGGCTCCCTGCCCACGGCCTCTTCCTGAGTGGAGCATTTTTGCCCGGTGAATCTCCTCTGGTGTGGCCTCCACAGCGCCCGTCTCCTCCACCCCAGGGAAGTGATGTATTTTCTAGGGGATGCGCTCTTAACTCATCCTGACTGATTGTGCATTTCTTTCCCCTCTGAGGGGTTTTCACCAATCCGAACAAATCTGACATCAGATTTTTTCCAGCTCCCCTTTATCTGAGGGGCACAGAGTTTCCTGTCTGACTCTAGGCCGATGGCTTTAATCCCATCCCGAATGTCACTTGTCCTGTCCCACTGTGTGGTTCAGGAATGGCCCAGGCCACAGCTTTTATTAGAAATGGAGGGAAGCTGCCCGGACACAGAGCACTGAACACCCACTTGTTGACCTGAATAATCTGACCCACCCCCCCCAGTGTGAAAGAAAGACCTCTGGGGGCAGACCCATCTACCTGCCACCACATCACGACAGCCACAGGGCAAGGGCACAGACCCACCATTCTCAAGGTCCTATTGATGTGTTTGGGATAAAGAGAAACTGCTTTGGAAAGTGAAGAAGTAACCGGGTTATAATTGTCCATCCGCAGCTGAACTGGGGCTTCCCAGGTGGCACTTCCCTGATAGCTCAGTTGGTAAAGAATCTGCCTGCAATGCAGGAGACCCTGGTTCTATTCCTGGGTCAGGAAGATGCCCTGGAGAAGGGATAGGCTACTCACTCCAGTATTCTTGGGCTTTTCCTGTGGCTCAGCCAGTAAAGAATCTGCCCTCAATGCGGGAGACCTGGGTTCGATTCCTGGGTGGGGAAGATCGCTTGGGGAAGGGAAAGGCTACCCACTCCAGTATTCTGGCCTGGAGAATTTCATGGACTGGATAGTCCACGGTGTCGCAGAGAGTCATTCACGACTGAGGGACTTTCACAGGTGGCGCGAGTGGTAAAGAGTCCGCCTGCCAAGGCAGGAGACATAAGAGATTCGGGGTTCAGTCCCTGGGTCTGGAAGACGCCCTGGAGGAGGGCAGAGCAGCCCACTCCAGTGTTCTTGCTGGAGAATCCCATGGACAGAGGACTCTGGCGGGCTACAGTCTATAGGATCTCAGAGTCGGACATGACTGAAGCAACTTAGCAGACGAAAAGAATGAAATCCTGCCGTTCGCAGCAATGTGAATGGGCCTAGAGATTATCATACTGAGCGAAGGAAGTCAGACAGAGAAAGAAAATGGCATATGTTATCACTTAGATGCGAGATCTAAAATATGCCAGAAATGAACTAATCTATGAAACAGAACCAGACCTAACAGAAGCAGAAGATAGTAAGAAGACGTGGTAAGAATACACAGAACTGTACAAAAAAGATCTGCAAGACCCAGATAATCACAATGGGATGATCGCTCACCTAGAGCCAGACGTCCTGGAATGTGGAGTCAAGCGGGCCTTAGGAAGCATCACTGCGAACAAAGCTAGTGGAGGTGATGGAATTCCAGTTGAGCTATTTCAAATCCTAAAAGATGATGCTGTGAAAGTGCTGCACTCAATATGCCAGCAAATTTGGAAAACACAGCAGTGACCACAGGACTAGAAAAGGTCGGTTTTCATTCCAGTCGCTAAAGAAGGCAATGCCAAAGAATGCTCAAATTATCGCACAATTGCACTCATTTCACACACTAGTAAAATAATGCTCAAAATTCTCCAAGTCAAGCTTCAACAATACATGAACTATGAACTCCAGATGTTCAAGCTGGTTTTAGAAAAGGCAGGGGAACCAGAGATCAAATTGCCAACATCCGTTCGATCATCGAAAAAGCAAGAGAGTTCCAGAAAAACATCTATTTCTACTTTATTGACTATGCCAAAGCCTTTGGCTGTGTGGATCACAATAAACTGTGGAAAATTCTGAAAGAGATGAGAATACCAGACCACCTGACCTGCCTCTTGCGAAATCTGTGTACAGATCAGGAAGCAACAGTTAGAACTGGACATGGAACAACAGACTGGTTCCAAATAGGAAAAGGAGTACATCAAGGCTGTATATTGTCACCCTGCTTATTTAACTTATATGCAGAGTACATCATGAGAAATGCTGGGCTGAAGGAAGCACAAGCTGGAATCAAGAATGCTGGGAGAAATCTCAATAACCTCAGATATGCAGATGACACCACCCTTATGGCAGAAAGTGAAGAGGAATTAAAGAGCCTCTTGATGAAAGTGAAAGAGGAGAGTGAAAAAGTTGGCTTAAAGCTCAACATTCAGAAAACTAAGATCATGGCATCCGGCCCCATCAATTCATGGCAAATAGATGGGGAAACAGTGACTGACTTTATTTTTGGGGGGCTCCAAATTCACTGCAGATGGTGACTGCAGCCATGAAATTAAAAGACGCTTACTTCTTGGAAGGAAAGTTATGAGCAACCTAGATAGCATATTCAAAAGCAGAGACATTACTTTACCAACAAAGGTCTGTCTAGTCAAAGCTGCGGTTTTTCCAGTTGTCATGTATGGATGTGAGAGTTGGACTATAAAGAAAGCTGAGCGCTGAAGAATTGATGCTTTTGAACTGTGGTGTTGGAGAAGACTCTTGAGAGTCCCTTGACTGCAAGGAGATCCAACCAGTCCATTCTGAAGGAGATCAGCCCTGGGATTTCTTTGGAAGGACTGATGTTGAAGCTGAAACTCTAATATTTTGGCCACCTGATGCGAAGAACTGACTCATCGGAAAAGCCCCTGATGCTTGGAAAGATTGAGGGCAGGAGAAGGGGATGACAGAGGATTAGAAGGTTGGATGACATCAGTAACTCAATGGACATGAGTTTGAGTAAACTCTGGGAGTTGGTGATAGATAGAGAGGCCTGGTGTGCTGCAGTCCATGGGGTCACAAAGAGTCCGACACGACTGAGTGACTGAACTGAACTGAACTGAACTGATGAAATATAAAGACTCATAGACACAGAGAACAGACTGGTGGTTGCCAAGAGGAAGGAGGTAGGGAAGGGATGGGTTGGGAGTTTGGGATTAGTAGATGCAAACTATTATGTAGAGAATGGATAAACAGGGGGTCCTAGTGTACAGCCCAGGGAACTCTATTCTGTATCTGTGATAAACCATCATGGAAAAGAACATAGAAAAAGTGTACATATATGTATAACTAAATTGCTTTACTGTACAGCAGAAATTAACACACCACTGTGCATCAACTATATGTTTACAAAAAAAGTTAAAAATAAAGAATGTAAAATTTTTAAATGTGAAATAATCAGGTTACAAAGCATTTTGATGCCAACTTTTAAACAACACTCTCCCCATAGGGTTCCCAGCAGAGAAAAGGTTATAAGCTAACGATCTGAGAGGTGACTGCTCTGAAATAATATTTGCAAGCAAGTGAGTCAGGGAACCTCTCTGGAGGAAGTGTTGAGGGGTCAGGTCCAAACCTGGATTTAGAATAAAGAGTATTTCTAGTATTTCTAGTATTCATGGGCATTGTGGTAAGAGGTCATTGGTCCCAGGCTGGCAGAGGGCAAAGGGGTCAGGGGTCAGGTGGGTGGTGCTGAAGGGCAGAGGTGATTCAAGAACTCTTGCTCCTTGAAGAGCAAGGGAGGCGGGGACCAGGGACAGCTTGGGGCAGCATGAGGCTGGGAGGGAAGATACCTTCCCTGCCCTTAACCTCGCTGGGGCATGAAAGGAGATCTGAGTCTGAAGGGTGAAGCTTCTCCTGCAGGGTGGTGCTGACCATGTGGTCCCCACAGCACTGTCCAAGGCTATGGTACCCAAGGATGCTAAGTTCTTGGAGAAGAGATAGAGGGGAAGAGGGCTCAATCAGAGCTCAAGCCAAATGCTTCCAGGGTGAGCCCGCCTTGCAGACATCACGTGATTATGTTAATAACTAATTTCACGCAGTGCGTGGTCTCTCACAAAGCTCTTTCAGGTACACGCTCACTGCTGTTCACACAGGTGGTCGCTTACAAGTCGCAGACGATGTTGGACGCAATTCCCAGAGCAGCAGACAGAGGCCCAGAGAGGACTTGCCTGTGACCACAGAATTGCTCACGGTACCGGAGTGAGCCCTTCGAGGTTCCCTGAAATAGAAGCTGGGCTCAGCCGCAATGGCACAGAGCAGAGGGCTCCAGTCACCTGTCAGCCAGCAAGCCAAGAGCCCACAGCAGCTGCTGGCAGGCAGCAACTACAGGGAGGATTAAGTTTGTTGATGTTTTTGTCTGTCCTGCTCAAGCAGAACCCACATGGCATCAGAAGCCAACTGTCGCAGCATGCTGGCCAGAGGGGCACCTTTGTGGTGGGCCACGTGGCCCCTAGAGCCAGTGCCTCTGGGCCTTCTCCGTGTCCTCAAGGCGGAGCCTCCTGGCCGGCCCCTGTCACCCCAGAGAGTTCCTGAAACTTGTGTGACCTATTTCTTCTGGCTCGGGTCCTGTGAGGATGGGAAGAGAAGACCCCGTCCCTGTATCCTGTGACATCCTGCCCCTCCTCTTGGGCATCTCAGCTCCTGGGAACCCCCCACCCCTGGGGGTGGCGGGGGGAGGAGGGCGTGGGCACCAAAGAGCTGGGAGCTGCTGCACAGGCTGCCCCCACCCTGCTGGGCTTGGACCGGTCACTCTTTTTCCATCCCGAGAGATGCCAAAGGCGTGCCCTTGCCAGAGTCGTTACGCTTGGCCCCGTGGGCTGACCTCCCACTGCGCCGGGAGTCCGGCTTTGGTGGTGATGGCGGCGGGGATGGGCTCCCCCAGGTGATGCTCTGCCAGCCCAGGATGGGGGGTCAAGAAGTTGTGCTTCTGTTGTGGGGGTGGGTGGGGGGTGGTAGTCCTGCCAGGGGCGTTCCCCCCAAGAGAGGCAATAGGAGGCAGGTGGGACGGACGGGCACGTATCTGGACTATATCCTCCCACAGGCTCTCTGACTGCCTGTATTAGCGTGGACACGGTCCAGAGGTCAGACTAACTAAGCCTGGTCATTCGTCCCCAGGCCACTTTTTTCATCCGCTAATTAGGAATGAAATCCAATCCTTCATAAAGGATACAGATGGGAATGGAGGTAGGGGCGGGGCAGGGCTGCCTGTATGGCCCCGCCTGGCAGCACAGCTCCTGGGTCTTTCTCAGACCACCTTGGGGCCACCCAGCTCTGTGGACAGGGTGCGGGAGGATGCTCCAGGGGGTGTAGGGTTGGAGAGACTAACCCGCACCGTTTCTGTTCAGCACTCTGTGCGTCCTAAATAGGAAGTGGCGCCCAAGTGCCGAATTCCTACAAGTGATTCAAGGT
The DNA here is from genome assembly GCF_001704415.2 of Capra hircus. Taxonomy (NCBI): domain Eukaryota; kingdom Metazoa; phylum Chordata; class Mammalia; order Artiodactyla; family Bovidae; genus Capra; species Capra hircus. The sequence goes on along the minus strand of NC_030834.1, from coordinate 8,533,059 downwards.
AAAGCAATTAACAAAAAATGCATCTGAAGTGGTCCTATCCGGCCGGGGCTGAACAGAAAGCTAAACACAACTATTGATAGATGCGCTCACGCACTGCCATGCCGAAGGGAGAGTGAGTCTTCATCGAGTCTAAACTTCCTGGGTTGCAACAGAGATGGTCTGAATTCCCAGGGAGAGTATAAACAGCCACATCTTACATGATGCTCCACAGGCAGGCCCTTGACACGTGCCCTGGGAGGGAGAGGCTGGAATCGTGCCCATTTTGCAGATGAGGAAACAGAGGCTCTGAGAGCTGAATGTCAGATGACTGCTGCTGCTGCTGCTGCTGCTGCTAAGTCGCTTCAGTGTCTGACTCTGTGCGACCCCATAGATGACAGCCCACCAGGCTCCCCCATCCCTGGGATTCTCCAGGCAAGAACACTGGAGTGGATTGCCGTTTCCTCCTCCAATGCATGAAGGTGAAAAGGGAAAGTGAAGTCGTTCAGTTGTGTCCGACTCTTCGCAACCCCATGGACCACAGCTGACCAGGCTCCTCCGTCCACGGGATTTTCCAGGCAAGAGTACTGGAGTGGGTTGCCATTGCCTTCTCCAGGTCACATAACTAGTAAATGACAAACCAGCATGTAGCCCAGCCTGACTCGAGTCTCTTGCGCAGCTACTCTGCAACTTAGCCCAGCAAAGACTCTTCCAGAAAAGGCATCGGGGAGGGGGCCTTGGGGCCTTGAGCTACCTGAAGCCCTGAGAGAAGGCAGGACTCAGCTGTGTGCCGGGGAGGTCCGTCCCCTGCTTGGACTTCAGGACAGAGGGGATTTATTAACAAGGGAGCTGGTAAGCTGGCCTACCGGGCTGCAGGCCCTGGTCTTTGCCCACTGTCCATCCCCTTCTCTCTGAGTGATGAGGCCTCTAAGATGGCACTCCCTGCCTCCAGGGGACACAGACAGAACAGTTCTCACAGCCCGTCACCACAGAACCACCCTGGGGACCGGCCCAGCCTGGGTCGTGGGCCCATCACTGTGGCCTGGGGAGTGGGCTCTGTGAGCAAGAGAAGCAGAGAGGGTACAGGAAGATAGAAGCAGAGGGTGCAGGCCGCCTCGGGGAACTCACACCGCCTCCATCTCCCTGGGACCCTGGCACCACAGTCCCATGCGCCAGAAGGGACTCCGGTATTCGCAAACCAAAGAGGGAACAAATCCGAGGCGCAGAGTTACAGAGCTGGAAGCAGCCCTGGATTCCGCTTGACTTAGCCTACGCACTGCACGTTTGTGTCCCTGGACCAGCAGTGGCAGCTCTGGGTCCCTATGGCTCCAGCACCCGGTCCAGGGCTCTCTCCAGGACACCACGAAATCCACCTTGCTGCTCCAAAGAAATGACTCAGACGAAGTGAAATATGACTGCACGGTGAAGGTGCTGCTCCTCTGGAGGAAGGCTCAGTCCTGACCCTCCAGGGAAAGAGGAACAGACAGCCGCCAGAAGCTTCACGCCTAAAACCACCACCAGTTCACAACGCGCTGATGCGGTCTCCGGGCTTCCCTCTTTACAGAATCTGACCTTGGACTCTCCTCGGATGGAGGCAGGCGCCCACAGCGTCCGCCCGGCTTCCCCGCTGTCCACCTGTCCAGGGACTCTGTCTTGCAGTCCCGGGGTGTCCTGGGGGCATCCTCAGAAGCACAGGCCAAGATTCAGCTTTTCGTCCTCCAGATAAGCTACTTTGGGTCACCATTTCATTCGGATATGCTTACTGGGGTCCTGGGCGCCTCATGGCAATCAAACAAATCCTGTGCCTGTATGTTCAAGCCCCTCGATGGGTCCCCACTTCCCCCGGGGATGGGGAAGTCAGAGACACGTATCCTTCTGTTAATGCGCTCCGAATTCACCCCTCTGAGGTCAGCTGGAATCTTGCTACGTGCCAGGCAGGGCCGGGTGACCCTCACCCTGCCCTCAGGGAGCTGGCGATCTAGAGAGAGGAGATGGGGATGTACCTGCGGTGTTCCTGGTAGATTTCTACGCAACATGCCCCATGATCCAGGGCCACAGCATCCCCGTGTTGATTGCACAGTCCCATCAAGGCAGCACAAAGCAGCCGCAAGTGCAGCCGTGCTCCGATACAGCCGTATGCACCTAGCCGGCGGCAAGCTGGATACAGCCCATGGGCTGGCATTTGCCCTTCCTGCCCCCGAAGGTGGTGCCTGGGCTACAGGTGACCTCCTGGCATAGCCAGATTCAGAGGGGCAGCCTGGCTGGAAAGGGAGACACACGGCCGAGCAAAGGCCCTGTGGTCAGCACCCCACAGGATGTTCAGGCTGCTACCAGCCAGTAATGTGGTTAGACTTGGGGGAACGGGAGTGGGAGGCTGGAGAAGCTGCTGGCAGCTCGGGGGGCTCTGTCCTCAGGGCCAAGGGAAAGAGGAAGAACAGGCTCAAGGCATCTGTGGTCAGCCCTCTTCCAGACGCTTTACATCCACAACCCCAGTTTCACTCTCACAGAACCCACTGAGGTCGATATCATTACTTGGTTTATTTTTGGTTGCACTGGGTCTTTGTTGTGTTGCCCGGGTTTTCTCTTTGTAGCTTTGCATGGGCAAACTTGCATAGGCAACCTTGCACTTTGCACGGGCAAGCGGGGGTTCCTCTTCCTTGCGGTGCGTGAGCTTCTCATTTCGGTGGCTCGTCTGGTTGCACTCTCGGACTCTAGGCGCACTGCCCCAGTAGCTGCGGCTCACAGGCTTAGTTGTTCTGTGGCAGGTGAGATCTTTCCGGAGCAGGGATCAAACCCCTGTGCCCTCCATGAGCAGGTAGACTCCTGTTCACTGGGCCACCAGGGAAGTCCGAGGTCGGCACTATTAATCCCATTTTGTGGTGGAACACTTGCCCAAAGGTCACCCCCTGGCTGATTGGCCGGCGTGTTTGGTGCCAGACCCTGGCTGTCTCCCTGATGCCCCTGGAGACCCCCATCCCTGAGACCCCCCTCCCTCCCTCATCCCAGCACTGTGGGCTCCCCTGTCAGCGGGGAGAGAATGCCAGGATCTCTCAGAGTTGGGAGAAAGTTAAACCATGGGTGATGCGGTGCAGCAACGGTGCAGATCTTGAGAAGGGGCGCTGACCCATCACCCTATTAATCAGGCTGGAGCCTCCCACATGGCTGTGGGGAGCAAGGGGAGCCCCGTGGGGAGGGCGTGCCTCTGTGGCCGCCGTTTCCTGCTCGGTGGCATTACCCTGGCCGGGGCCCACCTGGAGCCCATGCTAGGCAGCAGGCGTCATGCCCGAGGTCACAGAGAGAGGAATTCCAGAGATTCCGGCTCAGCGCCTCCCTGCCCAGCTCTGCCCTGGGCCCCGTCTTCATGGTAGCTTAGCTGCTGGATGCTCCAGTTCTTTGGGCCCAGGCTCTGATATTGAGAGTCATTTGCAGGAATTCTGTCTTCCATATTGGCCAGGCGTTTGGTGGGTACTCAGCAGACCCTTGATGAATCAAATAATAATTGACATCGAAGTGTATCATTTATCCAAATAGCTTTCAGTCCGTTCTTCACATCATCTCCACACCAAGACTTCCGAGGCCACTTGACAGAGGGTTGTCTTGACACAGGTCTGGTTCCTGGTTATTCAAGGTGTGAACTTGGATTGGAGCCCCGGGCCCCTCCTTGGACCTGCTAAATCAGAACCTTTTATCTAACAAGATCCCTGGGTGATTCATATGCACGTTGGAGTTTGAGAAACCCCAGGAATATGATTATGCAACTGTACCCAGAAGTGGTTACTAATCCCATCTTAATTCTTGGTTTTGTATATTTTTTTGCCTATGCTGGATCTTCACCTTTGCTGCGTGGGCTCATCCCTAGCTGTGGGCAGCGGTGGGCAGGCTTCTCACTGCAGTGGGTCATCTTGTCGTGGAGCATGGGCTCTAGGCGCTTGGGTTCCATAGTTGCAGGCTCTAGAGTGTGGGGCTCAGCGGTCATGGTGCACCAGCTTAGCTGCATGTGGGATCTTCCCAGAACCTGTGTCTCCTGCATTCTCAGGCAGATTCTTTATCACTGAGCCACCAGGGAAGGCCCCCATTTCAATTCTTAAATCACCTCTAAAGAGATAGTCTTTATATATTCTGAATGCAGCTAGACGCTGAGTCCAGAAAAATGGTCACCACCCCACCCCCGAGGGCTCTTCCGCTTCCCAGTCTTGTGAATTGCGTGCCCCTGCCCCATCCCTGCTTCTGGTGGTAACAGTGGCTGATAGCAATGGTGGTTCAATAGGTAAGAAGGAAGTGAGAGGAGAGAAATTTTAAAGTGACACACTTGAGAGTCAGAGCCAAATACCTTAGCTCTGAATTCCCATCTTACATCTGTCTCATGTCCCATTTCTTCATTCCTTTGCCCAACCTTTAGAGGGTGAGAGTGAGGGCACGGTGACTTTCAAGGTCCTGCAGTTATTAAAGTGGCAAAGGGGCCTCCCTGGTGGCTCTGTGGAAAGAATCCACCTACCCAGTGCAGGAGATATGGGTTGGGTCCGTGGTCCGGGAGGATTCCACATATCCCAGAGCAACTAAGCCTGTGCACCACAGCCGCTTGGCCTGTGCTCTAGAGCCTGGGAGCTGCAGCTGCTGAAGCGTGCACACCCTAGAGCCTGTGCACCAGCAAGAGAAGTTGCCGCAATGAGAAGCCCGCACACAGCAACAAGGAGTAGCCCCTGTTTGTTGAAACTAGAGAAAAGCTGGCGCACAGCAACAGAGATACAATGCAACCAAAAATAAATAAATGCATTCATTTAAAAAATAAAATAAAGTGGTGAGGGAGGGAGCAAGGGGCTACGGATCCCCTGGGGTCAGCATGGTCCCTGGAAAGATGGTAGAAACCCCAGTGCCCCTGGGTCCCCATCCCCAGGCCCAGCCCTCAATCCCCGAGGCACAGAGACACATCTCTGCGTTGTTGTCTGGGCAGGCACTGCCTTTCTCCACGGCCACTGCCTGGGGCAGAGGAAACTATACCAGCTTCGGAATCAACAGACTTGTTCTGAACCTTAGTTCCACAATCTGCAAGCAGCGTGGCTTTGGGCAAGATACACACTCTCTGAGCCTTTTCTTCATTTGTAAACCAGGGACAGGATCCACACTGCAGACCAGCTATGAGGCTGAGAGAGGGAATGTCCCCCCAGGCCCGCACCCAACCTGGCACTTATTGAATGCCCCCAAATTAGCTACTAGCGTTTCTCAGAGAGTTGTTCCCTGTCAGTGCCCAGCAATGTCTTCTTCATATGATCTCCTGGCTCCACAACATTCACTGGCTCCCTACTGCCCGCAGCAGAATGTCCAGATCCCTTAGAAAAGGCCTCCCCCATTTAGTCCCCACCTCACCTTTCCAGCCTTTAGTCCTTCTTATTCTTTAAATGGAGCTATGCCAAGAAAAGGGCTTCTGACCACCAAGAAAAGTTGGCGCTTGTGTTAAAGAACCAACCTGCCAATGCAAGAGACACAAGAGACACGGGTTTAACCCCTGGGTTGGGAAAGATCCCTTGGAGAAGGAAATGGCAAGCCACTCCAGTATTCTTGCCTGGAAAATCCCATGGACAGAGGAGCTGGGTGGGTTACAGTCCATAGGGTCACAAAGAGTCAGACACAACTGAAGTGACTTAGCATGCACACCCACAAGCACATGCCAAGAAATCGGATTTTCTTATTTTCAACTTATACAAGTATTATCTCTTCTAAAATTTATAGTTTGGTTCAATAGTTGGTCAGGCGTGCTGGTTGATTAATAGAATTAAGCCACTTAAACTGATATCTTCTCATATGCCTACTACAAATTTTGGATGCTTTTAATTATTAACAAAGAATATTTACTATTTCAAAAGACCTGTGCCTTCTTTTTCTGTTAAGATAATCTTGAGGTTATGACTGTTAAGAGTATATTTAAAGTTTCACCTAAATTCCATTTTCTATAGCTGCCTATCTAGGTGGAGTTGGCCTTTCCCCCTGTTCTAATAGATCCTCTCATGATATTGCAACATAGTTGACTTCATTCTGCTCATTGTTTAAGAGTTGTTCATTTACTTACAGGATTTTTGGACCCATAAAATTTTGTGGGTTTAGTTCTGGTTAATTTTTTATGCTGAAGATATAAGCGTTGATCTTGTCTCACTTTTACAATGACTTCAATGGTTTGCCATTTTCTTACAGCACTTGCTTAAAATCCCCAGTGTTGTTTTCCCTTCTTTAAGTGAGCATGAATGCTGTAAGAAATGTGAAACATAGTTTAACTAGACTTAGGGAAGGACTAGGGTGAGCTCAGGGTAATCAGGTACCCCCCAAGCCAACCCCAAGTCTACTTAGGCTGAGCTGCAGTTGATTCATCCAAGCGCACCTTTCAGTCCACTTGCCGTGTTCGTGCCCATCGCCTCCCTGCGTTCCAATAAAATACAGCCTATTATGGATTAAGGATTTTTCATTGAGGTTGGGTATGAGTGCTTCATAGGTTGTTTTATTAATTTTTAAGCCCTCTTTTGAGTTTCTTTCATGGCTCTGTGGTAAAGAATCCACCTGGAATGCAAGAGATGTAGGAGGCATGGGTTTGATCCCTGGGTTGGGACGACCCCCTGGAGGAGGAAATAGCAACCCGCTCCAATATTCTTGCTGGAAAATTCCACGGACAGAGGAGCCTGGTGGGCTATCCACGGTGCTGCAAACAGTTGGACATAACTGAAGTGACTTAGCACAGCATACAAACCCTCTTTTGGACTATTTAACCTTGGAGACATTCACAAATGACATAGTCTCTAACCTAGAGAAGGTAGCTCCTTTGTTCTTAACCCAGATGCTGTCCCTTTTCCTGACACTTTTATGTCTATTTGTGCTTCCTCTTCTCAGCCAAGGCTTTGCTGATCTCAAGGGTGAGGAAGCTGAGGTCTGTAGGGGAGTATCAGCTATAGAACAGATTCCCAGAGAGATACGACCACCAAGTATTATATGACTTTTAAGGCATTACTACCAATCCCCTGGCCAAAAAAAAAAAAAAAAAATACCTTGTTTGTGTTAGTTTGGGATGAAGCTCCAATACTTAGGCCACTTGATGCCAAGGGCCGATTCATTGTAGAAGACTGACTCTGGGAAAGATTGAGGGCAAGAGGAGAAGGGGGCAACAGAGGATAAATGGTTGGATGGCATCACTGACTCAATGGACGTGAGATTGAGCAAACTCCAGGAGATAGTGAAGGACAGGGAAGCCAGGAGTGCTGCAGTCCACGGGGTCACAAAGAGTCAGACACAACTGAGTGACTGAACAAGTTTGAAGCATAGTAGAGTACCTAACTCGTATCAGGATCTGGACTTAGGTATTCCTCTAAACATCACTTTCTAAAAATCAGCAATTTGCAGGACTTCGTTGGTGGTCCAGTGGCTAAAACCTCACGCTCCCAATGCAAGGGGACCTGCGTTCAATTCCTGGCTGGAGCTAAAACCTGGCACAGCCAAATAAATACATATTAAAAATGAAATAAAACTCACCAATTTGCAGCCTCACATATAATCATTCATTCAGTCAATGATCATCCACAGATGCTCAAACCATTAGGTGAGAGATTGTTCCATTCAGTTCGGTCGCTCAGTCATGGTTAGTGAACAGCATGTGTTTATAGCACCAAAGTACCATCCACAGCTTCACTGTGAACTGCAAAGAGAAAATGTGTCTTTGCAGTGGGGTGATCTGGTGGTCACCCCTTTAATTAGTGATCAAAATTAGCCGGGACCAACAGCGTGTGCCTCCTAGTGGGATGCAAAAAGTAGTCAACACCCCCATGAACGATGGTCCAAAATGTCTTATCTTCACCTCCTAAGGCTGCGAACCTAATTTCTGGTTCAGAGAAATGATACAGAGAAGGGAGAAAAAGTTCAGTGACATAAGCAGGTGAATTAGATAAATCTGGGCAAATCCAGACTTGTGGGACATTCCACAAGATGACCGTCATAGCGCCATTATAAAGTCAAGATCACTGAGGGGAAAATAAAGGGTGGAGGATACTTGTGGACTGACTGAAGAGCATTAATGAGCAATTCCAAGGCAATGAAAGCTATAAAAACATTCTGAGCACAATTCAGGAAATTGAAATACGGATGCTCTTAAGGAAAGACTACCAGCTTTCTCAGGTGTTGTAATAGGACTGTGGTTAGGTAGGAGATTACCCTTGTTTTTAGAAGACTCTTGATGGAAGATTTAGGGATGACCCATCCTCTTGTCTGCAACTTAGTTTCAAATGACATAGCCAAGCATAAATATAAATTATAAAGCTGTACATCTATTGATCAATCTATCTACCCAGAGAGATTGAGAGAAAAAGAGAGAGCACGCGAATATGACAAAATGTTAACAGTTGTTTCATCTGGGTGGAAGGTATAAGGATTTCCATTGTACCTTTCTTTCAGCTTTTCTGTATATTGGAAACCTACCCCATCCCAACTGGAAAAAAGGGAAGAAATAAAATATCTTCATTTTTATTTCAGCTGGAGCTCTATACAATTCAGTTGAATTTGTAGTTCTTCTTCAAGGATTCAATTCTTCAGTGAATATTTCTTCTGAATATTCATTGAAAGGATTGCTACTGAAGCTGAAGCTCCAGTACTCTGTCCACCTGATGTGAAGAGCTGACTCATTGGAAAAGACCCTGGCGCTGGGAAAGATTGAAGGCAGGAGAAAGGGACAACAGAGAACGAGATGGTTGGATGGCATCACCGACTCAATGGACATGAGTTTGAGCAAGCTCCAGGAGATGGTGAAGGACAGGGAGGTCTGGTGTGCTGCAGTCCGTGGGGTCACAAGGAGTTGGACATGACTGAGCAACTGAACTGATCCTGATTCTTTCAACTTTTATGTTGGAAACCCACCCCACCTCAGTTGGGAAAAAGGGAAAAAATAAAATATCTCCATTCTTATTTTAGCTGGAGCTCTCCACAGTTCAGTTGAATTTGAATTTTATTTTCCAGTTCTTAGATGTGCTTTACACTGGGAAATGCTGGTTTGGATCAACTATATGAGCCCAATTGCTAGGGTGGAATATTCCATTCTAAGGACAGCTTAGTCAAACCATCCCTTATAGTTTGATAACTTAAAACTATCTGTTGATCATTTGGTTCCAGGGGGATGTGGTCAAACAAGACGCGATGAGCTGCCTCATGGTGTTCTTGGCACTTGGGCCTTTCAGTTTTCTGAACTGGAGCCCCTGCCCCTTGGTTTGTTGGCACGTGCAATCCTGCTGACCCCCAACAAGGAAACCAGACCCCACCTTCGGGTTTGTGGGCCTGTGAAACCGCCTGGGTGTTCTCATTGTCCCGATTTAATGTAAGCAAGATCCACTCAGGAAGCGTTGTGTGCGGTGTCATACTGAAGCATAAGATCAGGTAATTTACACCCATGTCAGACCAAGGTGAAAATTCTGTAGGGCACATTAGTCATTTTAACGTTATCTATACCTAAAATTTAGTCTTATAATAAAGGGTATTTGGGCTTCCTTGGTGGCTCAGGGGTGAAGAATCTGCCTGTCAATGCACATACACGGTTTCCATCCCTGGTCCTGGAAGCTCTCTCCATGGAGCGACTGGGTCAGTGTGCCACGACTACTGAGTCCGTGCTCTAGAACCCCGGAGCTGCAAGTACTGAAGCCCATGCGCCCTGGAGACTTGCTCCACAGCGAGAGAAAAGCCCGAGCAGCCGCAAAGACCCAGCATGGCCAAAAAATTAATAAATTAATTTAAAAATTTAAAATATATAGGATAATAGCTATTGCCATTGTATATATCACTATTACTTTAGAGGTTCAAACAAGATGTTAAAAGTAACAGGGCTAAGTAATTCAGGAAGCTTTGCAGTGGCTTCTGTCATAGCTCAGTTGGTAAAGAATTCGCCTGCAATGCAGGAGACCCTGGTTCGATTCTTGGGCTGGGAAGACCCGCTGGAGAAGGGATAGGCTACCCATGCCAGTACTCTTGGGCTCCCCTGGTGGCTCAGCTGGTAAAGAATCCGCCTGCAATGCGGGAGACCTGGGCTCGATCCCTGAGTTGGGAAGATCCCCTGGAGAAGGGAAAGGTTACCCACACCAGTATTCTGGCCTGGAGAAGTCTATGGACTGTATAGTCCATGGGGTTGCAAAGAGTTGGACACGACTGAGTGACTTTCATATTTATTTCTAGTTTATGTTTACCTACCTCATGTACCTTTGTGCCCATGTATGGATACTTATTACACATATTTTTGATAAAATATTTTGATAAAATATTTATTTTGTGTCTTATAAACATTAAGAAAATAGAATTCATAGACCACACGTTATAAACTCTTAGACTATATTTAGGTTTTTATTTATATCTGAATTGTAGCATCTCTCTCACTTAACAAGATACCATGTGATCTGAGTGATGTCAAGCTGCAGCCTTACAATTTATATAATTTTCTGTGTGTATGTTACATTAAATGTTGCTGCTGTTGCTGCTAAGTCGCTCAGTCGTGTCCGACTCTGTGCGACCCCATAGACAGCAGCCCATTAGGCTCCTCCGTCCCTGGGATTCTCCAGGCAAGAGGACTGGAGTGGGGTGCCGTTACCTTCTCCACATTGAATGTTAGGGTTACATTAAAACAAAATAAGAGACACCCAACTGAGGAAATCATGGTTATGCGTGACTATGGACCAGTTAGTCACAAGCTCACATCATGATGCCTTATCTAAGAGGAATGAGGGGCAAAAAATTTTAGATTGCATGACCGTGAAGGAAGGACCAGCCATAGCTCAGCTTAGAAACTGCTTTGAACAACAGGTCTTCACAGTATCTTCACCAACAGGGTTGCTGGTGTCTCATGAGTTGGCTGATCAAGGAAAGAATGTAGAGATGATATAAATGGTGATAAGGTTGCAGATAGTATGTGATATGGAAAATGTAATGCACCTTGTCTTTTAACTGTGCTAATAAATTGAGAAATAGTGAAGTGTTAATATTCATTTCCGAATGAATGGTGGATGTGCAGTTGTCTATTATTGTGAAGGTGGAAATGTTTCACAATTTATAATTTTAAAAAGTATGAGAAAAAGCATTCAACTAAAGTGAGTCTTTAAAAAAGAAAAACTGGAAAAAACTAAAGTTGTTAAAGATGACACATTAAAAAGAAAGGATGAGACAGGCTTCCTGCCTCACCAATATCTGTTCATCCTTAAAGCTTTGATAAATAGAATTATGAATAAAATTGCCTTATAAAAAAGCATGTGTTCCTTGTAATGGATTTTTAAACACATTGGCTTAATTCCAGTTGGCGTATTACTACTCTTAATAAGCAGAAAGTTGAAAAACCAACAATTTTTGAAATGTTTCAAATAGACTTTATTTCAGAGCAGTTTTAAGTTCAAAGCAAAATTGAGCAGAATATGGAAAGTTTCCACATACCCCTTCCACTTTCCACTATCAACAAGTACGTTGGTTACAACTGATGAACCTACATGGAGCCACTATTAGTGCTCAAAGCCTGTGGTTTACATTAGGGCTCACTGTTGGCATTGTGTAACACTTTCTATGGATTTGGAAAACTGTATCCACCAGTATAATATCATACATAGTAGTTTCACGGCCTGAAAACCTCTGTGTTCCCCTACTCACTCATTCCTCCCCTAACCCCTGCCAACCACTGATCTTTTTACCATCTCCATAGACTTTCCTTTTCCAAAATGTTATGTAGTTGGAATTGTATAGTATGTGCTTTTTTTCACATTGACTTCTTCTGAATAACACACACATTTTAGGTTCCTGCATGTCTTTTCACGACTTGATGGCGCGTTTCTTTTTATTGTTGAATAAACTTCCAGGCTTGAATGTACCACAGGTGAATTATCCATCATCCACTGAAGGACGCCTCTGCTTTCCAATTTTGGCAATTCTGAATAAAGCTCCTATAAACATCCGTGTGCAGGATTTTGTGTCGACGTAAGTTTTCAGCTCATTTTGAGTAAATACTAAGGGGAATGATTGTTGAGTCTAATGGTAAGAGAATGTTTATTGTTTTAAGAATTTGCTGAACTGTCTTCTCACGTAGCTGCACCATTTTCCATTCCTACCAGCGATGAAGGAAATACTTCCTGTTGCTCCAGACGCTCGCCTGCATTTGATGATGTCAGAGCTCTGTATTTGGGCTGTTCTAACAGGTGTGCAGTGGTGTCTCATGGTTGAAATTCGTAATTCCTTCATGACATAGGATGTAGAGCATCTTTCCATAGGTGTTTGCCATCTGTTGTTGTTCGGAGAAGGCAATGGCACCCCACTCCAGTACTCTTGCCTGGAAAATCCCACGGACAGAGAAGCCCAGTAGGCTTCAGTCCATGGGGTCACTAAGAGTCAGGCATGACTGAGCAACTTCACTTTCGCTTTTTACTTTCATGCATTGGAGAAGGAAATGGCAACCCACTCCAGTGTTCTTGCCTGGAGAATCCCAGGGACGGGGGAGCCTGGTGGGCTGCTGTCTATGGGGTCCCACAGAGTCGGACACGACTGAAACGACTTAGCAGCAGCAGCAGTGGTTGTTGTTCAATCGCTAAACTGTGTCCAACTCTTTGTGACCCCATGGACTACAGCACACCAGGCTTCCGAGTCCTTCACTATTTCCTGGAGTTTGCTCAAACTCATGTCCTTTGAGTGGGTTATCTTCCTTTAAAGCAAATTTAATTACTCTCGATTGGTATTATTAATACTCTTAGCAGATCAAAGGTTGAAAAGCAACAATTTTTAAATCTAATGTTTTCACGGAACTTAGATTACCATCTGGGCTGATAAACAGAGTTTTGTTTTGTTTACTCTAAGAGCTATTGGCCTCAGATTAGTGTAAACAAATCCTGTTCCTGCTCTCGTCCTGGGATGAGGTAGGGCGGTTAGTGGTGGAAAACTTCTGCTGTAGGAGGCTGTCGTGACCAGACCCAAATGAGGGTGATTTCTCAGGTCCTTTAAGTACACCTAAAATGGAGGCCAAGTCGGGCCGATTATAATAAGTAATTAAAGGCTTATGAACTAGAGTTAAATGTAAGTTTTTCAAAACCTGATTGAAAGCTGAATTTTCAATACAATTGCAGGGAACTGTTTGGAGGGATGTTGTGTCTGTAATTGTTTGACTATATCATTAACCAGTTAATAACGTGACACGACTTCTGTGTTTTCTAACGCAATAAAAAGTTTGAACATAGGGGATGTCCCTGGTGGCCCAGTGGCTAAGATTCCACCCTCCCAGTGCTGGGGGTGCAGGTTTAATCCCTGATCAGGAAACCAGATCCTACACTGCGCAACTAAGAGTTCGCACCTTGAAACTAACGAGCCTGCAGGCCACAACTTAAAAAACATCCTGTGTGCTATAGTTAAGACCCAATGCAGCCAAATAAATTTTTAAAAAAATCTTGAAAACACTGTTAGGCATAAGAATTATAGTGATCACAAATCAGGAGAGATGTTTTGAGTAATTGGTTAATTTTTGAGTAAAAAATGCATGAATATTTGAAAATTTCAAAATTGGAGATGTTCTTAAAAGGCAGGAGGAATAAAGATTACTGAAATATCATCAAATTTAACATTTATGAAGAGCCTGAATATTTGCATTGTTGGTGAATGTGGATTTGAAGTGGACAGTCATCCGACCTGCATGAGTAAGTGTAAGAGTAAGAAAACCAGGTAAAAGGCATGTGTTCGTTGCAGCACTATTTACAAGAGCCAGGACCTAGAAACAAATGGCCATCAACAAAAGGGTGGGTAAAGAAGACGTGCTTCACAGACACAGTGCACCGCCACTCAGCCGTTAGAAAAGAATGAAAGAATGCCATCTGCAACAGTATGGACGGGCCTAGGCTCTGTCATGCAGAGCGAAGTAAGTCAGAAACAGAAAAGCAGATATCATATATTAAGGAATAGAAGTGGAAAAATTGGTATCAGTTCAGTTCAGTTCAGTTGCTCAGTCGTGTCCGACTCTTTGCGACCCCGTGAATTGCAGCACGCCAGGCCTCCCTGTCCATCACCAACTCCTGGAGTTCACTCCGACTCACGTCCATGATGCCATCCAGCCATCTCATCTGCTGTCATCCCCTCCTCCTCCTGCCCCCAATCCCTCGCAGCATCAGAGTCTTTTCCAATGAGTCCACTCTACTCACGAGGTGGCCAGAGTACTGGAGTTTCAGCTTTAGCACCATTCCTTCCAAAGAACACCCAGGGCTGATCTCCTTCAGAATGGACTGGTTGGATCTCCTTGCAGTCCAAGGCACTCTAAAGAGTCTTCTCCAACACCACAGTTCAAAAGCATCAATTCTTCGGCGTTCAGCCTTCTTCACAGTCCAACTCTCACATCCATACATGACCACAGGAAAAACCATAGCCTTGACTAGACGGACCTTAATCGGCAAAGTAATGTCTCTGCTTTTGAATATGCTATCTAGGTTGGTCATAACTTTTCTTCCAAAGAGTAAGCGTCTTTTAATTTCATGGCTGCAGTCACCATCTGCAGTGATTTTGGAGCCCCCAAAAATAAAGTCTGACACTGTTTCCACTGTTTTCCCATCTATTTCCCATGAAGAGATGGGACCAGATGCCATGATCTTCATTTTCTGAATGTTGATATAGATGATCTTATTTACAAAGCAGAAATAGAGACACAGACATGGAGAACAAATATATGGATACCAAGGGGGTAAAGGGGGGTGAGATGAATGGGGAGACTGGGGTTGACGTATACACACTGCTATGTGGAAAGCGGATAACTGCTGAGAGCCTACTGTATAGCCCAGGGGACCTAAGTAGGAAGGAAATCCAAAAAAGGGGGATGTATGTGTACAAACAGGTTTCCCAGGTGGCTCCCGTAGTTAAGAATTCAACTGCCAGCTCAGGAGACATAAGGGACACGGGTTCTATTCCTGGGTTTTCAGGAAGATCCCCCTGGAGGAGGGCATGGCAACCCACTACAGTATTCTTGCCTGGAGAATCCCATGGAGCCTGGAGGGCTACAGTTCATAGGGTTGCACAGAGTCAGACATGACTGAAGTGACTTAGCCTGCACGTATGCCCGTGTATGTAGAGCTGATTCACTTTGCTATACAAGAGAAACTAACAGAACATGGTAAAGCAACTACACTCCAGTAAAACTTTTTAAAATAGACAAACAAATGGCATATGGAAGAGCTATTTGAATGTTGATATATCTTGTGCAAACGTGTGAATAACATAGGAAAAGTGACCATCAGGTGTATTCTTGCTAAAGTTTTAATATATTAGTAATTTTTAATTTGGATGATTACCAAGTTTTTGGCTTCTGAAACAAACAAAAAATCATCTAAAATCTCTTTATGAAACACTGTGATTTAAAGTAACAAAAATTAGAAATTCTTAAAATTTTTCTTAGTAAATGAGAAAGAGGTTCTCCATGTAGAATCACAATTCAAGGTTTAATTTAAATTGTATTTACAGTACTTGAACCCAAGAACAATTATAGGATTAAGTTATAAGAGTAGAAGAGAGATTACAGATAAATTTATGTGGGCATGATAGCTTAGTGCAGTTAAAATGATAAATACATATGCTACATTCTATTATAATGACTGCATACTTAGAAAGCACTGTCATTACTAAATCTGGACTGATCCATAGAACAGTAATGCTTGATTAAAAGAAAGAATCATTAGTTACAGGTTTTCCCCCAATTAGATAAATAAAGGGGGGAAAGTTAGACTTGTTAAGTCAGCTCACAGTAATGTTTATGATCCTTACACAAATAAATAGCACTCCTATGAATTTCCTTGTGATTTGAATTACCAATTAAATAATATAGCTTTTAAATCATGAGCGATTATAAGAGGTTCCGCCCCATAAACCTTCATATGCTTGAATTAGTGCCGCTGTTATTGCTGCTGATTCAAAGGCCATTTGTGATTTTTTTTCAAAAAGTCTTCGTAAAAATATATCCCCAAAGGGCAGGATTTTAATTGTAAATGGGTAGGTTCTGCCACTCTGGGAAGGTGGGATAAACAGGTTTTCTGTATTCTTCCTGATAAATACGACTGGAAACCCTGGACTCACACGTAAAACACACTTGAGAAGCATCTGGAAGGTGGAGAGAAGGCAGACTCTGGGAGGCCTCGAGTCCCAGGCAGTGGCGGTGAGTTCTCTGGGTTTTCTTTTGCCTCATCTGTTTCCCAGACTTGAAGCTGGAGGAGGGAGCCACCTGGAAACACCAGTAGGTGCCACCCAAAAGAAGAAACAACACAAAACCCTCAAGGAAATCCTGCTCCTCCTACCAAAGGAGCAGGGAAAGGGCAGCCTGTCTCCTAAGTGAGACAGACAGCTTAAAGACAGTACTCTACCCTAGCCAGACAGCACAGAAGAGCTGTGGACCCACAGTCACTGACACTAGCCACGGCCGAGGGGGTGCTTGGCCCTCCACCCTCCCCTGGCTGGAACCGGAGGCCCCTGCCTCCCTCCTGGGGGCTGTCAGAGGAGCAGAGAGAAGAGCCAGAACTTTCTCCATTGCCCAGCGTTGACAAGGTCACCCTCACGATGTGTGTCACAGAGAGCACGTGGGGAGCTGGAACCTCCACCCACCTGCCCAAGCAGTAACGACCCCAGCCTTAGGGACCAACACTGGCAAAGTAAGGAAACTGGACTCCTCCCCTCCTGGCTGTAGCTTGCATCCCTGGTGGCTCAGACGGTAAAGTGTCTGCCTGCAATGCGGGAGGCCTGGGTTCGATCCCTGGGTTGGGAAGACCCCCTGGAGAAGGAAATAGCAACCCACTCCAGTATTCTTACCTGGAAAATCCCATGGACGGAGGAGCCTAGTAAGCTACAGTCCATGCGGTCACAGAGAATTGGACTCGACTGAGCGACTTCACTTTCACTTTCCTCCTGGCTGTACTGAGACAGTGCTGTTGGCTGTCTTGGCCCCCTGTCCACCTGTGCTAACCAAAACTATAGAGACAGAGTCTGGAGGAAATAGAACAATGGCTTCACCTTTGCCCAGCAGAGGGGAATCCACCAAGTAGGCTAGCACCTCAAGAACTATGCTCCCCCACCCCCCGTCTCTGGGGAATAGGGAGAGCTTTTATATTTCAATAAAGGTCTTGCATTATTTTTTGTCTTTGTAAGGTTTCAAAACTGCCAGAACTGGTTTCAGGCAACGTAGCGACCAGGTCTGGTATCTCTAAAGTTATTGGCAGTGACCTTCTTTCAGAAATGCAGAAACCTACAAGAGAGAGTAGGGACAGAAGACTGCCAGGTACAGAGTACAATTCTCATGGGGTCTGAGAGTAATTCTAACAGCTTTGTGAAGGACACGTCCTGCTTACAAGAGTAAGTTGGTACACTTACACTTTTTGTGTTTGTTGGAAGTAACAGCCAAAGAATAGCCAGGATTGTTAAACACTTGCCGGCCTGTTTGGCTGGTATGTGCCAAAGGCTGTTCATTCATTTCCGTGGCCCACACCTGCCCCTCCAGAGCCGGGTCAGAGGCAGCTCATTAAAACAAAAGATTTGAAAAAGATCCAGAACCTCCTAACATGATACCCCAAATCACTCCTTATGCCAAAACCAGGAAGGTCTCAAATAATCAATATATTGAGTAAAAAAATGACCATCCATAGGTGTCAAGATGGAGTTGACAGAGATGTCAGAATTATGTGATAACGATTTTAGAGCCCCTGTCATAAAAATGCTTCAGTGAATGGTTACAAACACACTCGAAACAAATGAGGAAAAAAAAAAAGAAATAGAAAATTAATATGGAAATCTAACCTCGGGTGCTTAAAAGTGATGGTGGTAAAAGCCCTGCTGCTAATACTGGAGGGGAAGAGAGGGAGCCCGGGGGCGGTGGAGGGCGTGGGATTCCAGCTCAGATCGCTCCGTGGTGTGCTTACATCTCAGTGGAGAGGCCGGTTAATAGGACAAACCAAGAGCATCTGTTTGAAGTAGGGGCAGTCGGGGACTTCGCTGGTGGTCTTTTCCTGGTGGCTCAGATGGTAAGGAATCAGCTTGCCACGCAGCAGACCGGAGTTTGATTGCTGGGTCAGGAAGATCCTCTGGAGAAGGGAAGGGCAACCACTCCAGTATTCTTGTCTGGAGAATCCCCTGGCAGGCTACAGTCCGTGGGATCGCAAAGAGTCAGACCCGACTAATTGATTAGCACTGCTGCTGCTGCTGCTGCTGCTGCTAAGTCGCTTCAGTCGTGTCCGACTCTGTGCGACCCCAGAGACGGCAGCCCGCCAGGCTCCCCCGTCCCTTGGATTCTCCAGGCAAGAACACTGGAGTGGGTTGACATTTCCCTCTCCAATGCGTGAAAGTGAAGAGTGAAAGTGAAGTCGCTCAGTCATGTCCGACTCTTAGCGACCCCATGGACTGCAGCCTACCAGGCTCCTCCGTCCATGGGATTTTCCAGGCAAGAGGACTGGAGTGGGGTGCCATTGCCTTCTCTTGATTAGCACTAAGCCTGGTGATCTAGTGGTTAAGATTCCGCACTTCCGCTGCAGGGAATGTGGGCTGGGTCCCTGGTCAGGGGACTGAGATCCTGCGTGATACATGGTGCGGCCAAAATTTTTAATTTTTAAAACTAAAGTAGGGGCAGTTTAGAGTATCAACCCTGAGGTTGGGATAAACATTTCTAACATTTTGAATAAAACCAATATTGCAGGTGTTAGATGCTGTTATTGACAAGACTCATCGTACAGCAGCACTCAACACCGAAAATACTAGAAGAATCTGAGAGTTTCAGGAAGGCAGTCAGTCCTGGCAGGAACCCCAAGCTTATAACTGCAGGCAAGCTCCATGGTGGACTGATGTTCAGAGCTTTAAAATAAGAATCAACAGTCCTGATCTTTTGGTTAATCATTTCAAGAGCGTCTGTAGTTGGACACATAATATTTGAGCTTTTAGACTTACATGCGGTCTCGAATTCTGTCTATACTTGAGAACTTCGACTATAAATAGAAACTTAGCTGAGCTCTGATGGTGCAGGACACCAAGGGCTTCCAGCTTTATTAGCTGTAACTCCACAAGGGGGATACTGATATGTTTTCAAGGCTGGACACCCTCTTGTCTACATAAACTCCAAAGCAGGTTTCCTATTATTTGCGGCGGGGGTGGGGGAGGGGTAACTACTTGCAGTAATCATGCTTTGGTTCCACTTATGATACATGAGGAATTTTCATTAAAAGTATCATTTTATTTGGGCATTTGTCCTGCGTAGGGGTCTCTCCCAACAAAAATGTGGAAATCCAGGCCACAATGTGTATCATATCTGTGGGGTCATTTTATTTGAATGGATTATTTAATTAAACCTTCACATTTTTCTGGTCTAATCCCTGATTTGGGCAAGAAGCTAGTAAAAACAGAGTCCATTCTGTTTCCTGTTTAGAAAACAAGGAGATCTGTGTCCTTGGCCGTCCCAGTGCTCTGGCTGCTGGACACGTGACTGGACAGGCTGTGACTCTAACACACGCAGCGCTACAGATGATGTTTTGAGCAAGCAGGCCTGATTTAAGTGTGCCAAGTTCCTTTTGCTTCTCTTAACCTTCTTTACTGTACTCCCATGTTGAAATAGCAATGATTGGAGAAGTAATTCACAGCTAATTCAATGTGCGAAGTTGTCATCTATCAGTTGATTATCCAGTAACACTGGGCTGCTTCTGTATTTGGTCCAGAGATTGGAAGGCAGGAAACACCGTGGGAACGCTTTCCTAGATCGTATCAGGCTGGACTGAGCATCAGTTCTGTCCCTGTGCTCTATTTTAAAAAATATATATATATATTTAAAATAAATAAAATAGTTTAAATAAATAATATATATTTTATGTATTTTATAAATAAAATATATGTTATCTATTTGGCTGCACCCCGTATTCACTGCAGCGTGAGAACTCTTAGTTGCAGTATATGAACTCTGAGCTGTGGCACGTCCTGGTCTGCTCAGCCATGGCTGACTCTTTGCAACCCCACGGACTGCAGCCTGCCAGTCCTCTGTCCATGGACTTTTCCAGACAAGAATACTGGAGTGAGTTGCTATTTCCTTCTCCAGGTTGTGGCATGGGGGATCTAATTCCCTGACCAGGGATCAAACCCAGGCCCCCTGCATTGGGAATTGGAGACAGTCACAGGACCACTAGGGAAGTCCCTCTGTGCTCTATTAAAAAAAAAAAATTTTTTTTTACCATATTGAGGAATGTCTTTTACTGCATTTGAGACTCTGACTTGAGAATGTGTTGTTGTCAAAATGATTTATCTCAGAATTCCAAGATAATAATAATTTCTATTTCTATATGACTTCAAAGCAGAGTTTGTATGCACTGATATTTCTCAGGTCATCCTCATGCTAACCTGGTGAAGCAGAGAGAATTCTTGACTTTATCAGTTATGTCAGGCCTCAGCTGTGAGGCCCTGTCCTGAGCCTTCAGGGAGGCGGTGAAGACGGGGCTGGCTGCTGACAGACCACACTCCTGTGGCAGAAGCAAGCTGATTTTGCGTGTCATTCTGCTTTCAAAGACCATGCCCTCACTTTTCCTGCCCAAGGGCGGAGTGTTGGAGGATTGCTGTGTTTCCCCAGCTGGCTGCTTGTTTGTAGAGAAAGTGAAAGTCACTCAGTCGCGTCCAACTGTTTGTTACCCCGTGGATTCTACAGTCCATGGAATTCTTCAGGCCAAAACACTGGAGTGGGCAGCCTTTCCCTTCTCCAGAAGATCTTTCTGACCCAGGGATCGAACCCAGGTCTCCCA
Organism: Capra hircus; assembly: GCF_001704415.2. Taxonomy (NCBI): domain Eukaryota; kingdom Metazoa; phylum Chordata; class Mammalia; order Artiodactyla; family Bovidae; genus Capra; species Capra hircus. The sequence goes on along the minus strand of NC_030834.1, from coordinate 8,512,333 downwards.
CATTGCAGGATTCTTTACCAGCTGAACTATAAGGCAAGCCCAAGCGCACTGGAGTGGGTAGCCTATCCCTTCTCCAGGGGATCTTCCCAACCCAGGAATGGAACCAGAGTCTCCTGCATTTCAGGCGGGTTCTTTGAAGCCCCATGGTTGTAGGGAAGTGGTTCTCAAACTGGTGGGCTTAGGAACCATCTGAGCTCATCCAAAGGCAGGTTCCTGGGCTCTTCTTCCTAGAGTCTGATTCCATAGGTTGCATGTGAGGCCCAGGAACTTGAATTTTTAAGAAATTGGTGGCCTCTGAGGCACACTTTTGAGCAATAGTGTAGATCCTTCCTACACTGAAGGAGAACTGGTATGAATTTTTTTTATAAAAAGCTTTTTATTCTGCATTGGGTTATAGCCAATTAACAATGTTGTGATAATTTTAGGTGGGACAGTGAAGGGACTCAGGCATCCATATACATGTATCTATTCTCCTCCAAACTCCCCTCCCATCCAGGCTGCCCCATAACATTGAACAGAGTTCTCTATGCCATATAGTAGGTCCTTGTTGGTTCTCCATTTTAATTATAGCTGTGTGAACATGTCCATCTCAAACTTCCTATCTATTTCCGTCCCCTGTCAACCATAAGTTTGCTTTCTAAGTCTGTGAGTCTGTTTCTGTTTTGTAAGAAATTTCATCTGATGAATTTTTAAACTTTTTTTTTAATTGTGGTAAATACACATGTATATAAAATTTACCATTTTAACCATGTTTAAGATGTATAATATTCACTTTATTATGCAACCATCACTGACATACATCTCCAAATCTCTTGCCGTCTGGCGAAACTGAAACTCTATACCCATTAAACATTACTAACAGTGTTAAACAATAGCTCTCCATTTCCCTCCCCCAGTCTCCGGTAACTGCTAGCCTACTTTCAGTTGCTGTGAGTTTGACTGCTCTAGGTACGTCATATAAGTGGAATCATACGTTATCTGTCTTTTTCATGACTGGCATATTTCACCTGGCTTAGTGCTCCCAGGGTGCATCCATGCTCTGGGATCTGTCAGAATCTCCAACCTTTTAAAGGATGAATAGTATTCCATTGTGTGTAGACCGCATTTTGTTCACCCATCAGTGGACAATGAGGTTGCTTCCAACTTCCAGCCATTGTAAATAATGATACCTCTTCAAGTTCCTGCTCTCAGTGATTCTGGGTTTGTACCCGGAAGTGGGATTGTTGAATCATATGAGAGCTCTACTTTTAATTTTTTGAGAAACTCCATCCTGTTTTTCACAGCGGGTCCATCATTTTACAGTCTCATCAACAGTGTACAAGTGGGCTGATTTTCTCACATCCTCTCCGATTGTTGTTTTCTGTTTTTGCTTGCTGGTACCCTAGTGGATGTGAGGTGATGTCTCATTGTGGGTTTGATTTGAATTTCCCTAATGATGTTGAGCATATTTTCATGTGCTTCTACGTCACTTGTATATCTTCTTTGGAGACAAAGGATTTCTTCAAAGCCCTCTGCCCATAAGTGTTTTGTTGTTGATGAGTTGTAAGAGTTATCCATATGTTCTGGATTAGATAGATGTTTGCAAATATTTTCTTCCACTCCATGAGTTGTCTTTGCATTCTATTGATTATGTCTTCTGATGCACAGAATTTTAACTCTTTGAGGTCAAATTTACCTGTTTTTTCTTGTTGCTGCTTGTTTTGCTTATGTCATAACCAACTCCAAAGCTGTGAACCTTTTTCTCTACGCTTTCTTCTAAGAGTTTCAATGACCAGGTAAAACCTGTTACAGCTTGGCTGGAAAGTTCTGATTCATTTGCCTTATTCACCAGACATTGTGCCTTCAGATGTCCATTTGTTTGGGTCCTTATAAAATTCTCTTAATGGAAAAAAATTCAGTTCCCTGGAAGACTTTAAAAGGCATCTAGAACAGTTCTTTGCTCAAAAAAGGTAAAAGGTTTTGGGAAGATGGAATTATGAAGTTGCCTAAAAAATGGCAGAAGATAGTGGAACAAAATGGTGGATACATTGTTCAATAAAGCTCTTGGCAAAAACGAAAAATGTGTCTTTTATTTTTGTTTAAAAACTAAAGGAACTTTTGACCAATCCAAAACCACTCCACCAACAGTGCGCACGAGGGTGCCCTTCTCTCCACATCCTTACCGTCACCCTCATACCTGTTCTAACAGGTGTGAGATGATATCTCACATGGTTTTGATTTACATTTCCCTGCTGACTAGTGATGCTGGGCATGTTTTCATCTGTTGGCTGTGCCATATACCTTTGGGAAAATGTCTATTTAGGTTCTTTGTCCATTTTAATTGGATTACTTGGGGTTTGTTCTTGCTATATGACCCATTTTTAGTTCATGTTTGTAGCATATGGCATTATTAAGGGTCCAAGTTCCTTCATTTTCATGTGGATATCCGATTTTCCCAGCACTTCTTGTTGAAAATTCTGTCCTTTCTCTAGACAGGCTTTTGAATCAGTGTGACCTGGGTTCAGGTACTGGATTCAGAAACTGATTCCCCCGCTGACTAGTCCAGAGATACACGGGGAACTCTCAGGAAATACAAATGAACTTTCCCTCTGAACGCAAGTCAGAGGGATACCAAGGCTGTGGTTTGCCTGTTGGCTGTGCCAAGGTCTGTATGTCTTTCCACAGACAGAGGGCACATCTGGAATAAGGGGGACCATCTGGAAAGCTCTAGCCTAAAGGGGCTTTTAGGCCTTTTGTTTAGAAATCACACTGTTAATGCTTCTGTACAAGTTAGGGTCACCCCCCTTTCCCATCAGTACCCCCCAAACAAGTGGGAGCATCATGATTGGTCGATGCCATGGGTCTACTCCTTCTGACTTAAGGAGGACCACCAAACAGGTCAAGACACATCACCCCCTCAGTATCGCAGATGGATTGTGCTCACAATGGCCCAGCCACGGGTCACTGGACATCTGTCACGGTGCCCAGGGAGCCACCTGGCTCTGAGTGGAGAAGCCTTTGGCTGGTTGAGAATGATACGGGCAGGTAGAGAGCTGTGAGGGCTTCATCTGGACCCCATGGGGCACCTAAGTGACAACAAAGTAAATGAAGACGGACCCCGTGTGTCTAGGGGCCCATTGGTGTTTAGTTGCTAAGTTACGTCTGATTCTTTCGCAACCCCGTGGACTGTAGCCAGCCAGGCTCCTCTGTCCATGGGACTCTCCGGGCAAGAATACTGGAGTGGGTTGCCATGCCTTCCTCCAGGGGATCTTCCTGACTCAGGGATCAGACCTGTGTCTCCTGCATTGCAGGGGCATGCTTTACCACTGAGCCCCCAGGGAAGCCCTCTGGGAGCCCGTAGTTACATCTTATCGTGATCACAGGAGAATCAGGGACCCTCAGGCTCAGAGGAGAAAGGTAGCCCTCAGCCCACCAGACACCAGATCCATCATCTGGAGAAGCCTGTAAAACACATACTCTTTGGAGAGCCATTTGGCAATGACTACTACCACATTTACGTCTCCCTAACTATGGAGTTTGCAATTCCACTTCCAGGGATGTCTCCAAAATTCTTGACAAGCGTGCAAAGATTTTACTGAAGCTCAGATACAATAGCCAAAATGTGGAACAATATCAACAGGAGAAAGGTTAAGAAGCGATACATCCATCCGGGGGGATATGAAGCTTCTAAAAATAATAACTGACACAGACCTATTTCCTTTTCTTTCATTTTATTTATTTATTTAATGGCATCCAGTCTCATCACTTCATGGCAAATAGATGGGGAAACAGTGGAAACAGTGGCTGACTTTATTTTGGGGGGGCTCCAAAATCACTGCAGATGGTGATTGCAGCCATGAAATTAAAAGACGCTTACTCCTTGGAAGGAAAGTTATGACCAACCTAGACAGCATGTTCAAAAGCAGAGACATTACTTGGCCAACAAAGGTCCGTCTAGTCAAGGCTACGGTTTTTCCAGTGGTCATGTATGGATGTGAGAGTTGGACTATAAAGAAAGCTGAGCACCGAAGAATTGATGCTTTTGAACTGTGGTGTTGGAGAAGACTCTTGAGAGTCCCTTGAACTGCAAGGAGATCCAACCAGTCCATCCTAAAGGAAATCAGTCCTGGGTGTTCATTAGAAGGACTGATGTTGAAGCTGAAACTGCAATACTTTGGCCACCTGATGCAAAGAACTGACTCATTTGAAGAGACCCTGATGTTGGGAAAGATTGAAGGCAGGAGGAGAAGTGGACGACAGAGGATGAGATGGTTGGATAGTGTCACCAACTCGATGGACACGAGTTTGGGTGGACTCCAGGAGTTGGTGATGGATAGGGAGGCCTGGTGAACTGCGGTTCATGGGGTCACAAAGAGTTGGACACAACTGAGTGACTGAACTGAACTGAGCTATTGACCTGTGGCCGCACTGGGTCTTCGCTGCTTTTGCGTGGGCTTTCTCTAGTTGCAGTGAGTAGGGGCTGCTCTCTCTCTAGCTGTGGTGTGCGAGCTTCTCATTGTAGTGGCTTCTCTTGCTGGAGCCCCGGCTTGTAGCGGGCTCAGTAGTCGCAGCTTGGGGCTCCACAGCTCAGGCTCAGCAGTTGTGGTTCACAGGCTTAGTTGCTCCACAGCATGTGGCATCTTCCCAGACCAGGGATCGAACCCAAGTCCCCTGCCTTGGCAGGTGGATTCTCACCCACTGGGAAGTCCCCAGACATGTTTTCAAGACAGAGTATTAAGTGGAAAAACATTGCAGAAGAGTTTATCTCTGTGAGTTGCCTTGTGGGAGTTTCACTTTCTGAACTGTACTCTTCTGTTTTGTTCAGCGCGGATCAGGCCTGGGGTGATGCTCACTAAACCATACTCTGTGTATCAGGAAACATCTAGATAGAAACCTTCTTGATCTTGGTGCAGAAAACCACAGGAAAGCCAGTGGAAAACAGTTTCTTCAGCAGCTTTGCTGCCCTTGGACTGTCCCTACACAGCAATTCCAAGTTTCCTGTCTAAAGAAGGTGAACTGGTTTCTTGGACTGTTGATACCACCGTCGCCTTGCTGGTCATTTTCCCAGGCAACCATTCAGAGAATTTCAGATGCTGGTGAAGAAGAAGGCTGTTCTCTAGGAAGTGCTGATCTTTACCCCGGAATCCAACCTTATCACTCCTTTATCTCTGAATCACGCACCCTTGTCATATGCGATTAGCTTCTAAGAGAATGGGTGTGCCTCTTTTTAAGAGGTCTGAATATCCGCTCCAAAAGAAGAGTCACAAAAAGATCAGTGAAGAAGAAAATTTTACAGTTGCAAGAGGACTCTGCTCTGCTAGATCACTGAAGTTTCTTTCAACAGAGAACTACTCATTTTAAAAAGGATTTACTTTGTAAAAACTGGCTAATACAAACTTGCAGAAACATCTTATTACCCAGAGCAAGGAATAGTTCCATTAACTGGGAGTATCTAAGATGAACTTCAAGAACTTTGCCCCAGGAAAAAGCCAAGGACTTTTTGGCTCTTATGAGCCTTCGTAGGACTTCAGAACCTACTAAGCCCTGCTTTAAGGTCACATATTAAAAAAAAAAAAGTCCAGGAGAGCAATAGACAGTTTGGAGTGGGTCCAGGTGTTCTAGTAACTTCTCTCCAGCCTAGAGCAAGATGTCTCTTGTTTATTCCATTTCCTCATTAGCAATGACGGGAGAAATAGTTTTCTCTTTGTTATTTTGAGGTTTAAATAAGATCATCTATCATCTTCCAGATAGACACTATGAAGCTGCCATCATTAAAATAGTTCTCCCATACACAGAGAATGAAAGAGAGCTGAATGAAACAAAATAGAGCTCAGAATCAGTCAAAACAAAAGACGATGAAGTTTCTGATAAAGGTGATCTTCAGTGCAATGTGGAAAAAGACGGATTTTCTAATAAATGGCTGGAACTAGCCTCCTGGAGGAGAAGGCAATGGCATCCCACTCCAGTACTCTTGCCTGGAGAATCCCATGGACAGAGGAGCCTGGTGGGCTCCAGTCAATGGGGTCGCTAAGAGTCAGACACAACTGAGCGACTTCACTTTCTCTTTTCACTGTCATGCATTGGAGAAGGAAATGGCAACCCACTCCAGTGTTCTTGCCTGGAGAATCCCAGGGATAGGGGAGCCTGGTGGGCTGCCGTCTATGGGGTCGCACAGAGTCGGACACGACTGAAGTGACTTAGCAGTGGCAGCAACCTCCTGGGGAGTGGGAAAATAGTGATTAAATCCTGCTTCATTCTTTCCACATAACAAAATTCTAAATAAACTATTAAACCTAAAAAAGAAGACCACAGGGCTTCCCTGGCCGTCCAGTGGTTAAGAATCCACCTGCCAATTCAGGGGACATGGGTTTGATCCCTGGTCTGAGAAGTTTCCACATGCTGAGGGGCAACTAAGCCCCTCTTGTGCTTTGGAACAAGAGAAGCCACTGCAATGAGAAATCCTTGCACCACAACGAAGAATAGTCCCTGCTCTCTGTAACCAGAGAAAGTTTGCACACAGCAGTGAAGACCCAGCACAGCCAAAAATGAATAAATAAATAATTTTTAAAAAAGAAACCACAAAAGTACAAAGAGGAAACTCGAATGAGGTTTATAGATAATTTTGTAGTGGGGAGGGTTTGTCTAATCAGAACATAAAGCCTAGAAGCCTCAAAAAGTCAATAAATTTGCTATTGGAAATTTAAAAAAAAATCATACTCAGCAGTGTCAGAAAATAAATTGGGAAAAAAATTATCAAAAGGTTAATGTCTTTATTTACAAGGAAGGTCTATATAAATAAGAATAAAGAGAATGTGTGTTTATGGGAAAAGGATTTGACCAGGCAATATGAAATACAAATGGCCAATAAACTGATGAGAGATTGTCAATATCACTTGTAACACAAGAAATCCACTTAAAATCATAATCAAATTGACAAAATTTAAAATTTTTTTATAGTATTCAGAGTTAGAAAGATTCAGGTTAATAGACACTCCATCACTGATGTAATTTTCTTCAAAGAATAATAAAAAACACCTGTCACATTTTTTTAATGTATTTTTTTGGAGTAAAGTTGATTTGCAATGTTGTATTAATTCCACTGTACAGCAAAGTGATTCAGTAATACATACATATGTATTCTTTTCCGTATTCCCTATCACATTTTTGAACCCATAAACCTGATTGAGCATTTCACTGCTAGGAATCTTCTCTACAGGTATATTCCCAAATGTAAACCAGGAATATTCACAGCAGCGCACTTTTGTAATCACTAAAATTAACACTACAAATGTTCATGAAGAGGTGACTGGTTAGAAATCATGCTACATACAGACAACAGAATCATATCCCGCTGATAAATCAATTAGGCGAAAATGTATATGCTGCCAGCTCCCTAATCTTCACTCCCAAATATCATTTTCCACTAAAAGGAACCAGGACTTCTTGGAGAAAAGGCTGATTCCAGGGCAGTGGCATAGACAGTGTGAGAAAACCCTGGAGCATTTTGGTGCCAAAATGTTTCCAGAATCTAAGGAAGATCTTGGAGAATGATGGGAACTCACCAAAAGGACACAGGAGCCAAGTTGAAGTGGCTTTAACTGGCCAGCTGAGATAATTTAAGCATCGAAATTAATTTAAAAAATAGCTTAAATTGTTTTAATTTATAAGAATAATAACACTGGATTACAATCCATTTAATAAAATAAGAATGCAAAAGCTTAAATTAATATAAACAAAGCAAACACATGGCTAAACGGTGGAAAGAGGAAAGCTCTTCTTTACAGTAGAATGCCAGCTAAAAGATTAAGTTCTTTGCAGTAGAATCCAAGAATGGGAATGACAGAGTTAGAACATCCTCAGTGGATGGGAAGCAAATGGATGGAAATCTGAGGAGGAGCTGGAGTTCTTACACAAGCTACACCTTAATTGCAAAGGGAAAATAGTAAGTTTACAAGTGGAGAAATCTGACAGAAACCACCTAAACCAAGGGATCAAAGTTAAAACCATCGAGAACAAGTGGGATAAAATGACATCACACCCCCACCCCAAGATATCCTGATGTACCATCAAGTTATGACGTCACATCAGGTGAGCCCCTACTGAGGTGCATTCTGCAAAACAGCTGGTGTGCACTCTTTCAAAACGTTTAGTTCCAGGAAGACAAAGCAAGGCTGAGGAATTTTTCCGGATTGGAGGAGACTAAGGAGATAGGACAATGAAATGCAATGTGTGACCCTGATTAAATCCTAGATGGGGGGTCGGGGGTGGGGGTGGGAAAAAGCCATAAAGAACATAACAGGAAGACCTGAGGAATTTAAGCATGGACTGTCCATCGGGTAACAGCTATGTTTGAATGCTAAATCTCCTGATAGTGATAACTGGGCTGTGGTTATGGTAAAGAAGGTCCTGCCCTTGGCAAATACACACTGGGGTAATTTGGGGTAAGAGGCAGACGGTCTCTAACATCATCCAAAATGGTTCAGGAAAGTAATATGTAGATGGGTAGATAGGTAAAGCAAAGAGGGTGAAACGTCAGTCGTCTGTGAGTCTGGCTCCTGGGTGTACAGGGCTCCTTCTACTGTTCTTGCAGGTTTTCTGAAAATCTGAAGTTATATCAAAATTAATACATGTGCTGCCTTGGAAAGAGTTCCAAGACTTATGCAGCAAAAGAGGGAAGGTGCAGAGCCTTGCGTGTATGGCGCTGCTTTAGACAACGTGTCCCTCCCCCTACAAAGGACACACAGGAAATGGTGACGTGACAGATTTTGGGGACACAGACCAGGAGTTAAGACCTGGAGAGAGAAGTTTTCACTTTTCATTTACGTCGTTTCTTTCTGTTTGAATTTCTCCTTCCGTCCGGTAAAAATGTGAATTCACTTTCTTTTCTTTCTCCAATTAAAACGCAAGTGCCCCTGCAAGTGGTCCCCTTCAAGGCAAAGGGCGTGAAGCAGGCGCCAGAGGCCCAGGGGAGAGAGAAGCTGGGTGAGATGTCTTCGGAGACAGAGAGGCCCCAGCCCGGAGGAGGCAGGAGGCAGGTGGGGATTCCAAGATCCGCTTTACCTATTTGGAGATCTGCCTTTGGAGAAGGCAGGTGGGACAGGCAGCACCACCCCCCCAACCAGGGGACGTGCTGACAGCACCCTGGGCTCAGGATGGGTTTGGGGTCTGACAGTTGAATTGTGACACAGAGCAGGCCTTCAATTCAAGTTCCCATCTCTGGCCATGTGGCCCCCTTCTCCCCCTGGAGTGGCCTTTCCCTCTTCTCTCTGTTCCTCATTCCTGGGCTCAATGTTGAGCCCTCCTCCCTTTCTTGGATGGCTCAGCCGGGCCTGGAGCCGCTGCCCCGGGGCCCTTCCCAGTGTGTCTGCTTGATCATCTCCAGCCTCTGACTCTTTGGCAGGAGAAACCCAGCTCAATCCAGCAGCCTGGCCACACCTCAGCGGTTCTCTAGAAATGGTAGATTAGAAGTTACATGATCATGGGCCAAACTGCGTAACTGCAGTGACGACGGCATCAGTGCTGGCCAGGGGCTGGGCTGGGGGTGGGGCAGGGTGGGGTGGGCTGGACCGCAAGGGGGCCCAAGGGAGGCAGACTCTGGGTGATGGAGACGTTCTACTTCGTGATTCACAGGAGAGCTGCTAGGCTACACTCAGTGGTAAAATAACTCCTTCAGTGAAAATTGGTACATTTGATAGTATATCAACAATACCTCTATAGGCCTATTTTTTTTTTTTACAAATTTTCTTTGACACGGATCATTTTTAAAGTCATTATGGAATTTGTTACACTGTTGCTTCTGTTTTATGTTTTTTGGCCACAAGGCAGGTGGGATTTTAGCTCCCCAGAGCAGGGATCAGTTTGTACCCCCTGCACTGAAAGGTGAAGGCTTAAACCATCGGACCACCAGGGAAGTCCCTAAGCCTAATTTTTTTTAACGCTCAAAATGAAAGAGAGAGTTTCTCTAGTGTTCAAGTGACCTGACACTCTCTGGGAATGAAATGAGTAGGGTCTACAATTTTTTTCTCCTAAGAACCATCCCTCTGGGTTCTGCCCACTACACAGAACCACCCACCAGATCAGCACGAATTGATCCAGACTGGTAGGTAGCAGTAGTAGCAGCAGAGATGGGGGGACATTTTTTTTTTTTAAATTTAGGGGACTTCCCTGGTGCCTCAGTAGATGAGAATCTGCCTGCCAATGCAGAGGACACAGGTTCCATCCCTGGTCCAGGAAGACTCCACATGCCGAGGAGCACCTAAGCCAAGGCACAACTACTGAGTCCGTGCTGCAGAGCCAGGGAGCTGCAACCTCAGGCCTGTTGCAACTACTGAAGTCTGAGCGTCTAGAGCCCGTGCTCCATGATGAGAGAAGCCACGGCAATTAGAAGCCTGGGCGCAACCACCGGAGACGTCCCCGGTCACTGCAACTAAAGAAAGCCCTCAAAGTACCAAAAGACCCAGCACAGCCAAAAACAAAACAAAATTTTTTAAAATTATTTAAGACCCAAAATGGTCTGTCGGTGTTTCTGTCTTCTAAGGGAAGGCAGAATTCTTATCAAATCATTACAGATCCCTTTTTCTTAGAGGGTGGTGGCTGTCTAGGGCCCGAGAAGGAAATTAGACAGTGTTGACATCATTGCAGTCCAGGATTTTTGGTCCTGAAGGGGAGAGGCCTCCAAGGGATGATGATGGGTCTGGAGGAGGGGCTGGTAAACTGAGGACAGCCGCTGGAGAGCAGGTGGGCGGGGACAGCGGCAGAGGACCTGCTCGAGGCCCCAGCCTAGGGTTCTGGGATCTGAATCTAAGTTCAGAAGCGATGCTGGCCACCCCAGGGCCTCTGGCCCTGTTGAGGACCTAACTGAGTGGGGGGGTGGGGGGCGGGTGGTGGGATTGTGGCAGAGGAGAGTGGGCTGCTCTGCCTGAGATGTGGGAGGAATATGGTTCTTTGTCCAGGAGCAGGAGGCTTGGAACTGGGCAGCCAGGGCACATGTGGGCTGGGACCAGAGTGGGCGGGGTGGGGACCAGGGTGGGGGACTGGGGTAGGGGTGTCAGTGGGGGATCTGGGCCAGGTGGGAAAGGGATAGCTGAAGAGAAGCTGTCTGATATTTATTTCAAATGCCTGTGGGGCTGGGATGCAAGTTCTCCATCTCTGTGAACCTTTGGCAGAGTCTATAAGTACGGTCCATCTGCGAATGATCACTTGGATGCATTAGAGCAGAAGGCCTGGGCGGAGTACAGGATACACAAACCCAGCGCGGTGAAAGGATTAATTGAAACTGATGAAACTCCTCTAAGGCGGAAATAATGACCGAGCAGGCACTGCGGAGCCTTCCTGTTGGCTGTTATCGTGCCTTGGGCAGCAGGAGTTGGTGCGTGGATAGCGGGGCACAGAGCAGGCAGGCAGGACGCCTGGCAGTGTTGGAAGAGGGGACCATCCCTGCATGCAGCCATCGGCACCAGGCCTGGCAGCCACCAGCCCAAGCCTGGCCCACCATCCTGGGCCACTGCGATGACGGTCACAGAGAAGAGCAACACCCTCCTTCAAGCAGCCGGGGGAAATGCTGAGGCCTCTGGCCAGGCTGATTTGCAAAGGCCCTGGTCGGCGGCATTGGGATCCTCAGGGACAGCACAGGGGCTCGTGGCCCTTTGCCTCCAGCCCTGTTGCCCGGAGGAGGATAAGAGAGCGAAAGCAAAGACAGAAGAATCCAAGGGATCCGGTGATGACCTCGGCTTGCGTCTTTTTGATTAAATATCTTTTGTAACATGAGTCAGTAAAAAGCTGAAGTTTTTTTTAAGAAAAAAGCATTAGTGATCCTGGCTCTTGGGGATTAGAAGAGAATGTGGAGACAAAATAGCTGACAGTGGTAAAGAGAAGAGTGACTTGGAAAGGACAGTTAAGAATTGAGCAAAAGCAGGAGCTTAGATGCAGAGGAGCCTGCGGAACATACTACCCGTCTCACCTAGCATCACACACCACCTCTGGCATCAAATTCCTGGGGAGACAGGAAAGCTGAAGGGAAACAGGGCTTTTCAGCCCACTCCACCTGAATCATGAAGGACAAGGATCTCAGTTGCATTCTGGATTATTGCACTTTAAAAACAACAGTATTAATAGCTACTGTTCAAAGAGATCCTAATAAGCACCAAGCTCTGTATTGGGCACTATATATATTATCTCACTTAAACTACACAACCACGAAGAGTGGGTTTTATTAGCCCCTAATTTATTTGTTTAATTTTATTGAAATATAGTGGAATTAAAAAGTTGTGCTAATTTCTGCTATGTAACAAACTGATTCAGTTATACACACACACACACACACATATATTCTTTTTCATATTCTTTGCCATTATGGTTTATCACAGGACATTGAATGTAGTTTCCTGGGCTATACATAGGACCTTGTCGTTTGTCCAGTCTCTACACAATAGTTTGCATCTGTTAATCCCAAACTTCCACTTCATCCCTCCCATACCTCCTTCTCCCTTAACAACCAACAGACTGTTCTCTGTGTCTGCGTTTCCATTTCATCCATAAATTCATTTATGTCATATTTTAGATTCCACATTTAAGTGAAATCATATGGGATTTGTCTTTATCTGACTTATTTGGCTTAGTATGATAATCTCTAGGTCCATTCATGTTGATGCAAATAGCATCATTTCATTCTTTTTTATGGTGCAGTAGTATTCCGTTGTATATATGGACCACATCTTATTTACCTGTTCATCTGTCAATGGATATTTAGGTTGCTTCCATGTCCTGGTTACTGTAAATAGTGCTGCAATGAACATAGGGGTACATGTATCTTTTTGAATTATGGTTTTCTCCAGATAGATTCCCAGGAGTAGGATTGCAGGATCATATGGTAACTCTATTTTTAGTTTTTTGAAAGACCTCCATAGCTGTTGCATTAATTTACATTTCCACCAACTCTGTAAGAAGGTTCCCTTTTTTCCACAGCCTCTCCAGAATTTGTTATTTGTAGACTTTTAAATGATTACTAGCCCCCACTTTAGAGATCATGGTTTTCATTCTGTCTGCCCTCTGATGGATGAGGATAAGAGGCTTGTGCAAGCTTCTTGATGTGGGGACTGGCTATGGGGGAAACTGGGTCTTGCTCTGGTGGGCAGGGCCATGCTGGGTAAATTTTTAATCCAATTTTCTGCTGATGGGTTAGGCTGTGCTCCCTCCCTGTATTTTGGCCTGAGGGGCCCAGTCCTAGGAGCTCCAGTCTCTATAGTAGGCTATAGGTTCTATAGGATGACTTCTTGGTGGCTCAGATGGAAAAGTGTTTGCCTACAATGCCGGAAACCGGGTTGGATCCCTAGGTTGGGAAGATCCCCTGGAGAAGGAAATGGCAACCCACTCCAGTACTCTTGCCTGGAAAACTCTATGGACGGAGGAGCCTGGTAGGCTAGGTTGGCTACAGTCCATGGGGTCACAAAGAGTTGGACATGACTGAGTGACTTCACTTTCACTTTCTATGGGATAATGGCAACATCCTCTAAAAGGACTTATGCCAGCATGCTGCACCTCCCCAGACTGCTGCTGCTTGTGACCCTGACCCCATCGCAGGCCACTGTTGACCCAGGCTTCCGCCGGAGACTCCCAAACACTCACAGGAGAGTCAGGCTCAGTCATTTGGGGGATCAGTGCTCCTTGCTCCTGGGTGCTGGTACACACAAGGTTTTGTTTGTGCCCTCCAGGAGTCTGTGTTTTCCCAGTCTTAGGGAAGTTCTGTTATAAAATCCTGCTGACCTTCAAAGTCAGATTCCCTGGGGATTCCCAGTCCCTTTACCAGATCGTCGGGTTAGGACGTCTGTTGTGGGGCCTCAAACTTTCGCAACAGCTCAAGAACTTCTTTGATATAATTTGTGGATTGCTCACCCAGCAGCTCTGTAGTGGGGCTAATGTCAACCTAGAGGACTTAAGCCACATGCCACGCCTTCCAGGTCTGCTGCAGCCAGAGGCCCTGTCCCCAGGGGGGCCGCTGCTGACCCGTGCCTCCGTAGAAGACCCTCCAACACGTGAGTTTGAGCAAACTCTGAGAGATAGTGAAGGACAGGGAAGCCTGGCCTGCTGCAGTCCAAGGGGTTGCAAAGAGCAGGACATGACTGGACAATTTAGCAGCAACAACAATTTAGAGATAAGAAAAGTAAAGCTCAGTGAGGTCCAGTGAACTGCCTCTTCACAAAACCAAAAAAATACAGAGACAGGGTTACAATCACATCTGCGACTCCAGAGACCACTTCTAATCAAATGTTGAAGGTTACAGTACGGTATTACCAGCCTGCCTTGGCCAATTCCCCATTCATTCAGTACATTTTTTATTGAGCGCCTACAATGTTCCAGACACGGAAGGCAGCAGTGAACCACATCTCTGCCCCCATGGAGTACAGGTTAAGACCTCAGAACCAAGGTGTACTAAGAAACATCCTACCAGGAAGAACACACACACCCACACACATGGTTTCCCCACCACTGCGGCCAAGGGACGGGCCACTTCTTCCTCTTTCATTTTAATTTACTGGAATAAAAACCTATGCATGTAAAAATGAAGGGAGCTTACAAACTGATTTCCTCCCGCAGTATCATCCCTCCAAGAAGGGTGACTCAGGGCCCCTAATCCCAGCTCTGTTTCACCCAAGCTTTGAGGCCTGATGGCCAGCTGGCCCGGGTCTCATCCACAGAGGGCGAAGTTGACCGCACGTTCTTCCCTTCCTCACCGCAGCCGGCTCTGCGCTAAGGATGGACCCAAGTTCATTCTCACCGTCAGTCTCTGTCAGCCCACCCTCGCCTCTCACCGTCTTCCCTAGAAGAAAGGCAGATGTCTTCACGCCCTCCAACTAAACACGTTTTCCAACCTTTGTGACAAGAGAATTTTTGTTTGTTGCAGGAACGGGTCCTGACTTGCAGACTCTTCTCCCTGCTGGGCTGGGATAAAACAAACTTGGAACGATAATGAAAGAATTGCTGAAGTTACTGAACCAGAGCTGACTCCGAGGCTGGGGGCCTGGGGAATTCCTCCATCTGCCCAGGGGTCTGTTTTATCGCCTTCCTGTCTTTCAATCTGACTTTTCTTACTATGTATGAGTCAGCTTCCAGATTGCTCAGAAAATAGTCCTTTCCTTACTCAAAGGAGCTCAGTTCTGCTTGGTTCTCAAAGATGGAACAAGAGGATAGTTCTCTTTGACTTACCCCCTGAAGAAGATTTTTATTTTAAAATAACCCCCTCGGAAATGGTATCCTTATCAGCAGTGCCGTACGGCCTCTACAGCAGAACAAATTAGCACTGGACTCTGTATGGCTTGGTCCCCATCTCTCATCACGGTAACTCTCAGGGAGTTGCATGCCTCCAATAAGATTCTAGATACCTCTGATGGGAGCTGGAGCCCCTGGTACAGTGGTACCCAGAGTTGTGCCAGGCACTCAGGCTGCTTAGTGCTTCTGGATTATCCAAAATAGCATATTCAGACTCAAAACAGGAAGAAAAAGAAAGATTTTTCCTCTGCATCTGAACATAATTTTGTGTAAACAATCAGCTCACACATCTCTGCTGCTGCTGCTAAGTCGCTTCAGTTATGTCTGACTCTGTGCGACCCCAGAGACGGCGGCCCACCAGGCTTCCCCATCCCTGGGATTCTCCAGGCAAGGACACTGGAGTGGGTTGCCATTTCCTTTTCCAATGCATGAAAGTGAAAAGTGAAAGTGAAGTGCTTAGTCGTGTCCGACTCCTAGCAACCTCATGGACTGCAGCCTACCAGGCTCCTCCGTCCATAGGATTTTCCAGGCAAGAGTACTGGAGTGGGTTGCCATTGCCTTCTCTGCACTCATCTCTACATCAGGATAAAGACCAGATGTAGGCAGTGAGTACATCTTATCTGGAAGGAATAAGGAGTTTAACAAGATAAACATCTTGGGATGTGATAAAACCCAGAGACTCCTTCCTGGGCTGTCATTAAATTTTTTTTTAATCCAGCAATATGTGACTTATCAGAGAGATTTACATTCAGCTGAAAACAAAGTTATTTTGAGCTGAGCAAATGAAAATGCTTAAATTACAGTGGCACAGAATGAACTTTTGGCATATCAATGGATGTCTCGTTAAATTTCTCAAGGACAGTGATTTTCTGAGGACAGGATTAAAAGGAAATCTTTTGTGATGTCAGACTCTACCTAGGGCCCAGCACCCATAGGAGTTCACATTTTATTTATAAAAACAAACTTATTTTAAAAATTGATTTATTAAAGAAACAAATTGCACTGAAAACATGTCAGGCACTATTCTAAGTGTTTTACAACTATTTACGCATGTTCCTTTCTCTTTCTGCTTTGAGGTCAAGTGTGTTGTTTAGCAGAAGCAATAGCATAAATGAAGAAACTCTGAGCATCCTGGCATGTCTGCGTCAACCCTGGCCGCACTGACCCCTCTGCTCGTGTTGATGTCTGTTCCTAAGCGTTAACTCCAGACTCAGGCTGTGACCAGGTCAGAGTTCCTCTGTCAGGCACGGCTTTTACCATCTCATCATCTGTCTTCATAACAAGCTCCCCAGCCCCTCCCATCTCTGACTTGTGCCCTCTGTTGTTTTCAGGCTGAACCACATAAAACTGCTAATCTTTGTTGCTGATGTTTCAGCTGGTTTCGTTTTATTTTTAAAAAATGATAATTTCATGCAATTCAACCTTATGCTGTTTACATTTTTAAAAATCGAGGTATAGTTGATCTGGGGGCTTCCCAGTGGCTCAGCAGTAAAGAATCTGCCTGCAATTCAGGAGCCACCGGAAATGTAGGTTCGATCCCTGGTTCTGAATTATCCCCTGGAGGAAGGTGTAGCAATCCACTCCAGTATTCTTGCCTGGAGAATCCCACAGACAGAGGAGCCTGGCGGGCTACAGTCCATGGGGGCACAAAGAGTCGGACATGACTGAAGCAACTTAGCACCAAGCACCACAGTTGATTTACAATATTAGTTTCAGGTACACAACATAGTGATTCATAATTTTTACAGATTATACTCTAGCTCAGTTGGTAAAGAAACAGCCTGCACTGCAGGAGACCCTAGTTTGATTCTTGGGTCAGGAAGATCCACTGGAGAAGGGATAGGCTACCCACTCCAGTATTCTTGGGCTTCCCTTGTGGCTCAGCTGGTAAAGAATCTGCCTGCAAATCTAGATCGAGACCTAGATTCGATCCCTGGGTTGGGAAGGCCCCCTGGAGAAGGGAAAGGCTCTCCACTCCAGTATTCTGGCCTGGAGAATTCCATGGATTGTATGGTTCAAGGGGTCACTAAGAGTCGGACATGACTGCGTGGCTTTCACTTTTTTCATCAGTTTAGTTCAGTCGCTCAGTCGTGTCCAACTCTTTGTGACCCCATGAATCGCAGCAAGCCAGGCCTCCCTGTCCATCACCATCTCCTGGAGTTCACACAGACTCCCGTCCATCGAGTCCATGATGCCATCCAGCCACCTCATCCTGGGTCGTCCCCTTCTCCTCCTGCCCCTAGTCTCTCTCAGCATCTTAGTACAAAATATTAGATATATTCCCCATGCTATACAATGTATCCTCATAACTTATTTACCCTCTACATAGTAGTTTGTTAATTTTACCCCTATCATGTCCCTCTCGTCTTCCTTCTTCCTAGTGCTAACCACAAGTTTGTTCTCTGTGTCTGTGATTCTGCTGCTTTTTTGTTATATTCACTAGTTTGTTGTATTTTTTTAGATTCCTCATAAAAGTGATATCATACTCTATTTGCCTTTCTCTGTCTGATGTATTTCACTAAGCATAATGCCCTCCAAGTCCACCCATCAATGTTGCCTGCATTTTAAAGAGCAACGGGCTGCTTGGAGTGGTCTGAGTAACTTGAAGCACCTAAACTCTTTAGGTACCTGAATACCTAAAGTCCCAGAGGTAGTCAACAGCAGTCCCTGGATTTAAAATCCTTCTGAACTTACTAGCATGCTACTTTTAGCTACATATTAAAACCTTGCACTCAAAAACAGCTGCTGGAGTTTGAACATCAGATAATCATCCACTTAAAAGCCTGTGACTTTGGGATGAAGACTTTCTCTCTGTGCTTCAGTCTTATCATCTGTAAAATGGAGATAATAATAACGCAGTACTGTCCAATTTGTAGGGTGGCCTTGAGGACTGGATGAGGAAACCTAAGTACAGATTTAGTGTCAGCCACTTACAAAGGTCTGTCTAGTCAAGACTTCTGGAGAAGGCAATGGCACCCCACTCCAGTACTCTTGCCTGGAAAATCCCATGGACAGAGGAGCCTGGTAGGCTGCAGTCCATGGGGTCACTAGGAGTTGGACA
This sequence comes from Capra hircus, assembly GCF_001704415.2. NCBI lineage: Eukaryota > Metazoa > Chordata > Mammalia > Artiodactyla > Bovidae > Capra > Capra hircus. The sequence goes on along the minus strand of NC_030834.1, from coordinate 8,494,029 downwards.
CGACTGAGCGACTTCACTTTCACTCTTCACTTTCACGCACTGGAGAAGGAAATGGCAACCCACTCCAGTGTTCTTGCCTGGAGAATCCCAGGGACGGGGAAGCCTGGTGGGCTGCCGTCTCTGGGTCGCACAGAGTCAGACACGACTGAAGTGACGCAGCAGCAGCAGCAGCAGCAGTCAAGACTATGGTTTTTCCAGTAGTCATGTATGGATGTGAGAATTGGACCGTAAAGAAAGCTGAGGGCCGAAGAACTGATGCTTTTGAACGGTGGTGTTGGAGAAGACTCTTGAGAGTCCCTTGGACTGCAAAGAGATCCAACAAGTCCATCCTAAAGGAGATCAGTCCTGAATATTCATTGGAAGGACTGATGGCTGAAGCTGAAGCTCCAATACTTTGGCCACCTGATGTGAAGAACTGACTCACTGGAAAAGACCCTGATGCTGGGAAAGATTGAAGGCAGGAGGAGGAGGGGATGACAGAGGATGAGATGGGTGGATGGCATCACTGATTCGATGGAAGTGAGTTTGAGCAAGCTCCGGGAATTGGTGAGGAACAGCTAAGTCTAGCATCCTGCAGTCCAAGGGGTCACAGAGTTGGACCCGACTGAACTGAACTGACCGACTTACTAAGCACTCTATCACTCTGTAAAGTGAGCTATTATCTTCAGATTGCCTTTGATACTTTACCCTTGCTTGAGTAATAATACACACACACACATACACACAATCTTTGTCTGCTAATATGTTGCCCTCGAACTGAGAAACTCAATAATAAACTCAAATCATGATGCCAAGGAGGTCGGAGATGAAGGATTAACAGGCCGAGAGGTAGTCTCACAATTTCCGCCCGTTACTGGGGCTGAACCTCCAGTTTTGCGTTACAGTATTAGATTTTCTCCCCCTCTTCTTAATTTTTTTTAAGAGGGAAGAGGAGGTTGTCACGCCTAGGGACTACAGGTGTGATTTATCATTCTCGATCTGAGCCCAAGAGTCTCCAGACCAGGTGAGGGATTACAGCCGGAAAAGCTAGAGCCCCAGGGTAATTCTGGTAAAACGTCCCTAAATCCATCCTGGGGGGGTGGGGAGGGAGGGAGCGGGAGTGGGGGAGGAGCGGGAAATTCCCCTACTTTAAAGTCTAGGAAGCCTGGTCAGGCTGACCCCGGGGCGGGGCTGCGGGGCAGGTGAGGAAATCCCCATCTTCCCCGTCCCAGAAAGCGCTCAGGTACAAGTCGCACGTCTAAAGCGCACGGGGGCGTTTTCCCCAGGGTCGGTCACCGGGCAGGGGCGGGGAAGTCTGGGCCGGCGGCCCCTTTAAGGCCGCGACCCACGTGCCCCGTGACGTCAGAGCAGGAAGTGTTTGAGGAAGTTGGCGCCTGTCTCGCGGCTCTGAGGGCCCCGCGCGTTCATGTCTTCGGGGCGGCGCCCGCGCCCCGCCGCCAGGTGAGTGCCTCGGGCGGGCGCCCCCGCTGTCACCCGCACCCCCGTCTCCGAGGCTCCCAGAGACTCGAGTGACCGGCCCCGAATCCGGGGCTTCCCGGGCGGGGAGGGCTGGGAGGCCCCGGCGGGGTGGTGCCGGGCGGGGGCCCGGAACGCGGCGGTGATTAGTCGGGGCCAGCGGGGGGGCGCAGCTCGGGGATCCCCTGGCAGGTCCTGGGTGCGGGGGCGTCCTGTCCTGGGCGGGACCCCCACCCACCCCTTGCTGCTTCGGGGTGAGGTGGATGGGGGGCTGCGAAAGACAGGACTTTGCTGCCCAAACGAAAACCAGACCCAGCCACCTGCTTTTATGTACGGAGATGAAAAATCAGTTACGATTTTTCTTTCCCATCGAAGCGCTGTGGCATCTCTTAACCTTGTCCATCTTCCCACTTTTCCTTAACCATCACCTTTTGTTCCCCCCCTCGCCCCCCACATTGCTTGCAGCGTTAGCAGGACTTCAGTATGAGCTGGTCACCTTCCCTGCCAACCCAGACATGTGGGGCCTGGGAAATGAAAGAGCGGCTTGGGACAGGGGGATTTGGGAACGTCATCCGATGGCACAATCAGGTAGGCTCTGTGCTGCTGGGAGGAGCCGGGGGGCTGCAGGGTTAGGGGGTGCAGACTAAGTCTCACCCCCTACCCACCCTGTGAATGGGACTCACCTTGGCCCTGGGCTTCTTGGGAGAGAAAGGGCCTGGGAAGATAGCCTCAGGTCCCCTAAGCTGACTAGGTTAGTGGTCTCCAAGCTTTACTGACTATGTCACCTAAATAAATAGTAAAAAAAAAAAAAAAAAAAAAAATCAGTTTTCAGCTTCAAATATATATTTTAAAATTACATATCTTTGCTAACCTAATATTATCACCTACTAGTATATTGTGTAGTTGACTCATTGGAAAAGACTCTGATGCTGGGAGGGATTGGGGGCAGGAGGAGAAGGGGATGACAGAGGATGATATGGCTGGATGGCATCACCGACTCGATGGACATGAGTTTGGGTGAACTCCGGGAGCTGGTAATGGACCGGGAGGCCTGGCGTGCTGCATTTCATGGGGTCACGAAGAGTCGGACACAACTGAGCAACTGAACTGAACTGAATATATTGTGTACTAATGTATTAGATGTTATGAAACATGCAAACATGTTTTCACACTTTAGAAAAATCTTAAGTGTAAAAATAATAAACCATTTTTAAATGTTTTAAAAGTTAATTTAAAAACCATTTTAAATACTTAGCAGTTATGGTGTCTTCCCAGTGTTGTTTGTAATACCTCACAGCGAGAGTTATACAGAGGCAAGTGAAAATGAGAATTATCGTTGAGGATGGTGGGTGAACATGCACGTTTCAAGTAATCTTTATAATTTGAATTCTTTGGGCCGATTTTACATCTCATAGACCCTCATCGTTTTCTTAATGTCTTTGACATGTGAAATTTTCACCCCACAAGCATTAGGGCTTCCATATTCCTGTTTGTCCTGGTGATACATGCACTGAAATTCTCCACAAGAATCTCTTTAAGCCACTCATCCATTTTATGAGAGTCCTTTTATTAAAATCCTGGAATGCAAAGTCAAGTGGGCCTTAGGAAGCATCACTATGAACAAAGCTAGTGGAGGTAATGGAATTCCAGTTGAGCTGTTTCAGATCCTAAAAGAAGATGCTGTTAAAGTACTGTACTCAATATGCCAGCAAATTTGGAAAACTCAGCAGTGGCCATAGGACTGGAAAAGGTCACTTTTCATTCCAATCTCAAAGAAAGGCAATGCCAAAGAATGTTCAAACTACTGCACAATTACACTCATCTCACACGCTAGCACAATAATGCTCAAAATCCTCCAAGTCAGGCTTCAGTAGTACATGAACCATGAATTTGCAGATGTTCAAGCTGGATTTAGAAAAGGCAGAGGAACCTGAGATCAAGTTGCCAACATTCACTGGATCATCAAAAAAGCAAGAGAGTTCCAGAAAAACATCTACTTCTGCTTTATTGACTATGCCAAAGCCTTTGACTATGTGGATCACAAGAAACTGTGGAAAATTCTGAAAGAGATGGGAATACCAGACCACCTAACCTGCTTCCTGAGAAATCTGTATGCAGGTCAGGAAGCAACAGTTAGAACTGGACATGGAACAACAGACTGTTTCCAAATTGGGAAGGGAGTATATCAAGGCTGTATATTGTCACCATGCCTATTTAACTTCTATGCAGAGTACATCATGAGAAATGCTGGGCTAGATGAATCACAAGCTGGAATCAAGATTGCTGGGAGAAATAATCAGTAACCTCAGATATGCAGATGACACTACCCTTACGGCAGAGAGCGAAGAACTAAAGAGCCTCTTGATGAAAGCGAAAGAGGAGAGTGAAAAAGTTGGCTTAAAGCTCAGCATTCAGAAAACTAAGATCATGGCATCCGGTCCCATCACTTCATGGCAAATAGATGGGGAAACAGTGGAAACAGTGTCAGACTTTACTTTGGGGGGCTTCAAAATCACTGCAGATGGTAATTGCAGCCATGATGTTAAAAGATGCTTGCTCCTTGGAAGAAAAGTTACGACCAACCTAGACAACATATTCAAAACCAGAGACATTACTTTGCCAACAAAGGTCCGTCTAGTCAAAGCTATGGTTTTTCCAGTAACCATGTATGGATGTGAAAGTTGGACCATAAAGAAAGCTGAGCGCCAAAGAACTGATGTTTTTGGACTGGGTATTGGAGAAGACTCTTGGACTTCAAGAAGATCCAACCGGTCCATTCTAAAGGAGATCAGTCCTGAATATTCATTGGAAGGACGGATCCTGAAGGTGAAATTCCAATACTTTGGCCACCTGATGCGAAGAACTGACTCATTGGAAAAGACCCTTATTCTGGGTAAGATTGAAGGCAGGAGGAGAAGGGGACGCCAGAGGATGAGATGGTTGGATGGCATCACTGACTCGACGGACATGACTTTGAGTAAACTCTGGGAATTGGTAAAGGACAGGGAACCCTGGCGTGCTGCAGTCCATGGGGTTGCAAAGAGTCGGGCACGACTGAGTGGCTGAACTGAACATATCAAAATCGGATGATACTGTCCGTAATTCTATGTAAGTGGGGCGCCCGGAGCCTCCGGCCTGTCCCCACCGGCCCCTGTCCGCCCCTGCTGTTGGAAAGCCCGTTGTCCTCGGGATCCCCCGAGTGTCAGAAGTGGCGCGCAACCTGACGGACACGCTGAGCGTGGTGCTGCTCAGTTAATAGCGGGAGAGCTTCATTTCCTGGTTTTTTTTTTTTTTGGATTCCTGTTTTGAGTAACCCCTGCCTATACCCAGTTTGGAGACCTCTGCTCGGGGGAACCCTCACTTACCCTATAGCTAATACTAGCTTCTTAACCCAAAATTCAGACACACTGAAGCCCTTGAGGGAAGGTACCCACTTTTTAATGAAGGGCCTCCAGCATCTTTCTGGACTTGAAGAGATGGTGGATTCCCAGGAGCCTGGCTGCAGCCAGCAGGGAGAGTCATGCCGGCCTCCGGCCAGTCACAACAGAGGTCATCTCAGACCCCCAGCCTCCCCTGTCAGCTGAAAGACATGGAGCTCTGAATGGGTGGAGCAGCTCCCAGTGGGTGGAGCAACCCCTAGAGGAACGTGGGGGCCAGAGGACAGTCTTGCAGGTGGTAGTTACTCAAAGTCACCAGGGAAACTCCCGATGCCAGCAAACCCTGTGGCTGCGGGGGAAGGGGGGTGCAGCAGAGCCCTGGCATCAGGACGGAAGAGCTAGCTCCTTCCCCAGTTCAGTTCAGTTGCTCAGCCGTGTCTGACTCTTTGTGACCCCATGGACTGCAGCACGCCGGGCCTCCCTGTCCCTCACCAACTCCCGGAGCTCAGCTCCTTGCTCAGCCCCACACAGACCTGGGCCGGGGCCTTCAGAGTCTCGGCTCCAGCCTGCGTCCCACTACAGCCTCATCTCAGCTTCCTTGAGAGAGTTCTGTCAGGATGGGCCACTGTCTGCTCTCTCCACCCCCGGGGGCCCCCGTATGCTCTCTCGGCTTGGGGTACGGAGAGAGAGAGAGTGTGTGTGTGTCTTCTATTTCAAATTCCTTCTCCTGTTCAAAAACCTTATTTAACAAAACAAACCGAAAGCCAAGCTCTCCTGCCGTCTGGGGCCCCTGCCCTCCCTGCCTCTGCCCTTTGGGCTCCAGCAGGTCAGTCAGCGAGGCCCACCGGTGGAGTCAGGGGTTGGTTCTCCCTGAGCTCCTCAGCTTTCCGCGCAGCCCATGTGTCTGTGGAGGAGGGCTCCCATCAGCCCGGACCCTGCCTGCCTTTGGGCCTCTTCCAGTTCCCTCACAGAAACTCTATGTTGTACATAGAGTTTGTTGTACTCTTGGGTGCCCAAGAGTCAGCCACTGTTTGATGAAGGCCTTTTGGAAAAAGGAAAGCACCACTAATGAAGTATTATAAATGTAAGGTCCCAACTATGGTCATCACAGCCTGGGAGAGGGACCCCAGGGCTCTGAGACCTTACACTGGGGGTCGGGAAGGCTGCCCTGGGGGGCATTGCCAGGCGGGAGGAACAAGCAACCTGAGGGTTGGTGGGCGCTGGCCAGGTGGGGAGGGTGAGAAGAGGGTCCAGGCTGAGGGGGCGGCCTGTTCAGAGCCCCTGCTAAGGGTGGACCCTGGCCATTGGGTGTGAGTGGGTGGGCTGACGGGGGAGCTGGGTGCAAGGGAGGCTGATGTGCAGAAGGTGGGTGCTGCTGCAGGGAGCCCTGCTTTGGGTTGGGGGGACACATGGGAAGGGGCCCAGGCAGTGCTGGGCGGGGCAGTCAGCTCTCCCCAAAGACATCCTGATTTCTACCGGGTAACAACTCCCACCTGGCTTATTTCAAACCACTGGCGGCTTGATCACCTTTCTCGCCAAATTCCTGGATATTAGCCGTCAGCTCTTGGGGTGTGGTACTGGGACCCTGCTCACCCTGCCTTGTCCACTGGGGAGACCACTTATGAGGTTTCTGGAGTACTCCAGGCGTGAGATTGGATGGGGCTGATGGCTGTGGAGGTGGGCAGATTTAAGAGCTGTTTTCAGGGTAACAAGCGGCAGGAGGTAGGGGTGGGGTGGACGTGAAGGGCTGGGGGGAGGCGTCCAGCGTTCGCAGGTGTGTGGTGAGCACTTGGCCGTGACCTGACTCAGTCCAGGAAGCGCTCCAGGTCCTCCCAGGCTGTTCCCCCGTCAGGGAAATCCCTGGGCTGATCTGGGTACTCAGGGGAGGGTTTTTCATCAGTGTCTACAATCAGAACATGAGCGGTGGGTTCTCTGGGAGACCCCCTTGCCTACCAAGCCTCTGGAAGAAGGCACCCAGGAGAGAGGGGCAGATATGTAACTCCAGTCGGGCGGAGTCACGGATTCTACTGGACGTGACAGCCACACGTTTTCCTAACACTCCATGTGCCTTGTCCATAAGAGGGAATATTTCTGCTTCCTCAGAGGAGGAGTCACATGAGAGCCCAAGCATTGGCACCCTCATTTGGAAGAGAGACACCTAATGATCAGACCCACGTTTGTGGAGAGCACACCGCGTGGGTGAGACGTTTCGCCTACTTTGTCTCCAGTCCGCAAGGCAGCCCCCAGCAGGAGTACTGTTGTTCTTACTTGCATTTCGTATCCGAGGAAACTGAAGTGTAGAGAGGTTAACCCCTTCCCAGAGAGGCTGAACCCTCCTAGTAGGTAAAGGAGCCAGAATCGTCTGAACCTGTTCCTCTTTGAATCCCAGCCTCGTGCCTCGTCCACTGGCTTGTGGCTTCTCCAAGGTGGAGATCCAAGGTCAAGGACACCCCCGGGAAGGCTGAGTTTTGTCCACCGTCAGTCTAAACTGTTTGGAAGCACTATAGTGAGAATCCCCGCTTTGGATTACTGAATATGTAGGTCTTCCTTGCTAAGCAGAGACCCTGAGAATGAGTTTCGGAGGGAGGAAGGGCAGTGGAACAAATGACCCCACCCACCTCCCTGAGTGTTTTGTCGAAGTGTGGGCTTCGACAGTCCCTGCTGTGTAGATACTCTCTTAAATCTTCAGCCCAAGTACTGTCTAGAAGGGCTGGCATTTTCAATAGGATGTTTTGTTCGACACAAAGGGAGAAGGAGAAGACGAGGTGACCTCAGTGACCTCAGCTGCAACCTCTTCCAGGACTGAGAGCTTGCATCACACAGAGCCGGGCTTGGGTCCCGGCTCTGGTGTGGGCAGCTTTGGGGCTTTGTGCCACAGCCTCCCACGTAGATTTGGAAGAAGCTAAGATACTGATCCCTTCTGCTGTCAGCCTGTCTGGGCCAAAAGCCTCCAGAGCGCCTTGCAGACATAAGCACTGGCATCCTGGGTCTTAGACGAGTGAGACGCCCCAGGGCGCCTTGCTACTGTCACATCCTCCACGCGCTGGAAAGTGCTGCCTGATCCCTGTGGACACACTGGTCACCGCTCGAGAAGTAGGGCCAGCTCTCCCTGTCCCCTCACTGGGCGATACTACGCTCGCTGCAACCTGTCTGTGTCTTCAAATCTTACAGGCTTTGAGCACAGGCCTGAGCCATCAGGGGTCCATCTTTTTGACGATCCTGACTTACTATGCTCACGCTCTAGTCGAGGGAGTGAAATGGCTACTCAGGAACATATCAAACAGGTGTAAATACGAGCACCAGATTGTGCAGAAATCGTCACAGCTCTTGTTTAGCGAGGGTGTCATTGCCAGGCGTGATGGGTGCCTTACCCACACCGCCTCCTGCGTGCTTGGGTGTGATAGGAGGATCCGCAGGCAGGATTTGATGGGAGGTGGGATATCCCTGCCTGGAGAATCCCGTGGGCAGAGGAGCCTGGCAGGCTGCAGTCTATGGGGTCGTGCAGAGCTGGACGTGCCTGAAGGGCCTTGGCACGGAGCGTGGGCTGCGTGCAGTGCGGAGAGGCAGAGGCGGCAGGTGGTGTGGGGAGAGGAAGGAGGAACGCGCTCCAAGCCCCCGAGAGCCCCACGCTCTGTCTCATTTAACCAATAGCGCCAGAAGGGGTATGGTCACCCCCATCTTGTGGATAAAGACCTAGAGGCTTAGGTGATGAGGTTGAGGTCACACATTAACCAGGTGAGGCGTGAGGGATCATCGGTGATCTGACCTGCTTCCTCCCGAGCTCCTGTGGGTGGGTCTGGAAATAAAGGGAGTGGGCAGAGTCAGCCGGCTGACCTCAGCCTTCTGACTCTGGGCCCTCCTTCCCGAAACACTCATCTGGGAGGGAGGATCCGAGAAGGAACACGGAAGGTGTTTCCAGCCCCCCTCTTAGACCACAGAGGCCTGTTGAGTGGTTGCCTTGGTAATAGGAGGTGGCTTCGTGACCCAAGGGTGTGGACAGACCCCTTGGCTCCCTGTTCGTGGCCCCCCAGCCATTAGAAAAAGGCCGCCAGGGAGGCCGGCGGCTCCTTCAGAGGCTGGCCTTCAGCTCGCTTCTCCTGTAGTGCCGTCCAGGGGTCCCAGGAGTCTGGGGGAGCCTGTCCCCCCAAGCTGCCCCCACTTCAGAGTACACTCACGTGTGTACACAAAAGGCAAAAAGATCGCAGAGACTTGAAGGACCTTTGTAATCAGCTGCCTTCGATGGAGACACCATCCTGGGCCCCTTTCTCTATTTTCTCCAGATACACCACTTTTAAATTTTGTCCCAACTTCCTAGGAGTTGGGTACTGAGATGGTTCGGGCCAAGTCTGGGATTCCAGAGAACTGAGCCAAGACTGGGAGATTCCAGGCCAGATAGAGTTAGTCATCCATACCCTGCATGTCATTGCCGCCTAGGGACAGACACCCCCAGAGTTTCAAAATCATCTTCACAGTCTGTTCATGATTAATTGAATTTTGCTTTCCAGAGAACGTATGTGTTTAGCCACAGAAGGTCCGTCTACCTGGGTTTCTGTTTCAAGTGAAAGATTAATCATGGAAAGATGGGAATGTTTTAGAGTCCTTCCTGGAGGATCTCAGGGTAAGAGGTGGCTGTGTGGGACCCTCAGGCCTGGGAAGGCAGGGTTTTTCCTGGCACCGCAGGACCATGCTGAGATGCCCACTCAGTGTTGGGGCCTGTGCCCACTTAACCCCGTGGTGTGTTCTGTGTTCGCGTCACGAAATTCACTCTCTAGGTTGAGTTTGACTGTTCTTTAGTCTTTAATATCAATCTCCAGTGTCAGGGTCGATTAGTGGATTCTGGGATGGGCCAGGTGGCGGCTGTGTGTGAGCTCCGGTGTTTGTATTGGGCAGGAAATCACAGCTATCTGCAGTCACCCAGTGTATATGCAGGCGGACTCTATAAAATATTTCCTAAGGCATGTAATGTCTACCCTTTGGGTTTGATTTATCTCATGTTTTTAAGATTCACATATTTTCTTACTTATTTTGGCTGTGCAGTGTCTTCGCTGCTGCTCGGCCTTTTCTCTTGTTGCAGCAAGTGCGGGCTGCCCTTCATTGCGGTGCCTGGGCTCCTCGAGGGCTGCCCTTCATTGCGGTGCCTGGGCTCCTCGAGGGCTGCCCTTCATTGCGGTGCCTGGGCTCCTCGCGGGCTGCCCTTCATTGCGGTGCCTGGGCTCCTCGCGGGCTGCCTTTCATTGCGGTGCCTGGGCTCCTCGAGGGCTGCCCTTCATTGCGGTGCCTGGTCTCCTCGCGGGCTGCCCTTCATTGCGGTGCCTGGGCTCCTCGAGGGCTGCCCTTCATTGCGGTGCCTGGGCTCCTCGAGGGCTGCCCTTCATTGCGGTGCCTGGGCTCCTCGTGGGCTGCCCTTCATTGCGGTGCCTGGGCTCCTCGTGGGCTGCCCTTCATTGCGGTGCCTGGGCTCCTCGAGGGCTGCCCTTCATTGCGGTGCCTGGGCTCCTCGCGGGCTGCCCTTCATTGCGGTGCCTGGGCTCCTCGCGGGCTGCCCTTCATTGCGGTGCCTGGGCTTCTCGCGGGCTGCCCTTCCTTGCGGTGCCTGGGCTTCTCGAGGGCTGCCCTTCATTGCGGTGCCTGGGCTTCTCGAGGGCTGCCCTTCATTGCGGTGCCTGGGCTCCTCGCGGGCTGCCCTTCATTGCGGTGCCTGGGCTCCTCGCGGGCTGCCTTTCATTGCGGTGCCTGGGCTCCTCGAGGGCTGCCCTTCATTGCGGTGCCTGGGCTCCTCGCGGGCTGCCCTTCATTGCGGTGCCTGGGCTCCTCGCGGGCTGCCCTTCCTTGCGGTGCCTGGGCTCCTCGCGGGCTGCCCTTCATTGCGGTGCCTGGGCTCCTCGCGGGCTGCTCTTCATTGCGGTGCCTGGGCTCCTCGCGGGCTGCCCTTCATTGCAGTGCCTGGGCTCCTCGCGGGCTGCCCTTCATTGCGGTGCCTGGGCTTCTCACGGGCTGCCCTTCATTGCGGTGCCTGGGCTTCTCGCTGCGGCAGCTTCTCTTGTTGCGGGGCGCAGGCTCTGGGCACATGGGCTTCAGTAATGGCGCCTCGTGGGCTCTAGAGCACAGGCCCAGTAGTTGCGGTGCATGGGCTTAGTTGCTCCACAGCATGTGGGATCTTCCAGGACCAGGGATCGAGCCTGGTGTCCCCTACATTGCAAGGCAGCTCCTTAACTGCTGGTCCACCAGAGAAGCCCTGTCCGTCATCTTCATGAAGGAAGCGTACTGTTGGTGCACAGGAGAATAGTGACCCCTCCCAAGATGTCTGCCTCCTAACCCCCTGAGCCTGTGAAGGTGTTAGGTTGAGCTGCAGAGGGAATCAGCGTTGCTAATCAGCTGACCTTAGTTGGGAAGCTCATCCTGGACGATCTGGGTGGACTCAGTGTAACCACAGGGGTCACTGAAAGTGACGAGGGAGACTGGAGAGTCGGTGTCAGCAGTGCACCAGCAAAGGCTGGGCTGGTCACTGCTGGCTTGGAGCTGGAGGAAGGGGCTGTGGGCCACAGGTTATAGGCAGACCCTAGGTTCTAGGGCAGACATGAAGGGCATTCTTCCCTAGGGCCTCTGAAGAGGACATGGCCCGCCAACAGCTTGATTTCAGTCCCATGAGACCCTCGCCAGACTTCTGAACCTCCAGAACCATTGGGAAGTAAATTGGTGGTGTTTAAAGCCAGCGAGCTAGTGGCAGTTTCTTGTAGCAGTGATAGAAAATGAATGCACTGTCGTGTATATTAAACTAGGTGCAGATTTTTAAACTCGAGGAGACGTCCTGCGGTAACAAACCATGAGTTGCAGTACAGTTGCTTAAAACAACCATCCATCTCAACATCACGCGCTCAGCAGACACTCCTGGCAGCCTGACCTCCCTCTGCAGCATGGCCGTCTGTCTCCTCTCATTGCTGGAGCTCGGGTTTCTGTGCGATCCTGCCCACCTGCAAACAAGCTTCTAGACATGTATCGGAATGGCTGTTGGTGGAATTACCAGAGAACTGGGCAAAAAATGAGTCTGAACCCTAACGGGAAGTGAAACTTGAAAGCAGGTTCGAATCACTTTGAGTGCAGGGGATTCGGGAAGTTCACGATGCAGAGGGTGGAAAGTCTCATGTAACGCAGTCTGGTTGTTTGTCAATGCAACAAATCGTGGCCTCTTGACACACACCCTAACTCTTGAGCAGTGCTAGCTGGACGCCCATCCAAGGTCGCTCATCCAGCTGTCCTGGTGGGTTCAAGAGCAGCAGGACTGCCAGTTTTTCAAAGAGGTCAGCTCTTCTTCAAGGGCACCTCCGAATCCTGGCCAGAGATCGGGGTTCTAACGGCACAGTAGGTGGACGAAGTGGCAGAGCCCAGCTGTCAGCACCTGCTGCTGTGGGCAATGCTGGGGAGCGTGGCTCAGAGCAGGCGTGGGCCGCCAGAGGGTGAGCCTTCGAAATACTGCCGGGTGGGGGGCCATCACGAAAAGGCATGTCTTGTACGATCCTCTTTAGGTGAAGTATCCAGGTGGATAAATCTGTAGAGGCAGCATGTAGACGTGTGCTCATCTAGGCCTGGGGGTGGGGATTTCTTTGGGAGATGATGAGTATGTTCTCTTTTAAAATAATTAACTAATTAGTCCCTTGGACTTCGAGGAGATCCAACCAGTCCATCCTAAAGGAAATCAGTCCTGAATATTCATTGGAAGGACTGATGCTGAAGCTGAAGCTCCAATACTTTCGCCACCTTATGCGAAGAACTGACTCCTTGGAAAAGACCCTGATATGGGAAAGATTGAAGGCGGGAGGAGAAGGGGACAACAGAGGATGAGATGGTTGGATGGCATCACCAACTCAATGGACATGCTGCTGCTGCTAAGTCATTTCAGTCGTGTCCGACTCTGTGTGACCCCATAGACGGCAGCCCACCAGGCTCCCCCGTCCCTGGGATTCTCCAGGCAAGAACACTGGAGTGGGTTGCCATTTCCTTCTCCAGTGCATGAAAGTGAAAAGTGAAAGGGAGGTCACTTGAGTAAACTCCGGGAGTTGGTAATGGACAGGGAGGCCTGGCGTCCTGAAGTCCTTGGGGTCGCAAAGTCAGACACGACTGAGCGACTGACCTGACCTGAACTGAGTGAAGTTGCTGGGTCTGAGTTGCGGCACTGAGATCTTCGGTCTTGGTGTGGCACGCAGGACCTTTAGTTGCAGCACATAAAGCTGTTAGTTGCGGCATGTGGGGTCTAGACCCTCGACCGGGGGCCGAACCCTGGCCCCCTGCACCACGAGCACCAAGTCCCAGCCACTGGACCACCAGGGAGGCCCTGGTGAGCGCGCTCTGAAACCGACTGTGACTTTGGCCACGTTACTCTGAATGTGCCCCAGACCATCAGCGTGTGTGGTTTCCATGGATGAGTTGAATGGTGTGTGAATGATATCTCAGAGCTGTTGGAAAATAAAAAACAACTAAGCATATAAGGTGACTCTGTGACCGAGGCTTAACCACAGCCGTGTGGGGACTTGATAGAAGCCACTTGGGAGAGTGCCCTGGGTGGGGGTGCTGGAAGTGTCTGCTTCTGGCCTTGGAGCCGTCACAGTCAAAAGATGCCTCCACCTCACTCCTGAAGCTTTCACTCGTGAATGTCGGCTTTAGGGACGGGTCTGGTGACCAGCGAGTAAGGCGTCCCAGGGGACACTGTCTGTTTCTTGTCTGCGTGCACGTGTGCTGAGTCGCTTCAGTCACGTTCAACTCTCAGCGACCCTGTGGGCAGCAGCCCGCCAGGCTCCTCTGTCCGAGGGATTTCCCAGGCAAGAACTCCGGAGTGGATTGCCATCTCCTCCTCCAGGGGATCTTCCCCACCCAGGGATGGAACCCAGATCTCTTCCGTCTCCTGCGCTGGCAGGTGGGTTCCTTACCACTAGCGCTACTTGGGGAGCCCTGACTCCCACTGTCCTTTTGCTCCCGGGCGGGCCCTTGGTCTGCAGGGATCGTGGCTGGATCGGTGGGCCTGTGACCTCGGCATCTGCCGCCCTGAGGAAGCATGTGTCCCTGAGGGCCTTGCCACGATCTCGACGTGCATCTGTTGAGCCCCAGTCTGGACCGAATGAATTCCTGCACTTTCAAGGCTCAGGATTCCTCGCAATGCACGTTTTCATAAACAGACAGAATGGTCCAGTGGGGCCTCTAGGACACCCAGGGGAATTTTGGTGCCATTCTGAAGGCTTTTCTTGCTGGATTTCTCCTCTGCCTGCCCTGCAGGTCAGGGCTGGTCCCAGGGCATGTGGGCTCTTAGGGGGCTTTCAATGCAGGGGCCTGGGGGCCCGGGAGGGGGCAGCCAAGTGCTGACCTGGGTGCTGCCTGGACACCTGGGGGAAGGGAAGAGTTAATCCTCGGACCCAGGCCGTCTGTAGTTCACAAGAATTGTGGTGATTCCCTCATTCCCGATCATGAAGCTTCCATGGAGGGCACTATGTCAGTTATTGCATTAAAGGTTAAACTCCTAAGGATGGACAAGCCTATAGTGTAACAGAGAAAAGAGAAAGTAACCCTGTGACCCTGCAGAAAATAAGTCTTTGGTGGGTAAGTGCCGTGAAGGAGTGCCCTGTTGAGACAGGAGGGCAGGAGCCCCTGCTGTGGGGGACACCTGGGCCTTGCCTCGGAGCAGAGACCAGAGGGCACGGGCCAGGCCAGCAGTCTGAGCCTGACTGGGCATCGGAGGCCCGAGGTGGAGTCGCAGGAGGAGGATGGAAAGGTGGGTTAGAGCCCAGCTTCAGGGAGTTTTAAATGCCAGCGGTGCCTGTGTGGGGCTGCCACCAGGAGTGTTGCCCAATGCCTGCTAAGGGCTGGACGCTGCTAGGGGCTCAGCCCTGAGGCACCCCTGAAAGGTGGATGTCAGAGTTCCCACTTTACAGATGGAGAAACCAAGCCAGAGCCCGTGGTCCGCCCAGCATCACAGAGCTGGTAAATGGCTGTGCTGGGATTTGAATCAGCCTGTGTTCCGTCTCCTATACCGCTCTTGCCTTCTCTCTGGAGAGAGAGACCCCCCCAGTGAGAGAAACATAAAACCTGGAGCCAGGGCATTAACTGTTAGGCTGAAGCAACAGGGAAGTGCCTTTTGCTTGGGTCCAAGGTCAAGTCCAGTAGTGCCAGGGGTCAAGGAATGAGGATTCTCTTGGGCAGAAGTGTTCCAAAGAGGTCTCGAGGGGGAGGTGGGGACGGGGCAAGGCCTGGGTGCAGATGTGGGGTGGGTAGAGATGAGCAGGGGCCAGGCCTGGAGGCGGGCTGGCGGAGACTTGGGGCCATCCGTTAAGCAGGCATGCTGCCGGCCTTGGGGGCCTGGAGCTGAGTTATGGGCTGTGTTATGGGCCCAGAGGCGACAGTTGTGGGTTTGACCCTTGGCTGTCTCTGATCATCCTGTGCGTCCTCCGTAGGAGACGGGTGAGCAGATCGCCATCAAGCAGTGCCGGCAGGAGCTCAGTCCCCGGAACCGCGAGCGCTGGTGCCTGGAGATCCAGATCATGAGGAGGTGAGGGCCCGGGTGCCAGCAACCCCGGGCGGGACTGTGGGGGCAGGGGAACGCGGGGGCGGGGGACCACAGGGCCCAGGGGACGCTGCAGTGACTCTGGAGAAGGGCCTCAGGATCTGCAGCCGCAGCCCCAGCTCTCTAGAAAGAGGTGTGAGACCCAGCGCTGGTACCCTGATAGAGCTGTCAGGGTCCCAGCCAGACTGTCCAGGCAGGTGGCTGGCAGGGCAGCGGCAGTGACAGCCCACCACCCGGCCCGCCGAGGGTTCTGGGTGGGCTCCCTTGTTATGTTACATGATATAAAGTAGCCATTATGCCGAGTTTTCTCTGTCAGCAAAGATCGTTTTTCCCCAGTGTTTCCAGTTCTGAGCTGGTAGGTGAGTGTCCCTGCTGTGAACCTTTTGCCAGAGTCTGTTCCTCCAGGGGGCCTGGTGTGGGGGGCTGGGGGGCTGCCCTCCCAGCTGGGAAGGCGTGGGGGAGTCGCAGCCCAGCAGGGGCTCCCTCCCCACCCCGGGGAAGGGGGTGTCTCCCTGTTCGCAGGAGCACGTGTGCACACACACTGCACACTCTACAAGCAGACACACCCTCACACACAACACACACACATGCCTCATGCAGACACACCACAAACACACCATGCACACTCCACAGACATGCAAACCGCACACATCCCACACGCACACACCCCCCGCCACACACACACCACCATCACACACCACACGAGCAGACACAGACACACCACGCACACTCCACAGACACACAAACCACACACATCCCACACGCACACACCCCCGCCACACACACACCACCATCACACACCACACGAGCAGACACAGACACACCACGCACACTCCACAGACACACAAACCACACACATCCCACACGCACACACCCCCCGCCACACACACACCACCATCACACACCGCACGAGCAGACACAGACACACCACGCACACTCCACAGACACACAAACCACACACATCCCACACGCACACACCCCCCACCACACACACACCACCATCACACACCACACGAGCAGACACAGACACACCACGCACACTCCACAGACACACAAACCACACACATCCCACACGCACACACCCCCCGCCACACACACACCACCATCACACACCACACGAGCAGACACAGACACACCACGCACACTCCACAGACACACAAACCACACACATCCCACACGCACACACCCCCCGCCACACACACACCACCATCACACACCACACGAGCAGACACAGACACACCACGCACACTCCACAGACACACAAACCACACATCCCACACGCACACACCCCCCGCCACACACACACACCACCATCACACACCACACGAGCAGACACAGACACACAACGCACACTCCACAGACACACAAACCACACACATCCCACACGCACACACCCCCCGCCACACACACACCACCATCACACACCACACGAGCAGACACAGACACACCACGCACACTCCACAGACACACAAACCACACATCCCACACGCACACACCCCCCGCCACACACACACACCACCATCACACACCACACGAGCAGACACAGACACACAACGCACACTCCACAGACACACAAACCACACACATCCCACACGCACACACCCCCCGCCACACACACACCACCATCACATACCACGCGAGCAGACACAGACACACACACCACACGCACATGCTGTACAGACACACACACAAGCCACAGACACCCCACACACACACACCACAAACACACCACACAAGCAGACACACACACACCACACACACATGCCATACAGACACACGCCACAAACACACCACCCACACTCCACATACAGACACACCCCCACACACACCACATACAAGCACCACACACACATGCCATACACACACCACGAACACACCAACACTCCACATAAAGACACACACATGCACACACACACGCACACCACACATACGACACACACCATATATACTGCACACATACACTACACACATAAACACACCGCTCACACTCCACACACAGACACGCACCCCATACACACCCCACACACATAACACACACACATGCCACATGCACAGAGACACCACCCACACTCCACAGACACACAAACCACACACATACACCCCCACACACACACAGACCACAGACACACACACCACACATGCCATACAGACACACATGCCACAAACACACCACCCACACTCCACATACATACACACCCCCACACACACCACATGCACACATCACACACACACCACGAACACACCAACACGCCACACACAGACACACACCCCGCACACACCCCCTGTCCCCACCCAGCGGCGTGACGTCGGCAGCCCCTCCACTTTCTCTGCTTCAGAGCAGTTGGGAAGCGCGGGGGGGCCTGCCGTGGGGCCTCTGAGGAGAGCCAAGCCCCCGGGGCCCTTGCACGACCAGGGCTCAGGGCGCGGACCGAGCGCTGCCAGGCCCTGGGTGAGGGGCCAGCTGTGCCCTTACCCCTCCACTCTCCAGGCCCTGGCACCTCAAGGCCCTGGGGGGCAGGGGTGAGCCCGGTGTCTGCCCCCCTCACCCGTTCCACTTCCCCTCTAGGCTGAACCATCCCAATGTGGTGGCTGCCCGGGACGTCCCTGAAGGCATGCAGAGCCTGGCTCCCAACGACCTGCCCCTGCTGGCGATGGAGTACTGTCAGGGCGGGGACCTGCGCAAGGTGAGGCTGCGGGGCAAGGGGCGGGGGCAGGGGGGCACCCTGGGGCGGGGCCTGGGGGGGCAAGGTGAGGCTGCGGGGCCGGGAGCGGGGGGCAGGGGGCCACCCTGGGGCGGGACCTGGGAGGGCAAGGTGAGGCTGCGGGGCGGGGGGCGGGGGCACGGGGGCACCCTGGGGCGGGGCCTGGGGGGGGCCCTGGGAGGGCAAGATGAGGCTGCGGGGCCGGGGGGGGGGGCCCTGAGCAGGGGCACCCTGGAGGGGCAAGGTGAGGCTGCGGGGTCAGGGGCGGGGGGCTGGGGGGCACCCTGGGGCGGGGCCTGGGGGGGCAAGGTGAGGCTGCGGGGCCTGGAGGCGGGTGGGCACCCTGGAGCGGGGCGCGGCGGTCAGGGCGGGGCTTGCTGTGCACCCTGTGGCTGTCCCTTGAGTGTCAAGGAAACGCCACCTGGTAGAGTCCAGGGCAGGGCCGGACCAGCCCCAGACAGACCTTCCTCCCCTCGCACGGCCGTGTCAGCCCTTTGGTGCCCCTTGGCCACCGTCACCATGAGCACAGCTTCTCCCAGCCACGGCTGCCTGGGGTCACAGAGCGGGGCAGGAAGGGACTGACTTGGCCCCGGCAGGGCCAGGGACCCAGAGCTGCCGCTGACGCAGCTTCTGGGCTCTGCTCCCCGCCTGCCTTCCCGCCACGTCTGCACACCTCTGTATGAGAACACGCGCCCCGGGGTGGGTCCCGGGGGGCCGTGTGTGTCCCATCTCTGAAACAGTACCACGACCTGCTCTTACTCATGGCCTCGTGAGCAGCTCCGTGATGCAGGGGAAACCAATGGGATCCCGAGTGGAGGGGGCCGCCTCGTGGCCCAGAGGGGCAGGGTTGGGGGCTGGGCCACCACAGCCGCAGCGGCAGAGCCTGGGTCTCACCTGCGGGTCCCAGCGGGAGGACTGTGCAGGCTCTGGGCAGAAGGCAGCTTTGTATTGCAGAGGTTGCCTGTCTGTCCACATCCCTGCACTCCTCGCCCTGGAAGAGGTGCATAGTGGTGGGCAGGGATGGGGGTGGGTGGGCAGGGATGGGGGTGGGTGGGCAGGGCAGCCATCAGGTGCCTCGGGCCCCCTCGGCTGTTCCCAGAGCCGGCACCGCCTGCTTTCCCGCTGCTCTCCTGGCCCCTGCTGCTGTCCCTCTCTAGAGGGACTTTCCATGAGGCCCATGTGCCCAAGTGGCCATCTCCTGCCCAGGGGGTGGCCTGTCCGGGGGTGTCAGGGCAGGATGTGAGCACAGTCGCTGGCACGGCCCACAGGCAGGGACTGATAACAGAGGCTAAACAGGGACTCGACAGAACTTCCATTTTCCTCTTTTATTTTCCTAACCTTTGACAGCCACTGGATTACTAACTGCAGCTATTTAGGGAGATAAAGCCATGTCCCTGTAGCTGAGTGGACACTCCTTAGCAGGCAGCGTAGCCAGTAGGTGGGAGGCGACCAGCTTACGGCAGTGGAGGACCTCCAACGTCATCTCGTGGGCAGTGGGGAGCCGGCCTGCCCGGGAAGAGAGTGATACAGACTGGGGCGTGATTGACCCGGCCCAGGGTGCAGGGTGGTGCAGCGGAGGTGGGGTGGCGCCCCACAGGGCCTGCGTCCACGTGGTCACCAGGGGAGATCAGGGAGGGGGGGCACTGCTGCCCCGGCGTCAGGGGTCTGTCTTCTCGGTTCCAAGTGGAGTGGCCCGTCTTTCCCCGCTCCTGAACGTTCAAAATCCTCACTCCTGGGCGGGGAGACATGCTTGGCCAATGCGTGAGTGATCCGAGGAGTGAGGCGTGCGTGCCTGACATGGGAACAGCTCATGGACACATGTTGGGGTGGGGGTTCCTTCGCATTGGTGCCCTTCTTGTCGGGAAATTTCTTTCTGAAGTCGAGGCTGGCTTCTCACAGCAGACTGAGACCCTCGATAGGCCACCAGGGCCAGGAGGGCCCGAGCCTCAGGCGGACTTGTGTCCTGGGGCAGCTCTGTCCTGCGGCGGCTGTGGGGGCGGACAGACGCCTGGACCCCTTCGGTCTGGCATCTTTACCCGTGAGCCGGGAAGGCCACCGATGCTGGCCTCAGAGGAGGGTAGGGCGGTATGCAGTGAGATGGGGCAGGAAGGCTCCACGGAGTGCATCCACGCGGCTCTCCATCTGCGAAGAGCTTGAGGGCCATGCGGGCTCTGGGTGCAAGCTAGCTTTGGCAAAACAAGGTTGCCTCCATCCACACCCCTCACTCCTCCCTAGGGAAGAAGGTGGGCAGGTTGGGGGCAGGGATGGGGCTTGGGGGCAGACAGCCAGGTGACACTGTACCCACGCTCGGCCGTTCTGGACCCAGCATCGTGTGCTTCCCACCGCTCTTCCGGCTCCATCCTGGTGCCGGCCCGTGGTGAGTGCTTGCCACGTGGTCCCTGCTGTCATCCCCACCCAGGGCAAGGGGAAAGGTTCGGAAGGAGGGCTTCAGTGGGTCCCCAGGGCTCTTGGGAGCAGTGGATCAGCAGTGGCTGAGCTCTGGCTGCGCCCACTCCCCCGCGACCATGGCTCAGGTGAGGCTCCGAGAATGGCTCAGGGTCAGGGTCGCACACGTGAGCACCTCCAGGAGCTCGCAGGCCTCCATCTTCCATCCCCGCCCGGGCCCTGCCCCGGCCAGTCCTGCTGCCTGGCTGCCTGCCCACCTAGGACCCGGGGAGTGCTCAGACGGCCTCGGCTGGCGGAGGACCCCGGTGGACAGCGCATTGGTGATTGGTGACCGCTCCCCCTGACACCTCTCCCCCCGCCCTTCTCAACAGTACCTGAACCAGTTTGAGAACTGCTGTGGCCTGCGGGAAGGAGCCATCCTCACCTTGCTGAGCGACATCGGTAAACCCCAGCCCCGGACGTCCGGCCGTGCCCGCCAGGGAGGGGCCTTGCGGGGGTGGAGGGGCGGTGACGGGTCTGCCTGTCTCTGAGGAGGTGGGGTTGGCGGGGACAGACGGTGGCGGGGGACTGGTGAGGGGGCCGTCGACAGGGCCTAGTCAGGCGGGCGCTGAACTCAGATTTCCCTTCCTTCCGGACTAAGTCATGTGCACAGGAGAGCGAGTTTCCTTTCCCATTAAAGAGCTCCACTCCCAGCTTTCCCGGAACGGCCAGTGATGGAGTTGGTTGTCCTTTGAATGCATCTCATCCTTTGGCAGTGAATTTTTCCACTTCCTTGTTGGTAGTTCTCTTGCTGGCCGAAGCCGTAGGAAAAAACGGTCCTCCTTTAAACCCCGGTTAACCCTTGGCATTCTCCGAGGAGGGTGTTGACGGCCCTCTGAGAAGGCCTGGCTGGCCTGGGCAGCAGGAGCCCGACCTCGGCGTGCAGGGGTCAGATACCACCTCTCCAGCCCAGGCGTCTGCTCTTTTGGGGGTAAATCTGCAGTGTAAGGTGACAGTCCGAGATTAGGATTGAGAGGTACCCAGGGTTCGTCACTCAGCGTTTGCCCCCAGTTTGGGGAATGACACTGTTTTCACCCCTCGCCCACCGCACCCTCTCGGAAGCTGTGAGTTTTTTCTTTTGGTTTGTTCAGACTTTCTGTTTAGGAAAATACCAAGCATATAGGAAAGCTGGAGGAGCAGTACAGTGAAACCCACAGGCCCATCGCCCAGGTTCACCAGTTATTGCCACCTCGCCCCGTCTGAAAAGCTGCGTTGCTGGTGCTTGGCCTGGGAGGGTGAGGGGCTTGCAGTGCCCAGCGCTTTGGCCTTGCCCCTGCTACCTCTTCACTCTGGGCGAGAAGGAAGTGGGGGGAATGGAGTGATGCCGTGCTTACGGTTAGGATCTGAGCAGTGGGACGTGGAAAATTCCCTCTCGCTCTCTAGCCTGTGTCTGTCCTGCATATGGGGTTCACAGTGAGGACAAGATGACGTGGCACCAGTCGGGGGTTTCTTCTCCAGCTCTGTTGAAGTGTAATTGACGTTTGACACATGTGAGTTTCAGATGTGCAGCGTCAAGATGTTGCGGCAGTTTCATGTGATCTGAGTGTGCGTCCATCATCAGCTAGACAGCGTCAGAGAGGGAGGTGCCCTGCTGACTCCCTAGAGAGTCCAGTCCTTCGGCCAAGATCCCTCTTGCTCCCTGGACCCCTGCCCCACGGTGGCCCGTTCCTGCTGTGCATGGACGTTTACCTGTCTTCTGCGCCAGTGGCTATATCACAGTTTATTCTCTTGAGTCGAAGGCAGGTAGAAGGTCGGAGCATGTTCTTTTGCTCTTTGTGGCCAGCTTTTGTTTCTGGTTAGAGCTTCAAGTCTTTTCTGTATGTTATTTCTTCAAATGTGCTTTCACTTAGTAGATTATCTGTGCATTCAGGAAATTGTTGAGATAGTCTCTGAATGATTGTCTCAGGCACACAAAGCTGTCTGCTCCCTCGTGTACCATTAGTGTCCTCCAGTGGCCCTTGTGATATTTACGGAGCCTCTGCGGGCCTCATGTTCTTGGTGTGGCCACGTGTCGTGTCCAGGTACCACCACCTCCTGTGGTAGCTTTCTGCTATGTATTCAAGGTGTGTGTGTGTGTGTAAGTTACACCTAAGTCAGAATAGTGAGGACAGGTAAGCCCCAGGGAAGCTTAAGTAGTTCCACTCTCCCGTCAGTGGATGAGTATCAAAGGTCATTAGGTCGCTGGTTCCCTGTCTTCCTCTCTGAGGCCCCGAGTTGGAAATAATGAGGCTTTCTTTGAAGTGCTGGTCTGCTAGAATTAAACTCGTGAAGGCCAAGACTTTGTCAACGCTGTGTCTCCCACATCTGGAATAGTAGTACTTCGCGTAGCAGCTGCTTTATACATACTTGTCAGTGAATGAAATAAATCCCAAAGGAAATTAGAAGAAGGACCTACTTTTTATTTAAAAGAACAGCTGTTCACATAAGATTAAATGAGCTGTCGGGGGTCAGATAGCAGCTCTTGCCGCCTGTTGGCAGAGTGGCCTTCGGCACATTGCTTATTTCCTTTGATGGATCTGTGTTGAGCTGTGCCGGGTCTTCATTGCCACATTCGGGCTTCCTCTAGCTGCGGCGAGTCAGGACTGTTCCCCGTTGTGGTCCGTGGGCTTCTCACTGCAGCGTCTTCACTTCTTGCGGAGCACAGGCTCTCGTGTGGACAGGCTTCAGCGGCTGCGGCACTTGAGCTCAGTAACTGCTCGCAGGCTTCGTTGCCCTGAGGCTCGTGGGATCAAACCCGGGTCCCCTGGATTGGCCGGCAGACTCTTAAGCACTAGGCCATCAGGGAAGTCCCCTGTTACTTCTTAAGGGCAGCAGCTTTATTTGCTGAGAGACGGGCACATAGATCGCCTTGTGAGGACCGTCAGGAGGTAGGGCAGTTGCCATGTGCTATCCTTCCCCTGGCCCCCCAGGCTACCCTTTTGGAAAACGTCCGCTGTCCTCAGTTGGGCTGTGACCCAGGGCTGAGGTCCGGTGAGCTGGGCAGGTGGCCGTCTTCCAGGATGTCCCTCCCCGGAAGTGGCCGACCTTGCTCAGACCACCGCCCTTGCCGCCTCCTGGATGCCATCCGGCCGCCTGACTGGGGGGTTGCTGATAAGCTCAGATTGTCCTTTCAGTCCCTTTTCTGATTTGTGTACGAAATTCATGAAGTTTATTTCTCTTGCACAATGTCGTCACAGAGCCCAAGTTCAAAAGGGTTTCTGGGAGCTCCTCTCACGTAGCTCTTTTGTATTCTGGAACGTTTCCTGAGCCTGTTTTGTTCCAGTTAGTCCCAAGGGCCTACCCACCTCCCTCTGTGGAGCTGCCCTGCTGGTCTCTGCCAGGCTGACTGCAGATATGGCCAGAGCCCACCCCTGCCCACGGGGCGGGTACGTGGCCCTCTCTGGGTGACTCCTTGTTCAGTCGCTCAGTCGTGTTCAACTCTTTGTGACCCCATGGACTGAAGTACGCCAGGCTCTTCTGTCTTCAGTATCTCCCAGATTTTGCTCAGACTCATGTCCATTGAGTTGGTAAAACTATCTAACCATCTCATCCTCTGCTATTTGACCTTCAGTCTTTCCCAGAATCAGGGTCTTTTCAAATGAGTCAGTTCTCATCAGGTGACCAAAGTATTGGAGTTTCAGCTTCAACATCAGTCCTTCCAGTGAACCCTCAGGATTGATCTCCTTTAGGATGGACTGGTTGGATTTCCTTGCAGTCCAAGGGACTCTCAAGAGTCTTCTCCAACATCTCAGTTCAAAAGCATCAATTCTTTGGTGCTCAGCCTCCGCTGCGGTCCAGCTCTCACATCCGTACATGACTACTGGAAGCACCATAGCTCTGACTGGCCGGTGACCCCTCCTTAGCTTTAATCTCTCGGGTGCCACTTGTCTCCCAGAGATGCCCGCGCAGAGCAGCATCAGGATGATAGACACAGGCATTTCCCAGGGGGCGTCATGGTGCCTGAGAAGATCTTGCAGAGTGCACATGAGCAGGCGAGCAGACGCCCGGGAAGCTTGTGGGTTGAGCCCATTTCCTGTGCCGGGACAAGCGGGCCTGTTAGAACGTTGCCCTTACGCTGCTGAGAGGTCTGGAGACAGGTGCTGAGGCAGCCGGAAGTGATCTGTCTTCCACATAAAGCGACCTTAAAATAGCTCAGGGAAGTTGTAAGTCAGTGGACTCATTATTCTCTGGAAAACGTTGCCATATGTTTCCTTCTGCCGGCCGACTCTGGAGGCCCGGGTCTCTGCTGCCTGAGGAGTGGGGACTGCCCATGCCCAGGCCAGCCTGATGGGACAGTAAGCGATCCCTGGGGCCCTCCTGGATCTTGGCTCTGCACCGATCTTGGTTCTCCAGGCGGCCGGGGAGTCGTGGTGACCCAACGCCCTGTCCTCGAGCCTCCACGGCCCCCGCTCGCTGTCCTGTCTGTGCTTTGGTCTGAGTCACTGTCTCGGTCCCTGTCGGAGCATCTCCTAGCAGGTGTCCAGCCTGTCCACCTCACAGGACAGGGAGGGTTCCAGAGGGAGTGACGGGCTTTCGGTAATCAGAGCCCTGGCTCTCTGCTCTGTTTTCTTTCATTGTGGCTTTCCTTGCTTGTTCTGTTGAATACCTACATTCTGACTGCACTGCTGATTGTCATGAAAGGTGACTATAGGATCTCAGAAATTCAGATTATTTGTATGTAGAGTACGTGGAAAATCGTAAGTAACCAGGTTTACCAAACATAATCAGAATAAGAGAGCTGCTCTCAGACCTGGCCTTCCCCACTCCCCAGCTCTGCTTCCTCGTTTAGGAGCCTTTCCTCTCTAGAAAACCAAGGTGACTTTCTGGGCCTATGTGTCCTCAGCTTGAAATAAGCATGTGGACTGGGTGAGCCCCAGGGTCCCTTCTAACTCTGAGTATTGCATCTTCGCTGTTTGGGTTCTGGTTTTCAGAAAGGCCACCTATAATGTCTCTGACGTTCACTGTGCCGCCCCAGCCTGACGGCTCCCCGGGGTCCCCTGGCCTCTCCCTTCCTGCATCCTCTTCTTCTTGGAGCTTCGTCTTGGTGATATCTGTCTGTCTGTTCTTGCCCCCGCCTGTGTGTCCCTCTCTGCACCTGGTGACTGCCCACTGCTTCCAGTATTCCGTGTGCCGGGTCTTTCTCATGACATCTCGATCCACTGAATCTCCTCCCAAGTCTGTGTGTTCAACCCTGACCTCCATCCTCAGCTCCATATCCATGTCTCCATGGTGCTTCTCCCCAAGTCACTTCCAAAGTGAAGTCCTCGACGTCTTCCTTAAACCCGATCCCTGCCTGACATCCTCTGACTTGTCCCTGGCCCTGTCTTCCTGCCAGTCACCCGAACGTGGGTGCCGACTTAGAATCTCGTCTCTTCTCGGAATCTGCCCCTCTTCCCGCCCCGCGCCGCCCTCCCCGCCGCCCCGTCTGAAGTCTCCAGTCTTCTCCTTCGTGTGTACACCCTGCTTTCCCTTCCTGTGCCCACTGCCTCCACTCATTCAGAGTCGTCCTAGCGCCTCACTCTCCTGGGCGCCTGTTCCTACTGACTGATCCCTCTCTCGTGCTTCTAGAGGACATGTCCGTCCCCATCCCCTGCTAGGTCGAGGCCAAAGCTCGTAGCGTCCTGTCTCTCCTGATTGACTGCAGCCCGCTTCAAAACCCCCCCTTCGATCCTCTGGGAGCCTCTGCCCATGCGCACCTTTCAGAATGCTGCTCCGGCCCCTCCCCCTGGCCTGCCCCTCCGTGGGGACCGCCCTGGCCCAGCGAGCACAGCAGGGCTCCCTCTCAGATTCCGTGCCCTTGTGGCCTCCTCCACCCAGGACTGTTGTTGCAGGCCTCTGCCTGTCCTCGACAGGAAGGACTGACCCTGGGTTTGAGGTTCGTAGACCAGATTCAGTCCATTCCAGTTCAGTTCCTGCTGTGTCGCTTAGTCATGTCCGACTCTTTGTGACCCCACGGGCTGCAGCACGCCAGGCCTCCCTGTCCATCACCAACTCCTGGAGCTTACTTAAACTCATGTCGATTGAGTCGGTGATGCTGTCCGACCATCTCATCCTCTGTCATCCCCTTCTCCTCCCGCCTTCAATGTTTCCCAGCATCAGAGTCTTTTCCAAGGAGTCAGTTCTTCGCGTCAGGTGGCCAAAGTATTGGAGTTTCAGCTTCAGCATCAGTCCTTCCAGTGAGTATTCAGGGCTGATTTCCTTAGGATTCCTTTAGGATATGAGCCATGCCGTGTAGACCAGATTATTTGCGCAGTAAGTGAAGGAAGTGGTTTGATCCAGCGGCACATTTTCGACAGCTCCAGCCACACAGAAGACACTTGTTCAGGATGGCAGGATGAAGAGAGGGTGACTCTGCACTTCCCTGTGAGCACTGGCAACACCGCCCTGCCACCTCGCTCGTGAGTCACAGGCTCTCCTTTAGCCAAGAACCCATCAGAGGGACTGGACCTTCCTCCACACCTCCGCACTTGGCCTTCCAGCCCGTCTTGCTTGGAAAGCCCAGTGACATCAGAGCGACTGGCACTTAGTATGCTCACAGCCAGCTTTTACTGAGTGAACAGATGTCCCCTTGCCCTTCTACGTCGTGGTGACTTAAGCCACCGACTGGTGACTGCCTCTTCTGTCTCTTCTAATCTGTGTGTCAGCTTGCTGGTCTGTGATCTTTTATTTTTTAAGTCTTAAGAACTTTTTAATTTATTTGTTTGTGTTTGGCTGCGCAGGGTCTGCATTGCTGTGTGCCGGCTTTTCTCCAGTTGCAGCGAGTGGGGGCTCCTCTGCATTGGGTTGCGTGGGCTGGTCACTGCGGGGGCCTCTCTTGTTGCAGAGTGTGGATGCTAGTAGCTGTGGCTCACAGGCTCGGTTGCTCCACAGCACATGGAATCTTCCTGGACCAGGGATCGCCCCTGTGTCCCCTGCACTGGCAGGCGAATTCTTTAACCACTGGACCACCCGGGGCATCCCTGGTCCATCGATCTTTGCATTTCTTCCCCGTGGCATGAGTCCCGAGCAAGCATACCCTCAGGAGAGCTCAGTGGTCCCTTTCAGCTCAGGGTGTGGTCAGTAGGCTTCATGGACACAGTCCTCACACAGCCGCTTCTCTGCATGGGAGTATAGCTGGTCCTGTCTGTTCCCTCATCTCTGGAGCGTGGTTTGGGATTCTGGCTCATCAGTGAGCACTCCGGAGCATCATCATCTGCAGTTATATGTCCGTGTCTCCCTCATGAGCCAGCGGGATGCTGGAGTCCAAGACCTGGGTGCTGTTCCTGCCAAGGACCCAGGAGGGCGTGGTGCTTGACACAGACCCCCCGGAGCAGCGTCTGTCTGAGGAGATGCCACTACATGGGATAAAGTTCACACAGAGTGCCACTTGACACCTCTTCCCTGTCACTGGAACGTGAGAACGTGGAACCTGCGGGCCCTGATGCTTCATGGTCCACTTTTCCAGTTCTGTGCGCTTGCAGTATCTCTGTTGTTAGGGGCTTTGATTTTTAAGAAAGTTTCAGACATACAGGTATTTCTGTTTTCCATCTCAAATTCTCAAGTTCCATCTAATTTAAGTCAAATTAAGTTCTCTCGCCTTGAGAAAATTCTGATTCATGACACTGTCACCCCCTGGTCCTGTTCCGTTAAATAAGGCATAGTCAGACCGACCGAGCCTCTCAGGGGCTGATCCTGGAAGGGGCGTTGCCACCGAGCCCTTGCCTGTCAACGTTTTGACCATTTCACTCAGTGTAAGACACCATGCGTAACAGCGTACGTGGGATTCTCAATATATACAGTCGGTATATGTATATAGTGTGCACATGTGTGTAGTACGTAGTGTATATACATATGTAGTGTGTGTATAACACACACACACTATGTATATGTATATGT
Organism: Capra hircus; assembly: GCF_001704415.2. NCBI lineage: Eukaryota > Metazoa > Chordata > Mammalia > Artiodactyla > Bovidae > Capra > Capra hircus. The sequence goes on along the minus strand of NC_030834.1, from coordinate 8,465,650 downwards.
ATAGGATTGTCTAATTCCAGGTTTGATTAGGTTGACAAAAAGTATTTGAGAATGAGTGACTTCCTGAAGTGGGAGCTCAGGTGTGTTACGTGCAGTGGCTTCAGCATAAGGAGAGCCCGCCGTTCACAGGGTCACTGGCTGGGTCACTGGCTTGCCCTCCATCCTCCCTTAAGCCCCAGCACGGCTCTCGAGTGTCGTGGCACCGAGCTGTGCCCTCCGTCTGATGTGAGTGCTCTGCCTTCCCAGGGGCTTCTCAGGGCACCTCCCCGCTCGTCCTTCCCTGCGTCACTCAGTGGGACGTTCACGTCTAGTGTCGCAGGCCTTGCCTTAGTCCGGGTATTCCCACTTGTTCAAACTACAGTGAGTCCCAACGTTCACATATCCTGGCCTTGGACAGACGGACCCCAGCCTTTCTGTTAGAACCCCTGATGCTCATGTCACACAGCTGCACGGGCCTTGGGGACTCGGTGGCTGAGCAGACACACCCTGTCTTCCCCTATGGGCGCTCCCCGCCAGCCATGAGTTCCCGTGAGGGGAGGCGGTGTCCCCATGTGCAAGGTCGTGCCCAGGCGGCTATCACACTGCACTTTTACCCTAGTAAAAGTCAGTAAGACAAAAATGAAAGTGCTGGTGAGAAGCACCAGTCTTTTTTTTTTTTTTTTTTTTGCCACGCCCCATGGTATGTGCGATCTCAGTTCCCCAACCAGGGACGGAACCCGTGCCCCCTGCAGTGGACGGGCATCTGAACCATGGCCATGATGGCCAGGGAGGTCCCCCAGCAGAACAAGGTGGGTGGCATATGGGCTGTACCCTCTGAGAGCAGTGGGCCTGTTGCTCCATCTGGATGCTCGCTGGGCCTAAGCCAACCTGCTGTGCCCAGTTGTGAAAGCAAAGAAGAAGAGGGAACAAGTGTGAGATGTTGAAACTCTATGGTCAAAGGCTGGATTTAAGGGCAGATTTAGTGAGAGGTTTTGCCATTTCACTTAATGTGCGGCTGGAACGCCCCTGAGAAGGTAGAAGCTGGGTGTTCCAACTCTCAGGGGTTTCCCTGTGTTTTCAGAAAACACTCAGCACGAAGTCTTCACACAGCATATCTGGCCCCTTGGGCTCTGTGAAGGGTGTCTTCTCCCCCTGAGGGTGCATCCCTTCTCTGCTATGCCCTGGCCCAGCACCCTTTTTCTTAGTGTGGTTATCACTTTTGCTTTTGACCTTCTTTTGCCTCTAATAAAAAAAAAGAGGTTCACGCCATTACGACATTGACATCCCTCTGAGTCAGGTAATATAAGCGTAAATGATTTTTAATAATTGGCAGTTATACTGTGGATTTCCCGTGATTCCGTCAGCCCTTCCCTGATGGGTGACTTTTCACTAGTCTCTGATGATCTCACTTAACACTGTGCAGTCCGCACCCGTATTTGTACGTGATGGTGCTGTTGGCTTTGTGCGCTGGATTGCCAGAGGCAGAAACAAAAGGTCAAACGATATGTACGTCTTAAAATGGAATAGCTTTTGCCGTGTTTCTTTCCCCCAATTGCACATATTACTCCTTCCAGCGATATAGGGAGTGCCTTTTACATCTCATCTGAAATTCCTTCTGGTTGAAGAAGTGAAAAGGCATGCTGTTGTTCCTTTCATGAGTACTTTGTGGACGGCCAGTGAGCTGGAGCGGCTTCTTACGTGATTGCATAACTGTTTGCGGTCTGTGTTTCATTTCTACTCCTATAAGTTACCTCTTCATGTGTTCTCTGCCAGTGTTTCTGCTGGTTTGCTTTCTTTGGTTGTGTATTAGAATGGTCTTTTCTTTATTAAATCAGTAATTACTCAGTTCTGTTGATACTAGATAGTATTTTTAAATGTACCTCAGTTCAGTTCAGTTGCTTCAGTTCAGTTCAGTCGCTCAGTCGTGTCCAACTCTTTGTGACCCCATGAATCGCAGCACGCCAGGCCTCCCTGTCCATCACCAACTCCCAGAGTTCACTCAGACTCACGTCCATCGAACCCGTGATGCCATCCAGCCATCTAATCCTCTGTCGTCCCCTTCCCCTCCTGCCCCCAATCCCTCCCAGCATCAGGGTCTTTTCCAATGAGTCAGCTCTTCACATGAGGTGGCCAAAATATTAGAGTTTCAGCTTTAGCATCATTCCTTCCAAAGAAATCCGAGGGCGGATCTCCTTCAGAATGGACTGGTTGGATCTCCTTGCAGTCCAAGGGACTCTCAAGAGTCTTCTCCAACACCACAGTTCAAAAGCATCAATTCTTCGGCGCTCAGCCTTCTTCACAGTCCAACTCTCACATCTGTACATGACCACTGGAAAAACCATAGACTTGACTAGATGGACCTTTGTTGGCAAAGTAATGTCTCTGCTTTTTAATATACTATCTAGGTTGGTCATAACTTTCCTTCCAAGGAGTAAGCGTCTTTTAATTTCATGGCTGCAATCACCATCTGCAGTGATTTTGGAGCCCCCAAAACTAAAGTCTGACACTGTTTCCACTGTTTTCCCTTCTATTTGCCATGACGTGATGGGACCAGATGCCATGATCCTCGTTTTCTGAATGTTGAGCTTTAAGCCAACTTTTTCACTGTCCACTTTCATTTTCATTAAGAGGCTTTTTAGTTCCTCTTCACTTTCTGCCATAAGGGTGGTGTCATCTGCATATCTGAGGTTATTGAGATTTCTCCCAGCAATCTTGATTCCAGCTTGTGCTTCTTCCAGCCCAGCGTTTCTCATGATGTACTGTGCATATAAGTTAAATAAGCAGGGTGACAATATACAGCCTTGACGTACTCCTTTTCCTATTTGGAACCAGTCTGTTGTTCCATGTCCAGTTCTAACTGTTGCTTCCTGACTTGCATATAGGTTTCTCAAGAGGCAGGTCAGGTGGTCTGGTATTCCCATCTCTTTCAGAATTTTCCACAGTTTATTGTGATTCACACAGCCAAAGGCTTTGGCATAGTCAATAAAGCAGAAATAGTTGTTTTTCTGGAACTCTCTCGCTTTTTCCATGATCCAGCGGATGTTGGCAATTTGATCTCAGGTTCCTCTGCCTTTTCTAAAAACCAGCTTGAACATCTGGAAGTTTATGGTTCACATATTGCTGAAGCCTGGCTTGGAGAATTTTGAGCATTACTTTACTAGCGTGTGAGATGAGTGCAATTGTGCGGTAGTTTGAGCATTCCTTGGCATTGCCTTTCTTTGGGATTGGAATGAAAACGGACCTTTTCCAGTCTTATGGCCACTGCTGAGTTTTCCAAATTTGCTGGCATATTGAGTGCAGCACTTTCACAGCATCATCTTTCAGGATTTGAAATAGCTCAACTGGAATCTAACCTCGGAAAATAAAAACATGGTCAGCTTGTCTTGAATGCCATCCTCAGTCTTTATCCTTAATCCTACTGGCCTGAATCTAAAACCCTGGGAAGCACCTGTCTAACCCACTTCTTTGTTTTCTTTTATGTTCCCTTAAAGTAAAAAGAATGCATTTTTTTTCTTTAGAAAAGTAACATAGCATTATGATTTTGAAAAATAGTAGTGTTGCTTCCCTAACACCTGGGTTGCTTTCTTATTGGTTCATAGGAGTTTTTGTCTATTGATACATGCTTTTTGGCATATGCATTACAGATTTTTTTTTTCCCTTTTTTTGGTCTTTGGTTCTTTGTATACTATCTTTTGCCATAAATTTTTCTTTCTTTCTTTTTAATTGAAGTATAGTGGATTTACGATATTTGAAGTGTACAGCAAAGTGATTCGGTTATAGATATGTGTATGTATATATATTTTTCATTCTTTTCTGTTGTAGTTTATTATAAGATACTGAATATTGTTCTGTGTGCTGTACGATAGGTCCTTGTTGATTATTTTCTATACTGTAGTGTGTGTCCATTAATCTGACTCCTAATTTATCCCTCCCCCTTCTTCCCCTTTGGTAAGTTTGTTTTCCGCCTCTGTGAGTCTGTTTCTGTTTGTAAGTTCATTTGTATCATTTTCTCATAGATTCCAGGGGTAAGTGATACCATGTGATAGTTACCTTTGTCTGTCTGGTTTCACTTGCTGTGATAATCTCAGGGTCCATCCTTGTGGCTGCGAGGCATTATCCCCTTCTTTTTCACGGCTGAGTGGTATTCCATCCTTCGTGTACCACATCCTCATCATTCATCTGTTGATGGTCGCTTAGGTCACTTCCGTGTTTGGCTGTTGTAAATAGCACTTCAGTGATCTCAGTGGTGCATGTATCTTTTTGAATTAGAGTTTTGTTAGAGATAGTAATATGTGATTCATCTGGTAACCTTATTTTTAGCTGTTTAAAGACCCTCAGTACTCTTTTCTCTAGTTGCCATCAACTTTTAAAACCTCTTTGTGTTATTTGTTTTGCTTTTTTTAAAATGCCATATAGTTTTTCTCTCATGATGCCTTTTTTTTTTTCAGCTAAATTTATCCTGTGGTATTTTAGAATTTTTGCTGTTAGTGTGAATGGGATTTTTTTTTTTTTTTTTTTTTGTCCTTTCAACTGATCTATGACAGGGAGAAAACTGCTGATTTGTATCTGCTTGTTTTGCTTCCAGACGACTTACTACATTTTCCCCAGTTTTTCATCTATTGAGTCTTCTAGGCTTAGAGGCAGATCATTTCCAGATAAAGATCATTTTATCTCTTTCCAATACTTCCTTGTTTCTTTCATCTGTGGTACATACAGGTTGTTGGGACTTCTGTTAAAACCTCTCTCAGGGGTCAAAACCACATCCTGATGGGCATCTGAGCCTTGGCTGTCCTGGGTCACGTGGTCACGTTTGCGCTTCATAGCAGAGGCTGCGGTAGCGAGTGAGCCGGGTGGTACGGGCTGCTTCCTTGTCAGCTAGAGTCTGAGCGCTTTAAAGCTGGGAACCACGTCCTCCCGTATTTCATGGCCCTCAGAGCCCAGCAGAGGACAGGGCACACAGCAGACGCACGCTGGACCGGCAGATGTATTGAAGGCGCCCCCCGAGACTCTCCCCTTCTAGGCCCCCAGCCCGCTTCCTCCCTGGAGGCAGCTCTGCCCTGCGTTCTCTGCATCCGAGGGCCAAGTGCTGTCTGCCCAGAGGGCCCGTCTCCCTTACCACCCTGCAGAATTTACTTTTTGAGCCTCTAGACCAGAGAAGGTCCCCGTCTCAAAGTTAATCAGCACCCCCTGGAGGGCTTGGTGGAGAGCAGACCGCAGGGTCACCCCCAGGTTTCTGATTCACTCCACCTGGGGCGGGACCCGAAGATTTGGTGTTTCTGTGTACCAAGTCTGATGCTGCTGGACCGGGCAGTGCCGTTTGAGAACCGCTGCTCGAGAGGGGAGGTCGTGACCTCATGGATGGAAGGCTTAGAGTTCTTTGTGTGAACCAGGCAGATTCTGGTGCAGGCCCAAGTTCTGCTCACGTAGCCAGGTCCCCCTACTTTCACCAACGGGGCATCTGTGGGCCTGTCCCCCACCGCCCCCCACTGCAAGCCCCTGCACGGAGTCGGGGTGTGTATCCAGGACACGAGATAACCATCTTTCACTGGGGAGGCAATGCCGAGTGAAAGGCATCGTCCAGGCTTAACGGGAACTCACTCCCCTTTCCGCCCTCCCAGCCTCTGCACTTCGATACCTTCATGAGAACAGAATCATCCATCGGGATCTGAAGCCAGAAAACATTGTCCTGCAGCAAGGGGAGCAGAGAGTGAGTGACCCCATGGGCCAGCCTCAGGGAGGGGCCGGGGAGCAGGGGAGCTTGGGCTGAGCAGCTGGGGGCAGGCAGTGGGGCAAGGAATGTGCTTTGCGTGCCTGCTTATGTTTGGGTTTCCTTGCTCACGCATTTGCTTTTGATTCTCTGGGAGCGCTCTTTGAATCGAAACAAAATCCAGCGCCAAGTTCTGGCTTGCAGGTTGAAGCCAGTTTGAACGGACCACACTGTTAACCGTCCCACGTTGCAGGAATCTGATAAGAAAAATAGTGTTTGTCTTCCAACTGCCACCCCCTCTGGCCTTGGGGCCTCGTATTTCTTGGAAATGGACGTTTTTTTGTTTTCCATTTGTTTGGGAGCCTCAGCTTTTGAAGCTCACAGGGAATCCAGCTGTAGGTGGGTTCTGGATGTGGCCGAAAGGATGTATTTGGAGCTGGCCCGGTCCATCCTGTAGTTTGCCCAGAGCTCTCGAGGGGCCCCCGCCGCTCAGGTGTGGGGTCACCACCCCGCAGGGCTGGGCCGTGTTTGTTCAGCTGGGTGGTGAGCAGGGCTCAGACAAGTGGAATGCAGTCGCTCAGCCGTGGGCTGTCTGATCTCTCCCCCGTGGCTTCCGTCAGCGTAACCCACGCCCGTCCTGGCCCTCACCTCTGTCCCTGTTCACACTCATTCCCGGCAGTCCATTGGAAGTTGGAGAATTTAAAGTGTTTACTGAGAAGGAACCGCGCCTGGTCCTCCAAGTCACGGCAAGTCCGGGGTTCGCAGTCCTGACGGCCGGTGCGTGGTCTCCCAATTCTGACCTTCCTCCAGCAGGTGCTTGTCAGGCAAGGGAGGACAGGCACCTGGCGTTTTTACGTTGTTTCTTTTGCCTGAACCTACTGCATCTAAGGCGTTCTCCTGCCTATTCGGCAGTCCTTAGGAGCTTAGGGTCTTAGCACTGGGAATTCAGAAATACACCCTCTGCACCAGCAGAGGTGCTCAGGACTCTTGAAGGACAGCGGACTCGAATAGCCCTCAGGTGTCTCTCCCTCCCTGCTTTTTCTTCTAGTTAATACACAAAATTATTGACCTGGGATATGCCAAGGAGCTGGACCAGGGCAGCCTCTGCACGTCCTTCGTGGGGACCCTGCAGTACCTGGTAAGAGGCGGGGTTCCCGGGTCTGCGCGTCAGCCTCTCTCGGGAGGCCATGGCCGCAGGGCTCTGCTTCTTTCCTCACCTTTTGCTGGCTGAGCTTGCCGGCTCTCTGGATGATTCCTGGATGCACAGGAAACACGCTGGTGTGTGAGGTCAGACTCCTCATCCTCCCAGAGGCCCTGTGGAGGGGCGCAGTCATCCTCTCGTATCTAAAGGGCTCTGCTCCTGGGTCCGCGCATGTCCTGTGACCTGCTATGCTGCCGTGTTTCAGCCCAGAGAGTGTAAACCAGGTTCCTGCTGCTCCAAAGGGGCCTCCGTTCCCACACTGCATCTCAGGGGCTACGAGGAGAGGGCTGGCTTCCAGCTCCCACCCTTTCTTCTTCTTATTTGATCTAAATATTGTGGCTCTATTTGAGTCCCCCATTCATCCAAGAAATACTGATCACCTGTAGTTTTTCCTTTTTATGTTTTATTTTTTTGAGGGGCGGGGGTGCCACATTGCACATGCATATATTTAAGGGTTTTTTAAAAATTATTTATCCATTTTAGTTGGAGGATAATTGCTGTACAGTAGTGTAATGGTTTTTGCCGCACATCAGTATGAATCAGCCACAGGCATACACGTGTCCCCCGCCCACCTGCCTGCCTCCCCACCCCATCCTTCCAGGTTGTCCCAGGGTGCTGGCTCTGGGTGCCCTGCTTCATACGTCAAACTCGCACTTAAATATATTTCTTTCTTATACTAAGGAAGCCACTTCGCTCGGAACCCAGTGCTTCCCAAACCTGTCTTTCCTGGAAGCTCTTCCTCACTTCCTGCAGACATGCTGCAAGTGTTGTTTTAGAGTTTAGGAAGAAGGCGGACATGCCCCTGATACACAGATAGTGAAGAGATTGGAGGGATGATAAGGACTGCTAAGGGAGAGAGAGCGTGGGGCGTTGCGACATGCTAGGAGGGCCTGGTGCTGCCTGCACGTCCAGGGACTTGGGGGCGAAGAGGGAGTTCCAGGCGGTGGGGCAGCAGGAGGCACCCGGGAGGCGTGGCCGGAACCAGAGAAGGAGGAGGCCATTTCGGGTTGAGGCTGGAGAGGAAGGTGGGGGACAGGTCATTCAGAGCCTCGCTGGTTGCGTTAGAGACTCCAGACTTGATCCTGAAACCTCTGGAGGGACGGTGAAGGGTCTTAGGTGTGAGAGGAATCAGGTTTACCTTTGGAAGAGACCACACTTGGCACGATGTGGAGGGTGAGTTGCAGGCAGTGGGCGAGTGGTATAGCGGCCGTTGGGGTGGGCTAGTCTGAGCTGGTGGGCAGCCATCAGGATGTGGAGGACGGCTCAAGAAGTGCCTGAGAGAGGGGCCTCTGCAGGGAGCTTAGGACTCCGCACTTTTACCACCAAGGGCCAGAGTTTGATCCCTGGTCAGGGAACTAAGATCCCACAAGCCACGCAGTGTGGCAAAAAAAACACAAGCAAACAAATAACAACAACAAAAAACACAAGGCCTGGAACAGGCTCAGCAGGACTTAGTGATAGATTGCATGCAAATGATGACCAGGAAATGTGGGCTGAATAACGGAGTCTGCAGTTCATAAAAGAAAAAGGAAAGAAAGTTGAAAGCCACTGGGCTCCATGGGCTTAAACAGCCTACCTGGGTCTTACATAAAAAAGAGAAAAAGCAGTCACTGAGGTCCTTGTGAGTGCATCCACACTTCCCATTAACTCCCGCTGGGCAGTGGACGCTGTCCTTTTATCCCCTGCCCTGGGGGGGTAGAGGTTTCAGGGTGGGGACCTGGGGCTGTGACTCAGCACCTTTGCCCACGGAGTAGGTCCTGGGGGTCCTGCCCTGTGTCCTCTGGACCCCTTGTTGGCTCAGTGGCAATGAATGCAGGGCCCGAGCTCTGATGATTTGCGGGGCCAGAACTTCTGTCCAGAACCAGACACAGAGGCCGACCTGATCGTCCCACACGTTTCGTCTTGGCTTGTGGTCCTTCGTGTCCTGCCTGCGCACCTCCGCTCCTCAGGGTCCTTTCTGGCACGTCTGCTCTCGGGCATCTCGAGCCGGCCACACCTCACCTGTGCTGGGAAGCTTCCTGTCACCCCAGGTTGACTGCTTGGGGAGCTGGCCTTTCCTGCTCGACTGTGACATTCTGTCCCATCAGGGACCGTGGACCTCATTAGGGGGCTGGCTGGCATTCGTTGCATACACTATGCCCGGGTGTGTGTGGCCTGGATCACTTCCCCCGTGGCCCTGCACGGTGCCCGGGAGAAGGGTGCACAGCACACCTCAACCCCTCCTCGCCCCTGCCGCAGGCCCTTGTTTCAGCCCCGGGATGGGATGAGATCAGAGAGTCTAGGTTCCACTGCCCGATTCGTGGCCACCTCCTCCCTCAGCGTGGGGTCCAGGGACTGTGTGCAGGCCCGGATGCCAGGTGCCCTCAACGTGGTGGCCCTCAGCGCAGGGTCCGGGGAGCGTGGGGCAGGCCTGGGCGCCCCCACCATGGTGGCCTCTCAGTGCGGGGATCCGGGGAGTGTGGGGCAGGCCCGGGCACCCCCGCCGTGGTGGCCTCTCAGTGTGGGGATCCGGGGAGCGTGGGGCAGGCCCGGGCGCCCCCTCCGTGGTGGCCCCTCAGCGCAGGGTCCGGGGAGCGTGGGGCAGGCCTGGGCGCCCCCACCATGGTGGCCTCTCAGTGCGGGGATCCGGGGAGTGTGGGGCAGGCCCGGGCGCCCCCTCTGTGGTGGCCTCTCAGTGCGGGATCCGGGGAGTGTGGGGCAGGCCCGGGCGCCCCCTCCGTGGTGGCCTCTCAGTGCGGGATCCGGGGAGCGTGGGGCAGGTCCGGGTGCCCCCACCATGGTGGCCTCTCAGTGCGGGATCCGGGGAGTGTGGGGCAGGCCCGGGCGCCCCCTCCGTGGTGGCCTCTCAGTGCGGGATCCGGGGAGCGTGGGGCAGGTCCGGGTGCCCCCACCATGGTGGCCTCTCAGTGCGGGGTCCGGGGAGCGTGGGGCAGGCCCGGGCGCCCCCGCCGTGGTGGCCCCTCAGCGCGGGGTCCGGGGAGCGTGGGGCAGGCCCGGGCGCCCCCGCCGTGACAGCCCCTCCGCGGCTCAGCTCGAGCGTGCCCCCCGCCCCACAGGCCCCCGAGCTGCTGGAGCAGCAGAAGTACACGGTGACGGTGGACTACTGGAGCTTCGGCACCTTGGCCTTCGAGTGCATCACTGGCTTCCGGCCGTTCCTGCCCAACTGGCAGCCGGTGCAGTGGTGAGTGAGCCGTGGGCCCGCCCCCCGGGAGGGTGTCCCCCGCCTTTGCCAGACACCGCCTCACCTTCCCGGTCTCGTGGGGCACCCCAGGCCAGGCCTGAGACCCCTGTGACCTGTCACCCCGAGGAAGTCCTGTGGGGACCCGGCGTGAGCACAGCCTGAGCTCCAAGAGCCCTGGATTCTGAACCTTAACAGCCTTAAATCCAGTCCGTGTAAATGACTGCTCTGCGCAGGGCAGGAAGCCAGTGTGTTTACAGAGTGTGTGTGTGTGTGTGTGTGTGTGTGTGTGTGGTGGTAAACAAACAAAAGGAATGTTCACATGACAAACGCTGAGACGTATGTATGTGAAAGTTTATTGTCGACAAATTTTACTGCACCTCAGTACGATTTTTTTTTTTATATACGGTGGTGTGCACGTTTCAGGGCTGTTCTCTCATATCATCCCACCCTCGCCTTCTCCCACGTAGTCCAATGGTCTGTTCTTGATATCTGTGTTTCTTTCACTGCTTTGCATATAGAATCATTGTTACCGTCGTCGTAAATTCCATATATATGTGTTAATATACTGTATTGATAAAAGAATGAAACCAGAACACTTTCCAATACCATACACAAAAATAAACTCAAAGTGGATTAAAGTTCTAAACATAAGACCAGAAACTATGAAATTTGGTTTTAAAAGCATCAGACAGTGAACCGAGTACACTGCCGAAAAGATACTTTCTAATAAGGAATATGATCAAGGTTTTAAAAACTACTCTGTATTTTTAAAGTTTTCTTCTAATTGTAATACTAATATGTGGTTCATTATATACATAAAAGTTAATCATTACTGAAACGCATCATTTAAAAGTTAGTGTTCCCTTGAACCAATTAGGGTTCATTCACAGTGATTCCTTGAGGGGCCACACGCTAACTGAAGCAATAGTGCCATTGTCCAGAATTCTTTACCTCCAGTCTTAGTGTTTGGAGCAGCGCTAAGTTCACGGGGTTCATCCTTCAGAAAGCAGAAGAGGGAAAGGTCATCCCTCGCCACCTGCTTGGTTCCCCCCAACCCACAGACACCTGGCACTATTGGCTTTGGGTCCACCTCAGGGATGTTTTGTACACCCACAAGTGAGCGGGCATGTATCTTCCCACTGGCTCATTGGTGGATTTCACCCCTTCTCACCTCGGTGATGACGTCGCAGGCACGCCGCCCTGTGAGTGCTCTTCCAGGGTTTTTACACTGAGAATCTCCTCCCGCCTCCACTAACATTCCTCCGTCTCCAGACTCTTCTTCTGTGTGCCTGTTTGTTCAAAAAACAAAGTACGTTACCATACGTACTCTCATAGAACCTGCCTTTCACACTTAACTAAAACAGCTCCGGGAAATCCCGGTCCATCCACAGTTATTTCCCTGGGATAAGTTCCTAGAAATGGGATCAACATACCAGATCGTGCACATGTTCAGGGTTTTTGGTTTGTACTAACAACGTGCTCCACAGAAAGGTTGTATAAATAGCATCTCCAGCAGGAACATGCAAAGGTCCTCTCCCCCTGCCCCCTTTGTGGGGCAGCTCTGGCTGATGTCATGTTTCTCAGTATCTTCCTGGAAGTACCAAAAACACAGGCTCTCTCAAAGGACACAGGTACTCACATCATGAGAATGTTTATTTGTAAGACCAAGACGTAGCCTTTGAAATCCGTTCAAGAAGAGTAGCTTTCTGTGACGCAGTCCAGTTCGGTCACCGTTTACACACCAGACACAGGAAAGGATGAACCAGGCTCGGTCTCCGTGCCCGAGGGGCCTGGTGACGTGGCGGAGGGCGCCCTCCCGTGGAGACTTACGGTAGCGCGAGCAGCGCCCTGAGCTGGGCTCCGCCGCGCTGACTTAGCTCCTTGCGTTAACAGTCAGACCTCATCATGCGACCATCAAACTGTACACGCGTCGTGTTTTTAACTCACCGAGGGATGACTGCAGTTCTGTTCAAATGTTGAGCGTTTCCATTATTTATAGCAAGGTGAATCAGAATCCATCAGAACTAGAGGAAATGCCATTTGAAACCATCCCTGATGGCCCTGCTGTCTGCAGAGCCAGCCTCCCTCACGTTGCTGGGAGGCCAGGTGACCACTTCCAAGCACGCATCTCTGAAACCCGAGAGTCTGTGAGATGTGCCTGTCCGGTCTGCCTGTAATGCCTTAGGCAACTTTAACGATTTCACTCTCGTCTCAAATGGCAGATAGATAGTAATTTCAGAACAAATGCAATTTGAGCTTTATTATCCTATCATAAAGCTGCTTTGAAGGACCAGCCTAAGCAGTAAGCGTTTCACTCACTGTGTCCTTTCATTTATCCGTGTAATTTCCCGTGGACAGACTTGAGTTTCTGTAGAGCACCATCCCACCGCGTGTGATGACAGTCTGGCTTCCGGCAAGCAGGTTCGAGCCACACCCTGGCTCTTCCAGGCTCCGTGTGCTCCACGTGGGTCAGTTTACCCACCCCCCACCCCCACCCCCCCCCCCCCCCCCGCCAATGAGGCTTCAGGCTAAAGCATTTTCCATCTGAAACTCTAACGTCTTTCTGGAAAGGAAGGATGCGGACATTCAGACAGAGTAGCAGGAGCAGCTGGGCTTGGCTCCAAGCCCCTGGTTCCGTCTTTCTCTAGTGATGCGACTTCGGGCAGGCCATTTCCTCACCTGGTGAGGGAGGGGGATGGGGGGCTGAAAACTGCCTACCCCACAGAGGTCTCGGGTGGAGAAGGGTGCCTTCACTGTCAGCGCTTGATTCTCTGCGACGCGTTGTTCAGACTCCGGTCATCACCCTTGTCGCTGAGAATATGTGAGGCCAGTTTAAAATCTTTTTTCCTTAAACACTATTTCAGATACGTCTAAAGGGTCTCCTAGTTGGAAAACGTTAGCACTTCACTTGCCTTCAGAAGTCAGGCATAGCCATTGCATTTAGAGGGAAGTGCGTGGTGTGTGCAGGTGGTACGTGAAGGGACCGTGGTGCAGACATCCTGTCTTCATTCTCTGTGTTAGATGGAAAGTAAAAGAACAAGCCGGATGGGCCAGGGTGAGGTCAGGAGACAGCAGTACAAGCTCGCGGGTTCCTGACTCTCACTGGGCAGTACCGACGCCCTTAACCTCCCAAAGAAGCGTCCCAGCGGGTTGCTGGGCCTCACAAGTGGTTCAGTAGACCCCTGGGGGATCCTGTCTGGTTGTCTAGTGGAAAGTCACCCGGGTAAGGGGCTGTTGGACGCCCGCTGACATCAGGGTCACTACACACAGCGCGACGGTCCCCCCACGTCCACAGGCACTCCAAAGTCCGGCAGAAGAGCGAGATGGACATCGTGGTGAGCGAGGACCTGAACGGGGCCGTGAAGTTCTCCAGCTCGCTGCCGCACCCCAACAACCTCAACAGGTACGTCCCCGGCCTCTCCTCCTCCACCTCTGTGGCCGGTCCTTCCTTTCTGAAGTTGGGGGTTGGGGCTGACGTCCCCAGCAGCTCTGACCCCCGGTCCTGCCGTCGTCCATCTCGGTCTTAGCACACCGTCCCCACCCCACCAATCTGGAGTCACCTCCTCGGTTCCCAGCACACTTGTCGCCCTCCTCACCCGTGGTGGCTCTGCCTTGCAGGCGTTTGGTCTGGCAGAGGGCTTAGCTCCTGGTCAGCCGTAAACCTCTGAAGAGTAGGGAATTGCCCCTTATGCTCTTTGCCTGTCCTTCTTCAGCCTGGCACTGTGTTTTTGCCAACAAATAAACCTTTGCATTTTGAACAGCATAGCAGTCTGGTCTCAGAGCCAGAATATGAGCCATCAGGTCATCTTAACAGAACTGGGAGATGGTTCAGGAGACAGCAGCCGGCAGCCCAACGCCAAGGCGCACGGCTCAGTTTCCATGAGTCTTTGGAGGACGGGGATGGGGTCCCCTGTGGAGGAGCTGAGCTGGAACTTCCTGGAAGGATCTGTCCGATAGGCAGGGCAGGTTGATGAAGAGGAAGGCTCTTCAAGGGGAAAAGACTTGGGGGTGGCAAGGGAGAGGCAGCGGGTAGTGATGTTGGCCTCTGGAGGGCTTCTGTTGGGGGGCAGGGACCAGTGCTGGGGGCGCCCAGCAGTGCGGTGTGGACCCCTCAGACGCTTTCCAGGAAGCGACTGACAACGTGGATCAAACCGGTGGTGTGGGGCCAGATCGTCGGGCAGTGCTCCTGCTGGGGGAGGGGGCTGCTCAGTGCCTGGAAAGCTGCCTGGAGGGTCTCACATGGCCCTCTGCCCAGAGGCCCCCGACGGGAGGGTGTTTGTGCAGATCCGGGGGGGCGGGGGTCGAGCCCGGGAGCAATTCATCTTGTTAAGGGAAGGCTCACCCTTCCTCAGGGTGGTTAAGCCTCAGGGATCACTTTGGCCCCGAACCGCGATGGTCACGTGGGGCGGGAGAAGCGTGCATGTTTTTCGGTACCCACGTGCGCTGGGAAGCTGGTGCTGGGCCTCACGCAAATGCACGCACACATGTGGGATGGGAAGCTGGTGCTGGGCCTCGCGCACGTGCGTGGGTACACACACACGTGGGATGGGAAGCTGGTGCTGGGCCTCGCACACGCACATGCACGCACACACGTCGGGCAGGAAGCTGGTGCTGGGCCTCGGATGTACACACGCACGCACACACGTCTGGCGGGAATCTGGTGCTGGGCCTCGTGCACGTGCGTGGGTGTGCACGCATGTGGGATGGGAAGCTGGTGCTGGGCCTCGCACACGCACATGCACGCACACACTTCGGGCAGGAAGCTGGTGCTGGGCCTCGCACACGCACATGCACGTATACACATGGGACAAGAAGCTGGCGCTGGGCCTCGCGCACACACGTGGGATGAGAAGCTGGTGCTGGCCTCGCACGCACACACATTGGGCGGGAAGCTGGCGCTGGGCCTCGCGCATGCACACGTGTGGAATCGGAAGCTGGCGCTGGGCCTCGCGCACATGCGCGCACACATGCACACACTCTCCCCCGCCCCCTCAGCGTCCTGGCCCAGCGGCTGGAGAAGTGGCTACAGCTAATGCTGATGTGGCACCCGCGCCAGAGGGGCACCGACCCCGTCTACGGGCCCAATGGCTGCTTCAAGGCCCTGGACGACATCTTGAACTTGAAGGTGAGCCTGCACCCAGTCCGCCCCAGGCCGTGGGCCCCCTGACCCCTGTGAGGGTGTGATGGGACCCTTGCTGACTGATGGGTTGTGAGGCCGTCTCCAGGGACGCACAGGAGGGGAAAGACTCCGCAGGGCGGACCCCGGGCGGGGCCTCCGAGAAGCCGGGCCAGCAGGCAGGCGTCCCCGTCGAGCCGTGCCTCCTGTGACCCCCCGGGTTTTTGCAGCTGCTTCATGTCCTGAACATGGTCACGGGCACCCTGCACACCTACCCCGTGACCGAGGACGAGAGCCTGCAGAGCCTGAAGGCCCGCATCCGCCAGGACACAGGCATCCTCGAGGAGGACCAGGAGCTGCTGCAGGAGGCGGGGCTGGCCCTGATCCCCGACAAGCCCGCGGCCCAGTGCCTCTCAGATGGCAAGGTGAGCCCGGCCTCGTGCGGGTGCCAGACAGCCGCCCGTTCCAAGGTGGGAACGCGAGATCCCGCGGACTTGGTAGGGGACACGGATCGCCCCGCACTGTACCTTCCAGACCACTGGGAGTGCCTTTTGCTCTTGCTGCCAAAGCGATGCTTCATTCTTCCACCTCAACCGAAACTGTTTTTGACCCGGTCATGTGCCTTACCGTGCTGACCATTGCACAAAATTAGCCGCAAATTTAACACAGGGGAAGAGGCATTGGACAGTAAAGGAGATGGCAGGCATCTGAGTGACACGGTAAAGACAGAGGGTAGAGCAGAAAGTACTGTGCTGTAGATGAGGTGTGCGTCAGGTAATAAGTGTAAAGGGAACAGCCAAGGGCAGTAGAGGCCAGAGGTGCTGGGAGAGGCCTGGTGGGCGCCTGGCGCGTCCTCGCCGAGCATGCTCTGTAGTCTCCCGTTTCTTGGGGGACGGTGGGGTGGGGGCCACAAGACCTCATTTTGCCTCTGGTCCCTTTGCAGCTGAACGAGGGCCGAACGCTGGACATGGACCTCGTTTTCCTCTTTGACAACAGCAGGGTCACCTATGAAAGCCAGGTCTCCCCACAGCCCCAGCCTGAAAGCGTCAGCTGCATCCGTAAGCACGGCCTATTCTTTTTAAAAAATGATCCCTTATAGCTCTTTGGATAAAGCTAGGGGGAGAGCCCTGGCCCAAGAGAGGGGTCCCCCCAAGCAGGCGAGTCCACCCGGTCCTCAGACAGCCGTCTTCAGTCGTACATGTGAGAAGCAGCCCCACCGGAGGCAGGACAGGGCATCTTCAGTTAATTTCAGCCTCATCTAAACAGGACAGAGAAGATGGCCCACAGGCTGTTGACCTTGAATCGCAAAACCGTTTTTTCTGTGAAATTGTCTTTGTACGTTAGTAATTAATATATGCACAAGATACCAAAAAGTACAATAGAACAGTACAGTGAAGAGTAAGCTCCTCCGTGTCCCCAGTTTCCCAGGGAAAACTGCCACCAGACTCCTGAGTCTTCCTTCCAAGGTATTCTGTGCATCTGTAAATTTGGACGGGTGTGTACCCCGGGGCACAAAAGTGAGCAGCAGGAAGCAGGCTCAACACCCAAGGCGGTTGTATAATAGCCGAGCCGTTACATAACCGAGCAGTGTGGCCGAACCAGCGGGCTCCAGGGGTGGGATGCTGTCGTCCACCGCAGACACTGCGCCCTGACCGTCGCCTGTGTTTCCATTCAGTGCAAGAGCCCAAGAGGAACCTCCCGTTCTTCCAGCTGCGGAAGGTGTGGGGCCAAGTCTGGCACAGCATCCAGGCCCTGAAGGAAGACTGCAGCCGCCTGCAGCAGGGCCAGCGCGCGGCCATGTAGGTGCCCAGCTGCAGGGCACCACGTACCCAGAGTGCCCTGTGGCCTGGCCGCGGGGCGGGGGCCAAGGCGGGGCCCCAGGGTCAGCCGCTATCGGGAGGGGCAGGAGGGAAGACGCTGCTCTGGAAGGGCAGGAAGCCATCGGTGGGCAGAATGGAGGGAGGGCCTGTTAGACCCAACAGGCACATGTGGTCAGCGCGCGGACCAGGGTTGTGGACAGGGTGGGGGGGCGGCCGGCCGGAGGGCTGGCCCAGCTCCACTGTGGGTCGGCCACCCTGCCGGGCCAGGCTGACTCTTTCCCCAAGTTGTGGCTGGTCTGGGTTCCTTTGCGTGGCACTTCACCTAATTCTAGTTTCAGAGCAGAGCCTCACCCATCGCTACGGGCCAGGAAATTGTCGTGATGGTTATAAGTGGCTGCACTTGTTGTGATTATACTAATTATAGCAGGGGCCTGCCATAAAAAAGTTGGAGGCCACTTTTATTATGGTCCGGGAAGTGGTACCTGGATCCCAAACACGCCCCTGGTGTGTCTCTTGGGGGCCCCTGCAGGATGAATTTGCTGCGGAACAACAGCTGTCTGTCCAAGATGAAGAACTCCATGGCCTCCATGTCTCAGCAGCTCAAGGCCAAGCTGGACTTCTTTAAAACCAGCATCCAGATTGACCTGGAGAAGTACAGGGAGCAGACGGAGTTTGGGATCAGTGAGTGTGTCCTTTGCAATCAATCTGGAGAGACCATTAAACTCCTTTCTCAAGTTTTTTTTTTTTTTTTTGTCCTCTTATAATGGAGTGCCTTTTTACTTTCTTGGTTTTGGGGTGTTTTCATTTTTTTTTTAACTTTTGTTTTCCCGTCCATGTTTTTCCTCCAGCGTCGGACAAGCTGCTGCTAGCCTGGAGGGAGATGGAGCAGGCCGTGGAGCTCTGCGGACGGGTAGGAGGCTCCGTGGGTTCCCAGCCCTGCCGAGGGCACCCTCTTCCCTGCCATCTTTCCCCTTTTTCACTGAGCGCTTAGTCCAGCTTCTGTGTCAAAAATCACATTTTCCTCACCAGGCTCTCTGCCCTCAGCTAGCACTTGCTGGAAGGAGGTAGGGGGTGCCAGGCAGAGGTCCCCAGTGTGGCCGGTCCGGGAGCCACACAGGTTTGAGTCAGGCTTACGACGTGACACGTTCTGGGGAGTACAGACGTCTTCCTGCGAGAAGGGCCCTTGGATAAAGGAGCAGCACTCGGTTGTGTCAGAAGTTGCCCTAACTTCCTCCTCGAGACACTGAGCCTGTAGGAAGGAACGGGTCCGAAGGGGCAAGTCTGAGGGCTGTGAATCCGATGCCGCTGAACAGTGTTCATCGTGAGGCCAGGCAGGGAGGTGGGATGCCCCTGTGGACCTCGCTCAGGGGGAAGCCTGGGCTCCAAGGCCTTTTCCTGGACTTTTCCACCATCTGCCCTGTGAACTCGGGCAGGGAGCCTCCCCTCCGTGTCGAAGAGTCTATTTCTATAAATTGGTGACGATGCCCCTTGTTCGAGGTGGGTGACCCCTTGTTCAGGCAGGGATGTGAGCCACCACTCCACCCCTGCCCCCTGCTCCCCACGATCTCTGTCCTCATGGGCGTAACCCCTGAGATCAAGGGCGAGTTAGAGGGGAGTGTGCCCCGGCTCGTCTCCACACGGGGGCAAGGCCAGGTCCCCTCAGGCCCCGTCGCATCTTGCCCTAGTTTCCAGTGGGGGAGACTGCAGCTTGGGGCCAGGTGACCTGCCCCAGGGCCACAGAGCTGGCGGGTGGCAGGCCCAGATCCTGGCCGCAGACTCCCGAGGCCGTGTCCCTTCTAGCCGGGCAGCTGAAGGTCCGTGGTGAGGCTCAGGAGTCCCTGGCTGAGTCTGTCCGGGCTCAGTCTCAGCACAGCTCTGTCTCCAGGAGAACGAGGTGAAGCACTTGGTGGAGCGGATGATGGCCCTGCAGACAGACATCGTGGACCTGCAGCGCAGCCCCATGGGCCGGAAGCAGGGCGGGACGCTGGACGACCTGTGAGTGTGTGCGTGTGTCTGTGCGCGGGTGGGCTGGTGGGCTGTTCAAGCGCAGTTCCTCTGGAGTGCACCCTCCTGTGCAGCCCGGTCCTGGGGAGGTCCTCTCGGCACATCTGGAAGCTGGGCCCGGGCAGACCTCCGTCCCTCTGAGCCTCACTTGAGACAGAAGAGCTGTCTGACCTCACAGTTGTGGGGACCAGTTCAGATAACGCCCCGAGCCATGGTTCGTGAACTCCAGAGCATCAGGTCAGATGCCCCTCTGCCCAGCATACCCCAACCCGGGCGTGGCCTGAGAAGCAGGAAGTAGGAAGGGAGGGAGCCAGGTAAGTCTTAGAAGGTGGGACCTTGACTCTTCATTTGAGTCGTGATCAGGACTTTGGCCTCAGCTCCAGGGACCCTCCCTGGGCAGAGCAGCCCCCCTGCATTCCGGGAGCAGACGAGGGCACCAGGAGAGCCTCCCTGGGGCTCAGCTAGGCCTCTGATGCTTCTGCCAGTATTCTTAGGACTAGAGGCTCCAGTCTTTGAAATCTGATTATCTGTAGCCTGTATTTTGTCAAGTTAGTCAGTGTTTTATCTTACTCTGGTTTTCAAACAAAAGTCAACCCCTGGAAATGTCAGTCCATCTCACTGTGTTTGGGCCCTGGGGAGGGCATGTCTGCTCCTGGCTTGAGTTTCAGAGGCCACGTTCTCTGCACTCAGGACCCACACCTCTGAATTGCAGGGGCCAGGCGGGTGGGGACTGCTGAGGGACAGAGGAGGCTTCTGTCCTGAGGACTCTCAGGAAGTCTTGACTGTGAGCTTTGAGTTGGCGTTTCGACAGTGAGCCGGGTCTTCCTCTGTCATGGGTTTCGCCCGTGACATCCCCAGGGAGTGTGCTTGCCTCCGGCCAGGACGTGCTACCCGCCTAGCTTCCAGAAGTTGCTGATGCTGCCGGCAGTAGCTCCGGTGCTGATGGAGCCGCTGCCTTGTGTGTTTCAGAGAAGAGCAGGCGCGGGAGCTTTACCGCAGGCTGAGGGAGAAACCGAGAGGTGAGTGGGCCGCCTCCCGGGTCCCCTACTGCCCGGGCACCAGACCGGCCCCCCACAGACCGTGCGGCTCCGTCCCGCTTTGCAGACCAGCGGACTGATGGTGACAGTCAGGAAATGGTGCGGCTGCTCCTCCAGGCAATCCAAGGCTTTGAGAAGAAAGTGCGAGTGATTTACACGCAGCTCAGGTATCAGGCCGCTGTCCCCTCGGCGGGTGGAACGAGGAGAGGCCCCATCCCCTCCCCTGGGCCCTGGAGGAGCTGCCAGCCGCAGCGGCCGAGCAGAGTCATCCCCGCTGGGGCCCGCGTCCTGCTCCCCCTGACCTGGGCGAGCTGGAACTCATCGCACTTGGTCTTCACAGTAAGACCGTGGTCTGCAAGCAGAAGGCCCTGGAGCTGCTGCCCAAGGTGGAGGAGGTGGTCAGCCTGATGAGCGAGGACGAGAAGACGGTGGTGCGGCTGCAGGAGAAACGGCAGAAGGAGCTCTGGAACCTCCTGAAGATCGCGTGTGTGAGTGAGCCCGGGCGGGCCCGTCCTGGAGGCAGCAGGGTTGGTGTCCATGCATCAGCTGAGCCGGGCCCCTTCGGGAGGCTCAAGGGGAGAATCCCTCCTCGCCGCTTCTCAGACGCCACTGGCTCCAGCACTCCTTGGCTTGCGGCAGCATCACTTCAGTCTCTGCCTCTGACCCCGTGTGGCCCTCTTCTCTAGTCTCTCCCTCTCTTTAAAGTTTGTTTCTTTTTGGCGGCACCGGGTCTCTGTGGCTGCAGCCGCGCTCTCTCTAGTTTGTGGTGAGCAGGGGCTGCGCCCGAGTCGGCGGCGCGCAGGCTTCCCATCACGATGGCTTCTCTGGTTGCGGAGCACGGGCTCCAGGGTGCGCGGGCTTAGCTGCTCTACCGCACGTGGAGTCTTCCTGGACCAGGGGCTGAACCCATGTCCCCAGCACAGGCAGGCAGACTGTCACCTGCTGTACCACCAGGGAAGTCCTCTACTGTGTGTCTTGTAAAAACACTTGTCCCTGGGTTTAGGTCCCACCCAGATAATCCAGAGGGATCTCATCACAGGATCCTTAGCTACATCTGCAAAGGTGCTTTTTCGAAATGAGGTCACACCCCAGGTTCCTGGAGACCTTCGTGCAGCCCCTGAGCGGTGTGCCTGCTGGGCCCTGAGCCAGGCCTGTGCCGTGCAGCGCTGAGCCCGCTCTGCGAGTGCCCACCATCCCGATGTGGCTGTGATCCCACTGAGTGCTGCTCAGAGAGAAACCGCAGCACAGAAGAGACTGGAGAAGAGCCAAGAAAAGCTTGGAATCGAGCTGGCAGGCAGCAGGGAGGCTGAGGAGGCTGACGGCAGAGCTGCTTGGCCACGGGCTAGGGAGGCCCGCTGCTCCAGGTGCGCCAGCTGCCGCAGCCCAGAAAGCACCTCAGCCTCTTCTGCTCCCCGGGTGGCGCAAGTCACGGGAAGTCACCTAGGACCTTCTTGTGTTTCTCTTCTTGGGAAGATTAAACGCACCTTCCTTCTCGTTTCCTTGTAAGGGTTTGTTGAGCAATCCAGCTAATGAGATAGAAGCCTTAGGGCCTTCCCTGGTGGTCCAGTGGTAAAGAATCCACCTTCCAACATGGGACGAGGGTTCGTTCACTGGTCAGGAAACTAAGATCCCACATGCCACAGGGCAACTAAGCCCTCCTGCCACAAC
Source organism: Capra hircus (assembly GCF_001704415.2). Lineage (NCBI taxonomy): Eukaryota > Metazoa > Chordata > Mammalia > Artiodactyla > Bovidae > Capra > Capra hircus. The sequence goes on along the minus strand of NC_030834.1, from coordinate 8,443,937 downwards.
GAGAGAAGCCTGTAACTGCAATCAAGAGCCTGCAGAGCCAAAAAACACAAAATTAATGGCCAGTGGTTGATGAAAAATAAAGAAATAGAACCCTCAAATTTCTCTGTATTTAGAACCCCCAAAATTTAAAATTAAATGGCCAATGGTTGATTAAAAAAAGAGAGAACCCTCAGATCTCTCTGTTTAGAATCCTCAATCAGAAAGTTACACCTGCAGATCAGAAGCAGTTTCTAAGCCGAAACGCAAAGCATCAGACAGCGATGTTGCCTGATTTCTGCAGGAAGAGCATGTGTCTCGTGGCCAGGTGTCTTCATGAGAAAACACCCTGCCGTGGAAGCAGAGTCTCAGTCATCCCTCTGCCCCCAGACCGCTGACTCTCGTTCCGGTTTTGCCCTCTAGAGCAAGGTCCGGGGTCCCGTCAGCGGGAGCCCGGACAGCATGAACGCCTCCCGCCTGAGTCACCCCAGCCAGCTGATGTCGCAGCCCTGCGCGACTCCTGACAGCTTGCCCGAGGCCGCCGAGAAGAGGTGAGTCCTCATCCGCGGCGTCCAGTGCCGAAGTCCGGGGCGCGTCAGGAGGTCGTGGGCGTGGAAGCGCGGGTCTCCTGGTGGCGGCGCCATGCACGCCCCTTGGCATCTGTCCCCCGTGCTGGGCGCTGTGGGCGTGGATGTGGTGTGTTGCTCACAGCACTGCTTGTGGCCTGCCCAGCCAGGTGTCCTTATCTGAGGCCGAGTTGCTCTTGCTGGATGGGAGCCTTCCGTCCAGTGCTGGCCAGCCCTGTGCTGTCCCCTCATCCATCCCCTGCTATCTGCTCACAGAAGCAGGTCCCCGAGGGTGTCCTCTGGCCACCGTGCCCCAGTCACGCATTGCCGGTCCCTCCTGTGGTCCCTCCTCCCCCCACCCCCCGCTCACCCCTCGCCGCCCTGCCTGTTGCGCACGCCCCTGCTGCAGAGCTGAGAGTGCAGCCTCAGAGCCCTTCCCATGAGGTTTTCCCTCTCTGCTTCCAGCCTAGTGCTGCCCCCAGGCCCCCTCTGGTCAAATCCGTCTTCATGGGAGACTGTTTTGATCGAGTTATTCTCCTGGATACTCAGGGGCCAGCCATGGCAGCCAGCTGCCTCGGGGCCAAGGCTGAGCCTTTCTCAGCCTCCAAGTGTCCTCTCCAGGCTCACCCCCACTCCCAGGCAGCTCCTGGCTCTGCCCGAGGGTCTTGGAGCCCGGTCCAGACAAACAGCATCAGTGGGTTCTGGGCTCTCACTGGACATGCAGGTTCGGGATCAGCAACCCCGGGTAACCAGGCCGGGCCGACCCCCCTGCATCCTGGCGCCCCGGCTCTTTGGCTCTGCTGACGCCCTCCCTGGGCTGTCTTCCCTCCGCCCTGGTCCTGCCTCCCACCCCCTCCATGGCCCAGACACACATGCACAAATCTCCGTTCCCGAGACACCTGTGCGGCTTTTTGTTTCTGGTTCAGCCTCACACCCATTTCTTCAGGGCCTTCCCTTGCTGGGCCCCAGGCACTGGAGATGGTGAAAACTGATTCCCAAGGGCAGATCTACAGACTAGAGAGGAGACTTGGTTGCTGAGGGAGAGCAGTGACCGACAGCGGGTACAGGGTTTCCCCTTGGGTGATGAAACGGTCGAGAACTGGACCTCTGCGATGGTTGCACGACGCTGTAAGTGCACCAGAAGCGTGTGGTCGTGCACCTTACACGGGTGAACTTTATGGTTTGTGAATATATCTCAGTAAAGCTGTTTCAAGAAGTCCTGTTCCTGTACTTGGGGAGTTTGTATCCTCTATTGTTGTGGGGTTTTTTTTTTCTATTTCTCTTTTGGCCTCTTGGCTTGCAGAATGTATTTCCCTGAGCAGGGACTGAACCTGGGCCCTCGGCAGTGAAAGTGCAGAATCCTAACCACTGGACCACCAGAGAATTCCCCGTGTTGGATTCTTAATTCTCTCCCCAACTTCCAGTTAGCTCCTTGAGGGTGGTCACCGGGTCCGGGGCCTCTGGGGCCAGCCCAGAGCCTGGTGCCTGGGCAGTGGCCAGCCGGTGGATGAGTCTGGGCTCTGCTCCTCCCACTAGCGCCCCCTTTGCGGTGAGAGGAGGAACTGCGGGGCCCTTCCTGTTGGGTTTGTCCCCGCTCTAGGAAAGGCGTCCTGGGGGCTCAGGTTGCCATCTGTCTGCCCACGTCCTGGAGCTGAGGTTAGAACAAGACAGATGGCTTGCTTTGCTCTCGCCTTTCTCAGCCACGGCCTGTTCTCGGGACGTGTGCATTTCTTATCGTAGAGAAGGTGGGACGTGTGCATTTCTCATAGGAAAGGCGAGAGTGCAGCAGATGAATTAGTTCCTAGAACACGCTGCTCCCAGTCTCAGAGAGCTGAGGACACCTGGGGAATTCTCGCGGTCTGTATACCTTTATCAGTTTCAAGAACTGTGAAACAGGTGATCTGGGAGAGATTTTCAGATTATGGCAGTTTAGAGAGAGCCTAAGAAATCCCTTTGGCTCTGAACTTTTTTATTAGGCCAGACCTCTGCTTTCTCATGTTGTGAATGGCGATGCTCACGGCTGGGTTTGAGCTTCCATAACAGTGCTCAAGAAGAACAGATGAAAATTGCCGAGGCAGTGTCATATATTTTAAGACACTCAGTATCAGAATAATCGTTCAATTTTTAAAATCTTTCCAGAAGCCCTTTAGCATACTTGTACATAGTAATATATTTCTTTTGAAAAGTTCACACTGACCATGTTCTAATAATCCAGTCGTTTTCTTTAGTGAAGACCTGGTGGCTGAAGCTCACACCCTGTGCACCCAGCTGGAGAACGCCCTGCAGGACACCATGAAGGAGCAGGACCAGAGTTTGAGGGTAATGGCCCACGGGGAGCCCCGCTGCTCCACACCTTTTCTTTTCTGCAGCAAACGAGAAGCTGAGAGAGAGGCGACGCCCTGCCGCCTTGATCTCAGTGTACACTTGGGATTTTCTGGTACAACCTTCATATTCATCATGATAACAGGGCTGACGACTGTTGAACGAGCACGGGTACCTTACGTGCTCTGTCTCCTCTCATCCTCACTGTGCTTGGTCCTTATGAGGCCGGTAGCATCCCTGGGAGAAGGCCTCTCTCCCGCTCTTCCCTTCTGTGCAGTTGCTGGGCATGCATGTGAGAGGTGCAGTGCTGGGCTCCAGGGACAAAGCTGTCACCACCCCATCTCTCAGGGACTTGGAGCTTAGGGACTCAGCAAGCCCAGCTCTAGGGAAGCTGATCTAAAGAAAAATGAGTCCAGGTACAGAGACATCGAGGCAAAGCTGAACTTACTGAGAGGATGCTTAATCGTTCGCTTGGGTCTTTTAATGGCCATTTCCTCCAATACAGTCCCGCACTAGCGTTGCCGAAACTTCTCGGTTTGGGGAAGGATCAGAGGGGTCAACTGCCAATGGTAATCACCTCTTATTTCTTCAAGTGCCATCCTGCTGTTTGGGGCTTTCCGTGTCTCCTCCTAGGTACTCTTCCTCCTCTGGGCCTTGTATGTTTCGACCCTTGCACTGCCTATGTGCTTCTGCCAGAGGGAAAGGAAGTCTGGCCAGGTGGTTCCACCTGGTTAGCCTGGAGCTGGAGAGCTAAGACGAGCCCTGGGCACCTGGGCGTTCAGTGAGCATAGGTCAGTGCTGTGAGCTGCAGGAATCACACTTAAATCGCCTGGCCAGAGTCTCAGGGGCTCCACGCCCATCTGAAGATAAGCTCCTGCATGGTCTTGAAGACATAGCTCCAGCTCTGGGGTCCCTTGCAGAAACTCGACTGTCAATGAAAGGCTCTAGCCTTCCTTCTAAATCGTGCTGGTTGCCTCCCAAAGAAGAAAACCAGGTACCTGGGTGGCCGCAGGGTTGTTAATGAGCCCGTTGACTTTCAGTCTCTAGACTGGAGCTGGTTGCAGTCGGAGGAGGAGGAACAGCAGGGACTGGAGCGGGCCTCGTGATGGTGGGCGGCCCTGGCCCCAGTGGGCCGCCTTGCTCAAGGCCCTAGCGTCATCGCGCCCGGCGTCCTTGGCACCCAGACAGAGATCGCGCTCCTCCAGCAGCCATGACGGTCGCTGTGGACCGAAGGCATGGCCCTCCGTGGGCACAGCCAGCAGCTCGTCTGCTCGCTGGATTTCCTCTGCTGCAGAGGCCCAGTGGACGTGGATGCCGGGGGGCGGCGTGTAGGAGATGTCTCCAGGGCCGCCACTGCCCCTGCGAGGGGAGAGGAGTGCTCCAGGCTCAGTGGCCACACCCGACTGACTCCCAGGACGAAGTCTGAGCGGCGCTCGGTGCCAACTGTCTCCTCCTGACCCCTCCTGCTCTCCAGAGGAGGTCTGTCTGCGTAGCTCGAGTTTCTGGATTCAGCTTCTCTTGAGCAGACCTCCAAACCCCGGATCCTGCCCTGTCCCATCCTCCTTTCTTCTCTGATCTCAGTGCTGCTAACGTTTGTCCTTCCACCTGCGATCTGCAGCCAGGCTGCGGTCCTTCCAGCCAGCGTGACTGGAGCCAGGAGGGAAAAGCATCTCCCTTCCTGCGGGTCCCAAAGAGTCCCTGGGAGCGAGCTGCCTTGGAGAAGAAGGAAAGACGGAAGGGATGTCTGTCACCCACGAGCCTGCTGACCCCCTGTGCCCACAGCCCTGCCCCGTGTGCGGCTGTGGGGGGGGGGAGGTGGGGGAGGTCCCGCCCCTCGTATCCTCTCGCGGTATTATTCAGTGAATGTATTTAAAAAACAGATTCTCTATTTTGCAACATGACTCAGATCCCACTGTCTATTTTTATAATACCTCTGGTTAGGACTTAACAAACTCAAAAACCCAACTGCAATGGAACATTTGATGAAATTGAACGGTGCCAGGGCCCGCGCTGCCTCTCTGCTGTCTCACGAAAGCTTCTCTGTGTAACAGAGGGACAGCACGGTGAGCTCGGATGATCCCAGGCAGGCAAGTTTGGTTGGAGAAGAAAGCCGGACGAGAAGAGTTTCACAGAGTGCCTTCCGTGGAGGCGGTTCTGTGGGTTCCATGTACAGGAAGTTTGGGCAACAATGGTTCATGCTTTAAGTGCCTCTTAGAAATTCACATTGTGCACTGGTGTACTGAAGGATGGAAAGTCCCGTGATAATGAAGTGAAGTGAAGTCCCTCATTTGTGTCTGACTCTTTGCGACCCCATGGACTAGTACGCTCCTCCGTCCATGGGATTTCCCAGGCAAGAGTACTGGAGTGGGTTGCCATTTCCTTCTCCCGTGATAATAAACTGGTTTAATTCTGCCTAAATCCGCTGTTTCCCCAACTTGCTTGACAATGATACCTTTTATTTTTCTCTCGTGTGCATGTAACGTTGATGAACAGCCCAAAGAACTGGAGAGTGATAAAGCATGATATAGAAAACACTGCTGAGGAACACAGTGGGAATTTAGACCCGAATGGTAGGCTGAGGTGGGGTCAGATTAGGGAGGGAATGAATGTTGAGCTAAGAATCAGGGGCCGATTTTAATGGCAGTTGGAAGTCACTGAAGAATTTTGAGTAAAGAATCACCAAAGTTCATGCTTCAAAAGAGTAACATAGGGACTTCCCTGGTGGTGCAGTGGAATCCACCTTCCAGTGCAGGAGACATGAGTTCGATCCCTGGTCGAGGTACTAAGATCCCGCATGCCAGGGGGCAGCTAAGCCCACACACCACAACTGGAGAGACTGCAGGGAAAGATTCAGCAACAGCAACTAAGACCCGATGCAGCCAAATAAATAAATAGAACATTTTAAATTAAAAAATGATAAAAGAGTAATACAACTGGAAAATGCTAATAGGTTGAAAAAATGAAAACCCTGGAGGTTGGACTTCCAGAAAGTGGAGCAGATGCACCTCCCCACCTCCTAGTGCAGCTGAGACCCTTGGACGTTATTTATAAACGAAGAAGATTCTGAAAGGTAGTGAGAAGGATGCAGAGCAGCGGGGACCTTGGCCCTGAGTGGTGGCACGTGGTGTGTTCCCCGGGGATTCCTCTCACCCCCTGCGTCCCTGGCGGGGGCTGGGAGCACCAGCCAGTAACACCAGCAGAGACGCTGCTCTCCAGCTGTTAGGCTCCTAGGTCTGCTGTAACAAATCACCACAAACTCCATGGCTTAACAGACGTCTATTCTCACAGGTCTGGAGGCTGGAAGCCTGAAGTCAAGTCCTCCAAAGTCTCTAGGGGTCATTCTGTTCCTTGCTTCCTCCAGCTTCTGGTGAACCCAGGAGACCCTTGACTTGTGGCCGCTTCTCTGCCTCTGTGGTCGTATTGCCATCATTTCTCTGTCTCTCATATCTCTCCTATGTGCCTTTTAGAAAATCAGATGTGCCTTGTGATCAAATTCAAGGCTGATCTGGATAAGGATACATGTCTCTTTCCAAGACCCTTATCTTAGGTTTTGCAATATAAGGCAATATTTATAGATTCTGGGGATTGGGATGTGGACATTTCTTCCTGGGGGCCACCATTGAACCCATATAGCCCCTCCCCAAAATTCATGGTGTCAAGAATGACTTAGAAAAGAGAAGAGCAAAATAAAAGCAAGCAGAATGAACAAAGCAATAAAGATCAGAGCAGAAATCAAAGACATTGACAAACAGGAAAACAATATGATCAATAAATGAGCTGATTCTTTGATACGTAAAAAGACGGAAGACACAAATGACCGAAATCAGGAATGAAACAATGAAATTACTGATGTTGCAAATACCAAAAGAATAGTGCAGGAATACTATGAACAACTATGCGTATAAATATAACAGAATAAATGAACCAATTACTTGAAAAACAATCTACCACAACTCGTCAAATTTGAAATAATATGAATAGCAATATAGCTATGAAATATATTGAATTTATGATTTAAAAACTCTGAAAAAGATCTCTGGCCCGAATGGTTACATTGGAAAGTTCTACCAGTGAAAAAAATTAACACTTACTCTGCACTATCTCTTCCAGAAAATAGAATTTGGAGGAAATATACCTACCTCCCAGTTCGTTTTATGAAGGCATTAACATGGTACCAAAGTAGACAAAAACAGAATAGAAAATGAAAACACATAAAGATGCAAAAATCCTTAACAGAATAATAATGAAAAATCAGCAGTGTTATAACCCATGACCAAGTGTGGGTTTTTTCATGGATATGAAGCTGGTTCAATATTTGGAAATCCATCAGTGTGATCACACAGAGGCTAAAGAAATATCACATGAACATATCAATTGATGCAGAAAATCTCAGGACGGTATTCAATACCGATTCAAGATAAAAGTCTCAGAAAAATAGAACTAGAAGGAAACATCAACTGAAAAGTAGCATCTACAAAAAACCAACAACTACCATTTTACTTAATGGTGAAAGACTGATTGTTTTCCCCTTCCAATTCAAATAAAGCAGGGACATCCTCTCTCACTTCTGTTAGCTAACATAGTACTAGAGGTGTTAGCACAATAAGGCAAGAGAAGGAAATAAAAGACATAGGGATTGGAAATGATGAGATGAAACTGTCCTTATTTGCAGATGGCATGATGGTTTATGCTGTTTCTCAGTCGCTCAGTTGTATCCAAGTCTTTGCAACCCCATGGACTGCAGCATACCAGGCTTCCCTGCCCTTCAGTGTCTCCTGGAGCTTGCTCAAACCCATATCCGTTGAGTTGATGATGCCATCCAACCATCTCATCCTCTGTCGTCCCCTTCTCCTCCTGCCCCCAATCCTTCCCAGCATGAGGGTCTTTTTCAGTGAGTCAGCTCTTCACATCAGGTGGCCAAAGTATTGGAGTTTCAGCTTTAGCATCAGTCCTTCCAATGAACACCCAGGACTGATTTCCTTTAGGATGGGCTGGTTGGATCTCCTTGCCGTCCAAGGGACTCTCAAGAGTCTTCTCCAACACCACAGTTCAAAAGCATCAATTCTGCACTCAGCTTTCTTTATAGTCCAACTCTCGCATCCATACATGACCACTGGAAAAACCATAGCTTTGACTCTGTGGACCTTTGTTGGCAAAGTGATGTCTCTGCTTTTCAATACTCTGTTTAGGTTTGTCATAGCTTTTCTTCCAAGGAGCAAGCATCTTTTAATTTCAATGCTGCAGTCACCATTTGCAGTGATTCTGGAGCCCAAGAATGTCTGTAGAAATTCCAGAAATTTGCCTGGTAGAAATTCCAAAGAATCTACAAAAGCTCTCCTAAAACTAAAGAGTGACAGGATACAAGATAAACATTCAAAATTCTATACTAGATGAGTGCATGAAAACCAAATTGAAAATACACTAGCAGTTATAATTAACCCAAAACCAAATTAATATTTAGATGTATTAGTATCCGACGTCCAAATAGCTCATATACCTCAATATATATTTTCTTAAAATAAGCAACCTGATTAAAAAACGGGTAGAAGACCTGAAGAGAAATTTTTCCAAAAAGGAAATGCAGAGAGCCAACAGGCACGTGAAAAGATGCTCCGCTAATCATCAGGGAAATGAAAATCGAAACCACAGTGAGGTATCACCTCACATCTGTCGGAGTGGCTGTCACCAAAAAGAACACAAATGTTGGCAAGTGTGTGGAGCAGAGGGAACTCCAGTACGCTGTTGGTGGGAAAGTGACTTGGTACAGCCACTGTGGAAACCAGTATGGAGGCTTTTCAGAAAAACTGGAAATGGTACTACGATGCGACCCAGAAATTCCACTTCTGGGTATAAATAGGAAAAAAAAAACACTAATTACAAAAAAGTACACATGCATCTGAGTGTTCATAGCAGCATTGTTTGTGATTGTCAAGATATGGAAGCAACGTACATGTCCATCAGCAGATAAATGGGTAAGGAAAACGTGGCACATAGGCAATGGAATACTATAAAAAAGCTTGGGATTTTGCCACTTGCAGCAACATGGATGCCCTTAGAAGACATTATGCTAAGTGAAATAAGTCAGAGAAAAATACAGCCTGATATGACTTACATGTGGAATCTAAATAAAGTGCCACAAACCTGTGAACTGTGACAAAAAAGAAATAGGCTCACAGATATAGAGAACAAACTAGTGGCTATAATGGGGAAAGGGAAGCGGGGAGGGACAGCATATGGGAGAGAAGGTGTCCCCACACACGACCGGTGTAAGACAGGCTCAGGGATGTGTTGTGCGCACAGGGAATGTAGCCCACATCTTGTAATAAGTATAAATGGAGTGTAACCTTTAACATTGTATAAAAGTAATAATAAATCCCAAGAACCACCCCTCCCCCCCCAAAAAAAACTAGGTGTAAACCTAACAAAACATGTTTAGGACTTGCATGCTGAAAACTAAAAATGAGAATGAAGGAATCCAAAGGACTAAATAAATGAAATATTGAGAAATATTGTGTTCATGGATTGGATGACCTAGTGATTTCAAGTATCAGTTCTCCCCACATTAATAATCAGGCTGAACAATTTCTATCAAAATCCAAGCAATACTTTTTGTAGGTATAGGCAAGATCATTCTAAAATTTGCCTGCCACTTAGGAGCTAAAATAATTGTGAAAGAGAAGAGTGAACTGAAAGTAATGACACCACCCAGTTTCAAGACATTATAGTCAAGACTGTGTGGTGTTAGATAAATAGATGCCTCATAGATCAATTGAGTAGAATAGAGGACCGAGAAATAGCCCCACACAAGTGCAACCAGCTGATTTTTGACAAAGGTGCAAAAGTAACTCAATGGAGAAAGGACAGTCTTTTTTTTTTTTTTTTTTTTTTTTAGCCATACCACATGCCTTGCAGGATCTTAGCTCCCCGACCAGGGATTGAACCCCAGGCCACAACAGTGAGAGTCAAGTCCTAACCCCTGGACCATCAGGGAATCCTGAAGGATAGTCTTTTTAACAAATAGTTGATTTCCATTAGCAAAAAAAAAAAAAAAAAAAATTGTAGAGTTAAGTATAAAATATAAAACTGATAAGAAAAATACATTAATTTTTCAGGGTGTAGAGCTTGGTGAAGTTTTCAGGCATTATTTCAAAACTATGGTCCATAAAATTTTAAAAATCAATAAAGTAGACTGCATCAAAATTGAGAACTTTTTCTCCGTGAAAGATACTTAAGGGAATAAAAAGCTATAGACTTGGAGAAAATATTTGCAAACCATATAGTTCACAAAGGATTCCTCTAGAATATATAAAGAATTCTCAAAGTATCTTTTTAAATTAACAATCTCAATAGAAATTAGACAAAAGCCATGGAGAGACATTTCACAAAAAAACAAATATATATATATATATACACACACACATCAATGGCAGTCATGTAAATAGATGTTCATTACAACTGATTACTGCTGCCGCTGCTGCTAAGTCACTTCAGTCGTGTCTGACTCTGTGCGACCCCATAGACGGCAGCCCGCCAGGGTCCCCCATCCCTGGGATTCTCCAGGCAGGAACACTGGAGTGGGTTGCCATTTGCTTCTCCAATGCATGAAAGCAAAAAGTGAAAGTGAAGTCGCTCAGTCGTGTCCAAATCTTAGCGACCCCATGGACTGCAGCCTTCCAGGCTCCTCCAGCCATGGGATTGTCCAGGCAAGAGTACTGGAGTGGGTTGCCATTGCCTTCTCCGAACTGGTCACTAGAGAAATGCAAATTTAAATGATTCATGATAAGATATTATCACTTATCAAAATGGCTAACTTTAAAAATAGTGACAATATGAAGTGAACCCATGGGAAACAGAGTCACTCATACATTGCCTGTAAATCGGTGCCCTGGCATGGTTTGGCAGTTTCTTAGGAAAAACTAAATGTATACCATATGACTCAGCAATCAGTCATATTCCTGGCATTTATCCTAGAGAAATCTTAGGAGGTCCACACAGAAGGGTGTTCATTGCAGCTTTATTTTTAATGGCTAACAGCTGGAAACAACACTTCCCACAACAGGTGAATAGTTAAACTATGATACATCACAGCTTGGAGATCTCAGGAATAAAAAAGCACAAACTCTTGGTACGGGCAACAATTTGGATGAATCTCAAGGACATTATTTCAAGTGAAAAAAAAAAAAACAGCTGGTCTCAAACGGTCACACAACTGTGTAGTTCCATTTATAGTATCTTTCTCAGAATGACTGTTACGAAATGGAGAATACAAGGAAATTAGTGATTTCCTGGAATTAGGAATGTTGGAGGGTGGATATTTAGGCGTAATCCAAAGGAGATGCTCATGTTCTAGTAGAATTCTGTATCTTAATTCTGGTGTGTGCGCGCAGGCATGCCTAGTCACTTCAGTCATGTCTGACTCTTTGCAGCCCCAGGGACTGTAACCTGCCAGACTGCTCTGTCCGTGGGATTCTCCAGGCAAGAATACGGGAGTGGGGTGCCATGCCCTCCTCCAGGGGGGCTTTCTGACCCAGGGATTGAACCTGGGTCTCCCACATTGCAGGTGGATTCTTTACTGTCTGAGCCACCAGAGAAGCCCATGATTACTGGAGTGGGGTGACATGCCTTCTTCCAGGGGATTTTCCGAATCCAGGGATTGAACCCAGGTCTCCCACACGGAAGGCAGGTTCTCTACCCTCTGAGCCACCAGGGAAGCCCCGGTCGTTACACAGATCCGTATGTGATACCGTGACGTAGAGCTACACGCACACATTCACTCAGTGTCAGTTCCCCGGTTTTGAGAAAAACAGCAGCAGCAGGTTTATAGATCCTTCTGCAGTGTATTTGCAACTTCTTGCAAATCTTGTAATTGTTTGAAACTTTCCGTGGATCTATAGTTATTTTAAAATTAAAAAAGTTTTAACAGCAAAAGATCCCTGGAGGTGGAAGCCCAGTTTTGTGGATGGATGTTGGTGAGGGGGGAGTTTGGGGAGAAGAGGCAGAGATGGTAATGATGGAAAAGGAAAGATTGTGAGTGATGTGGACATTTAGGAATATGTTCTAAGTACATGCAAGAGGTGCTTAGCCACATGGATGCTCATACTAAGTGAAATAAGTCAGACAGAGAAAGACAAATACTCTGTATTCTTGTTTATATGTGGAATCTAACAACAAAGTGAACAAATGTATGTAACAAAACAGAGACAGACTCAAAGAAAGAGAGAGGGAACTAGTGATTACCAGAGGGGAGGGATATGATAGGGGTAGGGGGTTAAAAGGTACAAAGTGCAGTTGCTCAGTCATGTCTCACTCTTTGCAACCCCATGGACTGTAGCCCACCAGGCTCCTCCGTCCATGGGATTCTCCAGGCAAGAATACTGGAGTGGGTTGCCATTTCCTTCTCCAGGGGATCTTCCCAACCCAGGTCTCCCACATTGCAGGCAGATGCTTTAACCTCTGAGCCACCAGGAAAGCCCAAAAGGTACAAACTATTATGTATAAAATAAGCTACAAGGAGCTATTGTACAGCACAGGGGATATAGCCATTATTCTGTAATCCCCTTAAATAAAAGTTAATCTTTAAAAATTGTGAATCACTATGTTGTCCACTTGTAACTAGTATAATATTGTAAGCCAACTATACTTCAAAAAAAAAAAACAAAAACCAGTGCTCATTATGACCATAATTCCACATCTTCTTTCAAAGTAAACACCAAATTCTTATGGGTTGTAAGAACAGACTGGGGCCGAAAAAAGGCAAGACTGTTTGTCAATGAAATACAAACCAAAGGACCGTCAGTCACATGTGTCAGGCAATGCCATTGAAGGTGAGAGAGACTGCAGGGTCCCTCTGAACAGCTGAAAAAATTCAAAGCAACAAGAGGTGGTGTGACTCATTCATTGGTCATAGGGGACTGGCATTATGATATTGTGCCATTTGGTTGATGGCATTTTTTTCCTTGGTGGTCCTGGGTTGGCCAAAGGTCCGTTCAGTCTTTTTCCGTAAGGTGGCTCTGGCAGCACTTCGTTGTCTTTAACTTCATTCAAAATAATTTTGTTGCATCATACTATGACAACTGTCACATCATCATGCATTAAAAAAAGAAACCACGATTGGTGAATTTTTATGTAGCCATTTAAATATTGAAGATGGAAGAAAAAAAGAACATTTTCAGCATATGATGCTTTATTATTTAAAGGTAAAAATGCAACTAAACACAAGCAGTCTGTGCAGTGTATAGAGAACGTGCTCTGGCTGATCGAACGTGTTAAAAGTGGTTTGTGAAGTTCTGTGCTGGAGATTTCTCACGGGATGATGCTCCACAGTCAGGTACACCAGTTGAAGTTTATAGCAATCAAATTGAGACATTACTTGAGAACAATCAATATTATACCACGTGGGAGACTGCCAGGGACCAGCCCCCGCAGGATCCAGGGAAATCCGAAGGAGAAACGGCGTCGGTGATTGATTTAGAGAGAGATAAGGAAAGAATGTTGAAGATAAGAAAATAGCGAGAAAGAGGCTGATATTCCTAGATTTACATAGAAAGCCAATAAAACTCCGAGACAAGAAGTTTGCCCTGTTCACGGAGGCCACAGGTGCCCTCCTGGTCTCCCGAGGGAGTGAAGATGCAGAACGTCTTCCCGTTCAGGTCTTAGAAACCCAGGCAGATAAGTGAACGCAGGGAGCCTCTATGCTCCAAGGGATCAGCCTGAAAAAGAGAGGGAGGGGGAGGGAATGATTGACACGGGGAGACCAAGCTGCTTTGGTGAGCGAGGCCCAATAGCTTTATTTTTAAAAGGTACTTTTATACCTTGCCTTATACACAGAGGGAAATGAAAGATGCAAGGTCATACAGAGTCAGCCCAAACATTCCAACAGTTTTGCCCTTATTGAAACCAGGATTTTTTCTGCATACCTTTCCCACAAATGATGTTGTGTACAGTGTCTTCTGGCCTTGGAGGCCTGTGAACATATTATGACCCTCTTTTGATAAAGGCTGCTCAACCAGAAAACCTATTTTCCCTCAAAGTGCTTTTTCTTTATATTTCTAATCTATGTCAGCCTCAGAAAATGGTAAACAGAGTTACATTTTTCACAGAGCAAAGGTGCAGTGAGTTGCAAGAAAGAACCAATTAGCTCAAAGGTCTGATGTGGTTAATTTCAAGGCTATATTTGTCTTTCTTACATTCTCACTATGTTAACTAATGCACTCCCAGGTGCACAGTGGATAAGAGATATGGGAGCTTAGCAACAAGCATTGGCCCTATAATGAAATCCTACACCAGCACTACTCTAATAACTTTCAACTCTTGGAAAGGCTCTATGTTTCAGGCTTCCCATGCCTCTCACAGCTGGGAGGCTGTGAACAGTCATATGCATAGCTGCAAGAGTCTGGATGGACCTGCCAAGCAAGCTAGAATGCTAACAGAGGGGGTTTGATTTGAGACACTCCTTTTATATGCCGGAGACTGTAAACTGGAGCTCTAAGTTAACTGTTTCCAGAGAAAGGTGGTCGGGGATAGCCCCTGTTAATGTCAGAAGCGTTGGTGACAGGCATAATACAATAAGGCACACAGACTCTGGTTTTGGGGTAGATGCCCGAGAAAGCCTAGGGAGCCCCCTCGAGTCCTGAAGCCTTGCTTAACAGTTCTCTTCCACATGACCTTGTCATGGGTGGGATCTCCCGTGCTGGCTCCTGGCAGGAGACAGGCAGCAGGCTCAAAATAGCCAAATCAAGTCTTGATTATCATTCGTATCAGCTTGGTTCTGTTCATCGCTTTGATGTTTGGGTTCCACGTAAATGAAGCAAGGAGAACCTGCTTGACCGTATTTCCACTTGTTCTCTACCTAAAAGTAGTGGAAACTTCCCTTTTTAAAACAAGTTGTGATGGGCGGTGAAAAGTGGATACTGTGTGGTAACGTGGACAGGAGGGATCTGGGTCCCTTCCTCTTCATCTCCATCAGGGAGGGCTCCCCGGCCAGCCCCTCTGCCTGGCACCCACTCCCTGCCCCACCTCCCAGGGCTGCCCTGGAACTCTGTTGTCGTCTTTGTTTTATGCTACTTATGACCATTGGATCTATTTATTTGTCCCTCCACCATGCCACCCCCACCCCGACTAAAAAGGTCCACAAAGCAAGGGATTAACAGATATACACTACCTTATATAAAATAGGTTAACAATAACCCCTGTTGTAAAGCACAGGGAACTATGGCCTTCCCAATGGCTCAGTGGCTAAAGAATCCACCTGCAATGCCAGAGACGGGAGATGTGGGGTTTAGTCCCTGGGTTAGGAAGATCGCTTGGAATAGGAAATACCCACTCCAGTATTCTCGCCTAGGAAATTCCATGGACAGAGGAGCTTGGAGGGCTATCAGTCCATAGGGTCAAAAACAGTTAAACGCAACTGAGCGACTAAGCACACACGTATACAGGGAATTATGTTCAATATCTTGTAATAATCTATCATGGAAAGGATTTTCAAGAGTGTTTATATAAGTGTATAGATTTTTTTTAAAATATATATTTGATTATATTTTAAAGATGTATATATATTTAAAAAGAATATATTTGATTATATGTATTTATGTATATTTTCAAAGACTGTATGTATAGATGTATTTTTAATATTTATTTATTGGGCTGCATCACATCTCAGTTGCAGCACTGGGGCTTAGTTGCTCTGTGGCATGTGGGATCTTAATTTCCGGCCCAGGGATCAAACCAGTTTCCCCTGTATTACAAGGCAGATTCTTAACCACTGGACCACCAGGGAAGTCCCCAAATGTGTATATGTATATATATATATATATTTTTTTTAAAGGATGTGTGTGTGTGTATGTGTGTGTATTTTCATTATATGTATATATACACAGGTATATATAACCAAATCACTTTGCTGGTACCTGAAACTAACAAAATATAACTTCAATTTAAAAAAAAGGGGGGGGAGAAGGAAATGACAACCCACTCCAGTGTTCTTGCCTGGAGAATCCCAGGGACGGAGGAGCCTGATGGGCTGCCATCTACGGGGTTGCACAGAGTCAGACACGACTGAAGCGACTTAGCAGCACCAGCAGCAGCAGACCATGAGAAACGCCAGGCTGGATGAAGCACAAGCTGGAATCAAGGATTGTCGGGAGATATATCAATAACCTCAGATATGCAGGTGACACTACCCTTATGGCAGAAAGTGAAGAAGAACTAAAGGGCCTCATGATGAAAGTGAAAGGACAGTGAAAAAGCTGGTTTAAAACTCAACATTAAAAAAACTAAGAGCATGGCATCTGGTCCCATCACTCCATGGCAAATAGATGGAGAAACAATGGAAATAGTGACAGTCTTTATTTTCCTAGACTCTGTAATCACTGCAGATGGTGACTACAGCCATGATATTAAAAGACACTTGCTACTTGGAAGAAAAGCTATGACCAAACTAAACAGCATATTAAAAAGCAGAGACATTGCTTTGTCAACAAAGGTCCATCTAGTCAAAGATTTGTTTCTCCCCAGTAGTCATGTATGGATGTGAGAGTTGGACTATAAAGAAAGCTAAGCACTAAAGAATTGATCCTTTTCAACTGTGATGTTGGAGAAGACTCTTGAGAATCCCTTGGACTTCAAGGATATCCAGTCAGTCAATCCTCAAGGAAATTAGTCCTGACCATTCATTGGAAGGACTGATGCTGAAGCTGAAGCCCCAATACTTTGGCCTCCTGATGCAAAGAACTGACTCACTGGAAAAAAACCCTGACGCTGGGAAAGATTGAAGGTGGGAGAAAGGGGAACACAGAAGACGAGATGGTTGGATGTCATCACTGACTCAGTGAACATGAGTTTGAGCAAGCTCTGGGGGTTGGTGATGGACAGGGAAGCCTGGCATGCTGCAGTCCATGGGGTCACAAAGAGTTGGACATTGCTGAGCAACTGAACTGAACTGAGTCATTTTGGCCATTATGTCAACTTTCACAGTATTGCAGCAGTATTTTGTTTAAATAATCCTTATTTTATTTAATAAATAGAATAGAAAATCTGGAAACTTGAAAATAAAAACAAAACTTGGAAAGTGATTTCTTTAAGTGAACAACAACAACAAAAAAAAGACCTCCACAGGATGGGACTTGGTCTGTCCATTGCCATATACTCAGATTCCAGAGCAGTGCCTGGCTCTTAATAGGTATTCAGTAAGTATTTGTTGATTGAATGAGCACTTTTTACCGCAGAGAAACTTCCTCAATCACGTTTTGTCTCAGAAGTACCCAGCAGCACTATCTCTTTAAAGGTTTCAGGCTTTGGGAATCTTGAAATGAGAGACAAGAACTTTCTGCTCTGTTACTTTTTTTTTTTTTTTTCCGATAACTTTTTTGTAACAGAAACAGCTTCAATTATTGTCTTGGGATGGGTGGAAGGGAGGAAAAAATTGACAGTTCAGGTTTCAAAAATATTATCCCCACAGCAGCTCTTAATGTTCCATTTTCCCAAGAGAGTCCACAGACTTGTAGGTTTTGAAGTAGAGAATGGTGTTTCTGCAGGAGCCAAAACACTTTCCATGTAGAGCCCTGAGGCCCTGCTCATCACCTTTTCTGTTTTTTTGACCACACCACGTGGCTTGCAGGATCTTAGTTCCCCGACCAGAGGTGAACCTGCAGCCTCCGCAGTGAGAGTGCAGAGTCCCAGCCACTGGATGGCCGTGGAATTTCTCCTGCTCATCACTTGATTTCCTCCCAGCCACCTCTGCTCACTCCTTTGCACCATGTGTGAATCTTTCCAGTTCTCCCAATGACTGCTGCGGCTTCTAAAACTTTCAATCCCCTTTCCTCCTTTCCCCCTCCTCTGCTCAATTTTGTAAACTTTCAATAAATAATTATTTTTAAAACTGCTCTAGTTGAGAGCCCTGGAAGAATCTCAGAATCTATATTCCAAGTTAGATTTTGTGTCACAGTTTGTCAAAATGGTGACAAAACTTAGGATGACCGACTTGTCTGTTTGTCCAGAACTTTCCTGGTTTTAGCTTTGAAAGTTCTGTATCCCAATAAACCTCCCAGTTCCTGCCAACCCTGGATGATCACCATCCTACATCATAATCAGTCAATATCCTGTGTCATTTGAAATATTTGCCTCTTTACTTCAGTAAGATTACAATTTAAGATATCCATTCAAGTATTTATGGAGCATCGCTGTGTGGCAAAGAAGGATGAAGCCCCTTCTCCCACGGGAGAGCTTAAAATCCATGTTGGCAGGAGGGAGAGTAGGACAGGGAGCAGGTAACAGGTAGGTCACATGTGTGTATGTTTCAAATACTTTTCTTTTTTGAAAAAAACTTACTTATTTGGCTGTGATGGGTCTTAGTTGCAGCCCGTAAGTTTCACTAGTTGCAGTGCCCACGCTCTAGATCTCACCAGCTCAAGTAGCTGCAAGGCGAAGGGCTAATGCCTTGCAGCGTGTGGGATAATCCTTCCCCATCCAGAGATTGAACCTGTTTCTCCTGCATTGGAAGGCGATACTCAACCCTGGACTACCCGAAGTCCCTCAGATATTTTTCATGCTGAGATGAAAATAAAAGGCAAGAATGGAACAGAGAGTGCCCGAGTGTTCGGGACTGTGACAAGGATGCGGCTCCTGGGCGGGGACTCAAGCGAGGAGCAGAAGGAAGCCAGGCAGCTGCCTGAACAACGGGAGAGGAGCCCTGAAGCAGGCACCTGTGTGCACACGTGTGTCCCAAACAAAGGGGAAGGTGACAAGAAGCAAAGCGGGGGAATTAGTAGGAGGTGGATCACATGAGGCAAACCAGACAAGACTCGCTGACGGATTGGATGTGGGGTATGAAAAGGGCAGTTAAGAACGGCTCCACAGGTTTTGGCCTGATGGCAGGGCAGATTAAATGTCATTAAGTCAGACAGGGAAGAGTTAAGGAGCAGTTAGTGGGGGCAAGAAGTAAGAATTTGTAGGACAGTTTATTGTCAAATGTCTATGATGATGGACAGGGAGGATGTCCACTATCTGGTTTGATATATGAGACTGGAACTCAAGGAAGATCAGGGCTAGAAATAGAAAAGGAGTCTTCAAACTAGACGTGTCTTTTTTTCTTTTTAAGTTTTTAATTGGAGCATAATTGCTTTGCAGTGCTGTGGTGGTCTCTACCGTACATCAACTCGAATTAGTCATGATTATATATACATAGCCCTTTGAGCCTCCCTCCACACCCCATCCCACCCTTCCAGGTCATCACAGAGTGCCAGGCTGGGAGACCTGGCGTTTAAAAGGGCGTTTAAAACCGGACAAGGTGGAAAAGCCAGTTAGAGGATCAAGGCTGCAGGCACTTTTCCAAGAAGGTTGGTGGGTGGAGGAGAAGCCGGGAACCAGCACAAACACACAAGACAGCTAAGGAGCAGTGAGTAAGGGAGAGCAAGGAAGAAGGAAAACCCACAACATGGACTAACTTAGAAGCCAGTAAAGACAAACTACAGCAAGAAGACAGTGACTGGGTGGGTCAAATGTTACTGGTTGGTCCAAGGAGATAAGGTTGGTCCAGAGTACTGATTATTTTCCTTGGGTTTTCTGAAACTGATTTAAAAATATATATATATCATACACACACACACACACACACACACACACACACACAAAGAGTGATCACAATTTCCCAAACTTGTAACTTTCATCATTTAGAGGTGAATACAAACTTTTTTTTTAGTGAGGAATAACCATCCTTCAGAACAAAATAATAGGAATAAAATCTGGAATAGAGATTACATAGGAAAAAGGAGAATAGAGACTATCTAAATGTTCTCAAGGGACTTAAGGTGTTGAGAAGCTTCAGAATAAAGTTTAAAGGCCAAGCATAAGCTGCTGCTGCTGCTGCTAAGCTGCTTCAGTTGTGTCCGACTCTGTGTGACCCCAGAGACGGCAGCCCACCAGGCTCCCCCATCCCTGGGATTTTCCAGGGAAAAACACAGGAGTGGGTTGCCATTTCCTTCTTCAATACATGAAAGTGAAAAGTGAAAGTGAAGTTGTTCAGTCGTGTCTGACTCTTCTAGACCCCATGGACACTAGCCTACCAGGCTCCTCTGTCCATAGGATTTTCCAGGCAACAGTACTGGAGTGAAGGTTGCCATTGCCTTCTCCGTCTTTGATGTTAATTATTTTCTATTCTCCTTTTATACATTTCTCAGATTTTGCTACAGTGTTGATGTATCATTTTGTAAAGTTTTTAATTTATACAGAGAGCAATTGCCTGGCATTGACAGTTGAGTATGAACCTCAGGAGTTACTCTTGTAAATAAAATATTGCTGATGTCATATTTTCACTTCTCAAGCAGACTTGTAAATTTCTGAGATACAGGTCATCATGTTGTAATGGCAGTTGCATTGCTCATTAGCTAGGTTAAGGGATTGTCGGTGGTTTTTTCACTTTGGCCCCTAGCACAAATGCGTTAGTTGCTCAGTCCTGTCCGACTCTGACCCCACGGACGTAGCCCACGAGGCTCCTCTGTCCATGGGATTCTCCGGGCAAGAATACTGGAGTGGGTTGCCATTTCCTTCTCCACCTAGCACAAATGGAGGGGAATAAAACATAAAATATCCTTGGACACTGGTTGGCATATCTGCTAACGAGTCTGGTGTGGGAGGCTTTCCCGGGATCCGAGGGTTTTGGTCCAGGCTCCCGCAGGAGGCTTACCGGAGCCCTCTGCAGTGCAGGCTCACACAAGCATCCGACAGTAAGTGACGCTGGTGTTGCCCCTACTCACACGTAAAGCACGTGATGCATTCGGTAACTCATCATTATTCACAGATGGTGTGTATCCTACCCACACCCCATCATCTTACATAACCCCATCATCTGAAGTTTTGACTTAAGAATCAAAACCCGACTTCCCCTCCTAGGGAGAGGATTGCAGAGAAATGTACCGGGAAGACAGGTCCAACGCCTTACGTCAGGAATCCAGGTCTTCCCAGAAAAACCCCACTGGCTTGTAATGCCGAGGCACCCAGATCCCCACCTCCACACCGAAGCTCCGCTCGGGCTTCCTTCTCGTCCGGCTCACTCCAGGTTCCTTTTACTGGCTCGCGGTGCAAGCCCCGCCCCTGGCCCCGCCCCTAACCACGCCCCCACCCATAGGGCTCCGATGCTGCCTCTAGTCCCGCCCTGGTACCGCCCCCAGCTCATGACGTCACTCAGGCGCCGCGCGACGCGCCCCCTGTCAGAGGCGGCCATTGTTCAGCCGGTCGCGGTGGCTTTGCCGCCGCTGGGCTGGTCCTGCTCCCTCGGCGAGTCCCGGCGTCTCCTCAGAGCTGGGAGAGGGGGCTGTGCTGTCCTGGGCAGTGAGCTCTCCGTGGGCCTCGGGCGCGGGCCGCCATGAGCAAACGGAAGGCGCCGCAGGAGACTCTCAACGGGGGTATCACCGACATGCTCACAGGTTAGTCCGGCGGGCGCCGCGGTCTTTCTCCTTTGCTGCCTCCCCGCCGCCTTCCCTTCCTTCCCTGCCGTCCTGACAGCCGAGGAGGAGTCGGCCGCTCGCAGCGCCGGGTCTTCGGTGCCGGCCTTCGCTCCGCCGCCGGCGGCCGGTTGTTAGCGCTGCTGGGGACCCTCGAGTGCGCTTGGGCTGCCTGACCTGGTGTGCCCGCGGGGGATCACTGGTGCCTTAAGAGTTTGTTAATGCCTCCTTCTAGGAAACTCGGTTCTTGTTTGTTTACTCGTGGCTCTTGTTCACCCAGACCTCTTGTTGCCTTTTCAGAACTCGCAAACTTTGAGAAGAACGTGAACCAGGCTATCCACAAATACAATGCCTACAGGTGGGACGGTGCAAGCGTTCTCTGGTAGCATGCGTTCTGGGATGTGTGGCAGTTGACGGGGCTGAGGGTCCCCGTGGATATTTGAAACATCTGCAGGAGAAAAGAAAAAAAAAAAAAAAAAGCAAGAACTGAGGGTATTGACTCTGGTGGCACCTTCCTGCGATATTTCTGGGAGAGCTCTGTAGGATCCGTTTTGATTGGTTCCCAGTTCTGATTGAAAATAGGTTAATAGGTACTTTTCCCCATCAACAAATGTAAATTACTGAAAATGTAGTTTGATTTCAGGCCCTGATGAAAGACAGTGAGGCCTGTGTTGTGAAATGGATGTGGACCAAGGGAATGTGTTCCATCTGGTTGGTCAGTGGGTGTTCTGTCGCGTTTTGGATCCCATCCTTGTCCATTTCACCAGGGCCCTTATCCCAGCCATTAACGCCCCATCCATCTGCTTCTGCACCCTTAACCTGGAAGCATGTCCAGTCCCTCAACTCTTAAGAGCAGCAAAGCAGTCTTCTTCACTTTCCTCAGCCCTTGAGCTAGCTAGCACCTTTCTCTTTTCTCCACTTTACAGTTAACCTTAAAGAATCTGTGTTCCTTGTCTGGTTTTCTGCGTCCCCAGCCATTCTTTATCTCATTGCACCGTAATTTCCTGCCGTTTCACCCACATCGCATCTTACTGAACTCTCGGTGATGTTCACCTTGACTTCCACAATGGCGCAACTTTCTGTTCTTTCTTACCTTTTAATGCCCTTAGCCCTTTATTCTCACTTCTGTAGTTTGCAGTCTTACCGTTCTTGGCTTTGAATACCAGTCCGTAACTCCAAATCTGTTGTTCGCAGAAATTTTCTCCAGGTTTTCAAGCCTATGTTACCTTTGTCTCTTCCCTTTCAAAGCTAAACTCATCTTCCTTCTTTCCTTCTCACTCAACATAACTAAAAACTGTTTACACTCCCTTTCTTTACCTCTTGTGAATTTCTAGATAAAGTAATTATACTGTAGTCCACACATTTGATGATCTGATAATTAGGTATCCAACCCTATATTCTGTTTGAGTCTTAGCAGGTTCAGAATGGAGGTGTTTGGTCTTGAAGGAGCCCCAAGTGAAAGATAAGTGAGAGAAGGAACAATCTAGAGAAAGGAAATAAAGTGAGCCAGGGCATTGAGACGTGAGGGGTATTTCATTTTGTAGGGAGTCAGTAATTCAGTTTGTTTACAGGATATGTCTGAGTGGGAAATAAGTCTGGAAAAGCAGGTGATGCCTTACACCCCTGAAGGCTCCTCCCCACCCCTCAGTTCCCATACATATTTCTTTTGATGTGGCCAAAGTATTCTCTTGAAAAATAGTTATCTGATCTTGTCATTCTCCCACATTAAATAATTAAATATTTTCTCTTTCCTTTGATAAAGCCCTAAAGCGTCATGCATACAAAAGGCCTTCCATGATTTAACCCTTCTTCCCTTTCAGGCTTTGTGTCATAGGGCCAGTTATGTGGAACTACTTGTCTTTGCTGAAACAATTTCATCCACAGATTGTGCTCAACCTACCTTTCCAGTCTCATTATCAGTAATATGCTAGTAGAAAAGTCAGAAGTAATCTAGGTCTAAAGGTTACATGTGCTAGAATAGAGTGAAAAACGAAGGTCCAAAGACTATGCAGTATTTATGCTTCAGACTTAGAAGCGCTGCTCTGTATGGGCATCAGTGCTTATCTACATTTAGCATTGAAATTATAGACAGGATACCATCAGAGAGCTCCCAGGGTGGACCCAGTCTGTCACCCAATTACTGAACGGGGTGTGTGTAGAGATGGCAAGGATCCCAAGTCAGTGCTTTAAGTGGAACTGAAACGAGAGCAGTGAAAAAACAACTGGTACCTGGACACGGGGATACAGCTTTAAGCCATGAATTTAAAAATAACCATCCATAAGCCAGTTTAGTATGTACTACATATGAATATTAGTTTGAATATTACTAGCTGCACATTTTTTATGAAAGATTATTATGAACAGTTTCTAAAAACTAGCTATTTTAAAGGCTTCCCTGGTGGCTCAGCTGGTAAAGAAACCACCTGCTATGCGGGAGACCTGGGTTTGATCCCTGGGTTGGGAAGATCCCCTGGAGAAGGGAGAGGCTACCCACTCCAGTTTTCTGGCCTAGAGAATTTCATGGACTGTATAGTCCATGGGGTTGCAAAGAGTGGGACACAACTGAGTGACTTTGATTTCGCCTCACCTCTGGTGGCTCAGACAGTAAAGAATCTGCCTGCAATGTGGGAGACCTGGGTTCGATACCTGGGTTGAGAAGATCGCCTGGAACAGGGCATGGCAACCCACTCCAGTATTCTTGCCTGGAGAATCCCCATGGACAGAGGAGCCTGGCGGACTACAGTCCATGGGGTCGCAAAGAGTTGGACACAACTGAGTGACTTTACACACGGCGTATAAATGTATATATGTGTGTATAGAGTCAGATACGACGGAGCAACTAAGCACAGGACAGCACAGATATTTTAAAAAGGCTCAGTGACATTTTCCACTTAATCCCCAAAAGGAAAGACTGCTGGCTTCCTAGATCACCCTAGTTTTACATATACGATTAAATTTGTGTTATTCTCAAGTGTGAGGATCTTCAGGATACTTCCTTCTGAAAGTTAGAGATGTGGATGATCTGTCAGCTCGTTGAGCTTTTTAAGTTCTGCACAGATGTGGGAAATTAGTTATCTTGGTGAAATTTAAGCTGCTTATTTGCTTGTATGTATAAGAAAAATTAACTGCCTCACTGGATTTCTAATTGGTTTTCCTTTTTTCCCCCCTTATAGAAAAGCAGCATCTGTGATAGCAAAGTACCCACACAAAATAAAGAGTGGAGCGGAAGCTAAGAAACTGGTAAGTTTAGTGAGCAAGTTGATTGAAGAGTTCACACATGTACCAGTTTGGTGGTTTCCCACAAAACGAAATTTGCCTCTTGACCCAAACAGGCAAATTTCAGTGCTTTCTTGGAATAATATTAATGCTATCTCCAGCATACTTTTTCACATTCTGAGTGTGTTTATTGGAGAAGAGGGTGGGTTAAAAAGTTTTTTTAATATATGTAATTACAGTTTACTTTTGCCATGTATGCGTGTGTTCATGTTCACATTGATTTTCAGCTTGAGAGTTGGTCCTTAAGAAGAGTGTGGTGACAGATTGGTGCCAGCGCATCTGCTCGTTTGCTATTCCTTCTGATGCCCACGTATAGGGATGTCTGTGAGTTAGAGTTACTCTTCCCAAGGAGATCTTACTTACTAATAATAAGCTCATGATTAAGCCCCTTTGCATAGTATGACATTTAGCCCTGTTCTCTGTAATTTCCATGAAACCCTGTAAGCTGGTAGTGTCACAGTTTCTAGAGGTTTACCTGCATCTCTTGGTAATTTGCATTAACATCACTCGCTAACAGTATCTTAGGGAAGTCTTCGTATTGATAAAAGATTGTAAGTTCCTCAATATTAAGGACCATATCTTATGCATTTGTTGTTAAAAATGCCAAACTGACATGACTTTTTGAGAAGTCGAGGTTCTGATAGTTGCCACCTTCTTTTATTCTTTACCTACCTGTGTAGGTCTCACGAGAGCCCTCTAGAATTTAGGTATTAGTATCTGACTGTCCTTAATTTTCTCATGAGAGCCTGTAGAGTGTGACCTATAACTGCTCTTCTGTTTTCACTTTTCAGAGTTACGATATTAGCATCAGTCTTATGCATCTTATGGTCGAGTGACAGACCCACATTAATTACGTGTCACATGTTCACCTTTTGTGTATTACTCACAAGTTACGCTCGGGGGTTTTAAGTCCTTTGTGCCGCTAACCATTCTCAACTTCAGTAAATCCTCCCCACAGAGACTAGCCTAACACGTTTTAAATACCTTGGACTTTAATTCTGAGTTTCTCTCTGACTCAGTTTTACCACTTGTGCTTTCCTTTTATCACTTTGAATTTCTTTCTTTATGGTAATTGCAGATAGCCTGCTCATTTGTTGGAGGCAAACTTTTGACAAGTTCTGACGGATCTCATCTCAAATCTGAGCTCATGGTATATCTCTAACAGAAATGTAGAAATATCCAAAATTCCTTTTGCATAAGACTGGATTTTCACTGTTAATTTAAAAAGCACAGACCTACTCTCTGGCGCATGTGAGTGCTTCTCAGTAATCTAGAAACTTGAAATTTCCAGAATGAGAGTTTTGCCTTTTGTTGCTTAATGTTAGGTTTAGAAAGTAGCTTAGGCCAAAATTGCTTCAGATCTGTATGTATCTTTTGCTTTAGGAGATGAGAAACGCAAGCAGTTTCCCCTTTTTGTTCTGCTTCTTTTATTCACTCCTACCTATATTTGCTATTTTCAGAGCTTGACTATGCATTCAGTGGTCTTCGGACACTTATTTAAACATTAAATCAGTTAAGAATATAGAAGGGTGAATTTCAGGCTAAGAGTAGGAAATAATTGGCACATGTTATATTTGTTGAACACTTAACTAAAAAGGACCAATAAACGTGAAGAAAAGTTCAATGTCACTAGTACATCAAAGTTGCAAATTCAATTATATAGTGCCCACCAAATTAGCAAATACACAGTGTGGACAACAATGTGCGGAGAAAGACACTCATTTATTGCTGATCGAAGTGTTGGTTATTTATAGCTTTTCTGAAGGATAATGAGGCAGAATGTTGGCAAAATGTGTGTGTGTTTTGTCCCAGCAGTTCCACTCTGAGCAGTTCATCCTGAGGAAACCAGTAGAGAGATATTTATACAAGGATTCACTAGCTCATAAATTTTGAGCATCTGTATGCCAGGTATTCATCCAGGTGCTAGAGATAAAGCAGTGAAAAGATAGAATCTCTGCTGTCTTTAGAGCTTATATTCTAGAGCAGTGCTGTGCAGTATATATTTACTGAACGTGAGTCACATTTAACTAGTGAGCTTTCATTGCTGTTGAGTCGGTAAGTCATGTCCAACTCTTTGTGACCCCATAGACTGTAGCCCACCAGGCTCCTTTCCCCATGGAATTTTCCAGGCGAGAATACTGGAGTAGATTGCCATTTCCTTCTCTAGGGGATCTTCCCAACTCAGGAATTGAACTTGCGACTCCTGCATTGGCAGGCAGATTCTTTGCCACTGTGCCACCAGGGAAGCCCAGTGAGCTCTTAAAATGTGGCTAATATGACTGAGGAATTTATAATTTTGATTAATGTGCACTTAGGTAGTCACATGGAGCTGGTCACTGTCACACTGGCCTGTGCAG
Organism: Capra hircus; assembly: GCF_001704415.2. Classification (NCBI taxonomy): domain Eukaryota; kingdom Metazoa; phylum Chordata; class Mammalia; order Artiodactyla; family Bovidae; genus Capra; species Capra hircus. The sequence continues at coordinate 8,417,006 of NC_030834.1, read as the reverse complement.
TTTACAGCACTGGTTCTCAAAGTGTGGTACCCAGACCAGCAGCCTCTGCATTGCCTGGGAACTGGTTAGAAATGCAGTGTGTTGCATCAGAAACTCTAGGGCAGGACATGGCATGCTGTGTTTTAACACCGTCCCCAGGTTGTGCTGGGGTATGCAGAAGCTTGAGAAAGCTTCCTCTGTTCCAGAGGAAGTCCACAACAGCATTGTTACAATATCAGAAATTGGAACCGTCCAAATGTTCTGCTATAAGTAAATTATGATACGTTCATACAGTGAAACACTATGAAGTCATTAAAGTGGTTGTAGTTATATTTATTTATTGGTACGTGAATTTGTTCATGATGTAGTTTTAAGTCAAAGCACTTTACAAAGCAGTGTGATTCTATTTTTGTAAGAAAAATGTAGGTATATATATACACACATATATATACGCTTGTATATATACATACACAGGTAACTTTGCATGTCTGTGTATGTGTATGTATGTGTATATACTGATTGCAAAAAAGTCAGCATATAGCAGATGTTAAGTGGCAAGATTATAGTTTATTTTAATTTTCAGTGATGAAATTAACAAATGATGCTAATATTTTTCTTTATTCAGCTCTGTAGTTTCTAATTTTTCTACAACAAAAGTTAATTTTTTAAAAAGCAAGAGTCATTTAAAATTGTCTTATTAGGGCTTTTCATTTGGCAATCATTTAAGCATTTTGTCTTTGGGAGAATATATTGTTTTACTGGTGCTCAGTTACCTGTGTCCTTTGGACAATGATCATGTAATGGTCATTGTTTTTTCATTTCTCATTTTTTACTTTATCTTCTAGTGATTTGGTAAGCATTATATTTATGTGACTTTTGTATTTTTTATTTTCTATGTAGCCTGGAGTAGGAACAAAAATTGCTGAAAAAATTGATGAGTTTTTAGCTACTGGAAAATTGCGTAAACTGGAAAAGGTAAAATTTTTACTTATTTGTTTATTTGATAATTAGGACAGCTATCATGTAGCACCACTGCAGAGTAGGTGATATCATTCCCCTCCATGAGACTCAGTAGGTTAAGGAAGGAGCAGTTTATGGCTCTCTAAGTGTCCTGTATTTTAAATTTTAAATATCACTCCTCTAAAATGTTCACTTATTTTATGTGACATTTAAGAGACTGTTAGCCTCTGTAATAGGATTATTTCTTTATTTTCATTACCAGTTAGAAGGGAGATATAAACTTAAACTAAGTGATTGTTATCTTTCAGAGTTTTTATCCTTAAATCCTCCCAAGCAGTTTTTATGGTTTTATTTTATTCTGATGATAGTAATTGTATCACTTCTGGACTTTTATGAATAAGCCTTTAAAAAATATTGGATGAATGAGAAATGAGCCATCTTCATCTGCTTTCTTACTCACTTGTAACCCCTGAGGTTATACATGAATACTTCTGCATGGGTTATCCAGGCAAATGTAATGGCCCTTAATAAGTCTCTTAGCAGACTAGTGTATTTCTAGTAAGTGTTTGAGTCTTCAAAGCGTTCCTAAATCATTGTTAGACTTTTTTTTTTTTTCCCTTAAAGATTCGGCAGGATGATACGAGTTCATCGATCAATTTCCTGACTCGAGTTAGTGGCATTGGGTAAGAATTCTTTTTTAAGCAGATAGGGTTGGTTTAATTTTTTGTGTGTCAGCCGAACTAAAGAAGTCGCTGTTTCCCTTTAAAATCTGTGTCTTTCCATCTCTGTGCCTCTGCCCACGTACTTCGCTCTTCCATACTTCAGATGTTTGAAGCTGGTTCTTCAGTTGCTGGCTCGACTCTAAGAGTGCCATTCAAGGCACCTGTCAGCTCCCTGATGAATCCAGTTTCTAGCTGAGTCCCCAGCCAGAAATACTCTTTCCTTCCTCTGAGCTCTGTTAGCACTTGTTCTGTGGGCGTATTATCACTCCCTCCAAATTATGTCTCTTCTGCCTCTCTGGTCATATTTATCTTAAACATTTAAAATGCCTTTTTTTTTCCCCCCTAAAGCACAGTGCATATGAGTTTGGAACAAGAAGTCAAGTATTTCTTAATGGAGGCACCTTTATCTTAAATTTGATACTCAATAGAGTAAAGATTAACACCAAAATGTTAGGACTACAGCACTTTACTTAACTATTGTCTTGATAGATTGAGGCATAGGTATATGATGATCGTTTCTTAATGGCAACATTTTTGATAAAAGTTATTTTAAAATATTTTAAATTCTTAAACCTAGTATATAGAAAAGGAGCATAACTCTTTGGGGCCCCAAAACAATTATCAATATAAAATGTTAACATTTGTTTTACAGAGCGTCTGTTACATTGTTCTCTTTCCAGGCAAGAAAGCTGAGTACAGAAACTGAGATGGCTGTGGCAGGGTCAGAATCAGGGCCCAGGCCTCTGAGCTTTCAATTCAGATACATTATGCCTGTGCCGTGTTGCCTTTCCAATGTGATTATCGGGTTCTGTACCTCACAGTTTCTGTACCAAGGCTCTTTGTCATTAAAATCTCAGTTTGTTTATCATCTGAGAGGCCTTCCCTCATCACCCAATCTAAAGAAGACCAGCCACTCTGTCATAGTACCCTGTTCTAATTCATCTACCTGGTATTTTCTTTGTTTATGTTTCTATTTATTGTCTCTCTCTACCCACTGGAGTGTCAGTAGGTAAGAGCAGGGCCCTTATTTGTCTTATTCCTGCAGTAGTTTCAGCACCTAGAGGAGTGAAGTCACTCAGTCGTGTCCGACTCTTTGCGATCTGACCCATAATGAGCTCTTATTAAATCTCATTTGCAAGAATGAATAGTTTTCAAGGGCCTGTAAGTCTGGTTTATGGGTAAAGTACATAGGCATTATGACATCTAGCTGCTTGGACGTCTTCTTCATGTCTAAGTTCATGACTCTCTTCCTAGATGAAGGCTTCAAGGATTTGAACATTACCAAAGTAACCGCTTTGGGCTTTGGGGCTTCCCTAGTAGCTCAGTTGGTAAAGAATCTGCCTGCAGTGCAGGAGACTCCAATTCAATTCCTGGTTTGGGAAGATCCCCTGGAGAAGGATAGGCTACCTACTCCAGTATTCTTGGGCTTCCCTGGTGGCTCAGCTGGTAAAAAATCCGCCTACAATGCGGGAAACCTGGGTTGGGAAGATCCCCTGGAGAAGAGAATGGCTACCCACCCCAGTATTCTGACCTGGAGGATTCCACGGACTGTATAGTCCACAGGGTCGCCAAGAGGTGGACACGACTGAGCGACTTTCACAAAGTAACCACACAATAGTTTAGCAGCTCTTTTTTAGCTCACCAGTAACTTCTATGTTTGACAAGAGACAGCATTACTGGTTATTTGTTATAAGGATCCTGAGTTTCACTTGATATTGAGATGGTGTTTTTCTTTCTTTGTAGTCCATCTGCTGCAAGGAAGTTTGTAGATGAAGGAATTAAGACATTAGAAGGTGAGTCTGAACAGCTGGTCACTAATTTCAGGTCAGATATGGTCCTGAAGGACCGGTGATGCTCTAACAAACTGAAACTTGAAAAAAACCTTTCTCAATTAGTAGACACGAATGATGTGCATGCTGGATCCTCAGTCCTGTCTGACTCTGCAGCCTCATGCACTGCAGCCTGCCAGGTCCCTCTGTCCATGGAATTTTCCAGGCAAGAATACTGGAGTAGGTTGTCATTTCCTACTGCAGGGAGATATGAATGATAAGGTTTTCTTTTTAACTATACAGTAAAGAATAGATGTAAAGTGTAGTTTATATTCCCCTTTTAACTGTGTTTTGTTCTATAATTCAGAAGAAAATCAAGAAGAGCAAGGGGAAGCATCTTGGTTTAAAGATGGTAACTTCACTTGCAGATTTTTAGATGATTTTAATTGCTTTTGTTTCTTTAGTAAAATTTTAGACCATTGAAATCCTGTACATTCAGCCTTTAAGCCAAGTCATGTATATTGAGAAAAATTCTGTTAAGGGGCCTGCAATTCTTATTGAAGGAATTTTTGCTTTCAAAGAAGTGATAAAAATAGAAGTCAAGAAATTCTAAGACATTTTCCTTAAACCTAATATAGCAATCTTTTAAACATAATCTGTCTCTTCATGCTTTCAAGGGTATGTACGATATTGATTCATTACAGCCCATCTGTGGCATTTGGGGATTAACATTTGTGGGCTCAACTATTTATAAGCAACCCTAATGATGAGGTGGACAGAGATTTTGGGAGACTGTCCTGGGATTGCATCCAGCTTCCACCAATTTCTTAGAATAGATGACTATGAAGCTCCAGGTTCCCAGCTACAAAATAGTTTCATAGTATCTCATGTGATTTAATGCAGTAATGTCTGTAAAAACTTAGCAAAGTGCTTGGTACCTAAAAATAATGACTGGCTCTTAAAAGGTATGACTAATTAGTCATAGTATTAAGTTAAGAATTTGTGTGAATCTCATAGCTAAGAGTGAACTTGTTCTATACCTGCATCTCATGGAGGGTTAGTGCTTTTCTGCGTGTGGCATATATCATTTATCTGAACAAAATATTGGTTAAGGAGGCCAAGAGTTTGTTCCTCAGAGGTATTCAGTTGCGTCACTTGGGAGCGTCAAGGATCTACAGTGATGGTTTTAGATTATTTCACTGTTCACAGATACTTAATGTAATAGCTGTTGGATCTCTCTATATATGTATAACAAACTCAATATTTCTGTTGCATTTTCAGTCATATACTTAATTTTCTGTGTGCACAAAACTATGATAAATGTTACATGCTCAATGTGTCATAAAGGTGCTTATCTTTCTCTGTTTTGTATCTCCAGAGAGAATTTGTGAACATCAGGTGGCCATTTTGTTGTTGTTCAGCTGGTAAGCTATGTCCGACTCTTTGTGACCTCGTGTGTTGTAGCCCCCTGGGCTCCTCTGTCCATGGGATTTCACAGGCAAGAATACTGGAGTGGGTAGCCATTCCAAGATCTCCAGGAGATCTTCCGGGCTCAGGGGTTGAACCCCCGTTTCCTGCATTGGCAGTCAGATTCTTTACCACTGAGCCCCCAGGAAAGCCCAGGAGCGACCATAGGCATTGCTTCTGAATCATACTTATCCTCTCATTTCTTTAACAAGGCTCATGCCTGTGCTCATACCCACGAAGGGACCATCCAGGTGGATCTGAGTCACTTTCAGTTTAAGACATGACAGTTTTTCTGATGAAAAAATGACAATAATACCGCTCCTTTCAACAGAATTTTTAGCACAGTGGCTGCACAAATCAGTACACAAAGAGTATTAACTCACTGAAAGAGTGAATGAGCAAATGAACAGTATGAATGAATTTCTGTGGCTGCTGTTAATTATAAATTAAGCAATATAAGTCCTTAGAAGGGTGGTGGCCACCACTGGTGACTTAGCAGTAAAGAATCCACCTGCCAATGCAGGAGACATGGGTTCAATTCCTGGTCCAGGAAGATTCCCTGGAGGAAGAAATGGCAACCCACTCCAGTATTCTTGCCAGGAAAACCCTCGAAAAGAGTTGGACCCAGCTTAGCGACTGGACAACAATGGAAGGTCCTTACAAGGCTGCTTTTTGCTGTACTCAGTGAAAGTTTGTATGATCTTGGCATGTTTTATGTACTGTTTTGTATAACTATAATTGAGATTTTGACTCAGTAAATAAAAATGATTATGAAATCAACTGTTAGGTTTTACTACATTGACTTGAAGTCACCTTTATCAAGTCCTTAGTATCTGAAAGTTTTTTTCATTGTCTTTTCAAAGTAATTCCAGTGTTTCTCTAGGTAGTCCTTTGAAGAAAGGATCACTGAATTTAGCATTTTTTCCCCCAAAATTGGAAAATGTTTTTTTCCCCAGAAATTAGCACCTTAACTTTATTTATCTTCTATACAGATCTCAGAAAGAATGAAGATAAATTGAACCATCATCAACGAATTGGGCTAAAGTAAGATAGCAAATTTTCTTTTGACGCTTGAAGTGTAAAAGTAAAAACATTTATAGCCATTCATCTGTACCCCATAAGTCTTCAGACTTAGCTAAACACAAATCATTTTACTGTTCAGAAACGTTAAGGTTGTTGCATACTCCTGTAGAGGGTATCCTTGTATTCATTCACACGTGTGTGTGTGTGTGTGTGTGTGTGTGTGTGTGTGTGTGTGTGGTTCCCTCATTCTCTTGACTTTGGCTGAGAGCTTCCCCCTAAAATACACAGAATGGGGGGTGTCAGTCAGTCAGGGTGTTTGTTTCTTGCATGCAGTGTTGCAAGCACTGCACTCAGCAGAGGTTAGTGTACAAACAGCTTCAGTGTAGCTCTCAAGAATTTTAGTCTCCCTGAGAAGATGGGCCATGACTATGAAACACTTAATTGTTTAAAAAAGGAATAGGAAAAATACCCCAAACACCTAAATAACAGAATAGGAATAACTAGTAGACATGTCATCTGTCAGCATGGGTAATTTCTTTGTCAAGTGTGAAATACAGAACCCCCCCTTTCTAACTATTTATAGCACATAGTACATTAGCCATCTCTACCCTAAGCTTGTATCTGCTCTGATCTTGTATTGTCTTGTGGGCCATTCAGTCCTAATAACTTTCTGAACTTGCCTGATGATGCCTTAGCACAATATTTGAAAATTTATCCTGACCTTCCAAAACTTCAGATCAGTGAGACATCAGGATGGTGTGGTTCCCACTCTCCTTGCACGTGCAGTAAATGGACATCTTCTGAAGAACTTGCTTGTTGTGAGAATTGGTTTTGAACAGTTTGTTTATCATTCTTGGATGTTACTTAATAAAGAATCTGCCTGCCAGTGCAGGAGAAGTGGGTTTGATCCCTGGTCTGGAAAGATCTCCTGGAGAAGGAGTTGGTAACCCACTCAGTTGGAATGCCAACTCATTCAGTTATTTTTGCCTGGAAAATCCCATGGACAGATGAGCCTGGGGTCCATGAGGTTGCAAAGAGTCGGACACAACTTAGTGACTGAACAACAATGTTTTAATAACATTATTGAAATATCATTTCATATACCATATACTTTACCGATTTAAAGGTATCAGTCAATGAGTTTTTGAAGTATATTCCCAGAGTTGTACAACCATCACTATAGTCAATTTTAGAGCATTTTTATTATCCCCAGAAAAGCCCAAACCCATTAGTGGTCACTCCCCATTTCTCCCTAGCTGCCCTTCCTTCCCCCAGCCCCTGGAACCACTGTTCCACTTTCTGTGTCTAATAGATTTGGCTATTCTGGATATTTCATGTAAATGAAATAATATAATATTTGGCCTTTTGTGACTGACTTTCACTTAGCATAATGTTGTCTCAGTTTATCCATATTATAGGATCATATTTTAAAATATTTATACAAGTATTTTTCAGGATTTAAAAGCAGTAAATTGCAATCCCTGAATTTGCTGGTACAGAGCTGTCTAACTTGAATCCATACTAAAATATATGTATTTACTCTTGAAATGTGAAGCTTATTTAAAATGAATTTGAATGGAATATCTGCAATATGAGTAAGTGTGACACTTCCGGGTTTTGATCCAAGTTAAGGAGTAAACCTTTCCTCACACTGCCTCCCCCCACCCCTCGCAATTTTACTCTTAATGAATTTTTGTCTTGATTTTTTAAATATCTGCTTGTATAAAGATGCCCAGTAAGGTAAACAATTTAATGTTAAGATTTAAATTTTACAAAAAATCTTTTGTCTACTTATTCTGTCTTTATAGATATTTTGAGGACTTTGAGAAAAGAATTCCTCGTGAAGAAATGTTGCAAATGCAAGTAAGAGTGCCCTGAATTATATTCTTTAATTAGAATTGAGAATGTCACTTGGTGAAAAGCCATTTTTAGAATACTAACTTAATTTTTCTTCTATTAGGATATTGTACTAAGTGAAGTTAAAAAAGTGGATTCTGAATACATTGCTACAGTCTGTGGCAGTTTCAGAAGAGGTAACATACTTCCTAATCTTAGGTTATTTATGCCTTGATGTTAAAATTGGCTAATGCATGCAAAAAACATGGATTAAAAAGATGTAACCTGTGTTACTTCATAGGTTTGCTAAGACCTTGTAGTATTAACTAAGTTTATGAGTAAATTAGAGGAATATATGAGTAAATTTGGAGAAGGCAGTGGCACCCCACTCTAGTACTCTTGCCTGGAAAATCCCCCAGATGGAGGAGCCTGGTGGGCTGCAGTCCATGGGGTCGCTAAGAGTCAGACACAACTGAGTGACTTCACTTTCACTTTTCACTTTGACGCATTGGAGAAGGAAATGGCAACCCACTCCGGTGTTCTTGCCTGGAGAATCCCAGGGACAGGGGGAGCCTGGTGGGCTGCCATCTCTGGGGTCGCATAGAGTCGGACACGACTGAAGCGACTTAGCAGCAGCAGCAGCATGAGTAAATTAGAGGAAGTTCATCCTGATTTTATGATAGGATGGGTTTTTTTCCTGCTGTTTTGGTTTCTGGGCTGCGTTGGGTCTTCATTGCTGCACATGGCTTTCACTAGTTGCAGTGAGTGGCAGCCACTCCCAGTGGTGAGCAGGCTTCTTGTTGCGGTGGTTTCTCTTGTCCCAGAGCACAGGCTCTAGGCATGCAGGCTCAGTGGTTGTAGCACACAGGCTAAGTTGTTCTACGGCCTGTGGGATCTTCCCAGACCAGGATCAAACCCATGTCTCTTGCATTGGCAGGCGAACTCTTAACCACTGGACCACTAGGGAAGTAAGTCCAGCATGGGCTTTTTTGATGACCAGTTTTAATAAAATTTATAACATAATTTTATTATTATAAAGAACCTGCCTGCCAGTGCAAGAGACATAAGAAACACGGGTTTGATCCCCGGGTCAGGAAGATCCCCTGGAGGAGGGCATGGCAATCCACTCTAGTATTCTTTTCTGGAGAATCCCATGGACAGAGAAGGGCAGGCTACATACAGTCCATAGGGTCACAAGGAGTCGGACACAACTGAAGTGACTTAGCACTCACATAACATAATTTTAGGTGTATTAAATACTAGTAGTTGTTGTCTGGCCAGATGCTAGTGAAGCTGTGGGCAGGTTTTTTGCTTCTTGTTTTACTTTAATTTTCAAAGTTTTCTATAATGAGTTAAATTTTAATGTCTCAGGAACACCAGTTTAAAACCAGAACAGCCAGGTTCTTTACATCTTGATTTACTATGTGAATATGAGCAAAGTAAGAACCACTCAATCCAAAATTTTGGAAGGGTAACCTAAAATTTGAAATTGTTATTTTTGATCAGTGTGTCTTAACTCACTGTGACCCCATGGACTGTAGCACATCAGGCTTCCCTGTCCTTCACCATCTCCTGGCGCTTGCTCAAACTCACGTTCGTTGAATTTGGTGATGCCATCCAACTATCTCATCCTCTATCCCCTTCTCCTCCTGCCCTAGATATTTCCCAGCATCAGGATCTTCTCTAATGAGTCCGCTCTTCACATCAGGTGGCCAAAGTATTGGAGCTTCAGCTTCAGCATCAGTCTTTCCAATGAATATTCAGGACTAATTTCCTTTAAGATTGACTGGTTTGATCTCCTTGCAGTCCAAGGGATTCTCAGGAGTCTTTTCGAACACCATGGTTCAAAAGCATCAATTCTTTGGTGCCCAGCCTTCTTTATGATCCAACCTAGTTTACCCCTATTATCTTACAAAGTTGAGAAAGAAAAACTTTATATAAACTTTGGAATAGATGTCCGACTAAATCCATGGCCACCTCTGAGTTCTGGTTAGGAAGTGGTAATAGGCTGTCAGGAATTCCCTGGGAAGCTGCTCAGATAGTCTAGGATTCTTATCTATGACACCATAATAGTAATGGTTAACAATATTCTTTAAATGAATGCATTAGTAAGAATTGAAGGCGCAGAGTGAGTGAGCCGGCCGCTCCGGGGGGGCGGGGGGAGCAGCGCCGCGGCCGCCGCCTCCGCCGCCGGGACCAGGGGGTAGGGGGGTGGACACGTCTCGATGCCGGGGGAGACAGAAAAGCCGCGACCCCCGGAGCGGCAGGACCAGGGAGGGGGGCCGGCGGCGGCGGAGCCCCAGCCACAGCCCTCTGAGGCGGCGGCGGCGGCGCCGCCCGCGGGGGCCCCCCAGCAGCCGCGTGCTGAGGGGAGGCCGGGATCGGGGCCGCGCCGGCGCGGCCGCCGCCGCCGTGTCCCATCGGAGGAAGGCCGAGTACCCGCGCCGGCGGAGGAGCAGCCCCAGCGCCAGGCCCGCCGACGCCCCGGGGCAGCCGGCCCCGGCCCAGGGCAAGAGGAGACCGCGCCTGCTATGCATAGAAAAAGTATCAACTGAGAAAGATCCCAAGGAAGAGAAAGAGGAGGAAGAGTCTCCCCTAGATCAGGAACCTTCCGCGGCTGCAGCTCGGCCTAGGCGGGGCTGGCGCTGCAGCAGCCGCACATCCGTCTCTCGGCATGGCATCGCGACGCGGAGAACACCCGCAGCTCTCGGTCCAAGACTGGTTCCCTGCAGCTCATCTGCAAGTCAGAGTCAAACACAGATCAGCTTGATTATGATGCAGAAGAGCATCAGTCTCCAGGTGGCATTAGTGATGAGGAAGAGGAGGAGGAAGAAGAGATGTTGATCAGTGAAGAAGAAATACCATTCAAAGATGATCCAGAGATGAGACCTACAAACCCCACTTAGAAAGGGAAACCCCAAAGCCACGGAGAAAATCAGGGAAGGTGAAAGAAGAGAAAGAGAAGGAAATAAAAGTGGAAGTCGAGGTAGAGGTGAAAGAAGAAGAGAATGAAATCAGGGAAGACGAGGAGCCTCCTAGGAAGAGAGGAAGAAGGCGGAAAGATGACAAAAGCCCATGATTACCCAAAAGGAGAAAGAAGCCCCCCATCCAGTACATCCGCTGTGAAATGGAAGGCTGCGGGACTGTCCTTGCTCACCCGCGCTATCTGCAGCATCACATTAAATACCAGCATTTGCTGAAGAAGAAATATGTATGTCCCCATCCCTCCTGTGGACGACTCTTCAGGCTCCAGAAGCAACTTCTCCGACATGCCAAACATCATACAGACCAGAGAGATTACATCTGTGAATATTGTGCTCGAGCCTTCAAGAGCTCCCACAACCTGGCGGTGCACCGGATGATCCACACCGGCGAGAAGCCGCTCCAGTGCGAGATCTGTGGGTTCACATGCCAGCAGAAGGCGTCCCTTAACTGGCACATGAAGAAGCACGACGCAGACTCCTTCTACCAGTTCTCCTGCAACATCTGCGGCAAGAAGTTTGAGAAGGACAGTGTGGTGGCGCACAAAGCGAAGAGCCACCCCGAGGTGCTGATCGCCGAGGCCCTGGCCGCCAACGCCGGCGCGCTCATCACCAGCGCAGACATCCTGGGCACAAGCCCCGAGGCCCTCAGCCCACCCGCCGGCGGCCAGGGCCTGCCACTGCTTCCCGAGCCCCTGGGCAACCCCGCCCCCGGAGAGTGCCTGCTGCTGGAAGCCGAGGGCGTGAGCCTGGTGACCGACGGCAAGCTCTTCGTGGGCGGCGGGGGCGGCACGGGCGCGGACGGGCTGGTCATGAAGTCGGACATCCTCGGTGCTACCGCAGAGGTCCTGATCGAAGACTCGGACTCAGCGGGGCCATAGCCAGGGGCGGACCGGGCGCTGGGACGGCTCAGACTTTGTATTTAAAAGACAAAAAGGACAAAAAAAAAATTTAAAGCATTTAAAATATAAAAAAAAAAAAAAATTAAAAGAAGTGAATTTTCTGATTAATACAGGGTTATATTATTATTTGAGAGTCTTAGGCATTTATTTAGTGTTCATAGATGTATTTTAAAGCTATATTTAAATATTGTTTTTATCATTATTGAGTAATCTCTTAGCTCCATTTTTAATAACATAACTAATTTTATACAATGCATATCTAATGTCAGTTACTGTTGTTATCTGAGATTCTGTTGTTTACATCAATAAACCTGAATACTTGGACAGGAAGTTGACGTCTTTTAACTAATTCTGAATGTGAAACACAGTGAAATAGTTAGGCAATAAGTTAAGGTTCTTCTTACGTGTCATCACCTCAGTTCAATATTTGCCTCACTGCTACATTTACAAGGGGAACTCCATACATGATTTTTGCTGTTATAGGTGCAGAGTCCAGTGGTGACATGGATGTCCTTCTCACCCATCCAAGCTTTACCTCTGAGTCAGCAAAACAGGTACCTCTGAACTTATAGGCAAAGGTGATCAGTCTTAACACAGCAATGAATATCATTTTCTAAGAGATAGTTGGATATTTTCAGAATGAGTTTTTGTTTTAATTTTTCTGAAAGTCAGTTGAATCATTTTGTACTGATTGAATTCTGTGAAAGGCAAAAAGTAAGTTGTTGAAAGGAACGCATATTGTTTTTCCACAGAGAACTGACAGAACAGCCTAAGATTTAAAAGAGATGAAGTGTAGTAAGATACTTCCAGAATTATTTATTGCCTAGCATAGATACTCTAGAAATATCCAGTAAAATATTCAGGCTTTAACATAGAAGTATTTTGCTATTTAAAATATTGTATTAAGAAACTTTACCTCTATTAGAAGACCCATGAAGGCAAATGTTTTTTATTTTGGAATATATACCTTTTAAAGATAAGCAGGTAACTTTTTTTTTATGAAACAGGTAAAGACAAATGATGTCTGTCTGGAGGTGTCACGGGATTCGTGAAAAGCAGTGGTTTCATTTGATAAGGGGAATTTTCTGTTAGAAGAAAAAGTTGTCAGAGCATAGGAAAACTAGGCATTTATGCAGAGAGCATTGGAAACTCATGTTAAAAACACTTCCTTTTTCTAACAGGGTAATTACTTTTTTTTTTCCTTATCTCTGATTATGATTCTACAGCCCAAACTGTTACATCGTGTTGTGGAGCAGTTACAAAAGGTCCGTTTTATTACAGACACTCTGTCAAAGGGTGAAACAAAGTTCATGGTGAGTACTCACTTGAGTTAACACATTTGAAGAACAAGTGTGGTGACCAGTAACTGTTCTGAGTGTGACCTCACTGTAGCTTAGTGTCCGTCAGTAAATAGGACATTCTGGACCTTAGAGGGGATATATTCTCTAATCTGAGAATGTTTTAGTAAAGAGTCTGTTCAAAATTCCCCACTTGTAAATAATCTGTGCCATTGGAATAGGTGGTGGTGGTGGTTGTTCAGTCACTAAGTTGTGACTCTTTGAAGCCCTATGGTCTGCGGCATACCAGGCTTCCCTGTCCTTTGATATCTCCCATATTTTGCTCAAAATTGTGTCCACTGAGTCACTGATACCATCCAACCATCTCATCCTCTGTCACCCTCTTCTCCTCCTGCCTTCAATCTTTCCCAGCATCAGGATGTTTTCCAGTGAGTCGGGTCTTCGCATCAGGTGGCCAAAGCATTGGAGCTTCAGCTTCAACACAAGTCCTTTCAAAGAGTATTCAGGGTTGATTTCCTTTAGGATTGACTGGTTGGATCTCCTTGCTGTCCAAGGGACTTTCAGGAGTCTTCTCCAGCACCACAGTTAGAAAGCATCAGTTCTTCAGTGCTCAGCCTTCTTTATGGTCCAATTCTCAAATCCGTACATGGCTACTAGAAAAAGCCATGACTTTAACTATATGGACCTTTGTCAGCAAAGTAATGTCTCAGCTTTTTAATATAGTGTCTAGGTTTGTCATAGCTTTTTCTTCCAAGGAGCAAGCATCTTTTAATTTCATGGCTGCAGCCACCATCCACAGTGATTTTGGAGCCCAAGAACATGTATCTGCCACTTTTGCCACTTTTTCCTCGTCTGTTTGCCATGAAGTGATGGGACCAGATGCCATGATCTTAGTTTTTTGAATATTGATTCTTAAGCCAGCTTTTTCACTCTCTTCTTTCACCCTCATCAAGATAATGGAATAGGTAATTAGGCATAATCTGCTCTTTTTAAAATATCCATAATGACTTTGACACATTATGTTTTTTCCCTAAAATAGCAAATATTCTTTGACTCAGAATGTATTAATAATTGAGATTAGAATTGTCTGAAGAGTATTATGTGTGACAGCACGAAAGAAAAAAGGCATTAGGGTCAGTGATGGAACGTCCAGGGAAAGAGCCATGCGGTGTGAGATGATAGGTGGGGAGCAGCGCCTGCAGAGCATCACGGAGAAACCCGCTGCCACGGACCATCGAGGTCCTGTGGCCTTCCTGGGGAATTAAGACTCAAGGACTCAAGACAGATGGCTGACGGATCAAAACCAGATTAAAAAATGGTCCTGTGTAGAAACGGGAGACAGGGAGAAATCTTAGGGCTAAGGTGACAAACCACCTTCGTCTGCTGCTCCCTTAAATATGGCATGTGGACCCTGTCTTCTCCATGCTCCCTTTTTTGTGAGCTGTGCAACTGAAAAGAAAGAGCCTGTACTTCTGGAGTGTGGATTAGGCTAAAGTTAGCAAGAGTCTCTGTGTAGATTCGACAGTCTTAGCTGAAAGTCAAAGGTGGTTGAGACAGAAAATTGAAACGCCACGTCATTTAGAAACTAGACCGTGGTTGCCAGGGCCTGGGCAGGGTGGCAGGGAGGTGGGAGGGAGTGCTCAGTGGGGACAGTGTCAGCTGCAGACAATGATACAGTTCTGGAGATGAATGGTGGTGATGGTTACACTGTGTGAATGTGCTCTGTGCTGTTGAACTACATGCTTAAAAATGGTCCATCTTGTGTAATTTAATCACATGTGCAGAAAATGTTGTTAAGTTCGTGTGATTTTAATGGGCTATGAGAGTGTATTGTCTAAGTTGGACACACTTTATCAATATTTTCAAAAGAACTTTGGGAAAGGTAAAAATAAAAATCCCAATCAGTTTTAGGGAATTAAATTTTTATCGATTCTCCTGAGTCTGTCAGGTTTTGAGCTTTTAACTCTGTGTCCAAAAGTGTATGCACCCAAGATATTAATAAAAATAGGGTTTGTATGTGCCCTATGAACATTCTTTGGGATTTGGCTTGTCTATAATTCCCTCAAAATGAATGTGCACAAATCTTATATTTAAAGAACATTCAGTCAGATAAAATTCTAAAAATAATATGTGCTGGACAAGTTTGGGGTTTTTTGTTTTGTTTTTAAGTAGTAAGAAAGTGTCCTGGTATGCCTGCGCATATTCGGGGAACTCTTGTGGCCTAAGTGGCTTCCTGCAATAGTCAGGTTTGTGAAAGGCAGTGAGCTATCTCCTGGGGAACTGCACCAGCTGTTTTCAGAATTAGCCACCAGGAAGGTGTTTATTTCAGTAAAAAAAGCAGAAGCTTTTTTTTACAGTCTGAACAGCATTCTGCTGTGCCCAAAGAGACCCAGAGGGAAGACCAGCAGAGGCTGTAGTAATCCGGCTAGCAAGAATACAAGGACAAATTACAAGCTGGCGGGCTGGGTGTAACCTGTGAAGGGAGGTGGGCAGCCAAGTACATGAATGCTGAGAGTTGCTGGCGGTAGTGGAATTCCTAGCTTCTCAAAGAGAATCCTTTGCTAGTCAGGTCATGGGCAGCCAAACCCCAGTGCTGCTGCAGGGTTAGCCAGGTCAGCCTTTACAGAACCTGTGCTGTGTGAGAGGCAGGGCCACTCCCTCATCCTGGGGTATGGGCTGGAGCGGTGGGAATCTTGGCTCTCTCTTGCCTTCCTGTCCTCGTATATACCTGGCAGCACATGTACAGATCTTGCCAGAAAGGGAATCCTCCCAAACCGATTCCCAGAAGAAAACAGGTTGAGAAATAAGAAAACAGTTCTATTTTTTTGTTTGCTTTTAAAGTATAGAAGACTTTAATGACTGTAAGATCAAGACACTAAGGCCTTTTTGTTGTGACATAAGCGTCCATCTAAGTGGGTTTGTGTATAAAGTTCAGGCAGTGGACATGTGCTTCCTGTATTTACTGAAGCTTAGAAAAGGCTACGTGTGAGCCTGCTGTCTTGACATTTGTCGTTCATATTTGTTAGGATGAGAAGCACTCCCGGTCAACTTTGAACTCGTTTTGTTGTGGAGGCAGTAAGAAGTGGTTTGTATCTGGTGGCCAAGATGGGGGTGGGTGTGAGCGTGCTGCCTTGCAGTCAGTAGATCTGGGTACAGAGGTTGTAAGGTTTGAGCTCCATTGCCAGTTCTTTGCACAATGTTGGCAAATTGCTTTACTCCTGTAAGGCTTTAATTTTCTTATCTATAAAATTATATCTTTGCCCTCTGTCAAAGGACTCTGCACACAGGTGATATTCAGGCCATATATGTGGAAACTTTGAAGCGTCTGTACCAATATCTTTTGAAGATACTGAATCTTTGAAGAGTTGTGCAGACTGTTATACTAGGATAACATATAATAATATAAAAATAGTGTGTTTCTGTTTGGAAATAGATCGATGAAAGGAAGGCAGTAGTCTAGAAGGTATAACACTGGGGAACAGAAGAAGGGATGGACAGAGGGTGGTGCTGTGAAAAAACAAAGTGGGGAGAAGGGCTATCGGTCAGACGAGAGGCTGTATTCAGTCGGTTCACCAAACAGAGTGTGTAGCATCACAGCGTTCTAGGCTCTGCCCCAGGAGCAAGGGATAGATGAGTGAATTTGAGTGCTACTTTTATTTGACGGGCGTGGAAGGGACTGCTTGTCCACAGTGAGTATATTAAGTAGGTGAGTTGCACGGTAGGTTAAGATAATAAATGTGTGCTCAGTCACTTCAGTCGTGTCAGACTCTTTGCAACCCCGTGGACTGTAGCCCACCAGGCCCCTCTCTCCATGGGATTCTTCAGGCAAGAATACTGGAGTGGGTTGCCCTGTCCTCCTCCAGGGGATCTTCCTAACCCAGGGATCAAACCCAGGTGTCTTACACCTCCTGCATTGGCAGGCAGGTTCTCTACTGCTAGCACCATCTAGGGAGTTCAGGAGAAGGTATTAAATAAGATGACCTTACTGAGATGACACCCAGGGAGAGGCTTGAGGTGAGGGAGTTAGCCCAGCAGATCTCTGGGGGGAAGGATGGCAGGCAGGAGTCAGGGCAGTGACTCTGGGCACAGAACATTAGTGAAGATCACCAAAGAAGTTTTACGATCTCTGGGTTTCTGAAAGGAAATTGGTTGCAAAATGAATTCAGCTTATGAAGTAGAATAAACTCCACTCTATATCAATCCAGTTGATTTCAGAATATCTTGTTGCTATAATCACTGACTAAATAGTTTGAAAGATACAACCTTCTCTATGTTTTTAAAGTTATCTTTAAAACATGAATTCCTTTAAATTAATAGTAACGAAACCTTAGGAAAGTCATGGTTATTCCAGATCTTCTTGTGGACTCATGGTCTTTAGTTAATTCAACTATTCTTCCTGTGAATATAATAACATTTGGAAGAAAAACCAATTTCTTCTGCATTTAGATACTTTTTTATATAGATGAGTACCACTCATATCTTAGCGTTTTTGTGCAGGTTTGGCCTCAGAAGATGATTTTCTGTGATCACAGTGAGGATTTCAGGGGACAATAGGAGAAACCTCGGCCACACGAGAGGAATGGAGGAGGCTTTATTTCAGAGTCAGCATAAAGCTGCCTCATTGAAATGCCATACAAAACTAATCCACCCACTCTAATAAAGACTTTACAGTGATACAGAGAAATTCTTTAACACCAGCACTTCAGAAAAAGTTCAGGAAATGAAATTTAGCCTTGAGGAAAGGAACAAACCCATCAGATGGAATCCTGTTACTGGTGTGACAGACAGCAAGATCATTGCCCATGGTACTCAGACCTCCATGTCAGCAAGGTAATACCTCATAGGAATTCCATCTGAGTTGTAAGTGTTAGTGCCTGAGAAGGTAGGTTTCATATTTGAAGATAGACAGGATTCGTTAATCTCTCAGCCAGAGGAGTTGCTAAAGAAAATAACCATTTTAGATTTTGATTCTTCTGTGTTGCTGAGTGAAACGGATGGCTTTTAGTGACGTGTGTACCAGCTCGACTGCCCTTCAGAACTGGAAGCTTGTAACTTGTGTATTTTTCTCGGAATGTGGCGTTTGAAGCTTTAAATTTGAAAAATGACAATGTTTTTCTTTTTTACATATTTTACATATGGGTTGTTGCCCAGCCCATAAACTTTCCCCATTTTTCTGGAAAAGGAAAAGATAACAAAACAGACCTTGATAATTGTTTAAAAACTACCGAAGTATAAGGAAACTCCCCCATAGAGAAGGAATAAAACAGTCCTCTATCTTTTAATTTTTTTCTTAATTGTACTCTCTCTGTCTTCTCTAATTTCTGGACGATATCTCCAACTTCCAATTTTTCTATAATATTTTTAATTTTGATTTAAATCCTTTCCTAGAGTTTTCTTTTTCTGTAGCATTCTGTCCTTGTTTCATGGATAAAATATCTGTAATCTGAGAAGATTACTGGTAGCTTTTGTGTGTGTGTTTGTCTTCCTGAATAATCATTGTTTCTTCCAAGTTGCTTGTTTCTGTTTCTTCTGGTCTGTCTTTCGTGCTTTCCTTGATTATTTTCTTGTTCAGAGTCACAAAAAAGCCAGATGGCTCATCATCTGCTGCTCCCTGTGGTTCTCTAGTAATCACGAAGCATTACAGTACAGGGGGTGATGACATAGAACAGAGAAAAGTTACGTTACAGGTTTTCACAGGCTAAAACCACCTCCGTTGAAAGCAGAGGTAACTTCACACTTAACAATATTTGATTAGAATTAAGCCTGAAATTTTTAAAAAAATCTTTAAACTTTATTTTAAATATCCATTTTAGGGTGTTTGTCAGCTTCCCAGTAAAAACGATGAAAAGGAATATCCACACAGGAGAATTGATATCAGGTATTGTTCAAAATTTGTTGCTGACCTATTAACTTCTCCTTTCTTTTCTCCTCCCCCCCCCACCCTTCCCCCGGGTATATCTTGGAATTTGCATAAATATCCAGGATCCCTTTTCATTCTGCAGACCCATGCTACTGCTAAGTCATTTCAGTCATGTCCAACTCTTTGTGGCCCTGTGGACTATAGCCCGCCAGGCTCCTCTGTCCATGGGATTCTCCAGGCAAGAATACTGGAGTGGGTTGCCGTTTCCTTCTCCAGAGCATCTTCCTGACCCCGTTTCTTACTTCTCCTGCATTGACAGGTGGATTCTTGACCACTAGTGCCCCCTGGGAAGCCCCTGAAGTGCCCTATGTCCTTGCAATAGACACTTTTTGGCCTGAAAGTATGTAAAGAGTAACACTATCGACAGAATCTGCTCTATTATCTCTGGATTTGCCTCTTGATAAGGTGCCTTCCTTATCAAGAGAAGAGCAGTTCTCTTGGGTTTCCTTACCCTACTGCTCTCCACCCGGGTGCCCTTTCCCAAGAAAATCTCTTGCTTTGTCAGCTCATGTGTCTCCTCGGGCAATTCATTTCCGAGTGTTAGACAAGAGCCCAGTTTCGGGCCCTGGAAGGGGTCAGCCTTCCTGCAACAAATGGCGACTCTGGTGGGACTCTTCTCCGCTGAGACTGACATCCTGACCACTCGGGGTACTCGGGCCAGCTTGCCTGCCAGTGGACCAGACCCAGCGGCCGCAACTGGGACCCTTTGGTTCCTGGTCTCCTCCTGACGCGGACAACTGGCCAGAGTGCCCCGACCGGTAAGGAACAAGAGATTTATTGACCTCTCTCCCCTTCCCTCTCTCTTTCCTCTGCTTAACCCTTCCTATCCTTGCCTGTTTTTCTGGTCCCCTAGTCCTGGATGCAGGAATCTGGTTGAAAGGCCCTCAGCCAGAGCTGAGGATTGGAGACTGATCACCTCCTCTTGGCAGAGAACTTGAATTCTGGTTCTGGTCTGGTCTGATTTCTGGTAGGGGCGAGTTCCAGTCCTCCCTTCTCTGGAGGCCCAGGGAAAAGTCCCATAACGCCTGGGTATCTGTAGGTGGCAGGAGACATCTGTAAGGCCACCTCTTTCACCTCACCTCTCCCACCTCCTCTCCCTTCTTTCAACCTGGCTTTCTTTCCTCCCTTGAAATCTTTGATGTTAGTACTTGGCCCTAGTGGTGCAGAAGGTAAAGCGTCTGCCTGCAATGTGGGAGACCTGGGTTCGATCCCTGGGTTGGGAAGATCCTCTGGAGAAGGAAACGGCAACCCACTCCAGTATTCTTACCTGGAGAATCCCATGGACGGAGGAGCTTGGTGGGCTACAGTCCACGGGTTGCAAAGAGTCGGACACGACTGAGCGACTTGACGCTCATTTTCACTTTCAAGGTGCCTGCCACAGCATGAGGTGGATCCCGCTGGGGAAGGTGGTCCTGAGACCATCTTTGGGTTTGTCCACACCCCTTGCGGAGTGTGGTTTACTGAAGCCTGCACTAACTGCACGGTTGAGGACATTTGAATGGTCCTAGTGATGGGGGTCTCTTTAGGTTATTGGACTGCACAGGCTTGTATTGTGCCTTCCTGATTGTGAGTCCTATTTTTGCGAAGTTTGAAATGCATAGTAAAGGATTGCTCGCTTGTTTCTTTTGTTTAGGTTGATACCCAAGGACCAGTATTACTGCGGTGTCCTCTATTTCACCGGGAGTGATATTTTCAATAAGAATATGCGAGCTCATGCCCTAGAAAAAGGCTTCACAATCAATGAATACACAATCCGTCCCTTGGGTGTCACTGGTGAGTATTTGTGTCTGCATCGGAGATAATCCCAGTCATCGGGATATTTTGGTTTAGCAACTTTGGTTTTTCTAAGAGCCTTTAAGTAACCATGGCAGTTAATTGTAGTTTCTTTAGAATTGTTAGTCCCTCAGGCAACAGAGAAAGCTTTGCTCCATAGGTGTTCCCAGGCCCTCAGCTCATGATGACAAGATTTAGTTATTTTCTGTGTCCGAATGGATTAAATTCTTTCTACTTCCATGGTCAGTAAAAAAAGAAGAAACTCTTATTGACCTAAAGGATTTTTGTTTTCTTAAATGTGCCTCCAAGATTTCAGGAGAACTCAGGTGTTGCTCCTTTCAGTGTCAGGCCAGACTTGGTAGCTTTGACTCCAAACTTTCACAGTTTAAAGGGTAAGAATTGCATAGTCTGTTTTATAGATCTTGTTAACATTTCACAGTCTATTTATTATGTGGTCTACTGTTATCTGCTAGGAGAATGAAGATTTCGTCTTTTTGTCCTAAAACTGTAAAGTAGGGCTGTGCTTGTCACGTGTCAGTGGGTGTACAGACTACATGGGACCCTCACTCAATGCAGGTTTCACTTCAGTGGGCTTTGCGGAACTGCTGCATTGCTAGTCCAGGGACCGTGTGCTGAGCTGCAGAGGAACTCACTGGAGTCTTTTCTCTGGCACAGGGGAGATCCAGCAGAGAGGAGAGTCATGGATTAGGGTCACTTCAAAGGGCCAGAGTTGAGGTATTCAGGTTCGTTGTGTAGCGCTGGTGATATGTGTGTGGCAAAGCATGAACAGAAGCCCTTGAGGGAGGTCTTTTTAAGTCACTTGTGGACTATTTTCTTTTCGCTCTGAAAGCAAGTCCTATTCAGCTCTCCATCCTGACCCCTCTGTAACTGAGCTCCAGAACTGGCTCATGAGGAAGGTCTCTTGGCCCTCCTTGCAGGCGTTGCCGGGGAGCCCCTGCCCGTGGACAGTGAGAAGGACATTTTCGACTACATCCAGTGGAAGTACCGTGAGCCCAAGGACCGAAGCGAGTGAGGCCCGTCCTCCCCGGCACAGCCCAATCAGAGTCTTAATTTATTTCTTAAGCTTTGCTATGTAAGGGTCTGTGGTGTTTTTAAATAACTATTTCTTCTTCATGCCGTAACCTGCACTGTAGTCAATAAAACCTCTTGTATGATTATCAGCTGTGATCTAGTTCTTACTTTATTAGCAAACGTTTAAATTTATATATTCTGTTGATGACTGCACTTTACTAAGGGTCAGTAGAGAGAATTAAGAGATGAGATGATAACAAATCTTAAATGGGGATTTTTATGTTCTCCTTTCCTGCCCTTATGTTATAAACTACATTGCCTCATTACCTTTCCTCCTGTTTACTGATTATAAATTAGTTAAAGTGCACCCAGGGGCCAGCCTCTGGAATAGGGTTTCAGGCTTTTTTAGAGATTAGAGAACTTCATAAATTTCACTTTTGTCTTTGCTTGACCCATATTTGATTCTGTTATAAATACTCATAAACTAAAGAACAGGTATGTGGTTTGTCTCTCAAATGAAATCTGTAGCAACTGATTGTAATGCATGAGAAAGAACTTCCCTAATTCAGTTCAGTTCAGTCACTCAGTTGTGTCCGACTTTTTGTGACCCCATGGACTGCAGCACAGCAGGCTGCCCTGTCCTTCACTGTTTCCCGGAGCTTGGGCAAACTCATGTCCATTGCGTCGGTGATGCCATCCAACCATCTCGTCCTCTGTCATCCCCTTCTCCTCCTGCCTTCAATCTTTCCCTGCATCAGGGTCTTTTCCAACATTCACCCATTTGTATCAAATATGACCATTTAAACTTCAAATAGACAAAGATTTCACTTTTTTCCCCTTGTTTTCCTCCAGTGTAACTTTTGAGTACAGATGGTCAGGCACTCCTTGAAAGCCCAAGCTTTGAAATACAGAAATTATATCAATACAAAAATATGAAAAGTTCTTAAATAGTAAGGCTATTGAACACAAAATAATGGAAAAGCGCTTTGGAACTTGCAGTGGCTTATACCAACATAGGCTATTATCTTTTGAATCTTGTATCTTTATTAACCAAGTTTCTGTTTTTGTAGTGAGATGGCGTTTCCCTTCCAAGACATGAAGGCTTATAAACAGTAGGGGTTTTAAGGAAATTTTCCCCGGTAAGCTAATTTAACAACAGATAAACTGTCACTCCGCTTCCCCACAATTCCCATCAGGTATCAGAACTTCACCAGAAATTACTTAAAAGATTTATTTGAACTAACTGAATGACTAGATGAACTTAAATTTGTTGTAGAATCACGTGCACTTTTCTGCAGAAACAGACAAAAAGCCAAACTAGTTTCTATTCCTCACAAGACAGCTTCTGCAGCTCATTTTGTTTCACTTATTACAAGATTGGATTTTAAGATGTGTAGATGGGAAGATGTGCGAGTGCACGCCTGAGACTTCTGCTGGGTTAGACCTGCAGCCGTTAGGGTTTCTGGCACACTTTCGACCGTCCGCGGTGTCGATGAGCCACCTGACTCCGACACACTAGCCCGGCCTTACATTTACAGCGCTGGAACTGACCCAGAACTGGGCCAAAGTTGTAATGCCTCCCAGAGCAGACCTGTCCCTCCTGTCGCTGCGGTTTAGACTTTGTTCCAAAAATGATGAGCGCAGCAAAGTCCAGGCCCGCAGTCTAAACTTGTGAGACACTTTTGTCCCTTTCGTGCTGTAACAAGATTGACACAGGCTTTAGTGATAAGCAGGTGGCTTGTCGGGGTGTGACTGGGATGAGGCAAGGCAGGGAGGATAAGCCGGCAAAGTTAGGCTGGAGCAGCACGCCCGGCTCCAAGGCTGAGCACAGCAGTGAAACGGACAGCTCTCCCGAGCAGAGGATACTGCCTGAGAAGGCAGAGAGCAGGAGGAGGAGAGGGCAGCAGAAGATGGGATGGTTGGATGGCATCACTGATTCAATGGATGTGAACTTGGGCAAACTCCGGGAGATGGTGAGGGACAGGGAAGCCTGGCGTGCTGCAGTCCATGGGATCGCAAAGAGTTAGACGTGATGGCGACTGAACAACACCGAGGTAAAACCTCTGTCAGAGAAAGATGGGGTTTCCTGTCTTGAGACGTAAAGTAAGTATCACTCGGCAGTGTTTTAGTAAAGGGGATGTGTGCTGACATGCTAAGAGACCACTGCTTACACGGGGACCAGTTAACCTGAAGACACCACCAGGAGCAGCCGGTTCACCCTCAAACATTCCAGCTGCTTTCTGTCAAAGGCTGAATTTTAAGATTACAGTTGTTTCAAAAGCATCTTAGTGAAGTTTGTATTTTGTTTGAGAGTGAAAAGTTACTGCATCTGTGTTCATCTCTTTAATTGTGTATTTTTTTAAAAACAAGCTTATTGGCTTATCTGTGTTGGATGTATTTTTTTCAATTGGGCTATGTGTGTGTTAGTTGGTCAGTCACGTCTGACTCTTCATGACCCCATGGACTGTACAGCCCGCCAGGCTCCTCCGTCCATGGGACTTTTCAGGCAAGGATACTGGAGTGGGGTGCCATTGAGCCACTCGTATATATATGCGAGCCCATATATATATATATATAACCACACGCTCATATTTGAATGCTGCTCTTACCCTTCTCGGGTGGTGGCGTTCCAATATTTGGCTTCCTCGTGCGTTTGTCTTGCTGAACTGTGTGCACCTTTGTCTCCCTCTCCACCTTTGGCCGTACGTCTTCCCGAAGAGTACAGACATCTGAGAGACAAGCGGGCGGGGTTAGAGAACGAGAGCCACGGGCAGGCGCATCTTCAGGCAGCCAGAGAGGTTGGCAGGGCCTCTGCCTTCAGTCTCTCTGTGACTGTCTAGGTTTCTGGGACACGTGCACTACATATTTATATCTCACATAAGGCAGAGAAAGGGGGTTAAGAAACTGAATCAAAGCGGAAACAGTGATTCCGACTTGCACCCTGCCTGTAAAATCATCTCCACGTTGCCGGCAAGAGTTGTTGCCAGGAAAGGAAGTATTTTGTTGCATCGAAAAGAGGCAGCTGGGGAGAGTCACTTCCAGAATGACTTCAGGGAGCCTTTAGAGAGTGCCTGTCGTGGGACATCGTCGTCCAAGAGACCCAGGTGCTGCCTCCGCCTCGTCGGAGCACAGCGGTCCTGTCGAGCTCTGGGCCGACTCACTGTTCACGCAGAGCATCCCGGGGCAGCACATGTTGACATGCTGGCACCGCCTCCGTGTTCTACGGCAGGTGGCGCAGAACGGTTTCTCATTCCAAAGTCTGACGCAGAATTTTCCAGCACCGCAGTCTTCGTCAGACACACACCATGAGTCCTGTGAAGGGACATTTGTTCACAGGGTAGAGAATCCAGGGAGATGTGAGCAAGCCTTTTACTGCAGGCAGGAGGTGGAGGGAGCCGAATGCTGAGGCCCTTGAGACGTTGCCACCAGCCTCTAGCAGCATCTTCATTTCTTTCCACTAGAGTTGGTTTTCTCCCACGAAGGGGAGAGCAAATCACCAACAAAGAGAGCTATGTGCTGCCAAGGTTATTCGTGTTTGAAAAATTGTCCTACTTTTAAACCCAGAATTTAATTTTTATGCTCTTTGTGAAAATGGAGGAAAATGTTTTCCCATGTGTCGTAGAGATGGTTATGAGATTTAAAAATATATATATTGTTTATTTATTTATTTGGCTGCACCAGGCCTTAGTTGTAGCCGTGGGATCTAGTTCCCTGGTCAGGAATCGCACCCAGGCCCCCTCCTCTGGGAGTGCAGAGTCCCAGCCACTGGACCACCAAGGAAGTCCCTGATTATGAGATTCTTGCTCTGTGGCTAGAAGCCCTCGACACTGTGCTATAGTTTAATGAGATGGAAGGCTGGTGTTTGTGGCAGCTCTATCTAGCTGACCTTTTGACTCCATCAGTCACCATTGGCCAAGTAGCCCTCGGGGGACCTCACCCAAGTCACCTGATTCTTAGGGATGCCTCATTTGCAGAGGAACAGATTCCAAAGACCGGCTTTTCTCATCTACAACGGATGCTTTTTCAAACAGATATGAACATTTCCCATAAAACAGTTCTGTGAAGTGAGAGGGTGACAAGCCGGTGCTCCTTGCCACATAGCATTAAACTAATAACTCCCAAATTCCCTGACTGCATGGCCTTAGTTAAATCCCTTAGCATGTCTGAGTTGCATTTCATCATCCGTTGTTAGGAGGCGTGACAACTGTCTCAAGCTCTAAGGAAGCAAGGTATTATGTATCAGAGGCCTGGCACGTGGCACAGCCTTCTCAGTGTCCACTTCCTCTCTGATTTATAGGCGAATTGAGAGCTCAGTGCCCTGAAAAGCCACTAGGCTTCTTGGGTGAGTTAATGCGAAGGTGACTGGATTCTCCCAGGAGGCCTTCAATCCAGCTCACAGCCTTTCCAGCTCCCAGGCTAGTTGAGATGAACTGTTTGAGACCCCGATCTGAGTGATGCTTCATGCAAATCCAGCACCCAGCCCTCCTCCCTTGCAGGGTGTTACCTCCTGGGCCCCTTGTTCATCAGCAGAGTTCTTAACGCTGAAATCCATAACCAGGGCTCCCAGGGGGGCGCACAGCCAGCCGAGCCCCAGCAGGACCACCAGCACCATCCTCGACCCTCTCAGACCTCCCCGCGTCCTCCTTGAAGCTGGGCAGCTCTGCACCCGCAGTGGAGCTTTGGCCGAGATGGAAACTCAGCAAGTTGCTGGGAACTGCTTTTTCTGAAAGAGAAGGGCAGAAGGTGTGTGAAATGCGATAAGCCAGGTCTGATTTGCAGGTTCCCTCTTGAACTATTTATAGATGCGTCCCCTCCTTTCTCCCTGCTCCCTCCGCCTTCATTTCCTTCCTTCTTACCCCACACAGGCTAGAACAAGCCCCTGCAAATCTGTTTGATCAATAGTTCAAAACAAGGACTCAGTGGAGTTGGGAGCACAGACAGGACTGCAGCCGCTGCTCCTCCAGCAGTTGAATCCCTCTTAATTACGGCCTCTCAAGGTCAGTTCAAAGGGCCAGCAGAGGAGCAGGATGTCTGCATCAAAGGCAAACTCTGATAATCTCCTGCATTTCCTACCTTCCATAATCCTGTGGGGGAGGAGGGAGTCCGCTCTAAGAGCTGTTTTCACAGCTAATTGTGCTCCCAAGAAAGAATGGCTCCTATTAGCCAATGTGCTACGCGGGATGCCAAAAACTAATGTGTTAGAAACGTACACTGAGACATTTTATGTTTTTTTTTTAAATTTTTATTTTTTCTTTATTTTGCTTTACAATACTGTATTGGTTTTGCTGTACATTGACATGAGTCAGCCACGGGTGTACATGAGTTCCCAGTCCTGAACCCCCCCTCCCACCTCCCACCCCATATCATCTCCCTGGATCATCCCCGTGCACCAGCCCCGAGCATCCTGTATCCTGTATCGAACATAGACTGGCGATTCGTTTCTTACGTGATAGTATACCTGTTTCAATGCCATTCTCCGAAATCATCCCACCCTCTCCCTCTCCCACCAAGGATCTCATTCAAATATGAAGGAGAAATCAAAAGCTTTACAGACAAGCAAAAGCTCAGAGAATTCAGCACCACCAAACCAGCTCTCCAACAAATGCTAAAGGATCTTCTCTAGACAGGAAACACAGAAAGGCCGTATAAACCCGAACTCATAACAGTAAAGTAGATGGCACCGAAACATTTTAAACGATGCTCAGGTAGTGAAGACTATGCTCAGGTAGAAACGAGGGACGATGCCTCTGATTAGCTCTGGCATCCAGATGTAAAGAGCCCAACAGCTTAAGAGCTGTGAATGTAACAGCACCTGTTCCGGCTAAATGTCAATTGGAAAAGAATTCTCCTTAAGATGAAAATGGGACTGTTTGAGGTTAGGATTATTTAATCCGGAAAATAATGAGATTTATGAAAACTGTCCTTTTAATGAGAACCCGAGAGAGCCCATTGTATATACAGATTTACACAACTTAATAGGAAGTTTGGGTGCATTTTATTGAGCAGTGGATTTAACTTGTGTTGTATGGTGGTGAATTGACTGAAGCGGAACAGTCTCCAATATAGCAGATTTCAGAGGGAATTTCATGCATTTTAATTTAAACTTTTATAACTTCTGCTTCATCCCCTTTTGTCTGATATTTTTTCCAGTCAAACTGTTACCTAAGTCAAATAATTTTGACATGCACTTACCTTCCTGGTGGCTCAGACGGTCAAGAATCTACCTGCAATGCAGGAGCCCCAGGTTCAATCCCTGGGTCAGAAAGATCCCCTGGAGAAGGGAACGGCAACCCACTCCAGTATTCTTGCCTGGAGAATTTCATGGACCGAGTAGCCTGGCCGGCTATAGTCCATGGAGTCGCAAAGAGTTGGATATGACTGAGTTAGCAACTCTTTGTCACTGCCTGAGTACTTTAAGGGTAGAACAGTCTGAATGTGGATCTAAAAATCCCTTTACTGTTGGCTTTGTTCTCAGGGTAAATTCATCCCACTACCTGGGATGTAAGGTACCCTTTAAAATCTAAAGACTCATGTTTTCTATGCCATCAATGTCATTCTTAGTATCACTGGGTCTTCTTCCAGAACCAGCTGACCTCAGTTGTCAAGATGAACCTGGATATTCTGTGCCAGGGGACCATTCTCAGCCTCAAAGGCTGCCCAGTGCCCTGGCGGCTGGGGCAGGCAACCTGAGGCTCCTTTCCTTGGCTCTCTCCCTAGTGTTGGGGTGTCTGCCTCCATTGTGTGGAGTGAGGAGCGATTTCTTCTGCAAGTACTCCTTTCTCATGTAAACCAACATGAAACACCCTTTGATAGTACGCTATGCCTGGTGACTGGGTGTGTTACAGAATTTATTTTGAAGTTGGACAATTATGACCAAAGATAAAGGAGAAAGCCCCAGGGTTTGTTCCTTGGTGGGTTTCTCTGCTTCCTGTTAGCTAACTGAAGAGAGAATATTAGGGCAGAAGAAGCCTCTGGCAAAACACACAGACAAAAAGGACTGGCACAAATATTCACTGAGTACTTTGTATGGAGCAGAACCTATGATTAGGTATTGGGAATAAAAGATAAAAATGGTCCTTGCCTGTGAGGAGTTAATGTCCAGAAGACATGTATGTAGAGACAATTTCTATATATTACGACAAACACGAACAAAAAGGCAGAAATGTGGGGCTGGAGGATCACAGGGGAGGGCGCGATTAGCCCTCTGGAGGAGGGGTTATTTGAGCTGGGTTTTGTGGGTTGAGTAGGAGTTCCCTAGGTTAAGAAGCAGGGGCAGGAAGGCACATATCAGTTCTAGAGGGTCTGTGTGACTAGAGCAGATGGTGGAGAGACCAGAGAAGGCTAGATTGTGCAAAGCTGATAACAGGCAAAGGGAACCAGAAGACGTTATTTCATAAGCAGAAGAAAGTCACTGGGGATATTTGAACTTGAAAATTACAGGATCTAATTTTAAATGCCTTTTAGGAGCGCAGTGCTGGCAGCAATGTGGAGCTGGGCTTACAGTGGGTGAAAGTGAATGCAGGGCCAATAAAGAGGAGGTGGAGGAAGCGAAGAGGAAGGCTGGTGTGAGCAGGCGACATGCTGACAGTGAGGACGGCCAAGGATGGGATTTTGCAGGTGGATCTCCATCGCCTGATGTGAGTGAAACGGAGGAGTTCAGGTCACCCTGACATTTCTAATTCTGTGCACAGGTGGATGGTTATGGCTTCCCAGGCTGCGCTAGGGGTAAAGAAGCCACCTGCCAACGCAGGAGACCTAAGGGAAGTGGGTTCGATCCCCGGGTCGGGAAGATCCCCTGGAGGAGGGCATGGCAACCCACTCCAGTAATCTTGCCTGGAGAATCTCATGGTCAGAGGAGCCTGGGGGGCTACAGTCCACGGGGTCACAAAGAGTCAGACACACTGAAGCAACTAAGCACGCGCATGGATGGTCATGCACTGTAGATGGAATTAGGGATGGAAAGTGGGTTGGGGGCAGTGGGACAGAGGCCAGGAGCACTGTGATCCAAGTCATCAAGCCTTTGCTGGGTATCCATCGTGGAGACAGAAGATTAACCCCTTTGTCCTCCGGGAGGAATACTCCCACGGACGAGAGGACGTGAGGACTCAGACATACCAGACGCAGGAGGCTGCAAACGGGCAACAAGACTGAAAAGCAGGCTTCTCCTCTCTGTCTCTGTCTGACTTTCTCTCAGCCTTGCAAGACTGAGAGCTTCAGAGTCAGGTGGACCTGATTGGAGCACCACACGGACGGGCCTTCCCTGTAGCCCCTGACTCCCGAAGGCATCCATCTGCCCACTGTAGTGTTTATAGAACTCTATTGTGATTGGACACTGTTTTGTCTCTACAACTATAGACAAAGGTGTCATCTTTGTATTCTCATGCTTGGAAGGCCTGGCACATAATAGAAGCTCCATACATTGTTTTCTGTGACGGAAGACTACATAAATAAAAGCATTTATTGTGACTTTAAACAAGACACTCCACCTTTCTGGGCTGCATCTCCACAACCGTAAAGTGGGCATGACTCCCCATAAGTCCTACATTTGGAGGGTTCATGGCATGCCTTTGTGTAGCGGGCCTGCTGCAGTAACTGGCACTCATACGCTCTGTCCCAGGCCACCCTCACGTGAAGCTCAGGACCCAGCACAGCACACGGCCCTTCCTCGGCGGTGCTCAGCAGAAGTTTGTGTAATACAACAGTTGTTGTGATTCAGCAGTTGAGTCTCATCCTACTCTTCACGAGCCCACGGACTGCAGCATGCCAGGCTTCCCCATCCCTCACCATCTCCCAGAGCTTGCCCAAGTTCATGTCCATGGAATCGGTGATGCCGTCCAACCGTCTCATCCTCCGTCGTCCTCCTCTCCTCTGCCTTCAGTGTAATCTTATGCACCAAAGACACATCCACACCCAGCCCCAGTTGCCCGTTATTTCTAGGTCTCCCAAAGGCCAGAGTCGCCTTGAGGATGATACCAGAGTCTCCCTGGAAGACGACCTGGGGTGTTTCCAGATCTGCAGAGGCTGCTTGTGGATAACAATCAGGGTTCCTCAGCCAGGATGCCCCGTGGCTGCGCTCACCACCCTCAGGCTGAGGTCAGTCCTTGCGGCTTAGAGATGATGGAGCAGTGGGAAGTGGATGCCAGGGAGGAGCAGAGGGGAGAGAAAGGCTTCAGAAGTGTTTCTGCTGAGAAGGAATTGATGCTTTTGACCTGTGGCATTGGAGGAGACTCGTGAGAGTCCCTAGGACTACACGGAGATCCAACCAGTCCATCCTAAAGGGGATCAGTCCTGAATGTTCATTGGAAGGACTGATGCTGCAGCTGAAACTCCAATACTTTGGCCACCTCATGGGAAGAGCTGACTCACTGGAAAAGACCCTCGTGCAGGGAGGGATTGGGGGCAGGAGGAGAAGGACGACAGAGGATGAGATGGCTGGATAGCATCAGCGACTTGATGCACGTGAGTTTGGGTAAACTCAAATGGTGAAGGACAGGGAGGCCTGGTGTGCTGCGGTCCATGGGGTCACAAAGAGTCGGACACGACTGGCCGACTGAAACCCAACAGTAGGTCAGGGCCCCTGAGTTCCCAGACGCAGAAGGCGGAGCACTGCCCGCTCCCCATGCTGGAAACCTGGCCCCTCCCATGAGGACGCCCTAATGTGCTCTCCTGCCCTGGATGCCCCTGGCGAGGTCTGTGGGCCAACTGACAACCCGAGCTGGTCCTCCTCATGCCTCGGGGAGCTCCTGGCCCAAAGGAAGGGCAGGATCAGGGATTATAGACTGAGCTCAGGGGAAATTAAAATTGTCGAAAAGAAATTCCACCCCCCACCCCGGTTCAGCAAGGAGGGAGATGTGATTGCCAGCCCGGGAAGTGGGGTGCGGGCTGGTGTGCAAGAGCTGACAGCTGTGCCCTCCAGTGACAGCTGCTGTAGTTCACATCAAAGTCAGCATTGTGATTTATATTCACTTCCGAAAGCGAAGTTTTGTTATGGCTCCCCTGTCAAGACCAGTTTGATTTCCATACATTCTGCATCTCTTAAAATCAAAGGAACCAAAACGAGCAGGTCTTTGGCAGCATCTCACAGGACATGCTCAATAAGTGAAAGATGAGAGGGGCGGGTTGATGAGGGGAGACAAAGAGTGCAGGATCCCTGCAATCACTGCAGCCGTGTAAACACTGAGGTCAGGAGGGGACCGCCGAGGAACTGTGTTTACCAGAGGTCTTGCCCCTTCGGGTGGTTCCACTTCTGGAAATGGTTTGGATGCAGTCCGGAAGATGGAGTCTGGCCCATCACCGATCTTGAGGCCTTGGCTGGGTCACGGGCCTCTCAGCCTCAGCTCCTTGTGGCCTGGAGGGCTCCTCCAGACCAGGTTTTGGGGAATTTGCAGATAGATGGTGGGGGAGGTGACTGCAATGTCACACACCCTGGAGGCACCACTTGGACCCAGACTGCTGTCTGTGTGAGTGGCCCCCCTTCGGAGCTGTGCGGTCAGACGGTGTTAGGACCTCCCTTTTCTGCAGCAACAGCCTCAGCCCTCTTGACCCCACAGCAGACGTGTAGCTGAGAACGGCACCAGGGGCCCCTAGCTTGCTTAATCTAGGTTGTGTTCTGCCTTCTTTGGGCTGAAAAACAATTCGATGATGCTGAGTGTGATGCATGAATCCTAACAGCCTTGCCTGCCCTACCCCGTTCCTGGGCACACACCATACTTCTGTGTAATGGAAATCCCACGGACTAGCTGCTTGCGTTCACGCTGTGGTCTGAGGTCAGAGTCCCCACCTGCTCAGGTTCCCTGCCACCTTCTCCACACACTTGAAGGAGGGACAAGGAGCTCTGCAGGGGGCTCTTTCACAAGGGCGCTGATCCCACTCACGAGGGCCCCACCTCCAGACCAAGCGCCTCGGGAGGTTCCCATGTCCAACACCATCATACTGGGAGCTAGGAGAGCAACACATGAATCTGGGCCCACAAGCATTCAGACCACAGCATTGCTCTTCGTCCTCTGCATCCTGTAGCCCCAGACATACTCGTGTTACACAAGAGACGGACATGGGGGTAGTGACAGCAGTTGCCGCTGTGAAAAGGCAAGGAAAGATGTTTAAAAAGCTGTCTGGTTATGACCCAGCAATCCCACTGCTGGGCATACACACTGAGGAAACCAGATTGAAAGAGACACGTGTACCCCACTGTTCATTGCAGCACTGTTTATAATAGGCAGGACATGGAAGCAACCTAGATGTCCATCAGCAGATGAATGGATAAGAAAGCTGTGGTACATAAACACAATGGAGTATTACTCAGCCATTAAAAAGAATACATTTGAATCAGTTCTAATGAAGTGGATGAAAGTGGAGCTGATTATACAGAATGAATTAAGCCAGAAAGAAAAACACCAATACAGTATACTAACGCATATATATTGAATTTAGAAACACGGTAACGATAACCCTGTATGCGAGACAGCAGAAGAGACACAAATGTATAGAACAGTCTTTTGGACTCTGTGGGAGAGGGAGAGGGTGGGATGATTTGGAAGAATGGCATTGAAACATGTATAATATCATATAAGAAACGAATCGCCAGTCTAGGTTCAATGTAGGATACAGGATGCTTGGGGCTGGTGCACTGGGATGACCCAGAGGGATGGTCCGGGGAGGGAGGTGGGAGGGGGGTTCAAGATGGGGAACACATGTATACCCGTGGCAGATTCATGTTGATGTATGGTAAAACCAACACAATATTGTAAAGTAAAAAAATAAGAAAATAAAATTTAAAACAAGCTGCCCGGGTCTCAATACACATTAGCTGGAAACAGCATCACTTGTCTTCAGTCACGGCAGGAGTCAGGCAGCTGGGACGAGGCCTTGGCACTGAGTTGACTCAGGGAACTGATGGCCTTTTGCTGATGCCACTGAGGGTCCCAGCAGCCTGCACTCATCCGTGTAAGAGACTTGGGTGGTTTCCTTTTCAACTGAAATACACCTGTGTTCTAGAGTGGATCACAAGGTCCTTTCAGCCCCTTTGTTATGGCAAGGCCCTTTGGCACAGTCCACTTTGCTTTATTCTCATTGCTGCTATTTAGTTCGCTAAGCAGTTGTCAACTCTTTGGGACACTGTGGACTGTAGCCCGCCAGACTCCTCTGTCCATGGGATTCTCCAGGCAAGAATACTGGAGTGGGTTGCCATTCCCTTCTCCTGGGCATCTTCCCAACCCAGGGATCAAACTGAAGTGTTCTGCCTGGCAGAGATTGTTTACTACTGAACCAGCTGGGAAGTCCTTTATTCACTGTACTGACTGTAATTTAATAATAAATACCCTGCAGGGAGGACAGACGCCTGAAGAACTGAGTGGAGACCAACTTCCATTCTTCCTTTCAGCTTGTCTTCTTCTATGCCGTTTCCCCTCATGGTTTCATCATTTGAGTCTTTCTCTGTCTCCTCCTTGCTCTGCACTCTCTCAGTCACATCCTTCTGCACCCCTGTAACTCACCCACTTACTCCTCCTCTTCTCCCCTGTGCCTTCAGAGCCTGGTGGCACCGTAGCCTGATGACCAGCCCTCCAGGCCAAGAAGCGGCCTCCACCATGCAGGGTGGGGCTGGGGGTGTGTGACCCGCGCAGGGTCCTTCTGTGGCATCTGTAAGCAGGAGGCCAGAGGGTTCGGAAGGGAGAGTGTAGAACCGAGCTCCCCACCCACCGCGTATAACTCTGCAGGACAGAGTGGACCTGAGCAGTGGCCCACACACACCCCATCGCCTGTTTCAGGGGAGGAGCACACAAAGGGGAATCCAACCAGCCTGCGGACGAGATGGGGTCTGCACCCTAACTGGAATCTGATTCTTCTTCCTCAAAGGTAGTGGGTGAATCCCACAATATTAGGAGACCCCAGACCTGCCTGGTGTCCCAATTCTAAAGAAGCAAATTTAAAAAAGAACAGCTCTGGCGACTACAGTTAGCAGGTCTGTGCTGTGGACTGGAAATTTCCTGTGAAAGCAGGGCACCAGTGCTCTCACCATAGTAGCAGAATGAAGATTATCGGAGGGTAAAAGGACTCCTTCCTTAACCTGTGTCAAACCGTCACACTGTACACCTGAAACTTACACAGTGTTTCATGTCAATTACACCTCAATAAAGCTGTCCTGAGCTCTGCACACAGAGTCCCCACTGGAGGGGAGAGGCTGTGGGCCTTGACCCTCTCTGGGGTGCTCTCCAGGGATCCCAAGTAGTAGAATCCCTTCCCAGGGTCCAGACTCTGCACCCCTTCACGGTGAGTCTGCCTCTGGCTTTTCTATCGACCTGGGAGTTGTGTTGTATGTGACTCACGGGGTGTGATCTGTCTCCTGCCTGAGGTGAACCCTGGGAGTGGTCCAAGCCTCCTCAGAACTTTGACCACAGAAAGCCATGTGGTGGGGCCCCTTGGGCGGGCCTCATCCAGTTGGTTTATTTCTGGGGAATCTCCATTTTAAAGATGAAGACACCGAGGCTCAGAGAGGTCAGGTAACTCGCCGAAGCTTACACAGCTAGTGAGTTGCAGACCTCGGATTTAACGCAGATGTTCTGGTTCCCAAGTTCATTCTTTCCTGCACACCACACTCCACAGTTCACTAACCAAAGGCCATTCTCCAAAACAGCAAGTTCCCTGAAACATAGCTATACATTCACCAAAGGGACACTGCTTCTTTCTATTTTCAGGTTACATAGGAATATGTCACCCTCCTTTTTCTTAACTTATCCTTTGTGTAAAGTGATCATAGTGCTTTACTATAAAGTGGTTAAGAAGAGCTAATTTCCAGGTTGTGTAGGCCAGGCTGTACCCAAACCCACAAGTGGAACATGGACAAAATTGGTTTCCTCATAAAAACAATTTGTAAATATTTCCTGCCCTTTTGACATTCAACTTGGACTCTAACTTGGGTAGGGAAGCCCCATAACTGCATTCACAATTGTATGGAGAGCTTGGATGAGGCTCTGGGGGCAAGGGAAGGGCTGGGCTCATCACCCTGACTCCCATCTGCAGCACTCACCTGCAGGGTCAGCTTTTCTTTACCTCATTTCCTTGTGCCCCCTTGTGGCCAAGAGTGACATGAGTGCCCAGAAGGCCCAGCGTGAATTCCAGGGACTGATTTCAGCTGCAGTTCCCAGTTTTGGGTGGAAATTCCCCAGGGCACAGCAGTCCCCTTCTCACGAACCTAGGTACTTTCCCACCTTGTGAAAGTCCGTTTAATTTTCTAATAATAACAAACACATTTCCAAATTTTAGAAATTTTGGAAAATACAGAAAAGTGTGAAGAAAATAAAAATCACGTATACTCTGACCCAGCAGAGAGTCACTGTCAGATTTTGGAAACATTTTCCCAACATTTCTTCTATGCACATACATACACACACACACACACACACAAATATATAGCATCTATTTAGTTAATATATAATGTATGTATTATCAATCTATCACCAGTCCGGAGTTAAGCCATTGCCAATGTCCACGTCTATGGGGCTTCCCTGGTGGCTCAGATGGTAGAGAAACCGCCTGCAGTGAAGGAGACCTTGCTTTTTCTTTAAGTAAAATTGTAACACATGCATACACACACACGCACGGAGTTACACTGTCCTTAAACTTTTGTCCCCCTAACCCCACTTTTTTAAACTGGGCCTTTCCCTCAGATTACCAGATACTAGCAGAACACATGGTTGAACCATATCCCAAAATATGAGTGTATTACAATTTAATGAATCCTCTAAGTGTCAGCCATTCAACTCAGTTCAGTCACTCAGTCATGTCCAACTCTTTGTGACCCCATGGACTACAGTACAGCACTCCAGGCTTCCCTGTCCATCACCAACTCCCAGAGCTTTCTCAAACTCATTGCCATCGAGTTGGTGACGCCATCCAACCATCTCATCCTCTGTCATCCCCTTCTCCTGTCTTCAATCTTTCCCAGCTTCAGAGTCTTTTCTAATGAGTCAGTTCTTCGCATCAGGTGGCCAAAGTATTGGAGTTTCAGCTTCAGCATCAGCCCTCAATGAATATTCAGGACTGATTTCCTTTAGGATGGACTGGTTGGATCTCCTTGCAGTCCAGGGGACTCTTCAAGAGTCTTCTCGAACACCACAGTTCAAAAGCATCAATTGGTTTTTAATTTCCTGCTGCTGTAATTCATTCAAGCTACTCAAGATGAACCTCTGCACAAGTCTATTGCCTTGAGGCAAGTTGTCAGACCTGGAGATTAAGGGTACCACATACACCCTAAACATATAACAACACAGTCTTGACTCTCTGTCCCTGTGCCTTGGAAGCCATTCCCCTCCTTCACCTGACCCATCCCTGGCACAGTAAAGGGCTTTCACCTCCAGGGCCCCGAGATCTGCTGCCCCCTAGAGGAGGCTCATGGACAGGGCTAGTATCTCCTCTTCAAAGATGCCAAGGGGTCCTCACCCTTCATCAAAATTCTGGAGTCCTTGAAAGTTTCTGAACTGTGGTGTTGGAGAAGACTCTTGATAAGTCGCCTGGACTGCAAGAAGATCCAACCAGTCCATCCTAAAGGAAATCAGTCCTGAATATTCACTGGAAGCACCGATGCTGAAGCCGAAACTCTAATACCTTGGCCACCTGATGCGAAGAACTGACTCATTGGAAAAGACCAATGCTTTCTTGATGCTGAGAAAGATTGAAGATGGGAGGAGAAGGGGATGACAGAGGATGAGATGGTTGGATGGCATCACCGATGCAATGGACATGAGTTTGAGCACGCTCTGGGCATTGGTGATGGACAGGGAAGGCTGGCATGCTGCATTCCATGGGGTCACAAAGAGTTGGACACGACTGAGTGATTGAACTGAAAACAAACAAGTGGGCCCCTTTTCTTTAAAGAAACAATTAAATAACGTTGCTGGCTTCAGAATCTTAGTTTTCCTTACACTTAGGGCAATTGAGATACCAAATCTTCATTGTAGGGTTTCCTTTCTCCGTTTTTTGTTCTTTTTTTTTTTCTTCATTTTTGGGAGTAAAACTATACTAACCCTTTGAGATTTTCTCTCACAAAGGTAACGAAGGCAGACAGAGCAGGTTATCTTGACTAGAGCAGGTGACCTGTGTTGGAAACCTGCTCACCAGGGCCTCTGGACACACACAGAATAGACGCTTCCGGGTTTGTGCTCATCTGTCAGTTCTGAGCATGGTGCCCTGTATGCAGTAAGCACTTAGCAAATGTCCCACAAAAGAAGGAATCTAAAGTACCTTCCCTGCCCTAAAATTCTGGTTCTAGACATTTTGTAGAAAAAGGATGCCAGGTGATTAGGATTTGGACTGAGAAAGTCCTTTCTATGCCTCCCAAGATTCAGAACCCAGTGTGGGTGGGCAGGGTGTGAGAACTAGCTGTAGTTCGAAGGTGGCCGAGGCCAGAGGCTTGATGTGAATGTTGAGAGTAACTGTGGATCCTGCTAAGCCAGCAGGGTCAGAGCGATGGGAAACAAAGGAATGATTCCCTCTGCAGCTGCTGTTGTCCAGAACAATTTCTTTTACCGCCTTCCTGCATGTTGGGAGAGAGGGGAGGTCCTCTGTGTGTGAACTGGGACTGGTATTATCAGGTCCCTTCAGAAGGAAAGATTTTGGATGAAGAAGCCCAAGGAAGGAATGTTGCCAACTTCCTGTTGGAAGTGGTTTTTATAGACTTTAATGACCTGCTGGGCCTGACAAAGGCCAGGTCTATGCCAAAGTGCAGGTTGGAGTTGTAATTTTAATATTCGTCTGGATGTGAATAAACCTAAGTTGGCTTGCATGGCTTTTAATAGCCTATAGCATATGAATTTTCATCTGTGTTATTAACTAATGATCATTTTCCATGTGCCAGGTGGGTCACTGTGTACTCTGGATACATCACCGTCTTTACTATCGACTACAGTCCCAGAGATGGGGGAGCCTGGTTGGCTGCTGTCTATGGGGTCGCAGAGTCGGACACGACTGAAGCGACTTAGCAGCAGCAGCAGCACAATCCTCTGAAGTAGACCTTATTTGGTTGTCTCACAGATGTCGAAACAAGAGACGTAGAGTTGTTCGCCAACAACCACAGGGTTGGCACGTCTGAGGTGCCAACCCAGCATCTTTTGACTCCAAAACTCATTTTATTTAGCCCACTAAACTTATATTGCTTTGCCAATGACATTGATCATTTTTTGCCTCATTTTCCAAGTCTCACATTATGAGGCCTTTGGGAGCAAGCGTCTTCCTTATCTTTTCTTAGCCTGAAATGCTTAAACACAGCAGGCAAATCATCTTTGGCTCTGGTTTCAAGAAGCAACCTGGTATTATGTTCTGAGTATCAAAGACTTTGTGGGGTTTTCTTTTCTTCTTTTTATCTTGAAAAATAATTTTAGACTTACAAGATTCAAGAATAATGCAATGAAGATCCACAGATCCTCCACCTAGATACACCAATTGTTAACATTTTGAATGTTTATTTCCTGACCATTTGAGAGTTTGTTGCAGATACTCGCTATGTCACTTATGAATAACTTAATCTCCTAAAAAACAGGCCATTTATCCATACATGCGTGTTAGCATGCAAGTTCTGTTGCATCCGACTCTTTGCAACCCCATGGACTACAGCCCATCAGGATCCTCTGTCGATGGGGTTCTCCAAGCAAGTGGGTTGCCGGTGCCCTCCTCCAGGGGATCTTCCTGACCCAGGGATTGAACCCGCATCTCTGTATCTTCTGTATTGCACAGGGATTCTTTAACGCTGAGCCACCAGCAAAGTCCCCATTTCTATACAATCAAGATATAATCATTACCCTCAGGAAATTTAACATTGTTGCAATACTAATACAGTCGACATTCAAATTTTCTCAACTGTTCCAATAATGACCCTCAATAGCTGCTTTTTGTTTTTTGATCCAGGGTGCAATTTAGGATTACTTGATTCTCAGGGTCATATCTTTCTTTTGTCTCCTTTAATCTAGAACACTTGACTAGTCTTAACAGTTCATGAAGTTCGCGTTTTTAGGAGAGACCAGGTGGTTGTTTTGCAGAACTGTCCCTCAACTGGATTTGTCTGTTTCCTCCGGAACGGAGAGAAAGCACTTCTTCGGCGAGTCATTCTCACACAAGACGTCAGTCTGTACCATCCCTGGCGCTGCACAGTTCCATCACTCGGTCTAGGTGATGCGTTTGATGTGAAGGTTACCCTTTTCTCTTCACTAAGTCATCTGTGGGATAATACTTTGGAACTGGACGAATATCCTCAACCGTCCAGCATCTATTGATGAATTCTGCGTGACCCAGTTCTTGGTGGCTCCAAGGCGGGGATTTTGTTTCTGTAATTTCTCATACGTTTATGAGTCGGAATTCTTCTCTAAAGGAGAGCTGTCCCTCATTCACCTCCTCTCTCCCTCTGGATTACATCTTTAAGTCATGCCACTTACCCCTTGGGGACCTATGTTTCTCATCGTTAAGATGAGGTGACCTAAGGGCCACATTCTTGAATTTCAGTCACTCTGAGACGGAATCCCCTCACAGGTCTCTCAAGAGTCCGCTGGAGAAAGACGCGGCAGGGGACGACCTCTCCGCGGGCAAGGGTCGCCAGTGGGCTCCGCGCCTTCTCGCGAGAGCGGGCCCCTCGGGGGATAAAGGCGCAGGCCCTGCGCCTGCGCGCTCACATCCACCCCGTCTGCCCCCGCGCGCCGCCCTCCGCGGCGCGCGCGCGCACTCGGACAGTTGGAGGTGTTGGGCCGCCTCGGGCTCGCGGCGCGCGCCCCCGGCGCGACTCTCCGGCGCAGCCGCGGCGCGGGGTTCGGGGCTCGGGGCGCGCAGGCGCCGCGGGCGTGGGGCCGCGCAGGCGCGGACGGCGTTGGTCCGAAGAAGACCTTCAGCGGTGCCCTGGCGGAGCGGACAGGCCCCTCCTAGCGGAGCGGACAGGGCCCTCCGGTCGGAGGTGAGGCGAGCCGGGGCCGCGGGCTGGCGGCCGGGCGGGGGCCGGCCGGGCGGGCGGCCGTCCGGCAGGGACCCGCGGGAGGCGGCTAACGGAGGCAAGGCCGCCGAACGGGGCGCGGGCCCGCGGGCGGGGGCAGCGGGAACCGGCCCCTCCGGGGACGGGCGGGCCGCGCCGCCACCTGCGCCTCGGCCCAGCCGGTCCCCCGGAGGCTGGCTTCGAGGGAGGGCGGGTCCGGGAACCCCCGAGCCCCGGCTTCCTCTCCGGCCTCGGCATCCAGCATCAGGGGGCCCCTGTACTCCCTGCCCCTGAGGGGAGGGTGCTGGACGTCCAGCTGAGGGGGGCGAGGCGAGCTGGCTGTCCCCACGGTGATGCTGTTGTAGCCGCTGCTCCCCCACCCCCGACCCCGGCACCTCCCCTCGCTCCCCGCCCCCGCCTGCGGCTCCCGCAGCCCGGGGGCGCCGTGCACGTCCGCGGAAGAGTGCATCGGCAGAGCCGCGGCAATGTGTTGGAACGTGACGTGTCTGGGGCTTCTCGAGTTTTTGCTTGCTCATACCAGCAGTGCATTACCCATCGGGATCGTGGGCCTGGAAAAGAAAGCTTGAACTGGGCACAGTTGAGGTCAGATGACGCCCCCCACCCCTCACTCCCCCAACGCGACTTTTGCAGTGTCTAGCAAGTGCTTTTGAAAAAGAAGCAAAATGCTAAAAGACTGTAATGGGTCCCTAGATGGAGGTTTCCAAACACTTAAGGGTATCTTTCCTTTTTTTTTTTTTTTTAAAAAGAGCAAACAGTAAAGCTTTAACGTTTTTAATATTTGAGTACGTAGAGCCTGGTTTTTATACTTCACCTCCCAAGTTATGGGCTTCAGGCAGAATTTCAACAGGTACCACCGTCGTTTGTGATCGTAAAGAGTAATATCAGATTGCAGTTGGCAGTGTGTAAAAGGTCTCAATTTGATGGTTGGGACACAAAGGACTTGTGTTGTAAACTAGTTGCTCTGGAAAGGAACTTGGACACCTTGTGGCCTAGAACAAAGGTTTATTATGGTATGACTCAGTACATTTATCTTCTTCATCTTTACTCTTTCCGCTTTACATATATTCTTAAACTCTATTCTCCTAACATATCCTAATGTCTGTCGTATTGGACAGGTTTAGGTTAAGGAACACATTTTAAATGAATTCACAGTGAAGAAGTACACCACAAAATGTGTGTTGTGTTCAGGTGTGGTGGAATAGGCAGAAACTTACTAGCAGGAGGCCAGGCTAAGAGCTCCGCTAAATAGAAATAAATAGGTCTGAACGTGTAGGTGGTTGAGGCATCGGAATTGCAAGGGCTCGCTGCTGCTCTGGATTTTACTAGGGGTAGTAATAGGGTTAACAGGGGCTTCCCAGGTGGCTCATTGGTAAAGAATCCACCTGGCAAGACAGGAAACGCAGGAGAGGCCGGGTCAGTCCCTGGGTGGGGAAGATCCCCTGGAGGAGGAAATGGCAACCCACTCCAGTATTCTTGCCTAGAGAATCCCACAGACAGAGGAGCCTGGCAACTTAGCGTGCACAGTGGGGCTAATGGGGTTGCTTGAGGTGCTCCAGCGTGACTTTTGAGGATGCTGCTGGAAGAGATTTCCTGTTGTGCAGAAAGGGCAAAGGAATGGTATATTCAGCAGTGCTGATTGGCCTCAGAATTTTGAAGTGAGGATCATGTTGGCAGTAGAGAAGCTGGGTAAATCCTCAGGCAAGACGGAGTGAAGCACCTAGCGTGTTTGAAGACTGTAACTTTTAGAGTGTATACCGATTTTTGGTAAGCAGATTACTGCAGGTAGGATCTATCCTCTCTCTGGTTAATAGGTCAGATTATAGCACTGTATTTTAAGAGTTTTGAGAGAGGGCGTATTCTGGATGAATACACTTCAATTAGTGTGGTAATTCTTAAGAACTGAATTTCAGAGTGGCAAAAATGTTAACCCTGAAGATGTTAAAGTCCATCTGCTTTACAGATCCTCAGAAAATTTACTTTGTCATCTTATACAGCTCTCTGGCTTTACAACTGCTCAAGACATGTTTTACTAATGTACATTTTTGCATTCTTTTAAAAAGTGAAAGTCCAGTTTAACAGAACATCTGCTTCAGCCTTCAAGAAATTTCTCTTCTTTGAAATGCAATCAGAAAGATGACCTCCATGAATCTCATGAGAAACATCCTTTCGTTCTTCAGGTTTCTGGAAAGCTCTTTTTAAAGGAGCAGCGTGCTTTCTCTGAACTTTGCTTGCCTTAGGGGTTAAGCATTAATGATGCAAAGCAGGAAACATTGTATACTTCTTCTTACAGAACTAAACACTTGAACAGTGAATAAGTACTAAATATTATTTATTCCCTTGTGCTTATTTTTCTTTATAAGATATGTGTAACACACCGACTTACTGTGACCTAGGAAAGGCTGCCAAAGATGTCTTCAACAAAGGATATGGTAAGTCTGCTATTGTAAACTGCCACTATGGGGTAAGCATTCATACTGAATGCCTAAGATATGGGAGATACCATGCTCAGTAACATGAGGTTAAGTCAACATTAATCTATTTCACAAGATTTAAGGGGATAACTATTAGCAGGTTACTAGACTTCTTTTTATAGAGCTGGAGTGCCACAAGCGTTAAAAGCCATTGTGTACATAAACACGTATTTGCATATTTAATATTATCTGTGGGGTAAAATAGTATGAATCTGTAATATATGTGCCTCCTTTGGTTAGCTCTGGGGGCAGTTAAAGCAGGGAGTGTTTTTCCTCCTCCAAATAATGGTAGTGTTTTCATGAGCGTGAAAACCCAGCTTTTGACTTCTTTGGAGGAACATACAGTATTTAAAACCAAGTAGACATTTAGTTTTGGTTTTAAAAATTTAGTCTTGACATTTTAAAGTTTTTGTGCTGTACACATTTGATTTTTTTTATTAACTAGTGATGTTAATTATGTATTTTAAGCTTGTATATATGTATAATTTCTAATAATTTTGGTTCTTAAAATAGTGCATTTTTCTTTCATCCATAGGTTTTTTTAACTTATATTTTAAAAATATGTCTTTATTATGTTGGCTTTAAAAATCACGCTTAATTTTTGTTAGCATTTTGTTCTAATTTTTGGTTACAATTCAATTTTTGTTAGAATTTTGTTAGAATTCAGTTTCTTATGGCACTCTCACCTAACAGGAATACTGAATATTTTCCATATGAAGTGTACTAGGGGCTATTTTCATAATTTCTAAATTGCAAAGTCTGGAGTGCATGTCACATTTTGTATATCACTTATTTTGTGTGTGTGTGTGTGTGTATCTCTAGGATTTGGCATGGTCAAAATAGATCTGAGAACCAAGTCATGCAGTGGAGTGGTAAGTACTTAATACACTGCTAATAGATGTAGCATAATTAAAGGACCCTGTTTGAAAATCATTGTTTAGTCAAGTTACTTGAAACACATACCTTTGGTGCTACGCTATCTTCCTTACAGCTTTGTCCTCCTCTCAGATTTCAGAGAGCTACTCAGCCACTTGAGCCCAAGGACAATCAGGTTGAATTTGGGGGGAGATCTTTGTTTGTCGTTATAAAAGTATTCTGAGTCTTAGTCTCAGAAAATATAGAATACATGTGTATACATATGTGTGTGTATGTATTTTTTATGCTGTATTTTTATACTTTTGTGAATATGTTTGTGAACACTAAAATCTTTGCTTCCTTTTTATTGGGTTCATACAAATTTTGTTGCCCTTTTACAAAAACAAACTAACTTTAGTCTCTGTCCCATCACGATTAGTTGAAACAAATGTAGAAATACATGCAGAAGGTTAGTCAACTTTTATTAATGTTCATAAAGTCTTTTTTCCTGGAAGTTAGGAAATAAAGGATATATCACCATATTATCAGAGCATCACTAACCAGAGCTTTTATAAGTTTCATCAAATAGATCAAATTTACATTCACCTTATTCTCTGATTTCTCCATATTGGCTGCGTCTTTTTTTCTTTGGTATTTTCCTATTCAAACCAATGCAAATTTTATTTCTGGATATAATGATTTCTTTAGAAGGGCAAGAAGCATGTGGAGTATTTATGGTGCTTTGTCTCATACTTCGTGTAATCCTGGTTTGTCACTATTCTTTCCCTGGGTTTTCTAGTAGTAAATATTTATGCAACTACCCTCGTAAGGTGGGATTTTATTATGTAGTCTATTAAAACAGAAAAATCACACTCATTTTAATTAGTATTTCAGATTTGCTCAAGGTAGTTTTGTGTTGAGAAAATCAACAACTAAAATTTTATCTCCCTTTCATGCTGCTGTTGTGTGTGAATATTCATTCAGATGGTAAGAAAAGCAGTATATTTGTGTGCTTTGTCTTTC
The DNA here is from genome assembly GCF_001704415.2 of Capra hircus. Classification (NCBI taxonomy): domain Eukaryota; kingdom Metazoa; phylum Chordata; class Mammalia; order Artiodactyla; family Bovidae; genus Capra; species Capra hircus. The sequence continues at coordinate 8,372,031 of NC_030834.1, read as the reverse complement.
ATCCCTTGCCCCTGGTTGCCTAGATCGTATCTCGGTCTTTTTGTGATGTGCCACTTATAACAGCGCCATTCCCATGACTGTTTTGTTGCATACCAGCATTACAGCAGAACTGTAGATGTTATGTGCATGTTATAAATGTTTGGCACTGTTTGAGCTAATTATGAAATTAAACAAAAATTGGAGTAATTGTAAACCTGAAACTCAGCTTAGGAAAATTATGGCCTTATGTTTGAGATTTGGAGCGCTGGTATTTTAGATTTTTGACAAAGCTTCAGACGAAGAAATAGTGATGATGAGAAAGAAATACAGACTAAATACGCTTCTACCTTGTTTGCATCAAAATTAAGGTTTATATTTGCTATACTTACAAGTTTATAAAAGGTAAATGTGAAAAATAAAACACTCGGTAGCTGGATCTACTAAAAGAAAGTGATGTGAGTCGTTAAAACATGGCTGGCATTTTGTCATGTTTTGCCAAGGCCTTGCCCTTAGTGTGCAGTGTGATAGTCTCTTTGAAAACTTGCTGTGCCGTGTAGATAAACAGATCACAGTTTCCCAGTAGTGTCATCAGCCTATAGAGCGCGGGTTAGGGGGCAGGGTGTTTGGTGGAGGAAGGATTCATATTGCAGGTGGTAAGACAACTGGGGCAGAGTTGCTGGCGTTTCATGACTGTTGGCAATATTTCCGAGATGGTCTTTAAAAACAGGGCCAATCAGAAATGTGGTTTCCTTGACAGTTCCTAGACTGTCAGTGACAGGTGCTGACTGTGTGCTTCCCCCTAGAAGGAGATGTATTTCTAATTGCTTACTGTCATATGACTGAGGGACACCTAACTAGGGAGGAGGATTTATTTTGAGCCATTCATAGTAACTATTTGACAGGGGAGAGGGAGGAAGAGGGATAACTTACAACATTCCATTTTGTTATGAAAAATGGCGAGATACTTTCAAATATTGAAATTGTTTACAGATCTGAAAATCTTACAGATAGTTTTGTGAGCAAGAGCAACACATTTTTTGTAACAGTGTGAATGTACTTAATGCCAGTGTACTGTACACATAAAAATGGTAAATTTATGTGAAGTGTATTTCACCACAATGAAAATTTTAGAAAGTTTTTAATGCAGTAAAGTTCTGGCCCTATTAAAAGGAGGGAATCTAAAGCTTCCAGTGTTTGGGGATTTTTTAAAGACTTTAAAATTAACTAACAGTTCAAAAGGTCTGATAGAGAACCAAGTCTTTTTCATGTCATGAAGTAAATGTTTAAGATTCGATGTTTTTGTCTTTTTAGGAAAGGCATTTTCAGTAAAGATATTTTTCTTTTCAAAGAGAGAGTTTGGGATTCCCGTTTGAATAAGAGGGTATATGGAACAGAAATATCATCAAGAGAGGTGGAGTAATGTGGAGTTTGCAAAACTGGTTAAAACATCTAGAGATTAGAAGAGGGGGGAGAGCAGGAAGTAAGCTGCTGCAGAGTAGGGTTGTGATAGAAGGTCAGTTGCATTGGTTTCTGCTGCACTGAATGCTGTTTTCTGGAATGAATATTTTCTGTTTGGTGAGCTGATCTTAATTACTTTTTCCTTACCAGGAATTTTCTACTTCTGGTCATGCTTACACTGATACAGGGAAAGCATCAGGCAACCTAGAGACCAAATACAAGATCTGTAACTATGGACTGACCTTCACCCAGAAGTGGAACACAGACAATACTCTTGGGACAGAAATCTCTTGGGAGAATAAGGTACGAGAGTGTTGGAAGTTATTTGCAGGGTGAACTTACCCTGGGGATGAGCTGATGAACAGACTTTGTCATCAGTTTGTGCACAGAATATGTTTTGTCCAAATAGAATCTCAGCGAAGTCTTGCACACTGTCTGGTGGCCATGTTTTTTCTCTGCATGTGGCCTTCTTTGGTATGTTTTATGTTTCTATAAAGTAAGATTTTGTTGGTCAGTACATAATTATGACATCTTTTGTTCTGACCAGTTCTACTTACTGTTATACAGTTGGGCGTCTCCTGAGCAGACCAAGCTCTTTGCAGTGATTTAATTTTACTTTTGTAATCATTGCAAAACTGACTCCACAGAAAAATGTTTCTAAAAATTCTTGAATGTTTTCAAAGAAACTCTTTCAGCCAATGCTTGTCAAGTGCCTGCTACATTCAGGGCACTAGTTTTTGAGGTATGTCTGTATGCCCATTATTATATACAGATAATGCATCTGTATAGCTGAATAAGTTACTTAGGTTGGTTTGTTAACTGTCCAGTTACCATAATAATTTCAAAAGCGTATCACGATTATTTTGTCGCATTGGGATTGTGTTGTTTTGTACTCTTAATTTACATTACTGGCCATTATAATTGGATCTGACCTGTATGTCTTAGCCCGTTTTTTGGTGAGAATCGTGATGAAGCCTGGGGTGAGGGGGGAGGGGTGGGGGCAGGGAAAAGGAAGAAGAGGCAATTTATGAAATAATCTAATGTTTGTCTTTCTTTAATGACTTCCTTATTAGCGAATAATTTAGAGAAAACTTTAGAATTGGTTTCTCAAGTCAAGAAAAGAATTGAAAAATGCTAATTGTTCAATTTAAATCTTTATTTTTCAGTTGGCTGAAGGGTTGAAACTGACTCTTGATACCATATTTGTACCAAACACAGGGTAATTATCCCAACCCCGTTTTCTGAAATGGTCTTGTTTCTTGAAGGGATGGAAAAGTTTAGAGGAGGGGGCTGCGGGAGGAGCTCAGAAGGGGAGGCAAGCAGAGACCTGTGTGTGCAGGAGACGGGGAGGAAGACCGCCGGAGGCAGGGGCCAGTTTTCATTTGAAATCTGGGCAGATGAGTAAGAACTTGTGAATCTAATTCAAAGAGGCACATTGTGGGGAAAATGTCGGAGCGAGAAGGGTCTGAGACTAGATGTTTTTAAGCTCTCCCGAGGATGCTTGGATGTGAGGTCTTGCTGGGAAGTTAACATCTTTAGAGAAGTGTGTCGTCTGCAGCAGCACAATGTAAAGAGCGGTTCTGCTCACTTGATTTCTTAGCCTTTGTGAATCCCTCAGCTTCTCTGGCTCAGTGTTTTCATCTGAAAAGGGAGGATTTTGTTGTTTCCTGCCTGCCTGTCTCTACAGGAGCAGCGGCTCGGTGGGCGCGGTCCTCCTGAGCTGCGGCAGGCTCGCCCCTCCTGCCGCACACCTGCGTTGTCCCGGGCGGGCGAGGCTCTCATAAGAGGCCTGACTGCAATCGCCCTGGACTGTTCAGGACTAATTTTGTGTTTTCACAAAATTGTCCTTCAGACGCGTACTCTTCTATCCCACATTGTCCAGGGAGACAACACTGACCTGAGGAAAATAAACATGCTTACCAAAAAATAAAGTACGTTTCTCTCTGTGACAGGTCAATAATCTAAAATTTTGTTGGGTGTTACCTTTTGTATCATTTGGAAACATTTAAAGAAATTTGTTTTTTTGTGTGTCTATGTACATATGCATTCAGGTTATTAATTTGGTACTGAAATATCTTGCACCTTTTTATACTTTTATGAAGTTAATCATGAAATACCTTATCATCTGAATGTAGAGAATAGGTAAAAAACAGTATATATATTTCAAATCCTAGCAAAATTACATTTGTAGAGCTAAGTCATTTGAAACATTGTTAGTCTGTCTGTGCCTTCTCCCAAAATAATATTTACATTGGGGGAGAAAAGGGATCTTACTCTCAAGATTCCTAGACGGCAGTAAAAGCTCATGTTGTTTTTGTTTGTTTTACAGAAAGAAGAGTGGGAAATTGAAGGCCTCATATAAACGAGATTGTTTCAGTCTTGGCAGTAATGTTGATATAGATTTTTCAGGACCAACCATCTATGGCTGGGCTGTGTTGGCCTTTGAAGGTTGGCTTGCTGGCTATCAGATGAGTTTTGACACAGCCAAATCCAAACTGTCACAGAATAATTTCGCCCTGGGTTACAAGGCTGCAGACTTCCAGCTGCACACTCATGTGTGAGTGTTCCAAGTTCAGAGTTCCTCCTTTAGTGCCGGTGCAGCCGCCCAGAAGGATGGTGGCCGTGAGCATGTTGCGCAGATTGGCAGGGGGTGGTGCCTGCATGTAATGAAGCTGTGGTGGACACCCTGCCTTGCTGTGCTGTCCTCGAAGTCAGCAAAGCACCGCGGGGCTTGCTGCCCTTGGCGCAGGTGCTCGCTGCTGGTCTCTGAGCCCGGAATGGAGAGAGCGAGGGCAAGGATTCCCTTTGATAAGAGGGGTCCTTTGGAGAGGTATTGCTGCTTCCTCTGGTTCCCTGCTCATCTTGGCAGTTTCTGGAAGCAAGTCTGTTTGGATCAGGAATAACCCCCTGATTGATCAGAGGGTCCTGGAGCAGCACCAGTGTAATTCTGTGGAGGTGTTCAGGTACCCTGGTGTGACCCCAGGTACCTGTGTTGTATTCAGAAGTAGCAGGGTCACCAGAGCAGTCCTGGGTTCAAGTCTGTAGGCTGCACCCTGTTGGTTACATAAATTTGAACTTGAAATTGTTACTTCATGTCTTGGCCTACTGGGCACTAACAGTGTCCCAGAAAGAGAAGGATTAGCTCTGTGTTTTTGAAGTGTTGCAGATTGCCGACCACTCGACACTCTAATCCACTTACGATGACTAAAGTCCCTAGTGGTGTAGACAGAGGCATTGAATTGGTGAAACAGTATTATCAGGAAAGTCATCAGAGCTCAGGGGCTGACCTCTGAGATGCTGTAAGACAATACCCTGGGGGTCATGCCTGGTAGCTGTTGCATGGAAGGCACTTTCTTATGCTAGGATTGTGTTTTGAATGAAATCCAGAATTGACTTGTACTACTGTATATATTTTTTCACAGAATCTTCATAGAACTCTATTTTGAAGTTTTTAAGTACTATGAACAACTGAGAGACATACAGATCATATTTTCTTGGTGTCTGCCTTTGTGCCTAGTCAAATGCTGTTTAAGAAATTTATATCATGTGGGGGAGCCACGTAAATGAATCAGATGTTACTGTGCTTTAATTACGTGGTTATAAATTATATAACTTATTTGACAGTCATTTATGCTAGAAGTTTACTGAAATCTGTAGTTATAAAACAAGACCTTGATTTAGATAGTCTTGGAATTTGTTTCCATATTGTAACAAACTAGATACTTAAGGAGATTTTCTTGTGCCATGGAAACAGGAATGATGGCACCGAGTTTGGAGGCTCGATCTACCAGAAGGTGAATGAGAAGATTGAAACGTCGATAAACCTCGCGTGGACAGCCGGCAGTAACAACACCCGCTTCGGCATCGCTGCTAAGTACAAGCTGGACTGCAGAACTTCTCTCTCTGTAAGGATGTGCTGAGTTCCGAGTGGACGTTGTGATGTGGTCCTGGTTTGCGTGTTCTTTATTAACTTTGAGCTGGTCACTGTGTAGTGAGAGGAGCATCTCCCTAAAGTCAGGAAACATGGGTTTCAATCCTGGTTCCTCCTGTATTTGTTGTCTGACCTTCTCAAGTCATTTTATCTCTTGGCCTCAAAATTTTCTTATCTATAGATTGCTGGGTTTCAATCACTTTTTCTGTTGCCGTTAGTGAAAGTCTCTCAGTTGGGTCTGATTCTTTGCGACCCCAAGGACTATACAGTCCATAGACTTCTCCAGGCAAGAAAACTAGAGTGGGCAGCCTTTCCCTTCTCCAGGGGATCTTCCCAACCCAGGGATCGAACCCAGGTCTCCCGCATCGCAGGCCGAGTCTTTACCAGCTGAGCCACAAGGGAAGCCCAAGAATACTGGAATGGGTAGCCTATCCCTTCTTCAGGGGATCTTCCCAACCCAGGAATCGAACTGGGGTCTTCTGCATTGCAGACAGATTCTTTACCAACTGAGCTATTAGGGAAGCCCAATTGCCATTAGTAATTCTGGTTACAGTGCTAATTGGGCTCTTAAATTTCAGGTCCTGTGCTAAGACTTTGTATGTATTATCTCATGTAATCCTCACAACTGCTCTTGTTTGGTGAATAATATTGCCCTCCTCCCCCATTTTACAGACAAAGGAGCTGAGACTTAGAGCGGTCAGGTAACTGCCCAGGGTCACTCAGTAAGAGGCAGTGTCAGGGTTTGATCCCAGATCGCTCTGTCACTAGAGTTCATCCTCTTAGCCCTATCAGAGGTCGTAAAACTGGTATCTCAGGAATCCAGTGTACAGGGAGGGATGTGTGGCCACATGGTGTTTTAACATTCTGCTTGAGGCCTTTACGCTGCATGCTCAAGGTCCCCTCTGTTTCTACTAGTCCTACTGACTTCTTTAAAGATTTATCTTTTTATTAATTTAGCTTTCAGTTTCAGTAATTCGGGATTGGTCGGAAGGTGTTTCCGCTTTGGAAATCTGATTCATGAAGTGGTGGTGTTGGCCTTGCATATTACGAAGTTGATTTTCTGCTTGTTTGATCTCTTTATCTTAGGCTAAAGTAAACAATGCCAGCCTGATTGGACTGGGTTACACTCAGACCCTTCGACCAGGTGAGTAATAGAATGAATAACAGTGGGCTTGGAGAAGGTGAGTGAGGAATAATGAAAATTATAGACAAGCTGTAGTCACTTTAGGGAAATTCAGACAATTGTGTAACATTCGGTTGTTCAAAGTAAAATAGATTCATTGCTTTTGTTTAAAAATATGTGTGTGTATTTCTAATTATAACTTGGTTTCTCTGGCTTGTGAGTTTGGTTGATCACTCATTATTGTTAAGTCTGAACTCCAAGTAGATGTGTCCTATCTGCTTTACAGATGAGGTGGTTATGGATCCCTAGTGTTAAGTTAGTAATAGCTGTAATCTCTCTGCCAGCTGAACCCATGCCGCTGACTCCACCCGTGGTTTCTAGGAAACACATAATCTGATTGTGATGCTCGTTACAAGTAATTGTGATCTTCTTCTTCTCAGGAGTGAAACTGACCCTGTCAGCTCTAATTGATGGAAAGAACTTCAATGCAGGAGGGCACAAGGTCGGTCTGGGATTTGAACTTGAAGCTTAATGTGGTTTTGAATAAAGCATCAGCTTTGTCCCTGGAGGTGAAGAGAAATGAACCCACTATGTTTTGGCCTTAAAATTCTTCTGTGAAATTTCAAAAGTGTGAACTTTTTATTCTTCCAAAGAATTGTACTCCTCCCCACACTGAAGCTTAGGTACCGAGTCCATCCTAAGGGAGGTGCTTGAAGGCATGCCCGGAAGTTGTCACGTTCGTGCCACATTTCAGTTCAGTTCTGCAGTGTTATTTTCAATGTGTTCCTCAGCGACGGTGTAGGGTCATGTTCAGAGGAGACGACCCGCCCCTCCAGTTGTCCATCGCGTCCTGCATGTCCCACACCACTGTTTCATGACCTTGTAATATATTGGTCTCTGTACGGTAGTAGAATCTTTGGTTTCGCATCAGAGTAAAATAAACCCATCACATTTGGAACATAAACCGACTGGACTTGGCGGTGCCGTGTTTGCTGTGACCGACTCTGCCGTGAGGAGCGCTCTCACCGGCGGGCTCTGGTCTGAACGGGGCTGTGCTCCTGCCTGTCGCCGCCACTTCTGTTGGCCTCCCTGCTGCTGCTGCTGCTGCTGCTGCTGCTACTGCTGCTCTGGGTGAGGCCGAGCCTCATCCTGCTGGGCGGGGGCACATCTGCTGGGCTCCTCGCTGCTGGTTGCAGTGAGAGAGTGTGTCCTCCTGGTAGTTCTGTAAAGTCCCGGGGGAGGAGCGAGAGTGTCAATGGGTGGAGAGGGGGCAGCGGGGAAATGTTGCCAGGGCGAGGCCTGGGGACAAGGCTTTTGATCTAGAAAACTGATGCCCAGAGGATGGAAATAGCGGTTCAGAAGAGGAATGAGGAGACTGATATCTTCAGGGCTTACTGGTAAACTGTCTTTCTAAAAGTAGAATTCCAGGGAAAAAAAATGTTTTTCACACTCTGCTGGTTGCAGCAGATTCAGTCAGTGTAGTTGTAAGTAAAGGTGGACCCTGCCATTCCGCCCTGCAGCCCCTCCCACTGTCACTAACAGTGTGACGTGCATCCTTGTGGATGCTGTCCAGTGTCTTTAGTGACGACGTCAGTGTCTCTATAAAATGTGAAAACGCGTCTCTTGCCTTGCAGCACACTGCTCAAGTTAACAAGGCAGTTTTTCTATCTGTAGCTGCGCCTTGTATTTTCCGTTTTTATGCTTCTGAATCTGTGGTGCTCATTTACTGCCCTCTTTCCTGTCCTCAGTTTGCTGTGCAGATGGTGCTGCACTGAGTACCTTTGTCCACTTGGCTCTGTCCACGCCGTGAGTGGCCCCAGGGCGCACTGCCCAGTGGAGCCTTCTGTGACTATGAAGATGGTGTATGTCCACACGGCCCCATTCGGCAGCGTGAAGTAGGTCAGCGGAAGGGCTGTCTTTAATTCTGTTTTTTATAAAATCGCACAGCCACGTGCACAACTGTGGCTGCTGTATTAGTGCAAGTCCACAGGGTCAGTGTCTGGCAGTTAGGTGCTGAGTCATAGGTACTGTGCCAATTTGGTTAGTAGCGCAAAGTCACCCTTTAGAAATTCGGTGCCAACCTGTGTTTCTACCAATGGTGGTCAGGGTGCCTATTCTCCTGCATCCGCAAAAACGCTGAATGTTAACAGACTTAAAGATTTTTTTTACCACTTTTAGAGGAAAAATGTCTCAACAGTATTTCCCTAATGGCCAGTGAGACGAGGCTGTTTTCATGGGTCCACTGATACTTATAATTCTCCGGTTGGCGTGTTCAGATTCCTCACTCCCAAGTCAGTCATCTTAAGAACAGCTGGACACGACTGCTTTTGGAAAATGTTGGTGCTGCAGGGCACTTCCCTGCCACCACCACAGGTTCTCTACGAGAATCCAGATTCCAGCTCCCACTTCTAATGTCAGGTATCATCTGTGATACCAGCCACACGATAAAGTTTTATTTTCTCATTGTCTCTGTGGGTTGAACCGCCCTCACGGGAGATTATAACAGAAAAGGAGAAGGGATGAGGGGGTAAACGACGAATTCATTCTGTGTAGGGGATGCCTGTGTCTTTCAGGGAGAACTCTGCAACCTGAGTGTGGATGGGACGCTGAGCTGGGCTGGCTGGGCCACCCTGGTGGTTCCTGGGCTTAGAGGCTGTCATTGTGGGCGTCTCTTCAGCCGGGCAGTTGTAAGGGCAGGGGATGGAAATGCTGGCGTCCGAGGAGATGCAGAAAACCGCCGATGAGATGCTCCCTCATACGCTTCATTAACTTGTCTGATGAGGGTAGTTGTATTTATAGCCCGAGGTAAGTGGGAAGGTTGCTGCAGGTCAGTGTTTTTTCCCTTCCTTGCGTGTTTTTTTTAAGTGATTTCTTCTTGTAGAGCCGAAGAGCCAGTCTTTATGTTGATACGGTAACCCAGACATGAACAGAAGGATGTGGAGTTCAGCCTCTATTCCGCAGCTCCGTGGGATTGTACAGCTGCTGGGCTGTGATCTGAGTACCCCCGTCACAACAGTCGTAGCAGAAAGGAGAGCATGTTTGAGCGTCTGTGCCAGGCCCTGTGCTGGCTCCTCACGGTGACTACAGGCATCTGGAGTGCAGTTGCCCAGGAGAGGGAGCCTCAGCAGTGCGCTGGTGCTGAGATGCTCACCAGCTCTGCTGTCCCCCGTAAAATGCCCCTCAGCACTTCCCCTCTGCTCCCCAGGTCCCCCTCTCCTTCCCTACCCCCGGCCCCTGTTAGCCTTACAACTCCTGTGGCCTCACCATTAGTTGACCTTCCCTTTTAACATCAATTGATTTTACCCTGCCGCCATCCTCAGTCTTGCCTCTGCAGCCTCACTATCTGACCAGCTTGTTTGGCCTCCGGTGGGTGGCTGACCACCTACAGACCTTTGCTGTGAGCGGCCTGTCAGATGTGCTTTTCAGCTGCTCTGCGGGCTGTGAAACAGCATCTCCCCAGGGAAGCAGTGCTGTCACCATCCTGGTGCTCTTGGTGTCTCTGGCAACATTCTGCCTCTTCTGTGAAAGCCCCCCTGCCACCCCAGCTCCTGCCTCCTGGGCACACTCCCACGGGGGGCCAGTCACACCTCGTGTTGGTGGTTTTGCTCACCCACCTCCCCTGAGGATGAGCTCCAAGAGGCCTGCCGCCTTGTGTCCTGTGGCTAGGCCAGCACTTGGCACATGATGGGCACATAGTGGACATTTATTCAGTGAATGTGGGCCTGAGTAAATGGTGGGCCTGGTCTGGGGTTTCTGCATCCAGACTGAGGTTCTCCTCTGGCAGGTACTCCTCTGGCCATCAAAGTGGCACAGAGAACTCCTGACCTTTCTGACAACTTTCAATTATGATATAATAAACACTCTGTGAGGTGACTTCACTGCTGCAATTTAAAAAGGTTCTGGAAAGACGGACATGATTGCAACTACACTTGACACCACTGGGTGCCACTCTTGTCTGCCAGCAGAAGGCGCCAGCCTAGCTGTGGGGTCCAGGCCTCCTGCCCTGGAGGTCAGTCTGTCTTGTTCCTTTTGACTGCCTCCCTCTCTTCCTCAATAACCTCCCAGCTCACAGTCTGGAATTGACATTCAGTTTGGTTTAACCTCTAGATTGCTGGCCTTGGGAAATGACTAGCAAATGCATCCTGCTCTGGCTCTGTTGATGGTCTACAGCCTGTGCTTCGTGCAGGCTCTGCCCTGAAGAGACGGGAGGCTGGGCTGGGAGGCTGCATTCCCCAGGAGCCCCTCAGTTCCACGCCCCTGTCTCTGCACCGCAGAGCGTGTGTTGACAAAACTTCAGCACAGTAAGATGTCAGGGATGCAGGAGGGTCCCTGGTCTGACAAGTGTGTGCATTTTTAGAGGAAGAGGCTGATTAACTCAAAGGAAAGACTGTTAGCATCCCGTCCCCTTGGGAGGGTCCCTCCTCTGCCTTCATGGGGGCGAGAGGTCATCCCAGTTAGGTAATTCGGGGGCGGCAGGGAGATGGCGCAGTGGGCAAGGCTTGTCTCTGCGTGCTGTTTTGTCACTGGCTAGTCTCAGTGCAGTGGCTGGAAAAGAGGATTGACAGGATTTCACTTTTGTTAAATTTACTGTGAATTGATTTGTGGCCTAGCCTGTGATCTATCCTGGAGATTGTTACTTGTGCACTTGAAACTAATGTGTATTCTGCTGCTTTGGGATAGAATATTATATATATAAACAACAATGCAGAGACTGGCCCGAAAGCCAGTGTTTCTGGGTTGATTTTCTGTCCATCCATTGATGTAAGTTAGGTGCCCAAGTCCCTTCCTGATACTGTGTTAATGTTAGTTCCTCCCTTTATGTCCGTTAATCTTTGCACTGTGGAGTGAGCTGCTCCTATGTTAGGTGTGTATATACTCACAGTTGTTACATCTTTTTGAATTGATCTTGGATGAATCCCTGGATTATTATGTAATGTCCTTGTCTTTTTTGTTAGTCTCTGAATTCTGTTTTGACTGATAGGAGTATTGCTTTCCCAGCTTTCTCTGTCTCCATTTGTAGGGAGTTTCTTTCTCCATCCTTGCAGCCTGTGTGTCTCCATCTGAAACAATTCTCTTGCAGGGCCCCGTGTGGTTGTGACATTCGTCTTGCTTTGTATCGGGGCCTCTGTCACCCTGGCTGTGAGACTGAGACAGCAGCCCTTCTGCCAGGACTCAGCTTGCTGACACCGTGTTGTGCTGTTATTTTTCTTATAAAGTTTAGGAGGAAACAGAACTTTCTTTATAGTTTTATCTAAAGCAGGGCCATGAAAGGCCTGAAGTACCAGTTAAAAATCAGGGCAGGCAAGTCTCTTTGTGGAGAGGAAGAACTGTTTCCACCTGGCCAGCCCTCCTCCTCCCCTACCTTCCCGGCCCCAGAAGGAGACAGAGAGCATGGCTTCTGCCACAGAGGCTGGCAGTTCCTTCTGAAGGTCCTGAGGCTCCAGGGAGCTGTGTCCTTGTGTTCTGGGCTGCTCGAGCCAAGAGGGGAGACAGGACGTGGGCTCTGGCCAGGTCCTCAGCCCTAGACGGGCGAGCTGCAGCCCCAGTGCTGCTGAGTCTGGCTGACTTAAGAGTGAAGCAGGGGGCTTCCCTGGTGGTCCAGTGGTTAGGAATCCGCCTGCCAACACCGGGGGCACAGGTTCAGTCTAGTTGCTCGCCGCAGCTAGAGAAAGCCTGCATGCAGCAACAAAGACCCAGTGTAACCAAACATAAATAACAGTCTTAGAGAAGTTCCTTTAAAAAAAAAGTGTGAAGTGGGAAGACCGAGCAGAGTGTGACAGAGGTCCCATCGGGGACCAGCTCTCTTGGCAGACGGCTCAGCACTGAAGGCCCAGTGTGTGAGAATGCGTGGCCGGGCTGTGGGCCATTCTTTCCCCTCGTGTATTTTGGGCACAAACAGGTAACAGTAGTAAAATAAGAGGGGGAAAAAAAGGTATTTGAAAAATAAAAGCAAACGAATTATAGCTTTTATTTTTGTGGAAACTCAGAAAAAACATAGGTATGTAGAAAAAGACTTCAGAGGCAAACTTTTGAGGGGCATTTTTAATTATAAATTTAATATGGTTGATTAATGCAAAATCACAATGAAGTACCGAGAAAGTGTTTGTCAATATAAAAGTTTAGCAGCATTTCCACAGTTTCAGGCTCTTGCATTAGTCGTACTTCCTCCCGCTATCAAAAAAAAAGAGGACTCCAGTGGGGACCACAGCAGAGCAACCAGGGATGCTCCGCTCCGTGAAGGATGCTCCGCCTCCTCAAGGCAGTCCTCAAGTCCAGTGTATTGCCTAACAGGCCAACCCTCCCCACTCCCGAATTTCTAGGCCAGAGCACTTGCCTCATGACTGAGGTCAGAGCCCCATTCTTCAGGCTGCAGGGGAGGAGGGGGCGGGAGTTTAACCTGGACTTGACGTGTAGCGCTCGCTCACGCCTCCTCGCGTCAGTACCTCCTCTACGCTGACACCGTCGAGGGGCCAGGATCTGGCACGGGCCGCAGTGGGGGGCCGGAAGGGGGACGTGCCCATGGTGGGGGCTGGCATCGCACCATACACCCTGCTCCAGGTGGTGGTCTCGCCGCCCCCAGGGTTAATGCTGGGATTAGTGAGAAAGTGGGGGCGGGGGGGGGGGCACAAACAGTATGAAAATATAATACTGGCAAACTATTCCGCTGCTTCTTTGGTACTTTCCAAAATTCTCTGATCAAAAAAGTATAAGGGGAGCACACCATTAAAAAATTACAGTTTTAAGTATTTACAGAAGCAATTCATGATATATTACATAATCAATACACAGTATATGAACAAATTCTTCAGTGAAAGCACTTGTGAACTCCTGTTCCAGTATGAGTCAACAGCACATGGACACCTTCCCAAACAGGCCTCCTTCATCCTGTGTCTCACTTACATTACAGTATATTAAACGGGGAAAAAAACACCATCTTCCAATCTACACTTTCCTTTTAAAAAGTTCTTAAAATCTGCCACTGAAATCGGTATGTACAAAGATTTGTTGAATATTGAAATCTAGGCAGGTAGCTCCACTCCCATCTCAAGCATGTCTGAAATAATACTAGCTATTATTCTATGTATACAATATATATTTAATGTATAAGTAACCGCACCATGTTATGTCGCCATGATACCAGTTGAACGCACAGTATTATGTACAGTAGTTAAGTTAGCTCTGGACGATGACTCTACGCCTAGGTGGACAGTGTGGTCTGGAACATCTGAGAGGGGTGTGGAGGCGCTGGCCGGGGGACAGCCCGCGCGTGGGCACGGCGTGTGCTTGTGAGCCCACACCACCCACGCACACGCCCCGGACCATCCCTCGTTTGCTGGCCGCCGAGGAGCGATCACACGAACGGCAGGATCCCGTGTATGAGGAGAGCCATGATAGCAGCACTGAACAGCCCGGCCACGGGCACCGTCACGAACCACGCCACGAAGATGTTGCGGAAGAGGCGCCAGTCCACGGCCTTCCGCGAGCGGATCCAGCCCACCGCCACCACCGAGCCCACCTGGAGGGACACAGGCATGTCAGAGCGAGCCGAGGTGAGACGCAATCTACGTTCAACCAGTGGCATAAGATGGCCTGTTCTTTCCCCTAAATCTGATGAGAAGCTTTTAAAGACACTTGTTAGATTTTAGCTAGAATTATTTTAGGATCACTCTGTCCAGAGGACAGTTCTGAAGCACTTTCCCACGTGTGTTCTGCTCTATTGAATGGATGCTCAGCCAAGTAGATGTCTCCTGTTCTCCCTGAGCTCCGTCAGCCAGCTGGGATGGCCCTTATTTTGAATATTCTCCAGGCAGGAGACTTGATTACAGTGGTGAGCCCCCTGTAAGTACACAATGGAATGGCAGTAACGTCACCCTTCTCCTAGAATAAAAGCATCATAAAACGTTGGAGCTGGAAATCTTGGCAAAGATCTAATCCATGTGGCTCAGTCTGTGGAAGATAAAACACTTCCAGAGGGTGTAGGGAGTAGGAGTAGCAACAATGTCATGATTACACCAGAAAAGACCCTGATGCAGGGAAAAATGGAGGGCAGGAGGAGAAGAGGGCAACAGTTCATACAATCCAATATAAAAAGCAACCTGATTAAAATATGGGCAGAAGACCTAAGTAGGCATTTTTCTCAAAAAGACATGCAGATGGCCAGCAGCCACATGAAAAGCTGCTCAACATCACTAATCATCCAGGAAATACAAATCAGAACCATAATGAGCCATCACCTGTCAGAACAGCTATCATCAAAAAGACCACAGATAACAAATGCTGGCAAGGGTGTAGAGAAAAGGGAACTCCCGTACACTGCTGGAGGAAATGTAAATTGATGTATCCACTGTAGGGAGGTTCCATAAAAAATTGGAAATACAAACTACTATACGATCCAGCAATTCCACTCACGGGTATTTATCGAAAGAAAACTAAAACACTAATTTGAAAACGTGTGCACCCCAATATTATTTACATACAATAACAAAGATATGGAAGCAACCTAAGTGTCTATCAATAGATAAATGGATAAAGGAGAAATGGTACACACACACACAGATAGGAATACCACTCAGCCATAAAACAATGAAATTCTGCCATTTGCAACAATATAGATGAACCTGGAAGGTATTACACTTAGTGGAATATGTCAGAGACCCAAATTTTGTATATTTTTACTTATATATGGAATCTAACAAAATAAGTGTAACAAAAAAGAGAGTCATAGAATCAGAACAAATTAGTAGTAACCAGAGGGGAATAAAATAGGTGAAGGAGGTTAAAGGGTACAAATCACTAGGCATAAAATAAATTACAAGGATGTGATACACAGCATGGGGAATATAGTCAACATTTTATAATAACTTTGCATGGGGTATCATTATAAAATACCAAATTATTATGTTGCACACCTAAAACTACAATATTTTACATGAATTATATTAAAAAACAGTTGAAATAACACCTGATAACAGAAGGTCTTTCGTGTATTTTGCCCATTTACATATTGGAATCTGAATGTGTCTCGATGTATTGCTGCTCAGTTGCTGAGTCTGACTCTCTGAGACCCCACGGACAGCAGCGCGCCAGGCCTTCCTGTCCCCAGCCATCTCCCAGAGTTTGCCCAAGTGCATGTCCACTGCATTGGTGATGCCATCCAACCATCTCATCCTCTCCTGCCCCCTTCTCCTCCTGCCCTCAATCTCTCCCAGCATCAGGGTCTTTTCCAGTGAGTCAGCTCTTCACATCAGGTGGCCAAAGTACTGGAGCTTCAGCTTCACCATCAGTTCTTCCAAAGATTATTGAGGGCTGACTTCCTTTAGGACTGACATGTTTTCTCTCTGCAGTCCAAGGGACTCTCCAGAGTCTTCTCCAGCACCACAGTTCAAAAGCATCAGTTCGTCGATGTTCAGCCTTCTTTATAGTCCAATTCTCACATCCATACATGGCTACTGGAAAGACCATAGCTTGACTATACAGACCTTTGTTGGCAAAGTCATGTCTCTGCTTCTTAACGCACTGTCTAGGTTTGTCATAGCTTTCCTGCCAAGAAGCAGTGGTCTTCTAACTTCACGGCTGCAGTCACCATCCGCAGTGATTTTAGAGCCCAAGAGGAAACCTGTCACCGCTTCTACCTTTTCCCCTGTATTTGCCATGAAGTGATGGGACCAGATGCCACGATCTTAGTTTCTTTAATATTGAGTTTTGAGCTGGGTTTTTCACTCTTCTCCTTTACCCTCAAGAGACTCTGGTTCTTCACTGTCTGCCATTAGAGGGGCATCATCTGCATATCTGAGGCTGACACTTCTCCCGGCACTCTTGATTCCAGCTTGTGCTTCGTCCAGCCAGGTATTTCACATGATGTGCTCTGTATATAAGTTATTCAAACAGGGTGACAATAAACAGCCTTGTTGTACTCCTTTCTCAATCCTGACTGAATCAGTCAGTTGTTCCACACAGGGTCCTAATTTGCTTCTTGACCTGCATACAGGTTTCTCAGACAGCTAAGATGGTCTGGTATTCCCACCTCTCCAAGTGTTTTCCCAGTTTGTTATGATCCACAAAGTCAAAGGCTTTAGTGTAGTCCATGAGACAGAGGTGGATGTTTTTCTGGAATATTCTCTCTATGATCCAGTAAATGTTGGCAGTTTGGTCTCTGGTTCCTCTGCCTATTCTAAACCCAGCTTGAACATCTGGAAGTGTGCGGTTCATGTAATGCTGAAGCCTGGCTTGGAGGATTTTGTGCATACCTTACTGGCGCGGAGAGGAGTGCAGCTGCCCGGCAGTCTGAACGCCCTTTAGTGCTGCCTTTGTTGGGGACTGGGATGAGGATTGACCTTTTCCAGTCCTGTGGCCACTGCTGGGTTTTCCAATTTTGCTGACATATTCAGTGTAGCACTTTAATAGCATCATCTTTCAGGATGTGAAATAGCTCTGCTGGAATTCTATCACCACCACCACCAGCTTCACTGGCAGCAGTGCTTCCTAAGGCCCACCTGACTTCTCACTCCAGGATGTCTGGCTCTGAGAGACTACACATCATGGTTATCCAGGTCATTTAAGATCTTATTTGTTTATGTGCTGTTTAAATAAATATTAACTGATATTTAATGCAAATATTTTCTCAAGCCAGTATTTTTGCTTTCATTTTAAAATTTCTAATTTCATACACTAAAATATGCTATACTTTTTCCCTGTGATTTATCTTTGGCTTGGATATTTGATATTTAACTCATTCTTTTATTTAAAAATACTTACTTTTGGCCATGCTGGGTCTCTGTTGATGTGTGGGTTTTTCTCTAGTTGCGGCAAATGGGGCTACTTTCTAGTTGTGATGCACAAGCTTCTCATTGTGGTCACTCCTCTTGTTGGCGAAGCACGGGCTCTAGGGCCCGTGGGCACAGTAGGTGCGGCTCCCGGGCTCTAGAGCACAGGCTCAGGAGTTGTGGCGCACGGGCTTAGCTACCCTGTAGCAGGTGAGATCTTCCTGGATCAGGGATCAAACCCATGTCTCCTGCATTGCCAGGTGGATTCTTTACCACTGATCCACCAGGGAAGCCCATAACTCTCATTTATTTTAAATTTTCTAAAATAAAATTCTATTTTATTCTAAAGTAATTTTAAAATATTATTTAAGCCATCAGATTTTGCACGTTGTAAAGCATGTATTTTGACAACTGTGGGTCTGAATTTGTTTCTCTAGAGGGAAAGCCAGTTATCCAACATCACTCACTGGTCAAAATTTTCCTCCTCAAAGTACATGCTCATATGTACTAGGTTCTATCTACTTTTTTATACAAGTATCTAATTTCTTATTATTGTCGTAAAATACACAACACAAAAATCTGTCATGTTAACACTTTTTAAGTGTACAGTCCTGAAACTCTCCGCCCATCTGCCCTCTCTCCCCATCCTCTTGCCTCCTGTTTGCTTGTGACAGACTTCCTATCTGGTCAGGCTGTTCCCTCGTCATTGTTTCTCTATGTAGATCATTTTATATTCCTGCTAATTTAGCCCACAAAATTAACTGCAGCCTTAGTTTGTAAAGTCGTAAGAATTTGGTTGGCGTTGTGTTTGAGGAGAACTGACATCTTTATAAAACCTAGTTCCCTACCCAATGACACAGTGTGTCTCATACCCAGGTTTTCTTTGACCTGTGAGCAAAGCTTTGTGTTTTTTCCCTGTACATCTCTCACTTCATTAGGATTTTTCTGAAGTACCTTTTATTTTTGTTCCAACTATGGAGGAGTTCTTTGTTTTTATCTCATTTTCTTACTGGATATTGCTGACAGGCAAAAGTTCTAAATTTTTGTGTTTTTTTTTTTTTTTTTAATTGCAAACTTGGTCATTTTTACTGAATTCCAGGAATATCTTAGAAATCCATGCTGAATTTTATTAAATGTCTTTTTGGAGTGGAGCTCAACAGACAACCATATGCCATTTTCTAATGGATCGATGAACCCTATTATATTGAAGACATCTGTAAACACCCATTTCTTGAGCTCTGTGAGGGGCCTGCCCCGTGTAGGTATCGGCAGCAGATTAAAACGTGTCCTGCTCAGAGCCGACTTTCTGACAACCCAGAAGATCAATGTGGTCCTGTTGAAATGTTCTTTTATAATAGTGTTGATGTTATTTATTAGCATCTTACTTAAAGGCTTTTTTTTTTTTTAATCAACATACATCTGGAAATACAGCTTTGACTGTTTGTGGTGTTTTCAATCAGGTTTCAATATTAGGTTATTCAGTATATGTTTCATAGAACAAATTGGAGGGCTTCCTGTTTTATTTTCTCCTATATTATGGCAAGTTCATTTAATGTGAGAATTTTCTCTTCTAAGATGGAAAAGGTTAACCAGCGACTCCGTCAAGATCTAGAGTCAAGCAGCATTCTCCTCCTTTCGCCTTTTCAAGTGAGAATTGTTTTTGGAGAACTTCCTTACTTTCTTCCTACTGTTCTGATCAGGTTTTCCGCTCCCCCTCCCCACTTCTTGTTTCATATTATTTGTCATGTGTGCTTGCTAAGTATATATACTAAGCAGCTTCAGTCGTGTCCAACTCTTTGCGACCCTATGGACTGTATCCTGCCAGGCTCCTCTGTCCATGGGGATTCTCCAGGTAAGAACATTGGAGTGGGTAGCCATTCTCTTCTCCAGGGGGGTCTTCCTGACTCAGAAATTGAACCCAAGTCTCTTGCATTGCAGGCAGATTCTTTACCATCTGAATTACCAGGGAAGCCCAGTTACACCACTATAAATCTATTCAAATCCTTTACATTCCCAAGTACTTCTGTCTTCTTCATTTGTCACAGACTTAGACATAGTAATTTCTGAGTTCTAACAGCTTTTGCCTTGTATTTTCAGTTGCTACGTTATTTGGATCACAAAGGGCCCGGAGTCCCATGGCTTCACTATTAATGAGGTCTTTTGTTGATATAAGGTGGTATTCTCTGCTGTCATTTCAACTTTTTGAGTATGTTTCCAGATTAAGCTCATCATCAAGCACTAACAGCAACAGAATTACTGAGAAGTAGGGGAACCAGACAGCATCTGTATTAAAGTCATCTAAGGTGGTCTTTCCATTTTCCAGATTAGATAACTGAAACCTAGAGGCTAGTGATCCTGTTTGTAGTTATTTGAATTATAGTTGATTTACAATGTTATGTTAGTTTCAGGTGTAAAGTGATTCAGTTATATATATATATATATATATATATATATATATATATATATATATACAGGTTCTCGTCTGCTATAGGTTATTATAACATATTAAGCTTAGTTCCTGTGCAATAGGCCCCTGTTTATGTTTCATATATAGTAGTGTGTATCTGTCAATT
Organism: Capra hircus; assembly: GCF_001704415.2. NCBI lineage: Eukaryota > Metazoa > Chordata > Mammalia > Artiodactyla > Bovidae > Capra > Capra hircus. The sequence continues at coordinate 8,352,204 of NC_030834.1, read as the reverse complement.
CCAGACTCTTAATCTATCGCTCCTTTTCCCTTACCCCTTTGGTAACCGTAAGTTTTTCTACGTCTGTGAGTCTGTTTTTGTTTTGTAAATGAGTTCATCTGTATCATTGTTAATTAGATTCAATGCATAAGTGATAGCATACGATATTTGTCTTTCTCTGTCTGACTTAATTCACTTAATATGAAAACCTCTAGGTCCATCCCTGTTGCTACAAATGGCCTTATTTCACTTTTTTGTAAGCCTTTCACACTTAGCAGTGCTTGTTTGCAGACACATGGGTGGGAGTTTTGAGACTGGGTGTGGGGGGCCGTGTCGTCGTGGTCCCCATGGTCCCTCGGTGCCCAGGACAGCACTGCACACACAGCAGAACAGGTGAGTTTCTCTTGAATGACACGAGTCACTGGACCTAGGAAAATCTGCAAGGGCCTCTGTTTTGCTGAAGTTAGTGGCTATGTTTGTCTACCGGAGGCCCCTGGGGATATTTCAGAATTCTCCTAGGTATTTGGCAGCCCCGGGTTAGCAGACTTGGGTTCCAGCCTGGCCCATCCTGGGGCTCCCTTGGACAACTCCCAGAGCCTGTTTCCTCTTTCTTCATCTTTAAGGCTCCTTGCAGCTCCAACATCTCAGCACTAGACAAGGAATTAATTCCCTCTCACCCTGAGCTCTAGAGCCGGATAGTAATAGTGGTTAATATCATCTGCAATTGACTTGAAGGCAATAAGGTCGCTCTGACCACCATACAGAAGAGAAAACTGAAACAACCACGTCTTATGCTTACAGGAGCGATTTGTGCCTATGTCTGTCCCCTGCCCACTCCCAGGCCTTCAGAGGGGGTGGCGGGGTCTGAGTGATGCACCCCTCCACACCCTACCCAGGCCTACGAGCATGTTTCATGGACACAGGACCTCAGTGCAAAACCCCCAGTGAGAGAACCAGGACACAGGGAAGGAGGGCGGGGAGGGCCCAGAGGGGCTGCTGAGAAAAAAATGGCCTCCCTGGGAGACCCCAAGTGACTCTCCCATCCCTGAGAGCACACCCAGAGCCGCCCCGACTACCCCCACCACCTTGCCCTGGTGACCAGGCCAGCCCGCCTACCTTGCAGTGCGTGGTGCTGACTGGCAGCCCGATGTTGGAGGCGATGACCACGGTGAAGGCCGAGGCCAGCTCGATGGTGAAGCCGCTGTGGGGGAGACGGGAGGCCGTCAGGGCGCTGCCAGGGGCTCGCCAGAACCTCCGGGTGGACTGGGCCTCACGGCACCAGAGCCAGGACATTGCGGCAGCATCACACGGCACTCGCCGTGAGGCCGCGCTCAGCCCTAAGGAGCAAGTCCTGTCTTCTTGATGGGTTTTCAGAAACCTCACCTGAAGGAGCTGGGCCAGGAATACCTGCTGCAAGGAAAACTGTACACACATCGTTTCTAAATGGACACAGGGAAAACCACACTCTTGTTTCAAAAATGTGTTCTTATTATTATAAAGGAGTGACTTTTTGCTCAGATTACTTTTTTTTTTTTCAAATCAATGCTAGAATCTTTCGTTAAAATGAGTTTTGTTAAAATGAATTTCAAGACCTTTTATAATAGGTGGTGGTGGTGGTTGAGTCGCTAAGTTGTGTCTGACTCTTGCGACCCCATGGGGTGTAGCCTGCCAGGTTCCTCTGTCCATGAGATTCTCTAGGCAAGAATACTGGAGTGGGTTGCCATTCCCTTCTCCACGGGATCTTCCTGACCCAGGAATCAAACCCAGGTCTCCTGCATTGCAAGCAGTTTCTTAACCAACTGAGCTATGAGGGAAGCCCTTAAAATATGTAGTTCTGAATTTTAGTTGTACTTGGAAAACTCTCTTGTGGATTTATTTGACCCCCTAATATATCTAAATATCTCCAAAGGAGGACCACAGGAAGCCAGGTGGGAGGCTCCAGACCCCACCCCAGGGCAAGGCACCCCCCACCCCACCCCCTGAGCCCAGGCAGCCCAGGAAGGATGTAGGCAATCACCCCTGCGGGCAGCAGGTGGAGCCAGTGAGCAGAGTGTGGGGACAGGCAGTCCCAGCCCCGCCTTTACCACGGGTTTTCTGGACCTCAGGCCGGTAAGACACCCCGTGGGATGGGAACAGGGGCTGCAGGTGGATTCGCGTCTTCTCTTCCCTTCTGCGTCTGCCCCATCTCAGTGCCACCGTGGATGGGGGCCAGCAGAGCATGAGGGCGATGGGGGAGATGGTGCTTGGAGACGCCCCACTCTGGGGACCGCGCCCCCCCCCCCCCCCGAACCAGAACAGGCTGTGCAGGGGAACATCGACACACCCGCTCCGAGGCTGCCCCCCACCCCCACACCACGCCCCACCCCCACCCCCGCTCACCTGGACGGCGTGATGGGGGTGAGGTCTTTCCCCATGGTCTGGATCACTCGTCTCCCCCACACCCAGAGGCCCGTACAAATTCCAACCCCTCCATAAAACAGCAGCCAGACAGGAGTCGCGGCTTCTTGTAGGACCGCACCTTGTTCATAAATCAGCCACAGAGCCACCAGGGGCCCGATGGCATTACTAGGAGAAAAAAGACAAGTGAATTGTACAAATGTCCATGCCTACAGATGACGCTGTACACAACATTCAGTGACTTCTCAGTCTTGAGAACAGCCTATCTTACCGCATTTGTGGTTTGCCTGTGTAATCTGTAAGTGATAACGATTTAGCCATTTTTGGGGTTACGGCTAAAATAAACAAAAAATTTACCATTGACTGTTTTTAAGTGTCACTGGAAAAGGCGCTGATGCTGGGAAAGACTGAAGGCAAAACGAGAAGGGAGTGGCAGAGGATGAGATGGTTAGATAGCATCACTGACTCAATGGATGTAAATCTGAGCAAACTCGGGGCAACAGTGAAGGACAGGGGAGCCTGGCATGCTGCAGTCCACGTGGACAAGGAGCTGGGCATGACTGAGCGGCTGAGCAACCGCTGCCACTGCGCAGTTCAGCAGTGTTAAGGAGAGTCACACTGTTGTTAAACAGGCCTCCAGAAAGTTTTTAATCATGAAAATCTGAACCACTATACCCATTAAATGAGAGTTCTCTTGGCCTTTCCCCCTTCCCCCAGAAACCACCAGTTTACTCTGCCTCTGAATTTGATGGACTATACTAGGTTTCTCACGGAAGTGCAAGCATACGGTATTGTCTTTTCATGACTAGCTTATTTCATGAATAATAATAATCAGAATGCCTTCAAGATTCATCGGTGGTGTAGCATATGACACAACGCCCTTCCTTTTTATATCCCACTGGGTGTGTGGTGTGCAGATATCTCTGAGGCCCTGTTTTCCATCCTTTTGGGTATATACCCAGAGGTGGAATTGCTCCATTTTTTGAGGAACCCTCAGACTGCTTTCCACAGCGGTCGCACCATTTTACATTTCCACCAACAGTGCACAAGGGTTCAAATTTCTCACGTCCTTGCACACACTTGTTACTTTGTTTGTACAGTAGCCATCTTCATGATGGTGAGATCTGTTATGTTTAAGGTACTGAAAAATCAGAAGAAGTGGACACAAAAACCAAGTTCTTTCCTTCCTTTCTTTCTCTATTTCTTTCCATTTTCACTGCCAGCACAGCTGCTAACATCAACTACCAGTGTGGGGCAACCATGTCAGCCTCCCAACAAAGGAACCACAAAACATATATCTATTTCTCAGGCCAACCCTGCGAAGTAGGCATTGGTCTCCTATTTTACTGATGAGAAAACTGATGCTAAAATCATGTCACTAGCAGGAAGCAGAACTGGGATGTGAGTTTAGGATTCACTCAGGTGCTCACCCCTCCCTGAGACCCATAATTGTCACTCAGGCTCTTGACAAGCACACACTGTCTTTTTTTGGGGGGAGGGTTCCACAGCCTTTTTAAAATTAAGACTTTATTTAAGACTTTAAGTCTCCCCATCAACAACATTCCCACCAGAGTGGAACATCAGTTGCAACTGAGGAACCCACAGTGACATGTCGGAATAATTCGAAGTCCACAGTTTACATTAGAGTTCACTCTTGGTGATATATATGTTCTATGGGTTTAGACAAATTGACATGTATCCATCCTTAGCATATCCTATACTGCCCTAAGATACTAGCATATCCTTAGGAGCCCCTGGTGGCTCAGACGGTAGTCTGCCTACAATGCAGAAGACCTGGGTTCGATCTCTGGGTTGGGAAGATCCTCTGCAGAAGGAAATGGCCACACACTCCCGTACTCTTGCACGGACAGCGGGGCGTGGTAGTCTACAGTCCACGGGGCTGCAAAGAGCTGGACATGACTGAGTGACTTCACTTTCACTGGTCCCTTTCATGAGAAATGCTGGTCTACAGTTTTCCCTTAAGGACTTTGTCTGGTTGTGGGATTAGGTTAATGCTGGCCTAAAAGAATGAGTGAGGAAGTATTCCTTTTGCTTCTGTCCTCTGAAAGAAACTGTAGACAAGTATAATTTCTTTCTTAGAAGCTTGGTAGAATTCACCAGTAAACCCATCTGGGCCTGGTGCTTTCTGATTTGAAAGGCTGTTAATTACTGACTTAATTTTCTTAATAGATACAAGCCTATCAGGTAGTCTATTCTTGTGTGAGTTTGGGCAGGTTCTGTCTTTCAAGAACTGGTCCATTTTATCTAGCTTATCAAACTGGCGAACATAAAATTATTCATAGTATTGCTTTCATAGCATTATTGACTTTTTTTTTTTGGTCCATAAGATCTATAGTGATATCTCCTTTTCCATTTCTGGCATCAGCAATTTGTGTTCTCCTTTTCCCTTAGGTAGCCTGGCTAGAAGACTATAAATATCATTAATATTTTCAAAGACCCAGCTTTTAGTTTCACTGATTTTTATCCATTCATGTCCTGATTTTAATTTCATTTATTTAGCTCTAATTATTATTTCTTTACCTCTGTTTACTTTGGATTAATTAATCATTTGCTTTTCATTTCCTAGGCTGGAAACTTAGGTTATTGATTTTACATCTTTCTTCTTTCCTACTATATGAATTCTGGAGAAGGAAATGGCAACCCATTCCAGTACTCTTGCCTGGAAAATCCCATGGACGGAGGAGCCTGGTAGGCTGCAGTCCATGGGGTTGCTAAGAGTCAGACATGACTGAGCAACTTCACTTTCACTTTTTCACTTTCATGCATTGGAGAAGGCAATGGCAACCCACTCCAGTGTTCTTGCCTGGAGAATCCCAGGGGTGGGGGAGCCTGATGGGCTGCCATCTAGGGGCTGTGCCATCTGTGGGCTGCCACAGAGTTGGACACGACTGAAGTGACTTAGCAGCAGCAGCAGCTTTATATGAATTCAATGCTGTAAACTTTCTTCTAAGCATTGTTTTTGTTGCTTCCCACAAATTTTGGTGTGTTTTCAATTTCATTTAGTTTAACATATTTTAACATTTCTCTTGGTATTTCTTCTTTGTTTCAAATGTTATATAGAAGTATGTGGTTTAATCTCTTTTGTTACTGATTTATACGTAGTTGATTGATGGTCTGTTTCACTCAAATGCGTCCTCATTGATTTCTGCTGCTGGGTCTATTCACGTCTCCTCTGTCTGAAATCAACAGTTGCTCCTGCTTTCTTCTAGTGTTAGCATGCTATACTTCCCTTCTTCCATTTACTCTTTTTCCTTTTTTAAACCCCATTTATTTTTTTTTAATTTAAATTTATTTATTTTAACTGGGGGCTAATTACTTTACAATACTGTGTTGGTTTTGCCATACATCAACATGAACCCGCCACAGGTGTACACGTGTTCCCAGTCCTGAACCCCCCTCCCACCTCCCTCCCCATACCATCCCTCTGGGTCATCCCAGTGCACCAGCCCCAAGCATCCTATATCCTGCATCGAACTTAGACTGGTGATTCGTTTCTTATATGATAGTATACATGTTTCAATGCCATTCTCCCAAATCATCCCACCCTCTCCCTCTCCCACAGAGTCCAAAAGACTGTTCTATACATCTGTGTCTCTTCTGCTGTCTCGCATACAGGGTTATCGTTACTATCTTTCTAAATTCCATATATATGCATTAGTATACTGTATTGGTGTTTTTCTTTCTGGCTTACTTCACTCTATAATTGGCTCCAGTTTCATCCACCTCATTAGAACTGATTCAAATGTATTCTTTTTAATGGCTGAGTAATACTCCTTGCCATATATATGTACCACAGCTTTCTTATCCATTCATCTGCTGATGGACATCTAGGTTGCTTCCATGTCCTGGCTATTATAAACAGTGCTGCGATGAACATTGGGGTACATGTGTCTCTTTCAATTCTGGTTTCCTCGGTGTGTATGCCCAGAAGTGGGATTGCTGGGTCATAAGGCAGTTCTATTTGCAGTTTTTTAAGGAATCTCCACACTGTTCTCCATAGTGGCTGTACTAGTTTGCATTCCCACCAACAGTGTAAGAGGGTTCCCTTTTCTCCACACCCTCTCCAGCATTTATTGCTTATAGACTTTTGGATTGCAGCCATTCTGACTGGAGTGAAATGGTACCTCATTGTGGTTTTGATTTGCATTTCTCTGATAATGAGTGATGAGAAAGAAGAATGGAACTGGAGGAATCAACCTGCCTGACTTCAGGCTCTACTACAAAGCCACAGTCATCAAGACAGTATGGTATTGGCACAAAGACAGAAATATAGATCAATGGAACAAAATAGAAAGCCCAGAGATAAAGCCACACACCTATGGACACCTTATCTTTGACAAAGGAGGCAAGAATATACAATGGAGAAAAGACAATCTCTTTAACAAGTGGTGCTGGGAAAACTGGTCAACCACTTGTAAAAGAATGAAACTAGATCACTTTCTAACACCATTCACAAAAATAAACTCAAAATGGATTAAAGATCTAAATGTAAGACCAGAAACCATAAAACTCTTGGAGGAGAACATAAGCAAAACACTCTGACATAAATCACAGCAGGATCCTCTATGACCTACCTCTCAGAATATTGGAAATAAAAGCAAAAATAAACAAATGGGACCTAATTAAAATTAAAAGCTTCTGCACAACAAAAGAAGCTATAAGCAAGGTGAAAAGACAGCCTTCAGAATGGGAGAAAATAATAGCTAATGAAGCAACTGACAAACAAGTAATCTCAAAAATATACAAGCAACTTATGCAGCTCAATTCCAGAAAAATAAACGACCCAATCAAAAAATGGGCCAAAGAATTAAACAGACGTTTCTCCAAAGAAGACATACAGATGGCTAACAAACACATGAAAAGTTAATCCCATTTCTTTTTAACCTAAGTGTTTTTACATTTCAAGTGGGTTTCTGGTAGACAGCAGCGAGTTGAGTTGTGTTTTTTGATCCGTTCTGATAATCTCTTGTCTTTTAATTGGTGCATCTGGATCACTGAAATTCAAGCTGATTGCCAGCATAGCTGGATTAGCGTCCACCGTATCTGTCAGTGCTTTCTGTCTGTTGTCCTTGTTCTTTGTTCCTATTTTTGTCATCTGCCTTTTTTCCCCCCTTCTGTTGTTTTAACTGAGCATTCCATATGATTCCATTTTCTCTCCCTTCTTAGCATATTGGCTATACTTTTTTTTTTTTTTTTTTTGCTAACTTTCTAAAATGGTTGCCCTAGAGCTTGCCATATATACCTAGGGTTAATCCAAATCCCCTTTGTAATAACTTTATACTACTTTACTGATAGTGTGAAAGTGTGCAAGTGTTAGTCATTCAGTTGTGTCTGACTCTTTGCCACCCCATGGACTATAGCCTCCTAGGCTCTTCTGACCATGGGATTCTCCAGTCAAGAATACTGGAGTAGGTTGCCATTCCCTTCTCCAGGGGATCTTCCTGACCCAGGGATCAAATCCAGGTCTCCCACATTGCAGGCAGATTCTTTACCATATAAACCATGTAAGTTAAGTGTAGATAACTTAAAATAAAAAAAAAATCCTAATTCCACCCTTCCATCCCTCGTATGTTTCTCAGCATTTGCTCCTTCCTTATGTGAGACAGGATGGCTGGAGTTGGGGAGTTTCCCTTCTCCCTAGGGGAAGGCCAGGGCAGTCTGGAGTGTGTTCCCCCTTCCAGGTCAGTTAGCCTGAAGTAATCCCCTGCAGGCTGGGCTCTGGTGACCCGGTTTCTCCTGAGCACAGCCTGGCTAAGCACAGGGTGTCTGTTCTGTCTAGTGGCTGCTTTCCTTCCCCCCAGAGCAGGAGGGGTTCCTCTTCCCTGATATTCACTGTTAGGATCTGGTAGGGCCCCTGGATAGTGGGGTCCCCCCTACCCTGGGTCCCCCAGAGCCTTAACTCTCTCCTTGTCCCCCCTGAGCCTCCAGGGCCCATTGCTCCAGTCCAGGATTGCATGATTCTCGCCACAGCACCCGCTGCTGAGTGCCCCCTCCAGGACCCCCAGCATCTCTGCCTCTCCGACCCTGGGGGCAGTGGTTCGTCCTGTGTTCTCCTCTGCCTTTGAGATCCGAGAAGAGTTGTTGACTTTTCAGTCTATTTGGTTTTTGCTTGCTGTTAGGATGTAGTGATGATTCCCAAGCTCCCTGCAGGCTTCGAATGACGCCTGTGGTTCCCAGCCCACCCTTCACACTCCGGAGACCGAGTCACAGAGAGCTGGTTTCCCACGCTGGCTCCTCTCTGTGTGGCCCTGGCAAAAGTCACATTTCTGAGCTTCAGACTCCCGGTCTCTGAGAGGTATCACTTAGAACTGCAGGCTTCCCTGTGGCTCAGACAGTAAAAAATCTGCCTGCAATGTGGGAGACCCAGGTTCGATCCCTGGGTAGGGAAGATCCCTAGGAAAAAGAGTGGCTACCCATTCCAGTATTCTGGCCTGGAGAATTCTCTGGATAGAGGAGCCTGGCGGGCTACAGTCCATGGGGTCACAAAGCATCCCACATGACTGAGTAACTAACACTTTCACTTTCTTTCACTTAGGACTACAAAGGACTGTTCTGAACAGGCCTGGAGTAAGTTACAAGTGCTTCAGCTCTGAGGACTGGTACAAACTTAACACCCACTTGTTGAGTAAACAGAAGCCCCCTCCTCACTGCTGCACCGTTATTTCTAAACCTTGCTTTCATCAGACTACATCCCTGCTCAAAAGCCTGAGAATCAGTCTCCAAACTGCAAACAGCTGCTCTACACTCTGGCCACCTGCAGCAGCTACCGCCTAGACTCTTCCTTGGCCTTGAAATGCAGTTTGGGGCTGTTCTGTTACTCTCCAGGAGTATGCCTTTCTTGTCTCCTTAACTGGAACTTAGTTCTAAAGGAAAGGGATCCAATTCATAACATGTTGCTGGTACCAGGCTTTTCATAAAGAATTTGTGATAAGGAGGAGGAAGTGGGCTGGTGGGGGAGGGGAGTAAAAAATTTAAGAGAGGACAGAACATGGTGCCCCCAGTAAAATAAGTTGGCAATGCCTAGGTGACCCTGAGCAGAACATAAACTGTCCAGGCCTCTTTGTCTGGCTGGAAGACGTCTTTTAAAAAGAACAGAAACGCAGCTGCACATGGTATAAAATGGAGTCATATAACTGGGCCAAAAAAAATATGACGGCACATTTCCCTCGTTTGGACAGAAACATTAGGCTGTATAATAACTATAATAGTGGAAATGTCTGGACATTGATTATGGGGAAGGACTGTCCTTATCTTATTATATAAGCACCTCCCCTTAATCCTCATAGAAATCTCCTACATTGGTACTAGTTTTACCCCCATTTCACAGATTGGGACACCGAGGCTTTGGAAAATTCAGTGACTGATCCGGATGCCTGGCCAGACTCTATACACTCCTGCACATTCTGGCCTGGATGCCCAGCTGACCTGAGCTCTCCATGCTCTTGCTAGTGATTCTTTCCAGAAGACCCACCAGGCACACTCCTGCCTCGGCCTCGCAGTGCTTTTCCCTCTTCCAGGAGGTTCTCCTATAGATGCCGTCACAGCTGTGCCCTCAGTTCCTGCAGGTGTCCCTAGGGGACCCTCCTGACTGAAGCGGCCATCCAACATGAAGCCCCCCGGGGTCTCCCACGTCTCTTTTCTGACCCGTCACGCGGGTCACTACAGGAGCTACTTGCTCACACATGACCCTTATACAACTTGGGGGAAATCTGTACTTCTCTCTCTGCTTTGAAACCAAAAGGCACTGATGCCAAATGGCACTGAACGCAGGCCAGGGTAGGAAGCCGGGACAGGCTTGGGCAGAATCAGGGCTCCGAGCCCAGCTCTACTGATTCCACCTGTTGTGATTTCTGACCCCAGGCAACTCTCCCTGCATCTGGTTCACTCAAAGACCTGTGCCATGGAGATGCAGGTGCTGCACTTGTGGACAAAACCTGGTTGTTGGCCGACCCCAGGTGGTTGCAACCTGCGTGGTTCTAGGGTGGGCCAGGTATTTGCCGTGCCCCTCCCCGCCCCCTCAGCCTGACCCCGCCCACCCCGCACCTCATAATCACCAGGCCCCTCCCCTCCCCGCCCCGCCCCCTTTACAAGACCACGCCCACCACACAGGCCCTCCGCGGCCCCGTCCTGCCCAGGTTCTGACCTCACGTCATTTCCTCCGTGCGCGAAGGAGCCGAAGCAGGCGGTGAGGACCTGCAGGAAGTGGAAGAGTAGGTGCACCTCGGCGGAGTCCTTCTCCTCCTTCTCCTCGTCTACTGGGTCGTCGCGCGGCGGCTCGGGCTCGGCCAGCGGGGGCGCCAGCCGGACCTCGACGCCACCCTCCTCGGCCTCGATCTCCGCCTCGGCCACGGCATTGCAGTAGCTGGAGTAGCTGTCGTAGCGCAGCCGGCGGCGCGAGTAGGCCACGGCGTCGGCCACCAGCTTCTCGCTGTCCTCGGGCGCAGGCGTGTCGCCGCGGCGTGTGGCCAGGCCGGGCAGTCCACAGATGGCCGCCGTGTAGCACGTGTAGCTGTTGTTGCGCCGCAGCTGCCGCGGGGCCCCGTCAGCCGGCCGCTCATCGCGGATGCGGTGTAGCAGGTCCTTGTAGAGCCCCGAGTCCTTGTGCACCGTGTGGTACACGTGGCCATCGGCCCGCGCCGTGCCGTCGAAGCCGAAGGTCCCGTTGGACACGGGCGACTTGGTGGTGCCGTGCGTCATGGACAGTGCCCGGCCTGCGGGGACAAAGGATAGATTGAGCCCAGCCTGAAAGGGACAGACCGAGTCCGGCCTGCGGGGACAAGGGACAGCCTGAGTCCACGCCTGGGATGCTGTGGGGCCACCATGTCAGTTCAGGAGGTTGGACAGTGAGAGTTTTTGCATTTTTCTGCCATACTCTTTTATTTTCCAACCTGACAACGCAGGCCATGAAGTATGGTAAAAATAAAAAGGGAAACTTGGAAACATACAGCAAAGGGTAAAACTAACAGTACGGCAGTTGAAAAACGATGCTGCGCTCTCCTAAAATGCGGAAGCACTCTTTCCTTTTCCAGGAACGGGTAGGAGAAGGATCCGTATCAGGAGCTTATTTTATAGAAAACTCGATACAAGGGGGACTCAATCCATCTCCCTGTGAGATACACACTGCAGGTGCTGCTTAAAAACATGACACAAATGAGCCCACCTATGAAAGAGAAACAATCACAGAGAGAAAGGACAGAGCAGCTCCTGGGGCAGGAGGAAGGGAGGAGGAATGGAGGGAGCAGCTGGGGCAGCAGATGCAAGCTCACAGGAGGGGTAAGCAAGGTCCTATGTACAGCACAGGGTACTATATTCAACATCCTGTAATAAACCCATAATGGAAAAGAATATTTTAAAAAAGGATGTACATATATATATATACACACACATGTACCACTTTGCTGTACAGCAGAAGTTAACGTGCTGTTTAATCAACCATATACTTCAATTGAAAAAAAAGGCTGGTGGACAGAGTCAAAGGCGGTCTGTCAGATCAGTGGGCAGAGCCCATTCTCTTTCTTGGCCAAGTTGCAGATCCATCCTGGACTGCGGTGCCAGCACCCCTGCAGGGAGGTGGGCCTGGCAGAGGCAGGAGGTAGCCCATCACTGTCCACAAACACTGTGGGACAGAGGACCCTCACGATGGCCCTGATGGTTTCTACGCTACTCTAGTGAGACCACCGCCCCGGTTCCAACGTCAGCTTTCTCTCTGCACCTCCCAGGAGGAAGGTGTTTGTATACAAAGCTGGATAAACTGATAATCCAATCTCTGGCAGTTAGGTGACTGCATGTGGAAGACACAGGTGAGGGGCCCAGAGGTGCTGCTGGGAGACTGCAGGTAAATGGCTCTTGGAGGAAAGTCACGGGACAGGAACAAGCCCGCTCTGGGACTGACCAAACCCTGGGCCCTTCAGCCCCCGAGTTTTCTCTGGGGACACTTGTGTGTGCTGGAGCCTCATTGCCACATGCAGGCCAACTGGCCCCCCAAAACTGCCTCTGCCCCATGCCACCCCAGCCCCCAGGAACTTACCATATGGGGCCCGGGGGTGGTGACCCCCTGACATGCTTTCTGAGGTCCCTGAGGGCTCCGCAGCTGAGCCCGTGAGGGGGACGGTGCTGTCGTCGTGAGCCTTGGCACCTGGCAGCTCTTTAAATACTGGGGACTCCACTTCCTGAATTTTATTGAGACTTTCATCAGAGGCTCTCGATAAAGCACCTTCTTTTTGTAATTTGCCTGAAGAAAATAAAGTCATAACTGAAAATTTGGGAAGAGGATTCTTATTTTTGACAAATGAATATAAAAAAAATATTTATCGTGATACTTTCATACTTTGGGAACAAAAAAAAAAAAGGAAAATAAAGTGGACAATTCAGTCTGGGAAACAGGCTAGAAAATTCAGCTACGGAGGGAAAGATGGAGGCTCAGCCCTGAGTTATCTCATCCAAAAGCAACAAAAAAGACAGGATTAGATCTGGTTCCCAAGGTAAACATTCTGTAAATTCTACAACCATCTAGCCCGGCCTTCTGTTTTCTTAAACTGACCTCAGAATCACTGAAATGTTTATCCTTTTTGTCTTCATAGATACTGCTAGGGTCTGTCTGCTTTCTTCTGTTCAATAAGAGACTGTGCTCAGATTTCCTCAGGTCACCAAGTCTTAGGAAACAAGTAAATCATCTTCCTCAAAAGGAACAGAGAGATTCTGCTTACTGTTAAATATCCTCTACTTCCAAAAGAAATCAGGGATTTTCAAAAAGTGGTTTTGAAGCTGGAGCGCACTCTGGGTAATCAGATCTGGTATGTGGGTTCATGGTCTTGCTGCCTCACACTTTCCTGAGGAAACGTCTACGCTCTAACCTACCCAACTGACACGGACAGCCTTCTCGGGTCCTCTGCCGGATACACTCGTGCATCAGCCTCATTTCTGTATTTACCCAGACAGATCACTTCTGTCTCTGTTGTTGCTGTCCAGCCGCTCAGTTGTGTCCCGACCCTTTGCGACCCCATGGACTACAGCACGCCAGGCTCCCCTGTCTGTCACCATCTCCCAGAGCTTGCTGAAACGCACGTCCATTGAATCGGTGATGCCATCCAACCATCTCGACCTTTGTCGTCCCCTTCTCTTCCTGCCCTCAATCTTTATACCTCTATCTCTATATTTATCTAAATCTTAAAGACAGATTAAAAAAAATAAAACTAAGTTTGTTCACTACAAGGAATAAATAAAGGTACACACAGGTTTCTGACCTCAAACTGCTTACAATGTAGACGAGAAAAGTTAGTATCTGTAAAGATTATAATAACAGATTTTTTAAATTGTGTTTTTTGGTTTGTTTTTTCTTGTTTTTGGCCACACTGTGCAGTTTGTCCGATCTTAGCTCCCCAACCAAGGATCAAACCTGGGCTTCTGCAGTGGAAGCATGGAGTCTTAACCACTGAACCATCAGGAAGTCCCCCCAAAAACGTGCTAACGTATGAAACAGGTATTACCATTTTCTCTATTTTATAAATGAGCAAATTGAGGCCCACAGAGACTGAATCACTTGCTGAAGGTCACCCAGGTAGTAACATGCAGCCAGTTTACTCTCTGTCTATGCCCTTAACCATAGTCTGTACTTAATAGAACAAGGGACCTGTATGTTGAAATGTCAAAATACATGTTATTGGCCAAAAAAAATCCCTTGGCAAGCCAGAATGGGTAGTAATGTCAGTTTCCTACTGTAACATTACAGCCTAAAGGTGGGAGCAAAGATTTTACGGTCCATAACTCAGGGAAGTAGCGCAGGACAGGAAGCCTTGGCGTGCTAAAGTTCATGGGGTCACAGAGTCGGACACGACTTAGCAACTGAACAACAACAATCAGAAAAAGCTTTAAACGTCAAGAGCATTCAAGTTTAGTTTATCACTCCCACTGGGGTTAAACCAGACAAGCAGAATGTTTAAGGGGGTGGGGGGGTTCCTTCTCAACCAAGAGCAGGGGGCGGCTACACAGGAGAGGAAGAAGCAGCTGGATATGAATCCGTCATAGTGTGAAATCACTACTTAGTTTGAAGTTGTATGTACTAATGTAGTGTTTTAATTATTAGTTTTTAAAACTTGCACGTGGTATACTGGCTGTGTGTGTGTAGAATTCTGATTCTAAAAAATGTCTAGGGATCTCACTGGCAGTCCAGTGGCTGGGACTTCACCTCCCAATGCAGGGTACACAGGTTCAATCCTTGGTCAGGGACCTAAGATCCCCACAAGATCCCATGTGCCTTGTGGCCAAAAAACCGAAACATAAAACAGAAGGAATATTGTAACAAATTGAATAGACTTTAAAAATAGTCCACATTAAAAAAAAATCTTAAAAGTCTAGATTCCTATAACGCCTATCCCTGTAGTCAGCCCCTCTGCCCTAGCCCTTGACAACCACCTGTCTGGTCTCCGTCCCTACCGTTTTGTCTTTTCCAGATGTCATGTAAATGGAACCATAAGACATGTGCTTCTGAGGCTGGCTCCTCCGACGTGGCACGATTAACCATGGCACCCGAGGTTCATCCATGCTGATGCAGGCTCAGTCTTCACTGCCGAGTAGCAGTCTAATATGTGGATGTATTTATTTCCAGAAATACGTGTGTGTGTTCTGTGGATAATCCAGGCTTTTAGTTTTTGGTGATAGCAAATACAGCCGCTATAAATATTCATCTCCAGGCTTCTGTGTGAATTTAAATGTGCATTTCTCTAGGGCAAACACCTAGGAGTGGGTAAGTGATTAACCTTATAAGAAACCATCAAACTCCTTTTCTGAGCAGCTGTGCCATTTCACGTTCCCAGCAGGAGTGCATGAATGAACATTCCAGCCACGCCTCATCTTTGTCAGCATTTAGCACTATCCTTTTTTTTTTCTTAAAGCCATTAAAATAGATGTGTGGGAATACTTCATTGTGATTTTAATCTGTATTTCTGATGTCAAGCAGCTTTTCATGGACTCATTTGCCATTCATGTATCTTTTTTTGGTGAAACAGCTATTTAAAATTTTTGTTTTAAATCGGGTTATTTTCTGAGCTTTCTTCATATGTTCTGAATACAAGTCCTTTGTTAGAGGATTTGCAAACACTTTCTCTTAGTCTGCACCTTGTCTTTTCTCTTAATAGTGTTCCTTACGGAGAAGGCAATGGCACCCCACTCGAGTACTTTTGCCTGGAAAATCCCATGGATGGAGGAGCCTGGTAGGCTGCAGTCCATGGGGTCTCAAAGAGTCGGACATGACTGAGAGACTTCACTTTCACTTTTCACTTTCATGCATTGGAGAAAGAAATGGCAGCCCACTCCAGTGTTCTTGCCCGGAGAATCCCAGGGACGGGGAAGCCTGGTGGGCTGCCGTCTACGGGGTCACACAGAGTGGGACACGACTGAAGCGACTTAGCAGCAGCAGCAGTAGCAGCAGTGTTCCTTACAGGGCAACAGTTTCCAATTTTGATGAAGTGCAATTTACCAACTTCTTTTATGAATTGTGTTTTTGGTATCAAATCTAAACACTCTTTGCTCTACCCAAGGTCCCAAAAGTTTTCCTCTTTTTGCTCCCAAAGTTTCATGGTTTTCTACTTTACATTTATACTTATGATGGATCTTGAGTTAATTTTTTTTTTTTTGCAAGGTATAAGGCTTTAGGTCAAGGTTCTTTTTTTGGCATTTGATGCCCAGTTATTCCAGTATCATTGATTATATCAGTGATTTTCAACAACTGACTTTGTTGAAAATCAGTTGGCCATATTTGCCGGTCTGTTTCTGGACTTTATCCTGTTCTGTTAATCTAGGTGTTTATCTCTTCGACACTTCCACACTCTCCTGGAGCTTTTTGTGGCATGGGTCCTTCAACTTTACTCTTCTCCAAATTTGTTTTGGCCATTCCAGTCCCTTTCCCTATAAAATTTTTTAAATTAATGAATTGCTTCTTTTTGGCTGTGTTGGGTCTCCGTTGCTGAGTGAGGGCTCCCTCTAGTTGCAGTGACAAGGTGTGCCCTTCATTATGGCTCACAGGCTCAGCTGCTCTCGGCATGAGGGATCTTCCTGGGGTCCTGTCCCCTGCAATGGCAGGCGGACCGGCAGGGAAGTCCTCCATATTCATTCTTAAAGTGACCTGTATAAATCTACAAAATATCCTGCTGGGATTTTTATTTAAATTGCATTAAATGAACAGATTGATTTGAGAACGGACATCTTTCTGGTATTGAGCCTTCCCATTCATAAGTGTGGTAACGTCTCCTCGGTTGTTCAGTTTTTCTTTGAAATGTGGCTTTCAAATTCAGATATGTCCGGATCAAACCACGATTGTAAGGTACACTCTGAGGCCAAAAGGAAATACTTCTTTTCTTTTGAGAGCCCTGTAAAAGTGTGTGGCCATAAGGCTTGGAATTCAATCATGTTGCCAGTGACAGGAAAAGAGCTCCTGCAGTTTTCTAAGCCAGGGTCTTCTTTTTTAAAAAATTGCTTTCACAGAGGTATAATTTCTGTACAGTGAAATTTATACCTTTTAAAATGTGCAGGTAGACGACCTGTGACAAACGAGTACAGACTATAACTACCCCTCAATTAAGACAGAGTCCTGCAAAGTTCCCTCCTGTGCCTGCAAAGCTCTGTCCTGTCCCTAAAGTGCCCTTCTGTCTCTAAAGCTCCCTCTGTCCCCGCGAAGTCCCCTCACATTCCCTTCTGCAGTGTCTCCAGCAGCCCCTGGTTTCGGTGGCTGGGGATGGCTGTCCTCTGGAGGCCTACAGGATGAGCTTGTTTGTGCGTGGCTCCTTCTGGGAGTTCGCCTTCTTCATTGCTCATCTGCCCTCTGCTGTATGAAGAGTTTGGTCATCCACTCACTTGTTAATGAGCCTGTGGCTTGTCTCCACTTGGTGGCTAGTATGACTTAATTTGTGTACGAGTCTCACTTCTTCTCTTGGATAAACACCTAGGGGTGGAATTACTTAAGTCACATGGTGAATGTTTGCTTAACTTCATAGGAAACTGCTAAACGAACTTTTCCCATCGTTGTACCAGTTTTTATTTCACCACAGACGCGTGGGAATTCCAGTTATCACACTCGGAATCTGGTCTTTTTACCTTCTGCCATTCTTGAGGGAGGGCAGTGCTATGCTGTTGATTTGCTACCCGCTGTTACCCACGGCAACGAGGACCTTATTCTCACCAAGATCCCAAGATATCCAGGAAAAGTCTGAGCCAGAAAGCAGGCAGGCGCCCTGAGACAGGGACCCGCCTGACCGTGGTTATATTCCCTGTCACTCAGGATCACGGTGCATGATGCCTGCAGCCTTAGGAATCAGAGCCTTTTTGTAAATCAGAAGAACAGAAAAGCACTTACCTGTTATCTTCCTCCGCATCCACGGACACACAAAGAGCCACACGAAGAGGGCAAACAGCAGCGCGACCCCGAAGGAGATGAGGGCGATCGCCCACATGGGAAGGACCAGGCCCATCACTGGGGACAGATGGGACACAGCTGTCACTGGACACGTCTCCAAAGTCGGGTGTGACATCCCCACTCCTGCCATTCCCTGACCCTGAAGTGCGTCATCTGGATCCTGTGATTAATAAAGCTCTCAGCCACAACACTGTGCTAGACTTTTTCTGGGGAACAAAGTCTTGTGTTACACGACTGGGACTTCCCGGGTGATGTGGTGGATAAGAATCCACCTCTCAGTGTAGGAGACATAGGCCTTTGGTCCAGAAAGACTCCACACGCCTCGGAGCAACTAAGCCTGTGCAACGCAGCAACTGAGCCCCACATCCTGCGGCCCTGTTGCTCTAGGGCGCCAGAGCTCCGCAGCAGGAGAGCCGCTGCCGTGAGAGGCCACGCACCCCGGCAAGGAGTAGCCCCCCCTCCACAAGCAGAGAAAGCCCACGACGAGGGCCCAACGCAGCCAGATAAATGAATTATAAAACTGTAAAAAATAATTGAGATATACTGTTTACCTTGTGACTCTGTTGTTAACTCAGTGAGTAGGCTAATCATTAAAAAGCGACCAACTTGGCACAAACAACA
Organism: Capra hircus; assembly: GCF_001704415.2. Classification (NCBI taxonomy): domain Eukaryota; kingdom Metazoa; phylum Chordata; class Mammalia; order Artiodactyla; family Bovidae; genus Capra; species Capra hircus. The sequence goes on along the minus strand of NC_030834.1, from coordinate 8,333,780 downwards.
TATTAAGTTGGGAATAAACCCATTTACAGTATTATCTCAATACCTAAATTCCCGAATGGACAAACGGGGGTAAGAAGGGGTCTGTCTGCCCTCCCGATGCCTGCTGCCGCCTTCCCTGGGCACCCCGAAGCCCAGGGCTGCAGCGGCCACAGCAAGGCTGACGGCCGCCTCTCTGGTTTCTCAATAGTCAGCAGCCCGGCTTTAAATGGACATGACGCTTGGACCACACACACAAACCTTTGTAAAAGTCAGCTTAAATTGAGAAACAGCAGATGCAGGAAGAGTCTGCTGCCCCGCTTTGTAACTGCCGGACAACAGGGCATAAATTTCTTGGGAGAAATGTGCCTTCCTTGTTCCAGGAAGAGGAGAGTGACTCCCATCACTGGAGACCAGGCACCACCACCCAGATGGGTCTGCACAAACAGACCTCGCCACACTAACTCTTCTCTCCTGTTAGTTTCCTCTGTATGTTTCCTAGTCTCTTTCCATGGTACAGAAGTCCTGAAGTCTGACTGCTTCTCTGAGTGCTCATTTCTTTTCTGTGAAGGCTTCCATATGCATAAATAAACCCTTTTATTGTTTAAAAAAAAAAAGTCAGCTTAGATAGAAAAGTGTTGTCAAAGGACACTGACTTTCAAGCTCAATTCTTCTTTCAAGGGCCAACTCATGGAATTACAACACAGAAAAGCTTTTCATTGCTATCCGGTCCACCACACAAAGTTGCCATTCCCTCAGTCAATAAAAAGGTGGAAGGTGGAGAGACATCAGGCTTCCCTGCCCTGCAGGGCCCCGAGCCCCGCTCCCCTGGTGACACAGGTGTGATTCAGACACCCACAGGTGCATCCTTGCATAGGCACAAGGAGACAGGCACGAGAGTGCCTGTCTAGAGCATTACCTGTAACAGCAAGAGTTTGCAAAGCAACCGACACACGTGTCGTCATGGAAGTGGGAAGTCAGCGTGGTGCATGGCATAAAATAAGGTCGAGATAAATGGACTGATAAGAAGTGATGCTCTTGTCTAGTTAAGTGAGGAAGGCCAGCGAGATCACGGTGTGTGCAGCACCACCCAACTTATGTCCAGAAGAGAAACACCACCGTTCCCCCCTCCACCACGGCAAAGTGTACACTCCTGAACAGATCGTAAAAGTTCTGGGAAGAACCAGCGGTCATTCCCGTGGAGGGATGGAAAACAGGAGGGGTTGCTCCCTGCGCTATACACTGTCCATCTGAAGCACAAGGCTACCCACCCCAGCATCTCACTCCCAAGCCCAAGGCCCTCAACATTATACCACATTCTTTCTAAATAGAAGGAGAGAAGGGCTCTTAGTCACAAGCCCATGGATAGTGACAAAAACAGAGAAGGCAAAGGAAAAAAAAACTGTAAAGAAACTTCAATAACTTGAAAAGCAGAAACGCACAGTCATTTGGGAAGCAAAATCAGGTCTATTTATTTATCTGCTTGTTTGTTTGCTAAAGGCTCCTACAGCACTTACTTTGTGCTTTCATACTGCTAACTTTGAAAATCTATAATAAGCACACACTTTTGTAAATTGTTAAACTTTTTTTTAAAGTTTGAAATAAGTAAACTATTTAAAACTCTGCTCTTAAATAAACCTCTAATGCTACAGGCTTTGTTACTATTAACTGTTCTTTTTTTAAATATAAAACTGACTTTCTTTTTTCCATTATTTTTTTCATTGGCGTATAACTGCTCACTGTTAACCGTTCTATAAAAAGTAAGGGTGGCTCAGACAGTAAAGAATCCACCTGCAATGCAGGAGACCTGAGTTTGATCCTTGGGTCAGGAAGATCCCCTGGAGAAGGGAATGGCAACCCACTCCAGTATTCTTGCCTGGAGAAGCCCATGGACAGAGGAGCCTGGAGGGCTACAGTCCATAGGGTTGCAAAGAGTCGGACAAGAACCATTCTATATATATGTATATGAACCAGCTTGAAATTATTCAGGTAAGGTATTATTAGACATTTTGGTAATGGTAAGAGGGAGAATGGGTAGTTAATACTCTAAATGGGGAGTCAGGATTTTCATATATAAGTATGGAAAGTAAGAACCAGAATCACCCAGCCTTGGCACCGTGGAAGGGTCACTGGTGGGAGCAGACACTCAGTAGCCAGGCGGCTCCATCCTCCAGCACCTGGACACACCAGCAAGCAAGGCCCCACGTGGGGCTGTGCCGGGGCAGCTGGCAGCCCCGCCCCAGCCCTGGCTCTGTCTCCGGATCCAGGCTTGGAGCTGCTTATAAAGCCACTCAGGCTGACCTCACTTGGCTGTGCCTGCGGTCGGGGCTCCTGCTTCTGCTCTGTGTCTGCATGTCAGTGTCCGGACACGGGGAAGGACCACTCCAATGTGGTTTCTTGCTGAACTGAATGGTAACTGTTAATTACCAACATCAAACCAACTGCGGCTTAAAACTACCTGGCTTTTGAAGAGTCCTCCCTGTCTCCTTTGCGGCTTCTGGTTGAGCTGATGATAAAGCTGACACTTGGGCTACTTTGGCCTCACTACCTTAAACTGATCTAAGATAGGCGAGCTCTGGGTACTGAGGGAGGGGGATGAAGCCCAGGAGCTGGAGAGATGAGTGTCTGAGCAAGTGGACACTGTTGCTCCCAGGCCCCCTTCTCCTCCATCCCCTCTGAGCAGAGCCCTCAGCAGGGCAGAGCAGGGCCGCTCCACGTGCTCCTTCCAGGCCCATCTCTGTGCTGAGGTTACATGGGCTCCGGAGGGCATCAGGACCCACACCCGAAAGGGACAGGCTGAGGCCGGCTATACACAAGGCTCATGATGCTTCGCGGGGACGATGAGCCACAGGGTCACCTGCTCCTGAGTCTTTACCATCACAACCGCCTTCACCATCAGTTTGGCCTGGAAAGTGGCCAGGAAGCTCCGGAGCCACCCTCTGAGTCATAGGACTGGATGGAAGATCAGAGGGTGAGGGGGCGGGAGACACAGGGGAGAAAAGCCAGGGGCGGGGGCAAGATGGCGAAGAGCAAAGGAACCAGGAAGATGGGCGAGTTGCTGATGGTGAGAAAGAGAGAGAGGAACAGAATGGGGACTGGCTCTTACCGAACTATTCCAGAAATTTGGCAAATTAACAGAGCATCGAGAGCACACACCAGCATGAACGTATATACGAAGCAGAGACAGACCCACAGATAGGAAATAAACTTCTGCTTACAAAGAGGAAAGGAGGGAGGGATAAGCCAGGAGCCTGGGATTAACAGATACACACTGTGCGTACTCAGTCGCTTCAGAAGACCCCATGGCCTGCAGCTCAGCAGGCTCCTCTGTCCACGGGGTTCTCCAGGCAAGAATACTGGAGTGGGTGGCCGCGCCCTTCTCCAGGGGATCGTCCCGATCCAGGGATTAAACCTGCGTCTCTTACGTCTCCTGCATTGGCAGGCGGATTCTTTACCACTAGAGCCACCTGGGAAGCCCAACAGATACACATTCAGTTCAGTTCAGTCGCTCAGTCGTGTCCGACTCTTTGCGACCCCATGAATCGCAGCACACCAGGCCTCCCTGTCCATCATCAGCTCCCGGAGTTCACTCAGACTCAAGTCCATCGAGGCAGTGATGCCATCCAGCCATCTCATCCTCTGTCGTCCCCTTCTCCTCCTGCCCCCAATCCCTCCCAGGATCAGGGGCTTTTCCAATGAGTCAACTCTTTGCATGAGGTACACATTACTATATATAAAATAGATAAAACAAGGACCTTTTATATAGCATAGGAAACTATACTCAACATTATGTAATAACCTAGAAGGTTAAATCTTAAAGGGAAAAGAATCTAAAAAAGAATACATATGATATATAATACACGATATTATACATTAAGAGTATATTATATAATATATGCTTAATATGTAATTATATAATTACACATTACATATAAGTTACATAATTTATATTATATATGACTTGTATATTATAAATTGTGTACTTATATAGTTATGTATTTATATATTATACATATTATGTATCACATGTGTTAAGTATATGTATATAATACTGATTAACTTTGCTGTACACCTGAAATGAACACAACACTGTAAATCAACTATACTCCAATTAAAAAAAAAAAAGAGCAGCCGGACTTACTTTTAAAGCCTCATGTGAGAGCTGCCAACTAATAGTTAGGGGACCCAGCTCTAAATTGTACTAAATATACAGAAGCAAGTTTCATGGATTAAAAAAAATCAATGAAATGCAAAAATCCAGCACAGAAAAGCCCTTCAACCAATGAACTTTCAGGGGAAAACTTTTCTCCTTCTGAAAATTCAAGGTAGACTTTTTACAACAAAATTTTTGACAAAAATACTTGGTACTGAATGGCCTTCCTGCTAGAGTCTCAAATTATCCTTAGATAAGATGCTCAAGAGGGCACTGAGGCTCGGCCTGCACCCCGGGGAAGGCAAAGTAGGACACGGCTTGGGCTTGAACTGCTCCGACCCTCGGCCAAGAGCGGCTGCCAGGAGCCCACACTGGGCGCGCGGAAGCCCAGGCCTGGCTCCAACCCTCAATGGCCTTTCATGTCCAGCCCTTTCATTTTCTGAACAGCAAAGATATGATGAATAGTGATTCAGCTCAAACCTCAGGCATCCTTGCAATTCTCTCCCAAACCCCCTGAAGATCAGGACATCCAACGGCCTTGGGGAGCAAGTAGAGAGAGCTGTCAGACCCACTCACAGTCTTCCGAGCCCTGACTTTGGCACAGCTCTTAGTTTTCACACACAACAATCACTGTTACAATCTGATGCTTTGAACATGTTGATCTATAACAGAACCAAAACTAGTGACTCCATTTATTAGCGAAGAGAGGACGAGTAAAAAGTGATTCTACAGATGAGGTCCACGTGGTGTGTGTGTTAGTTATTGCGGGAAAATGAAGCTTCTCTCAAACCCCTCAGGCTCTAGCCCATGTTAGTTCCCTTATACCTCTCACCCACCTCTCCTGCACCCTCTCTTCTCGTTTTCTCTGGTTTAATTTGATAAATAATACAAGATTATAAAAAGATCAGACACAGATAATCAACACGGCCCTACCTACTGTATAGCACAGGGACCTCTGCTCAATATTTTATAATATCCTACACGGGAAAAGAATCCGAAGAAAAACAGATTCATGTATAACTGAATCACTTTGCTGTTCACCTAAAGCTAACACAACACAGTAAATCAACTATACTCCAATATAATATAAAAAGCTTTTAAAAAATCAACCATACAAAACTGTAGGAGGTACAAATATGAAAATGCCTCCTGTCCTCCCCTCTGGAACCCACTTCCCAGAGAAACACTGATAAATATTTGGTATGTATCTTCCCAGGCATTTTCTAGAGATAAACAAACATCTAATGCAGAGTGTTTGTGTGGATTTCTTTTACTTTGCCTTAAGTTTAATAGATGTAAACTATACTGTATATATTGTTCTGGGCCTGCATTTCTCACATAACAGTATACTGTGGACATTTTCCCACAGTAACTAACACACACACACACACAGAGACACACACAAGTTGACCTCATTTGAAGAATCACTTTTTGCTAGTCCTCCCTTCCCTGATAAATGGAGTCACTAGTTTTTGTTCTGTTTCAGATCAACATGTTCAAAGCACTGGAGGAGCTCCCTAGGTAAGAGGAATCCTGCGGCAACTTTAAGAAGATGAAGTACCACTTTGAAATTACAAAATGCTCTTTCCTAATCTGTCCTATAATTCGGATCTTTCTTCCCCCTGCATATGGTACTAGCTTTCTCAAACCAGGGTTTAGTTACAACAGTTCTGAGAAGGAAGTGAGTTCAAATCACTCTGTCCTGAATCCTCCTCTGAGTGAAATTGGAGACTCTTCTCAGCCCACGCCTTCCCCACCCAGGGCTGGGAGCCACCCCAGCTCCAACGCCCGCTCCCTACAGCCTGGAATGTAAAAAACTGAGCATCTCTGGGAATCAAGCTCCTTCTCCTGAGTCACCGGGGACTCGAGGGGGGCCTGATGCTCTGGGTTCCCTGGGGCTGGACCAGAAGGGCTGCCACTGGGGGAGGAGGAGGAGGAGGAGATGGAGGGGAGAGGGAGGAGGTGGGAAAGGAAGAGAAGGGGGAGGAGGGGGAGGAGGAGATGGAGGGAGAGGGAGCAGATGGGAGAGGAAGAGAAGATGGAGAAGGGGGAGGAGGGGGGTGGGAGGAGGGGGGTGGGGGGGAGAGGGAGAGGACAGTGACGGGGGGAGGAGAGGGAGAGAAGATGGAGAAGGAAGAGGAGGAGGAGGCAGCCCATCTCAGGCACAGACCACTCTGGGGAAGCCAGACACCAGGCCTGGTGGAGTCTGAGAATTCAACTGCTGGTGAGGAGTTACGGCTTTTGAAGAGCACCTCTTTATATAAGGACTGTGATAAGATAGCAGTATGTATGGTGAAAGGATCATATTACTAGGGTTCGGATTAGGGTTAGGGTTATTAGATAAAATGGTCTGTATAGTCAAAGCTATGGTTTTTCCAGTAGTCCTTTATGGATGTGAGACTTGGACCATAAAGAAGGCTGACCTCCGAAGAATTGATGCCTTTGAACTGTGGTGTTGGAGAAGAGTCTTGAGAGTCCCTTAGATTGCAAAGAGATCAAACCAGTCCATCCTAAAGGAAATCAACCCTGAATATTCACTGGAGGGATGGATGCTGAAGCTGAAACTCCAACTTTGGTCACCTGATGCAAAGAGCCAACTCACTAGAAAAGACCCTGATGCTAGAAAAGACCCTGATTGAGGGCAAGAGGAGAAGAGGGCAGAAGAGGATGAGATGGTTGGGTGGCATCACCAACTCAATGGACATGAATCTGAGCAGACTCCAGGAGATAGTGGAGGGCAGGGAAGCCTGGCGTGCTGCCGTCCACGGGGTTGCAAGGAGGCAGACACAACTCAGCAACTGAAGAACAACAGCAGGTAAAGAGATGGTTAGAGCAGGGACCCTCCTAAGGCACAAGCATCAGGTCACCCCGAGCGCTCCGTCCCATAAACCTGGACTGCTGGGCTGTGCTTCTGGTTCAGCGGGTCTAAGCCTGGGAATCTGCATTTCTGACAAGTGACCACGTGATGCCAATGCTCCTGGTGCAGGGACCACATGTGGACTTGGGAAGCATCATTAGCTAATCTGCTCCGACTCCACAAAGTCGTGTGCCATGTACCTCACTCAGCATTCATTCTAGAAAGGCAGAACAAAAACCAGGTCCCGCCAGCTGAAGCCCCTCATCAAAAATAAACTTCAGGCTTGTATCCAGCCCAACCCAAGTGATTTATCCAACTCAGCCCACTTTATTTCCTCAAGTTATTTTTGCTTCTTGTGAATTATTTTTTTAAGGACAAAAAGGCAAAGACACTTTCTGAAGAGTGCTAACTCAGTCTCTGAAGTATAAGGATGACGTCTGAGACAAGTCACGTCAAACGCAAAGTAAAACAAATCCAACTAAGCCCAAGATATAAACAACTGCAAAATAATTTAGGGAGGAGGAAGGGAGGAAGTCAAACCAGAGCTCCATGACTCAGCCCATGGGGACCCACCGGGTTCAACTCCATGCGGCAAAGTGCCACTTACAGACTCTCTGAAAGTAACAACAGGGTAGGTTGATGCCGCCACTCTTTGTTAGAACATTTCGTTCTTTCCTCTTATCTCTAAGGCCCTTACACTGAATGGAAACGTTTTAAGGAAGAAAAGGACTAGGAAGATTAAATCTCAAAATCAGCAGAAAGGCCGGCCAGTTGTGAGAGAGGCAGAGGACTGGGTCTTCCCGGCTCACTTGTCGCCAGATATGACGCCAGGGCTACAGACGACCCAGCTGGACGGCAGAGAAGCCGGCATGTGGAGACAGGATGGAATTAACGTCTTAGTTTCAAGGGCAAAGTTAACTTTCAATGTTTAAATAAAAATAGGATTTGGACTCACCTACTGGATATTTAGAAACACTTTCCAGAGCCAAGACCTCAGCAAAGTCCTTTTCTGACTCTGGCTGGACCCTCTGTCCTGACCTCCTTCCTTCCCTATGCAAAACCCCTCACCCCAAACTTCAAGTTAGGAAAAGCTCCCACAGCAGCGTGTGTGGGGAGACAGAGACGAGCTGCCTCAGGACACGCCGGAGACATAAGGCTGAAGAGATGGCCGATGGCAGTGAAGGAAACCGCACCCCCGGCCCCCGAGCACAGAAAGCGCCGTGAGCGGCCCCCGAGCTCAGCGCTCTGCCCGCGTCACCTCCTGTCTCGTGGCCTCCCTCTCACAGCGGTTCCTGCCCACCCGTCTCTCCTTTATGAGGCTCAGAGGCTCGGGGAGAGGAAGCGATGGGCTTTCCCAGCACGAGGAGCGTCGCCTGTGTTCCCAGGTGAGTACCCATCACCAAGGTTCTCGTACCGACTTCCCGGTATTCCCAAACAGAGGGGCAACCACCCTTTTCACACTGCCTGGACATTAAATAGATACTAAACCACATCATTTCCAAATTTTTAGAAGCCTTTTTCTGGGTGGGGGGGGTTGGTGCTGAGCTTCATGACTCATGGGATCTTAGTTCCCCAACCAGGGTTTGAACCTGGGCCCTGGCAGTAAAAGCACCAAGTCCCAACCACTGCACAGCCAGGGAACTCCCTGGAAGCCATCTTTAAAGACAGTGAGGAGAAAGGACAGGACGTATGAGGCTGATGTATTCTGATCGTCATTTACAGTGACATCAGGGACCAGGGACTAGATGCTGGGTGTCTGACCCCTGCCCCGTCATGTGCCAACGGGATACCCTGACGGGGGCTTGGAACTAGGCTGCCCACTTCCAAGTCTGTTCTGTACCTCGCTAGTTTCATGGCCTCCGCCCTCAGCCAGCTTCACTGTGCCTATTTCCCACCTGTCAGGAGACGCTGGCAATATTACTGATTTCCCAGAAGAGCTAATTCATTTAAAACTCAGCTCAATAAAAGCATTTTTTTTCATTATTCTTCAAAACTTCTCGATGAAGTATTTGTATTATCCTTGGTTGCCTCCTTCATTTTATAGCTTCACTCCTCTAGCATAATTTAATCTCTTAGTAATCTGACTCTCCTAGCAAATTTGCAATAAAACTGCAGCAAACGATGAGAAAAAGAGGGACTTCCTTGGTGGCCCAATGGTTAAGTCTACACACTTCCAATGTAAGGGATACAGGTTTGATCCCTGGGCGGGGAACTAAGCGATGGCCAAAATATAAAAAATTAAAATTAAAATAGTCTTTTAAAAGATGAGAAAAAGAAGTGATGGAAAAAATAGGTAGGTCTAGAAAAAGTCAAATTCTAATAAAAATCATACATTTGTGGTCTTCTGACATTCAGATCAAGAACCAGGGAGAGACAGAAATAGAGGCTAGAAAAAAAATGCAGACTTTAGAAAGAAATGATTCTCACTTCCACCAGCTCCTATTTCTAGGACTCTGACAAAGGCCCTCTCGCCTTCCTTTGCTTAATCTCTTTTATCACTAGCGCAGGAGGCGTCTGGTCATCAATGGCTGCCCCTCTTTCTGCTCAGCTCACTTGGGCTCTGGGAGCTGAGTAAAACCAAGAACAAGTGCTCGGGTGAACAGGGCGTCTCTCTGCTCCAGGTGACTTCCCCGCTGGTGCTCCGGGGCCCACCCGGCACCCCGCGAAAGCTTCGAGAGATGCACAGACTTGCGGTGGGGCGGCCTTCACACTGTAGAACTGCTTTTTCTCTCTGCCTCTGCCTTTTGTGTTTTTAATGGATCATGGAAACAGCCTTTGACAAATACACTTCATGCTCTGAATGGTCAAGCCGAAGGGCCATCCGGCTGCTGTTGTCTGAGGCGGGGGTCCCACCTCTCCAGCTCACCATGACGCTGACCTTGCACTTTTCACGTAACTTAGAGCAGCTGTGATGCTTCACCGCTCCCCCTACCCCTGCCCCTGAAATCTGAAAGCCCTGACCTCAACTCTTCAAAGCTGTATAAGAGCCATGTTCTGAATGCTGCGGAGATGCCAAAGTAGGTTACACGGTGCTATGAATCACGGCGGGGTGTGGCACGTCCCTGGTGGCTCAGGGGTAAAGAATCTGCCTACGACGCAGGGTGTAATGGGTCTGTGCTGGGAAGCTCCCGTGTGCCTCGGGGCACCTAGAGACCGTTCTCCGCAACAAGAGAAGCCAGCACCAGGCACCGCACTAGAGGGCAGCCCTGGCTCGCCGCAGCCAGAGAAAGCCCACGCGCGGCAAGGAAGACCCAGCGCAGCCAAAAATAAAAAGGAAATAGAATTAAAAAGAACCATTCGGAAAGAGCGAAGCGCACAAACATATAGTTAGATACGGCTACTAAAGCCTGAGAGAAACTGCCTTGAGAAAACCCCGCTGGCGAACTTAATAAGGATTTCCCCCATTTCAGAAGAGGGTGCTTTCGACTGTAAGGACGCACCATTTAGCAGAAGCTTTATCTTTTCAACAGAGACAGGGAGACTTCTGTCAGATATGGCCCATAACTGAATATGAATCCTTAATGGACATTAGTGAGAAGGAAAACACCACCGCAAGCCTCTCCGCTGACTGGACGCCCCCACGATGATGGGTGTGTCAGGATCCGGCTGTAGGAGGCCCATCCCAGGGAGAAATGGGCACCCCTCTCCACCATCCTCTCCGCAGAAACTTGGACGGAGATGCTGAGTGAGGCCCCTATGAGCTCATCAACACGGAGATGTGTGCAAATACCAATACTGTGTTAAAGCGCTTTACCTACTAAAAATGTTAAAGAAAGGGACTTTTAACCAGGCCCCACCCCAAGCCCTTGGGAAAAAGAACACAGGCCATCAGAACCGGAAGAAAAGGAGTAATTCTGAAAACAAAAGTATCACTGGTTTGAGGATCCACGGGACAAAAAAAGCACAGCTCTAGTGACTGGACTTACTGGTCTGATGAGCTCTGGGGGTGGGGGGTGGATATTTGTGGTGTGGACACGTGACAGCCCCCCAACCCTGCCTGGGGGTGAGAACCTACTGTTTACACGTGCCCCCTCCCCCCCCTGCCCCCCGGGTCCCCAGCTCAGGGAGGTTCGGGCTGGCACATCGCGTCCTGTGACTCAGCAGCAGGAAGGGGATGTTAATCATCTTTTTTTTAACCCAAGTCTCTGCCTTTTCTATTTCATACCTCTCTTGAATATGTAAAACAAGAAACTGTACCTCCTACTCTTGGCTCTGCTCCGTAATGACTACGAGCGGAGTAGCGCTTCTGGCTGGCGGCCAGCAACAGCGCCAGGCCCAAGTCCACCACCCAGGCTGGACTCTCACACGCCCGCCGGCTGAGGGCTCTTACCTGGGGCTCCGGTGTACATGATGGAGAAGACATTGATGGCGATGGTGGCAGCGTAGAATACGGGAAGCGCCCGGAGGCCGTTGGGAACGGGGTCCTCCTGCAGGGTAAGGAGATGAGGGGGCAGGTCAGGACTCCGGGGGTCTGCAGGTGGGCAAGATGACTTGCAGTGCTGCTCGGGGAAAGCCCCTCCTGGGGCTGTGTGCACCCCCAGACCCAGTGCTGGCCTGGGCTGTCCCTCCCACACGAGCGCTGTGTCAAAGGGCCGCCACGGGGACCAGCAGAAACATCAAAGCACAGGGACCGTGTGGGCTGGCAGGACACTTGGGGACAGAGAAGGGCTGCTGGTGAGGCCAGCTCCCAGGACCCAAGCCCCAAGCCAGCCTCCCCTTCAGAACCCAGGGCGCTCGCTATTCTAACGATGCGCACACTGGCCCCCTAAATTCACCTTCCACAAATATTTTCAGGCCTGACCCTCTGAGGACGCCCTGAGAAAGTCAAGTGACTTCAACACCACGGCGTTACTACTAGATTTTATGTGACTCTGTGACCTGTTTGCTGTGTTGAAATACATAAAGTAAACACAGAACTATGTGCTGCTGCTGCTGCTAAGTCGCTTCAGTCGTGTCCAACTCTGTGCAGCCCCACAGACGGCAGCCCACCAGGCTCCCCCGTCCCTGGGATTCTCCAGGCAAGGACACTGGAGTGGGTTGCCATTTCCTTCTCCAGTGCATGAAAGGGAAAAGAGAACAGTAAGTCGCTCAGTCGTGTCCGACTCTTTGCGACCCCATGGACTGTAGCCTACCAGACTCCTCCGCCCATGGGATTTTCCAGGCAAGAGTACTAGAGTGGGGTGCCATTGCCTTCTCCAACTATGTGCTATGAGTTTCCAAATCTTTTCACAAAGTAGAGCATATCACCTTCAACTGTCACACTGAAAAAGAACTGTGGGCTCTTTGTCTAAGAAAACTTTTTTTTTTTTAAACAACCTTTAGCTTCTGGTACAACATTTCCTAAATCTAATGTTTCAAGAAGAACAGTACTGCATGTGTTTAAGGCAAAATATCACCTGGGAGAATATTAGAAATTTAGAGTTCACAGAGGAAAAATGTAGAGTTTGAGGGTTTGGATCCACAGAGAATTCTGAAGCAAAAATATGAACTGGGAACTCAACGTAGCACTCGCACGTAGGTGTTGCTTAAATAATTCAAAAAGGGGCTAATTTCTAATGACTGTGTAAAACACTCTTGTACATTGATATGAATCTATTACCTACCCTATTACAAGGAAAATCAAGTCTAAACATTTCCTTTTTTCTTTTTAGGTCTAAACATTGATGAGAGCTACAGAAGTCAGGATCAGTAGCACGTGTGCATGCTAAGTCACTTCAGTCGTGTCTGACTCTTTGCGACCCTATGGAGTAGCCCACCAGGCTCCGGTGTCCATGGGATTCTCCAGGTTAGAATACTGGAGCGGGCTGCCATGCCCTCCTCTTGATGTGAGCTACAGGAGTCAGGATCAGGAGAGACTACCTCAAAGCTTCCTACTGTCAATCGCAGACTGTCAATTAAGCCTGTTTGCAGAACCTAAGCGCATCAAGAGCCCACCTAGAAGGTCTCTAGCGGCCCCCAGCACTCGTCAGGAGGCTGGAGTGAATGGAGTGAGGTGTCAGGAGCGCTGAGAGTGGAGGTGGGAGGTGACGCAGCTGCACGGGAGTCCCGGCCGGGCTCAGGAGCCGGCAGGTGAAGGGCAGGCGTGAAGGGGCGGGCAGGGCCTGGGAGGAGCGTGCCGTCCCCTGATCCGCCATGGGCCCGGGACAGGAACCCAGGCTGAACCAAAAGCAGAACGCCCACATGCTCACATGCCTGCCACCTCTGCTTCCAAACTGTTCTTTTCTGGGGACAACAGCTGCTGAAGATAGACTCCCAACTGGTAACTTGTGAAGGTGTAAAGTCTTCTGTTTGTGTGCTGTAACTGAATCACCTTATGTTTTCTTAAATAACCTACTCTTTTTATTTTTTGCCTCGCCACAGGGCATGCAAGGACCCAGTGCCCTGACCAGGGATCAAACCCTCAACCCCTGCATTGGAAGTATGGACTCCTAACCCCTGGGCCACAGGGAAGGCCCCAGAGAACCTATTCTTAACACACGAGGACAGCTGCCTCACCGAGCCCCGTCTCCTTACCTCCTCCTTTCTTTCCTTCCTTCCACCCACCCATGACCTGTCACCCATCCAAGCAGCCTTTGTTCTCTCTCAATAGACACTCAGCCGGCGCCTAGAAGGGCTGGGCAGAGCTGGGCACTGCCTACACATGTGAACAGGGAGTCATGGTGTCCACTCTCAACAGACCTCACAAAGAGTGAACCGGGAGCCAAGCAGGAAATAAATCCCTGCGCGATGGGAGAGTGCAGTGATGAGAAGGCAGGCGCTTGTGCGGACACAAAGGGAGGAGCCCAGTGGAAGATGGGGTGGGAGGCGGGGCTTCCTGGGGAGGGACACCTGGGGGCGGAGGAGGGGCAGGAGCCCGCCTGGCAGGGATGCCCGGGGCAGCAGAAATAAACGGGGGAGGCTTACCAGGCACCTGCCAAGATGCTAACAGGTTCCGGCACAGCAGGAGCCCAGGAGAAGGGACGGTCAGTGTGCGATTACCCAAGAGACCTCAGCCTGACTCGAAGAAGAGCCGTGTAAGGACACAGCTCCAGGCAGGTGCGTCCGATGGGCTTGGCGTGTGCCGAGTGACCAAGGGCAAGCGGCAGGGCTTATAAAGCGCTGCAATAACCCCTGACGTTCCCCTAGAACACTGATCTCAGTAAGTTTTCATTTTCATCTCATTTTATTTTTGATTTAAAAAAAAGTACCGCCATAGGTGTAGTTTCTGCTTATCCTGTCCTCAAGGACAGGAAAAAAAAAAAATCCAGTGTCTCACGCTTCCCTTCCCCATTAGAAAACAGAAAATACCTTCCATCTGGGTAAAAAAATTCTCCAGTTGTTTTTAGCGCTGGGCAGTTTCAAAATCGTAACACTATCTCACTCTGTTCTGTTTACTGGTCACAAAATCATTGTCTTTCCTTTTTGAGGTGTGAGCATTAGTGCCCAGGAATGCTGACCAATGAACTAAGTCATAGGGCAGGGCACCTCGTGTCCAGTCCTGGTTCCGGGGGGCCCCCAGGCACTCCACCCGAGTCCTCAGCCTGCATTATAATAATGTCTGATTCCAACATCCGGGGCTGTGCCTTAGTAATTACCCCTCTGAGCCCTCTCACTATTAATTTTTATTGAGCAGAACCAAACTTAGTTCTAAAACTTAACTAAAAAAGATAATAAACTCACTTACCTTTTTTAAGATGAACATTCTGATCAGTACAAACAGCACGCCAGACATGAAACCAGACAACAGTGGAGATATAAACCAAGAAGCAACTGAATAATTAAAAGAAAATCCAATGAATGTTAAAATTCTACACAATTCAGGTCCTATTTACATAAAAAGCGGTAACTAACATACAGCACACACATTAACAAACATTCCTAGAATCATTCACCTTTAACTCAGAACTCAACAAACCCACTGACCTCCACAAGGGGGTCACCACCCTCAGACACAAGCCCCACCCCGACAAGCATGAACTCCTCCAGCCCACCATGCACGCGGCCACCACAGCTCTGGCCTCTGCAGACGATTCCTCTGATTCCCACTGAGCCCCTCCTGTGCCAGCTGCGGGGCTAGCTGAAAAGCGGGCCCCGTCCCTTTCATATTCCAAGGCCAGCCTGGCACTGTTCCGCAGCCTCTGGCCATGCACTAGAAACATCTGCGGGAGTTTCCAAAAACCAGTTAATGCTCCAGCTCCAGCTACAGAATTCTGATTTCAAAGGTTTGGAAAGGGGTTTGGGCACTGATATCTTTATTGCTCTCCCAGGTAATTCTAAAGTGCAGCTGGAATCGAACCACTGTTTCAGGAGCCGGGGATCTTGGGTGAGCTTCCCAGGATCTCAGGTGAGCTTCCGGGGATCTCAGGTGAGTTTCCTGGGATCAGGTGAGTTCTCTGGCCGTTTTGTGTCCTGCCTGGCAGGTCAGGCGTCTGTTCAGGCCTCAGAGGCTACTATGATTCATAAAATGACGGAGGTGGGTGAGAGAGTGTTTTTCGCAATGGGCATGTGGGTACTTATGGGGTCCGACGGATTTTCCTCTCGCTGAAGAAGTCAGAGGCAGGAAGCAAGCTGTCAGACCTCTCCAAACAGTCCCCACTGAGCAGCCTACAGTGCAGAAGGAGCACCTGGTAGGCTGGTGGGGAGGACTCCTGGATGCAGTGGGGGTGAGCACCTCACTTCCACACTTCCCCAGCACCAGGAACGCTGACTCCTGGACAAGGGCCCAAAGTTTTTCTCTGACTACAGACTGATTTCAACCAGGTAAATTTCTTAACTCCCTGTGAACAGCAAATCAGACACTGGTTTTCAAAGCTGAATGACAATGCGGCATTTGATAAGAGCATCCAGAGTTTAAAAAAAAAAAAAAAAGCCTAACAGTTCACCATCTTTGCTAACAGAAATTTTAAGGGAAAACATATTATCAGCATACATGAACATTTAAAGGAAAAAACATAATGGTAACTTTTAATAACACTTACTCTAGAAAATGCAAACTTTCCTTCTTATACGTAAAAGAAAATGCCAATTACCAATCTTGACCAGCTCCATCCACTGCACACCTTGGGTACCAATTGCGACGAGGGAGAACCCTATGGTGGCCCCGACAATACAGTGAGTCCCCGAGATTGGGAGCCTCAGGAAGGATGCGATGAGCTGCCAGACAGCTGAGCCTGTGGGTTGAGGATAAGAGACAAAGAGAGGCAAGTCAGGGACACGGTGCAGTGTCTCAGATCACCACAGAAGGAAGAAACCCACACTACAGTCCTCCTTCCCCACCCCTCACTGGGGTTAATTGTCTCCGGATTGTTTCTTAACAAAGTCCCGACAGAAACCACTCAAATAACTATAGGCAAAGGAACGTTCTTCAACACGGAAGGGATAATGATGATTTATTCAAGTGAAAGTCTTTGATGGTATGAAAAGAAAACCCTGATGCCAGCTACAAGTTGACTGTGTCACGTTTAAGCAAGGATGCAGGTGATGAGTGAGTTCTGATGTGAAGCGTAGCCAGGACCAAGCAGGAGACTGTGAACCAATGAACGTGGAGAAACAGGAAAGGCTGTGTATCAGAGAAGATTTTGCTGTAGTTAACATCTTTTGGTTGCATCATAAGGAGACTGGAGACAGGCTATGTATACTAATATATAATATATATACTAATATATACTAATATACATATAATATATATTAGTATACTAATCTGTATACTAATCGATACAAAAGAGGGCAAAATACAAACATCAGATCACAGTATTAGGACTTCCCTGCTGGTCCCATGTTGTGCTTAGTCACTCAGTCGTGTCCGACTCTTCGTGACCCGATGGACGGTAACCTACCAGGCTCCTTTGTCCATAGGATTCTCCAGGCAAGAATACTAGAGTCGGTTGCCATGCCCTCCTCCAGGGTAGCTTCCCAACCCAGGGATCGAACCCAGGTCTCCCGCATTGCAGGCGGATTCTTTACTGTCTGACCCACCAGGAAAGCCCTGGTGGTCCCGTGGTTAAGAATCTGCCTGCCAACGCAGGGGACACAGGTTTGACCCTGGTCCGGGAAGATCCCACATATCGAGGGGAAACTAAGCCTATGAATCACAACTACCGAACCTGTGCTCTGGAGGCTGTGAGCCACAACAAGAGAAGTCACTGCAAAGAGAAGCCTGCGAGCCACAACCAGTGAGCAGCCCCCGCTCACTGCAATTAGAGAAAGGTCCGAGCAGCAATGAAGACCCAGTGCAGCCAAAAAAATCAAAATCACAGTGTTGCATACCTAAAACTGGTATTACCCATATGTCACTTCAATACACTCCAATTAAAAAAAGAGCGTAATTCCATGTTGCTTTTCATAGTTTTGTCTCTCTCATGAGAAGCAACCGTGATACCAAACCCCACCCTGGGCACCTACCCCCAGCCCCTGCCCGGCTGCCAGGCCTTTTCGGTCTGCTCCCTCCAAGCCTGCTAACTCTCAGGAGTCAAGAGGATCCCTGGGTTTTGGCTTTGTGTCCTTTCACCTCAACTTCACCACCCTCTTCCAGGCTTCGTGTTTTTCTAGGCCAGAGTTCACGCCAGATATTTTCATAAGCAGATCAGGTTTTGCAGGGAGTATTAAAAGCATCGGCTGGGGAGAGATCGCTTTCAGAAACAGTTGTTGAATAGCTCACGAAAGACTGCAGGGGAACAAAGGGGCGGGCTGATAAACAGGGCACGTCATTAATCCCAAACGTTAATACTGGAAATCTGGTTGCTTGGCAGCAGCAGTGCCTTCAAACAGACCCCTGGCATTTTCTCCAAAAATATCTGTGCTACAGAGGCTCATGAGAGGTCCCAGTTTGTGTATCAAGGGGACAGCTGCTCTGGGAGCGCTGGGCACCATGACCTTTGAGCCGAAGCGGGCCGTGACCCCAAGCCTATCCCTGAAACGTGTGTTGGGAGCAGAAGGGCCAGCCTGGGGCTGCCAACCTGGTGACAGGCTGGATGGCGGCGCCCACGCTCCCCCGCGGACAGTTCTGTGAGCCAGGACACCTAAGCCCTGGGCTCCTGGGGGGACGGATTGTTTTAAAAATAAAGCCAGAGTTGGGAGTGTGTTACACAGCACAGAACCAGAACTGAAAAAGCAACCTTTATGATTGATAGTCTTACAAAAATTAAAGTAACCCAGTGACGTTATGAGAATGAGAAAAATTGACCTACGTGAACTCAGACCATGAGGTTTTCTGTCTTGAAAGCCACTCTCCTCTCCCTGGGGTGACTTTATAACAGGAAGGTTTGTAAGGAGAGGTAGGGGGATGGGGCTGCCTGAGAGAAAGAGGGGAGAAATGACCGGAGGATGGAGTGAAAGAAGCCTTGTGTGCAGGGGTCTTGTGAGGCGAGAGTGGGTGACAGGCCTCTTCGACCTTGGGGAATCCTGAAAGTGAATGGCATTATATTAATATTAAGAAAAACAGTGGAAAGGACTCCCGTAGAGGTCCAGTGGCCAAGACTCCAAGCTCCCAATGCAGGGGGCCCAGGTTCCATCCCTGGTCAGGGAACTAAGGCCCATACGTCACAACTAAGAGCTCTCATGCTGCAACTAAAGCTCTTGGATGCCACAGCTAAGACCTGTGCAGCCAAATCAACACATAGAAATAAATACTTAAAGAAAAACCGTGGGATAAAGAGATAGTCTAACCTAAAGATAAAGGTGACCTGCCACGAAGGAAGGGATTAAGTGTGGGATTGGGGTGCAAGGAAAAGAGGGCAGCAGAGGATGAGATGGTTGGATGGCATCACCAACTTAATGTACATGAATCTGAGCAAACTCTGGGAGATAGTGAAGGACAGGGAAGCCGGGTGTGCTGCAGTCCATGGGGTTGCAAAGAGTTGGACACGACTGAACAACACGGGGTGCGAGACAAAACCTGGGGAGACTGGGGGATTAAGATGGCATCTCTGAGGCTACGGGCTCCCAGAGGATGCAAGAATGGTAGAGCAGGTGTGGGTTACAGGGCGGCAGAGGAGACTCAGTACTTCCGAGGTGCTTCACGGTGAAGGCTTGGTCACGCTGCTGTGGGTACTGCTGTGAAAAGATGGAGAATTCTGAATTCTCAGTGGGTTTTGGGAACCATGGGTGGTTTCATACTGAGTGGACTGCCTACTGCTTTAGGGCTGAGCTAGAGTTCCCAGAGAGGCCGTGTTCGGAAAGCCCGGCTGGCATGAAAAACATCTTCCACCCAATCAACTTAACGCTACCATCATGCTATGGGAAAACACAAAGACCCATGGGCTTGGGGCAAAGTTTATCAAGAAAAAAGAGAAAAAAAATAGAGTGAAAAAGACAAGGGAGGAAAGGGGAAAAGAAAGGGATGTTGGCTTTAAAAGAGGAAGACTGGGAGAATTCAGGCATTTGAACAGAATTATCTTCATTTGAGCCAAACATAATTATATCACCCTCTCAAAACTACCCAGAATTCTCATGTTCAAGGAAACCAATTTTAAATGTCTAGGTAGCTCTCATCTCACCAACTCACAACAAAATAGGCTTTGAGATTCATCTAACCACACACCAAATTAAAAAAAAAAAAAAAAAGAAACCAAAGCAAACAAAATCAAGTTATTCAAGCAAAACCACAAACTGCTTTGGTTAACCTAAATTCTAGCGGAGGTAAGTGTACTTCATTCTTTGAGTAGAGAGACTAGGCCAGGGGTGGGGAAAGCCCAAAGCCGGGCAAGTTATGCTGTCCACACAGCAAGCCAGTGGTGACACGGAGCTCAGCTCGCAGGCCTTCTGTTTCACCTGGGGCCCCGGGGCAGCCTCACCAACAAATCTCCTAGACAAGCACCACCACTCCCCACAGGGCCCACCCAATACAGGAAGAAACCGCTATTAAAGCTGAACTTCATCACTCTAGACCACACAGGGCGCTACTCAATACTCTGTAGCGACCTATATGGGGAACGCATCTATAAAAGAAAGGATGTATGTATAACTGACTCACTTCACTATATACCTGAAACTAACACAATACTGTAATTCAAGTCTAAGCCAACAAAAATTTAAAGAGACTGAACTCGAGCAACGTTTTCACTCCTCCTTTACTTTCAATATATCTTGTCCGCATCACTCTGACTGGCAAAACCTTAATTTCTGCTTGATTTGATTCAGTTCAGTCGCTCAGTCATGTCTGACTCTTTGTGACCCCATGGACTGCAGCGCACCAGGCCTCTCTGTCCATCACCAACTCCCGGAGTTCACTCAAACTCAGGTCCATCGAGTCGGTGATGCCATCCAGCCATCTCATTCTCTGTCGTCCCCTTCTCCTCCTGCCCCCAATCCCTCCCAGCATCAGAGTCTTTTCCAATGAGTCAACTCTTCGCATGAGGTGGCCGAAGTATTGGAGTTTGAACTTCAGCATCAGTCCTTCCAATGAATATTCAGGACTGATTTCTTTTAGGATGGACTGGTTGGATCTCCCTGCAGTCCAAGGGACTCTCAAGAGTCTTCTCCAACATCACAGTTCAAAAGCATCAATTCTTCGGCACTCAGCTTTCTTTATGGTCCATCTCTCACATCCATACATGATTAATGGAAAAACCATAGCCTTGACTAGACGGACCTTTGTTGGCAAAGTAATGTCTCTGCTTTTTAATATGTTATCTAGGTTGGTCATAACTTTCCTTCCAAGGAGCAAGCGTCTTTTAATTTCATGGCTGCAGTTATCATCTGCAGTGATTTTGGAGCCCCCCAAAATAAAGTCTGACGTTGTTTCCACTGTTTCCCCATCTATTTGCCATGAAGTGATGGGACTGGATGCCATGATCTTCATTTTCTGAATGTTGAGCTTTAAGCCAACTTTTTCACTCTCTTCTTTCACTTTGATCAAGAGGTTTTTTAGTTCCTCTTCACTTTCTGCCATAAGGGTGGTGTCATCTGCATATCTGAGGTTATTGATATTTCTCCCAGCAATCTTCATTCCAGCTTATGCTTCATCCAGCCTGGCATTTCACATGATATACTTTGCATATAAGTTAAATAAGCAGGGTGACAATATACAGCCTTGACGTCCTCTTTTTCCTATTTGGAACCAGTCTGTTCTTCCATGTCTGGTTCTAATCGTTGCTTTTTGACCTGCATACAGGCTTCTCAAGAGGCAGGTCAGGTGGTCTGGTATGGTTGATATGATTATGTCTTACATATTGATCACCACTACTGAGGGCAATTTTTACAAGTAACTGTTATTTTTCTAAGGGAAATGTCAATTATACCTGACTATGATGAGAAATATATATTCAGTGAAGGTGAGTAAAATTCAATCATTATAGTAACTGTTATGGTAAATGAATTCTTTGGTTGTCAAATCACCCTCTATTAAATTATTTTTCTTAGACATTCTTAACGAGCTGGGCACTCCATCACACCACTGTTGATGTCACCTATGAGGTGATGGAGGTGGCGGCTGTCAACACGGCAGTCCACAGACTGGGTGGTCCCCAGGACCTCTTTAATGGTTGCAGACACTTCTCCAGCCAAGACCACTGCTGCATCTGTCGGGTAACATTGACAGTCTCATCAAAAGCAGTGTTTCTGCTGTGCTTAATGTTTTTCTGCTTCTTTCTGTCTTGGCAGCTGCTTGAGGGCTCTAATGATCAGGGCAGAGGCAGAAGGTACCACCTCAACGTGGGCCTGTCTGGGCTGAAGGTTACTTTCGTTGTCATCCTCACACCCTTCCAATCACCGGTTGCCTTGGCCATGTCATCACCAACCTTTTTTTTTTTTAGAGACAGACCCAGGAGGCCAAGCTTGGGGGCCAGGGCAGACAAGGGACCTACTTCCCCACCAGGGCACTTTAGGTACACAACTTTGATCTTGTTGGGGTCATTGAACTTAGGCGGCAAGCTGGGGGTGGCTGATGTCGGACAAACCTGGATTTGGGACAACCAAAGAAAGTTGCATCTTGGCCGCCTCTGAGCCAAAAGTCTGTGTACTAAGAGCAAATATTTAATTCTTAAAAATAATGATCAGTTATATCAATCGTGAGCCTTACATTTTTCAAACACAAAATGTGCAGCTGAGGAAGAGGAACTCTGAGCACCTATGATCAGCCTACCACGTTTCAGTTCAGTCTCTCAGTCATACCCAGCTCTTTGTGACCCCGTGGACTGCAAAACGCCAGGCCTCCCTGTCCATCACCAACTCCCAGAGTTTGCCCAAACTCATGTCCATTGAGTCGGTGATGCCATCCAACCATCTTATCCTCTGTCGTCCCCTTCTCCTCCTGCCTTCATTCTTTCCCAGCATCAGGGTCTTTCCAAATGAGTCAGCTCTTTGCATCAGGTGGTCAAAGTATTGGAGATTCAGCTTCAGCATCAGTCTCTCCAATGAACACCCAGGACTGATCTCCTTTAGAATGGACTGGTTGGATCTCCTTGCAGTCCAAGGGACTCTCAAGAGTCTTCTCCAACACCACAGTTCAAAAGCATCAATTCTTTGGCTCTCAGCTTTCTTTACAGTTCAACTCTCAAATCCATACATGCCCACTGGAAAAATCATAGCCTTGACTAGACGGACCTTTGTTGGCAAAGTAATGTCTCTGCTTTTCAATATGCTGTCTAGGTTGGTTATAGCTTTCCTTCCAAGGAGCAAGCGTCTTTTAATTTCATGGCTGCAGTCATCATCCGCAGTGATTTTGGAGCCCCCAAAAATAGTCTGACACTGTTTCTACCGTTTCCCCATCTATTTGCCATGAAGTGATGGGACTGGATGCCATGATCTTCATTTTCTGAATGTTGAGCTTTAAGCCAACTTTTTCACTCTTTTCTTTCACTTTCATCAAGAGGCTCTTTAGTTCTTCACTTTCTGCCATAAGGATGGTGTCATCTGCATATCTGAGATTGTCAGTATTTCTCCCTGCCATCTTGATTCCAGCTTGTACTTCATCCAGCCCAGCATTTCTCATGATGTATTCTGAATATAAGTTAAATAAGCAGGGTAATAATATACAGCCTTGACATACTCCTTTTCCTATTTGGAACCAGTTTGTTGTTCCATGTCCAGTTCTAACTGTTGCTTCCTGACCTGCATACAGATTTCTCAAGAGGCAGGTCAGGTGGTCTGCTATTCCCATCTCTTTAAGAATTTTCCACACAGTGGAATTTTTCACATTTATTATGATCCACACAGTCAGAGGCTTTGGCATAGTCAATAAAGCCAAAATAGATGTTTTTCTGGAACTCTCTTGCTTTTTCGATGATCCAATGGATGTTGGCAATTTGATCTCTGGTTCCTCTGCCTTTTCTAAAACCAGCTTGAACATTTGGAAATTCACGGTTCACGTATTGCTGAAGCCTGGCTTGGAGAATTTTGAGCATTACTTTGCTAGCGTGTGAGATGAGTGCAACTGTGCGGTAGTTTGAGCATTCTTTGGCATTGCCTTTCTTTGGGATTGGAATGAAAACTGACTTTCCAGTTCTGAGGCCACTGCTGAGTCACTCTGTAGTATTTAATTCCTTACTCAGGACCTGCGTCTGCTTCCAATCAAAGACCTCAACTACTTCTCAGACTAACCTGCTGCCACAGAAAAGATGATGGGCCATCCTAAACCTGGCCAATGACCTGCACATCCTTGGTGCTACGGAAGTGCTGCTGGTGACTCATCTCGGGACCCGTGGGAGGGAGCCGTGTTCTCGGTCCACCAGCCTCCAGCCTCCCATGGCATGGCTCTCCCCACAAAAGCATGTGCCCTGCTGAAAACAGAAAGTGGCAGGACACCCCCTCACCCCCACCCCATGCCCATGCAGACCCGCCGCCTGCTGTCTGTCACCTGGACCTAGAGGCAAGCGAAGGAGGGTCTTGTCTGCTGCACTTAAGGCCCTGCTGCCCGAACCTCTCTGCTGCTATGGTGAGGGAGCACCCATATGCTGCCACAGGTCTGGGATCAGTGTGGGCAGAGAAGGAACCACTCATCCAGCCAGCGATGCTCCTTCATCCAGGCACCCTGACCGTAACCCATCAGAGGCCCTACTGCAAACAGGTGACGTACAAATGGTCTTCTGGCCAGCAAACAAAACAAGCATACCAGATGAACCCCCCCGGGGTGGAATTAGAAAATCTGAACAAAAACCAACAAAAGGATGACAAATGACAAGAGAAGACCAACGCTTCTCGAAACAGAGGCACTTGAGATTCATTTGGTAAGTGCTCTAAAACTTAAACTGAGAATACCAAAGTTAAGCTAATGAACACCGGTTTTTGGCATCCAAGTTTTTAAAACATCGCCTTGGAACTAATGAAAAATATATGAAAAAACAGAAATAAACCATCAAGGTTTCTAAATAAACCTAACGAAACCTCTGATTCACTTTAACGTGTTCTTTCTTTAAGAACTTTCAAATAGCTTTAAAATGACAAAGAGCGATGCTACAAATATCTTTTTTTTTCTGGACTCTTTGAAAAGCACTGACTTAGCCAAAATCTATTTGAACACATTCAAGAAAGAAATGGTTGCTTGACATTCGAACACTGACCAAAATCATAACATACAGAAAGCACAAATAAGATATAATAAATGAGAAGCAAGTCTGAAAAATATACATACACATCTATTTTATATATATATATATATATATTGCTGAATTACTTTGCTATACAGCTGAAAATAACAAAACACTGTAAATCAGCTATACTCTAAAAAAACAACAACAACAACTATCAAACCAGTGTTTGAAAAATTGAAGCAAAAGTCTCACTTGTGGGTATGACAGAATTCAGGCAGAGAAGTGGATCAGGGGACACTCCCACGGGTGGGAAGACAAGGCTACTTACCAACCATGGCACTGACCTCCCCGGCCATGAGCGTCTCCACGGTGTTGTTGTACAGGTTCACGTCGATGATGCCCTTCCGGATGGTCTCTCCGACTTTGGCCCCCAGCAACACCGAGCCAGTGGTTTCAAAGATGGAAGCCAGGATACAGGCCTGCCTCAAGGTCACCACGCCCGAGCCCACGGCGGTACCAAACGAATTGGCAACGTCATTGGCACCCACAGAAAATGCCAAGATAAAAGCTATGATGAAACCCAAGATGACCATCCACAGGTACTCGTCCATCGCCATTGTGGACGCGGGCCGCTGGGTGCTTTTCTTGTGCGGAAATCTCTAAAATCGGCCGAGCCTGAGGTTCTACGGGGCGTGAGGCTGAGAGTTTCTGTAAACAGTGAGTCTGCTCTGGAAAGTGCCGGGTGATGTTGGGGCTGCACAAACTGCTAACTGCTGGTTTTCAAGCTACTGTCAGGACAGTTCATTGGGTTGTGTTCAGTCAGCGGTAAAGCACATTCCATATTTTCCCTCCTGATCTGGGGAAGCTGTGAGGGCTCCTCCTGTGTCAGAAAGAAAACAAGAGGAATTAGTCACCCTGAGGACCGGGCGACAACGGTCTGTTCTTCCAGGAAGAAGTGTTTGGAGACGACTCGTGGGCTCTCCCTTCCGCGTGCGTGTGGCTGATCTGACCATAAAGCAATGCTGGAAGGTCATAAGCAGGCTAACTTCTACCCCTGCCACCACCAAAAGAGAGCTGATTCTAAAACTTCAGAGGGTAATCACGCTTTATGATTACAGACTGACAGGAAGTCCTACTAGGGTACATTTTTACACAATATGATGAATATATGTGGCCTTTATTTTAGAAGGAAAAAGTTCTGACAGAGGAGCAAAAGAAAAAGAAATGAGAAATTCACAGTTACAGAGCTCATCAAATACACGGAACATGCCTAACTTCTTGGAGCAGGGTTACCCCAACGTGGCTGTGACACTGTGGGGTGTTGGCTCCTTGTCCACCTGCTCACATACACACTTCACATCGAGCTTATCAAACCTGTGTCTGAGCACAAAGTGACCCGTCCACAGGGTGACGGGGGAGATGGAAGCTGAAGGGGACAGCGTCTCCAGCAGGATGGGGACACTGGAGCGGAGCCACCTTGTCAGAGCGTGAGGGAGAGCAAGTCACTACGCACCGCCTCCCACCTCACCTAGGGATAGCCAGAGGCCTGAGCACAGCCTGGGAGATCACCCCCAGCTCTCCCCAGGGGCCCCCAGATGTCCTTAGGGTTCCCTGCAGAGCCCTGGGAGATCTAGCAGGGAGTCCCAAGGAGATCTGGGGGAAGCCCTGGGGAGATCTGGGGGGAGCCCCAGGGAGATCTGGGGGGGTCGCAAGGAGATCTGGGGGCAGCTCCAGGAGATATGGTGAGCCCTGAGAATATCTGGGGGGGCTCTTATCCCCAGGCTTCCTCCATAGATCTCCTTGGGGCTCCCCCCAGATCTGCTCGGGGCTCCCCCCAGATCTGCTTGGGGCTCCCTCCCTAGATCACCCCCTGCCAGATCTCATCTCATCCCCCAAACCTGCCTGGGCTCATTGGCCTCAGGTCTTGCCCACCTCCTCCCCTCACTTGTTCCTGCCTCTTGTGTGAAAACCACCAGCTCCCTCAGCTCAGGGCCTTCGTACCTGCTGGTCCCCGGGCCAGAAACAGCCTCTCTGCCAGCTCACTGCCTGCTCCAAGTCCCTTTCTGCCCAGACGTCACCACCAGAGCGGGCCCCGACCTTGTCTAACAGCAGCGCCACCCACCCCATGCCATTATCCCTCTCTCTCACCCAACTGTTTGCCTTTTCTACTGACCACCTCATTCATCCGTTCACTCACTCACTCCCGTCTGGCTTCACACACGAGGATTCCCAGCTGAGTCCCCAGCACACAGACTAGCATCCGGCACGGGATAAGCCCCAGTCAAACTGCTCAGTAAGTGAAGAAAGAAGCTATTAGATAAAGGAAGGCTTGCATCGGCTTCTTCCTGGGATGAAGAAGTGATGTCACAGAAGTAATACATCCATGAAGGAAAAATGTCATGAAAAGCTTCAGAGTTGTGGTGTTCTGTTATTAGACAGAGTACCACGTCTGTGTACTTGAGTGGTTCTCAGCATTGAGAATGATGCCTATAAATGCTTACTGAACTAGTTAGCCTCATACACCACGTCATATAAAATATAACTATCAGTCAACATTAAGGTTATTTAGAGGGAAAAAAGCAGGACACAAAATTTATGTACCTATGACTGTGGCAATGTTAAAAGGTATATAAAAGACCCAGAGGTAATTCACGGACAGTGTGACAGTGGTTGAGCTGACAAGCAATAGTAGAGATCAAGTTTTTCTTTCCTCCCAAAACTCTATACTGTCGTGACATGCTTTCCAAATTAAAATAATACATAAAAACAAATCAATAAATATATAGAACCATCTTTTTAGGAAAAATGATCAACTAAAATGCATCAACCACATGTGCTGGCAGCGTGACAGGTCCAGGACGAAGCAGGAAGTGTGCTCAGACCACTTTCTCACTTTCTAGGCTTTGTAGCCCACGTGACTCTGGAGACGTGGGAAAAAGACTGCGCTGATTCGATAAATGAAAATACAAAGTCAAACCAGTATCTGGACCAATATTATCTACCTTGAAATACAAAGAGTTCTAGATGAAGCCTTGCCGGTCAGGTCAGGGGGCCCAGAGGCCAGCAAGGACACCACGGGATGCTGTTTACTGAGCACCCTGGTGGCCCGTCACCGGGAAGATGCTGAGTGGTATGCGATGTGGTCCAGGAAGGGAGACGGATGCTCATCGACAGACACACGTCAGACTATCAGGCGTGCCAGGTGCTAAAGCGGGAGGACCACATCATACACAGCCTCACGAGCCCACAGATGGGGCACCTGGTCTGTGTGAGCAGGAGGGGGTCCCCTGCCACCTAAGGATGGGGGGTGTCAAACTGGGACTGGGGGGGTCACTCCAGGCAGTTCCCAGTTGGGAAGGAGTGGCATGATAGGGGAGACCAGAGGCAGCCTGGCGAGATGGAGGCTGGGCTGGACCACACTGCTGGTGGCCACCTGCTAACACTGGGGGGCTCTGTTAGAGGGGTGCTCAGGCTCCCCTTCCTGGCGGCCCCTGGCCACAGTGCAGAGGGGGGCCAGGATGGAGGCAGTAGGGGACGTGGGGAGACTGCCTCAGAGGCCCCTGCATGGCGCAGGTGCAGATGGGGTGTCCTGAACCGGGGACAGTGTGCTGACAAGCGGAAGAGGAGGGATGGAAAGAGGGGTTCCAGTGGCTGATGCCACCAGGACGCAGTGCTGGCTCGTCAGTGGGGATGGAGACAGGAGCGCTGGGCTGAGGAGTCACCGGGCAGGGTGTTCTCCCATCTGCGCTGTGCTTGGTTTTGTTGGTAGGTGACAGGGTGGGGTCTGGGCACAGCTCACGGCTGGACACTCGACACACGCAGGGGGTAAGGCGAGGCCCTTGGGCCGCCTCTGCTCGGACTGAGGGTTCTCACAGCCTTTGTGGTACCCCGGCACCACCTCAGAGCAGAGGTTCTCTCTCCCACTCACATGACCTTAGACAGCTTATCTCCACAATTCTATGTTTTCTCCTTCACACTCAACCCCGAAGTTCCAAAGCACTTGGCCAAGGAGAAAGGCCTGCCCCTTTTAAGAGACTAAATCATTTCCAACTTGCATGATATTTACCCAGCCTACTTCCTATTGCAAGTACCAACATTTTTATTTTCTTCATTGATTTTTGTCCAACGTGGGCAAAATGAAGTGCTTAAATAACTACACAACAGGATGCACTGAAAAAGAGGGTCGCACCGCTGAAACTGAGCCCTCAGCGGGCTGGAAAACCACTGTGCGAGCGGTAGCTTGTCAAGAACGTGGCCAAATTCAGAGTGGCCGAGGCCCGACCAGGAGGCTCGGGTCTGAAAGTAGAGTTTTGAAGGGGTGGGGGGTGGTTGATCACATCAGGGAGGAAATTTGACTTATTCAATAAGTAACACTGGGCCAACGTGCCAGCTGCCATCTAGAAGGAAGAAAAAAGTGAGATTCCCTACCTCACCCCAAGTGAAAGATTTAAATATAAAAACTGAAATCAGAATAAAGACTATAGGTAAATATTTACTCGATGCTGCGACAGGGACGCCTACACGCGACCCTGGAGGCAGTGGATGAGAACACACGTGTGTTCATGGGAATCCTACAGACAGAGGCTCTGAGTGTGGAAGCAGCAATGAAACACCTTCTCTCTTCCTCAGCAGAGACGCTCAGCCCGGGGCGACGCTGATCAGAAAACCTCCAGCAAATGCCTTGCTCTTCCTGCCTCTCCTTGCCTGAGTGTGAAAACCCCTAAACAGCCAGACTCACAGACCTAGGGTTACAAGACGGTCGTCGGTTTTCCGATGCCCCTGACCTTTTGCACTGGAGGAGAGTTCGAACTCCTGCAAGAAGTACTGAGGGTCTGTAGGGTCTGTGCCCCCGACGGGTCATGTTCACAAGAGCCTCCCTTTCCTCGGTGAGCCGGAGTCTCAGCACCCTGCGTGGTCTGGCGCCTGGGCCTTCGGCTCTGAGCCCCGTTCCCAGGACTCCTGTGTGGAGGCTTCAGACTCTCTTCCTCTGTCAGCGTTGATTCAACTCTCCCCAACGCCCTCCTATCCACCCTGGGAATCGGAATGTTTACAGAAGCGTGAAAACAAACATTCTCAGAATATTTCTAGTCAGGTTTGTACACTGCTTAAGAACAGGAATGTTGCTGAGTTGTGGCATTTAATAAACTTTGGTGCACAGAGAAGCCTGGATCGGGGGGTCCTGCTCTGAAATGCTGCCAACGGTGACACCCCAGGAGACCCTTGACCCTCCCAGCAAAGGTCTGCTCCAGCGCCCCCCACCCCACGCCGGCCTGGGGTCTAACCATCTCCCCAGTTGGCACCTACCAGCCCCAGACAAGCAGATCCACAGCGGTGGGCTGTGGGCTCTTCAGGGACCCAGACTCACGCAGAAAAGAATCCCAAAGATGACTTCCGGCTTTTTCCCCAAGTACACACTGATTTCCATCAGTTCACCTACGAGTCTCGAACTCAGCTTTTTTTTTTTTTTTTAAAAAAAAACACCTCTGATCCTGAAGGACGCTGACTGAGCTAGCGTCACGTTTCACCCAAGTCTTTCTTCTGCCCCGGTGATGCCGAAGGAATTCAATAAATCTATAAAATGTCTTGTTTCCTGGGTCTGCTTGGAAACAGCCTAAGTAGGGTAAGGTCCTACTTGATGAGGCTTAATCTTATTTACTGACATGAGCTGAGTCATAATTAACAGTTGCCTCCATCCTCTGGCTCGACTCAGAAGCAGATACCAGGAGAGGGTCCCCTGTGTCGTTCTGGCCCATGAGGATCTTTTCCGAAGGCTCACGGCCGCACGCAGGCCAGGCCCTCCCACCAACAGACGATAGGAAGGAGCCAGGTCCCCACGCAGAAAACCTGGGGCTCTGAAGTAATTTCCCAACTCCTTTCCTGAGGCCCCAGGTACCTCGTACACACAACTCTCTGAAAATGAAAAACCTGCTCTCCTGGCAACGCGCACTGCATTGGGAGTTCTGACACTTAGGTCAAAACGGCGGGGGAGACAGGTATCCCTTCAGGGGCAGGATGTAAAATCCAGTAATTCTGCTACCTGTGGGTGAGCCTGATGAATAAGATGCAAAGATGACGAGTTTTTTCCCCTGGTGGTATTTCAACAGAATTGAAGATTTCACTTTCGGAGTCTTGCAGAAAACAGCGCAGCAAGCACAAACGCCTTTTCCACCTTTTAGGACGCAGACCTTGCCATGGAGAGTGTTACCATTCTCTCGAGTAGCTCTTGACTTCACAGGCTTAAACGGTAAAAAAAATAGTTCAAAAATAACAGTATATTTAAGATAGAAAACACTGAGCTTCACGTTTTCACGCAAATGATGAAAAACTGAAGTATTACTAGGGAGGGTCTGAAACAGCTCTCAGCTCCCTTTTAAAGGGCCTGTTCCCAGATCGGCCATGCGGCACTGAGCGCAGAGGTGCCCGGAGACAGGCAGACAGGTGCTCTCCTGATAGAGGCGGGGAGGGGTGAGGGGCAGAGGGGACGAGGAGGGAGGAGGGAGAGAGAAAGGGAAGAAAACGACTCAGAAGGTCAGGGACCGCCTGGAACAGGGGATGGAGGCAGAGGATGCAGGGGATGGAGCACGGACACAGCCTGATAACAGCGACGCTAAGACGTGCAAAGTGGAACAGGAGAGGCTGGGACCTCGGCCCAGCGCTGAGTGTCCGTGCCCCCTCCTTTTCTCTCTACTATTAAAGGGGAGCACCTGTTTCTCCCACCTGGTGAAGGGGACGAGCCCAGGACAGGTCACCCCGGGTCCACCCCAGTCTCCTGGGCAGGTCACGTCCACGCCCTGTCTGAGAAGTGGCAAGAAGGGCACAATGCACAGTGGTGTGCGAGGTCCTGGCTCAGCACAGGGGGCCATGCGCGGCAAAGAAAGCCCTGGGCAATGGGCAGGAACCCTGAGGCCTGAGCCTGGCCCTGCTGCTAACCCGCGACATGACCACAGAGAAGTCTCGAAGGGGGGGACAGTAACAACACACGGACTTTTTGAAATTATTCTCAGGGTCAAATCCATTTTTTTCAGTGTCTGCAAGTTGTGGTTGGCTTCAAGCAACTTGAAGTTATTGGTTATTGGGGCAGTCACAGGGAGAATAAGAGCGTAAGGGTCCAAAATCCTTTGAGAAGGGTCTTCCTCACTCACATGGCCCCACCTCCCTCAAGGGCTGCTCTTCTTCCTGCTGTACAAACTCTAGCCTTGTCTTTGCCTAAAGACTGACACACACCGTAAGGCTCAGGAACTTCGTGGAGGGGTGGATGGAGGAGAAGGGGTAGAGAGAAAAGAACTTGAAAAAGCGCTAGGAAAAAAAAATCCGCACAAAATGGGAAAGCCATTTTGGAACTCAGGGGTTTCTCATACTCTGAAGCATGCGCTTACTGTGCAAGCCAGCAGACCCGTGAGAAATGGAAACACACGTCTCTACAGGAGACTCTAAGTTCTCTCACAAGCAGTTGGTGTTACTATGCACGTGTGTCAAAACTTGTGCCAACTGTACACTGACCACTGGTGGGCTTGCCTGTACATAAATTATGCTTCAGTAAGGCTGCTTATAAAATAACACTGGAATATATAAACACGTGTGGTGATGGATGCATTAATTAACTGTGTGGGAATGGATGCATCAATCAACTAGATGGGAAGAATTCTTTTGCAATGTATACGTATAAAAACATACAAAACCACCACAGGGTACACTTCATATTATAATATTTAAATGATAATCTTACCACTTTATCAATTGTACCTCAACAGAGCTGAGGGGGATGAAAAGAAAACAACACAAGTCAGATTTGGTATTTTCCCTTCCTGCCACACTGTCCAGCTGAGATGAAGAATAAAAGCTAAACAGTTTTTAAAAAAAGAAATCGCAGCGAGGAGAGAAGGAACATTCCAGCTAGACACAGCGCGACCAGGCTCGGGGCAAGCCGTCTCCCTTGCTCCAAGCAGTGGCATCGAGAAGCACAGAGCTAATGAGACCCAAGGAGGGGCTGCCTCACAGGGAAGTCCTCCAGAGAGGGACTCGGACACAACTTTTCTGAGGTCGGAGATGAGAGAGGAAGGCCCACTGCTGGGATCGCCCACTGACCGCCCTTCAGGATGGGCATCAAGCGCTTCTACAGAGAAAAGAGCACGGGTCTTCCCGTGGAGACAAGTCTCCATCCCTTGCACAGGAGCCAAACCGAGGACAGGGCATTTCATGAGCATTTGAGGTCAGGGCAAATATGAGCCATTTCGGCTGAAAATCACATCCCTGGAGGGCTACGGGCTGGAGACGTGTGATGTCTCAATTTGTGGACATCTCATGTACCAAAGTTTCTGGGAGGTCAGGTCCAGAAAACGAGCGGATGAGATCATAAAACTGTCACCTTGTTTGTAACTCCGACACCAAATTCTAAAGTGTCCTGTAATGTCATCCCCCGTAAGTACAGTCAGAAGTGATTTACACAGCTCTGAGTGACAGTGTTTAGTTTCGTACACAGAATGGTGCTCGCACACTTGCCAGGCTGGGCCAGAGGCAGGGCCAGCCAGGTCCTCTACCTGGAACAAGGAGGACTCAGGCAGCGGACGGGTGTTCTTTATGACGTGACTCTCAACGGTTAAAAAAACCAATAATAGGAAATGTGAACAAACACTCATGTACAAAGATGTTTATTCCGGTGTCATCTATTACCATCGTGAGCAAAGAGCAGACGGGACAGTGGCTGAGGAAGCGCGGGTGACCTCTAAAGATGAAGTTTTATGCAGTCACTAAAATGGTGTAACGTGAGAGCTTCGCAGGACAATGGATCATAGTAATAATGCTGAGGGAAACAGGCGTTCACAAAATGGCCCAGACCACACTGCAGCTGTGCTGAAGAATGCTCCAGGCATGGGACTGAGGACACAGGCCCAAGTTCAGAGCGACTCCGGGTGTTCTCCACATTTTTTCATGTTACTAACATTTTCTACCACTAGCAATTACTACTTGTATTATTTTTTTAAATGCCTACAAAACACTACAAAGAAAAGTACATTTTCCCCCCCTAGGTTAGGAATGTAACACCAAAATAAGCTTAGTTTTTCCTAGTAAACAAAATGAATTTCATAGGAGTCTGCCTGTTTTTTGGCCTCTCAGAGATTCCTACTTGAGCTGTACTGAACAGTTCTGCTCTCTTGATTTCCCTTATCTTTGTTTCTCACTCTCAAGGCTGCCTCTCCATTCCTGTCTGAGCCCTGGGGGCACGGGTGTCTGTGTGGTTTGGGGCCTCCCGTGTGCGGGAGTCTGAAGGTCCCTCCTCGGCCACACCTGCTCCCTCTCTGGTCTCTTCTCTCACCTTCCTGATGAGTCTCTGGAGGTTCTGGCCGCCAGGACTGAACTTCACCCAGAGAATAAGAAACTGTCCTGATGGCCCAAGTACTTCACAGTATTTCAGGGTAATGTTTACAAGAAACAACCTATGTGATTAACTCTTTTAGCCTATCTTGGTTCAGAGACTTAGAGAACATTCGAGTCTGAAGGGACTTAGTTCAGTTCAGTTCAGTTCAGTCGCTCAGTCTGTCCGACTCTTTGCGACCCCATGAATCACAGCACGCCAGGCCTCCCTGTCCATCACCAACTCCCGGAGTTCACTCAGACTCATGTCTATCGAGTCCGTGATGCCATCCAGCCATCTCATCCTCTGTCGGCCCCTTCTCCTCCTGCCCCCAATCCCTCCCAGCATCAGGGCCTTTTCCAATGAGTCAGCTCCTCGCATCAGGTGGCCAAAGTATAGGAGTTTCAGCTTCAGCATCAGTCCTTCCAATGAACAGCCAGGGACTTTAGAAGTCATCTATTCTGATTTTTGTCCTTTTGAAGATGTGACTGTCCTCACTGGAAGTGCACGTTGTGATGACCCACTCACTCCACAGGAGGTGCCCCGAGGAAAGCAGCGGAAGTGATGCCCTGGGGAAGTATCCATCAGACCTTCTCAGTGACACTGGCTCCTGCCCTGGAGCTGGGATGCCTTGAAGTCCTGGTCTCTGCAGGGAATGGGAGGGCAGATTCGATGGGGAAAGACGAGAGGGTGATAAAGACAGCGGATAAGCAGGAATGCTGCAGAGCCTGCATCCTGGAACATTCTCAAGGTCCGATGATGTCTCGAGTCCTGCGCATCATCCAGAGACCACAGGGCCGGGAAAAGGCAGTTTAGCCTGGAACCAGGAACCACAGGATTGTCCTGTGGGGAGAGCGGGTGGAAAGCTCTGACCCTCTCTTGAGCCGTGCAGTCAGCGGCCTTCATGAGTTTATGCAATGCGAACCCACTTCTTCTCGTCCCCCAGCAACAGTTTCCACTGCAGAGCCTGTGGGCTCAGCCCTCATTCCTGGTACAGTCAGTCTCTCTCTGCATTCCTGTCATTCTGACATTTAAATTTCTTCTGGGCTTATAAAGCATTTGTGTTATTTAGATGTTTTCCACACAGCCTTTTGCTCTCTGGGAAGGCGCTGGCTAAATCTAGTAAATACGAATGTATCTTTTTTAAAGGATAAAGAAATAAAAGCAAAATTCATTCAAATGAGGTAGAGTTAAAGGAGTTGAGATGATCTGACCTAAAGAAGGAAAGATCTAGGAAGTCCTATATGACTTACTTGAAAAATGTTTCTTAAAAACTGAAAGATCGCCTCGGGAGGTATAAGTGTGAATGCCTTGTGGTGTTCAAATGGGATATGACTGAGTGATGGGTTAAAGTAAGAAAGCTTTGATCTGTTGCTTCCACTTTAAATGGATAATTTAGTGAGTCCACGTAAAGGCTCATTTCAGTTCAGTTCAGTCGCTCAGGCGTGTCTGACTCATTGAGACCCCATGAACTGTAGCACGCCAGGCTTCCATCACCAACTCCCCAAGCTTGCTCAAACTCATGTCCATTGAGTTGGTGATGCCATCCAACCATCTCATCCTCTGTCGTCCCCTTCTCCTCCCGCCTTCAATCTTTCCCAGCATTAGGGTCTTTTCCAATGAATCTGTTGTTCACATCAGGTGGCCAAAGTGTTGGAGTTTCAGCTTCAGCATCAGTCCTTTTAATGAATATTCAGGACTGATTTTCTTTAGGATGGACTGGTTGGATCCCTTGCAGTCCAAGGGACTCTCAAGAGTCTAATCCAACACCACAGTTCAAAAGCATCAATTCTTCGGCGCTCAGCTTGCTTTATGGTCCAACTCTAGCATCCATACATGACCACTGGAAAAACCATAGCTTTGACTAGACGGACCTTTGTCGGCAAAGTAATGTCTCTGCTTTTTTAATATGCTTTCTAGGTTGGTCATAGCTTTTCTTCCAAGGAGCAAGCGTCTTTTAATTTCATGGCTGCAGTTACCAACTGCAATGATTTTGGAGTCCAAGAAAATTAAGTCTGTCACTGTTTCCATTGTTTCCTGATCTATTTGCCATGAAAAGGCTATCAAGAGAAAATATATTATCCACTTCTCTTTATCTAATTGGAGATACAGCAGTCTTTCATCATTAATAAGAAAAGCTACACTCAGATAGGAGGAGAAAACTTTGTAACTCAATGGGTTGCCCACAGTGAAATGAGCTCCCACTGGAAATGTGGAATTACCTGCAGTGGAAATTTGAAAAACAGGTTGTGACCACCTCGTCAGAGTGTTTTAGGTGCAATACTGCTTGAAACCCAAGGACAAGGACAGCTGAGCCTTATATGATCTATTCCCACTCCCAGACAGAAACGGCCTCTGAACATCTTTCCCTTTTTGTATGCACTATAGACACAGATTCCCTCCAAATATTCTAGGTCACCTGTTTTTGTTCACTCGTAACCAAAAACAGATTTGCTTTCAGGAGCAAATCACTTAATATCCTTTCTATCAACTGGCAAACCTAAGGATCACTTGTTCCTATCCTGTGCCCTGAAGTGTTGGGCTGCTTGGCCAAGTCCCAGGAGCTATATTAGGGAAATATTTTCCCTTCAGCCACGGTTGAAAATGGAAATATGTATATAAATAGACATCTTGGTTCTTACATATTTATTTGCTAATTTTATTCCGAGTATAATGGAAGTGCAATAAAGATGTGAATGATACTTATAAAAACATTGATTCCTGCTACCACTACATATCATTTCTATTACTGGAACATTAATATAAATGGAAGAGTTGATAGGTGAAGATTATTATCTTAACTATTATCCACGCTCAGTTTACAGCCCTGTATTTCTTATTTTCATCCGAGGTTCTTAAGCAATAGTTCTTAGGCAGAAGCAAGAGAGGACAAACTAATAAATATTAAAATGACTTAGTTGGACTTTTTTCTCTCTGCAAGGGAGCAAAGTCCATTCAAGTCTCTGAAGTACCTCATCAGAAGGCAACAAACTTGATTCAATTCCACCAGTAAGGGCAAAATAGTAAGTCAAGCAGCCTAAACAAGGCAGTGAGTCCATAAATTTGGTTGGTAAGTCAGGTGAAAATTTAGCAGTTCCTCATACCTCTGAGACTATGAAATTAAAGTCTCGTTACTAAAATTAGAGGGGTCTTCCTGATGGCTCAGTGGTAAAGAATCCACCCACCAAAGCAGGACACATGGGTTCGATCCCTGGGTTGGGAAGATCCCCTGGAAAACGAAACGACTACCCACTCCAGTGTTCTTGCCTGGGAAATTCAATGGACAGAGGAGTCTGGCAGGGTCTAGTCCAAAGGGTCAGACACAACTTGGTGACTAAACAACAACTAAATTAAGAAACCACAAGCATTTGCTTGATATCACCTTCAAAAAACCACAGAGACAGAAGGTTTTAAAAAAGACAGTTTATAAGATTCCTTTGAAAATGATTTCCCCGTTCTGAGAGTGCTCCTGTGGCTTCATTCCTCATGTGCGGTTAAGATAGAAACTTCCCAGGGCAAGTCACTAGCTCCCTGTGCCTGTTTCGTTTAGAAAGCTTAGAGCCAGGAAGGCACTTGTATGTGAACATAAGGAGCTTTCTTACAATAACCAGAAAGCCACCAGATATCAGCTGCTCTTCCATGATGTTTGAAATCAGAGAGTTGGACTGTGAAGAAGGCTGAGCGCCGAAGAATTGATGCTTTTGAACTGTGGTGTTGGAGAAGACTCTTGAGAGTCCCTTGGACTGCAAGGAGATCCAACCAGTCCATTCTGAAGGAGATCAGCCCTGGGATTTCTTTGGAAGGAATGATGCTAAAGCTGAAACTCATGCGAAGAGTTGACTCGTTGGAAAAAACTCTGATGCTGGGAGGGATTGGGGGCAGGAGGAGAAGGGGACGACAGAGGATGAGATGGCTGGATGGCATCACGGACTCGATGGATGTGAGTCTGAGTGAACTACGGGAGCTGGTGATGGACAGGGAGGCCTGGCGTGCTGCGATTCATGGGGTCGCAAAGATTTGGACACGACTGAGCGACTGAACTGAACTGAAGACAGAGAGAAACCTATACTGTCTTGCATCATCACCTACTCCGTCACCCTTACTGGAGCTCCTGGGTGTGTTCCAGTGGCTGTTCTGTGTCGCTTCCTTTCAGCCGACTGAACCGAACTCGTTTTAGTATTTCTTATAAGGCGGACCTGTCAGCAGGGCATTCTCCCAGCCTTTATTTACTTGCTGATGCTCCTATTTAGAAAGACAGCTCTCCGGGATACAGGATTCCCTCAGCACTTTCCTGGGTCCTCTCACTGCTGCCTGGCCTCCACTGCTGTGAGAGGCCCTGGGCTTCCCCCAGACGCCATGAGTCACGTCTGCCTCTCTGCATTCGCACTTTCTCCTCATCTTTCGGCATTTTGACTGTAATATGTCTGGGTGTGGACCTCTTTGCATTCATCCTAACTGGCACTTGTTAAGCACTTTGGCTGTGCACATTAGTGTTTCTCATCGGCTTTGGGGATTTGCCAGCCATGGCTTCTTTGACAGTGTTTTTCTGCCCTTTCTCTCTCTTCTGCTTCTGGTATTCCTGCTGGGACTCTTCATAGTGGCCCATGTTTTTCTGAGACTGTTCATTTCCCCTCATTCCTTTTTTCTTTCAGTTCTTCTGAAACTGTAACTTCTATCACTTCTGTAACTTCTACGACTCTATCTTTAAATTCGCTGCTTCTCTCTTCTGAAAATGCAAATCTACTGTGGAGCCTCCTGAGGAGTTTTTTCATTTTGGTTACTGTACTTTTCAACTCCAAAACTGCCATTAAAAAAAATGTTTTAATTGTGATTAAAATACGCATAGAATTTTCCATTTAACTACTTTTAAGTGTATATAGTTCAGTGACATTAAGTACATTCACGTCATTGTGTAAACATCACGACCATCCGCCTATAGAACTTATCTTACAAAACTGAAACTCTGTACCCACTAGACAATAATTTTCCATTCTTCCTGGCCACCACAATTCTACCTTCAGTCTCTGGAATCTGACTGTTCTAAGTGCATCACATGAGTGAAATCACACACTCTGTCTTTCTGTGAGTATCTTATTACACTTAGCATAATGGCTTCAAAGTTCATCCTTGTTGCAACGTGTCAGAATTCCCTTTTATTTTTAGGCTGAATAATAGTCCATTGTATGTATGGACCATATCTTATTTATCCATTCATCTGTTGATGGACTTCTGGGTTGCTTCCACTTTTTGGCTATTGTGAATAATACTATTAAAACAGTGTACAAATATCTCTTGGAGTCCCTGCTTTCAGTTCTTCTGGGTATACAACCAGAAGCAGCATTGCTGGGTCAGATGATAAATCTGTTAATTTTTCCAGGAACCACCATACTACTTTGTACAGCAGCTACACCATTTTACCTTCCCACCAACGGTGCACAAAGGTTCCAGTTTCTCCACATGTTGTTTTCTATGTTA
This sequence comes from Capra hircus, assembly GCF_001704415.2. Lineage (NCBI taxonomy): Eukaryota > Metazoa > Chordata > Mammalia > Artiodactyla > Bovidae > Capra > Capra hircus. The sequence continues at coordinate 8,294,523 of NC_030834.1, read as the reverse complement.
TTGTTTTTTCAGGCGAAGTCATCCCAATGGACATGAGGTGATATCTCGCTGTGGGTTTGACTTTCAGTTTTCTAGTGATTACTGTTGGTACATCTCTTTATGTGCTTGCTGGCCATCTGTATGGAGAAATGTCCATTTCAGTCCTCTGTGCAGTTTTGAATCAGTTTATTTTTCTATTGTTTAAGTTGTAGGAGTTCTTCATATATTTATACTGTGGATACTAGCCCCTTGTCAGATACATGATTTACAAATATTTCCCCCACTCTGCAGTTGGCTTTTTACTCTTGTGTCCTTTGATATACAGAAACTTTTAATTTTGCTGTAGTCCAATGTATCTATCCTTACTTTTGCTTTTGGTGGCATAACTACATTTGTTTGTTTGTTTTTTATCATTTCTATCTCTTTTAAGGATAGTCTCTATTTGATGAGTCACTGCCACCAATTTTCCTTGAATTCTTTCAGAATAGTTTATTTTAGATTTTGAACTAAGATAATATAATAATGGCTGCTCTGAAGTCTGCTAAGTTCAATAAATGGGCCCCTCAAAAGCAGTCTCTCCTGCCTGCCTACTTCTCCTGTGTATGTATCACGCTTTTCAGTTTCTCTCATATGACTCATACTTTTTTCTTGAAAAATGGACATTTTACAAAGGACAACGTATATTGTAGCAACGCTGGTTACCGGTGCTCCCACCCCGCAGAGGTCTGTTGTTATTTGGCTGTTGACTTGGCTGCACGACGCTGGGGACCTCTCCTTACCCTACAGCGTACAGCTGTTGCTGTGCCCGCTCAGATATTCCCCCACGTCTTTGTATTTCAGTCTGGCTTGCTAGAAATCACCCATGGGACAGCATAAGCTACTTACTGGTCAAAGGTTGTGCTTAAGCCCCCTTAGCTAGTGAGATTTCCAGGCTCTACCACGGCGTTTGGGGCTTAGAGACTACTTTGCTCAGAGCGCAAAGGATGGAGGGAGCATCTGAAAGCAAAGGGGCAGCGCAAGGGTAATTGCTGGAGAGCTGGGATTATTCTGTATCCTGGCTGTGCTGGTGGCCATAAAACCCCAAGCATGTGTAAAACCTCATTCAGCTGTACACCAGAAAAAGGGAATTTTTGCTGTATGTAAATTTTTAAGTGACTGGATCTGCCTAAAAGGCATCTATCAACATATCCAATGGCCGCCATCAACATATCCTCATGGTTTGGCTTAAAAAGAAAAGATAACTTCTACACCTGGAGTCATAGCCAATTGATCACTTGAGTTCTTAAAAGGACACAAAAACCAAATCTTTCTTATTATACGATCGCCTACTGGAATCATTTCGTCTCAGAACACATATACAGACTAAAAACCAGATCCTTCTAGTACTTAACAGTTAGCATGACAATGCACGATAACTACCGCGTGATAATGTCAAGCTTTTCTACCTGGCCAAAGAAGTCTCTTCTGGATTAGACTTCAAGTCATTTTTCTTCAAGTCAAAATTCTGGATTCCATTAATTGTTACTGACAAGGCTCACAGAGCCTGAAGACATTATGACTTAAAAGACGGGGGAATATCAGAAAAATGTCCACAAAAGTAGAGATGGCAAAAACCAGGCCTGACAGAGGAGGTGTGAGGGTGGGCGTGCTGCCTGCCAGGTGCCCAGGGATTCTCGGCTCCACTCGGCAGGCTGAGGCAAAAAGTGATGGGCCATCCCAGCACGCCCCCATCCCTGCTCCAGCGCCACTTCAATTTCAGGTCAGGTTGAAAGCAACCCCTCTTTCTTTTAGAAACCTTCACACTCGTTGATGAGTTCCTTCATAATTCCCAGCCACCTCGCTACGCTGAGTACAACCACACCTTCTCGTTTCCGATTCCAGTCTTCAGAGAAAAGACAGAAACACACACACAGACAAACAAAACAGATGAATAAACAAACAAACAAAAAAACCCAAAAGGAAGAAAATGAACTCGTCCAAGTTTTTAAGCCAAGATTCAATGACCCTTTCCCTGGACAGCCATCAGCTTCCTGCCTTTTCTAGTGGAGTTAGAGCCTTAGGAAATACTTTTTTTCTGCTTTCTCTCTTCTAAAAAGGTGCTCTCTTCCTTCTTGCCAATCAACTGGCAAAGCCTTGTGTCAATCAAACTGTAACTGCCGACTTACTCGTCTTGATGCGAGTCTGTGCTCCCACTCAACGCAGGAGGAATCTGTGACTCAATGCAAGCTGGACCCACCTGGCAGCGAGGATACGCTGATGTGGCCGCCATCAGCATATCCTCACCAGGAACAGAGCTCCATCCACTGGCTATCTGACTATTTGGGTTAAACGGTTCACCCACTGCTCCTTTCCCCTCCCCTGCCCAGAGAAAAAGATGATAAATCCATGTGGGATACGTCTTTACTTCCTGGGGAAGGCGAGAGCGTGGAGAAGGATTACAAGATTATTCCAACCATACCGTTGCAGGAGAAAGAGGTGAAGATGATGAAGAAAGCAAGGAGAGGATGAGGAGGATGCTCCTTTAAGAAGGAAACCTGAAAAACCAGCTCTCTGGGCTCCCCGGACTCTGGGAAAGACTCCTGACGAGTAACAAAGGCTCTGAACCAAAGGTTAGGCCACAGTGTGATCCATCTGGCTTCTGGAGGCACTTTTGCTTTAAGTTTAAGGTTATCAGTCTTGTTGAAAGTGGATTCAACTCAACCTCCACCCAGATCTCTGTCCCCAAGTGAACCTGGTGATGGATCCATTCATTCTGGTCAAGGCTTAGTGTTTGAACAGACTTCAAAGGGAGACCTTTGCCACAGCCATCAAAAGTATTTATTCTTTCATGTCACTATACAAAGTGGGTAGAAAGGGAGGCCTCCTGTTAAGGCTCAAGAATTTCTTAAATCAAGTACCACCAGTACCAAAACAATTCCAATTACCCTTCCGATTAGGCCATAAGGACACGCTGGGAACATCTGGCAGAAGTAACGGAGCAGCAGATGCTCTCTTACGCCGTTATCACCTCGGTTAACGCTGCCAAGATGCACGCAGAGGCCACACAGAAAGTGCTGCGTAAATACGACCCAAAGCCCGCGGCCATGGTTCCACCCTCCGCTATGCTGGGCCTAAGTGAATAATCTTAATGCTAGGTGTACTATTTTAATGACTTAAAAAAAATGTTTTATTTGCCAGCTCCCTGCCTTCCCTCTCTACATAACACTGCTGCTGCTGCTGCTGCTAACTCGCTTTAGTCGTGTCCAACTGTGTGCAACCCCAGAGACGGCAGCCCACCAGGCTCCACCGTCCCCGGGATTCTCCAAGCAAGAACACTGGAGTGGGTTACCACCTCCTCCAACGCATGAAAGTGAAAAGTGAAAGGGAAGTCGCTCAGTCGTGTCCGACTCTTAGCGACCCCATGGACTGCAGCCTACCAGGCTCCTCCGTCCATGGGATTCTCCAGGCAAGAGTACTGGAGTTGAGTGCCATTGCCTTCTCCGTGAACCTGGCCAAACTGAGATTCGTGGGACAGTTCACGGAACCTCTGGAGCACTGAGGTCACAAGGCAGGCCCTTGCCGGATGCCTTTTGCCTGTGCCTGGAACATGTATGCCCAGTGGTTCCTGACCTTCTGTGACCCCATGGAGCGTAGCCCGCCAGGCTCCGCTGTCCATGGGACTCCCCAGGCAAGAATACTGGAGTGGGTTGCCATTTCCTTCTCCAGGGGATCTTCCCGACCCAGGGATGGAACCCATGTCTCCCTGCATTGGTAAGCAGGTTCTTTACCACTGGCACTACCTGGGAAGCCCAATATGCATATAAAAGTTTTGGTACATACAGAAAAGAAGAAGGTAAAACAAGGAACACTGCTCCTAGCCCACCCCTGCAAGATGACCACTGTTTCTGTGCACACTTGGGTGTGCTCACTTTATCCACAGGGGGAGGTATTAATTACATAAGCCACAGAGAAGCCACTGATGAATCAAATAAAATATAAAAGTCAAAATAAAAATGAATTATGACAGTTCTGTTTTGAAAAGAAAGGTTTTCATTATTTCACAACTCACATATGCTCACTGAAGAAAAAAGCCTAAAATACAGGTAACCAGGAAGCCAGGGGAAAACGTGAGCTCATTCCTATAGCTAACTGTTGTTATACTGGGGGCATTGCATTCTTTTTTATGTGCATATAAATGCCTTCTTTTTAAAAAAGGAATTAAAGCTATGAATACCCATTTAAAAATATCTTCCATTCAAAAAATGAGCTGATACTTAATGTTTTTTTGTAACCTGCTAGTTTCACTCCATATATATCCAATACCATCATTTCAAACAGCTGCAGCACGCTGCAATACGGGGCAGGACCATAAATTACTTGGCTTCCCTGGTGGCTCAGATGGTAAAGAACCTGTCTGTGATGTGAGAGACCCGGGTTTGATCCCTGGGTCAGAAAAATCTCTTGGGGAAAGGAATGGCTATGCACTCCAGTATTCTTGCCTGGAGAATCCCATGGACAGAGGAGCCTGGCAGGCTACGGTCCATGCACCTTATTAGGTTGTTTCTGGTGATCTTTGAATTGTTAGGTCATTAATTCTTTCTAATTAAAAACTAAGGAGTTTTCCTTTTCTCTCCTTTCAAAGTAGTTACATTTTTTTTGATTCAGCAACTGCCATGAGATAAAGCTAATCCCAAATGACCTAACCATTCCCATTTTTAATGACACAGCTGTGGACTAGATATGACTGACTTTAGAAACAAAATTATTGCTGCCAGGGTGAAAATACCCAAAGAAAGACTTTTCTGTCACTTTTCTTTGTATAGAAATGAAAATAGCCTTTGCCTGCTATCGTGAAGAACCAAATCAACTGGCCACTGGGCATTTCCTCTATTGGACATATAGTTACTGAGAGTTCAGGAGTTTAAAAGACAGTATGTTCAATTCAGGGGCAGATCCAAGGTGTTCAAAGTCAGCCGTCTCTGCTTCTGAACTGCTGAGATAAAACCTGTGTTTTCTGGGTGCAACCAGAATATGGACCAGGCCTCACATACGGTGTGCGTGACACGTGACACAGATGTGGGACATGATGGTGCACATGCCTTCACGTCTGAGAAGTCAGTTTGTTCCAATGTAATGAGGTCTGAGGACTTGGTAACAACTCGCAGAATGCACCTGCCACCTCCGCCCTCTGTCTCCCGTGACAGCACACATTGGAGTCCGTGCCACACTGCCTCACCTGCAGGAATGCGGAATCCTCTGCAAATGCATAACTGAGAACAAATGCTGAGGGTGCCCCCGTTCCAGCTCTCAGGGCCGAGCTCTGGGCCTCCGGGCCGGGCCCAGGCTGGACACGGCCTCTCTGAGGACAGCAGCTCACTCCCGCTGTGACACTTTCTAGGCAGCACTGTCAGAACATGTCCTCAGGGAACCCTCCCTCCACTCGGATCGCAGAGAGCGCCGACTGTCCCAAACGCCATACAGGGCCACACTCCCCGCCCAGCCTCCTTGCTTCTGAAAGGGAGATGAGTCCCCCCTCCCATGGGGACTGTCCCAACAGCCTGTGATGTGGAGGGGCCACGGGCTAACACCAAGGGGCCCCCATACAGAGCAGAGACGGCGACACCTGATAGCTCAGCATGACTTCCTCAGGCTCTCATCTGCTCCCCATCTGGCGTGGGCAGGGTCCTAACTACTGAGCTCACAGAAGTAACTGCAAAACTCTCCTGGCTAATCATTAGTCTTCTCGAAAGTGACAGGAGACGCAGAGAGGAGGGAAGGCTGGCGGGGATTCGGACAGGTCGTTTAACTCCTGACTTTCGATGGAATACTGAAACCCCTGCAAACCCAGGTTTCAACGGCTTCAGGAAAACAGCTTACCTCTTCCAGTACCCCAATTCCCCATTTTATAACACTCTTCTCTCTGTACACCTTGTCCAGGGGTCCTCCAACTTCATCCGAATCACTTGGGGAGTGAGTTAAAACACAGATTGCTGGGCCCTCCCCCCTCCCCAAAGTTTTTGAATCAACAGGTCTTGGGTGGGGCCTAAGAATGTACATTTTTCACTAGCTCCCAGGGTGGGGCTAAGGCTGGCTGCACGACGAGAACCACGGTTCTACCCTAATCATCACTGGACCAAACCCTTACATCCTCAACAGAGCTGGACACCAGCTGGCCTCTGTCCCTGGGCCCTGGAATACAGATGCCGGACTAACAATTCAAGAGTCCCCTTGGTCATTTTTTTCCCCTCCTGGCTAAATAATAGAAGTTCCTAACATCTTTTATAGGCATCGTTTTTCAACCCTTTAATCATTTCTGAGGTTCTCTGTCGAGCTCTCTCTGAAGCCCTTTTAGCTGTGGGGCTGTGAACTAGGCCTGGAGCCTTAGTCAGAGATGGGATGAGGCTGAACATAAAGGGAAAATGACTCACACCACATCCTCCTGGGTATTAATCTCTCGCACCCGCGCCTGCCTTATGAGTGCCCTCTGATTCATGCCATTCCGACTCCTTTATGGGCTGCAGTAACACCAGGCTGACCTTCAGAAACGCCTTTCTTCCAAGAAGCTCAAAGCCCTTCTCTAACTAACGTAACAGTTGACCCAACATCCCCAACTGGGCTAAGTAACCTGTTCAATTGTGTATCAGTTTTTAAGAGGGAGAGAAAGTCTGGAACCCAAATATCAGATTTCTACCCAAATATCACTGTGTGGAGAAAGATGCTCCTTACATTTATAATATGTTTGAACATGTAGGTGGTTCATGCTTCGGCTAGATGGCGCTCTGGATGTTTCTGGGGGTAATAATGGAGCTAATAGGAGCTTCCAGGTGGCTCAGTGATAAAGAATCCACCTACCAAGGCAGGAAACACAGGAGATACAGGTTCGATCCCTGAGTTGGGAAGATCCCCTGGAGGAGAAAATGGCAACCCACTCCAGTATTCTTGCTGGAAAATCCCACAGACAGAGGAGCCTGGCAGGCTGCAGTCTCTGGGGTCGCAAAGAGTCGGACACGACTGAGCAGCTGAGCGTGCACACGTGTCAAGCTGCCTCCTCTACAGATGAATAGCAGGCACTTTCCAGCTGCAGGTGAGACTCCCGATCCCCTTCCCTGTGTGGGACTCGCCACAGTGACCCTGGGCCGTGGACCGGGCCCTGGGGGCCTCTCACCTCCATCCCTTCCCTAGCTGCTGGGAGAGACAGGGAAGCAGGGCCCGGCGGCACTGCTGGCAGGAGCCCAGAGGGAGAGAGCAGCCCATAGGCCCCCGCCCCCACCCCACGTGTTCTCCGTTTCTTCTGCTAGTTCACTCAGTGTCAAGTTGGGCCCGCGCTCTGCATCTGTGTCCCGCCTAACACAAGCACGTGGGCTCCTGGAGTATAGGAACTACGCTTTCTTTGTGCATTGTATGGCTCTGGGGGTGCTTCATACATGCCAAATTACAACAGTCTCTCAGCACGAACAGGAGCTCTTGGCATTCCTGCCGGGGCCCAGATCCTATTACCATACCCTTGTGCCCGAGACCCGCAGTGCGGAAGACACCCTCTGCTCGCTGCTCCTTTCATGCCAGATGAAACAGTGGAAAACTCAGTGGATCAAGCCCTATTCCTGCAAGGTTTCCTTCTGAAAGAGAACATTCTAGAAGTGTGATCACTGAGCACCTGCATTGGGCTCCCAATCAAAGGGCAACCTGTTAGATCATTTCAGTTCCCTTCTGGCCACGCTGACAGTAAAGGGGACCCAGAGAGAAGGCGCCTCTCTGCATTCCCGAAAACTCCTCAAAGCTTCAGAGCAGAAGGCTCTTCTCTAGGAATGAAATCCCAAGAAGAGCAATCTCCTGTGATCAGGAGTTGTCAGAGCCTCCGGGCTAGGACTATTTTAAGAGGGGGAGGCTGAGGACAGGAGGGCAGGTGGCCAGAGTGAGCAGCTTAAGCAGGGCTAGAGGACACACGTGCAGAGTCAAGTGCAGAGGAGCGACGGGCAGCACAGGCGTGTCTGACACACGGCTACACGCGGTCGGAGCCACAGGCTCCGGGGTCCTTCCCCAGGCCACAAAGCTGCCCGTGTTTCTCAGCATCTGGACCTCCTGCTGGTGACTGTGAGTTGAGCTCACTGTGATTGGTCACGGTCAAGGTCACAGTCAAGGTCACAAGCAGTCTGGAGTCTCTTCCCAAGAGGGTACCGAGACCCCGTCCCTTCCCGGGAGAGCCCTTCCTTCCCCCAGGCACTGGTGAGCCGCAGGAGGAGGGTCTCTGCTCCAGCAAACCCTCCTGACATTCCCACACCAACACTGACATCACCTCCGGTCCTGGATCACTCTCTCACGGCACATAAATCACAAAAACAAACACTCGGAAAGTGTTTACGAGCATTTTAGCAACTCCTCCTAAAAGAACATATGCTTCCTCATAGTAAAAATACCTTGGGAAACATCCTTCTGTTAAGTTTTTTAAAAACAGACAAATCTTACACGGCTTTTTTTTGCAGGACTAAACTACAGTTGCGTGGCTGAATAATAGCTTGAGGAGGATCTAACACCCAAACACAGTGTAACTCTAAAAACACTCCACTGAGATTCTGATGGTACTTCATTAAGAGTTAAAAGAAAGAATAGGAACAGTTACTTTCTTTGGATAAGAGTATATATTCCAAAGGAAATCCTGGAACAAAGTCCCTTCAACTGCTGAAGATGACATTACAGACTTTTCTGTTATAATTGCAATGAATTTGGACGGCAAATTTCTCTTCTGCTCAATAAAAAGACTTCAGTTAAAAAAAAAAAAGTTTCCTTCCAAAAATAGACCAAGCACTCAGTCCTATTTTCCCATCTTACATTCTTTTCCTACTAAATGTACCCTGAAACATTTCCTTTCATTGTTGGCACCTTGGGTTGTTGGGATTTAAAATCGGACAATACATAGTAACAAAGAAGTCTTTAAATAAAGCTTTCCAAATGGAAAAAGGCATCTGAGGGTATGCCTTCCCCTGGGCCCAGAGGATGGAACCCTGACGCCTGGCAGCATTAGAACTGTTTCATTAAAATCGACATTCCCAGAGTGGGGGAGGGAATACACATGTTAATTGATAAAGGAATTCCTGCCAGGCTCTGTGTTATAAGCAAGTTGTTTGGCATGAAGTCAGCGTCTTGTGAATTAAAACACACTCTGAACCAAGCCAGGTGATTCAGATGTAATTAAAATGATTCTCCATTAAAATCTTTAGTTTTCCTCAGTCCAAACTTAAGTTGGCAATGACTTGTTGAATTAAGAGCAGTTGAGCTAGGGAATTTCCTGACCTTTGGTTAATTCTGATCCCTAACCCAATCTTCTAGAGGATAATTTCAATTACTTTTCCAAAGGCTTCCTCTTAAATTTATTTTATTTTTTAAGGGCTTCTCTTTAGACATGGGTGTATTTTGAGGCACCAAATCCTCCTTTAACAAAAACTATCTACACATTTCACAAAATTACATTTGATACTCCCATTACATCTGTACATAAACCTGTAGCTCACAGTAGGTATATCAGGAGTCCAATTTCAACATTTTCCCCCCTAACAGTTAGGTCACCACTGAAAGCAAAGCTCAATGACACACCATTCCATTAATCAAATATTTTAACAGATAAAGTATGCAACAATGCACGGATTGCCTTTGCAAAGATAAAAATAGTAAGAATCAAATACTTTCTCTTGGGAAAATCAAGTGAGGCAGGTTTCCTGCAGTGAGATATGTTTAAGGAAAAAGCTTTGGCCACCATTCTTAGAAGCCTCTAAAGCACTCAGCTCAGAGTTCCCCGTTTTCCCAAGAGATAAAATGACAATGGATAGCAACATGAGGGAGACCTTAGGGCGAAAAGAACAAGGAGAAATCTGAAAGATTCAGCCGGTACTTACAAGAACTTTCAAAGGAGATGGGAACTGCAATCCTTCAGAGACCGCTCTCCGGATCGCCAACACAGTCTGAGTCTAAAGTAGGCTTCTCTCACACTGGCCGAGAAGTCACATTTCAGCTTACTAACTTCTACTCGGGTAAATAGTTTTACAACTCATAGAACAAACCCCCGGCTAAAATTAACCGCACCGGCGCAGCCCGCAGGAACTCGCTGATCTGCACCATACGCGCCGGGATTTATTCACTGGGACAACGTCGGTGTCCTCTTAATGGGAGCTCCGGCCAAGGGGCGTGCCCTGCGAACAACGCAGAGCATCGTGATTATGCTAATTACTGAATGCGGTCCCCCGGTGCTATCTCCTTCCTCGCTGTTTTCACAAGCGCCGGCCCACGGAGAGGGCGAGCTCTTTTTCAGCACAGGCACTCACTGGATTTTTCAGCTCTTTCAAATCAGACAAAACTTTAGCAACAAGGTGGCAGTGCTGTGCGCTCTTCACAAGGAAAAAAGAAAAAAAAAAAAAACCAAGCCAAGGGACGTTCAGTCAGATTATCTACGCGGCACCATCAGACCTGGTACTGTTGTTTGGTCTGCTTAAGTTGTGTTTGACTCTTCTGTGACCCCCGTGGACTGCAGCCCGCCAGGCTCCTCTGTCCATGGGATTTCCCCAGGCAAGCATACTGGAGTGGGTTGCCATTTTCTTCTCCAGCGGATCTTCCCTATCCAGAGATGGAACCTGCGTCTCCTGAATTGGCAGGCGGATTCTTTACCACTAAGCCACCAGGGAAGCCGAGATCTGGTACTGTGTGAAACTGAACAGGCATCCAAGACACATACCAATAAGTCTATCAACAAAGAACCTTAAACGAAAGCTTTTTTTTTTCTCGCTACATAATGAACTAATTTCATTGATTTGCTCTCTGGCTTTGTCTTCTGCACCTCCCAAGGAGTTGCTATGAGGATGCAGGTTTACTAATAGACTACAACTGAGAATAAACATCTCAAATATTCGCAAAAGGCATCATCCTTAGCAAGAAGCATTTTGAAGTGCATTTAACTGCCTGGCTGGCTAGAACTGGTCAACTGTCCTTTATAGATGACAGACCATCTATAAATCCTGTTGAAGCTCAAGTTGACCGTTAAAGACCCCAAGTACACAGCTGATATTCAAAAGAAAATTAGAGATGACACGGAACTTTCTTTGAAAAATACAACTGCCTCAGTAAGTGCAACCTGGGTCAAGGACACCAAACTCCTTAATATCTACTCAAGATGGTTCACACTAGTTTGCTGTGGATATTTTAGTTCTTATGATATATTTTGCTCTTATTGGGTACTTCATGAGAGATATCAAGGCATGAACATCAATCAAATCTCCAAACATCTCTGGGAGATGTCATTTTCCCATTTTGTTTTTTAAACATTTGGGCAAACAGGGAAATTCAACAGCTTGTTCCACGCTTTTTGCTAAATCAACACGGGATTATTCCACCCCGCCTCCTAGCCACTCCATGGCATGTCTTCCATATTAACTATTTAGCTATAATCCTGCAAATCTTGTCGGAGCTGTTTGGTTTTCTAATTTTAAAATGTCATATGTCAGTTTAGATTTCAGGAGATTTATTCTGCTCAGCTCCCCAAATCCCAGGTCAACTGTGGCACAGGCAGGTGACGGAACCTCAAGACTTGACCCTGTCCTTTCGAAGCACCGGCCCATGTGGCACGCCATCCAAAGCGGCGAACGGTTTGGTTTTCACTGGCATGAGCACAATCCCCCTCCTGGCTGTTTACAAAAACTGTGGGCTGCCAGTCTGGGTATTTCCACCCCCCAGAGCCCAGCTTTAGGCAGCGGAAGCCAGGACTTGCTCACCCCCCATGAGATGGTAGCTGTCTGCGCTCATCAACCGCCCCAACCCGTCTCTGCAGTGGGGCACCCCACCCTGAGCCCAGAGGAAAGAAGTTGGTACTTATCAAAGATGGCTGACCTCGGATGAATACGATCAATTCTCTGTGATCCACTGCGAACTTACTCTGAAATTCTCAACACCAAAGGAGGACGTCGTGAGGCTATTTTCGATACAGTGATCCTTAACTTACTATGTCATAGTGCAGTCAAAGAGTTTCTAAGCCAAACAGTACTTCTTCCCTCAACAAACAACAATGCCAATACACCATAAGCATCTATGCACTGAATCTGGCATCAGAGAGAAACAGGGAGTGGACCCCACGTCCCTGACGCTGAAGGCAGGGGACGCTGGGCAGTGCTCCAGTTCTTCACGTCAAGTATGCTGAGTGTGACTATACTTTTCTTTCACCAGTGGCCACACCTGTCCCAAGATCCAAGAACTGAAACATTCCAAAGTAAATAGCGTATCTTCCAGTGTCCATGAGTCACCCTGCTGTTTCCTTTTCATTAGTGAGAAGAATGGAGAAGTCAACTGTACTCTGTCCTGGGCATACCTATGACAGGAGAGAGAGATCTCTGTGCATCATTTAAAAGCAAGGGAAAGCCTTCCTGTTCGAGGTCACACACTGTGGGGCGGGGGGAGGGAGGCAGAGCCATGCCAGCGAGGGGAGGTGATCTGTGGGTCTCCAGTCCAGCAGATCCAAGAAATCAAAACAAAAATTCACATTAATGAACTGACCTGGATAAGGACCCTCTGGAGCAAGCTACTTCAATAATTCAAAAATTTCCAGTCACGTTAAAAAAGTAAAAATAAACAGGTGAAATAAATTTTAATAATATTTTTAATTGAACTCCATATATCTAAGATACCATCATTTCAACATGTCACAAAGATAGCACACCTGAAACTAACCCACAACATCGTAAATCAATTATACTCCAATATAAAACATTAAAAAAAACCAGATAGTGAATAGAAAAGCTGCCAATGAGAGGGTGGGAGAAAGGGAAAGCTGGGGAACTCAGACAAATTGAGATGGGAGGAAGATGACTTAGAACAGAGAAAGAAAGGACTAAAAAGAGGGCAGATGGGCGAAACGGAGGAGAGACGGAAAGCAGAACAGAGTCTTTCCCCGGGCACGGAGTCCAGGTATGGGACCGGGTAACAAACACTGGAACGTTCCCGCCCTGGGACCCAGTGCTGCGGACCCAGGAGTCGGGAAAGACAAGGCCTCTGCGCCGTCCAGGAGCTCATGTCTGAGTAAGATGGACAGACCACCATGCCCCGCCCGGCACATACACGGTTCTTGCGACCCTGAAGACGTGGCTCTGTGCTGTGTACTAGGGGAGCGCAGGAGTCAGGGGGCACAATTTCATTCTGAAATGATGGTTATCTCTCATGAATGTGAATTAACTTTTTTATTCAAGTATAGTTGGTTTATAGTGTGCGTTTATTTCAGGTGTTCAGCAATGTGATTCAGTTATAACATATTCTTTTTCAGATTCTTTTCCTACACAGGATATTAGAGGATATTGGGCATAGTTCTCTGTGCTAATATACAGTAGGTCTCTTATCTATTTTGTATATATGTATATATTTATATGGTATGTACATGCTACTCCCAAAGCCCTGATTTATCCCTCTCCCCTAAAATTTTAAATATATGTCTTAGGCCATCTCAGGATTCTGCATTTTATTTTGAAATCTCCAAGAGTCACAGAGAGATTAATTATTCTAACATATTTTTAAAAAGGACATCTGGAACCAGCAGTAAAGTTTCCTCTCTGAGGTATTCATCATCTTCAAATTAAACCTGGTGATTTAGTCCAACTAGTGAAGGGACAGGGTGGGAAAGAAGCAGAAAAGGGGAAAAATTTACATTTCACGATCACCAGTTTTTCAGAGGATGGCATGAAAAGTACTCAATGTCTTCATGCTCAACAACAAAAAAAAAAAAACAAAAAATCATCACCAGTCCACTGGGGAGAAAGTCAGAAAGATCTGAGTTCAAAAGGCAGCTCCTAACCCGCCTGCTTGACCTTGGGCACCACTCTGACCTGGGGCACGTCAGCTGACCTGTATGAGTCCACTTCCCCGCCCGCCCCGTAAAACAGAGGCGGCGGTGTGACATCAAGGGGCAGCAAGGACTCCGGCCACTGGCGCCCGCCAGGCCCAGGCTCCCGGTAAACTGCCGCCTTTACACACACAGCCCCCGACTGGGACGTTACTGAGGGAGGGTAAGAGGCTTCCTGCTTTGACAGTTCAAAGCTTCAAAGAATAAAAGGCTGAAAGGGGCTCCAAATCTTGACGTGCTGCAGGGAAGCCAGGGCCTGTAAACTCGGCTCTGAAAACTCTGCGCCTGGGCAGCCAGCTCAGGTCTCCTCCACTCCAGCAGCGCATGCTGGGAGCCGAGGGCTGGCTCAGAGCCGAGGGACACTGAGTGACCATTCGCACAAGTCCCGTGTCCGGGCAATGGGACAGTAATAGCCCCTATCAGCTCCCACTTCCCTGGACCCACACCGACTCTGGGCTTGGTCTGCGGGGCAACACCAAGCATAAGCCAGAGACTTGAGTGCAGGCCCAGGGTGGGGGAGCCGGCCCCCGCTCCAGCTGCACTTCAGGGCACCGAGACCACCCCTGGACGCCCACCTAACCTTCTGAGGTAAGACCACATGGGGCACAGACTTGCCATCTGCAGCCCCTCCACAGCCAGCCCAACGATGGCCCCCACAGGCTCAGAGGCCACCCCAGGCCAGGTGGCCCCAGCCAGGCTGCCAGCTGACTTCAGAGACCCACTGGCTAGCTCCATCTAACCAGAAGAGTCACCCCGGTGACCCACGGAACCGTGAGACTTCAGGCTTGCTTTTCCCGGCTGCTAGAATTAGGAGGCCTGTTACACAGCAAAAGCTCACAGACACACAATCTCCAAACGGTCTGTAAACAGTCCATCCCTTTACTTTCCAATGAAACCCTCTCAGACTAATCTGTGTCTATCTTACTCTTAAAAACGCACAATTCTCTTTTTTAAAAAATCCACAATTCTGATTACTACAATTACTTTGTCATATCCACCAGCACGTTACTCAAACTAAAATGAAACAGTGATATGGTCTGAATGTGAAACTGCTAAAATGGTTAAGTTTAAGCTTTATTTGTTTTGTCCTATAATTAGAAACAAATATCAGGTTGGTTAAAAAGTTCATTCAGGTTTTTCTGTATCCTTTTATAGGGAAACCCAAACAAACTTTTTGGCCAAACTAATCTATGTGGCCTTCAATGCTACAGCTCTCTGCTAAAGAAATGACTTCTTGGGCTTCCCTGGTGACTATGTGCTAAAAGGAAAAAAATCTGCCTGCCAATGTAGGAGACCCGGATTCAATCCCTGGTCTGGGAAGATCCCACATGCCGAGGTGCAGCTAAGCCCCCACACCGCAACTACTGACCCTGCCAGTGTCCTAGAGCGTGGGAGCCGCACTAGGCAACAAAAGAAGCCACAACGAGAAGGCCCCGCATCGCAACTAGAGAAAGCCCGGGTGCAGCCACGAAGACCCAGTACAGCCACAAATAAATAAATAAATAAAACAGTTTTTTAAAAGATGATTCTCTATCCTGGCCTTCAGACTGATTACATGGGTGTACTTCCTGGCTGTTCAGTCCAGTCGCTCAGTGCTGTCCGACTCTTTGCGACCCCATGGACTGTAGCACGCCCCGTTCACGGCTG
Organism: Capra hircus; assembly: GCF_001704415.2. NCBI lineage: Eukaryota > Metazoa > Chordata > Mammalia > Artiodactyla > Bovidae > Capra > Capra hircus. The sequence goes on along the minus strand of NC_030834.1, from coordinate 8,279,054 downwards.
TTCAGTCCATCTTAATACTTCAGAAATGGATTAAGAGTACCATTTACGCACACGTGAGCAGAGAAAACGGATTCAAAGAATAAACCACCTTTTCTTCTGCACTTCTGTAAGCTAAAAATGTATATACACATAAGAAGCCAGTTCTTCAAGACAGTTCTTTTTTAAGACTTCGAGAGACAGTTAATTCTGCATAATTTATAACAATTGTATGAGGACTATAAAAATAAAGGCAGCATTATTACTGCTGCTGTTTAAATACTTATTTTAGACAGTTGATCTTTTCAAGTATCTTAGAAGTCCACGGGGAAAATTGATCCTCACCATGCATTCCTAAGAGTCATCCATTTAACAGAACTTGCTAAACAACTGCTTCCTGCCATTCCAAAACCCCCAAGCATTAAGATTTCAAAGAACGGCAGGACGCCGAAGATTGTAGCGCAACATGGTGTTAGCGACAGTGCTGCCTTCAAGAGGCTTATAATCTGATAGAAGACATGACGGCGTATATATATGCACTTTCTACCATATAAGAGGGTAATCAGTAAGCATCCCAAAGGGTAAAAATCCATTCCACCAGGAATCTTCTGGTGGGCTTAGTCAAGAAAGGCACCTTGGAGAAAGTAACATGTGAATTTGCCTGCTGATAAGCTTTCAACAGCGAAAGAAGTGGAAAGAACATTATACAGAACCAGCAACATGTGCAAGTCGGAGAAAAAGGAACGCTATGACGCATGTCTGTACCGTGTATGTCTGGGAAACAGGTTTCAGCTCTGCCAATTAACAGCTGTTTAGACCACTGATAAAGTTGCTTCCTTTCTCCAAATCAATGCTGAAAAGTGTCCAATGAGAGTATGGAGTCCAGGGCAAGACTGCCCAGGCTTCTTCTAGTTTCATCACTTCTAGTTTCTGGTTGCTGACTCTGGGCAATTAATTCTCTCTCTGTGCCTCAGTTTCATCATCTTTAAAGAGGGTATAACAATATACAAACTCCATAGGGTGACTATGAAGATTAGATGGGTTTATATTTGTAAAGAATGCAGAACAGTGCCTATAGCTTAATATGTAAGTGAAGTCGCTCAGTTGTGTCCGACTCTTTGGGACCCCATGGACTGTAGCCTACCAGGCTCCTCCATCCATGGGATTTTCCAGGCAAGGGTACTGGAGTGGGGTGCCATTTCCTTCTCCCAACATTCTGTTAAATAAACAAACTCACACGTTTATGCATACATAGCAAGCTAGGTAGACAGATGTGCATGAATATAGAAATACAGACATAGCTGTATCATCAAGGACAGAACCTGGTCTGTACTAGATGCCAGATTCCTATATATATATTTTTCCCTTTGAAGTTCACACTGTACTAGAGCACAGGGTCATATATGCCCCAATATTAGCATCCACTCAGTTAAAAGATTGGAGACTGTCCTTCCCTCTTTCTCTTGAGGCAACAATTCTGCCTGGGAGATGCCAGGCTTACTAAACTGCTAGACAGACATAGCACGGCTGTCAGATTCAAACAAAGCTGCTCTAATGTCTCATGTAATAAAAACACTTTCAATGGAAAAACAAGCATAGGCTTATTAAGTATCATCTGAACCTCTATAATTTATTAGCATTCAAGCTAATGCAAAACAAGAAACCTTAAATCTAAGATTTCAGGCGGGAAACAAAAGCCCTGAAAAACAAGATTTTAAGCCACGTGAATCAAAAGGTGGGTTAACAAAATTCTAATTCCAGTCTAATTTGGCTTCAAGTAGTTATATATCCAAACTGAAAAATTTTTAACTAAAGTTTTATTACATGAATCTAGCAAATATGAAGCTGAATTTCCCATTTTTAAGATGAAAATACTAAAGACAGTTGACAGATTATACTAAAAGTACTTGAAAATATTCTGCTACATTGAAAAAAGTAAACATTTCCTGTAATCTTATACTACTTGCTTAGAGACCTCTTTTTCACAGATAATGTATAGGTAAAAACTTCACCTACCACAAACTAAACTGCACTGGTGAATGGAATTTGAATTAACCAGTTATGCTGAACCACTAATGATGAATGCCCCCTTCTCAGTTTATTCCATCCAATTATAGGAAAATTGTTAAGAACTGGGCAACAAGCTAGTAACTTCCAAAATCTTTTGGTACATAATCAGTTAATATTTATTTCTGTTGTTTCAATCCACAAGCAATTAAATTTGTTTCAGAAGCATCTACAACTCTTTTTAGAATAAGGGTTACCCTACTTCCTAACTTGAAATTTAAGACTATCTGAGGACTGTAGGTTGTAGGCAAATTCTTTAATAAGAGTTACCCTTCTGGGTTCATCTGAATCCCAACTTCACTACCTGCTAACTGAGCCACCACAGGCAAGTTAACAGACTGTTGTAAAAATGAGTTAATGCACATACAACGCTCAGAACAGTACTTGGCACAGATTTTTAAAAATACATATTTTACCTACATAAAATAATAAGGAAGGGGAAATTATGTTTGAACCACCTGTACACAGTAGAGAATCTATCCTACTTTGGGACTCTTTTAAGTTTTTAGAGGAAATTTGCAGGGTAAAGCTGAAAGGACCCTCATTAACAGCAGTCCAAAGTCGCAATGTTTTACAAATAATAATTTCAAGTAAGTGCTCAGGGTTCCTATATTCTATTCTCAAGCTGCCAGGCCCTCCTAAAATGCCCAAGTGTGTGGGGAAACATGACACTTGGTATCAGTTTACCAAGAGAGTTGGGAAATCAAGAATTTACTTTCTAATTTTTAATATTTTTGTTGTCAATGGATGCAGTCCATTCCCAACCAGACACACTGAGAAGTGGTCACTTTGGCAATAAGTGGTTCAAAATCAACCGCAAATTATAGGAGCTGAAATATTCGTAAGAGATTCTAACTTTACTTGGCTACAAGAATCCAGGAGGTTTCAATATGGGGAGCGGAGGCTCTATCTATCTCTTGAGATAGATGTAAGTGATTCTGTCTCAAGCACTGTATATTTCATTTTAACAAACATTCCCATGAAGGCTCATTTTTCAAAATATCAGCGATAAGCAAAGAAGGACTAACAACTCAGCTCTCAGAACTGTAACAGCCCAGTAACTATAATAGCTGTTCTCTGAAACACAGAGACCAGCTTCTTTACAGAGACCCTGGTTCACACAAGGAAGGGTGGACAAGCAGTACTGGGGTATCTGTAGACTGTGAAACAGGAGACAATTACCCATTTTAGACCTTAATGCTCACATTGTAAGACGTGGTCTGTTCTTTTCCTTGACATTCTATTCCTGTCTCTCCAATTGCCAGGAGAGGGAACATCACCCAATTCTTTGAGTCAGATCTGTTTTTTTTTAAAAAGGCTCCTAAAAACTAACTAAAAATTAATCTTTTCAGTTTCACAACTTAAGATCTTTTCAAGTAAACTACACTGAAAGGAAGAATTCTTGATAAATCCAGATTTTTAAGGCTTAACATGGGGAACACAGCCAATATTTTATAGTAAGTATAAAGGGAACAAAGCCTTTAAAAGTTGTGAATTGCTATACTGTAGACCTGTTACTTATAAAACATTGTACAACTATACTTTAATTTTTAAAAGTAAAAAAAAAAACACAAAACCCTCTTTTTAAATAAGATGATGGATACATAAAAGAGCAGTATATTAATAAATTCCAACCAATACTTCGATTTTGAATAAGAAAATTTTTGTTCTCATTATTCAACTCTAAGATATGATACAGGATTACAGGATAATAAACAGCCAGTTAGACAAAGAGTATGCTAGTTGTTAATATGCAGCATATCAGAAATACATGCAAACCATGACATCAGATTACTTACTGTTCTTTGTGTAAGTGTTAAACAAGCCATCTCTTCTCCTAAGAGTGGAGTGGTGGGCCAGTGTTCAGAAAAATAATTAGGATAAAACCTCAAACATCCTCCCGCACAATATCCAAGAGAGTCTCTCTGAGATTATTTACGAAAAGTAATCTCTTTCAAAATTTAACTAATTCTGGCCACTGAAGAAAAGGAGGAGTCAATCAAATTTAAGTTATGATTCTTTAGAATGTGTTGGACAATTCTGAGACACACTGAGAAAAAAAGCATTAAAAATAGCCAAGAGAAGGCAGCAGCTAAAACACAAAGGCCAGAGGTGAGATCAAAATTAGAAACGTATAATGTCTGGAGGGCTGTCCATATAAGGATATCTTTAAATCAGTAACTAAGTTGGGACCATCCACTGGGCAAAATAAACAGCTGCCATCATCGAAGCGGCTGACTCCATCTCTCATTCAGAAATCTCTGGACCATCTCGAGACAAATATGACGTGACTTTATGCTCAACAGTGTTTGGGGCTATTCTCAAAGCTGGTCTCGACTTTCCCAGTCCCACATGAGAAACACATATACACGGATCTTTCCTTTTTACAAAAGTATGAAACGGCAACAATAGCGGGGATCTCCCTGGCCTTCCAGTGATTGAGACTTCACCTTCCACAAGCGTGATGTGAGTTCAATCCCTGGTCTGGGGACTGGGATGCCACATGCTTCCCAGCCAAAAAAAAAAAAAAAAAAATCCGAAAGCATAAAACAGAGGCAGTGTTCTAGCAAATTCAAAGCAATATTAGAGGATAAAACTTCTGCCAAGCCTTCCTCACCCCATCTGCTAGACTGTATTTACTTACACTCCCCAACCCCATAAATTTCTTGATCCCCGGAGTGGGCTGCTGTTTTCCTCTTTCATTTATTTATTTGTTAGACTCTCAGGGAGCTTCTTAAGCTGGTGCCAAGCCCAGGAGAGATGAAATAAATAAGGATCTTACCTTCTAGGAGTTCAGTGTGGTATGGCAGACCAACACAGAAATAACTAATATAGCGTAAGGCCTATGTAACAGGAATTTGCACAAGGAGGCTTGCAACTGTCTCTGGCATTGAGGGGAGGGTCTGTGATGGAGAGGATCAGGCAGAGAAAAAGCAGAAGGCATCTGAGGCAGAGAGATCAGGACAGGCAAAAGCTCAGAGTCTGTTCTAAGAACAGCAAGAACTGTGTGCCCAGAGTGTAAGTGACAGGATGTGAACGGGGGAAGAGGCGGAAGATTAGGCTGGAAAAGGCAATGACTGCGGTCCCTGCGGGCCATGCGGACTCTCATCAGCGCACCATCCTGCCGCCCTGAGGCTCTCAACTCTGGCTACATGTCAAAATCCCCTGGGAAACTTTAAGACAGAATTGATGTCTGGTATTTGCTGGTATCAATTAATTGGTCAAGATGGGGACTGGGCGTTGGTGTTTTAAAAAGTCTTCTCACGCGATTCTAGCATGTGGTCGGGGTGAGAACAGCCACTACCAGGCAATAGGGAGTCAACACAACCAAGCAAGGAAGATGAGGATCCAAGAGCAACAATAATAATAATAAAAAGTTAACTGAGCAAGAGCGCAGGGCAGACCAGAGCGACTTCCCTGGTGGTCCACTGGTTAAGATGCCACACTTCCAACACAGAGGGCATGGCTTCAATTCCTGGTCAGGAACTAGATCCCACACGCCATGGGGTGAGTCCAACAAATAAAAATGAAAAAATAAGTAAGTAAATAATATTCTAAAATTAAAAAATAAAAGAGTAGATCAGAGGCACAGAGACCAGGGGAGGAATGTCCATTTACAGGTTCCCGAATATAGACAAAGAGAGGAGTCTATGCCAGTAGTTAGTATTCACCTTTTCTGGGTCACCAACCTGTGCGAAAGTGAGTGATAAAAGTTAAAAGCCTTAAAAAAAGAAAAGCTAAAAGCCTTTTCCTAAGGAAAAATGCACATATGTCAAAAAATGTACAAATAATTTCAAGAGGTTATGAACCTCTTTTGAGTAGTGGATTCAAGTGAAGAAATCCTGACCCTAAAAGCAGTAACTATAAAGAGGAGTGGAGAAGGCAATGGCACCCCACTCCAGTCCTCTTGCTTGGAAAATCCCACGGATGGAGGAGCCTGGTGGGCTGCAGCCCATGGGGTTGCTGGGAGTCGGACACGACCAACAGACTTCACTTTCACTTTTCACTTTCATGCATTAGAGAAGGAAATGGCAACCCACTCCAGTGTTCTTGCCTGGAGAATCCCAGGGACGGGGGAGCCTGGTGGGCTCGCACAGAGTTGGACACGACTGAAGCGACTCAGCAGCAGCAGCAGCAGCAGAAAGAGGAGAGAGACTTGAGGTAGAATCAACAGCACTGACGACTCCCAGGTGAAGGGAAGGGACAGGGATTCGGGCTGACACCCCTACTTCCAGCTCGAGGGTCCTAAGTGATCAACTTACTTAAATGTCAGGAACGACACTAAGCGGTAACGTGTATTCATCTCAGTGAGTCTTCCCAATTCTAGAAGATGAACTGCCATCTTACTCATCACTGAAGAAGCTGAGACTGAGAGATATTAAGGAGCCTGTCCAAGGTCAGGCAGTGTGAAATGGTGGAGCGGGAATTCAATCCCAGAGGGGAAGGCCCCAGAGCCCCCAGCATGTCTGGTGAGCGGGCCTCATTCATTAAAACAGAAGAGACAGGCGGACAGAGCAGAAGTAGGTTCAGTAGGAGAGGAGGAAGGGGCAGGGGAGGGAATATACACATTACCTTGAGATATGCCACGTTCAAGATGGTACAAGACGTATCAATGACATTATCTGCTGAATCAGGAAAAAAAAGAAAGGAGCTCAAGGGGGTAGAGTGGAAGACACAGCCGTAGAATGTTCAGGGAGCTCCCCAAACACGTGCTAAGTCCCAGCACGGGCTAAGTGCCGAGACAGGCAGACAGAGCAGAAGTAGGTTCAGTAGGAGAGGAGGAAGGGGCAGGGGAGGGAATATACACATTACCTTGAGATATACCACGTTCAAGATGGTACAAGATGTATCAATATTATCTGCTGAATCAGCAAAAAAAAGAAAGGAGCTCAGGGCGGAGGGGGGGGTGGTACAGTGGAAGACACAGCCGTAGAATGTTCAGGGAGCTCCCTAAACACGTGCTAAGTCCCAGCACGGGCTAAGTGCCACTCTGCAGGTGTGCGTGCTACCCTTTCCTCTCTGCAAGTGAGCAAACAAGACTCGGGAGAGCAGGGTCGCCAAGCCAGCAGGTGGCACAGCCCACCCCTAACCTAACATCTTTGGCACCAGAAAAAGGAGTGGAAACCCTGGTCCTAAGTGGCAGCAGCTCCCACCCTGTTCTAAAACCACTAGTGTGAGATACAGGGTTTTTTTTTTTCCTTTCAAAACTTTATATTCAAAAACTTGACAATATTTACTTCCACCTTTCCATCCTTTATTTCTAAAGGATTCCGACATTGTTTCAATTATTTGAGCGACAATAAGAGATATCTGCGTCTCAACCAAGTGAAGTATCAGAGCTACACTTCCGCAGACTTCCGCAGGGCAGTGTGCAGACTCAGGTGCAGGCTTGTGTAGACAACAAGCAGGACACAAATTCCGCACAGAGCTTTTATCATCCGAGTCAGGATTCAGAACAATTAGCCCAATGGAGATAAGTGTCCTGTGTTCCCGGAGGCCACAATGAAGCCAGGAAGTGGTGAAATTTCCTTTTATACTCTTTTTGTAGCATGAAAAGAATGTGGCTTTTCTCCTCTCTAAAGAAACAAAAATAAACTCTTAAACCATACACTACAAGTCTAGACTAGTTACTTCAGGTTTAACAGTGGAATAATTTGTGCACTGCACATTTCAGATATAAACCTGTTACAGTTCAACATTTCGGCACCTTTAAAAATACCTGTACTGGCAGTCACGTAGCCTTTGAGTTAAAAGCATCAAAAAAGTACTTTAAAAGAGCCTGCAACATTATCCTAGAATTTTCTCCTCTTCTAGAATTCAGGTACTCGAGGGAAGAAATATGATGATCCAATGAAAAGGGTACTGAAGTCCTACAGCACAACCTGTCACTCACAGCACGATTCCTTCCAGAGCCCCGGTCCTGGCCACCCATCACTAGGCTCTAAGCAATGGCTTTCCAGGCCCCCCCACCCCCCATCACTGGAGACCTCTCACTAGGTGCTTGTGCTGCGTACAGCGCTTACTCGCTCAGTCGTGCCCAACTCTTTGAAACCCCATGGGCTGTAGCCCACCAGGCTCCTCTGTCCATGGGGATTCTCCAGGCAAGAAAACTGGAGTGGGTTGCCATGCCCTCCTCCAGGGGAATCTTCCCAACTCAGGCACTGAATCCAAGTCTCCCGCATTCCAGGAGGATTCTTAACCGGATAAGCCACCAAGGAAGCCCTCACTAGAGCTCAGATGAAGTCAAAATCCTTTGCCTTGTGATTTCCATTCATCAGATATTCACCGAGCACCTGAGATCCACAGCACAAGCTCTGCAAACCACCTTCTGGTCCTGGCGGTCCTTTCTCTGAGCTGCTCTCTCACACCCTCTCCCTCTGCTCCAATAACAAACTCCCCACCCCCCTCCTGGGGGATCCTCAGTGTCTCCACTTCTCAGCCCATCACCCATCTCCTTGCTCTGCTAGTGTCTCACCGAAGCGTGGGTCACAGGCGTCAACACAACCACCAGGTGTGGCCTAGCACCTGTTTTTAGCAGCTGCATCACAGAGAGGCTTGCAGAAGCCTGTGGTCAAATAAACTCTAGCTGATCTTCTCAGGTGGAGAAGGCAATGGCACCCCACTCCAGTACTCTGGCCTGGAAAATCCCATGGATGGAGGAGCCTCTGTGAGCCCATCCTCGACTCCTGCAGATACTTCCTCTTGCTGATTTTATTTAGAATGCTGCCACAAGCTATCCAGATGATTCTGAATCGAGAGTCTGCTCTGTATGGCACTAGTCATCTCTCCTAGGTTGATGTCATCTGGAAAGTTAGATAAACTTCTCTCAATCCAGTCTTTACAGAAAGAGGACACTGTGACTTAAATGTGTTATCAACGGAAACTCAAAAGTTCCCTGTGGTCCCAAAGATCCCTTTATAGAATCTTGAGGCTCAGAACTACCATTTGATTTTATCTGTTTTCAGTCTTTCTTGAGGGAACAGCTCTGCTGAAAATCTGATGAAAGCCATCACAAGGATTTGCTGTTCAGCCACTCAGCTGGGTCCGACTCTTTGCAACCCCATGGACTGCAGCACGCCAGGCTCCCCTGTCCTTTGCTATCCCCCAGAGCTTGCTCAAACTCATGTCCGTCTAGTCAGTGATGCCACCCAACCATCTTGTCCTCTGCTGTCCCCTTCTCCTCCTGCCTTCAATCTTTCCCAGCCTCAGGGTCTTTCCCAGTGAGTCGGCTCTTCGCAACAGGAGACCAAAGTATTGGAGTTTCAGCTTCAGCATCATTCCTTTCAGTGAATATTCAGGGTTGATTTCCTTTAGGATCGACTGGTTTGATCTCCTTGCTGTCCAAGGGACTCTCAAAAGTCTTCTCCAGCACCACAGTTCGAAAGCATCAGTTCTTTGGCGCCCAGCTTCTTTATGGTCCAACTCTCACATCCGTACTCGACTACTGGAAAAGCTGTAGTTTTGACTAGACAGACCATCGTTGGCAAAGTGATGTCACTGTACAGTTTTTCAGTCAACATCAGATGATTCCAGGACCTCCAGGAAGCCCATCCATTGGCCTGTGGAGGTAAAACCTTAGGAATTCTAGAAGCTATGTAAAATACCTACGGTCATTAGGATCCATTCAGAGCCATTTCTAAAATAACTGATTCTCTGTCTAATGCCCAACAATGCCCTGATGAAGCCAATTAATTGGAATTCAACTGACCTTAATTCACTGATTCTATCAGAGAAGATATACAGAAACTAAGAAATCTGAAGAAAACCAAACCACAGGTTATAATACTTTAGATACAAAAGTTATACATACAAAGATACGTGTTGCAACACTGTTTATGGTGGAAAAAAGGAGGGGCCATCTTGAATATCCATCCATAGGAAAATGGCTGAATAAATTATGTATGTTGAAAATGTTATTCACTTTTTGAAAACAAGAGTTAGATCTGATATATTGATCTGGAGAAACAGCCATGACCTATTATGGAGGAAAACAAAGCTTTAGAATAATGTATTGAGTATGGTTCCAAATAGGAAAAGGAGTACGTCAAGACTATATATTATCACCCTGCTTATTTAACTTATACGCAGAGTACATCATGAGAAACACTGGGCTGGAAGAAGCACAAGCTGGAATAAAGATTGCCAGGAGAAATATCAGTAACCTCAGATATGCAGACGACACCACCCTTATGGCAGAAAGTGAAGAGGAATTAAAAGCCTCTAGATGAAGGTGAAGGAGGAGAGTGAAAAAGCTGGCTTAAAGTTCAACATTCAGAAAACGAAGATCATGGCATCTGGTCCCATCACATCATGGCAAATAAATGGGGAAACAGTGGAAACAGTGTCAGACTTTATTTTGGGGGGCTCCAAAATCACGGCAGATGGTGACTGCAGCCATGAAATTAAAAGACGCTTACTCCTTGGAATGAAAGTTATGACCAACCTAGATAGCATATTCAAAAGCAGAGACGTTACTTTGCCAACAAAGGTCTGTCTAGTCAAGGCTATGGTTTTTCCAGTGGTCATGTATGGATGTGAGAGTTGGACTGTGAAGAACACAGCACCATAGAATTGATGCTTTTGAACTGTGGTGTTGGAGAAGACTCTTGAGAGTCCCTTGGACTGCAAGGAGATCCAACCAGTCCATTCTGAAGGAGATCAGTCCTGGGTGTTCATTGGAGGGACTGATGCTAAAGCTGAAACTCCAATACTTCGGCCACCTGATGCAAAGAGCTGACTCATTGGAAAAGACTCTGATGCTGGGAGGGATTGGGGGCAGGAGGAGAAGGGGATGAGAGAGGATGAGATGGCTAGATGGCATCACTGACTCGATGGACATGAGTTTGACTGAATTCCGGGAGTTGGTGATGGACAGGGAGGCCTGGCGTGCTGTGATTCATGGGGTCGCAAAGAGTCGGACACAACTGAGCGACTGAACTGATGATCCTACTTGAAAAGCAAAAAAAAAAAAAACAAAACAAAACAACAACCTAACAAATCTTATGTCATTAAACATACTTTTTTCAATGTAGGAAAAGGTGCAGAATTCGCACCTGTGAACACGGTGGGGAGGAATGGATGTTGCTGTTGATCCCTGCACACTCTCGCTTGTTGCAAGCAAATACTGATTTTGCAAAGCAATACATTCCTAAAAGAAAAGAAACTAATACAATTGACCACAGCATCTATAAACAGGATCTCTCACCCCGACACTTTAGGCAGGTTTTCTAAACCTATTCTGATGTCCCCAAAAGGTTTCCACCCACAGGATGCCTTGGACCAAATCTAACTTCCTTTTGACTTTTCAGTGATTCTGAGTTTCTCACTGTTTTGGTACTTGATTCACCGTCACAAGCATTCTTCTGTTATACTTATGAAAGCTGTGTTGTGTAGATTAAATGTGTCCATCATCCACAGGTGTGATTTTTTCCCCCCTTAGGAAAACATCCATCTCGGCAGAGCCATAAGTAAAAGGGACGCAGAATCCACCAGTCTAATACGTGGGAGACGCGTGCAGGAAGCAGAAACAGTAGCCCATTCTAAAGCAAAGACACAAGAGCAGAGACACTGCTGTTTGTTGGTTCAGGGGTTCTCAACCTTGGCTAAACATCAGAAGTACCTGGAAGCGTGTTTTAAAAATACCAGTGCCTGGGTGGCACTTTCAATGATTCTAACTTAATTGGCCTGGTTGTAGGTTCTTGTTTCATTCTTAAAGCTAATGAGATAATTCGAACACAGTTAAGAATCACTGTTTTCTACATTTCATTCTCTTTCTTTTCTTCCTTTTTTTTTTTTTTTTATGAAGAACTTTTTATTAGTTACTTTAAGGCTGGAAGATAGTTGTATTTGGGAAAGCCAAAAATGATCAAATCAGTTGATTCTGTCCAATGTCTATAATTCATATCATCTTTATGTGGACTTCTGAGGCCCAAATTATTCAGTTCAGTTCAGTCGCTCAGTAGTGTCTGACTCTTTGCGACCCCATGAATCACGGCACGCCAGGCCTCCCTGTCCATCACCAACTCCTGGAGTTCACTCAGACTCACGTCTATCGAGTCCGTGATGCCATCCAGCCATCTCATCCTCTGTCGTCCCCTTCTCCTCCTGCCCTCAATCCCTCCCAGCATCAGAGTCTTTTCTAATGAGTCAACTGTTCGCATGAGGTGGCCAAAGTATTGGAGTGATTCAGCTTCAACATCAGCCCCTCCAATGAACACCCAGGGCTGATCTCCTTCAGAATGAACTGGCTGGATCTCCTTGCAGTCCAAGGGACTCGCAAGAGTCTAATCCAACACCACAGTTCAAAAGCATCAATTCTTCAGTGCTCAGCTTTCTTCACAGTCCAACTCTCACATCCATACATGACCACTGGAAAAACCATAGCCTTGACTAGACGGACCTTTGTTGGCAAAGTAATGTCTCTGCTTTTGAATATGCTATCTAGGTTGGTCATAACTTTCCTTCCAAGGAGTAAGCGTCTTTTAATTTCATGGCTGCAATCACCATCTGCCGTGATTTTGGAGCCCCCCAAAATAAAGTCTGACACTGTTTCCACTGTTTCCCCATCTATTTCCCATGACGTGATGGGACCAGATGCCATGATCTTCGTTTTCTGAATGTTGAGCTTTAAGCCAACTTTTTCACTCTCCTCTTTCACTTTCATCAAGAGGCTTTTTAGTTCCTCTTCACTTTCTGCCATAAGGGTGGTATCATCTGTATATCTGAGGTTATTGATACTTCTCCCAGCAATCTTGATTCCAGCTTGTGCTTCTTCCAGCCCAGCGTTTCTCATGATGTACTCTGCATATAAGTTAAGTAAGCAGGGTGACAATATACCCAATGTGTTAATAAAGTTACTTAAATCCATGGCTACCATCAATAGAAGCCCTTCACAGGTCGAAAGAGTATTTGTAGCTTCATCTGAATAATGACTCATCATTTATTACAAACCTTGGAGGCAATGATTTTATGAAACATCTTAGAACCCCAAACATGATGTTGGAAAGCAAAAAGCATCAGCACGGACCTACCGATTATCTGAAATGTTGCCAGACATTAGTCAATGATGGACTTGCTGATTTTTTGTGCTAATATAGAGGTATTTTTAAAAATTGATCTTACCACATTACAGAAAATTGAAAACCAGAGAAACCATTATATGAAACATCTCTCCCACTCAAATTTAGTATCTGAGAACGATAATACACCCGAGAAAATGTGTTAATAAAATATGAAAGGGGATTCGTTAGCCAAATGAAATATTTATTTAGTACACATTACATTACAGTACAAAGAAGACAGGATTCTATACTTTGGACGCATGCCACAATTCATACAGATAGTTTAAAACAAAGGACAATGACAATGTATATTACTGAAATTGCCTTTATATATAAGTGTGGATGGTATTAGCATGTATTTGCAAAGATGCTTTCAATAGCCCACCCAAAAAGGTCTGATCAAGGAACTGTATTCCTAAGCATTTGTGAAATGAAAACTTGGGTCCACACAAAACGCCTGCACGTGGATTCTCATAGCAGCTTTATCGTAGTGGCACTGAACAGCAAACCACCCAAATGTGCTTCCAAAGGACAAATGGCTAAACTGTGACGCATCCTTACCACGCACCAGTACTGGGCAGTAGAACGAAAGAAACTGCTGATATACAGAACAGCGAGAAGGCATCTCAGGGGCATTATGACGACTTTAAAAAGCTAATCTCAAAAGGTCACGTGCTGCATAACTCCATTTATATAATATTCTCAAAATGACAGAATTATGAAGCTGGACAGGAGATTAGTGGTTACCCACGGCTGGTGGGCAGAAGGAGAGTTATGAAGGAGTAGCAAGCAGAAAGCCTTAGGTTGATGCATCAGTTCTGTGTCCTGATTGTGGCGGTGGGTTATGCGAATGTACACGTGATGGGTCTGATGGAGAAGGGACAGGCTGCCCACTCCAGTATTCTTGGGCTTTCCTGGTGGCTCAGCTGGTAAAGAATCCGCCTGCAATGTGGGAGACCTGAGTTCGATCCCAGGGTTGGGAAGATCTCCTGGAGAAGGGAAAGGCTACCCACTCCAGTATTCTGGCCTGGAGAATTCCATGGACTACACAGTCCACGAGGTTGCAAAGTCAGACATGACTGAGTGAATTTCAGTTTCACACGTGATGGAACTACACAGAACTACATACACACACAAATGCATGTGTGTAAAACTGGAGACAACAGAGTAAGGTCTGTGGGTTGTACCAGGGCACAGAACTACACACACAAATGCACGCCTGTAAAACGAGACATCCAAGTGAGCGCTGGGGGTTGTACCAAGGTCCTTCTGTCTTTGCTCTTGTACAAGCTGCCTTTGTGGGAAACTGGGTGAAGGATATTTTTGTATCCTTTTGTACCCTCTCTGTATTTTTACAACTGCCTATGAGTCCTTAACCATTTCAAGACAAAAAGTTTAAAATCAGTTTGAAGGAAGCATAAAACTTACTTATGATAAACCATTTTTCTTAATCTAATTAATGGTAGGTGGCTCAGATGGTAAAGAATCTGCCTGCAGTGCAGGAGACTCATGTTCGATCCTTGGGTTGGGAAGGATCCTGGAGAAGGGAACGGCAACCCAATCCAGTATTCTTGCCTGGAGAATCCCATGGACAGAGGAGCCTGGCGGGCTGCAGTCCTGCCAGGTTCTGTAAGACCTGGGGTCAAAAGCAGCTAACAGTTTTACGTTCACAGACAAGTAAAGCAAGGTATGCCAGATAGCCGGAGAGGAAAAGATGGCGGGAATACTTACAGAGTATACCTGCAATATCACACACCAGGCACTAGAGCAGATCTTGTCCAGTCAACACTCAGTCCAGTGAGGTGGCTGCTACTGAAGAGCCTCACTTTCAGAGGAGGAAACAGACAGAGAAGTTAAGAAATGCAATCAAGGTCAGGCAGCTGGCAGGCAGCAATGATATCAGAGTTAAGAAAAGACCATTTCAAAGCAGAGGATTTTAAGGAAACGAAGAGTCATTACTGCATCAAGAAGGGTTTAAAAGGTAGTTTAAAACAGGCAGAGTGGGTGAAATGCTACAGATGTAAACCTCAGAATTTAAAACCCACGATACACATTAGCCCTGGATAACTGGATGCACTTGGCCAGAGAAGAATGCGAAACTGTGGTTATTTTTTATTTACCTTTAAGCTTCTGCTTAGAAATGAGAAGAAGGTTAACGCTTCTTTAAAAGGCCCTCGATGAATGAAAATAGGAGATAAAAGTGAGCCAAAATTCAGAAATACCACAAACAGAGAGGAAAACAAAGCTGATTATAACAAAGCCTATTCACAAAAGAAAAGGGAAAGTCTGCAATCTTGTCAAAAGACAGGCAAGATAATCTGAATGAGGTTAGCAGAAGACAGGGATCTGCATACAATGACCACAAGGATGAGCAAGATGAGTATTTGTCTGCAATAAAATAGTTTTAAAGACAATAATGCAGTTAGGCTTGGCTTCAGTCTGGCATAGAAAAAGCAAGAGGAAACTTTCTGCCCTTCATCACTCCATCCATAAATTCAATGCAAATAAGACAGTGGTGGGGGTGAGGGGAGTGGATGGAAGTTTTAAACAAGATTGGCCACAGCTGACAGGTAAGGCTGGGGCGACAGAAACACGGAGACTTAGTCTCAAAGCAGCTTTCGGGAGCTCTGGTGCCACCTGCACCACCAGCCCTGATCACATGAAAAAAAAAAGCAAAAAGGGAGGCGACAACAGTGATAAACACACCACTGTTTTCACGGGTCAGGTGAAAATGCTCACTCCTCAGAAATCTGCTTAAGAGAGCCTTAAGAGAAAGTCAGGGACACTGGAAAAGTAACGCTGGCAGGCTCTTTAACACAGCAACCGCTCCAGGATGACCGAACAACGTTTTCATAAGTACAGTTTTTGAAGACTGCTCATCACAGCGTTGTTTACAATGGTGAGAAACCTGATACCTAAATTATCAAAGAGGGATTAAATATATTATGGTATACTCGTACAGTGGAATACCAAAGGGGGATTAGATATATTATCGTATTCTTGTACAATGGAATACCGAGCAGCTATGTGAAAAAAGGGAGATATTAACTCACAACAACAGGGTATGAGGGCTTCCCTGGTGGTCCCATGGTTAAGACTAACCCTTTCAATGCAGGGGGCTGGGGTTCGATCTCTGGTCAGGGAGCTAAGACCCTACATGTCTTATGACCAGAAAACAAAACAGAAAACAGAAACAACGTTGTAACAAATTCACTAAAGACTTTAAAAATGATCCACATCAAAAAAAAAATTCTTACAAAAAAAAAAGGTATAGCCAAGGAAGATAGGAACCAACTGAAAGCTCTTCTGATTGGCCACAGTTGGAGCCGTTAGAGTGATACGATTGTACTGTATCCGACTATAACAGCAACATAAACATCCATCAGTCTGCAAAGCAGTCTGAGAGCAGACAAACGCCCTGTGCGGAAGATTCCAAACACCGTGGGAAGATTCCCTGGCCTGCCCCAAGGAGGTGGAGCAGGACCCTGCACTCCTGACGTGGGAGCTGCCTTCTTCCCAAGAGCACCAATGGAAAAGGGGCAAAGAGGAAGTTCACAGGAGAACTTGACAAGCACCCCCTCAGCCAGGACACCAAGGTTAAAGTCACGCAGACAGGAGGTAGCCTTGAAATGATGCCATGAAAATCACACTCTGCCCCAGCGGTCTCTCTCCCCTAGACACACAACCCCAGCTGAACCAGGAGAAAAACGCCAGACAGATCCCAGCTGAGGGGCATGCGACAATATCTGACCAGTGTGCCCCGCAGACTGTCCAAGTCATAAAAACCAAGAGAAGTCTAGGAGACTGTCCCAGGCAAGAAGAGCCCGAGGAGACGTGAGGACTCAAGGATGGCGTCCTGGCCGGGGTCCTGGAACAGAAAAAGACAAGAGATAAAAACTAAGGAAACCTGAGGAAGCGTGGACTTTGGCTAATAACGACGTACCAATATTGGCTCATTAGTTCTGACAAACACACCACACTAGGGTGAGATGTTGATGACAGGGGAGAAAGGGGAACTCTCTGTACTAGCTTTGCAATAGTCTATAAACCCCAACTGTTCTAAAATAAAGATTAGTTTCAAAAAAATGAAAAGGACAATTTTAATGAAGATATATCAACTCATGATGCTGTGGAATGGTGGCCAATATATAATAAATGAAAGATGAGTTACTAGACAGCACAATGCTGGGCTGGAAAAAGCACAAGCTGGACTCAAGATTGCCAGGAGAAATTATCAATAACCTCAGATATGCAGATGACACCACCCTTATGGCAGGAAGGGAAGAGGAACTAAAAAGCCTCTTGATGAAAGTGAAAGAGGAGAGTGAAAAAGTTGGCTTAAAGCTCAAAACTCAGAAAATGAAGATCATGGCATCTGGTCCCATCACGTCATGGCAAATAGATGGGGAAACAGTGTCAGACTTTATTTTGGGGGCTCCAAAATCACTGCAGATGGTGACTGCAGCCATGAAATTAAAAGACGCTTACTCCTTGGAAGAAAAGTTATGAAAAGTTATGACCAACCTAGATAGCGTATTCAAAAGCAGAGACATTACTTTGCCAACAAAGGTCCGTCTAGCCAAGGCTATGGTTTTTCCAGTGGTCATGTATGGATGTGAGAGTTGGACTGTGAAGAAAGCTGAGCGCCGAAGAATTGATCCTTTTAGATTCTTGAGAGTCCCTTGGACTGCAAGGAGATCCAACCAATCCATTCTGAAGGAGATCAGCCCTGGCATTTCTTTGGAAGGAATGATGCTAAAGCTGAAGCTACAATACTTTAGCCACCTCATGCAAAGAGTTGACTCACTGGACAAGACTCTGATGCTGGGAGGGATTGGGGGCAGGAGGAGAAGGGGCCGACAGAGGATGAGATGGCTGGATGGCATCACGGACTCGATAGATGTGAGTCTGAGTGAACTCCGGGAGCTGGTGATGGACAGGGAGGCCTGGCGTGCTGCGATTCATGGGGTCGCAAAGAGCTGGGACACGACTGAGCGACAGAACTGAACTGAACTGAGACAGCACATGGTATAAAACTATTTTTGCTGAAAAAATACACATATACATATCTATACGCCAAAAAGTCTGGAAGACCAACTATACATCGAATCACCGACCTAGCGATTCTCACCACCTCCTTTGTACTTTTCTATAATAGTTGGTTTTGTTTCTCCACTGAGCACTGGATACATTTAACATTGAGCCTCATTAACCTACATACTCAAGAACACTGTTGCTTTATTTGGGGGAAAAATTAGGCATCTCACATAGAATTTATATAGAGTCCGTCTTAGTTCAAAATAATATGCACTTATAAAACAGCTGAACTTTAACTTTTTCAAGAGGAAACATTTTAAAAGGCAGTACATTTTAAAAAGGCAAACATTTTAAAAGTGATGGAAAGTGTGGAATTTAATCAGACCTGGAGTATAATCCTAGTTTCACCATTTATTGTCCGTGTGACCTTGGGTGGTTCAATCACCTCCGCTGCCCTCATTTTAACAGTGGGGAAAGTGTTACAAAGTGTAACACAACAAGCCTACAGGTCTGCAGAACTGGCCTAACATTTATTTGCTTATTTATCAATATAAACATGTGTTTATATACTATATTAATATACTTTATCACCTCAAATTTTATTAGAAATTATCTGAGTGGTAGCGAAGAGTTCAATGTATGTCAAGAGCCTGACCCTACTGAGGCTCCATAAGGGCAATTGTTATTGTTACCAATAATAATAATATAACAAAAATTCAAGGAAAAAAAAACATTATCAGAAAAAATTTCACTTCTCAAAGACTGGAACAGAGAGCACTCAGAGACAAGATCGGCACCTCAGCCCACGCCACACAATCTGCTGCGAGGTCCCAAAGCCTCTGCTAACTAGACATTCATTAGGGCAATTAAACACATTAACGTGCCCACAGGACTGCTGCTGAGAATACCAAGCGAAAGCCACTTGTCTGATCATAGCCAGCTTAAAACTAAACTTTGGAGTAGTAATGTACCAAGTCTCACTTGCTATGGAAATACAGTTTCCCTACCTGTGAATGGAATGTCAATACAAATTAACACCAGCCATAAAACACAAACCAAACTGATTTAAATCCCTTGACTGCAATCAATGAACTCTACTGTAGATGTTTTAGACGAGACATATATTTTGATCAAAATTCAGGGCTGGTAGTTCCATCTCAATACCGATATTTAAAAATTATCCCAAATATAAGCCTTATAATGATATTAGTGGACTTCTGTAACAAAGCTAAACAACCCAGATCAGAAGAATCATTTGTCTCCAGCTAAAACTTAACCCAGCCTAACTTATCATATGGTCTAAGACAGACCCGTATTTTAAGACCTGCTAATTTAGGAAGAAATGAATCCAACCATAAGCAAAATAATATTAAATCACTGTGCCAATTTTTCCTTGTTGTCATTGTTTAGGCTGACTCTTTCACTACACCACTGTAGCCTGCCAGGGTCCTCTGTCCACGGAATCTCCCAGGCCAGAAAACTGCAGCACGTTGCCATTTCCTTGTCCAGGGGATCATCCCGATCCAGAGATCGAACCCACGTCTCCTGCACTAGCAGGTGGATTCTTTACCACTGAGCCACCAGGGAAGCCCGTCAATTTTTTTCTACTACACTAGAAAATGCAGATGGTGCAGTTTGGTTCTGTTGAAAGAAGTTAATGTAAACACCTTTTGAAAGAACAAAAACATACATATAATCCAGGAACTAAATTCAGGTTCACATAAAATTCAGGCATTGAGGTTATAACTATACCAAGACTGATTTTATAACACATTCCAGTAAGTCTTCCTCCAACTTTTCTGAAGGCAGTTGTTACGAGAACCCATCCCAGTGATGTCACTCTAGCTAAACACTTTAAAAGCTAATGGCATAATTTTTAATCACATACGCTTAAGGGAGGAAATTTTAAATTTGAGAATGGATGTGACTTATGGGAAGAAATAACTGTCATTGAGAACTACATCTGGCAGGTAGACTAAGGGAAATAAACTTCTGGTTTAAAAAAAAGAGAGAGATTGACTATAAGGTTTTGAATAAGGTAAGTTTTCCTAAAAACTATGAAAGCATATGTGAAATGGGAATTCCAGCTGTTTTCGGCAGCAGCATTACCTACACTGTAAGAGTACACTCATCTCCCATGTTCTCTACCAGGTGTTGTGTTCGCCATATTTTAAACAATAATTGAGTAAGGGACCATCCTTTAGAGCTACCTGGGAAGCCCAATAAGGAACCATATGGCCCCTTATACATATTACCTCCTTTAACCCGTGCAAGATTACTAGACGATTTTCACTATTTGTAAGCGAAAGACTGTGTCTGAGAGCTTTAAGGAAGCTGTCCGATTCACACAGGTAATAAGGGAGGGACTGCCGATGACTGTATAATCACAACACACACACCCATTATCTACACACTGTATCTGACATTCTGAGGTTTCTGACTTATACTTTCTGACTCTCCCAATTAATCTGTTCCTGTGATGGCAGCTGCTTATGTAAATATATTTTTGCATTTGCCCCACTGTGTTGCTATCGTTCGCTCATCAACAATTCCCTACTCAGTGACGAGCTTCTGGAGAGAAGAGCCCACACCTTGCCCATCCCTGGAACCTCAGACCACAGTGCTGCACTCGACATGCCAGCACACATTTAGTACCTAACAGTGGTTCTGACGTTGCTCTTACTAACTGCTCACAAGTGGTGAACATGACAGAATCAGCTCCAAGATACCTGACAACCACCAGCAGAATGAGGGCAGGCCCTGGCAGAAAGAAGATTCAGTATGATCAGCTCCATTAGTCGGGTGGTTCTTGAAAGGAGTATTTAGATACTACATTTTATGAGCTTCACTGGTGGCTAGGACAGTAAAGAATCTGCCTGCAATGTAGGAGACCCAGATTCAATCCCTGGGTCGGGGAGGTCCCCTAGAGAAGGGAAAGGCCACTCACTTCAGTGTTCTTGCCTGGAGAATTCCATGGACAGAGGAGCCTGCTGGGCTACAGTTCAGGGGATCGCAAAGTCAGAGACGACTGTGCAACTGACACTGTGTGCTTTACAGGGTTTTCCTTTTTTACGGTTAATAAAGCGGCATCTGTACTCACATTAGTCTACTTCCAGTAGTTTATACACACAGCACCACACTCATAACACACGCAAGAATGAAGGAAAAATATGACAAGGTAAATCATCAGCGGCGTAATATTTTGCTAAAAAGCTACCTTTTCATCAGGACTCCAGAGTCCAAAGGGGCAAACGTATACAACTTATACGCTTTCCCAGGCAAGAAGCTAACAGGGTTGGTTATTAATGACACCTTGAGACTGTTACAAAATGACACAGGTTAATACTTCAGGAGACATCAAGTCTCTCAAAATAAAATATTGACAAGATTAAGTTTGTTATTCAAGTCTTAGAACTTGAAAGTATTAAAAAAAAATGACCTTGTATTAACATTCGTTCACAGAATTACTGATACTTTTTAAAGGGGACCTTTTACCTAATAAATCTTAAGTGTCTGCGGTTTGTGGTTTTAGTCTTCATTCTAGTTCTAGAAATTGACTATGTGTCCTTTTGTGGTATTTACCTTTCTCTTCTCATTTTCCACCCACTCCTACCCCCCAAACCTGCTTTGAATGCCTGTCTTTACTCTTTCAAGGCAAGGCAGTGAATTGAAATGGCAAGAACTCTTGAATAAAGTTAAAAATGCCAGCATCGTATGATTACCCTCTCTTTGGAGTAAGCTTAGTCTTCTAGAATACCAATCTAATTCTTAGAAGCAGAAAACACAGGAAGCTCAATGTTCCAAGAAAAGTTAATAATAACTGATTCATCCTGGCTACCCAGGAAATACACAGCAAGGACGTGGGTTCCATGCAAATACAGACAACAAATTCATCTAGTAATGCCTGCCACCCAGGGACAAGGAAAATAGAGAAAGGCTCATGGAGCAAATGTACAAAAGGCATAGGATGGAAACAACACAAATGCAGTGTGCTGAGCAGGAATCAGAGCTCGACGAAACCCATGGCAGACCAGGGAGCCCTACAGACAGAAGGGACAAGGGGGAGGGGCCATCACCCAAGGGGAGGCGGCAGAAACCAGCGGGGCAAGGAGGGCAACGGGGACCCACAAGAGATAACCAGAAAAGGCCGGAGGGGCTGGCTAGAAAGGGGTACGCCCAAGGATATAAGGCTAAAGAGAACAGAAAGCATTCTCGATGGGAGGCTGAGTCATAGAAAAAGGCAGGAAGGAAAGACACCAAACAAGAAATTCTGGACAGATGAGAAATAAATGCTACAGTGAGACCAGGCGATGACTAGGTAGGGCAGAAAGGCAAAAGGAGGAGTGAGGTAAAAGAAGCCTCTGTGAAAGGAAATATTGGGAAAAAAAAAAAAGACAAATGGTTTCAGGAATTTTGCTTTATTAAATTTTAAAACCTGTTTTGTTTTGTTTCTCTGTTCGATAAAACCTGATTAAGAACAATGGTTTCCACAGTCTCCAGAGAAGAAAAAGTATTGATGAGGTCAACTGACTTGGCAAAAGTTAGAAGAGCTGAAAACAGTACCATTTACTCATGTCTGTTAACCATCTTAGCTCTAACCCACACACTGATTTTCACACTGACCATGTGTACACACACATCAATGACCTTAATGATCAACTGCTTCATTTGTTAATCACAAAATCTTCCTCTCTCATTTTTTCTCTTTTTGGGCTTATCAGTGTTTGGAGAAATCCCTGATTCTTACTATCGCCCTAAAAAAGAAAGGGCAGAGTAAGAACGTGGCCTTTACATCAATATTGCTAAAAAGAAGTCTGATGGAAGCTTAAAACAAGGTTAGGACAATAATGGGGAAAACATGTAAATTTCCTGTAAATTCTGCATCTGGGCTCCTCCATAACTAAAAACAGAACATAGTGATCATGCTTCATTTCCCTCTAGAAAATAGAGGAAGAAAACAAAAGACCGAATAAGAACATAAAAACAGTAAAAAAAAAAAAAAAAAAAAAAAAAAGAGCCATTCTGAAAAAGAATGACAATTACTCTACTCTTGATCCTAAGAAAGTCTCTTTGTGAAGCTATGATTCACATAATTCTTATTTTTAACTTGAAAAAATACAGTCATCGGATTTTTCAAAAAATCCATGCAAGAAAAAAGCAGGCACACACAGAGGCTGGAGGAAGATAAAGGAAATGAACCTGAAGTCACAGAGTTCTGAACAATCACTAAGAAGCAATTCCTCGATATTCAGCACTTCGAGGAATTCTTCGGTGAAAGTCAGTGTTTGGGGCCAGCATCCTATACAAGATCCCATTTCCCCTATTATATCAACTACTATCCTATCCACACAGAAGGAAACTCTGATTGTAAGCAGACTACCAGCTTTAGCAGTAGAGGAAAAAATAACTCAAACAGTACAAACTAAAGCAATGGGTTAACAAAGACCATGTAAGACACTTATGAGTCGTGCCACTTCATATTTGCAGAACTATCTTCTTTCAGCTGCTCAAAAATCCTAAATGGCATTAGGTTGCTTCTTGAAATTTGCCTTTTCTTCAGTTTTTTTTTTTAACCATTCTTCCATGAATATTATATCGGTCACTTGGCCCTATGGTCTATTCACAGGCATCTGCCATGATTATTTACTTCTGGGAACGGCTGCTGTTCCAAAGCACTGGGACACGTCTTGAAGGAACCAACCTGGTTCTTTGTCCCTACTGACGGCATGGTGAGAAAAGGATTCTCTAAGCTCAGAGAAGACGTGGAAGCCAAACTGTGATGCTTCCAAGGTAAGATGCCCTGAAAAGAAAAGAAAACAAACAAACAAACAAACAAAAGTTAAAAATCAACCAGATTTCCAAAACAAAAGAAACTCTAATAAAGTAGTGAAAATTCTCGCTAAGACTGAACAATAAGTAACTCATAAAAAATTTCAATCTTTCACTTCAGTTTTAAATATTCTATAGTTTCCAAAAAAAAATGTTACAGGGCATCACAGGTTACATAATAAAAAATACTGCAAATAACTTGCTGTTCCTGAAATTAGCAAAAAGTATCCATTAAAATCATAAAGAAATTTTGGTGACTGACATTTTGATCTTTACCTTGGCCAGGACAGAAGACGGGCTTTGAGAAAACATTATTTCTCTGTGTTCATATCTGACTTGGAAATGGTATGAACAAGTGTGATTTATATGGAGCCATAAAGTGAGTTACAGAATTGATGCCCTGGAAAATTTCTTCCAGCCATAAAACTCTGAAATTGCACACTATCTGGTGATAAAATCTTGAAACCACTGAGCCAGCTGTAGGCAAGCCATTTAACTTTGCCCTGATTCTCTCATCTATAAAATACAGGGCTTGTTCTTCCAATGATGGGTACCAGGATCACCTGAGGGAGACTTAAAATACAGCTGCTCCTCCAGCTGTGGCTCTAAAGAGCTCTAATCTCTGGATTAGGTGGAGGCATCTGTGACTGTCACTGTATAAAGAGCCCTGGGTCGTTCTGTCTACACTCGTGCTTAAACCACCGCCATACCGGTCAGGGTGCCGCTCTACCACCCTGAGAGTCGTAAAACTGGGCAGGAGGGACACCATTACCCCAGCTGGACAGGTTTAAGACAGATGAACCACTGCATCATCGTCTCTTTCTCTAAAAATCCCCCATTCAGAGAAGAGGCCGAAACTAAGACAGAGGCTAACGTGCCAGTTGGATAACAACACTTCCATGTAGATTCTTTTAGCCCCAGCTGTAGCCTTGGAAACTTAATTAGAACACAACTGCGGGGAACATTCACGGCCGAGAACGTTCGCTGACAGGCCATCCCAGAATATAAGCTGACGTTAAAAGGACAGCAGCACCGTGCCATTTCTTACTGAAATTACAAGGCTGTCCCCCGACCCCCCCAGCAGAAGCGATGTGTCCCCCAGAACACGTACCTGCAGAGCTGCTAACCAGGCCCAGGCCCAGGCCTGCTCCAGGGCACCTCCTTCTCGGACTCCAGGGCCAATGGCGGTGCTCCCTATCGGCGGGGTCATGTGGGTTCAGTGGACTCTGTCGGCGCCCAACACCCACAGGATAACACTGTCGTCTCCCAACTAAAGGGACACAAAACTGGGCTTTCGAAGAATACCGTTTTCCTTTATCTTGCTGGGCTCTGTTTGCCAGCCCTCATCCAGGTCCACGTGGCTTCTGAGTGACCTCCCTCCAGGTCTCACACCAAACCAACAGTGCTGTTTTACTCTTTTTTTTTCCACCAGAGAAATACGACTTGGTTGGAAGAGGCCTCCGGGCCCCAAGAGTGTGCTCGATTGTCCAAGACAAGCTGAAGAAGTGGGTCAAGATTTCATGTAAGGACCAGGCAACTGGACAGATGGGCGCCAGAAGCCTTCCGTGACACTCCCATCCTGGGAAGTTACATTCCCTAGGGGTTTAAAAGTGTTTTTAAAAAGAATGGTAGTAACAAGCTCATTCAGTACTGTTTTATTTGACATGAGCAGACACTGAATTAGTATCCTAAACAGTCACGGCCCTTTGTCCTTGTGAATCACTGTCCTAGAATTCAACAAGAGTCTACTACGCGAGAGTCCTACTCCGCACTCAGCTTTGAAACGCAAAATTCGGTTTCTCTTCTTGGTGCTTTCAGTCATATCAAAAGAGAGAGTCCCCTCAACCATTTCATTATCAACCTCTTCTGCCTGGAAAATCTGGCATTGCTTCTGCAGCTGAGAGTCACTGCCACTGTGAATGCCACTTTGAAACTGTAAAAGAGTTTGTACAGCTGAGAAACTAGGGTCAAGTTCTAGCTCTCTCTCCTATCTTTGATAAAGTAAAGCTCTGGGGAGAATCCACACTGATTCCAGAGCCAGGCTGCCTGGGGTTCACATCCCGTCTCGCTAGCCTACTGCTTGCATCATGATCTCAGGCACGTGGCTGAATCTCTTTATGCCTCAGTTTCTCCATGTAAAAAGTGGGGCTATAACGGGATAACAGGATTGTTTTGAGAGTCAAATAAATCTAGATGCAAAAGCACAGTCTAAGCACTCCACTGATAGTAGCTATTATTATTTGCTTTGCTGCTGCTACTAAGTCATTTCAGTCGTGTTCAACTCTGTGCAGCCCCATAGATGGCAGCCCACCAGGCTCCCCCGTCCCTGGGATTCTCCAGGCAAGAACACTGGAGTGGGTTGCCATTTCCTTCTCCAATGCATGAAAGTGAAAAGTGAAAGGGAAGTCGCTCCATGGACTGCACCCTACCAGGCTCCTCCATCCACGGGATTTTCCAGGCAAGAGTACCGGAGTGGGGTGCCATCGCCTTCTCCGATTATTTGCTTTATGTAACTCCAAATTCTTCTACTGTTCCACACGTGTACACAATGTTTGCCCAAATAAGATACTACTCACTTGAGGCCTGGGACCACATCTTGAGTATTTCTGATGCTCCCCCATGGCACCTACTAGTCACTTAAGAGGTAAAAATGAACCTACTCAGTATAGATTATTATACCGGATGAATGAGGAGGTTCTCAAACACAGACCTGTACAAACATGTATTCCCTGCCCTCGAGCAGCCTGTGTTTTGGGTGGGGAAACAAAACAAAGGGAAACACTCCCGCTGTAACAATATAAAGCCATAAAGGGTTGAATGCCAAGGGCTCCTCGTGAGCTGGGGCCCTGGAGAGGGCGAGCCTGCAGTGGCCCTCCCTGCCCCTGGAGGCGAGCGGGACTTCCACAAGAGGCGGGCACAGAGAGCGGATTCCAGCATACCTGGTCATCCCACATTCACTGCACACCTTCCGCAGGCCGAGATATGGCCACGAAGGACCTAGAAGAAGCCCCAGCACCGCAGGGCGTAAAAGGGCACTCACTCCTCGTGACAGCTGAGTTCTAAAGGAAGGAGGAAGGGGTGTTCTCCTCTCGGATGGAACACAACACCGCTTCAATGCCTCACAGACAGGAGCCAAGGCTGGCGTTACCGCCGCTCCAGCTTCCAACAATGGCAAACATACAGAAGTTAACAACTTTCCCTGTTCTGTATTCTCAATATGCTCCACTGTTTATGAAGCACATTAAAGAGACATTCTCTATTATTTCTGAACACAAATAACATATACGAGGTTTACAGACACACACAGTCAGTATTATTGGAAAGGTTTTCAGAGGCTATGGAGGCCCAAATGAAAGCCCGTGCATAAAGCCCTGTGCTGTCTCCTCCCACTCTTTCCCTTCCTTCCCTCTTCTACTAGGGCCTGCCCACAGACATCAAATATCTCCCAGGGAAGTGCCTGAAGATGCATGTGGTGGCAGGAATCAGTTAGTCACGATGGGCGGAAGGATTAACACTTGCATCTTTGTCTTCTACAGCCTTCCACTGATGACAAACCTCCACTCATCTCCTCCCGGAAGAGGATGCCTTCGGGTAAAGGAACCTCTTATAAATATCAACTGGCAAAAGCAATCCCTTACTGATGGCGGACCACTATACAAAGATGGGTCAAGTCCAACACGCTCTCATCACAAATGAGACACGTTTCTGAGCACTTCCCTCATCCTCCGCAGGCCTTTCAACCACTTCTACTCTCATAGGATGCACACTGCTGGATCCCACCATCGCCCCTGGAAACAGAATAAACTTTTCTTCTTTTTTTTTGGTTTTGCCCTGTGCAACTTGCCGGCCCAGCAATGGAAACCACGCCCCCTGCAGGGGAAGTACCATCTTAACCACTAGACGGCCAGGGAAGACCCAGAAAAAACTTAAGGATGTCCAAACTACTCAATTAAATCCAGTCAAAAATTTCTTAATGCACAAAGTACTGGACTCGAATATGTTTAAGACATTCAAAGGCAAACTGAAATATGAGGTAAGAACCCCTACAACATAGGTTACAGAACATTCTTAACCTTCGTGTACCCATGAAAGTTAGACTCAACAAAGTAACAGTCAACCCACTGTTTTTTACTCCCTTGGACTGGTACTGGAAAATCACCCTTCCTGTATGTCATTTGTTAACCCCTTAATTAGGAATGTCACTAAGAGACTAAACAGGTTAAGAGGAGACCTTTTACCAGGGGCAATTAAGGCTTTCCAACATTTACTTTTTCTGAACGTCCAAGCACAGCCTGTTGATTGAGTGACAATGCCATGTAACGAGAACTTTGATAAAAAAGACACAGGGCTTTGGAAACTACTGAATACTCCAATAAAGGGACTAATTGCAATTTCAGGCAATTGAAAAGCCATCTTCCAACTTGAAAAACACATTTACTCAGTCATTTTATATTGCCAACACCCTTGTTTTACAAAAACAGAAAGAGAAGCAATTAATATATATTCACCATTTGGACACATTCAAATCCAACTCGTGTACTCAAGTATTTAAGAGTAACCTATGTTTATGCAAAAAGTTATCCCAAAGATTAAATGAGATAAAGCGTGTAGATGATTTGAAACAAGTCTGGCAAACAACCACTACTCAACATTGCCCAGTATTACTGTTCCTAATTTTCCAACTTTGTAATCATACTAAACAGTTGTAGAGCATGATTATGTATACATAATGTATATAAGCTAATACGTGTTACTACTAGAAATAAAGACCAAACAATGCTATTCATCTAGACAGAGGTGAGTTTAATTTGAACAGAATGATCCGAAAAGAAGCAGAGAAAACTTGCTACGGGGTAGAATGTTAAATGTTAGCTCTAATCTCTGCTTATCAACTAAGGACACAACCTCTACGGCGTCTAGTGCGAATTATAATCAGCAGTCAGCTGATCCTAGAGAACTGGCTCAAAATGAACAGTTAAGACCTCAACCTCGTGGTTAAGGGGCCATTTACTTGCGAGGCTGCGCCAACCACTGAAATCTGATTACTTCAATACTGACGCTGAAATCCTGCATAAATTCATTACACATCTCTTGCCGGAATTTTTTTTGCAAGTCCTTACACACACACAAAATTATACCCCAAAGCCACTTAAACTGACAAGACTACATCATCCTGGGCGCATCCGGCTTTTAAAACATTTCAGTCGCTTCGGCCACGCATCATTTACGATGACAGGGAATCACTGACGATGACAGGGAAAGCGCAAAAGCCAGTTTGGAGAGCACGTGCTTTCCTAAGTCAATACGAAAAGTAACCCTACGCCCACATCACGAACCGGGGGGGGAGGGAGGGGGTAAATCTTCGCGTTTCCAAGCTGAATCTCGACCCCGGGCAGGTCGGCCAAGGCACCACGCCCTCCTCGCACGCCGGGCCGGCGCCACGGCTCCCGGGAGCCCCCGTCCCTTCGCCCCGCGCGCTCGGGCGCAGCGCGGCCGGACGCAGGTGGGCTCCAGGCCGGGGCGGCCGGACGCAGGCCACCGAGCCCGGGGGCCGCGGGGAGGAGCTGGCGCCGTGAGGCCGGGGAGGGGAGCCGGGCCGCACTCACGCGCCCGAGGGCGGCCGCGGGGCCGTCGCCGCGTCTCCCCGGGTCGCGCCCTGATAGGGGTGCGGGGCGGGGCGGGGTGGGTGAGGGGGAAAGACCTGGCTCCTCGTTCCCTC
Organism: Capra hircus; assembly: GCF_001704415.2. Classification (NCBI taxonomy): domain Eukaryota; kingdom Metazoa; phylum Chordata; class Mammalia; order Artiodactyla; family Bovidae; genus Capra; species Capra hircus. The sequence continues at coordinate 8,249,366 of NC_030834.1, read as the reverse complement.
CGGAAGCCGCCGGGCAGGCAGGAAGTGACGAAGCAGACGCTGTCCGGTCCGCGCGGGAACCGGGTCCGCGCGTCCGGCCGCCGGCGCGGCGCAGAGAGCCCCCGCGGAGCAGCCCGGCCGCGCGCCGCCGGCGGAGCGAGCCGCGTGAGTGGCCCCGCGCCCCGCGCCCCGCCCCGCCGCGCGCCCCGCCCCGCCCCGCCCCGCCGCGCCGCCCCCGGGCCCGCTGCCCGCGCCCGGCCGGAGCGAGCCGCCGGCTCCGCGCCCCAGAGCCCCGGGACGGGGCTTCCCCGTCCGCCCCCCGCTCTGCTTTCCGGGAAGAGCGCGCCTCGAACGTCTGGGTCGGGCCGGGAGCGCGCAAGTGCGTGACTCCCCCGCCGGGGGGTGGCTCCGGGCGAGTTGTGTAACCCTCACCCTCACCGCCGCCGTCACCCCCGGGGCTCCGGCCAAGTGGGAGCTCGAGTGCACCCAGCACGCGGGTGGTGAGTCACCGAGTCTCTGGGCTGCCCGGCACGGGCGCCCGCAGATGTCCACTGCCCTTCCTCGGCCCGCCGGTTGGCCCGTGACTTTGTCCCCTTCCGCTCCCGCAGCCCCAAGCCTTGAGCGCTTCGGAGGATGGAGAGAAAAAAATCCAGTCGGTGGTGGTGGTGGATAGTGTTGTGTGAGCAACTCGTGGAACTGTTTAAGTGATTCTCATCTGGATTCGTTTCGAAATAACAAAGCTCTTAAGTGAGAGGCGAAATTGGTAACATTTAAGACGTGATGACAAGGGATCTTCAATTAAGATCCCCCTGGAGGAGGGCGTGGCCACCCACTCCAATCTTGTCTGGAGAAATCCATGGACAGAGGAGCCTGGTGGACTCCAGTCCATGGGGTCGCAAAGGGCAGACACGACTTAGCGATCAAACCACCACCACCAGAGGTAGTATCAGGAACCCCAAAGAGGAGAAAAAAATATATATATATATATGTGTATATATAGTTTATGATACAGTCACTTGATCCCAAGAAGAGGTTTAGTCCTCTACGTAAAAGTTTGTCAAACTGAAATCTATCCCTAGTTGTTCACGTTTTGCCAACTTTATCTCTGGATATTTATTTCAGCAAGGAGTTGATCAAGCATTGATTTACAGGGAAAATATGTGGGAAAGGTTCCGTTTTCTCAGAAAAGCCCTGCATGACAATCTAAGCACACGGTGAGCTTGCTGAAATATCGATTAATTTGCCAGGCAGGAACCATTTTAATGCCCCTGGGCATTTTGTCCTCAAGAGGGAGGTTGCGTGTGTACACTTGGTTAGCCTGTGGGGAGCTGGGAGGGGGCTGGTCATAGTTCAGGCCACAAGGGAGCCGTCGTCTGTATGGTGACTTTGGACAGGCTTACAGAGTCATGCCATTGGTGATGGAGGAATGGGCAGGACAGGCCTACCCCTGGTGCAAATCTTTCACAACAGCTTCACTACTAAAAATAACTCAAGTGCATGTCCCCAGAACAGTAGTGTTACTGCATAATGTCATTGCATACCAATCAAGTTGTATAACTCTTGGTAAAATTTCACCGTTTGGGGTCAGCAGTACTTTAGAATCCTTCTCCAAATATAACGAGAGACTGGCAGATTTGTAGCAGGAGAAAGACAGCTCTGTAGGAACACACCATTTATTGAGGGGTGCAGGAACAGAATTTTGTGAAACTCTGAAGCAAGGAATTAACCTGGCTCAGAACAGTCAGGTGTTAGAACACAGGTAGGAGACCCTTTCACAGCTGTGTCAGATAAAGACACACCTACAGAATGTCTCAGTAGCCATAGATACGTATATTCCTTGTTCCTTCTCTAATTTCTTGTTAACTCCCAATCCTGAAACCTACCCCACTCAGGGACGGCATGGTAATGCCAGGCCTTCCACAGCATCTCAAATCAGACACCTAAAGTCACCTCTCTCTCTTTTTTTAAAATAATTTAATTTATTTTTGGCTGTACTGGGTCCTCGTTGTTGCGCAGTCTCTTCTTTAGCTGTGGCGAGCACAGGCGGGGGACGGGTACTCTGTAGTTGAAGTGCACAGGCCTCTCATTGTGGGGGCTTCTCTGTAGCTGCAGCAAATGGGCTCAGCAGTTGTGGTTCCTGGGCTCTAAAGCACCGGCTCAAGGGTTTAGTTTCTCTGAGGTATGTGCGATCCGCCCGAACCAGGGATCAAACCCATGTCCCCTGCTTTGGCAGGCAGACTCTTTAGTCATCTCTTACAGCCGAAACAGTCATTGTTATTTTACATTTTGGCACCAACAAAAATCTAGAAAAAAATTCTAGATTCCTTGCCCATAAAGACAGTTATAGTCTCCGATCTTCCAAAAGTTTCCCCTTTTAAGGTAAGTTGATTACTTACTATGAATAATGTTACGTTCAGAGAAACTCTGGAGTTCGGTTTTAAGGCATAAGAATCGAAACTGTGAGTAACATCAAATCCCCCTGCACCTCCCACTCTCTTAAAAAAAAAAAATCCATCACCAGTCTTTAGTAGCTAGTTGTGTATGTTGAATGATTTAGTAATGTTTAGATCTTGCAGCTATAAAATTTTATCATTTAAATTCTGTTTTTATTAGTCTCTGACTGGTTTTCCTAAGACCAATCTTTATTTTCATCAGACACACATAGATGTTTCAGAGACATTACTCTTGCTCTCAGTGTCTAGAATTTAAGTTAAATGGCCGTTCAGTAATACTCCCTTTATTATAAATGAATACAGTCTGTCCCCAGACCTCTGATAGAGATTTCAGGTGTAAGAAAGGGGCCAACATGCCAGCTGACCTGGGAGCAGACCCTGGGGAAATTTCATTTTATGCAGAGGCAAACTGTGAGAAAGGAAACAGACTCTGCCCTTAATGTACACTTGTTAACTGAGACAAATCTACATTAAGAAACATTCTGGAGGCTCATAGGACAGATATTTCAGGAGGAATTTCTACAATGCTTTCACTATTTTAGGATGTCTAGAAAAAATTGCAAAATGACTTCTTAGACATTCCACATACCCTTTTTCTTGGTATTAGAAAATGACTATCACTAGAAACTACAGTAAGTTATCACCTGTCATTTGTTCAGTTTTTCTCCTTTTGACAGAGTGTCTAAAACAACACTTCTGAATTTCTTCCACATATTAAATCATTTATACTTACTTAGTTGAGATTTAACACAAGGGAAGAACTTTCTCCTTAAGGAACAATTCAATGAACTTCCCAACGGCAAGTGAGAAACCGGGACTCTTCCCCTCGCTACTTGATACACTTGCTGTTATCTCTCTTATTCTCTGTGGGAATGTCCAAAGAATGCACTTCCTTGAATAGAAGTCACAGCTGTGTAAATAGCAAAAAGTGACTTTTTATAGCTTCTTTCAACCACGTTTGGCCAGGAGGCCAAGGCTGCACAGATAAAGCTGCAGACTTTCGTTTTCCAGGTGCGTCGGGGGCCTGTGGAAGAGCATGGTCCTGGGCAGCGCCTCTCATCAAAGCCACTGTCACGAGTCCAAGCCAGCTGTGTGGGCCTGTGTCTTAAGTATTCAGGTGCATTTGCCCGGGTAATAGTTACAGGTTGGAAAATGTGCAGTGATATTTCAACCCATATCCTTTTAGAAATATTTTTTTAATCTCCAAGTTTGAACTTTTATATAGGAGCTGTGATGTTTCAAAGTCAGAAATAAGGAGAAATGCATTCCGTGCCTTAGTGATCTAGATCAGGGTTGGTCAACTTTTTCTTGCCTTTTTTTAACTTAATTTTTTATTTTGTTAATATATTGGGGTATGATTGGTGGTTTACAATATTGTGTTAGCGTCAGGTATGCAGCAAAGTGACTCAGTTATATGTGTACATATAGCCATGGTTTTTCAGGTTGTTTTCCAATATAGTTTATTACAATGTTGATTAGAGTTCCCAGTGCTACACAGTAGATCTTTGTTGATTATTTGATATATAAGTGGTTCATATGTATCAATCCCAAACTCCTAATTTATCCCTCCCCACCCCCTCCCCTTTCCCTTTTGGTAACCATAAGTTTGTTTTCTAAGTCTGTGAGGCTGTTTTCTGTTTTATAAATCTTAACAGGCAAGATTGTATATATTTGAGGCTTTGAGGGCTATGAGGCAAAAGTGGAAGATGCTGGTAGTACTCTCAACCGTTTAAAATGTGTTCACTGGAAGTGTAAAACCATTTTTGGCTCCTGGGCCACACGGAGACAAGCAGGGGCTGCCGCTGGCCAGTGGGCTCTCTGTTTGTCCACCTTTGTCCGGCCGTCACACCATCAACCTGCCCCCTTTACTATCTTACAGGCCCATGCCTGGGGGCTACGGAGTGATGGGGGACGATGGGGCCATGGACTACAGCGTCCACGAGGCCTGGAATGAAGCCACCAACGTGTACCTGGTGGTGATCCTCGTCAGCTTCGGGCTCTTCATGTATGCCAAGAGGTAAAGGCTTGAGGTTCTCAGGGTTGATGAGAAGATCCTGAGTTTTGACAAGTTTTGCAGGTTGGTTGGTTTGATCTAAATTCAATGCACAAAAACGATTTCACCAGCATTTTGGTTCCTACTGTGAAAGCTCTCTCTCCTCGGCCCTGTCCTCAAATACCAGACACCAGGACTTGGCTTGGAAAACCCAGCTGCTCCGAGAGCCGGGCTGTGAATGCAGCTCTCGGCTCCCAGGCCAGCTGCTCTGTACTCCCATTCTATCACTTCTGATATAGCTCAGAGTTATCACTCAGCCAGTTCACCATCACCCTCGGACAAGCACATATTTTTGGCCCACATCCCTGAAATGCACAAACACCAACTCCTACATGTTCAGCACTTTTGTCCTCGCACATTTCAAGCTTTCCCTTCTGTTTCTTACTCATGAGTGTGTCCCAGAACTTAGTGAATGATGTTGCATGGTCTGATTTCTTGTCTGTCCATCCTGCAAACACTCAGTCCCCCGAGAACAGGGGCTTTTATTTAACCTTGTGTCCCTGAAGTGGCGCATTAGTGTAAATCCTCCACAAATACTTCCTGCTGTCATTCCAGACACTGTCGCACAGTTTGACTATCCTTTTCCACACTCCCTGGCTCCTTTAAGAACAGTGAGCAAAAAGGGAGGGAGGTGTTGCTTTGAAGAGGAAGAACAGCAGTAGTTAGATTGAGTTGCTTCTGCTCATAGCCACATGCTTTGTGACGTCCTGTACCAAGGTCAGAGGCATTAGACAGTCCGGGATAATTAGTCATCCAAGAATAATTGCTGCCTGGCCTGGGAATAGTTCAGATTCACCCAACCCGTGGGACATGCAGGCTCGCCCTTCACAGCCCCGTGAACCCTGAGCGGCTGGCCTGGACTCCAGGCTAGGGGGAGGGGCGAGAAGAGTCCCCATGGATCACCCCAGGGCCACTGGTAGGTGACAGCGGTCCCCTAAAGAGAGCTGCCACCTCCTCCCCACCCCACTGTTTTAAAAGCATAGACAGGCTCTTGTTCATTTTAACTAGATGACCCCACTAAGGCCATACTATCTATTTAAGAAACAGTTTTATTCATTGTTTCCCAGAATTAAGGTCTGCTCACATTCTGTTTATTCAGTACCCCCAGTAAATTAGCTTATTTGCATGACATGACAGGGAGGGAAAAAATCGTACTTTTTTTGTCTGTGCATTTTTCTAAACAATAGGGCATTTTTTTGTGGCAATGAGGAGAGACACGTCGTATACGAAGTGGGTGTATTCAGTCACTGCTCTTCCTTTCTTGTAACTGTGTGACTATACATGTACAACTTCTTTCTTTCAGTGAAAGAAAGAGTACTTGAGCCAAGGTGGCATCTCATGGGGACAAAACTGAAGAGGGGCTCATGGCCGCTTATGTGCTTTTAATGCAGCTTCTGGTTACTACGATCACAAGAGTGTTACAGTCGTATACCTGAGAATACAAATCTCTTTTCTGCATCGTTTCTGTTTTAGGAATAAAAGGAAAATTATGAGGATATTCAGTTTGCCACCTCCAGCAGAAACTCTGTCAGAGCCCAACTTCTATGACACAATAAGCAAGATTCGTTTAAGACAGCAACTAGAAATGTACTCCATTTGTAAGTATACGCTGCCTAATTACATACGCGTTGCTTAGTCGCTCAGTCCTGTCGGATTCTTTGCAACCCCATGGACTGTGGCCCACCAGGCTCCTCTGTCCTTGAGGTTTCCTGGACAAGAATACTGGAGTGGGTTGCCATTTCTTCTCCAAGGGGATCTTTCTGACCTGGGATCGAACCTTCGTCTCCTGCTTGGCAGGTAGATTGTTTACCACTGCACCACCTAGGAAGCCTTGTTACATACACAAGCATGTTTAATACATACTTTTTAAAAAATTTGTGTCTAGTGTTAAAAGGTTATCAGAAATAAATGATGGTGGCACAGGGAATTATATTCAATATCCTGTAACAAACCTTAATGGAAAAGAATAGGTATGTATATGTGAATCACTTTGATATACTCCAGGAACTAGCACAACATTTTAAATCAACTATACTTCAGTGAAAAAAAATTTTTTTTTAAATTTTAAAAAATAGCTGATAATAGAAGCATAGTACCCGGTTTGCATGAAGTTAGTGCTTCAGGACCCTTCCCCCATGCGGAGCCCTCCCCCTGAAAGGAGCCCTAGCAAGCTGTTTGTGTGATCACATTTTTTGAAAATTCAGCAAAAACTAGATGTTTTGCTGGTCGATGAGACTTCTGTCTGGTCCTCCTCTGACTTGCCTCATGTGCAGTGGCGTTGAGGTGGCCACGAGCACTTTGAGGATCCAGCTAAGGGGAGGTTTTGAGTTGAAGCTACTTTTAGTTTGGGTTTGAGTTTTGTGTTTACAGAGTTTGCAGTCACTTCAGTTTCAATTAAATGACCGCGTACTGCAGCCGCATTATGTGTGTATAGGAGCAGCTTCCAGGCCAGAGGTTATTAACATATCCTGTGAATCCGAACACTGAGTGTGTAGGTGGTGGAGAAGAAACAAAGGTTAAAGGGCACAGAGCCAGGGTGAATGTTACATCCAAGCCACAACCTCTGATGCCACCATTAAAAAAATGAGGTGTGTCTTCCATGGTGTGTCATTAAATGAGGAAGGGCAAGATGTAATTGTATATATGCTAGGGTGCCACTCCTTTAACACTGAATGACTACAACATGTGTGTGTAGTAAAAATGTTCCATCTCATTTTTCTTATCGACGTATAGTTGAGTTACAATGTTGTGTTACACCTGTCTTTACATGTATATGGCCCAGTGATTCAGCTATACATTTAAATATATATATATATATTCTTTTTCAGATTTGTTTTTCCCTGTAGAACACCACGAAATATTGAGTATAGTTCCTTGTGCTGTTTAGTAAGTCATTGTCAGTCATCATTTTGTATTCAGTTGTGTGTGTATGTTAATCCCAACCTCCCAATTCATCTCTCCCCGACTCCTTTATGTCTGTGGGTCTATTTCTGTTTCGTAAAAAAGTTCATTTGTATCTTTTGTTTTCTAAGATGTCACGTATAAGCAGTATCGGTGATATTTCCTTCCCTGACTTCGCTTACATGGCCGTTTAGATTGCCTTCATTGTCTTGGCTATTATAAATAGTGAACTTGGCTTGGCTGTTATAAACAGTGCACCTATGGACATTAGGGTGCACGTACCTGTTCATATATCCAGTTTTCTCTGGATATATGTCCAAGAGTGGGGTTGCAGGATTGGGGTAGCTTTAGTTTGTAAGGAGCATCCATCCGGTTCTCCATAATGGTTGTACCAGTTTACATTCCCAGCAAGAGTGTAGGAGGGTATGTTGTCTCCACATTATTATTTGTAGACTTTTTGATGCTGGCCATTCTGATCCTTGTGGTTTGGATTTGCCTTTCTCTAATAATTAGCGACGTTGAGCATCCTTTCATGTGCTTGTTGGCCTTATATTATGTCTTTTTTGGAGAAATGTCTGTTTAAGTCTTCTGCCCATTTTTTGATAGGATTGTTTGTAAAAATGTTCTGTATAATTATGCAAGCCTGGAGGAAAGCTTGGAAAGATACACATGAGATTATTAGCATTCATTACCTTGATGGGGACGCTGTGGAACTCAAGGAGAAAAGACAGTATTTTTAAAAGAAAGATGTCTGCAGTAAAATCTTAAATGTGAATGCGTGCATGCTCATGGGCATAAAAAGAAGCAAGAAAGAATGATCAGCAAAGATATTACTAGTGTTTCTCTCAGGAGACTGGAATTTCAGGTGAACAGTAGAAAAAAACATATATATATGTATAATTTCTCTAACACAAGTAGAACTTCTAAAAATTCTTCAGAATAAATTTCACCCTGAGAACTATAGACGGCAGTTCCTCTCTGGAAAGGGGCTGCAGGGCTATCAGGTGGGAGGAAGATGCACTTTCAGTGTTTCCTCTTTGGGTCCCTTCTGCATTTTGTATCATATTCATGTGTTACTAGCTCAGAATAAGAAGAAAACCTGAATTTAGCAGAGCGGCATTATTCATAGTAGCCAGAAGATGGGAACAACCGGAGCATCCTTGGCTCCTGAATGGTCCACAGCCTGTGGTCTGTGTGTGCACAGGGATCATTCAGCCTCTAAAGGGAAGGAAATCTGACAGGTGCTGCAACAAGCAGGAACCTCGAAGACGTTATGCTCCAAAATTACTCCTATCAGGAAGTGAAGGAAGCCAGTCACAAAAATAACAAATAGTGTGTGATTTCACTTCTGTGAAGCAAATTCCCAGAGACACAGAGTGGTGGCCTCACCAGGAGCTGGGGGAGGAGGGGACAGGGAGCTTCTGTGTGCGGAGGAGAGAGGTCAGCGTGGGGTGGTGGGCAGACAGTTGCTGCTGGTGGTGGCACAGCAATGTGAATGGAGCTTCTGCCCCCGAACCACTTAAAAATGGGGAAAATGCAAATTTCAGTGTTTTGGTATTGTACCGCAAAAAAAAAATCCCCAAGAAAACCTAAGTATTAAAAACAAAAACACAGAGAGCGAGAAGCTCTGTATGGAAAATTAAAGGATTAGGTTTTCCTTGATGCCTACTCAAAACAGAGGTTAGTGGGAGTGCCCTGGTGGCCTAGCGGTTAGGAGTCGGTGCTTTCACTGCAAAGCCAGAGTTCGATCCCTGGTGGGGGAATCTAAGATCCTGCAATGCCGTGCAACGCAGCCAAAATACAGAAACAAACAAGAAACCCCCAGAAGTTAGTTGGCATCAAAAAAAAAAAAATCCACTGGCATAGCGTATACAATTTTAAACCCAGTGTACCGCTCTCTCTTCTTTAATGAAAATGGCATAAAAATGAAGTTTGTCTGAATGCCTGTGTTTGTAAGGTGTGTTAGTTTCTGTTGCTCTATTACCACAAATTTGGTGGCTGACAGAGCACAAATCTTACAATTATAGGTTAAAAGTCCCACAGCAGTTTCACTAGGCTAAAACCACGGTGTCAGCAGAGTTCTGTTTCTTTCTGGAGGCTGTGAGGGAGCGTGTGTTTCTTTACCTTTTCCAGCTTCTAGAAGCTACCGCATTGCTTGTTTTGTGGCCTCATTCACCCATCTTCAAAGCCAGTGGCATTGCGTCTTTCTGGTCATACTTGCATTTTTATAGCTCTGTCTGTCTCTGAACTCAGCCAGTAGAGGTTCTCTGATTTTCAGGGCCCCTGGGATCAGGTTGGGCCAAATAATCCAGGTGATTACATAATCCCCCCTCTCAACATCCTTCATCACAGCTTTAGAGTCCCTTCTGCCCTAGAAGGCAACATATTCACTGATTACAGAGATTAGGATGTGTATGTATTGGAAGCCGTTGTTATAAATAGTGAGTGTTTGCACATTTCATGAGTCCCATCACATTGCATCATTCTTAGTGTTGATGACATATCTAATCCTGATTTCGTCTGTAGGTTCAAGAAAGAAGCAGACAAAATTCTCTTCCTCAAAGAGTGAAAGTTAAAGTCGCTCAGTCGTATCTGACTCTGTGATCTCATGGACTATACAGTCCATGGAATTCTCCAGGCCAGAATACTGAAGTGGGTAGCTGTTCCCTTCTCCAGGGGATCTTCCCAACCCAGGGATCAAATCCAGGTCTTCCTCATTGCAGGCAGATTCTTTACCAACTGAGCTACCCGGGAAGCCCAAGAATACTGGAGTGGGTAGCCTATCTCTTCTCCAGGGGATCTTCCTGACCCAGGAATCAAACTGAGGTCTCCTGCATTGCAGGCAGATTCCTTAAAAAGGACCCCCCAAATTGTATAAGCTTTAGGCCACAAAAGTCTGGATCCACCCTGAGTATATAAATAAATAGTATTTCTTCCTTTGCTGGTAAAAACTTAACGAGGAGACTGAAAGCTTCAAAGCTAAACCATTCACAAGACTTTGGCCCTCCACTCTCTAGTTTTCAGGTTAAGACCTTCAACAGTTATTTCTCAGAAAAACAAAAACGGTACAGAATTGCAAGTCTGTTTTTTCTTCTCGTGTATATTAATGACAATGTTCAGTAAATGTCTTAGGCTTGTCATTTAATATATAGGCAAATTCCTTATGATGTGGCAAAAGCATTAGTGATCATTTATCTTGAGGTGGAGATGGAGGATAAGAAAGGAGGACATTACAAAATGTTTGAGTTTAGTAGCTTTGTTAGTGTTTACCCTGTATTTTGGGCTTCCCAGATGGTGCTAGTGGTAAAGAACCAGCCTGCCAAGGCAGGAGATGTGGGAGACGCAGATTTGATCCCTGGATCAGGAAGATCCCCTAGAGGAGGGCATGGCAACCCACTCCAGTGTTCTTGCCTGGAGAATCCCATGGACAGAGGAGCCTGGCGGGCTACAGTCCATAGGGTCACAAGGAATTGGACACGACTGAAATGGCTGAGCATGCACTCACTCTGTATTTTAGTGTTCTGAATAAGCCAATGTACAAAACAATAATAATAAACAATGGATATCAGCACTGATGAGAAATTAGAGGATCACAAAGTATCATAAATTTCCTGTAGTGAAAAAAAATTGTTTAAGCTAATTCTTTACTGAGAATCATGACTTGACTGTAATTTAATGATGTGAGCTCATAATGATTTAGTGACTTTATTAATTGTATCTCCTTTTTCCCTTGTTTTTTCTTTTGTTTATTTCCTAATAGCCAGGAAGTATGACTATCAGCAGCCACAGAACCAAGCTGACAGTGTGCAGCTCTCGCTGGAATAAAATCTCAGAAAATCAGCGGCATAAATGCTTGTTGTTCAAGAGTGCAGTCTCCTCCTGCTACTAAATCATGACCAGCGTTTTTGGGTCTTTTTAAAGTTCTGTCTCCATAAAATCATTTTGTTCGTGACTTTCCCCCCAGTTTTCTGGTGTGTTTGGTTTCGCTTTTTAAAATTTCATCTCCAGATCATTTGTTCCACAAATTGAAAATGCCTCCAAAGGCCTGAACACAAGAGGGTTTGGGAAGGTATGCAGCTACCAGAGGTGGCAGTCTTACCTTGTGAAGACCTTCACTCCTTCAGGATGCGGTCGGGAGCAAAAGCGCAAGAGTCTGGAGCCTAGGCCACTTTTGGACTTTTTCGCAAAATTAAAAAATAAAAATCAAATCATTGAAAGAATTTCCTCTTCGATTGTGTCGTGGGATAAATGTCGTAATGGATAAGGGACTAACTAACCTGTGTTCTTGTGGCTGTTGTTACCTCCGATTGAATTAGCCATCTTTGTTTCTTCAGGAGTCACACAGGAAACTGTCTTTTCTGCACGGGGAAATCCTGATGCACACCCCCTTGCTAGTTGTGGAAGTTTCCTGGGACTGGAGTTCGTTCCCCTTCATTGTGTTCCCACGAGGTGTGTCCTTCCACCAGAAGAGTCTTCTTCCAGCCATGCCAGGGCCGTGCTGCTGAATACTTGGGCACCTCTGACAGGTGCTAGCTACTTGCTTTGGGATCTTATGACTGTAAATGTTTAACTGTCTAGCTTCTTGAGCTTTTTTTTTTTTTTTTTTAACCATAATAAGCTTCCCTGTAGACTCATACCTTGTACCATTTTTCTGCTGAAGAGTTCATGCTGAAAACACTGAAATGTTTTTGCCCAGTTTTTCATATTTATTTAAAGAAAAACTGGTTGGAGGTAATAGCAGTTACATTTAACTGTCCGTATAACTGTTCAAGAATTTGTTTTCAGGACTTCCCTGGTGGTGCCGTGGCTAAGACTTCATGTTGCCAATGCAGGGAGCCTGGGGTTCAATCCCCCGTCAGGCCACTGGATCCCACGTGCCACAGCTAAAGCTCTTGAATGCTGCAGCTAAGACCCAGAGCAGCCAAATAAATATTAAAAAAGAGAATTTGTTTTTGAATCAAATGCAGTTTTAAAAGTTAGAGTTAATATTTTAAATGTTATTGCCTTTTCCTTTACAATTATGAAGTAAAGAATATAAATTTTATTGGGTTTTTTAAGATTTTTTTTTTTTTGAGATGGATCATTTTAAAAGCCTTCATTGGATTTGTTATAATACTATTTCTGTTTTTTGTGTTTTGGCTTTTTGGCCAAGAGACATGTGAGATCTTAGCTCCCTAAACAGGGATCAGACCTGCCCCCCTTGGATTGGAAGGCAAAGTCTTAACCACTGAACCAACAGGGAAGTCCCAAGAATATAAATTTTAAATGAAAAAGTTTAGGCCAAATGAAATAATTTCAAGAAAATTGCACTTACTTTAAAATTTATGTCATTCAAAAATGTGTATATTTTACATGGTGGATTGTTGAGCAAATGGAATAATTCTTTCTTAACCCACAGATGAGTTTGAATTCCCCACCTGTACCCAGAATGAATACGTAGAGTGAAGGATTGTAAACTGGTAATTATAGCCTGGGGCGAGCAGAGCCACGAGGGAGCAGTCTCTTAAACTTTGCTCTTATGTAATCGGGTGGGAGTGGTTCATATGCTGTCACTGATGGAGGCACAAACCTGGACAAATTATGAAAACTGGCTATGTCAGCTGATTCGGACAAACTGTGTACCTAAATAAAGGAAAATCACGACACAATTGATGGTAATGGTTTTTTATTTGTCACTAGCCGTGAAATTAAAAGATGTTTGTTCCTTGGAAGAAAAGCTATGACCAATCTAGACATCATATTAAAAAGCAGAGACATTACCTTGCTGACAAAGGTCTATCTAGTCAAAGCTATGGTTTTTCCAGTAGTCATGTATGGATGTGAGAGTTGGACTGAGAAGAAAGCTGAGTGCCAACGAATTGATGCATTTGAACTGTGGTGTTGGAGAAGACTCTTAAGAGTCCCTTGGACTGCAAGGAGATCCAACCAGTCCATCCTAAAGGAGATCAGTCCTGAATATTCATTGGAAGGACTGATGCTGAAGCTGAAGCTCCAATACTTTGGCCACCTGATGTGAATAACCGACTCATTAGAAAAAAACCCTGATGCTGAGAAAGATTGAGAGCAGAAGGAGACGACAGAGGATGAGATGGTGATGGCATAGCCAACTCGATGGACGTGAGTTTGAGCAAGCTGCTGGAGTTGGTGATGGACAGAGAAGCCTGGCGTGCAGGTCCTGGTGTCGCAAAGGACATGACTGAGTGACTGAGCTGTACTGAAGACAGTATCAGATGGCTTTTTATTTGCATCCACTAGATGGTGAACATTGGACTCTTGGCGAGTGAGAGAGAAAGATTCCTCATTTTTCTGTAAAGCCTGATGAGAGTCACACCCCCTACCAGCAGGATCAACGGCAAGGCCGCTTTGAAGTTTCCTCTCTGCTTCCACAGCTGAGCAGGGAAGGGGGGATGCCCCGCGGCCACACTTCAAAGCCACGCCAGCTGACTGTCCTGCTTCTGCACCCCCACTAACACTGGTGTTCTCCTTTCCCTCGTTTCTCTCTTTCACTGCATGAAAGTTGCGAGGTTAGCGCAATGGGGCAGCTCCCCTGGGTGCACAGCTGGGCCAGCCCACTGCTCCAAGGGCACAGTTGTTTGCTCTCAACCTTACACTGTTTCCGGTGGAGTTCTTGAGGATTCACCGGAAAGTAAGATGCAGAGTTTATGGTAAGATTGCTGTAATGTTGGAAATATATTTAAGTATTCAGTAACAGTAAGAGAGGAAATGGTATTAAAAGTAACTTCAGATATTAAGAATAAATGTGTCTTTGTTAGACACTACTGTATATAAAATAACATGATATCACTTATATGTGAAATCTAAAAAAAGTTTTACAAATGAACTTATTTACAAAACAAAAGACTCATAGATTTTGAAAACAAACAGTTACCAAAGGAGAAACGTCATGGGGAAGGATAAATTAGGAGTTTGGGATTAACATATGGGTGCTGGAGAGCTGGAAATAAAAAGGACATTTTGCTTATATCCAACCTTATGCAAAGTAGCAAGGCTCACAGAAGAGCGACTGAAGCTTAGTCTTAATCTGTTTCCCATGCAATTCCCTAATAAAGTCAGCCAGACAAAACTACAAAGCAAGAAGCATCTCCCACCTGTCTTTTTGCCCCTCCTCAGCCTCTTTCCAGTCTGTATGGGTGAGGTTAAGCCTTGATTAAGGAGTTAAAAGTGAGGATGAGGAGGTAACCCAAGAACTGTGGTGAGCCCTACATGGAAACTTCCAGCAACAGGTTGTCTTTCTCCTACCCTGGACCTCTCACCCACAAATGAACAAGCAGCCTGTAACACTGGAGTCTGCTGACCTTTATTGTATTTACATACAGTAAAAAGCTAAAGCTGTACAGCAGCCACACCCAAGGTAGGAAGATGATTAGTCAAAGGGGAAGCAAGTAAAACTGTCTGGGGTAATCGGGAGCTTCTCTGTCCCCAATGTGATACTGAAACCACTGTGCTATTCATGTCTTTTATTTTTGATGTTTCTTATTCCAAAGTTTCTTCTCTTCCAAATCAAGAAGCAACAGAAGTCTCATTACGAAAGAGTGGCTCCATCCTGGGGATTTTCATGAAAGAAATATTTTGACAGATTTCAGACTAGCTGAAGAAAGCTGAGAAGTTTAACTGCAACCAATGTTGATGTTGTTAAACTCAACTGCAAATCCCTTTGACCTCAGAAATCGGAAAAAAAAAAGTCCCATGTGAAATATTTATGATATAACAAGTAAAGGTATTTTATTTATTTTGGGGGGAGGGATTATGTCTCTGAATAACATTTTATTTTGAGGTTTAAAAAACCAGGCACACTTAAGTTGACTACATGCCAGTATGGGCTTCCCTGGTGGCTCAGACGGTAAAGAATCCGCCTGCAATGCGGGAGACCTGGGTTCAATCCCTGGTTTGGGAAGATCCCCTGGAGGAGAGCATGGCAACCTACTCTAGTATTCTTGCCTGGAGAATCCCCATGGACAGAGGAGCCTGGCGGGCTGCTGTCCATGGGATTGCAAAGAGTCGGACACGACTGAGCAACTAAGCACACAGCATGTGCTGATATAAATCTTATATCTGGAATGCTTTCTAGTAAATAGTAACTAGTCCAGAGTAAATGCTTGGTAGATAGTTGCTGAAATAATTAATTAACTCACATCAATTTATAAAATTGATGTTTATTTTTTATATTTTAAAAATAATTCTGCTTCTGGTAATGGAGGAATAATTGTGTCAGACTCTCTTACAGATAATGAGTTCAGAACAAAACATGAAAACAATTTGAAAGAAGCCATAAACAGAGAAACAAGGAAGAAGATAACCCTTGAAAGAAGGGACAGCAGTGGTTGAGATTTGTGTTTACATGGGTTTTTTTGCCTGAAGGTATTTCTTAGTCCACCAGTTGAGAATAACTAGAACTCAAGCAGTGAAATTGATTTGACTTGATAGAGTTCAGAACTTCTAAACTGAAAAGTGAGGAAGAACATCACAGAAAAAAGTGAATTGCAGGAAAAAGTGAACCCCAGAAGGAGGAACCCCAAAATCTGCATATAAATCCTGCCAAGTCCTTGGCTGATCCCTGAATCTACATGAGAGACCCCAAGCAACCTGGCAGAAATCAAACAGCTGAAGGGACTAAGGGTGGTATTCAGCTGGTGCTTACCATTGGCCAGGTACAATTTGAATCTGGCCAAATTTAATCATCTGCTTGAACAAACCCAACCCTTCTCAGAGGGAATTAACAGAATCTAGCGTCTCTAACACCATGTCATCCAAAATGCCCAACATATGATGAAAAAGTACAGGAATGAGAAGAGCATGAAAATAAGATCCACAGTCAGGAGAAGAAATGGGACAATATGGTCCATAGTCAAGAGAAAAAATAGTCAAAGCAAACTGACTCCAAGATGACCTGGATGTTGAATTAGCAGACAAGAACTTCAAAGTAGCCATGACAAAGATGTTTAAATAAATAAAATACCTTCAAGTAAATGATAATCAAAAGGCTTTATCAGCAGCCAACCTGCTGAACAAGAAATACTAAAGAAAGTTCTTTGGGGAAAAAAAAAGAGAGAGAAGTGCTAGCACCTGGAAACTCAAATCTAAGCAAATTCTAGGGATAATGAATAATCAGTTGGGGAAAGACATTGATAGAGCAAGTAGGGGCTCTTATCAAGAGGGAATGAAGAGTATGTACAACACTTTGTACTGTTTTCATTTTTATATAAGCTTGGAATTACTTTGTTATAGAAAAACATTTGTAAATCAACTTCTTGGTCAACCAGATTCTATTTTTTTGTACCATATCAATCTTCACTGAAGTTGAAGCTCAAATACTTTGGCCACCTGATGTGAAGAACGGACTCGTTGGAAAAGACCCTGATGCTGGGAAAGATTGAAGGCAAGAGGAGAAGGGGATGACAGAGGATGAGATGGTTGGATGGCATCACTGACTCGATGGACATGAGCTTGAGCAAGCTCCGGGAGTTGGTGATGGACAGGGAGGCCTGGCGTGCTGCAGTCCATGAGGTTGCAAAGAGTCAGACATGACTGAGCGACTGAACTGAGTCACTGGCAAACTGAAAAGCAGGTGTCTGGACATTATGTTTATTTCTTCTCTACTTCTCCCCACAGTATCCAAAATCCTTCTGCTTTCTATCAAAATCTATTCCAAGAAAGAATCTGAAATACACTTCCACAAAAGTATAAATTACTGATAACAGTCAAAGTGTTACTTCTTATGGGGTGTTTGTTCTGCATTTTAACAGAAAGCCTCCAGTTGGAAAGCAGTGAAGTTTTCAAACATTTCAGAGAGGTAATTCTTAGGGATAAAACTATGTTTATGGCCTCTGAAATCATATTATGAAAGCAGTTAACTAAATACCTTTTTATTTGGCTCCTGCGTCCAATTCTGCCCTCCTTCATCATCGTCATAGGCTTTCCTGATAGCTCCATTGGTAAAGAATCCACCTGCAATGCACGAGACCCCAGTTTGATTCCTGGGTCGGGAAGATCCCCTGGAGAAGGGAGAGGCTACCCACTCCAGTATTCTTGGGCTTCCCTGGTGGCTCAGCTGGTAAAGAATCCACCTGCAATGCAGGAGACCTGGTTTCAATCCCTGGGTTGAGAAGATCCCCTGGAGAAGGGAGAGGCTACCCGCTCCAGTATTCTGGCCTGGAGAATTCCATGGACTATAGAGTCCGTGGGGTCACAAATAGTCGGACATGACTGAGCAACGTTCACTTTCACCATCTTAGTTCCCACACAAACAATCAGAATGTCACCTCTTCCTCCACCAAAATGATAAGATGCATTAGAACTCCTAAATAAAGAGAGTGATTCTACAGTTTCATTTCAAAATAGGGCATCTCAGTGAGATAGGAATAGAGATGTGCTTTTAGTTACCATTTTACAAATGAAGAAAAGTGAACAGTGGGATTGCCTTTTCCAGTCCTGAATGCGTGCAAATGTGCTCAGTTGTGTCCAACTCTTGCTATCCCATGGACTGTAGCCTGCCAGGCTCCTCTGTCCAGGGGATTTTCCAAGCAAGAATACTGGAGTGGGTAGCCATGCCCTTCTCCAGGGGATCTTCCAACCCAGGGATCAAACCCGCGTCTCTTTCATCTCCTGCTTAGCAGGCAGGTTCTTTAGCACTAGCACCTCCTGGGAAGCCCATATACATACATACATATGTGTGTATATATATATATGTATATGTGTATATATATATGCATATATATATACACAATTATTCTTCAAAAAATTAGTAATTAAATTTTAGTTCATCATACCGATAAATATGGTGGCTTAGAAAATTAAAAAAAAAGCAAAAATCCCCAAATGTTAGCTTTAGTGTGTGTGTGGTTACACCAAATTCATATTTGTTAGGTAGGCAAAAGAGGGAAAAAGAGTCCAAAACGGCAGTGGCTACGAGACAAGGAAGGGAAAAGCCCGCGAAAATGAAACAAAAGAAGGTCCGAGGACCGGAGTGAGGACCTCAGGTGAAACAAACAACACTCCTGGCTGGCCCACTTTACATAGGACAGGCCCAGGGAGAGATAAACATATAAATAGAGGAGCCAGAGCCAGCTCTGTCTCTCTCCCGCGCGCTGGGGCGCTCTTCTCGTGTCTTTAGATCGACGTGCCCTCACGCCTCAAAGATGGATTTTCCTGCTATCTTCTAAATAAGAGCTGTGACACTGAACTGTAACACTGATTTGTCTAAGAGCTATAACACGGTCCATTTGAGACCTGAGAGCTATAACACGGTCTATCCAAGATCTGAGAGCTGTGACTCGCCAAGGGGGCTTTAATGTCGCTTGTTGACCTGGGCAGAGACAAAACAGGTTTGACAATTGACAGTACATGAAATAATCATAAGCGTCATCAATATAACATAGCAAGGACTAGTAGGGGCATTAGTCAATTTTAAATTCGCATCGCCAGGATGGCTCAAGTCTCTCCTTGTTCAGGGATCAGAAGATCTATAAAAAATCAAAAGACATACACGCGCGTGACAATATTTTCACTGGTTTGAGATTTCTTAAGTTCACTGTAGGGCTTCCCTAGTGGCTCAGTGGTAAAAAATCCACCTGCAGTGCAGGAGACTTGAGTTCAGTCCCTGAGTCGGGAAGATCCCCTGGAGAGGAAAATAACAACACACTCCAGTATTCCTGCCTGGGAAATCTCATGGACAGAGGAGCCTGGCGAGCTACAGTCCATGGAGTCACAGAGTCAGATATGACTAAATAATAACAACAAACTCGTTTATACCTAATAATAAAGGCCAGCAAATGCAAAGCTCTTTGAATTCCGAAGAGAAGGAAGCTGGCCTGAAGCTGCCAGGGGTTGCCAGGAAACCACAGATTCACCAGCTGGTTTCAGACAGTCTTGGGTGGACCAATTCCATCTTTTTCTTGAAAGAGCAGTCACGGTGCAGGTGATTGCTTTTACAAATTAATTTCTCTGTGGTTACATTCAGATTTAGCAGATCACAACAGCATCACAATTTGAATTCACTTGTCACCATCTTCTACAGTTTATAATTCTTAAGCAAAATATAGTAAATCTAGAGTTTATCATACTAACTGAAATAAGTCAGAGAGCAAAAGACAAATACATGATGTCATTTATTATGTGAAATCTTTAAAAAAATGATATAAATGAACTTTATTTACAAAATGAACTTTTATTTACAAAACAAAAGCAAACTCACAAACTGAGAAAACAAACTTATGGTTAGATTACCAAAGGGAAAGTTTAGGGGAGAGGGATATATTGGAGTTTGGTATTAACATATATATACTATTATATGTAAAAGTGGGTCATCAAAAAGGACCTGCTGTTTAGCACAGGGAAATCTGTGTGGGAAAACCTATATGGGAAAAGAATCTGAAAAAGAATGGATTAATGTATATGTATGCCTGAATCATTTTGCTCTACACCTGAAATGAACACAACACTGTAAATCAACTCTACTCCCATATAAAATAAAAATTTTAAATATCTAGTGACATTACTGTCATACATCAGCAAAACCTCACTCAATACAGCACTATTGATTGGAAATATCGACTTGAAAAATGCACAACGTGAAAGTTTCACGTCGCTTTTATTTGGGGTAAAATGAGGACTGTAGCCCAGGAGACAGCACCGCACCCAGCTCTGAGAAACTGCTCCAAGGAGGCAGTGGGGAAGGTCAGTATGTGATTTTGGGGAAGGGAGAGTACATGCAATCAAGCACATATTTTTCCAGAAGGTTTCTGCTCATCACAAGGAGCAGTCATCACCATAAAGGGTTTTAGTGCTTTTTTGGATATGAGGTGATACAAGAGTTGGGCTCATAAAATCAGCTCCTGAAAATATCCCACTGAAGACCTGCCCTACCAGTTTTCCTAAAGTACGGAGTGCCTCATCCCTGCTCTCCACCCTGAACTCCTTTCAGGGGGTGTCAAAGGGCAGCAGTTGCAGCTCGTGATCTATTCCTTGTAGAGGTGGGTGGCAAGGGCCCGTGACAATCGCCAGTTTGTCGTTGACAGAAACCAATCGAACTGTGTCAACAGTCCGGACCGTGGGAGGGGACGCTGGCCTGGCTGATTGCAGACAAACTTCAGGCAGCTGTGTCGAGCTGTCAAGGCTTTACCGGCAAATCTTTTCGAGAAAAGAATTCCTCCTTTTCTTCCTCGAGACTTTTGACCATCAGCATTAATTTTCTTTTTCACGTTCGAGTCCTGCGATATTTTCTGCAGAAAATTGGGGACTGAGTTTTAAAAACCTCAGTTCCAAGGAGAGATTTTCATTCATCTACCAATGATAAATAAATCAAAGTAGCTGGAGAAGTGGTTACTTACTCAAAATTGGCTTATCTGGTTGCACGCTAGCTTTACTTAATGTTCTGGATATTTTTGGCTACTTCTAATGTGTCTTCTTAGCCCTAGGCCTGTTGCCATGGTGAAATAGAATTAATAACAATGTTTAGTTATGCTAACTTAATACTTGTAAAATATATGCTTTGTTTATTAAAAAAAAGACCTTGGCAAGTCAAGTATGCTTCAAAAGAGTTGTAAAATTTTTGGAAACACTGGTCCTTAATTATAGCTGTGGAGAAATTTGAACTGAACGTATTAACCAGACACTTAGTGTTCTGTTACTGATAGCTCTGACTGAAGATGACGTTTGCTTTCTCAAGCTGTTTGAGAGTAAATTTTTAAATTAGCTTGAAACAATTCTGAATAGAGGGAAGTCACGTCATGGTCCAAACAACCCATTTCCTTTTGAACTCTATTATAACTTCTGATTTTGGGCCAATCAGAAGGATCTAATTCATCTTTTTCTTAAGAAGTTAAAATATAATTTGAATTTGACTTAGTTTATATCAAGTCACGTTTAATGCAATCAAAGAAAAGTCTTGACTGCTATATGTTTTGGGGCAATCTGGAAAGCATCAACCGAGAGAGAAAACGAACTAGGTAATGGTTTAGTTAACAGAACACAGAATTTGAAACCCAAGCTTCAGCCTGTTTCAATCTGTGCAGTTTCTATTTGAATATGAGTGTAGCTTACTAATCTCACCAGGTCTCAATTTGTTCGTCTGTTAAATGGAAATAAGGCTGCCTTTACCCTAGGGATGTTCACATCCTAAATGACATACCACCTGAGCCCCTTGGAAGGCAATGAAATAATCCTTGGTGATGCCGTTCAATATTCTTTTACTGTGTAACCGATTTCTATATTTAAGAGCTTGGAAGAGAAAATCAGACATGCATGGAGTTCTTAATGCCTCCAGGCCACAAAAGCATGTATTCTTCAGCTTTCTCTTCAGTCCCAGGAAAGGCAGCCAGCTCAGGAAAACTTATAATGTACAGGAATCAAGTCATCCAACAAAACTGCCATGTGTGAACGCATGGCTAGATGTCTCACGTCTAAAACCCTTCAGGGGACTTCCTTGGCAGTCCAGTGGTTAAGACTTTGCTTTTCAGTGCAGAGGTTGTCGATTTGATCTCTAGTTGGGAACTAAGATCCCACATATCTTGCGGCCAAAAAAATCAAAACATAAAGCAGAAGCAATTATTATAACAAATTCCATAAAGACTTTAAACAAATGGTCTGCATCAAAAAAGTCTTTTAAAAGAAACGAAAACCTTCAGTCTTCTGTGTCATCCTTCAAGTAATAATAATATCTCCATTTTTTTCCAGATAGAAATATGGGCCCGTAGAAATTAGAGAAAGTCTCAATGCTAAAAACCAGAATTATATTATCTCTTGAGAGCATTGCCATTCTGTGCTTCAGTGATCCTCATGGTAGAAATGGAATGGTCTGGAGGTTCAAGCATTGTTTCCAGTGGAAAACAGCACAGATATTATTGCTGGGGAGTAAATTAGCATGCCTGATTTATCAGCCTTATTCATGTCTCTTGGACATCAGAGAAAAGTCAAGCAAATAGCAGCAAAATTTCCTTACAGTATTTTTAGAGTAGCATTCCCAAATACTAAAATATAGAGGATTCTTTCTTTTCTTTGTGTTCATTCAATTACCCCATAGCTTATAAATCACACGACTGTTTTGTACACTTTGTACCGGACAAGTCTGGGCACGCAAAGCCTGTAGCCAGTTCACAAAAGCCACTTAACATATTTGTTTGTCATTTAAGTTATGACTTTGAAAACAAAAGAAGACAGGGCCTTTCACAGTGACAGACAGGCTTACATAAATTGCTGCACAAACTAAATTCAAAATAACTCCAGTTCACACGGAAAACGTTATTCCTTCATTGCCACTCTGTCATAACACTCTTTGATAATTTAAAAAATATCCGCCCTAACCAATAAGTATGATGCAAAGGTTTCCATACCTCTTCTCCTGTGCATCCTTTTGGTAAGGCAAAGAAACTGCAGGCGCCAGGGCTTTCCATTAATATTAAGGATGGGCTGAATTCTTCCTTTTGCTTCAAAGCCTTTATTTTGTTGCTGTTCAGTCACCAAGTCATGTCTGACTCTTTGCAAACCCACGGACTGCAGCGCTCCAGGCTTCCCTGTCCCTCACCATCTGCCGGGGTTTGGCCAAGTTCATGTCCATTGAATTGGTGATGCCATCCAACCATCTCATCTTCTGTCACCCTCTTCTCCTTCTGCCTTCAATCTTTCCCAGCATCAGGGTTTTTTTTTTTTTTTTCCCAGTGAGTCTGTTGTTCACACCAGGTGGCCAAAGTATTGGAGCTTCAGCTTCAGCATCAGTCCTTCCAATGAGTATTCAGGGTTGATTTCCTTCAAGATTAACTGGTTGGATCTCCTTGCAGTCCAAGGGACTCTCAAGAGTCTTCTCTAGCACCACAGTTCAAAAGCATCAATTCTTTGGCGCTCTGCCTTCTTTATGGTCCAGCTTTTGCATCCGTACATGACTACTGAAAAGACCATAGCCTTGACTAGACGGATCTTTGTCAGCAAAGTGATATCTTTGCTTTTTAACACACTGCCTTGGTTTGCCATAGCTTTCCTGCCAGGAAGCAATCGTCTTCTAATTTCTTGAAATGTAGATCTGGAAAAGAGCCAAGAGGCGCAGGGTTAGGAGCGCATGCAGCCTGTGGGGTTTGTTCATCTGCTTCTTTCTATCATATCCGTCTGCTACAGTTTCAGTTCAGTTACTCAAGAATATTACAGTGTTTTGAAAAGAAGACTCCTGCAGCACAGGTACCATCAGTGACCGAGTGAACACGAGGTCAGTAGGTGTGTATGGTAGGCAGGCATCCCAGGGGCTGGTGGTGTGAGCTCTGGTCTCAGAAAGACCTGTTTTCCATCTCAGCTCTTTTTCTTACCTATAGCGCTCTGTACCTTCATCTCTAAAATAGAGATAATAACTCCCACCTCAAAGAACTGATTTCAGGGTTAAATGCAATTCCCAGTAGGTGTCTGACAAGATATATTCCATAGGAATTGTTGTATACTCACTTTGAGCCAGCCTATATATTTTGTGCAAAAACAAAGCATTGCTAGAATGCCAGGATGAATCAAGGAAAAAGACTGTTCTCGGGAGGGAAATGGTTGTGTGATATAATTTTAAAAATAATGAAGTTTCTTAATTTCTATAACATACAGCAACAGAACACTCTTAGATCGTGGTAAACCTGTTTAACAACAAATAAGAACGATTTAGAATTATCATAGCAGGAGATCCTGGAAAGGGATGTTGGAGATCCTTGATTTCAATTCTAGTTTTATCCCTTGAGCAAATGTCTTTAGCTTTGATCTTTGGCTTCCTTGTTTGTTAAATAAACTCCTGGAAGGGGTGTAGTGAGGATAAGATTTTAAAACCAAATATGTCTGTCCATCTGTCTAGGATGATATATTAAAGATATATACATGTCCATCTACCTAGAGAGACAGCACACAATAAACTATAGAGAGTAGTGATTAATATGTTGATAATTTTTTTACTGCAAGTATGATTTTTAAATTATTTTATGTGCTAAAATCTGATCTATGTAAATACATTTTGCAAAATTATTTGCATAATTGCCTACAAATCCTTTGGTCATCTGTATAATTAAAGCTTAACGTGAGGGGAGTTGTGATTGTGATGGCCACGTGGGGTGGAGGGCGAGTTCTATTTCCTGACCTGAGTTGTAATAACAAGGGCGTGTCTGCCGTATCATTACTAATTAAGCTGTATATTTGTTTTGTGTGGGTTTGGGGGTCTGCATTGTATTATACAATAAAATTTCTTTAAATAAAAATACAATAGCCAAGACATGGTAGCAGCCTAAGGGTCCATCAACAGAAGAATAGGTAAAGACTCGGCAGAGAGATACAGACACGCATTCAATGAAATCGTACTCAGCCATAGAAAGAATGAGCTAAGGCCACTTGCAGCAACATAGGTGGGCATAAAGATCATTACGCTAAGTGAAGCAAGTCAGACAGAGAAAGACAAATAGCATATGGCATTGTTTATTTGTGGAATCGTGCCTGGAAAATCCCATGGACGGAGGAGCCTGGTGGGCTTCAGTCCATGGGGTCACTGAGGGTCAGACACGACTGAGCAACTTCACTTTCACTTTTCACTGTCATGCATTGGAGAAGGAAATGGCAACCCACTCCAGTGTTCTTGCCTGGAGAATCCCAGGGTCGGGGGAGCCTTGTGGGCTGCCGCCTATGGGGTCGCACAGAGTCGGGCATGACTGAAGCGACTTAGCAGCAGCAGCAAAAAGATGACAGAAATAAATATATTTACAAAACAGAAACATTTTCACAGGCATAGAAAACAATCTTCTGTTACCAAAGGGGAGAGAGGGAGAGCTAAATTAGGCATTTGAGATTAACAGATACACAGCTGTACACAAAATGGACAAAAGGACATGCTATGTATGACCGGGAACTATAGTCAATATCTTGTAACAGCCTATAATGGAAAAGAATATGAAAAAGAATATCCATATATATGCATTGCTGTTTAGTTGCTCAGTTGTGTCCGACTCTTTTGTGACCCCATGGACTGTAGCCCACCAGGCTCCTCTGTCCATGGGATTCTCGAGTTAAGAGCACTGGAGCGGCTTGCCATTTCCTACTCCAGAGGATCTTCCTGACCCAGGGATCAAACTTGTATCCTTTGTCTCCCGCTTTGGCAGGGGGATTCTTTACCACTGAGCCACTATACATATATATGCATGTGTATATGTATATAAATTACTTTGCTGAACCTGAACACAACACAACCCTGAAACGAACATAACATTGTAAATCAATATAGTGCAACTAAAAAAAATTTTTTTAAGGAATTTCCTGGCTGTCCAGTGGTTAGGACTCCATGCTCTTACTGCTGAGGCCCCAGATTCAATCCCTGATTGGGGAACTAGGATCCCGCAAACTGCACCAGGCAAAGAAAAAATTTTCTAATACTCAATTCAGGTACTATATGATCTATGACAAAGGTAAAATCTTAGAACTGGTTTAGCTTTTATTTATGTCCTGAAAACGTAAAATAAATGAGGGATATTGATTCCTGCCGTTCTATCCAGTCCTTCCACCAATACCCCAAATTGCTATCTGATTTTTCCTCTTTCATGTGGAAAACTTTGGATGCCAAGAATTGTGAATACAAAGTGAATTCGTGTCATCCTAGACAGTAACGGAGTTTACATAATCAATGTTGTCTCTTTGTGACCCCGTGGACTGTAGCCTGCCAGGCTCCTCAGTCCATGGAATTCCTTAGGCAAGAATACTAGAGTGTGTAACCATCCCCTTCTACAGGGGATCTTCCCCACCCAGGGATCGAGCCTAGGTCTCCTGCATTGCAGGCAGATTCTTTACCATCTGAGCCACCAGGGAGGCCCTCTGATGTTGTTAATTCAGAAAGATTAATCAAGTTGTAATGAGGCCTGTGACTTTAGTTGCAGTAAGCATGGTGGTGCCCAACTGAAGAATAAAGAGAGAAGCCAGTTAAAAAGAGATCTGTTGATGACTAAGTTAAAGGTGAGTTGACTTTTGTATGTCTTATGCTTAGTCCCTTCAGTCGTGTCCGACTCTCTGTGACCCCATGGACCACGGCCCACCAGGCTCCTCCATCCACGGGATTCTCCATGTCTAGTAAAAGAATAAAATGTTGCCTTAGCCGTAATACTGCCTAAGTTACTATGACCTCTAATGAAAACGTGAAAGTTGCAATTGTTCTGTTACTGAGTAGAAAACAGGTAACTAGGTATCTCTGGGACATTTACTGGCGAGGTCTCCAATTAAAGGAATAGGGAGATATCTTATGATCAAAGCTTCATGAGGCATCAGAAGCGGAAAATCCGGTGAGAACCAAGGAAAACCTGATCTCCCTCCCCTGGCCCCCTGCACTCTAGCTGTCTCCTGTGCAGACCACCTCCCTCTCCTTAATGAGCAGCTCACATGCCCCCTGAAGGGCTGCGCTACTTCAAGGTCTCGTGGGACCATCCTCTGATGCTCCAATTCTAAATAACTGTGGGCAAAATAGCCCACAGGAGCGGAAGGTCCTCTGCTAAGGAGTTGTAGAGCTGAGAGGAAATGATTTCCTTTAATTCCACACAGATAACATCTATTTCTGTTTTATTGACTATGCCAAAGCCTTTGACTGTGTGGAGCACAATAAACTGTGGAAAATTCTGAAAGAGATGGGAATACCAGACCACCTAACCTGCCCCTTGAGAAATCTGTATGCAGGTCAGGAAGCAACAGTTAGAACTGGGCATGGAACAACAGACTGGTTCCAAATAGGAAAAGGAGGACGTCGAGGCTGTATATTGTCACCCTGCTTATTTAACTTTTATGCAGAGTACTTCATGAGAAATGTTGGGCTGGAGGAAGCACAAGCTGGAATCAAGATTGCCAGGAGAAATATCAATAACCTCAGATATGCAGATGACACCACCCTTATGGCAGAAAGTGAAGAGGAACTAAAAAGCCTCTTGATGAAAGTGAAAGAAGAGAGTGAAAAAGTTGGCTTAAAGCTCAACATTCAGAAAATGAAGATCATGGCATCTGGTCCCATCACTTCATGGGAAATAGATGGGGAAACAGTGGAAACAGTGTCAGACTTTATTTTTTTTGAGCTCCAAAATCACTGCAGATGGTGATTGCAGCCATGAAATTAAAAGACACTTACTCCTTGGAAGGAAAGTTATGACCAACCTAGATAGCATATTCAAAAGCAGAGATATTACTTTGCAAACAAAGGTCCATTTAGTCAAGGCTATGGTTTTTCCAGTGGTCATGTATGGATGTGAGAGTTAGGCTCTAAAGAAAGCTGAGCACCGAAGAATTGATGCTTTTGAACTGTGGTGTTGGAGAAGACTCTTGAGAGTCCCTTGGACTGCAAGGAGATCCAACCAGTCCATCCTAAAGGAGATCAGTCCTGGGTGTTCATTGGAAAGACTGATGCTAAAGCTGAAACTCCAGTACTTTGGCCACCTCATGGGAAGAGTTGACTCATTGGAAAAGACTCTGATGCTGGGAGGGATTGGGGGCAGGAAAAGAAGGGGATGACAGAGGATGAGATGGTTGGATGCCATCACCAACTTGATGGACATGACTTTGAGTAAACTCCGGGAGTTGGTGATGGACAGGGAGGCCTGGTGTACTGATTCATGGGGTCGCAAAGAGTCGGACATGACTGAGCGACCGAACTGAATTGAACTGAACTGAACCGAACTGAACCACACGACCACTAACACAGGTCTTCTGTTCATTCCACCAACACGGAACTATCATGAGTCAGAATGCCCTGGGGATTCAGAGATAAATAAAGCTCAGTCCTTATGCTTGAGGAGGTCAGACTTCAGACAGCAAAACAGACCATCGAAAGACATTCTTAAAAGAGGATAAAACAAAGGAATTATAAAGTCTTTCAAGATCTTAGAGGAGGTGATGACTAATTTCACATAGGAGACTGTGGTAGAATAATCGTGAAGAATGAGTATTAAAACTCTCAAACACACTCCAGCAAAAGATACGGGAATTAACGTTCAACACAACTGGGAATATCTCTTCAATGAAGGACAATGTGGATTAAATCTTGATGGATCCAAGAGGCAAGATTTGAGGTATCTTAAACTGACAACAAGGATCTAAGGCAAATCAGGGAGAAAATGAGGGGTGCTCCCAGTGAAGATGATAAAGCTTCTGAGCAAGCAATGATCAGACGAGAAAACCAAAAGCATCAGGCCTCACTAGCCTACACACAGTTTAGAACCAGTTGGACCAGCAAGATCAGTAAGCTGGGTAGTGCCAAGTGGGGCAGGGCTATGGGGCTGTGGGCTCTGGTGCGGGCATCCATCCTTGAGAGAACTCAGCGGGGCTTATCAAGTCTGATTAATTCTCTGCACTCAGAGCTGGGGGAGGGGCCAAAGTGAAGAGATCAGCTCGGAAGGCATCCTGTGTTTGACTTTGATTCTTCTTTTATCTGGCTGTGCCTTCCCTGCAGGGCACGGCCTTTCTCTAGTTGCGGTGAGTGGGGGCTAGCCTCCTTGCAGTGCACGAGCTGTTCATCACACCAAGTGGCTTCCCTCGTTGCTGATCACAGGCTCTAGGGCGGGCGGGCTTGCGTAGTTGTGGCCAGTGGGTCCTAGAGCACAAGCTCCGTAGTTGCACCTCTGGGCCCTACAGCACAGGCCCAGCAGTTGTGGCACACGGGCTTAGCTGCTCCTCGGCATGTGGGATCATCCCGGACCGGGGATCGAACCCGTGTCTCCTGCATGGGCAGGTGGATTCTTATTCACTGTACCACCAGAGGAGTCCACGGCTTTGATTCTGAAGACAACGGAGAACCAAGCGAAGAATAGAGGCAGGCCAGCGGCATGGCCAGAACAAAACTGATGGCGTGTGGGGTTAAAATCAGAATTGGGGAGTGCCTGCTTCAGCAGCACATATACTGAAATTGGAACAGGATAGAGATTAGCATGGCTCCGGGGCAAGGATGACACGCAAATTCGTAAAGCGTTCTCTGTGTTTGATGAAAGTTAGTCACTTATTTGTGTCTGACTCTTTGGGACGCCATGGACTGTTAGCCCAGCAGGCTCCTCTGTCCATGGAATCCTCCAGGCAAGAATTCTGGAGTGGGTTGCATTTTACATACAGCTGACTCCCTGCTGTATAGTAGAAACTAACACAACGCTTAAGCAACAACACTCCGATAAAATTTTTAAAAAAGAACTCCAGCTCCAGCCACAGCTGTTAAAAAAATAAATATAAAGGGCTCCCCTGGTGGTTCAGTGGTAAAGAATCAGCCTGCCAGGGCAAGGGGCACGGGTTTGC
The DNA here is from genome assembly GCF_001704415.2 of Capra hircus. Classification (NCBI taxonomy): domain Eukaryota; kingdom Metazoa; phylum Chordata; class Mammalia; order Artiodactyla; family Bovidae; genus Capra; species Capra hircus. Next base: position 8,219,720 of record NC_030834.1, on the reverse strand, counting down.
TCCCTGGGCCGGGAATATCCCACGTGCCACCGAGCATCTAAGCCTGTGCTCCCCCACTATGAGGGCCTGTGCGCCCCCACTATGAGGGCCTGTGCTCTAGAGCGGGGAGCCACAGCTACTGAGCCCAGGTGCCCCAATTTCTGAAGCCATGCACCCTAGAGCTTTGGGTCCACAAGAGAAACCACTGCATTGAGAAGCTCGTGGACCACAGCTAGAGAGTAGCCCCTGCTCGCTGCAACTAGAGAAAAGCCTGAAGAGCAATGAAGACCCAGAATAGTGCCCCCCCGGCCCCAAAAAGAATATATGTGTGTGTGTGTGTGTGTGTGTGCGTGGCTTCCCTTGTGGCTCAGCTGGTGAAAAATCTGCCTGTAATGAGGAAGACCTGGGTTGGGAAGATCCCCTAGAGACGGTAAAGGCTACCCACACCCAAAATAAATTTTAAAAATATATATCAGTTCAGTTCAGTCGCTCAGTTGTGTCTGACTCTTTGCGACCCCATGAATCACAGCACACCAGGCCTCCCTGTCCATCACCATCTCCCGGAGTTCACTCAGACTCACGTCCATCGAGTCCGTGATGCCATCCAGCCATCTCATCCTCTGTCGTCCCCTTCTCCTCCTGCCCCCAATCCCTCCCAGCATCAGAGTCTTTTCCAATGAGTCAACTCTTCCCATGAGGTGGCCAGAGTACTGGAGCTTCAGCTTCAGCATCATTCCTTCCAAAGAAATCCCAGGGCTGATCTCCTTCAGAATGGACTGGTTGGATCTCCTTGTAGTCCAAGGGACTCTCAAGAGTCTTCTCCAACACCACAGTTCAAAAGCATCAATTCTTCGGCACTCAGCCTTCTTCACAGTCCAAGTCTCACATCCATACAAGAAAAACCATAGCCTTGACTAGACGGACCTTAGTCGGCAAAGTAATGTCTCTGCTTTTGAATATACTATCTAGGTTCAGTCATAACTTTCCTTCCAAGGAGTAAGCGTCTTTTAATTTCATGGCTGCAGTCACCATCTGCAGTGATTTTGGAGCCCCCAAAAATAAAGTCTGACACTGTTTCCCCATCTATTTCCCATGAAGTGATGGGACCAGATGCCATGATCTTCGTTTTCTAAATGTTGAGCTTTAAGCCAACTTTTTCACTCTCTTCTTTCACTTTCATCAAGAGGCTTTTTAGTTCCTCTTCACTTTCTGCCATTAGGGTGGTGTCATCTGCATATCTGAGGTTACTGATATTTCTCCTGGCAATCTTGATTCCAGCTTGTGTTTCTTCCAGTCCAGCGTTTCTCATGATGTACTCTGCATAGAAGTTAAATAAGCAGGGTGACAATATACTGCCTTGACATACTCCTTTTCCTATTTGGAACCAGTCTGTTGTTTCATGTCCAGTTCTAACTGTTGCTTCCTGACCTGCATACAGATTTCTCAAGGGGCAGGTCAGGTGGTCTGGTATTCCCATCTCTTTCAGAATTTTCCACAGTTTATTGTGATCTACACAGTCAAAGGCTTTGGCATAGTCAATAAAGCAGAAATAGATGTTTTTCTGGAACTCTCTTGCTTTTTCCATGATCCAGCAGATGTTGGCAATTTGATCTCTGGTTCCTCTGCCTTTTCTAAAACCAGCTTGAACATCAGGGAGTTCACGGTTCACGTATTGCTGAGGCCTGGCTTGGAGAATTTTGAGCATTACTTTACCAGCATGTGAGATGAGTGCAATTGTGCAGTAGTTTGAGCATTCTTTGGCATTGCCTTTCTTTGGAATTGGAATGAAAACTGACCTTTTCCAGTCCTGTGGCCACTGCTGAGTTTTCCAAATTTGCTGGCATATTAAGTGTAGCACTTTCGCAGCATCATCTTTCAGGATTTGAAACAGCTCAACTGGAAATCCATCATCTCCACTAGCTTTGTTCGTAGTGATGCTGCTTTCTAAGGCCCACTTGACTTCACATTCCAAGATGTCTGGCTCTAGATGAGTGATCACATCATCATGATTATCTGGGTCGTGAAGATCTTTTTTGTACAGTTCTTCCGTGTATAATATTAAAAAATGAGCAGAGGGGGAAATGGCAGCTTAGACAATGAGTCAGTCTACATTAGAAACTAATACAATATTATAAAGCAACTATACTCCAGTAAAAATTTAGAATAAAATAAAATTTCAGGAGCTCTGGCTATAAATTTGACACTCCTGCAGTGTCAAAGGAAAAATGAGTTAGGGGCATGGGTCCAGAAAATGACATCCAGTGAACAAAACGGACTGCAAGAGAGCACGCAGACCCAAGCTGCCACGACGTAAGAACCCAGAAGCACGCTGCCTAGAGATCGGGAGCGAATCTGGAATCGAGTCTGTTGTATTGGACATTCAGAGGTTTCTCTCTCCCACGCAGCAGCTTGTTTATGATGTTTTTATTGTACAAAATATTGTTTCGAATTCTGTAGCCTAAGTTGAAAGCGTTACTTAAGGGGAAGAAAATACTACACAGAGAGGTAAGAACAGAGTCATTATCCTCTGATCCTGTCTGGAAGGTGAGGTGGTTTCAGACAGTTACTTTTTATATGACTGTTGTGAAAATATAGAGCCTAGTTATGTATCAATTACTCTTTAACTACTCTGAAATTATGGGATTATGGGTGATTTTTTAAAAAAAAGTTTCATATTTTTATGTTTTCAACAATGAGGTCATACCCCCTTCATCTACCATTTTCCAGACTGAACTCTGATTTTAATATAGATGCGTGTGGGATTTAGTTTACATAGAAGTGCAGTGGAATCATAACCCTGAAGCTGAAGGTAGTTCCTCTTGGGGAATGAGCTGAGCAGTCCAGCTGGTCCCTGGGCTCACTGTGGCCTCAGCTGTGGGCAAAGCAACCTAGGCCCCAGGGCGCGTGGGGAAGTCAAGCCTGGCAACCAGGAGGTTCCTGCAGCCATGAGACCCGCTGAGTCCATGCCGTTCACCAGTCCAACCAGTAGACAGTCAGGAGAGGCTGGTTAGCTTCTCTTGTGTGTGTGGGCAGTGAGTTAATTGCCTCTGCTCTTAGAAACTGCTCCTTTTGGCGTCTGCAGCCTGAATATGAATTAGCACCCTTTCTTCTCCTGTGCATCTACCCATCTCAGGGCGACGCCAATGCCAAGGGTACACAAAGTCCTTTTTCTTCTTTGCCTCTGTTTCCTGACTTTGCTCTCTCCTTCTGCCTCTCTCTCTGCTTTTGCTCAGCCCCGGTCTGCTGTCTTTTGTTTTTGTACCCGGTGTCTAGGCTTGCTGGCTGATTTCCTCTTTAATCCATGAGAAGGCTGCATTGACACCATCTAGACAAATGGGCCCTCGGGTAGAAGGTCTGGGTGGTCTTCTCCAATGGGACTGTGCAAAAAGCAGTCTGGAGGGTTTAAGCCACTTTGACAGTGATATATTCCAGGACCAAAGAGCCATGTAAACATAGTTACCTGCTGGAAAGTTTTTTTAAAAAGTAAGTACTTAGGATGCCAGCAAGCTCTTTATTCTTTTGAAAATATCACCCAACACTGGTATTGAAAATATCATTTCAGTTTTCAATACCGTTCAATGCCAAAATGGTATTGAAAAGAGAATATTCAATTTTATTGAAACTCACCCTACTAGCAATGGTATTCAGCTGCACCAGGGATTATGACATGTCAGGCCCAATTTCCTCACTGGTTTTAACATAAGCACCTTTAAAGAACTGCTTCGTACTTTTTGGCCATGATGATATGATTTACTATATTAAAATAGTAAACGAATAATGAATAATTGACATTATTTATCCATTAGTATCTCCTTAGTGCAATAGGTGAGCTCCCAAAAAGTAGTATATGAACCAAATTAAGAATTTAATTTAAAATGACTAAGCTCTGGGATGCTATGCTATTGTTAACTGCTGGAGAAATAAAGAATCTTTTTGAAAATGAGGTGGCAGCATTAGAGTGTGGGAAAGTGATAGAATTTGGAGGAGTAAAAGCTGGGCTTCAGTTCCGATTCTGCAGAGTGTGAGCTGTACAATACCCAAGTGCTCTCAGCCTCGGTTTTCCTCTGTAAAACAAGGATTATCTCAGAACGTGATTGCACTCGGAAAATTACAAAGGACTATCCAGGTGTGAGCTGGTGCTGTGATTATTGCAGAGACTTTTAATACACACGTTCCTGCGTGATCCTCCTGTGTCCGGTGGTGGAGACAGCTGATTTTATTATACTTCTCTGTACAGACGAGATACTTAGCTCTGTGTGTGCTCTGTCGCTCAGTCCTGTCCGACTCTTTGCAACGCCATGGACTGTAGCCCACCAGGCTCCTGTGTTCAGGGGATTTCCCAGGCGAGAATACTGGAGTGGGTTGCCATTTCTTTCTACAGGGGAGCTTCCTGACCCGGGAAAAGAACCCAGGTCTCTTGAGTCTCTTGAATTGCAGGTAAACCCTTTACTGTTTGACTCGTCGGAAGAGATGCAATTATACGAACCTGGATATAATACTTAACCTCACTAAATGGGTCTAATCTAACTAAATGGATCTCCGTTTAGTCAACTATTAAAGATAATAATATTTAATTTGTAGGGTGGGTAGACGAAATACAATGATGTCTTATACAAGGTACATAAAAAGCATTCATTAAGGAAAATACCAGTGCTGAATTCAGGCCTACGAAGGTGTGGGAGAGAAGAAATCCAATGTGTCTAAGGTGGCCTGTGGAAGGCAGTGTTTCTATCTGCCCTGCTGTCCTGCGGGGCCGCTTGGTGACCAGGAGGAGAACATTCCCATCTTCTGTGAATTTCCTCCACCCATAGTCACGGTAGCCATTGACGCTGCCTGCAATTCAGAATATCCTTCCCACTTCTTCCTGAAAAGAAATAATGGAATTCTTTCTTTCTTTCTTTTCCATTGATTTACAACGTTGTGTTAATGTCTGCTGTATAGCAAAGTGATTCAGTTATATACAAATATGCATTCTCTTTTTTAAAAATATGCTTTTCCATCATGGTTTCTCACACGATATTGGATACAGTTCCCTGTGCTATACAGCAGGGCCTTGTTGTTTATCTATGTTATATGCAGCAGTTTCTTTCTGCTAATCCCAAACCCCTTGTTTATCCCTCCTGACCCCTTTCACTTTACCATTAGTTTATTTTCTATGTCTATGAGTCTGTTTCTGTTTTGTAAATAAGTTCATTTGTATCCCTTTTTTTCAGATTCCACGTAGAAGTGATATCATGATATATGTCTTTGGCTTACTTTGCTTAGTATGATCATCTCCAGGTTCATGTGATGTGGTTTTCTCTTCTTTTTGAGTACAGTTGCTTTACAATGTTGGGTTAGTTTCTGCTGTACAATGTGAATCAGCCATGTGCACATATATAGCCCCTCTCTCTTGAGCCTCCCTCCCACGCCCATCCCACCCCTCTAGGGCATCACAGACACCGAGCTGAGCTCCCTGTGTCGTACAGCAGCTCCCCACTGGCTATTTTACGCATGGTGGTGCATCGTCCCTCAAATGGACAGAGTGAGGCCATATGGTCTAAATACTGATAAAAGACGTTTTATAATTCTCTCAAAAGAAATCAAATGAGACTTATAGAAATGTATTGCAGCAAAGTTTAAAGCAGCAGCATGCTGAAGACATTGACGGGAACGCCAACAACCAGAAGAAACTTTCAAAAACTGAGCAGAATATGAAAAGATATGGTCACGATAAAACAGAAAAGTCACAAAGTAGAAATAGAGGAAAATGAAACGGGTCTGTGATGAGCTAAAAAGGGAAAACAAAGGAAACCGAAAACAAAACAGCAAAATCTAATCTGTGGACCAGAATTGTGTAGAGAATCGAATAGGGAATGTGAAGGAAGCACGTGGTGGACTGACCACATTAATGGCCCTGAGTGATAGTCCCCCCACCCCCACCCCCCGCCCGTGCACGCCCTTTACTCTATAGCTCTGGAGTCCCTTCTGCTCTGGCTTTGGGCTCTGCTGTCTGGCTTAACAAACAGACAGCAACAAACTTGACTTGTATAGAGGCTTCACAAGTGCTCAAGCCCTTAGGCTGCCCACCTTCTCTCCCGTCTGCCTTGAGCCTGTGCCTAGGCTAGCCTTGTGGAAGATGAGTGACCGCATGGGGCAGCGTCAAGTCATTCCAGCTATAGATAGCCTCGCAGCCAAAGGCTGTCATCCCTCCCACTGGCCACAGGCGAAGGAAGCCAAGCTGAGCTATTAGCTGAGTCCAGCTCAGATGGGCAGAGCCACTCCGCTGACCTGTGAGTAATACACGGTTATTGTTTAAGCCATCTTGTTTGAGGTGGTTTGTCATAGAGCAGTAGTTAACTGATAACACAGGCTTGAGAAAGGACCCTAGAATTTAGGGGAAATAGCAGAGAAACACAAAGAAGGTGCATTTAGAGGACGAGGGCATCCAACATATGGATAGCTGGTATTCCTACAGAAAACATCAGAAAAAATTAAGCAGAAGGAATTATCAAAGGCAAATTTAAAAAAATCTTTTCCCTAGGTGAAGAAATCCTATGTAGTCAAATTAAAAGTATTCATCAGGTTTAAGACAAAATTTATTTTCAAGGCTTATACCAAGGTATCATCAGGCACATTCTGAATTAACACGTATTTTCTTCTGTAGTTTAGTAATATGGTAAATTACACTGATTGATTTTCAAGTATTAAAATATCTTTGCATTCCTGGGATGAGCCCCACTTGGTTGTGATGTGTTATCATTTTTATATATTTCTGGGCTCAATTTGCTAAGATTTTGCTGGGAGTTTTTGTTTTATATGTTCCTAAGAGATATAGGTCTATAGTTTTCTTGTAATATCTTTGTCTACTTTTGATCTTAGAGTAATGCTGACCTCATAAAACAAGTTGGGAAGTATTCTTTCCTCTTCTATTTTCTGGAAGAGAGTGTGTAGAGTTGTTTCTTCCTCAAGCATTTGGTAGAATTTGCCAGTGAAACCCTTTGGGTGTGAAGCTTTCTTTATGAGAAAGTTTTAATTTTATTTTACTACAAATTCAATGTATTCAATAGATACGAAACTATTTCAGGTCATCTATTTTCTTCTTGAGTGAGTTTTTATCTTTCAAAGAATTGGTTGACTTTATCTAAATGGTCATATACATGAGCATAGAATTTTTAATAGTGTTTCCTTGTTATCCTTTTAATATCTGTATGTTCTACCGTGGCAATGCTATTTTGTGACTCCTCTTTCTCTTCTCTCTTTCACACACACACACACACACACACACAGTGTAGCAAATATTTTTTTCTTTTTTTAATCTGTCAAAGAACCAGACTTGGTTTCATTGATTTCTCTACCATTCTTGTTTCTGGTTTTATTGAACTCACTTCTTATCTTTAATATTCCCTTCTTCCTGCTTGCTTTGGGCTTTAATTTGCTCTTTCATAGGATGGAAGCTTAGATCATTGTGTGTCGTGGACTGAACATGTCCCCCACCAAATTCACATGTTGAAACTCTAAGCCCCAGCAAACGGGATTTGAGATGGGATTTTGGGGAAGAGAGTAGAGTTAGATGAGGTCGTGACCGTTGATAGCCTGTAAAAGAGGGGGACACATGGGATCTCTCTCTGAGGGCCATTGTCAAGAGCCTGACCTTACTGGACCCCTTATCTTATACCTCCTGCCTCTAGAACTGTGAGAAATAAATGTTGTTGAAATCGTCCAGTCTATGGAATTTGTTATAGCCTGAGCTGACTGAGACTGTGGACCACAGTGGGCCAACCCTTGAAATGGAAAATTCAAACAATATATTTGATAAGATGATATAATGGATTTTAAAAGTCTACATCAAGCTTTGTACCTTAGAGATATTTCCTATGCTTATTCAATGAGAGCTGCTTTGGTGGCAAGTTTAGGAACCCTCTCAAATTATTTGTTAATTTAATTTTTTAATACTGGAACAGAGTTGATTGGCAATGTTGTGTTAGTTTCAGGTGTACAGCTGAGCGATTTACTTATACATACATGCGTGTGTGTTAGTTATTCAGTCATGTCTGACTCTTTGCAACCCCGTGGATTGTGGCCCGCCAGGCTCCTCTGTCCATGCGATTCTCTGGGCAATAATACTGGAGTGGGTTGCCATGCCCTTCTCCAGGGGATCTTCCTGACCCAGGGACTGAACCCAGGTCTTCTGTATTGCAGGCAGATTCTTTATCATCTGAGCCACTTGGGAAGCCCACTTATACATATATCCATTCTCTTTCAGATTCTTTTCCCATATCAGTTGTTACAGAATACTGAATATAGTTCCCTGCACTATACAGTGGGCCCTTATGTATTATATATATGTTTGTGTGTATATATGTTAATACCAAACTCCTAGTTTATCCCTTCCCACCACATAGAAACTCTCTCAAACTAGCTTATACAGTGAAGGAGCCATGATGAGCTGCTGAGGAGCTGCAATCCAGCTGGTTTCAGGCTCCAGCTCTGGTCCAATTGGCCGTGATCAAGGCAACAGGTCCCACCCCCATGAACAAGAAGGGCATTATCTGAGAGAGGGTCCTGAGTTTAGCAAGTATTCAGAACATATCTGTGACATGACAGCCTTCAGAGAACAAGTGTGTCCTCTGTGTGTTCTCTCTCGCTGTCTTTCACACACACACACGCACACGCACACGCACACACACACACACACACACACACACACACAGCCACATATGCTCATTGCTCTATGGATGGCACCTCCATCCATACTGCCATCCAGACTGGATGGCATCCCAGTTTCCCAGGTGTTTTTCAAGTTGTGAATTGCCACCTATTAATGGTAGAGATTAATTTAGTGTGTTGCTTGGCTCTGGAAAAAATAAACTAGAATAACAAAATATCAGGATACCTTTACCGGTAAGGCTATGTATTGTTTTGAGATCTTTACTTTCCTTTTTATATAAAAATGTATATTCCTCTAAAAAGTTTACAAAACACTCAGTTCTTGGTACAAACACAATTGCACTCAGCCCCCACCCCGAAGGAGGGAACCAACCCCATGTGGACTAAATTATCAATTCACCTACTTCTGCACCACACACGCCTAGAAAGGGGACTGTCTCCAGGCATGAAACATCCACACTGGGCTTAATTGTCTATCTGTGTGAAGTTTTGATAAAAAGTTATGTTAGCGTGGTGCAATGGATGGGAGATCTTTAATCTTCCCTTGTGTCCGTGTGATTTTAAGTAATATTTGTACCATCTAGTCCTGGAAAGTTTGAAGAGGCTCAGCTGGTGGGCTGGCTGGGGCATGCACGTGTTTCACTGGCAGTGTTTTTTAACGACAAGTTCGACTCTTTTAAACTTCACTGATCTGTTCAGTTTTGCTATTTCTTTTTGCATTGATATTGATCATTTATCTAAAAATCATTTATTTTCTCCAAGTTTTCAAATATGTTAATTTGTAGAAGGCTTTTTCTTATACTTATTAAATCTCTTCTGCATCTGTCTGTTTCTAATATTTAATGGTATATGTTCATTTTTCATAATTGGACTTACTAGAGGTGTGTCTATTTGATTGTTGCTTGTTGTTTTCAGAGACATGGCTCTTGAGTTTATTTAATTCTACCAGTTTTGCATTTTAAAATTCATCATTTTGGCTCTTATCTTTCTCATTTTTTTCTGGTTCCTTAGATTTAAAAAATACATAGTTTTGCTATTTATTAATTTCTTTAAGAGAATTCTTGATGTATTTATTTTAATATTTTCCTAATCAGTAATGAAGTCATTTCAAGTGATGAATTTTTGTAAATACCTTTTGGGCCTTACTCTGTAATTAGAGTGTCTTAAAAGATCTTTGACTGTTTGCAATTGAAATTTCTATTTTACTTTTTAAAATTATTGTATCATGACAGCAGAATTGTGGCCTATATGATTTTGGCTTTTTAAAATTCAGTGGAGTTTTCATATGTGGAACCTATTTTTTTTTTTAATGACACAAACGAACTTATTTATAAAACAGACTCAGATTTTGAAAATAAACTTCTGAGGAGGACAGTAGGCTTTCACATACAGAAGGCTCTAGTGGGGTAGAAATTGGTACAGAGAGTGAGTCTGTAAGTAAAAGACCCTCAGGGAGAAAGTGGAGTTGGAGCTCCTGAGGGTCAACCCTAACCTAGGCCAGAAAGCAGGTCATCTGTGTAGTCAGCTAAGGGGGCCCTTGGCTCTCAGCCCTCAGGCCCCCTGAAGTTAAGGCTCAAATCAGAGTCAAAGCCTTGAGTAAAATGTCCCAGCAAAGTGACAAATTCCAGACCAAGGTGGCTTGGCTGGAAACAAAACAGACAAAGCCAAATATTTGAAAATAGTGAAATCAGTCTCATAATCAAGCCAAATTGCAGCAGCTAAGTTCTGGACTTTGCTCTCATCTCTAGCGCGGAGGGTTAAGCCCTGTGAGTTGGACTCTGGTGTTTGCCATGGTGGCGGGGGTGGGGGGTGTGGGCAGACCCTGAACTGAGAGGAAACCCAGACTCCTGGGTGGGGCTGGGCGCTTCCCTCCAGACACTCCGGCTGTGCCAGGCGGACGGGCATCCCTCAGCAGCTGCTCTGGATGACCGGCTTGAAGAGCAGCATCGGTGGATGCCTATGCCATGGATACCTCCCTAGTCCATCTCCCCTCTCCATAGCCTGGGACTAAGACGTTTACAACAGGACAAGCAGGTGCGGTCCACCTCCAGCTGTCTAGCTGACTGGTACAGTTATTCATAGAGCTGCCTGACCCTGGCACAAGATGCCAACTTCTATATTGGGTTTCAGCAACTTGAGGAACTAAAAATAACATTATCAGGCAGCCTAGTAAGACTCCATGGAGTTATGTCTCCAGAGCAAGAACAGTCTGTTAAGTGAGGGTCCATGGATGACTGAGTAGCGTGTTCCAGTACACCCATCTGAAGAGGAGAACCACAGAGAAAGAAGCAGAGTGGGGATCAGAGAGACAAATGAGACATCATATGTATCCCTGAACTCAGCCAAGATGGAAGCAACTTCTGTCCATTCTGGTACTTTCATTTCTTGCCTAAGACAGTTTCAGTAGGATTTCTATTGTAGGTAACCAAAATGTTCTGACTAATACAACTGGTATAAATGTTGGAAAGAAGGGAAAACTTTTCACTAGTGAAAGTTTTTAACTACCTGGAAACCCCGGAGAATCAACTGAAAACTTATTCAAGCAAATAAAAGATGAATCTTTTTTTTCTTTTTTCAATAAGTGGTGTTGGAATGTTAGATTGCTACTTCAGACCAAAATACATTTCAGAAAGAAAAAAGATTTAATTAAACCACAAAAGAAATAGAAGAAAACATGGGGTTTTCCCTGGTGGCCCAAATGGTAAAGAATCTGCCTGCAATGCAGGAGACCTATGTTCCATCCCTGGGTTCGAAAGATCCCCTGTAGAAGGAAATGGCAACCCGCTCCAGTATTCTTGCCTGGAAAATCCTACGAGGAGGCTGGGCAGCTACAGTCCATGGGGTCACAAGAGTTGGTCACGGCTTAGCAGGTTTACAACACATGAACACATTTTTATCTGATTTAGGCATAAGAAAGTTTTCCTTAGCATTCAAGCCAAAGCAGAAGAGAAGAAAGACAGACTTGTAAAAGTTAACTCTCATTTTAATAACAAAAAAGCACAGAACAGAAAACCATTTAAGATGGGAAATTTGGGAGGAGGATTTGATTTGGGGCCTCCAGGGGTGGTCTTTGAGAGTGGAGAAAATGGTTGATTTGCTTTGGGGAGTGTTGATATTTGTGGAAACCACTCTGTCAAAACGAACTACAAATATATACAGTATGGCTAAAACTGAGTGGTGATCCCAAGTTTAGAGACATGTGTTTGAAACAGTTTAGCATATAGATGACAGTTAAATCTACTAGGCCCTCATGGAATTGGTCAACTTCAGCTTCTTCAGCATCAGACGTCCTTTTCATCATAGGGGATTGGAATACAAAAGTAGGAAGTCAAGAGTTACCTGGAGTAACAGGCAAGTTTGGCCTTGAAATACAAAATGAAGCAGGGCAAAGGCTAACGGAGTTTTGTCAAAAGAACACACTGGTCATAGCAAACACCCTTTTCCAACAACACAGGAGATGCCTCTACACATGGACATCACCAGATGATCAACACCGAAATCAGATTGATTATGTTCTTCACAGCTGAAGATGGAGAAGCTCTATACAGTCAGCAAAAACAAGACCTGGAGCTGACTGTGGCTCAGATCATGAGCTTTTTGTTGCAAAATTCAGGCTTACTTTGAAGAAAGTAGGGAAAACCACTAGGCTATTCAAGTATGACTGAAATCAAATCCCTTATGACTATACTGTGGAGGTGATAAATAGATTCAAAGGATTTGATCTGGTAGGCAGAGTGCTGGAAGAACTATGGATAGAAGTTTGTAACATTGTACAGGAGGCAGTGACCGAAACTATCCCAAAGAGAAAAAAATTCAACAAGGCAAAGTGGTTGTCTGAGGAGGCTTTGCAAATAGCCTTTCTCTTCTTTGCAAAAAAAAAAAAAAAAAAGAAGAAGAAGAAGAAAAAGAAGAGAAGCAAAAAACAAAGCAGAAAGGGAAAGGTATACCCAACTTTTCAGAGAAGCACAAGGAGAGACAGAAGTGCCTCTTAAGGGAACAATGCGAAGAAATAGAGGGAAACAACAGAATGGGAAAGACTAGCGATCTCTTCAAGAAAACTGGAGATACCAAGTGAACATTTCATGCAAGGATGGACACGATAAGGGAAGAAAGGGTAAGGACCTAACAGAAGCAGAAGAGATTAAGAAGAGGTGGCAAGAATACACAGAACAACTCCAAAAAAGGTCTTAATGACCCAGATAACCACAATGGTGTGGTCACTTACACAGAGCTAGAGTGTGAGGTCAAGTGGGCCTTAGGAAGCATTATTAGGAACAAAGCTGGTGGAAGTGACTGAATTCCAGCAGAGCTATTTAAAGTCCTAAAAGAATACGCCATTAAAGTGCTGCGTACAATATGTCAGCCCATTTGGAAAACTCAGCAGTGGCCACAGGACTGGAAAAGAGTAGTGTTCATTCCAGTCCCAAACGGCAATGCCAAATAATGTTCAAACTCCTGCACAGTGACACTCATTTCACGTTAGCAAGCTGCTACTTGTGTGTGCTAGGCTGTGTCCAAGTCTTTTTGACCCCATGAACTATAGCCCACAAGTCTCCTCTGTCCATGGGATTTTCCAGGCAAGAATACTGGAGTGGGTGGCCATTTCTTTCTCTAGGGGACCTTCCCAACCCAGGCATCAAACCCGGATCTCCTGCATTGCAGGCTGATTCTTTACCACTAGCAACACCTGGAAAGCTCCCATGCTAGCAAGACTATGCTCAAAATCCTTCAAGCAAGCTTTCAGCAGTACATGAACTTCTAGTTGTATAAGGTGGATTTTGAAGATGCAGAGGAAGCAGAGATCAAATTGTCAACATTCGTTGGATCATGGAGAAAGTAAGGGAATTCCAGAAAAACATCTACGTCTGCTTCATAGACTATGCTAAAGCCTTTGATTATGTGGATCACAACAAACTGGAAAATTCTTAAAGAGATGGGAATACCAGACCAACTTACCTGTCTCCTAAGAAACCTGAATGCAGATCAAGAAGCAACAGTTAGAACCGGACATGGAACAACAGACTGGTTCAAAATCGGGAAAGCAGTACGTCAAGGCTGTATATTGTCACTCTGCTTATTTAACTTACGTGCAGAGTACATCATGCAAAATGCCAGGCTGGATAAAGCACAAGATGGAATCAAGATTGTTTGGAGAAATATCAATAACCTCAGATATGCAGATGACACCACCCTTATGGCAAAAAGTGAAGAGGATCTAAAGAGCCTCTTGATGAAGTTGAAAGAGGAAAGTGAAAAAGGCTAGCTTGAAACTCAGCATTCAAAAAACTAAGATCATGGCATCCAGTCTCATTACTTCATGGCAAATAGAAGGGGAAAAAGTGGAAACAGTGACAGATTTTATTTTAGGAGCTCCAAAATCACTGCTGACACGAAATTAAAAGACATTTGCTCCTTAGAAGAAAAGCTATGACAAACCTAGACAGTGGATTGAAAAGCAGAGACATCACTTTACTGACAAAGGTCCATATAGTCAAAGCTATTGTTTTCCCAGTAGTCATGTACAGATGTGAGAGCTGGACCATAAAGAAGGCTGGGCACCCAAGAATGAATGCTTTCAAATTGTGGTGTTGGAGAAGACAAGAGTCCCTCGGACAGCAGGGAGATCAAACAGTCAGTCCTAAAGGAAATCAACCCTGAATATGCCCTGCAAGGACTGATGCTGAAGCTGACACTCCAATACTCTGGCCACTGGATGGGCAGAGCTGACTCATAGGAAAAGATCCAGATGCTGGGAAAGATTAATGGCAAAAAGAGAAGGGGGGCAGCAGAAGAAGAGATGGTTAGATAGCATCACTGACTCCGTGGACATGAGTTTGAGCAAAATCTGAGAGATAGTGGAGGACAGAGGAGCTTTCTGTGCTGCAGTCCCTGGGGGTCACAGAGTTGAGCATGACTTACTGACTGGACAAGAAGATCTGCTAGAAGGGATGGGCTCACCGAGGAGTGAGAAAGGAAGTGGTCCCCAGAAGACACTAACATTTAAATCCCAGGAGAATGCTTATATCCTTCAGGGCAAGAGATGCTCCAGGTTTGAGCATCCTGAGTTATCCCTGTGGCCCCGACAATGCCTAGCATGATGCTGGGTACACACTGAATATTCTGTAAGCACCTTTTTGATTTTTTCCATTTGTCTTTTAAATTTAATTAACTTAAAAATAGGTCAATTCATACGATTCAAAATTAAAAGGGCGTGAAAAGATATTTTTTTGGTACCTCTGTCCCTAAACCACTATTTCTCCCCCCTGGAATCAATGAACATCAATACTTTCTTACATATCATTTCAGAGATATTTTATGTACATGTAAGTAAACAAAGATACATTTAGTAAAGCCCTCTTGTTTCAACTCCCTTTTTCAACAGATGTAGTGTTTCAGTCTGTGTCATATCGGTAAGGCAAGAGCTTTGTCATTCTTTTTAATGACTGTACAGTATTTCAATTTATAAATTCTAATTTATTTAACCAGGCCTTCTGTGACAGCTATAAAGTAGGAGTCCCCAACCTCCTGGATCTAATGCCTGATTGTCTGGGGTGGAGCTGATGTAATAAAAATAGAAATAAAGTGCGCAATAAATGGAATACACTTGAATCATCCCCAAACTATCCCCTGCCCCTGCCCCCCACCCATGGAAAAATTGTCTTCTATGAGGTCCCCGATGCCAAACACGCTTGGGGACGGCTGCTCTAAAGGTTATTTACAATATTTTGATTTAACTAACAGAGCCAGGATAGAAAATTTTTATTGCAAGTCATCCAATGGCGGTGGTTTTGAAACGTGTCACCTTGATTAGGCTGAACCATGGGCTTCACAATTCCCTGTTGTGTATATTTCCTGCCAGGGCAGACCAGGGAGACGTTTTTGTCACATGAGTTTGGAGGACAGATGTGAAGATGCAGCCACTGGTTCTTACCCCGAAAGGTGAAATGTCTGTCTTTTCTTCCATGTTTTCCAATAAGCTGTGATTTATGCATTTTTTTCCACTGGGCTTTTAGGTGGGACCCACCGGAAGCATTGCAGGCCGGTTAATTGTTGCTTTGTTCTTTCTTGGTTAAGTTTCCTAGGCAGCCTTTAGAACAGTAAGTTAATACTCCAGCCATCTTGCAGATTTCTCTCTTAGCCACTCACTTCTAAAATTCCTTAGCAAGGTCACAGATGGTGTCCCTCTCTGCTGGTATTTTAGTCAAATCAAGGCTTTTGTTTATGCCCTTTTTCCTGCAGGCCAAATAGTGGAGATATTTTTGGTTAGAATTGGAGTTTGATCTCAGAGACTCTCCGAGCCAAGCACTCTCCAAGTGGTGTTATCTGTTCCGGGGACCCTACTGGTGTGGGCGATTATGTGTCTGTAGACATTGCTAAGGTCATATTTTCCTGCCCTCTTGTGAACTGATACAACTCTGCAGCACCAGGAGAGTAAGAATTACTGTACTTTTCAGCACACGAATTCATTAGAAATGATTGAAAGAGCAAGGGATTTTTTTGAGACTAGGTATCTCGTCTAAAGCTTTCATTTTACAGATGAAGAAGGCTGAGGTGAAGAAACTGAAGTTAAAAAGTGATGAGTTAGGGGCTTCTCCGGTGGATCAGTGGTAAAGAATCTCTGCCAGTGCGGGAGACACGGGTTCAATCCCTGGTCTGGGAAGATCCCACATGCCGCGGAGCAGCTAAGCCCACAACTACTGAGGCCATGCTCTGGAGCCTGGGAGCTGCAAATACTACAGCCCAAAAACCCTAGAGTCTGGGCTCTGCAGCAAGAGAAGCCACCGCGGTGAGAAGCCTGCGCACCACAGCTAGACAGTCACCCCTCCTGCTACAACCAGAGAAAAAGGCCGAGCAGCAGTGAAGACCCAGTGCAGTGTCGGACTTCTCGCGACCCCACAAATCACAGCACGCCAGGCCTCCCTGTCCATCACCATCTCCCGGAGTTCACTCAGACTCACGTCCATCGAGTCCGTGATGCCATCCAGCCATCTCATCCTCGGTCGTCCCCTTCTCCTCCTGCCCCCAATCCCTCCCAGCATCAGAGTCTTTTCCAATGAGTCAGCTCTTCGCATGAGGTGGCCACAGTACTGGAGTTTCAGCTTTAGCATCATTCCTTCCAAAGAAATCCCAGGGCTGATCTCCTTTAGAATGGACTGGTTGGATCTCCTTGCAGTCCAAGGGACTCTCAAGAGTCTTCTCCAACACCACAGTTCAAAAGCATCAATTTCTCGGTGCTCAGCTTTCTTCACAGTCCAACTCTCATATCCATACATGACCACAGGAAAAACCATAGCCTTGACTAGATGGACCTTTGTTAGCAAAGTAATGTCTCTGCTTTTCAATATGCTATCTAGGTTGGTCATAACTTTTCTTCCAAGGAGTAAACGTCTTTTAATTTCATGGCTGCAATCACCATCTGCATTGATTTTGGAGCCCCCCAAAATAAAGTCTGACACTGTTTCCCGTCTATTTCCCATGAAGTGATGGGACCAGATGCCATGATCTTCGTTTTCTGAATGTTGAGCTTTAAGCCAACTCTTTCACTCTCCTCTTTCACTTTCATCAAGAGGCTTTTTAGTTCCTCTTCACTTTCTGCCATGAGGGTGGTGTCATCTGCATATCTGAGGTTATTGATATTTCTCCTGGCAATCCTGATTCCAGCTTGTGCTTCTTCCAGCCCAGCGTTTCTCATGATGTACTCTGCATACATCTCTGCACCAGGGAAGCCCCCTATTCTTATTTTTAAAGGTGATTGGTTACTTTCTCAACCCACAGCTTTACCATCTACATACATAGTCATTTCTCTGCTCAGAAGGGAGGAACTTTCAAAGAAAAAGGGTGAAATCATGAATAAGATATAAAAATATGGTGAAGGCTGTATACATGTTAATAATTTATCACTATTTCTGAAAGTATTATGGTGAGTGATTTCTGGTTTCTGGTCCCGCATGTAAGGAGCTTACTGCTGCTACTGCTAAGTCACTTCAGTTGTGTCCAGCTCTATGCGAACCCATAGACGGCAGCTCACCAGGCTCTGCCGTCCCTGGGATTCTCCAGGTAAGGAGCTTAGGCATGGTCATTCCATCCCAACAAGTACACAGCTGAACAAAACAAAAATCAACAACCTCTTATATCTGTCATTAGAGCAGCGGAGTCATAGAGCAAGCAGCTGTCCCAAAAATTAAAAAGACAAATAGGTGGAGAGGACCATGACTTACTAGATATGAAACCTTTAAGTAGGAAATTCTGGGGGACCCAGTGCCAGGGTAGGGAAACCTAAACTATAAATGATGAATTGCTGGAGACTCAGAGGGGACAGTCTGAGAATCAAAAACTCCAAGAAGATCCAAGCATGGGGGTCCCCATGATTCTGAGAGGTTTACCTCCAAGAGCTCATAGTGCATATCAGAAAAAAAATCCCCGTGCTTTTGCCAGGAGGAAGGGGGAAATAACCATTGTGAAAAATCCAGAGAATTCTGTTCTTCTTAACAAGGGATTCCCTTAGGAGAAGCTATTTACCCAGAGCCTAACCTGTCAGGGATTTATTGGAGCCTAATTTCAAGGAAGTGAAATACCTGGCCTCAGACCCCGTACTTTCCACGTGGGGAAGAGAAAAGCCCGACTCCCGCCCCTTCCACCCATCCTGTCTCCGCAAAGATGAGGAGAGGAACTGAGAAGCACCAGGGATATTCATAGTATTCCTTTATTATTCTTTTTTTGACATTCATGAAATCTTTAGTAATACCCTATCTTTCCTTTCTGATACAGTAATTTGTGTCATCATTTTCTTTTCTTAGTTAGCCTGGCAAAAATTTTTCAAATGTATTGATTTTTCCAAAAAATCAACTTTAGCTTTTATCAATTTTCTCTATTGATTTCCTATTTTCAATTTCATTAATTTCTGCTCTAATTTTTATTATTATTTTCTGCTTCTTACCTTGGATTTTCTCTTTTTTTTCTGGTTTCCTAAAAGAGAAGCTTGAGTGATTGGTTTTAGAAATCCCTTCTTTTCTAATATATGTGTTCAGTTCAGCTCAGTTCAGTTGCTCAGTCATGTCCAACTCTTTGCGACCCCACGAATCACAGCAGGCCAGGCCTCTCTGTTCATCACCAACTCCCAGAGTTCACTCAGACTCACGTCCATCGAGTCCGTGATGCCATCCAGCCATCTCATCCTCGGTCGCCCCCTTCTCCTCCTGCCCTCAATCCCTCCCAGCATCAGAGTCTTTTCCAATGAGTCAACACTTCGCATCAGGTGGCCAAAGTAACTGGAGTTTCAGCTTCAGCATCATTCCTTCCAAAGAAATCCCAGGGCTGATCTTCAGAATGGACTGGTTGGATCTCCTTGCAGTCCAAGGGACTCTCATGAATCTAATCCAACACCACAGTTCAAAAGCATCAATTCTTTGGCGCTCAGCCTTCTTCATAGTCCAACTCTCATATCCATACATGACCACTGGAAAAATCACAGCCTTGACTAGACGGACCTTTGTTGGCAAAGTAATGTCTCTGCTTTTCAATATGCTATCTAGGTTGGTCATAACTTTTCTTCCAAGGAGTGAGCGTCTTTTAATTTCATGGCTGCAGTCACCATCTGCAGTGATTTGGGAGCCCCCAAAAATAAAGTCTGACACTATTTCCACTGTTTCCTCATCTATTTCCCATGAAGTGATGGGACCAGATGCCATGATCTTCGTTTTCTGAATGTTGAGCTTCAAGCCAACTTTTTCACTCTCCTCTTTTACTTTCATCAAGAGGCTTTTTAGTTCCTCTTCACTTTCTGCCATTAGGGTGGTGTCATCTGCATATCTGAGGTCATTGATATTTCTCCCAGCAATCTTGATTCCAGCTTGTGTTTCTTCCAGTCCAGCGTTTCTCATGATGTACTCTGCATAGAAGTTAAATAAGCAGGGTGACAATATACAGCCTTGACGTCCTCCTTTTCCTATTTGGAACCAGTCTGTTGTTCCATGTCCAGTTCTGACAGTTGCTTCCCGACCTGCATATAGGTTTCTCAAGAGGCAGGTCAGGTGGTCTGGTATTCCCATCTCTTTCAGAATTTTCCACAGTTTATTGTGATCTACACAGTCAAAGGCTTTGGCATAGTCAATAAAGCAGAAATAGATGTTTTTCTGGAACTCTCTTGCTTTTTCCATGATCCAGCAGATGTTGGCAATTTGCTCTCTGGTTCCTCTGCCTTTTCTAAAACCAGCCTGAACATCTGGAAGTTCACGGTTCATGCATTGCTGAAGCCTGGCTTGGAGAATTTTGAGCATTACTTTACTAGCATGTGAGATGAGTGCAATTGTGCAGTAGTTTGAGCATTCTTTGGCATTGCCTTTCTTTGGAATTGGAATGAAAACTGACTTTTTCCAGTCCTGTGGCCACTGCTGAGTTTTCCAAATTTGCTGGCATATTAAGTGCAGCACTTTCACAGCATCATCTTTCAGGATTTGAAATAGCTCAACTGAAATTCCATCACCTCCACTAGCTTTGTTCGTAGTGATGCTTTCTAAGGCCCACTTGACTTCACATTCCAAGATGTCTGGCTCTAGATGAGTGATCACATCATCATGATTATCTGGGTCGTGAAGATCTTTTTTGTACAGCTCTTCTGTGTATTCTTGCCACCTCTTCTTAATATCTTCTGCTACTGTTAGGTCCATACCATTTCTGTCCTTTATCAAGCCCATCTTTGCATGAAATGTTCCCTTGGTATCTTTAATTTTCTTGAAGAGATCTCTAGTCTTTCCCATTCTGTTGCTTTCCTCTATTTCTTTGCACTGATCGCTGAGGAAGTCTTTCTTATCTCTTCTTGCTATTCTTTGGAACTCTGCATTCAGATGCTTGTATCTTTCCTTTTCTCCTTTGCTTTTCGCCTCTCTTCTTTTCACAGCTATTTGTAAGCCCTCCTCAGACAGCCATTTTGCTTTTTTGCATTTCTTTTCCATGGGGATGGTCTTGATCCTTGTCTCCTATACAATGTCATGAACCTCCGTCCATAGTTCATCAGGCACTCTATCAGATCTAGTCCCTTAAGTCTATTTCTCACTTCCACTGTATAATCACAAGGGATTTGATTTAGGTCATACCTGAATGGTCTAGTGGTTTTCCCTACATTCTTCAATTTAAGTCTGAATTTGGCAATAATGTGATCTGAGCCACAGTCAGCTCCTGGTCTTGTTTTTGCTGACTGTATAGAGCTTCTCCATCTTTGGCTGCAAAGAATATAATCAATCTGATTTCGGTGTTGATCATCTGGTGATGTCCATGTGTAGAGTCTTCTCTTGTGTTGTTGGAAGAGGGTGTTTGCTATGACCAGTGCATTTTCTTGGCAAAACTCCATTAGCCTTTGCCCTGCTTCATTCCACATTCCAAGGCCAAATTTGCCTGTTACTGCAGGTGTTTCTTGACTTCCTACTTTTGCATTCCAGTCCCCTATAATGAAAAGGACATCTTTTTTGGGTGTTAGTTCTAAAAGGTCTTGTAGGTCTTCATAGAACTGTTCAACTTCAGCTTCTTCAGCGTTACTGGTTGGGGCATAGACTTGGATAACTGTGATATTGAATGGTTTGCCTTGGAGACGAACAGAGATCATTCTGTCGTTTTTGAGATTGCATCCAAGTACTGCATTTCGGACTCTTTTGTTGACCATGATGGCTACTCCATTTCTTCTGAGGGATTCCTGCCCGCAGTAGTAGATATAATGGTCATCTGAGTTAAATTCACCCATTCCAGTCCATTTTAGTTCGCTGATTCCTAGAATGTCGACGTTCACTCTTGCCATCTCCTGTTTGACCACTTCCAATTTGCCTTGATTCATGGACCTGACATTCCAGGTTCCTATGCAATATTGCTCTTTACAGCATTGGACCTTGCTTCTATCACCAGTCACATCCACAGCTGGGTATTGTTTTTGCTTTGGCTCCATCCCTTCATTCTTTCTGGAGTCATTTCTCCACTGATCTCCAATAGCATATTGGTCACCTACTGACCTGGGGAGTTCCTCTTTCAGTATCCTATCATTTTGCCTTTTCATACTGTTTATGGGGTTCTCAAGGCAAGAATACTGAAGTGGTTTGCCATTCCCTTCTCCAGTGGACCACACTGTGTCAGACCTCTCCACCATGCCCGCCCATCTTGGGTGGCCCCACAGGGCATGGCTTAGTTTCATTGAGTTAGACAAGGCTGTGGCCTTAGTGTGATTAGATTGACTAGTTTTCTGTGATTATGGCTTCAGTGTGTCTGCCCTCTTGCAACACCTACTGTCTTACTCGGGTTTCTCTTACCTTGGATGTGGGGTATCTCTTCACGGCTACTCTAGCAAAGCGCAGCCGCTGCTCCTTACCTTGGATGAGGGGTGTCTCCTCACCACTGCCCCTCCCGTCCTTGAACATGGAATACCTCCTCTAGGCCCTCCGGCGCACATGTATGATTTTTGTTCTTTTCAATGTGTTATGGTGTGATTTTTATGGCCCAGAATGTGGTTTATCTTCTGAATGGTTCATGTGAATTTGAGAGGAATGTGTAACTTGCTAGGCAATAAGACAAGAAAAGGAAGTAAAAGGTGTACAAATATATGTGTCCAATGCTATAATATTCCTTTTAAGCACTGCTTTTGCAGTATATTATTAAAATTTTAATGTTTTATTTGTATTTTGTTCAAATTTTTAAAATGTCTCCTGATATTTCATCTTTGCTCATGTTTTATTTAGAAGTATATTGTTTAATCTCCTAAAGTTTGGGGATTTTCCATATTCTTCCTGTTACTGATTTCTCGCTTAATTCCACTGTGGTCTGAGAGTACACATGTATGATTTTTGTTCTTTTCAATGTGTTATGGTGTGATTTTTATGGCTCAGAATGTGGTTTATCTTGCTGAATGGTTCATGTGAATTTGAGAAGAATGTGTAACTTGCTAGGCAATAAGACAAGAAAAGGAAATAAAAGGCATACAAATTGAGAAGGAAGACATTAAAGTGTCTTTATTCACAGATGACTCGATCATCTATGTAAACAGTATGGAAGAATCAACAAAAACCCGCCTGAACTAATAAGTGATTACAGCAAGATTACAGGATACAAGGTTACTATACAAAAGTCAATTGATGTCCTATATACCATCAATAAACAAGAGGAATCTGAAATGAAAAACAGTACCATTTCCATCAGCACCCCAAAAATGAAATTTTAGGTATAAATCTAGCGAAATATATACAAGATCTACATGAAAACTATAAAACTTTGATGAATGATATAAAAAATGAACTAAAAAAAAACAGAGAGGTATTCTGTGTTTACGGATAGCAAAACTCAATGTTGTCAAGATATTGGTTCATCTTAATTTGATCTACAGATTCAATGCAACCCCAATCAAAGTTCCAGCAAGTTTTTTTTTTTATGGATACAAACAAGCTGATTCTAAAGTTTGTATAGAGAGACAAAAGACCCAGAAGAGCCAACTCAATATTGAGAACAACAAAGTCAGACTGATACTACATTATTTCAAGATTCCCTATAAAGCTACAGTATTCAAGACAGTGTGATACTGGTGAGAGAAAAACCAATAAATCAATGGCATAGAATAAACAGCCCAGAAGAAGACTCACATAAATATAGTCAACTGTCTTTGACAAAGAAGCAAAGCATTACAATGAAGCAATATAGTCTCTTTGACAAATGGTGCTGGCACAATTGGACACCCACACATAAAAGAAAATTAGTCTAGATACAGACCTCACACCCCTCACAAAAATTAAGTGAAAATGGAGTATAGTCCTGAATGTATAATACAAAACTATAAAAACTCTTAGACAATGTCATAGAAGAAAACCCAATGACTTTGGGTATAGTGATGACTTTTTTGAGATGACATCAAAGATATGATTTATGACAGAAATAGTTGATAACCTGCGCTTCATCAAAGGTAAAAACTTCTGCTCTGTGAAAGTCACTGTTAAGAGAATGAGGAGACAAGCCACAAGCCAGAAGAATATATTTGCAAATGACACCTCTGATAAAGGACCGCTCTCCAAAATATGCAAGGAACTCTTAAAACTCAACAATGAAAAAACAAACAATCAATTTTAAAATGGGCAAAAGACTTCAACAAACACCTCACTACAGAAGATATACAGATGGCAAGTAAGCATATGAAAATATTCAACATCATAGGTTACTAGGGAATTGCAAATTGAAACAACGAGGTGTCACTATGAACCTGTTATCGTGGCCAAAATCCTAAAGGACAGAAAATTCTGGCAAAGGTGTTGAGCAACAGGAACTCTCCTTTGTTGCTGATGGGAATGCAAAATGGTACACCCACTTTGGAAGACAGTTTGGCAGTTTCTTATGAAACTAAACGTACTCTTACCACATAATCCCAGTGGCACCCGTTGGTATTTATCCTAATGAACTGAAAACTTATGTCCACAGGAAAACCTTCACACGGATGTTTATAGCAGCTTTATTCATGAGTGCCAAAACTTGGAAGCATCCAAAATGTCCCTCAGTGGGTGAATGCATGAATACACTGTGGTACATCCAGACAAAGGAGTATTATTCAGGGCTAAAAAGAAATGAGCTATCAGGTCAAGAAAAGACATAAAAGAAACCTAAATGCATATTACTAAGTGAAAGAAATCAGTCTGAAAAGTCTACATCAATCTGAAAAGTCTACAAGCTGTATGATTCCAATTATACGATATTCTGGAAAAGACAAAACTATGGACATGGTAAAAAGATGAGAGGCTACCCGGAGTGAAGGGGAGAACAGGGATGAAAAGCAGAGTACACGGCATTTTTTTAGGGCAGTGAAACTATTCTGTATGATGCTGCAGTGGTGGACACGTGTCCTTTATATTTACCAAAACCCATACGTTGTACGGTACCAAGAGTAAACCCTAATGTAAACTATGGACTTTGGGTGATAATGATGAGTCATCAGTTGTAATGAATGTACAAGTTCATCTCTAGTTCAAGATGTAGATGGTGGGGGAGGTCGAATGGGTGTGGGTATAGGCGAATTCTCTGTAAATTCCGCTCAAGTTTGCTGGGGACCTAAAATCACACTAAAAGCTAATGTTCATTAATGAAAAGAAAGAGTATTGTGGTGCCAATTAAGTTGTGGTATCCCTTGGAGACCAGTCACTCAGCTTTTGCCGAAAAAGAAATTTAATATTTTAAATATAGGTGTGATGAGTTCCTTAAAACCAAAAAGTTATTTGTTACAGATTTTCAGATAGGAATGAGGAAACCTCCAGAACAACTTACACTATAAGTTATCTTATTAGGTTGGCTGAAGAAATGCACAGCATAGTTGAAAATCTATCTTTACAGTTGACAGTGCTGAATGCCGGCTGGATGAAGTCTTTAGGGAAATCACCATAGTGCTGCTTCCCGGTAACACTAACTTGTTACATGAAACTTTGGGCTACAGAGGTGCCAAATGGACTAACATCTCAGGTGCAGAATTGTATTTTTCCTTTACCAATGGACAAATCTGTCGAGGTGGCTGAGTTTGCTGTTTTTTAATCGACTACCAGCCCCAACTGATAAACATCGGAGATCTTTCATGCGAACACCTGGCAACAAATGCTGAAGAGCCGAAGACTTTTTCTGACAACAAACTCGTTGCTTGGCAAGAAACACAAAGTGTTGAATAACTTTTCTGAGGCTCACGGTTTATCCTGGAACAAGGCTGTTGATATTTGCATGGATGACATAACAGCCAAGGTGAGTCAAACTGGTGGCACCTTAGCATGAACTGAGGAAGCGGCGTTAATTAACGTGGACCCAGCCCTCATATTTTTCACCATGGAGTTAGAAAAGAAAACACGAAACAGTTTCACTTAGCAGTGTCCTTGACAAACCTGTAAACTTTGTTGATCTCATTAGATCTCCGCTCCTTGAACTGACATCATTATGGTACTGGTATTTCTCCCTGACAAAATGGAAGCGCTTATGTTGCAGGCTGAAGTTTGAGGTTTGTCTCAAAGAAAAACTCTTTCACATGTTTCAGTCGTGAGTTAAACAGGCTACTTTTGTCATGGAACACCACTTTTACTTTGAAAAACAGCAGAAGGACAAATCATGATTATTCAGACTTGGGTATTTGGCTGACATTGTGTTGGAGATTAACAGAGTGAGCCCTTTATTCCAAGGAAAGCAACTGATTTTTTTTTTGCTATGATTGAGACTGAACTTTCAGGAGAAAATTGTGCGCAGTCACTTTGTCATGTCCAATTCTTTGTGACACCGTGGGCCGTAGTCCTCCTCTGTCCATGGAATTTTCCAGACAAGAATACCAGAATGGGTAGCCATTTCCTCCTCCAGAGGATCTTCCTGACCCAGGAATTGAACCCGCATCTCTTGTGTCTCCTGCATTGGCAGACAGATTCTTTACCACCTCACCGTACTGTAAAACCTGAATTCACCACCAGGCGTCCTACAGCTTCCCAATACTTTATAGGATAGATGGCAACTTCAATGGATTCTTTCGTATCGTTTGAAGTGTGTCAATGCTTAGAAGATCCGCATAACTCAGTAAACCAATATTTTCCAAATGAAAAAATGTGTGTTGTTATAGAGATACTCATGAATAAAATATCCATCCAAAGTGCCAAACAGACTCATGGATTTGAATGTAACCATGAAAATGGTATGAAGGTTTCATTAGTATGGTCCTGATTCCACTTTGTAGGTAAACTTTCAATACTATTATTTGTCGCGTTTTGGTGTAGTATCAAAAAGGAATATCCATAATCATTTGAAAAAAAATAGAAAATGCTCCTCCCTCTCTTGTTTAGCTGTGTGAAGCTAGATTTTCTTCATATACTTCCACCAATACAGCAGACTGAATGCAGAAGCAGATAGGAGAGCCGTCTTTTATTATAATAACCTAGACATGAAAGAGATTTGTAAAATGCAAAACAACTAAATTTTCTTCCGTTGTGAAAAATAGAGTTTAAAACACAGCTGAAGAAATGCCACTGTGGGACCTCCCTGGTGGCGCAGTGGGTAGGAGTCCGCCGGCCAGTGCAGGGGACATGGGTTCAATCCCTGGTCCCAGAAGAGTCCATGTGCCGAAGAGCAGCTAAGCCCACAAGCTGCAGACACGGAGCCTGGGAGCCACAGCTAATGAAGGCCCCGTGCCCTTGAGTGACAGCTGCGGAGCCTGTGAGCCGCAGCTCCTGAGAACCATGCACCCAGGGCCCGTGCTCCGCAACAAGAGAAGTCACTGCATTGAGAAACCCTCACACCGCAACGAAAACAGCGCCCCCGCTCGCCGCAGCTAGAGAAGGCCTGTGCAAAAGCATCGAAGACCCCGCACAGCCAAGACACAAACTCATGCCACTGTGTTATCTGTTATTTTTAGTGAATAAATACCAAATGTTTGAGAATTACTGTGCTCACCTCTTCCTCTGCATGCCACTTATCACATACCTACCAATCCAATAAAATTGGTCATGAGCACTCAAGGCTATTTGAATTGACCACACTTTTCCCCTTTATTCACACCAGTTCTCATTCTGGCTCCACCCCTAGCTTCTATAGTCCGACTCTATACACACCTGGGTCAGTCACTCCCCACCTTCCTCACTCTAACAGAACCCTGGTTTTGTTTTTCCCTCCTCTGAGTGGCCTTGACCTTCACACCTGTGTAGGGCTGTAGGGCCCTCTCTGACCCCAAGAGACACTCTAGTTTTGTCTAACCCAATATGGCGCTCTCGTTCCCCTTGCTAAATCACTGGTTTAAATATGCTTGTGAGCCATGAGACATGAGAAATCTGAGGACCCTGGAAAGGTTACCTCAGTCTTCACATGGGATATGAGACAGGGTTGATTCCCTCTTTCTGCCTGGATGTTGTTTTTGATATATGAAGCCCAGAATCACTGCAGCCATTTGGGACCCACGAGGAGAATCAGCCTAGTGAACAAGTCAGAGTGTGGAGGATGACAGAGAACAAAGAGGCAATTTGGCCCTTGATGACATTATTGTTTTATAAACCAGCCCTGCCACTGCCCAATCTCTATAGAGCTCTTACTAGGGAGCTCTTGTATTTCCTATGGCTTGAGCCATTTGAATGAGAATTTACCTTTTCCTTTAGCTGAAAATATCCAAACCCCTTTGGACTCTCATGGGAACTACTTTTCCTTGCCTCTGCCCACTCCCGTTAGCTCTCCACTCTCTGATTTCCTTGAGTCAGAAGACATTCTAGCAGAGGGAACGTGTTAGTCACTCAGTCGGGTCTGACTCTTTGTGCCCCACGGACTGTAGCCCGCCAGGCTCCTCTGTCCATGGGATTCTCCAGGCAAGAATACTGGAGTGGGTTGCCATTCCCTTCTCCAGGGGATCTTCCCCACCCAGGGATCGAATCCTTGTCTCCCACATTGCAAGCAGATTCTTTACCGTCTGAGTGACCCAGGAAGCCAATTAGATGATAACTCCATAGTAAGAAATGCAGCCTTTAGGCATCCTCGCCGGGAGCTGATAACTACCAGCTTCCAGCTGCAATGGACTTGGTTTTTTTCCAAAATACCTGGCATTTGGCAAAGGCAGTGCTGACCACTCACCACCACGCTCCCCGGAGGCCGAGTGCTGAGGCTACTCTGCCCTGTTTCATAAACGGAAGCGTCACAAATCGGAGCTGGACCAGGCTGCCCAGTAGAAGAATGTGGTGGCCCCGTGGTCCCTCACAGTCTGTTTCTTCTTAGGAGATGCAGGCGCCACCAGGTTTCCAGGCAACGCCCCTCCCCTCCGATGCCCCTGGGAGAGACCAGGCTCACAGGCGCGCCTCGCACGCCTGCAGGTGATGGGGTCCAGGTGGAGTGTCCCGTGAGCCGGGGATGGGGGAGCACGTGTGAACCTCGCCCAGAGGTGGCCACGCTCTGTTCCGAGGGTCACTTCCTATCTGGGGAAGGGCGTTTGTGCCCTGGAATTTTGATGTGAGCCGATTCGTGCCCATGGAAACCACCCCATGGAGCCCTGGCTGCAAGATGCCCTTGTCCCGGGAACATAGCCAGCTCGTGTGTTCCCTGGTGGTCCGAGCCCCAACCCGAATCTCCCCTTTGTTCCCCAAATGGCTTGTATCCCAAGCTCTGGGAAACAAACACAGTCACTGTTGAAAGGGAAATGGGGCCCCAGGCTTCGACTCAAGGCCTGGCCTCCAGCACAGACACTTCGAATCCACGTCGGATTCCTCGGGCGCCGTCGGGGGCAGTCCTGGCTGAGCCTGCTGCGGAGAGGCAGCCCGAAGCTTGACCTCCCGGCTGGATGTCTGTGCACAACTCCTGTGTTTACCTTGCTCCTTCTGTTCCTCACCCCTTCTCCCATCAGAGCAGTTACCTCAAGGGATGGCAGGGACCACCACCTGGGAAGGACAAAAAGTCACTTCAGCTTTATTTGCCACCTTCTATTTCTTTTATAAAGTGAGAAAAGAAAATTAGTCTCTCAGTCATGGCTGACTCTTTGCGACCCCATGGACTGTAGCCCTTCAAGCTCCTCTGTCTACGGGATTCTCCAGGCAATAAACACTAGAGTGGGTTGCTGTTCCCTTCTCCAGGAGATCTTCCCTACCCGGCGATCGAACCCAGGTCGAACCCTGTATTGCAAGCAGATTCTTTACCATCTGAGCCACCAGAGAAGCCCTAGGAAAAGTCTCTGTAATCCTTTTATGACAAATTATTAATATGCGCTATTTTAGGGAGTGATTTAGTTACTCTATATTTTTCTGAAATTTTAAACTTAATACAATATTTCAGCTGTTAACAGTGGTGAAATTAATAGTGATACTGTATTTTCTCCTTTTGTGTATATCTCACATTTCTTCTCATGAGCATGCTTTGCTTTTATGATTGAAAAAAAATCTTTTTTTTAACTGTGTTAAAACTGTGTTTTAACTGTGTTGAGTTTACACAGGGGCTGTGAAATGTGCCGTGTGGAGACTGATTTGGGCATGAGACTGTGCTTTGTTAGGAGATGGTACTGCAGGGCACAGACTATGTACAGAGTCACTGGGGAGCAGAATAAAGACCTTTAATCATAGACTGAGACTGTCGTATGTTGAACTCTGACCAGATCAAAGGTAAGTACGTAAGGAGCATAAGGGGGCATGCCACCTTCAGCTCGCACTTCAATCGGAAAGCTCGTCCATCATCCAAGAGAAAGTGGTGATAGCCCCTCCTCTGTGGAGGAGTAGAGCCCCGGTCTTACCCAGAGAGGGAAGGCATTCCCAGGAAGGCAACAAGGACTCAAGCAGCAGATGAACAACGCAGGAAGTTGGGACTCAGGTCAAGTTAGAATCAGGGCTCTTTGGGGAGGCCTGGAAAATCATAGCGCAGCTTCGTGGCATACCCTTTTATCCCATCTATGCAGCTACCTGAGTGTGAGCAGGAAACGCCAGAGATGGGCAGAATGGATAAAGACACAGGCCCAACTGTATGTCGTTCTACAAAGGATACCCCAAAACAAACAGGCTGAAAGGGGAAGGATGGAAAAAGACATTCCACACAGACAGTAACCAAAGGAGAGCAGGAATGGCCATAGTGATATCAGACAAAACAGACACTGACTCATGAATGTTTACAGAAGACAAAGAAAGGCATTGTATATTAATTAAAGTTTCAATGGAGCAAGAAGATATAGCAATTATAAACATGTGCAAAACTAAAGGCAGACCATCGAGACACACGGAGCAAAAACAGGCAGAATGGAAGGAGCAAATGAGTTTTACAATAACAGTGGCAGACTTCATCATCTCACTCCCAATGATGAATTTGCCTGCATAATTTGGGTGGGCCTCACCCAATCAGTTGACAGAACAAAACTGACTCCATTTAAGCAGGAGGCGATTCTGCTGGCAAACAATCATCAGACTTGAACTGCAGCATCAGCTCTTCTTGAGTTTCTAGCCTGCTGGTCTACCCTGCAGATATTTTGGGGGCATGTCCCTTCATAGTCATGTGGGCTAATTCCTCAAAATAAAATTTCCCCATGCTCTCTTCTGTGTGTATATTGACTGAAAAAAATGCATAGTCTAAAAGTTGAGAATTATCTTTCATTCAGCGGACATTCTGACTTCAAGCTTGGGACACAGCATCTCAGATAATGCTGAGAGACTATTCCAAAGAGGCTGGGGCTGGGGTGGATACCAGGATATATGGGGGATTTTGCAGCGAAAAAATCAAATAGTCAGAACACAAAAGATCATTGTTAATTAAAGAAAACCAGAGATGTCAAGTTAATGAATTTGGTGCTTTTCTGTGTACGGGAAGATGCAGCTTCTGGGCTCGTTGAAGTCACTCCTTGGTATGCGCCTTAGCTGTCTGGGCCAGTATCCTGTGGTCTCTCACTCTGCGTGGCCTCAGGATGCGCTGTTGCTGTGGCTGCAGCATTTTTGCCATCCTGATTCCCTCCGGGCTCACTGTTGGGCTGGCTGGAATGGAATGGAATGCTGATGGCTGCGACATGCTTTGTTTACTGATATGGCAAGCAACATCTTTCTTTTATCTTTTTTAAAGTGCAATGATTAAGACCCAGATACTACATTCAGAGTGAATAATTCATTTTTTTTAAGCTTTATTTTTTGCTTATTTGGCTGCATTGGGTCTTAATTGTGGCTGGTGGGACTTTCTGTGTGGTACATGGACTCTCTAGTTGTGGCAGGCAGACTTAGCCGCTCCGTGGCATGTCCCTGACCAGGGACAGAACCTATGTCCTCCGCATTGCAAAGCAGATTCCTAACCCCTGGACCATCAGAGAAGTCCCCAGGAAAATGGATGTGTATCCATTTTGGTTCTGTTTCTCTGGAGAGCCCTGAATAACGCATGCACACCCACAAAACTTCACACACACACACTCTAGACAGTGAGACATGAAGAGGAGTCCAAACAATGACAATAATTTTCATTGTCAGGAAAATAAATGGGTTTTGGCTGCTAAAGCTCAAAGGATTTTTAGGAATAATCTAGATTGGTGGTACCCACACTCCTTTTTTCCCAACCAGATCTTACCCAGAATTCCAATGTACCGAAATGGGATAAAGGAGCCCACTTATTTCAACTGCCTTATTCTCCCCCTGTCTCC
Organism: Capra hircus; assembly: GCF_001704415.2. Classification (NCBI taxonomy): domain Eukaryota; kingdom Metazoa; phylum Chordata; class Mammalia; order Artiodactyla; family Bovidae; genus Capra; species Capra hircus. Next base: position 8,188,006 of record NC_030834.1, on the reverse strand, counting down.
TCTCCCCAAGTCCACCCCTGGAAGCACAGCTTCTGAACTTGACTCTTCCAGCTCACTGTTTACAAACAGGACTAATGTGTAATGTGCCCTGGGAACATATTCTTTTGTGTTCCTGGTTTTATTTTTATGGTAGGCTGCTGTCTATGGGGTTGCACAGAGTTGGACACGACTGAAGCGACTTAGCAGCAGCACCACCAACATTATTATAGATATAAATTCCTTATGCTTGTAGCTCTTGAAGAACTATAATAAAACAGATTTACCAATTCAATAAAAATATTACTTCCAAGCCCCATGCAATTTAACTTACAACATTAGTTTGCCAGACGATGTTGTTTTACTCGAAATAAATTGCTATTGGTGAAGTGAATACGCTAATAACTTGAGTAAGAGGGCTTTCCTGAGTCTGACAGACCCGCTCCTTTCTGTTAAAATTACCAGACAACCATCATTTACAGGGGGCCCCATGGTATCATTTGGCCTTTACTTGATGTGGATTTTGTAGAGACCTCTTCAGTCCTTTTCTGGGTACCCCCTGGAAATAAGACCAGTCCTGCCTGTCCCCAAAAGAAAGATAAACACGGACAGACACCTAGGCTGGGCAGTCCTTGGTTAGAAGAAGCAGCAGAAGGATCCAGGGAAATTCATCAATGTGAAATTTCATCAATGTGAAAAAATTAATAGAAGAGCAAAGGCTATTAATTAGTGAGTGGAAGTGAAGGGTGTGTTCTTATCTTACTCTTGTGACTTTTCTGCAAGTTTGATTTTTAAAAAATAATTCTCACAGAGAACTCAGAGATTGCAAGATTTGTCTAAACCCTGCAGTGTGAGAAGCACTGATCTTCAACCGTTTACATAGATTGGAAAATCAAGTCCCGAAGGGCAGGAATGATTTACAAGGATCCCACTGGGCTAATTGGTAGAGAACGAGAATTAGAACCTCAGTCCCCTTGCCAGGGGCTTCCGTGGTGGCTCAGTGGTAAAGAATCTGCTCGCCAGTACAGGAGACGCAGGTTCAAACCCCTGGATCGAGAAGGTCCCCTGGAGACGGGAACGGCACTATATTCTTGCCTGGAGAATCCCATGGACAAAGGAGCCTGGGGGGCTACAGTCCACGGGGTGGCAAAGATTCGGACACGACTGAGCAACTAGGCAACAACAAAGTCAGAGCCTCAGTCTCCTAGCTGAGACCCTTCCCCACATTAGCATGAACTATAGTGCTTAGCACTCTGACATTCTCACACAGTTGTATTTTGCTGTAAGAAACTGGTAAGGATCTCGTGAAACATAGACCTCGGTTTCCAGAACCCGTCTAAGCTGACCTTTGAGAAACACCAGCTTGTATATCCCCCACAACACAGGCATGACTGTCCAGCGCGCACAGAGAAGGAGCTGCGGAGGTTTCATCCTTAAACAGAAAATCTCGGTGTTGTCATACTCCTGTGACTACATCCTTCTCCAGTGAGGACCGCCTGAGGCCGGCAGAGCTGGGACCACTGCCCCTCCCAGACCACCCGAAAGGAAAGGAAAGTGAAGTCACTCAGTTGTGTCCAACTCTCTGTGACCCCATGGACTGTAGCCTCCCAGGCTCCTCTGTCCATGGGATTCTCCAGGCAATAGTACTGGAGTGGATTGCCATTGCCTTCTCCAGGGGATCTTCCCGACCCAGGGATTGAACCCGGGTCTCCTGCATTGCAGACAGGCACTTTATCGTCTGAGCCACCAGGGAAGTCAGATCACCCGAAGGCACCTTCTAATCTCTGAGTCCTGCCTTCAGCGCCAAACTCTAATTTTTCCTCAATAAAGAGAGAAAATGTAAAACTTGAAGAAAGAAGCAAAAAATTATACAAAAAAAGCACTAATACCAGTACAGTAGGTGGCCAATGTGAATATACATACATACATATATATATATATATATATATATATGCTTTCTCTCCTTTTCACCTGAAATCCCACTCCACCTAAGAGATATGCTGGTAACATCTTGCTGATCATTCTTGCTTCCTTTTAACTGTGTGCATGTGCTAAATTTTAACTACAGACATCTTCCTTTAAAAAATATACAGTCTTGAGACTTCCCTGGCAGTCCAGTGGTTAAGATTCTGCCCTGCCAATACAGAGGTTGCAGGTTCAATCCCTGGTCGAGGAACTAAGATCCCACATGTCTTGTGGCCAAAAGAGTGTTTTTAAAAATTCAGTCTTTTTCCCTAGAATCCCACAGCGTTCCCATCAAGGTAATAAATGTTAACAATCTGATGTGTATCTTGCCAAGCCTTCTGTACAATTAATTATATAGAACATTTTTACAAACAACCCAATCAAAAAATAGGCAGAAGATCTAAATAGATGTTTCTTGAAAAAAAGACATAATTTGCCAACAGGCACATGAAACAATGCTCAATATCGCTGATTATCATAAAATGGAAATCAAAGCTAAACTACACTAGAACAATGGTGCAGTATCGCCGCACACCATTCGGAATGGCCATCATCAAAAAGTCTACAAACAGTAAATGCTGGAGAGGGTGTGGAGAAAAGAAAGCCTCCCTACACCAGAGAAGGAAATGGCAACCCACTCCAATAATCTTGTCTGGAGGATCCCATGGACAGAGGAGCCTGGTGGGCTACAGTCCATGGGGTCACAAGAGTCGGACAGGACTTAGTGACTAAACCATCAGCACCGCACTGTTCATAGGAATGAAAATTGGTGCAGCCACTATGGAAAACAGTATGGAGGTTCCGCAAAAATCTAAAAACAGAGTTAGCATATGATTCAGCAATCCCACGCTTGGGTATATATCAAGACAAGACTATTTCAATAGATGCGTGCACCCAGTGTTCATAGCAGCACTATTCACAACAGCCGAGACACAGAAAGAACCTGATATCCATCAGCAGACGAATGGATAAAGATGTGGAGCACGCATGCTCATTCTCTTCAGTCGTGTCCGACTCTTTAAATGTATATCTATGCAACGGAACTCTACTCAGCCATGAAGAATGAAATAGCGCCATTTGCAGCAACATGCATGGACCTAGGGATTTATCATACTCAGTAAGTCAGAAAGAGAAAGACACTCGTACATGGAATCTAAAAAAATGATATAAGAAAACTTATCTATGAAACACACACAGACTAGGGAACAGATTTGTGGTTACCAAGGGAATCAATCAGGGGCGGAGGAGGGCCAGACGGGAAGTCTGAGATTAGCAGCTGCAAACTATTAGTATCTTATACAGGATGGATAAACAATAAGCTTGCTATATAGCACAGGGCATTCTTTTCAGTATTCTGCAATAAACCATAATGGAAAAGAAGATGAAAAATGATGTCTATATATGTACAACTGATTCACTTTGCTGTACCACAGAAATCAACACTGTAAATCATCTATACTTCAATAAAATAAATTTTTCTTAAAATCCAAAAAGAAAAAGAAAACAGGAATATGAAACAAAGCACAAATGTTTTAGAAAAAGCTCATGGTTTAAACTATCTTTTTCCCCTGAGGGATAGGCATCTGATTCAGCATTAAAGAGCTGAGCGACTGAGGTGTGGTTACTGCTGGAAAGACTGAAATGGCTGACGAGCCGAGAAGACTTGGAGAAGGGTTCCAGCCAGTACTACTGTCTCCATGTAACAAGAGGGTCAAGTTCATGGGAAACAGCCAGGGGGAAGTACCAAGTCATGTTTCATGTGTCTGAAACACAGACACTATAGGTACTCATCAGAGGAAATTACACGCAGAGGGGACGATTCAAAGCAAACCTCCTTCCCCAATGCAAATACACAGAACTGCAAATCCATGGCAAAAGGGAGCTCTCCTTTGGTTTTCAGTAAACCGCCAACAACCTCTGCAAGCTATAATCTAGATCTTAAGGGTCTACACCGACGATTAAGCTGTGGATGAAACCCTCAGACCACAGAACTTAGAAGTTGCACAATGCTGTCCACAAATGTTAGGTTCACAGTTCATTAGAAGGATCCTGGAACCCGGGCCAGCGTGCCAGCCAGCATCCTGGTGCCTTTAGGAGAGTCTCTGGTGGTGGGAAATACAAGTCTGTGAACGGTTTGGGCAGTTGAGAAACAAAGTTTATAAGTTGCCTGGGCAGTTCCACCCACTGTTCCTGTTTCACAAGGGAAACCCTCATGGGCTGGAAGGGGTTGATAACTTCCAGTGGAATGGCTGGACTGCTCAGGAAGGTGGTTTCTGAAGAGAGGTTCCCTTTCGGTTCACTGGTGTATAAATGTACAGCCCCACCGCACCCCTTCCTCTGACCCATGCTCCCCCAGCAATATCACCCAACCCCACGTGACAGGCACCCACCACTTCTTCCAATGCATGGTTTCCAACCCCATTCTTCAACCTGGAGGTGCCCCCCACATTCAGAAGGCCCACTTGAAGTCCCACAGGCGTTCAGGGTGCACAGGGCCACCCCAACTCCTTCTGTGTTGCTGTCTCACTGGAAGGCCCCCCAGACATATGGTGTTGTCCTTGCACCTTGCTGATATCCTTGAGTGGATTTCCCAGCCCTCTCCCTTCCTCTGTGTGCCCCTGTTCCCACTGCAGAGCCCTCCCAGCTAATCTTCCTGCTTTGAACTGGCTCTCCTGGACCCTGTCCTCCTCGTCACCTACAGGAGTAAACTCAAGGCCATCAGGACAGAGCTGAAGGCTGTTGAGTCTGCTCCCTGCCCCGCGGCTCCCCTCGACAATCGCATCCCACAGAGGCCTGGCATGGGCACTCCACAAACCCAGAGTCCTGGCCCCCGGCGTTTCCATGCTTCCCCTGGCCAGAACCATTCCTGCCCAGCTCCTTCCTAACCACCAGCTTTTCCTCCCCACTTATTTGGAATAAATTACCTGAGTTTAATTTTCTGGGTCTGTGTCCAACACAAAATGCACAGCCTGATAACCCACTCCCAACAAGGACCTGTTGGATACCCTCAGGGAAGGTGGGCTCCAAGCTCTACTTAAAAAAAAAAATGTATTTTGGGGGGAGTGGCATACGAGATCTTACTTCCTCTGCTGAGGATTGAACCCATGCCCTCTGCACTGGAAGCCCAGAGTCTTAACCACTGGACTGCCAGGGAAGTCCCCTGAGTGTGACTTCTTACCACGTGGTAAACTTTAGCCCTGGGAGGGCTGGCTGGCTGGGCTATTGGCCAGAGATCTGAATGACCGTGCAGTGAACATGCTGAACGGTTCATCGAGGTCCACCACCCTGAAGATGAAGCTCCCTGCTAGGCCTTTGTCTCTAAAGGAGAGCCTGGATTCTGATCAACTCTAACTTCCCTTCAGGTTTCAAGAAATACCATCTGATGAGGCCAAGTGGCTTTGTCCAGGGATTCAAAGGCAATGAATGATGAGAAGGGATAGCCAGGTGCTGTGGACACCCCACTGTGGCCCCTTAGGGTGGTGTCCCCTTCTCTGGAGCAGGGCAGATGTCCGGCAAGGCTGGGGACACAGGTGATTGTCCTGATTGGGGGTTGGGGGGAGGGGGTTCGAGGGGAGGGGGAGGGGGATGCTAGGAGCAGGGAGTAGACAGAGGCCAGGGATGGTGCTGAGCATCCTGCAGACCCCATGGCAAAGATGGCCTGGCCCCAAGGTCAGCGCTGAGGCAGAGAAACCCCGCCTAGCTTCAGTCCCGGTCGTTTGCATTCTTATTTACCAAGAGGTCCGTGACTCAGGTCCCGTGCACCCATGTGCCATACTAGACAGGTGAGCAGACATGTAAAGGTCACCACCGCTGGACTTCCAAAGAGTATGAAGGTGGGTGTGCATGTGTGTGTGTTTAGGGCAAAAAGTTTAGGGTCCTTGCCTGTTCAGGATTCATCCAGGCAAATTTATCCAGACTGCCTCCTTCCAGTCCTACCTAAATCAGATGGAGGAGGCAAGGTTGACTCTGGACAAATGTATAGCATCCCACTAACTCCCGGTGACCATCCATTGCCCTGTTGGTCCCTGCCTTCCAGTCTAGTGTAAGTTGTGACACTTTGGTGTCTTAGAAACATTTCCATGAAGACATCCCAGGGTACTGGGAAGCCAGCTTGATCTCCGCCGCACCTCCTAGTGCTTTGTCATATGTGGTTTGAAGTGAAGTGTTAGTCGCTCGGTCATGTTCTAACTCTTTGAGACCCCATGGACTGCAGCCTGCCAGCCTCCTCTGTCCATGGAATTCTCCAGGCAAGAATCCTGAAGCGGGTAGCCATTTCCTTCTCCAGGGGATCTTCCCGACCCAGGAATTGAACCTAGGTCTCCTGCACTGCAGGCAGATTCTTAACCGTCTGAGTCACCAGGAAAGCCGCTATATGTGGTTTGGGGTTATCCATTGAAGTCACGCTCTGGGTCGAAGCCCCTTCCAGGGGTTTCTGTGGCCCATCAGTGCCCACTATGGCACTGAGTCTATGGCAGAAATTCATTAAAAACTTGTTTGATTACTTTTTACCTTCTAAGGAGATAATTAACAAACTACAATAACTCCCCCTATCAAGTTTATTTTCAATGATTCCATTTCTCTGCACACCCCCTCACCCCCTGTAACCTGAGCCTATGTTAGAACCTCTGCTAGTAGGCATTTCAGATGGGGTAGGGAGAGGCAGAGAGGATGCTTGCGTCAGCGGGAGTTGGAAGGCACCTTCCCTTCATACCTGGCTTGGGTAGGAAAGTGACTCAGCAGTACTGCCCTAGACGCCCCACAGTCCCAGGGTGGGTGGCTGGCCTTTTTGCCTCTTCTCCGAACTTCTAGTGGAAGCAGAAGCCAGTAGCGCGTGTGGACACCGAGAAGTAAGAACCAGGTGATGGGAAAAGGGTCTGTGGTACCGCCTGCTGCTCTGGGTCTCTCCATCTCGCTCTGACCTTCCCAAACTCGTGTCTGTTTAGTTCAGACTTGGGACCATAACACCTGGGGGGTTCTCAGGGTCATAATATGATGTGCCTACATTTGTGATGATACTGGCCACCCCTATTGCTGTCAGATACTCTTGCATCAGCAGAATGGATGGTGTTTCGAGGACCACGACCCACTCTGCAAGTCTGTGCACACAGAGTGGGAAATGCTTTCAGAAACCACCTGGTTAGAGCTTTAGGACCAAACTAGTAAAAATTGGGACATTAACATGACTCTTCTCTATCATCACTTGGATTAGGCGGTCACTTGTGAATATTGGCTTATCCAAGCACAGTCTAGGGGGTAGAAGTTAACATCAGATCCCTGCCTCCAGAGCTTCATTAACTCCCCTGTGCTAATTAGGATGCTTCTAGGTCTGGATGGAATGACTCCTTGACTAAGAGTCAGGAGACCTGGAACCTGGCCTCTGCTTGGCCACTGACCTTCAGTACATGGTCTCACCTCTCCAGCGCCTTCTTCTGAAATGTGGACGATCGCACCTGCTCTTCCTGCCTCCCAGCTGTGCTGTGAGGATAAGGGGAGTATATGCCAGTGCTCCCCACCACACACACGCATTAAGAAGCCCTCCTGGAACCTTCTGGCTCCTTTAATTGTGCAAACATAGGCCTTGCCTTAGGGTTTTCTGTGTTGTTGCTGAGTGAACGGCTGGAGGAAAAGTCAAGGTGGACTCAGGGGGAAAGGAAGAAGACAAGGCCAGGCTTTTCCCGGCAGTGCCTCCAGCCCAAGCCACTCCCCTCCAGCAGCCATGGGTCCCCAGCATCCTCCGGTGAGCTGGGGGCTTAGAGCATCATCCCAGGTGCTGTGGGCAGCCCCTGTCCTGAGTTCTCAGGGCCGTGTAAGAGGAGCGATGCCCGCCTCAGCATCTCCACCCAGCACGCCCACACCTTCCTAGGCAGCTGGCCACTTCCACTCCCACTGGGCAGCTTGACGGCTCACACGACTCCTTGGCTCCCTCAAGGTCAAGCCTACTTCCCACCGCGCTCTCCCACGGCCTCGCCTGCCAGCCTGGCTGGAGTCCCGCATTGTGCTAAGGAGCAGGGAACCAAGGGTTGGTGGGAAATATTGTGCAATTCCTAGGGATTATGGTAATGTGTATCCCCCTTCCATTTAATCATAAGTAGAGACAGCTAAACACTAGATTACAGGCATCAGAGGTTGTTGACTGTTTACTAAAACCAGGAGGGCAGTCCAGTGCGATCCAACAGCGCATATTCATTAAGCGGGGGGGGAGGGGTGGGGGGGTGGGGGGGGGGAAAGGAAGTGCTTTTAAACTTCTCCACTGCGTATAATTTACTCTGATGAATACCCAGAGAGTATGTGTTTCATGTCAAATACAAGTTAATTTTCCCTCTGGCTCTTTCCCATGAACTTACCACGAGGCCATAACTACTTAATCCGCTCTAGCACTGGGGTTCCAGAAAACTCTTACTAAATTATAGTCCTGGAGTTCCTCCCTCTGCCTGAAGCCCACCCGTTACCACATCTGTCAACCCAGATGAACGTACCTTCGGCTCAGTACCCCCTCTGAGACCTTTCGTAGCATCGTTCCCGGGGTCTTGATGTCCTCAGAGTCACCTGTCTGCCCTGTTGCCTTTTGCCACTAACTTCTTCCCTTTTCTGACGCGGAGAGAACCCCAGCCTCACGTCCGCATCGGAGAGAAGCAAGAAAACGGCACCAGCGATGAATCCAGACATGCTTGTGGAAATGTTTTAAGATACAGTTTGGAGGATTACTGTCACCGTGGAATCCCTCTGCTTCACATCTTAAACAAGAATCACCATCTTTCATCAACTCAGGAAAATTTCTTGCCTTTTGATGTTTGATTTTTCCTTTTCTTTCTTTTATGGAATTCCAGCTCACTGAGATTTAAACCTTATCATTCTGTCCTTTCTGGAGCAGGAAATGGCAACCCACTCTAGTATTCTTGCCTGGAGAATCCCATAGATAGAGGAGCCTGATGGGCTACAGTCCATGCTGACACAAACAGTCAGACGTGACAGAGCAACTGAACACACACACACACACACACACACACACACACACACACGCGTGCTGTCCTTTATCGTGTTTCTTTCTTTCTCTCACAGGCTTTTCATTTCTTTGTCTCTCTGTGTTGCATTCTGGGGAAGATCTCTGGGTATTTTTCTGTACACAACTCTTCCTGTCTCTTATGTCTACAACAGAATTAAGCATCTTGTTGAGGCACAATAAAGTCTTATTTTAAGTTTTTTACACAAACGCACTCATATCCTTGAGCAGATTTCAGCATCAAACAGTTGCACACGCATCAAGTTTCAGCTGTTTATTAGCTAATAAGGTTAAGTCCCCAAAGATATACCAAAATGACTGTGCACATTTAAGGAGAAAATATTATCTCCTAAATAGAAAATTGCTGGCTTCTGAAAACCTTCATTCTCATTCGTAGCTTTACAGAAGAAAACTTTCAGTTAACAGTCCGAGCCTTCCTTCCTTCTTTGGCTGTGACCTACAGGCCCTGAGTGGTCAGTGGAAACGCCAGGTTGGGAGTTGTTCTTTTGACCTTGATGGAAAGGCTGGATGTCCTTCTGTCCCACATGACATCAATCGCTCTAGGACCCTAGCCTTAAGAGGAGTCGACCAGGTTGGATGCTTATGGCCTGAACTTACACAAAGATGGAAGACTGTATATATACTTATAATGGAGTCACTTTGCTACACAGCAGTGCTTAACACAACATTGCAATACAATTATATATAAATTAAAAAAAAGAAGAAGACTGAATTATCCAGGGCCAGGAAAGGATTATATAATCTTTTATCTAAGAATCTTCCAATTCTTCCAGCTTTGACTGAGCTACCTTTTAACCTATCCATTGAGTTTTCATTTCTGTTATTACCGTGGTTTTATTTTGTTTTTAAAGTACTGGTCTTTTTTTTCAAATCTGTCTGGTCGGTTTGGCAGTATTTTATTTCTTGCTTCTTTTCTTGATTCCCTCTTTTCCTTCTATGCTATTGTTGTTGCTGTTTAGTTGCTAAGTCGTGTTGAACTCTTTTGCGACCCCATGGACTCTAGCCCACCAGGCTCCCCTGTCCATGGGATTTCCCAGGCAAGCATACTGGAGTGGGTTGCCATGCCCTTCTCCGGGGGATCTTCCCGACCCAGGGATCAAACCTGCGTCTCCTGCTTGGCAGGAGAGTTCTTTACCACTGAGCCACTGGGGAAGACCTTTGCTCCTTTAAATGCTGTAAAATGCCCACATTCAGTTCTCTGGGGGACTTGCCAGCATCTGGGGGTCTGCCCTCTCATTGCTGGCCCTCTGGCTCTGCTCTGAGGCTTGTTATCTCCTGCATTTTTAACCGGGGCTATGAGCTTGTGTCCTACTTACCAAGCTGAATTTGTGGAATCACACGAAGCTTTGGCTGAGTAGGCAAACCTCCAAAAAGGTTTTACCTTTCATTCTTCCAGGTGCCCTCAACCCAAGACCTCTGGAAGTTGCAGTTCCCAGTCCTGGAGTTTCTGGACAGCCCAGATAGCTCAAATTCATTCCCTAAACCCACTGTGGGAAGGCCATGCTTATACGCTTTCAGAGGACTTTCCCCCATATCTAGAGTCAGGGTCAAAGCAGATGAGTTTCTTGTCGTGTATTTGCTGGTACAGAGCCATTCGAGTCCATCTTTATGCTGAGGGTGGTGTCTATATGTGAGGGGTCTTATTTCCAACTTCCCAACCTGCACGGACCCAAGGCCTTGTCTCTTTACTCCACCTGTTCAGTTCTGTTCAGCCACTCAGTCGAGTCTGACTCTTTGCGACCCCTTGGACCGCAGCACACCAGGCTTCCCTGTCCATTACCAACTCCTGGAGCTGACTCAAACTCATATCTGTTGAGTCAGTGATGTCATCCAACCATCTCATCCTCTGTCGTCCCCTCTTCCTCCCGCCTTCACTCTTTCCCAGCACCAGAGTCTTTACTCTATGGGGCCACTCATATCCACGGCTCTCAGAAACCGAGGCCATGAGTACTTTCCTGGGGTCTATGCGTAGAAGCTGCCAGAACCTGTGCTTTCCTGGGCTCTCTTCACTTTGACTGCTGAGAATTTCCCTTGCTTTCTCAAAAGTACAGTCACTGGCAAGATTATTTGTAATAGTCAAGATATGGAAACAAGATGTCTCTTGACAGATGCATTGGTAAACAAAATGTGGTAATTGAACAGTGGAATATCGCTCAGCCACCAAAAAGAAGGAAACCCTGCCATTTGTGATGACATAGATCCACCTCAAAGGCATTATGCCCAGTGAAATGTCAGGCAGAGAGACAAATAACGTTATGATCTCACTTATATGTGGAATCTAAAATAAATCCAAAAGGCAAAACTCAGAAAACGAGGGCAGATTTGTGGTCACTAGAGGCAGGATGTGGAGGGATGTGGAACCGGACGCAGGTGACCAAAAGGCACAAAATTCAAGTTAAAGGATGAATAAGTACTTGGATGCAATGGTTAGCATGATGGCTGTGCGGTTTACTTGAAAGCTGCTTAGAGAGTAAGCCCTAAGAATTCTCATCAGAAGGCGGAAAACATTTCTCTTCTTTTTTTTGTCAACTATATGAGAAAATGGATGTTAAATAAACTTAATTGGTAGTCAACGTGCAACACATATTAATCAGATCATTATAGTATATACTTTAAACAGTGTTGTATGTCAGTTATGGAATCCCAACGTGGCTCAGTGGTAAAGAATCTGCCTGCCAACGCAGGAGATGCGGGTTCAATCCCTGGGTCAGGAAGATCCCCTGGAGGAAGAAATGGCAACCCACCACAGTACTGTTGCCTGGAGAATTCCATGGACAGAGGAGCCACAGTCCATGGGATAGCAAAGAATCAGACACGACTGAGCTCTCTCTCTCTCTCTCTCACACACACACTCACATACACTCTACCATACCATATGTTAAAAAAGGAACTTTCCTTCCATATTCAAAATCTTGTTTCCCTGGAAGGGAGGGGAACTTTTGGTAGGAAAAGAAATAGTACCATGCCAGTTCCCCTCAACACACTGCTGAAAAAAAAAAAAAAGCCTTGAAGTGAATGTCCTTGGATATATGGATGTTGTTTATATCTTGGATGATGCCACAAACTCAGACACAGGGACAGGGGAATGCCTGAAAAAGGCTGCATTCTGATATTCAGGGAATGTAATCTTAAATAATCTTATTAAACAATTATACATCCTTGCTTCCCGTGAATTTCTTCCTAGCCTGCCTGTAATTATATGCACCAAATGGAAGACTGATTCAGGAGTAAAGAGGATCGTAGAGGAAAAATGGTACCGTAGAGGATGAGGATGAGGTGCGGTGGGTGCTGCGGTTAAGGTCACTCCTGTGGGGGATGGGGCCCTTGGATGCTGGACACCAACCAGGTCGGGCCCACTCTTAGCTGGGTTTAATTGTCTCCCGGAAAAATGGTTTGTACATCGCACTTACAGGGGCTGGTGTGTGATTGTCCCACCACGACGAAGATCCTGTGGTTACCAGGACTGAGGGGGCTCCCGTGGTGAGCAAGCTCCAAGAAGCTAGTTCCCCACTGGGCTTGCAAAACGGAAACCAAATCACGTGTAGGAGCAGGAACGGGGTGTGTCAGAGCATCTCAAAGCTGTTGACAGAAGACTTCGTCTCGGCTGGTGAGAGCACATGCTCGGATGCCGTGGCCGGAGCTTGAGGGGATGTTTCCAACATTCAGGGTTCACTAGATCTGCTGCCTTCCATCACAAGCGGTTCGGTGTTTGTGTGTGTTTGCATTTTCACACCCCCTTTCCTTGTTGGCTTTGGCCGTGGTCTTGGGAGGCCTTAGAAAGTAACGTTATATGGTCCAAGTGAAAACTTCAGGGTTGATGCTTACCACCCATATGAACTTGGAAAATTACTCAACGTCTCTGAGCTCAGTTCCCCCAAATGAAAACCGTGGATAATAACAGTGCACATCTCAGCAGAGGTAAAGCCTTCAGCGCATTTCTTGGCAAACAAGAAGCCCTCGAGAAGTGTAAGGTCCTAACGTTATGGATAGTGGCATTAGCAAGGGTAGAAAGGCTGTGGGAAAATTGAGCAACAGAAAGTTCCCCAGGGCTCTGGTTTTGCTCGACTGAGCACTGTATGGGGCTTTCTTCCTCCTAATTAATTCCTGCCTCCTGTCCATATCCTGTGTGTATCCTGGTCCTGCCATTTACTGGCTAAGTGACCGTAGAGAAAATTGGTGCTCAGGATGAGTCGTGAGCTAGCCCATCTCCCGGCTGACATGGAGGAGTTTATTTTTCTCTCATGCAGGCTTGGCTGTGGGTCCAAGGAAGCTGGCCTCCCTGCAGTGGCCAAGGTCAGCAGGACAATCACGTGTCACGCCTCCCAACCTGAAGCCTCCACAATTGCCCCTCGGACAGGTGTGGTCTGGAAGCCTTCCTGCACCTCACTGTCTTGATCTACCAAATGGAACTAATGCCTCCCATAGTGGTCCTGAGGATTAGTTACACATAGAGAGATGGCCAGCACCCGAGTCACGGTCCTGGCAGGAAGCAGGTGGTACACGGACTAGAATTTATCACGCCCAGAGGACATGAGCGAAGAGACTTGGTACAGCCTGTGGGCAGGTGTCTGAGGTCCGATTCCTTAGAAGCAGGTCAAGCCCAACTCTGGAGCAGGGATCAAGAGTCACCCTCCCATCCTGGGCACTTAACAGGGCAGATCTGGGGGTGGGAGGGGGAAGATGGAGCAGAACCAGCTCAGCACATAACGGACATTCATCAATTCTAAAATGCCCAGGCTGTACCACCGCTCAACTGGGCTTGTGGAGTGTTGGCAGCTCGCCCCCGCCTCGGTTGTTGGTTGGTTTAGTCACTAAGTCACATCTGACTCTTTGCAGCCCCATGGACTGTAGCCCACCAGGCTCCTCTGTCCATGGGATTTCCCAGTATTTTCCCAAATACTGAAGTGACTTGCCATTTCCTTCTCCAGGGGATCTTCCCAACCCAGGGACTGAACCTGGGTCTCTCACATTGCAGGCAGATTCTTTACCCTCTGAGCCGCTGGGGAAACACCCTCACCCTTGGGTCTGGCTTATTCGCTGGCCTTCCTCTCCCCCTTAACTGAAGCATCTAGAAGAAAGGGTTGTGACTGCAGACCCCAGGCTGTAGCACAAACCCAGAAGAACGTGTGTCGTGTGACCACCCACGTGTCCTTGGATGCGCCGCGCCCAGCGGTCCCCTTGGCATGGACGGAGCCTCCATGTCTCCATGTGGACACACTCAGCTCCTTGAGGGCCCACTTAGAAGGATGCGGAGCGACCAGGACACACTGCCCTGGGCTCAGAGTCACCTCCTCTCCCTCCTGGACTCTCGGTGACCCCCGACAGGCCTCCCTGCTCTGCACCCTCTCCACCCTGACGGCCTTGTTCCTGTTTTAGAAAACGTTCCCTGCTCCGTCTTTCACAGAGAACCGAGTCCAGACAGTCAGCCTGCTACCCACACTACCTCTCTCTCTCTCCCCTTCCACCACAACCTCCGCCCAAGGATGACCTCAACCACACCCAAATATTCAGTTTCTTACAGTTCCCCTCCTCTGAGCTTGGCTCCAGATGGAAGCCCCCCCCCCAACACCCATGGCCCCACCATCCACTCCAACCTGCTTCATCCTCCCGGGAGGAAGTCCCTTTTATCCTCCATGGTAGTATGCCTGCTGTCTGCCTAATGCTCCTGATTTATGTCTAAGTCTGTCTCCTTGACCAGACTACAAGCGTCACCAAAATCATCTTCATTTCTGCAGCCTTCTAATGATGCTCGGCGTGGCATTTCACACACTGAAAGTACTCAGTGAGTAAATCCATTCTGAATCTTTCTTTAAAGGTAGTTCCTAGAAGAGCTGGGAAAAGAGGAGGCTCCATTGGCAGCCCTGATTTTTATTTATTCATTCATTTTATTGTATCTTTTTATTGAAGAACAGTAGATTTACAATGTTGCATTAGTTTCAGGTGTACGGCAAAGTGATTCATACGTATATATTCTTTATCAGAGTTTTTTCCATGATGACTTTTTACAAGCTATTCAATAGTTCCCTGCGCTATACAGTAAATCCTTGCTGTTTATTTTATGTATAATAGTTTTAATTATATATAAAGTTTTTTAGTCCCAAACTCTTAATTTATCCTTCCCCTCTCACTTCCCCTTTGGAAGCCATAAGTCTGATTTATATGTCTGTGAGTCTTTGTTAAACATTTCTTGCACTCTGTGCCTCTATTCTTTTTCTGAGATCCTGGACTGACAACGATGACCAACAAGGACTTACTGTTAACACAGGGAACTCTGCTCAATATTATGTAACGACATAAAAGGAAAAGAATTTGACAAAGAATAGATACATGTAAATGTATAACTGAATCAATTTGCTGTACCCCTGAAACTGTCACCACACTGTTAATCAACTATGTGTGCTGTGCTTAGTCACTCACTCGTATCCAAATCTTTGTGACCCCAAGGACTCTAGCCCACCAGGCTCCCCTGCCCATGGGGATTCTCCAGGCAAGAATACTGGAGTGGGTTGCCATGCCCTCCTCCAGGGGATCTTCCCAACTTAGGGATCGAACCCAGGTCTCCTGCATTGCAGGTGGATCCTTTACCAACTGAGCCACCGGGGAATCACAACACTGCTAATCAATTATACTTCAATGCAAAATAAAAAGTTTTTAAAGAAAGGACACAGAGGGACTTGTTGCTTTAGTTGCACTCAAGTCGGTTTCTGGGATGGGCCCAAAGGCAACAGAGCCTGCTTCTGGGGTGGCTCGTGACCTTCCTCATCAAAATCACAAGGGCAAGGAGACGAAGGACTGGCTTTTCCTCAAGTGCCTGTCGAGATGGACTCGGAGATTCTCTTCAGGATGTCTGCACACACAGGACTCCCCAGACGAGCATGTGCCCTGCCAGGACCCCTGCTTCCCTCCTGCAAGCCTTCCAGCCCATGGTCCATTTGTGAACACGTCCTCACCTCTATGGCTGAGTTTCCAGGGAGGCTCTGCTTCCCTCCAGTACAGTCTAGAGAATGAGGGCAGCCTCCTTTCCAGGATGGCTCGAGCCTTATCCACCCCCCTGACTGCCCTGCCCTCTCCAGCACCCTGGGAAGTGGCCGGTCATTTCCTGTCCCCCAGCCTGGCCCTGACACTGGCCCAGGACAGGGGGAGGGCACCTCCCCACACACCACTCTCCCTCCCTCCGCAGCAGCTGAAAAGTCACTTCCTGTGTTTGTGTAGCGTGGTGTTCCACTGACGATGTCCTAAGCCCAGTGCAGACAGCTCGTTGTCCCCGCTCCCTCCCTGTTCTCACCGCCTCGCCTGGTGGCAAGGAAATTGGGTGAAGGGCACACGCTCAGTGGAGGGGCGTGAGTACCCGGAGTATGAAGCAGCTAAGAGATGAGAAAGGTCACGGAGGTGCAGACAGAGAGAAAAGACTTGCGGACCCAGAGCTGGGAAGAAGAGGGTGGGACGAACGGAGAGAGCAGTATGGAGACATACGCACCTCCATCTGTAAGAGAGACAGTCAGTGCAAACTTGCTGTACAACTCGGGGAGCTCAACTCAGGGCTCTGGGACAACCTAGAGGGGCGGGACGGGGTGGGAGGTGGGAGGGCGGTTCAAGAGGGAGGGGAGATGTGTGCACCTATGGCTGATTGATGTGGATGTGTGGCAGAAACCGACATGCTAGTGTAAAGCAATTATCCTTCCATTAAAAATAATTTTTTTTTTTTAAGATGGGGAAGGTCAGAAAGCCTCAGCTCCTGGTTTGGGACTAAAACTCACTCGGGTCCTAAATCAAAATATTCCTCCTTTTGCATTCACCTGGCTGCTTTCTTGGCGACCTTTCCCCGTGGTAGAACAATCTGGGGGCAGAGGGGGGCGGGCTCACTGTGCTTGGTTGGGCTGATGACGTCATTGAAGACTCGAAGCTGACTTTGTGTAGAGCAGGCTCTGTGCGTTTATGAAGCCTGTTATATACTTTATGTCATCTAGGCTTTTATGAAGCGTTTTATGTACTTTAAGATATTCGTCTTTCCAATGAACTCTCCATTTGACAGATGAAACACTGGGGTCTCAGAGGTGAACCCCAAATCCACAGCCTTTCCCACTGGCCCACAGCTGCATGTTCTGCTGAATTTGATGGGAGACAGTGTCTCCTTACTTTTAGATCCTCTACCCTGCAGAGTAGGGCGCTGGGCACATAATAGATGTTAAATCAATGCTTGTGGATTGAATGGAAGAACATTTGCACCCTTCAGAGCTCAACAAATATCTGTTGAAACTGACTTGCCCATGACCCCCGACCCTCCCTCAGGCTGTGACCTCTCCATTTCGGCTCCAGGCTTGCGTCTCAGGCTCCTTCAAGAAGGCAGATAGCAAAGCTGACATTTACCTGGGACCCAGCAGAACAAAAACTGAACTCCTCCCCAGCCCCCAACACCAGCCCCACCCACATCATCTGTCCTTTTGCCTCCCAAATCCTCCCAAATCGCACTTTCGTAAGAGTTAACCTCATGTGGGGCTCGATGAGCGTCAGAAACTTGATGAAGTCGCCAGATTCCCAGCACCTCATGTCCATGGATTAATCAGTATCCCAAGATTATAGGATGTCAGGGCTGGAAGCAAGCCCTTCATTACAGATGAAGAAACCATCCCCTCAGCGGGATTTGCAAGAACCAGAGGCGGCATCACTGCACGTCCGTCTCCTCACTCAGCCTGGGTCTCCATCCCCATCAGACTGGACGTGACCTTTCTTAATCTCCGTTCTCCCAGGTGGTTATTTGTCAAGTGCCTGCATGTTTCAGCACCGCGTTTTCTCAGACTCCCACAGATAGTTGACAGCATAGCTCTTCAGAACCTGCGGCATGAGCTTAGACAAAGCTACTGCCTTTCCCAGAGCTGAGCGAAGTTCACCAGCTTGGCCCCAGCGTCTGATGAGACTGTTTTTTTTCTAGAAAATTCCTAGCAGTTAGCTGGTGGGAACTTTCCCTTACTAACCCAGCAGCATTCAAACGCTCTTCATTTTATCTAACATCCCTTATGAGGGAGGCTAAGGCTAACTCAGGATAATCAAGGGTTGTGAATAGCTAATCAATTCAAAAAGAGTTATTTAGCGCATGATTAGGAATGACTGAAAGTCTGCGGACTTTCAAGCAGACAACAGGCACTCGGGCTAAGTCACCTAAAGGCACAGGCAGCCCTAAAAGGGACACCGATTGGGAACTGCACATGTACATCTGGTCTGCGGAGCTGAGCCGGCCAGAGCTCTTCCGGCCCGCGGCTCTCTCCCGGCAGAAGCACCAGCTGTGTACTTGCCGTAAGCTAGCTCCCTGGCGTTGAGACCCTCAGAAACCCTGTGCGGCAGTGCCCTCGTTTTACAAATTATACAACGGACGGTTCCCTACTCCTAAAAGGCTCCGTCATTTACTCAGGCTGATGCAGCTAGAAGTAAATCCAGCTTCCAAGCTCAGCTCTGTCTGTGGATTCAAAGATGCAGCTTTCTTTGTTTTACCTATGGGTTCCTTTTTTCCTTCCCCCCCTTTCATCCCCTTCTCTTCCTTTCTCCTTCCCTCTTTCTACTCCTTCCTTCTATTTTTTTTTTTTAGAAGCCAAATGCTTTTTTGAACCAAACAGCACACAAATCCAAGCATATAAACCATCCCAGAGACTTCCCTAGTTGTCCAGTGGCTAAGACTCTGGACTCCCAGCACAAGGGGTCTGGGTTCAATCCCTGGCTAGGGAACTAGATCCCACAAGCTGCAATTCAGACCTAGCGCAGCCTAATAAATTAATTAAAAAAAAAAAAAACATGCCAGAGCAGAGTCACATTGCTTTATTCATCATTGACAAAAACTGGAAACACACCACGTGACCTGCAACAGATGAGCAAACTAGCAAGCTGGTGTGCATGCCTATAGCGGAACATACTCAGCTACAAACAGGAGCCAGCTCTGATACACACTGACCGCGGATGAACCTCAGAATGCTTTTGCTGAGTGAAAGAAGCCAGACACCAGAGTGCACACTGCCTGATTCCACTGACATGGACATTTAGAAACGCTGAACCCAGCTGATGGTGACAGAGAGAAGTCAGGGTTCCCCTGGGGCAGGGGCCGGGGGCTGATTGCAAAGTGGCTGAGGGAAGCCGGCCTATTTCAGGGGTAATGAAAACGACTCTGCACGTGGATTGCGGGGTGCTGTTTCTAGTTGTCACCACTCACTGAACTTCACACTTAAATATGTATAATTTATGGCTTGTAATCACACCTCAGTTTTCACTTTCATGCATTGGAGAAGGAAATGGCAACCCACTCCAGTGTTCTTGCCTGGAGAATCCCAGGGATGGGGGAGCCTGGTGGGCTGCCGTCCATGGGGTCGCACAGAGTCGGACACGACTGAAGTGACTTAGCAGTAGCAGCAACATCAGTTTATCTGTGCTGTTTTGGTTTGTTTTGAAAGCAGAACTGCTTTAATTGAGGAGGAGGGGGGTGCTCAATCCCATCCCTTCCCTGACCTCTTTAGTGGCCTGTGGTTCCCTAAAGGACCCCGGAGCACTCTGTGGAAATCTGTATCTTCCAGAGGTGGTTGGCCACCCCAAGCTGCTCCACACCGCCCTAACACTGCCCAGCAGTGGAGGCTTTGTAAAGGGCGCGAGATCAGTTGTTTCCATGTAAAGCACCTCAGCATCCTTACTGCAGGCTGCTATAAGGGACAAGCTGTCACCGGCAGGAAAGAGGCTTCTGGTGTAGTTGCAGCCTCTGTATTGTAAAAAGGAATGCTGGTGCGGAATGGGGAGCTAATAAACGAAGCTAAGGGATTTCATGAGCTTGGGTGTGTGTGTGTATAACTTTGCTTTGCACCACTTGGACGCAGGAAATGTTTTGTTTTCTGCTTCTCAATCAGATTGCCTCCGGCTCCAGTCTCCACTGACCAGAGCGACGGGATGAGCAGGATATGTTTTCATTGCCTTGGGGCGTGCAGGAGTCCCGGGGTGTTGATCCATCCAGAGGATTTCAGGAAGCAGCTCTGTCCTTAAACTTCCTGGTCCCAGCTGGGTTCCCAGTGCCCAACCTCTAAGGTCCATTTCAAAAGCAAAATCTTTGATCTCCGGCTGGGGAGGGAGGCCTTGCACCAGGCCCTCAGTGGACACCAGCATCTGCCTCCCCATCCAGCTTGAGGCCAGGACCCCATGGAGCCCTGGGCACAGGAGGGCTGGTCACTGTGGCCTCCAAAAGCCTGCAAGCCTCTTCCATTCTCTCGGGGCCAAGGGACCCCCTTCTCTGCTTTCCATCCCCCCTCCTTCCCCAGGCGGGCTACCTAGATCTCCTCCATTCTTCTCCCCAGGACCGTCCACCCTGGTCCCCTAGTGGGTCTGGGATGGCCAGTGTGGGGCAGTGGAGTGGAAAGGTGGGGAGCGGCCAGCACACCCCATCCTTGTTTCCTCCAAAGGGAGCAGGCAAAGAGGGGCTTTACTCTTCCTCAGTGAATCTGCAGCTGGGAAAGGAAGACTGACAGGGGCCAGCTTCCTGATGAATATGAGAGCTGGTATTTATGTTTGCGTAAGATCCACGAGTTAAAGAATAGATTTATCTCTTCCACAATTGTATCCCCTGCCCTCAGCTTTGTCTAGGTGATCCATAAATACTGAATGAATGAATGAAAGGTCAAGTGAATGAATGAACAGGAGACGCCCGGAAGACACACGCCACACAGGAGCTGGTTATTATCTTTGGGAATCGGAATTCCGTGGAGGACTATCCCTTACTATTATCTATTCTTCTGTATTATTTGCATCACATAAACTTGTGTTTAGTGACTCTGTAATGTTTATATGTGTGTGTGTGTGTGTTAGTCACTCACTCGTGTCTGACTCTCTGCGACCCTATGGACTGTGGCCCACCAGGCTTCTCTGTCCATGGGACTCTCCAGGCAAGAAGACTGGAGTGGGTTGCTAGTCCCTTCTCCATGGGATCTTCCCAACCCAGGGATCAAACCTAGGTCTCACACATTGCAGGCAGATTCTTTACCATCGTAGCCACTAGGGAAGCCCAGAGTTCATATAGTCTGTATGTAAAAACTTTCCAGACTGTAAGGAAGATGCACGTGTAAAAGCTTTATTATAATCTTACCGTAAGAGAGAGGCTCTCTGACATGGTTCATTTTTGGTGGAAGTATATTTTTGGATGATAAAATGTTAAAATAATGGACTTGAGCCAGACTCAGAAAGGTCAGAGTGTTTGCTTAAACATCTCTAGATATGTGACTGACAGCTGAGTGGGAGGCTCGTCTCACACACAGCTTACTTGTTGTACATTTAATGAGAAAATCACTTTAGCATTTTATCAGAAATAACAATATCCCAGGAGATGTGACTGATATCCATGTGAATTGCACCTCTTCCAGACCAGTTGATTTAGGGCTTGTTGAGCAGTTTAGCAACATAATCAAGGACCCAGGCCCGATCAGATATGCTCAGTATATTGATATTTCGTCCTCATGCTTGTTGGCTACTAGTCACAAGGTGGCTGCAGTTGCACCAAGTATCATGGCCTTGCACTGTATTCGAAAGTAGGAAGCAGCAAGGAAGGAAGGAAGCAGGAAAGGACCTTCCTTTTAGTAGGGGGAAACACATTTTCACAGAAGTCCCCCGATAGATTCATTAGTTTCAGGACTGAGATGTGGCTGCTAGTCTCAGCTTCCCTTTTTCCTCCAGCCTTCTCAACATGAGCATTTCTCTGATTTCTTTAGGCAAACTTAAAAGAGCTTCCGTGCCCTTACTGTACCTCTTGGATCCTTAATGATAAAATTTAATGCTTTCATGTCTTAAGTGCCTTTCTTCCTCAGTGAACCCCAACCTTTCATATTTTCATCTCCAGGCTCTGATATGAGTACGTTGCTCGTGTATTTTTGAATGAATCCGTGAATGACGGAGGGAAGGAAGAGGCTTTACCTCAAGTTCCTGTTTTTCTTTCCTGCCCACACCGTTTTTGACGATGATGTCAGCCCTAATACATCTTCTAGCCTAAAGTCTTGCATTTCAACTCCTCCTGGAACTGGGAGTCTTAAACTCAACACACGTAAAATGGAACTTATCATCTTCCATCAAAAATAAATCCTCTGAAATGGAGATGATATTTTGGAAATATGTCAGTTGCTTTTCTCCATTATAATCCCTCATGTGTGGTTTCTGACTACTCATTTGCCTCCGGGAGGGTTCAGTTGGTTGTGGGAGGAATGCAGGGGAGGAGGATAATAGTCAGCTTTTGAGTCTTTCAAAAACAATTGAATATTATGGAAAATTCCAAGCACATGCTAAAGTAGAAGAAGATGGAAGCCTTCCTATTCTCATCACTCATTTTCAACAGTTGTCAGCCTATGGTCCATTGTGTTCATCTGAACTCCCCCCAGGGGGTGCGATGGTAAAGAATTTGCAGTCTGCCAATACAAGAGATGCGGGGGTCACTGGTTCGATATTTGTGTCGGGAAGATCCCCTGGAGGAGGAAATGGCAACCCACTCCAGTACTCTTGCCTGTGAAATCCCATGAACAGAGGAGCCTGATGGGCTACAGTCCATGGGGTCGCAGAGTCAGACAGGACTAAACATGGTACAGCTTACAGCACTTATTGAGATAATCCAGAGATAACTACACAGCATTTGTACATAGATATTTTTTGCCTTTTTTTTTCTTTTAAGCTGAATGCTTCATCATTTTGTAAATGGAAGTAACTCCACCAGACCCTTATTGATACAATTGCTTTTTTGCCAGATTTTTGTTACTTTGGTGCTGTGTGAATAGCCCAGTACATATATCTTTTTAGTCTTGCTGCACTATCTTCCTGGAGAAGGCAATGGCACCCCACTCCAGCAGTCTTGCCTGGAAAATCCCATGGATGGAGGAGCCTGGTGGGCTGCAGTCCATGGGGTCGCTAAGAGTCGGACACGACTGAGCGACTTCCCTTTCGCTTTTCACTTTCATGCATTGGAGAAGGAAATGGCAACCCACTCCAGTGTTCTTGCCTGGAGAATCCCAGGGATGGGGGAGCCTGATGGGCTGCCGTCTATGGGGTTGCACAGAGCCGGACACGACTGAAGCAACTTAGCAGCAGCAGCACCCCAGCAGCAGCACCCTATCTTTGGGACAAATACCTAAAAGCAGGAACACTAGTTCAGAGAATAAATGCATGTGTAATTTTCATGGATACTGCCAAGTTCCCCTCCACAGGAATTAGACAAATTTGCAAAAAATTCCCACCAGCAACTCATGAGAAAGCCTGTTTCTCCACAGCTTGGCCAACAGAATATGTGGGCAAACATTCTGCCGTCTTTCCATCTGCTGGGTGAGAAATAGTATATCAATGAGCTTTAATCGGCATTTTTCTTCTTGTAGGCAAGGTTGAGAATCCTTTCAGATGGGTAAGGCCCATTTGGATTTTACCCTCTGTGACTTCTCTCTCTAGTCTATGTTTCCATAGATTTGTTGAACTTTTTCTTTTTTAATTTAGATGCTACTTTTATATCATGGATAATAACCCTTTGTCTATAATACTTTTTCCTGGCTTGTTATAATTTACTTATGGTACTTTTGCCATGCAAACTTTTTTTTTCATGTAATCAGATTTGTTAATCTTTTCTCTCACTGCCTCCAGTTTTTAAGCTCCAGAAAAGTTTTCTCATTGCGTAAGTTACAGAGGAATTCTTCTAGGAGCTGGAGGGCTTGATTCTTCATATTTAAATCTCCGATCCTTTTGGAACGTATCTCAGTGTACCATCTGAAGAAGGGATCTAATTTTATCTTTTTCCACATGGCCGTCCAGGTATCCTTAAACCCTCTATTGAAACGTGTATTTTTCTCCCATTGACTTGAGATGCCTCTTTCGTTAGAAACTAAGTTTCACATGCAAATAAATCTTTCTCTACATTTTCTAGTCTGTTCCTTGGCCTATGTGTCTATTTCTGGGTCTGATTCAGTGAGAGGGTTTTATAATATTTTCCTGTTTTCCCTGTTGTTCTTTTTCAGGGGCTTCCCGGCTATTCTTGGTTTCATGTTCCACAAAATAAATAAACTATTTATTCTTTTTATAGTTTTTAGGGTCATATACTTCACAATCAATTTAACTGTCATGACGGTTCCCTGGGGGTTCAGCTGTAAAGAATCCTCTGCAGTGAAGGAGAAGCAAGAGATGCGGGTTCAGTCCCTGGGTCAGGAAGATCCCCTGGAGGAGGAAATGGCAACCCACTCCAGTATTCTTGCCTGGGGAATTCTTGCCAGATAGAGGAGTCCGGCAGGCTACTGTCTGTGGGGTCACAAGGTTCGGACAGGACTTAGCAACTAAACCACCACCAACAACAAGCTTTATGAGATTATCAAGATCCCCGGCAAAGTAGCCAATTTCAACACCCGGTACCTACATGCCTCTCAGAGGAAATGAAGCTGGGAGGGGGGTGTGGTGAGCATTTGCTCAAGAGAGTGACTCATCCAGAGACTGACACTGCACTCGGGCAAGCTGGAGGGTGTCCTTTTCTGAACTTTCCAGAAGGTGCAGCCTCACATTTGGCTACAGAGAAATGAACAGGATGTGTTTTCATTACATTTCAGCGCAGAGGGCAAGTCAATTTTGTTGCGACTCCTCTTCTTGGTTTTCTTGCTTCTCTTAATAGCATAACCGTCCTCCTCTCTTCTAGATGGGAATCTCTGGCTGGCTTTGCCCTCCTCCTTCCCACGCACCATCTCACGGGCCGTCCAGGCCTGTCGTTTCCACCATCACGGTGTCTTCACATTTTCCAGGATAACAGATCGGCGGGACCTCAAGGCTCTAACCACTGGCACCCAGCTGTCATTTTCAAAAGACACACCTTCTTTCCAGAGCCAGGCCACTGTATACACACACGCACACATTTCTAGCCAATTAATTTTAACCAGTTAACTTTAAGGAACAAAGGACACCACCTTCCTCGTGGTCTCCCGTGTCCACTATACAGCATAAATGCTGCTGTGGTTCGTTGTATGAATTTAGAAGAAAGCAGTCTGCCTTCTCCAGACTGGGGCCGATCACAATTGAAAATGTATTTTCTGTGGGCTGCAGATAGACCTCTCTTTAATAAACATCTACATGCATATTCAGAGATTAAAAACTAGTGTGTTTTCTCTTAAAACCAGCACGTTTTATCTAGGAACATTTTTAGAATTGAAAAAACACGCTCAGATTCTACTCCCCGTGTGTGGCAAGAGTAACAAGCACCAGAAGACTTGTCCGTGATGTCTTTGTCACAGCAGCCTGAACTGCCAGCAACCCAAAGGCCCGCCAGTGAGAGAATGGGTACAGATCCCTGAGCGCATCCCTC
The DNA here is from genome assembly GCF_001704415.2 of Capra hircus. Classification (NCBI taxonomy): domain Eukaryota; kingdom Metazoa; phylum Chordata; class Mammalia; order Artiodactyla; family Bovidae; genus Capra; species Capra hircus. The sequence goes on along the minus strand of NC_030834.1, from coordinate 8,162,726 downwards.
CGGTGGAATTCTCCGTGGTAATAAAGAGATCAGACTAGGGCCAAACACATCAATATGGATGATATGCAGGCTTGAACATGGGTCAAAGAAGCAGATTTAAAAAAAAAGGGTATACAGGCATAGTTCCCATGTTTATGAAGTTCAAGACAGGTAAAGCCACGCATGGTGATAAAATCAGAATAACCTTTGAGGGAGGGGGTGTGGTCTGGGAAGCCGGAGGAGGAACCTTCAGGGGCTTGGAAATCATTGTATCTTCAGCTGGGAGATGGTCACCTGGGTTGCAGCTGTGCAAAGACTCACTGAGTTGTGTCTTTAGTACTCACACACTTCCCTTGATGTATGTTACAATTTAATTTAAAAAAAAATCTCAGAGGACCTTCCCTCCTGAGTCCTCCAGGACAGCAAACTTCTCCAAGATTCCCTGACCGCCCAAGTATCTGACATGGGGAAAGCGCACACTGCCACGTGTATAACAGGTAACTAACGAGAACCTACTGTTCAGCACAGGGAACTCTCCTCAGAACTCGGTGGGGAGCTAAACGGGGAGGAAACCCAAAAAAGAGGGGATCTGTGCAAATATATAGCAGATATGCTTTGCTGTACGGCAGAAGCTAATACAACATTGTAAAGCAGCTCTACTCTAATTAAAACATATTTTTAAAAAAGAAGAGCCGTGTTCTTCATCAGCCAGGAGCCGCAGACCTGTGTGTTCTATGTAACGGCGCCCCCTACAGCACAAGATGGACCCGTGTCTTAATTCCAGGCAAAATGGAATTTCTCAGCCTGTTTCCCACGTGAGTGAGGACAGCCTGGCTCGATTCAGCGATCAGAAATTAGAACGTGGCGGGTGATGCAGGACCTCCTCCTCGTGGCAAAGCGTACATCCGGTTTCTGAGCTTCTAAGGGTGGGAGTCACCCCCAGATTCTTGTTTTACTTTCTCCTTCATGCTTTCAGCACTGGCTCCCCTGAACAGAGTAGGGAATCAGAATGAACGGACGATGCGTGGTGGATGGACAGATGTATGAAGGCTTACGTCTCCAGTAAAACAGCTTAACCGTCCTTCCTAGGACTTCCCTGCAGTCCAGTGGCTAAGTGCTTCCAATGCAGAGGGCACGGGTTTGATCCCTGGTCAGGGAACTAAGAACCCACATGCCGCCTGGCACAACAACAAAAAAAGAAAAACAAAAATGATCCTTCCTAAATGCTTGCTTTCTCTGTGGTGAGTCCTCCGCAGGGCTTCGTGATTAGAAAAAGCCTCTCTCATCCTCTCTGCTCCACATCTATTGTGTCTGTGATAAAATATAATTACATCTAAGTGGTATTTTTCTCAGGGTTCCTCTTGGTTGAAATATGTCCTGTTCTCATGGTTTGTGTCCCATGATGAAATTTTTCCAGGGATAAGAGTTGGCTTTTAATCTCACATTTTCTTCTTATGGGAATTGGCAACATTAAGAATCAAGTCAGTTTGAAATTACATATACATATATATATATATAATACATAGATATACAGATAGATAGATACTTGGGTTTTTCACCAAAGGCTTCATGTGTAAAGCCTTTCTATGTGAGAAGAATGAATTTCTCTTTAGAACCAGCCTCCCCTTACCCCCCAGCCTGGGAGCCTGGAAAATCAAGGTCCCTCCACCCAAGGGAGGGGGCATGGGATGACTGAGAACTGCTTCCAGGCTGGTGAAAGCTCAGCCTGCGACCGTGAAGGGAATTGTTTGATTCAAGGCTGCTGTGTCTCTAGGATTTGTTAGAACTGAAGTGGTTTGTGTTTTTAATTTATCTTTTTGAAGTACAGTTGATTTGCAACGTTGCATTAATTTCTGCTGTTCAGTTCCGTTCAGTTCAGTCACTCAGTCGTGTCTGACTCTTTGTGACCCTGTGGACTGCAGCACTCCAGGCCTCCCTGTCCATCACCAACTCCCAGGGTTTACTCAGACTGTCCATTGAGTTGGTGATGCCATCCATTTTTCTGCTGTATCCATATTTCTGCTGTACAGCAAAGTAATTCAGTTGTGAGAGTTGGACTATAAAGAAAGCTGAGCACCCAAGAATTGATGCTTTTGAACTGTAGTGTTGGAGAAGACTCTTGAGAGTCCCTTGGACTGCAAGGAGATTCAACCAGTCCATCCTAAAGGAAATCAGTTCTGGGTGTTCATTGGAAGGACTGATGCTGAAGCTGAAACTCCAATACTTTGGCTACCTGATGCGAAGAGCTGACTCATTTGAAAAGACTCCGATGCTGGGAAAGATTGAGGGCAGGAGGAGAAGGAGATGACAGAGGATGAGATGGCTGGATGGCATCACCGACTCGATGGACATAAGTTTGAGTAAGCTCCGGGAGTTGGTGATGGACAGGGAGGCATGGCATGCTGCGGTTCATGGGGTTGCAAAGAGTCGGACACGACCGAGCGCCTGAACTGAACTGAACTGACATTCTTCTTCATAGTCTTTTCCGTTACGGTTGGTCACTGGATAGTGAATAGAGTTTCCTGTGCTGCAGAGAAGGGCCTTGTTGTTTATCCATCCTACATGTGACAGTCTGCATCTGCTAACCCCAGACTCTCACTTGACCCCTCTCCGCCCCCTTGGCAACAAGAAGTCAGAACAGGAGCGTTTCTGGACTCGCTTGTCCACTTCAGCACTACTGGTGTCCCGAGGCCGCAGGCTGAAGAAGCTCCACAGATGCCTGCTCTTCGCCACCTCCTGGCACATCCAGGACTCTCTCTCACTTTATCTGACACCTGTCCTTCACCCTGCAGAGAACTGGACTCCAACTGCGTGTTGGGTCAGAAGCAGAACCTGCCCTCAGCACGCTGACGTTTGGGGCAGAACGAGTCTTTGCTGCAGGTCCCTGTGCCCTCTGGGGTGTTTTGTAGCATCCCCGCTTCCTCCCTGTCGGAAGTCCCAGTATGACACCCAAGGTGGCCCCCCGTTGAGAGGCACTGAATTAAACTGACCAGATGGGAGTGCCTGTACTGAAAACCCAAGAACTGGCTCCCACTTGTCTCTGCCCCGAACTTCCAACACCCCCTCCTGATAAGCCACTGGGAAGGGATCAGTGAGAAGTGGACCCCACGACTCTGTGACAGCCACTGGGTGGGGTAGGGGTAGAGGGGGTCAGATATAAGACGTAACAAAACAAAAACATGACGACAATGGCTGGTGTCCAGGGCCTCTTCTGCCTGGAGTCAGGCCACAGAGAATTCACACAGAATCGCAGAGCTGGTGAAATCGAGGAGCGTTTAATCAAGCTTTCTCAATCGAATCTAAGGGCCGTAGCATTTCCTTTGTGGTCACTCGGATGTAGAAGGAAGTGAAACTGAAACCTCCCCAGTTAAGTGTTTTTGGTGATTCAGTTCATGGGTTCACAGATGACCCACGTGGCTAGAGCGCCCAGGTGGGCGGAGAGCCCCAGTGGGTGTGGCCGCAGTGAGTGGACACCGCGGGCTGGGAGGCGGCCCTCCCTGGGGCAGACTGCCCCTGCTAGGGTTGCTCTGCGCCCGGGGTCATCTTGCCACCACGATTCCATCTGACACCAAACTCTTTCTGCTTCTCGTCAAGGACCCTGCCTGGCTCCTTAGCTATGGAGCAGGCACAAGACCAGGTTCACCGTGGCACCTCAGCCCTGGCCACAGTGGCCTGGGGCCAAAATCCCTTTATGACATCTTCAGAGTCGGGAGAGAAGCCTCCTTCCCCTCGGGTCGGGGCTGTTGAAAGGCACACGTGAGGCTGGCTTACCCGGTGTCATATTGTCCATCACGTGGAGAAATCTGTCTCCACTCAGGGAGGCCAGAGCATCACCTGGGGAGAGGACATCCTGCTGACTTTGAGCCCTGCTCCTGGCCTCCATGCTGCCGCAAATCCTGATCACAGCCTTGCTGAGTACACAGAGCCTCATCTGACTCCGCAAACCCCCCAGGACCACTGAACTAAGTCTCCCCACCTTCTCATTCTAAGCAGATGTGAGCTGGAGTCATAGCGGTTGTGAGAAAGGGCTGGCAGTTCTAGACTGGAAATGTCATTGAGGACAGGACTCTGTCTCATCACTTTTGTTATCAGTCACAGTTTCTTTTATATATTTATTTATTTTGGCTGTGCTGGGTGTTCGTTGTGGTGAGCAGGCTTTTCTCTAGTTGTGGCAAGAGGGGCTACTCCCCTAGCTGTGGCGCGTAGAATTCTCACTGCGGTGACTGCTCTTGTTGCAGAGGACAGGCGCTAGGCTCACGGGCTCAGTAGTGATGGCACACAGGCTTAGTTGCCCCGAGGCCTGTGGAATCTTCCCAGACCGGGGGTCGAACCCACGTCCGCCGCATTGGCAGGCAGATTCTGAATCACTGGACCACCAGGGAGGTCCATCAGTCACAGTTTCTATCACAGATGAACCTCACAACTGGCTTTCAAAAGGGTGCTTGTGTATTCAGTTGCTAAGTCGTGTCTGACTCATTGTGAGCCAATGAACTGCAGTCTGCCAGGCTCCCCTGTCCATGGGACACTTACTGATTAAGACCGAATATTCTATTCTGAACAGCGGCAATTTGTAAACAAGTCTTCATGTGGTTGAGATCTTCACTAAGCCAGAAATCTGCCTGCTTCACTGTCCCCAGACGCACACGCCTTCCCCTTGTCTGGGAGGGCCCGTGCGCTCGGGTAAGGACATGCTGTCTACAGCAGGGCACCCTGCTCGTCTCCGAGGTGGTTCAGCAGACATGCTGGACATGGTGCCCTTCCTCCCCTCAGAGGGCCCTTCTGAGGCCAGTTAGTCTTTAAAGCATCAAAGGGCCGTCCTGTCGTGGGTCTACCAGTCTGCAGCCACTTGCTAGAGTCTATAATCCTTGGACAGTATTACCTTTGTAACACCTATATTAGCATTTAATTAGCAGTTAATAAATATTATCCATGCATACAGTGTCCAGTAGATGGCACATGGAAATCGAGAACTCATTCCACGAACTTCAAGTTCCAATTATTTGAATGTTTGCCATGTCACTCTTGGGGCCAAAAAGGTTTGTGTTGTGGAAGGGAAGGGGGATCTCTCTGTGGGCCAGATGCTTCATCTGCTGAGACCCTTTTCCCACTATTGAGGCGTTTGTTTCTAGCCCTTTAGCGATGAAATTCCATATTTCCAGTCTCACCATTCAACGGTCAGCTGGGTCCTCAGTTCATCTCCAAAATCTACAATTCACAGAAACATGAAACAAAGCACACCAACCATGAGAAAGAAGGATAATTTCTGTTTTCTTTTCTATGAGCCTATATGAAGAGGCCCTGGAGAAGGAAATGGCAACCCACTCCAGTACTCTTGCCTGGAAAATTCCGTGGACTGAGGAGCCTGGTAGGCTACAGTCCATGGGGTCACAGAGTTGGACATGACTGAGTGACTTCACTTTCATACGTATCTTTGTTTCTCTGACATGTATATCTTACTTTTTTGTTTAATGCAAAGGAGAGGTAATTCTAAAACCTGTGCCTCTGATTGGCAAGAAATTATAAACTGTTGTCAGCAGTTGCAAAGAACAAAAAGTAGTACCTTACCCTCCCATTTTGTCCTTTTATAAGCCAAAGTGCAATCGCTTTGTCACTTTGGAAAAAGATGGATGTGGTTTAAGAAGCTCCCAAAGATTCACCCAAATATCCACTGCTTAAAACCTGATTCAGAATTTGCTTTGTTGTGCCTCTTGGCTTAAAAAAGCTGCAAGTAATTTTGAGAGGGACACGGCTTGCCTTGTGGGTAAGACGACCGTCCTATAACATGGAGGGTTGGACAGAAGTCAGTAAGGAATGCATAGATATGGGAGCAGAATAACAGAGAAAAAGAAAGAAGGGAGAGTGAAGGCAAGGGGAGAGGATGAAAGAAGTCTCCACAAAACATGTAGGAGGGTTTCTGTTTCAAAGTATTGGGTTACCAGCGCGAACTTTTTGGTCAACCCAATACGTTTATGCTCTCTCCTTCATTAAGTTCTCATTAAGGATTTTTTAAAATGTCAATTTCTCAAATTTCCTTAATCATGTATATTAAAAATGCCAAAGCCCCGCATGGCCACTATCAAACATTCAGAAAATAACAAGTGTTGGTGAGGATGTGGGGAAACTGGAATGCTTGTGGACTGCAGATGGGAGTGTAAAGTGGTTCAGTCATTATGAAAAACAGCATAGAAGGTCCTCAAAAACGTAAAAATAGAACTACCGTATGATCCAGCAGTTTCGCTTCCAACTCAAAAGAACGGAAAGCAGAGACTCAAAGAGACATTTGCAACCCATGTTTATAGCAGCATGGTTCACAAAAGGCAGAAACAACCCAAATGTCCATCGATGGGTTAATGAATAAGCAAAATGTTGTCCATACAGTTAATGGAATATTATCGGGCCTTAAAAAGGAAGGAAATTCTGACATAGGCTGCAACATGGATGGCCCTTGAAAAAACAGTGTCAAGAGAAATAAGCCAGTCACAAAAAGACAAATCAAGCTCTATCATTCTGCCTGAGAGAGAACTAGAATGGTGGTTGCCAGGGCTGGGATGGGCGTGGGGGGTGGGGGGTTTTAGTTTAATGGGAACAGAGTTTCCATTTTGCAAGATTAAGAGTTCTGGGGGCAGGTGGTGGTCACAGCTGCACAACACCGGGAAGGTACTTAACACAACCAAACTTAAACACTTAAAAATGGTCATGATGGCAAATTTATGTTGTGTGTATCTCACCACAATTGTTTTTAAAGCCCGCAGCTCAAGAGTCATGTCCCTCTTCTGAAGTCTAGAGTCCCACCTGCCAGATCTCCACGCATCACCCTGAATGTAGTGGGTAACACCTGGAACCTTGTTGGAAACTGGGATCTTATGCGAACCATGAAAGATCCATTCCACGCCAGACCTCCTGAATCAGAAACTCCAGCCCTAGAATCATCATTGTAACAAGCTTGTCAGATGACTCTGATGTCCCTCAAAGATGAGAACTATTGCCCAAGAGTGATAGACGTAGGGCAATTGGAAGGGATATGTTTGAGATGTCTTGAAGGCAGAAAAAATATGACTTGGTGTAGAATGGATATGGGGCAGAGAAAGCAGAGGCTGGGATTTGAATGAATGTCTTTTAAAACTATTCTGCTCTTACTTCTCCTTCCTTTTGCTAGAATCAGAAAGAAAAAAAAAAAGCATGCTTTCTCAAAGCATCAGGCTGGAGAACAGGAAACAGGCTGGGATGGTTGGTATATAATCTTTAGAAATCCACAGGAGGTAAGCTTTATCCAAATGTGTACTTAGCTGCACACACAGCAATTATGAGGCAGGTGAGTGGCCGAGTCATATATTTGCTTACCAACAGGCCTGGTGGCGTCACACACAAAACCCACGCTCACAACACACCGTGGAGAGCTCTGAGCAGGCCTCTCTTCTCTCTTTTTGTACCGTGTCAGACGGGGAGTGATGCAGACCATGGCCTGAGATTCAGAGGTTGCTAGAGCCAAGGAGTTTCAGTTTTAAAACTGGGAGAGTCCTGGGTAAACTGGGATGGTTGGTCACCCTACTTACCTTCCAGACTCACAGAATTTCAAACGCAAAGAGGACATAGAGTTCTTCTGGTCTGTGGATCAACACTCTGGCTATAGCTTAGAGTCACCTAGAGAGTTTAAAAAATATCTGATTCCTGGGCCTCTCAGTAAACCAGTTAAAATCTGATCTAAAATGCCTGGGTGCAACACCAAGGATAAGTGTTTTTGAAAAGCTCCCCAAGGGAACATTGAGAACAACTAACCTAATCCAGCGTCTTCACCCAAAAGAGGAGGGATCTACCACCGGAACAGATTATTCATCCAAGATCACATGATTAATTAGGGGCAAACGCAGGGTCCCTAAGAGTAGGTCAGGGTTCTGCCCACACACAGCAACTCTTTTGTAGATGATAACTGAAGAGTTACCTGCAATTAACCCTGGCCCAGGGCAAGTAACTAGGACAACTCGCCCCCACACCGCTGTCTGAGCCTCAGTAAAGCCATCCCAGAGCGGCCAGCTGTGTGCCCACGACTGAGATCCCATGCTCTCTTTTCTTCCTTCCAATTTTCCTCCCTCCCTGCTGCTCCTGAGGATTTCAGACCCAGTCCCTACCCCTGGCCCCGGGATGCCCTCTGCCCCTGATTACAAATTTGGCCTCCACCCCCAGCCTTCTTTCCCTTCAGCCTCTGGAGGTCCCTCAGCACATCTGCTGTGGGCACCTGGGACCTCTTGCCTGGGACCACTCGCCTGGGTCCACTCGCCTGGGTCCAGGGCCCACCTGGAGGCACCCCCACCAGGGGGGCAAGGAGGCTCCTTTGACTACAGAGCTTACTTGGTAGAACAAGCAGAATCCACAGGATCTTGTTCCCCAGGCCAGGGGGGAGCCTGGCTGTCTGACCACTTGTCCTACAGCTCCAAGCAAGCCCCACTACTGAGATGCAAAGCCTAGGAGGAAGTAACATGCCTCGGCCTGGTGCGAGCCTTGGAAAAGCAGACCAGGAGTGGCTCAGTTGTTACCCTGACCGGCAGAGAGCCCTGAAAAATGATGACAATAGTGAAGGCAGTTTGTGTCATTCAAAGAGGAGGAAGTGACCCCTCAGATGGGAAACCAAACAAGCAGGTGAAGCGTGAGATGAGACGCGTGGGAGGAAATTTCTAGGCCCACAATGGCGCTGCTCCTCGGTGGGGTGCCGCCGTAGCAAAGAGAAACTTAGGTGACTCTCGTGTGCCCTAAAGGCCACCTGACCTGGATTCACAGGGTAAATGCAGTCAGTGAGTCAGTGACCCCATTCACCAGCCAACGCTGGGCTTCCCAACCAAATCAGGTTGACCCTGGTGCCCCAGACAATTGGATATCTTCCACTGTCCTCTCCCTTGTTTTTTGTTCTTTATCCCATAAAAGCTCCCTGCCTTCTGCCTTATTTTGCAGTTTTCCAAGACGAGATCTATCCATGCAACCCCATAGACTATACAGTCCGTGGAATTCTCCAGACCAGAATACTGGAGTAGGTAGCCTTTCCCTTCTCCAGTCCAGGATCTTTCCAATCCAGGGATCGAACCAGGGTCTCCTGCATTGCAGGCGGATTCTTTACCATCTGAGCCACAGGGAAGCCTAAGAATACTGGAGTGGGTAGCCTATCTCTTCTCCAGCGGATCTTCCCCACCCAGGAATCAAACTGGGGTCTCTTGCATTGCAGGCAGATTCTTTACCAACTGAGCCAAAAGGGGAACCCAACCACTACATGAAGGGTCAAATATTTGTATAATCCGAATTGTCTTCTTAAATAATTTTTTCTAGCAGAAAAACAATGAGAAATCCACCTCCCCCTTGCCCGAGCCAGGGGTGTCCCCTCTGGTTGTTACAGCCAGCCTCCAGAGGACACAGAGGTTCTAGGACTGCTGGGCCTTTGGGTCCTCGTGGTCTGGCTGCTCTCACGCTCCTCCTCTTCTCGGTGGTTTCATGTGGTTAGTTCCCTGTCATTGAGTGTTTTCTCTGGGTCCTTGCGGTACCCGAACTTGGAAGAGGATGCTGGTCAATGGTCTGTGGTCCATAAGCCACACGGGCCGCCTTCCAGACCAACCGAAGCAGAAGGCCCAGGGAAAGCATCCCAGAATGACTGGGAAGCGCTGGCGTGGGTGATAACTTTACAGATGGTTTCTTCCCTCTGCTTAAACCCTCTTTCTGAACGAACGCCTGGACTGGGAGAGTGGACCCGTCCAGCACTGGGGCTGGGCTGACTCCCTGCAGTGGGGACATCAACTCGGCCCCGAATGGGTTCTCTGGAACTGTTGGGCCAACAGCTCACTGTCTTCGAGTGCTTAGTTATGACTTCAGGCAGGCTCTGTTTGTTTTGCTATTTTATTTTTAAAAATTTAAGGCACAAATGACATCTTAAGTGCACACCCTTCGGAAAGGGGCCTGTTGGCACTAACCTGCAGTCTGAGCACAGTCCAGCAGGGGGCGTTGGTGCCCACTGCACCGCACTCCGCTGAGTCCCCGCTGGTCCGGGCTCTGCTCCGCGGACCCGAGGGAGCACAAAGGCCCCCAGCAGCCCTTGGCTTTCATCCTTTGAGCTCAGAGAAGAATTCGACACTAATTTTAAAACCCAAAAATTTTGATTTTCAAATCGCTACGCATAATGAGAAACGTTACTACTGCGAGGATGTCACACACGTGCTGAACCAGAAAAAGGGTCTGGTTTTATAGTAAGTTTAGTAAAACCTATTAGGGTCCTGGTTTTAGTAAACGTTTAAACCAAATTAGAATTAACTTAAGTTTACTATGTTAACTTTAATATGTTAATTTAAAGTTTATTTATAAGTTGTAAGTAAATTAGGAATTTAGAGTGGAAAAATTAGGAAATTCTTAAATTTAAGAATTAAAAAATGAGCAAATTGGGGGGGGGAGAAAAAGGAATTCTCTTTAGAGTGAAACTGTAGCCATCAATGGAGGTTATGTTGGAGGGCAGTGAGATTTTTCAGGCACTGAGCTTTCAACCCTGTGACTCCTATGAGCGCTAACTCCCATCACCAGTCCTTCCCACTGCTGGTGGCCGAGCATCTGAAACTCCAATGACTGTGACCAAATGTCAGAGACAGGCTGCAGGAATGTCTGAGGACACAGGAAGGGCCCAGAGAAGAGGGTGGGGACCTCCTTGATGGACAGCCAGGGAGGGAGGGTGTGGATGGGTCTTCAGAAGGCCGGCTGTGTGTCCTCTCCACAGCCGTTCCTCTATGAGCTGGTATGGTCTCATTCATAGCAGCCTACATGATTCTTCCCTGGTGGCTCAGATGGTAAAGCATCTGCCTACAATGTGGAAGACCCAGGTTCGATCCCTGGGTTGGGAAGATCCCCTGGAGAAGGAAATGGCAACCCACTCCAGTATTCTTTCCTGGAGAATCCCATGGACAGAGGAGCCTGGTAAGCTACAGTCCATGGAGTCACAAAGAGTCAGACATGACTGGGTGACTTCACTTTCTTTCTTTCTTTCTTTCTTTCTTTACAGGATTCTGGCCCAGTTCTACCCGTGTGACCCAGGATAATGACTCCTGCTCCCTGGGCCTCAGTGTCTGGCCTGTAAAATGGTGTTGGCATGGAGGACTTAACTGTCGAGTGTAAACATTTCATAGCAGAAAGGCAGGCTCCTCAGACTTAATTTTTGGATCTAAACTCCTTCCTCTTGGACTCTGGGTCTCCTGACTCTCCCCGCATCCCCCCCCGCCCCGCCCCTGCAACCCCAGATGAACATATGTAACTTTCTTAAAATGCATTTCCCTAAACAAAGACAGTGTCCCAGACAGTCTGGACACCAGTCTCACAGGGACCTACAGACTCGGTACTGTGTAACTGTACTGTCATTCTTTTCAAGGAAGGCAATTCATTAACTGAACGCCTCAATAGAATTTAGTTTTTTGAACTCTGTAAGATATTTTGTAGAATAGACTCTTGAATAAGAAAGAAGTGTAACAGAGAACAAGCCTGAAATGTACATGATAGCCCACTCTCAAGACTCTGATGTAAAGACAAAACAGTTTTATGCACATAGGGATAAAATGTTGCAGAACAGAGATCAAAGTTTCCTGTTTTCAAAGTTGATATCAAAACATGCTCCTTTATAATGGTGTCAAGTAGCAGTTCAACTAGTAGTCAGTAGCAGTTCAACTGAAGGATGAAGTTGTATACAAACTGGATAACAACTCTGTGTGTGTGTGAGCATGCAGGAGCAGGTACACTGGAGAGAAATAGACCAACAGCTTAATGGTGATTAGATTAGGAAGATGGATCGTGAATCTTACTTTCAATGTACTGTTAGGATTGTACTACTTTTACAATTTAAAAAATGCTAATCATAACTCTGGTTTTTTTTGTGGCTGCACTGGGTGTTCGCTGCTGGGAGGACTTTCTCTAGTTCCTGTGAGCAGGGGCTAGTCTTCATCGTGGGGCGCGGGCTCCTCACTGCGGCGGCTTCTGTTCTGGAGCCCAGGCTCTAGGTGCACAGACTTCGTAGTTGCAGCACGTGGGCTCAGTAGTTGTGGCACATGCGTTTCGTTGTTCGAGGCATGATGGTCTTCCGGGACCAGAGCTGGAGTCCATGTCCCCGGCATTGGCAGGCAGATTCTTATCCACTACACCACCAGGGAAGCCCACTGATCGTACCTTTTTAGACCTTCAAGTGAAAGCCCGCCTGTTTCCTATCACCTTCTGCTCTGTTGTGTGGCTCTCACAACATCACTCCTGGACGCGATCTGGCCAGCGTTCCCCAGTCACTGGAAGGAGCAGACTCAGTCCTCACAGGGAGCATGTTTGGTCAGTGATGGATGAGCAGCAGTTTTCCTTGGCTCCCAGGATGCAAACGTGTCCCCTTGATGATGGAGACCTTCTGATTATTCTGCTCTGTGGACCCAGCCCCGCATCCCAGGCCCAGTCGATGTTTACTGTTGGTTATAGAACAGGTGGGGCTTCCCTGACAGCTCAGCTGGTAAAGAATCCAGCTGCAATGCAGGAGACCCAGCTTCGATCCCTGGGCCAAGAAGATCCCCTGGAGAAGGGATGGGCTACCCACTCCAGTACTGTAGCCTCATGGAGAATTCCATGGACAGAGGAGCCTGGCGGGCTACAGTCCATGGGGCGGCACAAAGTTCCAACGTAGCTGAGGAGTGTGATTGAGTAGGAGGGCTGTCTGCTGGGACAGACCCCCGAGAAACAGCTGGTTAAAGGGGTGTGTGTTCCTGCGTTCACATGTTTTTTGAGCTTTCCTGGTGGATCACTCAGTAAAGAATCCACCTCCCGGTGTAGGACACATGGGTTCCATCGGTGGGTTGGGAAGATCCCCTGCAGAAGGAAATGGCAACCCACTCCAATATTCTTGCCTGGAGAATTCCATGGACAGAGGAGCCTGGTGGGCTACAGTCCATGCGATCATAGGAGTCGCACACGACTTAGCAAAGAACAGGAGAGGGAAAGAGCACACGCTGGCTCAGCGCAGGATGATTTTTTGAGACGTGAATGGATACAAATTTGTGTTCTCTGTAGTTTTCTTTCCCCTACATTTCCCAAGAAAGGAGCCAGGGCTCCATATGTTTATAAGGACGCCATTAAAGACAACCTCTCTTCTTGCTTGACGTCAGCTTTCACCACAAGTGTAAACTCACTGAAGGGCTTATTTGATGTTTTTAGAGCAGGATGGAGATGAGGTGAGTGTCTTCTAAAGGGAGATGGGCCAGAAATCCCCAGAGACTGGCCGGCCCCTCCAGCAGCAGGGACCAGCAACTAGGGGACCCCGTCACCCGGACTTCCTGGCCAGGAAAGGGCAACAGAGCGGCCTCTTCCACCGGGACCACATGGCTGCCTGCCGACCCTCCGCTGCCGTCAAGATGCACCAGAGGCGACAGCCTGCTTGTGACTGGGGGCCGCAAACGCCTTCCCAGTGCTTTTGCTGCCCGGAGCCGGGGGGCCGGAGCTCCTGAAATGACAGAGGTGGTATTTCCTGCCTGCTCAGTAGAATGGCAAGCTCCATTTTCTTTGATTTATTGAAAATGAAGACAAGTGACACTTCCTGCACCCCTGGGTTAGTGGCTAATTGATTGCTGAGACCGTTGTAAACTCACAGACCGTTGTAAACCGCCTGGAACGCGGTTCACATGGATGGGAGATCAGTGTCTAATTGTTTCCTTCCTCTTCGTTCTAAACTGCTCATGTGCGGTGGGCTCTGGGGATGCTGGGGAGAGAGGGTAAGAGGACCCAGCCCGGCCTGAGGAGCCTGTGGTCTGGGGAGGGCTCCACCACCTTCGAGGGGGCGGGTTTCTGGAGGAGTGGAAAGGAGAGGGAGCTGGAGGAGGGGACGCGGTCCTGCCTCTCCTGGCAGGGCTCTCTGGACTCCGTGCTGATACCCTGCTGAGCATCACCAGGTGTTTGGAAGTCACGATGCTCTCAGAGGAGCCTTGATGAGGTAGAGGGAAATTTTCAATTGGATTAAATCAGTGTGGCCCCAGGTGGGTTGGCAGTGCCCGGAGGGTGCTACTCCAGCACTGGGGCCCCATCAGGGGACTCTGCTCCCACCAGGCCCTCTTCTCCTTCCAGCCCTCACTTACTCTTGCCCGATCAGCAGATTTGCATTCCTTGAGGACCCGCTGCATGTGGACAGCGCTGAGCTAGGTGAGAATCAGACCAACTGTGAACAAGATGAATCCAAAGAGGAGGTGGTGATTTCAGCCTCCAAGTCCTGGGAGCGATATAGAAAAAGACGATACTCCAACTGTCCTTTCTCTTGTGGATTATCTACGGGCCCTGGGGGCTCCAGGGAACCGCAGAGGATGCTCTGATCCTGAAGCACGCCAGAACCCCTAGACAAGGGCAATGAAGGACATAGTCATTCATTTTAAAAACTGAGATGTGGAACCTCCCTGGTGGTTCAGGAGTTAAGGCTCTGCCTTGCAATGCAGGGGACACAGGTTTGATCCCTGGTCTGGGAAGATCCCACATGCTTCGAGGCAACTACGTCCATGAGCCACAGCGACTGAGCCTGCGCACCCTAGAGCCTGTGCTCTGCAACGAGAGAAGCCCCACAGTGAGAAGTCGCGCAACACGACTGCGGAGTAGCCCCGGCTCATGCAGCTAGAGAAAGCCCGGGTGCAGCGGTGAGGATCCAGTGCGGCCAGATATCAATAAATAAATAGAATTAAAATTCAAACACTGAGGGGCAATTGCCATATAACACTGTGTTAGTTTCAGGGTCACCACATAAAGATTGGGTATTTGTATACCTCGTGAAATGACCACCACCATGTCTAGTGAACACCCATAAGTACACGCGGTTACAAAAAGGTTTTCTTTCTCGTGATGAGATCTTTTAAGACCTACTCTCTTAGCAACTTTCAAATATGCAGTGCAGTATTATTAACTATGGCCTTCCCCGGTGGCTCAGCGGTAAAGAATTCACCTGTGATGCAGGAGAGGCGGGTTCGATCCCTGGGTCAGGAGGATCCCCTGGGGGAAGGCACGGCAACCCACTCCAGCAATTCTTGCCTGGGAAATCCCGTGGACAGAGGAGCCTGGCGGGCCGCAGTCCATAGGGTCACAAAGAGTCAGACATGACTGAGTGACGGAGTACAGCAGCGTTATTAACTCTCGTCTCCATGTACAAACATCCCCAGGGTTTGTTTCATAACTGGGATCTGTAGCTTTTGACTCATATTCACTGTTCTTAAGCTGCAAGTCCAAAACGAAAGACGATGGAGAACGTGTAGGAGAAACTTGCAGTGGCTTTCGTGTTGCGTGTCTTCATTCGCGGTTTCTCCCTTTTACACAGCTCTCCAAGCATGAGAAAAACAGCACAGAGCACTCAGAGCTGTTGGCTTCACCCTTCACCCCCTCTCCATTGCCCCGTGTCTCCTGGCGGGAGAGTGAATTAATAAGTCAGGAGTTAGGACCCAGAGATAGTTCTCAGACTTACGCGATCTGACAGCTGACTGGGAATCAATGAGGTGTGCTTTCTGAGACCTCGGGCTGATACCAGCCAGCTTGAGTCTGGTTTCCCCTATCCAGGTGTCCTCATCCTCTGGGTTCCACTCTGGACTTTGAAGCTCTCGTTTTCTCTTCAAAACCCCCCTTTCTGATGGAAATATCCTGTTGTTAAAGAGGAGGAAGGCATTATCTCTTTCCAGCCGACATCATAATGCTTGCAGACTTTATCCTGGTGTTCGGCGTCCTTGGTGTCACCCACTCAGGTAAGCTCAAGTTGAAGCAAATGAAAACTTGATCGTTGCTGCTGCTGATAATGTCAGGATTAAAAAATGTGATGTGTAGGTATTTTTTGGTTACTCTTTAAGATAACCTTTAAAAATGTAGCTCCAATGAGTAATTCCATGAAGTCTGTATATTGCTAAAGAAATCATATGAATTCCATAATGTTTATACTTTTGCCATTGACTGTGTTATTCCTTTGGAATCACTATGAGCTTGGTAGGAAGATATGAAAGCAGGGGAAATGTTATCAAGTGTACTGAATGGTACTCAGAGAATTGTTAAAATATTTGCCATAGGGATTGATTATGTCAACATTTTAGTATCGAATTTATTAACAATCACTATTGCTATGCATAGATGCTTATTGTCCAAGATATCGTGCAGATATAGAAGTACGTTCATACATTTGTGCGTGGAGGTATATTTAGTATGTTTTTACATCACAGTTAAGCAGACGTCTGTGAAGCTGTGCAAGTTTTCTGTGACTATCATCCGCCAGAAAATAAAGGCATATTTAATAAAGAATGAGGACAAATAAAGGAGACAGAGGGCATGAAAGGAAAGTGGGAAAAAGTAACTGGGAAGCTTAGGGAACAGTGGTCACCGTCATCTGCCAGCTTTCTGGGTGTGGGAATCATTTCACTTTTCCTGGGACTTAAGAACAGAAAGCTCTTCCCCTGACACCAGATTCCATACAGAGCCAGGAGACAGATGGAGAGAAAACACTGTAGTTCCTGTAGCAATTTGTATTTATTTGTCACTAGGGTTTTGGCCACATATGAGTATTGTCATTTTCAGATGGAGAACCAGAGGCACTGAGATCGACTTGCCTAAGTCCTGAAATAACTCTTGGATTTAAAATCCTGTGACTCACACACACACCTGACATTATTATATCTTCAAAAACGTAGCCTGTGCTCACACCTGGGGCTCAAAAACACACAGAGTCATTTCTAAGTGCAGAGAGCACTGAATCCAGTTTGAAATATCACTAAATTTGATTTCTTCAGTCTTTTTTTATTGAAGTATAGTTGATTTACAGTGCTGGGTCAGTCTCTGCTGTACAGCAAAGGGACTTGGTTATACAAATATATACGTTTTTTAACGTGGCTTTTTCCCGTTATTTTTAATCCCAAGAGACTGGATAGAGTTCCCTGTGCAGTTCAGTAGGACCTCATTGTCTGTCCATTCTAAATAGTTTGCAGCTACTGATCCTAAACTTGCAGTGCCCCTTGCCAATCATAAAAATAATAATAAACTTCTGTGTGTTTCAGCATGCAATTAATCATAAACATAATCAGCGTCTATGCAATTCATGTCTGGTGTTTCTCTGCCTTAGTTACTAGAGCATCCGATTTCCCATGCAGGAATTGATTCCCAGCACTCTTTCCGCAGAGAAGCCATCTCCCGGGTCAGCAGGGCTGGTTAGCATAAACCCACAGGCTCACCCTCAGCAGGCTCACCCACGCCTGCTCCTCTGCACGCAGTGACAACTGTATAAGACGGTTGGAATCAGACGAGAGCCTGGCCCCCGGCTTTCCTACGTGTGCTGCGGGAGTCTGGAAATGTGTGCCCAGCTGTATGCACCTGTCACGGATCCGTAACAAGACCACGTAGTCGCCTGTGGTCACTCTGCAGTTTATGAGCATTTCTAGATCCGCTGGAGAGTCTCTTTCTATTTCTAGATCTGTGCCACCTTTCCTTAAGTTCAACTTCTCTGCTCATCGTAAAGAAAAGTTTCCCTTTCTCACACAAAGCTACCTTTTTCAAATGGCAAGGCACAAGCCCTTATTTCTGTTTTCCTGGTCTTGGTAGAAGGATTGCTGTCTATGGCCACACTTTTGTCAACTCCAGAAATAGGGACAGAATCTTATTCCCCTTCCCATCACTCTTAACTCAAGATGATGTGTGTTATTCATTAAAAAAATATTTACTGAAGGTCTACCATACCCTAGGAATTGTTCCAGGGTGGGGGATGCATGGAGGAATAAATGGTTGTTCTGAGAAGCTCTCATGCTAGCAAAAAGCCATCAAATATTTATCATTTGAGTCCCTCCTGAGGGCTAGCTATACATGTTGGCAGAAGAGGCTATTTGTGGGAATAATTTTTTTTTTTGGATGAGGTAGTGATAATGAATGAAAGGCAAAACCAAAATACACCAAAAGGTGTCAAACAAAGTATATACCTCTCTCAACAATACTTGCTGAGATCTGAAATTCTTCAGTTATCTGTTTTCTCTAGCTGAGAATAAACAGGGGTGGCATTTTCAGTAAAATCATAAATAATCATGGGAAGTTTCACCTATTAAGTTTGAAGTAGGGTTCATTTATATTATATGTTACAGGTATACGATATGGTGACTCTCAACTTTTTAATTATTTTATTTGTTTGCTTATTCTTGGCCGTGCTGGATCTTCATTGCTGGGCTCTTCTCTAGTTGCGGCGAGCAGGGCCTCCTCCTCGGTATGGTGCTCGGGCTTCTCACTGAGGTGGCTTCACTTATTGGGGTTCCCAGGCTCTAGAGCACAGGCTCAGTAGTTGTGGGCTTAGAGGCATGTGGGATCTTCCTGGATCAGGGCTTGAACCCACCTCTCCTACCTTGGCAGGTGGAGTCTTCACCACTGAGCCCCCAGTTCAGTTCAGTTCAGTCGCTCAGTCATGTCTGACTTTTTGCGACCCCATGAATCGCAGCACGCCAGGCCTCCCTGTCCATCACCAACTCCGGGAGTTTACTCAAACTCACGTCCATCGAGTCGGTGATGCCATCCAGCCATCTCATCCTCTGTTGTCCCCTTCTCCTCCTGCCCCCAATCCCTCCCAGCATCAGGGTGAGCCCCCAGGGAAGCCCTGATTCACAATTTTTAAAGGTGATACTCCCTTTACATTGTTGTTCAGTTGCAAAGTCATGTCTGACTCTTTGCAACCCTGTGGACTGTAGCCCTGTCCATGGGATTCTCTAGGCAAGAAGACTGGAGTGTGTTGCCATTTCCTTCTCCAGGGGATCTTCCCAATCCAGCGATAAAAATCTACATCTCCTGCATAGGTGGGTGGATTCTTTACCACTAAGCCACCAGGAAAGTCACACTTCCTCCATAGTTACTCTAAAGTATTCACTATATTCTCTGTGCTGTACACATGTCCTTGCAGCTTACTTTATACCTAATGGCTTGTTCATCTTTATCCCCTGCCTCATATTACCCTCCCCTGTCTGCACTGGTAACCACTGGTTTGTTCTTTTTACCTGACAGTCTGCTTCTTTTCAGTTATATTCACTACTTTGTCATCTTTTATCATCTATTAAGTTTTATCAGTTATTCATATTTCAGTGTGAGAGAGTTTGTCAAAATTTTGATAAAAGTGATTATTGATGTGGCTGTGAGGAGGGAGCAGAGTCTGAGAATAAAGAGAGCAGAGCCTCAAGTCCTAGGTTCCAAAGAAAAATTGGTCTCAAGCTGGTTCTGGGCAGCCGATCCAAATCTGTCTCGATTCCACCCTCTGGCGTGGAGAGATCCCTAAGCTCATCACAGCCAGCGCCTGGTCCCGGGGTAGCTTTAGTTACCTTTACCCGGATCCCTTCTCCGCTGCAGCCAGGGTTGAAGGCCTGTTCTCCAATCAAGGGTGCAGCTTACATGCTGGCTCTTTTTGTATTTTGGGGAACAGCAGATATTGGCAATAAGTGGTCGCGTCTGTGGCTGTTTCACGGATGTCAAGAGCCTGGAGGCACAGAGCGTGTGGGTGGCTACACCTTCCCTGTCATCTACGGCCCTGCTTTCACGGCCTGGAATCCGGAGCAGACTCTCGTCTCTGAGTCTGAATTCGGGGCCTCTCCATGTGGATAAATATTAATTAGATTCTTCATTCTATTGAGTGATGAGTTTGGCAAGAGGCTCGGTGGCCTGAGCCGAGGGCAGTGAGCCCTCCTGCAGCATGGCCCCTGCCCAGTTTCAAGCAGAGGATGCTGCTAGGATCAGGCAGGGCGTTGCAGCCCTGTCTGTCTGTCTGTCTGTCCTCCACATTGCTCTCAGGTGCACTCTGGTTCTTCCCTTTTTTTTTTTTTTTTTTTTGCCCTCTGCCTGCGGGGCTGCTTATATGGTCCCAGGAGAAAGATTTTGACAAAGAAAACAGGCAAAACAGTCAAGTAGAAATGGGAGTTCCCTGGCGGTGCAGTGGTTAAGACTGTGCTTTCACAGCTGAGGCCAAGGGTTCAGTCCCTGGTCAGAGAACTAAAATCCCACAAGCCACATGGCAGGCAAAAAAAAAAAAAAGATTAAGAAAAAGAGAAGAAAGGGAGAGAAAGAAGTTCCAGGAGGAAGCAAAATTTCTTTTTCACCAAAAGAGATGGTGAAAAGCATTTCTAACAGGCAGCGCGCACTCTCTGAAGATGTATGTGTGCATTAGACAGTGTGAATGTGTGTGTAACTTGGGGAGGCTACAGGGAAACGTGGGGAGACCCTTGTCCAGTCTGAAGCAGGATGGCTCTGTTCTGTGACTGTAAAGCGCTGGGCATCCCCTTCCTCAGAGAGTGACCTCAGAGCAGCACCCGTTCAAGAAGCCCACCCCTGCCCCCCAAAACCCACAGCAAAGCAGCCTGCTGGATGCCCCCTGCTGCAGAGGAGGTTGGGGGGCAGGTTACAGAACACTCTCAGCAGGGTCGAGTGTCTCCCCAAGACCACACAAACACCACCCGGGACCTGGTGTAAGAACACCATGCTCCCCAAAGATATACAACTTGGAACAACAGTTTGGAAAATACAGTGCTACCCCCACAGCAACAAAAATAGTAGCAACGTTGAGTGTGCATTCACAGACGTGAACTGCTGGAGCAGATTTTATGTGGCAGGGAGACACGCTGGAGGGAACAGGCTTTGCCTCCTTAATCCCTGAAGAACTTCATGAGCCGGTGGAAAGGATGGCAAGCTGGGAGTCAGAAGACCACAGCGCCCCTCGTTCTGTGGGTGGCCCCTCCCGGTTCTCCTGCGTCTTCACCTGTAAAGTGAGGGGCTTACGTGTCTGAAAGTCCTTTCCAGCTCTACTGTCTTCAGGTCTTTTTCATTCCTCTTTCTCTCCTCTTTAATTAATGCTGAAATGCTCTCCCATCCCTCCCCCCCGGAAGCTGACTCTGGGGAACGAAACCCCCACAGCAGAGCGGGGAGGAGCCTCACTGCTCTTCCAAGAGCGGTTTTCTGACTTGTCAGTGAATCACTGAGATGTAACTTAGAAGAGTGGTCTTATCTAATGAGTTTGAAATATAAGTCCATTTGCAAAAATCTGGTTTACACACAACTTCTCAGGAATCTGTTTCTTTCTTAAATTTGTATTTTAAGTTTTATGGAAGTATAGTTGATTTACAGTGTTGTGCTAATTTCTGCTGTATAACAAAGGGATTCAATTATACATGCATATATTCTTTTTCATTTTCTTCTCCATTATGGTTTAATCATAGGATATTGAAATAGGTCCCTGGGCTATACAGTGGGACTGTGTTGTTAAATTAATTGATTAATTAATTTTGCTGCATTGGGTCTTAGTTGGGGACCTTCTTTGCTGCACGTGGGATTTTTCACTGGGCCGTGTGAGGTCCCCTAGCTGTGGCACGCAGGCTTTTCTCGGTTGTGGTGCATGGGCTCCCGAGCACGAGGCCTCCATAGTTGCTGTGTGGAGCTTTAGTTTCCCTGCAGCATGTGGAATCTTAAGTTCCCTGACCAGGGATCAAACCCATGTTCCCTGCGTTGGAAGGCAGACTCTTAACCACTGGACCGCCAGGGAGGTCCCTATCCATCTTATACATCACAGCTGGCATCTGCTAATCCCACCCTCCCAGTCCTTCCCTCCCCGACCCCCCTACCTTGGCAACCACTAAGCTCTTCTCTGTGTCTGTGAGTCTGTCTCTGTTTCATAAATAAGTCCGTTTGTGTTGTATATTAGAAGGAATCCATTTATTTCTTGAGACCACTCATCCTGGAAATCTTGAGAACATCTGTGGTTTTACATCTTCTGGAGCCACGAGCTGGTCCCGTGCCCCGACCCCTCAAGAAAATTATAGCCTTCTGTGCATTTATTCATTCATTTGCTCATTCCCTAGAATCAGCTCCTGTTTACTGAGGCCCTAGCCTTGAAGAATCAACATGGAAGTCCTTGCCCTGCCTCATAACATCCTATTTTACAAGAACAAACCAGAAACATTTCCAGGCCTGTCCTCTACATCTGCTTCAATAACATCGATGACTTCAGTTTCTATTTGGGGAAGGTACTAGGCAGAAAGCATCCAACCTTTGGCCTTTGTCTTCTCTTTATTGGTAAGGTCTGTTTTGGTCAAGACCCTTTTGTACTAGTCAGCTCAGGCCACCATAACAAAATACCACAGACTGGGTGCTTGAAAGAAACTTCTTTTCTCACTGTCCTGGAGACTAGAAATCCATAAGCAAGGTGCCAGCAAGCTTGGTGTCTGGTGAGAGCGCCCTCCTGGCTGTAAACAGCTGCCTCTGGCTGTGTCCCCACATGACCTCCCCTCTGTGCTACCTGGAGGAGAGTCCAGGGGTCCCCTCCTCTTCTTATGAGGACCCCAACCCTGTCGGACTAGGGCCCCACCCCTATAACCAGACTTAACCTTTATTACCTCTTTTTAGGTCCTGTCTTCAAATGCTGGTTTCCCTAGTGGCTCAGCGGTAAAGAATCCACCTGCCAACGCAGGAGCTGCAAGAGATGTGGGTTCAATCCCTGGGCTGGGAGGATTCCATGGAGGAGGGCATGGCAACCCCCTCCAGGATTCTTGCCTGGAGAATCCCATGGACAGAGGAGCCTGGCGGGCTATAGCCAGTAGGTTCACAATGAGTCAGACATGACTGAAGCAACTTGGCGCACACACATGTCTCCAAATGCAGTCACGCTGGGGGTTCGGACTTCAACATATGGATTTTACAGGACAAACATCCAGCCCGTAAGAGGCAGGACAGAACCACACCTTTTTCTCCTCAACTCAGATGGCATCTCAGCTTCTCACGTGGGTCACAGAGTCAGAATCCACACAGTCATGAGAGCACGTCTGCTCGCTTCCCTCTGGAAGCTGGTGAAGAGCAGGGTCCAGCCATCCTCTTAGAGCGAGTGGGCATGGGGGCCGCAGGGGCTGGGGAAGGTCAGGTCACAGTGTTAGGAGACCCTTCCCAGCACGCAGCTCCCACTGCCTGCAAACTGACAGGTTATCCTGCCAGGAAGGAAGTTCCGCGGCCCAGTCTCTGCCTTCCTTAGGATGCTTCTCACACGTCCCAAACCATGATGGCATAAGGCCGTTCCAGCCAAGGAGCCCATACGGTATGCATGAGTGGTGCATGTTGTGTGTGTGCGGTGGGTGTTTCGTGTGTGTTGTGTGTGATGGATGTGGTGTGTGTGTGTTGTGTGTAGTGTTCATGGTGGGTATGGTGTGGGTGTGGTGGGTATATGTGTGGTATGTGTGATGTGTGTATTGTGTGTGGTGTGCAGTGTGTGTGTGGTGTATATGATGTGTGTATGTGGTGTGTGTGGTGTGTGTATAGGTGTTGTGTGGTGTGTGTGTCTGGTGTATATGTGGTATGTGTGATGTGTGTGGTGTGTGCGGCGTGTGTGTGGTGTATGTATGATGTGTGTGGTGTGTGTGTGGTGTGTGTGGTGTGCGGTGTGTGTGTGGTGTTTATGGTGTGTGTGGTGTGTGTGGTGTGTGTGGTGTGTGTGGTGTGCGGTGTGTGTGTGGTGTGTATGTAATGTGCATGTGTGGTGTGTGTGGTGGATATGATGTGTGGTGTGTGTGTCGTGTGTATGTGATGTGTGTGTGGTGTGTATGGTGTTTGCAGTGTGTGTATGGTGTGTGTGGTGTGTATGGTATGTGTGGTGTGTGTGATGTGTGTGTGTGGTGTGTATGTGATGTGTGTGTGGTGTGTGTGATGTTTGCAGTGTGTGTGTGGTGTGTGTGGTGTGTGTGATGTGTGTGTGGTGTGTATGTGATGTGTGTGGTGTGTGATGTGTGTGTGTAGTGTGTGTGGTGTGCAGTGTGTGTGTGGTGTGTGGTGTGCAGTGTATGTGTGGTGTGTGTGGTGTGTGTGTGGTGTGTATGTGTGGTGTGTGTGATGTGTGTGTGGTGTGTATGTGATGTGTGTGTGGTGTGTATGTGATGTGTGTGCTGTGTGGTGTGTATGTGATGTGTGTGTGGTGTGTGTGGTGTGTGTGTGGTGTGTGGTGTGTGTGATGTGTGTGTAGTGTATGTGTGTGGTGTGTGTAGTGTGTGGTGTGTGTGGTGTGTGGTGTGTGTGTAGTGTGAATGTGGTGTGTGTGTAGTGTGAATGTGACGTGTGTGTATATGATGTGTGTGTGTGGTGTGTATGTGATGTGTGTGTGGTGTGTGTGTGGGATGTATGTGATTTGTGTGTGTGGTGTGTGTGTGGTGTGTATGTTTTGTGTGTGTGTGGTGTGTGTGGTGGATATGATGTGTGTGTGATATGTGTGTGGTGTGTGTGGTGTGTATGTGATGTGCATGTGTGGTGGATATGATGTGTGTGTGTGGTGTGTGGTGTGTGTGTGGTGTGTATGGTGTGTGTGGTGTGCAGTGTGTGTGTGGTGTGAATGTGATATGTGTGTATGATGTGTGTGTGGTGTGTGTGTGTGGTGTGTGTGGTGTGTGTGGGGTGTGTGTGGTGTGTGTGTAGTATGTATGTGATGTGTGTGTGGTGTGTGTGGTGTGTGCGGTTTGTGTGTGGTGTGTATGTGATGTGTATGTGTGGTGTGCGGTGTGTGTGTGTGGTGTGAATGTGATGTGTGTGTATATGATGTGTGTGTGTGGTGTGAATGTGATGTGTGTGTATGTGGTGTGTGTGTGTGGTGTATATGTGATGCGTGTGTGTGGTGTGTGTGATGTGTGCGGTGTGTGTGTGGTGTGTATGTGATGTGCGTGTGTGGTGGATATGATGTGTGTGTGGTGTGTGTGGTGTGTGGTGTGTGTGGTGTGTGTGTGATGTGTATGTGTGGTGTGTGGTGTGTGTGTGGTGTGAGGTGTGTGTGTGGTGTGAATGTGATGTGTGTGTATATGATGTGTGTGTGTGGTGTGTATGTGATGTGTGTGTGTGTGGTGTGTGTGATGTGTGCGGTGTGTGTGTGGTGTGTATGTGATGTGTGTGTGGTGTGTGTGTGGTGTGTGTGTGGTGTGTGTGGTGTGTGTGGTGTGTGTGGTGTGTGTGATGTGTGCGGTGTGTGTGTGGTGTGTATGTGATGTGTGTGCGGTGTGTGTGTGGTGTGTGTGGTGCGTATGTTTTGTGCATGTGTGGTATGTGTGGTGGATATGATGTGTTTGTGGTGTGTGTGCGGTGTGTGTGGTGTGCGGTGTGTGTGTGGTGTGTATGTGATGTGTATGTGTGGTGTGCGGTGTGTGTGTGTGGTGTGAATGTGATGTGTGTGTATGTGGTGTGTGTGTGTGGTGTATATGTGATGCGTGTGTGTGGTGTGTGTGATGTGTGCGGTGTGTGTGTGGTGTGAATGTGATGTGTGTGTATGTGATATGTGTGTGTGGTGTGTGGGGTGTGTCCGAGGCCCTGGGGATGAGAGGCGAGGCCCGGATGGGAGCGGGTAGGCGCCCTGTAGGGCCTGGGAGGCCATGGTAAGAACTGGGCTGTTTTTCCTCAAGTTTGATGGGAAACCACGGGGAGGATTTGAGCAGGAAGCTGACAAGATCCTCCCCGGCTTTTAAGCAATGATCCAGCCGCTGGGCGGAAAATGGACTGTGAAGGGGTGAGCGCAGCAATTAGCGGGCAGCGCACGGATCCACGGGGGCGATGATGGGGGTCTGAGGTCAGGGCGGCACCCGCAGAGGAGCTGGGAGCCATCAGAGCTGCCTGGTGTTTGGAAGGAAGCTAAGCCCGGATGTCCGGTAGGGAATTCTTGAAGGGCAGCCTCCTCTCTCAGAAGGCTTCAGCAAATTTCGATCTCTATTTCTCCTCTGCCCACATTTCCAGGAAGGCTTTAGGGCCTGGTCGGAGGCCTGTCCTGGCCACCGCCCGCTGACCTGCTCTTCAGTGCAGTTCTGCTGGCTAAGAATAGATGAAGTATCCAAGTTTAAGACTGGTTAGCTGTTTGAGTGTCTGTGGGTGTGCTCAGCTGTGTCTGACTCTTTGCAAACCCATGGGCTGTAGCCCACCAGGCTCCTATGTCCTTGGGATTTCCCAGGCAAGAAAGAGTACTGGAGAAGGTTGCCATTTCCTTCTCTAGGAGATCCTTCCCGACCCAGGGATCAAACCCACGTCTCCTGCATTGCAGGTGGATTTTTTTTTTTTTTTCACCGCTGAGCCACCAGGAAAGTCCAGCCCTTTGAGTTAGTAGGCGCAAATGTAAGGTCGCACCTCCACCACTCAGATGCATCTTCATCAGCTTTCTGGCACAGAACAGAGAGGGTGTGGCACCCAGAGCATCAGCCCCATTATCCACACCCTGCTCACCCTGGGAGGAGGTCACCAACTACGCTGAGAATCACCACTCCTCAGTGAAGTGGAGGTCCCACACATCTGTGGGGAATGAGTGCAACTTTGCTTTTCTTCCCACAAAGAATCTCATGGTTTTCATTGATCAAATGTAGGGGTGTGTCTTGCACGTGACCTTGCCCATCATGTGTGTGCCTCTCAGTGGCAAGAGAAGGTTTTCTATGGGAAAGCAGAGGGTGTGGAATGAGTCACTGTAGGATTGAAGAGCATCCTGGACAGAGGAAGGGGAGCATAGTTTAAACAACAAGGAGGGACGTGCCTGGTGGTCCAGTGGTTACGACTGAGATTCTAATGCAGGGGGCACAAGTTTAATTCCAGGTCAGGGGACTAAGATCCTGCACATGCTGGTGCAGCCATAATTAATTAATTTTTAAAATCTTTTAAATTAAAAAATACGTATAAAACAATGAAAATCTTCCTGGTTTGAAACTGGATAGCACAGCCCTGAAAAGAAACAAAACTGACCTCGAGAACAAGTTCCTAAACCATTTCTTCAGTTTGAGAGTTAAAGCTTGAAATTAGGACTTTCGAACATTTAGGGGCAGAGAAGAGTTGTCAGAAGCTGGCTGTTGTAAGGGAGGTCTTGCGCAGGAGGAAGGGACAGAGCAGACAGGCCACGTGGCGGCTGTTCTGTGACCACAGGCTGGGTGCATGGGAAATGGGCCTGGCCACTCCCTCCATTGGCTCATTGATTAGACAGATATACGGTGAGCTCCTGGTGTGACTGAGCACTGTGCTATGTGCTGGATGAACATCATCAAACAACGTGGACCCCGAGGGGAGGACAGACAAAGACAAACATAGACAGATTTCGAAAGGGACATGGAGAGGCCAGGCCAGGTGCGGTGGTGGGCGGTGCATGCAGGCAGAGACCGCAATCCTTGGGAGGTGAGGCAGGACAAGGTGGGCGCTGTGGGTGATCCTTCGGGGGTCAAGTGATGACCTCATGATGGGAAAGTCCTATGAGAAAATAAAGCTCTGGGTAAAGTACAGAGTCTGCATGCATGCTAAATCACTTCAGTCATGTCCAACCGTTTGCGACCCCATGGACTGTAGCCCACCAGGCTTCTCTGTCTATGGCGATTCTTCAGGCAAGAATACTGGAGTGGTTTGCCATGGTCTCCTCCAGGGAAAAGTATAGAGCCTACCTTTATTTCTTTTTTCTTCCAGTTTTATTGAGATGTAATCAACATATAGCCTTGTGTAAATTTAGGACATACAGCATATTGATTCAATTTCATATCCTTCACAGAAGGATGACCACAGGATGGTTGGTGAACATCCACGGTCTCAGACAGGGACCACCTTAAAGAAACAAGGAGAGTATTTACGTGCAGTTGGGGAGGGAGCTGAGGTGCAATAGGAGAATGTTAACTGAGACGCTCAGGAGCCTTAGTCCTGCCTCGCTGAATCAGGCTGTCTAGAAAACACGACGGTCCAGTTCGGGGATGTGGGGTCAGCTGTCCCGCCTCCCTGGTTAATTCGGGTCCCCTCCTGTTCATCCAGCCGCTGTGGGATTCAGGTCCATAGCTGAAGAAGAAGATGCGCTGCTCAGACACTTATTCCAAGGTTACCAGAAATGGGTTCGCCCCGTATTACACTCAAACGACACCATAAAAGTCTACTTTGGATTGAAGATCTCTCAGCTGGTGGATGTGGTGAGTAATCCCCGGCCCGCAGCTGGAAAGAACATGCATTCCTTCACCCGTCGTCGAGGCTAAGATTTGATTTTGTTTTCTTTCCCCGTGTCTGCCATTCCAGTTTTAAAAATAACTCCGCGTGAGAGAAAACCAGCCCCGGGAAACCAGTGAGATGACCCGAGGACAGAATGTCATTTTCATGGCGACACTGTTGTAGGGGGAGAGGGGACTTCTTGCTGAAGGGAGGTGGGCCGTGGTTAGGAGGGCATCTCTCTGATGGGTTTACTGGAGCTGCCAAGGTGAAGAGCAGACGGGGCTGAGCCCGGGGCTGACTCAGTGTCCCCTGAGCCAAGCCAAGGTGGGCAGGGGTCGGAGCAGAGAGAGCCGTGGTGACAGCCCCAGAGACAGTCCCTCGGTGACCCCATTCTCTCCTGGATTCCCTGGGGAGCCCAGACCTTTCCCTGACATACCCCGTACCTTAATTTTCCTATTGAGTTCACATTTCTGCCATGAGGTTCCTGGGGAAATCCGTGAACTTTGATAACCCAAATACTGCAAAATCATGCTACTGCAGTCCCCAGAGTCCCAGAACAATCTTCCCCCATTGGCCATATCCACTCATCATCACCCCCCCTCAACTGACTCAAAGCCCAAGAGTCCGTCTAGAAAATCACACAAGGCCCACCTCCCATTTAGCTAGTATTTCATTCTACTTCACCCCCTTACTGTGCCTTTGGCTATGCAGTTTATACAAATATCACCACAAGGAACTGCTACTTGCTCTCATCATTATTTTCATTTTAAACAAAATATGCCTAATATTGTAGGGTCCCAATGCCGTTGGATTTCCCTGGTGGCTCAGACGGTAAAGAATCTACCTTGTAATGCAGGAGACCTGGGTTCAATTCCTGGGCGCTAAGATTCCCTGGAGAAGGAAATGGCAACCCACTCCAGTATCCTTGGCTGGGATGTCCCATGGACAGGGGAGCCTGGCAGGCTACAGTCCAGGGAGGTTGCAAAGAGTCAGACACAACTGAGTGACTAACACTCACTCAATGCCATTTAACTGTTCTTAAGTTGAGAATCCTTGCCACTTTGGACTGCTCAAAACTAAGATTTCAAGAAGTCTCTGTGACAAAAAAAAAAGAAAAAAATCCAATACACATTTTCACTTAATTTGAATTTAATTTTCCTTTTCTTAGGATGAAAAGAATCAGCTGATGACGACAAACGTGTGGCTCAAACAGGTAACTGTCAGTCCAAGGACTGTGCCTCCTGTCTAATTGTCATCATTCTTTTCCACTAAGAAAGGTTCCCATGGAAAAATAATTATTTTAAAGAGTGCATTGAGTTCTTCAGGGAGACATTTGGGAGTGTTTGGGGAAGGGTTTCTTCTTTTTTTATTTTCTTCCACGCAAGTCGGAGGTCAGTCTGGAAGCCCGTAGGCGCTGTCTTCTTGCTCTGTCTTCTTGCTCCTGGAGGGGGTCTCTGAGCAGGCAGGTGGGCAGGTGACCTTGGCCGTGAGTCTCAGGCACGGGTCCCTAGGCTCCTTGGAGAAAAGGAGGCCGAGTTCCAGAGTGCAGCTCACCCCACTGAAGCTAAGACAACTGGATAAGAAAATCAGCGATGGTAATTCCCTTTCCTCCCCCAGTCCTCCCTAGGATGTTGCCCCTCCCCTAATGCTCTTTTCTAGAAAGGGAAAAAGGGATCACAGAGGCCCCCACTATCAACCTCAGAACGAGGTGAAGCCCAGGTCAAGACGCTGAATCCACAAAAGCCCAGGAATGATGTTCGGCTCTTGGCCTGACCACAGCCTGCCTCCTGTTCTTTCTAGAGTTGCCAGGAAACGGTTAGCCTTCAATTAATACCTGTGTCGTGTAAAGGAGAGAATAGCGGCACTTCTTTGACAGGAAATGAGAAGGTTGATTTACTTACTTACTTTTTTGGTTTTGTTAGCAATTACTTTTTTTTTTCCTTTTTTTTTTTACCACATATCCAGATATTACCTAATCTCTCAGAGATTTAAAATCTAGATATGTTAGCTATCTCACTTGATTTTAACATATGTACATAACATTCTTCACTTGTTTATGTTGAAATGAGTTAGTTACCTGTTCCAGTTTAGTGCACACTCATGCAGGTCTTCCTGCTAATGGTCTGTAAGGAACAATGGATAAAAGACTCTAAGGAGATTTTCTGGGCCTCATCTGGGGGTCACCAGATTTCATCCACTCAAAGGTTTTGATCAGATTTGGGTGATTAGTATAAATTTTGCTAGTTTCTAGTTCTCTGATTCTTTACTTGGTAAATATGTTAGTGTATTATGAAATGGATCAGCATATTATTTTACTTGTAAATAAAAATGTTCAGGAGAAAATAATAAGCTGGAAATGTAGGTATAAAAATACTATTTAAATAAATAGGGACTTCCCTGGCTATCCAGTGGTTAAGATTCCAAGCTTCTGAGGCAGGGGTCATGGGTTCAATCCTTGGGTAGGGAACTAACAACCCACACGCAGCCTGAGACGGCCAAATTTTTTTAAAATGTAAAAATAGTAATAATTTTTTAAAATAAAATGAATAAATGTATTTTTCAATATACAGTCCTTGGGACTTATCCCACTTTTGCACTTTAGAGGCTATGGAGTTTGAAGGTATTTTGAGTTCATAAAAGTCAGTAAGAAGCCCTGGATTTGCGCTTTCACAGAAGACAAGAAAAATTCTT
This sequence comes from Capra hircus, assembly GCF_001704415.2. Classification (NCBI taxonomy): domain Eukaryota; kingdom Metazoa; phylum Chordata; class Mammalia; order Artiodactyla; family Bovidae; genus Capra; species Capra hircus. The sequence goes on along the minus strand of NC_030834.1, from coordinate 8,132,129 downwards.
TGTTGAAGTGTAAATAAGCTTAGGACGTTGGCAAAAATAAAACAGACTCTCACTCCTCCATACACACCTCCTCCAGCTGCCCCTTGAGGTTACAGCCTTACACATAACACAGCAGTCGACGAGCCTTGGCCTTTGAGGTATAGGGACTTCTCACTTTCCTGAGATTTTGGAAACAAGAAGTCGTTTCAGACGAAGAGAACAAGATTAGACATGAAGGGAAGAAACTGTCTTCCTTGGGCTTCAGCTGTACTTTGGAAATGACCTCCAGCAAAGTGAGGCCCCTGGAATCGCAGTCTGGTGAGCACCTCCAGGGCAAGACAGAACCGACACCTAAAAATCCCCGAACAGAGTGAGAGAAATCTACAGGGAGAGGGAGAGAGTGCCTAGCTGACATTTAGGAAAGCCTGCTGGGAACTTGGGTTCACATGTCGTAGAAGTAACAGGGGTAACATGGTTTCATTGCATTAATTTGCAGTGTGTTGTCATAGCTCTTATCCATTTACATTTCTGAACCTCTCTAAATTAGCAAAGTGGGTATCATTATGCCTGTTACTAGGGACAGAAGAGTCTGCTTCATCTGGCTAGAACCAGCTTTCCCCAGCTGGAGCCTTGTCTGCACATCTAGCCCCGTGCAAAACATCCAGCCCTATTTCTAAATTAGAGGAATATTCAGAGTAGGAGAAACCACTGAGAACATGATGGCGCTATGAACCCACTCACACAGATTGAGTTTGGAGTGGGAATGTCACAATAGGTATTAGCCAACAAGGGCTATGTCATGGTACAAACAGTGTGGGAGCAAAAAAGATAGGAGAATCTCTGGCCTGGTGGCAGGCAGGGAGGGCTGCATGGAAGAGGAGGCATTGGAGCTCCACCATGACGTTACTTATATACTTTCTTTTTTATGTTTTAGCTTTTTAAGTGTAAAAGAGTAAAGGAAAGGACTAAAGGAAACAGATGGGAAAAGAAGATAAAACTGACATTTAAAAAAACTAGCACTAGTGTTTACATAGACCTCAGTTTCAGAGCAGCCAACGACAATGTTAGGACTTATTGAGCATCTGTTAAGTGCCCAGTCTGTTACACGTGTCATGGGAATGAATACTTTCAATTTTCCACCTTCCAAGGTCTGTTATGATTCCCACTTTGCAGACGAGAAGACTGAGGATTGGAGGACTGGAGTGACTTGTCTCAGGCGACACATTAGTAAGTGCAGTCTGGTGTAAAGAAATCATTTTCATCCTCAGACTGGAGGAGCTGCTGGGAGACACCCGGCCGTCCTCTTGGGGCTCTCCCTGTAAAGTCTAGCTCCTAATCCTGGCCTTCTAAGGCTTTGGTTCCTTAACCTCTGGGACCTATCATGAAGCTGTTCTAGAAAGGCATTTAGGAGAGAATGAGGCTGGGAGTCACTCCATTGATTCCACAAGGCTTATTGAGCACCTACTAAGGGTCAGGCAATCTGCTAGATTCAGGATGTACAGGGCGTAAGACACAACCCTGCCTTCAAGGAGAGGATCTGGTGTTAGTTGTGTAAAAATAACCTCTGTGATATGATAGACACCATAAGTAACGTATATACATAAGACACTGAGTCATTACAATTATGACAATGAAATGGGGGACGAATCATGGAGGGCTTCCGAGGGGAGGAGACATTTCAGTGGGGTCTTGCAGGATCAGTAGAGATTCGATGACCCATAAAGGTGGAGAAACCCACCTGTATAGGTTTCCCAAAAACACTGTTTCCCAAAGCTCTCACACCAGAGCAAAGCTATAAGAAACTCTTTCCAATCACCTCTGTCTACCTCAGTAAAAATAAAGACAAAAATGACCAAACTTCTCTCTTTTCTCATTGCCCTCTCAGACACTGGAAAATGCTCCTTGGTTCATTTCCATGGAGAGAATAAAATTCTGCCTGCTTGCTCCTAAAGCGGGTTTCCTGCAGCATACCCAAGTGAGATGATTGGTCTTTTGTTTTCTTTTTTAACCCGATTCCTCTGTTCTGTCTTCTATTTCCTTCATCTCATCTGGTATATTTAAACATTTCTCGTCTATCCTCCCAACCGCAGACCTTTACAGGCACAAATTTAGTGACATCCTGAGAAAGTCCTCTATGGAGAGCTATTTTTGTGGTATTGATTTTATTTTGCAAACTTGTTTGTCTTCGTACTTCCAGAGAGTAATCTAAACCCTACAAGTCATAAATAGATTCTTAACACCGACTCACTACAACTCTGTGACAAGGTGTTCACTGCCCCAGCCACTCAGATTCCACTTTACCTTTGTCAAGGGTAGGAAAACCGCATCGCAAGCACCTGAAGGGGATGGAAGAGAAAACCATCCCTTCCTCACTGACAGGACAGTCAGCCCTTTGCCTGGATGTCACCCTGTGAGTAATCACCCTGAAGGCAGATGCCAAGTGTATTCAGTCAACTAGCGCTTCCTGAGCACCTACTATCTGCCAGGGCCATATAGGGCACTGGGCCTCAACTCTGGGGGCAAAGTCCATGAGCCAGAAGGTTCTGAGTAGCCAGGTGTTACTGTCACTGAATGTGGGCAGCTGTCCCAGGCCCACGGCAACCCTGGGGACACAGAGCTCCCTGAATCTTACAAGGACAGCACCTTGGACCAATGTGGTTTCTCCAACAGCTGGTTCCTGTGTGTTTTATTAGTTCAGTTCAGTTGCTCAGTCATGTCTGACTCTTTGCGACCCCATGAGCTGTAGCACACCAGGCCTCCCTGTCCATCACCAACTCCCGGAGCCCACCTAAACTCATGTCCATTTTGTCAATGATGCCATCCAACCATCTCATCCTCTGTCGTCCCCTTCTCCTATTTATTTGGTTATGCCAAGTCTTAGCTGTGGCACGTAGGATCTAGCTCCCTGTCCAGAGATTGAACCTGAGCCCCCTGCATTGACAGCACAGAGTCTTAACCACTGCACCACCAGGGAAGTCCCTGAATTCCTGTTTTAGATCACAGTAAGTTCAGAAACATGAAGGCCTCATTGGGTGGATCCCTGCAGCTGGTTTTGGAGGAGAAAACCAAGAAACTGGCTTTAAAAAAAAAAAACAAAAACCTAAGGAAAGGCTGGCCTTGCTGTAAGGCCCGGGCCATCTCCCCAAAGCCTAGTTATCTTCCCCAACCTGCAACAGCACCTATACTTCTAGGGATTTTCCTTGAACCTCTGTCGCCATCTTGCCTCCTTCCTTTTCCATAGTCTCACTGGGACATTAGCAGAGGAGGCCCTGCTCTATGGTCTTCTGATTCGTGTGGACCCTGAGTGAGAGTGAAGTGAGTCAGGGATCCAGAGTCTTGCTGTATAAACTTGGCAGGTCACTTCCTCTCTGACCCGGGCTCTTCATTTATGAAATAAGGCAACAGCCAGCTACAGTGTCGCTGGCTGGCTAAAAGGCGTTGTGTGTGTACATGTGACTGCTCTGAGGTCTGGCAGGTAGTGGGAACTCAATAAATGTCATTTCCTGGTGCCCTCTTCATAGACTTTCTCATCCTTAATGACAAATCCCATTTCTCAGCCTTGACAACTCAGATATAATGGGAATACGGTGGTGGTTTAGTCGCTTAGTTGTGTCAACTCTTGCGACCACGTGGACTGTAGCCCGCCAGGCTCCTCTGTCCGTGGGATTTTCCAGGCAAGAATACTGGAGTGGGTTGCCATGCCCTCCTCCAGGGGATTTTCCCAACCCAGGGATTGAACCTGGGTCTCCTGCATTGCAGGCAGATTCTTTGCCAACTGAGCTATGAGGGACGCCCCAGTGGGAACATGATACATATAATATGCCATGTTGCCGTCTTTAAGATTAAAATGAATCAACAGTAATTTCATTAATTTAGATGGGTTTTTTTTGGCCATATTACATGGCTTGAGGAATCTTCGTTCCCCAAACAGGGATCGAATCCAGGCCCGTGGCAGTGAAAGTGTCAAGTCCTAACCACTGGCTCTCCAGGGAATTCTGACATTTAGTTTTAAGAATTTCACACCTGACTTTGAGGTAATTGAAAATCCCAGGGGTTTCCCAGAGGTTGCCAATCAAGGCACCAGCAGGGAATATTTGTTTCTTACTATCTTTTGGTCTTGGGATTAATAATTATTAATTTTTATAATAATATTTTTTCTAATTATTAAGAATCATTGGAAGACTTCATTTATTATTTTTAAAAGTCATGACAATTTCTTTTTTAAGTCTTAAGATTTAGGTTTAAACAAAATTTGGTTCTGGATTTTTCTGTAGCTTGACATTTATGAATGATATTTCAGGTAATATATGTAAGAAAATTTTAAGGGAATATATATAATATGGATTTGAAGTTGCACTTTTTGGAATTAAGAAAGCTAGACTGGGAGTATTTTTCTATTTTTTTTTCTCAGTCCGAGATTAACTTTGGTATTTGGCCCTGACCTACCCTGTGCTCCCCTGATCCTATAATAATAACAAGCTCTCAAGCCCAGGACTGCTGCAAAGTGGAGCTGATGTTTGTACAGAGCTTTGAGAATCTTGCCCGGGACATGCTGCATAAACACTGGATACTGTTTCTAATCTCCTGCTTTAGAAAGGCAGACACAAGAGGTTAATATCCAACCCCAGGGTTTCAGAGAGAGAAGGGAAATGACCAGAAACCCTCACAGCCCCTTAAAGAGCAGGACAGAGGATCTGGGCTCTGAATCCTCATCCTGATTCAGCTGACTTTCAGTTCAGTTCAGTTCAGTCACTCAGTCGTGTCCGACTCTTTGCGACGCCATGAATTGCAGCACGCCAGGCCTCCCTGTCCATCATCAACTCCCGGAGTTCACCCAAACCCTTGTACATCAAGTCGGTGATGCCATCCAGCCATCTCATCCTCTGTCGTCCCTCCTCCTGCCCCCAATTCCTCCCAGCATCAGGGTCTTTTCCAATGAATCAACTGTTCGCAGGAGGTGGCCAAAGTATTGGAGTTTCAGCCTCAGCATCAGTCCTTCCAATGAACACCCAGGACTGATCTCCTTTAGGATGGACTGGTTGGATCTCCTTGCAGTTCAAGGGACTCTCAAGAGTCTTCAACACCACAGTTCAAAAGCATCCATTTATCGGCGCTCAGCTTTCTTCACAGTTCAACTCTCACATCCATACATGACCACTGGAAAAACCATAGCCTTGACTAGATGGACCTTTGTTGGAAAAGTAATGTCTCTGCTTTTCAATATGCTATCTAGGTTGGTCATAACTTTCCTTCCAAAGAGTAAGCATCTTTTAATTTCATGGCTGCAATCACCATCTGCAGTGATTTTGGAGCCCCCCCAAATAAAGTCTGACACTGTTTCCACTGTTCCCCCATCTATTTCCCATGAAGTGATGGGACCAGATGCCATGATCTTCGTTTTCTGAATGTTGAGCTTTAAGCCAACTTTTTCACTCTCCTCTTTCACTTTCATCAAGATCAGCATGAGCAATGATGCTGCGGTGTGGGGCTGAGCCAGCATCATAGTGGACCACATCCTGCTGGAAATTTGGTGAGCCCCTCTGATGGCATGCTGGCAGGGACAGCATCTTTAATTCCCCAGGTCTGACCTCAGAAGGACACTGAGGTTGTAAGGAATGTCTCTCCAGTCCCACAAAGGAGCATAGCCAGTGAAGGATGGTCCGGGGGTAGAACTCTAATTCGATGTTCAATGCATTTTCTCTCTCTCTCTCGGGTACCCCCAAAAGAGTCCCACTGACCACAAGTCCCACCTGCTCCCTGTTCTTTATGTTCAAGAACGTACCCTGAATCCACTGGAGCGGATTTGATATTCTCCTCAAGGATTCAGACATGCCCCTCATTCATCAACCCACTCACATCTGCTCTTCATCCTGGAACAGCATCCTCAGTAGCCCTGCTCCCTCCTCCTTGGTACCCACTCCCCCTTCCTGCCTTCTGTCTCAGCTACAGTGCTACAGTGTCTGCCAATCAGAACCTCCTTCCCTGTCCACTCAGCGTCCCCCATCTTTTCACCCAAACCGTCCCCTTCGTGGCAGTGAGCACAGGGTGATGTTAGTTCATGGGTTCTAGAATCTTCCCTGGTGGCTCAGTTAGGTGAAGAGTCTCCCTGCAATGCGGGAGACCTGGATTTGATCCCTGGGTCGGGAAGATCCCCTGGAGAAGGGAATGGCAACCCACTCCAGCAGTCTTGCCTGGAAAATCCCATGGACAGAGGAGCCTGGCAGCGCCCTAGTCCATGGGGTCGTAAAGAGTCAACACAGCTGAGCAACTGACACACACACTCCCCACCAGGAGTTCCCACAGAAAGGAGTGTGAGTCTGTCTGGAGGGCAGAAAGAGGACTGAATGTTCTATCACGGGTTCTCGTCTGATGCAGCCCCGGGTAGGACAAGGTGGCCCTGCTCAGAGCTGGTATAAGCCTTGCATATTTGTGGGATGGATTAATTTCCCCCAAACATCAAGCTTCCTGAAGCACAGCCTCTGGATTCCCTCGGGTCACAGCTGTCCATCCTGCTGCTGGAGGTGCGATGAGCAAGACAAATCTTTCCAACAGAACCGTCTTTCCCCCGGGGCTTGGCCCATTTCCCTGAGCACACTCTGCACAGCTGCTGTGTGTTTGTGGAGATTTGCCCCCAGAATCTGAGCTCCCCACTTTCTTTCTGGGCTGCAGAGCTGGGCTTCGATAAAGGTGACCAGTTCCTGTAGAAGAGAGAAGACTGAATTCCAGAAGCAGGCGATTGATTTGGAGATCTTTAGGTTCCAAGTGGAGACACTGTGGGTTTGGACTCACTAACGCTGTGCTCCCTTAACACTGATATTAAAGACGGAGTGAGAGTGTAAGAGACCAGTTCTAGTCAGTCTGCCCAAACACGCGTCTGTCCCCCAGGCTCGTCGCCTGTGTGCCTGCTGCTTCCTCCCTTTGCTCTTGCTGGTCAGTCACGAAGTCGTGTCTGAGGCCTTGCGACCGCATAGACTGCAGCACACCAGGCTTCCCTGTCCTTCACCATCTCCCCGGGTGTGCTCAAACTCACGTCCATTGAGTTGGTGATACCATCCAACCATCTCATCCTCTGTCACCCCCTTCTCCTTTTGCCTTCAATCTTTCCCAGCCTCAGGGTCTTTTCCAGTGAGTCGGCTCTTGACAGCAGGTGCCCAAAGTATTGAAACTTCAGCTTCATCTTCAGCCCTTCCAATGAATATTCAGCATTGATTTCCTTTAGGTTTGACTGGTTTGATCTCCTTGCTGTCCAAGGGACCCTCAGGAGTCTTCTCTAGCACCACAATTTGAAAGCATCAATTTTTTGGTGCTCAACCTTCTTTATTGTCCAACTCTCACATCCATACATGACTACTGGAAAAACCATAGCTTTGACCATACAGACCTTTGTCAGCAAAGTGATGTCTCTGCTTTGTAATATGCTGTCTAAGTTTGATGAAAGTGAAAGAGAAGAGTGAAAAATTTAGCTTAAAGCTCAACGTTCAGAAAACGAAGATCATGGCATCTGGTCCCATCACTTCATGGGAAATAGATGGGGAAACAGTGGAAACAGTGTCAGACTTTATTTTGGGGGGCTCCAAAATCACGGCAGATGGTGATTGCAGCCATGAAATTAAAAGACGCTTACTCCTTGGAAGGAAAGTTATGACCAACCTAGATAGCATATTGAAAAGCAGAGACATTACTTTTCCAACAAAGGTCCATCTAGTCAAGGCTATGGTTTTTCCAGTGGTCATGTATGGATGTGAGAGTTGGACTGTTAAGAAAGCTGAGCACTGAAGAATTGATGCTTTTGAACTGTGGTGTTGGAGAAGACTCTTGAGAGTCCCTTGGACTGCAAGGAGATCCAACCAGTCCATTCTAAAGGAGATCAGTCCTGGGTGTTCATTGGAAGGACTGATGCTGAAGCTGAAACTCCAATACTTTGGCCACCTCCTGTGAAGAGTTGACTCATTGGAAAAGACCCTGATGCTGGGAGGAATTAGGGGCAGGAAGAGAAGGGGACAACAGAGGATGAGATGGCTGGATGGCATCACCGACTCGATGGACAAGAGTTTGGGTGAGCTCCGGGAGTCAATGATGGACAGGGAGGCCTGGCGTGCTGCGATTCGTGGGGTGGCAAAGAGTCGGACATGACTGAACTACTGGACTGAGCTGAACTGAACTAGGTTTGTCATAGCTTTCTTTCCAAGGAGCAAGTGTCTTTTAATTTCGTGGTGGCAGTCACCATCCACAGTGATTTTGGAGCCCAAGAAAATAAAATCTGTCACTGTTTCCACTGTTGTTCCCTGCTTGAGGTCTATTTCATACGTTAAAATATACTTTTCATATATATAAAGAACTAAAACATCAGTCATTAGAAAACCAACAACCCGATTAAAGAATATGAAGAGGACTTAACAACCACTTCACCAAAGAAAATGTATGGACGACAAATAAGCACTTGAAGAAAAGCTCATTGTCATTTAGTCATTAGGAAAATGTATAGCAAAAGCCATAATGAGATACTAGTTTACAACTATTATAATATAAACATTTCAGTGTGACTTTACACAGTACTGGAGATGATGCCAGACAGTTGGAATGCTCATGCATTGCTAGAGGGAACAGAAAATGATCCAGCCACTCTGGTGTCATATAAAGTTAAACATACACTCACCCTATGACCCTGCCATCCACTCCTAGGTATTTACCCAAGAGAAAAGAAAATGTTTTTCACCCCTAAACCTATAAAATTTTTATAGTCACTTTATTTATAGTCATTAAGAATTGGAATGAATCCAAATATTTGACCTGGTAAATGGATTAAAAAAATTGTGGTAACTCCCTACAATGAAATACTTCTCATTAATAAAAAATAAACAACCTACCTAGAATCCAAAAATGTATTTCAATATGTAACAGAAGTCAGGATGGAAGGACCATGGACTGTGATTCCATTCTCTGGCATTTTGGGAAAGGCAACATTCAGTTCAGTTCAGTCGCTCAGTCGTGTCCGACTCTTTGCGACCCCATGAATTGCAGCACGCCAGGCCTCCCTGTCCATCACCAACTCCTGGAGTTCACGCAGACTCACGTCCATCGAGTCCGTGATGCCATCCAGCCATCTCATCCTCGGTGGTCCCCTTCTCCTCCTGCCCCCAATCCCTCCCAGCATCAGAGTCTTTTCCAATGAGTCAACTCTTCACATGAGGTGGCCAAACTACTGGAGTTTCAGCTTTAGCATCATTCCTTCCAAAGAAATCCCAGGGCTGATCTCCTTCAGAATGGACTGGTTGGAACTCCTTGCTGTCAAGAGTCTTCTCCAACACCACAGTTCAAACGCATCAATTCTTCAGTGCTCAGCCTTCTTCACAGTTCAACTCTCACATCCATACATGACTACTGGAAAAACCGTAGCCTTGACTAGACGGACCTTTGTTGGCAAAGTAATGTCTCTGCTTTTCAATATGCTATCTAGGTTGGTCATAACTTTTCTTCCAAGGAGTGAGTGGTGATTTCCAGGGATGGGGAGGTGGGAGGATTGATTACAAAGCACAGCCTAAGGAAAACTGGGGGCAGGGGAGCTGTTCTGGTATCTTGATGGTGATCATGATTATCCAACTGTTTGACTATAGAACCGGACGCAAAAGAGTGAATTTTATTGTATGTAAATATTTTAAACGTAAAAGTGAAAAACAAACCGAAAGTGCTGCTCTGGGTTCCCTTCAACATTTCTGAGATCCAGACTTGCTGCTGATAGTAGAAGTCTCCTTGTGTTAGTCGCTCAGTCGTGCTCGACTCTTTGAGACCCCATGGACTGCAGCCCGCCAGGCTCCTCTGTCTATGGAATTCTCCAGGCAAGAATACTGGAGTGGGTTGCCAAGTCTCCTTAGCAGGAGACAAATTATTCATAGGAAGGAAATTGTATTTGCTTTTCAAAGTGGGCAGAGGAAGAGGAAGGAAGAGAGAAGCTTGTGAGTACCGAATAAGCATGGTAAATGCTTTATTCGTTTGAGCTCTTTAACTATCAGTCTTCATATGCATAGTCTTCCATAAGTATTCATGCAGTTTTTTTTTAATCCTTTAGAGTGTAGCTTTCTAAAGTCCCTATCTTTTTAAATTTGGTTTTCAAGGGTCAAGCCTCACAAATATTGTCTAAGAGAGCCGGTGTCTCATCTGGAGTGTATCATTCCATCCTTTTCCAGGCATCATGCATATTTCAATATTGTACCATCTAGTGAATCATCCATCTGCTGACTCCTGATTTTTTAATGATGAAGTTGGCATCACTGGGCTCCAGGGAGCCTCATACTGGGCATGCCCTCCTGACTCTCTGAAATGTCATTTAATATTATCCTGCATTATTCCTCAACTGTCCACATGACAGATGGTGGGGTAATTCACTTTCAGGTCAGATTTCATAGGATTCTGGATTCCAAATCTTTTTAAGTCCACGTCTACTGCAATTGGGTCATCCATACATCATCCTTTTGACCTTCATAATCCAATCAATTAATGGTTTTGTTAATCTGGATCCATCAGCCTCTGTAAACCATGCTAAATGATTTCATTCTATTACGAGGAAAAATATGCAAGCTAACAACATTTAGCAATATAATTTAAAATTGGATTTGGTGCTTCACAGAATAAAAACAGATTAGAATGTAAAAGAAAATTCTTGGAAAATATTTTTCCATTGGATAAAACTTATAATGTCCTCAAGAGTAGTCGGCAGATACTGGATAATTCATATTAGCATACTGTGTGGATCTTTGTCCAAGACTCTTGATTGATATTCAGAATCATTTATATCCATTTTCATGAGATAACAACATCGCTGGATGGACCAACTCTCCAAGAATAAACTGAGTTAGAGCTATCTTTGCTTTTCTTTTGTTTCTTCAGAGAAAATAGGCTGAAAACAAATAGGTCACAAATCAGTGAAGTTTGTTGCTGAGCCTCTATCATTTGTGAGGTCGTCATGGCAATTTTGGAATTCCCAGGCTGGACAGGCGTGAGAGTCTAGACCATCAAACACGAGGCTGGCTCGGGCTATACCTTCAACTGCCCTGAGTCACAGACCAGGGCCATAGGCTTAAAGCAGATGAATTTCTCTTTTAAAATAAAACATGAGATTCATAAATTAACATAAACTTGAAGATTCCAAACTCAAACTGAATTTCCAGAATAAAATTATTTTTATTAATTTATATTAATTTCCACACAGGAATGGACAGACCACAAGTTACGCTGGAATCCGGATGAATACGGCGGGATTCATTCCATTAAAGTTCCGTCAGAATCTCTCTGGCTTCCTGACATAGTCCTCTTTGAAAAGTAAGTATCACAGAAGAAAAATCCGCTAGTCCGATGAGGAATGGAAATAGAAAAGCTTGACTGTGCCAAAATAATTAAGAGAAAGGTACAACCTTGATGAGAGAACTGTTCCTTTCGAAAATCTTGTTTGATGCTGTGATAGGAAAGGAATAAAATACAGATAGGACAGCGGTGGGGGGTGGGGGGTGGGGAAGGCTGCTAATCTGTGTTAGACTAACCGCCGAGCGAACCGTCTTTCCACAGCGCCGACGGCCGGTTCGAAGGCTCGCTCATGACCAAGGCTGTGGTCAGATCGGACGGGACCGTGGTGTGGACGCCTCCTGCCAGCTACAAGAGCTCCTGCACCATGGACGTCACCTTCTTCCCCTTCGACCGGCAGAACTGCTCCATGAAGTTCGGATCCTGGACTTACGACGGGACCATGGTGGACCTCGTCCTCACAGACGAGAACGTGGACCGGAAGGACTTCTTCGACAACGGAGAGTGGGAGATCCTGAACGCCAAGGGCACGGCCGGGGGCCGCAGGCACGGCGCCTACTGGTACCCGTTCATCAGCTACTCCTTCGTGCTGCGCCGCCTGCCCCTGTTCTACACGCTCTTCCTCATCGTCCCGTGTCTGGGGCTGTCCTTCCTGACCGTGCTGGTCTTCTACTTGCCCTCCGACGAGGGCGAGAAGCTCTCCTTATCCACCTCTGTCCTGGTTTCCCTCACGGTCTTCCTCCTGGTGATTGAGGAGATCATCCCGTCTTCCTCCAAGGTCATCCCGCTCATCGGGGAGTACCTCCTGTTCATCATGGTCTTCGTCACCCTCTCCATCATCGTCACTGTGTTTGTCATCAACGTCCACCACAGATCTTCCTCAACCTACCACCCCATGGCCCCCTGGGTCAAGCGGCTCTTTCTGCAAACCCTTCCCAAGTTACTCTGCATGAAGGACCACGTGGATCGCTACTCCCTCCCAGGTAGAGAGGAGAGGAAACCCGCCCTGAGGGGTCAAGTCCTGGAAAAAAAGAAACAAAAGCAGATGAGTGATGGAGAAAAGGTTCTGGTTGCTTTCCTGGAAAAGGCGGCGGATTCCATCAGATACATTTCCAGCCACGTGAAGAAGGAGCATTTCATCAGCCAGGTGAGGGAACGGTTGGGAGCGCCGACTGAGATTTTTAATGTCTGTTTGCAACAAATGGGGTCCCTGTTTCAAACGTGACCTTATCAACTACCTGCTTGACGTGCATATAACTTCACACAAACCCTGACACAGGATAGGGACTTCAGTATGAGTTTTCAGGGAGACTTTCACAAAAGGAGAATGAGCAAAAGAGAAGCAACTCTAGGTTAAGCACAACTCTTCTCCTTAGATGTAATTCTATTTAAATAATTCAGTTCTACATTGAAGTTGTTTGTCCAGGTCTCTGCTCATTTGTCTCTCATTTTTTATGGGATGATGGATATCTCTATTCAGAATATCTGGAAATCAGAAAACAGAAAGAATCAAGCTTTATATTAACATAAAACATGATGTAACAGCAAGTATTTAGTTCCCAGGTTTAGTTTTTAAGATGTGGAAAGGATATGGATTTAAGACTCAAGACAGTCCTGCTTACAGATGCTACCCATGTTCCACTCGCTTGAGAAAAGCTGCTTAACCTGGACTTGTTTTCTGAACTCTCCCTTGAAGGGAGCAATTACAGACATCAAGTGCAAAATATGTATTATGTGCCCAGCACACATGGTCTCATGATGTGCAGACAATAAACGTTAGTCCTCATCTTTCTTCTCTCCATCCCTCCCTCCTCTAAATGGTCCTTCCCCTGTGGAAGGAAAATATTATTTGACATATAAATACTCAGCACAAACGGGAGTCTGTTGCTTAAAAGGAGTTAATATTTATACAAGTTTATACAGTTCCATTATTTTACTCTAAAATCACTGAAAATTAGTGCCAACAGCCTAATACCATAAACGAACTTAAGGAAGAATAGGTTTTCCAAGAAACAGCCTCTGTATTTTATATGGGTACTGCCTAGTACCTCGGAGAAGGCAATGGAACCCCACTCCAGTACTCTTGCCTGGAAAATCCCATGGATGGAGGAGCCTGGTAGTTGCAGTCCATGGGGTTGCTAAGAGTCAGACATGACTGAGCGACTTCACTTTCACTTTTCACTTTCATGCATTGGAGAAGGAAATGGCAACCCACTCCAGTGCTCTTGCCTGGAGAATCCCAGGGATGGGGGAGCCTGGTGGGCTGCCGTCTATGGGGTCGCACAGAGTTGGACACGACTGAGTCGACTTAGCAGCAGCAGCAGCAGCCTAGTACCTCCTCTCTCTTACAATCTGTCATTTTTTAAATCCACTGAAAAAAATTTTTTTTAAGCACTGGGGAAAAAAAATGCTGCTATGGAACAAGCATGTCAGCTATTCTTAAGGTTTCCTATTTCTTTATTTACATCTTTCAGAAATTCTAACACAAAGATTTAAGCGGTTGTTTATAGACTTCCCTGGTGATCCAGTGGTTAAGCTTTCCAAAGCAGGGGATGTGGGTTTGATCCCTGGTCAGACAGCTAAGATCCCACATGCCTGTGGCCAAAATAAATAAATCAACACCGAAGCAGTGTCGTAACAAATTCAAAAAGGCTTTAATAATGGGTCACATCAAAACTAAAATATTTTTTAGATTTTTAAAATCAAAAGTAGCTTTTTAAAAATTATTTAAATAACACATTGTTGGCATAAGGAATCTGGAAAATATGAAACATTTAAGATGATTCACGTCACTAATAATCCCCCACTTAAGGCTGACACTTTTTAAAATTAAATGTGTTTATTTTTAATTGGAGGTTAATTGCTTTACAATAGTGTGCTGGTTTCTGCCATATATCAACATGAATCAGCCACAGGTATACATATGTCCCCTCCCTCTTGAAACTCCCTCCTACCACCCACCCCATCCCGCCCCCTACGTTGTCACAGAGCTCCAGATTTGAGCTCCTGCATCATATGGTAAATTTCCACTGGCTGTGTAATTATACATATGGTAGTGTATATGTCTCAATGCTACTCTCTCAACTCAGAAGAGGAGAGGAAAGCATTGCTCTCTCCTTCCCCACTGTGTCCACAAGTCTGATCTCTAAGTCTGCGTCTCCATTAAAGTGAAGGAAAGTCGCTCAGTCGTATCTGACTCTTTGCGACCCCATGGACGATAAAGTCCATGGAATTCTCCAGGCCAGAATACTGTAGTGGGTAGCCTTTCCCATCTCCAGGGGATCTTCCCAACCCAGGGATCGAACCCTGGTCTCCCACATTGCAGGCGGATTCTTTACCAGCTGAGCCACCAGGGACGTCTCCATTGCTGCCCTGCAAATAGGTTCATCAATACCATCTTCCTAGATTCCATATATATGCGTTAATATATGTTATTTGCTGCTGCTGCTGCTAAGTCACTTCAGTCGTGTCTGACTCTGTGCGACCCCATAGATGGCACCCCACCAGGCTCCCCCGTCCCTGGGATTCTCCAGGCAAGAACACTGGAGTGGGTTGCCATTTCCTTCTCCAATATAGGAAAGTGAAAAGTGAAAGTGAAGTCGCTTAGTCGTGTCCAACTCTTAGCGACCCATGGACTGCAGCCCACCAGGCTCCTCTGTCCATGGGATTCTCCAGGCAAGAGTACTAGAGTGGGGTGCCATTGTCTTCTCCCATATGTTATTTGACACTTAACATTTTCACCATCTTTGTGGTTTTCCCTAAGCTTTTATTTCTAAACCTCTATATGCACAATATTTTCAAGTTCCACACCAGCATCTATGTTCCTTCTAGGACAGCAGGCACCCTGGTCAGCACTGTCTTTACCAAATCCCCAGGTAGTAGAAATGGGACCTTTATTTTCCCTTGAAAGACCTCTGGCCTGGTCTCTCAGACTCCCCCAGCCCGCAACTTGTCTTGCTCTGACCTGGCCCTCCCAGGCTGCAGACCAGTCTCCCAACCTCCCTTCCTCCAGAGGGACTGGGTCTCCTTTCTCCCTCACCACTTCCTGTCAGCACCTCCAGGAGTGTCCCCCATAGCCCTACCCAACTGTGGAGTGGGGGAAAAGAGGTCACTGAAATATGTGACCCCCAAAATCCTTAATTTAGAAATTTGTGCTATATTTCCTATGTCATATCAGGAAGCATTGCAGTAGGAGATGCTGCCTTTTTATTTGGGTAAAATCAGGCTTTTTCCGTTTTAGTCAGTAACGTTTACAACTGCATCAGAGATTCTGTTGTTTCTATTTTATGTCCTCGATGTTGATGAAAGCGTTCCCCTGAACTTGAGCTACGCGCCGTTTTCTTGGGCACCAACCGTGAGGTCCCAGGAAGTTGATGTCTCGGGGGAGGTGTCAGGTGCGTTTGGAAAACTGCAGGGCTGTGATCTGAATAGGGTTCCTTAGAAGTCCCTCAGAACAGCCGCACAGCAGGCTGAATGGAAGGTGTCCTTTTCTCTCTGGCAGGTGGTGCAAGACTGGAAGTTCGCGGCTCAAGTTCTCGATCGGATTTTCCTGTGGCTCTTTCTGATCACATCCGTCACCGGCTCGGTTCTGATTTTCACCCCTGCTTTGAAGATGTGGCTACACAGTTACCATCAGGAGCAGGAATCCAGAGCTATCTAACACATGCCCCTAAAGCAGAATCACACCTTAGAGCTGACATCCAGCCCCCATGTGTATACAGCATGCAAACCCATGTGCTCATCAGGAGGCCCCGAGGGTGGACAGTGTCTTGTGTCGTCCTCAGCGAGGCTGAACCTCTGTTGCCATGACAGCGAGTTGGGTGTCAGTTAAGCAGACCCTCCTCAGACCCCGGCTTTGGCTTCTGCAGATGTTCAAGGAGAAATTGTGAGCCTGGGCCTGAGATCACGAGCTGCAGCACACAAGGATGGTTGCTGTGTTTCACCAAGAACTCCAGGAAAGGGAAGACTCCAGCATCAGCTGGTGTCCTTGGTGGTTTTACCCGGCTGCCAGCTGGCACTGGCATTGTAGCCATTGCTTCTGTAGCCATGCGCCTGCCCTGCGGGTGAGCCGTTTGGGGCATCATGCTGGTACCAGGGCAACCCTGGGCAGGGCACACCTGTCATTACCAAGACTGCAGGAAGACTGGTGACTCAAGTCCCCCCAAACCTGGCATCCGTTCTGCATGGTCTGGCTCGAATGTGGTCCACCTCTAAGCCAGGTCCTTCGTGGCTCCGTCATAGACTCACGACGGTGTTCAGGTGGTCATGCCAGAGGCTGCTGTGGAGTGGGACTTGCTGTAAGGCCGTAGCAGAATAACTTGAAGTAGAAACAGTGTGATTGGCTGCCAGGAGGGCAGTCATTATACCCATTCTCTTTCCCTAGAAAACGGAAATTCTGAACGTGCACTGATAATGGTTTTTTTATGTCCCTTCATCTAATCTAATCCATTTCAGCAGCGTCCTCCGGGCTGCTCACCCAGTTTTTCCCCCCTCTCCCTCCCCTCTCTGCTTCTTCTTCCTCTGAGAACACTTCAGTGCTACTCTCTTGGCAAATTTCAGTTATACAAAGCCGTGTTATCAACAGTGGCCACCATGTTTTATATTAGATCCTCTGACCTTATTCATCTTGTAACCCAAAGTGTGTATCCTTTTACCAACCTCTCCCCATTTCCCCACCCCCTAGCCCCTGGCAACCACTTCCCTTCTCTCTGTTTCCAAGAGTTCAAGTTGTGTTTTGTTTTTCTAGATTCCACATATGAATGAGATCATGCAGGATTGTCTCTCCCTGTTTGCCTTATTTCGAAGCAGCGTGTCCTCTGGGTTCATCTATATTGTTGCAAATGACAGGATTTCCTTCTTTTTATGGCTGAATTGCATTCCATGGCCTATATATCACATGGGCTTTATCCGTCAATCTGTGGACAGACAGACAAGTAAGTTGTTCCATGGCTTGGGTGTTGTCAATAATGCTGCAACGAACATGAGGGTACAGATATCGCTTCTCGAGAATTATTTGGTTTCCAGGAGCTGGCTTGCTGGAGTGTACAATTCCTCATTTCTTGAGGGACCTCTATACTGTTTTCCATAAAAGCTGCGCTGATTTGCATTCCCATCAGCCGTGCCCGAGGAGTCTCCTGTCTCCACATTCCCGTCAACATCTTGTCTTCCTTATGACAACCTAATAAGCACGAGGTGATCCCTCAAGGTGGTTTTTTTTTTTTTTTTCATGTTATTTGTTTGGCTGCATTGGGTCTTAGTCGTGACATGCAGGGTCTTCGTTGCTCATGTGAGGTCTTTCACTGAGGCGCACGGACCCTCTATTTGTGGTCACAGGAGTAGTTGCTTGCGGCATGCGGAACCTTTGTTCCCTGACCAGGGATCAAACCCGCCTCCCCTGCATTGCAAGGTGGATTCTTAACCACTCGACCAGCAGGGAAGTCCCTTGCTGTGGTTTTGATTTGCGTTTCCCTGATGCTGAGCACCTTTCATCCTCCCCCTGGCCATCAGATTGCCGTCTTTGGAAACATATCTCTTCAGATCCTTGACCCGTTTTTAAACTGGGTTGTTTGGGTTTTTGCCGCTGAGATGGTCCTGCATATTTTGGATAGAAACCTCTTCCTGAAGGTATATTTTGCAAACATTTTCTCCCCTTCTACAGGTCGCCTTTCATACTGATGGTTCCCTCTGCTATGCAGTCCCACTTATTCATTGTGTTTTTACTGCCTTTGCTTTGGTGTCAAATCCAAAAAAAACCCCCAGAAACCCATCACCAAGACCCTTCCCATTCCGTTTGTCTGGTCCTGCCCTCTGAGAGCACTCATCCCCCCCACCCCACCCTGTCTCTGAGACTCATGGGAGAGGCTCACAGATTTTTCTCTCACAGATGCCAAATCCTGGATTTTAGCTTGAAATAGCTGTTCTCCTTTCCCAGTTCTAAAATCCAAATCCTTCTCTGGATTATTTTGTGCAGGGCATGTTTCCTATAAACTCTTTGCAGCTGGCACTTAAAAAATCCAATTTAATTATTTAACCTTTTCACGCAAATTCTTACCACTGCTATGTTGGACCTGATTTTTGCCATTTCGTTTGTGTTTTCTGTATGTTTTCTTATTCTTTTTTTGGCTCCTTTTCAGCCTTGACTGAATTTCTGTTACTTCTTCTTCTCAAATGATTGAAAGGTATGTGCCCTTTCCTAGTAATCTATTAATAAACATATTTGAACTTTTTTTTTTACCAGTGTTGAGAATTTTAATACCTGTCCACTATACTCTAAACAAAACCAGATACTAAATCACTTTCACCTCCCCCCTTTCCTTATCACCCTTTATGTTTCCTCTAAATCAGCCAGAATTTAGAAATTTCATTATTCATTTTCTATAGTATGTGTCTCTTTCTTCTGAATAATGTCTTGACAACACATTTTATCCACAACCCCAAGGGTGCTGGTTTAGTCACTAAGTCATGTCCAACCAACTCTTGTAACCTCATTGACTGCAGCCTGCCAGGCTCCTCTGTCCGTGGGATTCTCTAGGCAAGAATACTGGAGTGGGTTGCCATTTCCTTCTCCAGGAGATCTTCCCCACCCAGGGATCGAACCCAGGTCTCCTGCATTGCAGACAGATTCTTTACCAACTGAGCTACAAGGGAAGCCCAACCCCATTATAAACAATTAATTGTATTATTCATTTATTGGTTCACCATTTTTTTAAATCTTAAATTTTCCCACTTTTCTAATCCGGTTTTCCAGATGCATTTAATTTCAGAGGACTCCATCTCCAAGCCATTTTTATAGGAAGTTTTGAGTGTGTTAGCCTTTCTGAATCTCTCCTTGTCTTGGCACTCGGTGAATAATGTCTTTCTTCAACTCATATAAATATTCCTGTCTTCCTTCCTTTATTATTTCCTATCTTCCATTCTCCTTCCCCTTTCTTTCTGAAATTTCTAATAGGAGGATCTTGGTATTCCTAGATGTCTTATTAACTCTTTTCTCATACTTTTAATTTAAACTTTTTACATTGTCAGCTTGATGCTGTAGCTGACTCGTTTGCTTGACCGTCATGATGTCTTCTTCTATTTAGCTCCCCTACCCAGGTAGGGGATTGGTTTGTTGGTAGATAACTCATGTATTTGTTTTCTAAGAACTCTATAATTCTTTTGGATGTCACACCCTCTGGACTATCTTAAGGATACCAGTTATAGTTACTTTAAAGTCTCCTTCTATTGTTTACATTAACAGAGTTTCTTCAGGGGTTAAGTTTGCTGATTTTTGATGCTTTTTTGTGGTCATTTGACTCAAATATTCGGAGTTTTTAAGTTGCTTATTCACCTGATAGTAAAAGCAGTTTCTCATTACAGGAAGTCTGGCCCCAGTCACTTTTCTTTACCATCTTATGTTCTAAGGTGTGAGAACAGCTCGTCCTCTTCATCTGGGACTCCCCTGCCTTCATGGCGGCTGGAAGTGATGGCAGGCACTGCCCTAGTTCTCTGATCCGGCGCACACTCTAGTTTTTCATGTGTCAAAATGACCACACCCGTAAGGACAGGCTACGGAAGCCAGTGGGAGAGTGGACGACCACAGCAGCAGATCCTCCGGCCTCCACTCGTCTCCCTCACACAGACTCTTAGGAGCACTGTGGGGGTTTGCTGGAAAAAAATGTAATTTCTTTGGTGGCCACAATTCTCCTGCACGGAACCACAACTTCCATTGCTCTGTTAGGTTTGACCGTAAATCCGGTCTCGTCTGTCCTGTACCTTTCGGCCATCCCCGCCAATCCAGTCTATGAAAGCACCTCAGCCATCTTTTCAGTACTCCTATGCATTCGTGTTCATTTTACACGTCTTCCGAAATATCAGTGGGAAACGGAGGACAGAAAAGAAGAAGAAAAGGAAAGAAGCACATCGGCCAGCCTTTTATCCTAGAACTCTTGTCTAAATCCAAATCCCTATAGATGGGTCCAATTGTCCATGGCAACTGGACACTGAAAAGTCACCCAAAGTGGTATCACACCATGAGAAGAGTGGGGTCTATTTGAAGGACTGAATGACCTCGACTCTGCTGCCTGGTGGGTGGTGGACAAGAATGTAGACTAGAAAGATGGCTCCGTTGGGAATAGAATCGCGAATTTCCCAGCAAGAAGTAAGGCGTGTCTTGACGTTAATGACCCGTCAGTGTTCAGACGTGGCAGGGGGACCGCGTGCACGTGCTTGGGGCTCTGCAGACCGGCTCTGTCGGCCTTCTGGATCTTTGCTGAAGTCTCCAAACTGCTGTTCCTGCCTCGAGGCTCTCACCATCCTGTCCACACCAACTGGCCCTTCTCCTTCACGCCCAGTCTCTCCTTCCCTGTGCCCTTGATCCCGCCTCCGGAAAATGGGTCCTTTCATTGCCCTCCTGTATTGTACAGTTTCCTTTCCTGCCAAGTGCCCAGATCTGCTCTGTTCTGAGCGGAGAACCATAGTGAACAGAAATGACTGAAGTTTTTCAAATAGCCTGGACTGTGTTTTTAGATTTATTCCACTTGAATCACTTTCAAAAGCAATTTTAAACTTCAAAACAAATCACAATTATGTATTTTGGGTGTTTAAATAATATTCAACGTGATCATGCATTTGTTTTCAATAGGTATAAAATTTTATTCCACAAAATTGTATTTTTATGTGCTTCCTGCACACATCAGGGAACATTGGGGCTCCTGGTATGACCCACACATTTATCACTTTTCTGCACATTTTGCTGGATTTTTAAAGGGAGGCAACATGACAAAGTAGAAACTAGGTCACTAGAAACCTTGGGTTCTTGACCAGCCTTAGGTGAGACACTTGCCCTCTCTGGAGTTTAGTTTCCAGGTTAATAACAAGAGTTATGACTCATGACCTTTGAAGACCTCTTCTGCTCCCAAATTCTATACTTTAGAGATTAAATACTGGACCTTTAACAATTTTTAAACCACACAAATTCTCGTTGCAATTTTGTTCCTTTGGGAAAATGTAATCAGTTCTATCACTGCTTTAGGACAGGATTTGCAGGAATACATTGTGATGAATATCAAGAATTCCCAGCCTTAGTCCCTAATGGGATGGTGGACTCAAAGGGCAAGTCACTGTTCTTCATTTTATTGAGAGCACTATTGACTGAATTCATTATTTAACTTGATTTAGTTCATTTAGTGTGCTGGGTAAATAGCAGTACTCATCTTGGAAAGATGCATTTAGATTTGAATTCAGTTTTAAATTATGAAAAATGTCACACAGAACACTTTCCACAGCAAGCCTCTTTCTGGCCATACACAAACACGGCAAAGGTCAAGCATTGCTATGTGTGCGTGAAGCTTAAGGCTCATCACAGCTAAACTGGGAGGCGACGATGGCCTCAAATGTGGGGAAGGATAAACATTTATATGGCACGATAATCCTAAGGAGGTCGCTGCAGAAGGTGACTGTAAAGCAGAGAAATTTTACTTTCAAATGTGTAGCAAGACAAAATGAACAAAACCTTCCAGCTAATTCCAGCAAGTGGACGTTTGAAGACCTGTAGAGCTTTCTATCTCACATGTTCATGTGTGTGAGCATGCAGGGCACACGTGGGCACGCACAGGTGAGCGCACAGACAGCCCTCAGTTACTCTCATCCTTCAGCTCTCTGCTCACACCCCCTCCTCGTGACGTCATCACAGAACACACAGCCCTCCCTCCCCCAGCTCCTGACTCTGAGAGTCTATGGAGTTTTCAGCCTCTGATATACAGCTTAGAACATAATTGTTCTCTATTGCTTTATTCTGTGAATTTTATTTCCTCAGCTAAACCATAGCATAGCCTCTGTTCCATCCCCAGTGGCTTCTAATAGAGTTGAGTATGTGATCATGACTTAATTAATATTTGTTGATTGATTAACTCAAACCACAAAGTTTGGATTGGTTATTTGTCTAAAATGAGGACAAACTTGTATTCTTGCTCAGCCCCTCCCAATATTTCCAGCTCTGTGTGTGCACATGTAATTTTCAGCATGCATCTTTTTTTTTTTTTTTTTTAGGTGCAAAGTAGTATTTTATTTATTTTTTTTTTATTTTATTTTTTTTAGTTTTTTATTTTTAAAATTTTAAAATCTTTAATTCTTACATGCATTTAAAAAAGTTCTAAAATGCTATGATCATACTTAAAAGAATCATTAATTTCATATTGAAGTTTACCTATCTCAAGAATAGCCTAAATTAAGAACTAGCTTGTCTCAAGTAGGATTCAACCCGTAGAGCTATGCCTTTTAAATCTTTTAATTTCTTTCTTGTCACTCACTTATTGAAAGGAGTAGATCAGTTTCCCCCAAGAATGTCTCATTTTTAGGATTTGTCTGGTTACTTGCTTCTGGTATCAGTTAGCTTTTCCCTCTGTGTCCTGTATTTCCTGTAAATTGGAAGTTACTACTATAATCTAGCTCAATATTGTTGGCAGAATACATCACAGATGATGGTGTATAGTTCCTATTTACCATATAAGGGGAGATGGCACCCCACTCCAGTACTCTTGCCTGGAGAATCCCATGGACGGAGGAGCCTGGTAGGCTGCAGTCTATGGGGTCACTAAGAGTCGGGCACAACTGAGCGACTTCACTTTCACTTTTCACTTTCATGCATTGGAGAAGGCAATGGCAACCCACTCCAGTGTTCTTGCCTGGAGAATCCCAGGGACGGGG
The DNA here is from genome assembly GCF_001704415.2 of Capra hircus. NCBI lineage: Eukaryota > Metazoa > Chordata > Mammalia > Artiodactyla > Bovidae > Capra > Capra hircus. Next base: position 8,109,173 of record NC_030834.1, on the reverse strand, counting down.
GTAACCCTGGTGGGCTGCCGTCTACGGAGTCACACAGAGTTGGACATGACTGAAGCGATTTAGCAGCTATCCAGCTGTCTTATCATTCATGTTAAAACTAATGCCTGGATTAACGTGATCTGCCCACCTTAATCTACTGGTAATTTTAGAAGGATAGCCTGTGGCCATAACACCCAGCAAAGTTACAAAGACCCTTACCTGTGACTTTGGTCCCTTTAAAAATGGTCTCTAACCAGCTACATTAGAACACTATAATTTTCAAAGAGTAATATATTTATGCTGAGGTAGGTGGGTTTTTCTAGTGTAATCATTTTTTCTTGGAAGCACCTACTATTATGTATCAAAATGAACTTGTTTAACTAATAGCCATGGTGATTACCACTTATATTTAACCTGACATACCTTCCTTCTTTTCAATAAGACTTTCTATTTAATATGTCAATAAAATAGTAGTGAAAATAAAAGTAACATTATTCCTTTGTTTCACGGACAATCTTAAAGTTAGGTAAACCAAAAGCATCCACTGGTGTGCGTCGTCACACCTCTGGGCAGAGTAACCTGGAATTAGATGTGCCCCTGAAGGCTCGGCCAGACGAATTAGGAGTCCCACAGGGAAGTCAGCGGGAAGGCGACACATTGTGAAAACTGACTTGGGCCACCTCTAAACAGCCCTGTGAGCAAAGATGTGGTGGTTATGGAGTGTGTGAAGTGGGTGGTGTGTGCGGAGTGTGGTGGGGGTGGTGAGTGGCGCAGGTCACGTGTGGTGGGGGTGGTGAGTGGTGTGTGTGATGCACATGGTGTGCAGTGGGTGTGGTGGGGGTGGGGGTGTGATGTGGTGACTAGGGTATGTGTGGTGAGTGTGGAGTGTGTGTGGGGGGTGTGTGTGTGTAAGGGGTGCAGTAGCAGTTCTAGCAGCACCAAAGGGTTCAGATCATAGTTTCCAAGTCAAAAGCAGGCTGGGCAAGGGGAGATGCCCCTTCCTCATCTCCCTGCCCCCCCGCTGCACCCAACAGGCACCCTGCAGGCCTCCGGACGTCGGACCAGGGGACAGCCTACGCAGACGCTCTCTAGGCCGCTGGGTGGTACACCGAGGTCCCCGAGTCCACCTCTTGCGCCCCCCTGGGCCCTTCCCTACCCTGGACTCTGTCCTTCCTGCCTGACCGCCCCCGACAGCAGGGATCAAGCCCTGGTGTGTTTGGCCAACCGCTGCCCACTCACAGCCCTGCAGGCAGCTTTTGTTTGGCTGACACAGAAACTTAATGTTTGCTTACTTTAGTGCCTACATTTTAAAGTTAGGAGATTTTATATAAAAAGCTGGATTTTTGGTTTATCTTGAAAAACCAGAAGATCAAGCTTCCCAGGCCACATTTAGCGTGATGAGAAGGACGTGGGGCCCAGCCGGGGCAAATCAGCCTCTGGTGGCAGCGAGCAGACCCTGCAGGGTGGGCCCCTCGTGGTCGGTCTTCAGCATCTGCTGATGTCCAGGCTTCTCTCCTCTGCCCGCTGTCTCCATTCCTCAGCCGAGGGAAGCGTGAACATACGGGGCGGTTAGGGAAAAAACCCTCAGGGTGCTTCACTTGGGCCAGGGACTTGAAAACCCAACAATGTCTGCTATTCCGCTCAGCACTGACTGATCTCATTCTGAAGACGAACATGCTGCCTGCAGGTGATCTGTGTCCCTTGCCCCTGCTACAGAAAGCTTGGACCCCAACAGTCCTGACCTCCCTAAACTAAGAGTATTTGCTGCTTCCTCTTGCTACCTGCTTTGCATTCAAAGCTTTCTTCTTTCTGATTACTGACAGGGCTTCCCTGGGAGCTTAGGGCGTAAAGAGTCTGCCTGCGGTGCGTGAGAGCCGTGTTCGATCCCTGGCTTGGGAAAGATCCCCTGGAGAAAGAAATGGCAACCCACTCCAGTACTCTTGCCTGGAGAATCCCATGGATGGAGGAGCCTGTTTGGCTGCAGTCCACGGGGTTGCAAAGAGTCGGGTACAACTGAGTGACTAACACTCACTGATAGTGGGAAGAGCTTTTCCCTGGCCTTTGGGAGGACCTGGGGATGGGGAAGGGAGGAGACAGGACAAGTCAGTTGATTTCCTGTCTTTTTCGATTCTGTCTCATGAAAGAGACTGAACTATCCAGGGGCAGGGAGACGTTTTAAGCGTCGGGAGGTGTGAGTTCGAGAGCTGAATTTGTTAGCTACGTGATCACAGGCAAGCCACTCTGCCTCTTGAGCTAAAGAGAGTCACACTAAATAATCCATGAGCTCCGTGCCACTAAGGCATTGATTCTTTCGGTCAGATACACAAAGACACCTCCATGCTGTGGTCCTTCTTTTGTTCAAGTGCTTATGTCATATTTTTAAATGTATGTTGCTAGTTTGTTTGCTTGTTACAAGATCCCCCATGTCCCCCCAAGGATCACAGAACACCCCCATCTTCCTGTTATGCAGTTCTTAAAGTCTTATTTTTATATATGACAAGGAGTTAATATATAGTATATATTTTAAAAAGTCCTACAACTCAACAACCACAAAAGGGCAACTAATCCGATCTTAAAAGGGACAAAGGACTTAAATACACATTTCTCCAGACAAGATAGACAAATGGCCAGTGAGTATATAAAACGATGCTTACCATCACAAATCATCAGGGAAAAGCAAATCAAAAGCACAGGACACTACCTTATACCCATTAGGTGGCTGTTATTAAAGAAAAGCTATTATTAAAAAAATAATAATAACACATGTTGATAAAGGTGTAGAGAAAATAGAGCCCCTGTGCACTGGTGGGGAGAATGTAAAATGGTGCAGCTGGTATGGAAAAGAGCGTGGTGGCGCCTCAAAAATAATTCAAAATGTATTGCTTCATGGGTGCAGTTTTGCAAGAGTTTGCAAGAGTTTAGTTTTGCAAGATGAAGTGTTTTGGGGATGGATGGATGGTGCACATCAGTGGGAATGTTAATTAATTAATTAATGTTAATTAATGTTAGTTAATTCCACTGAACTGTACACTTGAGATGGTTTAGAAGGTGCCCTTTGTTATGTGTATTCACCACAATTAAAACTTTTAAACAATGACAGGAAATAGTGATTTGGCTTAATCGTTTAAAAAAAGGTATCAAGAAACAAGTAACTCTCTCTGTGAAGACAGGTGAAACAGAGGCGCTCTGCTCACATGATGTGATGAGTTAAAAGACTTTCAAACAGAGTAACCTGTGCCTTGGGCTCCAGAGCAGGCCTTAAGCCCCAGGATGAGATGGACACAGAAGAACTGGCACGAGGTAATGAGTCAGGCTGGGACCCGGGACCCTTTGCTGTAGGGCTGGCACCTGGACAAACGTCTCCTCCAGCAACAAAACACAAGGGACTAAAACCAGCTGCGTGCGTGAGCAGTTGGAGCCAATTCTGGACAGGATACACAGACCAGAAACTCAACTGACACTTCTGAAGAGTCGGAAGCAAAAGCAGGGTACTCTGCCCCCGCACTCAGCACCGCCAAAGAGGTGGGCAGACCACTGAAGTCACCCCTCCAGGAGCAGCCCTGGACCCCCGAGGCTGCCCGGCTTGCCTCCAGGAGCGAGCAGGGGCGCCTGATGCTGGTTTGTGCTCCCTCCTCGGCCACAGAAACCTCAATAAAGTCTTGCCCGAATTTCTCGTCTGGCCTCCCATCAATTTCCATTGATTAAGAGAAGGTCAAGAATCCTGGTGGATATCAGGAATAGAAGCTGTAGTGTATCAACACGAAGAGGTTATGCAGTCACAAAAATTGTACTTCAAGACTGCACACCATCACGGAGAAAGGCTGCTGACATGATGTTGAGAAAATAGCAAAATATAAAACCAAAAGGTAAATCTGAGGTGTCCAATTACGTGTGCCTTTAGACAGGGACTCCAATGGAAAAGGCAAAACGAAATTAGTTCCTAAGTCAGGGTAGTTTTTTTTTTTTTTGCTTTAAAATGCATCTTTAAAATTGTTATGATAAGTGTATACAAAACATAAAATAATAAGTGAGAGTAGAATAAAACAGAATATCCAAGGTTCTCCCTCTCACAGAAAGGAAATACTCCGAAAGATACAAGATCACCATTCCTTCGAGAAGAAACACGTTTGTTTTCAGTCTCAGCTACGCAGAGCAAGTGGAAATGGCTAAGGAGGAGAGATACCGTTTGGACCCACAGCAAAGGTGGCTCCAGGTCCGCCAGCTAGAGCTCACCATGCTTTGCACTGGTCTGGTCACATTCCCCGCGTGACCCCTGGCCCTGGAGACCTCCGTGTTTACGACTTTTCCTAAAAAGCTCTAAGTGTGTGGACAGAGCCTATTTCTGAGTCCACGGCATGCCTCCCACAGTGCTGGTCACCGCTGAAGTCTCTTGCCAGATGAATCTAATTACATACAGGGGAACGGTGGGGGTGGGGGAGGGAAGAACCGGGAGCTGGGATTAGCAAATGGAGTGTATATAGGATGGGTAAACAAGGTCCTACTGTGCATCACAGGGAGCTATATTCACATCCGACAATAAACCATAATGGAAAAGAATCTGCAAAAGAACAGATGTGTGTGTGTGTGTGTGTGTGTGTGTGTGTGTGTATAACCGAGTCACTCTGCTGTCTAGCAGAAACTCACACGACATTAAAAATCAACTATACTTCAATAAGATTTCTTTCAAAGGGTAGACCAACTCCCTGCTGTTCCTTTTTACCAATTACTGTGTCAAATGATGCCGCAGCGTGGGCTCCACGTCACAGAGACAAGCACGAGAAAGCAAGCGCACATAAGGTCACGGGTGCTGCCGGCGCAAGTAAGTCCAAGATCCAAAGTTGCATGTCTGGCAGGTGTCGTTATACTGAGAAGTATATAAACCGGAGAAGCAGAAGAACACCTCTTAGCGTGGCTCAACATTGATTCCATGTCTCACTGGACTGCTGGACTGTGGGTCAGTCATGTCCCTGGAAGCCAAATGTGTACTGACAAGAGAAGCCTGTGGGGACTGCCAGCTCTGGGCTCCGGTATGAGGTCCCAGACCCTGGGGTCTTAAATCACCCCTCTGCACGCCCAAGGGAGGGCCATCCAGGCTTGCCATTGGCAGTAAGGCTCTCTTTTTCTATCTAGATGGGGACCTGGTGGGAGGTTTTCTACCCATTTCCTGGTGATGGGGGAATAAACACAGCGTCTGTACATTTCTGAAGATGAAGGGAAAATCCGTCCTTACGAATGCCCTGTGTTCCCCAGGAGCGGCTGGAGAAACAGCCCTGCAGTTCCAAAGACACAGACGATTATAAACACCCACAGGAACACCCTGTCCACCACCATGGCCACGTACTTCCAGTCGTCCTCTACCTGAAAGGCAAAACGTCAAGCATCTGTAAAAACTGAAAACCATGGGAGATAAGCTGCCTCCTTTGCACAGAAGATTCACTGACAATTTTTAAAGCAAGTATCCCTATGATTCTGGTTAACCCATGTCTCCTCCGTAGTGTACACAGAGAACAACCGTTTGCCTGCTGATGGAGGGTGCGTGTGCGCCATTAGTCCTGGGGCAGAAGGCTGCAGTCAGCAGGCTCCCGCAGGGCACACAGGGCTTCTCATGACTGCAAGTGTATGTGTGTGTGTGTGTGTGTGTGTGTGTGTGTAGGTCGCTCAGTCAAGTCTGACTCTTTGCGACCCCGTGGACTGTAGCCCGCCAGCCTCTGCTGTCTGTGGGATTTTCCAGGCAAGAACACTGGAGTGGGTTGCCATTCCTTTCTCCAGCCTGGCTGCAAGTAGCAGCAATGAAAGAGCTGCTCAGATTGCTCCATTCTTGCATCAACTGAGAAAAAAGCACAACCTGAAAGTTGAGAATTAATTTATTTTTAATTGGAGGAAAATTGCTTTACAATATTGTGTTGGTTTCTGGCGTCCAGCAACTCGAATCACTCGTAATTATATAAATGTAAGCCTCTCCCTCTTGAGCCTCCCTCCCCTCCCCTCGAGAGTTATGTTTTATTCGGTGGATTTTCTGAGGACTTCAAGCCTGGGAGGCAGCCTCTGAGATCGCTCTGAGGGACTGCCCTGAAGAGGTAAGGGAGGAGCCAGGATAATAAGGAGATTGGCCTTTTGGCTGAGATCGCAGACGGTAAAGCATCTGTCTATGATGTGGGAGACTCGGGTTTGTTCCCTGGGTTGGGAAGATTCCTTGGAGAAGGAAATGGCAATCCACTCCAGTACTATTGCCTGGAAAATCCCATGGACCGAGGAGCCTGGTGGGCTACAGTCCATGGGGTTGCAAAGAGTCAGACACGACTGAGCGACTTCACGTTCGTGTTCACGTTTGCAACAAAGACCAGGTAGTCAGACTATCAGATAATGTTGCAGAACATTCTGTTGCATTTGACTGCCACAGTCATCCTTTGATGTTTCAGCTGCCTAGTTTTTGTTGCAAAACCTCCTATATATCCTGGCTCCTCCCTACCCAATCTCTTGGGATAAACCATAATGGAAAAGAATACTTAAAAAGAATGTATATACATATGTGTTTAACTGAGTCACTTTGCTGTACAGCAGAAACTGGCACAACATTGTAAATCAGCTATCCTTCAATTGTTTTTTAAGTTTTTAAAAAGATTACTGTTAATTACGGAAAATCAGGCATCTCAAGTTAATGAATTTACTGCTTTTCTATAGGTGGGAAGAGGCAAGAGTCTGGGCTTTCGGAAATCATTTCTTGGATGTGCACCTTAACTGTCTAGGGCCAGTATCCCACTTTCTCCATCCTGAGGCCCCTCAGGGTGCACAGCTGGGGTTGACGGCAGTGACTGAAGGCTTGACGGCTGCAGCATCCATTGTTAACTGATAGAGTGGGACATTTTTCACCCACTCTTGTCATGAGCACCGTGGAACCTCCTGACCCTGCGGCAAGTCCAGGAACTGGGTTTGAGGCAGCAGAGGGTGGGGGATAAGCCCTGCAGGATGATGGTCCCCCATCAAGAGCCAGCAGCCCTCTAGACCCTGGCATCACTCTAGTGTGGAGAGTTCCTTACACTTCTCCTGCCCTTCCTGTTCCCAACCTCCAAGAGCCCTACCGGGTGGTGCTGAAGTCCGAGCAACTGTCCCCTAGGTTTGACGAAGGTGTCCTCACAGAAGGGAGTCCCAGGCTCACCTGCTGCTGATACAAACCCCCCTCCACCTGTGTGACACGCACTCACTGTCCTCCCTGGCACCAATGGGCAGACTTCAGGTCTGCGATGTCCTTTCATTAGGAGATATGGATGCTGGCAGCTGCCATCAGGTCAGACCCAGACCCCTGGCATGAGTTTCCAGAGGTGCCTAGCTAGTCATCGTGATGGGATGGAAAGTTGGCATACATTTCTTGAGCTCTCTCTGGAGGATGGGGAGGCCTGTCCTGCTATAGTTAGGCCCTGGGCAGCAGGAGCCAACTGAGTTGATGCTAAAAATATCCCCGAAGCTCATCCAACCAGCACCTGCATCCCCGTGTGATTGGAGCTGCAGCATTCTGTCCTGTCCCTAGGCTGGCTCTTCCTTCTCCCAGCCTTCCTTAAGCAGGGGCTCTCAGTCTAACTAAACCAAGACTGCCCTGAGTGTTTATTTTAAGCAGATTGCACTTGAGTTGACATTTCTGGAGGCAAAGATTTGCTCTGAGGCTTCCCCTTACTCCATCCCTTCACCAGGGCAGTTCACCCATAACTGCAGCCTCACAGAGCTGGATCTCAGGGCACCCACTCTCTGACTGTCTTGCAAACAGAACTGACACTGGAGCTCTGACTAGGGTTCTGTGCAGGGCCCCTAGGACTGCGGCGGGCGGACAGGCTAGAGGGCTCATGCATTTACCTCCTTCGTTTCATTTTGGTTCTTCATGTTTTCCGCTATGAAGTGAACACTATCGATGACGTCTTCGACTTCAGGCGAGAGCTCCGAATTTTCAGCCGTCCACTGTAAAGGCTGATGACTTGATCTTCTCTTGCTGGTGGCAGGTCCACCGGATCTGTGACAGTGGCAGCATTCTTTAAGAAGTCTGGGCTCTTTGTGGTGCTCAAACTTGACTTTGGCAGGCCTACTGGAGACTCCTTTGGGGTTTCTATCAGCTCCGGCCTTCTTCATCTTGTCCAGAGGCCTCTTCATCATCAGGATCTGGGGTAACAGCCGGAGGAAGACCGCCTTCACCCACGTGGGCATGTTGTGAGTGGTCGGGGTGCGATAGTGAATGTTCAGCACAAACACCGTCACCACGATGGACAGGGTGACAAAGATCATGGTGAACAGCAGGTATTCGCCCACCAGGGGGATCACGAGAGACGTGGACGGGATGGTTTCTGTGATCACCAGCAAAAACACAGTCAGAGAAAGCAGCACTGAAATGCAAAGCGTCACCTTTTCACCACAGTCAGAAGGGAGGTAGAAGACCAGCACAGTGAGGAATGAAATAAAGAGGCAGGGGATGATCAGATTAATGGTGTAAAACATCGGGAGCCTCCTGATATAGAAGGAGTAGGTGATGTCTGTGTATATCTCTTCACAACAGTTGTACTTGATGTCATGCTTGTAGCCAGAAGCGTCGACAATTTCCCACTCACTGTTCTCCCAAAACTCATTCATGTCCACTTTAGAGCCAATGATTAGAAGGTCAATTTCAGCTTTGTCGTAAGTCCAGGAACCAAATTTCAGGGAACAATTTTGGTGGTCAAAAGGGAAAAACGTGATGTCCATAGGACAGGAACTCTTAAAAATCGCTGGTGGAGTCCAGGTTATCATGCCATCGTATTTAAGAAGAGCTTTGGTCTTGCCTTCGACTTGGAAGTTGCCGACCGCACTGCAAAGTAAATCAGACACTGTTAGTGACTCCCCCGTGCTTCGGGTCCGCCTGCACCAAAGGCAGCTTCGGAAAAAGACTGGCTGTCGGGTGCACATACTTGTTGTAGAGAACGATGTCGGGCTTCCAGATCATCTCGGCGGGAACACGGAGAGTCTCAATGCCGTCATATTCCCTGGGGTCCCAACGCAGTTTATAATCATTCCAGATCTGAAGGAAATAGGAGTCAAGTTTTAAAAATTGTTCGCTTTCTTCTAAGGTTAATTCTATATTGGCTCAACAGTTTTTTGAAAAGGTTTTTATTTGGAGAGTACATGGTTTAATCAGTCATTCCATCTAACTCTTCCTTTTGCTCTTAATCTTTCACGCAGATTTTGCAATAAACCTATCATCATACTATCTTTTACTATTAGAAGTAGATTGTTACTAGAGCTTGAACATAGTCCTTGGAATGTGGAAATGCACAGTGCAAGAGACCCTGGTTTGATCCCTGAGTTGGGAAGATCCCATGGAGAAGGGAAAGGCTACCCACTCCAGTATCCTGGCCTGGAGAATTCCACGGACTGTATAGTCCATGGGGTCGCAAAGAGTCAGACATGACTGAGCGACTTTCACTTTACTTTGGTTTCTACCAAAAGCTGGTGGATTAAACTCAAGGGGAACAAGGTGGTTGAGCTGACTGGGGCAAAAATAGGTTATCCACTGGATATTAGATATGTATCTATTGATTATTGATTAGCTGGTCAAGTTTATAGACTCAGTGTCCAAGTTCCATAGACTAGACTATGTTCAATCTCTAGTAGCAATCCATCTCTAATAATAAAAAGATACTAGGATGATAGGTTTATTACAAAATCTGCACAAAAGATTAAAAGCAAAGGGAAGAATAAGATGGCATGACTGATTAAACCAAATAGTGGGAATCTAAGCCAGAGCAGAATCAAAGAGCGGGGAAGCATCTGGCTCCGGAGCTCAAGATACAAACGAAAATCGGAGACCCAAGAGCGGAAACCTTCAAAGGACAGAGTCAATGAGAACTTTATCCTTAGGTTCTGCCCCTGAAGCTTGCAGCCAGGCAGCTGTTGCCAGATTGAGCTTTGGGCTTTGGAGATAGATAATATTTTATACTCTGTCATAAACTGGAGATGGAAAGCGGGCGTGCTAGTGGATTTTATCCCCTGGACATTATTGAATTGGCATGTCAGTGACATAGTTCCCAGAGAAGAGTAAATGACACAGACACATACATGACGTAGCCACAAGTTGGTTTCCATGATCTGGTTTACTTCATCCTAGGAAGAGGAAACAATGTTTTCTTAAGCCTCAAATGTACAGAAGTGAATCTTAGAGCAAAAATCACAACTAAAAGGAGCTGAGCTGAGTTCGTGCTAATGGAGGAAAACAAAGAAGACTGAACAGGCAGCTTATAAAAACTAACCAAAAATACAATATTTCCACACTGGTCCCTACCCTGTTGACTTTGAAAGGAAATGTGGCTTTACTACTGTCTTTCAAATCTGATTGAAGTTTCACTTTTTCTGTGAAGGCTTTCTGACCTCTGCAGCCCACAAAGCCTTCTGATCTCATGAAAGAAAAGAAGGGAGAGAATGGAGAATGGGAGGAGGGAGGGGACATCCAGCAGATGGTGGGGGGCATTACTGTTTTTGTGATCTTCCCCAGCTTTGCCCCAGCACCCTCTAGGCTCTCAGTCCTGAATCCAGCCATTCCTCAAGGTGTCAGCTCAGCTCACCACGGAGCCTTCCAGCTGGATACTGCCACTCCCCACTACACATCTCTCACTCCCGCCCAAGCCACTGCTGATTGCTTCACTCATTCATTAACAAATATTTATTGAGTACCTACTATGTGCTCTATAAATGCTGGGGTTACAGAAATCACCAGGATTGGAAAATACCCCTACCTATGTGTGTCTAATGGAGAAGGGAATGGCAACCCACTCCAGTATTCTTGCCTGGGAAACCCCATGGCCAGAGGGACCTGGTGGGCTACAGTCCATGCAGTGAGTCGGATGCGACTCACACATACACGTGTATATCTTAGCTATTAGCTGAGGAGACAGAAAATCAAAAATAGATATATGATCAATGTAAGATGCTTCCCTGGTGGCTCAGATGGTGAAGAATCCGCCTGCAATGCAGGAGACCCATGTTCGATCCCTGAGTTGGAAAGATCCCCTGGAGAAGGGAATGGCAACCCGTCAGTGTTCTTGTCTGGAGAATCCCCATGGACAGGGGAGCCTGGCGGGCTACAGTCCATGGGGTCACAGACAGTCAGACACGACTGAGCAACACGCACACACATAATGTAAGGCAGTGATAAGTCTAATGGGAGAAAATAAAGAGGGATTGAGTGGTGTGTGTGTGTGTGTGTGTGTGTGTGAACACGTGCATACACATTCCTTTTAGACGGGGTGAAGCGGGAAGGCTTCTCTGAGGAGATGGTTCAAGTAAGTATCTAAATGACCTGCAGAGGGTCACAGAGCTCTCTGGAAGAAATGCATTCCAGGCTGACATCCCAAATGTAATGTGCTCCTAAGTAGCTACCACCTCCCAGTGGAGTAGATACTGAAGACACATCCAGAACCTTCAGCGGCCTCACAGTGCAACGCTAGGAGGATGTTGATGGTCACTAGCGCAGCAGTGGGTTCCCAGCACCTACCAACGTTTCTGCCCAGACACATGAGCACCTTCCAGAGAGAACAGCTCACAGCTCAGGGAGCGGCAGCCGCGTTGCACCCCAGCCCACTGGGGTTCGCTGAGCTGCTCTGCGGTTCTCCACGGCCCCCAGAAAACGCTCTCTGGAGACCTCATCAGCTTCCTCCTCCAAAGAGGTTTGTGTCAAGTCACGATAAGCCTCAGGGTTTTCAAAAGTTTCCTTAATGGCTTTCTATTGGTCAGAGCAGGCAAAGAAATGGACTATGCTTGTCCATGACTTTACAGTTACCCAAGTCTAAGGACAGTGCCTTCTGTTCATAGGAGGGTCACCTTGTGACCTGCAGATTCCAGCAGGGGCCTTGTCAATAAATCCATTGGCTATCAGTCGGGAGCAAACTAGCTCTGCAGCCCAGAAAGCTCTCAGAGGTAACAGTTATAAACATCTTCCAAAGACTCTTCCTCTCTGTCCACGAATATACTGTTCAGAGAACCAGAGCACACTGTGAACTAGAATGCTGTGTCCAGAGGATTAAAATCAGCTGGCAATAGCATCCAGTATCCCTTCTCCCCATCTGTACTTCCACAGCCTGGCAGAGCTCCAGGTGGTGTGGACCTGTTTCATGGAGGGTAGACATCCCCAGAGATGTCAGCCAAATTTATGGATGAGGACCTGGTCGGGAAATCTCATTCTCCATCCAGCATCAGACCACACCAACGGCCATGGGAACTGCTATCAGACAGTGCAGGCGAAGGAGGCCCGAGACCCCACAGTGCCACCCCCCATTCTTGGAACCATCACCCTGTGTCTCTCTCTTGGGAAAATAAGTGAGTTGACACTTTGATTGAATTAAAGGATTGGAGTTACAGTTTTAAGTGGACTCGATTCTGGAGCAGCAGCAACAGGTTCAGAGGCTGAGATCAGAAAGGCCAGGTGGGCTACGTTTTGAAAGCCTTCCAGCTTGTCATTTCAGGTATGCCAGGCCACCAAAAACACAGGCCAGGGGCTCTGTCCTGGCTCAATGAGAGGGGGCCATAGAAACACTCCTACTCTGAAGATCCTTCAGTCAGGAAACTTTGCGGCCAAGGTCATTCCTTGCAGCAGCAAACACCCTCTGTGTAGAGTTCTCTGGTGCTCCAAGGCCAAGCGTGAGGCTCAAACAGCAGCAGATGGCCTAGAATCTTCTAGAAGGGAGTTGGTAATTGCACACCTGGGCTTTATTGCATCACAGTCATCCCCAGGCCTCACCACGACTCAGGGGCGACCATGCATATGGACCTCAGGGACTTCCAGTGCTCCGCATGAGAACAGGTGGCCTCCAAAATGCTACTTAGGACTGTGATAGTAATATCGGACAAAGTAACTCAGAGGAAAAAAATTTCTAAAGACAAAGAGGGGCATTAAGTAATGACAGAAGATGTAATCCCATAGGAAGACATAATGATCCTAACTGTATGCACCGAAAACAGAATTATATGAAACAGAAACTGATAGAGCTGCAAGAAGAAACAGATAAATCCCGTTACAGTTAGAGATTCCCAGCAACCAATAGAATTACTTGACAGAAATCAGCAAAAATAGGGAAAATCTGAACAACAGGATCTAATCGATGTATACAGACACGCCACTCAAAACCAGCAGAACACACCCTTTTCCAAGCACAAATGGACTGTTAACCAAGATAGATCATATCCTTATCATGAGCCATCAAACAGACCTCAAAAATTTTAAAAAGTTGGAATCATAGTGTGCTTCTTACCATAATGGAATCAAACTAGAAATCAATAACAAAAAGACAACAGGAAAGTCTCTAAATCCATGGAAATTAAATTTCTAAATAAGCCAAGAGTCAAAGAGAAGGTCTCAAAGGGAAGCTTTTAAAATACATAAAACTGAGTGGAACAAGACCATAAGACATCAGAATATGAGGGACACAGATAAAAACCGTTCTGAGAATAAAATGTGTAGGGAGGGTAGGATGGGTAAGGAGGGGCTGTATGTGCAGTAGCTGAAGCTTTACTCCTGGTAGGCAGGCAGCATTACTTGTTAACTTGTAATTGCCAGGCAACAGTCCCTTTCCACAGCGGCAATAAAATATAGTGCAGTTGCTAGTGCAGAGTGGGGGCAACAAATCAGATCGCAATGTCTATTATTGGAAAAAGAATTCTTTGTTAGATCGTTTATGCTGGATTTGGGGTGAAACGTATTTGCTCATGGATAGAAGTCTCTGATACTGAAATATTGTTATTCATGTATGATGCATTTTAAGAACTGTTTGTTAAAAAATAACTCATGAGTATTTTTCTAAAATCTATGGTGAACTGTAAAGACTGGGTCAATGAGAATGGAAGTAGGTTAGCTGGCCCTATTTTAATGTCTAGAATATTGAAGCATCAGATGAACAGAGGGAACAGTAAGGAATTTGCTCTTTGTGGACAACCCCTCTGAAGAGGGCACAACCCCTCATCACAGCTTCCTCTTTTATGTAAGCTAGTCCTTTAAAGAGGAGCATTTCTTAAATTCGTTCTTCCTTTGTTTTTTTTTCAGCATTGGCACGTTTTTTATAAAGACAATTGTGAGACTACAGCATGAGAACTGTATCTCAAAAGGCAGTACTAAGGGCCGAGTTATTTATGCAGAGATCTTTTGAGTACTCTAGGCTACTTTCACAGCAAATAAAATATTTTTCAATTATTCATAATAAGGTAATACAAATAGTACCCTCAAATTATGACTGAAAAATTAGCTAGTATTTATTTTATCACTCTCCATTGTTAAAAAAACAAAATTCAGCTGAGTCAATTTGAAGATATAATTGGCTTTGTTCAGTGATTCATGAGTTGGGCAGCATCCTATCTAACAAATAGGAGGGATCTCCAGGGAACTGTATGCAATCAAAGCCTTTTATAGGCAGGAGGGTGTGAAAAAGGAAGTTTCTGACAAAGAGTGGACTGTTTCAGGCACGGTTGCCATCCTTTAGGGGAGAGGCAGGAGTCTATCAAGCTGACTGATTAATTCTGATCAGGTAATCCCAGATTAACTAATGAAAAGTCACATTCTTGGGAGAGGCTGAAAGTGAAGTTAGTTTAGGTCTTAAGCTTTGTTTCCTGTACTGGAGGAAGAGAATCCATCTGAGCCCTGCTCCTTTTTTTTTTTTTTTTTTAAAGCATATGTTAGCTGTATTATTTTATTTTATTCTTACAATCCCTATGAACTGGGTATTATCCTGTCAGTCCTTGTGCTGATTTAGCAGAGGCCTGGAAAGACTTCACCAAAAAATTCTTAACCATCATGCTCATCATTGGCATCACATGCCTTTCTGAAGGGTAGAGTTCAGGGGGGAAAAATGAATTAATAAATGTGTATATGATGATTTATTATAACTGGAATTGTCTTCAATGCAAAGTTTAAAAATAGAGCTCCCTAACTTTGTAAAGACATGATTGAGTGGGAAAGGTATTTCTCATTTGGATAAGAGGATACTGCAGTTGTTCATGATGTGTGAATGAATAGTCACAATGAAAGTGTCCTTACTGACAACCATCACAGTTTGCTGTAATATACTCTTTTTCATTTTGGATCAGTTGTGCTGGTAAAGGATATTTGTTCCACTTCAAGGACAGATGATGTATTAGCGTTCCTGGCTTGCATTGATAGGGAAGGAGCTTTTCAGCTCTGACTGGCAAGTCAGAAACCACCAAGGAGACAGACAAAAAGCATAGTTGGAACTTGAGAAAATATTTGTTTTGAATCTCAGTAATGTCTTTCTGTTACATTAAAAATTCAACTGTTTAAGTTTGAGTTGTTGCTCTTTTTCCCCAGGGATTGTTATATCCATCCTTCCTGAAATAACAGCAAAGGGATGCAAGAAAGCAAAGAAGCTCGAGGACAGTCATTGATTGCAGTTTTACATAGTAAAAAACAAAGTGTGGGCTTAGGGAAAAAAGATACTTGAAAAGTTTACATCAATCTTTTTTTTTATTGTATTGGTTTTGCCATACATCAACATGAATCCACCACGGGAGTGCACGTGTTCCCAATCCCGAACCCCTCTCCCACCTCCCTCCCATACCATCCCTCTGGGTCATCCCAGTGCACCAGCCCAAGCATCCTGCACCCTGCATTGAACCTAGACTGGTGATTCGTTTTTTATATGATATTATACGTGTTTCAATGCCATTCTCCCAAGTCATCCCACCTCTCCCTCTCCCACAGAGTCCAAAAGACTGTTCTATACATCTGTGTCTCTTTTGCTGTCTCGCATACAGGGTTACAGTTACCATCTTTCTAAATTCCATATATATGTGTTATTATACTGTATTGGTGTTTTTCTTTCTGGCTTACATCAATCTTTTTGACCCAGAGTAAGTAATTAACAATTACTTTTAACTGCCTTTGTTAAAAGGTTTTTTTTTTTAATTACTTCAAAATTTCCTAAATTGCAAATGTTAAAACCTTCAGTGCAGTTGAATATCATATGTTTCATACTGACTATATTTAAGAATAATTTAGGAAAATATTATCAGAAGACTTGTTAAATTCTCATACGGGTAAATATGAGTATCTAATCTCTATGGGTACCAGAAATACTTCTACTCTCTAGTGACAAATCTGCTTGTCCGGATTGCTAAAATAACATGTTTGAATAATTCTATGCTCTGCAGTCACCATGGAATACAACTCAAAACACAGTTTTGTCATTTACTAAATATCTGCTTTTAGGAACAAAATGAAGGGTGAGAGTCTAACCAGCTGATGCTTGGCCACATCCACACCTCAATTCTTTCCATCATCTCAATGAAAAACAATTTCTTGTGACCTGGAAGAAGAGGTGAATGATGTTAAAACGGGCTGGCACTGTAATACTCTGGGTAGAGAGAGGATACTCTGCTATGAAGCAGGAAGTTGTTGAAGGACCTTATATTTATAAAACAGCACACTTCAAAAATACTATTTGAAGTATATGTATTGACAGTGTACATTTGAAAGAGTTTCCATTTTTGTTTATTTGGTCAGTGGAATATTAAGGACCTATCATTTTATAGAAAAACCCAATACCTTATCTCTAAAAAGCAGGGTAAAGGAAGCATTTTCCATCTAATATTTGGTGTCTTCTTAATCATTAACCTCTTCTAAAGCTTAAGAGTTCATGTTTACACTGAAAAGCTGCAAAAGCTGCACGCTAACATTTTAATTTATTAATACTCTAAAAAATAAAACTTGATTATATCCTAAATGTTAATTTAGTAGAAAGGAAGATATATGTAAAATGAATAATTTACACATGAATAAATAAGAATAAATTCAGAGACTTTGGAAAGTACCAGAAGTTTCACCATGATGTACCTTGTACATCTTACTTATTAGTATGTGCCTGAAGCAACCCTATGTGTAGCTATAAAAATGAAGAGAGACTACACTTAAAATGTCAAATAAATTGCAATACGTTTAATGCTGTTTTCTGTTTCTGGAAATTTCTCTCGTGTTCCTCCCAAACTCCAGCCTACTGGAAAGAATTCATATCTTACAGCTACTAGTTCATAATTTCTCACTTATATCATTTTATTTGGGGAGATTTTAGCAATGAAAGATACTTAACATTTTACCTCCATAAGGTAAAATCTAGTCTTGATTATAATATGTTGGTTTAGAAAGCTTGTTGGATTTTAATTTTTTCTAATTTATTTTTTGATAGTCACTTTACTGTTTTGTATTTGTTTCTGCCATACAACAGCATGAACCAGCCATTTTGTTTTGTTTAATCACTAAGTCGTGTCCCGCTCTTCCGTGATCCCATGGACAGACCCCCGACCTCGGCCCCAATTTTACCCTTCTAGGTTGTCACAGAGAGCACCAAACTGAGATCCCTGTGCTGCACGGCAGCTTCCCACTAGCTGTCTGTTTTTACACATGTGCACTTTAATTTTAATTATAAGAGAATATATAACTTTACCAGAAAGTGTTGCATACTAGTAGTGATAGCAAATATCCCTGTTGCTACTTCAAATGGGAATGAATTTTAAATGTCAGCATTCAGAAAGTCAATGATTCTTTTGTTTCTCCTTTTCGCTTTGCAAAAGTTAAGGTGCCAGTATCCACATTTTTATGCTCTATAAGATATCTCCCCTATTTTTCTCATGTTTATCCTATTTTAATCTCTTCTCTTTTTCATTGGAATATGAGTGTTTTATTCATTTCAAATGAGTCAATATTCAGTGAAGGGAGGAAAATGAGAAGCAGGAAATAATAAAGAAGAAAAGAAGCAAAAAATACTGGCAGCCATTCATAAAAAAATGCCCACAGTATAATCAATATGGTCAAAATAGTCCCCACTCCTGTGAAAAAACAGCACCAATAAAGTTTTAGATCACAGCCTTCCAGACATTTCCCACATACTGTATTTATAAATGTATACATAGACTTTCTCTAATTAGACATATTTCTCTATATATTTATGCCTTTTCAAGTAGTATATTGCGGGTATTATTTAATGTTAATATACAGCAATCTACGCCAGTCCAGGTTTGATGCATGAGACAGGGTGCTCAGGGCTGGTGCATTGGGATGACCTTGAGGGATGGGATGGGGAGGGAGGTAGGAGGGGGGTTCAGGATGGGGAACACATGTACACCATGGCTAACTAATGTCAATGTATGGCAAAAACCACTACAATATTGTAAAGTAATTAGCCTCCAATTAAAATAAAAAAGAAAAAATATATATATATAGCGATCTACATGGCCATTTTGTTAATAAATTGCTGAATATATACGATATATTATTTAACCAGGCCCTTTTTTTTTTGATTTTTTAACTGACATTTTATTTTATTAATTTTTTTTTTAATTTTTTTTTATTTTTTAAATTTTAAAATCTTTAATTCTTACATACGTTCCCAAACATGAACCCCCCTCCCACCTCCCTCCCCACAACATCTCTCTGGGTCACCCCCATGCACCAGCCCCAAGCATGCTGCACCCTACATCAGACATGGACTTAACCAGGCCCTTCTTAACAGATGTCTGTAAAATTTTTTCAATTACTTTTCTATTGAGAACAATGAATGAACCTACTTTTACATACATTTAGGCCCAACCTCCTAAATAGTTCCTTACGTTTTAAATTTAGTTTTTAAATTAAGTTTTTTAAAGTATGAAATTAAAAAAAGTGTATGCACCAGGGACTCAGCTCGGTCCTCTGTGAATACTTAGTTGGGTAGGATGGGGAGCGGAGGGAGGTTTAAGAGGGAGTGGATGCATGTGTACATATAGCTGATTCACTTTGTTGTACAGTAAAATCTAATGCAACATTGTAAAGCAATTATATACCAAAAAAAACACAGATGATCGCTAAGTTATAGTAGTTTAAACTTATTTTTTTTATTTTTACAATGGTACAAAAGCTATATGCATTTTGTAGAAACTGTACTTTGAATTTGTGCATTTTGGTCTTTTTCTGGTTTAGCAGTATACAGTGTGATAGTCTCTTGTGATGCCTGGCAACAGCAGCAGCCACAGTTCCTAGTGAGCCATGGGACAATGAGGGTAAACAACAGCTTACAACCACTCTGTTTTCCATTTTCGGTACAGTACTCGATATAACTTACGTGAGATACTCAACACTTCATTATAAAACAGGCTTCACGTTACACAATTTTACCCATTGCCGAACTAATTCAAGTGTTTAAGCATGTTTAAAGTAGGCTAGGCTATGACATTCAGTAGTTTACGTGTAAACAAATTTTCAACTTACTGTTTTCAACTTTCAATGGGTTTATGGTGATGTAACCCTATCGTAGTAAGTTGAGAAAGATCTGTATATACATTTCAGTCTTCCTGAAAGTCTATGCTGATTTACACCTTTACCATTAGTGAAGAGAATTTGTTTGTACATATCTTTAGCATCACTAAAATTTATTTATCTTTTTATTACTCCTAACAGATCTCTTTGTAGAAGTCTGGGAAAGTAGGAAAAGAAGAAAAGAAAAATGTTCACAAAACCATTGTGATCCTTCAGTCTATTTATTTAGGAGTGAATTCATGACATACATCAGTTTTCAGTTTATACATTTACTATATCTTAGGGAAGTTCTTCAGCCACTTCAAAGTTTAATCTCAATTTCTATTTGTCTACATCCTTTCATATGTGATTTGGACAGGGGCAAACTATTGAATATAATCAAAGAAATTTCTCTTCCCTTGATCTGTTTCATAGTTCTTGTTTTAACAGCAGGAGATAGTTAAGAAATAATAATTCAGCTACAGATTTCTACAGATTTCACAATTCTATATTAAATAAAGGAAATGTGAATTCCTGGATGGTATGGTATTTGTGAAGTATTTAAGGTCAGTTCTCATGGAGGGCCTGGACACATCCACACCCTAAAGCTCATAGAATACCATGTTTCAGAATCTGCTAGTTTGGTGATTTGCCAAATGAGATTTAAGCATCACTGTGTGAGTTGCAGTTTCATTTAGTGTTAGAATATTTTATAGTAAAGATTAACTGTTGACTAAAATGGCAGCAATGTTTTTTCTGTTTGGCAGAGTAATGAAGGGGAGCCTTGATGGATAAAATCTTGCCTATCTCATGATCTGGATTATGAATGTGAAAGGATACTACTAAAACCAAAAAGCATAAAAAAGCAATATGATGTTCTACTTTTTAATTTGTTTACTTAATGAATCATAGTGATGAATTTTCTAATGCTGAACCATGAGATGGATTTTAAAATATAGAGATAAAAAATGGATAAGATAATATGCATGGAATGTATTTAAGTTATGAGTAGTTACTCCTGAACCAAGGGAAATGCTGTCTGAGAATATTTAGCCAGGATATAAAACATTAAAAATATGAAACTCTTACTAAAAACCAAAGCATTGGCTGTTGGCAAGGGTGGGGATTGGCTCAGAATGGAGGGGTGGAGACAAGTAGAAATGTTTCCTCTGAAAGGGAGTGAGGGGAAGAAGGGGCCTGGACAAGACTTGACCGTGATGGATGAAAAGCCATCACATACCCCGAAACGGGGCTACGCCTCTCTAGTTTTTAGGGTAGAATCCAAACCAGGTTGGCTATTTTCAAAGTGCCAACGACATTCTCTACTGTTTCTACTTCTCAGGCTCTGATGGATTTGTCCTCCATGCTTTCTAACAGACACACACCGCAGCCTCGCGGGAAAGCTGGTATCTCGTGTCTTCTGCTTTGTCCAACCACCCTTCTATGTAGCCATCTCCTGTCAGCTTAAAAAGCCCCTCTAGAGGAAGGATTCTGATGGGATTCATCCAGAATCGGCCTTTCTTCCTTCCAGGAGCATGCAGATGTCTGTCCCCGGTGCTAAAGTGCAGAGTGGGGGATGGGGGGACTTTGTGGGTGGGAGGGGGTCAACAGAGGGACCTCACCAGAGGTGAAGGAGGCAGAGGAAAGAACATGGACTTTAGAGTCAGACGGGTTTGGATTCTGGCCCCAGCACTTAGCATCCCCTGAGACCTGCCATTATCAGAAAGATGTGATTAAATTTGGCAACAGAAATCCTTTAATCTCTCTCTATCCAATTTTTCACGGAATTTTTACTCACTCTGTTACCAGTACAAATAAGTAACACGATTAAGTGAATCTACAGCCTGAACATATTTTTAAAATATTTCTTAAAATGTTTAAAATATTTTAAAATAAATCGAATCGCCAGTCTATGTCCGACGCAGGATACAGCATGCTTGGGGCTGGTGCACGGTGATGACCCAGAGAGAAGTTATGGGGAGGGAGGTGGGAGGGGGGTTCATGTTTGGGAACGCATGTACACCCGTGGTGGATTCATGTCAATGTATGGCAAAACCAATACAGTATTGTAAAGTAATATAAAGTAAAAATAAAAATTAAATAAAAATTAAATAAAATATTTTAAAATATATTTTAAATATTTTCAGGAAGAGTATATCTTAAAAGCTTGTAAAGTAAATGCATTCTCCCATTCAAAGAAAATATTTAAACTATCCCCTTATTATCAGAAAAATGCTCGAATTTTGTCATTGAATTATAGACTTCAAACCATTTTTGAAAATTACAGAGAAAGAGGTTAAGACCAAGCATACAGGGGAAAACAAGCACAGTTTCAAAGAAATTTTTTTTAATTCAAGTAATAAAAGTTTAAAGACAGTGTGTCTTTTTCTGATGTTGCTGTACTGTTTCAGCTTCACATTCTGTGATTAGTTTTTGCTTTGCCTTATTGGACCAACTGAAAGTTTCATGTTACTGATCATGGTTTATGGAGGTGGAAAGGCTCCCTGGAGGTGAGAGGTTAATTAACATGGAAAGAGCTGGGGTGTTTCTCCTTCCCCCACTTAACCTGCACCCTATCACCTCCTCCGTCCTCTCGGCCAGTTCCAAAGGGAAAAAGGAAGAAGAGGTGGATCTTAACTTTCTTCAAGACCATATCTGATGAAGACTATGGATTCTGTGCCCCCCACCCATATGCGTCAAACACCATGTGTCATATAATTCCCGGGGGTTCCAGAGCTTTGGAGGGCAGCCCTGGGTAGGGGCAACTGCAACTGGTTCCATTGTCTTCCCAGGATCTGTCCCCAGTCACTCCACATCCTCCGTTTTTCTTTTTTGGGGTTGTTGTTGATTATTTAGCGACATGTTATTTAGCAGGCCAGGCTCCTCTGTCCATGGGATTTTCCAGGCAAGAATACTGGAGTGGGTTGCCATTTCCTTCTCCAGGGGATCTTCCTGACCCAGAGATTGAACCCGGGTCTCCTGCACTGCAGGCAGATCTAAATGTTTATTAATATTTATTAATTTTTTTCATAAATAAATTTATTTAGAAATAAAATATTTATTAATATTCTCCTTATAGCAAGTGTGCCACCGTATTGAGCACCGTTGTTAATATCATTGCGGGTCTTGGTTGGAGCAAAATAGTTTCAAGGGCTCAAAAAAAAATGGCAGTTTATCTGAACAATATACATGACTCCACAAGCCGTGCAACATCTACACATCCTCTTTTATCAGAATAACATATTCTAAAGAGCTACTGCGTCAGGAAATTAGGACTTCCCTGGTGGTCCAGCTGTTAAGACATCAAGCTTCCATGCCTGGGGGCAGGGGTTTAACCTGTGGTCATTTGGATTTTCATCATGGTGCAGAAAAAAAGAGGTTAGCACCTTAAAAAGCTAATGTGTCAGGAAATTGACAGGCTTCAGAGACTAATTGTTGGCTTCCTCTTTGGATTTTATCCGTAGAAGTAAACTTCAATTTGGAGGTTTTCTTCAGGGGGGAAAAAGTGATACTGGTTAATATGAAACTTTTTTTATTAACATATTTTAAGCTTTTCCCTCCCTAGCTGCTAAATTAAAGCTATTGCCTCATTCTGCTCTGCAAATAAAGGAGACTATTTGATACGGTTCTGTAAAATTGGTTTTGTTCTTATTTGAAGTTTCAGGGATTTGGGGCATAGAAATTGCATGAATGAACATTTCGTTGACCTTTTTCCCACTGTCAGTTCTCTTTAAACTCAAATGAGAAGACTCTTCAGTTTTCCCTAAAGAAATGTAAAGGAAATAACCTTTTAAACATGTATTATTTATAAATCCACTGCAGCAAAACATCTTCAATAATTTAATGATCCCATATGCTTGGCGTTACTTTTTTTTTTAACTGTCATTAAACACTCACATGTTTAATATCCCTAGTCAGTAGCATTTCAAATCCACCCCACTTGACATTTCCCACACAAGAAAAATAAAATAGCAAAAGGGTAATATTCAAATTATGTGGTCATTTTAGACCACAGAGAAACTTTTAATAAATAGCCCATAAAAGAGGCTCAAATGAACTGTACATCGCCCACATTTTTCCCATGTAAATTTTAAGAAATAGAGAAAGCCTTAGAACTTGGGCTGGGGTCAAGCAGTAAAAGTAGGAAGCTCGTTGCAATGTTCAGACATTGAGTAATAATGATGGCTCTCTCTCAGCACTTCTTATCCAGTCATGAGGCTATAAGCCCTGTATCATCTCTGTTTTGTTTTAATCCACATGGCATTCCACAGAAGTGAGACCCAGTTTTGTTAAGTGAGGATGTTGGCACTCAGACAGTCCATCATAGCAGCCACATGGCTGAGTTAGGATTCCAGTCTAGGTCTGTCTAAATCTAGAGGTAATGCTTTCACCTTAAAACTACACTCAAGTGCTTTTAGATCCATGAATACTTTATAAACCTGATGTATTTTTAGAGGGTTGTTACTGAAATGGGCCATGGTTAGCACTAACTTTGTTATTATTCCCAGCGCATCCCTCATGTGAGCTGGGAAGGTCAAGGCTAATTTGTGCAGGGAGTTGAAATGATGGACACACGACCAGACACGAGTGAAAGCCCACGGGATTGCCCTGCTTAGGGCTCAGGTGAGCTCCCTACTCCAGGAGCGTGGGTACAGCCACGTCCATGTTTGGGGGTGCTGTTGCTGGCTGTGCTGTGAACATCACTAAGTACCACGCTCTTCCAGCCAGAGTGATTCCTGCCCAGGACATTGGGAATTTTCTAACTTCCCCAGACTTTTCACTGCACTAAATGGGTAGCAATGATCTCTGGGTCTAACACAGGAGAAAGAAATGTGCTTAAATCATAAATGCCCTCAGAGGAAGAATCAGTTCAAGGTGACCATTGTCTAAGGGCCAGCAGTTATGGTCATAGAATAGACTCCACTACAGAAGACCCAGCTCTATGATTAGAAATAGAAATAACAATACCAATCGGTATTAGTCTCCCAGGGGCTGCTATAACAAATTACCACGAACTAGGTGGCTTAATGTAACCGGAAGTTTTTCTTCCATAATTCCCGAGGCCAGCAGTCCAAAGTCAAGATATGGGCAGGAGCACACTTCCTCTGAAGGCTTGAGGGGAGGATCCATCCTCTCCTCTTCCAGTTTCTGGGGGCTCCAGGTGCTCCTCGGCTTGTGGCACCATCACGCCACCCTCTGCCTCTATCATTACATGGCCTTTTCCTGTCTGACTGTGCTGTCCCCATTTGGTCTCTTGTAAAGAAAGTGGTCATACAATTAAGATCCTACTGGGTAATCCAGGCTAAACTCATCTCCAGATCCTTCACTTTAATCACGTCTTGTAAAAACTTTCTCAAAAAAGGTCACATTTCAGATGAATGGAGGAAGAAGATGTGGTCCATGTATACAGTGGAATACTACTCAGCCATAACAAAGACAAAGCAGTGCCATCTGTAGCAACATGGATGTAACTAGAGAGTATCATAGTAAATGAGGTAATTCAGACAAAGACAAGTACCATGTAATATTACTCATATGTGGAATCTAAAATATGATACAAACGAACCTATATATGAAATGGAAACAGAAAACAGACGTAGACAAGTCTTGTGGTTACCAAGGCTTACCAAGGGGAAGTGGGTTGGGAGAGGAAAGGAGTTGGAGGTTGGGATTAGCAGATGCAAGCTTCTATGCAGAGTATGGATAAACAACAAGGTCCTACTGTATAGCACATGGAACTATATTCAATATCCTGTGATGAACTGTAATGGAAAAGAATATATAATATAAATAAATTCAGTTGTATATATATATATATCTGAGTATATATACTCACTTTGCTGTACAGCAGAAATTAACACATACATTGCAAATCAACTATACTTTAATAAAAATAAATAAATTTTCAAGAAGTTTTCAGATTAATGATTCATAGCTAACAACAACAACAACAAAAAAAAAAACCCACCAAAGATAGACAGTCGCATTCACAGGTACTGGGGTCAGGACATGGACACATTGTTTTAGGGGCCACCGTGTACCCCACTACAGCATCTCACAGCGTTGTGATGAGGATCTAATCAGAAGTTGTATGTAATAGCAGCTACTGATGTACCATAGGGACAACGCACATTCACTTTCTTCTTTCATAGAGCGACATTTCCATGTGTTCAACAGACCTGGGGGAGCAGTGGGAAGACCCAGGAAGCAAGAGTGCTTTTTCCCGCAGTGATACAGGTTTCTTGTTCTTTCAAAGAAGAAAATCTGAAAAGTCACTTAGATGACGGTTCCTGACCTACATGCATGTTAACTGCATGCTAAGTCGTTCATCGGGTCCAACTCTTCGCAGCCCTACAGACTGCAGCCTGCCAAGCTCCTCTGTTATGGTTCTCAAATGTCTGAGTGCCTCAGAATCCAGGTGGGAAGATAGTCTTAAAAGGTCAGACTCTGGCCTCATCCTCAGATATTCTGATCCATAGGCCTGGGGTCGGGCCCAGAAGCTGCATCTTTAAAAAGCTCCCAAGCTGATCCCCATGCAGGTGGTCAACCCCACTCCCCTGAGGAAGTCCTCCAGAGAGCTGCCGGAAGGTTCCCACACAGCTGATCCGCAGAGCACATCTCTGATATTATAGAGTCAGACATTTCTGGGACAGACACATCCCAGCAAATTTGTATGTCACAAAGCAAAAACCTATTCTGAAGTTGCCATACAGGCTCTGTGTTGGAGGTAAAAAAAAAAGGCTCATTTGACTTCAGCATTGACCAAGTCCTACAACCTTCTGGGCACAGTGACAGACACTGAAATATACCTATAGAAAATGCATATTTATTTCTTCAAGTACCCATGGCACATTTACAAAAACTGACTTCTTATTATGGCTCAGCTGGTAAAAAAATCCTCCTGCAATGTGGGAGACCTGGGTTTGATCCCTGGGTTGGGAAGATCCCCTGGAGAAAGGAACAGCTACCCACTCCAGTATTCTGGCCTGGAGAATTCCATGGACTGTATAGTCCAAGGGGTTGCAAAGAGTCGGACACAACTGAGTGACTTTAAATGTAAAATGTAAATGTAAAATGACCTCTTATTAGGAACCAAAAGCATCTCAACAAGTAACAAAGAATATACATCATACAGAAGATTCTCTGTCCACGAAAAAGCGAAATAGAACATCATCGACTCCAAGATAATTCCCTCAATGTCCCTTTCTGGCAGGTGTTAAACATTATCTCAGCCTTTTATTGTTTAGGTTGGGGCAGGTGAAACCAATAAGAAACAGAGCCCTTAGGACTCAAGTGTCACCAGCCGGAGCATAACTGAGATCGTCTTAACCCCAGGTCCCGATGGCACAGTGACACCTGCCTCCAGCCATGCAGAGGGCAGCGTGCCCCTCAAGCCTGTCACCCCAGCTGCTGTCGATGCTCCCTTGGGAGCTCAGCCGTCCTGGGCGTTTCTGCTGCTTTGCTGAGCTTGACTGTCTTCCCCAAAGCCAGAGCAGATCTGAGTCTGAGATCGTGGGAGACAGCTGGAGGGATGGGGCAGGGAGGAGGAGGCCGGGCCAGGGGTGCCCAAAGAGCCTTCCCCTCTGCCCCGGCCCCCAGCAGCAGCCTCCATCTGCAAAGCCTGGCACCTTCTATTCCGGAGCCCCACAGCAGAACTCCTGCCTCTTCGTCACCCCAAAAAGGCAGAGGCCCCAGTACCCGTCTGTGGCTGGGAAAGCTGGGGCAGAGGGAGGCTGCCAGGAGACACGTGTCCAGAGGCAGCCGTGTGAAGAGACTGGAAGGGATGAGCGGGAGGAGGGGTATCTACGGCAGACGCTGAAGTCCTCTCGGGGTGGATGGCAGGCCCCTGCCAGCTCACTCACTATGCCAGCTCACAGATGAATTCTTCATTCAGTCATGTCTGACTCTCTGCGACCCCATGGACCGCAGCACACCAGGCTTTCCTGTCCATCACTAACTCCTGGAGTTTACCCAAACTCATGTTCTTGGAGTCAGTGATGCCATCCAACCATCTCATCCTCTGTCCTCCCCTTCTCCTGCCTTCAATCTTTCCCAGCATCAGGGTCTTTTCAAATGAGTCAGCTCTTTGCATCAGGTGGCCAGAGTACTGGAGTTTCAGTTTCAGCTTCAGCATCAGTCTTTCCAATGAAAATTCAGGGCTCTGAATATTTAGGATTGCAATGAATATTCAGAACTCTTAAAGGAGATCAAACCTGTGGGAAAGGAAGTGGACTGTGGCCCAAAAGAGGCCATCGATGCAGCATGCTAGAGGCTACCAGGTGGAGCTGAGAGATCTGCTGACATCCACCACTGGCCCCCTTCGCAGGGAGTCCCTGGTGGAGTGACTTTACCTGTCCAGGCTGCAGTTTCTTCCTTAAGATGAGGTGACACAGCCAATGGACACAAGGCCCTGTCCCGCTCTCAGCTGCATCCAGCAGAGACAAGAGCAGATGCTTGGTGGTAACCTTGGTAGAGCCTAATGAAGTGGCCTACTGTTAGAAGGCATCAGAGCACTACCATATCAGTTCCACTTCTTCCCTTCCCTGGTGGCTCAGACAGTAAAGAATCTGCCAGCAATGAGGTTTGATCCCTGGGTTGGGAAGATCCCCTGGAGAAGGGAATGGCTACCCACTGCAGTATTCTTGCCTGGAGAATCCCAAGGACAGAGGAACCTGGTGGGCTACAGTTTATGGGGTTGCCCTAACGCTTTACACTTTTCCCTAAACATTACCTGGAAAGGGAATGATACTGGAGACTCATGAAGAATTAGCTATATGAGTCAGTCATGCAACAGAGCTGCCACGGATCACATCTAGAATGAGACCTTCCAAAAGTGTAAGCAAATTAAATGAGCGATATTAACGGTGTATTATGATTGGGCTTAAGTATTCCCAAACCCCCCACCCCACCATGGCCTTGCAGGGTGAGCAAAGAGAAGAAGCCATCCAAGCAGGTTCTAAACATCATAAGAGCATACTTTCTATCAGTTGGTAACATCCAGATGCCCAGAAAAGCTAAAAGTAAACACACACACACACACATGGTGAAACGAATCAACCACCATGGTGTATCCCTTATCTGGCTCTGCCTTTTTTTTACGTCTTAGAGCAGCCACCTTAAATCCTGAATTTCATCATTCAATTCAAATACTCTCTTGAGATGTAGATTAAATCATGGTAAAGTTAATAACATTTCTTGAGAAAATACATAGAATAAGTCTGTTGAGGCAAGAATAAAGTTGCATGCAGATTGCGTGACTACTTACCACTTTGTACAGTTTAAAATTTCAGTGTCAAAGGCTGGAGACCTTGACAGAGGTGCTAGAATTTTCTCTGGAAAATTAGCCAAATATCTCTCAAAATGTTTTCAAGTTTGACTAATTTTGATTACATAACACTTAGATGGATAATGTCAACAGGGAAAAATGAGCTCCCTCAAAACTCTCATAAGGAAGAAGTTAGTGTTGATATTTGAAGAAAGAAATATTTTTTTCCATCAGAGGACTACAATATACATGGTATGATTTTAAGTTTCCAAGTATTATGGTTGAATTATATATATCTTTCTCCCTTTGTTTCTGCCAGTTTTTTTCATTTATTTTCATGCTCTTGTTACTAGATTCATATATGTTTTTATGTTAGAGCTCCATGATGGATTGGCCAGTTTCTCTTTCTTAAATTTCCTTATCTCTGGTAAAATTTTGTTTTAAAATCTATTTTGTCTAACGATAACATACACACTCCAGTTGTATTTTGGTTGTTGTTTGCAGAGCATATCTTTTCTCTCTTTTGCTTTCAACCCATTTGTATCTTTGAATCTAAAATGCATCTCTTATGGACAGCACATGTTGGATCGTGCTCTTTTTCATCCAGGCTGACACTCTGCCTTTTGATCGGATTATTTAATCCATTTAGACCTCATGTTCTCATTGGCATTACATCTGTCATTTGCTTTTTTGTTTCTATCATGTCCTTCATTGTCGTATCTTATATTAAGTGAATTTTTCTAATGTCACACTTAATTCCCTTTAATGATTTTTAAGCTATATTTTATTTTCTTAGTGGTTGATTTAGAGCTTATAACATACAATTTAACTTGTCCTAACCTATTCAGATTTTTACTAATGTGATTCTAGTGATATAGGAACTTTACTTCCATGTAGGCCCTGACTTATTGGCTCCACCCTTCTGAGGTAGACTTTCTGTTCCATTAAGCTAGGTGAGTAGCAGACACTCAGAAATCTTTCTGTTTTTACCTCACGTGCACCTCTTCTTTCAGAAGTGTCCAGTGCCTCCAATTCCTGGCCTTTGTGGGGCCCTGCCAAGGCCACCAACCAAGGGCTTTCTCCACTGCTGGCTTGGGTTTCATTAATTCAGTTATCACCCATCTGTCTCTCTTCTCGTTTCTAAAATGTTGTCCTTTTCTTCCATCATCTTTGCCCTTATGAGCTTATATAATTTTTAACCCCTTTTAGTATTTTAATGGAGTTTCAGTTGGATGAGAGGCATATTTTAACCCACCACTAATGATGCTAAAGCTGAAACTCCAGTACTTTGGTCACCTCACGCAAAGAGTTGACTCATTGGAAAAGACTCTGATGCTGGGAGGGATTGGGGGCAGGAGGAGAAGGAGACAACAGAGGATGAGATGGCTGGATGGCATCACTGACTCGATGAACGTGAGTCTGAGTGAACTCCAGGAGTTGGTGATGGACAGGGAGGCCTGGCATGCTGCAATTCATGGGGTCGCAAAGAGTTGGACACAACTGAGCAACTGAATGGGTGAATTTAACTCAGATGACCATTACATCTACTACTTCGGGCAGGAATCCCTCAGAAGAAATGGAGTAGCCATCATGGTCAACAAAAGAGTCTGAAATGCAGTACTTGGATGCAATCTCAAAAATGACAGAATGATCTGTTCGTCTCCAAGGCAAACCATTCAATATCACAGTTATCCAAGTCTATGCCCCAACCAGTAATGCTGAAGAAACTGAAGTTGAATGGTTTTATGAAGACCTACAAGATCTTTTAGAACTAACACCCAAAAAAGATGTCCTTTTCATTATAGGGGACTGGAATGCAAAAGTAGGAAGTCAAGAAACACCTAGAGTAACAGGCAAATTTGGCCTTGGAATGCGGAATGAAGCAGGGTAAAGAGTTTTGCCAAGAATGCACTGGTCATAGCAAACACCCTCTTCCAACAACACAAGAGAAGACTCTACACATGAACATCACCAGATGGTCAACACTGAAATCAGATTGATTATATTCTTTGCAGCCAAAGATGGAGAAGCTCTATACAGTCAGCAAAAACAAGACCAGGAGCTGACTGTGGCTCAGATCATGAACTCCTTATTACCAAATTCAGACTTAAATTGAAGAAAGTAGGGAAAACTGCTAGACCATTCAGGTATGACCTAAATCAAATCCCTTATGATTACACAGTGGAAGTGAGAAATAGATTTAAGGGTCTAGATCTGATAGATAGAGTGCCTGATGAACTATGGAATGAGGTTTGTGATACTGTACAGGAGACAGGGACCAAGACCATCCCCATGGAAAAGAAATGCAAAAAAGCAAAATGGCTGTCTAGGAAGGCCTTACAAATAGCTGTGAAAAGAAGAGAGGTGAAAAGCAATGGACAAAAGGAAAGATATAAGCATCTGAATGCAGAGTTCCAAAGAATAGCAAGAAGAGATAAGAAAGCCTTCTTCAGTGATCAATGCAAAGAAATAGAGGAAAACAACAGAATGAGAAAGACTAGAGATCTCCTCAAGAAAATTAGAGATACCAAGGGAACATTTCTGGGCTCAATAAAGGACAGAAATGGTCTGGACCTAACAGAAGCAGAAGACATTAAGAAGAGGTGGCAAGAATACACAGAAGAACTGTACAAAAAAGATCTTCACGACCCAGATAATCATGATGATGTGATCACTCATCTAGAGCCAGACATCTTGGAATGTGAAGTCAAGTGGGCCTTAGAAAGCATCACTACGAACAAAGCTAGTGGAGGTGATGGAATTCCAGTTGAGCTGTTTCAAATCCTGAAAGATGATGCTGTGAAAGTGCTGCACTCAATATGCCAGCAAGTTTGGAAAACTCAGCAGTGGCCACAGGACTGGAAAAGATTAGTTTTCATTCCAATTCCAAAGAAAGGCAATGCCAAAGAATGCTCAAACTACTGCACAATTGCACTCATCTCACATGCTAGTAAAGTAATGCTCAAAATTCTCCAAGCCAGGCTTCAGCAATATGTGAACTGTGAACTCCCTGATGTTCAAGCTGGTTTTAGAAAAGGCAGAGGAACCAGAGATCAAATTGCCAACATCTGCTGGATCATGGAAAAAGCAAGAGAGTTCCAGAAAAACATCTATTTCTGCTTCATTGACTATGCCAAAGCCTTTGACTGTGTGGATCACAATAAACTGTGGAAAATTCTGAAAGAGATGGGAATACCAGACCACCTGCCTGCCTCTTGAGAAATCTGTATGCAGGTCAGGAAGCAACAATTAGAACTGGACATGGAACAACAGACTGGTTCCAAATAGGAAAAGGAGGACGTCAAGGCTGTATATTGTCACCCTGCTTATTTAACTTATATGCAGAGTACATCATGAGAAACGCTGGACTGGATGAAACACAAGCTGGAATCAAGATTGCCAGGAGAAATATCAATAACCTCAGATATGCAGATGACACCACCTTAATGGCAGAAAGTGAAGAGGAACTAAAAAGCCTCTTGATGAAAGTGAAAGAGGAGAGCGAAAAAGTTGGCTTAAAGCTCAACATTCAGAAAACGAAGATCATGGCATCTGGTCCCATCACTTCATGGGAAATAGATGGGGAAACAGTAGAAACAGTGTCAGACTTTATTTTTGGGGGGCTCCAAAATCACTGCAGATGGTGACTGCAGCCATGAAATTAAAAGATGCTTACTCCTTGGAAGAAAAGTTATGACCAACCTAGATAGTATATTCAAAAGCAGAGACATTACTTTGCCGACTAAGGTCTGTCTAGTCAAGGCTATGGTTTTTCCTGTGGTCATGTATGGATGTGAGAGTTGGACTGTGAAGAAGGCTGAGCGCCGAAGAATTGATGCTTTTGAAGTGTGGTGTTGGAGAAGACTCATGAGAGTCCCTTGGACTGCAAGGAGATCCAACCAGTCCATTCTGAAGAAGATCAGCCCTGGGATTTCTTTGGAAGGAATGATGCTAAAGCTGAAACTCCAGTATTTTGGCCACCTGATGCGAAGAGTTGACTCATTGGAAAAGACTCTGATGCTGGGAGGAATTGTGGGCAGGTGGAGAAGGTGACGTCAGAGGATGAGATGGCTGGATGGCATCACGGACTTGATGGACGTGAGTCTGAGTGAACTCCGGGAGATGGTGATGGACACTGAGGCCTGGCGTGCTGTGACTCATGGGGTCGCAAAGAGTCGGACACGACTGAGCGACTTAACTGAACTGAACTGAGCGACTGAAATGAACTGAGAGGCCTTCTCTGGTGGCTCTGATGGTAAAGCGTCTGCCTACAATGTGGGAGACCCGGGTTCAATCCCTGGGTTGAGAAGATCTCCTTGAGAAGGAAATGGTAACCCACTCCAGTATTCTTGCCTGGAAAATGCCATGGACTGAGAAGCCTGGTAGGCTACAGGCCATGGGATCGCAAAGAGTTGGACACGACTGAGCGACTTCACTTTCTTTCACTTTCAGAGGCCTGTCTCCCGTGACTCTTGAGGAGAGATCCCCACCCCCCAGCAGGCTTCCCCCTTCACCTTGGCCAAAAGAACCAAGTCACCCACCCAACCCTAAACCCATCACTGCAAGAAGGTGGAACTGACTAGTGACTCAGAACCTGATCCAAGATGGGTGTTTGAGATCACAGCATCCACCCTCAAGAACCTTAATTAGGGCTTGGAAACACCAACTTCAAACACTTACCCAAACTAGAAGACACCCTTTTAAACGCTGTGGTCATGTTTCACAGCTCTGCCTTTAGCAGTGAGCATGGGTGTTTATTTGACCAAGGGAAAGATCTAATGTGTAAATGCAATGTATGGAGATTACATTCATGCATAAACCAGAGAGATGGTAAAGGCAAGAGAATTGTAAAGGTGCTCCACCCAGACAAGACCTGGAATCACAGGAAGAAAGCTTTAGAGCTTGTGGTTACATGGCCTGAATCCTGCTGAGTGGGCCAGTGACCCTTTCCTTCTGTGTAAAGAGGCATTTTAACTGTCAAGGAGCTGCAAGACAGGCTTAGGATAGCTCTCAAGCTAAATACTGAATCAAATTACTTCAAAGACTCCAGTCTTTGATCCAACAATGGCCAAAATGGACTAGACCAAAAAGTTGGGTTATTTGGTTTACTGTGGAATTCATATATATATATACGTATATGCATGCGTGTGTGTCTATGTGAGATGTATATGGAATAGTCATTTGAAAACCCCCGATTTTACTCTATGGGCTTCCCTGGTGACTCAGCTATAAAGAATGCACCCGCAACGCGGGAGACACAGGAGACACAGGAGACCCAGATTCACTCCCTGGGTTTTCAGGAAGATCCCCTGGAGGAGGGCATGGCAACCACGCCAGTATCCTTGCCTGGAGAATCCCATGGACAGCAGAGTGTGGCGGGCTACAGTCCATAGTGTTGCAAAGAGCCGGGCATGACTGAAGCGACTTAGCACACGTAGTTTTATTCTATAAGACATTAAGTAGACCCTCTAACAAACTTAATTAAGTGACATTTATGTCTGAAATTAAAATTTGTCATACATTAAGCTTTGGACTTAATATAAAATCTTAAGAGAAGGCCAATTTGTTAAACAGAGAACATGGTCGAACTGCCTTAAAAAATAAGCAAGCAAAAAAACATGGGGGGCATAGTTATTGAATTGCCTGCTATAAAAACCTTGTACTCTGAGAAAGAATATAAGGAAATGAAGAGGCTCCTTTTTTAAAAAGAAGTGCTCAATAGGTTACACTTAAATTACACACAAAAAAGTAGTGCAAACACTTAAGTACATTTTCCCACAAATGTCCCTTACCTTGATGCTAAAATGTACTTTTCTGCAACATCCAAGTTTTTATGTACAACAAAATAAGGCATTCCTAAATATGCTGCCTGTCACCAGCAAACTCATGAGTTTAAGGCCTCATCCTGGGGGAACTGACTCACAGTTTCATAGAAGAAAAGAATACAGGAAATCTTTTAAGCTTTTAAAGTTGATGGGTGATCTGAGAAAAGAAGAAACCTGTATTACACTCTTTGGGTTTTTTTTTAAAAAAGATGAGTTTCTTTTAAGGCAACAAAACTGGAAGACAGTTGAAAATCCTGATCCGATATTCTTCAGCTGTTCATATCTTGGCTAATAGAGACAGAAAGACAGAGGACAGCCTGTACAGAATCCACCTGTACAGAATCCACCTGCTGCATTCCACAGGGTTCTTGAGGGAAATGTATGGTGGTGGGGAGAAAATGCTTACTATTTTTAAAAGCAAGCAGATATCTACCTTTCTACTGGTTTTTAATTTTTACTTATAGTTAATGTATAATGTTATGTTAGTTTCAGGTATACAGCTAAGTGATCTCATTATACATACACATATAATCCATTCTTTTTAAAGAATGGACCATAAAGAAGGCTGAGCGCCGAGGAATTGATGCTTTCAAATTGTGGTGCTGAAGAAAACTCTTGAGAGTCCCTTGGTCTACAAGGACCAGTCAGTCCTAAAGGAAACACCAGTCAATCCTAAAGGAAATCAGCCCTGAATATTCACTGGAAGGACTGACGCCGAAGCTGAAGCTACAGTACTTTGGACACCTGATGTCAAGAGTTGACTTATCGGAAAAGACCCTGCTGCCCTGCTGCTGCTGGGAAAGATTGAAGGCAAAAGGAAAAGGGAGTGACAGAGGATGAGATGGTTGGATGGCATGGCTGACTCGATGGACAGGAATCTGAGCAAACTCCAGGATACAGTGGAGAACAGAGGAGCCTGGTGTGCTGCAGTCTGTGGGGTCGCAAAGGGTCAGACATGATCTAGTGACTGAACAACACCAACGAACCATAGGTTTGTTTGCTCTGTTGTGAGAGTCTACTTCTGTTTTGTGAATAATTTCAGTTGTATCATTTTTTTTTTAGATTCCACATATGTGATATCACGTTATATTTGTCTCTCTCTGACTTACTTCACTTAGTATGATCGTCTCTAGTCCATCCATGTTGCGGCAAGTGGCATTATTTCATTCTTTTCTATGGCTGAGTAAAAACATTTACTGTTTTCAAGCCTGTTGCTCCAGGCAAGAGCTGCCACACAAACACCTTTAGAGCCAAAAGGCAAAGGGCCAGACTGACCTGTTCTGGCCCCACCAGGCTGCACACCATCCTCCTTGGCCCTGTCCCTTGGGTCACATGGAATGAAGTTGTCAGCATTTCTGATTGTTCAAAAGAAACACCACATGCCAGTTCTATATGATCACTCTTGATTTTTAGTTTGGACACGTTAAACATGTAAAATAGTTTCTGGCCCCACAAAACATACCTGCTGGGCAGAATCAGATGGTAACCCTCGATTTCTTCACTTCTGCTCTTAGGGGAAGCAGAGTGTCTGCCAAGGGGAGGTTTGCTGAGTCACTCAAGAAATCACAGCTGGATTGCAGTGCTGAGCCAGGCTGCACTGCCTGGCTGTCCTTCGTAACCAAGTAAGATAAAAGCCTGAATTCTGTGCAGTTTGGGAGCCAAGAAACAGAGAGAAGATAAGCTCTTGGAAGTGAGCATGAAAGCAGATTTCAGCACCTGGGGAGAGGAAGGTGCTGAGAAACTGGTGGTGATAAGACAGCTGCAGATTTACTCTGTGTGTAGTGAGTATGCATGTTGTGTGTGGTGTGTATATGCAGTGTATGTGCAGTGTGCGTTGTGTGTGTGTGTGGTATGAGTGTGTGTGTATACAGTGTGTCAATGTGTGTATGCGTACTGTATTTATGTGCAGTGTGTGTGTAGTGTGTGTGTGGTGTGTGTGCAGTGTGTGTTGTATATGTGTGGTATGTGTGTATATAGTGTGTGAATATGTGTATGCATTATGTGTGCAGTGTGTGTGTAGTATGTATGTGTGGTGTGTGGTTGTGTGTGTTGCATGTGTGGTATGGTGTGTTTGCAGTGTGTGTAGGTGTATATATGTAGCATGTGGTGTGTGTATGGGTGGTGTGTATGTGTATGTGTGGTGTTATTGTGTGTATATGGTGTGTGAATATGTGTATGTATTATATGTGTGGTGTGTGTGTAGTGTGTGCTTGCATGTGTGATATGTTTGTAGTGTGTGTATGTGTATATATGTTGCATGTGGTGTGTGTGTATTATATGCACAGTGTGTGCATAGTATGTGCGGTGTGTGGTTGCATGTGTGTTGTGGGTGTGGTGTGGTGTCTTTGCAGTGTGTGTATGTGTATCTATGTAGCATGTGGTGTGTGTGTGTGTGTGTGTATGTGTGGTGTGGTGTGTTTGCAGTGTGTGTGTATATATAGAATGTGGTGTGTGTATGGGTGTGGTGTGTGTATGGGTGGTGTGTGTGTGTGTGTGGTGTGGTGTGTTTGCAGTGTGTGTGTGTGTGTATATGTAGCATGTGGTTTGTGTATGGGTGTGTGTATGTGTGGTGTGGTGTGTTTGCAGTGTGTGTGTATATATAGAATGTGGTGTGTGTATGGGTGTGGTGTGTGTATGGGTGGTGTGTGTGTGTGTGTGGTGTGGTGTGTTTGCAGTGTGTGTGTGTGTGTATATGTAGCATGTGGTTTGTGTATGGGTGGTGTGTGTGTATGTGTGTGTGTATGTGTGGTGTGGTGTGTGTGTATGTGTGTGTGTATGTGTGGTGTGGTGTGTTTGCAGTGTGTGTGTATATGTAGCATGTGGTGTGTGTATGGGTGGGCTGTGTTTGCAGTGTGTGTGTGTGTATATGTAGCATGTGGTGTGTGTATGGGTGTGGTGTGTGTATGGGTGTATGTGTGGTGTGGTATGTTTGCAGTGTGTGTGTGCATATGTAGCATGTGGTGTGTGTATAGGTGGGCTGTGTGTCTGTGTGGTGTCACTGTGCGTGTGTACACGCGGCACGCGCTTGCTGCCACACCCTTGTTAGCATGGACCGAGCGAGCCTGTTTCACCCACGCATTGCAGTAATGACACCAGGAGAGTAAAAGCCAGAGTGGCCTCCTTGAGAAGTTAAATAAGTTTTGAAAGAAAGTGTTATTATTAGGAAGTGCCTGCAATGCAGGGGACCTGGGTTCGATCCCAGGGTTGGGAAGATCCCCTGGAGGACGGCATGGCAACTCACTGCTGTATTCTTGCCTGGAGAATCCCATGGACAGAGGAGCCTGGCGGGCCACAGTCCATAGGGTTGCACAGAGTCGGACACGACTGAGTGACTGAGCACGCACATACCAGAATGCAAGTGTGTACTAAAAAGGAAAATAAAGGTTTCAGTTAATTCATTTTACTCTGGAGAGCGACATGTTGATCATGGGACCTTTAAAGGAGGCATCTTTATGTGTCTTTCAGAGGCTGCAGATACCAGGCTTCCCCTGCCACCTACTGGTTGTTGGTTGCAATTTAAAGAAAAATCTAAGACTAAAGAGAAGCACCACAAACACTAGTGTGCCAGCTTTTGAAGCAAAATACCATGAGTAAACCTTGAAATCTCCTGTCTCCCCCTCCCAGACTGCATCTCCCTTCTCTTCGGAAGTACTCATTAGCTTGATTTATATGTATGCCATCCTAACGCACTTTACAGTGCACACACACACACACACACACGTGATGTTGGTGTTTTGCATGTTTTTACAATGCACAAAAATATCCAGGGTCACACAGAGTCAGACACAAGCAAAGCATCTCAGCACGCATGCATGTCTCCTGTAGGCAGCCTATGACAGTGAAGTGTTAGTCGCTCAGTTATGTCTGACTCTTTGTGACTCCATGGACTATATTGTCCACCATGCCCTCTTCCAGGGGATCTTCTTTCTGACCCAGGGATCAAACCTGGGTCTCATGCACTGCAGGCAGACTACCATCTGAGCCACCAGGGACAGCTTGTACCTGGAGCTTATTTTTCTTATCCACTCTGACAAGCTTTGCCTCTTGACTGGGTTGTTTAATCCATTCATTCACATTAAATTCTATTATTGATGTGGCTGGATTTTTTTGTCCAGCGTTTTGCTTTCTGTTTTCTCTGTCTCAGGCCTGATTTCTCTTGTCTCTTTCTGGGGTGCTTGCTGCGCATATGTTGGTCTAATAGTTCTCATCTCACAGGTCTCCTAGGCTCTGTTCACTTTTCCTCAGTCTTTTTTCTTTGTCTTCTTCAGACTTGGTCATTTCAATTGTCCTAGCTTCATGCTTGCTGAATCTTTCTTTAACCTACTTAAATCTGCCTTTAACTCCTCTAGTTAATTTTTCATTTCTCTTATTGTACTTTTCAGCTACAGAGTTTATGCTTGGTTTCTTTGAAGGTTTTCTGCTGCTGCTGCTGCAGACACTTCAGTCGTGTCCGACTCTGTGTGACCCCATAGACGGCAGCCCACCAGGCTCCCCCGTCCCTGGGATTCTCCAGGCAAGAACACTGGAGTGGGTTGCCATTTCCTTCCCTAGCGCGTGAAAGTGAAGAGTGAAAGTGAAGTCGCTCAGTCATATCTGACTCTTAGTGACCCCATGGACTGCAGCCCACCAGGCTCCTCCGCCCATGGGATTCCCCAGGCAAGAGCACTGGAGTGGGGTGCCATCGCCTTCTCCGTGAATGTTTTCTACCTCCTGACGTTTATATTTCGCTCAGACATAGTCTTCTTACTTTCTCCATACCTTCGTTTCTAGTTCTTGAGCACCTTTAACACAGTTGTAAAGTCTTTGGTAGGTTAGCTTTCTTGTCCTTCTCAGGGAGAGTTATATAGGTTTATTTTTTCCTTTGCTTGGAATGCCTTTTTTTTCTTTTTCTTTTTGGCTTTCCAGGTAGTGCTAGTGGTAAAGAGTCCACCTGCCTGTGCAGGAGACACAAGAGAAGCAGTTTGATCTTTGGGCTGGGAAGATCCCCTGGAGAAGGGCATGGCAACCCACTCCAGTATTCTTGCCTGGAGAATCCCACGGACAGTGGAGCCTGGTGGACTACAGCCCATGGGCTGCAAAGAGTTGGACACAACTGAGTGACTCAACATCCGTGTTGCTGCAAATGGCATTACTTCATTACACTGACTTTTTTAATGATTTTTTTGTTGTTGTTGAAAACTGGACATTTGAATCTAATGATGTGGTAACTATGAGAATCAGATTCTGCTGACAAAATCTTGGCTCTCCGTGCACCAATGCTGAACAGAAATGCAGAGACAGAGTTATGGAGAAGAAAGAGTGACCTTATTTCTTTGCTAGGGATCACAGTAGGCTAGAGCCCCAAGAACTGGGAGAA
Source organism: Capra hircus (assembly GCF_001704415.2). Taxonomy (NCBI): domain Eukaryota; kingdom Metazoa; phylum Chordata; class Mammalia; order Artiodactyla; family Bovidae; genus Capra; species Capra hircus. The sequence continues at coordinate 8,069,472 of NC_030834.1, read as the reverse complement.
CTCTCTGAAGAATAGGAGTTTATATAGTCAGTTCAGTTCAGTTCATTTCAGTCACTCAGTCTTGACTGACTCTTTGTGATCCCATGGACTGCAGCACGCCAGGCCTCCCTGTCCATCACCAACTCCTGGAGTTTACTCAAACTCATGTCCATCGAGTTGGTGATGCCATCTAACTATCTCATCCACTGTTGTCCCCTTCTCCTCCTGCCTTCAATCTTTCCCAGCATCAGGGGCATTTCCAAGGAGTCAGTTCTTCACATCAGGTGGCCAAATCAGGTGGAGTTTCAGCTTCAGCATCAGTCCTTCCAATGAATATTCAGGACTGATTTCCTTTAGGATGGACTGGTTGGATCTCCTTGCAGTCCAAGGGACCCTCAAGAGTCTTCTCCAACACAATTCAAAAGCATCAATTCTTCAGCTCTCAGCTTTCTTTATAGTCCAACTCTCACATCCACACATAACTACTGGAAAAACCATAGCTTTGACTAGACGGATCTTTGTTGGCAAAGTAATGTCTCTGCTTTTGAATATGATGTCTAGGTTGGTCATAGCTTTTCTTCCAAGGAGCAAGCATCTTTTAATTGCATGGCTGCACTCACCATCTGCAGTGATTTCGGAGCCCCCCCCCCCCCAAAATGAAGTCTGTCACTGTTTTCACTGTTTCCCCATCTATTTCCCATGAAGTGATGAGACCAGATGCCATGATCTTAGTTTTCTGAATGTAGAGCTTTAAGCCAACTTTTTCACTCTCCACTTTCACTTTCATCAAGAGGCCCTTTAGTTCTTCTTCACTTTCTGCCAAAAGGGTAATGTCATCTGCATATCTGAGGTTATTGGTATTTCTCCTGGCAATCTTGATTCCAGCTTGTGCTTCATCCTGCCTGGGATTTCCCATGATGTACTCTGCATGTAAGTTAAATAAGCAGGGTGACAATATACAGCCTTGACGTACTCCTTTCCAGATTTGGAACCAGCCTATTGTTCCATGTCCAGTTCTAACCGTTGCTTTTTGGCCTGCATACAGATTTCTCAGGAGGCAGGTCAGGTGGTCTGGTATTCCCATCTTCTTAAGAATTTTCCAGTTTGTTGTGATCCACACAGTCAAAGGCTTTGGCATAGTCAATAAAGCAGAAGTAGATGTTTTTCTGGAACTCTCTTGCTTTTCTGATGATCCAACGGATGTTGGCAATTTGATCTCTGGTTCCTCTGCCTTTTCTAAATCCAGCTTGAACATCTGGAAGTTCATGCTTCATGTATTGTTGAAGCCTGGCTTGGAGAATTTTGAGCATTACTTTACTAGCGTGTGAGATGAGTGCAACTGTGTGGTAGTTTGAGCATTCTTTGACATTGCCTTTCTTTGGGGTGGGAATGAAAACTGAACTTTTCTGGTCCTGTGGCCACTGCAGAGTTTTCCAGATTTGCTGGCATACTGAGTGCAGCACTTTCACAGCATCATCTTTGAAACAGGTCAACTGGAATTCCATCACCGCCACTAGCTTTGTTCGTAGTGATGCTTCCTAAGGCCCACTTGACTTCTCATTCCAGGATGTATGGCTGTAGATGAGTGATCACACCATTGTGGTTATCTGGGTCATGAAGATCTTTTTTGTATATTTCTTCTGTGTATTCTTGCCACCTCTTAATATCTTCTGCTTCTGTTAGGTCCATACCATTTCTGTCCTTTATTGTGCCCATCTTTGCATGAAGTGTTCCCTTGGTATCTCTAATTTCCTTGAAGAGATCTCTAGTCTTTTGTTTTTTATTATTTTCCTCTATTTCTATTCTATTGTTTTCCTCTATTTCTTTGCATTGATCACTGAGGAAGGCCTTCTTATCTCTCCTTGCTATTCTTTGGAACTCTGCATTCAAATAGGCATATCTTTTCTTTTCTCCTTCACTTTTCGCTTCTCCTCTTTTCTCAACTATTTTTAAGGCCTCCTCAGACAACCAGTTTGCCTTTTTTGTATTTCTTTTTCTTGGGGATGGTCTTGACCACTGCCTCCTGTACAATGTCACAAACCTCGGTCAATTGTTCTTCAGGCACTCTATATCAGATCTAATCCCTTGAATCTATTTATCACTTCCACTGTACAATCATAAAGGATTTGATTTATTCATACCTGAATGGTCTAGTGGCTTTCCCAACTTTCTTCAGTTTAAGTCTGAATTTTGCAGTAAGGATTTCATGATCTGAGACACAGTCAGCTCCCAGTCTTGTTTTTTGCTGACTGTATAGAGCTTTTTCATCTTTGGCTGCAAAGAATATAATCAATCCAGTTTTGGTATTGACCATCTGGTGATGTCCATGTGTAGCATCTTCTCTTGTGTTGTTGGAAGAGGGTGTTTGCTATGACCAGTGCATTCTCTTGGCAAAACTCTCTTAGCCTTTGCCCTGCTTTATTCAGGTCTTCTAATTTTGATGGGCTTCTCTAGAATCCGCCTGCAATGCAGGAGACCCCGGTTCTATTCCTGGGATGAGAAGATCCGCTGGAGGAGGGAAAAAGTACTCTGGCCTGGAGAATTCCATGGACCATACAGTCCACGGGGTCGCAAAGAGTTGGACACGACTGAGCAACTTTCACTTCTCTGATCCCTTTAATCCTGCCTCAGGTGGTTTCCTGGCTGTCCGCTCCTTCCATCAGCAACTGTTCAAACCTGCTCTTTGGAGCTCAGAGAAGGTCGTGGAGGCTGAAGTCTTGCCTACAAGAAATCGGGGACAAAAAGACCTCCATGTCTGGAAGCCCCACAGGGCCCTGCACGGCATCAATTGTACTCTCTCCTCAGGGTTTATGGTTTTTGTTTTTTATTGTTGTAGGCGGTCTTCTAAGGATCTGCCAAGGATTAGCATGACGTGTAAACCTAAGGTCTTTTCAGGTCTTTTCTGAACCTGAACCTTTCCCTGGGTATGCATAGTGACTTTCTGATTTCACTGTATGTGAGGTTGCTTTTGAGTGCCTTAGTCTTTAATGCCTGGCTCCAAGGGGAGAAAAAATGAAGTGGAGAGAAGGCACCAGTCTTTTAAATCCTCTGATGGCACGTCTGCCAGAGCAGTGAGGTGCATGCACCGACAGCTGCCCACTATTCCTGCACCTTCGTGATCAGAAGCAGTAATCAGCGGTCAGAACACAGACTTCCGACATTTGGAGGAAAGGATCCTTCTTGCCCACCTCTCACAAGCTGTTTGCAAGGTCTCCTGCAGCTCCTCCTCCACCTGCATGGGCTGGGGGAGTGACACGGGTAGTCTTCACTGAACTTGAAGAGCCTAAGCTACTCCATCTTGTAAAAGAACTCCATTTTGCAAAGGTACCGGGCAAACAGACTTAGACTTTGGATATTGCCTAAACTTGCCCCACTGTGCGCGAGCCAAACAGCCCTTAGGTTAAACCTCCTGACTTTAAGTTCAAGAATTTGTGATTTACCTTGGAAGTAATGATTTACCTTTGTGATTTACCTTGGAAGTAATGAGTTACCTTTGTGATTTACCTTGAAAGTAATGAAGTACCATGGAAGTAAAAAAAAAAAAATCAGAAATCCACACACAACCCTATAGAAGAGGGTAACCAATCAGTGGTTCTTCAGCCTGAACACCGCCTTTTTACCCTTTTACCTAGATATTCCCTATATAAGCAGTGTAGCCCAAAACTTGGGGCTCCTCTCCTTAGCTGCTGCGTCGGTAACGGTGGGAGCCCCAGCTCACGCTTGGTAATAAAAACTCTCTTGCTTTTGCGTCGGGTATCAGCTCCCTGGTGGTCACTGGGAGATTTCGCAACTTGGGCATAACAAACTAAAGTTGAAATTGACCAAAATGAACCACTGTTTACCATCCAAGCCTTCCTCTGGAAGTTACAAGGCCTTTATCAGATTCGAGTTCCGATCGCTTGTATCAGAGAGTCTGCTAGTACTATAGTTGCTTTGGTTGGGAGACTGATTCTTGGTTCTGCCTACTCTACCATCTTCCCAGAAAGCTTTCTTCATTTTTGAAAGATAGTTTTGTTACATCATGTAGTTACATAATTACATTCTTGGTTAAAAGTTTTTTAAATTAATTTTTAGTGGAATATAATTGCTTTACAATGTTGTGTTAGCTTCTACTGTACAGCAAGGTGATAGGTTTTTTCTTCCACCTCTGTCTCCTGGCCTTTATTTTTCCTAATGAGAATTTAGCTGTGTTCCTTTGTATATAAATAGTCATTTTTCTCTTGCTGCTTTCTAATTTTTCTATCTTTGGTTTTGATCATTTTTACTATGACGTGTCTGGCGGTCGATCTCTGTGTTATTCTAATGGTATTTGTTGAGCTTCTCGTGTGTGTGAAAGAAAGTATCACTCAGTTGTGTCCGACTCTTTGCAACCCCGTGGACTGTAGGCCACCAGGCTCCTCTTTCCATGGAATTCTCCAATAAGAATACTGGAGTGGGCTGCCATTTCCTTCTCCAGGGGGTATTTCCGATCCAAGGATTGAACACAGGTCTCCTGCATTGCAGGCAGACTCTTTACTATATGCGTCACCAGGTAGATTAGTGTTTTTCCTCAAAGTTGGGAAATTTTCAGCCAATATTTCTTCAAATCCTCTTTCTGTTCCTGTCTCTCTAGTGACGTCTCTGGTTTCATTCCTTAGAAGGTGCAGCCTTGGGCAGTCAGGTGGGGTGACAGATTTTAACCGATCTTTCTTTAACAATTTCCCGATCTGTTCAATGATCTGCCTTTCTTGGTGGCATACTCAGAAATCAGCTCCAATTGTTGGCGGACTGCTTTGTTTTTGATGATGGCCTGGGGCATGAATTGCTCTGCAATTGGATCCAGTTAAATTTGGGTCCCTTTTGCAGAGCTGCAGAGGCAATGTGTGAGGCTAGTCTTTGAGTCAGGATGCCAGGAGGGCTCTTCCTACCTGGCACTTTGCCTGGCACTCGCTGGTACAACTTGGCTCACTGCCCTTTTGGTGCTACCAGCCTCCTAGCTGCTAACCACCAGGTCCCCCACTCTTGAGAGCACCCTGAGGCTTGGACTCCCCCCGACACTCCTCCAAATAAAATAGTTTCCTTTGGGCAGAACTTCAGAGTGCTCACAGCCCGCCACATCAGTGGGGAAAAAAACACCTGAATCGCTGTTCTGGAGCTGGCAAGTGGCCCCAAGGCCTGCTTCTCTAGGACTGATATGCCTGCGTTAGGAGTAGAGCTGTTTGACTTGCCTCTCCTGGCATGGAAACTTCGCCCTTTGGAACGGCATCAGGGTCCTGGGATTCTTGGCCTGCTACACCTGGGGACCTGGGGTGGAGCCTCCATCCTGTAAATGGGAGCTGGGTGGAGGAGGGGAGTCCTGATCTCTTGGCTGTACTTACCTGGAGTTTATTTAGCCTTTGCTACACTAGAGGGTCCTAAGAAATACTGGCAGCCTCCCCTCCTGGGAGACACATACTGTAGGCCACAATTGGGAACAGGCTGGAGAGGAGACATAAACGCCAGTCTTGACTTTCTTATGAGATTCAATGTTCCTGAAGGTTCATGTGCTGTACGCCCTTAGGACAACAGGCAGACATTAAATGGTTGTTTTTCTCCACTTATGGTAGTTACGGTGGGGAGGTTAGAGCTCCTTTCAGAGTCATTCCAAAAATCATTTCCTACTTTTCTTTGCAGCCAAAGATGGAGAAGCTCTATACAGTCAACAAAAACAAGACCGGGAGCTGACTGTGGCTCAGATCATGAACTCCTTATTGCCAAATTCAGACCTAAATTGAAGAAAGTAGGGAAAACCGCTAGACCATTCAGGTATGACCTAAATCAAATCCCTTATGATTACACAGTGGAAGTGAGAAATAGATTTAAGGATCTAGATCTGATAGCTAGAGTGCCTGATGAACTATAGAATGAGGTTTGTGACATTGTACAAGAGACAGGGACCAAGACAATCCCCATGGGAAAGAAATGCAAAAAAGCAAAATGGCTGTCTGGGGAGGCCTTACAAATAGCTGTGAAAAGAAGAGAGGTGAAAAGCAATGGACAAAAGGAAAGATATAAGCATCTGAATGCAGAGTTCCAAAGAATAGCAAGAAGAGATAAGAAAGCCTTCTTCAGTGATCAATGCAAAGAAATAAAGGAAAACAACAAAATGGGAAAGACTAGAGATCTCTTCAAGAAAATTAGAGATACCAAGGGAACATTTCATGCAAAGATGAGCTCGATAAAGGACAGAAATGGTCTGTACCTAAGAGAAGCAGAAGATATTAAGAAGAGGTGGCAAGAATACATGGAGGAACTGTACAAAAAAGATCTTACGACCCAGATAATCATGATGATGTGATCACTCGCCTAGAGCCAGACATCTTGGAATGTGAAGTCAAGTGGGCCTTAGAAAGCATCACTACGAACAAAGCTAGTGGCGGTGATGGAATTCCAGTTGAGCTATTTCAAATCCTGAAAGATGATGCTGTGAAAGTGCTGCACTCAATATGCCAGCAAGTTTGGAAAACTCAGCAGTGGCCACAAGACTGGAAAAGGTCAGTTTTCATTCCAATCCCAAAGAATGCTCAAACTACCGCACAATTACACTCATCTTACATGCTAGTAAAGTCATGCTCAAAATTCTCCAAGCCAGACTTCAGCAATACGTGAATGTGAACTCCCTGATGTTCAAGCTGGATTTAGAAAAGGCAGAGGAACCAGAGATCAAATTGCCAACATCCACTGGATCATGGAAAAAGCAAGAGAGTTCCAGAAAAACATCTATTTCTGCTTCATTGACTATGCCAAAGCCTTTGACTGTGTGGATCACAATAAACTGTGGAAAATTCTGAAAGAGATGGGAATACCAAACCACCTGACCTGCCTCTTGAGAAATCTGTATGCAGGTCAGGAAGCAACAATTAGAACTGGACATGGAACAACAGACTGGTTCCAAATAGGAAAAGGAGGACGTCAAGGCTGTATATTGTCACCCTGCTTATTTAACTTATATGCAGAGTACATTATGAGAAATGCTGGACTGGAAGAAACACAAGCTGGAATCAAGATTGCCAGGAGAAATATAAATAACCTCAGATATGCAGATGACACCACCCTTATGGCAGAAAGTAAAGAGGAACTAAAAAGCCTCTTGATGAAAGTGAAAGAGGAGAGTGAAAAAGTTGGCTTAAAGCTCAACATTCAGAAAACGAAGATCATGGCATCTGGTCCCATCACTTCATGGGAAATAGATGGGGAAACAGTAGAAACAGTGTCAGATTTTATTTTTTGGGCTCCAAAATCACTGCAGATGGTGACTGCAGCCATGAGATTAAAAGACGCTTACTCCTTGGAAGAAAAGTTATGACCAACCTAGACAGCATATTCAAAAGCAGAGACATTACTTTGCCGACTAAGGTCTGTCTAGTCAAGGCTATGGTTTTTCCTGTGGTCATGTATGGATGTGAGAGGTTGACTGTGAAGAAGGCTGAGTGCCAAAGAATTGATGCTTTTGAAGTGTGGTGTTGGAGAAGACTCCTGAGAGTCCCTTGGACTGCAAGGAGATCCAACCAGTCCTTTCTGAAGGAGATCAGCCCTGGGATTTCTTTGGAAGGAATGATGCTAAAGCAGAAGCTCCAGTACTTTGGCCACCTCATGCGAAGAGTTGACTCATTGGAAAAGACTCTGATTCTGGGAGGGATTGGGGGCAGGAGGAGAAGGGGACGACCCAGGATGGCATCACAGACTCGATGGACGTGAGTCTGAGTGAACTCCGGGAGATGGTGATGGACAGGGGGGCCTGGTGTGCTGCGGTTCAGGGGATTGCAAAGAGTCAGACACAACTGAGCGACTGAACTGAACTGAACTGATCGTTAATACTGTAGCTTCTCTCACCAAAAATAGTTTTTAAAAATCCAAGTTTATTCCTATCCCTTATGACATTAAAAAAATGAAATTATGATCATCTTAAAACTCAAACTGCTATGAATTTGGTGATGAATAAAAATTTTGAAGATTCTGAGAGTTTAAACAAATATTTTTCAGGAGAAAACTGAGTAAACCAAAGCCACATCCAAGGTAAAAATAATATATTAAGACATGGAATTGAAAGAGAATATTATTACTTCAAGCAAATTATTGTTATTTTAAGGACAAACTTACAATTCTTTTTTTGCTTGTGTGCAAATCACTGTTTGCTTTGATATTTTTCTTCCACATCAAGGACTGTATTGATATTTTAATACACAATCATAGAAAAAATAATGTCCAGAAACATTGGTTACCATATCAAGAGCAATACTTCTTCATTCAGTGGAATCAGATTCGCATGGTCCCCAGTACCAGAAGAGTAATAACCAAACAGGCAAAACTGTTCTTTCTCCTTTAAATGCTATTCATGGTTGGCCTTTTAAGAGTGTGGAACACAACTGCAAGTTTTCCTTCTATAGATCAAGGGGACTTTTATATAATAAGGGTCACGACTGACTTTATAAAAGCCATAGGTTTGGGGTATGTGTGTGTACATAATTTTTTAAATAACTAAAGATGATCAGAAAATAGGACTTTGATCTTTAAAAAAACAACAACAACAAAACCCGTGTCAAGTGGAACTTTCATCTGCCTTCACCATTATGGCTATACCTTCTAAGAAAGGGATTACACAAATTATAGTTAAAAGAGACAATCTCATGTATTTAGGTTTCCAAGTAAAAAGTTTTGCTAGTTAACTTTAGACACCACTGTTTCTTAACTGTAATGACAGAATTATTTTTAGCACATGTAGCAGGCACACAATAAACATTTAAATTATTTTACAAAATTTTAAAACTTCTTTAATTTGGAATTTGATAGTTCAAACTATGCAGCAGTTCAAAGTGAAGTTTATAGTTGTGTTATAAACAAGTATTTTTAAAAGTGGCAACAAATGCTACTCTATTCCAGAAACTCATTTCAGAGAATCTAAACAGCACTGCTTACACATCAACGGTATACAGAGAACAGATGTCCAGTTGTCAGGGATATTTCACAAGGGGATTCTGCAGGCTTTCGAAGTGATGCAAGTGTTCAGTCATTTCTAGCTCCCTTCTAAGTCTAAAATTCTACAGTTTTCCTAGTAGTTCTAATCAGGAAAAAGTTATTTTTTCTATTATTGCCAGATTATATCATTCATAGATGGAAACTTCAGGATGTTACTATCTGTGCTTAAAATAAACGTCATCTTTCATACTATGATGAAACTCACAGCGGTCTTCTCCCCACTTGTTCCAGATGGAGACCTTGCCTGCTGTTTCTGACCGTGTGTCACTGTGATTAAACAGGACCTATTTTAGCCTGAATGTTCTCCTTCTCTTGGCAATACCATAAACACTACAACAGACAAAATGAATTTTTAAAACATTTCAACAAACATTACATTTCAAATTCAGAAATAAGCACCTGTACTTCAAATTCTGTGTTAAACATAGTAAGTGATCTAAATGCAAATAGTTGGTACACATGCTGTTGCTCAGTTCTCTCCAATTAGGGATGTCTGTCCCATGAAAAAAAGTAGCTTCAGGTTAATTCATAATACTAAGATGCTAACTGATTATGATGGTCACTTATACAATTAATGTTGGATTCCTGGTTCTGATGACATAGGGACACACACACACACACAGACACACACACACACATACACAGAGATTTCTTTTACGTCCATGACAGTTTAGTTTTCACATATATATTTTGTAAAATATTTACCCACATATCCTCCAGGAATTGCTAGAGAGATGAAATGTAAAAACAAACTACTTAAGAGATTTTGTAGCTTCCAAAAACAGTGATGAGACACATGAATAACTAGAAAAAGTCCTCTGATTCCTTAGAGTTAGTTCCAAGTTTTATCAGATGATAAAATTTCAAGTAGTCATAATTTTCTACTTTTGAAATACTGGTTCATAAAAAAAAAAAAAATCAAATCTCCATGAATCAAAGCACTGGCAAGATGGCAGTGAACTACACTGAGAATCAGGTCTACAAAAGACACTCCTGGACTGATGACTGCCAATCTTTAATACTGCCTTCAAAGGTCTGTGCAGCACTTTGAAATACAAAATAATTATAGTTGGAGCAGTTATTCTAAATCTAAGTAGGTAATTCCTATGGCAGTGCTTGTTTACTCAGAAATGTTTTCATTTCAAACCTATGTAAAATTTCTCACAAAGTTAGAAAGTACAACTCAGTCTGAACAGAAACCGCAGCATTTGAGTCTCAATTTTGAGTAAAATAAGCATTACCTATTAGGATGCCTCGGAATACAAATCACTCATTTAGGTAAACAGGATGTGACTTCTTGCTTGTGGTAAAAGTGAAGAAATTGTCTTTTGTGTGATGTCTTGACAATCAATTCGTCAAGAGCAAGATTCCCACCTGATGCAATGAGTCACACTCTACCCACATGACACAGCTGGCAGAGACCTGGGTGGGTGCACACACCTCCAGTGGGGACCGGATGCCCGACCTCAGAGCAGTGAGAGAAAAGGTGAGCCCGGGGTCAGCCCCAGTGGCCGCTGCTCAGCTCACTGGTAACGATGTATAGTGTGCTTACTGGAGAGTGTGTCTTCCGCTGGAGACACACTTCTAACTCTATAACGCTGGATGGGGGTGAGAAAGGAAGGGCCCCACTCTTCAAAAAAATTCCTTCTTTAACATAATTTAACCATTATGATTAGGTATGGAATGACACAACTTGCCAAGTTAACTCTGATAAGGGATTAAGGTAAATTAATCTGTCGACTTTACAAATAAGAATGTGTAAATATATATATTCTGAGACATCATGTCCTATGCTTCTGATTTAAAACATGATGAAGTTCTTTCAATAAACTGCACTAAATTTTTTTAACTTGAAACTTAAATCATCCTTACTGCACTGTTCTCATTCTCTTTACTTTTTATTTTCATATCGTGTCTATAAATACTTGAATTGAAAAACAAAAATCCCCAATCTTGAAACCAACTGACACTGAAGCTCTGAGGTTAGTTTATCACTTTTAAAATATTTTGCTAAAATGTAAAAACCCTGAAATTACAAACAAAAAATTTACAGTTTTACAGTATATATCTAATTTATTCTTTTAAAAAAATATTCTGAATTGCTTTTGTACAAGTTATCAAGTGTAATCTCTTTTCAAATGAAACTCCTCTCTAGGGTAGAAGAGGGTAGGTGGTATTGCCCCATGAAAAACCAATACAAATCTCACGTTTTCACGCTGGGACTTCAACTATCTCGAAGTAGTCATTGGGGAGAATGACGTAGCCCCTCTCGGAGGCGCCGTCCTTCTCCTTCTGGAAGTGCACCACCTCCTTCAACTTCTCCAGCTGCCTCTCCTGTCTGCGGCACCGCTGCTGCGCAGTCTTGAGCTTCTTCCGGAGCTTCTCCACTTGCTGCTCCAGCTGGTGGATCCTCTTCCGCTGGTGCATGGTGTCCTCCACGGTGTAGTTGTGGTCACAGAAGACGGAGAGGTTATCCGGGGTCTGAAGAGGAGGCATGAGCAACCCGATCGCAGCATCAACCTGGGAAATGGGGGGCGTTAAAGGAGGCGGCGGGGGCTGTTCCTGTGGCTCCAGGAGATCTTCCTTCTGGAACAAAGACGCAGAGCGTGTTTGAGCTTCATTATTAAAAGTAACAGATTAAAAGAACACACTAAATTCCGCACCTGTGCAATATAAGAATGTTAGACTTAGTTCTGCCTCCTTGGTATAGAAACAGTCTAAAATGAAAAGTTTTAATTTTCCTTTTTTACCTGAAGTAGAAATGGGATGCAAAAAAGACAAAATGATTAATTGGATCTAATTAAACACTAGCACTGAAAACTGAGGGGGAAAATACTCTGAAAGTTAACTATCATCATTAAGGAAAATCAAAACTTATGAACATATAAGCAGGAACACCAGATTCCCTGGTGGCTCAGACAGTAAAGCGTCTGCCTGCAATGCGGGAGACCTGGGTTCGATTCCTGGGTAGGGAAGATCCCCTGGAGAAGGAAATGGCAATCCACTCCAGCACTCTTGCCTGGAAAATCCCATGGACGGAGGAGCCTGATAGGCTACAGTCCATGGGGTCGCAAAGAGTCGGACACTGAGCGACTTCACTTTCACTTTCAAGCAGGAACATGGGGCTTTCCAGGTGGTGCTTGTGGTAAAGAACCTGCTTGCTTACGCAGGAGATGTAAGAGACGTGGGTTCAATCCCTGGGTCAGGAAGATCCCCTGGAGAAGGAAATGGCAACCCACTCCTGGGTTGCAGAATCCCATGGATAGAGGATCCTGGTGGGCTACATAAACACACAAGCAGGAATACAGACTGATCTTAAAGTAAGTTAAAAGCTAGGCTGAAGTGTCTTAGTGTGAGAATATTTAACTTTACTAAACACTTTGTATTTTTTGAAGTATTTTGCTGTGAACAGGGGTCATTTACAAGGGATGGGTTCCAGGTAACATTTATATTCTTAACACTACTGTGGCTTTTCCAGATTTTCCACTGAACACATTAACTATGGAAAGAGACCCGCCCAGTACTTTACACGCCCCTCACCTTGTCGTGCGGCTCGGTACACAGAAATATCGTGGGGACAGCATCCTCTTTCAGCAGCTTGTTGTTGCACTCCCGCTTAAAGCAGTCCGGGGTAAAGTGGTCCGAGCAGATGCTGCTGTACTTGGTGGGCTTAAAGTTTTTCCTTCTGACAGCTGCCTCCCATTTCTTACAAAGACTGGGTCGAGTAAGAGGAAACCTAAGAAGATGAAATGATTCCGTTTTCTAGCCTTACTCAAAAACAAAAAGGCACACCCAGGCGTTCCTGCTTAGAAAAGAATTAGCTTACAACCACCGGTGTTCACACGCCACGGGCGTTTGCTTAACGCACCTGCTCCCACTAATCCTTTTTCGACAGTTTTTCAGGTGTACCCTTATCACCCTAGATGTTACAGATGTACTTGTCTGGACATAGAGAACAGGCCTGTGGTTGCCAAGGGGGAGGGGAGTGGGGAAGAGCGGGACTGAGAGTTTGGAGTTACATAAGAGAAGGGATAAACAACAAGGTCCTACCGTGTAGCACAGTGAACCGTAGTCAAAATCCTGAGATAAACCCAAATGGAAAAGAACATGGAAAAAAAATGCAGAGCTATGTATAACTGAATCACTTTGGTGTACAGCAGAAACCAACGAAACGCTGTACATCAGCTATACCTAAAGTAAACTTTTTAAAAAATGGACTTGTTTTAAAATCCTGTAACTAAAGTGAGCATCACTAGTGTGAAAAATAAGTCACCCCTCCTAGCATGGTATTTTTTAAAGCAGGATTTCTTATAAGAATCTTATTGATCACAAAGCACTTATAAGAATGTCAGATATAATGATGTATACAATCTAAATACGTCAGGCTCATTAGGATTTACGTTATGCAAAAACATACTTATTAAAAGGCAGCCACGTGGACAGATGCACGCAGCTGGCAGAGCAGGTGATAGGAGGGTAGGTTCAAGGGCCCATGTGATGTTTTCCCCTCTTTTGCAGTAAATAACCTTTGCAAACAGACACATCTAAGATACAAGGGTAAACCATATAGCTCCACCATCCACCTATCTCAGTCTTTAATGCTTAACTTTTTATACTGAAGACACTAAAATCTGGGGTAAAATACACATGGTATAGACTGAATTTGTATTATTATTTTTTACCAGTGATCCTCTGTGTACTGTAAAACAAAACTGCACGTTTATAACTATGTACCGAGACAAAGAAGCTTTTTGTTTTGAGAATCATCTTGACAAATATGAATCAAACTGTAGCCAAATCATAATGATAAGGAAAAAAAGTATTCATTTTAATTTACCTCTTAATTGACTGAAATACATCCATTAGGCCCAGATAAAGAGAGATATGAAGCTTTTAAACTTATTTTATTTTTCCAGGTAAAAGATTCAGTGAGTTGGGGGGCATTGAAAAAAAGCCAAAAAAGGGTCTTTCGACTCTGTGTCCCAGTTTCTCTACCAAGTGAGATATGCTCGAGCCTGACTCTGCTGTGGTCGTGGAGCCCTAATCTACCCTTCTCTCTGCCCAGAACATCTGTTCCCACTACCATGTAGAAGCTGAGAAAGACTCCTAGAATGTTCCTGCTGGAAGTGCCTCTAGAAGTAGACACAGCAGCAACTGCTGGGAAACTCAACACCCAGGGCCTCCTGACCAAGGATTACAATGCAGCTTATTTCTGAGGTCAAGAGCCTTCCCAAAATTGTTCTTTTAGATAAGGGATAAGATGCAGATTAGCTCTTCTTTTGGTCAAATCAATTATTTAACCACAAGAGAAACTCAGTATTTCTGAAACGTGTGAATGTCATCCTTAACCAGTGCCAGTGAAGGGTTTTCCTTATGTCTGTATTCCATCAGCCACATCATTAGAAATGGGGGGGGGCGGGGAGCTGAAAGTCTGTGATCACGTCACCATCTCCAGATCTGTTCTTTCACATTGGAAGTGCTGGAGTTCCCCTATTAGCTTTCAGAAATTCTAATAAATCAAGAGGCAACATTAGGAAGTGTTAAGTGTTCTATCTGTTTCTTAGAAGGGGAAAAAAAAAATCAACATTCTCAAGACCTCTCTATACCCTACACACTCTGATTTTTGTTCTCATACCAAATGTATAAAAATGCACCCACATTCACTGTTAAACATGGAAGGTCCTTATTCCCCCCAAATTTAAGATTTTGCTTTAGTAATTATTTACCTATAAATGTGTGGATGTGTGGATCACAACAAACTGTGGAAAATTTTCAAAGAGATGGGAATACCAGACCACCAGACTTTCCTGCCGCCAGAGAAACCTGTAGTGCAGGTCAAGAAGCAACAGTTAGAGCTGGACATGGAACAACTGACTGGTTCAAAACTGGAAAGGAGTTATACTGTCACCCTGCTTATTTGACTTATACACAGAATACATCATGTGAAATGTCAGGCTGGATGAATCACAAGCTGCGGATCAAGATTGCCGGAGAAATATCAACCTCAGATAATGCAGATAATACCACCCTAATGGCAGAATGTGAAGAGAAACTAAAGAGCCTCTTGAGGAAGGTGAAAGAGGAGAGTGAAAAAGCTAATTTAAAACAGCATTCAAAAACTAAGATCATGGCATCTGGTCCCATCACTTCATGGCAAATAGATGAGGCAAAAAAAAAAAAAGGAAATCGTGGCAGATTTTATTTTCTTGGGCTCCAAAATCACTGTGGATGGTGACTGCAGCCATGAAATTAAAAGGTGTGAAAAAATAGATGCTTGCTCCCTGGAAAAAAAGCCACGACAAAACCTAGACAATATATAAAAAGGCAGCGACATCCCTTTGCCGACAAAGGTCCGTCTAGTCAAACCTATGGTTTTTCTAGCAGCCTGTGGATGTGAGAGTTGGACCATAAAGAAGGATGAGCGCTGAAGAATTGATGCCTTTGAACTGTGTGTTGGAGAAGACTCTTGAGAGTCCCTTGGACTAGGAGAGCAAACCAATCAACAGTAAAGGAAATCAACCCTCAATATTCACTGGAAGATGCTGAAGCTGAAGCTCCAATACTTTGCTCACATGGTGTGAAGAGCTGACTGACTGGAAAAGATCCTGATACTGGGGAAGACTGCGGGCAACAGAAGGGGGCGACAGCGGATAAGATGGTTGATTGGCATCACCCACTTAAAGATCATCAGTTTGAGCAAACTCCGGGAGGCAGTGAAGGACAGGGAAGCCTGGCGCGCTACGGTCCACGGGGTCGCAAAGAGCGGGACACTACTTAGCAACTTAACAACCACCTACAAACAATTTGTATACTCTACCACAGATTCTCCGTTAGCTATCACCCATTTACAGTAGGAAATTTTTGCAAGACACTTTAAACCTAACAGAATTTGTAAATATTGAATTTGGCCGATTGAAAATGGCATCGTGCGGACATCAGATCATTATTCCGTTGTGCGGCTCTTTTCAGTGAGGCTTCTTTCTTCTTGGGCTCTGGCCGCAGCAGCGTCTAGGAGAAGCAGCCCCGAGGGCGGGGTCGCGCTAACCCTGACCCTGAGGGCCCCTCTCACCACGCAAGACTCACTGTCACCGCCCGGGCTACACTGCGCATCTTGGCAGTCCCTGAGGCTTTCTCCGGAGCTCAGCCGTCCTTAACGGTGGGGTCCCAGAAGCTGAGTCCAAGACGTGCTCCCTGACACCGCAAGGTGAGTCCTCACCTCACCGATGCCGGACCAGCAGGGTGGGAAAGGCGGGACTTTGCTTCTGCTTCAACTTCCCTTCTAAGAGTTATTACCACCTGCCTTCTCCGCGGCCCGGGTGTGGCACCTTCACAACCAGCGGGGGCTCCACACAGAGCCCGCGAGCTTCGAACCCGCCACCCAGAGAAGCTCGCCAGCCTGAGCGCGAGGGCGGGCAGCCGCGGGGACGCGCAACTCGAGCCTGAGGCGGCGGCTTGGGGACACGCCCACTGTCCGGCCCCGCCCCTCTCACCAGTCTCGCGCGGAAACGCGCCTGGCTCCGCCCCCAAGCGCGGCCATCGCACTGGGTCTCGTGCAGGCCCGCGCCCGTTCCCGCCCCTCTCACAGGTCTCGCGTGGAAACGCGCCTGGCTCCGCCCCCGAGCGCGCCCTTCGTACCGGGTCTTGCGCACGCCCCCGCCCGGCCCCGCCCCTCTCACCGGTCTGGCGCGGAAACGCGCCTGGCTCCGCTGCCCGAGCGCGGCCTTAGCACTGGGTCTCGCGCAGGCCCGCGCCCGGCCCCGCCCCTCTCACAGGTCTTGCGCGGAAAAACGCCTGGCTCCGCCCCCCCGAGCGCGGCCGCGCGCCCCCCGCGGCCCCACTAGGGCCCAGCCCCGCGAGCTACGCGGGGTCCTTACTTGTGAAAAGAAACGGGTTTATCCTTGTCGTATCGATTCTTGCAGCCGTAGGCGGAACAGGACTGTACCATCCTTCCGGTCCTCAGTTACCTCACTTCTGCCGCCCCAGCAGGCAGTTGAGGCTGTTATCAGTGTCGCCGCGCTCTGCTTTGACACCCTCGCTTCTTCTGTAGCTTTGGCCAACAGTCAGACTGATGAGGGCCTCACTCGGGAGTCACTAATGTGCCCGTTTTGTTGTTTGCATTAGCGGAAAGACCACAGCCATCGCCCGTCTCCCATCTCCAAGATGGCGGAGGCAGCTTCAACCTCACCTCTCGCGAGGAGTTCGTCCTACTGTTTCTGATTAGCCCTGAGGTCAGAGGTAACGTTCCCTGGGACGCAGGCCATTGGCTGAGGCCCGGCGTTGCGGAAGTGGGCGGGGCCCCCGAGTCTCCGGAAGGAAGAAGGAACTAGCTGGGAGGAGAGGGGCGGGAGCGCAGGACCAGTCCTGCCTTCTTCGATGCTTCCCTGGCTTATGTATCCCGTGCGGCTGAGGTTGGAGAATTAGGTGATTCTGTTGGGTCCGCTGGCCCAACCTGAAGCAGGACAGGTGCAAAGCTGAGGTGGTCGGGTAATTGGGTTCGTCTCTTTAAAAGGGGAGCCCCAGTTGGAGTGATTTGTAGAACGTGCTGGGCTCCTCTCCATCCCGGTACCTGCCTCTTTAGGTATTCAGAACTCTGAGGAGCTCGGGGAAGAGATCGGAACAGTAAAAGCGGACACCCGCACACACGCCAGGCCCAGTCTTCCCGGGAGGCCGAGACTAAGTCCTTGGCTGCTGTAATAATCCTAACGGTCCCCAGGTGCTGTGTTGGGAAAATCCGTCTGAGGGACGTTTTCCCTCCTTGGCTTGCTCCTTTCGTCGGTGCTGATGGCTAACTGTTGTCATCTCATGGCTCGCTCTCTTTTTTTTTAATCGGTGAGCAAAGCTGGCACATCTTCATAGAGCAGCTGTTCTAGTAAGGGGAAGACAGACAATAAAAAGGTAAATAAAATCACATTGTGCCAAGATGTCTGAATCTGAATACATTAGAATGCTGTAAGGCTGAGGGTAGAGGAGAGGGTCATTGCCTAATGTCTGAGAAGGGAATATTTAACCAAAGAATGGGAAAAAGGGAATGGGTGCTAACTAAGGCGATCAGGCAGTAGAGTTCTGTCTTTTCTGGGAACGGAATGGAGGCTGTGGGTAGAGCCCAGTGAGCCAGGGGAGAAGGGCATGAAGTGAGGGGAAGGCTCGTAAGTTGTTGGTCTGGATGGTAGCGCAGTGTGAAGCCACGGAGTCATTTTAGGCCTCAGGGAGATGTGATAAACATATTTAAAAGGTCATTGTGACTGTGTATCAGAAAGGGGTAACAGAGAAAGTGAGCAGACCAATTAAGAGGCAAGGAAGAGAATGGTTCCTTTGGTCTAAGGTGGTGGCAGGGGCTAAGTATGTAAGAGGTAGAAACGCCAGGGCCTGCTGCTAGATGGAAAGGAGGAAGAGAAGAATCAAGGTGGAGTAGAAAATGGCAACGCATCCCAGTGTTCCTGCCTAGAAAATTCATAGGCAGAGGAGCCTGGCTGATTACAGTCCATGGGATGGCAGCATCAGACACAGCTGTGCACGCAGGCAGACACGAGCCTGAGTTTCTGGCTTGAGCACGTAAGATTGATGGCAGTGCCTTTTACTGAGATGCTGATGGCCTTAAAAAAAAAAAAAAAAAATCTGTGTCCCAGCAGAAGAGAGGACTTGGAGGGTTGCTGATGGTCTTAAAAAAAAAAGCCACGACATGGAAGCAACCTAGATGTCCATCAGCAGATGAATGGATAAAAAAGCTGTGGTACATATACACAATGGAGTATTACTCAGCCATTAAAAAGAATACATTTGACTCAGTTCTAATGAGGTGGATGAAACTGGAGCCGATTATACAGAGTGAAGTAAGCCAGAAAGAAAAACACCAATACAGTATACTAACACATATATATGGAATTTAGAAAGATGGTAACGATAACCCTGTATGCGAGACAGCAAAAGAGACACAGATGTACAGAACAGACTTTTTGACTCTGTGGGAGAGGGAGAGGGTGGGATGATTTGGGAGAATGGCATTGAAACATGTATAATATATAAGAAATGAATCGCCAGTCTAGGTTCAATGCAGGATACAGGATGCTTGGGGCTGGTGCACTGGGATGACCCAGAGAGATGGTATGGGGAGGGAAGTGGGAGGGGGGTTCAGGATTGGGAACGTGTACATCCGTGGCAGATTCATGTTGATGTATGGCAAAACCAATACACTAAAGTAAAATAAAGTAAAATTAAAAAAAAAAGAGCTGTGTCTCAGCAGAGGAGAGGACTTGGTTTTGGAAGCTGGGTCATTGGAGTTGTAGGAGTGAGGAGTATAAGAAGTGAAAGAATAAGCAGTTCTCAGGGCCTGAAATGCAGGCTACTAAAGAAGCGTGAAAGATCCCAGCCAGTCCAACTTGTGCTTTTGAGGTCTGTGATCTGGTCATTCCATTTAGTTGAATTTCCCTCCCAAATTCTGTTCTTCCCTCCTCTTCTGTCTTCCAGCTATCCATAATTTGGAAATGAAATAAACACTATTATTTGTTGAATATTATCCTAATGTTTCCTTACTTCAAAATGGTGAATGTACTGGTAAAGTGAATTGCATGTAATTTAAAAATACATATTATTGAATTGAACTGAGTGTTGTATTTTTCTTTGTAAAAACAATCCCCCCAAACTAAATTTTCACTGTGTGGTCTGCAAACCAATTTATTTGCTTAATAGAGAAATAATTTTCACTACCTCTAACCCATCACCAGTTTTTCTTTATTACTTTGTCCGTTTCTTAACATGTCCTAAGGCTAGGATTAACTGTTCCTTACTTGTCAAGGGATAACTTCGAGGAAGTCTTTCAAAGACTTCATCATACTTTCAAAGATGATTGTCTGCTTTTTAAAAATGTTAATGGAAGCCACCCAAATGTCCATTAATAGTTGAATAAGTTGTGGCACAGTCATAAAGGGAAAACTATATGGCAAGCACAATAAAGCAGCCCCACCACATGGATAGTTCTTACAAACATAATGTTGAAGAAATCAGGTACATGAAGGGAATTATAGGATGGTGGTGACACCTCTGTTGACTGAAGTCATGGTTGAACGGTGTGTTCACATCATGATAAGGCATCATCTAACCCTGATGACTTATGTTTGGTATTTGTTTGACTTCAATAAAATAGCTTATTAAGCAAACGGGCCACACAAGATAGGCAAAACTGCACTTTTTTTTTTTTTTTTTTTAGAGAAAGCTGTTTATATGGTCATGTGATCTCTTCATTTGACCCCTTCAATAAATATCAAAAGGTGAATACATGCATAGCTTTATATGACCATCTAAGAATAAATAGGGATAAACTGAAGGATACTGTTAATTGATGTTCTTCAAAGTCTTAAGAGGCTAATTTGTTTACTAATAGAACATTTTTTTAAGGAACACAGAACATTTACCCCTTAAGCTGAAAAGAGTAAGTTTTGTCTCAGTTTTTCTAGAAGGGTACACTGAAGAAAAATAAGCCACTTGTTTTGGTGTTGGAGAAGGCTAAGGCTATTACTGATCTCCAATAGTTTAGGTTTTAGTTTCTATCCAGCTATGCTACTTTTTCTATAAAATTTTTATATTAAAATACCCCCACATTCATTCCCTCTGGGCCTCATTCTTTTCATCCGTAGGGTGAGGTTGTAGGACTGAAGAATTCTTAATTTGGAATCCACGAATGGTCAGCTCTTTGAATCCCCTGAAAATGAACCAAAACTATACCTCTGTGTAGCTGGGGAGCTATCCATAGTTTCTGTCTGGTTTTCACAGAGAAAACACAAAAATTCATCAGTTTCTAAGGTCCCTTATAGCTCTGACATTATAGGGTTCGTGAAACAAGATTTTCATGTAGATATAAATTATAGGTTTTCTGTAATACTGATTAGCAGAGTGAATGTTTTGATCTGAATTATTAGATATTTTAAAGTAATTTTTAAATTTTGTTTTGAAATTAATTAAACTCTTGGCTGTAACTAAACATCTTTATTTAGTGTTTCGCCCTCTTCAGTGTCACATACTACATTCCCCTCAAGAGGTGATCGTCTGGAAGGAGAAGGACAGCGTGCAGACAGGCTCAGTGTCGTCTGACAGCAGTGTACTGCCCTGGTACCCCGTCTGGATTGGGACGAGATAGGCGCGGCAGTGGATGGGGGCGACGGTGACTGACAGCACCTCTGATGTGCTTGCCGTCAAGAAGGCCATGCTCAGAACAGACACGGACGCCACGCCGGTGGTCTGGTTCTGATGCTACGACAAAAGCTCAAGCACTGTCTTTACCTCTGCGACAGGATCACCTCCTGTCAGCAGCCCCTAAAGCCCACCTGCCTGCTCGGGAGATTCTTAGGTTTTAGGGACTGAACACCTTGAGTGCCCTTCCTAGGCCTCACTCATTTCACTTACAACCATACCATTTCAATAAGATAGACACTCATCGGGTGGGAATCAGGGTACAAGTCTTAACTCTCATTCCAATTTCACCCTTAACTGTCTAGAATTAATATAGATTGCCCTGATTAAATAATACTCCTCAAAAACATTTCTATGTTTGAAATTATTTTAAATATCAAAGCAAAATTGGTAAAAAAAGAAAGTCATCACAACCATTATGTTGAATGCTATTTCAGGAGTTCTGAAATTAAAGCAAACAGTATCAAACAAACCAGACAGTAACAGCCACTTGTAAATTTTACACATGTTGCTTTTATTCAAAAGAATAACTGCTTGACAAACTCTTAAACCATAACGTTTGAACCAAACTGTCAATCCTCTGAAACAACTCTGTGAGGTAGGTATCTGCAACCACAGGGACCAACACAGCCATTTCTTGTGTTGCTTGCTTTCAGGTGCTGAGAACGGTGGTCGCTTGAACCACTGGTCTACTGGGCAGTTAGACAACTGTTTCCTCCGTCTCGCTCCCCACAGAGCTGCCCAAGTTATCACCTGCTCGTGGGGTTGGACCATCTGTTTTTGTGAAAGTTACAGTATTATTGTTTATAAAAATCCAAATTGTTGCTTTGATTTATAAGCTCTCTGAATCACAGAAGTACTACTATGATGTTTAAAATACTGATTGACTCTGCCTGCTTTATATACTCAGATCCCTTTACATTTACCATCACTGATCAATCAAGGTGACATAATAAACAGCTCTAGAATTCTGAGATGCCAGCATGTTCCCTTTTCAATTGGGTAAGACTTCACACAGTGTTGTGTGTTACAAAAGTTGGTACAATACACCTCTACCAGGAAAGCTGTAGGAGTTCCAGATATTACAATAAAAGCGCGGCTAAGTGTGATACTTGAAGCAGAACACGTGCACAGAAAATGAAACCCTTTCACAAACGACACGGCTGTAGCCCCACACCAAACGTGCAGTTGTTAGGAGATGCATTTCGAGACTAGTGAATGGTGGTGTTACAAACTCCTACTCGCTGCTTTTCAAGTCAGTGCAGCTGAAATGTTTCCCTGTGAAATGTGCCACCCTGTGAGCAGCAGACTGGCAACTGTAGAGTCAGGATTCGTGCAGCTGTGATGTAGCATCTTTCTAGACCTTTCCTATGCCTCTGTATAGGATGCCTCTGTATAGGAAGATGTTCCAAACATCTTCCAAAGGATCCCAGTTTCTCCCCATATAGGAATCCTAGTCATCTGATACCAGTGCAGTCACTTATTTGCACCTGGCTTCAGACAAAAACAAACAAACAAACAAACAAAAAACCCTTTTATCTATAGCCGGAGTTTCATCTGTGAAGAGGAAGGTAATGCCCTGCCTCCTTCACATAACTGTCTTGAGGGTAAAATGAAAAGTGTGCAAGAAATTGCTTTAAATACACTGTGCTGTACTTAAGAATTTTGTTTTCCTCTCTGACAAGCAGCAGTTTGGTCTTAGGCCCAAATGACAAGACGCTGTTGTTGACATATCACTAAGCATCTCATCAGCTGATAGCATCTGGCTCACCTGGAAGACTGGGACTGACCTACATTTCTCCCAGTCTGTCCACAGCGAGGCCCCCTGACGTGTGGGTGGATCGGAAGACCAGCGGGGACTGCAGGGGCAGAGCTGACACTGCCCAAGCCCTGGGGATCAGAGACCACCCTGCAGCCCAGGTCACTCACGAGCAGTGCCAGCCGAGGGACTTAAGATATCATAATACTTGCAGTTTTGATTCTTCGCAAACAGAAAACTGCAGAGGAGAGGGGAGCTTAGCTACTTATGCCATAGTCATCCAAACACCGAGATAACTTCCATACTCATCGCCTTCTGCACGAGGCCTGATGAATCTGGGCTATATCCTGCCATCTAGGGACAGTACTACAACAGTTTTCTGCCAGAAAATTAACCAGATCTGTCCACCTGTTGCTACAGCCCACTGTTAATTTCTCTTGTCAGATTTAAATCGTGCTCCTAGTACCCTCCTTATAAGCATCCCTAGTGGCTCAAATGGTAAAGAATCACCTGCAATTCAAGAGACCCAGGTTTGATCTTTAGGTTGGGAAGATCCTCTGGAGAAGGGAATGGCTACCCACTCCAGTACTCTTGCCTGAAGAATCCCACAGACAGAGGAGCCTGTTGGGCTACAGTCCATGGGGTCACAAAAAGTTGGACACGACCGAGCAACTAACACAAAGCAGAAGAGAGTCCCCTCCTAAGGTCTTTGGTGCTCACAGTCATGAGAACCACCCTCCCGAGGGAGGCACTGAGCTGCCATGTGTCTGCAGTATCACCCAGGTTCCTGAAAAATGAAATTCCCTTTAGAAGTTATTGAAACTTTTAAATGCTATGCCTATAAAAGGACCAAACTCTTACGGAAATGCCGTAACAGAGTATCAAGTGTGCTGTCTGCAGACAGATGTCTTACAGTTTCTTAATTCTTCTATTGATTAAACCAAGATGATGAAAGCAAATTAACAAAGTTCAAGTTTCTTCTTTCACTTTCAGCTGATAACTAAGAATTATATTGGAGTGGAAAAGCAGAAATGCTTCAAATGCACAAAAGTTAGCTAATACTCAAAGAAACACTGACTTTTCCCCAATATTGTACAATATTTTATTGTAACAAAAATATTTAGGTGAGGCTCATAGCAGTGTATTATCATGTAGGTAACTCACTGAGGAGGATGAATCTGATAAACTTTACATCTGACAATATCCCACTAAACATTCAATTAATCTGAGTAATTTGGGGGTGGGGCGGAGAAGATACAAGAAAAAGAAGCATCCCATTTTATGTAATTCCATATTTTTCCACAGAGTTTATAGACAACACAGACTCAAGATACGGTTGTAAATCATTCTAATTCTAACCTTAATATTAGAATCTGTGACATGTAAAAATTCCAGTCATATATTGCTAGGTATTTGCCAAATGATAATCAAATGTTTGTCATAAAGTGGTTTTAAGCTCATTGGATAATATTCAGATGCTGCATACTGCCATGGTCCTTTTGTCTGATGTTATACATCAGCTCAGATGCTTTAGTAAACTCGTTTTTTCATCTGTTTAGTCTCTGTGTTATCACTTCTCGATACATAATAGAGATGTAGATGAGTAACAAAAAGATGACAAAGAAATCATCGAGAAAGCCGAGAATTCCAAACAAGGCTTCGGGTACAAAATCTAGAGGTGATATAAGATAGAAAAACGCTCCCATCAAACAAAGTATTATCCTGATACGGAACATCCAGAAAAGGCCCCCGACTGAAAACATCTCTCTGAATGCATGCCTCAGTAAAGTGGGGAGGTCCATAATTCTTTCCATAATCTGGCAGAAGAAGAACAAATATTATGATTGGGTATGGAAGGTGTCAGACTTCAAAATAATACAGTTTTCTTAAAACGTGCAGACAGTTATTAACATAAATGAGGGAGTTTCACGTACTGATGGAACACAGTATGTTCTACTTACTCATTTTATTTAAAACACAGTTCTTTGATCAGTAGGTTTTTATAAAATAGGTCTTATTACAGATAACTGAAAAGCAACTAAAGTATCAACAAACTTAAAATACAGGATATAGTATTAGTAATACAAAATTCAAGTTATCTCTACTTTGAGTTAGTAAAATAAACTAACGAAGAACCTGTGTGTAGCATTAAGCTGAGGCTTGAGCTCAAGTCTCAACTTTAAGGTTGGACAGATCTGGGCTTGAACTCAAACTCAATCCCTTATTAGCCAGGTGACCTTGAGGGAAGTTGTTTAACCTACTCGAGATAAGTCAGCATCTAACTGAATATATGCCACAAGGAATATTAAGACCTAGAAAAGATATTGTTATAAAAGACCTTTATAAATTGTCAGACAATATATATAGAACATATAAGTATATATATATATTATAGAAATATATAGACACATCAACTTGGATGGCTTTGACCATCTAAGAGTATCAATGAAACTGATTTCCTTCTTAGGATGTTTATTCTGTTGAACTTGAGTTCAAGTGAATTACTAATTGCCACAGTGATTTCTGGAATGCCAGGCCTTACCCTTATCTGGAAATGATTATTTTTCTGAATATATACAGACTAATAATTAGATTATATTTACTCTGTAAATATACTGAAAACCACTGAATTATATAATTGAAACAGGTTTACTTTCTGGCATGTAAATCACATGCAAATAAAACTGTGTGAAAAAGAAAAGCACCCGCACCTATTTGTGTGACCTTGAGTGAGTCAGCTGACTATCGGACTGCAGCCTTGTCGCTCGCTCTGTGCAGCTGCTGGCTGCCTGCGCGACCCGTAAGGTCCTGTGTAGTAATGAGCACCCTTCAGTCCCTCCCTTGAGGTCTCATTTCTGAGGGGCTGGGAGATGCAAGAGAAACTGGCCAGGGGAAGGACGTCACTTCCTGTGGTCATTCCGCTGCCCACAGTTCGCCTACTGCTAGCTATCTGCATAAATATCATAAATCCAACACTGAGTATGTATTTTATTTGTCTAACAAGTGCCATCTAAGTTGAGAGGGAAATGGAGATGAAAATGGGAAGAACTGAGCTAGTGATGAGAGAACAGTTTTAAAAACCCCTCTAGATAAAATCTTGTAACTCCTTTTGGAAAACTGGTCACAAAAAAATAGAAATGGTGTTTTTTAGAATCACTTCCTAGGTCAATTTTCTGTTCTCTATAGAAGAAACTAATATTTAAAGTAAATCAGCTATACAGCTCTCACAAGGTCTATGGAAAATTACTTCAAATATTCTAATGACCAGCTGGTACATCCTTTGAATACTTCTCTGTCCTTTATCAGAGCTATTCTGTTCAGTTCTCATACCGTTATCATTTACACAAAATCTGTAGTGATTAGACAAGAAAATATGAAATGGGCCATCAAGAAATATTTGTACATTAATCACGGTATGACTCCAACTCTGAGGTAAAATCCCAAACTAAGAGCTAAATATCTTTATTAAATTGTAATTTCATCACACACCAAGCTTTCTTACTCATTAAAGTATATCTCTGACACACAGAAAATAATTGAGCAATGGTATGCTTCACACTTTAAAATATCAATGAAAATCTTTAAATGAAATTTTTTTAACCTCAGTGGTAGTTCCTGAATTTGAAACACTGATTTTCAAAGAATCATCCTAAGATGCCTGTGGAGGATACGTAAGAAAATTGCTAGATAAGAAACAGCAGAAGAGGCTCCCAAATACCCAAGGAGGATAGTAGTGACCTGGTCAAGCTTTTCTTGCACCTTAGACATCTAAAAGACTGGCCCATCACCATCCACAACAGGCAAACTATATGTATGCCTTTAAATGTACCTGCCATCACAAATGAGGAACAGTACGTACGTGGGAGCACACATCTACACAGTATGTACATGGGAGCACAAGTCTACACAGGAGTTTAATACAGAGGTGTAGTATCATTTCTATCTTAAGGATAACAGTAAGTTATATGCTAGACAGCATATTAAAAAGCAGAGACATTACTTTGTCAACAGAGGTCTGCCCAGTCAAAGCTATGGTTTTTCCAGTAGTCATGTATGGATGTGAGAGTTGGACCATAAAGAAAGCTGAGTGCCAAAGAATTGATGCTTTTGAACTGTGGTGTTGGAGAAGACTCTTGAGGGTCCCTTGGACTGCAAGGAGATCCAACCAGTCCATCCTAAAGGAAATCAGATCTGAATACTCACTGGAAGGACTGATGCTGAAGCTCCAATACTTGGGCCACCTGAGCAAAGAGCTGACTCATTGGAAAAGACCCTGAAGCTGGGAAAGACTGAAGGCAGGAGGAGAAGGGGACGACAGAGGATGAGATGGTTGGAAGGCATCACTGACTCGATGGACATGAGTTTGAGTGAACTCCGGGAGTTGGTGATGGACAGGGAGGCTGTGCTGCAGTCCATGGGGTTGCAGAGAGTCAGACACGACTGAGCAACTGAACTGTACCGACTGAAGTTCTACAGACAGTAAGGCTGACCGTATCCCAGGCACTGAGATTACAGTAGTGACTAAACAAACACGGTCCTCACCCTCGGGAAACTGTCTCCTGAGAGAATGGTAATGAACAAAGTCGGAGGGTGAGGACAGAGACCACCCAGTTGATTAGGGACAGCCTCTCCGAGGAAGGTCTGTTTAGGGACAACCCGAAGGATGAGAAGTAAGCCAGGAGACAAGCAGAGGGACATGCGTTCTGGGCAGTGCCCTTCATGTTACTTCTCGTGGCTGAGAGGCCAGGAACATCCCGTGGGGAGGCTTGCTGAGCACGTGGACGTCGGCGCCTGGAGCGTCCTGTATGGGTTTGTACTGTGTTCTGGGTTTCGAAGTACATATTCAGTCACACATGCACTTCTAGAATCCTCTGTTGCATTTGAAGAACACTGGGATGAGTGAGTAAAGTGTGAGTTTTTAATCTATCAGGTGCCTTTTGGGGGAGGAGGGGCAGCTGTAGAATTAACACTATTTCTTTTAAAAACTGAATGCTTTTAAATACCTGACATACGAAACCCTCAAAACTTAGGATTCCTTAAGGAAACAATTCAAACGGTAAATAAACAGAGGAATCACAACTAGAGAACTCCCTCCGGAAGTTCTCGGTTGTAAGTTTCCCATGAACAACCCCTGTTTTAGAATCGTGTAAGAGTCTGATAATTTCACCTTTCCCTCCAATGTTTTCTGCTGCTTTGTTTTGGCTGGTGCTGCTTTCTAACAAGTTTTATAACGCCATTTTTTAGAGATAAGAAAACTAGTCCTTGGGAGAGCTGTAAACAACAACGATGAAGGTGAAGAATTTACCCAACACATCCAGACTTTTCACAGGTAGAGAGTATTTGCTGGTAAATCTCACTTCACAAAAGACAAGTATCACTCCACTCTAACTCTGCAACCGCTGCAACATTACTTACAGATCTGGGCTGCCCTGAGAATCTCCGGTTATAATCACTGATATCCTGATGCAATGAGACAACATCCTGAGACTGGTCATTTTCACCAAATACTGGTAGCAGTAAAGTCACCTGGATATTACAGGAAAAAAAAAAAAAAGTTGGCACACCTTTCTGGAGCATTAATTTTTTTCATCTTGTATTAGTATTTATATTTAGTAAAATGAGGTAAGCTCCTGAATTTAGATTTCGCTCATTTCTTTTAACAAAGGTCACACAGGAGAGGAAAATAAGTTATTGTTTCCTTACAATAAAATCCAATTCAAAATGTTGTTTGCACTCCTATAAAATAAAATGAACAATGGTTCAAAGACTTTTCAATCCACACCAGGGAGCAAGTCAGTGGTTCTCTCTTTGGGCTAACGGATATTTGAAGATACGAGAATGATGAGAAAATACTCAGGAGCAAAGTGACATAAAAAATATATATACTAATTATTTTGAAAGATAAAAATTAGGGATTTCATCTTCAATTAAAATCATGACTCCTTATCCTCACTGGCATCTGAATTCTCTTTGAATGCCACCAACTAAAAGAGAGACATGAAGTTACTGCACCCATCTCTACTACAATCAAAAAGGTAATTCTTGACACTCTCGTATAAAGTACTACGTTTAACCCTGTTTCCTCTGTGGAGAGGTAAGGAGGATCACAAACGTCCCGGGGCTACACTTGTGTAATCTGAAGATGATGGAACCTCAAAAACAAGTACATTTAAAATGTAAGAGCTCCCAGAGAAATGGGAAGCAGTCAGGATAGATCTGGGTTTCAATCATCTCGCTGTGTTTTTGACCCTTCCTCAGCTCAGCTACAGAACCAGGACTTGACTGCTCGGATGCGTCCCAAGCAGCAAAACACAGGAGCCACTGAGAGAGAGCAGCAGGGGACAGGAACAGCAGCCGCAGCCGCTTGTTAACACAGTGAATTCTTCACTGAACATTAACTGAGCACCTGCTCTGGGCCAGGCTTTCCTGGTGGCTCAGACAGTGAAGAATCCGCCTGTTATGCAGGAGACCTGCGTTGGATCCCTGGGTCAGGAAGATCTCCTGGAGAAGGGAATGGCAACCCACTCCAGTATTCTTGCCTGGGAAATCCCATGGACAGAGGAGATAGGTGGACTACAACCCACGGGGCTGCAGAGTCGGACTCGACTGAGCAGCTAACACTTACTCTGGGCAAGGCACTGTGCTAAATGCTAGATACAAAAAAGTGAAGATGTGGCCTTGTCCCCGGTGCTCACAGTCCCCTAGACAGAAAGGGAGGCAGGCTTGAACGCAGCGTTCATAAAGCACTGGGGTAGGCATTACAATGGTGCCAGAGGGCAAGGACTTCCTCTGTCTGGGGTGTCTACAACGCCTGACACGGGGGCTTGCCCGAGGAACGTGGCTGGACTGCTGGTGTATCAAGTGTGCACGCCCAGGGGAAATGTGTGAGCCTGCTGCAGTCACGGGCAGCAGCCTGCGTGCCATCCCCAGTGAAGCAGGTGGTCAGGCAGGTAGATGAAGGGGGCTGCTTCCTCTGCAGTTGGGGAACCTACAAGCTATTGTATTAAAAGAACTGTATCTCCATCTTCTAGCCTCTAGTCAACATAGGTGTGTTCCAAAGGATGCAAATATACATATGCCTTATGAAAAGCCACGTGGGGTGGCAGGAAGAGGGAACAGGTGCTGGATCTAAGTCTTCAGTGCAGAGCTTCGGCCTGGCCTCCATGTTGCTGGTAGAGATGAGAGGTGCGCCGGCAGGGAAGCTTCTGCGTTGACCGCCTTGTGAAATCAGCCGGAGAGGTGGGACCAAAAACTCCCTTTTCTCCTAATCACATGACAAAAAAGATGACAGAGGCAGAATCTGGAGATGAAGAGGCAAGAAGCAGAGAAGCCTTGAACCTCTGTCTCTCTGACCAAAAAAGAAAGAAGTGACAGAGGGGAGTGGATAAGCCAGAACGACGGCGGAGAGGCACACACGTGTGTGTACGTTTCTGTGTGTTTGTGTCTCACAATACATTCTACATGGTTTTATTTATACAACGTCCAAAAATCAGGCAAAATGAAACAGTAATCCAGACGAGCATCCTGAAGCGATGGAACTATAAACTATTAGCATGGTCCAATTAGGCTGGTCCAGATGAGGACTATTAGGGTCGTTACGACAGCAGTCCTGACAGTCACATGGTGGTCACCTCTAGGAGAGAAAGGTGGCGAGGAGGGCAGAGACTTGGACGAGGCACTGCAGAGGCTTCTGGGGCTGCAGCCAGTTTCCAGTTCTTCATCGAGGCGGTGGTTACTCCCTTCAGTTCAGTTGCTCGGTCGTGTCCGACTCTTTGCGACCCCATGGACTGCAGCACGCCAGGCCTCCCTGTCCATCACCAACTCCCGGAGTTTACCCAACCTCATGTCCATCAAGTTGGTGATGCCATCCAACCATCTCCTGCCTTCAACCCTAACCCTAACCCTTCTCCTGCCTTCAATCTTTCCCAGCATCAGGGTCTTTTCCAATAAGTCAGTTCTTCACATCAGGCGGCCGAAGTATTGGAGTTTCAGTTTCAGCATCAGTCCTTCCAATGAATATTCAGGACTGATTTCCTTTAGGATGGACTGGTTTGATCTTTTTGCAGTCCAAGGGACTCTCAAGACTCTTCTCCAACATCACAACTCAAAAGCATCAATTCTTCGGTGCTCAGCTTTCTTTATGGTCCAACTCTCATATCTATACATGACTATTGGAAACACCATAGCCTTGACTGGACAGACCTTTGTTGGTTACGCAGGTATGGCTTTGTGGTAAGTCGGTGAGCTATACTTTATTTGCGTGCTTTTCTTTATGTCCGTTAGAGTTGACGAAGAATTTTTGAAAACCTGCTGCTCCTTCTCTGGTTCTGTTCTGTGCTCTCTCTGGGTTGACACCTTTCCCATCTCAGTGGGGCTGCCAGAGTGAGCAAATGGAGGCGCTCAAGTCTGGCGTCTCGACTTGGAAGCTCTTTGTCCTGGTCAGGACTTCCATTTGCCCTAGAAGACCTCCCACACGTTCAGGACTCATTTTCAGGAGTGTATTTTAAATGGAAAATTAAATATAAAGGAAATTTTGAAAAACCATGCACAATTGATAGAACACCCCACTTTGCTATATTTATTAATTTAAAAACAAAGAACTTCAGTTTCCCAGAGTTTTCAGTATTTTGCGTCTCCGGTGTGTCAAAGGAATGGAGACCATTTGGCGCATCTCATGTGTCCTAACTTTTCTGCCTTAAATATGTGTTTATAAAAGCTCACTGCCGTCCTCCTAATGTAGTTTCTAGATCAACTAGGATGGTCTAATCTGTTCTGATAATGCAATGTGGCTGCTGTTGCCAAAAGAGACTTTTTTTTTTTAAAAAGCATTGTTCATCATTTAAAGCTATTTGGATCCTCAGCATGGAAGGGTAGATTAAAAATAAAGTACAACCAAAGAACAGTTTTTTTCAAAAGAAGTCTATGTGGGGGATATTTGCTTAAGCCTGATTGCTAGTTCAGTTATTCCTTTGCTGGAGTTACAGCAAAGACGTCTTAGGATTTGGGGTGCAGGGTGGGAGACTCAGTTTTTTTCTCACAACAACTAAAGGGATATCAGAGGGAATTCCCTTCTTTGGGGCATCTTACAGACATTTTAAAAAAAAATGGAAAAACATCATAGAAGCTTTGGATAAATGAAGTCCTGCTAAAAATATAATAATAATACAAGAGTCAGATACAGAAACTATATAATCGTGTCTGACTCTTTCTGACCCCATGGACTATACAGTCCATAGAATTCGCCAGGCCAGAATACTGGAGTGGTAGTCTTTCCCTTCTTCAGGGGATCTTCCCAAACCAGGGATCAAGCCCAGGTCTCCCACACTGAAGGCAGATTTTTTTACCAGCTGAGACACCAGGGAAGCCCAAGAATACTGGAGTGGGTAGCTGATGCTTTCTCCAGCAGATCTTCTCAACCCAGGAATTGAACTGGGGCCTCCTGCATTGCAGGTGGATTCTTTACCAGCTGAGACACCAGGGAAGCCCAATTTACAAAATGGACTTGTATAAATGATGTTTTCTGGACACCAACATTACCGTTTGTCGACAGATTGGACAACTGATGGCCCCAAGCCACGAACCGTATCGCCAGTATGCCACAATGCAGGTACCTAATGGGAAGAAAAGATCGATACTGATGTTGTTAAGCCCATATATCCCAAGAAAGTTTCATATATTTGAAATATTTTAACATCATCACCTACTTTAGAATGTTTTTTACTTCATCCAACCAACTCTTCAGGCAAATTCAAATCTAATAACAATTCCTAGCCACTGAAATATATTTTAATTTAAATTTAAATTACAAGCTATGATACAAGCATTTTTACAATCAAAAGCAAGCATGAAGCCAGAAACTATAAAACTCTTAGAGGAAAACATAGGCAGAACACTCTGACATAAATCGCAACAAGTCCTCTTTGACCCACCTCCCAGAGTAATGGAAATAAAAACAAAAATAAACCAATTGGACCTAATTAAACATAAAAGCTTTTGCACAGCAAGAGGAAAAGAAAACCTTCAGAACGGGAGAAAACAATCGTAAACCAAGCAACTGATGATTACTGCACAAAACATACAGGCAGCTCATGCAGCTCAGTATCAGAAAAATGAACAACCCGATCCAAACATAGGCAGAAGATCTAAACAGACATTTCTCCAAAGAAACATACACAGATGGCCAACACACACATGAAAAGATGCTCAACATTTGCATTACTAAGAGAAATTCAAATCAAAACTCTGGTGAGGTATCGCCTCGTACCAGTCAGAACAGTCATCATCAAAAATACTACATTTAATGCAGGTGAGGATGTAGGAGAAAGGGAATCCTCTTGCACTGTTGGTGGGAAGGTAAATTGATACAGCTTCTATGGAGAACAGTATGAAGACTGCTTAAAAAAACAAACAAACAAAAAACTAGTAATAACACTACCATATGACCCAGCAATCCCACTACTGGGCATACACCCTAGGGAAATCGTAATTGAAAATGACACACGTACCCCTACGTTCAGAGCAGCACTATTTACAACAGCTAGGGCATGGAAGCAACTCAGATGTCCATCAACAGAAGAATAGATAGAGCAGCTGTGGTACATATGTATATACACACAATAGAATATGACATTTGAGTCAGTTCTACTGAGGTGGATGAACCTAGAGCCTGTTATACATAGTGAAGTAAAAAAAAAAAAAAAAAAAAACAAAGATCGTATATTAATGCATATATATGGAATCTAGAAAAATGGTACCAATGAACCTCCACGCAGGGCAGGAACAGAGATGCAGACATAGAGAAGAGACCCGTGGGCATGGCGTGGGAAGGATGGGCCAAATTGAGCCAGTAGCACCAACATATACTCAGCCCACGTGTCAGCTCAGTAGTGAGCAGAAAACTGCTGGAATCACAGGGGACCCAGCTTGGTGCTCTGTGATGACCTCGTGGGGTGTGGTGAGGGAAGGCCGGGAGGCTCAGAAGGGAGGAAGTATACATATCTACATGACTGATTCACATTGCTGAATAGCAGAAACCAATATAACGCTGTAAAGCAATTATCTTCCAATTAAAAAAAAACAAAGCCAGCATAAACTGCTTCAGTGCTATAAGGCTTAACAGAAATTATTGCACTTCTTATGCAAAATAAATAAAGCAACTGAACATGATTGTAAACATGATAACTGACAAATCAGTGTCAATTTTCCATTCCAAATTTGGTGCATATGTTCTAAAAACATAAGTTCCATATTTTTAAAAGTTTACCAAGCTGCTTAAGTAACAGTAATTAGGTAATATGAGTAAGGAACCAAAGGATACAAAGATTACATGCTTCCTGCCCAAAGAAAGTTGATAATCCAGTTAAGTAATTAAGTCAGTTTTTATACTGGGTGGATTGGACTTCTCTGCTTGCAGGTGTTGACAAGCAGTGAAACAGGTAAACACAGCCTAATGCGAAGATTTGGATTCACAGACTCTAAAAAATGGTGGTCATTAAGCTCCATGTATATGCACTCAAGCTCAGACTAGTAACAAACGCAGAAGGAACATTTTTTAACATTGGCTGATGTTTACGGGGCCAGTTCATGTTCCTCTCTGCAGGCCTCCGTTTCTCGGATTGTCCAGGTTCCACTGTGCATCGAACTAAGGGCTTCCTGGCTCCTGCTACCTCCAGGGCCTTCTGTTTTCTTCCTCTCGCCTCAGCCACCCAGCTTAGGCCTCTGTGTTCCTTGTTCTGATTCTTCCAGATCAAACACATGTCCACAATTCAGAGCGAGCACTGACAATCAGACTGAGGATACCAAGGCAACACATTCAAATCAATCAGAAGGTAGTTAAATCCTGAACTGTGTCATGTTAACTTTTGGTACAAAAGGAGTACAGAATTTGAACCCAACTTTGTGGGATTGCTAAGATTTAGTTTGGCAGAACATAGGAGGGGAGGATGCTCCAGGTTTTACAATAAAAAAAGAATACGTGCCAGAGGCAGAAACAGTGGTACCTGAGGGGCCTGGTGAGCAAGCCACAGTTGGCCCACCTGGATATTAGTGACTGTAGGGGAAACTGGCTCAATTTAAAGAGGAATTTAAATGCCAAACCGCCTGTATCTGGGATTTTCTTCTGTTCTCAGAGTGCTGTGTTAGATAATATTTACTAAATACTCTGAGCAATCTAATGTCACATGGAAACTACGTGAAAGCAAAGGATCGTAATCTGTGAGTATTACCACCATCGGTAACGACGCCTCAGATCTATCTAGTACCTTTTCACCCAGAAAGTCCAGTGTGCTTTGACACATGTTGACTGATTTAATCTTATTTCCACAAATCGGAATGCAGGCGTCCTTGTTTGCACGTTACGTAACTGCCGCTCGCCTACACTTGAAAACCATGGGCCAACTAATAAACACTCGGTTCACACACATCTGTTGGGATGTGCCTGATGCTTTTTCTTGCTTCCTCAACTTTTCCTCTCTTTAAACGGGAGATCTGGGACGTCCCTGTGGTCCAGAGGGTAAGATTTCACCTTCCAATGAAGAGGGTATGGGTTGAAACCCTGGTTGGGGAGGTTTGGCCACATGCCTTGTGGCCAAAAAAAAAAAAAACACCACCAGAACATACACAACAGGAGCAATATTGTAACAAACTCAATCAAGACTTCAGCAATAGTCCACATTAAAAAAAAAAAAGTTAAAACAAATAAATAAAAGGGCGATCCACCTCAACTGGATGATGGGAGAGATGAGTCAATGACCTGAAGTCAGGCCACCATCTCTGCAGATCTTTTTGTAAAATGGGAACGAGACCCCACAAGATCTCTGGAGAATTAAGTACAATGACGTGGGTTACAAATGCAAGGAAGGGGATGTGGGGGGGCTGCTGGTATCCTTGGCTCTGTAAAGGCACAGAACTACAGGTCCACACCCGGAGCTGAGCTGGAGTGCCCCTCACACACCTCATGTCAATATCCTTGAACTGCTATTCTAAGAGACACGCTCCTGTTTACTGTGAAGTTGAATAACTAGGTGCTATTTTTTTTTTTAACCTTTGGACCCACAGACAGTAAATAAATAAATCTGTCCGACAAGTAGAGCAGGGTAACAGGAGGAGTCTAACCTATTACCTCAGACCCAGAGGTGAAAAACCAAGAGCACAGCACAGCCATCTTTCGGCTGCCTGGGTTATCTGCTCAGTGAATCGCCAGGGCCCGGCCTGGCAAACAGACTCCAACTAGCCAGCCAGACCTCCCAGATTCCCAGTGCCGGCCTGGGGTCTCGGGTGAGAGGACGGCCGGGGCCACGGCCAGACTCGGCGAGGGGCTCCAGCTGCAAGGACCAGCAACCAGAGCTCCGAGCAGGGAGCAGCTGTTTCCTCTGATGGCCGCTTAATTCCCCCCACCCCTCTGATCCTGCATTACTTTGCTGCTCACCAGCACTTCCAATAGGTAACTAAGGGTACACACTGAACTAGTGTTTTACAATTCGGTAGCTCCTTAAGGCTAAAACCTGAGGAAGAGGCTGAAATTAACGGGTGAGGCAATAACGGGACTGGCAAGCACTGACGGAAGGAGCACGAGGTATAGAAAACCCTGCGTCACCTGGACAGGTTCCAAATTCTATTTCAACCCTGACAGCATCAACAGGAACACGGTATACCTCAGAATTCTCAGTCTCACACAAAAGATACCAAGGGGAGAGAGCAATATGCAGATCAATGTACGCTACAGTTTTAATCAGTCTGGACGTGGAAACTGGGGACAGCCGGGGAGCAATCAGAACCCTATCCTGGTTCAAACGGAAACAGTCCCAATAAAAATCAGGTCTAGTGATGACAGAAACCTTAAGTAGCGAGTCTCGGTATAAACCAGCGATCATGCAGAATTCAGCCCTGGCTTTGACGTTAGACTGGGTTTAAAATCGAGCTCTGTCCGCCTGCAGCTGGGATGCCCTCTGCCAAACCTCAGCACAGCTGCACCTCAGTCTCCTTGTCTGTGGGCTTGGAGGAGACGCGGGTATGTTGTGTCCAGCACACAGCAGGCATGGAAATAACTGAACTTCCCCCATCTCCCATGACCACAGCCAGCAAACAGCTACAGGACACCCCGCTGTTCTCGATGAACTCTTTCTGGAAGGTCGGGAAGAACACCCAGGGGTAGACAGCGCCTGCCCAGACACTAAGGGTGACATCAACTTTCCGTCTCGTTCCTCCACATGCTCCAGGGTTCGCGAGCCTCGGGGGGTCACGCAGGAACAGAGGGAAGCACCTCTGCGTTGACTCAGAGTGAGAAAGGGGTAGCAGAGCTGAGGGAAGGTCTCGGGCAAGGTCCCTGAGACAAGACCCTTCCTGACCCTTTGGAAAGAAGAAGTAACAAACGAAGACACGCGAAAGGTGATAAGAAAGGAGGGCTTCAGCGACTCCCTCATGGCGCTAATACACTTACTAGTCAAAGAAACACAGTGCTGTTTACTGGGGAGGTGAATAACTAGGTTTTTTTTTTAAGCCCACGGACACTCAATAAAAGTGGCTGAAAAGAAGAGTAGGATCCCAGAAGCAATCCATCCTACTCATAAAAATACAGACGGTGGTAGAGAGAAAATTAGGACTCCCGCTCACACGCACACACACACAGGTCTCGGTCTAAACAGTCCCTTTCACCCAGAGGAGCAGAACCGTTTGCTCACCGCAAAAGAGATGTCCACAGTTGGTCTCCACGGGGAGGGAAGCTTGGTGTAAGCAGATCGGACAGTACATGTCAGTGTAGAACTGCTGTCGGGCAGCAGCAGGTGCATCCTGGCGAGAAAAACGCGAGCACGTTGAGACACGACACACACGGGCGTTGCAAAATCAGCTGCTTGCTCAAGCACAGGTGAGGATACAGTCAGGACTGCGCAATCCTCAAAATCTCCGACGGGTACTCGGTTCAAGCCTTACAGATTTGATAAACTCACGAGCCTCCACTGCTGTTCCCCTTACCCTGCACGGGCTCTGCCTTTCTTCCTGAACACAGTCTAAAGATGAACGCCTGGACGAAGCCTGGAGTTACTCCACTAGAAAGCATTCAGTTATTGTGAATTACTCTGCAGGCTGAGCTCAAGCCTTCATTCAGTGAAGAATCCGGTAGGCCAAGCAACTCTCCAAGTGTTTACTTTCTTCTGTTTCTAACATCTGTTTCATTCATACATCCCTGACCGTGTTACATGTTTGGAGATTAAATGACATAGTTATATGTGAAATCACTTTGTAAATTATAAAACGGCATCCCTGCGTGAATTACTGATAACAAGAGCTCCGGAACACAATACTACGGATATGTTTACACTATTTCTGTGTCAATGGAATTAAGATCTCTGAAGCAAGAATTCTTGTCCATTTAGTTCATGAATGAATTTCCAATGCCTGGAACAATATCTGGCATATGGTAGATGGTTAATAAATAAGAGGTAAATGGATATATCACAAAAACTCCCTTTGGAATTAAAGTTGGGATTGGTGGGTAGGCAATCAATTTTTAATGTTTTTTTTTTTTTAATTTTATGTTCGCTATCTCAGGTGAAGGTGTGCTGTGCTTCAGTCGTGTCTGACTCTTTGCGACCCTATGGACGGTAGCCCACTAGCCTTCTCTGTCCATGGGATTCTCCAGGCAAGAATACTGGAGTGGGTTGCCGTGCCCTTCTCCAGGGGATCTTCCCGACCCAGGGATCAAACCCGCGTCTCTTAACAACTCCTGCACTGGCAGGTGGGTTCTTTATCACTAACGCCACCTGGGAAGCCCCATGAAGGTGTATAATATCCTATTTAACCCGGCCTTCATGAAATATATTTCTGGTTCCTGGTGAGTCCATACACCTAAAAACAAAGACGAGGCAGGCAGAAGAGAGTTCTCCTCTCTGCCTAGCTAGTTTTGTTCATTTTGATCAGAGAAGGAGAAAAAAAAAAGGAAAAAACCCACCCATTACAGTTATTTATTTGAAGGTCTTGCTAAGTCGCTTCAGTCGTGTCCGACTCTGTGCGACCCCATAGACGGCAGCCCACCAGGCTCCCCCGTCCCTGGGATTCTCCAGGCAAGAATACCGGAGTGGGTTGCCATTTCCTTCTCCAATTGAAGGTCTTAGGGGAAGGTATTTCAGAAAGAGTAGTTTTTTCACATTTCATTAAAGTCAATGAGACAGTGATTTTTTTCCTTTTCAGTTAAATAGGAAACTGCTGTCTTTTAAAGCAAATTAAAATTAGCACATGAAAATATCTTAAATTAGATTAAGGCTAATCATTTGCCTAATCTGAAAATGTACAATCAATAGGATAAGGAAAGGTAACTCCAAGTAGGAGAGAAGCCCATGCTTCTGTGGAAGGAATTTACTGATATTTCATCACTATTTCTTCCGCAAAAGGAGTAAGACTATGCCCTCCTCACACAAACGCACAGACTTGTATCACGACAGTACCTGTTCTGTTTGAAGCTGTTCCCGAAGCACCCTCACTAGCTCTTGGTTTTCTGGGTGAATATTTTGATGTGCATTTCTGTTGAAGAAAAACATAGTAAAGTTTCAATATAAAATACTGTCTGATGAATCAGTTTTCCTTCTCGATCTAACTTTTGACCTAGACTTCTGGTAACGTGAGAAGCAGAGATGATGGCCAACACCTGTACTCCAGCTGCAGGACTCAACGTTCCAGGCCATTCTGAGTGCGCTGATCAGGTTTAACTAGCAAATGATGAAACCCACAGGCCTAGTGCCTTGGGGACTGAATGTAATTGCAGACTTACACAGCATATAGAGAACAATTAACATGTTTACTTTTTCTGTAAAATGTCTTGTATTATTATGCAAGACATATCTTTTCCATATCTAATCAGGTCTTTCGCCCAACTTTTCACCCATAAAGACACCGGGACAGAAAAACACCCAAACCAAAATGTATGATGTAGAAAAGCCCAAACCTATCATACCACAAATATCTTAAAACATTAACAAGATGTGGATGGACCTAGAGTGTGTCATACAGAGTGAAGGCAGAAAGAGAAAAACAAATACTGCATGTTAACGTCTATATGTGGCATCTAGAAAAATGGCACAAATGAATCTGCTTCCAAGGTAGGGACAGAGGCGCAGACGCAGCGAACAGACTTGTGGGCACAGCGGGGGAGGGAGAGGGTGGCGTGAATTGAGAGAGTGCACTGACGTCTACACACCACCATGTGCAGGCAGACAGCTAGAGGGGACCTGCTGAAGCGCACAGGGAGCTCAGCGCTGCGCTCTGCGACGGCCTGGAGGGCTGGGGTGGATGCATATATACGGCTGATTCGTAACACTGTACAGCAGAAACTAACACACTGTAAGCAATTATACGCCAATTTAAAAAAAAAAAAATCAAAGGTAAGATGTTAGTGGCTGATACAAAAGGACAAGACACGAGAGGACTGAAAATCAGAAGCGCTAGTTCAGGCTGCAGGGTGGGAAGCGCAGATTTACATCTGAATCGGTTTAATTTCATTTGGCTGTAGCAGTTTTTTCTAAACCTAAATCTCTTTTAACGGCAATATTTCAAGTCCACTCAGCATCGGTGTTAATCTATAGAAGGACCTTTACTCTCTGGCTGAATCAATATTCCCCAGCACCTAGAACAGCATTTCAATGGGATAAGAAAAATTACAGATCTCCATCCTATGGTTACTTAATTTTTAGTAAAACATTTAAATTTTAGAAAAGAAAGCTGAAAAAATATAACCATTATTTCAGAGATGACAAAAAAGCAATTTAAAGTCAAATATCTAATCAGAAGCTTGACATCAATGTAATGAAACTGCTTGAACTCTGTTTAAACATCTTAAATTTTGGTAGATTATTTATTTTTCAATGTTATGTTCTTATGATTGAATGAATGAATCAGTGAAAGAAACTGATCCTACTCTGTGGGAAAAACAACCTATCCAGGAACAGGCTAGGAACTGTCTCATTTACACACCAGTATGGGCCCCCCTGGTGGTCCAGATGATAAAGAATCTGGCTGCAATGCAAGAAACCCAGCCTGGATCCCTAGGTTGGAAATTCTTGCCTGGAGAATCCCATGGACAGAGGACCCTGGTGGGCTACAGTCCATGGGGTTGCAGAGAGTCAAACATGACTGAGCAACTAACATTTTCACTTTTTTAAACACACAGTTAACTGGAAATTCTTGACTCTTTGACACTGCAGAACTATTCATTTCCTTTCATTGAAAAAAAAGTCATGAGTTTCAGAGTGTGTGTATATATATATATATTTATTATATATGCTATGCTAAGTCGCTTCAGTCATGTCCAACTCTGTTCGACCCCACAGACAGCAGCCCACTAGGCTCCCCTGTCCCTAGGATCCGCCAGGCAAGAATGCTGGAGTGGGTTGCCATTTCCTTCTCCAATGCATGAAAGTGAAAAGTGAAAGGGAAGTCGCTCAGTCGTGTCTGACTCTGAGCGACCCCATGGACTGCAACCTACCAGGCTCCTCTGTCCATGGGATTTTCTAGGCAAGAGTACTGGAGTGGGGTGCCATTGCCTTCTCCATTATTTTATATTATATACATTTATATATTATATATATTTATTATATAGATATATATGATATATAAACACAAATGTGATTATATATAAATATAAATATTTATATATATATAAAACCCATGTCACTGGAAGGTGTTTCTTTTACTTTCTTTCCATAAAAGATATTGAAACTCTTAAATCTGATGGAATATTAGAAAGTCAAGGTGCAGTCAAAGAATAAGAAAAAACAGCCCAAGATTCTGATCGTGGTGTGAGTTCAGGTAACTAAATGTGACTGGCAACTTTGGGTACAGAACCAAAAATCCAGAAAATGGGATGATCAAGATAGACTGAGAGCTAGATTAGAAAACCTGGAACATACTGTGGCAGAGAAAACTGCAGGTTAGTCATTTGCCACTTCTTCTGCAGCCCATGACACCAAACCCAGATTTCACACCTGGCCCACCTTCCCCAGGTGACGTGAATCAGCCAACCTGGGGTTTCTGGGGCAGCACCAAGGAGCTGGTCTGCAATGGTAAGACCCCTATCACTTCCTTCCCGAAGAAGTAGTAGTCCTGGCCTGAAATAATCCCTACTTTCTCGAATAACTTCCTTGCCCCACCCTCCTTCTGCCTATGAAACCCTTCCATTTCATACAGCTCTTCAGGGCACCTCTCTACTTGCTGGACAAGAGGCTGCCTGATTCATGAATGGCTTAGTAAAGCCAATTAGATCTTCAAATGAACTGGCTGAATTTTTGTTCTTTAATACTATGATCACCTTAGCGATGAGAAAATGATTGCATTTGACACGAAGAAGGTCTGAGATGCCAAAGTGAGTGGCTCTACGATGGAACAGAGGAACACCTGTTGTTTTATCTATCCAACGATTTATGGTCCTTCTAGGTTCTTTGAAAGGAGAAACCACAACTGTCAAACTAGTTAAGTTACACACAGCCCTGGAAAGGAGCCAGGAACCTCTCTGGTGAGGAAAGCAATGATACCCAAAGCCTGGGTCAAGAAATGAAACTGGAATCAAAGTTTACTGATATGCAAGCATGG
Source organism: Capra hircus (assembly GCF_001704415.2). NCBI lineage: Eukaryota > Metazoa > Chordata > Mammalia > Artiodactyla > Bovidae > Capra > Capra hircus. The sequence continues at coordinate 8,026,982 of NC_030834.1, read as the reverse complement.
GTTAAGCTGCATACCAGGCCCTTGTCACTGGCTTCTGGTCCATCAACACATGGCAGCTATTATTAATGGCTTAAGAAGGAAGAACAAATAGAAAATATTTTTAAAGAAATTAATTAAACTACAAAGCACTGCTGAGAAATATTAAAGAAGACACCCCATGTTCACAGACGGGAAGACAACACTGTTAAGGTGTCAATACTAGGAAGTGACCTAGCTACAGATTCAGTGCCACTTCTATCAAAATCCCAACAGCATTCTTGGCAGAAATAGAAAAACGCATCCTAAAATTTACACAGTATCTCCAGGGACTCCAAAGAGCCAAAATAATCTTGAAAGAGAGGAAAAGAAGTTGTAAGACACTTCCTGATTTCAAAACTTGTTGCAGAGTTATAGTGAAATCAATGGGGTACCGGTAACAAGGACAAATGTATAAACCAAGGGAGCAGGCCACAGAGACCAGAGAGAAACGCTTAGATATATACGGTTCATTGGCTTTTGACAAGGATGCTGAGGCCCTATAGTGGAGTAAGGACAGCCTTTGCAACAAAAGATGTTGGAAAAACTGGATATCCACATGCAAAAGAATGACTCTGGACCCTTACCTCATATCATATACAAAAATTAACTCAAAATGGATCTAGCCCCTGAACTTACAAGCTAAAACTATAAACATCTTAGAAAAAACAGATGGAAATCTTTGTGACCTTCAACTTAACAATAACTTCTTAACCGTGACACCAAAACACGGGCAACAAAAGAGGAAAAACAAAAAAGATAAATTGGACTTCATCAAAATTTTAAAAAATTTTGTGCATCAAGGAACACTATCAAGAGGATAAAAGCAGGGCTTCCCTGGCGGCTCAGTGGTAAAGAATCCTCCTGCCGATGCAGGAGACATGGGTTCAATCCCTGATCTGGGAGGATCCCACACGCCTCGGAGCAACTAAGTCCACGCACCACAACTACTGAGCCTGCAGTCCAGAGCCAGGGGCAGCAACCACTGACGCCCTGACGTCCGGGCTCCACAAGAAGCCTGGGCACCCAAACTAGAGAGGAGCCCCCGCTCTCCACAATAAAGGAAGCCCATGCGCCCAGCGACAAAGACCCGGCACAGCAAAACAAATAAATACATAATAAATACGGTAAACCAAGGGAAAGAAGAAGTAAAAAAAGAGGCCAAAAGGACAACCATCGAATGAAACAGAATATTAATAAGTCATATATTTGATAAGTGATTGAGACGGAATATAGAAAGAACTCATGACTCAAACACCAAACAGCCAACAACCTAATTCAAATATGCATGAAGGACTGGAATAAACCATTTCTCTAAAGAAGATACACAAATCGCCAACAAGCACATGAAATGATGTCCAACATCATTAGTCATTAGTGAAACGCAAACCAAAACCACAATGAGATACCAATTCACACCCACGAGGAGGACCATCAAAAAAACAAAGTATCGCCTGCTGGCCAGGATGCAGGGATGCTGGAGCGGTCGGGCGTGGCTGGGGGGAATGGAAGAGGCGGCAGTTGCTGTGAAAAGCAGATTAAATGCTCCTCAAAAAGTTAAACACAGCGTTACTGTGTGATCCAGCAATTCCAGTCGAAAGCACGGACTCAAACACTTTCTTGTAGCCCCTCGTTCACAGAGTGCCATTCATAACAGCCAGAAGGTGGGAACAACCCAAACATCCATCAACAGATGAATAAATATAGTATACACGTGCCATGGAATACTATTTGGCCATAAAAAAGGAATAAAATTCTGGTGGATGATACAACATAGGTGAACCTAGAATGCATTACACCAAGAGAAATAAGCCAGACACAAAAGGACAAAATACGGTCCAATTCCTGTTTATGAGGTATGTAGACTAGCCTAATATCTTGAGACAGAAGGTGGAATAAAGGTTACCAGGGACTGGGAGAGGGGGAACAGGGAGCTCTTATTTAACTGGTAGAGTTTCTGTTTCGAATGGTGAGAAAGCTCTAGAAATAGACAGTGGTGATGGTTACACAGCACTGTGAATGTTCTTAATGCCAAAGAGCACTTAAATGACGACTTTTATGTTACGGGTATTTCACTACAATGTGAAGAAAGAATGAATCATAAAGATTAAAAACATCCAAGAAATTACAGAAAATAGGTAAAAGGTTTCTTTGTTCGACTCTTATTCTATGCATGCTGCCTCTCCTCCAACTTATTGGTGACTCCAGTTGGAAGGGACAGGATTACAGCTGCGAACTGAATTTGAATCTGAAGAGCCAGACGGCACCTTAAACTGACCTTCCTAACCAAGTCCAATCGTGTGACAGGTTCAATACAGCATTGCGCACTGGGAGAGCACCTTATGTTATTTGAAAAGTTGTATCTTAAGCTGAAACCTCGGCATTCATGCCCACCTGCTGGCCCTATATAGCAGGAAGTACATACACTGGTCTCTGCCCTGGTCCCTGGCACAGACCTCCAGAAACACTTGTAAATCCCTAAGTGAGAAGTACACTGGGAGCACCCTGTATTCCGTAATATTTGGTCTCTGCCCTGGTCCCTGGCACAGAGCTCCTGAAACCCTTGTAAATTCCTGGGTGACAGGAATATCTTTTGTTCTCAGCAGGTGACTCTGGGTGGGCACCCGGTTGAGGGCTGGTCACCAGAACAACAAGGACAGGATTAGAAGGTTGGAATTTTCAGTGTCCCCCACCCCCTGACTCCTGGCCCCATTCTCCAAAAAGAGGAGAGGGCCCAGAAACAGAGTTAATAACGGATCGCGTCTACATGAAGATGCCTCCACAAAAATCCCTGGAGAGCTTCATGCAGGTGAACACGTCCACCCCAGGAGGGGGATGACCCCACACCCCAACCCCACAGGGACAGAGGCTCCTGCACTCAGGACACCCCCCCAGGCCTTGCCCAGTGCACCTCGTCACCTGTCTGAGTATCTGTATCCTTCATCACACCCCTGAATAAACTGGTAAGCCCACTGCTTCCCCGACTTCTGTGAGCTGCTCTGGCAAGGTAATCGAACCTGAGGTGGGGGTTATGAGAGTCTCCGATTTCTGGTGGAGAACCTGGGGACAGGAATCAGACAGAGGCTGTGGGTAACCTGGGGACCTATTACTGGCTGTTGGCATCTGCAGTGTGGTGGGATGGAGCCCCTAACCTGTGCGACGACCTGACAGTGTCTCCAGGCAGACAGGGTCAGAACTGAGTTAAACTGTGGGACACCCAGATGGTGTCAAGAAGAACTGCTTGGCAGGGGAAAAGCCACATACATTTGGTGACCAGAAGTAAAGAGTTCCGTGTAAGAATGAGGAGACACAGAAGACACAGACCGGAGGAACAGGTCCCTTCACTGCAGAAGCAGGAAATGTCCACAGGTCTTTCCTGGACACCCCAGTGCAGCCCGTGAAGCTACACAGAATAAACCTTTCTCTTCTTCAACAAAACACACCCTTGCCATATGGAGGGCCTGCACATCCTACAGTCTTTCCCCTAAGCGAGATATCCCCAGTTCTTTCAGGCATCTTTATATGGTTTGTTTCCGTAGCTTTGGCCATTTTGATAACCTCCCCTGAATCTTTTCCAGTTTAAAATGCTTGACCCAAGCTGAATATAATCTATAGGCGAACTTTATCTGATTATTCTGATTAACACACTCTAATGCTGGTAAGCTTTTGGCATCTACAATATACGACTGCCTTACTAATAGAAACTTATTTTGCGTTTCCCATCACTGCAGCCTGTGAGGAAATAACTTTTACTTACAAGTAATAATTATCCCTAGTAGAGAAATTAGAAAAATAAAACTATTTTTCAATAAAATTAATTTATAAAAATCCGTCTTAAAAACAAAATGGGCTACTTGACCTATGGTTTTGTGAGGTGTCTTGCACTTAATTCCCACTCAACAACTTATCCTGCTGCTGCTGCTGCTGCTGATGCTAAGTCGCTTCAGTCGTGTCTGACTCTGTGCGACCCCACAGATGGCAGCCCACCAGGCTCCCCTGTCCATGGGATTCTCCAGGCAAGAACACTGGAGTGGCTGCCATTTCCTTCTCCAATGCATGAAGATGAAAAGTGAAAGTGAAGTCGCTCAGTCCTGACTCTGAGCAACCCCACGGACTGCAGCCCACCAGACTCCTCCGTCCATGGGATTTTCCAGGCAAGAGTACTGGAGCGGGGTGCCGTTGCCTTCTCCTCAACAGTTTACCATGGATACTTTCAAATGACGATAAATTCGTATCTATACCGCACTCTTAATAGGTAAGGAACAAATTTTTTTTGGAATTTACCTAGCCACAACTCATTTTAAAAGCAGCTTTATTGAGATACAATTAATCACCACAGTCAATTTTAGAATCCTTCCATCACTTCAAAAAGAAACATTCAGCTGTCACTCCCCACCTCCACCTTCCACTCTAGTCCCTCTAGAATCTACAATCTACCACGAATCCACTTTCTGTCCCTGCAGATTCTCCTACTGTGGACACACAAACAGACTCCAACACACGGCCTTTTGTGTCTGGCTTATGTCCCTTAGCGCAGTGTTTTCAACTTTCCTCCATAAGGCAGCATGCATACATCAGTGTGCCGTTTCTTTTCATAGCTGAACGATATTCCTTTGCATGGACCTACCACGTTTTGTTCATCCATTTTCCTGCTGATGGATCCAGTCATCTGTTTCCACTTTTTGGATATTAGGAACAATCCTGCTGTAAACACTCCTATAGGCATTTTTACATGGAGATATGCTTTCATTTCTCACTGTACATATTCATGGGAGTGAAACTGCTAGGACACACAGCAACACTGTGTTTAGTCATTTCAGGAACCAATGGCTTTCCAAAGTGCCTGCACTACCAGTGTATGAGGGTTCCAATTTCCCCACATCCCCAACAATCATTATTATTTCACTTTTTGAACCCAGCCATCCCAGTGAAGTGGGTGTGAAGCTGTATCTCACTGTGGTTTCGTTTGCATTTCCTTGAATGACTAACGATGTCAGGCATGTGTTTACATACTTGTTGGCCGTTTATACATCTTTGGAGGAATGCCTATTCTGATCCTTTGCCCATTTATTAACTGTGTTATTTTTTTTTTTGTTAGCGAGTTTTGAGTTCTCTACATATTCAGACATAAGAGCCTATGTCTGAAATATTTTAGATCAGACATGTGATCTGAACTTTCTCCCATTCAGTGAACTGACTTTTCATTGTCTTGATGACGGTCTTTGAAGCAAAAAAAAGTTGTTACTTTTGATGAATTCCAATTTATCTATTTTCTTTTGTTGATCATGCCTGTGGCATCATATCTAAGAATCTCCATGATTTACTCCTAGAGTTTTATAGTTTTAGCTCTTACATTTAAATCTTTGATTCATCTTGAGTTAATTTGTGTATATGATATAGTCAACTTTACTCTTTTGCATGTAGGTAACCTTGCCAACAAAGGTCCGTCTAGTCAAGGCTATGGTTTTTCCTATGGTCATGTATGGATGTGAAAGTTGGACTGTGAAGAAAGCTGAGCGCCAAAGAATTGATGCTTTTGAACTGTGGTGTTAGAGAAGACTTGAGAGTCCCTTGGACTGCAAGGAGATCCAACCAGTCCATTCTAAAGGAGATCAGTCCTGGGATTTCTTTGGAAGGAATGATACTAAAGCTGAAGCTCCAGTACTTTGGCCACCTCATGTGAAGCGTTGACTCATTGGAAAAGACTCTGATGCCGGGAGGATGAGATGGCTGGATGGCATCACTGACTCGATGGACATGAGTTTGAGTGAACTCCGGGAGTTGGTGATGGACAGGGAGGCCTGGTGTGCTGCAATTCATGGGGTGGCAAAGAGCCGTCAGACATGACTGAGAGACTGAACTGAACTGAACCTTGTCCCAACATCATTTGTTGAACTCTTTCCCTACTGAAAGGTGTTGGTGCCACTGTCAAACACCAGCCTACCACAGAGGTATACGATGACCCATTTTTGAATCTTGATTCTGTTTTATCAGTGTATCAGCTATCCTTCTCAATGAACGATCTAATAAATGCGCTTCTGTTTTCTTCTTCAACCCACTTGCTAATGGAGGTGAGTAGAACAAGCTCAAAGGTCAGAGCCCTGCAGAAATTCAGTGTCCTTTTTTGGTTTATATTAAAACATTAGTCAGTACTCCTGGGAATGACCTGTCAATCAGTTATAAACTCAGCAGATAGTAAATCCGCTATCATCTGGTCATCTTTTCCCCACTATGCCCACAAGTGCGTCGCCAAGTACTGTGAAAGTGTTCTACTGAAATCAACATAATGTCACCCTAACTCAGAAACTAACCATGCGGAAGTAGAAGAGAATGCTCACACCCTGTTCAATAATCCTTTCTTAATTTTTATAAGAAACAAAAAGATCTGTAGTTTTTAGAATTAATCTCTTTTCTATTTTATACTTTTTTGCTCATTTCTGTTTTCAGTGATACATATGAAATTAACCTCTATTTGTCAGTATTTACATTTCTTGTTTATTACCTTGTCTCTGTACTGGCATATAGACATCTGAGATCTTTTAAGTATTATTCCTGATTCTACAACAGTAACTTTAATTCTAATTTTAAGTCCCTCTACATTGTCCAAGGTATTTTTTGGCCCCAGGTTTTTTCATTTAAACATGAAAATATATTTGCGCCTATTATTATCAGCTGCAAGTTGATGAATTCAATTATGAAAATTACATGTTAAAACTGTGACAGTCCAACAGAAAATATTAACATTTCATTCAAAATATGGATGACAAATTTAAATGTTTTTTTTTGACTGGAAAACGTTGATGGCAGGAAAATAAAATACCTTAATACATATTCACAGTCACTGAAGTCTAGTACTTCCTTTTCACAGTAAGTATTAAACATTACTAGGCACAGTCAGCAAGTCAGTTGCCCTTGGAAATATGCATTATTTCAATTTTTTGTCCTTTAGTCTCACCTGAAAAGTGCATATACCAGGGTAGCAACCAAAGCGAAACTGACCACAACCGCCGCAAGTACTTGGTCACTTACTCCTTCTATGACTGAATCATCATCCAGTTTCAAACTCTGAACTTCACCTTGGTATCTGGCCATTCCAGGTCTAAAAGGAAAAGAAACAAGACGAAGATTACAAACAGTACAGTGAAAATGAAATATATCCATTAAAAACAACACAAATGTAGCTGACCTCTGATATAGTTATTTTTAGTGCCCACTTGCAGTAGGTTGCATTAGAGGATAACTCCAGCAATGAGGTGTTTTTTGTTTTTTTTTTTAATTATTAAAGAATAGGACTTCCCTGCTGGTTTACTGGTTAAAAATCCACCTGCCAATGCAGGGGACAGGGGTCCAATCTTTGATCTGGGAAGATCCCACCCGCCTCAGGGCAACTAAGTCCGCTGAGCCACAACTACTGAGCCCGCGAGCCTAGGGCCCGTGCTCTGCGACGAGAGAGTAGCCCCTACTTGCTGCAACCAGAGAAAGCCCGCACACAGCAACGAAGGCCCAGCACAGGCAAAAATAAAAAATAAAACTGTTAAGGGATAAAAGACATTCCTCATGCCTAGAGGCTCTTTGCTTACTCCTGCACACCACATGCATTCCCCATACATCACACCCCATCCTGTCTCTCACGCCACTGAATGTGCATCATGGAATGTGCCACGCACGGACAGGGGAGGAAAGACAGTCTGCTTCTGCAAACATTCCTGCATTACCTGGCACGCTGTGCTGTACACAGCAGGACCTAATAAACAGGAGCAACTTACCTTACTTACGGTGATAGTAATTTGAAAAGTTAAAAAGACCATTGAACATATGACCTTTTATAGCTATCCTGAGACTGCTTGAATTAATACAAACTCTGGTGCTGGGAAAACTATTGGTCTCACCTGGGACTAAGCTTAGCTTATGGTTCAGAATTCTGTGAACTGCTTGAAGTCAGAATGACTCTCAGGTTGAATTTCCTTATGAGGAGACAAGGGAACATATGAAAGGGTCCTTCCCAGTTGAGAAAGTTATCACTCAACTGGAGGAAAATAATACCTGATTTCTGTAAGTATGAGGGAAATTAGCCAGACCACATCAGAGTTCAAATATCACAGGTAATTCCTATTTCTTTCAGATGACAAACACTGAAGTTACTTAAAATCTTATAAGACATCTAAAGGGAAATAAAGGCAATAAATATTCAATGACATATATACAACTATTTATAAATAAAATCCTCTATTTGTATAATGTACTGCCCTGAAAATAGCTTTTATTCAATGTCATCGTTAATCAGGTGAGCTTCTGTTAAAAGGAAACTTTGAGTGTGAAACTCTTAACACTTTAGAAAAGGACCTGAAAAACTAGTAAGAAAATGAATGACCTCTCATGGAAGAAACTTAAGCAAACAAACAGATCAAAGACAGCTTTCATTGGCTTTACACATAGTAATGGCCTGATGCATCAGGAACTTTCTAATGACAGGTTTTGAGTACCCTTAATGAAAGCACACACCACGAACTCAGAGAAGGAGTTTTCACCTCAGGATTTTATTCAAAAGAACACTCAGATAAACAGCCAACTGAAGAAAACAGCCTCCAACAATCTCGGGAAAATTATGCGGACAATTTACATTTTTATTATGGTCAGGTTGCCTCTGTTTAAATTGAGATGCTGGGCCGTGTCATAAGTCCTAAGGGCAGTAAGGATGACTCACATCTGCTCAGAGATAAGCAAATGTTATCCCACGTCAAGATTCCCAGCCTCTAATTACTCAATCAGGTTGCGAGGATTCCCTCATATGCTGTACGTGTAGAGAGTTTATTACTTTGTACTTAGAAAAATATATATACGGGTTGCATTTGTTTCTGTGTTCTTCCAGGTGTAGTCAGTGATAATGTGACTAAATTCTACTGTATAAACTATACATATATATTTGTGTGTATATATGTACACACACACACTATATATCCCTTTTTTATTGGAGTATGCTGCTTTATAATGCTGTCAGTTTCTGCTATACAATGATGTGACTCAGCTATAAGCATACCTATACCCTCTCCCTCTTTCCCTCTTGAGCCTCCCTCCCCCCACCCCCATCCCCCTCCTCTAGGTCATCACAAAGCCCTAGGATCGGCTGTGCTATACAGCAGGTTTGCCACTAGCTGTTTTACACACAGCAGTGTATGTATGTCAAGCCCAATCTCCCAACTCATCCCACTCTTCCCTATAACTGAATCACTCTGCTGTACCCCTGAAACTAACGAAACACTGCAAATCAACTACAGTTCAATAAAAAATGTATATATATGCACACACTCTACCGAATAAATACATGCCTTCTACCAATGACACTCTTAAGATACTGCTTTCTTCACATTTCCGAGAGCTCAGAGATCCAGGATACTTTGCGTGTTGCAAGATCCTGTAAAGTTATTTGCACCATCTTATAGCAAAAGTGTCCAATGTTGTTGAAACGAAGAGTCACTTTTTATTTCCACAAATTCTAGTGTTACTGAAGAAGGTGCCTGGGCTGAGAGACGGTGGGAAGGGCAGAGACAGCTGGGAAGTTTCACAGAGGAACCTGTGGTCCTTTCGGCTGCCTTTCCCTGTCATGTGGAAACCCCAGCCCTGGAACGGACAACTCCTAACGGTGTCTGATTGGCTTGTTGGGGGTTTCAATAGTTAACTTCCGCCAGCAGCCTCTCTTATCATCAAAGTCAAAAAAGGACCTGTAGGAGTTAATGGCTCAGAAATGAGGTATTGATACCACCACTTCAGTTTGGAAAGAGGCCCATCTAAGACTACAGGGGATAAACAATAAAAAGAAATTATCTACTTGAAGAGATGACTTGAAAATGAGTTCCAATGTCAACCTGAACTCCAGTCCTCCAGGTTCTACTGGCCTGAGACAAAACGGTGCTGCTGATTGTGACCAAGGGCGCGGGTTCTCAGCTTGAGCCCAGGCACCGTGGGGAGGCCTGGCGGCCCAGAGTTCGGCTCCGATTCTGCTGTCACTTAAATCTCTCAGGACCGCTCATTTTCTGCAAAAGGAAAAGGCTGGGATTTGAGGATTTCTTAATTTCCTTTTACCACCACACTTCTCTGATTCAGAGTTTTTTGGAATTAAAAAAAAAAAATCAATAAGAGGCAGGAAAGGTAAATAGCAAAGGTTAAAACACTTACAAGTGGGCAGCTGGCCTGGGAGAGCCAGATTCATATCTTTCCCAGGATAAAATTCTACAGTCTGAAATCTTTCCCAGGATGTATTACTTTAACAATAAACACAAAGGCCAGTGCCTGCTTCCTTCCTTCAGGGATGAAAATTAGGCTTAAGTGCGCAAAGATTTAAGACAGCTACCATTCCTACCAAGCACCTTAGAGACTGCTGGTTTCCAGGAGGTGGGCACCTTCTGAAGACCTCAGTGACTGGCACTGCAGGGCCTCACACTAAATGCACTGAACGCACCACTTGCTTGAAACCCCAAGGAAAGGGTATGAAATTTATAAAACATAGTATCTCATCTATTTCATAGGAGCCTGTTAAATGAAAATAAGCAATTAGTACCCTGTCTTTAACTATTTGAGATTTACAGAAACAAAACACATTGATCTTGGGAATGGTGTTGCTAAGTGATAGAAGAGGAACTGATTTCCGCACTGGCCTTCATTACTGCTTAGCTGGCCAAGTCTTATCGAGTAGCTTAATATATTGAAGAAGAACGAGTTTTGCAGTCAGACAACTGCGTACTCGTGCAAAATCTGGGTCTCAGCTTCCTCGTAAATAAAATACATAAAATTAACAAACTATGTTGAACTTTTTTGGCAAAAAAACCAACCCTTGGTTTGTGGAGGTGATGAGATAATAAAGGAAAAACATGTGGCATGTTGGCAGGCTCTCAATAAATGGAAGCTACGATACTTTGATTACTATTATTAACCATCTTCAAGGAGTCCAGGGAACCATGATAAAACTTAGCCACGCCTTCCCCACAACTGCATTAAGTAGCATCCAAGCCCTCTTTAATCAGAGCTCTAAGTATGTATTTCTTGGGAGGACTGGATAAACTTGGCACATTGCCACGAAGGACACCACCGTGTTTACGTGAAGCTGATAAAACAGCTGCAGATGAGAACTAACTTCCAAGTAACCAGAGAAAGGAGAGAGCTAAGACAAGTCCCACTCGCTTCCCTTTCGTCTTTTCCAAAGCTTTCAGGAAAAAAACCAGCACAGACAAACAGAGGAAGTGTAGGAAATTCCATAACTTCAAAGGAGAAAACTCAATGCCTTTTTACCCAAATTCATGTAGAAACACGGCTTTTGCAGACAACTACTCACATGCGAGAAGTTTCTAATACGATTTCCTTCATGGAGGGGAACTGCAGCTACCGAATGGAAAGCTCAAGAACACATCACACACAAGGGCATTGTGGGTGAGCCCTCAAACCTGAGACCTGGGAGGCCGAGGTCAAAGGCCTGAGAAAGGGAGCAGGTGGAGCAAAGATGCTCACACTGGACAGGCCTTCCAGAAAGGATCCACATTCCAAGAATCGGCTGCATGGGAGGGCAGACCGACTTGCTGACTTCACTTGCCTAACAAGGCAAACGGTCACTTAAAAGCGCCAGGGAGCCTACAGAAATAACCTAGCTCAGAATGTAGAAACTCTGGTTCCACAAAGGTCCAGAGGTACCAACAGAGGAAACAAGGGCAGATGAGGTACATTTTATACTTCTAAAGGTTTCTCTGCCTTTAAAATAAAATGCTGTAGGGGAGAATATTTAAAAGGCCGCTGAGAAGACTTCCGGTAAGATTTTCTACATTCACAAAATGAAAAATCTGATAACCGGTACTCTGAAAAGCATCACTAAAACCTCAATGCTGGGACTTCCCTGGTGGTCCACTGATTAAGAATTTGCCTTGCAGTACAGGGGACGCTGGTTCAATCCCTGGTCAGGGAACTAAGACACTACAGGCCACAGGGCAACTAACACAAACTAGCGTGCCATAACTAGAGATCCTGCTTGCCTCAACAAGATTCCCTGTGCTGCAGCGAAAACCTGATGCAGCCAAATCTACATATATGGAAAACAAACAAACAAACAAACTCAATGGTGTCTTGGCAGTTCTGAAAGCTCTATGACAAAACCTAGTCTTAATGGATAAAGGGGGCTCCAAAACCTAGTCTTAATGGGAAAAGGGGGCTCCAGGAACTGCAAACCAAAGAAAGGTGTGTGCTGGGAAGCTAATTTTGCTGCACCACAAATAAAAGTCTGGCATCATGCAGTAAAGTTATGCATACCCTATACCTCAAAAATTCTAGGATTCAAAGGCATCTGCTGCTACTGCTGCTAAGGCGCTTCAGTTGTGTCCAACTCTGTGCCGACCCCGTAGACGGCAGCCCACTAGGCTCCTCTGTCCCTGGGATTCTCCAGGCAAGAATACTGGAGTGGGTTGCCATTTCCTTCTCCAATGCAGGAAAGTGAAAGTGAAGTCACTCAGTCGTGGGGGACTCTGTGACCCCATGGACTGCAGCCTAAGAGGCTCCTCCGTCCATAGGATTTTCCAGGCAAGAGTACTGGAGTGGGTTGCCATTGCCTTCTCCGCCAAAGGCATCTATTCCCCCAAAAAACTTACACGTGGCATCAGTCTATAGAGATAAGAATGTTAGAGTATTGTTCTTAGCCGCAAACTAGAAAAGCAAAATTTGCCCATCGACAGTAGCACGGACAGACGGTTATATTCATACAGCGGAGTACTAGACAGCAGTGAAAACTATCTATGTATCTACACAAACTTACTAGGAATTGAAAGCCACGAAATGACACGCACAATTTCGCAGAAGTTCAAAAGCAGGCAGAGTAAAAACGGCGTGGTCTAGGCATGCAGACGCCGGTGGGAAAGCTATAAGGAAAAGTAAGAAAGTGAGTATCACAGAAGTCAGTGGACGGAGGAGGGAAGGTGCTCAGAAAGGGAACAGGAGGTGGGGGAGGCAATGCTGTTTTTTCACCTGCCTGTTTATTACTAACTAGTCTTCAGGCACGCACTGTGTGTGCGCTTTCCTGCACACGCCTCGCCTAATGATTCATCGGTAACGCTGCAGAGGGTGCATGCTCTGGAACGGGGCGGGGGGTGGGGGTGAAGGCCAGTCCCCTGGCCACTGGGCAAGGAGGGCCAGGCCGCGGTGCTCCGGCAGGGTGCGGGGGACCGGCGGCACCACCCTCCCCGCCCCCCGCCGCCCCTCAAGTCCCCCGCCTCCCCAGGCCGCGAGGTCCGCGCGCCCCGAGCTCGCCACGTCGGTCGTCCGGCGCGGGCGCCCGGGGCCGCCCGCCGTCCCGCCCGGGCCCGGGGCCCCGCCGGCGCTCAGCCGCGCGTACCTCTGCAGCGCCGGGGACGCCTCGCAGCTCCCGGCGACCGAGGCGCGGAGTGTTTCCGGGGCCGCCCGCCGCCCCCGCGGGCACCACTGGCCGCGGCCCCCGCCTCCTCCTCCTCCCGCGGCCCCGGGCGCGGGCGCGGCGCACGCGCGCTGCGCGCTTCCGTGCACGGGGGCGGCCGGCGGGCTGGGCCGTGCGCGGCGCGGGCCGGCGGGCGGGGCGGGGGCCGGGCGAGGCGGCGGCGGCGCGCCGGTGACGCTGCGGGAGCCGCGGCGGCCTCCAGCGCCGGGCGGAGTCGGCGGCCGCGCGGAGGACGCAGCCCGGGCCGCGCCGCGGGCCTTCAGGCGGGGCGGGGCGGCCGGAGCCGCGGCGGGAAGATGTTCAACGTGGAGACCCTGGAGCGGGCGGAGCTGTGCGAGAGCCTCCTCACTTGGGTAGGTGGGCGACGCGCTCCGGATGGGGGGCCCCGACCTCCGCCAGGCCGCCGTCCCGGGGTCCCCCACCCCCCCCACCCCGCGCCCGGCCGACGCTGCCGTCACATCCGGGGCGCGGGGCCCCCGGTGCTGGGCGGAGGCCGGGGCCCGCCGCGGGGACGGGGGGTGGGGGGGCTCCCGGGACCCCGGCCCGAAGCTCCCGCCTTTGTTGTCACGCTGGCAGGACGGCGCAGCCCCGGGCGGGGCGGGGCGGGGCGGGCGGAGCCGCGCGGGGAGGCGGGCAGGGGGGCTTCCACGGAGGCCCATTCCGGGCATCCGGGAGGAAGGGAGAGGTGCCGGGGGAAGGTGCTTGGGATGGAAATAAATCCGCAAGGCTGGGGGATCCGGGCGTCAGTAGTGGGAGTCGACATTTGCGGAGGGGTGGGGGTGAGCGCCACGCTGTGGCATTCTCAATTTTCAATTATTAAATGTTGATGGAAATTCTTACATGTGCCTGTAAAGGTGTTCCGTTCTCAAGCCAAAAACCGTGCCTGTAGCAGCCTTTTCTACAGCTGAACATTAACACCCAAGCTTGTGTGTTTCTCTTGAGTGTGGTGTCAGTACCTGGGTTGTGCGTGCGTGCGTGTGTGTGTGTATCTGCAGAGCCACGGGATAAACCCGGTGCTTCTTTTGGGGAGATTTTATTTCACTCACTGCTAAAAAACGTTAACTATCACTTTCAGTATCACTTTTAGAAGAAGCACTAACATTTATGGAGGTGACTACAGCATATGTATTAATGCTAAAGGTAAGAAACAGATGCCAAACGGATTATATTTAGCGGTGCCTTGGGTGACGAGCTTGGATTGTGGACTTGAGTCTCCTACGTGGGACCTTTGAGCGGAAGGGTTACTGGGACACTGCCCTAGGCTGGTTGTAACAAATGTAGTGAAAATCGTCTGAGGTTGTCATAATTTGTCTTTCGTCACAGATCAAGTTGTGTTTTCTGAAACAGTATGTACCGCGATAGAGGGGTCTGTTCAGTGACTTTTGCATGAGGCCATTCTTGGAATTTCAAATTGTTTGCAGTAGTATCTAGTTAACACACAGCTTACAGCTAGAGTGAGGTGCAACTTCACTTGGGGAAATGGGTTTCACAGCCGTATTTTAGGGCAAAGACAAAGCTGATAAAGTGTATAATGTGGCCAGAGTTTGACTGGGAGGACAGAGATAAAGGAAAGAATCACCACATTCTTTGATTTTGTGGAAGGACTGGATTTGGCAGAGGTTGTAAACAGAAGGTAGAGGATCTGAAAATGAGCATTTTTGGTCTGTGCCTCCCTCAGTGCTAGAAAGAAAAAAGCCAAGAGGGCAAAGATGAAGAAAGGTATTAAATCTGAAGTAGGGCTACATTGTTTAAAGTTTGGAAAGACAAGTCACGGAGAAAAGGTGTGTTTGAAGGGCATCTGCCAAAAGGCGGTGATCAGTGCAGTAATTTGGGTGAGAAGTGCTAATAAAAGTAACAGAAGAAGAATCACAGAGAGAAGTTTGAAGGGGTACATCATGGCAGCATCTGTTTAAAATCTGGTAAGTTGTTAAGAAAACAGATCATCAAGGTGATCAGCTCCACAGAGTGGTCAAGGGATCTGGCTTTGTAGAAAAGAGCCTTTTTGAAATTTCACTGGAAGGCTCATCAAGGAAAGTCTCTAGAGGGAAGATAAGAGATAATCAATGACAAAACTGGAGGGCAGAGTCCAAACAAAGATAATCAATTCTAAGACTTGGAAACATTTGAAAACATGGTACGGTTGAATCCTTTCCGAGTAAAGTTGAGTTTTAAACGCTGGGTTTGTTCTTCTAGTTGTTAATACAAATGTGGAAAATGTCTGAAGTAGCTGAAAATGTGCATCTACTCCAGTAGCTCCCCTCCTGTCTGAAGGCCGGATTAATGCCAAAGACAATTCCAAAATGAAAAGTGAGGAAAGAAAATGTATACTGTTCATTCCCCGGAAAAGACCTCCCCTGACATTTGAAATAATTTGCTCTATTTTGTACAAAGTTCTAGCCAACCTGGTTGTGCAATTGCTCCGCGCACAGCAGGTGGAAAGGTAACTGCCCCGCTCAGCAAGATGCAGGCAGTTGTTCTCAGTGACACAGAGAGCTGAAAGTTCAGCCCAGGTCATTCAGTCCTTGAGCTTCATATATGGCTACAGCCTCCACATTCAATCACTGAAGATTGTAATTATGGTCCCGAATATCGAATAAGAGCTTATTTTCACTCCACAGCATTTAGGTTGAGACTAGAGGTATATAGTACATATTAGAAGTTCTTCCACCAGAAATAGTTGAACTAATGCAGAAAACTAAGATCATGGCGTCTGGTCCCATCACTTCATGGGAAATAGATGGGGAAACAGTGGAAACAGTGTCAGACTTTATTTTGGGGGGCTGCAAAATCACTGCAGATGGTGATTGCAGCCATGAAATTAAAAGATGCTTACTCCTTGGAAGGAAAGTTATGGCCAACCTAGATAGCATATTTAAAAGCAGAGACATTACTTTGCCAACAAAGGTCCGTCTAGTCAAGGCTATGGTTTTTCCAGTGGTCATGTGTGGATGTGAAAGTTGGACTGTGAAGAAAGCTGAGTGCCGAAGAATTGATGCTTTTGTACTGTGGTGTTGGAGAAGACTCTTGAGAGTCCCTTGGACTGCAAGGAGATCCAGCCAGTCCATCTTGAAGGAGATCACTCCTGGGTGTTCATTGGAAAGATTGAAGCTGAGGCTGAAACTCCAATACTTTGGCCACCTCATGCGAAGAGTTGACTCATTGGAAAAGACTCTGATGCTGGGAGGGATACGACAGAGGATGAGATGGCTGGATGGCATCACTGACTCGATGGACATGAGTTTGAGTGAACTCTGGGAGTTGGTGATGGACAGGGAGGCCTGGCGTGCTGCGATTTATGGGGTCGCAAAGAGTCGGACACGACTGAGCGACTGAACTGAACTGAATAGCATCAAGGCACTTGAAAGGATAACTGTAGCCACCTGTACAGAATTCAATTCTGTGGGACGTCTGATTGCCCCAAATGTTGGCTAAATTCACTGTTGTATCAGAGAGGTTAGTCCCAGAACCATACGTTCCACATTTTTGTTGAAAGAGCAATGTTTGTTAAGAGACAAAGTATCATCCTACCTCGGAAAAATAGTTGAAGCTTAAATTCCAAATCAAAGTGGATGCACCAAGCAAGTTCAGCAGGACGTGCTGGAAAATTTCTACTCTCCCTGTCTCCCCACCCTCTGAGTCAAAATGCACTCTTACCTGTTAGAAAAAGTCTGCCCTACCTGGTACACCTGTCAGGCCTCCTTTCTCAACCAGTGCAGGAAACTATTGCTCTTTCCTAGGGTTAAGAGACTGAGAAACTAGAAAGAGTCAGGAATGCCCCCAATTAATGGCAGGAAGCTAAGTGGAGCAGGAACCACCCCACACAGTGACATCCACACACCCTTGTGAATTTTCGTATGCAGTGGCCTATGAAACAGTGCACTGGTGCTTACAGTTAGGAAGGGTGTGTTTCTGTGGTGATCTCTCCCCCATTCCACTCGCTCTGCCCTTCTAACTCTGTTCTACTTACCATTGGTGTCCTCTACTGGAGGAATAAAGGAGTCAGATGTACAAAAAGACATAGTTTTTAAAAGCTTTAACTTTCTTATTTTCTTTCTTCCTAAGTCGAGGGCCAGTTTAACCTGTTTAGAGTATAGGTTCTGAAATTTGACCACCTGGCTTCAAATCCTGACTTGGTTGCATACTAACTGTGGGTAACTTTGGACGAGGAACTTCACCTGTGTTCAGATTATATTCAGGGTGACACTGAGAAGTGTTTCCTATGCATTTAGTATGGATCAGCATAATTGCAGGGCTTGTCGAACTACTGGTTGCCTGGTCTGGATTCCAGAGCCTGTAATTCGGGAGGGCTGGGCTAGGATCTGCTGCTCTGCATTTCCAACAGGTTTCCAGGTGGTGCTGTTAGTGACCTGAGCCCCCACACTGAGAACCACTGCTCCAGAGCAGGGTTTGTTAGCCTTAGCATTGTGGCCGGTCGGGACTGGATCACATTCGTTGTGGGCACTGCCCTGTGCTTCCTGCAGGAGGTTTGATAGTAGCATCCCTGGTGTGTACCTCCTGGATACCAATAGCTCCCACTCAGTTGTTACAACTAGAAGTTTCTCATAGGGAGCGAGATCTCCCCCGGTTGAGAATCACTGCTGTGGAGACAGTCATTCCAGGTGAGCTCGAGCTTTCCCCTTCTCATGATTTTGTGGGGGTGGTGAGTTGGAGCTCCAGTTGGTATTAATAGAGCTTCTTGGAATTAAAAGAGAGGTTATGACCCTTGAGGCAGAGTTTCATGCCCTAATGTGGTTGACTGCAATTACCTTTAAATTTTAGTCTATTACTATCCTGAAACACCCTGCAGATGTTAACTCAAGAGTTTACGAGAACTGGTAGGTGACAGATTTTTTTTTTTTTTTAATTAAAATACCCATACCACAAAGTTCTTTTGAGGTGCACAATTCAGTGCTCTGTGGTGTGATCACAGATTGTGCAACCATCACTGCTATCTAATTCCAAGAACATTTTTATCGCCTCTGAAGGGAATTCCACAGAGAGAGTCTGTCTGGGACCTGCATTATTTTATCTCAAGGCAGAGATGGACACCTTCACAAGCAGCTAAAAAACCTCAAGAGCCAACTCAGAAAATAATTTTTTGGAAGCCACATTTAAAAAATTAAAATGAAAATAGTTTTAAGTCCCAGGAGAGAAACAGATACAGTCTTACAAGTAAATTACTTGCATTACTGAATTGCCTGCTTTATTGAGTTTTTTTCTTCTGATTGCCCAGTGGCAGTTTTCTGATCTTTCATCCTTTGCATTTGGTAACGCTTTGGATCAGAGGGCTCCACCTGCCAAACCGGTGCTCTAGCAACGAAGATTATTTGATGAACTTGTTAAAAATAAGACTCCCAGTCCCCTCCAACTTCCCAATTGATTCAGTGTACACCTAGGTCTGGGAACTATTGCTTAAGGCTTTTACAGGTACCTGATGTGCGCTTGTTTTCTAATTCATTCTTACCGCATCCCTCCAGAAGCTATTTTCCCCAATTCCCAGGTTGAAAACCTGGTATTACAAGAGGTAAACTGGCATATCCAAGGTCACACAGCCAGCAGATTAGGCGCCAGCCTGGAGGTGGAGTTAGTTGTTTTGTTTTTTGAGGGGAGGGGGACGCCCACGCGGCAGGTGGGATCCTTTTTCCCCAACTAGGGATCAGACCAGTGCCCCCTGCACCCCCTGCACCCCCTGCTTTGGAAGCGTGGAGCCTTAACCGCGGGACTGCCAGTGAAGTCGCTGTAGTTACTGTTTACCTTCCAAGCATGTTCAGTGAGAGGTCTTCTGGGTCAGACTGGGGGTCAGAAGATGAGTGAGGTGTGCACTCACCCGCTGCTCTTTTTTATTGTAAGCCTACAAGAAAGAGATGTATTCAGCAACTGTAGGATGACAGTGCGTATTTAGTTCTTTTTAAACTATTCAATACATTGTTACCACCACATTATCATTGAGAAGGCGACAGGCACTTGAGGGCGTGGAGTAAAATTCAGTGTCGTTTCCTACAGGTGATGTTTATCGGGTCCATTTATTCATTTACTAACAACATATTGAGCCTCTGCCTCCCATAGGATTAATGTCAGGGGGCCTGGCAGGCGCTCTTTCATCACCTCTCCCAAATAGACATCCAAGTGAAAACCACTCACTACGAGATCTTTTAAGTCATTTCCTTAGTTCCCACTGTGTAACCATCTCCGCCCACCAGACTTTGCAGAAAATGTGAAGAAGCTACTGACTGCACTTGTTCATAGCTCTTGGTTTAAAGATTTGATAGATGGCACGGCACAGAGACGTGGACACTGCCCCGCTGTGGGACAGTAGATTGCTGCAGCATTCGTCAGGGGCAGCTTGGCGATATTTATCAGAAACTTTAAAACGTTCGTACACTTTTGTCCAGCAAATTTACTTCTAGGAATATGACCCCATAAGTAAAACATATTGGAGGCAGATGGTCCCCTGAACATTATTTGCATTGTTTCCATGGTCGTTACCTGGTTTGACCTCAGCTGTGTTAACATGCAGTCAAGGCTATGGTTTTTCCAGTAGTCATGTATGGATGTGAGAGTTGAACCATAAAGAAAGCTGAGCACCGAAGAATTGATGCTTTTGAACTGTGGTGTTGGAGAAGACTCTTGAGAGTCCCTTGGACTGCAAGGAGATCAAACCAGTCTATCCTAAAGGAAATCAGTCCTGAATATTCATTGGCAGGATTGATGCTGAAGCTGAAGCTCCAATACTTTGGCCACCTGATGCGAAGAACTGACTCACTGGAAAAGACCCTGATGCTAAGAAAGATTGAAGGCCAGAGGAGATGGGGACAACAGAGGATGAGATGGTTGGATAGCATCACCGACTCAATGGACGTGAGTGTGAGCAAGCTCTGGGAGTTGGAGATGGACAGAGAAGCCTGGCGTGCTGCAGTCCGTGGGGTCGCAAAGAGTTGGACACGACTGAGTGACTGAACTGAATTGAACTGTGTGAACATATAAACCTGTTATGTTAACACAGGCCTCCCTGCCTCCTCCGTGCAGGCCTTTCTTCACGCTGCAGCTGCTGCAATCCTTGTACTATGCAGATGGCTCAGCCTCCCTCTCCTGCTTAGAATCCTTTGCCTGTTTCCCTTGCTCTGAGGATAAAATCCTAACGTGGCTTGTGAGGATTTGCAGGATGATGCTTCCTTCTTTAACCGTGTCTTCCACCGTTTACCCTTTTCCCTGTTCTATCCTCTGATGCCCGAACTCTTCCATTTTACTAACCTATAAACTGCAGAGCACAGCCTTTATCTGTTCTTAGAGATTATTTCTTTCCAAGTCCTGGTTGCACTACTGAGTAGAGTCATTGTTGGCTCAGTGTGGTATCTTGCTCAGAAATAACAAATGTGGCTACTGATTCTCAGCTACATCATGTTAGTGGTAATTCATGATATGTTTCAAATCAAAGTGAATTGAGGATATAACTCAGCTGTAGCTGTGATTTCTACATACGTATAAAGCTGATTTGGTTCTTTCTTTTTTCTGGCTGAGCCCCTTGCAGCATGCAGGATCCTGGTTCCCCAATCAGGGATCAAACCCGTGCCCCCAGCCGTGGACATGCAGAGTCTTAACCCCTGGACCACCAGGAAGTCTCCCACAATACTTTGGTTCTGAGTAAAAGAAATCTCAGCTTGGCCAGATGTAAAGAAGAGATGGATCTCGCATCACAGGAGACTCTGAGGTTTAGTTCGGTTGCTCAGTTTTGGCCTGCAGGACCTCATTCTTCTGTTCCTCTTCTTTGCCATTTACTGCGTTGGCCTCATCCTAACAGTCACAAGATGCCTGCTCATGGCCATTGAGGCCGCCAGCATCCTTATTCACACCAGGGGAGGTTGGCGTTCCTTCCCTGGAAGCCCACGTAAGCCTCTCTCTGCGTCCGTTTGGTCCAGATTGTCTTTGCCTGAGCGCCTGTGAGCCAGTCACTGGCAGAGTGAGTGCAGGTGCCCTGACTTTCTTAGGGAGGATGTTGAATGTGGGGAAGCTGGCCAGCATCCGCCACAGCTCCTTTTACCAAAAGGAAAAACTGGCAGTGCAGCCTGCAGTAAATTCCCCAGAAGGGAAAACATTTCTTACTGTTCTGCCTTTTTTTTTTTAATAGTCAGATCTTTATTTAAAACTCCAATCTGCCAGCTTAGTGTTTTCCACTAGCTCAGGGAGCAGAAGCCTTCACAGGCTTCCCAGCCTTCTGCTGAGAGGCTGCCTTCGTGGGAGCCTTTGCAGCAGCCATCGCTGCCCTTTTAGATGCTTGCTGAGCCTTTTTTGCTTCCTTGGCGGCCCTGCTGGTTTCTTCTCATTGAGCCTTCCGAAGTTCAGGTTCTGATTTCCTCTTGGCCATCACATCAGCAAGAGATGCACCCGTTTCAGCCCTCTGGAATTTGAGTGCACAGCAGGTTCTTTTCTTTTGAATTTCTTCTGACTGTCCCTTTCTGTGCTTGCTTCTGAAGAGGACAGTCCAGTTGATCTGATGAGGACTCCTCTTGGAGAGGAATGCCAGCTCACATTTTGCATCAAGAAACTGGAAAACCTTCCCATCAGTCCAGGCGTAGCACCCCCCCCCCCCCCATGCCCTGGGTAGATCTTGAACCCGCTGAAATGGCCCAGCTCCACCTTCAGGGCGGCTAATGCCAGAGAGAAGGAAAGATCTGTTCCGCTTTTTAAAAATGTATTCAACTCCAAGATGAGGTAAAGAATCCTGAGAATTCTGCTGTATGGTTAACCGTGAAATCTTTCTTTTCTCTCTCTCTCTTTTTTTCCCCCCTTTTTTCCAGATCCAGACGTTTAACGTGGACGCGCCATGCCAGACCGTGGAAGATTTAACAAATGGGGTTGTGATGGCCCAGGTTCTTCAAAAGATGTAAGAATAAATTGCTTTATCTTTTTCTGTGTTATGTACATGGATATTTATTAGATTGAAAACATGGCCAAAAAATAAAGTGTTCGCATGACACACGAGTTGCCTGTAGCCTGAGAACTGAGCAGCACGTGGTTTTGGTGGTCCATGCTTATTTCAGCTGCAGGGCAGTTAAGGCTGCAATGTTACAATACTCCAGCAGGTTTGGAATTCTTCGTGTGTGTTTTCAGCAAGTATGGCAGACATTTTCATGTAAGCATCCCAATTTTGCCATTCTAGAACGCTCTTAAGAGGCTTCCTCTTTCTGTAGGACTCTGCCCAGATGTCTCATCAGCAAGGCTTATATTTTTATATTTTATAAATATGTTTCCTTTATAGAATAAAGGAAAGGCATGCCCCATGTTCTGTGTCCCTGTTAACCTTCTGGTTGCTTCTAGAGTTAGGTAGCACCGTCTCATATGCCATGTATTTTGCTTGTTTATTTGTTATCTGCTGCTTTCGCAGACACACGTCTGCGGAGACACACACATGCAGACACACATCTGTAGAGACACACACACACACGTAAGCTCCCCTTGGAGGTGGGAGGTTTCGTTTGTTTGTTGCCGTATCCTGGCACCTACGACAGTACCTGGTTTTGGAGTAAGCCATCTGAAAATGCCCTTCTTTGTGGATCTAAAATAGTCAAATGTCAGCATCTCTGGTTCCGTCTGTATCACGGGTGCTCTGTTTACTGACTCATGGAAGGAGTGAGATACTCGTTTGAGATATATGATATAAAATAATCCCAGTTCTTTCCTTCTAAGCACTTTGAAAGCAAATTGGTTATAAAATTGATATTGTTAGGTTGTCTGGAACTTTTGACCTAGGAATTTTCAAATAAAGGGTTACCTGTGAATTCACGATGTCATTAAGTGTGACGTGATCTGGGGGACACGGTTGTCTACTGAAGCCTGAGACAGAGATTTGCCGGTGACTTGCTGAGGTTTCCTGCAGCTGGGTTGAGCACCAGTGTCATCACTGAAGGCGTCTTGCTGATGCTCGCCTTGCAGGGAGCTGTGTAGAGCTGCTTGTCTGAGAAGCAACTCAGATGCCTGCATTTCAGGGAATCTGCCTGCCTTTCACGTTAGGGGTCCGTGCCTAAGAACTATAGCTTGCCGTCTTTCTTCTGCACTCACGTGGCACATCCCTCCTGATACACAGGCATGTAGGCTTTTTGGTGGAACTGCAGGAGGCTTGCCTAAAACCTGACCAGCCCTGGTTCTGATGCTGAGAGGAGTGGGGCCTGTGATTTCCATGGTCACCTTTAAGTGGTGCCCTAATAGTGAGGGTTTCACTCAAATTCTTGGTAAGATTTATTTGTGGGCAAGTGAGCATAGCTACGTGAGCTTTCCAAGTCGGTGTCAGTAAAGGAGTTCTTTGTTTAAGTTACTTTGGGTAGGATTCCTCTCAATTGTAGAAACCAGGAGAAAGCCTGTTTGTACGTATTCTTTTACCAAACCAAGATCCTGACATACACGCTGTTCTGCCAAGTGGTGGTTCTAGTTTACTGTAGTCTTGTAGATGTGTTTCTCATCAAGATTTCACTTTTTTTTCTCAAACTGAATCCCTTTTGTCACTTTGTTATGGTATAACACAGAGCAAAAAGCATACCAAAAAAAAGGTGACATTTTGTGTGTGTGTTTGTATGTATTGTATGGGTATGCATGGATGTGTGCACACATCGGTGTGCCCACCTCCCAGGTAGAACTGTATAACATTTCAGGCTCCCAGATGGTTCCCCCGCGTGCCCTTCCGTAATCAGTAACCTCTTGTCTCCAAGTTAGCCATGATTCTGAGTTCCACACCATCCTTCTTACAAGTGGAATCTTACAGTTGATACTGTTTTGTGCCTGATTATTTCAACATAATGTCTGCGTGACTCATCCATGTTGTTCTGTATTATCTGTTTTAAATAATTGCGTCATACAGCTTCGCAGAAGCTTCCTCCTCTGTCAGTTTGATACTTCCTGAACAGCTACTCTGTGTCCAGCGCTGGTGACACAAGGGCAAAGCACAGACCGCAGGGTAGTTGTGTTCTGAGAGTTTATAACCTGCGGAGAAACGGATTTTTAAATAACTATGGAAACAAACTTGCTAATATAACAAGCGCTGCAGAGAAAGTTGTGAAAGTTTCGAAGTTAGCAGGCAGGCAACTCAGCAGAGCTCACATTCAGAAGAGTCCAAGAGGGAGATGTGCATTTGGGTGTCTCTCAATGGAAGCCGTGAGTGTGGATTAATTACATCACTCAGGGAAGAATATGGAGTAAGAAGAACACGTGTACATGAACCGTGAAGACCTTCGATGTTCAGCTGTTGGTCAGAACATCTACCAGCAGAGGGACCAGGACGACCCCAGGAATGCCCGTGAAATGTGGGTGCCCAGAGAAAGGGCAGGTCTCTTCATTTGTCTGAGCTGAGCGGTAAAACATGGATCTTTCCTGTTGTTTTAGTAGAGATTTTATCAAATATATTCATAGTATCCTTATTGTTAGTACAGCTTATTTTCCTCTCTCCTCTTGTAAGTCATTTTCTGCTCATCGGCTTTTCTGCTTCCAGCATCTTGTTGCTGCCTCCTCTCTCGCTGTTTGCCCACGTAGGTTCACCTCTCCCTGTTTTTTGTTTTTAATCAGTAGACTTTGTTTTTTGGAGCAGTTTTAGTTTCACAGCAAAACTGAGTGGAAGAAAGTTTCAGTACGAGACAATGAGAAAGTTCTGGAGGTGGATGGTGGTGATGGTCGGATGTCTGGATGATAAATCATACGTATATTTCACTACAATAAGAGAAGTTTTTAAAAACTGAGCCAACAGTCTGGTGAGTTCCCATCTGCTCCGTGCCGTACCCCACACAGACCCTCCCCGGCTGTCAGAGTCCCCACCGCGTGGGAC
Organism: Capra hircus; assembly: GCF_001704415.2. Classification (NCBI taxonomy): domain Eukaryota; kingdom Metazoa; phylum Chordata; class Mammalia; order Artiodactyla; family Bovidae; genus Capra; species Capra hircus. Next base: position 8,001,720 of record NC_030834.1, on the reverse strand, counting down.
GTTTGTTACCATTGCTGAGCCTGCGTGGAAGCATCGTCATCACCCAGCCCCGAGTTTACGGCAGTGTTCACTCCATGTCGTGCACTCTTGAGTTTCATTACAGCGCAGAGAATAGCATCTGCCCTGAAAATCCCAGAGCTCTGCCTAGTCACCCCCCACCCCCCAGTCACGGATCTTATTGTCTCCACTGTTTGGCCTTTTCTGGTCACACGGGATGTAGACTGGTTTCTTTCACTTAATAATGCGCATTTAAGATTCCTCCTTGTCTCTTCCTGGCTCATCTGTTCATTTCTTTTGAGGGCTTACCCCTCATTTTTTAAATAGCTTTGTTGAAATCAAGGTGACATGCTTTGAATCACACATTTGTAGAGTTGAATTTGATGGTTTTTTTTTTTTTTTTAACTGATGGAGATGCCCAGGAAACTGTCAAGATAATGAGCATATCAATCAGTTCAAAAGATTTTTCTGAGCCCCTCCTTCCAGCAACCCCCCTCCACCCTTCCACATCCCCAGGGCAACCACAGATTTGCTTCTTGTCAATTAATTTGCATTTTATAGAGAGTTATGTAAATAGGCTGATAGTATGTTTTGCTTTGAGAGGGAGAGGTGGTGGCTGCTTTTCCTGCAGCGCAATCTGAGATTCATCCGTGTTGCTGCCCGTGTCCCTGGAGTGCACGGCGTTCCGTTGTTCAGGCACGCTGTAGTCCGTCCCTCCACTCCTGGGCTACTGTAGTCCAGGCTGTTACAGGTAGAGTGAGGCTCTGTTAGCATCACAGTCGATCACAGATGCTGGGAGCACTGGTGTCCGCATCTTTGTATGCACATGCACTTTCGTTTCTCTTGGGCAAAATTCCATGTAATGGTGAAATGACTGGTTGTATGTTTAATGTTCAAGAAGCGGCCAGTCTGTTTCCGAAGTGAGTGCACCATTCATGTTTCCACAAGCAGTGTGTGAGTCTTCCGGTTGCCCTGCGGCCTCAGCAACACTTGCTGAAGCCGGTATTTTTCATTATAGCCATTCTAGTGGCTGTCTAGGGGTACATCACTGTAGGGTTTATTTGTATTTCTCTTGATATGATGACTAGTGACGTTGGGCGTCTTTCGTGTGTGTGTGTGTGTATACACACGTCTGTATCTCCTTTGGTGAACAGTTTGTGGTAGTCTTTTTTAAATTTTTTAAAACTGAATATAATTGATTCACAAAGCTGTGTTAGCTTTTGGTGTACAGCAGGGTGATTCAGTTATACATAGATTTAAAATATTCTTTTCTATCAGAGTTTATTACAGTTTTTATAAGTCCCTGTGCTACACAGTAGGACTTTATTTTACATATGGTAATTTATATCTGCTAACCCCAAACTCCTAATTTATCTGTCGTCCACCCTCTTTCCCCTTTGGTAAGCATAGGTTTGTTTTGCGTGTCTGCATCCATTTCCGTTTCACGGACAGGTTCATTTGTGCCATGTTTTAGATTCCACGTATTAGTGATAGCATGTAGTATTTGTCTTTCTCTTTGCCTTCCTTCACTTAGTATGATAATTAATCTCTAGTATCCATGTTGCTGCACATGGTGTTATTTCCTTCCTTTTCGTGGCTGAGTAATATTACTTTGTATATATGTACATCTTCTTGACCCTTTCCTCTGTTGATGGACATGCAGGTTGCTTCCATGTCTTGGTTATTATAAATTGTGCTGCTGTGAACATTGGGCTGCGTGTATCTTTTCCAGTTAGAGTTTTTTTTTTTTTTTCCCCAGATACATACCCAGGAATGGGATTGCAGGATCATACGGTAGCTGTGTTTTTTTAGTTTTTTAAGGAACCTCCATACTCCTCGCCATAGGGGCCGCTCCAGTTTGCATTCCCACCAGCAGTGTGAAAGGGTTCCCTTTTCTCCGTCCCCTCTCCTGTCTGCCTTTTCTTTTTTTGATACTTTTATTCATTTATCGGCTGTGCTGGGGCTTTGTTGCCGCGTAGGCTTTTCTTTCGTTGGGGAGCGCAGGAGGTGCTCTTCCTCGCGGTGCGGGAGCTTCTCTCCGCGGTGGCCTCCCTGTTGCGGGGCCCGGGCTCTGGGGCCTGCCGGCTTCAGTCGCTGCGGCCCGTGGACTCAGGAGTCGCGTCTCCTGGGCTCTAGAGTGCAGACTCACTAGTTGTGGTGCACAGGCTTAGTTGCTCCGCGGCATGTGGGGTCTTCCTGGCCCAGGGATCAAACCCATGTCTCCTGCTTTGGCAAGTGGATTCTTTACCACTGAGCCAGCAGGGAAGCCCCTTTTGCCTATTTTTTTAATTGAATTGTCTGTCTTATTGAATTTATAGTTCTTTATTTTAAATACATGTTCTCTCTCAGATGTAGGTTTTAAAATATTTTCTCCCAGCCTGAGGCTTCCCTTTTAACTTTATCAATAGTGTCTCTGCAGAGCAAATGTTTTTGAACTTTTTATTATTAAATAATTACGATTTAATAATAATATTTTTTTAGTTCATCTGTTTTGTTTTGTTTTTTAAACTGTATTAAGAAACCTTTACCAGAGCCAGGGTCACTAAGATTTTCTCCTGTGTTTTCCTCTAGAAGTTTTATAGTTTCAGTGCTTATGTTTAGGTCTGTGATGCAGCTGAACCTGGCTGGTAAAAACACCAACATGCTGGGATGCGTCATTCTGCATTCCCCGGCACGAGCCCTTGATCACCCGGTATCGGTGCTGCCCCAGCCCTGCCGTCTCCTTCTTCTGGGAGACCCCCAGCACTGCACCCTCACCTCTCCTCTGATCACCTTCCAAGGTAGGGGCCACCATACTTCTGAGAAAGTTGAGACACAGGAAAATCTCCCTGGCATCCCCGACTCCATCCCCGCCCCCACCACCATCGCCAGCACGCGTGTGGCCGCCTCGCTGCCCATGGCCACCTGCAGGCTGGGCTGGGGCCTGCAGTCCCACCATCTCGCCCACCCCTGTGGACCCTGTGCTGGCTCCCACCACCTCTCCCCTGCTCTGCGAGGTCACATCCACCAACAGGCTTCTGTGTCTTTAAACAGACTTCGCAGGGCCCTGCTCCTGTCCCCTAGCATGCCGGTTGTCCTCCCGGCGGAGCGTCTGTCCCGGACCACCCCCCCGCCCCCGCCAACCTCTCTCACATCCACTTCGGCAGAGTGTCCCCACCATCACGTTGGAGCCGCTCTTGTTGGGGACATCAGTTATCTGCGTGCTGCTGATGCCGTTCTCTGTCCTCGCCTGGACCAGCAGGAACGCTCCAAGGATCTCTCAGTCCTCGCCGGGACCGATGAGAGCGCTCCAGGGACAGCTGCTCATCTGCTTACTGCTTCTTCCTTGTGACACTCCCTCGCATTTGGCCTCCAGGGTACTGTGGCCGCCGGGTTGCTCTCCTGTTTCGCTGGGTGGTCTGCATTTCCTGGGCTGGTCTCCCTCTCCTGTGCTCCCTCCTTGGGGTGCAGAGCGTTAGACTCAGGCCTCACCCCTCTTCCCTTCTCTTTGGTTTGCTTCACCTCTTGGTGATTCGTCTCACAGCCTGGAATATCATCCCTATCCTGATGATGCTCAGGTTTTATCTCCAGCGTGAATCTCTCCTCTGGCAGCCGGACTTGGTTTAGGCTCAGCATCTCCGGTCAGATCTGAAAGACATCTCAGAGTCATCACATCTAAAGCTAAGCCCTGCCTTCTACCCAGACCCACTCAGTCAGACGTCCTCTCGTTTCAGTGGTTGGCATTGCTGGCCTTGAGCTGCTCAGACCTTAAAACCTCCCTCTCGGATTTCTCCACATCCCACATCCAACCCATAGCAGATACTGATGGCTACATTTTTAAACTGTCGCTATATCTAGCCTTTAGATCTGACTTCCAGGTTACAGAGAGCTACAGAGGAAGAGGTGGAACTAAGTCACAAGTAAAGGGCCAGACAAATCCAGAAAGTGGACTGTTCCGCAAGAAAGGGGGGAACGGTTCTAGATCAGAGAGCCCGGACAGATAGACACTGACCGAACACGTCCGATGACTCTTCTTGGAAGACCTACCGTGGCCAGCAGCGCAGACACCCCCAAGGACGTTGTGCCAGGCGATAGCCGACCGGCTACCAGGAGGCCAGACTCCACCCGTGATTTCCAGGAGGTGTCTGAAGTGGTCAGACTTGTGGAGCGGTGGCTGCCAGGGACTGGGATTTGGGGAAACGAGGAGTTGCTATTCTGCAAGTATAGAGTTTCCATTCCACGCGACGCACAAGCCCTAGGTCTGCCATGCTGCGCTGCACCTGCGGCCAACAGGACTGAACCCTGACCTTGAATGTCTCTTGAGAGGGCAGAGCTCATGTTAAGTGTTCTTACCACAGCTTCAAAAACAAAAAAGCAAGTGCAGTGCATGACTCTTGGGTTTTGTTTGAACAAATAGACCTCAGTGATGTAATGGAGGAGATTTGAGTGTAGACTGAATATCAGATGGTATTCTGGGAGCGTTTCTTTGTTAGGTGTAGCATCAGAACCGTGGTGGGTGAGGTGCAGGTAAGTGCCTCACTTATCAGAGGTGTATTGTGGAATTTTTAGGACTAGAAATTTTATGATGAAAATTATTCGGTTTGCCGCTACTGTATTTATTGGTCTAGCCGCCCTGATCGTGTTAATTTCCAGGCTAGCGTCGGTGTCTCTGCAGTTGCTTGCCTGCAGGCTGACGTGCGTGCAGCAGCCAGAGGGTTTCTTGGTCAGGTGTCCAGCTTCAGGCCGGCCCTGGCGCCCCAGGTCACTCGGGGTGAACACCGCGGGCCCACAGTGACACATCAGAGCCCACGTGGCCTGCACACTTGGCACCGTCCTGACCTCACTTCCCTGTGTTCTCTCCCGCACCGGCTCCAGGCTCATCCTCACGTGTGTCCCACCCCAGGGCTTTTGCACGGCCGGGCCACTGCCTCCAGTGTTTATCAGCCAGACCTCCAAATGCCGCTCCTCCTCACCAGCCGCCAGGCCCCCCGATAGCCGTCCGTCTCCCCATTTACCACCCCCGCCCCCCCACCAGCCGTTTAAGTTGCTGCTGCCCTCACCTTCCAGACCCACTTGTCCGGCTCTGCAGTAGGAGTTCTGTAAACGTTAGCTGAATGAATGAATCTGGAATTACAAACGTTGACTTTGAAATAGAAAAGAAAGCAACTTTCATCTTCTTTTATTGTTTATCTCCAAGAAGAGTTCCCCACTTTTATGTCATTTTCCATCAAGTTTCCCTGATGCCAACACCCCAAGGAGACTGAGGCCCCACAAGTTGAGACTGAACCCCTTTGATTCTGACACTTAGGGCAGACTTAGCGTTAAGGCCCAGTCCTACAGGACCGCCCCCACTGCAGACACCAGGTGGATGTGGGCGGGGTCCTGGGGCACCATATTCCTGCCCAGCCAACTGCAAATGCTGGAGTTCCTATGAACCCCCTCGTGTTTGATATTTGCGAGAATGACACAGAACTCAGAGAAGCCCTGTGCTTACGATAACAGTTTTATTGTAAAAGATCCAACTCAGGAACCAAATGAAAGAGATACCCAGGGGAGCGTGGGGTTGAGGGCAGGGCAGAGCTCCATGCCCCCGGCCCTATGCCCTCCCAGCACAGGGCTGTGCTCACCCACCCCGAGGCTCCTGAACCCTGTTGTATGGAGTTTATTTGGGGGTTTCACTACAGAGCCGTAAGTGAAGTCATTAGCCTCAGGGGAGTTTGAACTTTATCTCCATTCCTTCCTGGAGGATGGGCATGGGGCTGTACGTTCCTCTGGGACCAGCCATGGTCCTAAAGCTGTCTAGGGGTCCCACAGTGAGACACCCCCTTAGCATTAGTATGGCTGGAAACAGCTCATGATGAATTGTGAGAGACACCGCATCACTCAGGAAACTCACAGGGTTTTAGGAGTTCAGCCCCAGGAATCAGAGACAAAGACCAAACCTGTTTCTTGCTCTGCCGCAGCCACATGTTGGGTGAAAGAGCCAGATCAGAAGCTGTAAGAGGTGCCGCTCAGTGCCACCAGGTTTTATATTTCAGAGACCAAGAACGAGGGAAAAGGAAGGAGGTGAAATGATGGTCAAGCTGTGGACAGTGGTGGAAGGGCTCTTTGGGCCTGTGGGACCGGATCGCCTGCCTTAGTTTAGATAGAGCCTGTCCCTTCTGAGCCTGTGTTGCTCATTCGGACACAGCCAGGGCTAAAGCATAGTTCACTTTATTTTTGTTGTCATTAAGGATGTCAAATATAAATATCATAGCTAACTCTTCAATATCCATTTAATGGCAGAGGACCAGAATGATTGTTTTATGTAATGAAAAGATGATGAGAAAATAGACCTAAGAATCAACATATCTGTTTTAAAAAATAGTAAAGTTTGCTGCTAAAAATGCCATATCAAGGATATTTGTGTAATGTAGCTGATTCGCTTTGTTGTATAGTAGAAACTGACACACTGTAAAGGAACTGTACCCCGTTTTTTTTAAATGCCTTACTAAGAAATCAAACTGCAGTGTTTGTTTCAGACCTCGTCTTCATTTGGGAGATTCAGGAAGAATATTATGGTACTTTAATAATTGCAGCGGTAGAAATAAAATTCAGTGTTTTGGTTTCTGTGGAGGCAGTTGACTGCAGGAAGGCAGTGTTATTTGTGGAATTACACGAAGGATTAAAATTAATGGGCTTTTCCTTTAGCTTAAGCTGTGACAAAGAAGCTACAGCCAAGTAGATGTGTTACTGGAAAAGTCGAGGAAATGGCTTTGTATGTTTTGTGGTTGGTTTGTGTTTTCTTAGCAGAGTCAGAATGTAGTAAGAAGCTAAAGATAGTCCCTTACTCACAAGGAACACTCCCAGTAAGATTATCCCTTGTTGGTTACATATCTATGCAGAACTATAATCTGTTAACGATTTTAGAGAAGATTGCCTTTATGTTCTTTGATCCTAGCCTGAAAACGTTAATTAGGGTTTTTAAGAAAACACTGGAAATTGTCAACTACATAGAGAAACAGAGTTGTGGCTAGATGGCGGCACGTTGAGTCAAAGTTCATGACTACAAAATGTCACTTTAAGTGGAAGCTGGCTGGGGACCACTGTTCCTTTTTTTTTTTTTTTTTTAATTGAAGTATAGCTGATTTATGGTGGTGTTAATTACTGCTCTGCAGCCAAGTGATTCATTTTACATACACGTTCTTTTTAAAAAAACACTCTTTTCCATTATGATTTCTCCCAGGATATTGAATACAGTCCCCTGGGCTGTGCAGGAGGACCTCGCTGTTTATCCATTCTCTGTACAACGGTTTCCCTCGCCAACCCCGACCTCCGCCACTTCCTTCCGCCCCGCCCAGTCTGCTCTCTGCCTCCGTGGTTCCATTCTGTTTCACGGATTGTTCATTTGTGTCGTAGTTTAGATCTGTGGGCTCCTGTTGTTGTGTTCCACCCAAGTGGCAGATTGGAAGCTTATTCAGTAAAAGCGCTGCGACTTTTTCCAAGCGATGTTCGGTGCACAGGTATCGCTGGGGACTGCCGTGTGTCAGAGGTGCTCGGCGGACAGCCGTGGCCGGGCCTACTCATGTCAGTACCAGCACGTTAACCGCGTGAATGGGGGGCGGTCACTCACCTCCTGCGTCTGATGCTCCGCAGTGCCACGCGGGGGCGCTGATGACCTTCCTGCAGAGTCACCGTGAACGCGGACGCTCCCGGTGCTGTTTGGGGTAGTAACAGCCGCCTGGGCTGTCCTTCTCTGCTCAGGCACCGTTTCGGGGTTCTGATGCGGTGGTCCTTTTAGGAAGAAACAAACTGTGTCATAGTGCTTGGCTTGAAACGTTTTATTCAGATTTTCCCAAGTTCTTCGATTTGTGTTATTCTAAATTGTAAATGAAGTATTTCATAGTCTTGGAGTCCTCAGAGTGTATAGTTTCTTAAGCATTGTAAAGCGATCTTTTTTATAAGTTAAGGGATTTCCTGTTGAGATGGAAGTCTCTTTTAGCTGTGTGACCCTGAATCACAACTCAACCAGTAAGTCTAGTGTGCCTTTGGCTTTGGGTGAGTATCCCCCACTTAGCACCAGACTCACAAGTTGCCCTGCTCATGAGTCCTTCTTATTTGGAAAGACTGTTACTTGGCTGGCAGTGATAATGATTTTTAGACTATGTTTTTTTCAATGATTTAAGTATTAAAAATACAGAATTTTTTATTTTCTGAATTATTTTCATGATAATTCTTTAATATTTTAGTAGAATTCACTTACATTTTCTTTTTTTTTTTTTTTTTGCATAATCTATTGTTGCAAGAGGTTTTAAGCCCAAAGGCCCCTCTTTTTTTTGAGGGGTTGTCTGCCCAGTGTGTGTCCCACTCCATCCTTCTGGTCACATGAAAGTCAGACTGGGGATGGAAACAGACTCTGGCTTCATTGCTTGCAGTTTCCTGGGAATTTAGAATTGGGATTGGCTGGGGGCTGCTCATCAAAACTCACTCCTTGAACTGGCATGGTGAAGACTTGGAGCATGTGTGGAGACACAGGAAAAGCTGGTCTTCAGAGAGAAAATGTATGGATGGGTGGAAGCGAAGGGGAAAGTCAGGCGAGTACCATCCAGACTCCTAACAGCCTTCCTGTCCTCAGTCTAGTTCTCGAGGAGGCCCCACTGCTTTTCTGTACTGCAGCGTACCTCCGCAAGTTCCTTCTTTTTACAGTTTTACTCAAATTAGTTTCGACTAAAGAAGCTACATTAAGCTTGGAAGAAAAATAGTTGAGTGTGAACATCTACATGCAGAAGAATGAAGTTAGACCCTTTACTTAACACTACGCACATGGGTCATATCCTACTGAAAACACACCTACATTTAAAACTGAAGCTGTTGAAAATCATAGATGAAGACATAGGAATAAGTCCTCCTGACCTTGAATTAGGCAAAAGCTTCTTAGATATAATACAAAAAGTAGGCATAGATGAAATTGAACTTTATCAAGATTAAAGGAGTCTGGTAGGCTGCAGTCCATGGGGTCGCTAAGAGTCGGACAGCACTGAGTGACTTCACTTTCACTTTTCACTTTCATGCATTGGAGAAGGAAATGGCAACCCACTCCAGTGTTCTTGCCTGGAGAATCCCAGGGACGGGGGAGCCTGGTGGGCTTCCGTCTGGGGTTGCACAGAGTCGGACATGACTGAAGCGACTTAGCAGCAGCAGCAAGATTAAAAAACAATTGTGCCACAAATTGTGCCATCAAGAAGTTGTAGAAAGATAACTCACAGAATGCGAGAAAGTATTTACACATCTTATGTCTGATAAAGGGCTTTTATCCTGAATACTGAAAAAAAAAAAAGCAAAACCCAAAACTAACAACTCAAAACCAAAAACCCAGTTGTTAAATTGGAAAGACTCTGAATAGACTTGTCCAAAGAGGATATACAGACAGCCAATAAACACGTGAAGAGATGCCCCACATTGTTAGTTATTAAGACGATGCAGATCACAGCCACAGTGAAACAGTACTTTGCATCCATTCTGACAGATGTAGCTAAAAAGAGGGATAGCACCAAAGAGCAAGACTGGAAAAAGTGGGGCTGATGTGTGCTGCTGCTGAGAATGTAAAGTGGTACAGCTGCTTTGGGAAACAGTTTAGTCATCTTTCACGTGTTAAACAGGGTTGATAGGGGACCCAGCAATTCCGTTCCTAGGCACATACCCAAGTGAAGCGTGTATATCAGCTGATGAATAGATTATAGTGCATCCATAAATGGAATATTATTGAGCCTTGAAAAGGAAAGAAGGGATGACACATGCTGCAACACGGATGAACTTTAAAAAACGTGCTGAATGAAGGAAAGCAGACACAAAAAACCACACAGTGCATAATTTCGTGAAACGTACAAAACTGCAAACTCACGAAGGTGAAAAGCAGATTAGTGATTCCTAGCGGCCAAAAAGAGAAACAGGAGTGATGGCTAAATGAATAAAGGATTTCTTTGGGGGATGATGGAGAAGTTCTAAAATTCGATTGTGGTAATGGAATATACTAAAATCCACTTCAGACAGGTGAATTGTATGGTCTGTGAATTATATCTCAGTTAAAAAAATTAAAGAGAGTAAAGTGAATATGTTAACCTTGGTACAAGCTTCAAAAATAATCATAGTAGATTTCTGTAGAGATAACTTATCCGTAACTTTTCTCATAAATACATATGCCTAAATAAGTACCTTTCTTTTTTAATAATAAAATTTTGAAACTCTAGAGAGCATGTTATTTCATTTAAAGGTAACTTGAAATTTAGTACTGATTGTGCATTATCAGTTTGAGTGATAGTTTAAACTGAGACTGCTGATTTTGTCCTAACATGTTTTTCTGGTTGCTGTTACATTTTTTGGGTGAATGGAGACAGTTATGTTGTGAATAGATCTTTCAACTCAGCACTTGCTAGAGCAGGGCAGAGGTGTTCAACCTACAATCTAATTTCTTAGAGGATCTGTGTCAAGAACTTCAAGGTAAATATCATGCCAGGCTAAAACTTTTTCTTTCTTTCTTTATAGTATTTATAGAAGTTTTGGAGGTTTTCCTAAGAAAAATAAACATAAGTATATTCAGGTTATATCCTTGTTTCGGTTTGTTTGTCCACACCGAATCCAAGTGTTATCTTAGATTTAGGGCTTCTGCAAACAGAAACAGTATCCAGTTTTGTCTGATGCCTACTATTACATAAACAGGTCTCTGTTTATATTATTTAAGCACATTAAAACTTTAGTAATGTTGTTGGTGACCTTCAAAGTAGTAGGGGATGAAAGACATTGAAATATTAACTGAATAGCTTATTTTAACCTTCTTCCTAATATATTTCATTGACCTTTTTAAAACAATCGTCAGTAACTTTGACTGCTTTTAGATATTAGTGTGGTATCTACTAATTCCAGATTAGTGTATAATTTTAAAAATATATTTAACTTTATGTTATCACTTTTCACCTTTTAGCTTGTTTTTGATTAAAAAATGTTTTTAACGAGCTGATAAGGGTTGATTTTAGAGAAACTTACTGTAATTGCATTCAGTCTCATGTATTGAGTTATTTTGTAACTTACATGTGTCAAATACATTTTTACACAGCAATTAAGTGATGATGCAAAATGAATTTCAGTTGTGTTTGTGTGTGTGTTTTGTTTTAGCTTGAGAGCTACATGATCTTAATATGCTAGCTTTTTCTTATTTGCAGAGATCCTGCATATTTTGATGAAAATTGGTTAAACAGAATCAAAACTGAAGTAGGAGATAACTGGAGGCTAAAGGTATTTTATTTTTATGTCTTTTGCTTGGGTGACTGTGACACTTGTTGACTTTTGATCTGATGTGTCTGAAATAGCGTTTGGTGAATAATCTAGAACTAAAGATGGGGGTGAGCTGAAACAGCTCACCACAGTGCCGTCTAGTGAAGCACCGTGACCAGGCTCCAGAGCCGGGCTGCCTGTGTCCACAGCCCAGCCCAGTGCTCACGACCCCGGCCAAGTCTTCAGCCCTCCAGAGCCTGAGTTTCCCGTTTGTAAAATGAGGATTGTGACAAGGTCTACCCCACAGAAATAAATGAGTTAACACATGTAATGTACTTAGGACAGTCATGTTAGTTACTAGTATTGTTATTAAAGATGAGAAAATAGTGATCACTATTAACTGTGTCCACAGCACTCAGAGAATGAATTATTTTTATTTCCACCCTAATAACCTTAGTTTTCAGTACTTCTTAAGCATCTTTGACCGAAACCCACAGTGAGAAATGCAGTTCACAGGGAAGCCTCCCACCCGCCTAAGTGTATGTGCATGTAATCTTGGTCTATGCAGTAATGTTTTTATTTTATTTTTAAAAATACAGATCGCAGCCCATCTGTAAATTATTTTTTTTACCTTTCTGTCTTGAAATGATTATAGACTCATAATAGGTTGGGAAAAGAAAAGTACAGAGAATTTCCACATACTGATCCCCCGGTTTTTGTGAAACCTAAGGACTGACGTGGGTGTACTGCGCAGTGTATGCCGCCCTGCCTGCCTCTGTCCACGTGCATGTCCCCACATCCGCACACACCACCCGCATCACCCGGGCCCTCGGCTACTGCTGCTCCCTGTCCATCTCTAATCTTGTTATACAAAATCATTCTGTGGTCGTAACTGGCAGTGTGGAGAACTCTAGAATCATTTATTTTTGACACAGCTTGTTGTTTTTTACTCGCTAAAAGTCGTGTCCACTAAAAGTCTTTGCAGCCCCATGACCAGGCTCCTCTGTCCATGGGATTCTCCAGGCAAGAATACTGGAGTGGGTTGCCGTGCCCTTCTCCAGGGGATCTTCCTGACCCAGGGATCAAACCTGCATCTTCTGCGTTGGCAGGCGGGTTCTTTACCCCTGAGCCACGAAGCCCGTGATACAGCTTAGTAGGGACTCAAATGCAGATGAATGAGCTTGTGAAATCCCTGGACTTAACGATGGGCCAAGCTTGGTTAGTTTTTATCTTTCCATAAAGCACATGTTTGAGGAAAATATTTATTCATTGACTAGACACTGGGTGTGACAGAATCTAATTCCTCTTTTTCACTAAACTCAAGTTAACGGATGCTGTTTAATGGCACTGGTTTCATTTCGAAATAGCCTTTGAAGAATAGGCAGTTACAGAGGTGGCTCTTTAGTGTCATGACATAGAAATCAGGCTGCTCATCAGCTCATGTTTGCTACTGAAGGAGCTGTGTGCCCCACGCCTGTGTACATGGTTTGTACACAGACACACACACAAACCCACACGGTCGTCAGTGTCGGGAGGGTGGCAGGGCAGAAACCTAGAGAAGGGGGAGTGTTTAGCGCGTTCTCCATGTTCAGAACTGAACGGCGCCCCTGCGATTTGCATTCCTGTTCTCTGTATCACATCCTGTGGTCTATTTCTTCAGCTGTATTTCTTCAATTTTAAGATGCCATTGATTTTACGATACCGTTGATGAATGAATAATAAGACTTGTAGTTTTTCCAGTGGAGAATAAACTACCGTTTTAAATGAATGCATTGATCTTTAAGACTTTTTCTAAGTTAAAATGTTAAAAGATAAATGAACACCATAGAACCAAAGAAAGTATATATTTCCCATGACTCCACATTTTCTTAGGGATGCGAACATGTTTTATTTATGAGTTGTTTTTTTTTTTTTTAAGGATGATGTTTTCAGTTTATTGTCTTCCCTTAAAACTAAGTATGGCTTCGATGACCCCGAACCCCACTGCTGTGGAATCTTCTTTGATGGCGCCCCCTGCTCCTGCCCTCTGTCCTAGAATGTCTTCCGCTAGGAGCATCCAGCAGGGGCAGCCAGGTGGATGATCAAAGGAATCCTGCTGTATGTGCGTCCCGACACAGATCCAGCCGTACGAGTTGGGTCCAAAAAACAAGGGGGGAAATGCAAGTCTGTAGGAAATAGTGCAGGTGACTGTGCCTGTGATTTCACCCAGGCGGCAAAAGCAGGAGCCTACACCCGGAGCTGAGTGGCTGTTAGTCCCTCAGCCTGTCTTGTTTCTGAGACGCTCCTGATAGCATTGTTGTCTTGCAATGCTGAGTATTGTACAAACATTTAAAGATACAGTCTTTTTTTTTTTTTTTTAACTTAATGGCTCCTAAATATTTCCTTGGTCTCAGCTGAATGAACACACTCTTTTTCTGACCATGGAGAAGCTTGCTGCTGCTGCTGCTGCTGCTGCTGCTAAGTCGCTTCAGTCGTGTCCCACTCTGTGCAGCCCCACAGACGGCAGCCCATTGGGCTCTGCCGTCCCTGGGATTCTCCAGGCAAGAACACTGGAGTGGGTTGCCATTTCCTTCTCCAGTGCATGAAAGTGAAAAGTGAAAGTGAAGTCACTCAGTCCTGTCCGACTCTTAGTGACCCCATGGACTGCAGCCTACCAGGCTACTCCGTCCATGGGAGTTTCCAGGCAAGAGTACTGGAGTGGGATGCCATTGTCTTCTCCGATGGAGAAGCTTAGAGACATTCTTTCATAGGTGACAACCTGTTTCATAGGTTGCTTTGAGACATTCTTTCATAGGTTGCTTTGCGAGGATAATTTTGACTATAATTTTTGCTTAATTCTCTAACTTTAGAACTTAACCTCTGTGTAAGATGTAACTCTGCTTTTCTGGGGAAAACGGCCCTGAACTCAAGTCTTCAGTAAGGATGCCACATTTTTTTTTTTTTTTTAATTTCCCTGCAGAAAATCTACATACTCTGATCCTACTGTTAAGTCTTCTACAATTACCTTCTGATTCTGTCAATGTGGTCAGAACATTGAAAATTAAATTTAATAATTGGAAGCTTAATTAATTTGCTTTATAAATCTCTTAGATCAAATAAACCAGAGTCCTTTTTTATGATGGTGATTCAGATGTACTGTTGAATTTATTTTTTATGTTTACTTTATGATTAACAAGAATGACTGGTTGATTCAGAAATTTTTTAGCTCAGAGTATGTTTTCATCTGCGGTTGGCTTTTACCCAGTTGATTTTTTTCTCTCTTTAAACAGATAAGCAACTTAAAGAAAATTTTGAAAGGAATCCTGGATTACAATCATGAGGTAAGGGCATTTTTTTCATTTTCATTGGAAGTATTACTATAGGATAGTTTAATTTTACAGTACTTGAAAATAGTTTCAGGTAAAGGAAAAATTAACTCAGAATTAATAATCAGCTTTATTTTCCAATGTATAGTCTTTATGATGTTGGTTCAGGAAACCAGCTAGATTTTTATATAAATAATGTTTTTCACTGTAATATGGATAGTTTGTGAGGGTTTACTCATTTATGTAAGCATTCCTTTCTTCTATATGTTAACTCTTTCCTCACTTTCCTGACTCATGAAGGTGCAAAATTACTCACAAGTCCCTTCCCTGCTTCCGTCTTATTCCTTGGCAGACTCCCATCCTAAGATTAACTCAGTTTATCCACTGAGTCTGTATCAGGATAGTCAGGACATCGATGGAGAAAAGAATCAGGCAGTGGAACTAGTTTTTCTTTAAATTTCGTGATCACAGATAGAAAATGAACACAGCACAGCCTAGAAACACCTGTTATTTCCTTCCTGTGTTTTTCCACAAACCGACTTGCATTTAAGCCTACATCTGTGCTTAGGTTACCTGTCCTCATCATCTCAGCACGTGACCCCGCCATCCACCCTCCTGTCTGAGTCCAAGCCCTGCAAGCCATCTTACAGTCCTCCTCCTCCTGATGCCCTCAGCAAGGCCTGTTGGTTAACTCTCCAGAATGCCATTTTCTCCGTCTCTGCTGCCAGCGCCCTACACCAGGCCGTCGTCAGCTTTTGCTCGGGTCGCTGGTGTAGCCGAGCTGGCAGCGCTGGCCTCACTCTTGCCCCTCTGCCATCTGTTCTCCACTCTCAAGCCAGGCTGCTTTTTTTTTTTTTTAATGGAAATTCAGTTCCATCACTCTCATCCCCCACATCGTCCCCCTTGGTCTCCCTGTTGTGTTGAAAATGAAACCCTCACTTCTCACCAGGAATCGCCGGGTGCCACGTGACCCCCTCTCCTCCTCTTTCACAGCTCTTTGCTCACCTCCCAACTGCGGCCACAGTGGTCTTGCTTTCGTGCTTTTAGGGTCTTCTTCACCATACCATCATCGGACAGAAACCTACCCAGTTGTCCTCAGATACTTCATTTGGGGCCAGTCTCCCTTCTCTTTCCTGATAAGGGCGTCTTGCTGTTAGCATTTTGGAGTCACGTGGAGTGAAAGTGACCAGGGGAATCCTGCTGCTGCCGGCAAGAACCTATATTCAGTTTTTGCTCTTTCCGCTGCTCCCCAGGTTTCAGAGCCTCCTGGGCTCCACTTTTCTAGAGAGTGCACAGCCAGTCGTCTGGGGGAGCTGGGGGGCTCAGTAGTGTCCACACCACATAGGAGATTAGAGACTAAGTTGACTCAGGAGGGTTATTAACTTACGCATGGGAGGTAGAACTAGGCACTGGGAGTGAGGCCGACCAGCCAGCTCTGCTCTGAGCTGGGAGTTTCTGGTGTGACGACTGCTCTCTCATCTGATATTTTATTTGGCCGTGTGGATGTCATTGCATCTTTCAAGCGTTTCTCTCTGGCCAGGTTCTAGGGCAGCAGATCAATGACTTTACCCTTCCCGACGTGAACCTGATTGCGGAGCACTCCGACGCCGCAGAGCTGGGAAGGATGCTTCAGCTCATTTTAGGCTGTGCTGTGAACTGCGAACAGAAGCAAGGTAACATATTTGAAGTTAGCGCATGCATGTAAAATAACCGAGGAAAGCAGTTCATATCATACGTGTATACAGATCACATGTTCAAATGAGAACATCTTAAGGCCACTCATGAGGAATGCCCTTTTCTGTGATTTTGCCAGTAATCTGTTTTCAAGCTTAAAAAGAGTTTTACAGGTTAGAACAAATTTGATTACAATGATGTCCTTCCCCTTTCTGCAAGGCTGCCTAATTCTTTGAGTAGATTATTTTTAACTACACCAAGTCTGATGAAATTTACTGTTAATTGGACAAGGTCCAGCCAAATTAATTACTGATTAATAGTAATTAATACCTATGATCAGTTCAGCTATGGGAACTTAAAATTTGATATTTTAGATGGCAAGATATATAATTTACCTAAAATTAGATAATTTAGATTGAAGGATTTATTTCATAGACACTTAACTGAATATATGCATCATGCTCGGGTTTGGGACAGTGTCAGACAGTCGACCGAGTACCTGCCCTCATAGAACTCTAAGTTGAGTGGGACGGGCATTTCTAAGGCGCTTTGATTTTAAAAGGCAGATGAAAATTATTTAGCATAGTTCATTAAATTCAGATAAATTCTGTTAGGAGCGTTCTCAGCTCTTGGAAGTGTGTAACCATCAAGAGTGGCTGGTTACAGGGTCCAAATAGGAAAAGATGAAAATGTTACCTATATCTGTAGTCTGTGGGAAAGAAATCATAGCATTCATTGAGCTTCTCACACAGACCACGTGTTCTGTGTAACACCTAGATTGAGTACTTCCCTGAAACTTATGTGAGCAGTGAACACTCTGAACAGGATTTTAACACCCCACTGTCCGGAGGGCATTCTCTGTCCTCAGGAGTGCAGCTGAGAGCTTGCATCAAATGCTGTGAATCTCTGGGTTGCTGAGTGTCCCTGTCCTGAGCATGCGGGACACAGGCTGTGAGGCTGGCCAGGGGGCTTTGCCGTCTACCTCCCGCTCCGGGATTCGGTGCTCAGCCTGCTTCCTCGTGGCCAAAGTGAGGGCGTGACACCCGGTTGTTGTGAGGAGTCAGTGAATCCGTGTGTGTGTGTTTGCTCTGTAATCCGTAAAGCGTGGCAGAAACACGTGCTTTCTGTTCAGAGGATGTTTTTCAGTTCCTAGAGTGAAGAGCCACTGCTCAGAGCGTTTGCTCAGCATCCATTTATCTCGGCTACCTGACTTCTCAAACCAGGGCAAATACACAGTGGTGGATTTGAAAAAGCAAAGATTAGCAGTAAAAACACACTAATAATAATACTTAATTGAATGTCTCCCTTCTGCCGGGTAACCCAACAAAGAACACTTTTTGTAGACTGGGAAACCGAGACTCACATAAGTATTATTCACCCCAGATCTCTTGCTCGTGGGAGGACAGTGAGGACAAAACCCTGTGTCTCGTCCACATGAGACTTTGGTACTCTTTGTGCTAAACTGCGCTGTAAGGTCTGGACGTAGACAACTCGCTTTTCAGGATAAGCTCTCTGATAAAGCCCGCCTCATTTTCCACTGCTCCTGAGTCTGCGCCCAGCAATCGTACATGCTTGGATTTTTAACTTTTAAGATTTAACTTCCTTTTTTTTTGTTTTTTTTTTTCTACTTTTGAAAAAGCGTGCACTAACCTGGTTCTCACGTCATTTTATGTCATCCAGCATTTTACGGTGTTCGCGGGGAAGGGCCTTGACGTGGCAACACCGCTTCTTAACTAACGCTTCCCCTCTCACACCTGACTAACCCCCCACCCGCCCCCTCTGCACGCCCCCCCGGGGCTGCCGCCCGTTTCCCCACCGACTGGGCCCCGCCCCCAGTCTCAGCCTTCCGTTCTGCTCCCAGCCGCGCGGCTGCGGCCCCGTAGCCGGGAAATAACATGCCTTGTTCCCAGCGCTCGTAGACAGTGCCTCGTGACAAACCAAACGAACGAAATCTTGAGCTCAGACTAAAGGGATTTCTTTCTTGACCAGAGAGAGTGACTCAGTTACGACGTCCACGATTCCTGCCTCTGACGGCGCCTGTGGTTTACGCATGTAAGGTGTTGTGTATGTCTGAGTGCGCCGCCGCACATCTGCTGGAGTACAAGTATCCTTAGGGCAGTACTTCCTTAAAAACGTGTTTTGTTTAACTAGAAGCTTCGGCATTAACAACTAGAATGTCATGATTTAATAATGCGGTCACATTAAAAAAAAAAAACAAGTTACCTGTCAAGCAAAGGATTATAGTTTGGCATTAAAGATCCAGGAGTCTCTTGCCAAAAGATCACTATAACAATTGCACGGTCGGACTCCGTTTATCTCATATTAGAATGTTGAGACAGTTTTTTTGGTGTTTTTATGGATATAAAGTGGAGAGAAGCAGATTAAGGCTAAAATTTCCTAATGATTTTAATTTTTGAAACATTTCTTATTAAAATATATTTACCATATTTGTTGAAACCCACCTGGCCTATTGGTTTTTTATGCTTCATCCTCACTTTTTCATCTATTATTGGATCTGAAAATAAAACTACTTCAGGGCTTTTTTACAAGGCAAGAAAAAAAATTTTTTTTCCAACTATGTCACTACTAACAACTCAGGGATTCTTCTCTTTTTTGGCAGTGGTGAGGACAAGATTGATGAAATTGGTGCTTTCGCTTTTTAAAGATGTGGATCATTAATTTAAAGCCCAGGGTTATACAGTATTTTTAAACTATGATATCAGTTTCTATCTTAAAACCATCTTAATTCTTTGTTCTAAGCAGCTCTCAGATTCCCTAAGTTTTGTTTTTTTTTTTAATTGTAGAAAATATTAAGGTAAAAATTACCATTATGAGACGGTTAGATAGCATCACCGACTCAACGGACACGCTTCTGAACAAACTCCAGGAAATAGTGAAGGGACAGGGAAGCCTGGCATGCTGCAGTCCATAGGGTCGCAAAGAGTTGGACATGACTTAGCAACTGAACAACAACAAGAAATTATACAGTTCAATACAATACAATACTTTGATGTCACATAAGAATAAAATATAGACATCAAAGTTTTATAACATGTAACACAGAACAATGTGAAAGATGTTTAAATTTTAGGAACAGAATTCAGAGTCCTTTCCTTCTTGGCCTTAGGCTTTACCATTTCATTGCTTTACAATCCTGAAATCCTCCATTCCTGGGACTTTGAGCTGCAGCCTCAACTTTATGGGGAAGGGGAGAGTCAGTTTCAGGAAAGAAACGTGCTGATTTTCAGTTTTCACTTTACCTGCAACACATGTACTTAACCACATACGAGAAATCCTGAGGAAGAATCAAAACACGGGACACTTCTCACCAGAACTGATGAAGTCTTAGCCTTTACTCCCTTGGTCGTCTGTCACTCGAACACTGACATTCCAGGTTGTTCTTGCTTTCAGAGTACATCCAAGCCATCATGGTGATGGAGGAGTCTGTCCAGCACGTTGTCATGACAGCCATCCAGGAGGTACGTGGACCTTCGTGCTTACAGTTCGTGAGGAACTAAAGGAGCAAACCTCAGTTTGAGTGTCTGAGTTAGAAATTTTAGAGACGTTCTCCTACTTAGTTTCTGAGAATCTTTTCTTTATACTTATGCTCTGGCTTATCTCATTTTTGTTTTAAATGGTAAACATTCCTCTTGCAGGTGCAGATATTTGGTAACTATTCTTAATTTTTTTTTTAATACACTGATGAATTAAGAATAGTAGACTGACTGATTCTTAAAACCATTTTAGGTAGTATCTGTCTTAACCTGCAGACTGCCTCACACCTAAGTATGGGTCTCTTGTTTGGAAGAAAATCGGTCTTCAACTCCTGCCAGACTCAAAGCAATTTCTAGATGAATGTTTATTTGCAGCTGTAGGAGAGGAAAAATACTTCTTTCCTCTACCCTTCCAAGTTGTCTGCTGGGGCCTCTAAAAAACAACAAAAGCATTAACAACAGCGAAGCATACAACCGTATTTAATGTAAGTTTTACACAACACAAGAAGCTTTGTGAAGAAATGAAGGCTGAAGAAGTGTTTCAGCCTGCGTGGATTTGATGAAAGAGTGGAGAGTCTTGCGGGAAAGTGTGACAGGGCGGAAAAAGGGCAGCAACGGGTCCTGGTATTCAGGTTCCTCTCGCATCCCTGTGACCTTGGAGGCTTGGATACATCTCCTCTGACGTTGGGAGGGTACCTCTCCCGAGAGGAGCTTAAGACCTGCTTCCGAGGAAGGTCAGGAAATCTTTCCTGTCCCTGTTCTTTCTCAATTCCTTCAGCTTGAAGTAGTCAACAGGTCAGGGTGCATATTTTGGGGCAGCATGTTCTTAACTCCATCAGATGTTAAACATAGAACTGCAGTATTGTAAATGAAATATAGATTAATAACTGGTGGGTCTTAGGAGGGGAGAAGTTTTTAATCATAAAAGCAACGGGAGAGACTTTTAAAGGAACTGTAGAATGTAAGTAAGTAACAGGAGAAAACACAGCAAGCAACCAGGAGAAACGCTAAATGCAAATTAAGTACCTTCTATTCAGTCCAGCTGACCGACTGTGAATGCAGAGGTTCCCGCTCACCTTCACATGAGATCATTTGCTGGAATGACTTGTAGAGCTCAGTGATGATGACGACTGCCTACAGTGGAGGTCTGCGAGGGTCCTTAACTCAGTCCCTGTTGTCCCTCCCTGTGGAATCAAGGGCTGTTACCTCTGGCACATAAATGTGTCACGGTACGCAGAGTGCTGCTGCCAACCGGGGAAGTTCACCTGCGCTTTCGTGTCCAGAGTTTTGGTGGGGCTTCGTTTTATAAATATGAATGATTGGATCGTTGGCCATGAGGTTGAATGAAATTTCCAGCCCCCTCCCCCCACCCTCCTCCCCAGAAGTCAGACTGATACCCAGGGGCTCCAAGCCCCAACCCTCCCTCTAATACGTGGGGACAGAGGTCAGCCAGAGTATTCTTTATTACACAGGACCTTGCTACAAAGTGAAGCTTTTAACAAAGGATCGGTTGGCAGTCTAGCACTGATCGGGGTAGGAAAGTAAGATTCAGGGTCGTGGGTGTTCAGATAACACAGCGGCAGTCACCAAAGCGAGGCGAATCTGAATTGCCCTTAAGTGGTCTCGGGTTGGCTCTGTGGGCGTCAGGAGCCCGGCTCTGTGCCGCTCCTTGTCTGCCATCCCTAACATGTAATTCCATCCCTGTGGTGTGCCCTGGCGGCGTGTGCACCAGTCCTCACATCGCATCCTGGCCAGCAGCCGGGCCCGAAGGATGGTTCTCCACCGCCTCTTAGAAAACATCTAGGAATTCTCACGCTTGTTATCCAGCTGTTTCTCGCATTGGCACTCGGGGAAGCTGGAGAATGTGTTCTTTATTCCAGGTGGTCACGGACTGAGTCAGAACGTGAGGGTCCTGTTACTAAGCAAAAACAGGAAGAAATAATAGGGGGGGTCGCTAACTGTCCTGCCTTCCTGTGGTTGATCCTGTGATTCCACTGTTAGGAATTTATCCTGAGGAAGTCCGAAGTACAAAGATAGACAGCGATAATAGTAATAGCAAGCGTGTATCCACACCCGCTCTTTGCTGGTACTCAGTAAACACGTCACATCTGTTAATACTAACTCACTCAACAGTCACTGCAGCCGAGATTAATGCTGCTAAAGTGTGCGCATAACAGTCGTTAGAATGACAGCTTTTATGTTATAGATATTTTACCACAATTTAAAGCCTTTTTAAAAGGTTACATCTCATCCTTTGAAGTATGTACTGTCACTGTCCCCATTTTAGAAGAGAGGAGACAGAGGCCTCGACAGTGTGAGCAACCAGCTCAGGTCCACACCAGAAGCAGCGGCAGAGTTAGAACTCAGATAACGCAGAGCCCACACCGTAGGCTGTGCTCTGTCACCCCAGGTCTGTTTATTCAGCCTTACTTTCTGGGACTGAAACACCGGCAATAACCTCACTGCCCGGCAACAAGGGAAGGACAAATGAAGTATGATTCAACCATATGTTGGCATTTTATGTAAGCATTAAAGCATATTTTTTGAAAAGTAATGACATGGGCCAAGTTTATAACATATTAGGTTTAAAAAGGTAGTATACAGAACACGCAAGCAGTATAATCTCATTTTTGTTAAACGGTAAAAATTAAGATGTGTGAGAACAAACTTTCCAAAATGTTAACTGTCTCCACATGGTTGGATGTTTTCTATTCTGCATTCTAAAATTTTTCTGTAATAAAAGGTATCTTTAATTGGGTTTTTCTTTTTCACTGAAATCTGTAACTGAGTGATTTTCATTCTGTGAATCTTATCCCAAGGAATTATGTAGAAATTCAGGCCATGATTGGGCACAGCTTTATCAGCCTATTTTATATTAACGAAAATGTGAAAATAGTGTATTTCCATTGGCAAGAAGGTGACATTATAGCACCTCCACCTGGGGTTTCTTTGGAAGGACTGATGCTAAAGCTGAAACTCCAGTACTTTGGCTACCTCACGCAAAGAGTTGACTCATTGGAAAAGACTCTGATGCTGGGAAGGATTGGGGGCAGGAGGAGAAGGGGACGACAGAGGATGAGATGGCTGGATGGCATCACTGACTCTATGGACGTGAGTCTGAGTGAACTCTGGGAGTTGGTGATGGACAGGGAGGCCTGGCATGCTGCGATTCATGGGGTCGCAAAGAGTCGGACACGACTGAGCGACTGAACTGAACTGATAAAAATTTGTCACCAAAAAAAAGGTATCTTCCGGCAAAGGGAAGACCTTTAAAACGTCAAGTGAACGAAGCAATGTATGAAAAGGTATGTACAGGTGGATGTTCAGGTGATATCTGTTCTGTGCATATTCATCTTGTTCACTTAGCAGATACCCATTGGGTGTTTAGAATGCAGAGGGACAGTAGCAGCCTGCCAAGACGTGGTCTCCTGCCACAAAGGGCACGAGTCTAGAGGAAGAGCTGGCCAGACAAGGAGTTCAGACACCTCCAGTGTTCAGAGTGAAAATCACCGTCGTGGGGAAAAGTCAGTTGGTATGGGGACAGTGAGGAGGGCTTACTAGAGGACGTGGCATCTCAGCTGAGCCCTGTGGGAGGAGATGAGGTGCAGTCCTCGGGGGGGGGGGGGGGAGTGGTGGACACAGGAGCTGCAAACCTGGCTAAAGATACAGTACCTTTTGTTATAGAGAAATAGGAGAATGCAGAAGAGAAAGCCTCCAGCCATCCAGAGACTGTTAACATTCTGGAAAGTTTGCTTTCGCTCAGCAGACGTGGGAGGTGACGGGGGCTGGAGGTGAGGCAGGAGAGCCCTAAAATCAGTAGGATGTTGAATGAGTTGGAATTTTGGAAACCAGTGAATAGACTTTCAAGGAGAAAACACAGTGAAGTCTGTATCTGAGAAACTCTAGGCAATGAAAAGGATGGATTGGAGGAAAACATGGCCAGAAACAGGAGAGCAGGCTCGACCTCAGTTAACTGTCTGCTGAGAAGGATGGGAGCTGACCTGGGTTACAGGGTCGGGTTGAGCGTGGGCTGACTGCGTGCTACCAGAGCTGTGGTCAGCAGGCCTGGTGGCTGATCAGGCCTTGGAGGAGGGCCTGGGGGCTGGACAGATGTGTGGAGTTGAAGAAGGAGTTTTGTAAGATGATTGTATTGTCTTTATTCAGGTGCTGCTGATGGCGATTTTGTTTTTCTATTGTGGTAAAATACACATAATTATAAACTTTGCCATTTTCAAGGTTATTTTGTAGCACGTCTCAATATTCAGCTCCGTTTGTGTTTGAATGGTCGTCCCCGGTGCGGGTGGGCCTCACCATGTTTATGCATTGTCAGTGGACACTTGAGCTGTCTCCACCTTTGGGGTGTTGTGAGTAGTGCTGCTATGAATGTGTGTATGGGGTTGGTTTTTTTTTTTTGAACACCTGTTTTTAATTTTTCTGAATCTATACCGAGAAACTGAATTGCTAGGGCATGTGGTGACCCTGTGTATAACTTTGAGGAAGTGCCAGGGTGCTTCCCATGGGTGCTGGCATCGCTGTCCACTCCCCCCAGCAGTGCCGCGGATTCTGGTTCCTCTGCCCCATGGTCGGCCTTTGTAACTGCCCCTCATCCGAGTGGATAAGGAGGTGTTTTCTCATCGTGGCCTATTTGTATTTCCCTCCAGGCTAGTGATGTTGAGCTTCTTTTCATGTGTTTCCTGGCCGTGTTATAGTATCTTCTTTGGAGAAATGTGAATGGTAGTCAAATACATAATGGTCCTTCAGTTCTTTAAATGCTAATAGGAGGAAGCCACAGGAGAGAGCAAGAGAGAGGTTGAGATAACACAAGAGAATGGTAAGTGGTCCATGGTCTGAGAAGCTGGGAAGAGACAGGGTTGGGAGCGTTAAGTAGAGGGATCAGCCTGGAGTGGGAGGAACAGCACTTCCATTTTAACCAGATTGAAGGAGGAAGGGTGGGCATGAATGTTGTCTGTTCTACAGGAAACTGAGGAATTTCTTACCTGAAGGCAAAGTCTGGTCATAAAGAGTAGGGAGAGTTGCTGAGGTTTGAGAAACAGGAACGGTTTGGAATAATCTCTAATGGAATAAAGAGGCTGCTGATGGGGAAGCAGCTGTACTTTGGGGCAACTTTGAAGGCCTAGCTGACCCTGGAAACTGTACGTCATGTTTTGTGGTTTAAAAAATATCTTAACTGTCTCCGTACTTAGCGGTCAGGGTTTACAGCCAGAAGAGAAAGGTGGTTGGGTTGGTTTTGGATTGAGATTTTCCTCAGGAGAAGGTACTAAGGTAAGAGAATTGATTATATTAAAACCAAATAATAGACCACGAAGTCTAGGCCAGAAGGAGAAGGTAACTGATTAAACAGATGCTGAACCAGTCCATTCTGAAGGAGATCAGCCCTGGGATTTCTTTGGAGGGAATGATGCTGAAGCTGAAACTCCAGTAATTTGGCCACCTCTTGCGAAGAGTTGACTCATTGGAAAAGACTGATGCTGGGAGGGATTGGGGGCAGGAGGAGAAGGGGATGACAGAGGGTGAGATGGCTGGATGGCATCACGGACTCGATAGACGTGAGTCTGAGTGAACTCCGGGAGTTGGTGATGGACAGGGAGTCCTGGCGTGCTGTGATTCATGGGGTTGCAAAGAGTCGGACACGACTGAGCGACTGAATTGAACTGAACTGTGTCAGCCGACGTCCGGGGTGAGGCGATTGCCAAAGAGAAGGCGACAAAAGAGTAAACTCTGGGCAGGCACATTAGAGACGTTCACCGGAGAGCCTGAGCAGAGCGAGGTGGGAAGTGCCTGTAAGAGTGAAAACCAGAGGGCAGTACGGAGGCGCAGGGCCCCCTGTCTGTGAGTGCCCTGGAGAAGGCGGTGTTGGGCGTGGGGTGCCAGGCGTGGACTAACATGTAACAGTGGGGACGGGAAGAAGACCGCAGGAAAACGCTTCTAGCCACCCCCTCTGCCCCTGCCCTGAATCAGATCCCTCACAGCCCTTATCACTGAGCTGCCTTTCTTACGTGAGCTGTGTGTGGCCCGTAGTACAGGTGGGTTCTTACATAGTTCAGAATTACAGAAGTGGTTATTTCCAGATGGTAGAAGAATGGATATATTTTTATATATATTTTTTTTCTGAATTTAATCTTCTCTATGTTGGGTTGTTTCTTTTTTTCCCAATTGGACGAAAGCCCTTTGGATCATCTTTTTATTAATATTCTTACCATGAAAGCATAAAAAAATTGAAGCCAATATTTTTTATACTACCTGGGATTTTTTTTTTTTTCCCCTAATTATGCTAAGGGACTTTGGCTCTTCTCACGACAGGATTAGAGAGCAGTGGTTCTCAAACTTCAGTGTGCATCCTGGACCCTAACCCCAGAGTCTCTGATTCAGTAAATCTGAGCTGGGGACCCAAGAATGTGCGTTTCTGGCAAGTTCTTAGGATGCTGCTGGTGTTGGTGTGGGGACCTCACTTGGAGAAACACTGATACAGAGAAGAAGGTGGAGCAGAGCAGAGCAGCTCTGTAAAGAGTGGGATAAAGGCTGAGGTGACAAGATCTCTCAAAAGATGTTCCCACCTTTCTAATCATCCCTCTCTTTTGTCCTTTTTACAGAATGTAAGACAGGAAACAGGAGAAAATGGGGACATTTTTTGTCTGCCCCCAACATTTGTCACAGTCAGAATTTTACCCTTTCTCCCCAAACCCTCTCGCACCGCCTGGGTGTTCTCTGTGAGCAGCACAAGGGTGGGAGAGGCTGAGAGGTAGATTTGTGTTTGTACGCGTGTCATCTCTGAGCATCAGCAGTTCATTTGGGCTGACACTGATCTGACCCACATTTATTCTTCAGAAATAGTTCCCCAGCAATGCTATTTTTTTGTACTGAAAAGCCAATGTTTTAAAATATTTAGCCACATTTCAGCTTAAAGCCTTGTCTTTTTTTCGTGGTGAGGATAGGTAACACTTGATTCTCATGACTGGCCCCGCCCTGAAGTTGCACACGTATAATTTTAGGTGAAGGCTAATCCTGCTGCAAAACAAAGCTTCGATGCATAAGGAAATGTTCCTTTTACATTTGTGTTTGTCATTGTAATTTTTACAATTCTCCGGCAGCCAGGCGTTCACGTTTATTGTAAGTGTATTATGTCGAATGTCATTTTTGTCTCCTGGTTGTAATCATTTAAATCTTGATTTCAGCTGATGAGTAAAGAGTCCCCTGTGTCTGCTGGGAATGACGCCTATGTTGACCTTGATCGCCAGGTACCTGGTTTTACATTGTTTCTCTATGTGCGGAGGTTAAAGGGTAAACTTTGGATGTTAATGAAAAGGGTGTTTCAACTCTTGAAATATATTGGTGTAATTCTTTATTTTTTACCTAACATGCAAGAATTACACTTTTTTTTTTTTTAAAGCCACTTTCCTGCTGCTGCTGCTGCTAAGTCGCTTCAGTCGTGTCCAACTCTGTGCGACCCCATAGACAGAAGCCCACCAGTAAACATTTGTAATAAAACTTGTAACTTGCAACTAACATAATTTATTAAATAAATTAGCTTCTGTAATTTATTATATTTTGTGTTTTCTAGTCATGGTTTTTCTTTTTCTGTTAGTGATAGCTTTCTGTATGCCACATTTAAGAAAACAGACGCAGTCCTGGAACATGGCATGCATTTAGTCCTATGATTTATTTCGAACACAAAAGATATTTTGCCTTTTATTTCATGTTACTCTTCAATGGAAAAAGTTTCTTTTTCCTTTCATCTTTCTGAAGATGTAAAGTCTGTCAGGAGATATTTAAACTCGCTAAGGAGCTACTATATTTTTTTAAGGAACTCTGCAATATATTCTTATGGTTTTTAACAGAAAAGTTGATTTGTAATTTTAATTACTGCTTTTTAATAAAATTTTGTTACGTTGTCATTGCTGTATTCTGCTATTCTGGGACATCTGTTCCATAGCATGAATAGAAATCTTTGTGTTCTTTGTCTTCTCTCATTTCTTCCCCATGGTTTCTAAGTGTTTTGCAGGAAAATCTTCGGGTATGCTATAATTTTAGCCCAAATTGTAATTTGTCTTTTCCTGACTCTGTGGCATCTGAGTTTAAACTTGTTACCTTGAATGCACATTTTGTTTTTGTATCCATTACACAGAGATTTGATCACATGAAATGAAAAGCCAATATAATTTTATTTTCATCAATTTTTTTCTTCTAAAAAGTCAGTTAACTTTAATGTTTTCATACACAGCTAACAGAGTTAATTGGGACCCAGGTCGGGACTGTTTGGTTTGTGCTGAGAATCAGAATAATAAAAACCTTTCATTTTGAAACTGATAAACAAAATTAACACAGAGGTTTAATATGATGGAACATTTGTGTTGAAATACACTAGCTGTTTATTTTAACAGTTGAACCCCTGTTCTAGCATGTATAGATTTTACCAAAGTAAAATTTCCCAGTTATTACAGAATCAAAACATTACCAAGAACCAGGTAGCCCAGATAAGAAAACATGTATAAGAGAACCAAATTCCAAGTTCAGAAAAGACAAAGCTTAGGACTAAAAGATATTCACAGTTAGAAGTGGTGCCGTAACAACAGAAATTTGGTCTAAATCGTTTCCAAGCAACGCAAAGTTTATTTATAAATTTGCAAATTTGTACATTGAGCATTTATCAAGCATCAGAAAAAAAAAAAGAAATGTCTTGTTTTGACTCCTGCAAGAGGGTTCTTGATTTCTGCTGTCCCCAGAAAGAGAAGGGAGTTCTGTGCTCTACATGTGTGGTTACTAGCTGTTGCCCTGTCATATTCCAGTGTTGACTGTAGCTCTTTGTTTCTACCCAGCTGAAGAAAACTTCAGAAGAACTAAATGAAGCTTTGTCGGCCAAGGAAGAAATTGCTCAAAGGTGCCATGAGTTGGATCTGCAGGTAAGAGGGCTGTTCCCGGACCACCTGTCTGAAACGCGCTCTGTGAGTCCCACCACACACAGCGGGTCCCGCTTGCAGTTCAGTTTGACTATAACACAGCCTAATTAGAGAAGAAAAATCCTGGAAAAAGAGTGCAGACCTAGCAAAGATCAGAGTTTTCCTTGCTTCTCACAACTCTATTAAATTCACAATAAATGATTTAAAATGGGATAAGCCCACAAAAAGAGAAAGAGGAGGGAGACCAGCACTCAGGAGACTGGGGGAGATTTTTTTAAAAGTCCTGACTTTTGTAGTGTTCGCCAGTCTCCACGGTATACACACTCCCAGTGACCAGTATCAGTTGCTAACGGTTTAACAGTCGGCTCACCTGTCTCTTGAGTATTTAACAAGCAGCTTGGTTTCAGCCAGCAATAGCACACCACACTCGTTATCCACTTCTGAAGGCCAAAGACAGTTGGGAAAAGTGCTGAATGGCCTAAGAGGAGTAAAGAATGCAGTGACCACACCTCCTATAAAAGGGGATGGGGACTTCTCTGGTGTTCCAATAGGTAAGAATCTGCCTGCCAACCCAGGGAATGTGGGTTCAGTCCCTGGCCCTGAAGGTTCCACATGCTGCGGGGCAGCTAAGCCTGTGCCCCGCAACCTCTGAGTCCGCACTGTAGGGCCTGAGGGCTGTAGTTACTGAGCCTGGGCGCCTGCAGCCCCTGCTCTGCAATAAGAGAAGCCACCAAATAAGATGGCCGTGCACCCCAACTGGAGAGGAGCACCCACTTGCTGCAACTGGTAAGCCCAAGCGCAACAACAGAGGTCCAGTGGCCCCCAAAATAAAAATAAATAGTTTTAAACCCAGAGAACTGCAGGGAGCCCCCCCCCACCCCCACGTGGCAGAAGGCTGCAGCAAGGTGCAACGGGGTCTCCTGTAGGAGAGTGCCCCCAGCGCCCGTCACCCGCTGCAGACACCCTGACCTGAAGCGGGCTTGCTACCGGAGAGTTCTCTTCTAAAGAGTTAAGCAAACAGAAGTATGGGAGGATAGACTCAGTGTTAGTATCGCAGGGTTAGGCTATTTGCATTTTGACCTTTCCAGGTTCTCAAATTTACAGAGAGCAAGGAAGGAAAAATGCAAAGCGAAAAAGAGCAGCGTCAAGGTAACAGGAAACTAGCCCTGGAGGAAGTGGAGAAATTGGGGTAGTAAAAAAGTTTTCTCTTTGATTATTTAATGCCCCTGTGAAACTGGCAAAGATGCTGCATCTCTAAAGTAAGGGCAAGATGCTGTTTTAAAAAGAAAAAAGTCAGAGATGAAGAAACACGTGAAGTATTAGTCGCTCAGTCATGTCTGACACTTTGTGACCCCATGGACTGTAGTCCCCCAGGCTCTTCTTTCCATGGGATTCTCCAGGCAGGAATACTGGAGTGGGGTGCCATTTACTGTTCCAGAGGATCTTCCTGACCCAGGGATTAAACCCAGGTTTCCTGCATTACAGGCAGATTCTTTCCCCTTTGAGCCACCAGGGAGGCCCCTCAGACTGAGAGAAACACTTAAGTAAATTAGAATTGTCAAAATAAAAATCCAGTAGAATAGTTAAAAAAGAAGTTGGAGAAATCTTTCATAGATAAAAAGAGAATAAGAAATAAAATGTATTTGTCTTGGATTTACAACAAAACCATAGGGGAGGAGAGAGTGCACGAGGTCCAGATGGCGCATGATTGGCTGCATATTGATACTTCCTAAAGCTGGGTAGTGGGCACTCAGTTCATGGTATTTTCCGCCAGAAGCATTTTACTCTGAAGGCATTAATAGTTGGTCATTGCTTTGGATGCAGGTAGAATTGTGATGAGAGCACACTTGTTGGGTTATATAGTAAATAATACCTAGTCAAATGTAAGTGCCCTTGGAGAAGGTAATGGCAACCCACTCCAGGATTCTTGCCTGGGAAATCCCATGGACAGAGGAGCCTTGTGGGCTACAGTCCATGGGGTCGCAAAGAGTTGGACATGACTGAGCGACTGAGCGTGCACACAGTGTAAGTGTTGTTAATTGCTTTTCAGATTTTAAAATTTAGCTATGCATAAATTATTCACGATAATAAGATTGGTTGTTTTTACAAGCAGAATGTAAGTAGTATCCTTGGTAGCATAACCGGAGAAGGCGATGGCACCCCACTCCAGTACTCTTGCCTGGAAAATCCCATGGACAGAGGAGCCTGGTGGGCTGCAGTCCATGGGGTCGCTAAGAGTCGGACAGGACTGAGCGACTTCCCTTTCACTTTTCACTTTCATGCATTGGAGAAGGCAATGGCAACCCACTCCAGTGTTCTTGCCTGGAGAATCCCAGGGACGGGGGAGCCTGGTGGGCTGCCGTCTGGGGTCACACAGAGTCAGACACGACTGAAGCAACTCAGCAGCAGCAGAGCATAGCATTCAGTCGTGCTCTGGGATTGGCCCCCTGTCTCAGGAGTGAAGTGGCGGCAGAGGCCGGCTCATTGCTCGGTGTGTTGTCTGTGGTGCTTTTGTGCTGCGGAATCAGGGCTGAGGACCCATGGTGAGCCCCGTGGCTCTGAAGGGCTGAGCTGTTCGCAACCTGTACTCTGGCCTGGAGAATTCCACGAGCCATACATAGTCCATGGGGTCACAAACAGTCAGACACGACTGAGCGACTTTTACTTTCATGAACTGATTACAATGTTGTATAGCAGAAACCAATACAACATTGCAAAGCAATTATCCTCCAGTTAAAATGAGTACATAAATAAAAAGAAATTAGCAACAAAGAAATGAGTTTTTAAGATTTAAAGCCTTAAATATTTACTTTAAAAAGAATACAAGAACAGAAATAGACCCACAGTATAGAATTGAGCTGTTGCTCTATTCTGAGAAAACACCCATGCGGTTATGGGAATCTGACAAGAGAGAGAGCTGGCATTTCAGACTCATTTGCTTATTCAGCAGACATGGAGCACCCACTCCAGACCTTCCCCTGCTCTGTAGCTGCTGTGGATACAGTGAAGTTGAGGGGAGACACAGAACTGGATAAAATATCCTTGCCCCCAGGTGCTTAGGTGCACATGAAGAAGACAGACCATAAACAGGATAAGAATCAGTCTGTCGTGTACCGATAAGGGTTCTAGAGAGAGGGAGACTCGGGGGAGCAAGGTGGGAGGAATTTGTTCTGATGGGTCCTCAGCAAAGCCTGCCAGCGGAGGCAGCGAGTTTGTAAGAGATCCTAAGAACGTGGAGGAGCTGGCCTCCCAGTCTTCCCCAGAGGGGCATCCAGATCAGCGCACCTGATTGGAGCTGGAGAGAGGAACTGTCCACAGAGGCCTTGGGAAAGGCTCAGTAAGGGGGAGGCCATTGCAGGCTTGCGAGCAGAGTCATCCTGTGATCCGAGTTTTATTTTCTTGGGTTTTGATGGCTCCTCGGTGGAGACTAGACTGAGGGTGAGGGCCAACTCATGGAGACTGATTCAGACGCCTTTGGGACAATCAGGTGAAAACTTAGGTTGGCTTAAATCAGAATTGAGGGGTGGTGAGAAGTGGCGGGAATCTCTTTGAAGGCAGAGCTGCTGATGTTTGCTGAAAGAGTGGATGTGAGGATGAGCTGTGACAGGTCCTAACCAAGCAAGTGGAAGGACAGAGTCAGCACTGCTGAGATGCGGAGACAGCAGGCGGGCTGGCCGGGGTACAGGTGAGAGTCCCACCTGCATAGGCTGAAGTCAAACGCCTCGTGGGCGTGATGCCCAGTTTGGGATCCCAGGCTGGAAATAGAAACGTGCAAGCTCTCAGTGAATACGTGGTGTTTACAGCCCAGCTACTGAAAGACATCAGTGTATTTAGGAAGGAAAAGCCGCGGGTGCCCCAAGGCAGGGCCATGGAGAGGACCAGGAGAGGGAGGTGTTCCAGGAGCTGCAGGAAGCAGAGCTCTGCTGGTCCTGGGGGCAGTGGGGCAGGAGCCCTTCTGGAACAGGTTCGAGAGGAAATGGGGGCGGAGATGGAGAACTGGAAGTGGAGGCGGCTTCTGCTTTTCCAGGTTCTTGAGATGTAGTTGACCTGCAGTAAACTGCCCACTTTTGAAGTGTACAATTCTGCTGCCTGTTGGCATCACCACAGTCAGGATAACGCGTTCTCTGTCATCTTCCTCCAGCCCCGGCTCTGCTTTCTGTCTCTGGATTAGCTTGTATCTTCTAGAATCACATATGAAAGGAGTCACACACACTGTACCCTTTTTCTGCCTGGCCTCTTTTTCTTTCTTTGAGATTCGTTCATATTGCTGGTAGCAGTAGTTGATTCTTTTGCTGTCAAGCAGTGTTCTGTTGAATGGATGTGCTGTTATTTAGCTGTTCACCTGTCGATAAATCTTTGTTTTTCTGTGTTTGTGTTAGTCACTCATGTCCGACTCTTTGCGACCCCGTGGACTGTAGCTCGCCAGGCTCCTCTGTCCATGGGATTTTCCAGACAAGAAAACTGGCGAGGGTTGCCATTCCCTTCTCCAGGGGATCTTCCCGACCCAGGGATCGAACCTGGGTCTCTTGCATTACAGGCAGATTTTTTGCCATCTGAGCCGCCAGGGAAGCCATTACAAACGAAGCTGCTATTAACATTCTGCATCTCTGTGAACATATGTTTTGTTTCTCTGTGGTAAATAAATACCTAAGAGTAAACTGCCTGTGTCATGTGGTAGTTCCATGATTAATTTTTTAGGAAAATGCAGACGAGGTATTCACAGCGTTCAGAACATTACACATTCTCACCAGGTGTGTTGAATCCCACTTGCATGCATCTTCGCCAGCATTTGGTACAGCCAGTCTCTCTAATGTCCGGCCTCCTAGTGGGAGTGGTGTGTGGCTATAACATTATGGTCTCACTTTTCTTTTCCTTAGTGAATAATCGTGAGTGTCTTTTTGTGTACTTAGTTGCCATTGGGTGTGTATCTGCTTTCTCACTCAGTCCTGCCCTACTCTCTGCGGCCACATGTACATAGCACAGCAGGTCTTCTGTCCATGGAATTTTCCCAGGAGGAAGACTGGAGTGGGTTGCCATTTCCTACTCCAGGGGATCTTCCTGACCCAGGGATCAAACCTGCATCTCTTGTGTCTCCTTCATTGGCAGGTGGATTCCTTACCACTGAGCCACCTGTGAAGCCTTTTACATGTCTTCTTTGGTGAATTATCTTTTCAAATCTGAAATTTTTAAAATGAATTATTGCTTGCTTTTACATACTGCTCTGTCTATGCAATATTCCTAAATAATATAAATGTTTTAAGTGGAGGTTACTTGTACTTCTTTAAAGACAGGCTTTAATTCATACTGGCTTCCCTGGTGGCTCAGATGGTAAAGAATCTGCCTGCAGTGTAGGAGACCTGGGTTTGATCCCTAGGTTGGGAAGATCCCCTGGAGAAGGGAATGGCCACCCCCCTCAAGTATCTCTTGCCTGGAGGGTTCCATGAACAGAGGATCCTGGTACGCTGCAGTCTGCGGGGTCACAAAGAGTTGGACACAACTGAGCGACTGACACACACACAATTCATAATGGTAATTTACAAGTGGTTAATGCGGATTCCAGTGTAATTGGAAAAAACAGCTCCTGTCTTCCTACGTTCTAACAGGTCGCAGCACTGCAGGAGGAGAAAAGCAGTCTGTTGGCAGAGAATCAGGTATTAATGGAAAGACTTAATCAGTCAGATTCTATAGAAGATCCTAACAGTCCAGCAGGAAGGAGGCATCTGCAGCTCCAGACTCAGTTAGAGCAGCTCCAGGAAGAAACATTCAGGTAAAGGACCCCTCACTCAGACCTAATCCTTTAAAATCTGGTAATGTCTTTTGCAGTTAAGAATATAGTGTTAGGGCTTCCGGGTAACTGCAGACCAAGGTGGCTCTGTGATTAGCCACTTCCCAAAAGTCCTCCCACACACCGTGAAATAAGCACACGTCCACGAAAGTTCTCGCCCTCAACCTGACTTGCAGACAGAACGCCCCAGTTGAACCCTGAGTGTGGATGAAGGGAAGGAGCATTCTTTACCATCCCACCCCCACCCCACCAGGTGCCTGGAGACAGCTAAAGTCAGACTGAGAAAAACACCAGGAAGAAGTAGCAAAGGGGCCTGAGGGTGAGTTGGAACAGTCACTGGAAAGATTAACTTCCTGCAAAACTGGAAATCAAATTTAAAACGAAAAAAAGGAAGTTAGATCACAAACTGCAGGGATAGGGTTTCAAATTAAGTCTATCTTCTTAAAGGGCCAGATGCAAAAAAAAAAAAAAAAAATTTAACCAGGCGTGGAATTTAGCGATTGTGCCTTCCAGGGCACAGTTTAAGGGCATAAGAGAAAGGCCCGGGGTGAAGTTTATAGAGACAGATGTAGTTAAAGGGCAAGCCGATGTAAAGGAGTCCTCCTTTAACACATCTTCTTAAGGAGGAAAGGGCCAAAAAGGAAGAGGGCCCACGAGCAGTTGGGTGGTAAAAAAGAAAATCAGCTGTCCTGCAAGACAGAACAGAGCGGCAAAGTCTAAGGACCTGGCAGGGTGATAAAAATACTATGTTACGAATTTCTAGAAAATGTATCATGACCAATTTCTTACCTAGCCATAGATTTTCAGTGTTAAAACTGTGGGTAAAATTAAGTATCATTACTTATCCACTAACTTAATATGGTTACATATCTACCAGTCTTTATTTTTCTCCAGTGATGTGATGTTTTGTTTTGTTTTGTTTGCCTTGACCGGAAAAAAGTGCACTTTATCTTAGTATTCCCAGAAACCTAAGACAAATAGTCCATTGCTTATGGTCTGCAACTGCAGTTTAGACTGTGATCTGAGGACCCTTTCGGAGAGTCTTCAGGCCCTCTCTCTTCCAGCTGCATATCTGTGTTAGACTAAATTTCCTTCATGAACCTCAGCCAAAAAAACCCTCACATCAGACGCATGTAGAAACAGGAGAACCCAGCTGTCTTCTAGTAAACCAGTGATTTGAATCACAGAATGTAAAAAACATTGCCATCACCGTTTTTAGAAAGTGGTTGTGTTTCATAAACTATATATTGTATTAACATAATGGGTTTATTACTATTATTTTCAAATGACTAACATCTCATTTATAAGTATTCTTTAAACAATTCTGAAAAGAAGAGTAGCAAACTCAATCCGGTGCTATAGTAAAAATAAGCTTTATCCCAGAAATATTATTAAATCTGTTATAGTAACTGTTAAATCTATTACAGTAGATAAATGTATTATGCTGCCTCCAATCCATAAGTTAAAGAAGGAAGAATAAAAAATAAGCTTGGTACGTGAAATTATCAGTAAAGTTAAGAATATAAGATGAAGATGAGTGTTAATCTATTAATATTATTTGACTTTTTTCTTGATACTCTAAAATTCCTGGCTTTGCCCCTTACTAGCTGTATAACCTTCGGCATACCTCCATTTCTCTAAGATGGTCTAATAGTTTTGTCTACCGTCTAGAATTTTTGTGAGCATTAAATGATTTAACATATGTAAAGTATTTTAAGAATATTTCCTGGCACATAGAAGCTACATAAGATTTAGCTGTTGTTACTTTTCTAGAACATGAAATAAGAAAAAGAAATGAGATGAGAATACTGGAAAGACAAAAAGTAAATGATCATTATTTATAGATAATGCGTGTCCATCCAGAAGCTAGAAGAGAACCAGCTGAGAAGTCCTCAGAACCAGTAAACATTTAAGAGAGAGAGGGTTATGTGACACCTTTGCTTATGTTGCAAGCCTCTCTAACAGTAACTAGTATCACCGGGAACATTCTGCTTATAAGTGTATAAATGAAGAAAGAATTGTAATGCTTACCCTGATGGAAACAGCCTGGCACCCGTGCAGCAAAATACAGACCCGGTGACACAAAGGATCCATAAACCAGTCCAAGCATATGTAAACATTTGTAATATGATAAAAGTGGCATTTTCTAATCAATAGGGAAAGGTTATTTGTTAAATAGTTTGGGAAAGATTGGTAGGTATTATGACAGGAAAAGTTAGATTCCTGCACTGTATCATATACCCAAATGGTTTCCAGAGAAATTGAAAACTTTAATGTTAAAAAATGAAACCCTATAAATACTAACAGAAAATAATGAATTAGAAGAAAGAAGTTCTAATTGTGCATTAGAAGCAAAAACTATGAAGTGTAAGATTCATTAGTTGAATTGGATAAAAACTAAGAATCTTTATACATTAAATACATAAACAAAATTAAAATAACCAGTGATAAAGATTTGTGACGTGAGAGAGAATCCTGTAAATCCAAAGGAAAGGTGTATGTATTAAGCAAAACAAATTCATACATGGAATTCCCCAGCAGCCCAGTGGTTAGGACTCTGCACTTTTATTGCAGAGGGGCTAAGTTCAATCCCACAAGCCGTGAGGTTCAGCCAAAAAAGCAACAACGAATTAAAATAAATTAGGAACCATATTATCCATATTTTAGAGGTGAAAAGATCTGTGAAAAGAAGTCAGGCTAGAAGATACACTCCATAAGTGTTAACAGTAGGGACCCATCTAGAGAATAATGCGTGATTTTTTTCTTCCTTGTTTTTCTGCATTTTTTAAGCTTTCAGAAGGAGTATGTTTATTTCCTAATTAAAAATAAAACTTAATAGCTGATACATTTTGAAGCATACCACTTGGTGTCTGACTTTCTGAGTAGAGGAATGGCAGTTGGTTGTTGTCTTTCTTCAAGTCTTAGAACGGCAGGATCTGTTTCCAGGATAGTGAAAACTTGGAAATGCAGCATACGGTCACAAAAGTGGGAGGCAAGTTCAAGAAGAACGTACTGTCATTGTTTTTAACTTACTTTTGCTGTTCTAAGCAGAATTATTAGACAGCAGAGCTTTCTGGGTCTGTTTCGTTTCGATGACAGGCTGGAGGCAGCCAAAGATGACTATCGAATACGCTGCGAAGAGCTGGAGAAGGAGATCTCTGAACTTCGGCAGCAGAACGACGAGCTGACCACTCTGGCAGACGATGCTCAGTCTCTGAAGGACGAAATAGATGTTCTTAGGTAACCGACCCCCCATCCCCCTGGGATCTCAGACCCGCCAGGCCCCCGGGGTTCACCTCCACGGAACCATTTCTCATCTGTAGAGTGGGAACAGCACACACGCCCACTGAGGCTGACGTGTGGAACTGGGTGAGTCTGTTTCTAGGCCCTCGGGACAGTATCTGGTAGATCAGCACTGCATATGAATGCTGGTTAAGTAGGACTAATCTCTGACCAGCACTTCCTGCTTGCGTAGCTGTGAGCGTTCTCTCTGCTGCTCCTGGGTTGTCATTCTGCGTCGTCCGGCTGATCGGTTGTCTGCTTGCTCAGATCCTGTCTCCCCACGAGGCTCATTTCCTCGCTGGATTCAACTGCGCTCTCACCAGGCCTCTTGCTCCCTGCCTCTTCAGTTCTCCACCGTTCTGCCTGTATGATCTGTCCTCCGTCGGATCATTCCAACCATCTGTATCTTACCCTTTGGCGCTTAAATGCTGAGAACGAATAGAGAAAATCACATAGTGATGTCATTTTTGTCCTCCCACAGACTAACTAACGATCCTCGCCCTCCTCTGGGCTCCCCCCACTGGTCCCCCATTCTGCTGCCCACCCACGAACGGCTCTGTCCCCACTTAGCTTGTCGCTGCTCTGAGTTTTCCTGACTCTTCTCACCTGTCTGTCCCCCCGCCCCCACCCCTCCTGAGCTGCAGTCTCGGTGGATGACGTTGCCCCCTGCACCGAGGGGCGGGGTCGTGACCCGTGGACCTGCTGCGTGCTGTCTCCCGCATCCCCACCGTCTTTGGCCTCTGCTGCCTGCATGCAGACTGGTGCCCATCGCCCCGTCCACTGCTGACTCCTGGTGCTCTGGTCGCAGCCCTTCTTGGCTCTGCAGGGACCAGTGCCGCACCAGTTATCACCTCTCTTCCCATTTGAATCCCCCCCCACCACCCGCTACCCCCAAGCATCTATTTGTGTTTCAGTCCCTGTCTTCTTACAAATCGTGAGAGAAGTACGACTCTCTGCTTCTCTCCAGAACAGATTTAGATTACACAGGGTCAGAGTTACATTCTCTCCTTCGCCCACTAGCGTTCGCTACCGCCCGCCCCCACTGCTCCTCTGAAACAGCTGTTCCTCTGGTCACTGATAACATCCACTTGCCAAATTATTTGGACATCGTTCAGTTTATTTTGCTTTTGTGCTGCATGGAACTCTGTGACTACCTGCTCCTGCTTGCATTCCTCAAATTTTATGTGATGCTCTTCATTACGAATTTCGCTGTCACTCTGGTCACACTTTTGAACCTGCCCAAAAAGCTAAGCTGGACTCAACCTTTGGTCTTGTCGTTTCATTAGAACGTGGTACTTCCTGGCGACCTTCCTGGCTTAGCCCTGTCTGCAGCAGCTCTACAGCTGTGGGTGTGTTTGTGATTCCTGATTTCCCATCTCGTTCTAGACATTCTTCTGATAAAGTTTCTAAACTAGAAGGCCAAGTAGAATCATATAAGAAGAAGCTAGAAGATCTAGGCGATTTGAGGCGGCAAGTTAAGCTCTTAGAAGAAAAGAATACTATGTATATGCAGAACACAGTCAGTCTGGAGGAGGAGCTGCGAAAAGCCAATGCGGCTCGAAGTCAACTCGAGACGTATAAGAGACAGGTGAGAAGAGTGGCGTGGTTTCTTAACGTCTTTTGCAGCTGAATTCCCCGGAGTCACACCGGCTCACCAGAGTCCACCGACTTGTTTTCACAGTATTCGGTTTTTCACCTCTGAAACTTGGTTCTTCTCCGGAGGTTATTGATGGGTCCCTGCAGCAGATGCTTCTGTTATGTCTTAATGTATTGCACTGCGTCTTGGCCGCTGTGCTCAGACTGCCTCTGGTTGCAGCAGTCGGGGGCTCCTCTTGGTTGAGGTGCACAGGTTTATCCCTGAGGTGGCCTCTCTTGCTGCAGAGCCTGGGCTCTAGGAGCAC
Organism: Capra hircus; assembly: GCF_001704415.2. Classification (NCBI taxonomy): domain Eukaryota; kingdom Metazoa; phylum Chordata; class Mammalia; order Artiodactyla; family Bovidae; genus Capra; species Capra hircus. The sequence goes on along the minus strand of NC_030834.1, from coordinate 7,962,141 downwards.
AGGCTTCAGTAACTGGCACCTGGGCTCAGTGGTTGTGGCACATGGGCTTAGTTGCCCTGCAGCGTATGGGATCTTCCCAAACCAAGAACTGAGCCCACGTGCCCTGCGTTGGCAGGCAGATTCTTAAATGTTGGACCACCAGGGAAGTCCTATATGCTGATTTTACAATCTTGTCAAATTCCCATACTACTACTTTTTTTTTGGGGGGGGGGGTGGATTTTTAAAGTCTTTATTAAATTTGTTTTGATATTGCTTCTATGCTTTGACTTTTTGGCCATAAAGCATGTGAGATCTTAGCCCCCTGACCAGGGATGGAACCTGAATCCCCTGCGCTGGAAGGCAGGGTCTTAATCCCTGGACCACCATGGAAATCCCCCATATTACTTCTAATGATGTCTGTTAGTTTTCTTGTCAGAAGCCATATTTTACACAAATAAAAATCTTTTTTTGTTTCTTTCTTTTTACAGCATGCCCTTTTTTTCCTTCTTAATCAGCGCACCTGACCTTTACTATAGTCTTGAACAGAAGCAATAATAATAGACAACCATTTCTTGTTGTTGATTTTTCATGCAGTACTTTAAATGTTTTGCCAGTGTATTATAAGGATTGCTTTAGGTTTTGGTAGCCACCTTTTCTTAAGAGTAACAAAATTTCGTTGTATTCCTAATTTCATGGGTATTTTTTGTAAGCGGATGTTGAATTTAATCAGCTACACCTGTTGAGAGACTCCTGTGCTGCTTCTCCTTTCTGTTAATCTGATGAATTATATTAGTAGATCTCTGTGCCTAAACCATCCTTGCATTCCTGAGATAAGCTTAGTTTAGTCACAGCAGGTTTATTTGCTGTTTCACATTGTTAGATTCACTTGGTTTATTTTACTTGGAATATTTTACCTCTACAATTTGTTTACTCAAAGTTTTCTATCTCGTGCTTTCCTTGTCTTCTGATTTTGGCATCAAAATTATATTCACTTAATATAATAGAGACGTTTTAGTAGAACACCCCAACCCTGTACACCATGTATGGCTGGTGGGGTTATTTGGTGAATACATTTTTCCGCATTTCATTATGAAAATTTTCAACATACAACTAAGTTGAAAGAATTACTGAAAGTTAAATATAGTCCAAAGAAGCTATAAATGGGATTAAAGGGTATTAAGTTAAAATAAGAAATGATTTTATCGGAGTTCCAGAGAGAAGAACAGAATTATAGAGAGACATTATTTGAAGGAAAGAATGGCTGAGTGTTTTTCAGAATTCATAAGACATCAGATTTAGTATTAACCATGAATTACAAACAGGATAAATAGAAAAGAATCCTACACCTATAATTATTATGGTGAAATTGCGCTATAGAATATAGAAATATTACACTCGTTTTCTCTGTTTCTGATCTTGTTCAGTCACTAAGTCGTCTCCAATTCTGCGACCCCATGAACTAGTTTCTGATCTGGAGCTTAATGTCATTTTATTTTTTGTTGTAATACTTCTCTTTCTGCAACTTCTCTTTTGGTGGGTATTCACACCTGCATGATCATATTTGGTGGTATTTTATTCCTTTTATAATTTAGGTTTCTTTCTTTATTTTCTTTAAGTATTTAACTTCCTTGGAGGGCTTATTCTACTGTTTTGCTTTTGTTCGTACTGTTAATGTTTTTCTGCTGACTGTTGTTCTTAGTGGTTTATTTCTTTAACACTTTTGTGATTTGGGGTTTTGCTCTCATCTTTAGCTTTGAGAGTACCGGGGACCTGGTTGAGGCTGAGTTCCTCCAGGCAATATGTGTGTTTAGTATGCCAGATTTACCACTGCGTTACCAACCAGAGTGACTTAAATTAATTGCTTGGTTTAGGGTTTGCCAGACAAGACATATGGCAAAAATTCTAACACAAATCCATGTATCCACAGGCTATGGTTACACATTTTCAAGTTATACTCACTTTAAGGCAGGCAAGTTTCCTTATTGACTTTGCCAGCTGATGGGGTTTTTTTCCTAACCTACTGACTCACCATCTTTCAAAACCCAAGGTAGTTTAACAACCACCACCTGTCTCCCCATATGTTAAAGTTCTGGATCCCTGGTACTTCTGGTGGCATCTCACAGTGCCCTTAGCTTCCTCACAAACCTCCACTCCAATTTTAGCCTCTGATGACCTCCCACACTTTCTTATAAACTCAGCAATGCCGTCGGACTCTTTCCCCCCTTAGCATTTCTTTTGCTTCATGCTGAAAGGACTTCCAGACTGCCCAGTTACCTGTGTTACAGGAAACAAAAGTCCTGTAGGTTTTTCTAGGTTTGAGCATTTGTTCTTCCAGATGATCTGGTTTTAGAACCACAGTATCTAGGCAGATTTCTGTACCTAGGTTCTCTCCATTGAGTCAGGCTTCTGTAACTTATCTATTTTTTTTTTTTTGAGTATCTATGGGGAAGATAATCCTCATAGATCCGTAGAAAACATTTGATAATTTCTAATGTATCAAATTATAAAAATTAATGATACCTTTCTATGCCAGGTAGTAGAACTGCAAAATAGATTATCTGAAGAATCGAAGAAAGCCGATAAATTAGATTTTGAATATAAGCGGCTAAAAGAAAAAGTTGACAGTCTTCAAAAAGAAAAGGATGTGAGTATATATATGGGCATTTTGGTTTTGATCAGTGCTGAAATTAAGAAAATGATATTTAATTCTTACTTTGGGTATGTTAATTTCTTCTTCTGTTTATAAATTTAAAGTTTAGAGACCCTATTGATTTTTTAAATTATTTATTTTTAATTGGCAGATAATTGCTTTACAGTACTGTCTTGGTTTCTGCCGTCTATCAGCATGAATCAGCTATAGGTATATGCATGTCCCCTCCCTCTTGAACCTCTCTCCCGCCTCCCACCCTTCTAGGTTGTCACAGAGCATTGGATTTGAGCTCCCTGCACCTGTTGATTTTTAAATTAAAGAAGATTTATATTTGTGTTTCAGAAATAGATCTAAAATAAAAGATTGAGAGACTGTTCACTCTAATTTATTTTCTATATATTTAACTTTTATACCACTGTTGCTTCTTTTCCATCATCTTACTTGTGATTTGCTATAAATTTATGTAGCTTTTCTGTTTCCTGTATGTTTAATACAGAGGACACAATTCTTTTTGTTGTTGTTCAGCACATTTTGAAGCTTTTAAAAAAAATATTTTTACTTTGTCATAATTCATGAATTGTGTCTTTGTTGTGTGATTTTTATGTTTCATGAAAAGAACTTTATTTACATGATAAGATGCTCATTGTTAAGAATGGAGTAGATAGTTTTGTTTCTTACAGTTAACTAGATAAAATACTGCCTCGCCCATATAATATATTCAGTATGGTTAAACTGGAAAAAATCTAATCTTTTCCTTCTGTGATTGTTCTGTAAAAGATTAAAAGCTATAACATGTTCATGTTCCGCACTGTTTATCATTCTGTCAGGTAAGGCAGAGACCACTAATGAGCAAATTCATGGAGGTTGAAGCTGACTTCCCTTGTTCTTAATGTCCCTCCAGAGGTTGCGATCGGAAAGGGATTCTCTGAAGGAAACCATTGAAGAGCTTCGCTGTGTTCAGGCTCAGGAAGGACAGCTCACAACTCAAGGTAACTAATGTTTCAAAAGCCCAAACAAGACTATTTGTTTCGGTAGTATCAGGAAAAATGTTAAGATTCATTTTAAGATGATTGCACCAAAAAAACAAGAACTTCAAGTTGGAGAAGAGGCCATGAGATTGATACAAATTTTGAACTGTTACCCAGATTTTATGGAAAATGGACGATAGTTATGAGACCAAATTTATTTACCTTCTTTTTAATTTTAATTATATTCAAATGTTCATATATAACATATATATATATGCCACTTAGTTGTGTCCAACTCTCTGCAGCCCTGTGGACTGTAGCCCGCCAGGCTCCTCCGTCCATGAAATTTTCCAGGCAAGAATATTGGAGTAGGTTGCCATATTCCCAGCGCAGGGATTGAACCCTCATCTCTTGTGTCTCCTGCATTGGCGAGCAGTTCTTTCTACCGCTAGTGCCACGTGGGAATGCATTCAAATGTTTGGGTTTTATTAAATCATTTGTTAAATCATTTGTGTTAATCGTAAACCTGAAAAGTTTCTAGTGACCTCTTTAAAAGTGTATCAGACTTTCTAAATCAATGATCTTTCTTTCAGCTGAGATGTGAGGTGGGTACCAGTTCACTAACACCCGCTACTTGGGAGCTTAACGTCCAAAGTAGAAACCTTTTCCTCCTCACAGGAAAGGAGCTGCGCTTTGCTGAGAGTTTGCCTTCCACCCATTGGGAAGCACGTGAGCCTGGCTGAGGACTCGTACACTTCACCATCTGTTCACTCCCACTCATGTTTCCAGCCCCTGGCTTTCCTGTTACCAGAGACTAGACTCTCTCTTTTCCTCTGATTACAGCCTGCTTTTCCCTGCGCCCTCTTTCTGCCAAACCTGCTCGTTAGCTCCATCCTCCTTCAGCCCCCTCTGTGATCTCTAATGACCATACTGATCGCCTGCTTTCCCAGCTCACCCAGCCTGCATACCTGCATTTCAATATCCTCTTGACCTGTTTCTGAACCAGCTTGTCAAACCCTAGCTCAGTTTTTTGTTTTTGTTTTTATAATTTTTTTTCTCTGTTTGTTTATTTTCTTGCTGTGCTGGGTCTCTGTTGCTGCGTGTGGGCTTTTATCTAGTTGCGTGAGCGAGGACTGCTCTTCGTTAGCGTGCTCTAGCTGCTTATTGCCGTGGCTTCTCTTGGTGGAGAGCATGGGCTCTCTGCATGTGGGCTTCGGTAGTGGAGGTTCATGGGCTTAGCTGCTCTGCAGTATGTGGAATCTTCCTGGACCAGGGCTCGACCCCATGTGCCCTGCACTGGCAGGTGGATTCTTAACCACTGGACCCACCAGGGAAGTCCTGTGGTTTACTTTATACACAGTAGCTTGCATCTGCCAATCCTGAGCTCCTGATTTATCCCCCCACCCACCCACTTTCCCCTTTGGTAACCATAAGTTTGTTTTCTGTGTCAGTGAGTCTATCTCCATTTTGTAAATAAGTCATGGTAAACACTCTTAGCAATCTCGGAATAGAAGGAAACTTCTGCAGCCTAGTAAAGGTCATCTGTGAACATCCTACAACTGACCTCATACTTAGTGATGGAAGACAAAGTGCTTTTCCCCTAAGACCAGGAACAAGGCAAGGCTGTTCAGTCTAGCCACCAGTGTTCAACCTGGAGTTTCTTGCCAGTGCAGTCACGGAAGAAAAAGAAGAAAGAAATGAAGGGCATTCAGATTGGAAAGGAGATCTGACCCCTGAGTTCAGCAAGGTCTCAATGTCCAAGATCAGTGTATAAATACATTTCTGTGTACTATTAGTAAATAATCTGAAAATGAAATTACAGTAGTTATCTTAAGGAATAAACTGCAAACAAGTTTAGCAAAGAAATGCAAGACTTCTACACTGAAAACTATGGATCATTACTAAGATAAAGATATAAATAAATGTAAAGACATTCCACATTCAGTTGTGGAGAGAGACTGCAGTTCTCTTCATATTGGTCTAAAGATTCAATACAATCCCAATCAGTCTCAGCAGACTTTTTTGTAGCAATTGACAAGGTGATTCTACTGATACAATTTATATGAAAAAAGAAAGGGTCCACTATAACCAAAAAAAAAAAACCTTAAAAAATAAAAAGTTGGAGAGCTTACACATCCTGATTTCAAGAGTTACTTTAGGGACTTCCCTAGTGGTCCAGTGGTTAAGACTTCACCTTCCAACACAGGCTGTGCAAATTGAATCCCTGGTCAGGGAGCTCAGATCCCTCATGCCTCAGGGCCAAAAAATGCAAACGTAAAAAACAAAAGCAATATTGTAATAAATTCCATAAAGACTATAAAAATGGTCCATGTCAAAAAACAGAAAAAAAAGAGTTACTGTAAAACTGCTATAATTGAACAAGGTGAAACTCGCATAGGATAGAGACATAGAGATCAGTGTAGTATATACCACATTAATAGAATGAAGGAAAAAACCACATCATCGTCTCAATTGATGCAGAAGAGGCAACTGACAAAGTCCAAAACCCTTTCTTTAAAAAATTAATGTAAACTAGAAAGGAAACTTCCGCAGCATGAGATAGGTCGTACGAAAAACCCACAGCTAACGGCACACTCAGTGATGAAGAACTAGAAGCTTTTCTTCTAAGATCAGAAATAAGACAGTGATGCCTGCTACCACCACTTCTATACTTTTGTTCAACATGCTACGGGAAGTTCTAGCCAGAGCAATTGGACAAAGAAAAAAAAAATCTAAATTGGGAAGGAAGAACCAAAAATATTTCTGTTTGCAGATGACATGCTCTTATATGTTGAAACCCTTTAAAAACTACACACAGGAAAAAAAACTGTGAGAACTAATAAAATGAATTCAGCAAATTTACTGGATATAAAATCAAACCACAAAAATGAGTTGCATTTCTACACACTAGCAGTGAACAATATGGAAAGTAAATTAAGAAAACAATTTGATTTATAATAGGATTAAAAAGAATAAAATAGTTGGGAATAAATCTAACCAGGAAGACACTTGTACCCTGAAAAGTACAAAACACTGCTGAAAAAAATCAAAACCTAAACGGGAAGATATCCATGTTCATTTGAAACTTAATATTGTTAAGATGACATCACCAAAACAATCTGCAGATTTCAGTGCAATTCTTATCAAAATGCTGATAGTATTTTTTGCAGAAATAGAAAAACCCAGCCTAAAGTTTACATAGACTTTCAAGGGATCCTGAAAAGCAAAAACAATCTTGAAAAAGGAAAAATTTAGCTTGAGGACTTACACTTCCTGATTGTAAAACCTAGTAAAATGTTAGAGTAATCCAAATAGCATGTGTAGGTGCAAGGACAGATGTATAGACCAATGGAGTAGAATATAAAAAGCCTGGAAATAAACCTTCCCATGGACAGACAGTTGATTTTCAAGAGGAGCATCAAGACAACTTAGTGCGGGAAAGGAAAGTCTTTCAAGCAGATAGTGCTAGGAAAGCTGGATGTCCACATCCAGAAGAAGGAAGGTGTCCACCCTTATACCATATACGAAAAAGAAGTCAAAATGGAACCCTAAATGTAAGGACTACAACTGTAAAACTTTAAGAAGAAAATCATCATGCTGTTGGATTCAGCAGGGATTCCTTGGAATTGATACCAAAAGCGCAGGCAGCAAAAGGAGTCACAGGTACACTGGACTTCATCAAAATTAAAATCTTCTCTGTGTCAAACAACACTGTCAGTAGAGTGAAAAGGTGGTGTGCAAGATGGGAGGGGATATTTGCAGATCCTTTATCTGACAAGTGATTGATGTCCAGAGAGTATAATGGACTTCTGCAACTTAGCAGCAAACAAGCAAAGGACTTAAGGACACGTTTCTCCAAAGAAGATATCCAGATGGCCAGTATTTGTATATGAAACAGTGCTCAACATCGTTAGTCATTAGAGAAATGCAGGTCAAACCCACAGTGAGGTCCCACTTCATACCCATTAGGATGGCTGTCATCAAAAAAGAAGGAAAAGGGAGACAACAAGTGTTGATGAGAATGTGGAGAGACTGCTGGTGGGAATGTAAGATGGGTCAGCCACTGTGGAAGAGTTTGGTGGTTCTTTATAATAAAAAGTTAAAGTTACAATATGATCTAAAAATTCTGTTCCTAAGTATACACCCAAAAGAATCAAAGCAAGGACTCAACTAGATCCTGGTACGCCAGTGTTCACAGCAGCATCATTCACAGTAGCCAAAAGGCAGGGACAACCCATGTGTCCGTCAACAGATAAATGAATAAAGAAAACGCGGTATGTATGTATAATGGAATATTATTGGGCCGTATAAAGAGATGAAATTCTGATTAATGCTGCAATGTAGATGAATATTGAAAGCAGCATGTTAGGTGAAGTGAGCCAGGCACCAAAGGACAGATGCTGATATGAGGTATCTAGAATGGCCAGACATTGGAATTAAAGTTACAAGGGGCTAAAGGAGAAAGCACTGGGGAGTAGTTACTGCTTAATGGTTACAGATTTTGTGTATTGAGTGATGGAAGCATTTGGAAATAGATGGTAGTGATGGTTCCACAAAATGGTGCCTTGGTGTCAGCACAGGACTTCGCGTTACTCAACTGTACACTTAAAAATGTTAAAATGATAATGATGATGATGGTGGAAGGCAACTGTGATGTAGTTTTTGTACTTTAATGCTCAAAGTAGGGTTCATATAGGGACTAAAGGAGGTAGTTGTGGTCTCTCTTGACCTTGAGTCAATGCTTGTGTGTTTATAGGGTTGATGCCTCTGGGAAGTCAGGAGTCTTCAGACAGTCTTGCAGCAGAGATCGTCACACCGGAAATCAGGTAAGGAGATGGTGAAGTCCAGTCGCACTTCACAGTACTGTTGTAGAAACCTTTCTCCTCTGTGATATAGAAGACCAGTTCCTTACTCTTTATCACTAACGCTTTCAACCTGAACTCAAGGTTCTGTGTCCTTGATTTCAGCACCTTAGAGACCTTCTCAGCTGGCCATACAGAAGCTTGGTTTCTCTCTTGGGGAGGACAGGGTCTCACACATACACAGCAGACAAACACATCTCTGTTTGGGTATCCTCAGCAGACATTTAGCCGTGAAACCACTTGGCCCAAAGACAAAGGTTATGCTTAGCCTTCAGCCTGCAAAATACTTAGTCGCTGAGATTTATTACCTAAGTGCAAGGAATGGTCTGGGGAAGACAGAAGCAGAGACAGCAGGAAATATCGCCCTGTCTCTATTGCTCTTCCCTCCGTAGTTCCTTTCATTTGTATTTTAAATATTCCGTTTATTTTAGTGTATGCCTGGCTTTATGTATACGAATGAGTGATTGGAAAGCATCAGCTGTTCAGCAAAAGGTTAATGATTAATCCTCAATATTGCTTTTACCTTATTTGGGCTAATTTGCCCCCTTTTTAAGTTGACACCAGCCCTGATTCTTGATAGCATCCTTGGAGGTATTAGCTAAAATAACAGTTATTAAAAGTTTTATAAACTGTGAAAGTTGCCATAAGCATTCAAACATTTGTTGAATAAAGGAAGACAGTATTTATTATGGTTAGCAATTGTTTAAGTACAGAAGGTGTGTAATGCAACACCAATTTTGGAAGCATCTTGGATACCTTTTACTTTTTTGCCATCTGATATGATACTTTATTATTGGACCAATAAAATTTGTTTCACAAATAAATACTTTTTTATGAATATTTATAAATAAATGCATGCTGCATGCTAAGTCGCTTCAGTCGTGTCCGATTCTGCAACCCTATGGACTGTGGCCCACCAGGCTGACCATGGGATTCTCTAGGCGAGGATACTGCAGGGGGTTGCCATTTCCTTCTCCAGGGGGTCTTCCCAACCCAGGGGTGAAACCTGCATCTCTTATGTCTCCTGCATTGGCAGGCAGGCTCTTTACCACTGGTGCCACGTGGGAAGCCCCTGTAAATAAACGGTTATGTCCAAAAAACAAATTTTAAGGAAGTTTGTAGGTAATGAGGTTGGATTTTTAAACTGAGAGGAGAGAACAATGATGAAAATTCAACAAAATGGCTTTTATTGAGTATTACTCAGTACAAATTAAAATATGCTCTGTGTCTACAAGAGCTACCAAGGTGAAACAGTGCAAGGTGTGAAACTTCTCAATACGTTAATAGACCAGTATTGACATAGGTCAGTATTCTTGACACATAGTGAGATTTTCTTTTCCAGTTTGCAAAAATCTATTAAAAGTGATAATTTTCACTAATGTTAAGGGTGTGGAAAAGTTAGAAACCTCATAAACTAAAAATAAAAGAGATACAATTTTTTAATTGAGATATAATTGACATATAACTCTGTAGTATGTTTAGGTATACAACATAATGATTTGACCTGTGAATGAAGGATACATATATGTTGGGAAATGATCACCAGAGTAAGTTCAGTTAGTATCCATCGCCACACAGAACTACAAAAAATTTTTTTTTTCTTGCAGTTATACAGCTTTTCTTTTAAGCAGTTTGGCAGAATGTGTAAATGTTTAAATTAGAAAGAAAATAGGATTTTGAAACCTCATTCATTACACATCATGATATTTGGAGATTGTTTATCTTCAGACCATCAATTCTATTATAAAAAGAAAGAGCTTGAGACCTGAGATGTGCTGTCTCAGCCAGTTAGGAGCTAAATTTCTTGCAGGTTCTTCTTTTTTTTTCATTTCTGTTCTATGTATTAAATCTGTAATGGTGCCTTGCTGGATTTTGATAACCATGTTAATCAGTTTTTCTTCGGCTCTCAGGGAGAAGCTCATTCGTCTTCAGCATGAGAATAAGATGTTGAAAATCAACCAGGAGGGTTCCGACAACGAGAAGATCGCCTTGCTGCAGAGCCTTCTGGATGACGCCAACCTCCGCAAGAACGAGCTGGAGACGGAGAACAGGTGAGGGCACGGCGGCCACTCCGCTCGCTGTGATCTGATCCCTTCAAACACAGATCCGAGCTGTAGGCGCAAGTGAGAGCGTTCTCCTCCATTGCATTTCATGAGTCCTTTTTCCCACTTACGGGCAGATTTGCCCAAAAAGGCTGTGTCTCTGTGATAGAAGCCCCATCTCCAGTTCTTCAGGCAAAACGATACCAAAGTCCTGCCATTCCCCCTTCCTAATCACTAATTAAAACTAGAAGCTTAAACAGCCTGGCAGTGCAGGAGACATGGTTTCAGTCCCTGGTCCAGGAAGCCCCCATGTGCTGAGGATCAGTGAAGCCCGTGCAGCACAGCTCCTGAGCCCGTGCTCTAGAGCCCGGGGGATGTGGCTCCTGAGCCCGTGCTCTAGAGCCCGGGGGATGTGGCTCCTGAGCCCGTGCTCTAGAGCCCGGGGGACGTGACTCCTGAGCCCATGGTCTAGAGCCCGGGGGACACGGCCCCCGAACCCCTGCTCTAGGGCCTGGGGACATGGCTACTGAAGCCCGAACGCCCCAGAGCAGCAGAGAAGGTTGGCAATGAGAAGCCCACACACCACAACTGGAGAGTAGCCCGCACTCGCCACAGTTAGAGAAAGCCCCCACGCAGCAACGAGGACCCAGTGCAGCCGAAAGCAAAATTAATTCGTTAAAGATAAATAAAATCTTTAAAAAAAACTTAGAGGATAAAATAATGTCACCATTCATTGACAGTCTTTGGAGACACTTTTACTTTGTCGTCATGATCAGATTAATAAGTTTGCCTTGTTTAGACAAGCTGATGTTTCAAAGAATCAGTTGGTGTAAGGAAAATAGTGGGAACCCTCATAATGAATTGATAGAGCTTTCTTTTTTTAATCTGTTAATCCTTGCTACTCTAGTTGGAAATCATCCATCTTATGAATAATTCAATTATTTTGAGAATTTAGAATCTGCAAATCTAATAAGCACATCACTTTCCTGCTTGTAAGTTTTCAGAGTATTGCAGTAGGCAGTCATTCCAACTACTTTTAAAAGCAGTTCTTACTCTGGCAAGGATTACTTTTATATTTTGTTGTGACAGTCTTCTGATTCTTCTCCTTTTTGGAAACGTTTCTTACATCCCAAACATATGGTGTCTTTTCTTTCTCTTAGAGCTGTGATATTCCGTCATTTTTTGAGGGATTTGACATTTTTATAAATAGTTTCATAGTTTATATGATATTACAGATTCTTTGCTTATTATGCCTGATAGATTTGGCATTTTCCAGGTATGAGTCAGTCTGGAGAGTCAAAATTGTTATGACAGCTTTACGTACTCCACCTTTCTTCCTGTGACTTTAATTTTTAAATCTGCTGAGGGAGACCCAGCAAACAGTGTGCACAGTAGGGTGATTTATTAGAGCACAATTGAATATAAACAGAAGGAGACATTTGCACATCAGCTCTCAGGAGCATAGATAATGAGTACTTTATTAAAAAAATACTTAGAAAAAGTGGGAAAAGAGAAGGGAGAGGAATAAGAACAGTGGAAAATAGGTGGCAATCATGCAGAGCCCAGGTGAGGGCACCGGGGATTACCCCTCCATCCTCGGCCTCCGCTGCATCTTAGCGTCTTAGTCAGGAGAGCCTACTCCCGACACTAATTTCTTGTCAGGGAATCAGCACCTGCTACATCTATAACACTCTGCCGTGTCTTTCACAGGCCTTCCTACAGCTTTTGCCCTTTTCTCCTTAAAAACAGAACACCTAGTTGTCACTCGTACTATAGCACTTGTACGTCCAGATGACTGGTTACCTCCCAAGTGCCTGTTATTTTACCGCTGTGTTGGTTTATCAGATTGCAACACCAATAACTTACCTGTAGGTCATAGCCATCTGTGGGTTTTATGACCTGCCACAGTAATAATAATAATAATAGCAGCTAGCATTTATTTAAGCCACTGTTTGTTCCAAACACTGTGCTGAGTATTTTAAACATGTGGTCTTACTTACTAAAGTTTTGCAGATGGAGGAATTTGGACTGAGACCCAGGCTACCTGACTGCAAAGCCTCTAGTCAGCCAGTTTATCTTCTGCCCTATTTGTAAAACATTTTCTTTCACATCCTCCCCCTCACTGGATGCTTTTCCTCTTAGGTGGATTATCATGTTGTCTTGCTGAGTTTAATAAGTACTTACATTACCTGGTCTCTACCTTAACCTCCTAGTAGTTGACAGCCCTGGACTAGAACCGTGCAAGCAGAGTTTCAGTCCCGCTGAGTCTTACAGCTCTGTGACCGTAAATCCAATTTGCTCACACCATACCTCACCTTAGAAGGAGAGCTCAGCCTCCAAAGTCCTTTCCAGTTGGTTTTTCCAGTAAGCTGGCATTTGTTAAAATCCGTGATACCTCCTGACCTTCCTGCTGACCTCTGACTGTTAGGAGAGGCACAAAGGATCTGGAGTAGAGCCACATCAGAATCTCTCACCCACGAGGTCGGCATTATAGTCCTCACTTCTTTTGCGGTGAACTTTTTCATGTGTATTCACATACATGTTACAGCTTCGTACATGTGTGTGCATGCTTGATCCGTACTTTAACCAGTATTTTAGACTATGTGTTACGACATTTACAGTGGCCTCCACTGGTAGTAATAATTGTTGACTAAATAAATTTCAAAAATCGCTAGGATGGGAGGTTGAAATAGTCTCAGAGTTTGATGTATTTTCCGTATTGCTTCCTGAGAAGATGAAAGAAAGTTACAGTCAGTAATGTACTTGTGTCCCTCTGTTCCCTTGTTGAATATGAATTTTCAGATAATTCTTTCACTGAGTGTAAGAGCAGACTCCTTTGTGTGAAAAATATCAGTTATAACTATGGGTTTCTTATATCTTTACTGTGATTCTCACTAAATTATAGCACCTGGAGGTTTATAGTAAGAATTTCTTGTTGAGTGTAAAAAGTTTCATGCTGAAATTCTTGGCCGTTTGGATTCTAAATAGTCATTGCCCTGTTTCGTCCTTAATTGGGGGGCATCTGTCTTTTCATAAAATGTTTATTACTAGACCCGCCAGCCCCGTGGGAGCCTCCTGGACTTCTCCTCCTCCCCTTTTTACCGTGTTCATTGCTGATCACTTCCCCCTCCTCAGTTCTTCTCGGCTTCAGGAGCAGCCCTGGCTCGTTCCTTCTGAGTCCCTGGTTCCTCTCCAGGGTGAGCCGTCCCTTCCGCCCTCTGCTTGGCGATCTGCCGGGGGCCTTCCTGGTCTCTCGTGCACCGGGCCGCACTTTCTGCAGCCACTGTCATTCATGCTCACGGCTCCAGTCGTCGCCAGACGGCCCTCGGGTCTGTAGGGTCCACTGCGCCCTCCTGCTGGGCACCAGTTGCACGGGTCCAGCCGTTGTAACAGGCATTTCCCGTCGCTCCATTTTCAACAAACAGTGAGCAGGTTTCTTTGTGCTGCGGCTCAGCCTGCTCCTCCTGTGTTCCCTTTCGCGGTGAATGGCTCTTGGTCACTGAGAGTAAAATCCTCGCTTGTTTTTTGCTCCTTCTGTTCGTTTGTTTTCTGCACGTCTCCTCCTCGGACCCCTTCTGTTTCAGGGAAGCGGGGTCATCACTGCGGTGGCCTCCGCCCGGGCTTCCTGCTTTCCTGCCGCTTTCCGCCTTCCAAAATGATCTCTTCAACTAGCACAGCACCGTGGTCTTTCTGAAATACTGTCGGCTCCTTCAGCATCACCCAAGACCCACTAGTCCCCTGACCCTTGCAGCCTAATGATCTATAGAGAATTTATGGAGACAGCGCTCCAGAGTCAGCATTTTTAGAGGCTGGCTGGGCTATTCCCTTGCAACCAAATTTTAGGCCCAATTATAGGAAATGGCAGCCCGCTCCAATATTCTTGCTTGGGAAATCCCATGGACAGAGGAGCCTGGCGGGCTACAGTCCATGGGATAGCAAAGAGTCAGACACAGCTGAGCGACTGAGCATAGGATAAATGAAAACACACTTGAATTTCACACAGGGTGGCCCAGCCTCTCCTCTGGTTTCCTCTGCAGCCCTCCTTCCCCTCATAACGTAGAATTCAGCCATATCATTCCCAAACTCATCGTGCCTGCTCCCTTTCTGTGTGCTGTTTACATGCTGAAGTCTCGGTCTCGGATCCCCTTTCCACCATTCACCACACAAGCATTTTATTTCTTGTTCTGGTCTCGGCTCAGGTGAGGCCTGACTCCTCCACGCTATTAGGTGTGGTCCTCGCTTCTTTGAGCAGTTCTCACTCCTCCCTGTACTTCTGTCTGCTGTGTTGAAGTATTTATCTCGTATATTATTTGTTTACAGCTTGCTTCCCCAGGTGCAGTGTTTTTGTTTTTGTGTTTTGGCTGCACCCGGAGACTTGCCCGACCTTGGTTCCCTGACCAGGGACTGAACCCGGGTCCCTGGGAGTGAAAGTGCTGAATCCTAACCCCTGGACCGCCAGGGACATCCCACGAGGGTCTTTAGCACTACACTGAGCACTCATTTAAATAAATGCATATTGAAGTGAATTTCAAATGAATATATGTGCACAGGTATACCAGCTCAACACAATGTGTCTGTCAAAAACACTGCATTGGATGTCATCGTCAAAATTTCAAGCTACACAAAAAATAATGAGAAAAGTGAATTGCTCCGACTGTAATGTGAGACTTTGTTTTGCTCATTATATGAAAACCTAAGGGAAAAGGTATAAGTTCAGTCAGAACTTGGAAAATTAATGTACGTTTGATTTCTAGGCTGGTGAATCAAAGACTCCTAGAAGTACAGTCACAAGTGGAAGAACTGCAAAAGTCTTTACAAGATCAAGGCTCAAAGGCAGAAGATGTAAGTCTTACTTATACAGTGATGGTCCAGTAGTTTCATAATGTTTAGAAAAGCTGTGACTTTTTTTTTATGGTCTCTATCAACGTAATTGTGATGATATTGGTTATAGAAAAGAAACTGTTTTCCTTTTACTTACATCGCTTATAAAAAGACCAGACAGTGCTTTTTGTCTCAGATCCACCCTGCTAGGAATTAGAAGTTCATTTGTAGTTTTTAGCTAAGGAATTGGGCTTTTGTGTTCCACGAATGCTCAGCTCAGTTTTCAGAGTATTGATTTTCCTTCTGGTCAAAAAAAAAAAGTGCTGACACAATCTTAGCCTGTTCAAGTAGCACTGTTTGATGTAAATTTGGTTTTACGAAAATAATGCCCTTCCTAGAATCCTACCCTCTCCAGGTTTATGAGTCCCTCTTTCTGCCCCTGCCCTTGGCCACACACACACTCAGATAGAAGCTCACTGACCTTTTTTCCCTTTGCCCGTCTGTCACACCCCTGCCTGCTCGCCTAGGATACAGCACGAATGTGGAGGCAGAAACAGCTCCTCCTCCACCTCCTCCCGCTCCCCGGCCATCAGGGTCTGATGAAGGAGTGCAGCAGTCGTGTTTTGCAAATCCTGTACATTTAATGAGCTGTGTACAATAGAGCTACACTTGCAGAGTGCTCAAAACTAACGTGAAGAGGGGATAAAAACTGAATGTTCATGACCAATCTTTGCTTCCGTCAATTAGTGATTTTTTCCCCATTGCCAGCGTAATCTGCTGGCTTTTGAGTATAAACCTATTTGGTTGTTCTCATTGTTGGAGTCGCTCTAGGCGCTCCGCATCAAAACTGTAGACCCATCCAGTTCCATCCAGCCTTAGTAATGTAACAGAGTGTGAAGACAAAACAATATTGCTCAAGGCCTAAGAGTGTGAGATCCGAAAGCTCATCTGTGACCTGATTTCTTGGGTTCCTTAATCACCGTCTGGGTTACGTGTCCTCTGGGGTCACAGGTTGCAGCTTATTCTCTAATGTGTTGTCCTTCTTAGCTCCCCACGTGGATTCCCAGTTCCGCAGATTCTCACCAGCATTTAAACTACCTCATTCCCTTATTAAAATGGAACTAGTTTACTTTTTACACATGCCTTTATCCAGAAGGCTAAGTGCCAAGCAGAGCCGCCATTCAGTTGTGAGAGTACTAGTAAACCTCTCCAAGAGGATCTTAGAGGCGAGCCGAAGTGACATTCAGCACCACTAGGTCCCTTAAACTGAGGTAAATGTAGTCTTGGTTTTGGTCTTGGAAACTTTGAGGAGATTTCCTGTTGATCTGCACAGGGGAGAAGAATGTGTGGGTCATTGGAAGCAAACATGGTATAACATCAGTATCTGCTCAGCCTCAGAGCAATCACCGCTATACTTGTTTCTCTAATATTAAAACATACAGAAAGAGACAAAAAATAGTTTTACGTGGCCTGATTAGATACCGCTGTGGGAATGAACTCTAATTAAATATGCTGCGTGTCACTACTTCAAGAGATGATATTTCAGAAATGAGTTGCCAACCCTAAAAGTACTGTTAGCATAAATTAGTTTATTTGACTGTTGAGGTGCTAATGAGACGTGTTGCTGTAAATTCCTGAAATTCCTCTCAGAGCTCTGTACTCTATACAGATTCAGATAGAAGCTTTCCTCACGCTGAGGATAGGCTGGCTGCTCACGACCTGGAGGAAGATGCGGTCCCCGCCGTGCGGTTCTTCCCCAGCAGATGTTTCATGCATTTGCCTCTGTCTCTCAGCCTACAGCGTTGCCTCAACAAACGTGCAGTACACAGAACCACCTGCCGAGTGAGATGGGTCCTCTCTGAAGACCCAAAACAATTTCCCCCCATTTCTGTTATCAAAAGCGCAGGCGTGTGACCTTAAGGCAGAGTGGCATGGTTTGCACATTTTTATTAGTATTTTTATGTCATTTATTTTTAGCGTGGAAGCAGAAAAGCATTGGTTCTATCCAGGCATATGGATAATTTGAGCTAGCCACAGTGTATAAAACTCCAGAGAACAGGACAGGATGAGATCATAGAAGAAAGGAAAATGTACATTTTTTGAACAAAATGCATGTCTTTTACTTCTGTTCACGAATTACTAAGTCGTTCCTCCTGTTGGCTGCTGTGTATGCTTCATACTAATGTGTCCTCTCTGTCTCTTGGCATGGTCTCTGCTCAAGGCTATTGTAAGTATGGCTTCCTATTCATTTCTATATATTGAGCAGTGTTTTGATTTATGCATTATCTGCCATCATAGTTGACAATGTTGGAGTTTTAAATTACGGGGCTTCTATGCAAAATGAAGATAACCAATATTACCTACAGGCTTTTATGTCCTTCACAATTAAGATACTTGAAGGATATCAAAAACCTAACAAGTCAGACTGAAAGGAACTTGGCTCCTTTCTCTCCCCACTGCGCTCCCACCCCAGTGTCATAACTAGTTTGTCTTTATAAAGTGTTCTGATGTGAGCTTGCTGCCACAGTCTGGCCCCCTCCTGCCACGCTATGAGAGTACCAGTCTTCAGCTGGGGAGGCTTGCGGCCCAGGATGCAGGGGCATGAAGGCCGTGCATAGACGCTGGGGTCTGCAGGCCTGGGCCCTGGTGCAGGCTTGGCCTCTGGAAACGCCTGGGCGTCCCCCGAGCCTCACCTTCCTCAGCCCTGAGAGGGGTTGGTGGCACCCACTGTGGTGAGGTTAACACCCACTGTGGTGAGTCAATGCCCGCGACAAGCTTCAGTGCCTTGCCCGGCCTGGTAACCGCTCATTAAATCATCATCTTACTTCCTGCATACTGTCTCAGAATAAACATTGACAATGAATTTTGCTTAGAGCCTAATCAAAACATAAATGCAAAATGAAAACTAAGATGTTTTTTAAAAATGCCTTCATTTCACCCTTGGCACTGGATAAGGGACAGCAGTAATCAAAAGCCAGCAGGATTGTCGGCATTCTCTCCGCCTGGGGGACGCAGTGGTGGAGAACGCTGTGGCCCATTCACCTGGCTGCAGTTGACACACTCAGCAGAGCAGGGCATCTGAATATTCCAGGGCTGGCTCGGAATGGGCTGGAGTAAGCGATTACAGCAATCATTATTGAGTCGGGGCTGAAACTGGAAGGGCCCGGTGTGAGGGGTGTGTCCCCCCGTACGGCTCTGCACTAATTGGACAGTCTGTTTTCTAAGTCCGTATTATTTGAATTCGGCCGAATTAATTATGTGACCATGTATCTCAACATATGCTTCATAAAATTCATTCATAATGTGTACCCCGCTAGTGGTGGGTTTGATTATGAAACCTGGCAGTCCTGTATGGAATGCCATTATTCGTTGCTTATTTTGCGTACGTTCTGATCTCCTGCATCTCAGGAGACTTTTTTTTTTAATACCCAGTCAAAGCTGCATTCCCCAGCATGTTAAATGCTGTGGCTAACTTTTCTTTCATTTTCCCATTCCATCATATGTTACTTGCAGCCTGTGCATATCAGAAATCTCTGATTAAGTCACTGTTTGCATAAGTTGATCCCATGACACAGAAAACAATATAGTAGATAAAAAGTATCTTGTGTATGTGTTTGTCACTTAGTTGTGTCTGACTTCGTGACCCTGGACTGTAGCCTACCAGGATCCTCTGTCCATGGGATTTTCCCAGGCGAGAATACTGGAGTGCATTGCCGTTTACAGGAGATCTTCCCGACCCAGGGATCAAACCTGTGTCTCCTGCTTTGCAGGCAGATTCTGTATGGTCTGAGCCACCAGGGAATCCCAAAAAGTCTTAGGGAAAGTCTGTTGCTATTATGAGACTTTACCTGCCTATTGTGTCCAGGAATATTGGGTCTGTACCTGAAGGACTTTTTTATTCATTTCCCTGGCTATAAATAGAGAATTCAGATATGCAGTTTTGGGGTTTTTATACTGATTGCTATCACTTATGAGCTGCTGTCTCCCTTATCAGAGAGAAACAAACTTGGGTACATCATGTATTTTCAGACTTTGGCCAGAGAACTTACTGAGGGCTTGCTCAGAGTTACTTGCTACCCTGAACAAGTACTCTTCATTAAAAAAAAAAAAAGTAATTAATGTATTCGTTAAAATGCCAAGTAATAAACTATTTTCTATTTTCCATTTTCAGTCAGTCCTTCTAAAGAAGAAGCTTGAAGAGCATCTGTGAGTATCAAAGCTGTTGCGGCCCACTGTCGGGTTGTCCAGAGAAGCAGAAGTGTTTTGTGTTGGTGGTTACAGAGCATCTAGGTGGGGGCCTGGGTGGCCCTCAAGGTAGAGACAATCATGAGACGTGTTAATAGAGACTGTTTTTCATGGAAGACAGTTTTTCCACAGACAGGGGAGATGGCTTCGGGATGATTCAAGCACGTGACAGTTATTAACGCCCCTGCTGATCTGATGGGAGGCGGGGCTCAGGTGTGGATGCGACCAGCAGGGAGCGGCCGTAAATACAGATGAAGCTTGCTCGCTGGCTGCTCACCTCCTGCTGTGCCGCCTGGTTCCTAACCGGCCACGGACTGGTGCCAGCCTGTGGCCCCGGGGTTGGGGGTCTCCTGGTCTGAAGGGTCATCTGCACCCAAGGTCCTTGAATCAAACCAGTTGCTGCATTAGGACCGTGTAACTCAGTCGGTAAAGAATCTGCCTGCAGTGCAGGAGACCTGGGTTCAGTCCCTGGGTTGGGAAGATCCCCTGGAGAAGGAAATGGCAACTCACTCCAATATCCTTGCCTGGAAAATCTCATGGACAGAAGAGCCTGGTGGGCTGCAGTCCATGGGGTCGCAAAGAGTCGGGCATGACTGAGCGACTAACACTCACACGTGAGCTTCCAGAGTTTTCTGTCTTCACAGTAGTGTTTATGGTCCCAGGTAGGACTGTGTGACCCTCCAGATCAGGAGGCAGAAGTGTTTCCTATAACAACAGAGAGCAGTTGCTTTAGGTTCTGCAGACCATGCTCTGAGCCACAGCCACTTAGCTGTGGTTCGAAGGCAGCCGTGGATAGTATATAAACCAGTGCTCTGACTGTGTCCCCAGAGCTTTCTACCCTGAAACCGGCCACAGGCTGAATTTGGCCCCCCAGACTGCACTCTGCCAGCTCTGGAGCCTGTGGCCAGCTGAACCTTTCTTTTTATATAAATGTTTTAAAGTATCATTAAGCTTGTCACAGTAGCAGCTTTTCAAACACTTGCTTGCATTGCAAGCATACCCAAACACGACTTTTTAATCTAGAAGATTCCATTTTAAAATACATTTGTTTTCTCATGAAGAAGTGTTTGCCCCTCTTTATCGGAGGTTGACAGTGTTAGGCGTGTTTTGTGATTTCTCTCACACCTAGTATCAACTTGAGTCCTTCTCTCTGTCGTACCCTGGCCAGACTCTGTCCTTACAGACGTTGAGTGTGGGTGCCCATGGGTTGCCAGCCTGGTGGAGTGTTCCATTGGTGGGCTGTGGTGAACCAGACACCCTGGGTGCCACAGAGCTCGTGTGCTTGTCCTGAGGGGATTGGAAAGAATTCTCTGGGCTGGCAGTTTGCTGCGTGCTGTCCATTTCCTTCTTCAACGTGGGGAAAGCGAGTGCTCTGAGCCACTGACACTTGGTAGCAAGTCTAACCCTGGGCAGTTCTTAAACTTCTAGAACAGCACCTATCGCCTCCCAGCCACTGGGAGGTTACCTGCAGGGAGAATTTTATGCTGAAGTCTATCCTTTTGTCATTTCCCACCCCTTTGTTGCAGAAAATAGAATACCTGTTGTTTCATAAAACTACTGTCTGACCATGGTTCTGTATTCAGTCATTTACATGGTGAAAGTCTTCATCAAAAACACCTTATTAGTGAAGGGGAGGCCTGTATTTAGTTCCCCATGGCTCCCATGACAAATTAGCACAAGCTGCAAGGGGAAAAACAACAGTCTTGACAGTAGTATTTACAGTCCCAGACTCTGCGACCCTCAGGGTCAGGAATCAGAAACGTTTTCTATAAGGAACAGAAAGCAATGGCTTTAGGTTTTACAAACCATAGTCTGTGTCACAACCACTGAGTTCTGATTTGAGAGCAACTGTAGACAGTATGTAAACCAAGGCTCTGTGTCCTAACAGCTTTCTACACAGAAACGGGCCACGAGCTGAACTCGGCCCCCCGGGCTGAAGGTTTATCTGAAAGGATGGCTGCTATCTCAGACTCTGGGATTTTTGTCTCTATTTTTAGTGTAGAAAATATGAATATGGTTATGTTGGTTAAGTCTTTGCATCTTTGTTTCATAGCCTTTGTGTGCTATATGCTACCGTACCCTAAGAGTAAGGAACTTACATCTTCCAAGTGGAGAAAGTACAGTAGTAGGTGACAGAGTTACATATTTTGTCACAGAGAGAAGCTGCACGAAGCCAACAACGAGCTGCAGAAGAAGAGGGCCATCATCGAAGATCTTGAGCCCAGATTTAACAACAGCTGTGAGTTTTTCCTGATGATCAGTTTTCAGTTGGTTCGCCATGCATTACTCTCATAGTAATTAAGTTTATGTAAAATTTTGTTTTTTTAGAAATAGGCCCTATTATATTTTCTAGCAATTAAGGAATGTGCCCTGTTCACAGAAAGCACAGAAAGAGAGTGTGTGTGTGTGTGTGTGTGTGTGTGTGTGTGTATGGTCATCTATGCATTAGTGCTTAGATTTCTAATTCCATTGTGATTTTCCCTTAACTGTGAATGCTAATGTGTATTTTATGAAATCATTTTCGTAGCGCAGTTGCGGTATGTCAGCCAGACTTTTCTCACTTTTGTCGATATTTGCACATGTAGGTAACTTGACTTTATCAGTTCTTTTGTGTGGAGGTGGGAGCAATACAGACTTTTACTTTTTTCATGTTGTGAAATATACATACCATAAAAATGACCGTTTTAACCATTTTTAAGTATACAGTTAAGTGACATATAAGTACATTTTCAGTGTCATACAGCCACTGTCTATCTCTCAAACTTGTTCATCTGCCTAAACTGAAACTCTCTACTAATTAAACACCCACTCCTCGCCTCCTCTCTTCCCAGCCCCTGGTCTCCTCCATTCTGCTTTCAGTCCCTTGCACTTGACTTTTGTATACAACTCGTATAAGTGGAATCATACAATATTTGTCCCTTTTTTTCTGGCTTATTTCACTTCACATAATGGCTTTCATTTTCGCTTGGTATAATGCCTCCATGCTGTAGCGTGTATCAGGATTGAAGCTGAATAATATTCAACTATTCGTATACATAGACCGCATTTTGTTATCCCTTTAGCCTTCAATGAATGCTTTTTATAATTTGTGTACTTCCATAGTGTAGTTTTTATTTCTAAGAAAAACTTTCTGTTAAAAAAAAAAGATTGTGAATTTTTAAAAATAAAATTATATATATAAGAATAGACCAAACAGTCTCTCAAAGCTGTTAAACTATTTACTGTTTTGTCAGTTGAAGTATTTTTAAAGTTGTTATGGTCTACTATCTCATCAATAGCCTTAAAAATCGAAGAATTACAAGAAGCTTTACGGAAGAAAGAGGAGGAGATGAAGCAAATGGAAGAACGGTACAAGAAGTACCTGGAGAAAGCCAAAAGTGTAAGTGTGAGTCGGCGGGTCTCACTGCTTTCCGATCGTGGTTCAGTGACGTCTCGTGATACACGCCTGAACCATGACCTCTCAGACCACGAGGAGACCGGACCAGAAGCGCCCGAGCAGGAGGCAGTGACCGAAATGTGCCCCAGCCCCGGGCTACTTCCGATTATCAAGAGGAAAGCACCTTTCCACATAGGAGAGGAGGGACAGTCCTCACCTCGCCTAATAGTTCACATTAGCTGCATGAGCAACCCCCCTGGTGGTCCAGCCGTTAGGACTCCACACTTCCAAGGCCAGGAGGCGTGGGTTCCTTCCCTGGTCAGGGAACTAAGATCCCACATGCCGCACTGTGCGGCCAAAACAAAAAGATGAGCTGCACGCCCTAGGAGGACCAACCTCTGCCTCCCGAAGAGCCTCAGCTATGGTCAGCCTGAATCTAAACTGGCTTCTGGGCCTAGCTGGCAGTTCCCAGGGAGAATGAGGTTACTGGAACCAGTTAAATAGATTACCTTTAGAAAGTCATCAGATAAATCCAGATTTGGGGATGAAAATCCATGTTATGAAAAGTAGAAGTAGCCACTAGAGTGGAGGGGAGCCTGCGAAGTCTGTGGTAAAGGAAATGCGGTTTCGCTGTCCTGCTCTTTCCAGTGTTCTGTAGACTTGATCATCTCTCTGCAGGCTTGACTGGTTTTGATAGTAAAACTGTTGGACAAAAAAGACCCTTCCCGGAAGCCCGCAGGTGTCCCTGCTAGACTTGTGTCCCCCGCCCAAGTACAAACCCCAGCCTCTGGCAGAGGAGACGGTCACAGTGACCAGCATGTGGACATCGAGTCCTGCTCCCTGCTCACACACCTGGTCAGAGGCAGAGGCCCCTGAATCAAGTCAGAGGACCAGAAAGGGGAAGACTGCCGTTAGTCGTGTCTACTGTACTGTGGTTGATGAATTTTAAGCCAGAATTACTTCTTGTAATGGACTCTTTCACTTAATTTTAAATTTTTCTGTAATTAAAAGTTGTAACAACAGAACATCATTTCATACATTCAAACTTTAATGTATCCTCATGAGATAGTTTTGGACTCTCATAATGTTTATCTTTTTTTTTTTTTTTTAATAACTGCTGCCGTAGATGTTACACACTGTAGATTTGAGACTCAAGTTTTTCTCTTTTATTCCTTTTTGCAGGTTATCCGTACTTTAGATCCTAAACAAAATCAAGGAGCAGCACCAGAAATACAAGCTCTTAAAAATCAGCTCCAGGAGCGGGACCGGCAGTTCCATTCATTGGAGGTAGTTTACTATAATATGATAAGACATTTGATTTTTTAATTTTGATTCTAGAAGCCTTGCTGTGTACAGTCTCCACATCTGTAAGGCACAGTTACCAAAGTCTGTGGATGCGTAAGTCCCTTGTAGACAGTAGTGAATGTGGTTATTTGCAGACAGTCTCTGCGCATCATCCATGTGCTCTAAACCATCTCCAGATTAGTTATGCAAGGTCTTCCCTGGTTGCTCAGGCAGTAACGAATCTGCCTGCAATGTAATACCTAATGCACTGTAAATGCTATGGATTTTTTTGTGTTTTTTTCTATTTTGGAATATATGGCTTTTTGTTTCTTTTGTCATTGTTTAGTCGCTAAGTTGTGTCCAACTCTTTGTGGCCCCTGACCTCATGGATTGTAGCCCCCCAGGCTCCTCTGTCCATGGAATCTCTCAGGCAAGAACACTGGAGTGGGTTGCCGTTTCCTTCTCCAGGGGGATCTTCCCAACCAAGGGATGGAACCCGTGTCTCTTGCCTTAGCAAGAGGGTTCTTTACTACTGAGCCACCTGGGAAGCCCTGTGTTTACTGTTTTGGGCCTGGAGTGGGTTGACTCTGTGGATGTGGACCCTGTGGATATAGAGGGCCAGCTGCACAGCTGTGCCCGTGAATTTAGATGGGCATGAACTAGGTTTTTACTAATGTTGAATGTTTTTCATGTTTACATGCTTACATGTGCTTGCTTTTTAGAAAGAATATGAGAAAACAAAGAGTCAAAGAGAGATGGAAGAGAAATACATTGTCAGTGCCTGGTACA
Organism: Capra hircus; assembly: GCF_001704415.2. NCBI lineage: Eukaryota > Metazoa > Chordata > Mammalia > Artiodactyla > Bovidae > Capra > Capra hircus. The sequence continues at coordinate 7,937,125 of NC_030834.1, read as the reverse complement.
ACATGGTAAGAAAATAACACATCAAAGCACTTTGCAAAGTTCAGTGAATATGTATTATTTGTTATACTCCCTTTAGTGTAGAAGTCCTTCTACCGAATGAATCTGAAAAGTAATTGCCGTCCTAACACACTAACAAAACCCTAACGCTGATCTTAGGGCCGGACAGCAGATACGAGAACCCCCCATAAACGGGGTTAGAACACTGTGGGCACTGTCCTGAAGGATGGAAAAATTTCTCTCTCTCAGAACCATTTGTCCTTGGGCATAGTGACTTCAGTCATACCTAAATACAGATGGACTAGGTTTTTTTTGTGGGACTGTTTCACTGGCTTTGCAGGACTGGTTCTTATAACAAAGATAGTTTAATTGTCTCACAGGATTTGATAAATGTTCAGTGTGGGACCCTGAACAAATGCAGGCTTTGAAATTGAATTTTCCAACACATAAAAAATGTACGTATGGCAGGGGGAAATAAATGCTCACCAGCATTTTGACTTTCAGTGAGATTTTTCCAGATATGAAGAGCTATGGATTTTGACAAATGCTGTACTTTTCTTCAACATTTTTTTTCCTAGACCCTTTTCGTCTTCTTGTTAATAACTTTATTATTTCCTTTCGGGCTGCGTTGGGTCTTTGTTGCGGTGTGGGCTCTTCTCTAGCTGCAGTGCGGGGGGTGGGGGGCTCTCTGTAGTTGGGGTGTGCAGGCTTCTTACTGCCGTGGCTTCTCTTGTTGGGAGCACCGACTCTAGGGCCCGTGGGCTCAGCAGTTGCCGTTCCCGGGCTCTAGAGCACAGACTCAGCGGTTGTGGCACACGGGCTGAGTTGCCCCGCAGCATGTGGGGTCTCCCCGGACCAGGGATCGAGCCCATGTCTCCTGCATTGACAGGCGGATTCTTAACCACCGAGCCAACCAGGGCAGCCCATCTTTTTCTTGTTCTTCTTCCCAACACGACTACTTCTGCCTTTTTAAGATGTGAGGTTAGTTGCCTGAGACAGATTCCTTTCCCCCATATCCATTTGACCCTGTAGTTGGGTTCATAACACAATACCATTTTACAATTATAATTGTGAATGATACCATTTCACAGTTACAGTTGGTACTGTGTCTTAAAGGTTAGTGTCCCAGGTCTGCTAATAGTGTGATTTGAGCTTTTGTCAGAAATTCACACAATTTTATGCCATGTCCACATTTTTATTTATTTGCCTTGGTTAAAGCTACATATTTAAGATTTTATCCCAATTTTAAAAAAGAAAAGAGGGAATCTTACTGGGTTTATGGTACCGCTACTGTTAACACAGATTAATTGAAAATAAAATGTAAAAAAAAACAAGAAAAAACTGTATTTAAGGGAGGTCTCTGGGAACTGGTCCTGACTCCACCCGTGCTATTTCCTCTCTGTCCTCCGTCAGGGTTAGTTAGCAGCAGCCTTGGAGCTCGGTTCTTCAGTCCTTGCTAGTAATTTCATGTAGCTGATTGATTTTTATGACTTTGCATATTATGGAACCAAACTGACTTACTCCGATATGGTATTAAAAAAGAATCCTATTGATAGTTTTCAACTCCACAGAGAATGAAGGGATATCTCCCAGTAGGATCTCACAAGTTACGTTCAGATAAGATAGCTGGGAAAGCTTCATAGGGCTCCCCTGGTGGCTTAGTGGTAAAGAATCTACCTGCCAGCGCAGGAGACGAGGATTCAATCCCTGGGCCGGAAAGATCCCCTGGAGAAGGAAATGGCAGCCCACTCTAGTATTCTTGCCTAGAGAATTCCATGGACAGAGGAGCCTGGTGGGCTACAGTCCATGGAGTCACAAAGAGTCGATGTAACTAAGTGATTAAAGCAACAACAACAATAAAAACTTCATAAATACATTCAGAAAGTTCTGCATCTCAGACAACTGAAATGGAAATGAAGGTGATGAGTAGCTTAGTACCTGGTGACAGGTATTAAGTATCTCAGAGAATGGTCTTGTGATGGATCCTGAGATCTTAAACATTGTGTCAAGAAGTTGAATAAGTTGTTTCGATTATGAAAGTTTTTTTTTAAAAAAGGTATATTTTAAATAAAATATAGTTATTAATATATTAGGCAAATCAATAGGTTAAATATTGCCAATAGATACTTGTCCATTTTCTTCAGATCCTTAAATGGTTTAGTTTCAAACTGAGTGGAAAGCACATCCTGGATTTTCTCATTGGGGAAATGGAGGATGTTGTGTCCTTGGGCCTACCTAAAACGCTGAGCCCTGACCCCTGTTTCTATGGAGCTGACCGGTGATGGGAGGTGTATCTCGTCTTCTGTGCTGGTTGCCCAGCTCCTCTGGGCGTCTCTCTGCCTCTCCTTCTGGCCCTGGTCCTTCCATCTCCTTGTCGCCAGCGTCCACTTGCTCCCATCATCTTGTCTGCAGTCACTGGCGAGAGGAGCCAGCCGCCCTCGGCTCCTCCCGTTTCTCTGGCCAGGGTTCTCTCCGGCTCATTCAATGAGCACCGAAGCCGTCTTTCCCCATCTGCTCAGAGTGCTCACTGTTGCCTCATCCCAGTTTAGAGAGGGCCGCAGCCTGCCTCCCTCCTGTTCGGAGGTCCTGGGCCCGGCGGGTGGGCTCCTCTCCAGTCCTCAGGAAAGCCCCCTGCGCTCAGTGGGCCCTCTGTCGGGGGCCGTCAAGAGCTTCCCTTAACTTGAGAACGCAAGTCTGCCTGGGAAGAAAGCAGCGCAGTGGTATGTATTGTACCTGGTGTGACTCTCCGCCTTCACAAAGGACAAGTGCTGTGTGGTCTTCAGTTCTCCCTGAACCCTGTGATTTCCGTCCCCCCACCTGAATCAGCCGCTACCAATCAACTGCCCTTTTTCTGCCTTGGAAAATCACTTTATACATCTGATCTGAAAGGGAAGGGTGTATGATTTCGTGTGGGTGATGTAATTCCAAAGATCCATCTCTTATTATCTATCATCTGGATTATTTGTAAATTCAGAAAATTCAGCCTTCATTTCTCCACAGGAAGATTTGTACCTAACTGTTGGAACTCAAATGTGTCTAAGACCTTAATCTGTAATGAACAGAATTGCAGATTAAATTGTGCCTTTTGACCCCACGTAACAAATTCTGCATGATCGTTTTCCCCTGTGAAAGTGTGTTCCCCTGTTTTCTGATGATTTCTTTTCCCTGTGATGTAGGGGATGACTCTGCACAAAAAGGCGGCTGAAGACAGGCTTGCTAGCACAGGGTCGGGGCAGTCATTCCTGGCGAGGCAGAGGCAGGCCACCAGCACGCGGAGGTCTTACCCGGGCCACGTCCAGCCGGCCACCGCAAGGTAGACGAGTCCCGCCGCTGGGATAAAAACACCCGCGTTCAACACACTTCTGTTACATGTCACGGCGTTTCAGGAAATTCAGCCAGCTTGTATTTCGTCTCTATTTTATGTTACCATTTAGTCGTGTCTCATTTGAGGACTTTCTCTTCTGTATCTATGATGCTTTAGTTTCTCAGTCCTTTATTTTGTAGTCCTGTTAGTTCCTTTTAATGTGCCAAAAACTTTTTAAATGCCCAATTAAACGTGTTGTATATTAGTGTAGTACTTTTCTTTGTATGAAAATGTCCTTTCCCCAACGTTGTAGGCTTTGTAATGAATTAGATTTTCTGCCAATAATTGATATACAATTTATATTCTTTATCGTGCCTCTGTGTTACCATGCTTTCTAAGAATGTCTTTGTTTAAAGGGAATTAATCTTTTTATGATGTATTAATCTGTGTTTTCAATTGTTTTCCAAATGCACTTCAAATAACTTACATATTTACTATATAAAATGGTTGGCAAGTGCACTTTTTGCAAAGACATAAATACATCGGCAGAGGTGCTAATCAGCTCTCACCCAAGGCACCTGAGAGAATTATTTAGAGGGAAAAAATGAGTTTTCACATTGTTTTATAGGAAATTAAATTTGTCTGAAGATTTGGAAACTATTTTTAAAACATAAATAGAATTTCATTATTTCCTGCTATATTGTTTGCTGGCAGAAGTGAATGTGTTGGTTAGGCTATTCTGGGAGAAGTTACAGAAGAAAAAAAATCAGGCAGTACATTCTTTATTTTTTTTTTCTTGTTTTGGAATACCACAGTAACTGAGGATCAGATTCTAGCAATGGGGATAACACTGAATTTCAACCACCTTCCACGTCTAAATGATTTATTTTTTATATACTTACGAGTCACAGGTAGCCTTACCTTCGGGGTAATTTCCTTGCTGACTTGCACCTCATTTGTCTTACTTATTCCTTAATATAGACCCTTCTGTTTCTTACTAATTCCTAATACTTAACATCTTAATATCAGTCGTTAAGATCAGTAAGTGACTTCCTGTGTGTGACGTTTATGACAGGTCTCTTTCCTAATTCTGTGGACGAGTCTAAGAATTTGCTGCTGAGCAGATTCTCTCTCGGGTATTTGGTTGCCCCAAAGTGCTTACATTTGTTGACAGATTATAAACTGTTTATTTACATTGATGAATGGCTGTCAAGTAACAGAGATTGTGCAGCACTTTGACTGTATAAGGTGCTATAAATGCAAAATATCATTCATTTGAACATGAAATGTCTCTGGCTCGCTTTCCATATTGGCTTACATATTTGGCCCCAAATTATATTAAATATATTCCCCTCCAGCCTTTCTTTTGCACCACAGCCCATTTTTTAAAAGCAAAAATTTGCTGAAATTAGGTTGATTGTTTGTTTGGTTTTGGTTTTAGATAGGTTACCTATTAAGAAGATTGTATTTCTTGTACTTGCTGTTTGGAAGTTCAGGTTTCATTTAGTTTTGTATATTAAATATAAATGAGTAACTTTAAGTCAAGCTAAATGTAGTTAAGAATTTTCAGAAACTATATTTGGATGTCTGATTTTAAATCCTTATTTCCTTTTTCTAAGAAAATGGACCTAAAATTATTTTAGGTGTTTTCATTTGTCCTCGGAAACTTGTACCTAAAGAAAGGCATTAGAAAGTGTGCAGGAATGACTCCATGCGTTGAGCTAATTTTTTACATTAAGTACAGAAGTCTGAGCTCAGTGTGACTGCCTGCACCTGGTAAGAAGAAAAGCGGGAGGACTTGGCAGTGAAGGTCAGAACCATGTGAGTAGGTGCATCTTGGGGCTTCCGGAGGCTGGGCAGACCCAAGCCCATAGACTGTTTTGACAATAAAAGATTAAAATCTAAGATGGTTCAGCCTCGCCCACCCCACCACTTCCCATCCCCTCATTTTACAAATTAGAGAATGGGTCCAACTGTTTTAAAATAAGGCGTGAACACTAACCTTGGTAAAAAAAAAAAAAAAAAAACTGGTAAATACACCTGCAGAATAAGATAGACTAAAACCAGAGTCCCTGAGCTGTTTCTTACATGGATTCTATCCCATGAGATAAGGAGTTGTCATGTTAATTCTCTGTTTGCTAGCCCCGTCCTGGCCTCCTACCCACCTGCTTACCCAGATTTGTTTCTCTACATGGGAAAGAGCCAAGCTCCTGGAAGGAAATGTTCGTCCCATTTTTCTTGAGCATCCCATTATTTTGGTGTTTACATTCATAACCTTCACTCACCTTTATAGTATCCTAAAGTTTTAACATATTGCTTTCATTCCATAGCAGGAATTTTATTTCTGAACATTCTGTGATGTTTTTTGAAAAGCAGGAGTAAACTGCACTGTCCCAGTAAGAACCCTATTTTCCTTGGCCCAGCTTTTGGGCAGGGTTTTATGAATTGCTCTTTCCTCAGTGATGATTGTTAATCTCCAGGAGGTCTGCCAACGCTCGGTCTCTCTGCAGGTTGCAAGACACTGGGTGCCTTAGGTGGGCGGAGCTGGGCTGGGCCGTGCTGGACGGATGCCCATGTGCAGTGGCTCCCTGAAGCCTGCGCGCTCTGGGGCAGTGGAGCCGGTCCTGACGCACCAGAGTCAGCACAGCGTTACTGCATTAAGGGTGGGGCGAGGCGTCACCCCAGGTCTGAATTCTTCTAAATAAAAACACTATTTTCTGTTTTCCTTCTAACCAGGGTGAGAAAATACAAAGTTAATAATTAAAGACCACAAAAGCTTAAGTTTTATATTCTGCAGTGTGTATTTAACAAGTTTGTAATGGGGGAGAAAATCCAGCAAATATTACAATTTACCGCATCTTTAAAAGAGAATAAAAAATAGAGTTGTACATATCTTACAAGAACTCATACAAACTCCATCATATCTTTTTAGTATTTGTCTGATTACCTAATAACCAAGAAAAAAAGAAGTCTCAAAGGCTCCATTTTCTTTCTTTTTTTTTTTTTTTGGCCATACCACATGGCATGTGGGATCTTAGTTTCCCGACCATGGATCGAACCCGTGTCCTCTGCATTGGGAGCAGGAGAGTCTTAACCACTGGCCCACCAGGGTAGTCCCAAGTCTCCTTTTCTAAACACTAATCAGGATTGGATTATTTCTGTTTGATAAAACTGGCTAGTGAGATGATTCTTTATAATAAGGATGATATTGTCAGCTATTGTTTTGTTGAGGTCTTAAGCGCTTTGTCCGTATAGTAACAGCTCAACTGCACAAATTTAAGCTAAATGTTTCCACTCAGAAGCATCCGCCCACATTCCATCAGCAGGCGGCAGGAAGGCATGCGACTCTGTGCTGTTAAGGACAGACCAGCAGTAAGCGGCAGTAAGCGATGTGAAGGGAAGCGGGGTTTAGGTTGAAGGAGAGGGACATTTTTATTTATGAATTCTTTTACTCACACTTCCTCCTCAGTTGCAGTTTTATTTATTCACATCTAATGATAGAAGATATTTTTTGGACTCTTGCTCTCCGACAAGCATTCTTCTTTTAAAGATAACACCCTGTTAAAAGTTTGAAAATCTTTTTCCCAATATAAGAATTGTCTAGAAGCAAAACTCTAAATTTTTGAACATATCCTAACTTCCTGCATTGAATCTCCAGTGGTCCAGATCTCAGACTCCGGGAGTATTAGAACTTTTCCCCAGTTGGAACACGTGAGGTTTATCTGACAAAGCACTCATAACCCAGATACTGTAAACCTCGTTAGTTCAGAGCCACCTAGATAAGAACTTCTGTGACCCTAAAGGGAGAGGACAGTGTTTGGTGTTTTCCTTTTTTTGCTGAGAGCAAAACAGCAACATGAGTTTTGTTATCTGTTCATTAAGCTGTGGGCGCACGTTTTGACTTTTTATCCTCAAATTACAAAGTGACTCTGCCTAGAAATGGCTGTGGAACTATGAAGTGCATTTCTCAGCAGTGATGTCTGTGTGGTACCCCACAGGGTAGGAACAAAATTAAGAGGGGATCTCGGAATCTTTGAAAATTATTTTAGCGTGCTTTTTCCATTTTTTTCCCTTTTTGTAGTGATCATCTCTGTTCCCCTAGTTCCAGCTGTCAGAATGGCAGCTCATCTTAGTAGCTGTACAGCCCAGTCTCACTACGTTGAGAAAGCAGTTTCAGAGCTTATTCTTTGTAACTATAATGATTCGAATATTTTGTATCATGATGCTTTTTATATGAGGGAGGCTGTTCTCTGTCATCCAGTTTTTTACTTTCTATAAAGCATATTTAAATAATAATTGGTGTATGATCATTCTGTTGAAAACTTTGAAAATGTTTTAGTGACCAATTTAAGCACGGTAATTTTACTGTTCTTCAGTTGTGCAATAAATAATGTTTATTTCTCAGAAGCCTAAAAAACATAAAATAATTTGCTACTGACACAGCTCCCCCTCCCCATTCCCCTAAATCATGGAAGGGTCAAAAATTTTTCTCCCTTTTTTCATAAAGTAAAGGACAGGGCAGGTGTGATGACCGCCATCTCTTTTCAGACACTGATTATGTTCTTGAGAAATATGTACCAATAATTTGTCTTAAAACAGCCTTTTATCAACCCAATTCCCATGTATTTATAAATATAAAAGCTTTAAAATTTGTATTTAATGTTATCCTGAAATATACTTGGATTCTTCACACTGAACCTAAAATGATAGAGAAGGGACATTGTTTGAGAAACAAGAGACCCGAACCTAATTATGGCAAGCATATGAGTCTGGCAGTTGCGGCCTGTCAGTGTGTCCCAAGAATTCTGTTTCAGCAATTATGCCTCTCTTGTGTACTTCTCTGCCTTCTAACATTTTCCATTAATATCCTATGAGATGCATTTGAATGCTACATGTAAGACTGCATAGAACTCTGAGAAAGTAATCTAAGGCTGCCAAGGCAGATCCATTCCTAGAGAGTAGATCGATTATTGGAAGAAGAAAAGACCTAATTATAAACAAACATCCAGACAAGATGGAAGTGCTGACACCATTCAGCCTACACTTGGTCTGAATAGTAATACTAAAGTAATAGTTTACATAAAATCTGACTTTATTACATGGTCATTCTGTTAAAAAAGAGTAGACAAAAATAATTTATTTTCTAATCGTCCTTCCTTTCAGTGGGCACTCACTGGGCATAGATTAACTGTACATGTTTGTGAGTGGAGAGGAAAGCATCAGTTTTCATCTTGAAACTGGTAACCCATTACTCAATCTAAGATAGATCTTTTAAGACTGTGAAGATAGGATGGTGTGATGAGATGAGACATCTCTGGTGGCTGAAACTCACTACCAGCTCCCTAGCAGTAACGTGGCTCTGCTGCTGTGTGCGATTTACAAACCATACACTCAGTTTTGTGTCTGCCTTAATTACACATAGTGGCCCCGCAGAAAATCTTGTTTAAAATGAAGGCAAGAGTAGACTTCCTATGTGTGTGTATTCAAGGAGAGCCTTTGTATACCTGGTAACCAGACTGCCCGGCTCTGAACTAGGTGTTCAGGGTCTGAAGATGAAATCATCAGAGAAGGTGTGTAGGTAGCCTCGGAATGTAAGGACGATGGGGCTATCAAATACCCTAAATTATATCAACTCAGAGCTTAAAAGGATAAGTAAGTTTCAAGCTCAGAGTGAGAAAAAGAAATTCACCAAAGCATGCTGAGGCTTTAATGCATGTGGGAGACTTCTGAGCAGTCATCATTGCTTTAGAGATCTCTGAACTGACAAAGGAAAATAATTAGATTAGCCTTGATACTGTAAAACTTATAAAAGGGACTCGTGTTTATTCTCGGTGTAATTTGTCAGCCTGTGGACAGTGATTACTGTATATACATTCTATATATGTAGAATATATATATAGTGTGTGTATTTTATATATGTCAGTATTAGAGTTGAATGTCTTAATATTATTTGCTACTTCTACTCACTTGTGTATAATTTATACTTTACTGCAAGAGTCACAGCACTTTACTTACTAACATTAGATAAGTATTTTCCTTCTACCTTTCTGTGGCATTTTCCATGTACATCTTTTCCACCGGGGTTCTTCTCCTTATTTTGGAAGACTCACTAAGGAAGCCGTACAAGACAGCCCAAATAAATGGGCTGTGCTCTCTTCCTGAAATGTTTAAAGTCTGATTTGAAGTTCTGAGTCTAGAACTCTATCTGAAGCTGGGTTGTGGCTGCGAGTCATTAATTATACTTTATATGTCATGTTAATAAGACTCATGAAGTTAATACTTACAAAGCTAAGGTCTCTCATATACAGACACACTGTAAACTCCTTGTTTCCTGGAGTTGCATTAATAAAAAATGAACAGTCTTCTGGTTAATCAGAAGATGCTCTCCCCTTTCATTTACCTGTCTCCTAAAATACAGACTGGCAAACTCTCCTCCACGTTCACAGCTTCTTCATCATTGCATGTACTCAGACACAGGAGAAAGCAAGCCAGACTCCAGGAGCGGTGATGTCCAAGAATCTGGAAAACGCTGGGGGTGAGGTGATGGGAAAAAGCAGGTACCAACCTTGGCAGGATGCTACAAAAGTGGTCTTAGTTTTACTATGACGTATGCCTTATGAACTTGGCCGTTTTCTTAAGTTCAAATATGGCAAAGTTTTCCGCTTTTTCTGTTGAGAGATGTTTTGGGGAGTCAGGACTCTTTTCATTTGTACTTGAATATATTTGTATTCAAATCATAGTCAAAACATACTGAAATATTTGTTGTTACATAAACATTAACACAGTGATTACTGCCAAAGAACAGGAAGATGTGCTCGGTAAGAACATGCTCCTAAGAGTTTTGTCTGATGTTTAGATGCGAGGAGGGCTTTTAGAGTGTGAACAGTTTCTGCAGTGCTTTCTTCCATGTTACCCTCTGTTCTGCTGATGTGCTTGGCATAGGCAGGTCACCTGGAAGACAGAAGCACAAGTAGAGAAGGCCAGACTCTAACTTGTGAGAGGAGAGCCACTTTTTATCCTCCCAGAGTAAAAAAATTAAACACAGTCACTCTCACACATGGGGACAGAACGTTGAACGGATAAATCACCTTCTAAATGTCTTGAGCATCCTTTGGCTTCTTGATGATCTAGTTAAGAGCAGATACTAGACCTGCATTGTCCAGTCCACTAGCCAATTCACAGCCACATGTGCTGATTTAAATTCAAGTAAAATTAAGAATCCAGTTCCCCAGTCCCCCAGCCATGTTTCATCAGAAGCCCCCCGTGGAAAGCAGTTACCATACCAGGCAGCACAGATCCAGAATGCGTCTGTCATTGAAAAAGGCGCTTTTGACATTTGGTGCCCAAAGAGAGCATAAGGATGAAATAAAGACGTTCGGTTAACTTATGATACACTTATAGATTTTTCTGGCATCATTAAAGAAAGGTATTTTTTTTATATAAAAATTAATACCAGCCCTTTTTAAAGACCTTGAAAAATCAAAACCCCATTCTTTGAAACGAGTTTTCAATATATTTTTTTGAACAGATTCTTAGCACTTTACTTTTTAAGTGGTATAATTAAATAACTCCATAAATCATAACTTAGTATCTTCAGGTTCTTCCCTTTTTTAAGCAGTCTCTTAAAATTGATGATAGTTTCTAACACTTACCCAGCAGAAACTGATGAATGCTTATTTATTTACAAGTAAAAGTCGATAGACATCATAGTCCTCTGTTCTGTTACTTTTAAATCTCTGTTCTGTTTCTTTTACATCTATGTAGATCTAAGGAGATTTGCCAACAGTTTTTCATTTCTGCCCCCAAAATCACCTTTGATCATCTGTCACCTGAAAGGCATATCAAGATCTAAATAGTTTCTTTGATCTTCTTCCTAGTTTCTTGCTCTTAACTACTTAGATTACGAATCAAGTATGAAGCAGATTTTATTCCAGCGACTTAGTTAATGAAACATTTTTTTAAGGTTTATTAATTGCCTTGGCTTATTACTAAAGCACTTAGCATGACTAAACAGATCTATACAAATGCATCTTTGAATTTTTTTAATGAATAGAAGAGACTAATTGTAACTCTTTGGAGTCAGCTTGGTATTTAGTGAAAACTGTACTGTCAGGAAGTCAGATACTTTCCTTTGCCTTTTCAGTCTTTTTAATCAAGCTGCAGACTTGATCCAGTAGTGTCAAATTACAAACAACTGTAAAGAAATTCTTATTCAAGTAACGATGAGTAAATGGCATGATTTGAGTTTATTATTTTTTGGTGGCAGAATTTAACTCTATATTCTGCAGAGACTCATATTCTTAGTTAAGGGAAATTTTCAAGATGCTTGAAATAAGAAAGAACATGCTAGTATAAATACAGGAAGTGACTGTACACAAATGCCAATCAATGATTTGGGGCCTTTTAATTTTTTTTGATAGTAGTCTTTTGTTTTTTTAATAGTTATTAAAATTCAGATGCACTAATATGCCATTGCTGTCACTAACTTTGCTGTTTACAGATTATATGTAATTCATAATGCTTTGTGCTCAGAAGAATAATTTCCAAGTTTAATCTTGTTTTGCAATTTTGTGGTTTGAAATTTGCCCCACCATTTATAGCACCCAATTTTTGGTTGTGTAATGAATGGTAAAATTCAAACATATCTAATAGTTTAATAATTTGCTTTATTTTGATTAACAAATTCTATCAAAGATTTGGGGATGGAAAGAGGCTTTTTTTTTTTTTCTACAGTATTTTTTAAACTTTTCAGATGAGCTGGAAAACACTTTAGTACATTGGAGTTGGCGTTGTATTGGTTACAGTCCCAGCTCTATAGCCTTATACTCATGTCTTAAGTATTACTGATTGTTCTATGAATTGTTAGTTTGACATTTGACATTGTAGTTTTCCACTTGCAGTTTCGCCTTTGCAAAAAGGATATTGCTAGGTATGTTCTTATTTCTGGTTGACTATTGAATTTGTAATTTCACAATTTCTTTCTGAGTCATTGTAATCCAAAAAGGAAACCCATGTAGGACTAACTTTTTCACCTCACAAGTTTTAGCAACCTCGTACAAAAATGCATCCAAGCAATGTCACACCTGTTTACCAGTCATTGACTCTGTTAGATTCGTGAGTTTTCTCACTGTTTCTCTGAGATAAATGGCTTGTTAGAGAGCCTCAGTGAGAAATTTTCACCAAACTCACAAAAACATGAAGTCCAAGAAATCACCAGAAGACAGATTTTTAATTTTTTGAAATCTTATATTGTATTTCCTTTTGATGTCACTTATTCATTTTAATTTTATGACTGCCAACTTGTTATGGTATTAATTATATGTATATGTTTATATGTATGCATATAATATATGTATATGTATATGAAGAATAAAGTTAAGATTTGGTCAAACTATATTTTCCCATTCAAGTACAAAAATGTTTTCAAGGCTGCAAAAAGTGTACAGTTGTTAAACAAGTTGTAAATAAAGACTTGTATAAAAATTCAGCTTAGATTATTTTTTGTTCTCTTAAACCCCAACACAAACATGTTTAATAATTGTCTTAATAGTATTCATGTCCTGTCAATTTAAATATTATGCCACTGACTTACTGTATATCAGGAATGTTCTTTGAACTTTTTTGCAGTACCTAGGATGGGTTCTCTTTTGATTTAGGCTGGTACATAACGTGTGTAAGTTGACTGTCCAAAGTTCTGAGGGATAAAAGAAAAACCTAGCTTCTCCCCTCTTCACAGACAGTCCAAGAGGAACCACAGTAGGTACTTTACCTTCTTTCACAATATATTATTCTGGAAGCATCCTATTTAGGCCATGGGGCTTCCCAGGTGGCTCTTTGGTAAAGAAATCAGCTGCCAAGCAGGAGACGTGGGTTTGCCCTGGCTCAGGAAGATCCCCTGGAGGAGGGCATGACAACCCACTCTAGTATTCTTGGCTGGGAGACCCCAGGGCAGAGGAGCCTGGCAGCGACTACAGTCCAGGGAGTTGCAAAGAGTCGGACACAACTTAGTGACTAAACAACAGCAACACCAAAATTTAGACCATAAGTGTCCCTTTTCCTGCCTGTAGACCTTTAAAATTCAACCCTGTCCGCCACGTCCACCCTCAACATGACTGAACTGTGTGGCATGTTCAGTGTTAAGTAGATTGTAGCAGGACTTCCCTGGTATCTCAGCTGGTAAAGAATCCACCTACAATGCAGGAGACCCTGGTTCGATTCCTGGGTCAGGAAGATCCCCTGGAGAAGGGATAGGCTACCCACTCCAGTGTTCCTGAGCTTCCCTGGTGGCTCAGACAGTAAAGAATCTGCCTGCAGTGTGAAAGACCTGGATTTCATCCCTGGGTTGGGAAGATCCCCTGGGGAAGGTCATGGCAACCCACTCCAGTGTTCTTGCCTGGAGAATCCCAGGGACGGGGGAGCCTAGTGGGCTGCAGTCCATGGGGTCGCTAAGAGTCAGACATGACTGAGCGACTTCACCTTTCGCTTTTCACTTTTGTGCACTGGAGAAGGAAATGGCAACCCACTCCAGTGTTCTTTCCTGGAGAATCCCAGGGATGGGGGAGCCTGGTGGCTGCCGTCTATGGGGTCACACAGAGTCAGACACGACTGAAGTGACTTAGCAGCAGCAGCAGCAAAGTGAAGTTAGCACCAGAATTAAACAAACCCTGTTCTGCACCTGGCCAGAATAGTGCCCATTTTATGTGCATTTAAATATGACAAGTGTCAGAAAGCAAAATAAAAGTGTTCTTCCTTTACCAGCCTGGATGCAACCATGTTAAATTTAGCCTTTATTGACTGTCTGCCCTAAGGACTGAATATTGAAGCAAAGGTGAAGGGAGTAAGAAGGTAGGTTGAATCACAAAACTAGAAGCAAAATATATATATTTTGCCTTCAGACAGCTGTGTGATCAAATGGGGCCCAAAACAGGAAACTTCCCACCTAGCATGGTCCAGCCGCCAGACCCCGGCCAGCCGTGGGGATGGTTAGCGGCATCCGGTCATCCTTGAAGCGCAGAGTGCAGCACGACCACGTGGCTTTGGCAATGCCGTGCCCTCCCCGGGGCTGGGACAGGCCAGCCTGTCTCCATCGGAGCCCCTCGCTCACTCACAGTTCTGGTGATGGCCATGGTTAGGGATGTCTGCAGACTGTTCTCCCGTGTGGCACCCAGACTGGGGTGCACAGAGCACCCGGGAGGGATCAGACCACTCCTCACACAAACTCCTCACGTGGCCAGGAGGGCCACTCACCCGGTGGAGTCTCGGGGGGAGAGGGACTTGCATGACGCAGCTGCTTCCCGCAAGCAGGAGGCCTGAGAAGCCCGAGAGAGAGCTCCGAAGCTTGTCAGGACCTAGCCTCCGAAACTGCAAGCATCAGTTCTCCTTTACGTGTCAGAATTGTCCCGAACGAGACCAGGTCCAAGGGGCTGACCCTCCACTTCGCAGTTACTCTAGCTGCGTTGTTCTGGAGTCAAAGAGCAGGAAGACTGTTGCTATGAAGGTCATACTTCTGAAGTCAATTTTCCAGTTTTCTAATCCCTGAGCCAAATGCATCTCCAGGGGTGCAGAACCAGCAGGTGTGTAGCTAAACTGAACAATACCTGCAAAGCTTGAAGCCACAAAAAAACACTCAGACTTCTTTTGAAGGTATCTAGTTGTATGTGAAAAGTCAAAAGTGTTAGTTGCTCAGTCGTGCCTGACTCTTTGCAACCCCATGGACTGTAGCCCACCTGGCTCCTCCGTCCATGGGATTCTCCAGGCCAGAATACTGGAGTGGCTTGCCATTTCCCTCTCCAGGGGATCTTGCTGACCCAGGGACTGAACCCCAGTCTTCTTCATTGCAGGCAGATTGCATGTACCATGAGCTATAAAATGTTTCCACTCCCTACTTTGACAGTTAACTTCTGGGATGATATTTTAAGGAATCTGCCCAAAATATGAATGCCTCTGTGAGGTGAGGAACTGTCCGTGTTCCTTGCCGGAGTCCTTCGTCTGCACAGTGGCTCCTCCTAAAGGACGTTTTCAGACACCTCCCCCATGTCCCAGGCTGGCATTGTCAGTGTTTTCCACTCTCCTGAATCCTTCCTGTTAACATACAAGGGTGCTGTTTTTTTTCTCATATCTCCAGCCTGTCTTTATTAATGAATTGTTCATTTTTAAACTGTGTATTCTTAAGTGTGCAGGTCAATAATTTTTGATCACAACGATCAAAATAATGACCAAGTACTTCCATCACCCCAGAAGGTTCTCTCAGGCCCCCTGGTGATCTCTCCCAGCCCTCTAGCTCCCCTCCATCCCTCTATATCCCTCGACGATACCTATGCATTCTGACACTGTGGCCTGTTCTGCATAGTGTACAATTCTATGTAAACAGAATCCTGCGGTGTTTGCTCATTTTTATCTGGCTACTTTTACTCAGCATAATTAGAGGTTTACCCATATTGTGTGTACCCATAGCTCTTTTTATTGCTGAGTGGTGTCCCATTGGACAGATACGCTATAATTAGTTTATTCATTCACCTGTTCATTTCATTTGAATGTTTCCAATTTGCGGCTGGCTATTCCAAGTGAAGCTCTGGATGCATGCTTCATTTCTCTCGGTTAAACACCTAGAGTGGAACGGCTAGGTCATATGGTAGGTTTAGATACTATATACGTATTACCAATTTTGACTTAGTTTTTTTATATAGTGCAAGTGCAAGGTATGAATTGTAGGAGTTTTTGGTTTATTTGGATAGCCAGATAGAATGATTCAGCACCATTTGGTGAAATTATCTTTTCTCCACTGAAATGCATTTTACACTTTTGTTGAACATCTGTTGTCTATATGTGTCTTATTTCTGGATGTCAGCTGTTACATTGGTCTGTCTTGACACCGGCAATACCCCATCTTGATTATTGCAGCTTTATAAGAAGTGTTGAAGCCACATAATGTAAACCCTCCATCTTTTTCCTATTTCAAAGTTGCTTTAACTGTTTAGGTCCTTTGCATTACTTACCATATGAATTTTATTTATTTTTTTTAAATGTTAGTTTTTCCTGATACTCTTTTTTTTTTTTTTTCCATTTTGTTTATTATTGTCTGGCCCCATGATGTGGCAAGTGGGATCTTAGTTACCAACCAGGAATTGGAACCCTGCCTCTACAGTGGAAGCAGAGTCTTAACCACTGGACCACCAGGAAAATCCTACCGTATGAGTTTTAGAATCAGCTCATCAATTTCTACAGAAGAAAGCCTGGTGGGATTTTGATTGGGATAGTATTAAATCTATAGATCAGTTTGGGAGAGTTGGCACCTCAAGTTTTTCATCTATTTAGGTCTTCCTTAATTTCTCTCATCAGTGTTTTATAGTTTTCAGTGTACATTTTTTCTTTTTTTTTTTTTCAGATTTATCCTAAGTATATATGTCATCTTTTTGATGCTTTTATAAACAATATTATCTTTCCGTTTGAATTTCCAGTTCCATGCTGACACATAGAGATAGATTTGAACTATCTCTTGGATGCTTAATTTTCTTTATTTTTTTGCTTTTGATTTCTAGTTCATTGATACCTATTCTGATATTTATTATTTCCCTCCTTAAACTTATTTTGGTCTTAATTTGCTCTTCTTTCTCTAGTTTCTCCAGTAAAAACTGAGGTAATTAGCTTGAAACCTTTCTTTTTTCTAATATAGGCCCTTAATGCTAAAAAATTTCCTTCTCATTACTACCTGAGCCACATTGCAAGGTGGATTCCTAACCACTGGACCACCTGGGAAGCCCCCACCTGTCGTGTGAAGCTTTGAAGCCAGGCACCGACTTCTCTCTAGCTATGGAAGTCCTAGGTGGTATCTGCTTCCAGAAGACTGTTTTGTCTGCACTTGAGTATCTGTTGTTCAGCACAGCCACCTTCACGAATTACCTTAGCTAGATCTTCTGGTAACTTGCTACACCTTCTGTATCAGCACTTTTTCATTTTTATGCTATACAAATAGCTTCTTTCCTTAAACCTGATGATTAAACCCTGCTGCTTCAAACTTTTCCTTTGCAGCCTGCTCACCTCTCTCAGCCTTCACAGAATTGAAGAGAATTGGGGCCTTACTGTGGATTAGCCTTTGGCTTAGGGGAATGTTCTGCCTGCTTTGACAATCTATCCAGACCACTAAACCTTCTCCACGTCAACAGGAAGGCTGTTTCACTGTCTTTTCATTCATGTGTTCACTGGAGGAACACTTGTGATCTCCAAGAAGCTTTCCTCTGCATTCACAACTCGGCTAACTGATACAAGAGGCCTAGCTTTTAGCCTGTCTTGGCTTTCAGCATACCTTCCTCACAAAGCTTAATCATTTCTAGCTTTCGATTTAAAGTAGATGTATGACTCATCCTTTGACTTAAACACTTCCTTTTATTTAAACACTTAGAGATCAATGTATGGTACTAGCTGGCCTAATTTCAAAATTGTTGTGTCTTGGGGAACCGGGAGGCCCAGGAGATGGGGGAACAGTCAATTGATGGAACCAGAACACACACATTTATCAATTAAGGTCACTAATTTATGTGGGCATTTTTCGTGTTACTTCAATGGTGTTTCAAAACCTGATATATATATATATATCACCAAAGATCGGTGACCATAGATCATCATAACAAATATAATAAGAGTGAAAAAGTTTGAAATATTGTGAGAATTACCAAATTGTGACACAGAGACACAAACTGAGCAAATAGTGTTGGAAAAATGGTGCCAATAGACTTGCTCAATACAGGGTTGCCACACCCCTTCAACTTGTGAAAAACACAGTATCTATGAAGTGCAATAGAGCAAAGAGCAATAAAACAAGTTATCATTATTGCCTCTATTCTACTTCTAAAAAGCTAGTCCTGAAGTCCAGCTCGGGGAGTGAGTGACAGGCGGTGGGGTCACTAGGAACCATCTGGAGGTGGCAGCTTCCAGTGAGCCATCTGCTCAACCTGTTTGTTCTGCATGTGGTGTGTCTTGTTGCTCTGGCTAATTTTAAGAGCATCACTGGTTTTAAGCAACTTGACTTTGATTTGCCATTATGTCTTTTTTTTTTTTTCACATTTCTTGAGTTTGGCTTTCATTGAGCCTCATGGATCCCTAAGTATATACTTTTCCTCCAGCTTATAAAAATTGCAACCCTTATTTATGCAAATACTTATCTGTCTCCCTGCTCTTCCCCATTGGGAGCCCCAGTTACACATGTATTAGTGAGCTGAAGTCCTTGCAGTTCATTGGTGCTGTTAATCTCTCTCTCTTTCATTCTGGGTAGTTTCTACTGCTGTGTCTTCAAATTCACTTTTCTTCTGTAATGTCTAATTTGCCATTAATATCATACAGTATACTTTTCATTTCTAAAAGCTCTAATGTTTTTATTATTCTATATACTATATATTTTTTTCCATGTCTCTACCTGTTTAATCTCTCCTGTCGCTTCTTGACCAATATAGAACACAATTATACCTATATTAATATCGATATCTGTTGATTATAATATCTGTGTCAGTTCTGGGTCAATTCATAGGTTTTTGTTTTCATTATGAGTCAAATTTTCCTGCTTCTTTGCATGCCTGCTAATTTTTAATTGGATACTATACACTGTGAATTTTATTGTGGTGAGTGCTGAATATTTTTTAAATTTCTGTAGCAGTTGTTGAATTTGTTTATGGGTAAAGTTCACTGGAAACAGTTTGATCCCTTTGGGTCTTGCCCAAACAGAGCAGAGCTTAGTCTAGGATCATTTTGTCCCATCACTGAGGCAAGAACCTTTTTTAAAAAAAAAACAGGCTTTTTTAGTGCAGTTTTATGTTCATAGCAAAACCAAGCAGAAGGTATAGAGGTTTCCCATATACCCTCTGTCTCCACTCATGCACAGCCTCCTGCATTATCAACGTCTCCACGAGAGGGTACATTTGTTGCAAATGAGGGACCTACATTGACACAGGGTTATCACTCAAGGTCCACAGTTTACATCAAGGCTCCCAGCTGGTCATGTACATTCTATGGGTCTGGCCAAACGTGTCATGATGGGTATATGACGGTGTGGTACCATACAGTGTACTGTCACTGACTTCCAAAACTCCTCTGTGTTCCTGCTGGTTCTCCCTTTCCCCCCCGCTAACCTCTAGCAGCCGCTGATCTTCTTATAGTCTCTATAGTTTGACTTCCAGAATGTCATATAGTTGGAGTTGTCCAATATGTAGCCTTTTCAGACTGGCCCCTTTCCCTTAGTAATATGCATGTAAGTTTCCTCTGTATTTTCAAGGCTTGATAGCTCGTTTCTTACGGCACTGAATAATATTCCATTGTCTGGGATGAACTACAGTTTTTTTTTAATCCATCTGAAATACATTTAATTCATTTAATCCAACTAAAAGACATCTTGGTTGCTTCCAGGCTTTGGTAATTATGAATAAAGAAAGAAAGTGAAGTCGTTCAGACGTGTCCGATTCTTTGCGACTCCATGGACTATAGCCCACCAGGCTCCTCTGTCCATAGAATTTTCCAGGCAAGAGTACTGGAGTGGGTTGCCATTTCCTTCTCCAAGGAATCTTCCTGACCCAGGGATCGAACCTGGGTCTCCTGCATTGCAGGCAGACGCTTTACCGTCTGAGCCATCTGGGAAGCCGCATAAACAGTCCTGTGCAAGTTTTTGTATAGAGCTAAGTTTTCAACTTCTGTGGGTAAATCCAGTGCAATTTCTGGATCATATAGTAAAAGTATGTTTAGTTTGTAAGAAACTACCAAGCTCGTCTTCCACGGTGGCTGAGCCGTTTTGCATTCCCAGCAGCAGTGAATGAGAGTTCCTGTGGCTCCACACCCTCATCAATGTTTGATGGTGTTGGTGTTCTGGATTCTGGCCATTCTAGTAGGTGTGTACTGGTGTCTCAGTGCTGTTTCAAGGCAAGATCCTTCTGAGTGCCCCACCCAGTGCCCTTGTGGGTTATGAGATTTTTACTCTAGAAAGGGAAATCAGGTAGTATTTCTGAGCCTGTGTTTGCCTGGGGAATTCTCTCTTATCTTTTGTGGTGTTGGAGAAGATTCTTGAGATTCCTTGGACTGCAAGGAGATCCAACCAGTCCATCCTGAAGGAAATCAGTCCTGAATATTCATTGGAAGGACTGATGCTGAAGCTGAAACTCCAGTACTTTGGCCACCTGGTGAGAAGAACTGACTCTTCTGAAAAGACCCTGATGCTGGGAAAGATTGAAGGCGGGAGGAGAAGGGGATGACAGAGGATGAGATGGCTGGATGGCATCACTGACTCAATGGACATGAGTTTGAGTAAGGTCTGGGAGTTGGTGATGGACAGGGAGGCCGTGCTGCAGTCCATGGGGTCACAAAGAGTCGGACACGACTGCGCGGCTGAACTGAACTGAACTGAACCTTTTGTGTGACACCTTGTCCAGCTTTGGTTACTTTCCTCTCATGCATACACTGATCACTATATCTGCATACACAGATCCTCTGCAAGGCTTCAGAGCTCTCTTTGTAGTATTTCTGTTCAGATACTCTGCTCTGCAAAACTGAGCGTCTCGTCTCCGGATGACCACTGTGTCTTGCCTGGTCTCCCCTCACCATGCCATGACCTGGAGGTGTTTCCTGGCCTGGAAGCTGGCCTCGTCTCCCCTCACCACGCCAAGACCTGGAGGTGTTTCCTGGCCTGGAAGCTGGCCTCGTCTCCCCTCACCACGCCGTGACCTGGAGGTGTTTCCTGGCCTGGAAGCTGGCCTGGTCTCCCCTCACCACACCGTGACCTGGAGGTGTTTCCTGGCCTGGAAGCTGGCCTGGTCTCCCCTCACCACGCCATGACCTGGAGGTGTTTCCTGGCCTGGAAGCTGGGACAGTCACTGGATTTGCCTTGTGTGTCTCCCATCACCCAGGAATCATGGTCATTTTCCTGAGGTCCAGTGATCTGAGGACCGTTTGCCTCACTTTTTTGACCTAGTTTTCTAGTTGTTTCATGTTGAAGGGTAAATCCAGTCCCTGATACTCTGTGTTTGCTGTAGCTGAAATTCTCACTGTTAAAAATGTAGGCAGGATAATTGCACTAGAGTTGTATTTTTTATGTTATAATAAAATTATATGATGCTTGGATTTGCTTCAAAATGATCCACTAGACTGTGAAATCAAATGAGGGATATGGATGAAACGGGTTTCCCTGAGGGGATGATTTCAGTATTTGCCTGACAGGTAAAAATGGTGGTTCCGCTGTATTATTTTTCCTCTGTATTTGTGTATATTTGAAATGTTCAATTATGAAAAATAAAGTACTCATGCATGCTAATTTTAAAATTTACTACAAATCAATAGTAATCAAACCAATGTGATACTTAGAAAAGTTATACATAGACATCAGGGAATAGAAGTGAGAGTCCAGAAACAACCATTATATTTATGGTTAATTGCTTTTTGACAAAGGTATCAAGACCCTCCAATGGGGCAAGAAAATTATTTTCAACAAAGTGTTCTAGGACAAGCGGTTACACATGCGGAAGAGAGGAGGTGGACCCCCGTACTGTGCTTAGTCGTCCAGTCATGTCCGGCTCTGCAACTTCATGGACTGTAGCCCGCCGGGCTCTTCCGCCCATGGAATTCTCCAGGCAAGAATATTGGAGCGGGTTGCCATGCCCTCTTCCAGGGGATCTTCCCAACCCAGGGATTGAACCCAGGTCTCCCGCGTTGCAGGCAGATTCTTTACAATCTGAGCCACCGGGGAAGCTTTTTAGTAAAAGTGGACCCCTAGCTCACACCATATATAAAGATGAAATCAAGTTCAATGATACACCTAAATTTAGGAGTTCATTGTGAAACTTAGAAGGAAAACACAGAAGTCAGTCTTGTTGGCAGTGGATCACCCTCGCTTCCGTCAAACACTGACCATCAGGACACAATGTTTTCTTAGTTATTCCACTGATACCCCGTCTACAGGGTTCTCGTTTGGTTCTTTTACTGGAGCTGCCCCTTCTCCTCAGCTTCCAGTTTTGAAATGCCCCAGTATTGGCCCTTAGCCCCGTTCTCTTTACTCTCTCCGCGGGGGATCTCATTCAGTTTCATGCCAGTTCTATAACATCTTTGGACTAAAGATTCCCAAATTCGAATCTCCAGCATTGACCAGAACGCCAGAACTCCTATGCCTACTCAGTCTATAGACTTGGATTTGTAAGAGGTTTCTGAATCCTAACACCTCCGAAACAGCTCCTAACCATCGCCACCCCAGTCACCGCGCGTGTACACGTGAAGAAACAGAATTTCTGCTGTCGCAGCAGAATTTCCACGTCTGCACACGTCAGCTCCATTCTTGTCGCTGCTCAGGCCTTGGCGTCATTCCTGCCCTGCCCTTTTGGTCATCCCACTCTCATATCCAATAGGTCAACAACTCAACAATTCTCCCTCCAAATTTTAGCCAGATTTTGACCTCTTCTTCCATTTCCACCCTAGTCTACATCACTCTCTCTCCTAGTCAAGGCAGCAGCCTCCTCTCTGGCCTTCCCTGCTTTTACCTCGCCCCACTCTCCCCCTGTTTTTGAAGAGCTGAAAGACAGCCCGTTCTCATCACTGAAGGCACAGGTTGTGTCACGGCCCTCCACTCCTCAGAATCCTTCAGGGACCTCTCAACCAACTCCAGAGTGAAAGCCAAAATTCCGCCACCCCTGCGTGTTCTGCTCTGCTTAACCCTCTGACTCCTCGCTTATTACCCGACCTACTCACTCCACTCCAGCCACGCTGGCCTCCCAGGCCGGTCAGCCCATCAGCCTGTCTTTCTTCGGAGTCTGGACTTCTGCCAGGAGTGGTCCTCTGCACACACAATCACACTGAACCACTATTTTATTTCCCCCGGTTCTTTATTCACACGTCACTTATGACCTGAGGGCTTCCTTAGCAACATCCATAAGAACCCACCCCTACACTCTGTACCCCCTCGCCTGAGTTTTTTTCTTTTGCATTTATCACTATTCAATAAATATTACGTTTATCATTTTTTATCTCTCTCTTTAGGATGAAAATACCATAAGAGCAGGAATTTTGTTGAGTTTTTTCCCTTGCAGTTGAGAATAGAAACTGGTCCATTGAAGTCACAAAATGAACATTTACTAGATAATGTGTATTAAAACGAAGATATTCATTGACTGAAATAACAGGAGAAAATTATAAACAATGTTAAATACTCAACCATGGATAAGTTACTAAGTATTATATAAAGTATAATATCTAAAAGGAATATCATTCATTAAAAACTCTGTTCCGTGGAAGAAGCCAAGTTATACATTATATTTGGCCAATGTATTTTAACAGTTGTCTGAGTGTTCAGACAGAAGCAAGCTGCCTTAATTAAATTAAAGCTGTGTCTCTTCCCTCACATAATTTCATGCAGCCTTCACAAAAAGGCAAGGTACAGCTTTCTTGCATAACAGAAAATTGTTTTAACACAGTGCAGTTTTTACACAATTTTCTACAAAAGTCATCACTTTCAAATCAACCTAGCACAAAACCTTTAGCTAGAGTTGGTTTGACTTATATGAAACTCCAGAAAAACAGGGTTCTACATTCCTCGCCTTTGGTATTTTTTTCCCAGCACCATCTTCGTCACACTTGTATGTGTATAAATTGAATGACAGTTGATGCTTGAATGACAGGGTTTTAACTGCATGGGTCCACTTATACACAGATTTTTTTTTAATAAATAGAGACTGCAGTACTATGGGATCTATGGTTGGTTGAATCCACAGATGCAGAAAGAACCAATGCCAAGAGTCAACTGTAAACTTATATGTAGGTTTTCTATTGCACAGGTGTTGGCACCCCAACCCCTGGGTTTTTCAACTGTCAAATGTAATTTGTTTTCCTTTGGGGCTTCTCACCATTTTACTCCAATTTTGTTTCCTTAAAATATTTTTTATTCTAAAATATAATACAAAAACATAAAAATACATAGGTTGAAAATATACTTACTATAGTACAGAGTACAGTTTTACAAGTTGTCCTATGGTGAATACCAATGTACCACATCCCAGAAAAAAGTGAAAGTGTCAGTCGCTCAGTCGTGTCTGTGTCTTTGTGATTCCGTGGACTGTAGCCCACAAGGCTCCTCTGTCCATGGAATTCCCCAGGCAAGAATACTGGAGTGGGCAGCCCATCCCTTCTCTAGGGGATCGTCCCGATCCCAGGGCAATTAAATATTGCAGGTGCCTGAGAATCTCCACATATGTCCCTTCTCAATCTCCTCCTTCCCCAGAGGTAACCAATAGCCTGACTATGGTAATGATTCCCAGTCTGTTTATAGTTTCACTGTTAAGTAAAAACAAGATGGTATAATGTTGCTTGTTCCAAACTTGGAGTAAATAGAACTATACAGTCTGGTTTCCTTTGCTCAGCATTTTGTTTATACAGTCATCCTTATTATCATGTGAGCTCTTGTTAATTTAATTTCTGAATGGTGGTGGTGGTTTCGTCACTAAGTCGTGTCTAATTCTCACGACCCCATGGACTGTAGCCCTCCAGGCTCCTCTGTCCAAAGGATTTTCCAGGCGAGAATACTGGAGTGGGTTGCCATTTCCTTCTCCAGGGGATCTTCCCGACCCAGGGATCCAACCAGGGTCTCCTGCACTGCAGGCAGATTCTTTATCACTGAGCTACCAGGGAAGCCCATAGCATTCCATTTATACCATACACTTCACAGCGTTGGTGAGCACTTTGATTGTTTCCAGTCTGTGGCAACTGCAGACAGCGTTCATATATTCTGATCCATAGGAGTTGCATTTCTTTGGGATGTAAGAGTAGAATTACTGGGTCAGTAGGATAGGCACCTTCAGCTGTCCTCAGTTAAGTCACTCAGTCATGTCCGACTCTTTGCGACCCCATGGACTGTAGCACACCAGGCTTCCCTGTCCATCACCAACTCCCAGAGCTTACTTAAACTCATGTCCATCGAGTTGGTGATGCCATCCAAGCATCGCATCCTCTGTCATCCCCTTCTCCTCCCGCCTTCAGTCTTTCCCAGCATCAGGGTCTTTTCCAGTGAGTCAGTTCTTTGCATCAGGTGGCCAAAGTACTGGAGTTTCAGCTTCAGCATCAGTCTTTCCAATGAATATTCAGGACTGATTTTCTTTAGGATTGAGTGGTTTGATCTCCTTGCTGTCCAAAGGACTCTCAAGAGTCTTCTCCAGCACCACAGTTCAACTTTCCTAGTTAATGCCAAACTTTTCCCAGAGCAGATCAGTCACTGGGGTGTTATATAAACATGTCTTTAATTTGCATTTTCCTGGTAACTAATAAGATTGGTTACTTTGTCGTGTATTTACTTGCCATTTGGGTTTCTCCCTTTGTACAGGATCTGTTCCAATCAATTTTTAGACTTACTGTATTTTTCTTTGTAGGAATCTAAAAGAGGAGAGTGAAAAAGTTGACTTAAAGCTCAACATTCAGAAAACAAAGATCATGGCATCCGGTCCCATCACTTCATGGGAAATAGATGGGGAAACAGTGGAAACAGTGTCAGACTTTATTTTTTTCGGCTCCAAAATCACTGCAGATGGTGATTGCAGCCATGAAGTTAAAAGACACTTACTCCTTGGAAGAAAAGTTATGAGCAACCTAGATAGCATATTCAAAAGCAGAGACATTACATTGCCGACTAAGGTCCGTCTAGTCAAGGCTATGGTTTTTCCAGTAGTCGTGTATGGATGTGAGAGTTGGACTGTGAAGAAGGCTGAGCGCCGAAGAATTGATGTGTTTGAACTGTGGTGTTGGAGAAGACTCTTGAGAGTCCCTTGGACTGCAAGGAGATCCAACCAGTCCATTCCGAAGGAGATCAACCCTGGGATTTCTTTGGAAGGAATGATGCTGAAGCTGAAACTCCAGTACTTTGGCCACCTCATGCGAAGAGTTGACTCATTGGAAAAGACTTTGATGCTGGGAGGGATTGGGGGCAGGAGGAGAAGGGGACGACAGAGGATGAGATGGCTGGATGGCATCACTGACTCGATGGACGTGAGTCTGAGTGAACTCCGGGAGTTGGTGATGGACAGGGAGGCCTGGCGTGCTGCGATTCATGGGGTCGCAGAGTTGGACACGACTGAGCAACTGAACTGAACTGAACTGAATAGCTATTTTGGATTTAAATCCTCTGTAGTTTGTCTTCTCTTCAGGGTGTATTCTGATGAATAGAAAGTTCTTAATTTTAACATAATCAGGTTTATTACTTTTTCTTATTATATTTTATTATAATAATTATAATATTTATGCCTTGTTTAAGAAATTTTTTCTGACTCTAAAGACTGAAGATTTCCACCTATATTATCATCTAAGAGCTTTATCATTTGCATCTCACATTTAAGAACAAAGGGTAAGATGTGAGATAGCATACACACATACACAGGGATACAGTTTCTTTCTTTTTTTTTTTTTTTCCTGTGTTGATGCCTAATTGAACAAGTACCGTTATTCAGGGTCTTCCCAGGTGGCACTAGTGGTAAAGAACCTGCCTGCCAATGCAGGAGATGTAAGAGTCACAGGTTCGATCCCTGGGTCTGGAAGATCCCCTGGAGGAGCACACGGCAACCCACTTCAATGTTCTGGTCTGGAGAATCCTATGAACAGAGGAGCCTGGCAGGCTATGGTCCATAGGGTCACAAAGAACTGGACACAACTGAGAGCGATTTAGCACGCACTCACCATTATTCAGAACACTGTTGGTTTCTCGCTTCTCTGCAGCGAAGGCTTCATCATGTCTCTAGCATCCATGTATATTCATGGGTTTCTTCTGAGTTCTCCACCATGTTCTGTCTCTTGATTTGCCTATTTCTTAATCTCTAAATCTTAATCTCTTCAAGTATTTGAATTAATAAAAATTAGCAAAGTGCTTAGAAGGCAATGGCACCCCATTCCAGTACTCTTGCCTGGAAAATCCCATGGACTGGGGAGCCTGGTGGGCTGCAGTCCATGGAGTCGCTAAGAGTCAGACACGACTGAGCGACTTCACTTTCACTTTTCACTTTCATGCATTGGAGAAGGAAATGGCAACCCACACCAGTGTTCTTGCCTAGAGAATCCCAGGGACGGGGGAGCCTGGTGGGCTGCCATCTATGGGGTCACACAGAGTCGGACACGACTGAAGCGACTTAGGAGCAGCAGCAACAGCAAAGTGCTTACATATAAAAGTCAATTTTACTTTTATATCCCAGAAACAGAAAAGAGAGCTCTAAATCTAACAACATACACAGAAGCTATAAAACTTCATGGGAGACAATAAAAAGCTAAATTAGCAAACATATGCCACATTCATGGACTGGAAGATTTAACGTAGTAGAATTGTCTGTTACCCCAAGATTGATCTACAGCTTTATTACACTCCCAATCAAGCTCTCATTGAGATGCTGGGTTTTGGGTTTGCTCTTTGATTTGAGAAGTTGATAGGCTGTCAGATGGAAAGGGAGAGACATACAAACTAAATACCTTTACCCTTCTCCTGGGAAGCGTAAGAATTTCAAAGAGTCTATTAACCCCCTAATGAACTTTTATGCTATTGTTTGCATGCATTCTAAGTCTATATATTAGTAAATTGCACAATACTTTACCATTAATACCATGACTCTAATGTCATCAGTATTCACATAGTGCGTTTTCTTTGCTCTTTTTTCCCTCCTCCATCTCTGATACTTTCATCTGGGGATATTTCCCTTCTGCCTAAAATTCACGATTTAGAAAATCCTACATTTAGAGGCTTCTCTGGTGGCTCAGTGGTATACAGTCCACCCGCCAATGCGGGAGACACGAGATCAATCCCACATGCTGATTCCACATGCTGCAGAGCAACTAAGCGCCACGGGCCACAACTACTGAGCCTGTGTTCCAGAGCTTGGGAGCCACAGTTGAAGCCCAAGCGCCCTAGAGCCTGTGCTCAGCAATAAAAGAAGCTACTGCAGTGAGAAGCCTGCGCACCACAACTAGAGCGTGGCCCTGCGCTCCGCAACTACAGAGAAGCCCGAGCGGCAACACAGACCCAGCACAGCCAATAAATACATTTTAAAAATTATTTTTAAAAAAATCCTACTTTTGAGTGTCTACTAGTGGCAAACCACTCAATTTTTGCTTATCTGAAAATTCATTACTTTGCTTTCTTTCTTGAAGGATACTTCTACTGGCCACAGACTTCTACCTTAGCAGGGGTCCTCTTTCAGCACCTTGAGGACATCCTGCCCTGCCCGGGTCACTATCTCATGTAGTGACTGGGCTCCACTTGGTCACTGCCTTGGGGAAGTTGAAAGCTCAAGCATTTAACACAGTCCCCGGGCACCTAATGACTATCCAACTGATGGGGAAACTTCTGGAAGAGTGCAATAAAACTGAGAGCATCAGGACTCCTGGGGTGGCCCAAGGGCTAAGACTCCAAGTTCCCCATGCAGGGGGGCCTAGGTTTGATCCCTGGTCAGGGAACTAAATCCCACATGTGGCAACCAAGACTTCCCATGACACAACTAAAGATCCCGCATACTGCAATTAAACCTGGCACAACCGAAAATACGTGAGAGTGTCATTTAGCCATACCAGTGAAAAGCTCATATGAACAATCCCTAAAAGTCAGAAATAAACTGATGATGAATTGGACATATGAAAAAAGTAAATTTTGCAACAAGTAAAATATACCTCAATAAAAAAGCTGATGGGCCTTCCTTGATGGCACAGTGGATAAAAATCTGCCTGCAAGTGCAGAGGACACAGGTTCAATCCCTGGTTGGGGAAGATTTCTCATGCTGCACAGCAGCTAAGCCCATGGGCCATACCCGCTGAGCCCCCAGCTCTAGCACCCATGAGCCACAACTACTGAAGTCCTTTTGCCTAAAGCTTGCACTCCACAGCAAACAGTAGCCCCTGCTCACCACAACTGGAGAAGGCCCAAGTGCAGCAACAAAGACCCAATGCAACCAAAAAATTAGTAATAATAATAAAAGAACTGATGAACAATTTGCACGATTTATATCACTTAAGTAGTTTTATTTACACACACGTGTGACTTAGTTTATTTATATAATAAATGGTAATCCATTTTAAGTTGGACCATAAAGAAGGCTGAGCATTGAAGAACTGATGCTTTTGAACTGTGGTGTTGGACAAGACTCTTGACAGTCCCTTGGACTGCAAGGAGATCCAACCAGTTAATCTTAAATATTCATTGAATAACCCTGAATATTCATTGGAAGGACTGATGCTGAAACTCCAATATCTGGCCACCTGATGGGAAGAGCTGACTCTTTGGAAAAGACCCTGATGCTGGGAAAGGTTGAGGGCAGGAGGAGAAGGGGACGACAGAGGATGAGATGGTTGGATGGCATCACCGACTCAATGGACATGAGTTTGAGCATACTCCAAGAGATGGTGAAGGACAGGGAAGCTTGACATGCTGCAGTCCATGAGGTTGCCAAGAGTCAGACCCGCCTTAGTGATTAAACAAAAACAACAAAACTATTTTAAAGTTGTTTATTGATTGGCTGATTTCTACATTTAGCACAGCTGTGTGTGTGTAAGTTGTTCAGTCGTGTCCAACTCTTTGTGACCGCATGGACTGCAGCCCGTCAGGTTCTTTGGTCCATGAATTCTCCAGGCAAGAATACCATACTGGTTGCTAAGCAACCCTGCCTAGACACTCTCCCTAGTGTTACAGCATCTTAACATCCCCAGGAAACCTGACAACAAAGTAGCAGACTGCACCACGGACTCAGCAGGGCAGTTGTTTTCAACCTGGGCTGCATCTCAGAATCATGAGGGGAGCTTTGAAAATACACTGATGCCATGCCCTCACCCTTGACCAGTGAAATTAGGATTCCTGAGGCTGGGGCTCAGCCACTGGAGTTTGAGTAAAACTGTCCAGGTGGGCCTTCCCTGGTTGTCCAATGGTTAAGACCGTGCTTCCACTGCTGGGGCACAGGTTCAATCCCTGGTCAAGGAGCTAATATCCCACATGCCGCGGGACACCTAAGATTGCCTGCCACGATGAAAGGTTTGCATGCTGCCATGGAAACGGAAGCTCTTGGGTACCACAACTAAGACCTGATGCAGCCAAATAATTTTTTTTTTTCTTAAGAAAAAAAAAAAGAAATACTGGACTGAAGAAGGCATCCTTTGAAACAGGGTTGGCTGGCCGGGTTTCATGAGTGTTGGCGCCTTACTCTTGACCTTCTCCATGTCCTGTAACAAGTGCATCAGGTCTGGCCCAGGTTCTCATTTGTAAAGTGGGGGACCAACAACTGCCCTGCTTCTCCCCAGGGTTCTTCTCATCTGAGATGTCTGTGTGTCCCGCAAGCCCCTGTCCTTACGGATATTCGTCCGGATCCCATCTGTCCCTCCTCCTCTTTGGTGATGACTTTCTTCTACCCCGTCTTACAGCTTCCTTTCTCTGACTTCCAGCTCTTTGATCATATTTTCACCAAGCGTCTTTAGGCTGCTTCTCATATAACCTCAGGGACTGGTATGAAGGCAGGGGGTGTTAGTGGATATTGTTAGTGCACAATTCCAAGCATATTGCAAGGATCGAGAAGACAAGGACATGTTGAGACGGTCCATGTGCTGCCAGGCATCCAGCTGTCTTGAAGAAGGCTCAGCCAGTCTTCTTACTCAGACTGTATTCCTATTTGGACTGATTTGTGGGCGGAGCTAATAGAGTGTAGTGTACCTACCTTGAAAGAGTGGCAACAGTCATTGATTTTCCCTTCCTATGACTAACAACTTGAAACAATATGTTCTGTAATTCATTGTATTTTGGAGGAATCATTACCTTATTGGGGTTTGGAGAGGTACATATCACCGGATCAAGGACAGAGAGGATATATTATGACCACATATATATATATATTTTTTCATTCAATACTAAAGTCTGCCATATAAAAATGACTTTTGTTTTTAAGTCATTAGAAATACTTACGTGTGGATGTAGAACCATAGAGAAAGAACACGGTGGACTACTGAACTAAAACAGGACTGGATGGTCAAAGGGTTTTGTCTACTCTGATCAAAAGGAACACTGACCTTGGTGTCATTCTTAACTATTTTTGGGTCTTGCATTCTCCATCCAGCTAATCCATCCAAGCCGTCAGCAAATCCTATCAGATTAACCTTCAAAGAACATCCAGAATCCATCCACTACTCATCACCTCCACCTCAACTGATACAGTCCATTGCTTTCCAAAACTGTTAATCATGACCCAGGGTAAGAAGTACATTTCACAACATGATCTATTACTCCTCAACATGTAGAAATTAACAAAACTTCACCCCCAAATTACTTTCTTTTTCTAAGTGCACTGTGCACTATTTCCCATTCCATTATGTTTCATTTTTTTAAATGCTGGTCACACACACCAAAAAATGCTGGTCGTGGGATCAGATACCAAGAGGGACCTTGGGATGTAAGATTAGGGACAAATACCCGAGGGTCAAACAGCAAGGCAGGCACTGGGCAGCCTTAGCCTTGCGAGTGTGGGGGTGTCTGTCAGTGTTCCCCGTCAGGCTGCAATGGCCAGTCCTCCCTGGCTCTGCCTCTCTCAGTGGGCTGTCCTCAGGCCACGATGCAGGAGGCTGACCGCTGACTGCACTCCCCAAAGCTGGGCAGCAAGTCGTTACTTGGAGGAGACTGGTGGGTCACCTTGTCCTCATAGGATCCACTCAAATGATTATATTATCTATTGGTGAATTGTGAACCGTAATTTAAACACTCTGACCTTTGGCCCGGACTGCTACAATAGCTTTACATTCATCTGTTTCCATTCTTGCCTTTCTATTGCGTGTATTTCACACACAGTAGCTAAAGGAGTCCTTTAAAAACGTAAATCACATGTTTCTCCCTTACTCAAAACCGTCCACTAATTTCCACTTAAAATCCAGTCCCACAAATGGTCAAAAAGCACGTGAAAAATGCTCAACATCACTAAACATTAGGGAAACACAAATCAAAACCACAAGTGATGATACCAGTTCACACTCATTCAGATGGTTATGAAAACAAAACCAGGAAACAACAAGCCTGTGGGAGTATGCAAAGAAAGGGAACCCTTGCACACATGCTGTGGAAAGCAGTTCCTCAAAAAAACTAAGAATTACCGGATGTCAAGCAATCCCACCCACGGTAAACACTCAAAAGTGAAAGCAGGGACTCTTAACAGATATTCCATTGATCACAACAGCAAAAAGGTGGAAACAACCCAAATGTTCATTAATAAATGAACGGATTAAAAAAATGTGGCCCATCCACGCAATGGAATATTATTCAGCCTCAAAAAAAGAAGGAAATTCTGACACACAGTACAACATGGATAAACCTGGAGGCTGTTACACAAATTGAACGGGCCAGGTATGAAAGGACAAATACTACATGATTCCACTTCTGTGGGAGGATGTAGAACAGTCACAGTTACAGAGAAAGAATGTAGAATAGTAGTTACAAGGGCTGGGTGTGGGGGACAGGGAGCACTTGATGGAGATAGTTTCAGTTTGGGAGGAGGATGATCAAGTTTTGGAAGCTGATGGTAGAGATGGTTATACAGCTGTGTGCATGCACTTACCACCACCAAACTACACACTAAAAAATGAGGGCAAAGGTAAGTTTTATGCTATAACTATTTTAAAACAATAAAAATAAAAATCCAAATTCTTACCACAGTCCCCGGCTGCTGCTGCAGTCCTTGTTGTTCAGTCGCTCAGTCATGTCTGACTCTTTGTGACCCCATGGACTGCAGTGTGCCAGGCTTCCCTGTCCTTCACTATTTCCTGGAAATTAATCAAACTCATGTCCATTGAGGTGGACATGAGTGATGCTATCCAACCATCTCGTTCTCTGTTGTCCCCTTCTCCTCCTGCCTTCAATCTTCCCCAGCATCAGGTCTAGGGCAAGACTTAGCACCTCCAGTTCCTTCCCCTCACTCACAGGCCTTCAGCCCTGCTGGCATCCTTTCTGAACCAAGACCAAGAATGCACTCCTGTTCTCTGATTGCTGTGCTTTTCCTTCTCACAGGTCTCTGCTCAAACAGCCCCTGAAAAGCCTCCAGACCATCTACTGTGGAGGGTGAAGAGTAATTTTTCCTCCACCCTTCTGAGTTCTTGGTTGAGACCCCCAGCAACAAAAGACCAATTAACAAGAGAAAAACATGGTATATATTAATATGTATATCTTGTGTACACCTAGAGAAAATACAGAAATACCTATAGATACCCAAAGGAAAACTAACAACTCCCTGAGGTTGCTTGAACATCTGGAAGTTCACGGTTCATGTACTGCTGAAGCCTGGCTTGGAGAATTTTGAGCATTACTTTGCTAGCGTGTGAGATGAGTACAATTGTGTGGTAGTTTGAGCATTCTTTGGCATTGCTTTTCTTTGGAATTGGAATGAAAATGGACCTTTTCCAGTCCTGTGGCCACTGCTGAGTTTTCCAAACTTGCTGGCATATTGAGTGCAGCACTTTCACGTCTTCATCCTTCAGGATTTGAAACAGCTCCACCGGAATTCCATCACTTCCACTAGCTTTGTTCCTAGTGGTGCTTCCTGAGGGCAACTTGACTTCACATTCTGAGATGTCTGGCTCTAGGCGAGTGATCACACCATCATGATTATCTGGGTCATGAAGATCTTTTTTGTACAATTCTTCTGTGTATTCTTGCCACCTCTTAATATCTTCTGCTTCTATTAGGTCCATACCATTTCTGTCCTTTATCGAGCCCATCTTAGCATGAAATGTTCCCTTGGTATCTCTAATTTTCTTGAAGAGATCTCTAGTCTTTCTCATTCTGTTGTTTTCCTCTATTTTTTGGCATTGATCGCCGAGGAAGGCTTTCTTATCTCTTCTTGCTATCCTTTGGAACTCTGCATTCAGATGTTTACATCTTTCCTTTTCTTCTTTGCTTTTTGCTTCTCTTCTTTTCACAACTATTTGTAAGGCCTCCTCAGACAGCCATTTTGCTTTTTGCATTTCTTTTCCATGGGGATGGTCTTGATCCCTGTCTCCTGTACAATGTCATAAACCTCCATCCATAGTTCATCAGGGACTCTGTCTGTCAGATCTAGTTCCTTAAATCTATTTCTCACTTCCACTGTATAATCATAAGGGATTTGATTTAGGTCATACCTGAATGGTCTAGTGGTTTTCTCTACTTTCTTCAATTTAAGTCTGAATTTGGCAATAAGGAGTTCATGATCTGAGCCACAGTCAGCTCCCAGTCTTGTTTTTGCTGACTGTATAGAGCTTCTCCATCTTTCCTGCAAAGAATATAATCAATCTGATTTCGGTGTTGACCATCTGGTGATGTCCATGTGTAGAGTCTTCTCTTGTGTTGTTGGAAGAGGGTGTTTGCTATGACCAGGTTTTAGAAAAGGCAGAGGAACCAGAGATCAAATTGCCAACATCCGCTGGATCATCTAAAAAGCAAGAGAGTTCCAGAAAAACATCTATTTCTGCTTTATTGACTATGCCAAAGCCTTTGCCTGTGTGGATCACAATAAACTGTGGAAAATTCTGAAAGAAATGGGAATACCAGACTACCTGACCTGCCTCTTGAGAAACTTATATGCAGGTCAGGAAGCAACAGTTAGAACTGGACATGGAACAACAGACTGGTTCCAAATAGGAAAAGGAGTACATCAAGGCTGTATACTGTCACCCTGCTTATTTGATTTATATGCAGAGTACATCATGAGAAACGCTGGGCTGAAAGAAGCACAAGCTGGAATCAAGTTTGCCGGGAGAAATATCAATGACCTCAGATATGCAGATGACACCACCCTTATGGCAGAAAGTGAAGAGGAACTAAAAAGCCTCTTGATGAAAGTGGAGAGTGAAAAAGTTGGCTTAAAGCTCAACATTCAGAAAACTAAGATCATGGCATCTGGTCCCATCACTCCATGGGAAATAGATGGGGAAACAGTGGAAAAAGTGTCACACTTTATTTTTGGGGGCTCCAAAATCACTGCAGATGGTGACTGCAGTCATGAAATTAAAAGACATTTACTCCTTGGAAGGAAAGTTATGACCAACTTAAACAGCATATTAAAAAGCAGAGACATTACTTTACCAACAAAGGTCTATCTAGTCAAGGCTATGGTTTTTCCAGTGGTCATGTATGGATGTGAGAATTGGTCTGTGAAGAAAGTTGAGTGCCGATAAATGGATGCTTTTAAACTGTGGTGTTGGAGAAGACTCTTGAGAGTCCCTTGGACTGCAAGGAGATCCAACCAGTCCATTCTAAAGGAGATCAGTCCTGGGTGTTCATTGAAAGGACTGATGCTGAAGCTGAAACTCCAGTACTTTGGCCACCTCATGCGAAGAGTTGACTCATTGGAAAAGACCCTGATGCTGGGAGGGATTGGGGGCAGGAGGAGAAGGGGACGACAGAGGATGAGATGGCTGGATGGCATCACCTACTCGATGCACGTGAGTTCGGGTGATCTCCGGGAGTTGGTGATGGACAGGGAGGCCTGGAGTGCTGCCATTCCTGGGGTCGCAAAGAGTCGGACACGACTGAGCGACTGAACTGAACTGAACTGAGATGGCTTAGAATTCAGGCTTAGGGAATTCCCTGGAGCTCTAGACTTAGGACCTAACTTTCACTGAGAGGATGGGTCAGTCCCTGGCTGGGGGAAATAAGATCCCACAAGCTGGGCAGCATGGCCAAAAAGAAACAAAAACGAATTCAGGCTTAGGAGAGTTGAAGACCTCTTGTGGGGAGAGTAAAAGGTTTTTAGGAACAATGAAAGTGGACGAATGGGCCCTTAGAAGAATAGGTTGGAGATATGAGAGTGGAACAAAACTTGTCTGGGTGTGGCATCCACTCCTACTCTTGAAACTCCCTGGGAGAGGGCTTAGTTTCATTGAGCTCTTCTTTGGAGGGTCTGTGTTTAGGCAGGTGAGGGAGTTCTGGGAAAGCTTCTCCCGCATTTGCTGTTTAAGTGCCTGCAGCTCAAAACAACCAAAACACGAAAGCACCATCTGTGGAGTGGCTCGTCCTGGACTTCTCTTACAGGAATATTTTAGAGCAGAGACTTTATTTTGATCACGAGCAAGCCCTGCCTACACTTGGTAGTCAGTGTGTGTTAAATGAATGGTTACCTTTCCTATAACGTACACACATCTTCCTTGTATAATCAGAACTTTAATTTCAAAAGACAAAGCCCTGGTCTACCGGAATTCTTCAGTCTAAACTCTTAGCATCCAAAAGAAAAAAAAAAAAAGGTGTATGAGGAATGTAAATGCCAATGCCGTTGGAAGGCTAACGCGGAGCATGGGCGCCAGCCGCTCATCCAGGCTTCCGAGGCTCCCCCGGCGGCACCAACAACCACCGAACAGTACGAGCACGTTCGGGGCACCACCCACAGGCATTCAGTCATACCCGCGGACCGGGCGTGGGGGAAACCAACGTCCAAGCGAGCGAGACGCAGAGCCGCCGGCGCGCAGCGCCGTATACCGAAGACCGCCGGGCCCGGGCGCGGGGCCCTCTGGCCCGCGTCTCTATGGTAGGCGCGGGACACCGGAAGTGGCCTCTGTTGAGGGGGCGGGGCTGGGGGCGGGCCCGGGGGCGGGGCCTCAGCCACCTTCTCAGCTCGGGGTAGAGCAGTGATGGCGGCCGCCGACGGGGTTGGGGAGGCAGCGCAGGGCGGGGAGCCTGGTCAGCCGGAGCCGCCGCCGCCTCCTCAGCCTCATCCTCCTCCGCCGCCTCCCCAGGCGCCGCAGGAAGAGGCGGCGGCGGCGGCGGCTGTGTCCCCTATGGACGACGGGTTCCTGAGCCTGGACTCGCCCACCTATGTCCTGTACAGGTAACGCCCACGGCAGGCCGTCTGGCGCCGCAGACCCCAGTCGCCCGCGCCGGGCTGGCTGGCGGGGCGGCCGCGGCCGG
Organism: Capra hircus; assembly: GCF_001704415.2. Lineage (NCBI taxonomy): Eukaryota > Metazoa > Chordata > Mammalia > Artiodactyla > Bovidae > Capra > Capra hircus. The sequence continues at coordinate 7,899,956 of NC_030834.1, read as the reverse complement.
CACTGTGGCGCGGCCTCGGGAGTCCGCGGCGGGGGTGGGGCCCGCGCCAGCCCTGCGCCGGGCGGGCAGAGGTTGTCCGCGGCGCTGGCCTGCCGTGGTCCCGAGCCTGAGGGCTCGTGTGCGGCGGGGCTGCTGGCAGGGAGTGATTTCCTCAAAGTCCCAGGCTGGCTCGATTTGGGGACGGGTCTTCCTTGTGGTTTTGTCCTGCCGACACGCAGAGAGCTCGCCTGAAAATCTTAGGGACCCCGGGACGTTTCCCTTCAGCGTTGTCTTTCAGCGGTTTTAGCGCCGAGTTAGGCTCTGAGGGTGAAAAGAGGGTAACAAACCCCGTTACGCGTCCCCTCGCCGCCCGGACCGCGGTGCCAGCGGCGCGCGGTGTAGGCGCTGCCGCAACTTTCTCGCCTTTTCGTCCCCGACTTTTGCCTGGCACTCGGTCCGTCCCCATCCGCATCAGTCGCTTTCTATCGGACATGCTCATTCCATCCCTCCAAACTCCACTTGAACCTGCAGAGTCGAATGACAAATTTTTAACTTTGCTCGCGTGTCTTATTTTCCCTCCCGTAATTCTAGGTAAAAACCCCATCCGATAGCTGATTTGCCTAGATCTTACGAACCGAGTTTGAAAGGCACCCCTCCAGGTTGCGTCCTCGAAGTTAATGTGTTCGAGCTCTCCGTTGGTGGAGGTGGCCCCCACAGCCCTCAGAGCTCCTCCCCGAGCCGTGCGATAGTCGGGTTTCCTCCCTGAGCTGTGTCAGATTCCCCTGCCCCCGAAGCTTTCTCGTGAAGTGAAAGTGAAAGTCGCTCAGTCGTGTCCGGCCCTTTGCGACCCCATGGACTGTTTAGTCCATGGGATTCTCCAGGCCAGAACACTGGAGTGGGTAGCCTTCCCTTCTCCACGGGATCTTCCCAACCCAGGGATCGAACCCACATTGCGGGCGGATTCTTTACCAGCTGAGCCACCAGGGAAGCCCAAGAGTACTGGAGTGGATAGCCTTTCCCTTCTCCATCGAATCTTCCCAACTCAGGGGTCGAACCCCGGTCTCCTGCATTGCAGGCAGATTCTTTACCAGCTGAACCACCAGGGAAGCCCAAAAATACTGGAGTGGGTAGCCTGTGCCTTCTCCAGGGGATCTTTCCAATGGAGGGATCCAGCCCCCGGTCTTCCTCATTGCGGGGGGATTCTTTACCAGCTGAGGTACCAGCGAAGGCCTCAGTTCAGTTCAGTTCAGTCGCTCAGTCGTGTCCGACTCTTTGCGACCCCATGAATCGCAGCACGCCAGGCCTCCCTGTCCATCACCATCTCCCGGAGTTCACTCAGACTCACGTCCATCGAGTCCATGATGCCATCCGGCCATCTCATCCTGGGTCGTCCCCTTCTCCTGCCCCCAATCTCTATAGTTTTCTCATACCGCTCCACACCGAGGTCTCACACCTCAGGAAATGCATGCTTTCCCCTGCGTTTCTCCTTATAAAATGGACACAATTTTAGGATTTGTCTACATACCACAGAATTTTTGCTGTCCATAGCTGATGAGTACACAGAACTGAGAAATGGGCAATAGGGTAAGAATGTAAGTAAAAGAGTGGTTAAAGAAAATTTGGTCCCACTGAGCAGTTTACACAGAAGTGTCTATAGGCACCCATTGTTGCCACTATAATCTGTTTTAGCTTTGATAATGAGAAGTAGTAGTCACTGAATGTTTGCTATATGCGTTTTTAGGTGCTGTGTTTATAACGTACAGCATATATACTTAAGCATATAGTAATATTATATGGTACATTTAGTGTGTCTAGTGTATAATACATGCTAATTGTATAGTGTATATAGGCATATTACTTACTATTATGCACGTTTTCAGTGTCTCAGACCTCCAGATAGCCTTCTAAAGTTGGTTGGTAATAGTATCATCTCCATTTTATAAATGACAAAATTGCTGCCCAGAGAGTGTAAGTAACTTTCTCAAGGTCACAGTGGCTAGCTTAGTGGTAGAGCCAGTGTTCCACAGATTCCAAGCTCTACTGACCACCTGGGCCACCTCTCCGTGTACAAGCAAATGATAGTGGTTACTTTTATTTTAAATATCAGTTTCTAGTTTTTCAGATTATTCAAATAAAAAAGCATTATTTAAATTTTTAAAAAATGTTGATTGACTCCAAAGAGTCTTATTAGACCAATGAATTGGATTGATTTCTAATTTAAAACTATTGGGTACTTGCTACAGAAACCTACTTTTGCATTTATGTAAAACTTTAGATTTGAAAACTATTGATTTAAATTACTTTAATTGGAAAATTATTCACTTTATTTTAAAGTTTAATATTGTAAAACAAAGTGATAGACTTGTTCATGAAGAATCTCACCATGATTACATTAGCTTTGTTAAAGTGTAATCATTGACATTTTAAAGTACATCAAATTTCATTTTTTCTTTACATGCTTGAATATAATCACTGAAAAATATCTATATTTTCAGGGACAGAGCAGAATGGGCTGATATAGATCCAGTGCCGCAGAATGATGGCCCAAATCCAGTGGTCCAGATCATTTATAGTGAGAAATGTAAGTTTATTTATTGGGAAAAGGCCTGTAAGTCAAATTAGTAGCAAAATTGAAATTCACAACTATAGATAGATGACAGATTTTTGTCTGATAAAAGTATAAATGACTTAAACTAATCTTGTGGGTGTTTTGTAATTTACTTTCATGATAACAAATTTCATTTTGTCTTAAGAATGGACATAGTGTAAATGTAAGTCCTAAATGTTGTTTTATAATACATAGTGGTTACTATGTGATTGTGCTTTTCATTTACTATTTAATCTGCACATAAAATTGGTATTGTATCCCTATATCATATCTTACATAAAATAAATTACATGTGGATAAATGATTCACTGTTTCGTTTAGAATAAACTTTGGTTGTTGAAGCATGAGCATTTTAAACTATATTTTAACTATGAAATGTTTGACTCAGTTTGAATGCATTTCTGATATTAAAGTGAGTGGATTATTTTCTTTGACAAAGTGTTCTTTCATAATGAATGTGAAATGCTTTGTAAATTGAAGATCATGCAGATGTTATTCTTCAAGGAAAGGATAAACAAGAGAGAATGCTTGTTTTGTAGTTTTGTGTGTGTGTGTGTGTATGTGTGTATGTTTCTTTCAGTTAAGGCTCTGTTATCCGAAGTCATTCCTCTTTTACAAAAACCACTTGTTTTTTCTGATTATAAGATAATGTCAAGAAATGTTTGTAAAGAAAGAATAATGGTATGAGACTTTGCCTTACCAAATATGAAAGTGTACTACTCAACTTAATAATTAACATGTGGAACTGGTGTAGAAATAAATAGATTAATAAATAATTAAAAATTATCAATGTAGGTAAGAACTTAATACTTGATAAAAAGGACATTTCATATCTGTATGAAAGATGGATTAATCAAATAATGATGTGCATTTGGCTGTAAATAAAGTTATATCCCTGTATCATATCTCACATAAAATAGATTACATGTGGATTTAAGTTCTAAAACAGAACTGTAAACATACTAGGAGCAAATAGTGTAATCTTTCATTCTTAGGGTAAAGAAAGAATTATTAGGGAAGATGTAAAACCCAGAATTGATTGAGAAAAAGATCAGAAGGTATGAAACTGAAAAGCTTCCAAATTATGAGAGGGCTTATACGTGAAGAGATAATTAACTGGAAGAAATAGAAATGTCGGTGAAGAGCTATTAACCTCACCAGTGATCAGATAAATGAAAACTGCAACTTTTCCAGATTTGTAAGGCACTTTATGGAAACTTACAAAGCCATACATTTCTCTTTCAGTTAAAAATAATAAAATCTTTTTTTCAGGTTTAAAAAAGATAACATTTTTAATTCTTAAATATATCATTATTAGAAAGCACAAAGGAAAAGAGGAAAATGACCCATCAATCAAAACTGATCTATGAGTGTATCAGAATATTTTCCTTTGTGCAACAGAAGACACCATGAGTAAGTTAAAAGGCAGTCAGCAGTGTGAGAGAAGATGTATAAACAGAAGGTTGATACTCAGAACCTTATAAGGAATTTCTAAAGAAAGTTAAAGAAACTGGCAGACTAATCAAAAAAAGACAAAGGGTGTGAAGTGGCACTTCATAGAAGACGTAATTTCATTGACCATTAAATAAGGGGGAAAAAATCCATTATCATTAGAAATGAAAAATAATTTAAGCTATTTTGTGATGTCAGATAATTGAGAAGTATGAACAGATCTATAGTGTTCAGTTGGAAATTTTTGTATGTTTAGCCATTTTAGAAAGCACTGTCATGTATATATTTAGTGAAAGTGGGAAATTCTCACATCTTACAACCTTTAAGTGCTGCTTCTCATGATTCGTTCGGGGTTCACTCTGGCTTATGGCTTCAAAGACATGTCCCTGGACTTCCCCTGGTGGTGCAGTGGATGAGAATGTGCCTGCCAGTGCAAGGGAGATCTTACATATCTCAGAACAACTAAGCCCATGTGCCACAACTACTGATCCCACGCTCTAGGGCCCGGCCTGAGCTGTAGCTACTGAGCCTGTGTCTAAAGCTCAGCAATAGGAGAAGCCCCTGTGATGAATAGCCCGAACACTACAACCGTGTGTGTGTGTGTGTGTGTGTGTGTGTGTGTGTGTGTGTGTCACTCAGTCATGTCTGACTCTTTGCAACCCCATGGACTATAGCCGGCCAGGCTCCTCTGTCCATGGGATTTCAAGCTCAGCAATAGGAGAAGCCCCTGTGATGAATAGCCCGAACACTACAACCACGTGTGTGTGTGTGTGTGTGTGTGTCACTCAGTCATGTCTGACTCTTTGCAACCCCATGGACTATAGCCGGCCAGGCTCCTCTGTCCATGGGATTTCCCAGGCAAGAATACTGGAGTGGGTTGCCATTCCTTTCTCCAGGGAATCTTCCCAACCCAGGGATTGAACCTGGGTCTCCTGCATTGCAGGCTGATTGTTTACCATCTGAGCCACTAGCGAAGATAACTACTTTATAAGCCACCAGGGAAGATAAGTGAGTGAATTATGCACGTGAAATAAAGAAATATTGCTGATAACTATTATAATTTATAGTAATTTTTGAAAAAAGAAAATATTGGAAACCAACTATATATTTGTGTTTTGAAGAATAGATAAATGTATTGTCATACAATTGTATGCTGTATAACCAGTAAGAGGATCGTGTGTGTGTGTGTGTGTGTGTGTGTGAGTGTGTGTGTGAGAGTTGCTCAGTCGTGTACGACTGTGACCCCATGGACTATAGTCTGCCAGGATCCTCTGTGCATGGAATTCTCTAGGCAAGAATACTGGAGTGGGTTACCATCCCCTTCTCCATTGGATCTTCCTGACCCAGAGATCAAACCCAAGTCTTCTACACTGCAGACAGATTCTTTGCCAACTGAGCCATCAGGGAAGCCTAAGAGGATCTTAGATCTGTTATAATAGGGACAGATTGTGGAAACAATATTGAGTGAAAAGGGGGCACATAAGTTTTAGAAACTTTGAGTATGATAGTATATTAAATTTGTAATTTTTAATTAAAAGACTTTTAATATAAAAATTTTAATATCAAAAATTTAATGAATATAAAATTCTATTTATTAACCCAAAATTTATTTATGATTCTGTCGATTTAAAATATATAACCTTAAGAATGAGTATCCTAGTCCCACTTTAAAAAAAAATAGCATTGACCTGTAAATTATGCCATGTCCACTGTATGGAAAAGTGAACAAAGAATGACAGAGATGTATATACACAGGCATGAAAGGACACATCACAGAGGGGGAAAATGCCAAAAAGCAGAATGAAAATGTTATACCAACTTCATTAAAAATAAACAAGAACAGAGCTACAATTTATCTGCTTGGAAAAATGTCTGGAGAGACATGTAAACTGAACTGGTAGCAGCCATTCCCACTGACACAGATCTGGTGCAGTGGGCAGCGGCACCGGATACCAGAAACTTCAGGTGCTTTCTAAAGTATCATGTGCTTGCTATGGGCTTCCAAGGTGGGGCTCGTGGTAAAGAACCCACCTGCCAATGCAAGATACGCAGGAGATGCTGGTTCGATCCCTGGGTTGGGAAGATTCCCTGGAGGATGATCTATGTATGCTTGGAAAGAACTATAGTTATTCATGCTCTCCTCTGATTTCACTTTGGGGGTTGTATTCTAAGGACACACATACCTGTGTGTGGTGTGCGTGCTGAGTCACATCTGACTCTTGCCACCCCATGGACTGTAGCCCGCCAGGCTCCTTGCCCATGGGAATTTCCAGGCGAGAATACTGGAGTGGGTTGCCATTTCCTCCCCAGGGGATCTTCCCAACCCAGGGATTAAACCTGTGTCTCCTGTGTTGCAGGTGTATTGTTTACCACTGAGCCACTGGGGAAGGCACACACATAAACACATTCATGTGTATTGTTTATTTTTTAATGAAAAGTCATTGGATGCTTAAAGTAGTGATTTTTATAAAACAAAATTGAAAAAAAGCTGCATCAGCAGTAGCAGCAGAATGGTTAGGCAGATTAGGATATACTGACATCCATACTGCATGCAGCCGGCTAAAAGTTTGTGAGCTCTTGTCAGTAACTGGAAAATTGTATGCTATAAGAAAAATAGCATAGCATGTCCACATAGATTTTTAATTGTGGCAAAATAAGTATGGGAATATTTAATGTCTGAGTTATTTTAGCAGTCTGTCTGGGGCCTTAATCTGTTCTTTACATTAATCTGTGCTGTGACATGAGGGCAGTTCAACTGCAGTGCCTCCTACCTAGTTCATTGTGACTAGCGATATGGTCTTGGGTATCAGACTGGATTTGTATGTTTAACCTCTACCTCCAAAGTACTCTGGGCCATGTGAACTTGTGAATCTCTCTAAGCCTCAGTTTCTCTTGTGGAAATGAGAATAAAACAGGATAAAAATTGTCAGTCTAAAGTTCCTTCAGTTGAGAGGATGGCAAAGATCAGAAAGTCTGATACTGTCTCAGTGAGGATGTGGAAAGTACAGGTGTTTTCATGCCTTCCTGGAGGCACTGCATGTTGATCAGACCTTTCTTGAGAGGTTCGCCTGGCACTGTCTGTCAGCACCAACAATGCACGTACTCTTGATCCACGTGTACAGCCCACGGAGGTGCTGAATTTGCACGTGTGCACAGAATACAGTGACAGGACAGTGAAAGAAGGAAAGCAACTTGAACATACATTGACAGGGTGAATTAGATACAGAGGCCATACAACGCAGTGCTGTGCAGCTGTTTCAAAAATGCAGTAAACTTTGTAGTGGAATGCAGTGGGAAATTATGTCTTCTTCCCATTCTTGTTCCTCCAACTGGTATCATTCATAAATAAGCATATATTGGGCTTCCCTGGTGGTCCAGTAGATAAGAATCCATTTTCTGGTGCAGGTGGGTCTGGGAGGATCCTGCATGCCATGGAGCAGCTAAGCCCTTGCGCTCTGGAACCCAGCTTCCACCGCAAGAGTAGCCACAACGAGAAGCCCATGCACCATAACCGCGTGAAGACCCAGCACAGCCATAAAAAATAAACAAGCATATTTTTTTAACAAGCATGTATTTTAAATGAATAGCTGCTATTATACACCTTCCTTTTTTCACTCAACAGCATCTTAGTAATTACTCCACTTCAGTATATTACAGAGCAGCATTGTTACTGATAGCTGCACAGGGTTTTGTTGTATGGGTGTACCGTGAGGGACTTACCTCATTCTTTACTAATGGAAATTTCAGTTTCCAAGTTTTCTTGCCTTTTTATTTCTTATATTATCAAATACTCTCATAAATGTCCTTGGATGCTTTGGGTACATACAGGAGTTTATTTGTAAGAAAACTTAACTGGATTAAGAACTAGGGTCAATGAGTAGTCAGTTTTAATTTTTAATAGAAATTACCAAGTGGTTTTCTGTAGAGATATGTACTAGTTTATATGACCTTGAATAATGTATTAGTGAATTTTCAGATGTTCTGGATTTAGAAAAGGCAGGGGAACCAGAGATCAAATTGCCAATATCCGTTGGATCATTGAAAAAGGACAAGAGTTCCAGAAAAACATCTGCTTTATTGACTACACCAAAGCCTTTCACTGTGTGAATCACAACAGACTGTGGAAAATTATTAGAGTTGAGAATACCAGCCCACCTGACTTGGATCCTGAGAAATCTGTATGCAGGTCAAGAAGCAACAGTTAGAACCGGACATGGAACAACATCCTGGTTCCAAATCAGGAAAGGAGTATAGGTCAAGGCTGTATATTGTCACTCTGCTTATTTAACGTATATGCAGAGTACATCATGCGAAATGCCGTGTTGGATGAAGCACAAGCTGGAATCAGGATTGCCGGGAAAAATATCAATAACCTGAGATACGCAGATGACACCACCCTTATGGCAGAAAGAGAAGAAGAACTAAGGAGCCTCTTGATAAAAGAGGAGAGTGAAAAAGTTGGCTTAAAGCTCAACATTCAGAAAACGAAGATCATGGCATCTCGTCCCATCACTTCAGGGGAAATAGATGGGGAAACAGTGGAAACAGTGTCAGATGTTTTTTTTGGGGGGGGGGCTCCAAAATCACTGCAGATGGTGACTGCAGCCATGAAATTAAAAGACGCTTACTCCTTGGAAGAAAAGCTGTGACCAACCTAGACAGCGTATTAAAAAGCAGAGACATTACTCTGCCAACAAAGGTCCATCTAGTCAAAGCTATGGCTTTTCCAGTGGTCATGTATGGATGTGAGAGTTGGACTATAAAGAAAGCTGAGTGCTAAAGAATTGATGCTTTTGAACTGTAGTGTTGGAAAAGACTCTTGAGAGTCCCTTGGACTGCAAGGAGATCCAGCCAGTCCATCCTAAAGGAAATCAGTCTTGAATATTCATTGGAAGGACTGATGCTGAAAGCTGAAACTCCAATCCTTTGGCCACCTGATGTGAAGAACTGACTTCTTGGAAAAGACCCTGATGCTGGGAAAGATTGAAGGCGGGAGGAGCAGAGGATGACAGAGGATGAGATGGTTGGATGACGTCACCACCTTGATGGACATGAGTTTGAGCAAGCTCTGGGAGTTGGTGATGGACAGGGAAGCCTGGCGTGCTGCAGTCCATGGGGTCGCCAAGAGTTGGACACGACTGAGCAGCTGAACTGAATATGTATTAGTGAAAAAAAGACAGCCCAGAGCATAAGAGTGTGATGTGAACTCATTTGTATTAAAAAAAAAAAAAGGATAGAATTAGAATTAGAATCACCTAATATTTGATAGGATATATTTAGAAAGCTATACTAGAATCACTCTGCAGTTGCTTCTCGGGAGAAGGACTGGAAATTGAGTGGAATGGAAGCTTAGTGTGAACTTTCTATACTGTTTGAGTTTTCTGTCATGGTGTGGATTCCTTTTTCAGTTTAAGAAACTGATCAAAATAAAATGTGAAAAAAATAGCCAGGTGAATATTTGAGTATATGCATGCTTAGTTTTTCCTTAATACACAACATCATTGGGGAATCTGGAGTCTGGCATCAACCCCGAATGTGCAGTAAGCTCGGTAACATGCATTGTGGCTGTGACAAATTCCCAGGTTGGTGGTCACCATCTCTGGGCTTGCTTTCTTTCGCTTATTGTTGTAAATCGTATACATGCAATAAGATATCTTCCTCCTAGACATAGAAAACAAACAACATTTTGTACTGTAGTGGTAGTTCTAAGCAAGAAAGACCGTCCTAATGCAGTTGTGTGCTCCATTTTTAGTTCAGGACGTCTATGATTATTTCCGGGCTGTCCTGCAGCGCGACGAGAGAAGTGAGCGGGCTTTTAAATTAACCAGAGATGCTATTGAGTTAAATGCAGCCAACTACACAGTGTGGTAAGACACATCATCACTATTCTCTGTCTGAATGTCTAAGGTTTTCATTTGGATGGCTTTTTTTAACTTTAATTTTTATCAAAATAATAAGTTACATGTGAGTTTAAAGGTCACATTGAATGAAAAATAGCAATCTCTGCCCCATTCTTTCTCACTTACGGTCCCATTCCCTGAGGTAACAACTCCTCGGTGTTTTTCCTTAAAATCTCCTCTATAAATAACATACTTGGTTGTTTTTAATTTTTTAATTTTAGATATTAGTCTTGCCATGGAAGACACAGAATTCCATCTCCTATTCTGTCTCCATCACAGTTTGTTTTCTCTTTACCAAGGAATAACTTGTCTTCCAAACTCTGTTCCTGTCGAGTGTCTCGTTCCTGTTGAGCACAGTGGGGACCCTTCAGCTCTCTTCTCCACAGATTTGGGCCCGTCACGTCAGGCCTGCAGCTCTCCTCTGTGTCTCGTCCCTGTCTTTGAGATCCCACACCTGTCCCTTTCCTGATTTACTCTCATTTTATAGATCAGATCCTCGAATAGAGGAAAACTTATAAAAGGACGTATGGGAAATTGTTATTGAGATTTTTTTTTATGTTTTAGAGTGTCTTTAGTCCTTCTCAGCTTTACTAATAGAATTCAAGATTGGAAATCATTTTCCTTCAGGTTTTCAAAACTGTCCTTCTCTCTCCTTCAGCCTCTGTTGAGAAGATTCCTGTTCCTTCATTTTAACCTTTTCTTTAACTTTGGGGGTAGAGTTTTTTTATATTCTTTGGATAATTACTTCTCTCCTCTGTTCTTTCTGAAGTGTCTTTTAGTTGCATGTTGTAGTTCTGAGACTTGTCTTTTCTTATTTTCAACTCTTTTTTATCTGCTTTTGAGATACTTCCCCAACTTTATCTTCTAACTCTTTGGTCTGCACTCTTTTTTTCCCTAACATGTATTTATTTATTCGGCTGCACTGGGTCTTAGTTGCAGAATGTCAGCTCTAGTTCTCTGACCAGGGATCAAACCCATGCCCCCTGCATTGGGAGCATAGAGTCTTAGCCACTGAACCACCAGGGAAGTCCCTGCACTCATTTTTATTTTACAAGAGCTCTTTTTCTGTTCTCTGGGTAGTCCTTTTTAGTAGCATTTTTTTTTTAAATTTCATGGATGGGATATATTTTCATTTTTCTATTTGTTTGTTTTGGTCTCTTTCCTCCATGTACACATTGCTCTCAAATGACTGGTAGTTCTTGGCTCTCCTTTCACACCTACAGTGGAAGCAGGAAAAACCTGCTTTGGCATCTCTGCGTGTTGCAGAACTGCTCACCGAGAGGGCTTCACTGTGAAGTTAGTGGAGGTGTGGCTGTTCTGTGTGAAATCTTCGTATGTCAGCATTTCTGGGTCTTTTCTCCTGGCTGGTTTGTGGTTTTGAAGAAGAGCTATCAGAGGAGTGTCCGTTTGGCTCCTCAGTTCTGGGGGTCAGTTCTGGCAGGGAAGTCAGGTAGGGTGGGGTTTCTGGCCTGTTATTTGTGTTACTGTTTTAAATTTCCTTGTTTCCAGCCTTTACCTCACCCTGCTTTGCGTTGTGTCTGATATTTCTTTCTGCTTCCGATTTTTCCAGAAAATAAAGCCACTTGTGTGTTGTCGAGGTTTTTTAGGAAAACCCCAGTCCTCCTTCTCCTGCACGTTTTCTTCACTTGCGCGTAGCGCACTTCACTTCTGGTCCCCGAGTGTGTGTGGGATTTTCCCCTACCAGGTGCTTCTCTGTGACAGCCCACAGGTGTCCTGTAATTTAACTTAACTGTAATGCTATCCACTTGGAGGTAGTGTTGGATTCCGCAGGTTAAGGGCTCTGCTCCACAAGCTACCCCCACCCGGGGCCAATCGCAAATCCTGTGCTTCTGCCTGGTGGGCTGTAAATCAGAGGCTCCAGCATCCACTCCTGGGGCCGACTGATTTTTGAAAGCCGCTCACAGAAGTCAGGGAAACACTTAGGTTCACCAGTTGATTAAAGGGTCTGATAAAAGGTGGAGACACGCAGCCAGGGGAAGAAGTCCATAGGGTAAGGTCGGGGGGGCGGGGGGCGGGGGTCCTGAGTACAGGAGCTTCTGTGCCTGCGGAGTGGGGGGTGTCACCCTCCCGGTGTGTGGATGCGTTCACCGAGGTGGAAGCTCTCCGAACCCCTCCTGCTGGGATCTGATGGCGGCCTCCTCATGTGGGCATGATTGCTTGGGACTCCATTTCCAGTCCTTCTCCCTCCCCTGTCTGGAGTACGGGAGGCGGGCCTGAACGTTCTAAGCTTCTGAATCAAAGCTGGTCTTTCAGGGGACCAGAAGCCCATCCAGAGTTGCCTCAAGAGAACTTGGTGTTTTTATAAGTCACTCAGAACTGTCAGTTTGCCATTTTCCATAGTTTGTTGATCTCTTGCAGTTGCTATGGTATCCCCTCATCCCTGTGGATGCATGCTTTTTCTTTATTGTCATTTTAGTAGGATCCTTATTAGAGGGTGAAGTTTGTCTGGAACTGTAAGTGTCATCTTCCTTCACTTTGTGTCTCTAATACGCACTTCTTAGCTTGTAAGAAATTCTTTACTGTATACAGCTCAGAACAAATTAGGATTTATTTAAAATCCCTAAACTTATTTGCTGTTTTCTTAAAAACAGTACACCTGAAATTACCTTATAAACCAAACTGAATATGTATGTGCTCTGTGAAACCTAATTTTTAAAATTATAATAGAAATTCTGTCATTTCTTCTATTTAGCACTTCATTTTAAAAGGTAACTTAGAATAGTTTTTTTGTCCCTTCTTATATACTGAGTTGAAATATTTTGAGATTTTGAAGTAAAAATAGACCAGAACTAATTGTGTCTTTAGAGAAAAGGTGTTATTTAATGGTTTGACTTTACCTATGAAGAAATTGAAGAGAAACTTGTTTCAGTTATAAGTAGCATTGTTATGATGGTTTTAAAAGTAAAATACTTGGTAATATTTGTAATGAAATTTGTGTATTATATGAATAATGTATCTAAATGAGCGAGTTATACCATGTGAGGAAAGAAGTTGTTGATGCTTGTGCAGTAGAAACTAGTAACCAGAGTATTACCTGAAAATAATCACTGATTGGTTGTCTTTTCTTCTGTCTCACACTTGCTGCGTTTCACTATTTTTACTTCAAAATTCTTGATTCTTCCAGTCACCAGTTGTACAAGTTTGGACAACCACAAGCAGTTAAATCCCTGCCTTACTGGTTACATAGAATACTTACCAGAAATGTGTCTGTGTTGTTATCTTCTGGCTTCATCTGATGCTGTGCCTGGCCATGTACGTGGAGTAATGACACTATGAATACTTATTATTTGCTGTAGGCATTTCCGGAGAGTTCTCTTAAAGTCGCTTCAGAAGGATCTACATGAGGAAATGAACTACATCTCAGCAATAATTGAGGAACAGCCCAAAAACTATCAAGTGTGGTAAGATGAACACAAGAAGGAAATGAGTTGCTGTGCTAGTCAGTTGGTGCCTGCCAGTGGGTGACGAACCATGAGGCATTGTTCCTTCATTTATGATCATAGTTGCTGCACTGGAGCTAATGTCACCTGTCTTACGTGTTGTTAGAACTGAGGTGACTTTTTGTTTAGTGTGTGAAATGGCACTTGACCCACAGTTGACACACAAATGTTTGCCACCATATGATTTAAGACTTTGACATTAACTGTAATACTGCTAGAATCAGGAAAAAATTTGAGCAGAAAATCTTTTCAGTTTTCTATTCAGTGTGTTATAAAACGAGTCCCTGGTATTTGGTCTTTTGTTCATTTGTTTATTAAAAATTTTTTCATTGATGCTGGAGATACAAAGATGAATGAAAGTCTGAAAAGGAAAGCAGATAGTGAAACCAGTTATTTTGCAGAGCAGTGTGGAAAGTGTGATAGTAGGGCTCTTACAGTGTGTGTTCTAAAAATGAAGCTCCTGACTTAGACAAGAGTATGGGTTTTATTAAGGAGGGAGGAGAGAAGTTTGGAGCAGCAGGACAGAGAACAAATAGGAGAGAAAGGCAGAGTCTGGACAGTTCCCAGCGTTGAGTGGGCCCGCATGCAGGGAGCATGCAGGGAGGCGGCTGTGGGGGGGTGGGGGGCACCGGGCTGCCGGGTCCTGGTGCAGGAGGAGCGGCCCGTGGCGCCCGCCGGAGCTGTCCCCACCCCGCACCACTGGCTGCCTGCTCTTCCTCAGGGTCACCACCGCTCGGTGTATAGTGACCGACACGCACACACACTGCCCCATCGTTATGCCTGGAGTTGAGGATGATTTCTGAAAGGAAAGACTGCTGAGGCCAAGAGAGGACTGTGGGGAGAAACATGAAAGGGCGTGATGCTCTCAGGGAGCTGCATGTGGTTCCATGTGGCTGGTGGGCCTTTGGGGAGTCCTGCAGTAGGAGCATCAAGAGCCTCAGGGACATTGACAAGGGTTTGGACTTGACCTTAGCCGCAGTGGAGAGCTTCTGACACATCTTAATGTAGGTTAGGTGTGTGTCTCAGGAGGTTTACTCTGCCAGCAGGTGGAGGATAGCAGAGTAGGCCCAGGGTCCTGGCGGGCTGTTGCCATGTGGGGGTTATGGGAGAGGGTGTGGTAGGGCCAGGGAGGTAGAGGGATACATGTGAGAGAGGCTTTGGAGACAGAAGTTAAACTTCTCAGGGGAGCAGCGGCGAAGAGTGTTGTCTGTATTTTGGCTTGACCATTGGGTGAGAATGGTGGTGCCAGCCACTTGGGGAATTTTGGGGGAAAAAAGCAGCACATTTCTGGAAAAGAAGGGTAGATTCAGGATTGGACAAGTGGGCTTTGATGTGCTTATAGAAAACCTGGCTGAAGTTGCCCAGGGAGTGGTTGAACCATGCTCCCCTGTGGTTGAAGTCACAGCTTCGGATGAGGATGCTCTGGGAGAATTAGAGGAGGCTGGGGACAGAACACAGGTGAGCATCGGCATTCGAGAGGCAGAGAAGTGCTCCAGCATGACAGAGGAAGGAAGCCAGATGTTAGTGTGCTCACAGAAACCAAGAGAAGGGAGTTTCAGGAAGAAAGGAGTAGATGAGAGTATCTCTTCCTGCTGAGAGGTCCAGGAGAGCAGGAGTTGGAGACAGCCCATGGGTTTGTTCCACAGGCGGTTGTCAGTGAGCAGTCCCCCGCTAGGGTGGGGTGGGCAGCCGGGCGGTGGTGAGGTGTCAGGGAAGGGTGGCAGGGGCAGGAAGAGGAAACGAGCACGCAGCACCTACAGGGGACGCAGGAGGCTGTTAGGAAAAGAGACAGAGGAAGCAGCTGGTCAGGCTGTGTCTTTTGGGTTTTATTTTCCCCAAGCGGTAAAGACTTTATGATGTGGGGAAAAGTGTTAATGAAAGGGAAAAGGCGAGAAATCTGGAGAAAAAGGGAACAGAGTCAGGGCTTGCTTGGAGTTGGGAAGGGACCCAGTGCACAGGTTAGCCTTTGGAGAAGGAACAGCTCTCAGCTGCAGACCTGTGGTGGAGGGGACTGCTCTCTGGCCCAATTGGATAATGATTATCTGCATAATCAATACTGTCCTTAAGAAGGAGTATGAACCCTAAATAGATACTTATCTTCTCAAACAGTTACAACATAATAGATGTGAGAGGAAGTAGCACTTGGCAAGGCATGGAAGTGATAGCTATTGCGGATTTCCATCTGGAGAATTTTAAACAGCTTTGCCTCTGTCACTTCTTTCTTTCTGAGTAGATGATGGTTATATTCCTGAGAAATTGCATTATAAAAGTTATTTTAGTAGAAAAGTGACTAGACCGTTTTAGTCCCTCTTTTAAAAGTTATTATATCCTTCGTAATAAGGTGTTTTTATATAAAAGCTGTAAAAGTCCAGACAGGAGTTCCCTGGTGGTCTAGTGGTTAGGATTTGGGGCTTTCACTGCCATGGCCTGGATTCAGTCCCTAGTCAGAGAACTGAGGTTGCACAACCATACAGCATGGCCCCGCCCCAAAAAAAATACAGAAAATTACCTGAAGAGATGTATAAACTATGTACTATTTTATCTTAAAAAAAGAAGTGTCCAGACATCACAAGCTTTCTCAGGATTTGACTGCATCTGGCTTTTGCTGAAGAGAAGTAGCTGCCTTCTCTGGACACTGCAGACTCTCATTAACACATTACCATCTATCATTATGAAAAGCAAAATACAGAGCTACCCAGAGCAGTGCTCTTGGAAACCCAGGAGCTCTTAATTGCAGTACATTTTATTTTTTAATTTTCTAAACTCAGTTTTAAAAATTTATATTTACTTATTTTTGACTGCACTGAGTCTTCACTGCTGCACATGGGCTTTCTGTAGTTGTGGCAGGCGAGGGCTGCTCTTCATTGCCCTGTGCAGGCTTATAGCAGTGGCTTCTCTTGTTGCCCAGTACAGACTCTCGAGCAGGAGGGCTCAATATTTGCAGTTCCTGGATTCTAGAGCACAGACCCAATAGTTGACTCATAGGCTTAGCTCCTCCACGGCATGTGGGATCTTCCCAGGCCAGGGATCAGCCCTGTGTCCCCTGCATTGGCAAGCGGATTCTTACCCACTCTAAAACCAGGGAAGTCCTGCAGTGCGTTTTAAATTCCCCACTCCACTAGTTGCTGTCATAACTAGGATAGTACAAGTAATTCAAATCATGTATGCCAATTAATTGCACTTTTTATTAAATTTTCACCATGAAAACTTACACTGTAAGATCAACCCCTGTATTTAATTAATAATCTTTAAATCATGGAACATCTTAGTATTTTGCTCTGATAAATCATTTTGACATGGTGGAGGACCTAATTCTTAAGTTTTTCCTGAATTGCAGAATTTATCAGTAACCTGGAAAAATAAATTGTTACTAGTGTTCACCGACTTATAAGTCTTCTTAAATAAATTATGTAGAAAACTTTCCCTCTGGGATCTTCCTTTTGGTAGAATCTTAGCTTCTTAATATTGTCTAAGATGAAGTTTTAAATTTTCCATGCATGTAGAGTAGGTCATCCATTAAGCATTAAATCTTTCTTTAGCCATTTTCTCCATCATCTCTGGTCATTTTAATATAATGAATATTAATGGTTTTTTAAAAATAGCTCCATTGAGATAAAATTCACATATCATACTGTTTACCCATTTAAGGGGTATATATGTCCAGCCATTACATATATGTCCAGTAAATTTTGGAACATTTTCACTAATAGATTATTATAAATATCTCAGCTAAAAGAAATTATACAAATAGAACCCAACAGAGAACTCTTAAAGTATTTTCCTAGTACAGAAATTCCTCTTCTGACCAACTTGTCACAGCTGCTTGCCAGAGTAGACGTGGATTCTGTTTTGCCCATGAGCTGGTGAAATAAGCAGTTGCTTGAATGGTCACCCTTCGGCCTTAAGGAAAACCGGCGGTCTGTTGGTACACAGAGGGGCTTCCATACTTGATGAGACAGGATCATGCTCCCTATAGTCAGGCTGTGACATCTGGGCATGTTGAAAAGTCTTTCACAGGATATTGTGGTTGTTGAGAGATTACTGTTCTTCCAGATTTAGCTGCATTTAAACCTTTAAGCCCTTGGTACATGGATTTATTTTACATGAAAATCACTGTTTCTGTTTCTCAGTTGTTATTCAGCGTTCTGAAATTTTTTCTCTTAGAGTTTCCCCTGTGGTACCTTTTCTCCCCAGTAGAGTCTTGAGAATTAGAGGTGAATTTCAGTTTCTTGCATGTCCCTCTGCATCACCTAGTACAACACATGCAGCTGATACTTTGGTTTTGGGGTAAATTCACATAAAACTTCCTTCTGTTGAATTCAGGCATCATAGGCGGGTGCTGGTGGAATGGCTGAGAGACCCATCACAGGAGCTTGAGTTTATTGCGGATATTCTTACTCAGGATGCAAAGAATTACCATGCCTGGCAACACCGACAGTGGGTTATTCAGGTATCATCTTCTTATTACAGTGTTACTCACATTTTAATTTTTTTAACAAATAATTTAAATTACTATCAGATTATAAGTATACTTAAACTGAAACACATATAGATCATTACACACAATAATGATTAAGATGATTAAGAACTATCAAGATACTTAATTAAACCTGACATCCTTCATGTTGGTTAACTTTCATGATCTATTGGGATATGTTGATGAGTAACTTCACATTAAAGAATAATAATAGTGACTTTTAAATAGTTTTTGATTGAGTTTACATCACATATTATATTTGCTAGCAAATTGAATAGAAAAAGTAGTTGTAAATTTTTGATCAGTTCAGTTCAGTCGCTCAGTCATGTCCGACTCTGCAGCACGCCAGGCTTCCCTGTGCTTCACCAGCTCCCAGAGCTTGCACAAACTCATCTGCATCGAGTCAGTGATGCCATCTGGCCGTCTCATCCTCTGTCGTCCCCTTCTCCTGCCTTCAGTCTTTGCCGGCAGTGAAGTTTTAATACAGCTGTGTTATTTTCATTAACAAGGACATTTTATGTATTAAGGTATTGCATACATAAACCTTGTAATCTGATTTTACAGTAACTATTGAGTATTTTATTTCTGCCTACTTGTTAAAATTTTATGCTAAATCCTGAATAGAAGAAAATAGTTACAACTCCCACTCTGGGCATTTTTATTTGTTCCATCAAACAATTGTAGTGTTGTGTCTTGTGAATTTTTTCCAGTGATTGCTGCTTTCTGCACTATTTATTATACCATGAGTATTTCACCAAAAATTTTCAAGTTGTCTTTGTTAGTTCTCTTCTTTCCATAATTTTAAAAATTAAAACAGCTTTGTAACATAAAAATTTATATCTAAATCCAATTGTGTATATTTATCTACACATATTTTAATATAATATTACCATATATGTGCATTTTTGAATACTTTTAAATATATGTAATAATATCAAATCACATAAAATTAATATACAGTAGTATAGGTAATCATTGTCTTATTACTGAGTTTGGCTTTTTCTTCTACATTTTCAGCTTAAAGAATGCATAAGGACTTCCTTCGTGGTCCAGTGGCTAAGACTCCGCCCTCCCAATGCAGGGGCCTGGATTCAGTCCCTGGTTAGGGAAGTAGATCCCACATGCCACAGCCAAAGTTCCTGTGTGCCACAGCTAAGAGCCACACAGCCGAAACAAACCAAAAAGCAGTACATAAGCACTTAGTTAGATATACTTTTTTTTCCCTTTGGATTTAATCTTTAGAATCGTTCTAAAAAGTTGGGTCAAGTAGTTAAAACATCCTTCTAGGTATCTAGATTGTTTTCCACAGGATGGTACTGAATTGCAGCCACTTTGGCTGCTAACTCTTACTCCCTCATTTTTCATTCCTCATGGCCCTTCCTATCTTTCTTTGTGGCTGCGCCATGAAGCGTGCAGGATCTTAGTTCCCAGACCAAGGATCAAGCCTGTGCCCCCTGCAGTGGAAGGCAGAGTCTTAACCCCTGGACCAGCAGGGAAGTCCCCCATGCCCCTGTCTTTGATGACTTTTCCTTCCCCTCCGTCTCCTTGACCTGCAGCATCACTCCCCTCCAAATACGTAATGAGTCCGTGTCTTCAGTTCTACCTGCTTAACTTTGTTAAAATTTTATTTCTGTTTTTTTTAAAAAATTTTTGATTATTTATTTATGGCTACACTGGGTCTTTGTTGCTGCATAGGGCGTTTCTCTAGCAGGGGCTAGTCTTGCTCATGTGCAGGCTTCTTGTTGCGGAGCACAGGCTCGGGGGCTTCAGTAGTTGGAGCACACAGGCTCAGCAGTGGTGGCTTGTGGGCTTTAGAGCACAGACTATTAAGTTGCTCCGTGGCACGTGGAATATTCCCGGACGAGGGATCAAACCCATGTCTCCTGCACTGACAGGTGGATTTCTGTCCACTTCGCTACCAGGAAAGTCCTTACTTATTTCTTTTCATTGTTTATAACTAATAAGATATTCCTAATTGAATGTTTTATTTTTTTATGTTCTTTTAGGAATTTAAACTTTGGGATAATGAGCTGCAGTATGTAGACCAACTTCTCAAAGAGGATGTGAGAAATAACTCTGTCTGGAACCAAAGATATTTCGTAATTTCTAACACTACGGGCTACAGTGATCGTGCTATATTGGAGAGAGAAGTCCAGTTAGTAATCTTCACTTGTTCACTCCTTAAAAGAATATTTGTGTGCCTGCATGTCTCACGCATCAGGATACAGCATAGAGGAAGACTGCCCCAGTCCTACCCTTCATGGAACAAATAGGGCAGGATAGTTAGATGAAACCTATAATGATAAATATACAATTAATACTGTGTATAGGAAACCTTTACTTTTAGTGTCTTAAGTTTCTTGAAATATTGTTGGTACTGTAGATTGAGGAGAAATCATATTTCATAGTGTCTGAGGAGCTTTTTTTAAAACTGTCTCATTAAACGTTAGGTAACAGTCCCTGATGCTCCGTTACTTACTCTGGTGCAGGGTTTGGGGCCCAGTGCGTCTGTATTGTCCTGTGCATTCTGCGTTGTGTGGCCGCATTCTCTGCCTTGATGCCCTGGATCTCAGTAGTAAACCCCATCCTAAGTCCCATCACCTCCGGTTGAAAAATGCTCTAGCATACAAAATCCTGTCAGAAGATCTCCAAAGTTCTGAATTGACATGAATTTCTATATTTTATCCATAACCATCTTTTCTGTCTTTGTCTGCTTTATCTCATTGTCTGTTTAAAATTTGAAAAAGTTTATTGTTTTTATAGCCTGATGAGACCATAGTCATATTGTAATGGTGAAATTTGTTTGAGCAGCTCCTAGGAAGAGCTGATTTTATGGTACGTCTGCCTCTCCCTTGCCCTTTTTCTACTTGAAACAGGGCAGCTGGCAGTAATTTTACCTGTTCCAAGCAGCTGGGTCTGGTGATTTAAATTAATACACACACACAGAGTCTACAATCCAGTGTCCTACATTAATTCTCTTCTCCAGATTTCTTTATAATTTTCATAATGATGAATGAGTTTATTACTTTCTATGAAAAAAATGCTATTAAAACTGCACCGCAGCAAAACTAAGATTACTAAACTTTAGTCAGTGACTTACTCATTTGAGCAAGTATGTAATGAAGCAGAGTTCTGTAACTCCCTTGGAATTTTGTCTGATTGGATTTAAATTAATAATCTTGTTAAGGGGAAGAGAAAAGTAGAGAGTGGCCATTTGGAATGGGAACCACTAGTGATAGTTTACTAGTAATCTTGTTTTGGAGTTGACTATATAATCTTCTTGTCTATTTTTTTATTATAGCTTTGAAGATTATTTAGTTCTCCTTTCTCAGTGAGTAATGATTTTTCTGGTATAAGTAGATGTTAGACAAGATTTTTTCCCCAAGGTTGCTTTAGCGAAAAAAGGAAAGTCTCGTCATTTTGCTGACATTTCCTTCATAGGGAATACCTAAGTGAAAGGAAATCTCCCACATTAACTTCTTTTCCATTTGTCAATTGAGCCTTCATATTACTAGTAAATAAGCATTGACCACTGCAGCCTCAGGGAGTCTCTAATTTAGATACAATAACCGAGGGAGGTCCCAGGTCCACCAGGAGAGGTCAGTGGAAGCATACAGCCGCGTTGTGAGGCAGCTGTACAGAAGCTGTTCTTCATTATTGTCATTGCTCTTATAAAGTGATACATGTTTATTTGTGACCTTTTCCTTACAGGTACACTCTGGAAATGATCAAACTAGTCCCACATAATGAAAGTGCGTGGAATTATTTGAAAGGGTAAGAGGTTGTTTTTGCTTTTATTTTTTAACCTCCTAATATGAGAGATCATAAAATGTGTTCCATCATCAGAATCCAGAAGGATACTAAAGAATTCTCCAGTTCTCTGTCTCTAAGAAGGTAAGTGGAAGAGTGTTGTGACAGCACCCAGGAACAGTGCCCTCTGCCCTTTTCTTTACCTCTTAAGCACATCCCAGCACAGTTTTTAGAGTAGTCCGTGAGTAAACAGTAGTACCATTTTAACTGTATTGATGAATCCTGTGTCTTTATGTCACAGAACGGAAGACACACACCAGTCTCTGTTCAGCTCAGGATCACAGGAACATGAGATACATCATTTCTAAGCAGATTGCACAGATGCATACCCACTCTTTCTGTTGCATTTCTGGAGATTTCCTGTAACACAGCTCACTCCTTAAGCCAGCATGCTCTCTCTTGCCTGGCCTCTGACTCAGCAGGCCGTTTGTTGAACTGAAAGGTCTCCAAGGGCACTAGGCCCAAAGAGCACAGAGTATGGAGCCCAGTGGCGTCTGCGTCTGTCAGAGGCCGGGCTCGGCGATGGCTGGGGAGCTGAAGGGATGCGCGACCATCTCAGGGAACAGAGACAGCTCTCCTGTCTTTTTTTCCTTGCTTTTAAATTTTGAGATGGTTTTGTTTTGTTTTTTTCCTTTAGTTTTGTGTGTTACAGTTTGAGTTACAAATGATTATCTTTAAACTTCGTTATTCTTTTTAGCTAATTTTACTCTGCTCTTAATTATCCATCATAAAGCTCAGATTTAATTTAAAAATTTCATTTTAGAGCCCTGCTAATCTTTTAATGACCTATGAGGAAAGAATCTAAAAATGAATGGATATATGTGTATGTATAACTGATTCACTTTGCTGTATAGCAGAAATACAACATTGTAAATCAGCTATACTCTAATAAAAATTTCATTTCAACCCCACTCAAAATACTTTTTTTGCTTATATTTCAGGGCTCATTTTCTCTTAATCTTTCTACTATTCTTGTTCTTCCTTGTTGAAATTGAGAATAGTTTTATTTATTTTTTAGGATTTTGCAGGATCGTGGTCTTTCCAAATATCCCAATCTGTTAAATCAATTACTTGACTTACAACCAAGTCACAGCTCTCCCTACCTAATTGCCTTTCTCGTGGATATCTATGAAGACATGCTAGAAAACCAATGTGACAACAAGGAGGACGTTCTTAATAAAGCGTTAGAGGTGAGCTGGCAGGACACAGCACTTTTCTTCTGGAATCTCAGTGCCCCAGTACGCATGCCCTTTTCAAAATACGGTTACTCAGAACTCCGTGTAGGGCTCTTTTGCTGTTCAGGGCTACACCCACATCACTAGTGCACGTGGTCTATGGTCTGTTTCATTTGATCGTGACCTGAATTAAGCTGTATTAGCCCAGAATCCCTGTTTGCCCTAGGGACTGAATTACACATTCCCTTTAATGAATTTTTGTTTTTCATTTTTAGTTATGTGAAATCTTAGCTAAAGAAAAGGACACTATAAGAAAGGAATATTGGAGATACATTGGAAGATCCCTTCAAAGCAAACACAGCACAGAAAGTGACCCGCCTACAAACGTACAGCAATAACACCATCTCGACGAACTTGATGGGATGCTTTTATTTTTTTAAGAGACTCTAATGAAGGAGTTAAAAACTAGAGTGATCATTCCCTTGGCCTGTGGTGTAAAGCATACGACGCACAGGCACTGCTTTTTAACATGAACTAAGTGTGATGCTCCTTGGGTGCTGCTGCTATTCAGACTAGTTCCAAGTAACTTGATTTTTTTTTAAGCAGGGAATTTGGGGGAGGGAGAGAAAACAGAAAGTCACATAAAGGAACTTTTGTAGTCTTATCAACATTTACTCTAATCCCTTAGCATCAACTCCTCCCTGAGTGGTTTGTGTGTCAGGATTTGCAGCGTTAATGTTTGCAGGTATGTAAAGGATATAAGTAACTTACCTTCCGGTTCAGAAAACAGGGAATGCAGTTGTTAGATCAGAGCTGCTCTGCCACACACAGCATCATGCTCTCGCTGTAACCAACTAATGCCAAAAGAATGGTTTTGTAATAAAATGACAGATGTATCCTAAAACAATGCCATAGTAGTTTGATTTTTTAACTAGCATTTAACTGTATACAAGGCACATTGTCTCAGCTAAGAAAAGCAGAGAATACATTGCTATAAACCTGAAGAAACCAGAAGTATGACTGTGTTAGAAGAAATGTAATTAAAATGGGGAGTGGTCAGTTCTCAACTACAAGCCACAAAATTCACTCAAGGTGGTTTAAACTCATAGAGTTTGTTGAGGTATATAGATAGCTCACAGAATACACCCGGTCTTTCAGAAATATATCCCAGCACACCCCCTGCAGAGCTGGGCCGTCACATTGCTGTACCTGTGCTGGGATCCGGAACTGCTGGGTGAGGGAGCCAGCTCCGTGTCCACCCCTGCCACGTTCCACATCAGCTCACCTGCTTCCCTTCCCACGGACGCAGCTCCAGCGTGAAGGCTCCCTTTAGTGCATCTGATTGGAAAGAACCTAAAGGGCATCCAGCACCCATAACTGCAAAGGAATCTGGGGAAGGCAGTCGCCACAGTTCAGGAGACACGCTAGAAAGGAGCTGAAAGTTGAACAAGCTAGTTCTCTGTAGCTGCACATAATTAAATCTCACCTCACCAATAAAGAATAATTTGATCAGTGTTGAAAGCACCAAACTAAAACTAAAGAAATTATATAGTGTAGAACAGGGAATTCCTTGGTGGTCCAGTGGTTAGGACTTGGTGCTTTCACTCAATGGGGCCTGAGTTCAGTCCCTGGTTAGGGAACTAAGATCCTACAAGCTGCAAGGCATGACCAAAAGAACTAAAAGAACAGTCATCTTTAGAATTCAGAAGATAACTATATTTTTTTAAATAATTTTTTTGTTTTTGGCCAAGGGTCAGTTTGTATGGTATTAGTTCCCCAAGCAAAGATTACACCTGGCCACAGAAGTGAAAGTACCAAGTCCTAACTACTGGACTGCCAGGGAAATGCCAATAACAGTATTTTCATAATTGCTGGAGGAAATAATACTCTGTGGGTATTATTGTCAGTTTTTGGTTTTAGACTCCGAAAGTCCCTGATGATATATTTGAAATTTTCATAAAGCATCATCCCTATATAGACAGTTT
The DNA here is from genome assembly GCF_001704415.2 of Capra hircus. NCBI lineage: Eukaryota > Metazoa > Chordata > Mammalia > Artiodactyla > Bovidae > Capra > Capra hircus. Next base: position 7,875,109 of record NC_030834.1, on the reverse strand, counting down.
CAAAGGTGTCGTCCTTTAGTCAGTAAGTCGTGTCTGGCTTTTTGCAACCCCATGGACTGTAGCCAGCCAGGCTCCTCTGTCCATGGGATTTCCCAGGCAAGAATGCTGGTCAAAGGTGTCATAAGGAACAAAAGTATAGAAAAGTTCCCAGAAACTACCTCATCAGTGTCCCCAGATGGATTGGATTCAGGGTTGCTGACTCAGCCTCATAAGAGATTTTAATAAAAAGCATAATGGCAGTTCACTTTGAGAAACGTAACAGGCAGACCAAGCAGTTCCATCAGCCTAGCCACTTGGCATTTCCTGCCTGATGTTTAACTAGATGGCAATTCATTTATCAAAAGGTTGCTTAGTGAATATAGGGTCAAGTGAGGAGACTCCATGGTTAAAATGTACAGTGACTTATTTTGATAATCCTCACGAGGGCCATCTCCTCATGGGCAGCTGGATAGAGAGACCTGGGGGTACATTTTCACTGGACTGACAACATGTTAGTCCAATGAAACATTGGACTGTTAACATGTTAATAAACATTGGACGATTAACAATTAACATGTTAGCCTCTAAGGGGCCTGCTAGCTCAGAATTCATTGTTCAGTAATACGCTGACTGTGTTGCCATCTGCACTGCTGGTGCCTTAACTTCCATCAAGGCGGTGGCACTGAGTCGTCATCGTATTCTTCCCTGCCTGCACTCATTGAACAATGTACTTGATGCATCAGTAATTACAGACTTTATTCACAATACTCCTGTCTTAGGTATTTTCTGTGACTGAATGGAAGCATGCCTAAGGTATATTTTTTGGTTCTCTTGAAGAAAAACATTTTTTGTGGCCCCAAACAGGCCACTCTTCTTGCTACACCATTTGTACTTGAACAACTGTTTGCTGCCAATCATAAAATTTGTGCTTTCAAGGGAAAATTGTAATCTACCACAGTGAGCCTGACAGCTTCCCAGTACCTACAGACCCTTCTGATGAAATCAAAGTGATATTAATGAATTAATTCATTGTTGAGTCAAGAATGAATAGTTAAACGTGTCAACAATTGGTGGGTCCATACAGCTCGACAGACCCCACATTTTCCAATAACCCACCTATGATATTGCACATGCGTAAACAATCCATTCATATTACAAGCTGTAACAACACAAAAGGTACATTGATAAGGTTGCAGATTTCCACACTGCAACTAACCTTTGAGAAACTACCACTTGTCAAGTTTTGGTGTAGTATCAAAGATATATACAGCTTCATAAAAGACTATGGAAATACTGCCTTTCTGACTATGTATGTGTGTATGAGTGAATTTTCTTCATGTACTTTAACCCAAAACGTCACATTGCACCAGATTGAATATAGCACCAGATAGGAGAATCTGGGTATCTTCTATTAAGTCCGACAAAAGAGATTCACAAAAATGTAAAGCAACGCCATTTTCCTGGTTGGTTGGTTTTTTGGAAAATGTAAGTTTTATAAAATGTTATTTTTGTCAACGTGTGACGGGTTTATTGCTTTATTAATGAGTGAACAAAGTTTTTTAACTTCAAATATGGTAAACAGCACTAGCTTGGATGCCCATTAAAGGAAATCTGGACCTAGAAAACCGAGTAAGATGCTACTATCTCTGACCTCAGGGACCCCAACTTTTGAGAGAGACCGAGCGTGTGTGCGTGCTCACTTGCTCAGTTGTGGCTGACTCTTTGTGACCCCATGGGCTGTAGTGCACCAGTCTCCTGTGTCTATGGAATTTTTCAGGCAAGAATACTGGAGCGGGTTGCCACTTCCTTCTCCAGAGTATCTTCCCAACTTAGGGATCAAACCTACATCTCCAGCATTGGCAGGTGGATTCATTACCACTGAGCCACCTGGGAAGCCCATATTACACATAGTTACATTGAGAACCCCATCAGATAATTCTGTACTTTTTGCATTCAGCCACCAAGCATATTTTGATTCACTCAGTAAGAGTAGTCTATTACATTTACCCAAAGACATAACATTTTTGTTATTTTTCTTTCAGTCCTGATGTTCCAAGTTTCCTTCTGGTATAATTTCTCTTTTGTCTGAAGAAGTTTCTTTCAGCAATTCTTTCAGATTAGTTCCAATGATTGCAAATTCTCTTTAGTTTTCCTTCAGTTGAGAATGTCTTTATTTCATCTTCATTCCTGAAGGATATTTTTTCAGGGTATGGAATTCTGCGTTTACAGATCTTTCAGCACTTAAGAAATGTCATGCCACCTTGTGTCTTTAGAATGGTTGTTCAGGTACATGTCCTTTCTCTGCTTACAAAATCTTTAGTTTGTGTTAGCAATTTCACTTTGCTGTGTCTGGAAATGGAGATCTTTGGGTTCATTCTGTTTGCTCAGCTTCTTGACTCCGTAGATTTGTGATTTTCACCAAACTTAGGCTATTTTAAGGCATTATTCCTTCAAATAATATCTTCTGTGGGACTCCGATGGCAAGAAGGTTAGAGTGTTCTTGTCCAGCAGGTGGCTTTTGTTCTTTTTTCTATTTTTTTTTCTCTCTATTGGTCACCTTAGCTCATTTATATTTCTGTATATCTATTCATTTCTATATATCTGTCCAGGTCCACTGACATTTTTCTGTCATCTGCACTTTGCTATAGAACCTTTCCGGTGAGTTTGATTATTTTTCAGTTCTAGACATGGGCATTGTAAGGGTTGCAGCTTATTAATTATTGTGAAGTGATGGAGAGTTCTCTGAAATCCATTGCAAAGCTGTAACCCCAGATGTGGGTAAGTGTGGCTCCTAACACAAGAACTGAGGACACTGGGAGATGCTGAGGTGTGTGCGCATGTGTGTTCTGTGCGTTCCTGTGCACGGCTCAGCTGGGTGCATTTTTCTGCATTCACCTAGGGTTTTTCCAGGATGAAGCCACACTTTAACAAACGTGCCCGCCCAGCATGGGCATCCCCGGAGGCCTGCAAAGCCCAGAGCGCTGGGCTCCAGCCCTGGGTCTGGGATGCAGGCCAGAATGTGCACTTCTAGAAAGTTCCCTGGAGCCGTGAAGCTTCGGTACCAGGTTAAAGGACCACCCTTTGGAAGCCAGGCTTTTCGCTGGGCGGGTCTAGAGCGTACCGGTCCTCATTGTTCCCGCCCCGCCCCGCCCTCGCACCACCGGCCCGCAGCTTCATCACCACCCTCGCGCACTTGAGAGTACCAGCCGGAACAAGGGCCGGCCCAGTGCGCGGGGGCTGGTTCCGGGTGCGCTCCGACTCCTGCTTTGCGTTCCGGCCTCCGGCGTTTCCGCGTGCGTAGCGGGAGACGGAGCCCGGGGGGCAGCCTGGCGCTGGTCCTAGCGGGCGCGCTTCCGGCCACGCAGGCGCAGGAGCCCTCGTGCCTGTGGAAGGGACCGCAGGTAGGGGCGGCGGCGGGCCGGGGGAGGGGATCGCAGGTAGGGTGGCAGAGGCGCCGCGCCAGCCCGCACTCGGAGCCGCGCGTGCAGCCGGCGAGCGGCTAGGGGCTGCGGGCGAGAACGAGGGCAGCTGGTCCGCGTACTGCCCGGCGCCTGGAGCCGGACTGGAGCCGACGGACACTCCGCCCGGACGGACACCTCCGGCGGAGGTGGTCGGCGCCGCGCTGCCCCTGCCTCCGGGGGCGGCTCTGGGTCCGGTGCAGTCGTCTGCTGGCCCCACTTTTAAAAAACAGGGTTGAGCCGTGTTCTTCGGTGGTCTCGTCTTCTCCACCCTTGATGTCTGCTTTAGAACCTTAAGGCTAAGCAGGCATCCAGCATATTTAAAATAATTAATGTACCTGTGCTTCGTTGGCAACGTGGGGGTACAACCAGAGTTGTATTGTGGAGCACGAATTCGTTTCTTCTCTGGTTGTAAAAGATATTCTATAGATGGCAGAAACCAGTTTTGTTCCATTGCTTTTCTTTTTCTTCACGCTTCTCCCTCTCTCTCTCTTTTTTAAAAATTAAGCTGTGAGTGTATAGCAGTAGTTTCCACTTTTCCTGTTACCAGTGTTTTCTTATTATTGTCAGAAATCCAGTGTGTCTTAAGCAGTGCCTAAGCAGTCGCTTTCGGTATCAGTTTGCTCTTTTCTGGGCAAGAACATTCCCTTAGGCGTACAACCTTATCCCTTAACTCTGGGCAGCCTACTCCAGAAATATGTGTTTAAAACAAACAAAAAAATCAGGTGATGGGGTGAGTAAAAGACTTCTTTAATAAGTGGATGGACAGTCTCAGGGTCTCAGCGTGGATCCCCTAATCCTTGCGGTGACCTAGCTGTATTCAGTTCAGTCCATTGTCTGAGGCTGTAGGATTTAGAGGAGGAATGTTAATTTGAGGCCAGAAAGCTTGACTTCTCTGTGTACAGTTTAAGTCACCTTGGGTAATTCACTCTGCCTCAGTTTTTCTTATCTGTGAAATGGGAATAATAGCGGTTCTAGCTAGCTCACAGAATCTGTATCAGACTGACACTGTAAATGGTAGCTGAACTTTGGGGTGCGTGTCTTTCTGAGATGGGATTCAGAAGTGCTTGAGGGGACTTCGGGATCATTGAAAGGCTGTTGAGGCACACGGCTGTCAAGCGGACAAGAAATACGTTAAAGGGGTAATGATGAGAGTCCAGCGCAGATTCGAAGATGTGAACGTGTCCTGAGGTTGGCAGCCTTGAGGGGCAGGGAAGAAACCGACGTCCCTCCAAAAGAAAACAAAGTAAGCTTCAGACCTTGTAAGATCTGACTCTACCCCTGGCGGTGCAGGGTAGGATTGGTGGGAGGTGAGGGGCTGCTCCACTCCGCGGAGCGGGTGGTGAGTGAGAGCGACAGGGCGCCGAGCGCGGACACGGGAGGAGTGACGCAGAAGAGGTAGGCGGCGCCTGAGCCCGTGAGGACCGGGGAATAAGGGATCCAGCGCCTGCCGCCCCCAGCCGCCGGGATACCTGGGTACACGCAGCAGGCAGGGGGTCTTCGACCTCACAGTCAAGGAGGAAGGAACCTGCATCCTGCAAGGGGGCCTGCAGGGATGAGGAGAGCCGGGGGCGGCAGTGTCGGGGCAGGGCTGGGTCTGGAGAAGGGGCACTGAGGCTGCTCTTTTTCGGGGTAGGTATCAAGAGTCGAGTTTATCCTGAGGGCAGAGAAAGTGAAAGTATTCGTTGCTCACTCATGTCTGTCGCTTTGCAGCCCCCTGGTCTCTAGGCCGCCAGCCCCCTTTATCCGTGGAATTCTCCAGCAAGGATATTGGAGTGGGTTGCCATTCCCTTCTCCAGGGGATCTTCCCGACCCAGGTCTCCTGCATTGCAGGCAGGTTCTTTACTGTCTGAGCCACCTGGGAAACCCCTGAGGGCAGAGAGGGCTGTCAAATGTTTTTAAAGCCAAGAGTGACAGAATTTGTGCTTCATTGTGTATACCAGAGAGGACGTCTTCCACGCGGGCACGGGAAGTGTGTGCAAAACCTGCTTCGCCAGCAGTTGTATAGTCAGTCCAAAGAGTGAACTAGAGTTTCATGTATGCACTTGGATAAAACCTCAGAAATGTAAAGCTGGGCTTTTAAAAGAAGCAAGTTTACAAGGATATACTCTCAGCGCTCCCTGAATTCTGCATCCCTGATGCGGGGACACTGTGCCATTTCAGAGGAGGGACTTGAGCCCCCACAGACGTTGATGTTGATGGGAGTCCTGGAACCAGGCCCCTGTGGTTACAAGGACAGGACCGCTTGTGTAAAGCTTGGAAACATTTGTGTGTTCTGGGTTGTTACTTAGGAGCACACATCTATGTGGTGAAAATAAAAAGCATGCGTGGAAACTCTGAACCTTTAGCAGGTGCCTGAATCACCTTTGTGAGCACAAATGTCTGGACTCCACCTCAGAGTTCCTGATTCAGGAAGTCCAGGGCGAGGACTCAACAACTTGCGTTTCTCAGAAGTTCTAGATGCTCCTGCTGCTGCTGCAGGTGCAGGGAACACAGTTTAAGAACCGCTGACCCACCCACTTGAGGATGGGGGTTACTTCTTGGGAGGGAGCAGAACAGGACTGCAACGGGTGCATGGCTTCAACCCTGTTGGCATTATTTCTTTACAAAGGGGGATGCAGTGTTACCTGACAGAGCTGGATAGCTGCTCGTGGTCTACGTTGTCACTTTTTCTGTGCTTGCAGCATTTCAGGAAAGAAAAAAGATCCTGTTTGCTGTGGGGAATGGATTGGAAAAGAGAAAGCAGTGGTAGAGGCTGTGGGAGAGTGTCGCAGAAGCGCAGGTAGGAGATGCTTAGGCTGGGGTCGGGGAGCAAGGGAAGCGGAGAGTGAGCAGATTTGGGAGCTTTCAGGGGGAGAAGCGACTGTCCATGGTGACTGGTCGGTCGTGCTTAGGGGATGGAGACATCAAGTTCCCCGGTTGCGTCCCCCTCACAGTGGGGACCCCTGCGTGGCAGGCATGCTGGCGACAGGAGAGGGAATTCAGGTGTGGACGTCCCAGACCTTGAGGGGTCCCCGGCTAAGTGATGCTTTAGGAGAAAGAGCCAGGTCACAGCAGAGACTGGAAACCATTGGCGTGTACGCGGCCACCTGAGCCGTGTGTGTGTGTGGATGAGACCACGTGGAAGGCGTGGAATGGAAGAGGAGCCCGTGACATCACCCGAGGGATGCCATCCCCCGAGGCGGGCCGGCCAGCCGCTCCTCCCGCCACCCATTCTCGGGTGGCCCGTGAGCTAAGGATCCCTTTCACATTTTTAAATACTGGGGGAAAGAAACAAAGGAACAGTCTTTCGTGATGTGAGGCTCGAATCCCAGTGTCTGTGAGCAGAGTTTTGCTTTAGCAGAGCCGTGCTCGCCCCACTGGTGCAGGAGGGCCTGGCTGCTTCTGGCGGCCGGATGGAGGGACCGTGACCGTCCCCCGGTCGCTTTGCACGGCCGCTGCACGCCCCACACGTCTCAGTGCTGTGGCCCCTCGATTACTGCTCTGGCCCCTAAAGCTGAACTTTTACTGTCTGGCCCTTTATGGGAAGAAGTTCTTCTGACCTCAGGTCTAAGTCGAGACACTCTTGGTCACTTTAAATGCCACAGAGGAGAGACGGCAGGAGTTTTGCCTGTTTCTTGCAGGTCAGCTTCTAAGAATCAGGCACTGGGGGAAGACACTCTGGAGACTGTGAGGCCGGAGTGGTGAACGTTGTTGCTGCGTCCACCAGAGTCCTGGGAGATGCCTGGAGGGAGGGCGCCGGAGAGAAAGATGCGGGCCTGGGATCTGGAGGACGGCGAGCAGACAGCACCCAGGCCGTCACTGGGTGCTGCTGGCAGGACTTGGGCCATGGGTGAGCACCCCACCTGGTCCCAGAGAGGAGGGGGTCCCTGAGCTCCTCGCGGTGACGGCAGAGATGATAAAAGCCCTGCGTTCTCTTCCGATAAGGGCAAAGTACACTGACCCGTGGAAGAGTCCTCCCTTCTCCCATCCACCTACTAACCTGGCCTGACCCCGCTTAGCTTCGGAGGGGAGGTGTGGTCTGGCGTGTCCAGGGTGGTGTGGCTGAGACGAGTCCCTCCCCTCTGACAGTCCCTGCTCAGCAGAAGCGCTGTCACTGCTGACCCCTGCAGCCTGGTCACTGGGAGATTACAGCTGGCACCTCTGAGATCGCGAGCACTGAAAAGAGCGGATTTGAGGGGGGAGGGTTGAGTTTGGGAAGTATTTTTTTTTTATCTTTTCGTGTTAAGATTTTATATATATATATATATGTGTGTATATACATAAATACATACAGCATCTTCATTCATTCTCTGTTGACAGACACTGTTCCTTCCATGTCTTGACTATTGTGAATAATGATGCTATGGACATAGGGGTACATGTATCTTTTCAAATTAATAGGGGTTTTTTGGTTTTTCTTTGGATATGCACCCAGGAGTGAGATTGCTGGATCATATGATGGTTCTAATTTTAGTGTTTTGAGGCACTTTCACCTGGCTTTCCTTAGCAGCTGCGCCAATGTACGTTCCCACCAACAGTGTCAGAGTGCTCCTCTTTCTTCACCTCCTCACCAGCATTTGTTATCTCTTGTCTCTTTTGCTGATGGCCATTCTGACAGGTGTGAGGTGATAACCTCAAATTTACAGCGTGTGAATTACATCTCAGCCTAAGTTTTTAATTGAATTATAGGTGATTTACACTGTTTTGTTAGTTTTAAGCATACAACATGGTGACTCAGTATTTTTAAAGCTTATGTTCCACTTAAAAGTTACTACAAAATAATGGCTGTATTCCCTGTGCTCAACTCTGGGTCAGAGACAGAAGTGGCTTCTCCAGGCAGAGCGACTTAGCTGCTCCAGACAAGAGCGGAGGCGTCGAGCTCCCCGCCAGGTCCTGGGGCTGCAGACTTTCTGTTTGTCTGTGCTTGCAGAGAGCAGTTTGCAGTGAGAAGGCAGGCGTCCTTCAAAGAGGATGGCCTGGCGCTTGGCAGTGCCCGCAGCAGGGCACGTACAGGCTGCCTAAGACGTGTGGGAGGAGTGGGTTCCAGGAGGGAGTGATGGGGGTCATGGGGGTGGCCGGGGGCGAAGTGGGGCTGGCGGGGAGGCCTGGGCTCCCGGCCCGCTTGCACCGACCCGGAGATCGGGAGCCTGGGAGATCCCTAGCCGGGAGGGCCTGGGAAAGGGAGCTGCTCGGACTGTGGCCGTTTGTCTGTGTGCAGAGTCACAAGTCTTATTCAACAGACCTCCTCTTTGGTACTTAGAGGAAGAGTGGTTTGAAACCAGCACGTGGGGCCAGCTGGAGCCTTGACCAATCCAGGAGTCTGGCCAGAAACCTGAGCGAGAAGGAAGGCCCTCCCGGCAGGTAAGGCTTTGTGTCACCGTGTCCTCGGCCCCGAGACATGGTCCGTCAGGCACTGTGTCTCACGTGCCCGGTGCTGCGGCTAAGCCCGTGCCCTCTGCTCTGGCCGCTCCCTGTGGGTGGCAACCAGTGTCCACCCCGGGCTCCTGGAGGGCCCGACATCCAGGTTCCTCCCAGCCCTCTGTGGCCAGGCAGCAGCCCCTGCCTCGCACCGGCCCGGCACCTGCTCCCTGGCCGCTGAGAGTCACCTGCGCCCCCCACCTCACCCCTGTCAGGCCACCTGCCTTCTCATCAGCACTCATCCTGGATTCTGGCCTGGGCCCCCACCCAGCCTCTCCCACCACCGCCCCCCCACCAACCCCCCGGGGCACCCTTTCACACCTTTGCTTCTTAAAAGCATCAGGGGGCTTCTGAGCACCTCCCAAGGAGCACCCCAGCCCCTCAGCATCCTGGACGGCCCCCAGCCCAGCTTCTCTCTCCCTTGCCTTCCCAGAGCCGCGCTTTGCTTTCCTCTTAGCATTGCTAGCTGCGCGGTGCTTGCCTTTCCTCACTGCAGGTGGCCGTGGGGGAGACGAGACACGGCCGGACAGGCCCAAGACTGCCTTCTGCTCGACCCTGCAGTCGAAAGCCGGGGCTCCGGGAGGAGCCGGCATCGGGCACGCGGCCCGCGGCTGCTCACGGCGGCCCCGGGCCCCTCCGTCCTTCCTGAGTCTGCCCGGGCTGTGACTGCGCCTCATGTCTCCATCTGAGGGGCTGGCGGAGCGCAGTGCCATGGAGACGAGGCCCCCGGAGGGCAGGAAGGGGCCTGCGCCCAGGGAGCTGCCCCCGGCCGTGGGGCTGCTGCTGTCCATGGCGCTCATGAACGTCCTCCTCTACCTCTGCCTCGACCGGCTCGTCACCGCGCCCCGCAGCCCCACGGCGCACCCCGGCCGCTGCCCGCCCGGCCACTTCAGCATGGGGCAGGCGGCCACCTGCTCCCCGTGGCTGTCCTGCGAGCAGCTGAGGGCGGAAGTGAGGCCTCTGAAGCGCGTCGGGGAGGGAGCCGTGAAGACGGTGAGTCCCGCTCGCCATCGAGGGGGCGGGCGGCCCGGGGGAGGGCCGGCGTCACCCCAGAAACCTCACTGCAGGGATGCCACCCTGGTAAAGGGCGGCCCACCCATTGTAGGGTGTTCCGCGGTCAGCAGGGGTCGTTAGGAAGCCTGTGTCACAGCCTGAGAGTGCTGCCCTAAGGAGAAAAGCAAAATGGAAACCTGTGCCAGAGGCTGTTCCTATCTGCAAGATTACATACGTAAAAAATATAAAAATGATAGAAATCGTGCAATGCTGAAGGAGGCACATTTTTCGGTTCTTACTTTTCCAACTGTACAGTGCTGTTTTTTAAAAACTTTTTATTTTACTTTGGAGTATAGACAGTTAGCAGCGTTGTGACAGTTTCAGATGAACGCCAAAGGGACTCAGCTGCCCACGGGCATGTTTCCCTTCTCCCCCAACCCCCCTCCCGTCCGGGCTGCCGCATAGCGCTGAGCAGAGTTCCCTGTGCTGGACCGGAGGTCCTTGTTATCCGTTTTATGTGTTTATTATCTATGTCTTTTTTTAAAAATTCATTTTGTTTATTTTGGGGGCTGCGCTGGGTCTCCATTGCAGGGCCTGGGCTTTCTCTCGTTCCGGTGAGGGGGCCAGCTCTGGTTGGGGTGCATGGCCTTCTTGTAGTGGCTTCTCTTGTTGCAGAGCAGAGGTCTGGGCACGCCGGCTCTAGAGCACAGGCTCAGCAGTTGTGGCGCAGCGGGCTTAGTTGCTCCGAGGCTTGTGGAATCTACCCAGACCAGGGATCGAACCCATGTCCCCTGCTCTGGCAGATGGATTCTTTACCACTGATTCACCAGGAGGACCGGGTGGTTTGTTTTGATGCCGTTAGGCGGTCATGCGAGCAAGCTGTTTGTAAATTTTGGAGACTTAATCCCTCGTGGGTCATATCATTTGCAAATATTTTCTCCCAGTCTGTGGGTTGTCTTTTCCTTTTGTTTATTGTTTCCTTTGCCATTCAAAAGTTTTTGAGTTTAAGTAGGTCCCATTTGTTTATTTCTGTTTTGTTTCCATTATTCTAGGAGACAGATGGAAAAAGATATTGCTGTGATTTATATCAGCATGCTATTACATTGATTAAGAAACTTTTTTATACTTTAAAAAGAGAAACCAAAGGGGCCAATTCAGTTCTCATTAGAAGCCTCCAGAGCCCCATCTCATGGGCTGTGTTTCAGCAGCGGTTGTGCCCGTGTTAACTGAGGCAGGATGACTCTAGAAGTCAGTTAAGGGTGTGGCTTGTTCATTAAAATGAAGGGCGACCAAAAGGCTGTTACCCTGAGATTTTGTTTCTTTGGCTGAAACTTGCCCTTGGGGCAAGGAAGAGAGCCGTGGGCTTCTCATCCCAGAGGGTCAAGGTGATAGTGGGTATCTGGGGACAAGGGTCCAGCAGGAAACCCGGGGACGAGCTGAGGCTGTGCCTGGCTGTCTGGGGACCAGAGGCAGGATGCAAGGAAGGAGTCAGAGGTGAATCCTTTGTCCATCACCAACTCCCAGAGTTTGCTCAAACTCGTGTCCATCAAGTTGGTGATACCATCCAACCATCTCATCCTCTGTTGCCCCCTTCTCCTCCCGCCTTCATTCTTTCCCAGCATCAGGGTCTTTTCTAATGAGTCAGTTCTTTGCATCAGGTGGCCAAAGTGTTGGCGTTTCAGCTTTAGCATCAGTTCTTTTAATGAATATTCAGGACTGATTTCCTTTAGGATGGACTGGTTGGATCTCCTTGCTGTCCACGGGACTCTCAAGAGTCTTCTCCAACACCACAGTTCAAAAACATCAATTCTTTGGCGCTCCTGCTTCTTGATGGTCCATATCCATACATGACTGTGGGAAAAACCATAGCTTTGATTAGATAGACCTTTGTCAGCAAAGTAATGTCTTTGCTTTTTAATATGCTGTCTAGTTTTGTCATAGCTTTTCTTCTAAGGAGCAAGTGTCTTTTAATTTCTTGGCTGCAGTCACTATCTGCAGTGATTCTGGAGCCCAAAAAAATAAAGTCAGCCACTGTTTCCTCTGTTTCCCCATCTATTTGCCATGAAGTGATGGGACTGGATGCCATGATCTTCGTTTTCTGAATGTTGAGCTTTAAGCCAACTTTTTCACTCCCCTCTTTTACTTTCATCAAGAGGCTCTTTAGTTCTTCTTCGCTTTCTGCCATAAGGGTGGTGTCATCTGCATGTCTGAGGTTATTGATCTTTCTCCCGCAATCCTGATTCCAGCTTGTGCTTCATCCAGCCTCACATTTCGCATGATGTACTCTGCATATAAGTTAAATAAGCAGGGCAACAATGTACAGCCTTGATGTGCTGCTTTCCCAGTTTGGAACCAGTCCATTGTTCCATGTCCAGGTCTAACCGTTGCTTCTTGACCTGCATACGGATTTCTCAGGAAGCAGGTAAAGTGGTCTGGTATTCCCTGCTCTTAAAGAATTTTCCACAGTTTGTTGTGATCCACACAGTCAAAGGCTTTGCCATAGTCAATAAAGCAGAAGTAGATATTTATCTGGAACTTCCTTGCTTTATCTGTGATCCCAGTTTCCCCCCCAGTCAGTCTCACCCATCAGGAAGCTTCCATAAGCCTCTTATCCTTCTCCATCAGAGGGCAGACAGGCTGAAAACTGCAATCACAGAACACTAATTAAACTGATCACATGGACCACAGCCGCCTCTAACCCAGAGAAGCTATGAGCCATGCCGTGTAGGGCTGCCCAAGACGGACCGTCATGGTAGCGACGTCTGACAAACCGTGGTCCGCTGGAGAAAGGAATGGCAAGCCACTTGAGTGTTCTTGCCTTGAGGACCCCACGAGCGGTGCGGAAAGGTCCTCTACAGAGGCAGAGCGTCCGGGTTGGTGCCCGTCAGAAGAACTGCTTCGGTTCTTTCTCCTCCTCTGTCGCCCTCTGGCTTTGTGTAACCCCAGAAAGGGCTGGAGGTGATGTTTTCCATGTGGAAGGCTGGCTGGAGCGCAGATGTATGAAAAAGCAGTGTCCACCCTTCGGCCACCTCCTCATCCAGGACCTCTTTTCTCCTCTGTGCCGATGCCTGGGTGGCTTCATCTGGCCCCGTCCCTACCTTTATCCCCTGGTGAACTCTGGACTTTTCTATCCCCTGCCTCCCCCACATCTTGGCTGTTGAAAGACTTCTCACACTAGGTGTGTCGCAGACCATCCCCTCAGCCTCCTCCCTCTCCCCATCACCCAGCTACTCACACCACAGCCAGGAGGCCTCCATTTTCTTTTAAGTTCAACTTTAATTTTATATTGGGGTATTACTGATTTACAGTACGGTGTTAATTTCATGTGTACAGCAGAGTGAAATCAGTTACTCATCTGTCCTTCAGATTCTTTTCCCATATAGCTTCTTACAGAATACTGAGCTCTACAGTAGAGTCTTGTTGGTTATCCCTTTTATATTTAGTGGCACATGTGTGTTAATCCCAGAGGTGATCTCTTCCCCAGCCCGGGAGGCAGCCCTGTCGTGCCCCTTCGTCCATGCCCATGCTCAGCCCCTCAGCAGGGTGCAGTGTCTCTGCACATGGGAGAGAGCTAGGAGTTGGCCTTTCCGAGGCTTCTGCCTTGTGCCCTCTCAAGCCGGGGCTCTGTGCCTAGCGCCTGCCTGTCTCCATGTCCTCCAGATGGGGCTCTCTGCCTCTGCCCTGGCCCGCCTCGGCTGCTCTCACTGCAGCTGGAGTGCCGTGTGTGTGGCCACGTGCAGCGGTGTCCCTCCTCTGCTCTGGCTCCTCAGTGGAGGGCATTGTGTCCTTCTCCAGCCCTTTCAGTGACTGAAGGCCTCTCCCAGCCTCCACTCCCCACCCCCTGACCCCCCCTCTGCTCTGCCACTGCAGGCTGTGGATGCATCTCCAGAGGCCATTGCCCCGCTGTCCTCCCTGCCTGGGATGTGGTCCACAGAAGCCCCTTGGCTCCTTGCTCCATCTCCGTCAGCTTCCTGTTTGAGCATCACCCCAGCGAGAGCTTCCCCTAATAAAAGTCGTAAATTCTCCCCCTTCCCTGCTTAATTATTCTCCAAAGCGTATTTTACCTTCCAGTGGACTTTACACACTTTCCGTTTATTTTCTCTTATCGTCTGCCTCCTGCGCTAGAATGTAGATTTCACGTGGCCAGGGATTTACTTCAGTTTTTTTAATTGACATAAGTAACTTGTCAAATGAATGAAGACAGATTAGACTTTGTACTACAAGGGACCACGTATACTATTTTCTAAAATTTGTCTTTACATTTATAATAAGGATCACATGAATAATATATAAAGAGCTCCTAGAAATTAATAAGCACGAAGCAAACAATCCTAGAGGAGATGGTATCAAGGATAGTGAACAGACTTTCCACAGCAGACACACAGAAATGCCAGGGATGAATTCGTAGTCAGGAGAATACAGGTGAAAACAGGGAAAGGTTTTTCATCCAGTGAAATGGTAACAGTAAGGCTGAAGGAAATGGCAACCCCCTCCAGTATTCTTGCCTGGAGAACCCTGTGGACAGAGGAGCCTGGTGGGCTGTTGTCCATAGGGTGGCACAGAGTCGGACACGACTGAAGTGACTTAGCATGCATGCATGCAATTGGCAAAGGAAATGGCAACCCACTCCACTGTTCTTGCCTGGAGAATCCCAGGGACAGAGGAGCTTGGTGGGCTGCCGTCTGTGGGGTCGCAGAGAGTCAGACATGACTGAAGCGGCTTAGCAGCAGCAGCGGCAGCAGTGTGGCTGAGGCTAGAACGTAAGATTCCCACACGATTGGTGAAAGCGCGTGTTGGCCCAGACTCTGAAGGGTCCGATGGTACATAGTGTTCATTCAGTGATCCGTCTGCTTCCCTAACTTACGAAAACATCTGCACATGTGCACAGAGATGTGAATATAAGGCTATTCACTGTAGCACTGCTGTTAATAGGAAATAAGTGGGAAATAATTTAGATATACATCAACTCCTTAAAAATAGATCACATTAGGTCATATTAAATGCCCCATGTAAAATTACAGAGCTGTGTAGAAAAGTGAACCTAAGCCACCCTGACAGCATCTGTCCCAAATTTAATGAATTTTTATTATACTTCAGTTTTTAAAAAAAGCAAAGATCTTCTGTAAAATCTTACCTAACATACACCAGTATAGGTTGTGCACCCATACTATGAAATGTTATGAAGCTTTAAAAAGAATGACCTGGAGAGAGACATATATATATACATACATATATATATTATAGTCCCATTTTATATAACTCAAATGCTGTTTTATAAATGGATGTTAATACGTGTAAAAGCATAGAAAAATGTCTGGAACATTATTAGTCAAACAGTTAACTAGTTTCCTTTGGGCTGGGGATTAAATTCAGAGGAAAGAGTTCTACTCCCTCTATATTTGAACTTTTATCAAGAAGAGTATTCATGATTATTTTTATAATATTTTTTAAAAAGGTAGATTGCTGAGAAATGATTCTTAACCCCTGACTTGCAAATATGCAATATTGGAGGTTTCAGATACGTGTGAGAGATCCCAGAGACTAATAATATTTGATAATAAACATCAGTAGTATTTAATCTTTTCATTTATCTGAGGCACAAAAGTGAATGAGACGTAAGCGAGGTTCGAGGGGAAGTCATGAGGCCTGTGGCTGAAGCTCTCCCGCATTTCTTGTGGAATAAATGTGTAAAAAAACCATAGCAGCTTCTCTTTAGTGATCCCCATTTTATATGAAAAAAAAGCTAGTGCCGGTGAGGGGAAGGGGAGCCCAAGGGAGTGATGGATCTCAACAGAAACAGGATTTTTTATTGGAGTCAGAGATCAAATTCAGTGCTTGTATAGCTCTGTGAAGAGAATAAAATGTGTTCCATATTAAAATCTAAGAAATGTACTCACAAAATGTACAATGATTCCAGCAGCAAGGGCAACTTGACTTCTTAGTAGAAATTATCTATAGTGAAATTTCTCAGATTTGGGTTTTGGAGAATGTCTTGAAAGACAACTGTTTGAATAAATGATCAACAGCGACAGTTTTGTGGGTTTTTCTGTTAATGAACCTTCCTTCTCAGGCCCACAGTAAATTTTCATAGTCTTCCAGCCTACCTCCTCCATTTGATGTATTTTTTTAGTTTCTTAAAAAAATGTTTTAAAATATTAGATTAGTATATATTCTTTCTTGTTATACCAAAAGGTATAAGGGGGGGGGGGGCGGGAAGCATGTAAAGAGAACAGAAAACATCCTTAGATTTCTATGTAGTTTTGTTTTATGCAGTTAGAACAATAATATAAAAACACTGTGTGTCCTTTTCATCTGTAACATTGCTTGTACCTGTGAAAACCCCGTCAGATAGCATCTGCATTTGGCTGCACCCATAACCTTCCCTGAGTGGCCCTGCATAGCTGGACTGCTTCCCAGTTGTTGATGGGTGGACAGGTTCCAGTTAGGCTTTTATAAATGATGCTAGATTTTTATTTCTGGAGCTTTTTATATATTTCAGGTTATTGCCTTAGATTTAAGTGCCAAAGTCTCTTGAGAATTACACCCCAAGTTGCTTCCATAACCTTCATTTTAACTGTGAAGACATGGAAGCCAGAGGGGCACAGCCCACGGGGTCCAGCATGGTCCGGGCAGCCGGGTCCTGAGCTGGAGCCTGTTTTCTCCTCTCCAACCCCTGCCTTCCCTTTGGGGACTCGAGCAGCAGGTCAGCAGTTCTTACTTCTTTCCCCGTGATAGACGTGTGAGTGTACAGCCGTGCAGGGCAGCTGCTCGCTGGCTGGCGGTGTCAGGACGGCTGGCCTAGGTGTGCGTCATTTCAGCTCCTGCTGTTGCAGCCAAAGTCACGGAAAACCATGGCCACGTTAAAGTGTGTTCCCTACGTACAGCCGTTGCTATTCGTGGTTTCCTCTGCACCTTTAAAGCGAGTGGCAGTGCTGGTGTGTGCGATGGGCTGGCTGGACTCACTCCCTACTTGGGGTTCTCCAGCTTTCCACTCTCCCCGTCCTTGGCCTTCTCCCTCCCAGTCTTTGCACGTGCAGCCCCCTCTCCGGGGAATGAACCCCCTTTTCCACATCCGCTTTGCAAGCCCGTCATCCCACAGACCCACTCCCAGGCCAGCTGCCCCGCTGCCTGCAGGCCCAGCCTTCACCCAGCATCTGTTCTGGCTCCCAAGTGAGTCTGCAGAACAGCCCACGCTTGGCTCTGTGCGTCCTCTGCCCCGCAGCCAGCACCTCAAGGCATCTGCTTCGTGGCTCACCAGCCGCCGAGGATTCCGGGTTGACGTTTTCTGTGGCTTTGTTCCAGGTGTTTCTGTCCGAGTGGAAGGAACGCAAGGTGGCCTTGTCGCGGCTCACCAGGCCGGAGGTGAGAGATGACTTCCTGCACGGGCTGCGGATGCTGCAGGCGCTGCAGAGCGAGCACGTGGTCACGCTGGTGGGCTACTGTGAGGATGACGACACCATCCTCACCGAGTACCACCCGTTGGGCTCCCTGGGCAACCTGGAGGCGACGTTGAACCTCGCCAAGTACCGCAGCCTGAATACGTGGCAGCACAGGCTGCAGCTGGCCCTGGGCTACGTGGCTATCCTCGACTTCCTGCACCGCAGCCCCCTGGGCACGCTGGTCATGTGCGACTCCAGCGACCTGCCCAAGACCCTGTCCCAGTACCTGCTGACCGCCAATTTCAGCATTGTGCTCAACGACCTGGACGCCCTGCCCCTGGTGAACCGCAGCTCCGGGGCCCTGGTAAAGTGTGGCCACCGGGAGCTCCGTGGGGACTTCGTGGCCCCAGAGCAGCTGTGGCCCTTCGGAGAGGACGTGCCCTTCCAGGACGACCTCATGCCCGCGTATGACGAGAAGAGTGACATCTGGAAGATTCCCGACGTCTCCAGTTTCCTTCTGGGGCACGTGGAAGGGAGCGACATGGTCCGATTCCACTTGTTTGACATTCACAAGGCATGTAAGAGCCAGGTGCCTGCAGAGAGACCCACCGCTCAGGCAGTCCTGGACACTTACCAGAAGGTTCTGAATCTCCTCAGAGATACCGCGACATCTCAGACAAGAGAGATGCTGTGAAAGCCAGTGTGGCCGCTGACGGATGGGAGTCAGGGAACAGCTGGAGGAGTTGCACTGGTTTTGTGCTGATGGAAGGTGTTAGCGGTTCTGCCCCAGATTATTCTTCTCCTGACCGCCTGGTGGGAGTTGCTAAGCAGGAGCACACGGCCTTGCCGTGAGCCTGACTGCAAGCAAAGGCGGAGAGAAGCAGTGAGTCTGATGAGTATCTGAAGGAAGTAACAAGCATGGAGCCACACAGAGGCGTCCTAACAGCCTAACCTGTAGGCTCATGAGAAACGTGCTGGAGAGGCTTCTAAGTGGCAGTGTGGGGAAGATACTCAGGTGAGTATCTGCAGTGTGCTTCACGGTACCGGGGAGACGCCACTGTGTTTCAAGTGACTGCTCAGGGACACACCTGTGTCATCCACATCCCAGCGAGCTAGCACGCATGCTCTCTGAAACCTTGAGTGGATAAGGAACGTTGAAAATATCATGTATGACGGAAATCCCATTTGTGTTACTACTGCCTTGGATGGTGCTTGTGAAATTCCCCTTTACCTTCCAGCTGGATATTTATTCTGTGCTCAGCGTTAATTATCGTGAACATTTTACGCCAACAGTGTCTGTCACTCACTCATTACTAGAAGGCGTTGAAGACCTTCCACTTGAGTCGCATGATTGAATCCTTCAGAGAGCTTTTCTTGGTCCTTGTCATCCTTGTTTGCAGGGGAGGAAGGATTTGGTGCATATTCATCATTACCAATAAGGGGGTTAAAGCTGGCATTGAGGGCAGAAAGGCTGTGCACAGGCCTGGTGGTCCTTGGAATTACAGTGAGCTGGCCCCGCCCTGCAGTCTCGGACTCAGTGTCTGGGTGGGATCCGCATTTCTCACTGCTTCCCTCCAGTCAGTGCTGCCGGTGTGGGAACCACATTTTGAGAACCAGTGTCCTTACCTATCCAGGCAGTAGACAGGGAGTGTGGTCAGTATTATCCTTGTTCTGCCTCCCATGGTGATTGGGTCCTATGGTTGGTCAGAGAATATGCTTGCCCAGAGTATATTAACTGCTGTTGTCTGTTATAAACATGCTGCCAGAACCCACTAGGATGGCTGTAATCAAAAGGATGGATAGTAACAAATGTCGGCAAGGATGTAGAGAATTGGAGCCATCATACGTTGCTGGTAGGAACGTAAAATGGCCCAGCTGCTTTGGGAAACGGTCTGACTGTCCTCAAAAGGTTAAGAGTTACCTTGACCCAGCAGTTCCAGTTCCCAGTATTTACCAATGAGAATTGAAAACATGTCCATAAAAGAACCTGGACACAAATATTCATAGCAGCATTATTCATAATAGACAAAGGGTGAAGATGTCCATTTGCTGGTGAACAGATAATAGAAAATGTGGTCCCTCCGTACAAAGGGGTAACATTCAGCCGTGAAAGGAGTGCACCGCTTAGTCGTGCTCCAGCATGGATGAAGGTACTAAGTGAAAGAAGCCGTCACGAAAGACCACGTGCCGTATGATTCCATTTGTAGGAAATGTCCAGAATTGACAAACCCACAGAAACGGAAAATAACCCAGTGGTTCCAGAGGGGCTGGCAGGGGCATGGAGTTGAAGAATTGGGGGGAAGTTGGGGCTTGCTAATAGGTACAGGGTTTCTTCGGGGGAGACGGAAGTTTCCAGAAATGGTGACAGTTGCACAGCTCTGAATACACTAAATAACACTGAGCTGTATAAAGGGGGCAAGTTTACGGTTTGTGAATGATATCTCAATAAAGCTGGGGAGAAAACCCCACCTCTGCACAGGCCCGTGTATCTCTCATGACCCTTTTTAAACTTGATGAAGTAGTTACTGTGTGGAGCTGCTGAGCTGATGTTACTCTTTTCATGTTGTAATTCTGGATTGAGGGTTTTCCTAGATTTTGGGACTTTGCATTAGAACAAAACTTTCAGTTTCAAATGAATTTCTGTTTAAATATTGATGATAGAGCTAAAATGAACAGCATGGTATTTGGAAAGGACACAGTGCCAGGATCAGAAGACGTCTGTTCCAGCTCTGCCTCTGACTCACATGTGGTCTCAGACAAACGTATTTCTAAGTGAGAGAGTCGGCGAGGCATTTCCAGCTTCTGCTGCTCCTCTGAGTTCTCCATGATGCTTTATCGTGCCAGTGCCAGGCGCTAAGCTGGCCCTGGCCCTTCAGTTTCTATCTTCAGTAACAGAACCGCAGAAGCATAAGAGGAAAAGAAAGACCCAGCTTTCTGCTGTGTTAAACTCACTTCCATTTTAAGAGCACACGTAGGCTCAAAGTAAAGGGATGGAAAAAGATATTCCATGCACATGGAAGCCAAAGGAGAGCAGGGGTAGCTCTACTTCTATTAGATAAAACAGGCTTTAAGTCAGAAAGTGCAGTGAGACAGAATTCAGTATATGATGATAAAGCGGTCAACTCATCAAGAGGGTATAAAAATCATAAGTCTGTATGCACCCCAAAATGCATATAGATCTGATGGGAGAAATAGACAATAATACAATAATAGTTATTGTAAAAATACCCCACTTTCAACAATGGACAGATTATCCAGACAAAATCAAGAAGGAAGCCTTGGATTTTTAACTATATCTTGGACTAAGTGGACCTAACAGACATACATAGAAAATTCTGCCGAACAGCAGCAGAATACACATTTTCCTCAAGCACACATGAAACTTTCTCCAGGACAGATTATGCTGTTAGGTCACAAAACAAGTGTTAACAATTTTGAGAAGACTGAAATAACATCAAGCATCTCATGTCATTTTCTTACCACAGTGGTTTGAAACTACAATAGAAATGAGTAACAGAAGAGTGAAAACAGAAACCAATGAAAATAAATAGACAATAAAGAAAATTCACAAATGTGTGGAAATTAAATAACACACACCTGAACAAACAGTGAGTCACAGAAGAAATCAAAAGGAAAATCCTAAGTCCCTTGAGACAAAAATGAAAACACGCTGTACCAGAACTTAGTTGTTCAGGCACGCAGTCATGTCTGACTCCTTGCGACCCCATGAACTGCAGCACGCCAGGCTTCCCTGTCCATCACCAACTCCCAGAGTTTGCTCAAACTCATGTCCATTGAGTCAGTGATGCCATCCAACCATCTCATCCTCTGTTGCCCTCTTCTCCCACCATCAGGCTTTGCCCAGCATCAGGGTCTTTTCCAGTGAGTTAGCTCTTTGCATCAGGTGGCCAGAGTATTTGAGCTTCAGCATCAGTCCTTCCAAAGAATATTCAGGGTTGATTTCCTTTAGGATTGACTGGTTTGATCTCCTTGCTGTCCATGGGACTCTCAAGAGTTCTCCAGCACTGCAGTTCAAAAGCGTCAGTTCTTCGGCACTCAGCCTCCTTTATGGTCCAGCTCTCACATCCATACGTGACTACTGGAAAAACCACAGCTTTGACTATATGGACCTTTTGTCGGCAAGGTGATGTCTCTGCTTTTTAATATGCTGTCTAGTTTTGTCAGCCTTTCTTCCAAGGAACAAGCATCTTTTAATTTCATGGCTGCAGCCACTGTCCACAGTGACTTTGGAGCCCAAGAAGGTAAAGTCTGTCGCTTTTCCATTTTTTTCCCATCTATTTGCTATGAAGTAATGGGACCAGAGATCAGATTGCCAACATCCGCTGGATCATGGAAAAAGCAAGAGAGTTCCAGAAAAACATCTATTTCTGCTTTATTGGCTATGCCAAAGCCTTTGACTGTGTGGATCACAATAAACTGTGGAAAATTCTCAGAGAGATGGGAATACCAGACCACCTGACCTGCCTCTTGAGAAACCTATATGCAGGTCAGGAAGCAACAGTTAGAACTGGACATGGAACAACAGACTGGTTCCAATAGGGAAAGGAGTACGTCAAGGCTGTATATGGTCTCCCTGCTTATTTAACTTATATGCAGAGTACATCATGAGAAACGCTGGGCTGGAAGAAGCACAAGCTGGAATCAAGTTTGCTGGGAGAAATACCAGTAACCTCAGATATGCAGAGGACACCACCCTTATGGCAGAAAGTGAAGAGGAACTAAAAAGCCTCTTGATGAAAGTGAAAGAGGAGAGAGAAAAATTTGGCTTAAAGCTCAACATTCAGAAAATGAAGATCATTTCATCCAGTCTCATCACTTCATGGGAAGTAGATGGGGAAACAGTGTCAGACTTTATTTTTTTGGGCTCCAAAATCACTGCAGATGGTGATTGCAGCCATGAAATGAAGACGCTTATTCCTTGGAAGGAAAGTTATGACCAACCTAGATAGCATGTTGAAAAGCAGAGACATTACTTTGCCAACAAAGGTCCGTCTAGTCAAGGCTATGGTTTTTCCATTGGTCATGTATGGATGTAATAGTTGGACTGTGAAGAAAGCTGAGCGCCGAAGAATTGATGCTTTTGAACTGTGGTGTTGGAGAAGACTTGAGAGTCCCTTGGACTGCAAGGAGATCCAACCAGTCCATCCTAAAGGAGATCTTCATTGGAAGGACTGATGCTGAGGCTGAAACTCCAATACTTTGGCCACCTCATACAAAGAGTTGACTCATTGGAAATGACCCTGATGCTGGGAGGGATTAGGGGCAGGAGGAGAAGGGGATGACAGAGGATGAGATGGCTGGATGGCATCACCGACTTGATGGACGTGAGTGAGTGAACTCCGGGAGTTGGTGATGGACAGGGAGGCCTGGCGTGCCGTGATTCATAGGGTCGCAAAGAGTCGGACACAACTGAGCGACTGAACTGAACTGAATGGGATCAGATGCCATGATTTTAGTTTTGAACACTGAGTTTTAAGCCAGCTTTTTCGCTCTCCTCTTTCACCATTATCAAGAGGCTCTTTAGTTTCTCTTCACTTTCTGCCATTAGAGTGGTGTCATCTGCACATCTGAGGTTACCGATATTTCTCCCAGCAATCTTGATTCCAGCTTGTGATTCATCCAGCCTGGCATTTTGCATGATGTACTCTGCATATAAGTTAAACAAGCAGGGTGACAATATACAGCCTTGATGTACTCCTTTCCCAATTTTGAACCAGTTTGTTGTTCCAGATCCAGTTTTAACTGTTGCTTACTGACCTGCATATAGGTTTCTCAAGAGGCAAGTAAGGTGGGTCTGGTATTCTCAGCTCTTTAAGAATTTTCCACAGTTTATTGTGATCCACACTGTCAAAGGTTATAGCATAATCAATGAAACAGAGATAGATGTTTTTCTGGAATTCTCTTGCATTTTCTGTGGTCCAGCAGATGTTGGCAGTTTGACCTCTGGTTCCTTTGCCTTTTCTAAATCTAGCTTGTACATCTGGACATTCTCGGTTCATGTACTGTTGAAGCTGAGCTTGAAGGATTTTAAACATTATCTTACTAGCATGTGAAATGAGCACAATTGTGTGGTAGCTTGAATATTCTTTGGCATTGAAATGAAAACTGACCTTTTCTAGTCCTGTGGCCCCTGCTGAGTTTTCCAAATTTGCTGACATATTGAGTGCAGCACTTTAATAGCATCATCTTTTAGGATTTTAAATAGCTCGGCTGGAATTCTGTCACCTCCACTAGCTTTGTTTGTAGTAATGCTTCCTAAGGCCCACTTGACTTCACACTTCCATGCTGTCCAGCTCTAGGAGAGTGATTTTTCATCATGGTTATCTGGGTCATTAAGACTTTTTTTGATATAGTTCTGCGTATTTTTGCCACCTCTTCTTAATATCCTCTGCTTCTGTTAGGTCTTTATCATTCCAGTCCTTTATCGTGGCCATCCTTGCATGTAATATTCCCTTGATATCTCCTGTTTTCTTGAAAAGACCTCTAGTCTTCCCCACTCTATTATTTTCCTCTATTTCTTTGCATTGTTCGTTTAAGAAGGCCTTCTTATCTCTCCTCACTATTCTCTGGCACTCTGCATTCAGTTGGATATATCTTTCTCTTTCTCCCTTTTGTCTATTCTTTCCTCAGCTATTTCTAAAGCCTCCTCAGACAACCGCGTTGCTTTCTTGAATTGCTTTTTCTTTGGGATGGTTTTGGTCACTGCCTCTTACACAGTGTTAAGAACCTCAGTCTAGAGTTCTTCAGATACTCTGTCTACCAGATCTGACCCCTTGAATCTATTCATCACTTCCATTGTATATAAGGGAATTGACTTAGGTCATACCCGTGTGGCTTAGTGGTTTTCCCTGCTCCCTTCAATTATGCCTGTGTTTTGCAATAAGCTTGTGATCTGAGTCACAATCAGATCTGCCATCTTGTCTCAGCTGCAAAAGAACATAATCTGATTTCAGTGTCTGGTGATGTCCATGTGTAAAGTCATCTCTTAGGTTGTTGGAAAAGGGTGTTGACTATAACCAGTATGTTCTCTTAACTGTTAGCCGTTGCCTTGCTTCATTGTCCTCCAAGGCCAAAGTTGCCTGTTACTCCAGGTGTCTCTTGACTCCCTACTTTTGCATTCCAATCCGCTATGATGAAAAGGACGTCTTTTTTTGGTGTTAGTTCTAGAAGGTGTTGCAGGTCTTCATAGAATGGGTCAACTTACGCTTTTTCAGCATCAATGGTTAGGACATAGACTGTGATGTTGAATGGTTTGCTTTGGAAATGAACGGAGATCATTCTGTCATTTTTGAGACTGCACCCAAGTACTACTTTTCAGACTTTCTTGTTGACTATGAGGGCTACTCCATTTCTTCTAAGGGATTCTTGCCCACCTTAGTAGATACAAAGGTCATCTGAATTAAATTCTCCCATTCCTGTCCATTTTAGTTTATTGATTCCTAAGATGTCGATATTCAGTTTTGCCATCTCCTGCTTGACCACATCCAGTTTACCTTGATTCATGGACCTAACATTCCAGCTTCCTATGCAGTATTGTTTATAGCATCAGACTGAACGTTCACCACCAAACATCCACAGCTAAGCACCATTCCCACTTTGGCCCAGCCACTTCATTCTTTCTTGGAATTATTAATAAGTGTGCTCTGTTCTTCCCCAGCAGCATACTGGACACCTTCCAGCCTGGGGGGCTCATCTTCCAGTGTCGTCTACTTTTGCCTTCTCATACTGTCCGTAGGCTTTCCCGGGCAAGAATACAGGAGTGGGTTACCATTCCCTTCTCTGGTGGACCACGTTTTGTCAGAACTCTGATCCATCCATTGTGGGGCCCTGGGCAGCAGGGTTTATGGCTTCACTGAGTTATGGAAGCCCCTTTGCCGTGACGAGGCCGCGATGTGTGAAGAGGAAGCTGCAAGATTAGGGGGCTGTTTATTGTGCATAAAGCCCTAACAGAGATGGTTTTTGCCCTCAGGACAAACTCTCTGGTTCATGGAGTTCACCTTCTAATGCCATGGAAGCAGATAAATACATAATGTCAGGTAGAGACAAGTAGGAAGAAGAAAACAAGGCAGATGGAGCAGGACAAAGAATGTTACAGTTTTAGATAGGGCTGTCGGGAAGGGCCTCCTTGAAGAGGATACCAAGTGAGCTGAGAACAGAATGAAGTCAGGGAAGGACCGTTCCAGGTAGAGGGACCAGCCATGCCCAGCCCTGAGACAGGAATTCCAGCTTCCCTGGGGCACAGAGGATTTTGACAGAGCTGAGAAGAGTCCTGGAAGAGGAAGCAGAGAAGGCACATCCACCCAGTGGGAACTGAGGCCCGTCTGGTTGTGTGGGACCAGAGAGGCTGTTGGACGGCAAGTTGGCAATGGTCTTGTTATGCAACGTAAGACACCAGCATCCACTGACTCCTGGGATTTTGAGCCGTGGGGCAGGGCAGGGAGGAAAAGCGTCACTCAACTTCCTGACCTTGCAGCATAGAGGCTTGTTTTCTCAGAGAAAAGCCATGTGACTGACCTTCCTGAAAGTTATTCACCCTAAAACAGCTTGGTATTGTCCTTAAGAAGCCCTAAACTCAACTCTATTGTCGGGCTCACCTCCTGTCTCCTCTTTACCCCACAGAATTCTGCTTCCGTCACAGTGAGTCTCTTCCAGTTCCTGCACTGAGCCATGCTTTCTCGGAGCCTTTGTACCTGCCATTAGGAATGCCCTCCTCCCTTCCTATGGCTCACATCACTCAGGACTCCGGTTAAATGTCAGTTCTCCTCGGAGCCTTCCCAGACTAGCTTAGGTGCTTCATCAAATGCTGCCTTAGCATCTCATCCTTCTGTGAACATAGCACTCATCACACCATATTGTAGCTTTACAAAATTATCAAGTAATTCAATATACAGAAAAGGATAAAAAATAACAGAGAACTCATAAGCCTGTCACTGTACCTAAGCAATAACTGCTGGCTGAAGCCCACTGTGAAGCTGTACCCCTCCCAACACTACCCCTCCCTGTTCCCAACCTCAGCTTAAATTCAGCATTTAACTTACCATATGTACTTACATTTATTAGGCATGCACATAAGCTTAAACAACACACGTTATTTTGCTTGGCTTTACGTGTTATTACAGAGTTATTTCTGCAGCTGGCATTTTCCCCTCAGACTTATTTCTGAGGTTCATCCGCCTGGATACAGGTAGTTCTAGATCATTTCAACTGCTGTATACATACATTACACCACAATTTATCCATTTTCTTCCGTGGACGTTAGATGGCTGACCGGTTTTTGCAATTTGAAGCCACTCCGCCTCAAGCGGGACCGGACCTGCCCCTCCTGCATATGACAGTTATGGTAGTTTCTCCCAGCGCAAAGCTGAGTGTAACCACGGGGTCATCATGTCTGCCCGCATGATGGACTGGAACCAGCCTTTGCAAGTGGGGGGCAGCACGCGGTGGCATTTAGGTCGCAACTCTATCTCTGGAGCAAACGCCTCCAAACGGGAGTTTTGGAGGCAAACGGGGTTGGGACTCGAACAGTGGACGAATAATTCAGAATGTGGTTCAGAGGGTGGGGAGGGACCGCGGAGCACCGGCTCGGGGCCTGTAGTGCCCTCTCTTCCGGACGCGTGTCTCCGCCTGTCCCGGGACAAAAAGCCCTGCACTGCTGGAGGGCTCCGGGCTCTCAGCGCGTCCCCATTCCCGGGAAAGCCGGTCCCGCCCACGCCCGGCCCGCATCCCGCACTGACCCCGCCCCCGCCCCGCCCCTCCGCCCTCGCTCCGCCCTCGCCCTGCCCCCGCGGGGGCTCGCGCGGCGACTCGGTTCGCAGCCGGGCGATGACGGGCGCGCGGCCGCGCGCGGTGGAGCGGCCAGAGCCCCGGGAGCGCGGCGGCGGCGGCGGCGGCGGCGGGCGCGGCGGCGGCGGCGCGGGCGCGGCGGGCAACATGACCGGCGCGGGGAGTGCGGGCCGAGCGCTGGCGGCGCTGCTGCTGGCCGCGTCGGTGCTGAGCGCCGCGCTGCTGGCCCCCGGCGGCTCGTCGACGCCAGGTGAGTGCGCCTTCTGACCCGGCCCGCGGGGCGGCGCGGGGCCCGCCCGGGAGGCGCGGCGCCCGGAACTCTCGCGTCGTTTCCGCCGCGCCGCCCGTGGCGGGGCCGGGGCTCGCGAGCGGAGGCCGCTCCGCGTCCCGCGGGCGCCCGCCGCTCAGCGGGAGGACGCAGGCGGGGAAGCGGGGTTCCCGGGGCCTCGTGGAGAGCCTTCTGCCTGGGGGCCGGCGCGCCCATCCGTCTGCCGCATGGAGGGGCTGCGGGACACCGGCCGGAGCCGCAGCCCTGAGCGCGGCGGACTCAGAGGCCGGGGCCACGGGGCTGTGTCACCGCGGCCGGACAACGAGGAGCCTCCCCGGCCAGCCGGGCGGTTCCGTTTCCGTGGTGACGGGCCCGGTCTGCGGCCCGAGACCGGTCGGGTGGCGGGCGGTGCTGCTGTCTGGTCGAGAGGACCGGGCAACTGATCCTCGCGCCCGCGAGCGTTTCCGCGGCTGTCCAGGTCTCCGAGCTCGCCAGGGAAAGGCGGGGAGGAGGCAAATTCCAGAGCGTTCCCCCAGACCCCATGGACTAGGACCCGGGGCCTTCGAGGATCTCAGTCCAGGCCCCTTCCAAGGGGGTGTTGGTCCGGGCTGGAGGGGTCGGGAGTCACCTGCCTCTCCCCGCCGCTCCCAGCCCCTCTGAATCCGATCACACGGGGTTTGAGGCCGGCGGGTGTGGTTCAACTTTCCACCTCCTCCCTCGTCAAGATGCTGTAGGGCGGAGACAGCGTGGACTTTGAAGAAGCGACTTAGCGGATTCCGTTTGGTACACGGTCTCCCCGCCCCGCCTTAATCTCGTCCACTCCCGCTCTTTACGTTGTAACTGAGGAGCCGACCTCGCGCGTTATGTAATCTGCGCAGTCCCAGCTTGTGAGGGGCAGACTCCGCACAGCGCTCGATTTGTTGTCCTTCAGCATCCATTGGTAGTGATCATTATCGCAGGGAACCGGTGGTTTCTAAATGGCCCTCGCCGCAGCACCTTCACAGAGCCGTGCTGCCAGGCTTCCAGTGCCACCTGGAGCCCAGGTTTGGGCAGCAGATCCCTACCATAGGAATAAAGAACTCCACCTTTACATGAATTGAGGACTCATTTGAAAAGGAAAAAAATAGTAGAATAAGTCTTTTAAAATATGCTCAGCACAGACACGTATGAGCTGAGAGGGAGAACCAGAAATTAAATATTTGAAAATTCAGTAAAAGCCCGATATGTGATCACTATTGAAAGGCGACTTTGTTTGTCTTACTTTGTGGACAGGAAGAGGAGGGAATTGTTCTTGAGTGTTAAACTCCTTGAGGCTGCTCTGGGATTTCTAAGGTCAGTTGTTTGGAAGTTGGCAGCTTTTTCTAGAAACTGAGCATCGGTTTCAATTTTGGTGTCATATTGGATGGCCTAGGAATTATGTCGTGTGTGTGTGTGTGTGTGTGTGTGTGTTTGTGATTCAGATGCAGACTTATTTAAAAAATTATTTCATTGAAATATAGTTGGTTGACAGTGTGCTAATTTCTGCTGTACAGCAAAGTGATTCAGTTATATGTATATATATGTTCTTTTTCATATTGTTTTCCTTTATGATTTATCACAGGATATTGAATATGATTCCCTGTATTGTACAGTAGACCTTGTTGCTTTATCCATTCTGTATATAATAGTCTGCATCTGCTAATCCCACAAACTCATTGCTTTTTTAAAAAATATGCTCAGCATATTTTTGCAAATAATGCAGAAAAGGTACAAAGCTATCAGAATCCCCTGGCCTTACACTCACAGTGTCTTCAGCTGTTGTCTTCAACCTTGGCTGCACATTAGCATTCCTTGCGAGCTGTTTTTGTTGCTGTTGTTGTGGGGAGGACAGCAAGTGTTAATGAGGTTGTGGAGAGGAGGGAACCCCCCTGCAGTGTTGGTGGGAATGTAAATTGGTACAGCCACAATGGAAAACAGT
This sequence comes from Capra hircus, assembly GCF_001704415.2. Classification (NCBI taxonomy): domain Eukaryota; kingdom Metazoa; phylum Chordata; class Mammalia; order Artiodactyla; family Bovidae; genus Capra; species Capra hircus. The sequence continues at coordinate 7,845,871 of NC_030834.1, read as the reverse complement.
ATGGAACTTCCTCAAAAGATTAAAAATTGATCCAGCCTGTCTACTCCTGGGTATATAACTGAAGACAATGAAAACACTAATTCAAAAAGATACATGCACTCCAGTGTTTATAGCAGAATTATTTATAATAGCCAAGATATGGAAGCAACCTAAGTGTCCATCAGCAGATGAATGAGTGAAGAAGATGTGGTGTGTGTGTGTGTGTGTGTGTATATATGTGTGTGTATACACACACAATGGAATACTACTCAGTCATAAAAAAGAATGAAAATTTTGCCATTTGCAACAACGTGGATGGACCTAGAGGGTATTATGCTTAGTGAAAAAAGTTAGAGAAAGGCAAATACTGTGTAACTTATATGTGAAATCTAAAAATAAAATGATTGAATGTAACAAAACAGAATAGACTCACAGATATGGAAAACAAACCAGTGGTTACCAGTGAGGAGAGGGAAGGGGGAGGGGCAAAAGTAGAGATGGGGGTGGGCAATGAAGAGGTCAAACTGCTATGCCTAAAATAAACAAGCTACAGGGATACAGTGTATAGCATGAGGAATACAGCAAGTATTTTATAGTAAGTTTAAATGGAATATAGTCTATAACAATTTTGAATCACTTTGTGATACACCTGAAACTAACACATTGTAAGTCAGCTATCTTTCAGTTTTAAAAATACAACAATTAAATCATACTGGTTGGGCAGGGAGGCCTAGCGTGCTGCGGTTCATGGGGATGCAAAGAGTCAGACACGACTGAGCGACTGAGCTGAACTGGTTGATGTTCAGTTAGCATTAACCTTCCATACAACCTTTTATAAAATAAATAATGTTTATTATAATTAAGAGCTTTTAAAGTCTGAAATTCACATGGAAAACTTAAGCATGAAACAAGAACCTTCTTCCACGCACCACTGAAAACTCATAGAAATATGAATAAAAACAGCAGTCATTACAACTCCAAAGGGATGATGCTATATAGAACAGTTACAAAGGAAATTGTCAACAGCTAGTGACTGCAAATTTGCAAATGGGAGCTCTCAAACCTGAACAAAGGAAATGAAGAAGAGAAATAGTTGAAAACATTACGACAAATACGACAAAGGATTTACTATCACAGGGGCCAAGTGGTTAAGTAAACATTCCAACTGTTCACAGAAACGGAAAACAGTGATGGTCAAGATTTGGAGACATGTTCAAACTTGCTAATTGTTTATTCAAAGCAGGATAATAAAGAAATTCTATTTTCTATACATCAGGTTAAAAAGCAAGGAACAAAAATTAAGCTGCTAGGGAACAGTTCTGCTAAGTCTCAGGAGACTGGGAGCACAGAGGTTGGGTGCCGGTCAGATTGGTGGGTCTCTCCAGGTCTCACCCATCTCATCAGGCATGTCGTCGTTAGTGTCACCTGGGGGCTGATGAGCACCACACCTGTCTTTATAAATTGTCGCAGCTCAACTGAGGGAGGACTTTGGCTAAACGTATCAAAAACTATTAGAAAGGCTATTTTTGGTCAAGAACTTCACTCCTGGAAGTTCATTCTGAAGGAACTATGTCAAAAGACAACGTTGATTTTTAGATGTCTGTAGTACCATTTTCGTGTAGGATATAGCATCATTTCTCTTTTTAAAATTTTCTTTTTAATGTGGACTATGTTTGAAGTCGTTATTGAATTTTTTACAATATTGCTTCTGTGTTATGTCTTGGTCTTTTGGCCACGAGGCATGTGGGATCTTAACCCCTCAACCAGGGATCAAACCTGCACTCACTGCATTGGCAAGTGAAATCTTAACCACTGGGCTGCCAGGGAAGTCGTTAGCATCATTTCTTATAACTGGAAGAGATGGGGAGTGGAATGAAATTGTAAATAAGGTTAAACAAAAAAGAAGAAACAGTTTTAAAATAAAAAAAGTTTAACCACATCGTTGTCCCCTGCGTTGGTTGGATGTAGTCCAGACCATTATAATCATTTGTTGAGCACCTAACTTTTTTTGAGGTTCTGTGCCAAACGCTTATGCATATGTTATCAATTTTAGCCTCTCCAGCAATCCTCTGAAGCACACACCGCTGTAACCCCTAATTTATTGATGAGGATGCTGAGGTGTGGTGGAGTTCAAATTCAAGTTGGCTCATCTTGGAGTCCGCACGCATAACCCGCCACGTTGTACTCTTCGTCCCAAACACTGCTCCCACTGGCTGCTTTAGAGAGGGCCTCCAAAGAACAGAGCTGCTGGTAAAGCTTTATTTAGCCTGGGGGAGAAAAAAGCTTCAGTAGGTTATTAAAAGGTACATGCTGTGTATTTTGTCTTCACAGGGAGCTAAATAAGGGTAAATTTGAGTAAACTCTAAAAAATGAGAGATTTATGTTGGCTGTAGTGAAGAATTTTCCAAATTAACCAGATGAAATACTGCATAGTCCTGAATTAAGTGTTCACATTACAAGAATAAGAGAGGTTAGATTATTACTTTTCTAGCTGTGTTATCAAATAGTTTCCCTTAACCCTCCTACACAGTCGGAAGAAGTGGAAATTGGTGCAGCCACTGGGGAGAACAGTATGCAGGTTCATTAAAAAACTAAAAATATGACCCAGCAACCGCACTCCTTTGCATATACCCAGTTCAGTTCAGTTCAGTCGCTCAGTCGTGTCTGACTCTTTGCGACCCCATGAATCGCAGCACGCCAGGCCTCCCTGTCCGTCACCAACTCCCGGAGTTGACCTAAACTCACGTCCATCGAGTCGGTGATGCCATCTAGCCATCTTATCCTCTGTCGTCCCCTTCTCCTCCTGCCCCCAATCCCTCCCAACATCAGAGTCTTTTCCAGTGAGTCAACTCTTTGCACGAGGTGGCCAAAATACTGGAGTTTCAGATTTAGCACCATTCCTTCCAAAGAACACCCAGGACCAATCTCCTTTAGAATGGACTGGTACCCAGAGAAAACCATAATTCGAAAAGATGCATGCACCCCAATGTTTGTTGCAGCACTATTCACAATAGCCAAGACATGGAAGCCATCTAGATGTCCATCAAGAGAGGAATGGATAAAGAAGATGTGGTATGTATATACAACGGAATATTACTCAGCCATAAAGAAGAATGAAACAATGTCATTTGCAGCAACATAGCTGCAACTAGATATTATCGTCTTAAGTGAAAGAAGTCAGAGAAAGATAAATATCATATGATATCACTGGGTGGAATCTAAAATAAAAGAATGATACAAATGAACTTATTTACAAAACAGAAACAGACAAACTTCAGAAACAAACTTACAGTTACCAAAAGGGAAAGGTTGGGGGGGAGATCATAAATGAGGAGTTTGGGATTAACATTGCAAACTATATATAGAGAGAGATATAATAGATAACAAAGATAGCACAGGGAACTCTACTCGTTTTTCTGTAATAACCTATATGGGAAAAGAATCTGAAAAAGAATGCATATATGTATAATGAAATCATTTTTCTACATACCTGTTGTGCTATATACTAGCACAACATTGCCAATCAACTGTACGCCAATATAAGACGTTAATTAAACTTTTTTCTTTAATTTTCATTTATTTTTTTGGCTTTGCTGGGTCTTAGTTGCAGCATGCAGGATCTTTAGTTGCGACATATGGACTTTTAATGGCGGCATATGGAATCTTGTTCCCTAACCAGGGGTTCCCTGGTGGCTCAGATGGTAAAGCGTCTGTCTACAATGTGGGAGACCTGGGTTCGATCCCTGGGTCGGGAAGATCTGCTGGAGAAGGAAATGGCAATCCACTCCAGTACTATTGCCTGGAAAATCCCATGGACAGAGGAGCCTGATAGGTTACAGTCCATGGGGTCGCAAAGAGTCGGACACGACTGAGCAACTTCACTCACTCACTCACAACCAGGGGTTGGACCCAGGGCCCCTGCACTGGGGGTGTAGAATCATAGCTACTGGACCACCAGGGAAATCCCATCTCTTTTTTCCTTTTGCCTGGAAGCTAGAGGGTAGTTTCTCTTCCATCTCACAGATACACGTGCCAATAACAGGTCACCTTGTTTTCCTAGCAAATGTGCAGAGTGAGGTGGAGAGTGCATCACCCTCATAGAACCCAAAGAGCGTCTGGTGAAGTGATGAGCTCTAAGCCAGGGAGCTCTTCTGTCCTTCAGACTTCCGCTCTCTCCTTCCCCACCTCACATCTGCCTCGGGAACCAGTTGATCCTGAACCCCAGACCAAAGTGACCTCCGGCAGAGCTCCTCAGACTGTGAAGGGCCTGCAGATCCCCAAGGGATGCTGACTGGGGTCCTGCAGGTCTCACGAGCTGCCTGTCCCGGCTCAGAGCTGAGTGATGTGGACCAGGAAAGCTGGGGCTTGGGAACCACACATATGAAGTTCCAGTGAGTTCATGGAAAAACTGTGGCTATGGGTAGTGATGCAATCCTTGTGAGCCGTAATTTCTTCATCTGTAGGGTGGAGGAAATTCCCAGCTCTTGAGGTTGTCATATTATCAGAGAAGGTGCGTGGAAACTACCAAACCGGTGCCCCTCACACCTTAGCAGTTGTCGAATGTAAGGTGTGGCTGGTGTTAATTGAACCCTCGTTTGGGCACATGTGTGGAAGGGGAGGGGACTGGGTGCATGTGTGCGTCCATGTGGATGGGCCACGATGGACAGGAAGCCCCAGCATCTGAGAAGCATTCCTGGGAAGCCGCTGTTCACTCCAGTGCCACTTTATGACACATCTTTCAAGTGCCTCATTTTTCCTTTTTTTTTTCTATTTCTTACCAGACTTAGACAAAAAGAAGCACGTGGAGCTGAAGATGGACCAGGCTTTGCTGCTCATCCATAATGAACTGCCCGAGACAAACCTGACCGTCTACTGGAATTTCGATCGCTGTTACCATGTAGGTGCCACGTGTGTGCTCACAGTTGTGTTTCTTCTGAGGCTAGTCTGATGTGACCTTGGTGCTGTCATGAGCCAACAAACATGTTAGTTTGTTGTTGTTGTTTTATAATTTTATTTACCTGCTTATGCCTCTGCTGGGGTTGTTGCTTTGCACAGGCTTTCAGTGGTTGCGGTGCTCAGGCTTCTCGTTGCAGTGACTTCTCTTGTTTCAGAGCGCAGGCTCTCCATCCGCGGGCTCAGTAGTGGCAGCTCCCAGGCTCTAGAGCACAGGGTCGGTGCACAGGATTAATTGCTCCATGACACGTGGGGTCTTTCCAGACCAGAGATCAAACTCCTGTCCCTGCATTGGCAGGTGGATTCTGAGCCACCAGGGAAGTCCCCACATGTTAGCTTTACAGGTGAGGAAGGCTAGATAAAGGTTCAGAAGGAATGCCATCACGGAGAACACCTGGCAGTGGGCTACATCTGTTCCCTGCCCTTCTTTTTCAGACCAGTGAGATGAGCAAATCGATAGACCTGTTTTGGGGGTTTTTGTTTTAATTTGACAAGGGCTCTTTCATGCCACAGTAAGATCATAAGCCGCATCTGGGCCACTTGCCCATTTCTGCCGCCTCTTAGGGCCTGTGCCCTTAGAAGCACTCTCCAGGGGACTAGGGTGTGACAGGTTTTCAAGCTGTAGAGGAAAGATGCGCTAGGGCTGGAGTCTCAGCAGGGTGTGCATAGTTGCCTTTGCAGTTGGTTCAGTTTGACCCCTTATGAAGCCTGAACTAACAGTGTTTTATTTGACTTCTCTGCCTACTGCATAACCCTCTTGCTGAACCAGAGAAGGAAGGGATGAGACTCAGGGCTTCACGGTGGGGTGGTGAGGGCTGAGGGAGGCCCACGCTGAGGTCCTTCTGATGATAAAGGATTTTATATGAAGGTGTTACTCCTGTGCTAAACCTTATTGCTTTTTCAGGACAAGGCTATTCTTCCATGTAAAATGAAGTAGTCCACTTCCAAGTTGAGAGCTTTAGTGTACCACCTTCAGAGGAGGAATTTTCATGGATAGTGATCTGTTTAGTGGTGGTGTTTAGTTGCTAAGTCGTGTCTGACTCTTTGCAACCCTATGGACTATAGCCTGCCAGGCTCCTCTGTCCATGAGATTTCCCAGGCAAAAATACTAGAGTAGGTTGCCATTTCCTTCTCTTGGGGATCTTCCCAACCCAGGGATCGAACCCACATCCCCTTCATTGCAAGTGGATTCTTTACCTCTGAGCCACCAGGGAATCCCCTGTTTAATGTAAACACCTTTTTTTAAAAAAGCAAGTTTTTAAAAGCCTGCAGTATGGGCATCAGCTGGAAGGTGATGGAGCAGTATGGGACACCTTCTGTAAAGTGACGTGAAACAGAACATCTGTGATAGTAAGAAGGTAGGTCAAGACCAAGAAAAGGTTTATCACACAAGAAGGTTTATGTATTTAACAAAACACCAATCATGTCTTGTCAAAAGAGACTAAATAAACACAACAGGCAGAAATGATACTTTCTGCAGTTTCATATCTCTACACAACAAAAATATAATGGAAGAGAGAATACAAAGGTAAATATTTCATGGAAAATCTTTGACCTGGCCAAAGCAATTCTTATGAAAATTTGTTTCTAAATATTTCAAACAGTAAAGATGATGTTAATACAATTCATACAAGTCACAGCTTCTGTTTAATGAGGGCCTGCTCTGTGTTATGCATGATACAGCTCATAGAATCCTCACAGCATTCCAGGATTCTACAAGCGGTGATGCTGAGATTAAGGGCAGGAAAGGGACTTTCTCCTGGGGTCCCCAGCAGTCACGTGGCAATCCTGGGATCCACACCCCTTGCTCTAGTTTCAGAGTCAGTCCGCTTTCCAAATTCTGCTTTATGTTTATCAGGAAGGAAAGGGGAAATGCAAAGCTAGTGAGTAAGGATCTCAGGGTTTTGGAAATCAGTGTCATCATCCAAACAAGAAAAAAAGGAAGCAGTAATAACAGCAACTATGGAAACTTAAAGTGAGAAAAAAATGGGAATAAGAATGAGCCAAGTGATTCTAAAGAAAATAAAAGTCACACATACTCTGTAATGGTCTATATGGGAAAAGAGCCTTTAAAAAAAAAGAGAGAGGGGATATATACTGATTCACTTTGATGTACAGCAGAAACTAACTCAACAGTGTTAATCAACTATACTCCAATAAAATTATTTAAAAAGTCACACAAGTGATAAATTACTGATATATTTAAAGAGCAATGGAAATTAATAAAATTAGAATTTATATGTCAACAGAGATTAAAATAATTATGGTTCAATGAACAGTTAAAACTGATCAATTTAAAGTAAAAAAAAAAATCAGTTCCTTTAAAAAATGTAATATGAAGGTTAATTCAAGAAGTTGAGGACATGCAATTTCCCTGGTGACCCAATGGTAAAGACTCCGTGCTTCCAATGCAGGGGGCTTGGGTTCAATCCCTGGTCTGGGACATTCCACATGCTGGGCAGTGTGGCCAAAAAAAAAAAAGAAATTGAGGACATAAATAGATTAGCAACTGATTAAGAAATCTGGAAAATTATAGTGAATTTCTCAACTAAAAATAGATCATTTTTTCCTTCATTTTCAAATAATAAATAATTCTAAATCTATATAAACCCACCCTAAACATAACAACTATTAAAAAAATGATGGCTTGAGATCTGATTCATTCTTAGGTTAATCTTAAAACCTATCAAAGACATGAGAAGAAATGTAGGCCAGTGTTTCTAATTAATGTGGGTATAAAAGTCTTAAACTCGTATCAGGTAGAATAAGTTGGCATACTGAGAGATTTCTGATGACTTATATTTTCATCCTTGAGGGATCTATGAGAAGTCACGTGTATGGACAACGATCAAACTTTAATGGGAAGATTATAGTCTAAATGGGGAGACAGCCGTCGGACACTGATGTGATGATTAAACATAGCTAAAATGGCAGTACTTCCCGAATTAGTTTATACAGTCAACACAGTTGCTGTTAACGCATCAATGGATTCTTTATAGAAGCTGCATAAAAAGAACTCCAAATCACATGAAAGAGTTTAAGTGGGCAAGTGGATCAGAGGATGGCCCGAAAGTGAACGGATGGTCCAGAGCCTTGCTCTGCCCAACGAGGTGCCTCGCAGAGCACAGTGGTGAGTGCAGCCTGAGAGAGAAGCGAGGGCCAGTGGCCCAGACTGAGTGTGACCAGTAGACTCTCACTTCTGCATCACTTGAACATACTGCAGCGCAAACCATGGGAAAGGCTTCTGGAGTTATCTGACCCCACCTATCAAATACCCCAAGTAGATTCAAGTAGAAACACCCTACAACTTAAAAAAAAGTGCAGAATGCATCTTTATGCTCATGAAGCAACAGAAGAAATAACACGCCAGAGTAGTGTGAATGTATAAAGCTTTATAGACAGCAGAATGTAGCAGGATGAAGGCGTTAGAGTGGGGAAGTGTTTGAGAGAGTTACACGCTTCATGTTGCGGTATGTGAGGACAGGTTTCTAAGGTTATGTTTGAGGGAACTAGGTGTCAACGTGGTGCACACCATAGGGAACATAAAAGAGCCAACGAAAACTGAATTATTTAATCTACTGATGGGGGCTTCCGTGGGGCTCAGCAGTAAAGAGTCTGCTTGACCATGCGGGAGATGCGGGTTCAGTTTCTGGGTTGGGAAGATCTCCTGGAGAAGGAAATGGCAGCCCCCTCCAGTGTTCTTGCCTGGGAAATCCCGTGGACAGAGGAGCCTGGTGGGCTACAGTCCAAGGGGTTGCAAAGAACCGGACATGACTGAAGCGACTAAACAATAACACATCTACCGATAATTAAAAATGTAATCTGAATGCTGTGGTATTATAAACTCCTAGCGCCTGAACAAAAGCAAGAAGGGTGTGATGTCCTGGTCAGGCTCTGAGAAATTAATCTGTTACAGTTTTTTATTTTATGTGAATGTTGTTTGGCCATGTGTAACAAGAACCATTAAAATGATGATTTTTTTTTTAAGCCAGTAATCTCATTTTTGGAAATTTATCCCAGGGAAAGAATTTAAAGGCGTAAGAAGATCATGTGTAAATCTTTAAGAACAATATAATTTTTATAAATTATAAATATATATTATCAAAATGTCATATCATTAAATTATATCTTTCAAAACTATAATTTATATACAAAATAATAAAATCTTTGAAAGCAGCCTAAGTATTCCTAACTATAGTATGTGATAGAATACTATCAATTAATGCCATTATAAATATGCAAGTTGGGTAGAATGATGTTTATTTGTTAAATTATAGGCAAAACCATAAAAGGCAATATTTAATGGATGCTCTGTTTGGTAATGATGTGAAGAATTGACCTATGAATAAAGGTTTGTGTAGTTCCATAGCAACACCTACTTACATAGACAAATTTGACCTAAATTATTGAAATTTAAAAATTGTTTACAAGCACGAAGGAGAAGTTTTCTCAGGCCCTTCAGTTGGATATCCGACCACCGCAGACTGCCAGACCCCTAACCCTGGCTTGTGCTTGGATCTCTAGTGCCTGCTTCAGGTTCTGGCCACCGTCCCGCAGAGCAGGAAGGCCGGGCGGCCGGGCGTCGCAGCCGTGGCCGTGGGCACCCAGCACGGGTCCATCCTGCAGCTGAACGACACCGCGGAGGACAAGGAAGTCTGTAGGTTCGTACCCGCTTTGATGTGACTTACTGAAATCTGCAGTTCTCTCTGCTTTTTTTTTTTTCCTGTTTGGATTCTAGCTCTCCCTTCTTTCAGAGTATCTTTCTGTGTCTTCCCTGGTCTCCACTCAGAAACGCCTCTCACTCTGTCTGGACGGCATCACCAGTATCCAGCTCTTTATTTCCTAACCTAACGGTGTTTCTTCATTTTACCTAACCTCTGTAGGCTGGAGTACAAATTTGGAGAATTTGGAAACTATTCTCTCTTGGTAAAGCACGTCCGTGATGGAGTCAGTGAAATTGCTTGTGACCTGGTCGTCAACAAGGAGCCGGTTGACAGTAACCTTCGTACGTACATGCTCTTGCTTGATTCTGAGAGTTTGCATTTTCAGCCATTTCAGTTTTTGAGTATTGTTTGCAACATGTTGTGTAATTCAAACTCTGGATTACAGGTTGTCTATCTCATTATGGCATATTTGTAGTGTATTTATTGTGCCATTGGTATATACTAAGAAAATTACGTGATACATGAGAATATTTGATATATCCACATATTCTCATAGTTGTTTTTGGTTTAATTTTGAAGCATAAATAAGCCAAAAACAGTTAATGCAGTGGAAAGAAACTAGAAATTGGCTAGCCATCTGGCAGGTGACTGTCAGGTATCTTTCCTTGTTTTAGGATTTAGAATACAGTGTTTTCTGTATGTGTCTTTGACAGTTCAGACATCCTCTTGGGTTCTGAAGGAGTTGTTCAGTCTCTAATAACTCCTCTGGAGGAAATGAGTCTTTCCGGGTCCCCAGTAGGTAGTATCAGAAGTCCCGGGGGCTGTTCCAAACAGTAAATACTGTTCGCAGTGACGCTGTTGAAGACTGGTTGGTTGTGTCAGAAGAACACCAGTAAGAGGCAACGTGAAAGGGCCAACGTGGGAAGATTCAACCATTAAAAGAATAATGAAGTAACTGATGGAAACACACTGAACATAACAAAAACCAACGAGTTCACTGTGAGGCTAAAAAGCACAAGGCCCCCGTCCCCAGACAGAAACAATATTTTGGTTGCTTTTGGGAGTGACAGGGACACCTGATGTTAACTGGTGCAATTAAAATAGTGGAAAAGCAGGATCATCTGTCATGCCTTTCCTGTTTTTGAGTATTTTAGGATAACGGAGTAGTCCTAGGTGAAGAGGGTAAATTCTTTACAGAAGAATCCAGCTAATAATGTGGCAGAATACTTTGCAACACCCAATGAAACCATCGATTTAGGCAAAAACCGTGAGTGAATGGAACTATCCGATGAAAGAGGGACTTTATACGGGAGGGGTCAGGCCTCTACCCCTTGAACGTGGGCATCAGGTGCACGGTGGGAAGCAGGAGGTGCTACTGATGGGACGTGTTGGCGAAGATGCCACACCTGCAGAGTGTCCCTGCCGGGAAAGTGGGCCTTCTCGACCAAGGCTGAACAGCTGACTTACCATCTGCAGAACACTCAGAGGACAGAGGAACGAGATCAGCAACACGGGGGGAAGCGCCCTAGCAGATCTAGACCGAGAATGAGGCGCCCTGATAGGAGACGGCCAGCCTCGTGTAAATCAAGTCCGTGACTGTGGACGAATGCACAAGACTTAAGCGTAACAACACGTGCAAGGTGTGAGCTTCGCCTCGGTCCTGATTTGAACACATGGACTATAAAACGTGTCTTCAAGACAACTGGAAAAATTTGAATACGGAGTCAGTGTTAGCCAGGGAGTTATTTATTTTGTATCACGTTGTGCCTATACAGCAAAAGGTCCATTTTTAAGAAACTTTTCATTTTGAAATAGCTTTAGACTCATGGAAACATTGTAAGGAAGCGTTCCCATATGCCCTTCGCCCAGCTTCCCCTAAGCCTCTGAGCTGTGTAATCACAGTACCGTGATCCCTCATATAGTTTCTGGAACCAGGCACCTGACACGCACCCAGTGCTGTTAGCTGAGCTTTGGACTTCGCAGCTTTCTCCAGCTGTCTTTCTAGTGTCCTCTTCCCGTCCAGGGTTCCAGGGCACTTAGTGGTCAGGTCTCCCAGGCCTCCTCTAAGCCAATCTCATCTCTTCTAATCAGGCTTTCTTGATCTTTCACCACCTTGACACTTTTGAAGAAGTCTGGCCAGTTGTCTTCTTACTTGGGTTTGCTTGCTGCCTTCCTGTGACCAGGGAGAGGCTGTGTGTCTTCAGCAGAGTCCTGTGGAAGTGTCCTCCTGGGGGGTGGGGGGTCAGGTCAAGGGTTGCATGATGTTAAAGATGTACATCCCAAAGATGTGGGAATGAAATAACTGATGTCAGGGATTTGCCTAAAAGACTTCAGGCGAAAAAAAAAAAAGGGAGAATGAAGATGAAGCAAGAGTGACAATGTCTGAAATTCTAGAGTCTAGGCTACAAGTGTATATGGGTTTATTATACAATGATCTGTAGTTTTGAGTATGTTTGATATTTCTCATGATGAAAATTAGCACTTTAGTCATGAATCGTATTCTCAATTGTTAGTAAGAAATTTCACATAAGGGATATAGGCCTTCTCTTCATGTTGCCATTTTTATTTGTTTGCATTTTTTTCTTTTTTTAACTTTTCCATTTATTTTATTGAAGTACGGTTAATTTACAATGTTGTGTTAATTTCTACTGTACAGCAAAGGTGACTCAGTTGTACATATAAATACATTCTTCTTCATATTCTGTTTGCTCTTTTCATTCACAGATTAACTGCAATGACATGGCAGCCTCGATGCTTGTGACCACACTTTTGGTGATGACGGGTTTCCTTTTATTTTTGCAGCTGTGTGTATCGCGTTCCTTGTTGGCATGGTGCTCGTCATCGTGGTGTCCTTCCTGAGGTTCTTGCTGAGGTAAGTTGGGGCAGGCACACTGGGGAAAGTGAATATAGAAAAAATGTGTTCAGAAAAGGTAGTTTGATCATTATTCCTGGATTAAATGAAAATTTACTGTGTCCACCACGCCATCCTAGGTGTTAGGGATTCAGTGTCAAATAAGAGATGGTCTCTGACTTCAAGGAAATAATAACCTAGTTGAAATGGATCTTTACCTTCAGTTCTTGCACGTGGCTGAAATGTAGAAGAAAATGCTTGAGCAATCACTGTTTCCTGGAGGACTCACATGCTGCTTCGTGGCGTGTGGAAGTGGCCTGTGATGGTTTTGGGAGATGCTGACACCCTGACTCTCTTCTTCCTCTCAGCTCTGAGCCCTGAGGCCGTGCCTCCGGCCCCAGCTCCTGCGGCCAGGACCTCCCACCTTGGGGTGGACTCTCCCTTGGTTAGGGTCAGCCAGCTCAGAGAGGGAATTCCTTCCCCTCTGCTGTTAAACTGCCATTCTGGTGAGTGGCTCTGTGAACTGGAGAAGAAGAAAGTGAACTAGACTCAGGCCCAGCGTTGCATCTTTCCAAGGGGAGGTCTTCCCTCTTAGAAGGAATAGGATTGAATTTCTGCATGCTCAGCCGGTGAGAGTCTCAGGAAACACTACATGATGCTCTTGGTGAGCCGGATCCAATCTGGAAGAAAGAACTTAGAAAGAGTGTGCTTCCATGGCAGAGAACCCTGGCTGTGCAGGAGAGCTGCCTGCTACCGAGCAGACAGGTAGCCTCACTGCCTTTCAGGCAGTGCAGTCCTCGCAGAGGAGGTGCATCCCTTTGAATGTTGATGAGATACAAATAATGTTCCAGTTTCTGAGAGAGTTTTCATTTGGTGTGGTTTTTTGGCAAGCTGGGTCTTCGTTGCTGCTCTTGGGCTTTCGTTGCAACAAATGGGGGCTAATCTCTAGCTGCGGCATGCAAGCTTCTCACTGCGGTGGCTTCTCTTGTTGCCGAACTCTGGCAGGGTGCGCAGGCTCAGTAGTTGTGGCTCACGGGCTTAGTTGCCCCATGGCATGCGGGGTCTTCTGGACCAGGGACCGAGCCTGCGTCCCCTGCATAGGCAGGTGGATTCTTAACCACTGGACCACGAAGAAGTCCTCATTTGCTGCATGTCATGTGAATGTGTCTATTGCAGCACGTTTAAAGTAGTAGTTAGCTGACATCAGGCTCCTGCAAAGAGAAGAACTTCCCCTGCCCCATAGTGGAACTGAAACTCCTTTCGCACTGATTCTGCCTTCGCAGCCTGCGGGCAGATGCTCCTGTGGGCAAAGCAGAAGTTCCCTGTGTCTCTCCCGTCAGCCTCCAGCTGCCCCTGGAAGCCCCAGAACGTTCACATGTATGTGAACTAGAAAAGAATCTGAAAAAGTAGTCAGGAAAGAGTATATTGTCTCTCTCCTCTTCACTTGGGGGAACAAGCATGTATAAGAAAATAAGTGCTTTTTCTTTTTCAACTGTAGTTTTTACACATCTTTGTTGTTGTTGCTCAGTGTTCAGTCGTGTCTGACTCTGCGACCCCATGGACTGCAGCACACCAGGCTTCCCTGTCCTTCACCATCTCCCGGAGTTTGCTCAACTCATGGCCACTGAGTCTGTGATGCCATCCAACCATCTCATCCTCTGTCGTCCCTTTTTCTTCCTGCCTTCAACCTTTCCTAGCATCAGCGTCTTTTCAAATGAGTCAGTTCTTTGCATCAGGTGACCAAAGTACTGGAACTTCAGCATCAGTCCTTCCAGTGAATATTCAGGGCTGATTTCCTTTAGGATGGACTGGTTTGATCTCCTTGCTGTCCAAGGGACTCTCGAGAGTTCTTCTCCAGCATCTTCTCCTTTTTTACCCTTAATTATATGGTTCTCTTTCAGAGTTTTTCATGTGATAGTGATATTATCAGTGCTGAATAAACAAAAAATGGGAGTTGACTTCTAGTGGGAAAAAGGAAGAAATTTAAAATATATGCATTGGATATATGGATCATATTTGGATACTGTTTTGAACAATTAATTTGCAAAAAAGATAGGAAGATTGAACTGGCTGGAGTTTTTTTTGGGGGGTGGGGGGTGGGCCACACTGCTTGGCTTACAGAATCTTGATCTTAGTTCACCCACCAAAGATCAAACCCATGCCCCCTTCAGTGAAAGAGCAGAGTCCTAAATCACTGGACTGCCAGGAGATTCCCTGTGTCCTAGTTTAGATTCCGTGTATCAGTGATAACCGTATTGAGCTTTCTCTTTCTGAGCTCACTTAGTATGATCATCTCTAGGTCCATTCATGTGGCTGCAAATGGCATTATTTCGCTCATTTTTGTCTTTTGGGCTGAGTGGTATCCATTGTGTATACGTACCTCAGCGTCTTTATCCGTTCCTCCATCGTTTGTTTCTTTGTTACTGAACTGTAAGAACTGCCTGTGTATTTTGGAAATCAAGCTCTTCTCAGTCACATCATTTGCAAATATGCTCTCCCGGCCCGCCGGTTGTCTTTCACTTTGTTCGTGGTTTGCTTTGCTGTGCAAAAGCCTGTGAGTGTGATTATTCTTGCTTTCATTTCTCTTGTATTGGGAGAGTCACCTGAGAAAACATGGGTGCAGTTAGTGTCAAAGAATGTTTTGGGTATATTTTCTTCTAAGAGTCTTATGGGGGTGTGTCTTATATTTAAGTCCTTAAGCCATTTTGATTTATTTTTGTGTATAGCGTGAGGGTGCCTCTAGCTTCGTTAATTTACATTTAGGGTGGACAAATATTAACAAAATCAGAATCGAGAGAAAGTCACCCACTCACCTTGACACTCTGCTTCTGCTGGGTTTCTTTACTGATATTTCTGAAACTTAAATTATTGAAGTATAATTGATTTACAGTGTATGTGAATCTTTGCTGTACAGCAGAGTGCCTCGGTTATATATACACACACATATATACAGACATTCTTTTTCATATTCTTTTCCATTATGGTGTATCACAGGAGGTTGAGTATAGTTCCCCGAGCGGTACAGCAGGGCCTTGTTTCTCCCTTCTGTATACTGTATACCCGTTTGCATCTGCTAATCCCAAACGCCCACTGCGTCCCTCCGCTGCCCTCCATCCTCCTTGGCAACCCCAGGTCTCTTCTCTTGTCTGTGAGCCTGTTTCTGATTCAGAGATAGGTTCCACGTGGAAGCGGGGCCGCGCGGCGTCGGCCTTTCTCTGTCTGGCGTCCTTGGCTCGGTGTGGTCACCTCTGGGTCCCTCCTGCTCCCGCCCCGCTCCGCTCCGCCGCTCTGGTCGCTCTGGTGCGGCGCCTCCCACGGCCGCGGACGCCGAGACCCGTCATTGCCGCCTTGCGCACGGTCGGGTGTTGCGCCCCCTGCTGCTCTAACTTTAACCAGAATTCCAGCCGCGGGGACTAGTGGTGTCGTTTGCCCTCACGACGCTGTTAAGGAAGGCTCTGTCTTTACTCCTGCTTCCTCTCGGAGGCAGCCGTGCTGTCAGGGTCCTGCGCTTGAAAGCACTGCCGCTGTGAACTTTGGTTTCTACTTCCGTTTCGTTGAAAACGGAAAATGTGTGATTCTTTGACTTTATAGAATATGAGCTTTCATTTTCTTTCAGCATAATATTCTGAAAATTGTGCTCAAGAAAATAAATTAACCGGGCCTTTTATTTGTTGACAGTTTGGAAGACTTCCAGAATTGGATTTCCAAAGCAATCAATTCTCGGGAAACCGATCGCCTCATCAATTCCGTGAGTGATTAGAATGCGTCATGTGCTCTGGGTGCCTTTCTGGATTCGGAATTTACAGTGCCTCATGTAGTCATCTAGACTGCCTTACGTGTGCACAGCCAGGTCGGGCGCCTGCCTTCTTGACCACCAGAACCCCTCCGGCCCGTGAAGGGCGCCCCCTCCTCCTCCTCTGTGAGACTGGAGCTGGGGCTCTGGTGATGCTCGGTGTGGACGGTGTATCCACTCTGCAGACAGCACTGTTGAATCGACCCAGTTAAGTAGAGAGTGTCAGGACTGAAGCGAAAGAATGAGACATGAGTATTAAATCTGTACATGTGACGGCCCGCGGTGGTGATGAGATGTCCTGTCTCGTGGTAATCAGTCCCTTATGGACACATCCGAGTCCACTTGCGGACATACCTGCGGGTGTTCTTGTCCCAGACAATCCTCTGTGGTTGTTTCTCAGCCCGGCCGCTCAGTAGAGGTGCGAAACCCTAATCTCTAGGTGGGTCTTTACAGAAGCAAGTGAAAGTATCGTCCAGCCACAGTGGTCCTCAGCTCTCACTCTGCTGATTTCTGCCCTAAAAGCAGAAAAGTCTGGTTTACTCTTTCGCGTCATGAACTGTTTGCATTTTTCTCCCCTTTTCTTGAAGGAGCTGGGGTCCCCGAGCAGAGCGAGTGACCCCCAACCAGAGGCCTGGCGTCGGTCAGCGGCCCCGCTGCGCCTCCGCTGCGTGGACACGTTCCGAGGGTACATGGGCTCCTGGTGGCGCGTGGGCTCCTGGTGGCGCGTGGCCTCGGGTGGCACATTCACACGCACACACACTTGCTTCAGGAGGTATTTCAGGTGCCCTTTGCTCTCAAGGCTGGAGAAGGTCTCCTGCTGTAAAGCTACATCGGCAGCCTCTCCCGACTTGAGAGTGTCGTGAGAGCCAGGCGGATGGGTCAGTCAGAGCAGCGGGGGGGAGAGGCCAAGACCCACCTCCCGGGGGCCCAGGAGCTGCTGGGGGGTCACTCCCGCCTGTGAGGACCTGCACCAGGCAGCTTTGTCTGCTCAGCAGCTGCACAGATGGGCCAGTGCCCCAGCTTGGAAATGGAACGTGGGGCAGCCTCGTCCTCCTCTTCCAGTCACAGAGCAGCTCAAACATCAGGCCCTTTTGATAGCAAACCCAGAGTCACGTGGTCCAGAATGGCGGCCAGGACCAGACACTGACAATAAGGCCTGAGGCCATGTGGCCGAGAAGACACTTCTAGGTGTCAGGTCTGGTCTTCTGTTGCTTCCCACTGAGGCCTTTCAGAGCCCTTTCAGGGTTCCCCTGACCCCGCCTCCCCAGGGCTCTGAATTCCCCTCTCTGTGTGTCTGCAGCCAGGCAGTAGCAGCTGTAATGATGGTAATAATAACCATCATAACACGAGTCCTCCTGTGCGCCAGGCCTGGTTCCAACTTGTCTTCATCTTTCATTTCTCAGCAGTCCTGTGAAGTATATACTTCCTAAAACATCCCTGTTTCTCAGGGAGCAGTTGAGCCTCAGAGTTGAGTAAGCTGCCCGAGGTCACACAGGGACCGCGTGGGATGTGGATGCAGTCGGCCGGGCTCCAGTGTGCTGTTCTTAGTTGCTCAGTCGTGTCCGACTCTTTGTGACCCCATGAACTGTAATCCCCGCTAGGCTCCCCTGTCCATGGGATTCTCCAGGCAAGAATACTGGAGTGGGGTGCCATGCCCTCCTCCAGGAATCTTCCCAACCCAGGGATCGAACCCAGGTCTTCCACCTTGCAGGTGGATTCTTTACCATCTGGGCCACCAGGGAAGCCCAAGAATACTGGAGTGGGTAGCCTATCCCTTCTCCAGGGGAATCTCCCCGACCCAGGTATCACACTGGGGTCTCTGCATTGCAGGTGGCTGCTTTACCAGCTGAGCCACCAGGGAAGCCCAAGAATACTGGAGTGGGTAGCCTGTTCCTTCTCCAGAGGAGTCTCCCCGACCCAGGAATCAAACCGGGGTCTCCTGCATTGCAGGCGGCTGCTTTACCAGCTGAGCCAGCAGGTGATTTCTAGGCTCCAGATTTCCCACAAATCACCCCGCTGACACACTCCTGTCTTTATTCCCCACATTCAGGGGAAATGGCATCAAATAGCAGCACAGTCAGAATCTGTCTTACTGTATTCCTCTCTTCTGGAGATGTTCCCGGGTGTTCAGGGGCTGACACTGATTTAGTGCTGAGATGTTTCAAGCACGGGTTCGGTGCGGTGATGGACGTAACTCTCTGTCATGGTCCCCGGGTCGGGTGTCCCTCCTTATCCCAGAACTGATGGGAGGTTCACCCGAGGTCCAGTGGATCCAAGAAAGAGGAAGCCAGGTCTTGACCCGAAAGACTCTCCCCTCCCACTGCAGTTCCTTAACCTGAAACACTTAAGCAATTAGCACGAAACCGAGTGATCAGGAATGTTTTGCTCCATTTTCAAATTCCAGGGTGTAGTGGCGCACTTTCTTCAGGCATCATGTCGGAAATGGCAGAGAGGACTTTCGTGCGGGGTTCTCCCTGCGGTGCTGAGAAGTGGGAGTTTCTTGCTCTTGAAGGGTCTGCCCACAATCAGGGGCGGCACTGCGTCCTGCAGCCAGGCGTCCCAGGCACACGGCCGGGTGTCCCAGGCACACGGCCGGGCCCTGAGCGCACGTCTGTCACTTTGCAGGATGGCACTCATCCTCATGGTCTTCGTGAACTATGGAGGCGGGAAATACTGGTACTTCAAGCACTCGAGCTGGAACGGTGAGGCCCTGCCCGGGGGTCGCCTGGCTGACTTGGGCCCCTCCAGCGCCCCCAGAGGCCCCAGAGATGCGTCCCCATGGACGGCACCTTAGACCTTTGCCTCAGCCTTCATTTTCCCCCTCCCTTCTGTGTACCCTGGCTCCTCAGTGCTTCCTTGTCATCCCAGGGTCTGCAGAGGTCGGTGCCAGCATGTGGGCTCTGCAGAGGGTGTTAGAACGTGGATATAAGGTCCTCATCCTGTTCTAGGTGCGCCTTATGCCACAGCCTCGGGGGCGCTCCGCCCTGAGACGCGTGGTCCTCCTGGGGATGCCGTGGATCTGGGGGGTCTGAGTGTGCTGCCTTGTGGCTGTGAATCTGGCTGGGAGGAGGTGGGTTTAGGACAAGTTTTGAGCAGCACTCCCTGAGATCGTAGACCGTCCGCATACTTCTGTCTAGGCTGGAAGTATGGAAGCGCCCCCGGCCAGCCCCCAGCCCAAGTCAGGGCAGCTCAGCGCTGCTTGGAGGGGTTTTCCTGGGGATGCGCCGGGCAGTGGGAGAGGGACGCCGTCCCGGGTCGGGGAGCGCCACCGCTCCGGCCCCTTCCTCACTGTCACGCTTGTGTCCTTCTGCAGGGCTGACGGTGGCCGACCTTGTGTTCCCATGGTGAGTTGTAGACCCACCGCCCGCTCTTCGTGGCCCATCCGCCAGCTTTGGTTTTCCGCTAATGCTGGACCTTCCTGACCCCGGCCCTGAGTTCCAGCGGCGGGCCTGTGCTGCCCCCAGGCCTCTGTGTGATGAACTCGTCCCGAAAGCTGGGTTCACGCACAGTTCTGACACCTGACGTAGTGCTTGTCTAAGACACATGCGCATAAAAGATGGGTGACTTCAGAAGGAATGTTTCATTAGTGTGCGTATGATATGGGAGATCTAGAATCTTGTGGAAAGTCATAAATTCTGAATATTCCACTAATCCTGAAAATATATGTGAAAATCTTATTTCCTAAAAGGTACGCAGTATATCGGTATCAGGGATTTCTGATAAAGTCTGATAATGTATATACCAGTTAGTGATAGTAGTGAGTTAAACTCTAAAATGATAGTGGAGTAAGCCTGGCTATCTCCGGCTGTTCCCTTGGTTGAAGGACCCTGACTTCCCGTACAGCGCGGGTTTTGTGTCTGCTGACACTTTGAATTGAATGACTTCCCTCCGTCGTTTGGAGGTGTTCGTAGAACTGGCCGTGGGTTCCTGTCTTTGGTCCCCGGTGTTTCATTGCTGATATGAACGTAGGTTTCTCTGGGCTGGTGAAGAGTTCCTTTATGTTAATTTTTTAAAAATTGAGTGTAGTTGATGTTCAGCATTATATAAGTCTGTGCCACATATGTGTATACTGTATGTATATATATGTGTGTATAGTACACGTATATACATGTATATACTATAGGGATTCACAATTTAAAAATAGAGTTACGATAAAATACTGGTCACATTCCTTATGTTGCACAGAATATCCTTGTAGCTTATTTTATACATAGTTGTTTGTTTTCAGTGACCGAATGGGGGGATTGTCCATTGTTCCAAAGGGTGTCCTAAGTCAGGACGAGAAGGGCCACGAACCTTTCAGCCCGACACTGGGATCCTTCCTCCACCTCTAAGCTGATGTGGTTTCAAGAAATCATGTGTTGCTTCTCTTACATCTTAGGTTATAAAGTACTAACGATGTAGGGACGAAAAAGTTGGAAGTGGCCACCTCGTAAGGGCTGTTGTTTTTTCAGGTTTGTGTTTATTATGGGAGCTTCGATTTTTCTGTCGATGACTTCCATTCTGCAGCGGGGATGTTCAAAATTCAGACTACTGGGAAAGATCGTGTGGAGGAGTTTGCTGTTAATCTGTATAGGAATTTTCGTTGTGAACCCCAATTATTGCCTTGGTCCACGTAAGTATTTTTCCCCTGTTAGAATATATTCAGGTTGAAATAGGGAAAAGATGTGTTATAATTTGAAAGAAATGCAGTTCCTCCACTTCACGTTTTGCCTGCAAAAAAGAACAGTTACTCGAGTACACCTAATGCTTGTATAATTTGGGGCATTATTATTATTGTTTGTTTATTTATTTGGCTGCACCACATGGCATGCAGGGTCTCAGTTCCTCAACCGGGGATGGAACTCACGCTTCCCTGCAGTGGAAGCGCAGAGTCTTAAGCACTGGACGGCCAGGGAAGTCCCTGTTATTTTTACCTTGGAATTTTAGGCCTGAAAGGTGCCTCCCAAGTCCAGGCAAACCCTTCTGTACATAGGAAGACCCTGGGGTGGGGAGAGCGAGGTGCTGTGTCCAAGTGTAGGAGGGGCAGAGTCGAGCCAGACCAGCCGCTGGTCCCCGTTGCCCTGCTCCTGCTGCTTCGGTCTCACCCGCGCTCACGGTGAGGCTGCCCTTCCAGGGGCCCCTGCTTGTGGCCTCGCCTCGCTGCGAGGAGGCAGTGACGCCTCTGCCATGTTGGAGAGGTGTGAGAGGGGCAGGACTGCGGGGGAAAGGGTGTGAGCCCCGTGCAGGGGCAGCGACGGAGCCGGGAATGCAGAGGCCGCGGGGCTGCAGAGGGCTCACTCTCGCTCACACCCGGCAGCCGGCAGGGGAACCCTGGGCAGGAGGCACCGAGGAGAGACCCTCAGCTGCTCTGTGCCCAACCTCCCTGCTGGGTGGAGCGGCGGGAGGGTTGTGGGGAGGTGGCCTGACCACCTGAGCTCCCATCTCCACAAGCTGCAAAAACAGACTTCCTCGGGCGCGGGAGAGGTCTCTGCCCCGCGGGAGAAGGTGGTGTCGTGTTGGGGTCAGCGAGTGGTGCTGGCTGACGCCCCTGCCCGGTGCCCTGCAGTGTCCTGGGAGAAGGCGCGCATCCCCGGCGTGCTCCAGCGCCTGGGGGCCACCTACTTCGTGGTCGCCGTGTTGGAGCTGCTCTTCGCCAAGCCCGTGCCCGAGACCTGCGCCTCGGTGAGCAACCCCGTCTTTATAAAGGGGGGAGGGTCCCCGTATAAGTGCCAGAACCTTCTTTAGTTCTCAGCGCCCTACCAAAGAGAACGAGACTCTCTAACGCTGTTGCAAAGCTTCTTTTTTCTCTTCAAGTAGTTATTTTTATTTAGTCTTTATATCCGTCTTTTTTTAAATTGAGATCAAGAACACATACCATGAGTGCTACCCTGTTAATAAATGTTCAGTTTCCATTCATCCCTGCGTTTTGATGGCGTTAAACAGCAGCACCATCGTCTGCTGCACTAGCCCAGCCTCTCGGGGGCATCGCTGCCAGTGTTTCAGTCTTCTTGTGGAAACCTCATAGAACCTTCCGCTGTCCGCACAAAGGCTGCAGAGGTGCGACCTGGAGGGTGCCAGGTCTGCCCTGGGCTTCTTCCTGTTTCTTCTTTGTAAGGTGGATGTGTCTCACCTCTTATGTTATTACTTTCTGTCTCATAAATTGCCGAGTCAGTTTACTCAGATGACAGCTATTTTTTTTGTCCCCCCAGTGGAGGCAAAGCTTTAGGTGGAAGTGTTTAAATCTTTCCATGTGGCTCCTACTTCACAGTAAGCATATTAGCTATGTAAGCTGTATTTGTTCCCGCTCCTTCCTATGTAACTAGCAAGCTCATCCCTGAATCCCAGGTTCTCTTGGTTCTTCCTGTAAGGCTTCCTCGGTTGTGTGTTGCTGGAGTGCATTTATCCAGCACTCCTTTACCCTGCCCCTGCCGTCAGCCGGCCCCTGCCCACACCCCGTGCCCTCTGCTGCAGGCTCCTGAAGGCACACTGGGGCTGCCGTGCTCGCCCGGATGTGACCTTGGTAGCCGTGGGAGACTTGAGGGTCTGCGAGGCTTGTCCAGGCCCCCATGATGGAGCCAGGGGCTGTGGGCACACCAGGAACAGGTGGGCTGTACCCCTTCTTCCTTCAACCAGCAGAGCTCCCAAAGCTGAAATTGCATTTTCCTTTTTAAAATTCAGTTGTATTTCTTTTTAAAGTAATAGCTTTATTGATATATAATTCACATACCATAAAACTCACACCCTTGAGGTGTAAAATTGAGGGACATTTGGTATAGCTGTGCAGTCATCACCACTGTCTAATTCTGGAATAGTTTCATTACCCGCTGAAAACACCCTGTCTCACTCCCAGCCACTCCCCAACCCTAGGTCCCCCGGGCCTAGACAGCCCCTAATCTGCTGTCTGTCTGTCGATCTGCCTGTTCTGGACATGTCATAGACGTGGAATCACATGTCACAGACATGGAATCACACAGTATGTGGCTTCTCGTGTCTGGCTTCTTTCATTTAGCAGGATATTTTTTGAGGTGTGTCCATGTTATGCCGTGAGTACTTGACTCCTTTTCACTCCTGAATAGCGTTCTGTTTTCTGAATGCAGCATATCTTGTATTCGCTCATCAGTTGATGGATAGCTGACCTGTTCTCAGTTTTTGGCTGCTGTGAATAATGATTCCGTGTCCATTCGTGTACACGTTTCTGTATGGACATCTCTTTTTAAATCGCTTGCATACAAGAGTAGCATTTTCCACTGATAACTTCTCAACTAGCATTTTTCTGTGACATATCATATGCTGTGCTTAGTCACTCGGTCGTGTCCGGCTCTGCTATCCCCTGGCCTGTATCCTGCCAGGCTCTTCTGTCCATGGGATTCTCCAGGCAAAAATACTTGAGTGGGTTGCTGTGCCCTGTTTCAGGGGCTCTTTCCCACCCAGGAATTGAACCTGGATGTCTTGCAGCGCAGGCAGATTCTTTGCCAGCTGAGCTACCAGGGAAGCCTGTGTCACGGAGGTGGCGTATCTGCGTTTGGAATAAACACACATCTCTTCTGTGTTACCACCATCAAGGCCGAGAGGAGCCTCACAGGAGCTTCCTGAATACACAGGCAGCTGCGTGTTATTTCCCATTCTGCCTGCACTGAGTTCACACGTGTTCTTTATGTGTGACCTCTCCCCCCAGGAGAGAAGCTGCTTTTCTCTGCTGGATATCACGGCCAGTTGGCCCCAGTGGCTCTTCGTGCTGATACTGGAAGGCGTCTGGCTGGCCTTGACCTTCTTCTTACCGGTTCCTGGGTGCCCCACGTGAGGAGCCCTGCGGGGAACCCCGTTTGCACGTCCCTTTATGCCAACTTGGAGCCTCCGGGTTCCAGCTGTCAGCCTGCCCATGTCGGGACCTCCTTCCTCTCTGTTCTCCTTGAAGACTCCCTGGTGTTGGGGCCGGGGAGGAGGGGGGTGGAATGCGTGTCCAGAGGCCCGTGTCCGGCAGGTCTCCCAGGGTCAGAGGGAGGGGGGATGGACTTTGGGTCGCAGCCCCTTTCTCACCCCTGGGGCGGCCAGGGAGTCAGGGGCTCTGCAGGGGGTGTGCGCAGCGCTCAGGGCTGGTGGGAGTTGGCGGTGCTCTGGGGGTGTGGTAGGCATGCACATTGCCTGTGTGCAGCCCTCCCCCCTTGCCTGGCGGGTGAAGCCCGTGTTCTCACCTCCTCAGCGGTTACCTGGGGCCCGGCGGCATCGGAGACGGGGGCAGGTACCGGAACTGCACGGGCGGCGCCGCGGGCTACGTGGACCGCCTGCTCCTGGGCGACCAGCACCTCTACCAGCACCCTTCTTCCGCTGTGAGTGGGCGCCGCCCGGCCGGGATGGACCCTGAGGGGCGGAAAGGGGGCGGCCAGCCCCCAGCTGCAGCCGTGGAGTAGACGGGGGCGGAGCCAAGCTGTGTCTGAAGTTGGCTGGCCTGAGAGACTCACTGTACTGTTGGTCGTGGGCGGTGTGTTTCTTTGGCTTTTAAAGTGAGGCTGCCCGGCACCAGGCTTGCGCGAGGTGCTTTCCTGTGGGTCTCAGGTCTGGGGCAGGGTGGGCGGTTCCAACAGGGGAGGTCTGGTGGGCAGCGCTTTGGGATCAGCACGTGTGGGGCTGGAGGAAGCAGGACCGAGCAGGGGGACTGTCACGCAGACCCTGCTGGTGTCCTGGGGGCTGGGATGGTTCCTCAGAGGTGTTCTCAGTGGGGCGGGCGTGGGACCAGGCCCTTGACATCCCCGGTGGGATGTGGGTGGCCCAGCAAGGGGGTGACTCCCGAGAGCTGGCTCCCTTCAGGGACGAACCCAGGAGCAGCTGAGAGCTTTCTGCCGTTACTACTTCGGGATGCTTCCCTCCCCAGAGGGGTGGGACGAGCTGGGGCGGGAGAGCTTGTTGATGCCCCCAGCATCCATGACAATAACTGGCTCCAAACTTCTGCCTTTTCTACAATAACCATTTCTTTTATAATGAAATGATACAATGTATTTTTAAATGTTATTTGCCTTGAAAGAGGAAAGGAAGAACTCAGTGTCACAATAGGCTTGATCCCAAAGGATAAACCTGAAAAGTAAAAGATACCATACTGTTTGAAGCTGGCTAGGGCCGCGTCGTGTCAGGGGCGTGGGTCCCAGCACCATCTGCTGGACCACCTGAGGTCAAGGTGGCTGCCCTGCACCGGGGCTCACATCTGCGTTTCCTTCCAGAGTGTCACAGCACACACTTTCTTGGCCAGAAGTATGCTGGCCACAAGTCGGCAGTGAATTTCTGCAGCGAAATCAAAAGCATTGACTGCTGGGGTGTCGTGAAGTTCGTGTTTCGTCTGCGAGTTGTGTGTGCTTTGCGGTCGGTTAGGGAGTCCTGTCTTCTCGTCCTGTTCAGGTGCTTTACCACACCGAGGTGGCCTATGACCCAGAGGGCATCCTGGGGACCATCAACTCCATCGTGATGGCATTTTTGGGAGTTCAGGTATTTATTCATTTCATGAGAATGGGTGTTCTGACAGTTTATGACTCATCACTCATCCACATGTCCATTTGACTAAAAGAAGTCATTGGACGCACAATCTTCTGTGTAGTTGAGGCCTAATAAATTCTGCTTCTGTTTGACAGATCGTCACAACTAGAGGGTGCTAAAAGTTAGCACGCTCACATAGTTAGGTGTTACTCCGGTAGTCTCAGAAGTTATTACTCATGTGGCTCGTCTCGGCCGTGGGAACAGCAGCCCCAGGGTGAGAGGTGTCCCTGCTGGGCTGGACCGCGTCTGGAAGGTCACCTGTCACCTTTCGTATGGATGACACACAGTTTCAGATTATGCATACCCTGTGCCTGAGCCAGTACCCGTGGCTCTCGGTTTCTCTCAGAGACAGTTATGTTAAGATTCTGAGCAGCCCAGACTTTCCTTCCTGAAATTCTCCTGATTTGGTGTCAGAAACCATTATTTGAGAGGAGATGACCAGGAGGGGAAAGACCACGTACCCCTTCCTGGGGGACCTCTGTGACGCTGAAACTGTTCTGCGTGTGGCTGCAGAGTCCTCCAGATGTGGCGGATCTGGTTTTTTATTTCATTTAAATTTACACTTGAATAGTCACAGGTGGCCAGTGGCTCCCGTGTGGGACAGTGTGGGTCTGCAGTGTTTACATTTTGGTGGTTCAGTAATTTCTTGGGTAGAGATGCTGCCTACTGTAGAGTTTACATTGCTGCTTTTACTTGTAAATGCATTTAATCCCCCGTATGCTCTCCAGGTAAATCTGTGCGCGCCCTAACTCCAGTAAGGAGTGCTGACCGCCACCCGTGCCTGGACCCTGCGCACCCACTGGCCGTCCGGGGAGTGTTTCTGTACCCCATGTGCTTCAATAGCATTTATATAAGTTAATAGCACGCAAATAAGTTAATTCACATAAGGCTCCAAGAACAGGGCATTTTAGTTTTCGCTCTTATACATTATTGTTAACACTTTCTTCCATGTTTTCAGAAAATCCTAATTTGGGGGGTGGTTTATGCAAAGTGCAGATTTTTCTGTTTTTAAAGTGTTCCCTGCCTCTGGGTCCACACTGCCTCTGTCCCTCTTCTCTACCCCTGGCAGACCGGGCCATCCAGCAGCCCAGTGAGCTGGTCCCTGGTGACATGGCGGAGGGGAGTGACTTTCCTTGGCTGCCATCGCCTGTGGGAGAAGGCTCGTGCCGCCTGCTCCCTCCTTCCCACCTCTGACCCCCTTGGCCTTTCTGAACCACCTGCAGCCCAGCAGGGCAGCTGTGTGCTTTCACCGTGTGACACTGCGTGCCTGCTGTTCCAGGCTGCCCAACACTGTTCCTGCCTCGCGCTCGTGGCCTCAGCCCGGCAGTGCGTCCTCTGCGCGGCCCCCTCGCCAGTGGTCCCTGTGCCTCTGTTCCCCACTAGCCAAGGGCAGGGGACCATTCATTCCCTCGTAACCACAGTGCTTGCAGGCGAGTCTGTCCTGGAACACTGGGTGCCTATGGAATAAGAATTTGATATTCAGGAACCAGCTGGTTCTCTTGGTCATGCTGCATTTTCTTCCCCAGGCAGGGAAGATACTCCTGTATTACAAGGACCAGACCAGAGGCATCCTAATCAGATTCGCTGCCTGGGGTTGTCTTCTTGTAAGTCACCCCCTCCCTCACTGAAGTTCTTTCCCTTCACACATTCACGTTTCAAAGAAAGAAAACATTTAGCCCTGGGGTCACAGCTGTCAGACCAGAACAGTCTTCACTTCGTCATCCCGAGGCCTAAATGCTCGGATTGGTTTTCTTAGAAGTCTCTTTAAGGAAGTCAGTGAACCCGTGCGGAAACGGAGCGGAGGGGTAGATTCTGGGGGGGCCTTTGCCGGCAGGACCTGGCCCCCGATAGCAGGTCGGCATGTGGCAGAAGCCCCGTCTGACCCTGCGGCCGTGTTTCCTCCGAGGATTCACTCCAGCTGATCAGGGCAGTGCTGAGAAGGTGCTTTGTGGAGAGTGTTTTTAGCTCTGTATCTTGTTTATGTATGTAATTATTTTTGTTCTGGCTGTGCTGGGCTCTCATTGCTGTGCTCAGGCGTTTCTCTAGGTGTGGCGGGTGGCGCTGCTCTGGTTAGCGTCTCGTCGTGGGGCCTCCTTTCGTTGCAGAGCACTGGCCCTGCGGTGCGCGGGCTTAGTTGCTCTGTGGCACGTGGACTCTGCCCGGACCACGGATCAAACCTATGTCCCCTGCGTTGCAAGGCCGATTCGTAACCACTGGACCACCAGGGCAGCCCATACTGATACATCTTAAACATGTGTTTTTAGTTAAACAAGTAAAACAGAGGGCACACTTTTCAGCTTTCCCTAAGCAAGGAAGTCACTCCTGATTTGCAGTTTGGAACCACCGTTGTTTCTGGAGATGACAAAAAGAAACTTGTAACATCTTTCTCCCCACCCCACCCCCGCCTCCAGGGGCTTGTTTCGGTGGCTCTGACGAAAGCATCTGAAAATGAAGGCTTTATTCCAGTAAACAAAAACCTCTGGTAGGTGCAGAAGCCCCGCTGTCGTCACACCTGGTGGGGAGGGGGTGGTGGGTGTCCGCGGCGCTCCCCCGAGCCCTGAGACGCCCGCTGTCCCCCAGGTCCGTCTCCTACGTCACCACGCTGAGCTCCTTGGCCTTCCTCATCCTGCTGGCCCTCTACCCCGTGGTGGATGTCAAGGGGCTGTGGACGGGAGCCCCGTTCTTCTACCCGGGTGAGCCCCCCAGCCCCAGGCCGCCCAGAGGAGGGCACTCAGAGGACCAGCTGGAGGCCGCGAGTGGCCAGTGCGGAGCGTGTCCCGGGGGCCCCAGGCAGGCATCACTGGCTCTGTTCCCAGGCAGCCCCCCATTTTACCGTTTCATTTGTGGGGTCGTAAACGCCTGACTGGCCTCCTCAGGCAGGTCATTGGTTGCGGGCATTTCAGAAAAGGGGCTGTACCTTCTCCTGGAACACCCCCCCACCACACACATGCACCCTAGAGATGACGCGTGAGTGATGCTATGTGGAGGTGCCGCCCGGGGACGCTGGGGGCGGTTTAGACGCGCTTCCGCCCAAGACGAGAGGCAGCAGGCGATTTCAGTGACTCATTTCAGCCCCAAGGCCAGTAACAGCTACTCTCTCTGGTCCTCGGGTTTTCTGGGTAGAGAAGGTAAGTTAATATTTCTGACTTTCAGGTTTAGTATTCCAGAGTCACACTTAACAAAAGGAGTATTTTCTAACTTTTGGATGTAATTTACACTCAAATCTCTTAACATACCCATCCCTTATATTTTTGGGCCATAGCCGATAGCAGAAGTGGGTGCTTTTTCTCTTTTCCCACTGAAACAAAGTCAAGTGTCCTGAGTTAGGTGGATGACCAGCTGTGTCTCCCCAGGGATGAACTCGATCCTGGTGTACGTGGGCCATGAGGTCTTCGCCAACTACTTCCCCTTCCAGTGGAAGCTGGGGGACCAGCAGTCGCACAAGGAGCACCTCGTGCAGAACACGGTCGCCACCGCCCTGTGGGTGCTCATCGCCTACGTTCTCTATAAGAAGAAGGTGTTCTGGAAAATCTGAGGCCCCAGCCGAGATGCGTTCCTGGCAGAACCACTGGGCCCCGGGGATCACTGACGGAGTCCTTGCTTACAAAACAGATGGGCTGTGTGTTTCCCGCAGGGGCAATGCGGACATGCTCAGGCTGGTCGACTGGGACACAGCTTGTCCAACTCGGCCTCTGCACGCAGAACTCAGGCAGCTGACCCGCCGTGGCCTCTTCGCTCCATCTGCTGGGTGGACGGCTGCCTCTGGAACTTCATTCTCAGGATGTGTGGCTGAACTTTTCCTGAGGGATGGCCAGGCGCCTTTGCTTCTGTGCCGGATGAAGCCGCCTCGGGTCTGCTTTCCCTGACCGTGTTTCTGCAGCCTTGTCTTCCCACACTTGTCCACGGAGACCAAGACGCCACCATCTCTGCCGTGTCTGACTGTGAAGCTCACTGGGTGTCACGGACAGTAGCATAGTCTACTATATTTTGGTTACGTAGTTTAATATTCCAAGAAAGTCCAAGTAATATCCTTTCAGATCTGTAAGGTATGGGTGGGTCCAAAAAAATGCCTTTCCCTCAGAAGCCATGTTCTGCATTTCCCCACTTGAAAAATTAGTGAAACTGTAGACATGTGATTCCTGGCCACCCTCGCCAGCAGTTACCTACCTAGGCACCTCCCTGAGCTCATCACCTCTCCATCTGTCTGCCCACCCGCCTCCCACCCGTCTGTCTGTGTATCTGGAGGGGAGGGTCCCCCGAGCCATCCTCTGTCTCTAGGAAGAGAGGAGCCCGCGTGCTCTGCCATCCTCGCCGGACAGGTCCTCTCCAGCCCCTGGACCCAGTGGGGTGGGAGGCATCAGTGGCTTTCCTGAAATCCTTAGAAGAGATCATTTTGTTACCGAAAACGCTTCAAAATAAATGATGTTTAAAAAGCTCTCACTGGAGTGACTCCTTTCAGAATGACCCTCCACAGTGGAGGCAGCTTGCCCGCTTGGAATCACCAAACTAAAGAGTCACTTGTCGGGCGTGAAGGCAGAGAACACAGAGGACCAGCACTCCCATGATGCTGTGTCCCGTCCAGGGCTTCTCTGTGGCGGAAAGGTTGTGCTGTGGAGCATCCTCGCGTGATGAGGTGGGCTCACCTCAGCCCGCCCCCTGGCGTCAGCTGTCGCCCCGTGGATGGCGTATTTTCCAACTACCCCATCTCTGCACCAACTTACATCCCAGCTTGTACCTGCCCGAGGACGCCTCCACCTGCACGACCGCCAGCATCCGGGCACCCCCTGCCCCCTGCCCGAGAACGCCTCCACCTGCACGACTGCCAGCACCCGGGCACCCCCTGCCCGCTTCTTCCGCAGAACTTTATATCTTGGGCTACCCCAGCTCTGCACACACCTGACCCTCCGTCTCTCGGCTTCACCCGCCTTCCCTCCTGTCTGCCCCTTTCCCGCGTTCAGTCGTTGCAGAGTCTTACCAGTTTTGTCTCCGGCTCCCACCCAGAAGTCCTCGTTCGCACAGTCACCACCTGCTACTCTTGCCCAGACTCTTGGAATCGTTTTTGAACTGGCCTCCCTCCCTGGGTCCCTCCTGTAAAGTCACTGTCCACTGCCCCAGGCTGTGCTGCATCTCACTGTTGGAGAGGCCCAGGCAGCATCGTGGAGTGGGCTGTGCTGGGAGGAGGTGGACAGCTTGTCAGAAGGAGAACGTGAGCAGTGTAGGTGGGAAACTGCCATTATCATGTCCCCCCTCCGTGGAAACCCAGGGCTGCCCCTCAATCCTGTTCACCGTATCTGTCCCCGCAGTATCAGAACCAGGTTCCTGTTACCCTTTGGGGTGTAGCCAACTGTCAGCCCTGGGTGATGGAAATTCAGAAACTGAGGCACTTAGATGACCTGTTTGCAGAGTTGACTGACTGATTATTTTTTCACAAGGCCTGATCAGCTAGTTCATAGAGCTGTGATTGCTTTAATTTTCTAACAATAAAAGCCTTTTTGCAGTTGAGGGGGGGGGAAATGGATACTTCATAAAGCAGTGTTGCTGTGCTTAGTTGCTCAGTTGTGTCTCTTTGTGTGTGGACTGTAGCCCACCGGGCTCCTCTGTCTATGGGATTCTCCAGGCAAGAATACTGGAGTGGGTGGCCAAGCCCTCCTCCAGGGGGATCTTCCTGACCCAGGGAGCAAACCCGTGTCTCCTGTGTCTCCTGCCTTGGCAGGCAGATTGAGTCATGGGGGAAGCTCTCAGATCAAGTGCCCTCCTTGCAAGAACGTCCCCTGGAGCTGGAACGGCGCTGTGGGCGGGCAAAACCGCCCCTGGCCGAGCCCAGAGCATCTTCCTGGCTTCCTCCCAGCCCTTGGGTCCGCTTCCTAGTTCCAGCCCCACCGCCCACCTCCTCAGGGTGCCGGGCCTCTGGCCTCTGACTGCGACCAGTCGTCCTGGTCTACGTTTCCTTCTTCATTCTCTCCCGTCGGCACCTGAGCGCTCACGTTCGTCCCTTGCCTCTAGGGCACCTTCTCTCATCTCTCAGTCTTATCCCAAAGTAATATTTTTTTCCTCTTGGTCCTCTAATATGTGACTGGGGTCAACCTCGCAGCATTTATCGCTTTCTGCCCTGCATGACAGCCATCTGGGTACTGGACCAGCCTCCCGTGCTAGACCTTGAGCTCGTGGAGGGTGAGGCCTCGCCCATCTGCACGTTCTTCAAGTGCAGACGCAGTGCCCCGCACCCCGTGCCCGTGTGGAGCAGGTGCCAAATCAACATTTGTGGAAGCAAAGCAGCGGTGGTGGGTGTGTCCTTAATCTAAATGCTGATAAAATTCAGCGTATACTTGGCATGCACGTGTGTGTGCACAGGGGTGAGGGGCGGTCCTCTCTGAGGAGGCCCCTTTCAGGGCAGGGCACCTTCGTGGGTGGTTACCGCTGTGTCCCCCCGAATCTCAGCAGGTGTGGCTGAGGAGGGCCCCTTGCAGAGGCAGTGCCCCCAACTGGGGAGAACGCCAGTTATGGTGTCTTGAGCTTGAAAGCACAGGAACTCCGGCTCCAGCTAGGTTAGCAGGAGAGCATCACCCAGAAGTATTCCTGGGGCGACCAGGCCCCAGTTCAACCCGGAGGCCCAGATGCTGCCCCATCGCCATCAGGATGGCTACATGCACTCGGCTAGACACACTCAGCTCCACGCGGGAGGGAGCAGGCGTTCCCTCGGTGGGACCTAATGTTATTGGCCGGAAAACCCTCCCCAGATTCTGCAAGACCAGACATGACAGGGAGCTTGGCCTGGCTGGGCCTGGGCTGAGTGGGGACAGCTGGCATCTCCCTGGGGAGGGGTGGGGACGCCCCTGGGCAGTGCTGGCTGCAGAAAACACCCGTTACAGGGCATCTTCGGGGGAAGTCAGGTGGAATCCTTGAGTAACAAAGCAAAACGTGCTGTTCTGTAGCGGGGCCATCGTAACCTAACATCGTGTCTTCATTTGCGCCACGTATATTCCTAATTCCTCTTTATAATAGAAGTTAGTAAGTTGCTGTTCTTATACTTTGCCTCCCTTCACTCTGACCCATAAAAGGCCTCTTTCATGAATGCACAGTAATCGAGTTTGTGTCACCCAGTATCAGCTTAAATAAAAGTCAACATACTAGCTTTTATTTTTCCTTTAATGTCATCCCAAATAAACAGGAGTGGCAAACGGACTTTGAGAAATTTTCTCAACATCTCAAACTGCCTTTCAGAAGAGGTTTCCGTCAACTGTAAAAATCCAGGGGAAGAGCTTTAAAAAAAAATCCTAAGCAGTAGAGCCACAACCCTAGAACAATGCAGTGCAGGTTTTAAACAGAACTTTTGTTCAGAGTTTGAAATTAGGTGGGAAAATGCATGGCCAGTGGCGGTCTTCAGTTGTGTGTTTGTGTAACCTCTTTTCACGGATGAGGCGAGCCAGCATTTTTCTCCCGATAATCAGTTTTTCTTGGGCATTCCCATACATTGTTTTTCTCTTACATTGTTTGCTAAATGCATTTCCAAATTCAGAGTTGATTAGACATGCTACACGTTTGCATCGTGTCATAAGATGCCTCTGACTCCATAACGCCTGATTTAATTGCGGATGTGCAGACTTGCAGAAGCAGCCAGCCTCCCGGCTCTCCTTGGCAGAACCCAGCCTGAGCACAGCTGTCAGGACAGCTGGCCTCCGTCTCAGGGGGCTGAGCACATGGCTTCCCACAGAGTCTGTTACCATCTCAGGGCCAGTGGGATTCTGTCCTGATCTCCAGGACTTTCTCTACAGAGGTCAGTTCTGTTTTTCCCACCTTTCATGGCTGTTCTTTATTGCATTTTATCTTGCCAGTGGTCACACCGTTCCACTGTGATACATAAGAAATTTTCTTCTATCTGATTAAACTCCATATGTTGCTTGGCTTGTTAAGTGGTGTGTGTGCGCCAAGTCCCTTCAGTCATGCCTGACTCTGTGACCCCATGGACTGTATCCTGCCAGGCTCTGTCCATGGGATTCTCCAGGCAAGAATGTTGGAGTGGGTTGCCATTTCCTCCTCCAGGGGAACTTCCTGACCCAGGGACTGACCCTCATCTTCCTTTTCTGCTGGGCTTTTTTCTAGCTGCGGAGGGCGGGGGCTACTCTTCGCTGCGATGCTTCTCTTGTTGCGACTCCCAGGCTCTAGAGCACGGGCTCAGTGGTGGCGACACATGGGCTTAGTTGCTCCCTGGGGATTGCTGGGTCACATGGTAGCTCTATTTCTAGTTTTTTAAGGAGCCTCCACACTGCTCTCCATAGTGGCTGCACTAATTTACATTCCTTTTCCTCACCTTCTCCAGCACTTATATGTAGACTTTTGAATGATGGCCATTCTGACCGGTGTGAGGTGACACCTCATTGTAGTTTTGATTTGCATTTCCCTAATAATATGTGATATTGAGCATTTTTTCCATGTGCTTCTTGGCCATCGGTCATCTTTGGAGAAATGTCTGCCCGGTTTTTGACTGGGTTATGTGATTTGCTATTAAGTTGTGTGAGGTGTCTCTATATTTTGAAGATTGTCAGTTGTTATCATTTGCAAATGTGGGATATCTTTTCCTCCTGTCTATGGTTTCCTTTTGTGTGCAAAAAGTTTTAATTAGGTCTCATTTTTTGTTGTTGTTATTCTAGGATATAGATCCAAAAGGTATTGCTATGATTTATGTCAAAGAATGTTCTGCCTATATTTCCCTCAGAGTTTTACAGTATCTGGTCTTACATTTAGGTCTTTAATCTATTTTGAGTTGATATTTATATATGATGTTAAGAATATTCTGACTTTGTTCTTCTACGTGTAGCTGTCCAGTTTTCCCAGCACCACATATCAAAGAGACTGCCTTTTTTCCATTTCATATTCTTGCCTCCTTGGTCATAGATTAACCATAGGTGCACGGGCTTATTTCCGGGCTTTGTATCCTGTACCATTCATTGATCTTATGTGTCTGTTTCTTTGCCAGCACCATACTGTTTTGATGACTGTAGCTTTGTAGTATATTCTCATCAGGGAACTAGATTCCTCTAGCTCTGTTTTTGTTTCTTATGATGGCTTTGGCTTATTTGTGTGGGGTCTTGTGTGTTTCCATACAAGTTTTTAAAGC
The DNA here is from genome assembly GCF_001704415.2 of Capra hircus. Taxonomy (NCBI): domain Eukaryota; kingdom Metazoa; phylum Chordata; class Mammalia; order Artiodactyla; family Bovidae; genus Capra; species Capra hircus. The sequence continues at coordinate 7,811,012 of NC_030834.1, read as the reverse complement.
TTTTGTTCTAGTTTTGTGGAAAAGTGCCATTGGTAATTTGATAGGGATTGCATTGAATCTGTAGATTGTCTTGAGCAGTATGGTCATTTTTAAAAAATATTTTAAAAAACATTTGTTTGTTTGGCTGTGTTAGGTCTTAGTTGGGCTCATGCAGTGAGTAGGCTTAGCTGTCCTGTGGCATGCGGGATCTTAATTCCCCAACCAGGGACTGAACCTGTGTCCCCTAGCATTGCAAGGTGAATGCTTAACCCCTAGACCACCAGGGAAGCCCCTTTATATAAACTTCTTATGCAAAGTAATGAAGCCATGCTCTAGTCAGTCAGTCAGTTCAGTTGCTCAGTCGTGTCTAACTCTTTGCGACCCCATGAATCGCAGCACACAAGGCCTCCCTGTCCATCACCAACTTCCAGAGATCACCCAAACTTATGTCCATTGAGTCGGTGATGCCATCCAGCCATCTCATCCTCTGTCATCCCCTTCTCCTCCTGTCCCAAATCCCTCCCACCATCAGAGTCTTCCAATGAGTCAACTCTTTGCATGAGGTGGCCAAAGTATTGGAGTTTGAGCTTCAACATCAGTCCTTCCAATGAACACTAAGGACTGATCTCATTTAGGATGGACTGGTTGGATCTCCTTGCAGTCCGAGGGACTCTCAGGAGTCTTCTCCAACACCACAGTTCAAAAGCATCATTTCTTTGGCATTCAGCTTTCTTCACAGTCCAACTCTCACATCCATACATGACCACTGGAAAAACCATAGCTCTTGACTAGATGGACCTTTGTTGGCAAAGTAATGTCTCTGCTTTTGAATATGCTATCTAGGTTGGTCATAACTTTCCTTCCAAGGAGCAAGCGTCTTTTAATTTCATGGCTGCAGTCACCATCTGCAGTGATTTTGGAGCCCTCCAAAATAAAGTCTGACACTGTTTCCATTGTTTCCCCAACTATTTGCCATGAAGTGATGGGACTGGATGCCATGATCTTTGTTTTCTGAATGTTGAGCTTTAAGCCAACTTTTTCACTCTCTAGAGGGTTGACCAAAACTGGTGACTAACAAGTTCCTGAGTTTCTCTCACAGGACTCCAGTGAAGGGAACACGTTGAAACTGCTCCACTTGTGGCCTGTTTTCCCTCAACAAGCCCAGTTTGGTTATCTGTTTTCTGTTCCTCCTCTTTAAATGCACAGCCTCCTGGCCTCTTGCAGCCTGGGAGCCTGGAGTTAGCTCCTGCCCAGCACAAGGCAGCTGAGCCTGGTTGGGACCCGCAACCCTGAAGGTGGGGCCGTGTGGGGTCCCTGTGAGTGGCCCTCTGCTATCAGAAGCCTGCACCCTCAGGCCGCTCTCGGGGCCTCTGGTGGGAACATGCCACGACAGGAGCCGAGGTGCCCCCGCACAGACGAGCCATCGCTTCACCTGTCCCCGTGCCTGTGGCCGCCCTGCTCACACTGCACGTGCCCCTCACCCTTGGCGGGTGGCTCCGGGACTTGTTCTCCTGCCTCACCTGGCTGCAGACCGCTGCACCTGGCATCTGGCTTGCTGCACGTGCAGCAGTGGACCCACTTCACCAGCAGTGACTGAACTTCTTAGCTCTTTCATTCTTCAGGCTCCCGTGAAACAACTGTTCATGCGATGCTCACCTGAGATATTTCAGAAACAGGGACAGAAACCAACCGGACACCAGTGTTGGACTTAGAGGCAGGAAGCCCTGGTCCCAAGCTCGTCCCTCTCCATCTTTACAACCACCCGGGGGGAAGGGCCAGTGCCTGCTCCCACGGCACGCCTGAGGCAGAGGCAGGAACTCATCCCTGGTACTCGGAAAGGAGAGGCCAGCTGGAGCTGGGCTGGTGAGTAGGCCCTCTGGCTCTGGACGTCAGTGGCCTGGGGGCTGCAGGGCCGGGGAGGCGTCCTCCACACCCTTCGTGGGCCTCTGGGCAGGACCCCACCCTGGCCCCCACAGCACCTTCAGTGGAAGTTCACTCTCATTCATTCTGGCATGAAGGTTTTCAGTATTAAAACTTGCTGAAGGAAAAGGTCTAGGTGTTGATACCTAATAGTCACCAAAGCCTAACTGTGCGAAAGAAAATCTTGAGGTCGTGGAATGAAACGTCTTTCTAAATAAAGGACACTCTTGTTCATACACTTATAAGAATTAAAAAGTAAAAACAAACACCCCAATTTATTTACAAAACAAGTTCTTTTGTTTTACAAAAATTACCCCAAAAAGTGACAAAAATAGAAATCGCTTCTCAGACTCTTGGGAACTACTTCTAAGTGACCGAGGAGTCAGAACCCGGAGGCTCCCTTCCAGGAGGGTCCTCAGGCCAGGGTCTGGAGCAGCAGGATCTTCTCGTTGACGCAGAACCTGTGCAGCACCAGCATCAGGCTCTCCCCGCAGCGGGACACCTGGCGCTCCATGGCCAGGCGGAAGTCCTCCTTCACGCCCTTGGTGATGCCCCGGGTGACCGTGTGGTGCCTGGCGGGGCGGCGACAGGGAGACAAATGGACGGTTGGTTAGCACGGCCACACGGGTCCGCGGTCCCGGGGCAGGTGAACAGCCTGCCTCAAACCTAGCGGAGAGCTTTGGAAAGAAAAACGCCCTGACCGAACAGCACCCCCCGCCCGGTTCTTCTGGGAAAGACTCAGAACCGGAGCGTCACCTTCCCCACTCAGAACAAGGCTGTTCTGCGTGCCTGAGCAGGTCCGGCGAGACGCCGCCTGCCTGACGCTGGCTCCCGCAGCTCTGACCGCAGCTCTGACCGCAGCTCTGACAGTGGACCCCCGACTCGCACACGGTTCGGTGACGCGGGGCTCGCTGCTCAGGCCACACGGCTCTCAGGCCCAGCCAGGCTGGCCTCGGGGGGCAGGTCGCCCAGGCGGGGCTGCGGCTGTAACCCCCGGCTGGGGTCCCTGCACAGCCTGGGTCACCAACACGACTCTGCTCCCCGCGATGCCAGGCCTATGTGCAGGAAGCGGGCACAGCTGGGGTCCTGAGATGCGGGTCTGGCACGGACACAGGGGAGCAGAGTCCCTGAAGGAGAGCCTCCTCGAGGTCTGGGGGGGGCCCAGGAGCCCTCGCTCGGGGAAGCACAGGCGGGTCGCTCAGGGTGCCCTGGAGGGTGTGCCTCAGAGAAGGGCGTCACAGAGGGACCCCGGACACCAACATGAAGAAAGGAAAAGAAACACCTAGCAAAGTTCAATGGGTTCGAGTCAGAGGAAAGGAGTTGTAACCGCCTGCTGGGTGATGGGGTGGATTCAGACCAACACAAGGCGCCCCCATCCCCAGCCCTCTGCCTGACCCCCCTCAGACAGGCACAGGGGCTTAAAGCTAGGCTTTGAGAGCACTGGCCAGGATTAAAAGGCTTGAGACCGCTCTTAGAATGTTTCTGTTTTTAAAACCTGAATCATATAGAGTGAGAGCAATAGAAGTGAAAAGCTGCAGTGTAACAGAAGGGGAAATAAAAAACCCAGGCTTGGTTAGAAGAGTGCTGGACTGCAGGCCGCTCTACACGCCCGTGGGCAGCGAGCAGAGCTGCACAGCACTCAACAGCACAGCCCAGACAAGCCTCGGGGCTCCGTGGACACTTCTAGCCGGGTCCGGCGGCTGGCCTCGGCAGGGAGGACAAAGGGTCAGTAAGCCCCACTGGGGGCACAAACAGCCCCTCTGTGCTACCCTGAGATGTAGCTCTTGGGGGACCCAGCCTGCAGCCCTAAGCACCTGCCCTCTGACCCAGTGAAAGACACTGGTGTTTGCAGACCCTGAATGAAGGGCATGGGTGCCTCCAACCAAAGGCTCCCCTTCATGCTGGTAATCACAAAACGCCGTGTGCCGCTGGGCATGGGCCCAAGGCCAGACTGTTTCCATACATGAAGAGCAGTACAACTCGATTATATTTCTATCAGCGTTTCTATTGCTCTGGTAAGTTTGGATGAAGAGAATGAGTTAGCTTTTGTGGTTTAAGACCAGGATAAACCAGTTAATAAATGTGGTGTCCTGCCTACCAGTTATTTTCAATTCAGAAAGGTGAGGTCAGTGTCAGGAAAATAACTCTGCTAAAGCCAGCTCATTGAGGCCAAACCCTCAACCCTGGGCATGAATTTGGAAATCCCGTAATAAAAATTTACTTCTGAGTTTCGCTATCCTTAAACATTTATCACCAAATGCCTTAGGCTTTATGAAAAGAGAGTTGTCGTTCAGTGCCTGATCTGATGTGTGCTTAATCTGACACACTTTCATATAATGTTCACTTATTTCCAGATCCATAATGATTTTTAAATTGAACACAAAAACACTGGCAACTTATGGAAAAAATAAGAAATGTTAACAATATTACAACCAGATGGCTTGCCAAGGAATGCGGAACAAATTAAAAAATTAAATAAAGCATGAAAAAAGGGCACCGAGGAACGAAGAGCTGAAATCCATGGGCGGTAAGACATGTCAACAAACAGCACACTATGAGCAGGCGTGTCCGTGTGGTACCTGTCGGCAGTCTGTATGCTGGGCTGAAGCACAGGGAAGAATTCCTGCTGCAGTAACCCCATGGGAGGGCTAGAAGGCCTTTAAAAAACAGCAAACAGCGGCATTCAAACACCCACACCGACTCAGCCTGCACTTAAAAAACAACACTCCAGAGAAAACGCATGAGACGGGGGGAGGGGGCTGGCTGCACACGGCTGGCAGCCTTGGGCCTTGCGCAGCGGCTTCAGGAGGACGGGGCCCCCCAGCTGCACGTGCGCCCAGGCCCAGGCTCAGCCCACTGAGATCTGGTGTAGAAGGGGCGCCGGGGAAGAGGCTGGTGCAGTGCCCCGAGACGGCCACAGAGGGGCAGGGCCCCACTCCTGTCGTGACCATGCCAGTCCCACAGAGCAACCTGGCGACGTTTCTGAACCATCGCTGATGGGACTGAAGCCCCACGTGTAAGAGGCCCTTCTGAGAAGGTGGACGGGACTGGCCGTGTTTTTGGTAAAGGCTGAGTTTAAAGTTCACAAGGTAGCGAGAAAAGGAACGGGAGGGGGGACAACGCGAGTCAGGGCCGCGGCTCTGCGGGGTGCTGTAACAATCGCACGCGGGCCAGGGCACCGGCCTGCGCCCAGCTCAGGGCACCCGCGGGGACGGAGCGTCTGGGTCGCTCAGCCGAGTGCCTCCAGGGCACAGCCAGCGTCCGCGGGGAAGCTTCTCTCTTTCAGATACGAGAGGGCGACCTGCAGAGCGCAGACCCCAGCTGGTCCCTCCTGCCATCAGGCCCAGCACTCGCCCCACACCAGGATGGACAGGCCGGCCTCGCCCAGGCCTGGGGCGAGGAGGGGCTGGCCTCTGCTCCCCGCGTCTCTGCACTCAGCTGCGGGGCCCCCTGAGAGATCTGTAATGGCTGCGGATAATTTGCAAACCAAAAGAAAAAGGAATGGGATAGTTTTACTCGAGATTCTAACTGTACCTCAACTGGCTCAGTGGCCCGCTTCTCTGCAGGAGTTTCTCATCAGGAATTTGTCAGGCAGGTTTCAAGCGAATTCTGAGACTCACACAGTCAGCTCACTAAGCAGGAGCCTCCGTGCCTGCTTCCAGCCTGATGGAGGAGCAGGTTTCCTAGGAAGCTGAGTGGTCTTCTACAGGGCGTAGGGCGTTAGAAGAGACTTAAGGGTTATACTAACCGTGGGCGGGGCACAATTCATCCTCAAAAGCTTAGAAATGCCTGCTGTGTCTCTGCCTCGCCCTGAACACCCCACAGTCAGTCATGCTGGCTGTCCAACAGCCCCGGCCTTCACTCTTGTCCGAGAGCTGGTCTGCACATCCCCATGTCTTGAGCAGCTCAATAGAACTGGCTGAAGGAAGGGTCAGTCTTGATTGTCTGACAACCCCGTCTGACACCTTCCACAGCTGAGCATCAGCTTAGTGGTGGGAAGATGGTTAAACTTAGGTTCAACCTTAACTAAATGGAGTTGACTCAGCTGAGGCTATCTCTATATTATGACAGTTTGTATGGTGTGTGTTCATGGGAGTTAAAGGGAAAGTTATTCAAAGTTACGTTTGTGAATCCAGCCTCAAAACCGGACAGTCACAACACAAAACGGGTCACCTAGGCTCCCGTGTCAAAAAGCCATCTTTGTTCTCAAACACCATTAAGAATATTTTGAACCAGGCAGTTATCTTCCCCAGGTTCAAGGGAAGCTAACGGAAGCCAAGTGAGCCATCTGGCACACTTGCCTAAGGCAGCTAATGTGTACAGGCCTTGTGTCTGCATGCTAAATCCTCAGAATATTTAGCGACATCTGTAAGATGAAGGACAAGCACACCCCCTCGCTGCATCTTCCCATTCCTGACAGGATGCCATGTGGGCTGCACCCAACCCTGAGGTTTACGGAATCCAGAAAAACGCCTCTCACTTCCCTCTCCTGGCATTTCTAACACCCTCCATGGATGGAACAAGATGCAAATTCCCGCTTTCAACTGGAAACTTGTCCCTCTCACGAGGGAGGAAAAGGAGCTGGTCCGAGCCTCGACAGCACTTGGCTCTCCCTCGGGTCTCGGTCTCCTGCAGAGACGGTGACCCTGACTAGCACACGCGGACCGTGCAGGACGCGGAGGGGAACCATACGTCACACCATGCGTGGCCATCTACAGCGAAGAGGATGCACTGTCCACACTGCGATGAGGACTGGAGGGCAGAAGCGGGGGTCATGAGCTATTTAAAAATCATAAATGGTCCCTGACTTCACCCAGGTGTAGGGGGGCTTGCCCAGACCAAGCCCCAGCCTTGCTGCAGAGGTCGGGGGTGCACCTGATGTGAGCGGGCGGCTTGCTGGGGAGGGCCTGAATCACCACTGAAACCCAAGTTCAGTGTGTAAATCAAGTCTGCAGGTTTTTCCTAATCCAGCACAACTGTGACGAAGCCTGGCTTTTCTTAATGAAAAGTGTTCTAATCAGAAATCATAGGATCAGTCTGTACGTTTTAGAAGGAAAAAGATTCCGTGAATGAGACTTTCGTCTGGTGAAAAAAGTATCAAAAGTGACAGAACTACCCCAATTTAAACACGCTTCCATCAGAAATGTAGCTAAGGGAATGCCAAGTTCAAAAGGATCCCTGGCGTCAAACCTTCTTAAAAACAAACTGTTTGGATTCCTTCCTACTAAATGTCTGAAAGCTACAGAAATTTACAAACATTTCTGACACACGCACACACAGAGCGGGAGACAGGGGTGCTTACTTGATCAGCATTCCTTGATTGGGCAGCAGTTCCAGATGGATCTTCCCACCTTCCTGAGTTCTCAGGTAGGCGAACTCCTCCAGCATGTCGATATCTGAGGCCAGAGTCAGGGAACCACGGGTGAGAGCCAGGAGCCCTGCTCTCTCGGAGGCCGGCACGGGCTCGCAGCTCCTGGGTAACTGGCCCACGGCCACCCCACCAGCAACCCAGGCCCGCCTGAGTCCAAACCAACGATTCCTACGCCAACCAAACTCCCTCCCAAAGAGAATTACGGTCTTCATATAGATGGTTAAACAGTCTGTACAGCCGTAAAAGCGACACCTCTTGCTTTCCTAATAAGAAATGAAAAAAAAGGGGGTGGGGTGGGAGGGGTGTTATTTCCACCCCTCTACCTCTGCCGCCGCTGCTGCTGAGTCGCTTCAGTCGTGTCTGACTCTGTGCGACCCCATAGACGGCAGCCCACCAGGCTCCTCTGTCCTTGGGATTCTCCAGGCAAGAACGCTGGAGTGGGGTGCCACTTCCTTCTCCAATGCATGAGAGTGAAAAGTGAAAAGTGAAGTCGCTCAGTCGTGTCTGACTCTTCGAGACTCCGTGGACTGCAGCCTACCAAGCTCCCCCGTCCACGGGAGTTTCGAAGCAAGAGTACTGGAGTGGGGTGCCACTGCCTTCTTTTCTACCCAAAGGTTAAGAAACACTGCTCTAGGCACCTGGACAGGGATGTCAGACTCCTTGCAAATGAAAACTAGCATGTAAGACCAGACCTTGGATTCTAAGGTGGCTTCTCCCTGATCCACAGGACCAAGGCCAACGCTCCCCGTCACGAAAGCAGGTGCCGGTGGGGCAGCATCTCTGGGGGGTGCTCAGCGCACCTGTGACCCGGGACCCCGGGCCCCCCCGCCGGACAGAGGCCAATCCGGCAGCCCATCCGCCACTGGGGGCCCTCAGGCATCCCGGGTACCTTCCAAAGAAGCGGAAAAGGGACCGGGGCTGCTGACCTTCCCGACTCCTCTCTGAGGTCTCTCCTTTCACGAGACTGACAGCCACGGTCCCATCTCAGATCACCACTCCTTTCTCCCTCACATCCCTGACACCACTATTTCTCCCCCAAAGGGTTCGCTCATTTTTGTCCCATGCATTTATCCTTTAAAAATAGAGAGTTTCTTCTGCTCAGACAGGGGAAAGGATACTTGTGACGTAATTGAAGAAGTTCTCGTACTGGAAGTTCCCCTGCTGGCAGATCTTGCTGACGGCTTTCAGGAAGAGCGTCTCCCCCCGCGGCCACTCGTGCTGCAGCAGGACGATGACGTGGCCCAGCGCCATGTCGTCCCTGCTGTCCGTGAAGGCTCTCAGCTGCAGGCACAGGGCGGGGGGCGGGGGGCGTGCAGTCACAGGGTGACCGAGACTGGCGGGGAGGGGCCCGGGCAGGCGTCCCGGTGGGAGTGGGTCACGGAGGTGGGCATGGAGGCTCTGAATGTGCGGTGAGGCGGGAGGAAGCTGAGCACCAGAGGGAAGGCTCAGGGACTTCTCTTAAGGGGCTGGGTGGGAGGTGGAGGGCGGGCCAGAGGCGCCCTTGGAGAGAAGGTCTGAGGACACCCGAGGACGGGGCAGGCAGGGAGGAGGCAGGAACGTGAAGTGAGAAATCGTCACAGGGCTTCCTGGTCGGGATCAGCAGCCCTGCCTAAAGTCACTCCAAGCTGCTTCTGCCGCCCGGTACAGACCAAGAGTGAGGGCTGGGATTGGCGCCCCGAGGTGGAGACGTCTGCCCAGGAGCTGCCGGGCGGGGTGGGGGTGGGGGGGCGCCGTTCAGCCTGTCAGACCCCGGCCGCCCCAGCCCTGCGTTCCGTCAGCCGTCCTGAGACGCCACAGCTCAGGGGGCCTCGCTCTAGGACGATGAACTCACAGCCCTCTCCGAGCCCAAGAGCACCTCTGCTGCCTTCTGCTGCACCTAGTACATCCTGACTTGCAGGCTAACTCATAAAACACTGGACATCATGACAGGCGAGGCCACCTGCGTGTCTGCCTCACTGGTACCTAGAGTGATATGTAATACCGTGTCCCAAGGACGGAGGTTATTTCCTACTCTTCTCTGCCTAGTGCAGCTGACGTTTAATAAATATTTGTTTATTCCTCCAACTGCTTCCCTCGTTATACCAGCATGCTGTCAAAAGACTAAGCCAACGTGTGCTCAAGGCTCTCAACTTGAGTCACTCCAGATCATCAGAACAACCCTCTGAATTAAATTCCTTTCATGCTAATCATGAAACAGTGGAAGCACTGACAGACTTAATTTTCTTGGGCTCCAAAATCACTGCGGATGGTGACTGCAGCCGTGAAATTAAAAGATGCTTGCTCCTTAGAAGAAAAGCTATGACAAACCTAGACAGTGTATTAAAAAGCAGAGACATCACTTTGCCATCTAAGGTCTGCAGAGTCAAAGCCATGGTTTTTCTAGCAGTCATGTATGGACATGAGAGTTGGACCATAAAGAAAGTTGAGTGCTGAAGAACTGATGCTTTAGCACTGTGGTGCTGGAGAAGACTCCTGAGAGTCCCCTGAACTGCGAGGAGATCACAGCAATCAATCCTATAAATCAACTGTGAATATTCACTGGAAGGGACTGATGCTAAAGCTCCAATACTTTGGCCACCAGATGCAAAGACCCGAATGACTGGAAAAGACCCTGATGCTGGCCAAAGGAGAAGGGGCAGAGAGAACGAGATGGCTGGATGGCATCAACGACTCAATGCGTAAGTCTGAGCAAACTTCGGGAGATAGTGGAGGAGAGAGGGCCCTAGCTCCTGCAGTCCATGGGGCTGCAAAGAGTCAGACTGAGTGAGTGAACAGTACGGTAACATGCTGATCAACGTGAAGCTTACCTTAAAACAAGCCAACATTAAGTGCAGGCAGTAGGGCATGATGGCCTTGCTGGTACATGGCAGAAGCTTCAGATCCGAACCTAAGAGAAGCCCACAACAGGCAGAGAGAGCTCAGAGGGGCAAATGATTAAGGTGCTTTCCTTAAATCAAAAAGGATCAGCAGCAGTCACATGGTCTCAAACACAGTTAAACCACAATTACATTTAGTGAAGGTGAAGTTGGTTTTTGAATCATCTCTGGATTTCATGTCTCAATCTAAATTTCTAAAACTGCTTAAATACCTTTTATTATGAAACCTTTGAAATATACAGGAAATGACAAGACAATATCACAAACACCAGTGTGCTGTATCACTCAAGTTTTATACAACGTTGACACTGGGTTTAGTTTTTAGATTTTCATACACAGCATCACAAATCCAGTCCACCTTCTGTGAGCCTCTTCTGATCCCTGCCTCCCTGCCTGGAAAGAAAGTGAAAGTGAAAGTCGCTCAGTCATGTCGGACTCGCTGCGACCCCGTGGACTATGCAGTCCATGGAATTCTCCAGACCAGAATCCTTGAGTGGGTAGCCTGTCCTTTCTCCAGGGGATCTTCCCAACCCAGGAATTGAACCAGGGTCTCCAGCATTGCAGGCGGATCCTTTACCAACTGAGCTATGAGGAAAGCCCTGGGGGTAAGGGCTCTTCTGAATGAGGGGCTCAGCATTCCTACATACGCTGCGCGCTTGTCAGGCAGGAATCTGTATCCGTACACCTCAGAGGAACGTTCCTCATGTTTCCAGTCTGCGGTACAGATGGTGTCTCAGCCTGCACATCCCTCCGCTGACTGTTTGCAGGATGACACCTGTGACTCCAGCTTGTTGGTTTTCCATGTTACACAATGTTCTGTTGGTAACACAGACCACCACTGATTTATCTGTTCTTTTCTGTTTAACACTGGGATTTCCCATTTTTCACCATTACAAACAGCACTGAGATAAACATTCTTATATATATATATATATATTTCTACATACTTGGAGAGCAGTGGCTGTTTTTCACACCAAGATTTTAGTCCTTTCCTTTACGGTGTGTGCTCCTTATATCCTAAATCCTTCTCTACTTCAAGGGCAAGAAGCAGCAAAACACAGAGACGCTGCCTTCGTGTGGACCCTATGCACACGCACTTACACGTGTTCACACCGCTGGCCCTGGACCAGCACAGGTTTGCACTGCATGGGACCACTTGTGTGTGGCTTTTTCAGTAAACACAGTACCAGCATTTTCACTTTACAGATGTCCAGATGAACCAACTGCGGGATTACAGACCACAGCGTGTGCAATCGAACCAGGGTTTGAGCCCTGACTGTGTCCACACTGTTGCAGCTTCCTGCCTTGGGGTAAGTCATTCGTCAATTCCGGGTGCTGAGGCAGAGAGAGAAAAGTACCCGGATTTTTGACTACTGGGGGCGGCAGGAGGAGAGAGGGGGTCAGAGCCCTTGGGTTAACTCCTGCATTGTTCAAGGGTCAACTGTATACTTGAAACAAAAGATTCGTGAAATCAAATTCATCCATTTTACTGGAGATACATTCATTTTAATTATATTTACAGCCTATCTCACTAAAAAAGAAAATTTCTAGTTGAAAATCCACGACCCAGGAGGTGAAGGCCCACGTTTGGAAATCACTGATAGGTCTGCATCCAGAAGGGGCACATAGCCAGGCAGTGAGATGTGACCTGGTCTGCTAAGCTGGTCTCAAACACAGCCAGGCAGGGAGATGTGACCTGGTCTGCTAAGCTGGTCTCAAACATAGCCAGGCAGGGAGATGTGACCTGGTCTGCTAAGCTGGTCTCAAACATAACCAGGCAGTGACATGTGTGACCTGGTCTGCTAAGCTGGTCTGCAGACCGACTGCATGAATCTATGTGCCTTCCAGAAGCACACGGGTAATGTGGATTCATGTCCTAATGGTCAATACAGCCACCCTTTACTCTCTGCATCCAGATGTAAAATGACAGCTTATTGTTTTAACTTGAATTTCCTGTCCTAACAGTAGGTGGAGAATCCTTCCAAGTAGTTTTGGGCAATATTTCATTGAATTTATCTCTAAGTATTTTATGGGTTTAGATGTTATTTGATCTAGAGTCCTTAGGCTTTGCTACATGGCCAAATATGTAGCTGCGGATAAAGACGGTTCCTTTCTGACCTTCTTTTTTCTTGCCTATTGTGTTGGCAAGAATCCCCAGGATGCTGCACTGAGGTGCTGGGGGCAGACACCAGCATTGCTGCTGGTCTTGGGGAAAGCACTCCATATTTCATAGCTAAGAATGATGTTGGGGAAGTTTTCCTCCTTTTTCTAGTTTACTGAGTTGTTTGTTTTTAACTGTGAATGATAAATGCAGACATAACTAAATTCTGTCTGCGTCTATTAAGACAATCTTATGATTTTTCTCCTTTAATCTGCAAATGCGGTGAACGGTACTGATCGGCTCTCCTGGGTTAAGCACCTCTGCACTCAGCTGCTGTGTCTCGTCTCTCTTATGTGCTGCTGAATTTGCTCATATTCTGCTAAGGATTTTGGCGTCTGTGGTAATGGCAGAGCCTGGCCTTTAACGCTCTTCTCTTGCGATGCTGTCTGGCTGTGCTGTCAGGGTTAATGCTGGTCTTAAAAATGGAAGGCTAAGTGTTCTCTCTTCCTCTGTTTTCTCAAAAACTACATACAGGATTGAAGTTGTTTCTTCCTAAATGCTTGACAGGATTCACAGTGAAGCCAACTGGACCTGGAATTTTCTTTGTGGGAAAGTTTTTGATGACAAATTTGATAGATATAAAATGTTCTGATTTTCCATTTCATCTTGTGTCCATTTTGGTAAGCTGTGTTTTTGAAGGATTTTTTCCATTTCATCTAAATTGCTGAATTTATTGGCATAAAGTTATTCACAACCTGTGTGCTTACTGCCCTGATTTCAGTAGGATCCAGGGTGACGTTCCCTCTTCCATCCCCGATATTGGTCATTTGCAATCACTGTCATTCGGGTCAGTCTCGTTAGGGGTTCATCAATTTCATTACCTTTCGGCTTTATTAGTTTCCTTCCGCTTTTTTCTATTTCATTGATTTCTGGTCTTGTCTTTATCACTCCGTTTTCTACTGGGCTTGGGTTTGACAGCGTATCTCTTTCCACCTCTATGATAGAACTGAGATCCGGACAGTGGGGCCCTCTTCCTTTCCTGTGAAGCATCACAGCCCAACTTATGTAATTTTTCAACAAATGAGCAACTTGGAGTGAAGCTCAAAGCAGCCTGAGATACGCTGAGCGACCCTTCTCTACTAATCGTAACAAAGTTTCCTGGAATTGGTAAAGATTGGAAAAGGATCCTCTGATATTCTTCGAAGACAGCACATTCAGGAAAGGAAGAGCATGTCGGAAGGAAGACAGACGCACAGCTGCTTGTGAACCCAGAGCCCAGAGCAGCCTGGTGAGCACTCTGCTCCTTACGCAACTTGCCAAGCTCTGCCAAGGAGACCTCATGGTGTCACCTTGTCAGGAACTGTAGGAACTATAAAAAAAAACCTCCCAGTGGTGGGCCCTAAAGCTATTTCTAGAAAATAAAACTAGGCTTTGCCACAGTACCTTTTCTAAACTTGGGCTTTATTTTGGAGGGCTCCTCCTGGGACTTGCCTCCATCCTGGATGGGAAGGACCATGGAGCACATCAAATCGAGGACCTTCTCACACGTCATCTGGAGAAGAGAAGACCAGAAGGAACCAGCTGTGAGTTTCTGATGGAAAGCACGCCTCCGTAACTACCGTCTCTCCAGCATGCCACCTGGGCACAGAGGCTGGGGAGCACCAGTGGCCCAGGACCCCACGTGGTCACTGCTGTTTGCCTGATAGTGAACGCGGAAAAATAACTAAGATTAAACCCATGCACTAGACCTTTCAAGGAACACGGACCCACTCTCTGCTGTTAAACAACAAAAGAACAAAACTGAAAAACTAATCGAGTATTAATTGAACTACCGAAGTGTTTGACAGCATCGTGGAGTCCAAAAGAAGTACACCCCTGTCTTAAAGACATTTACTAACTCACTGCATAGAGAAATGAACAAAATGGGACAGACGGTAAAAGGGCATAATAGAAAATGAAGTAGAAACACACAGGGTGATGAACTAGCAGGAGAAGTTTTAGGCTGGACGGTTATCCTGATGTAACCCTTAAAGCCAGGAGGGTTTGACATGTAGAAAAGAGAAGGGAGGGTTTTCAGAGGAGAGAAAGATGCGGGGAGGGCTGTGCACTGGCCTTGGAGAGTCACCTAAGGGCATGGTTTAGAGAACAGGTGTGAAACTGGACAGATGACACACTCATGGAGGAGAGGGGGCCCCCGCGCCCCATTAAGCAGGTGGTCTCAACCCACAGAGAGCAGGGCGTCACCCTCGGTCCCCACGTCCAACTCCAGGAGTGACAGGGTCACGGAGGGAGCATTTCCTGTGTGTCAGGCACAACCCTCCTATTACCTTCATTTTACAGACGAGGAAGTGCAATCTTAAATCCCTGCTTCCCAGCCTTTTTCGTATCTTGGCACGTCCAGAAAATACTTGTAAGGCTGCTCAGAGCTGGAACCAGATGACCCCGGGGCTCAGCTGCTCAAGCCCTAGCTAACCACCTGGGCTGAGGGGCTGGAATTCCAGCACGTCCAGAACCACCCATGGCCACAGGGTCATGAGGCTCCAGCTTCGAGAGGTGGGCAGCTGGGCAGTTAAAACCTTAAACCTCCGGAGGTAGACAGAGAGCCAGTTAAGCGGTGGGGCCAAGAGTGAACTCAGAATCAAATGCTGCCATTCCTCAATACCCATCTCCTGACTTCAGGTACGCGATGGGAAGTAGGAAATTAAATAAAATAGAATCACTATTCTTTTTCACCAGCAGATCAGGTAATAAAATCTAGGCAGAAAGAGCAAGTTTCAAGGAAATATGCATGGAATTAAAAAGCCACTCTGGCAAAGAGAAGAAGGCCCAGGGTCACCAAGGGCGCCCAGGAGGGTCCCCACACCCGTCGGGCACCCAGGACTCACTCTGTACTCCCCCAGAGCAAAGTGGCAGGTGGCCAGCTGGATGAGTGCCCTCTGATGCTCCAAGGTGCCCTGCCCCGAGATCTGTGGCTGAGGAAGTGATCCCTGGAGAGCTGCCAAGTGGTGCAAGCTGGCGATGGCCTTCTTATATTGACCCTGAGAAAGTCACAACAGCAAAGAGAAACAAGGCCATCAGAAAAAAAACTTCCTTTTTGCTCTTAGATTCTATGTGCTTTCATAAACTGTGCTGAGAAAGTACTCTTATGATATGCATCTTTGCAAACGATCTTCATGTACCCTTTTAAGATAAATACAAAGTAAAATAAATAAATGAATAAGAACAAATAAATGAATAATAATAATAAAACCTTCCAGAGCCACTAGCAAGCAACTCCAAATCAGGTACTTCTGCTGAACCAAGTGAGAAGGGGAAGGAGACTTAGCAACAGTACCAAACCCACTTAGCTAAAGCCAGTGGAGGATCTGTATGGAGGTACCTTATAAACACAAAGATTTTTCTTTCTGGTCTTAATTCTTGAGAGGAAATAAAATAACACAAGCTCTCTGATTAAAGTACATTTTTGATATGCTGTTTCTTTAAAAATTAGAGAAGGAAATGGCAACCCACTCCAGTACCCTGGCCTAGAAAATCCCATGGATAGAGGAGCCTGGTAGGCTACAGTCCAAGGGGTCGCAGAGAGTTGGACATGACGAAGCGACTTCACTTTCTTTCTTTCTTTATAAGTATTTGACTATTTCTCCTCCATGAAGGCTGGAAGCAGCAACCGGCCCATTTTCCCAGTGGAGGCCCGAAGCCTCTGTGTCTCGGGACTGGGTCCTCTGTCCCCTCTGGGCAGGTCCCGCTCGAGGACGGCAGAGCCGGGTGGCAGGGCTCTGCCAGAGCAGAGGGGGTTGAGCAGGGCTCCTCTTTCATTGGAAAGCAAACTGGCATCTACAGACAGGCGTGACCTGACACTCCACACGCAACACAGGAGGGGCAGGCCTGGCGCTGGGAGCTGCTCTGAGATGACGGTGGAGCATGGTCCCCCGCCAGTGGAGATAGAGCGGGAGGGAACACACACCTTCAGGCTGAAGATGTGCTCAGGAGACCACGGTCCTGTCTGCACACAGGTGCTTATAAACCCACATTACCTGATAGATGATCATATCGTTGAGGAAGATTCTCAGCCAGAGCCAAGTATCCGTCTTCCACGCCAAACAAATTCTTGTAAATTCTGAGCAAGAATTCAAAGACAAATTTATCAAAGATATGTAACACAGAAGCATCTGATATACCCATCAAGAGAACAATCAGAGAGACAAATGATAAAACATGGATGTAACTTTAGACTTTGATTCCTAAAACACTGGTCTGAACTTTTTTTTTAATTTTTTAAAATTTATTTCAGTCTGAACTTTTAATCAGAGGGTAAAGTTGGGGCAGAGTCAAGTGACAGTGCCAGTCGCGCAGTCGTGTCCGACTCTGTGACCCCATGGACTGTAGCCCGCCAGGCCCCTCTGTCCATGGGATTCTCCAGGCAAGAATACTGGAGTAGGCACCTAGCCATTCCCTTCTCCAGAGATCTTCCTGACCCAGGAATTGCACCTGGGTCTCCGGCATCTCCTGCATTGGCAGGTGGATTCTTTAACACCTGAGAAAGAATACTTACCAGGAATATGTAAGAAATGTCATTAGGCCCTGACGCTCACTAAGCGCATAGCATGTGCTAAGAGCTGTTCAACAAGCTTTTCACACATTACTTCATTTATCCTTTAAGCTACTTTGCTTTCACCTAGTTAAAATAATCAACACGTGACACTAAGAGTTTTATTCATTGTTTTAAAAGCCGACCTATAACCAGAGAAAAAAATCCCCTCCAAAAGTCACCAACCTGTTCACAACTCTAGATGTAACAAGAACAAATTGGGTAATGCGACGTTTACTAGAAAACACGGCGACACGCCAGACAAAGCATCGGTAGCGGCGCGTGACAGAGCAGGCCAGGGACCCATGTGCACTGGCCAAAAGGAAGGTCAGGGCCTTGGTCCCGAAGCACAGAGAATATGCTGGTTAGCCAAGTGCCAGTCATGTCTAAGGAACGCCGAAATACCCACTAGTGTAAATATTACACAGAGAAACTCCCTCTTATGTATATCTATACTCAAAACAGGCTTCCTGCAGTGTCTGCAATTTGAGCTTTTCACTTTCAGGCAATGGAATTAATGCGGACAGAATAGCACCACCTCCTGTAACCTTAGTACTTGTGGCTGGAGGAAGATACAACGCAGGGGGACAGGACAACTGAAAGCCCAGAACAAACCCAGCGAGCAAAGAAAAAGGCCAGCAACAGAAGTTTTAAGAGACCAAAAACTCTCCCTCCCACTCCACCCCAACTCTGATTAAAATGATCCTAAAATGTGTGGACTACCATAATCAATTTACTTAGCCATCAGTGATGGGCATTTCGAGTAGAATAATGAGTCTTTTTTGGTGTGATGATTCCATATAAAAACTGAAATATCCCAACAGGACAAGTACGCCTTACCCTTATCCAGGAATTCCAGGGAATAGAGCAGCTCCCAGCTCTCTCTGGCCAGCTTGAAGCTCTCCAACACCTCGATCGAGTTAGCAAGTTCTGCCTTGTTGATGACAATGTGACGGTTCCTTCCTTTTGCTGAACAGTCTTCGTCGTCCGAACTCTGCTTAGAGAATGTGAAGAACATGATTAGTTACAGAAACAGTCGCTGCTGCTGCTGCTGCTGCTGCTGAGTTGCGCCAGTCGTGTCCGACTCTGTGCGACCCCAAAGACAACAGCCCACCAGGCTCCCCTGTCCCTGGGATTCTCCAGGCAAGAACACTGGAGTGGGTTGCCATTTCCTTCTCCAATGCAGGAAAGTGAAAAGTGAAAGTGAAGTCGCTCAGTCGTGTCCAACTCTTCCAGACCCCATGGACTGCAGCCTACCAGACTCCTCCGTCCATGGGATTTTCCAGGGAAGAGTACTGGAGTGGGTTGGAAATAGTCACTATTTGAACATTATTACGTTTATTGCTGATGTCAGCTCTGATTACTATAAGAATTTTATATCAAAGGATATGATCATGAGTATACTAAAATATTTTGAATTTAACAACTTTAAAACAATATAATATAACAATATTAAAAAATAATATAAAATTTTCATCCTTTCATGCACTCAACTTTTATTTTTAAAATTACGGTTTTTCTGATGATAAAATTCTAAGGCTAAATACTAAGGATAAAATATTAAGGTTATGGCAGCTTCAGAGTAAAGCTACAGAGTTAAAACTTCTAATAACTTAAAAACATATTAATGCCATAAAAGCCAAAACCTACATTTTTATGTTTAGGGATACAGCTTAATTAAGTAGTACCTATTTCATAGCTTACTTTTTTCCAATATGTGACATTATTTAATTTGCTTTCAAAAAAGTTTGTTGTGTAGTGGAATTAAAATTTAAGCCTGAGTCCTCTGAGAAATAACTGAGAGAAACTGAATTATTAAAAGTGAACTTTTGTTCACTGCATATACCAACATATACCATTCTCCAACAGTCACCCAATGCAAGGGGTCTGGCTAGGAGTCCTTTAGTCTGCACTTACTCATTTTATTTAATAATAAAGATCTGTAACTTGCTTTTCATCTCAAACAATATAATGAAGAAAAAAGAGGGCCTCAGGGAAAGGCAACTATTGTAAACGCCACTGAGTATGGTCAGACTTCGTGCTGAAAACAAGGAAAGGTAAAACAGCTCCACTTAATCTTCCTGAAAACTGCTTGAATCTTTTATTCCACCAAAGTCATTTTTATGAATTCAATGACCCAAATTAAATTCTCCCTGTAGATTTTTACCCCACCAAGATCATTAAGAAATATGTAGAAATAAACATATCTATGAAACAAAAACAGACTTGTGGTTGTTGGGGGGAAAGGCTGAGGAAGGGAAGGATTGGAGCTTGGGATTAACGGATGCCTGTTACACACAGGAGACAGATAAACAACGAGGTCCTACTGTGTAGCACAGGGAACTCTATTCAATATCGTGTGATAAACCATAAAGGAAAAGAATCTGAAAAAAGATACGTGTAACTGAATCAATTTGCTGTACAGAAGAAACGAATCCAACACTGTGAATCAACTATACTTCAATAAAAAAAGTACATATATTTCAGCTAAATATATCCAATCCTCATTTTAAAAAAAGAACAGAGCTCAGTCAGGTTCACTAAATAGAAAAAAAGAGGACCCAAATAAACAAGAAATGAAGGAGGAGAAATATCAACCAGTACCGCAGAAAGACAAAAAAAATCCTAAGAACATACTATGAAGACATTTTGTGGGCATGAATACACATTAACAAATTGCACAACCTAGCAGAAATGGGCACATTTCCAGAAACATACAGCCTGTCAAAACAGAATCAAGAAGAAACACAATCTGAACAGACTGATCACTAGAAGTGAAATAGAATCTGTAATAAAACAAAAAAACCTTCCTGCAGACAAAAGTCCAGGACCATATGACTTCACTCTGGAATTCTACCAAACATACAAAAAAGAACTTATACTGACCCTTTTCAATCTCCTCCAAACACTGAAGAGGAGGGAACACTCCCAAAGTCATTCTAGGAGGCCACCATCACTCTGATACCAAACCAGACAAAGCCACTATGAAAAAAGACAATTACAAGTCAGTATCTTTGATGAATACAGACGCAAAAATCCTCAACAAAATACCAGCAAACCAAATGCAACAACACAGATTAAGGATCATACACCATGACCAAGCCGGATGCATCCCAGGGTCACAGGATGATTCAACATACGCAAATCAATCAATGTAATATACACACTAACAAAAGAGCAGACAAAAGCCACATGATCATCTCCACAGATGCAGAAAAAGCATGAGATAAAACTCAACGTCCGTTCTTGATGAAAACTCTCACCAAAGTGGGTATAGAGGGAACATATCTCAAATGTAATAAAAGTCATTTACAATAAACCCCCAGCCAACGTAATACTCAATGGCGAAAAACTGAGAGCTTTCCCACTTAAATTTGGAACAAGACAATTTGCAACATTCTCACCACACCTATTCAACACTGGAAATCCTAACTATAAAAATCAGACAAGAAAGAGAAATAAAAGGCATCCAGATTGGAATGGAAGAGGCAGAACTGTCACTGAATGCAGATGACACGATACTCTACATAGAAAACCCTAAGGACTCCACACAAAAACTATCACTGAACAAATTCAGCAAGGTAGCAGGATACAACATGAACAGACAGAAATCTGCTGCATTTCTTTACACTAACAATGGAATATCAGAAAAGGAAGTTAAAAAAAGAATCTCATTTAAAATCATATCAAACACAAATGAACAAAAACCCCAACAACATAGGAATAAACCTAACAAAGGAGGTGAAATACCTGTATGTTGGGAACTCTGATAAAGGAAAACTGAAGATGATTCAAAGAAATGGAAAGATATCCCATGTTCTTGGAATGGAAGAATTAATATTGTTAAAACTGCCATACTACCCAAAGCTATCTACAGATTTAATGAGATCTCTATCAAATTACCTATGATATTTTTCACAGAGCTAAAACAAATAATCCTAAAATTTATATGGAACCACAAAAGACCCAGAATTGCTAAAGCAATTCTGAGGAAAAAGAATAAAGCTGAAGGCATACCCTCCCAGGCTTCAGACAATATTACAAAGCTGTAGCACAAAACAGCCTGGTACCGGCACAGAAGCAGACATGCAGGTCAGTGAAAGCGAGCAGAGAGCCCAGAAATAAACCCACACGCCTCCGGCCAGTTACCTTCAACAAAGGCGGGAAGAATATACAGTGGGGAAGAGGCAATCTCCTCAGCAAGTGGTGTTGGGAAAGCTCGACAGGTACGTGTACATCAATGAAGTTAGAACTCTCCCTTGAACCACAAACAAAAATAAAGTCTAAATGGCGTAAAGACTTATATTAACTCGTGACACCATAAAACACCTGTAAGAGAATATAAGCAAAACATTCTCGGACATTAATCACAGTTAATATTTTCTTAGACCAGTCACCCAAGGCAAAAGAAATAAAAGCAAAAATAAACAACTGACACCAAATCAAACTTATAAACTTCACAGAGCAAAAGAAACCATAAACAGAACAGACAGACAACCAATGGGCTGGGAGAAAGTATGTGTATACAATGGGACCGATAAGGGATTAATCTCCAAAATACACAGACAGCTCATATAATTCACATCAAAGAAACAGACAACCCAATCAAAAAACGGGCAGAAGACCTAAAAAGATATTTTTCCGAAGAAGACATACAGATGGCCCACAGGCTCATGAAAAGATGCTCAACAATGCTAATTATTAGAGAAATGCAAACCAAAGCAACAATGAGGTATCACCTCACATCAGGCGGAAGGGCCATCATCAAAAAGTCTACAACGATAAATGCTGGAGAGGGTATGGAGAGAAGGGAACCCTCCTACACCGCTGGTGGGAACGCAAATTGGTGCACCCTCTATGGCAATCAGTATGGAGGCTCCTTTAGTGAAGTCGCTCAGTCGTGTCCGACTCTTTGAGACCCCGTGGACTGTCTGTAGCCTACCAGGCTTCTCCCTCCATGGTATTCTCCAGGCAAGAATACTGGAGTGGGTTACCATTTCCTTCTCCAGGGGATCTTCCCAACCCAGGGATTGAACCCAGGTCTCCCGCACTGAAGGCAGATACTTTAACCTCTGAGTCACCAGGGAGGCTCCTTTAAGAGACTAAAAACAGAACTGCCGTGTGGTCCAGCAGTCCCCCTCCTGGGCATGTATCTGGAGAAAACTCCATCTGAAAAGACGCACGCACCCTGACGCTCACTGCAACACTATTCACAACAGCCAAGACAGGGGGCAACCTAAGTGTCCGTCCACAGGTGAGCAGATAAAGACAAAGCCGAGGTGCACACACCCTAGAGCATTTCTCAGCCACAAACAAGGATGAAATAATGCCGCACCAACATGGATGGACCTACAGATTATCACCCCAAGTGAAGTCAAGTCAGAGAAAGACAAATACCATAAGATATCACTGGTATGTGGAGTCTAAAAAACGACACAAAGTTATTTACAAGACAGACTCACAGACACAGAAACTTAAGGTTCCCAAGGGGAAAGTGGGGGAGAAGGGATGGGAGAGACGAATCAGGAGTGTGGGGTTGACCTAGGCATACTGCTATATATAGAATAGATAACCAACAAGGACCCACTATATTGCACAGGAAACTATACTCAGTACCTTATAAAAACCTGGGATGGAAAAGACCCTAAAGCTGTACCACTGAAACTAACATAACACTGTAAGCCAACTACAGTTAGAAAAAAGAAGCTCTACTCCTTAAGCGAATCTCAGAAAAAAAGGCACTCCCCTCCCACTCCCCACCTTTCTCCGCATTCCGTGACATCCAGGGGCCCTCCCCGCCTCACACTATTTAGCTTCATCTCCTTATCCCCCTCAGTGATGACACGCTCCTCAATCTCTTTCAAAACCAAAACCTATCTCTCAGGCATCCTGGCTCTCCAGGGTCCTCTCCCATTCACAGGTGGGCGATCCAGTGAGATACAGAAACACAAGCGGTGTGTCCATTGCTGTGGCAGCTTATGGAACACATTCCTGCCTCAAAATGAGATCAGGAGTTTACGGAAGGGACCTCAGATACAGGGGGTCGGTATGGAGTTCCAGATGGTCTGTAGAATTTACAGGAACACAAAAGCACATTCTGAGAGGAGACTCTGAGGCCGGAATCCTGACCACGGGGAAAGTACCTGGTGGGAACACATCGCCCTCAGGGAGGACCCTCCCCTGCCCCCACCTCCACCTCCAGTTGCCTGGCTGGTCACGTGAGCAGAACGTCCGCCCCCTCCCGGGATGGCCTCCCCCAGGGACCAGCATTATAAGACACCAATCAGTAAAGGGACGTCCATCTGGATTGTGATGAGAAAGCGCCCAAGTTTTAGATGCTGGTTACTAAAAACCAAACACTATGAGTAAAACAGACCTGTGAGCTGAGCTCACGGGCCTCCAGGGCCCTTAACACATGAACATATAATCTATGTGTCCCCTGCCGCAACGGGACAGACAGAGCTGGCTGGACCCGCATCAGGTGGGGCGGACTGGGGGCTGCAGCATGAGAGCAGAGCCTGCAGGTTCACACACGACAGGTGAGGGCCAGGACGCCCAACAGCTGTCCCATGCCTGAACCCACCGCAGGGAGGGCACAGCAGAGCCCCCTGGCACCAAAGGCCCCCGGGGGCGCAGGTGCCATCGGATGGATGCCCAGGACATGGGGTGGGCGAGACAGATGCTGCCGACGGCCCCGAAGACCTTGTGCCCCAGTGAAGGGACACAGACGGCAAGGCAACCAACCAGGAAAGATTTAAGAACAGACCTCACTAAGGTCTGTTCAAATATAGGAAGAGAGAGAGAAAACGGAGGGCCATTAGGAGGCAGCCTCAGCGGGGAAGAACACCCGGGCCGAGCGCTGAGTGGCGGGACCCAGAGGGGTGGCCGTGAGCTGGGCGGAGGCCGGGAAGGGGCCGCAAGCTGTCGGAGGGTCTGCAGCGCGGGGGCCTGCTCATGCCTGCTCTGGAGCCAAAGAGGGTTGGGATTTTATTCTGAGAGTGGCGGGAAGCCGTCAGTGACCAAAGAGACGTCTGGTTCACGTTACAAAACAAGAAGAGGCTGTGGGCGCCAGAGTGGGAGCAGGGAGCGGGCAGTCACCCAGGTGAACCGTTTCTAGCAAACCGCCAACATGTCATCCGCTAGTAATTATATCTCAAAGAATTACCGTGGGTTTTTCTCTTCCCTCGGCTAGTTTCCTCTTCTTATGTATGTGTTTACTGCGATCGATCTCGACATCACCGTACACGTTCGATACGTCCTCCAGGAGAACCAGCGGGACCTGGCTCGGGGCGTTGGGACCTGTGGATGGAGTGAAAAGAACGACACTTAAAATGCGGGAGGAAAAGAGTGCTTAATGGCAGTGGAAACCTACTCAAGCACTGTGCGAAAATATGGTCACTGTCGTCCCAATCGGCTAAACAAATAAGCACACATATACAGAAATAAAAACTGTGCAGACATACACCCAGCTGTTAACAAACGCCTCTCTCGGTGGACAACGGCAAGTTCCTTCTTTGCGTTTGTTCTTACGTTATCTACCAGATTTTTTACAATGATCACAAAGCATAGAATTAACAACAAAAGAGAAAAACTATAGATACACATACATTATTTAAATATATGATAATCCAAATATCTGAGATAATCTAAATGTATGAAATACCTTAGGCAATATGCAAAAATGAGAGTTACGTTAGACTGGGAGCGTTGTGAGTATTTCATCCTGTGATATTTCTATTTTTCACATTCTCTAGAATTTATATGAATACACATTATTTTAAAAAATCTTTGTCTGTTGAGAATCTACCATGAAATCTAAGTCAATACCCTGCTACATCTGCTGCTTTTTAAAAAGAGGCATTCAATATCTGTATTTAGTTTCAAATACCACGCATCCTTTGATACAGACGTTTTTAGTGAAACCATACATAAAAACCAACAACTCATAAAAGCACTGGCAGTTATTTGGATCCAAGAACAATGTTAAGGTGAACATTCTCATTGCCCTCACCACCCTCAATGAGGCCAGTGGTCCGGGACACTCTAAAATTCTCAAACCAACCTTGGAAGAGAGACGGCTGTATGCTGCTGACATACTGGAATGCATTCTTAAAGAAGACCAGCAGAGTGGAATAAACCACTTGGTTTTTGTATTTTGCATGAGCTTCATTATCAAAGTTGTTCATGTATCTGCAGAGATCCTTCATTCTATGCAAAATATCACCATAGCTTCTGAAAGATGAAGGACAACAGAAATTATTTAATTACTCTGAGCTTGTCAGCAAAACATCTACGAGAGAAAAGCGCCCATAGAACCGTTACAACTACTGAACCATTACAACTACCAGATGTGGCTCTGGGCAGGTAAAATTACTCTCCACTGTCTGCAGATGGAGGCAAATTCCCCTTCTGAATCAGAGCAGCATCAGGACAAGAGCTCCTGACACGAATGTGCCAAGTAAGTTCTCTTTCCCCTAAGCACCGAGGAGAGCTCAAACTCAACAGCATCTCAACAGATCATGCTTCCGCTGGGAATCTTTTAATGAAGTGAAAAACTACACTCCTGCATAGATACTGAGAGTTACAGAGCGGCCCCAGACAGAGGTGTACCCATGTACTATATGCTTCTAGAAAAAAGTATTTTGCTTTTTTAGAGATGATGCTATCAAACGATTTGTTGTGTAGTCTTGGAAATGAACACGTTTTTACCGTCTTCCTTTATCCATCTGCCAGTCACACCTCATTCCAACAACATTCAAAATCTTAAACAATCTCTCCCAAGGGTCCACAATCTGGGACGATTTTTCCGTCAGCCCTTCTATTATGTACTTCTGAGAGCTACGTTTGCTCGGTGACATTAAATCAGATGTTTCCTGAGCACCTGAGATGTGAAAAAAAAAAGTAGTTTACAATTAATTAACATGCCTACTTACTTAGAAAAAAAAGCTTTTACTATGTATTTTTGGCCATGCCCCGCAGCACGTGGGATCTCAGTTCCCCGACCAGGGATCGAACCTACACATCTGCACTGGAGGTGCCATCTTAGCCACTGGGCTGCCTCGGATGCCCCAGTACTTACTGTTTATGTGGCTGGTACTTAGCAGAGAAAAAAAAGGTCTGATTTCCCACGCAAGAGGCAAGAGCACAGAACCTCAACAGGCTTGTGTCCACCCCTGGCAGAGCAGGAAGGGACCTGTGAGCTGCGGTCCATGTATGAAGCTAACCTTACAGTTCAGCAGCTTCACTGTTTCAATCGAGAGGTTAAACTGGTTCCAGAAAAGTCTTATCTCTTAAGTGTAGTGTTTTTTTTCTAGGAACCCTCTTTTAGCAAGACTAACAAATTGGTACATATCCAGAGGAGAATCATCAAAACACAGGGATTTCTGAGCTGGAAATTTTACAAAATGAAAAAGTACAAAAAATAAAATAAATTGCATGCTATTCCCACTTACCTTGATGCTGATTCTCTACTTGAGTTGTTCTAGTGACATAATTTATGTAAAATTCAGCTGCTTTGTTTAAGTACTTATAGAGCAAATTGGCAGGCAACCGAACGTCGTGGTTGTTAATTATTAGCGGAAGGACGTCACAGACTGTTGAGAAGGAAAAACGAGGAAAAACTCATTAAGCTGTTTGGCTACTCTTGGGTTCTGGCAAAAACCAAGTTTAGTTTTTAGTTCACTTGGACAAGAGTAGATAGGAAGAAAACAACACCCTTATGGCACAGTTATTTAAAAACTGCAACGTAGAGGGACGCTAGTGGGCAGAGTCAGCAAGGAGACGAAGGCTCTACGTCACGAGTGACAGGTGTTTATTATTGTGCTTCACACCCAAATACATGGTTACATGTATTCTTTCAGAGGTATTAACCATTACGTAACAAAAATTTAGAAGTTGTTTAAAATGCTTTCTGAACCGAAAAAATAAACAGGGATTTAAATCCCATAATATGAAGAATTCCTCTGCTTTCTACAAATGACCTTATTTCTGAAATGACTCCCCCACCACATTCTACTGACCATAAGGAATTAATACGAGATGCGATTTTTCTTACCGAATAATTTTCTAAAGCAGTTGACAGGAGATTCTTGTTCCTCAATAGTCTCAGCCTCTAACAGTGCCTCCCCAAGGCCAACCTGTTTCAAAACACACCTCATCATTTAAATGTGCTCAGTTTCAGATGACTGAATTACATGAAGAAACAGTGCATCTGATTTACTGATTTACCATATAGTTTGTACATTCAGACTTCCCCCAGAAACAAGAATTCTCACTTTAAAGGCTAGAAAACAAAAGAATCCATCAGCAACCCTGCCTGGAAGGGAATCCCATGTTCGTCTGACCGCAGACCACTATTGTCCTATTCGCCTCTGAATCAGTAAAATTAAAACGCCAATCAAATGTCTAGAAAACTTAATGGAAGCTCTGGAGCTAGACAGAATGATAACAGAGATGTCGAGATTTTTCTAAGAAATTCAGAAACTGACTTTATTCCCTCCATCAAGATGTATTATGTAGACAAAACTTCGCATTTGCAGAGTTGCCAGGAGTAGCCACCCTGGACGAGGTAGGACAGAGCGGTTTGGGTCTGCAGGCCACCGTCCCATTCTGACGCCCTAGCCCAGTGGAGAGCTGGCTTGCACAAACCCACCAAGACCTCCACACTGTCTTCCCTGCAACCTGATGACGCAGGGTGAGAGGAGGGGTTACCCTGTGAACGATTACACGAGGCCGGAAGTTAAAATCAGGGAGGACTCTACGTTGAACACTGTCCCCCCCCAAAATTTATGTCCACTCAGAACGTCACGATGTGACCTCAGGTGTTTAGCTTATAAAAAAGGTCTTCATACATGGAATCAGTTAAGATGAAGTCATTCGGGATCAGGGTGGGTTGTAATCCAATGACCGGTGTTTTGATAAGGTCGTGCACAGACACAGGGACAACATGCAAAGATGGCCAGGTGACAACAGGGGGGGAAGCCGAAGCCAAGGGATGGCAAGGCCCGCCGGTGTCCCGGGCGCCAGGAAGAGGCAGGCATGAGCCCTCCCCGAGCCTTCACAGGGAGCATGGCCCTGGCCATGCGTTGCTTTGGGGCTGTGAGAGAATAAGTTCCTGTTGTTTTAAGGCACCCAGGTTCTGGTACTTTGTTAAAGCAGCCCCTTGAAACTAACACACAGAGATACAGAGAAGGTTAACCGGGGCAGCAACCAGGAAAGTAGAGCCAGAAAGAATAAGCCAAAGGGTTTGAATTAAGAGTTAATCATCTGAAGCCCGGCTCTCCATTATAGGCAATGGGGAGTGATGAACACAGCTGCAAAGCAGGATGCTGTCCACCTCTAGGAGCGACCGCACACTGACTAGTGTCTGCCAACCACACTCAGTAACGATCGGATGTATGAGGAAAGGGCAGAGCAGAGAAAAAGTGACCACATGGCGAAAGCATGTGAAGAACGTGCCCGTTCATACTACCAACTATGGCGCTCCTTTAAATTCAAGCACAGAGTTGAAAACTATGAAATAGATTATTTTTTAAAACTCTACTATACAAATTGAAAATAATTAGCACTTTGGCCACCTGATGTGAGAGCGGACTCATTGGAAAAGACCCTGATGCTGGGAAAGATTGAAGGCAGGAGGAGAAGGGGATGACAGAGGATGAGACGGTTGGATGGCATCACCGACTCAGTGAACATGAGTTTGAGCAAGCTCCGGGACATAGTGGAGGAGAGGGAAGCCCGGCGTGCTGCAGTCCGTGGGGTCACAAAGAGTCACACACGACTGAGCGACTGAACAACAGCAACAACAACAAAGCACCGTCAGAGCTTGGTGCTCGTTTCCTGCCACTGGTCAGACAATTTCTACTGGGATTTCAGAGGCTGGTAACAGTGACAGCCTTCTAGCTTTACCAACAAGGATTCCTTTGATTAGAGTTCAATCTTTTCTGGTGCTCCTCAGAATGAGAATAATCTGCTTTAGAATAGCATACACACTCTAGCTCTTAAACATACTTGTAACTCTACTGATCAATTTTATCTTACCCCATGTTGCACCACGGTTTCAGGGAAGCGTCTCAGAAGTAGAAGCAGCATTTCTGAACGTTCCAAGGTGTTGAAGCATTGTTCCGTAACCTTCAGTAACATTTCACACTGGATTCGCCCAGGAAGAGTTTCAAATAAACCTGTATACAATACATTTCACTTTGTGAAGTCTTTCAGAAAGAAAATGCAGACGCAAAAGAGGAAAGAAGGCGTCATCATGCACAGAAGGGGACATACTGAGTGAAGAACCGCTTCAATACCAAGTGAAGTATACTTGGTATTCACTCAGTAAAAGAACTGCTACTGCCGGATTTCACCCACAGCCTGGAAGGCTTCCAGGTCAGAGTATTGGGCATAAGATGTTCACAGAATGACCGCGAAATATCTGGAGGCCTCATTGGATCTAGAAGAGAAGAATGATGTCTGGGAAGGGTCACAACAGTGCTTGCTGCTGGCTGAGATGAAAAGCAAGCACGTAAGCTAAAATGGCGTGAACCATCTACTTCCTTTTTTGTCCAGAATCTGAAATATTGGATTGACTATGGCACCCAACACAGAATGAAGGTTAATAAGAAAGGTCATAAATTACTGAAAGTTTCTCTCCTGTTCTGTGGAGGTCTGCACAATCTACAGATGCTTTCTGATTACTGCAGAACCTGTTAAAATATATTCAGTTGCCCAGGCTAATATCCACATCCTTTCAGAAAATTTAAAGGGTTCTAAGCAAATGCTCAAGAGACCAAGTGACATTGTACAGGCCAAGAACAAAACTCATACATGGGTACCAATACCGCAGACGTGGCTTTTTTGTGTGAAATTACTACAGAGAATTTCACATTCTGGAAGCAGTGATTTATACACTATTACGTTATTACTTTGTTCTTACTTCTTAAGAATTGGGTTTGTTTATCTTGTGAATCATTTCTTAATGCTGAGGTAATAATGCTGATCTCTCTCCACACCACCGGCTGATCTGGGAAATTCACAAACCTATTTTTAAAAATGAATACATTAAATTAAAATGTCAGATTCTATATAGCATCCAAAAAAGAAAGTAAAAACAGTAGCATCACAGAAAAACACATTTTTCTTTATCCCAAGTGAATACATAGATAAACCAAAACAAAGATATAAAATAAAAACTAAGAAAAATGAGGGCCCTTACGATAGACTTAAGCTTTTCTAATAAGTGAAAAGACAAATGACCATAATATGTAAAGCACTCCTGAAAAGCAAACAAGGGCAAAAAAAAAAAGAAATCTCCCAAAAGCAAAAAATCAGTTCAGTTCAGTTGCTCAGTCGTGTCCAACTCTCTGCGACCCCCTGAATTACAGCACGCCAGGCCTCCCTGTCCATCACCAACTCCCGGATTTCCCCCAAACTCATGTGCATCCAGTGGGTGATGCCATCCAGCCATCTCATCCTCTGTCTTCCCTTTCTCCTCCTGCCCTCAATCCCTCCCAGCATCAGAGTCTTTCCCAATGAGTCAACTCTTTGCATGAGGTGGCCAAAGTATTGGAGTTTCAGCCTCAGCATCAGTCCTTCCAATGAACACCAGGACTGGTCTCCTTTAGGATGGACTGGTTGGATCTCCTTGCAGTCCAAGGGACTTACAAGGGTCTTCTGTAGCACCACAGTTCAAAAGCATCAATTCTTCAGCACTCAGCTTTCTTCACAGTCCAACTCTTACATCCATACATGACCACTGGAAAAACCATAGCTTTGACTAGATGGACTTTTGTTGGCAAAGTAATGTCTCTGCTTTTGAATATGCTATCTAGGTTGGTCATAACTTTTCTTCCAAGGAGTGAGTGTCTTTTAATTTCATGGCTGCAGTCACCATCTGCAGTGATTTTGGAGCCCAAAAAATAAAGTCTGACACTGTTAGCACTGTTTCCCCATTTATTTCCCATGAAGTGATGGGACCAGATGTCATGATCTTAGTTTTCTGAATGTTCAAGCTGGTTTTAGGAAAGGCAGAGGAACCAGAGAGCAAATTGCTAACATCCGCTGGATCATCGAAAAACCAAGAGAGTTCCAGAAAAACATCTATTTCTGCTTTATTGACTATGCCAAAGCCTTTGACTGTGTGGATCACAATAAACTGTGGAAAATTCTCAAAGAGATGGGAATACCAGACCACCTGACCTGCCTCTTGAGAAACCTATATGCAGGTCAGGAAGCAACAGTTAGGACTGGACATGGAACAACAGACTGGTTCCAAATAGGAAAAGGAGTATGTCAAGGCTGTATACTGTCACCCTTCTTATTTAAAACTTATATGCAGAGTACATCATGAGAAACGCTGGGCTGGAAGAAGCACAAGCTGGAATCAAGATTGCCGGGAGAAGTATCAATAACCTCAGATATGCAGAGGACACCACCCTTATGGCAGAAAGTGAAGAGGAACTAAAAAGCCTCTTGATGAAAGTGAGAGAGGAGAGTGAAAAAGTTGGCTTAAAGCTCAACATTCAGAAAGAAAAAATGGGCAAAGGCAAATCATAAGAAAATACAAACAGCCCAAGTATCATTTGAAAAGATACTCAGTCTTACTAGTAATACACTGAACACACGTTTTTAAAACAGCAAGATACTGTTTTCTCCTGTGCGTGCGTGCTTGGTCGCTGCAGTCCTGTCCAACTCTTTTGCGAATCTATAGACTGTAGCCTGCCAGGCGCCCCCGGCCATTGGATTCTCCAGGGAAGAATACTGGAGTGAGTTGCCACGCCCTCCTCCGGGGGATCTTCCTAACCCAAGAATCGAACCCACATCTCCAGCACTGTGGGCGGATGGATTCTTTACTGCTGAGCCACCGGGAAGCCTTTTCTCCTGTGGCACTGGCGAAAATTAACAGGTGATGGAAAGACTGATAATAACCAAGTGTTGGCAACACTATGGGAAAGCAACACTCTTACACACTGGCCGTACAGGAATGGCACTTTTTGGAAAGCAGTTTGATAGTACCTCAAAATTTAAAATCCACGCACCCTTTGACTATGCAAACCTATACACCTGAGCACAAAATTACTTTCTGACACTCTTGAATATAATCTCTACCAACTGGAAGCTCCCTAAATGTCCCCCAATAAAAGAGGGGTGAAATGCTATGCAGACGTGAAAAAGAACTAAACAGATCTTTACATGTTGAGCTGGAAAGGGGTCCATCACCGTGGGTGAGCAGTAGCGCTCGCTGCTGCAACCGCTGCCCCAGAACCTACTGATGCGTGCTGGGTGTGCTCTGGTTGAGGCCAGGAGGGACTTCCACTCATTATTCTCTATGTTTCAGTACTGTCTAAACTTCTGAGAAGAGCGTCTATTATTTCCAAAATAAATGACTGAATAGACGAGTTTTAACAAGAACAAGACCTAGTTAGACTTCTCTGCAGTTAACGGAAGGCCTAGACCCATGAAAAAGTACGCTTTAGGTACCCGACCCGCAGAACTTCAGACCTCCTCCCAACTCCCTCTTCGATAGACAGAAATCAACTCCCCACCCCAAGAGGTCTGGTCAGCTCCCCACTCACATGTCGTAGAGCAGCCTGCCGGCGGTGGCTGTCCGCTCTGCATTCCGCTCGATGGTGTACATCTCATACTGCAACACAGCCGAGGCGGGGTCAGGCCCTCTCCCCCGTCCCGGCCTGCTCCTCCACCGTCCCCACCCCTGGAGGGCCTAGGACCTGGCACCACCTGCTGCCACAGACCATCAGAGGCCCCCACCCCCACATTCCGCCCCGTCCCTGGAGGTCCTAGGGTCGGGCACCACCTGGAGACACAGACCCTCAGAGCCCGCCCCGCCCCTGGAGGTCCCAGGGTCTGGCAGCACCCGGTCAATGAAGCCTCGGGGCTCGGTCGCTCACAGCCCGGGCCCAGGTTAGTGCAGGCAGGGGCTCTGAGGTCGCCGGCGCCCAACAGGCCGCCGCCTTCATCATCGGGTTGCCGGGAACGGTGTGTAGGTTTCCGCGGCTCATGTTACTCTGACACCTTTACGCACGGCGGCGGTGCGCGGCACTCCCCCCTTTACACAGCCACCACCCAGGTGGGCTCCTGTGGTCAGCACCCCGCGCAGGCACCCAGGATACCCCCATTCCGCCCCCGCCCCGCGGGCGGCCCTTCCCCCGCGGCACCCGGCGCGGGCCCGGCCGCAGGCGGCTGACGCTCCCGTGGCCCCGGCCCGGCCGGCCGGACCCGGAGTCCCCAGGCTCGCTTCTCGGGGAGGGTGGGGAGGCTGGGGGGCGCAGGGCAGTGGGAGCCGCGCCCTCCGCGCGCCCGCCCGGCCTCACCTGGATGTTGAAGTCCGCCGGGTAGAGGCTGCGCGCCGTGATGAGCCAAGCCTTGGCGGCCCACAGGTCCTGCGGCACCAGCTCGCGGGCTCGCTGCACCAGAAACTCGCAGTCGCCCTGGGCGGACATGACGCGGCCCGAGCCCGCCGGACCTCAGGGCGGGGGGACGCCACGGGCCTGGCCGCCGCCGGGGCCGCTACTACGCAGGCGCGGGGCGCGCCGAGCGCTTCCGGGTTTGCGGGCGGCCTCTGCGCCTGCGCCAGTGGGGCCCTCGGCCGGGCAGCTCCCCGGGAGCGTCCCGATCTCCGAGGCCGCGGAGCAGCGAGAGCCTGTCGGCGGGCTCGGGGCGCGACCCCCGTGTCCCCGGGGAGCCTGCGCGCGCGCCGCCCGGGCGGCCCCAAGACGCCGGAAGGGCGGAGGTGGGCCCAGGACGGTGCCAGGAGCCCCTCGGCCGGGGGTCACCGGCGGAGTGGACGCTCCGAAAGGTCTGCGCGGGTTCTGTCCCCGCGGTCCCGCCGGCGATCGGGCTGCTGTTAGGACCTTACACGTGTCACTGCCGCCGCGCGTTTATTCCCTGGTTTCTCCCGCGAGCGTTTCTTGGGCTACTGCAGCGTGAACGCTTTGCCAGTGCTTGGCTGCGGGCTGGGAGCTACTGAGTCGTTTATACCTGTTGGCGCCCCGGGTTTACAGGGTTAGGGACCTGTGACCTGCAGAAAGTAGCTGTTTTAATTATCCTTTCCAGCCGGGATCGACGTCATTTTCGCCAGATGAAAACTAAACAGTCTCCCCTGCTCTTGGAAAGGGAAGCCGCACTTAGGAACCGGAGGAAGCAGTATTTATTTGCCGAACAGGAAGAATGTGCCAAAATTTGGGTTGTGAACCTTCCTTTGGTTTTCAATCCAGGGTCTATATACAAAAGTTTAAGCAAGTTCTAGTACCACTGATATCTTGGATTTAAAACCAAGGTTAGGGATTCAAAACTGATCTGTTTGAAAAAAAAAAAATGCTATACACTTCATACATGGAAAAGTTATAGATGTGTTAAATAAATATGAATATATACATCACTATTGTGGACAGAGGATGTCGCCTGCCATTCCAATAAACAATGCATGCTGTGTGCCAGCACCCCCAGCCCGACTTACATTAGTGCCCCAGGAGGGGCATTTAGGGTAGAGGAAAAAAGCATACTGGCCCAACTAATGATGTGTATCTAAAGAGTAATTTCAATGAGCCCAGAGCCTTGCATCTAACAATGTGTTTTGTTTTTTTGTTTTGTTTTATTTTCAGCAAAAACTCCTATATATCCTGACTCCTCCCTTAGCTCTTTGGAGCAGTTCTGCAGAGCTAGAGGCCGTCTCCTGGGCTGTGGTCCCCAGTAAGGTCCCTGAATAAAACATAACTAGCAACTTAAGGTTGTGTATTTTTGTCAGGCAATGCTATGGTTATGTGTGAAGCCTAATATAAGACACTTCCTAATTACAATAATTGAAAAACAATTGCAAAGTTAATGGTGACTTACCAAGCTAGTTTTAGAGGAAAGCACCAAGAGGAGCAGGCCTTGCAACACCATGTAAAGCACCAACCTTACCAAATCTGTCAAGGTTGGGATTCTTTTGTTTTGCTACGTTGCCCATTGGTACCATTCTACAAACGGCAACTTTAATATCTCCCCACTTACCCCTAATTTTTAAAACTTATTTATTTTTGGTTGCGCTGGGTCTTCATTGCTGCGCTGGGCTTTCTCTAGTTGCCGGGAGCGGAGGCTACTCTCTCCTTGTGGAGCATTGGCTCTAGGCTTGCAGACTCAGTAGTTACAGTGGGCTTAGTTACTTCCTGGCCTGTGGAGTCTTTCTGGACCAGGGATTGACCCTGTGTGCCCTGCATTGGCAAGTGTACTTTTTTTTTTTTTTCCAATCAGTGGGCCACCAAGGAAGTCCAACCCCAAATTTAAAAAACTTGATTTTGTTTCATTAGCATCCTTAGTGATCTCTTTAGGTAAGAGCCACTGCTTTCCCCTCAGCTCATCCATACATGAACTGTACTAGTGCTTTAGAAAGCATTATGGTTCCTAAAGCTGTTTCATGTCCTGTGATTGTTACAAAGGATCAGCCTGCTTTTCTGTTCATTCTGTAGGCCAGGATGGATTGCTTGGTGATAGAATTCTGTGGCTTTGTAGAAAAGAAGAAGGTACTGAATTGATCATTTTTATTGTATAAAGTAAAGATCAAAAAAAAAATGAGGGCTTAAACATTTTTTCATTATTTCATTGATTTGCATGTATAAATTGCGTAAGGTTTTCAAATGGCAAAGTGAAGTGAAAGCCGCTCAGTCCTGTCCAAGTCTTTGCAACCCCATGGACTATAGAGTCCATGGAATTCTCCAGGCCAGAATACTGGAGTGGGTAGCCGTTCCCTTCTCCACAGGATCTTCCCAACCCATGATGGAACCCAGGTCTCCTGCATTGCAGGCAGATTCTTTACCAGCTAAACCACAAGGGAAGCATATGGCAAAAATGGCTGATTAATCATTAAACACTATGTTTTGGGTCTAGGATTACAAAACAGAAACCAAAACAAAACTGTTTACCTGTTCTTGAGTCTTCAGTTCTCTAGTGAAAGCTAGGGGCTAAATAAGGGAACTTGGGCTATAATTTAGATGCCAATTAATTTAGAATGCCTCTGACTTTTTGCCAGTTTAACATAAGATTTCTGGCTATTTTCTAGCCAACTTACTAATTTTGAAAGGTTTCCAACTAAATACTGGGTTAACCAATAAGTTCGTTCAGGTTTTCCCAAAAGATGTAACAGAAAAACCTGAACAAATTTCTTGGCCAATCCAGTATTTGTCTTCAGTTCAGTTCAGTTCTATTGCTCAGTCATGTACGACTCTTTGCGACCCCGTGAATCGCAGCACACCAGGCCTCCGTGTCCATCACCAACTCCCGGAGTTTACTTAAACTCATGTCCATTCAGTCGGTGACGCCATCCAGCCATCTCATCCTCTGTCGTCCCCTTCTCCTCCCGCCTTCAATCTTTCCCAGCATCAGGGTCTATTCCTATCAGTTAGTTCTTCACGTCAGGTGCCGAAGCATTGGAATTTCAGCTTCAGCATCAGTCCTTCCAATGAATATTCAGGACTGATTTCCTTCAGGATGGACTGGTTGGGTCTCTTTACAGTCCAAGGGACTCTCAAGAGTCTTCTCCAACACCACAGTTCAAAAGCATCAATTCTTTAGCATTCAGCTTTCTTTATAGTCCAGCTCCCACATCCATACATGTCTACTAGAAAAGCCATAGCTTTGACTAGACAGACCTTTGTTGGTAAAGTAATGTCTCTGTTTTTGAATATGCTATCTAGGTTGGTCGTAACTTTTCCTCCAGTGAGGAAGCGTCTTTTAGTTTCTTGGCTGCAGTCACCATCTGTAGTGATTTTGGAGCCCCCCAAAATAAAGTCTGACACTGTTTCCACTGTTTCTCCATCTATTTTTCATGAAGTGATGGGACTGGATGCCATGATCTTAGTTTTCTGAATGTTGAGCTTTAAGCCAACTTTTTCACTCTCCTCTTTCACTTTCATCAAGAGGCTCCTTGGTTCTTCTTCGCTTTCTGCCATGAGGGTGGTGTCATGTGCGTATCTGAGGTTATTGATATTTCTCCCAGCAATCTTGATTCCAGCTTGTGCTTCATCCAGCCCAGTATTTCTCATGATGTACTCTGTGTGTAAGTTAAATAAGCAGGGTGACAGTATACAGCCTTGACATACTCCTTTCCCTATTTGGAACCAGTCTGTTGTTCCATGTCCAGTCCTAACTGTTGCTTCCTGATCTCCATACAGATTTCTCAAGAGGCAGGTCAGGTGGTCTGGTAGTCCCTTCTCTTTCAGAATATTCCACAGTTTCTTGTGATCCACACAGTCAAAGGCTTTGGCATAGTCAATAAAGCAGAAGTAGATATTTTTCTGGAACTCTCTTGCTTTTTCGAAGATCCAGTGAATGTTGGCAATCTGATCTCTGGTTCCGCTGCCTTTTCTAAACCCAGCTTAAACATCTGGAAGTTCACGGTTCACATACTGTTGAAGCCTGGCTTGGAGGATTTTGATCATTACTTTTCTAGCATGTGAGGTGAGTGCAGTTGTGCGATAGTTTGAGCATTCTTTGGCATTGATTTTTTTTGTGATTGGAATGAAAACTGGCCTTTTCCATTCCTGTGGCCACTGCTGAGTTTTCCAAATGTGCTGGCATATTGAGTGCAGTACTTTCACAGCATTATCTTTTAGATTTGAAATAGCTCAACTGGAATTCCATCACCTCCACTAGCTTTGTTCGTAGTGATGCTTCCTAAGGCCCACTTGACTTCACATTCCAGGATGTCTGGCTCTAGGTGAGTGATCACACAATTGTGATTATCTGGGTCGTGAAGGTCTTTTTTGTACAGTTCTTCTGTGTATTCTTGCCACCTCTTCTTAATATCTTCTGCTTCTGTTAGGTCCATATCATTTCTGTCCTTTATTGAGCCCATGTGCATGAAATGTTCCCTTGGTATCTCTAATTTTCTGGCAGAGATCTCTAGACTTTCCCATTCTATTGTTTTCCTCTATTTCTTTGAATTGACCACTGAGGAAGTCTTTCTTAATCTCACCTTGCTATTCTTTGGAACTCTGCATTCAAATGGGTATATCTTTCCTTTTCTCCTTTGCCTTTAGCTTCTCTTCTATTCATAGTTATTTTTAAGACCTCCTCAGACAACCATTTTGCCTTTTTGCATTTGTTTTTCTTGGGGATGGTCTTGATCCCTGTCTCCTGTACGATGTCATGAACCTCCATCCATAGTTGTCCAGGCATTCTATGTCTGTTTTGGGGGGACACAATTCTACTCCTAACAGGTATTGAGATAATTTTTATTTTTATTCTTGTAGTTTTTCTATAAGTTAGAAACTATTTCCAAATAAAACATTTTTTAAAAATAAATTTCTACATGGCCTAGAGTGAATCACAAAACCTACTCCAGGAAGAGAAAAAGTATATATCAAAAGAATTGCAGGATTCTCCCAACTCACGTACACAAGATGCTTGGAATGGATAACAAGGGCATTGACCAAACAGGATAAATTACAAAACTAGATGGAACAGATTTATCAGTGTGGACGCATTTACCAAGAATTCTAGATTGAACATGTCCAGTAAGTCTCGGAGTGCTCCGTCATGTTTGACTCTTTCTGATCCCCTGGACTGATCCCCTCCAGGCTCCTCTGTCCATGGGATTCTCCAGGCAAGAATACAAGAGTGCGTTGCCTTGCCCTCCTCCAGGGGGTCTTCTCAACCCAGGGATCGAACCCGGGTCTCCTGTGTTGCAGGCAGATTCTTTACTGTCTGAGTCACTAGGGAAGCCTAACCAGGGATCAGATCCACATCCCCTGCTTTGGAAGGCAGACTCCTAACCATTGGACCACCAGGAAAGTCCCCATTTTAGCAATTTTTAAGTGTAGAGTTCATTAGTGTTAGGTATTTTCCACATTATATAGACAGGCTCCAAAAGTTTCTCATCTTGCAAACAAAGTCTATGTCCATTAAACAATTCCCTTTTCCCATTCTCCCAGCCCCTGCAGCCAACCTTCTACTTGCTGTTTTTATGAGTTTCACTACTCTAGGTTCCTCCCTTAAGTGAAATCACACCATATTTATCTTTTTGTGATTGGCTTATTTCAATTAGATTAATGTCCTAAAAATGTATCCCTGTTGTATCATGTGTTATGATTTCCCTTGCTTTTTAAGGCTGAGTAATATTCCCTCCTTATGGCAGAAAGTGAAGAGGAACTAAAAAGCCTCTTGATGAAAGTGAAAGAGGAGAGTGAAAAAGTTAGCTTAAAGCTCAACATTCAGAAAACGAAGATCATGGCATCTGGTCCCATCACATCATGGCAAATAGATGGGGAAACAGTGGAAACAGTGTCAGACTTTATTTTTTTGGGCTCCAAAATCACTGCAGATGGTGATTGCAGCCATGAAATTAAAAGACGCTTACTCCTTGGAAGAAAAGTTATGACCAACCTAGATAGCATATTCAAAAGCAGAGACATTACTTTGCGAACAAAGGTCCATTTAGTCAAGGCTATGGTTTTTCCAGTGGTCATGTATGGATGTGAGAGTTGGACTGTGAAGAAAGCTGAGTGCCAGAGAATTGATGCTTTTGAACTGTGGTGTTGGAGAAGACTCTTGAGAGTCCCTTGGACTGCAAGGAGATCCAACCAGTCCACTCTAAAGAAGATCAGCCCTGGGTGTTCTTTGGAAGGAATGATGCTAAAGCTGAAAGTCCAATACTTTGGCCACCTCATGTGAAGAGTTGACTCATTGGAAAAGACTCTGATGCTGGGAGGGATTGGGGGCAGGAGGAAAAGGGGACGACCCAGGATGAGATGGCTGGATGGCATCACGGACTCAATGGACATGAGTTTGAGTGAATTCCGGGAGTTGGTGATGGACAGGGAGGCCTGGTGTGCTGTGATTCATGGGGTCGCAAAGAGTTGGACACGACTGAGCGACTGAACTGAACTGAACTGAATATTCCCTCACCACATTTTGCTTTTTTTACTCTCCCACTGATGGATACAATGCTAATAGGAATCTGTATCTCTCAAGACCCAACACCTATATGATTTTATCTTTGTCTTTGGTGTCCAGCAGTTTGACTATGATGTGTGTAGGTGTGATTTTCTTTGTAGGTGTATTTTCTTTTTTGGTTGGGATTCACTGATTTTCCTGTCTATGGGTTTCTTTTTTGATCAAATTTGGAATTTTGATTAAAATTTCTTCAAATATTATTCCAACTTCATTTTCTGCCTCCCTTTTTCTGGAATCCTGACCACACATGTATTAGACCCACAGGTCCGTTGAGGCATTGTTCTTTGTTTCTCTCCTAATATTGTACTCTTTGTGTTTCAGTTTAAATGATTTATTTTGAGCTATCTTCACGTTTACTAATCCTTTCTCTTCTGTTGTGTCCAATCTTCCCCTTGTATATATAGGACCATATTCCTTATACATTCATACTTTGACAGACACTGATATTGTTTTCATGTTTTAGCCTTTGTAAATAATGCTGTAATGAAGCTGGAGTTGTTGATATCTTTTTGAGTTAGTGTTTTTGTTTCCTTAGGATAAATACCCAGAAGTGGGATTGCTGGATCATATGGTAATTCTATTTTTAATTTTTTGAGGAAACTCCATGCTGTTTTCCACAGTGGCTGTACCAA
Organism: Capra hircus; assembly: GCF_001704415.2. NCBI lineage: Eukaryota > Metazoa > Chordata > Mammalia > Artiodactyla > Bovidae > Capra > Capra hircus. The sequence goes on along the minus strand of NC_030834.1, from coordinate 7,770,607 downwards.
TCTACATTCCCACCAACAATGCACAGTGGTTTGCTCATCCCCACCAACACTTGTTAGCCCTTGTCTTTTTGAGAATAGCCAGTCTAACAGATGTGCGATGATGACTTACTGTGGTATTGATTTGTATTTCACTGATGGTTAATGATGTCGAGCAACTTTTCACGTACCTACTGGTCATCTGCATGTCTTCTTTGGAGAAATGTCTATACACTTCGTCTGCCCATTTTCAGTCCTATTGAGTTGCTTGAGTTTCTTTATTTTGAATATTAACCCTTCATCGGGTATATGTTTGTAAATATTTTCTTCCTCTCAGTATGCTGCCATTTCATTGCATTGGTGATTTCTTTCTTTCTTTCTTTTTTTTTTTTTGCTGTGTAGAAGCTTTTTAGTTTGATATAAGTCCCACTTTTGTTGCCTTTGCTTTGGTGTCAAATCCAAAAAGTCATCACCAAGACCAAGGTCAAGGAGCCTACTGCTTACGTTTTCTTCTAGGATTTGTATGGTTTCAAGTCTTTAATCTTATGGTCAAGCCTCTCATCTATTTTGAGTAAGTTTTGTGTAACTGTTTGTTGTAAGATCGTGGTTCAGTTTTCTTCTTTGCACGTGGCTTGTTTCCCCAGCATCATTTACTGAAGAGAGACTGTCCTTTCTTAACAATAAACTTGTTGTAAATTAATTGAACATATATGCATGGGTTTATATCTGAGCTCACTACCCTGTTCCATTGATCTATATATGTCTGTTTCTATGCCAATATCATAGTGTTTTGATTACTAGTGCTTTGTAATATAGTTTGAAATCAGAAAGTGTGATGCCTCCAGCTTTGTTCCTCTTTCTCAGAATTACTTGGGCTATTCAAAGTCCTTTGTGGTTCCATGCAAATTTTAGAATTTTGTGTTCTTTTAAAAGAAAAATTTTTTGTGCGTAGGTGTCTCTCTGTTAGGGATCAGCTTGAAGCATATAAACTTAAAGTTTTCTCAGATCTAAGGAAAGCCTGCACACTGGGCATGAGTGGTGACTTTCTAAATTTCCCCGTATGTGTAACTAATCCTTAAATAACCCAAAAGGGGAAAAATGGAAAAATAAAGGGGATAATATAGCCATTGTCTCTTTAAATCCCCTGGAAGGTGCTTCAGGTAGAGGAGCATGAAACAATGATGGTGGAAAATGCAGCTGCCTGCCCGCCTGTGTCTGCCCCTGCACGACCAGAGGCGGCTGTCGGTGATCAGAACCCAGACCCGTTACTTGGAGGACTAAGTCCTTATCATCACTCTGGCTCCGGCAAGCCCCTCTAAGAGCGCTGGTCCAGCTGGTGGCCGTGGGCTGGGGCGCGGGAGGATGCAGATCGCCTTTCGCACGAGGCTGAAACTGACCAAAATCAAGCACAATTTACCAGGCTTGTCTTCCCCCAGGAAGCTGCAAGCCTTTGAATAGACTCTGAAATTCTAAAATAATTACAGAGGACAGATTTGGCCAGTTCCACGTTGTGCAGGTGGGGAGACAGATTCCTAGCACTTCCTACACTGCCATCTTCCCTGCCCTCCCAGGCTTATTTCATCTTACATTCTGTACAGTGCATTTTAAATTCTCAGTGTCAACTCTCTCATTTAACAGTTAGAAGAACTGACTTCAGGGACTTCCCTGGTAGTCCAGTGGCTAAGACTTCATGCTCCCAATGAAGGGAACCCGGGTTCCAACCCTGGTCAGGGAACTAGATCCCATATGCCGCAAATAAGAGTTTGCATGCTGCAATGAAGGCCTGGCGCAGCCAAAAAACAAGAAAAAAAAAAATATATAACTAACTTCAGGTTGCCAAGTGGAATTTAAAATTATTGAGAATGATAGCTGGAAATTAATTTATACACAGATTTTAAGGTCTTCTTCACAATATACTCCAGATTATGCAAAGGCATACTTGGCACTTTGGTCAAAAAAAAGCACATTTGTGTGTATAAGTAAGATGTAGAGCATAGCAAAGCAGCAGAGAAAGGATTGGGATCACGGGCTTAGGGACTATCCTAAAACCATCTTGTTGTCCATTGTGAAAACAGTAAGAAGGTAGCATAAATTTAGATTAAAAAATCTCGTACTGCTGTGCGTTAACATCTTTTATGGGCTTCCCGGGTGGCTCAGTGGTAAAGAATCCACCCGCCAATGCAGGAGACATGGGTTCGTTCCCTGGGTCAGGAAAATCCCCTGGAGAAGGAAATGGCAACCCATTCCAATATTCTTGCCTGGGAAATCCCACAGACAGAGGAGCCTGGTGGGCTACAGTCCACGGGGTCACAAAAGAGTCAGACACGACTTAGTGACTAAAGAACAATGTCTTTTGCAGGCCTCAGGCAGAGTCCCAGCGACGAAATAGTTCTTACCCATAATCCTGTTCCTCTCATATTAGGCATTCTCTTAAGGCTACATCCTACTTTTAAGTGTTTTCCTTGACCCGCTACATCATTTATACATCATCGTGCATTTTGTTATTTTCATAAGGGTTTGATTTATTTCTCCCATTAGATGGCAGGGTTTTTGAGGTCAGGCATTATGCTTTAATTCTTTTTAATGCTACACAGTACTGGGAACAGTTGTTATTCAATTACTAATTTATAATTAATTTTTCAGAGCATGAGCCATTGAAGGCCTTTTCATGTGTGATTTTGGGATGCAAATAATTTTATTTTGGAAGTTGCTACATTAATAAGAGTTCTGATGGGAGTGAAAGCAGAAATTCTTGATAGAAGACTGTGACTTCCTAATTTTCACTTAAACTTCTCTTGTAACTTTTTTTTCTGCTGAATCCTATTTGGAGTATTAATAATTCATTGATGTGTATATAGATGGATAGCTTGATATATTAAATTTGGTTGTAGGCATTAAAGAAAATAAATGAAACCATGGCAAATTGGAAGAGAATGCAATTATTCAAGTTTAACTGTAGGACACCTTGGAATGGTTAAGAATCACTACCATTACTCATCCAAATATCCCATAAATTTAACAGTTAACTTTCAAAATGTATTCCCTAGATAATATCTTTTGTAAAAGCCATTGTTTTTATTCATTAGAATTGTGAAACACTAAGTGTTCTGAAAATAATATATAATTGTTATAGGAAATCATAAAAGGGCAGAAAAGCACAAGGAAGAAAACGTAAACCACTTGTAATTCCAACACTCAGAAATAACTGATATTACCAAGATCTATGCAGTCATTAACTTTTTCCACTTGTGTTTTATTATTTTGAAGAAAAAGATAAATAATCCAATAGAAAAAAATGGGCCAGTGGTTAGAACAGACCCATCATACAAGACGATGTGTAAATGGCCAATAAATCCATGAGAAATAAGAAAAATGCAAAGTACAATCATGTGATACTGCTCTGTAACCTTACAACTATGAAAAGGAAGAAAGACTGGCAATATCCAGTGTTATTAGGGACGTGAAACAATGGAAACTTTTGCTCCACTGATGTGTCAACTGGTTGCAGGAAATTAGGAAAACTGACATTATCTACTAAAATTTCATGGCAAATAGATGGGGAAACAATGGAAACAGTGACAGACTTTATTTTTTGGGTTCTAAAATCACTGCATATGGTGACTGAAGCCATGAAATTAAAAGATGCTTGCTCCTTGGAAGAAAAACTATGACCAACCTAGACAGCATATTAAAAAGCAGAGACATTGCTTTGCCAACAAAGGTCCGTCTAGTCAAAGCTATGGTTTTTTCAGTAGTCATATATGGATGTGAGAGCTGGACTATAAACAAAGCTGAGCACCAAAGAACTGATGCTTTTGAACTGTGGTGCTGGAGAAGATTCTTGCGAGTCCTTTGGGCTGCAAAAATCCAATCAGTCCATCGTAAAGGAAATCAGTTCTGAATATTCATTGGAAGGACATGCTGGAGCTGAAGCTCCAATACTTTGGCCACCTGATGCGAAAAACTGACTCATTGGAAAACACCCTGATGCTGGGAAAGATTGAAGGTGGAAGGAGAAGGGGATGACAGAGGATGAGATGCTTGGATGGCATCACCGACTCGATGGACATGAGTTTGAGTAAACTCCGGGAGTTGGTGATGGATAGGGAAGCCTGGCATGCTGCAGTCCATGGGGTCGCAGAGTCAGACACAACTGAGCTGAACTGAACTAGAACCGAAGATTCACGTATCATTGACTTAGCAATCCCACTCCTAAATATTTGCTTAACAGAATGTGTGCTCCTATGGAATAAAAGGCTTGTAGAAGCATGTTCATAGGAGAATTATCCAAAATAGCCCTAAATGTCCTTCAAGAGCAAAATGAATAAAATGTCATGGTCTATTCACGCAGAAACTTAGAAAGGCTTTCTCCATCCGATACACAGCAATGAAAAACAGTTATTTCATGCAATGTGGGAAGTGGAAGAGGCCAGATGTAAAGTGTAATTCCATTTACGTAAAGTTTGAAAACAGATAAAAGTAAAACAAAATGTTTACAGATATATACACAAATGGTAAATCTACAAAGGAAAATAAGGGAGTAATACACTCATGCGTTCATTCAGGGAGAAGTGAGAGGTGAAAGCTGGGAGGTGGCAGGAGGACTCTGGGATGCTTGAACCTTTCTATATGTTGGGTTGGCTAAAGAGTTTATTCAGATTTTTCTGCAAGATGTTACAGAAAAGCACAAAAGAAATTTTAGGCCAACTCAACATTTCTGGTTATGGTTATACAGTGGAAGTGAGAAATAGATTTAAGGGACTAGATAGATAGAGTGCCTGAAGAACTATGGACGGAGGTTCGTCACATTGTATAGGAGACAGGGATCAAGACCATCCGCAAGGAAAAGAAATGCAAAAAAGCAAAATGGCTGTCTGGGGAGGCCTTACAAATAGCTGTGAAAAGAAGAGAAGCAAAAAGCAAAGGAGAAAAGGAAAGATACAAGTATCTGAATGCAGAGTTCCAAAGAATAGCAAGGAGAGATAAGAAAGCCTTCCTCAGTGATCAATGCAAAGAAATAGAGGAAAACAACCAAATGGGAAAGACTAGAGATCTCTTCAAGAAAATTAGAGATACCAAGGGAACATTTCATGTAAAGATAGGCTCAATAAAGGACAGAAATGGTATGGACCTAACAGAAGCAGAAGATATTAAGAAGAGGTGGCAAGAATACGCAGAAGAACTGTACAAAAAAGATCTTCATGAACAAGATAATCACGATGGTGTGATCACTCACCTAGGCCAGACATCCTGGAATGTGAAGTCAAGTGGGCCTTAGAAATCATCACTACAAACTAGAACACTTTCTTACACCATACACAAAAATAAACTCAAAATGGATTAAAGATCTAAACGTAAGACCAGAAACTATAAAACTCTTAGAGGAGAACATAGGCAAAACACTCTCCGACATAAATCACAGCAGGATCCTCTATGACCCACCTCCCAGTAATACTGGAAATAAAAGCAAAAATAAACAAATGGGATCTAATTAAAATTAAAAGCTTCTGCACAACAAAGGAAACTGTAAGCAAGGTGAAAAGACAGCCTTCGGAATGGGAGAAAATAATAGCAAACGAAGCAACTGACAAACAACTAATCTCAAAAATATACAAGCAACTCATGCAGCTCAATTCCAGAAAAATAAACGATCCAATCAAAAAAATGACCCAAAGAACTAAATAGACATTTCTCCAAAGAAGACATATAGATGGCTAACAAACACATGAAAAGATGCTCGACATCACTCATTATCAGAGAAATGCAAATCAAGACCAAAATGAGGTACCATTTCACACCAGTCAGAATGGTTGCGATCCAAAAGTCTACAAGCAATAAATGCCGGAGAGGGTGTGGAGACAGGGGAACCCTCTTACACTGTTGGTGGGAATGCAAACTAGTACAGCCACTATGGAGAACAGTGTGGAGATTCCTTAAGAAACTGGAAATAGCCTTATGACCCAGCAATCCCACTGCTGGGCATACACACCGAGAAAACCAGAATTGAAAGAGACACGTGTACTCCAATGTTCATTGCAGCACTGTTTATAATAGCCAGGACATGGAAACAACCTAGATGTCCATCAGCAGATGAATGGATAAGAAAGCAGTGGTACATATACACAATGGAGTATTACTAAGCCATGAAAAAGAATACATTTGAATCAGTTCTAATGAGGTGGATGAAACCGGAGCCTATTATACAGAGTGAAGTAAGCCAGAAAGAAAAACACCAATACTGTATACTAACACATACATATGGAATTTAGACAGATGGTAACGATAACCCTGTATGCGAGACAGCAAAAGAGACACAGATGTATAGAACAGACTTTTGGACTCTGTGGGAGAGGGAGAGGGTGGGATGATTTGGGAGAATGGCATTGAAACATGTATAATATCATGTAAGAAACGAATCACCAGTCTAGGTTCAATGCAGGATACAGGATGCTTGGGGCTGGTGCACTGGGATGACCCAGAGAGATGGTATGGGAAGGGAGGTGGGAGGGGGGTTCAGGATTGGGAACTCATGTACACCCGTGGCGGATTCATGTTGATGTATGGCAAAACCAATACAGTATTGTAAAGTAAAATAAAATAAAATAAAAAGAAATCATCACTACGAACAAAGCTAGTGGAGGTGATGGAATTCCAGTTGAGCTAGTTCAAATCCTGAACGATGATGCTGTGAAAGTGCTGCATTCAATATGCCAGCAAATTTGGAAAACTCAGCAGTGGCCACAGGACTGGAAAAGATCAGTTTTCATTCCAATCCCAAAGAAAGGCAATGACAAAGAATGCTCAAACTACCACACAATTGCACTCATCTCACACTCTAGTAAAGTAATGCTCAAAATTCTCTAAGCCAGGCTTCAGCAATACATGAACCATGAACTTCCAGATGTTCAAGCTGATTTTAGAAAAGGCAGAGGAACCAGAGATCAAATTGCCAACATCTGCTGGATCATGGAAAAAGCAAGAGAGTTCCAGAAAAACATCTATTTCTGCTTTATTGACTATGCCAAAGCCTTTGACTGTGTGATCACAATAAACTGTGGAAAACTGTCAGAGATGGGAATACCAGACCACCTGATCTGCCTCCTGAGAAACCTATATGCAGATCAGGAAGCAACAGTTAGAATTGGACATGGAACAACAGACTGGTTCCAAATAGGAAAAGGAGTATGTCAAGGCTGTATATTGTCACCCTGCTTATTTAACTTCTATGCAAAGTACATCATGAGAAACGCTGGACTGGAAGAAACACAAGCTGGAATCGAGATTGCCGGGAGAAATATCAATAACCTCAGAGAGGCAGATGACACCACCCTTATGGCAGAAAGTGAAGAGGAACTAAAAAGCCTCTGATGAAAGTGAAAGAGGAGAGTGAAAAAGTTGGCTTAAAGCTCAACATTCAGAAAATGAAGATCATGACATCCGGTCCCATCACTTCATGGCAAATAGATGGGGAAAGAGTGGAAACAATGTCAGAGTTCATTTTTTAGGGCTCCAAAATCACTGCAGATGGTGATTGCAGCCATAAAATTAAAAGATGCTTACTCCTTGGAAGAAAGTTATGACCAACCTAGATCGCATATTAAAAAGCAGAGACATTACTTTGCCAACAAAGGTCCATTTAGTCAAGGTTATGGCTTTTCCAGTGGTCATGTATGGATGTGAGAGTTGGACTGTGAAGAAAGCTGAGCGCCAAAGAATTGATGCTTTTGAACTGTGGTGTTGGAGAAGACTCTTGAGAGTCCCTTGGACTGCAAGGAGATCCAACCAGTCCATTCTAAAGGAGATCAACCTTGGGTGTTCTTTGGAAGGAATGATGTTAAAGCTGAAAGTCCAATACTTTGGCCACCTCATGTGAAGAGTTGACTCATTGGAAAAGACCCTGATGCTGGGAGGGATTGGGGGCAGGAGGAGAAGGGGACGACCGAGGATGAGATGGCTGGATGGCATCATCGACTCGATGGAAGTGAGTTTGAGTGAATTCCGGGAGTTGGTGATGGACAGGGAGGCCTGGCGTGCTGCGATTCATGGGGTCGCAAAGAGTCGGACACGACTGAGCAACTGAACTGAACTGAACATTTCTGGACCCAGGTGGTGGTTACAAGATACTCATTTTGTGACAGGTCAGATGCACCTGTTTCTTACGTGCATGCGTACATGCTCAGTCATGTCTGGCTGTTTGCAACCCCATGGCCTGTAGCCCGCCAGGCTTCTCTGTCCATGAGGATTCTCCAAGGAAGAACACAGGAGAGGGTTGCCATTTTCTCTTCCAAGGGATCTTCTCCACCTAGGGATTGAACCGAGTCTCCTGCATTACAGGTGGATTCTTTACTGCCTGAGCCATCGTGGAGCTTTCTTACATTATAGTGAACAATAAAAATGTTTAAAACAAAAGTAGTGTTAATATTTGCTCTTTATTTGTATTCCTAGGTTGGGTGCACACGTTTTATAAATATTACAGTATTTTGGAGTGATTCCTTTATTAATACCCAATAACCTTCTGTTTCTCTTATTGTATACAGTCTTTGGTTTAAAATCTATTTTGTCTGATACAAGCATAGCTATTCAGCTTTTAATGTTTTCCTTTTGCATGGAATATTATTTTTCGTCCCTATACATTCAGTCTTTGTGTATACTTAAAGCTGAAGTGAGTCTCTCGTGAGAGCATATAGTTGGGTCTTATTTTGTTTATCCATTTAGCCACTCTGTATCTTTTATGGAGAATTTGTCTATTTAAATTTAAAGTAAATATTGGCAAGTATGCACTCTCTATTGCCATTTTAAAATTGTTTTCTGGTGCTTTGTCATCCTTTGTTTCTTTTTTCCTCTCTTGCTCTCTTTGTGTTTGGTGATTTTTCTGTAGTGGTATACTTATTCTCTTTATTTTTTTTTTTTAATCTACTTAAGGTTTTGCTTTGTGGTTAGCATGAGGCTTACACAAAACATCTTATTTATAACAGTCTATTTTAAACTGATAACAGCTTAACTTTGGATGTATATGAAATCTCTACATTTGTACTCTTTTTGTTAAAACATTTTATGTTTTTGATGCCAAAGTTAATATCTTTTTATCTTGCTCATCCATTTACAAATCACAGTGTGTGAAAGTGTGTGTTAGTCGTTCAGTCATGTCCAACTCTTTGCAACCCCATGGACTATAGTCTGCTGGGCTCCTCTGTCCATGGGATTGTCCAGGCAAGAATATTGGAGTGGGTTGCCATTCTCTTTTCCAGGGATCTTCCCAACCCAGAGGCTAAATTCAGGTCTCCTGTATTGTGGGCAGATTCACAGATTCCTTACCATCTGAGTCACCAGGAAAATCACTGCAGTTATAATTATTTTTGCTAATTTTGCCTTTTAACCTTTAGACTAAATTTAAAAGTGATTTACACATTCCATTACATGAGTATTCTGCACTTAATATATATATACTTTTACCAGCAAAATTTATACTCTCATATGTTTTCCTGTAACTAATTGGTGTCCTTCGTTTCACCTTGAAGAAGTCACTTTAACATTTCATGTAAGGTTGGTCTAGTGGTGATGAACTCTCAGATTTTGCTTGTTTGGAAAACTCTTTTTTCTGAAGAACAACTTTTCCAAGCAGAGTATTCTTGGTGGCAGTTTTATTTTTTTCTCTTTTAGCATTTCAATATATCTTATTTCATTATAGCCTGCACAGTTCCTCTGAAAAATCTGGTCGTAGTCTACAGAGTTTTCCTTGTATGTGGCAAGTTGTTTTTCTCTTGCTACTTTTAAAATTCTGTGTCTTTAACTTTTGGCAATTAAATTATGTTGTGTCTTAGAATGGGCCCCTTTGTAATCATCTTATTTAGAACTCCCTAGGTTTCCCGGATCTAGGTATCTATTTCCCCAGGTTAGGGAAGTTCTTAGCCATTATTTCTTTGAATAGCTTTCTACCTCTTTCTCTCTCTTCTCCTTCTGAGACCTCAGTAGTGCGATTCTTGGTCCTCTTGACCGTGTCCCATAGGTTCCCTAAGCTCTCCTCACACTTTTCCATTCTTTTCTCACTTTGCTCTTTTTGTTGAATGACTCCCACCGCTGTCTTCAAGTTCACTGAGTCTTTCTTTGCTACGCCTAGTTTGTTGTTGAATTTTTCAGTTCAGCTATTGTATTCTTCAACTCTGTGATTTCTGTTTGGTACTCTGTTTTCTTGGGTTCCATCCCTGGGTTGGGAAGGTCCCTTGGAGAAGGGGAACGGCTACCCATTCCAGTGTTCTGGCCTGGAGAAACAACTACGGAGCTCACGAGCCCTAGAGCCTGTGTTCCCCATCGAGAGAAGCCATCCCAGTGAGAAGCCCCCCACACCACAACTAGAGAAAAGCTCCCGTAACAGTGAAGACCCAGCATAGCCAAAAATAAATAAATAAATACATTTTAAAATTTTTGAAGGAACCCCCACCCCCTCCAAAAGAAGCTAGACCTTCAGGCAGCAGCTTGTAATGTATGGAAATAGACATCTTATGGGAAAAAGACGGGGAAGAATTTTCTGTGCTCCTTCTGCACTGACCTCTGAGAGCATAGCCAGTGAAGAACTGTTTCTTTGCTGCAGTCCCATTGAACCCAGGGACACAAGCGTCCCTAGCCATCAGAGCCAGGCTATCAGGGGAGGTGCCCTCTCGATGGCACCGCAAAACCCAGGGTGCCAGGTGTGCGCACCAGCTCTTCTCTGCTGTGTCATGGGCACTGCTGACCAGCAATGGGGCAGAGACGGTGTGGAAACTGTTCCTGCTGGGCTCCTCGGTCTCCGCGGAGTGTCGTCCTTGGTCTCTAGATGTGTGTTGGATTAGAAGGCTGACTCTCAGACCGCAGCTTTTAGGATAAGCATGCAGGCCTTTTTCAGAGAAAGCCTGGAGGTTGGGCGTCTCTGATCGGCATCTCTGCACTGAGCCTTGAGGGAGGGGATCGTCTCGTAAGGATTCTTTCTCTGTCTCACCCGGTCCTGTGGGATCTGAGCGTGCAAGTCCTGCTGGCGACAGACAATGAAGGAGCGTGCCCCCTGGGCGGCGGCACACCAGCTGGGGCACCAGACATGTGCACAGGCTCCTTCCAGGGAGATGCTCATGACGTAGATCCGGGCACAGGGAGGCCAAAGGTGAGACCCACCGGCCTCTCGGGTCTCTTGGGGGTGGTGGTGGCAGCTAGCCCCTCTCTTGTGTTAAATTAGAGGCCTGAGACAGGCTGCAGCTTTCAAAACACACAGAGCGGCCTGGGCACTGCTGTGTGCTCTCTCTGCTCTGAGGCCTGGGGGGAAAGCTGGGAACCCTCACAAGCCCTTTTGAAATGGGTTCTTTAAAGAGAGTTGTGAACCACTGTGGAGAACAGTATCGGGGTTCCTTAAAAAACTAGAAACAGAGCTACCATGTAACCCAGCAATCCCACTCCTGGGCATATACCCTGAGAAATCCATAATTCAAAATGACACACATCCCAGTGTTCACTGCAGCACTATTTGCAATAGCGAGGACGTGAAAGCCACCTAAATATCCATCAACAGATGAATGGATAAGGAAGATGCGGTCCGTATACACCGTGGAATATTACTCAGCCATGGAGAGGAATGAAACTGGGTCTTTTGTCGTGATGTGGATGGACTGGGAGTTCATCATATAGAGTGAAGCAAGTCAGAAAGAGGAAAAGAAATCTCATATATGAATGCATTTTTGCAGAATCTAGAAAGGTGGTGCGGATGAGCCTATTTGCAGGGCAGGAAAAGAGACACAGACGTGGAGAGTGGACATGTGCACACGGCTGAGCGGGAAGGGGAGGGTAAAATGAACTGGGAGGTTAGGATTGACATAAATACACTACCACATGTGAAATGGACAGCTAGGGAGAAGCTGCTGTTGAGAAGGCTCTTCAGGAGGCCACCCCAATGAATAAATAAATGCATACATAATTTTAAAAGATGAAGAGAGCTGTGAGTTTCTCCTGATTGCAGGCTGTTATGCTGGAGACAGGGTCTAAGGTGGGATTGCATCTTACCCTCTCCGACCCGTTTGGATGTGAGTTCATCCTCGTTCACTCCGTGTGTATCAGTGGCTCACTCAGCATCCTGATTTCTTTCAGAGGAAACCGCTGTACACAGAGCTGTGTCCCAGGAGCGCGTGTGCTCAGGGGCCTCCTGTGTTACCACCTGGGACTGGAAACAAGGTCCAATCTTTTTAACACTGTGACAGCTTCCTTTTTACCTGGCGTGTCAAGATGTTCCAGCTTTATCTTCTACATCGTCAGCCCTTACTTCAAGAAGCCTTGGGGTTTTATTTGTTTTGCCTCATGTTGTGATTTAGTAGGAAATGGTGCTTTGAGATCGCAATCTGGATTTGATGGATCCCCACTGCCACTGGGATTGTTATTGTTTATAAACTTTTTCAATGGACAGATCTATGAATTACACCTATTTATCTGTTTGTAAACTATGTTCCACTTGAAACTATTTACAAAATTAAACTTTTGATCTTGATCTCATCTTTATGGCTGTATTTTCTTTCTTCTACATTGAGTATCCCAACTTTTACCTTGTTAGTATAGCCTTCAAACACTAAACTTTGGATTTTTACCCCCATTTAGACTTAGTTTATTTTATTTTTTATTTTTTTGTGTAATAAAGTTTTATTAAAGTATAAAGGAGATAGAGAAAGCTTCTGACATAGGCATCAGAAGGGGGCAGAAAGAGTACCCGCTTGTTAGTGTTAGCAATGAAGTTATATACTCTCCAATGAATCCAAAGAATGTCTGGAGGTTGTAAAGACCTCACCAGACCTACTCCCATAATTTACATTTTAAAATAACAGAATTAGCCAGAAGGTTTAATCCAGAGACTGTCCTCAGGCAGAATACATTCTTGTTATATAATCCTAAGGAATGTAGAGAAGAAAAAAAAGTTTGTCCTTTCTTCCTCCTTGAGAATTCCAGACCCCTCTCTCCTTGGGGACCCCTAGACTTCTTATCAACCTGCCTAGGAAATGACTCTCTCATTCCCCCCTTTTCTTTTAGGAGAATTATGTTGCCTAGGGAAAAGGGGCATCATTCTTGTTCCATAACTGACTTAATTTAAAAGTTGCCATGCATTTAATGCTCATGACTAATTATTTTTATTTTATTTTTATTTATTTATTTTTCTAATTAATTAATTTATTTTAATGAAAGGATAATTACTTTACAATATTGTGTTGGTTTCTGCCACACATCAACATGAGCTAGCCACAGGCATACATATGTCCCCTCTCTTTTGAAGGTCCCTCCCACCTTCCCCCCCCGTCCCACCACGTTTCAGGGATACGTGTGTGCAACTTGCTTCAGTTATGTCTAAGACTCTCAAGTATTTATTTGAAGCTTATTTTCTAGTAGATATTTCTGGAAAAACTCACGAGAAAAACATTCCCCAAGTTCAACTTTTTGTGCTTCAAAGTTTATCAGATTTAAATTTTTGGATTCACATTTTCCTTCCTTGAGGATCTTAAATTTACTTCTAGCATGAAGTGTTGCTTTCAAAAAGTGCAATGATAAAAAAGAAGTGTCGTGACAAAAATGTAACTTTCTTACCCTCGTTATTTAGTCAGAGGCTCAATTGCCTAGATTTCCAAAGAATTTTTACATTTTTCACTTATTATGAAGCAACGGGCAAGAGTCTTGGTTTGTTTTGTGGGCAAGTCTTCCTGGAATGCTTTCATTGGTGTTATTCTGTCCCTTATTTTCCTTTGAGATTTTACATGGGATTTAACCTTAATCATTGTCAGCTGCTCATTTTCTTGTGCAATAGTTTTCCTGAGCTTTTTGAAGGAGTGATTCCGTCAAGTTTTTCTAACTTCACAGGGCTCCCTCTTCCGTATTTTCTGTGTCCTACTGACAAAGAATGATAGTTCACCTTCGGAAATTGCCTGGCTTTGTTCTCTCTCCCAGTTTTATTTATGCTTTGATTTCCCTTCACCTATGTTGTCCTTATCCTACGCAGTTTTGATACTATTTCCAATCATTTCTTTTTAGCGTGTAGTCCAGTTTGTGTCTTCCCTTATGGCCCAGCTGGTAAGGAGTCTTCCTGCAATGCAGGAGACCCGGGTCCAATCCCTGGGTTGGGAAGATCCCCTGGAGAAGGAAATGGCAACCCACTCCAGTGTTCTTGCCCGGAAAATCCCATGGATGGAGGAGCCTGGCAGGTTACAGTCCATGGGGTCGCAAAGAGTCAGACTTCACTTTCAGTTATCACTCTCCAGTTCTGGAAGGGAGTACCAGCTGATCAGTTTTGAGAGTACAAAGAGTCTGGAAAGATCTAGCCCTTTCAGACCTAAACATGGATTCTTGCTCTCACCTACACTGGACTGTATGAAATCCCTTCAGTTTCAGCTTTTGTTCTCATGGAGATCTGCTGGAGTTTACAGTGAATGTCTATTGGCTGTTTTATGATGTTGCTGTTCTCAGATCTGTGAGATGCCTCATGACTTCCCTCTGCTTCCTCCTGCAAAGATACTAGTGAGTGCATGCTAAATTGTTTCAGTTCTGTCCGACTCTGTGCGACCTCTTGGACTGTAGCCCGCCATGCTCCTCTGTCCAGTTCTGCAGGCAAGAATACTAGAGTAGGGTGCATGCCCTCCTCCAGGGGATCGTCCCAACCCGGGGATCGAACCCGCCCATATCCTTTATGTCTTTCTCCATGGGCAGGCAGGCAGTTTCTTTAGACCACCTGGGAAGCCTGCTCAGGTATTGTGGTTGTTGGTGGTTTGTCTTCCTCTGCTTGTATCTGCATTATCGACTAAAAAAGTCACCATGTGAGAGTTGTGAGTTATGCCTTCTTTGGGACAATGAGGGTTATAGCCTGGGAGACAGCTGCTCAGACAGCTCTGAGGAACTATCCTGAAGAGGCAGAGGGGTAGCTCAGTATAGACATGATTTTGGTGAAGGGGGTATAAATGCAATCAAGTACACATTTTGGCAGAAGGTTGATACTAGTCACGAGGAGCAGACACCTCTGTTGATGATTCTCTAGATATGAGAAGATGCAAGAAATTGGGTTCATAAAATCTTCTCCTGAAAATATCTATCTGAAGGCTTGTTTTGCCAGATTTCCCAGAGCACAGAGGACCTTATTCCTGGTCTCCATCCTGAACTGGTTTCAAGTTGTGTTGAAGGTCAGCAACTTCAGGGCCTAGTGACTTCATCTCTGTAAAGGCAGATGGTGTGTGGCAACTTTTGGCCATGCGGGGGTCTGTGGGAATACCCCCTCACCTGGATTTGTTGTAAATGTTAGCCATAACTTTGACTTTACTATCTAGTTTCTCTTTCTATTATTACATCGAGATTCAGGAAGTTCCCCAAATTATGTCATCTGTGCTACCACGATCTTTCCAGAATCTATTATGGTGTTTTCTGACTTGCAATGGAGTAAAAGTTATGACTTCATTGCTATGGATTATGTTTATGCTTGTGTTTCTAGAATGTATTCCTCCATTCTAAACTCAAATAAGTAGCCTCATATATGTAGGTGTGTATGTATGTATATATATGTGTATATATATATATATACCATATATACGTGTATGTATATACACATATATGGGCTTCCCTGGAAGCTAGCTGGTAAAGAATCCACCTGCAATGCAGGAGACCCTGGTTCAATTCCTGGATTGGGAAGATCCCATGGGAAAGGGACAGGCTACCCTCTCCAGTATTCATGGGCTTCTCTGGTAGCTCAGATGGTAAAGAATCCACCGGCAATGTGAGAGACCTGGATTCAATCCCTGGATTGGGAAGATCCCCTGGAGGAGGTCATGGCAACCCACTACAGTATTCTTGCCTGGAGAGTCCCCAAGGACAGAGGAGCCTGACAGGCTATCATCCATGGTGTCTCAAAGAGTTGGACACAACTTAACAACTAAACAACAACAAATATATATATATATATATAAAATGCATATCACTATTGTATATAGTATATATTATATACTATTATGATTATACAGTGGAAGTGACAAATTGATTCAAGGTATTAGATCTGATAGACAGAGTGCCTAAAGAACTATGGACAGAGGTTCGTGACATTGTAGAGGAGGCAGTGATCAAGACCATCCTTAAGGAAAAGAAATACAAAAAGGCAGAATGGTTGTCTGAGAAGGGCTTAGAAATCGCTAAGAAAAGAAGAGAAGCTAAAGGCAAAAGAGAAAAGGAAAGATATACCCATTTGAATGCAGAGTTCCAAAGAATAGCATGGAGAGATAAGAAAGGCTTCCTCAGTGATCAGTGCAAAGAAATAAGGGAAAACAATAGAAAGGGAAAGACTAGAGATCTCGGCCAGAAAATTAGAGATACCAAGGGAACATTTCACGTAAAGATGGGCTCAACAAAGAACAGAAATGGCATGGACCTAACAGAAGCAGAAGATATTAAGAAGAGGTGGCAAAATACACAGAAGAACTGTACAAAAAAGAGCTTCACGACCCAGATAATCACGATGGTGTGATCACTCACCTAGAGCCAGACATCCTGGAATCCAAAGTCAAGTGGGCCTTAGGAAGCATCACTACAAACAAAGCTAGTGGAGGTGATGGAATTCCAGTTGAGCTAGTTCAAATCCTGAAAGATGATGCTGTGAAAGTGCTGCACTCAACATGCCAGCAAATTTGGAAAATTCAGCAGCGGCCACAGGGGTGGAAAAGGTCAGTTTTCACTCCAATCTCAAAGAAAGGCAACGCCAAAGAATGCTCAAACTATCGCACAATTGCACTCATCTCACATGCTAGTAAAGTAATGCTCAAGATTCTCCAAGCCAGGCTTCAGTAGTACGTGAATGGTGAATTTCCAGATGTTCAAGCTGGTTTTAGAAAAGGCAGAGGAACAAGAGATCAAATTGCCAACATCCGCTGGATCATCAAAAAAGCAAGAGAGTTCCAGTAAAACATCTACTTCTGCTTTTTTGACTATGCCAAAAAGCCTTTGACTGTGTGGATCGCAACAAACTGTGGAAAATTCTTCAAAAGATGGGAATACCAGACCACCTTACCTGCCTCCTGAGAAATCTGTATGCAGATCAAGCAACAGTTAGAACTGGACATGGAACAACAGACTGGTTCCAAATTGGGAAGGGAGTATGTCAAGGCTGTATATTGTCACCCTGCTTATTTAACTTACATGCAGAGTCCATCATGAGAAACGCTGGGCTG
Organism: Capra hircus; assembly: GCF_001704415.2. Lineage (NCBI taxonomy): Eukaryota > Metazoa > Chordata > Mammalia > Artiodactyla > Bovidae > Capra > Capra hircus. Next base: position 7,753,442 of record NC_030834.1, on the reverse strand, counting down.
GATGAAGCACAAGGAGAAATCTCAATAACCTCAGATATGGAGATGACACCACCCTTATGGCAGAAAGCAAAGAAGAATTAGAGCCTCTTGATGAAAGTAAAAGAGGAGAGTGAAAAAGTTGGCTTAAAGCTCAACATTCAGAAAACGAAGATCATGGCATCTGGTCCCATCACTTCATGGGAAATAGATGGGGAAACAATGGAAACAGTGACAGGCTTTATATTTTTGGGCTCCAAAATCACTTCAGATGTTGAATGCAGCCATGAAATTAAAAGACGCTTGCTTCTTGAAAGAAAAGTTATGACCAACCTAGAAAGCATATTAAAAAGCAGAGACATTACTTTATCAACAAAGGTTTGTCTAGTCAAAGCTTTGGTTTTTCCAGTAGTCATGTATGGATGTGAGAATTGGAGTATAAAGAAAGCTGAGCACCCAAGAATTGATGCTTTTGAACCGTGGTGTTGGAGAAGACTCTTGAGAGTGCCTTGGACTGCAAGGAGACCCAACCAGTCCATCCTAAAGGAAACCAGTCCTGAATATTCATTGGAAGGACTGATGCTGAAGCTGAAACTCCAATACTTTGGCCTCCTGATGCGAAAAACTGGCTCATTTGAAAAGACCCTGATGCTGGGAAAGATTGAAGGTGGGAGGAGAAGGGGATGCCAGAGGATGAGATGGTTGGATGACATCACAGACCCAATGGACTTGAGCTTGAGTGAACTCCGGGAGCTGGTGATGGACAAAGAGGCCTGGCGTGCTGCAGTCATGGGGTCACAAAGAGTCAGACTGAACTGAACTAAATATTATTATAGTACATATATATCATATATATATATATACACAGTATATATATACTGCATATATATTACTATCATTGTTTTTTACCTCCTACTTCATTCTCAGAACATCAAGTGCTCCAGTACTGTGAAAGTTTAAATTACAGTGGGAATCCAGACAATGCTGTATGGATCCCTGTCTGGGTAGCATAAAAAGCTCCCATATTTTTTAGTACTTTATTTCTTTTCCTTTTGTACATTAAAAAAAAAAAATCCTCTGTAGTTCTCTTGGTGTTTCATGAGACTTAGGGACCTGGTTTTATTTTTACAAATAGTCGTTTCAAAACCATTTACTCACTTATCTCTGTGCAGATTTAAAAGGCTTTGCTCATCACAGACTAAATATTCTTTGTACTTAGGTCAGTTGCTAAACCCTCTAATAATTTTCATGTGTCTCTTTCTGTGACCACATCACGCTATCTTCATGACCAAATTTTATATTTTTCTGTATCTGCTAAGTGCAAAAACCTTCCTTGTTATTTATCCTTTTCAACATTTCTTAACTACTCCTTCCCGTGTATTCATTAAGATGATATTATGATTTCATCAATTTCATGGGTGTTGTGAATTGTTTTTTTCCAATAATTTGAAATAAATTACATTTTTATAATCTAGAACTATTTCATTCAGAAGAGTCTATTTTTTTTCTTTATTCCAATCTTCTCTTATAGTTGTTTTGAAGTTCTGTCAATATTTTCCCATGCTGTTGCTGCTGCTAAGTTGCTTCAGTCGTGTCCGACTCTGTGCGACCCCATAGGCGGCAGCCCACCAGGCTCCCCCTTCCCTGGGATTCTCCAGGCAAGAACACTGGAGTGGGTTGCCATTTCCTTCTCCAATGCATGAAAGTGAAAAGTGAAAGTCAAGTCGCGTCCAACTCTTAGTGACCCCATGGACTGCAGCCTACCAGGCTCCTCCGCCCATGGGATTTTCCAGGCAAGAGTACTGGAGTGGGGTGCCATTGCCTTCTCTATATTTTCCCATAGATCCTCCAAACTTCTTTTTTTGGATGATGTAAGGATTTCCTTTTATTGTTATCTGAAAAGACTGTAATCATACACCTGAGTCACAACACAGAGCCCACCCAGTGGGCCCATAAGCCCCGGTCCCTGGCCATTCCGGTCCATCCTACCACGCAGCGACCCACACGTTCACTGACAGAGAGAAATTAACTGAACGCTACTGATTCCAGGTCCTCTGGCAGTCACAGGGTGGACTTCAGTCCAGAGCAGATGCTAAGCAATGGGGTCATCATACCAGCGAGAATGAACACTTGGCCCTTTTGCCATTAAGAAATCTAAAGACAAGCATGTGTGTTAAATCGCTTCAGTTGTATCTGACTCTTTGCGACCATATGGACTGTAGCCTGCCAGGCTCCTCTGTCCGAGGGATTCTCCAGGCAAGAATACTGGAGCGGGGTCCCAGTGCCCTCCCTCAGGGGATCTTCCCAAACTGGGGATCGAACCTGCATCTTTTATGTCTCCTGCATTGGCAGGTGAGTTCTTTACCACTAGCACCACCTGGGAAGCCCAGAAAATAGGCATAAACTCAAGCAAATATGACTTTAAATTTTGTAATTTTTATGGCAGACAATAATCATTTGCCCATCTGAGGCCAATAGTCTTTGTGTGGGGGGGGGCGGTGGGGGAGTGTAAGGAATTTGTTTATTTTCATTGGGGATATAGTTGCTTGCTCCTTTAAAGGAAAGATAAGACAAATCTAGACAGAGTATTAAAAAGCAGAGACATCACTTTGCCAACAAATGTCATATTATCCAAGCTATGATTTTTTTCATTAGCCACGTACAGATATGAGAGTTGGACCATAAAGAAGGCTGAGTGTCACAGAACTGATGCTTTGGAATTGTGCTGGAGAAGACTCTTAAAAGAGTCCTTTGGACTGCGAGGAGATCAAACTAGTCAATCCTAGAGGAAATCAACCTTAACCATTCATTGGAAGGACTGTTGCTGAAACTGAAGCTCCGATACTTTGGCCACCTGAACTGACTCACTGGAAAAGACTCTGATGTTGGGAAGGACTGAGGGCAGGAGGGGAAAGGGGCAGCAGAGGATGAAATGGTTAAATAGCATCACCAACTCAATGGACATGAATTTGAGCAAATTCTGGGGGATAGTGGAGAACAGAGGAGCCTGGCTGCTGTAGTCCATGGGGTTGCAAAGAGTTGGACATGACTTAGCAGCTAAACAACAAATAGCTGGTTTATAATATGTTAGTTTCTGCTGTACAATGAAGTGAATCAGGCATATGTATATATATATATATATCCCCTCTTTTAGATTAGAAAAATGTAATCATTTCTCTCCTTTCCTCAAGAGGCAAGATTGGTTCCAAAGTATGGATTGCTGACTCCCCAGATGAGGTTTGTTGATGTTGTTCAGTCGATCAGTCGAGTCCAGCTGAACAGTGGTGATTATTTCACTAATAGTAATTCTATGTTTGTAGGTGGCAAGGGAATTTGGCATTTCAGAAGGCAGTTTAGCAATTTACGTATACAAAAGTATCAAATGAATGCCTCTGACCCAGAAACTCCACTTTTCCATATTTGTCTTAAGAAAATAATTAAGAGCATATTCGAATAGATCACTATGATAATACTCAATGATCATAGTTTGGAATAATGCCAAGTTGGAAAGAATAAATGTCTGATAATGGAAGATTTGGTTAAATAAGCAAAGCTATTGTTTCAGTCGCTAAGTCATGTCCAACTCTTTTTCGACCTTATGAACTATAGCCTGCCAGATTCCTCTGTCCATGGGTTTTCTCAGGCAAGAATACTGGAGTGGGTTGCCATTTCCTTCTCCAGGGGATCTTCCCGACCCAGGGATTGAACCCGGGTCTCCTGCTTGACAGGTGAATTCTTTACCACTGAGCCACCTGAGAGCTACTAGGGAAGCCCATTTAATACTTGCAGTATATGAAACTATTTAAAGTGATGTTACGGGAAAGCATCTGTGAATGTGAAGAGTATTCAAATACACTTTTTAAAAGCTGCACTTTTGAGTTAAATTTTTTTTTTTGAAATAATCCCAAACTTGCAGCAAAGAATAGTCAGTCTTTATCTTTGCAGGAGATGTAGGAGACAAGGGTTCAATCCCTGGGTCGGGAAGATCCCCTGGAGGAGGAGATGGCAACCCACTCCAGTACTCTTGCCTGGGAAATCCTATGGATAAGGGAGCCTGGCAGGCTATAGGCCGTGGGGGTCACAAAGAGTCAGACACGACTGAGCGCCACCACTGCCATCTGCATCTTTGGCAAGAGGGTCTCAGAAGTGATGATTCTTGCTGTATTCGGTATCAGCAGGGAAAAGTATATAGCTTCCTTTTGTCTCATTCCTGGGACACTTGTTTACTCTGCTCAGTCTTCTCCCTGATTAATCTTCTCAGCCTTCTCCACTGTAAAGTTACTCTTTTTTTTCACTTTGTAATTCATAAGTATTGTGTGGAGAGGTCCATTGAGAGTATGTAAACTTTCATTCTTTATCAAATCCCCAATTTGTTCATTTATGTCTACATGGATACAGGGATTCCTATTTCATTCTCTGCTTTGCAGTCTGTCTCTCATTGTTTATTTGGTGTTCAGTTTGTCCCATATTTGAGCAGGGGAACATTTTCAAGTCATCTGTGCTCTTTTGACACATCACCATCAATCTTGGGGTTCTTTATTACTTTCTGGCACAATAGATATTCCAGGATCCTTATGTTTACAGCAAGTTGAGTGGTAACCCCCTCCAAAGATCTATCCGTGTCCAAATCCCCAGATTCAGTGAGGTAGAAAGTGAACACTTTTTGGAAGAATGATTTTTTGTAGATGTGATTAAAGATATTGAGATAAGGAGAGCATCCTGGATTATCTGGAGGGCCCTGTCTAATCTGAAGTGTCTTTACCGGAGACGGAAAGGAGGAAACAGAGGCAGAGAAGGCCATGTGAAGACACAGGCAGAAACTCGAGCGGTGCAGCCACGGGGAATGCCTGGAGCCGGGAAGGGGCAGAGGTGAGGATGGGTTCTCCCCTGGAGCCTCCCATGGCGGAACAGCCCTGCCCACATCCTGGTGTTGGACTTCCAGCTCCAGACCTTGGGGGAGAGATCTGGCAAAGTGTGGTCCACTGGAAGGGAATGGCAAACCACTCCAGCATTCTTGCCTTGGGAACCCCGTGGATAGTGCGAAAAGGCAAAAACACACGGCCCTGAGAGATGAACTCCAGAGTTACAGGAGGAGACATTTCTCTTGTTTGAAGCCACAGGGTCTGTGGTCATTGGTTAGAGCGGCCTCAGAAATGACCACAATGTCCTCGCCTTGCAGTAGAAATGGCCCCGAATTAGCCACTTCTGCGGGAGCCCTGGCTCCTTCTAGTGTAGAACAGTATTTAGAAACCAACATCGGAGCACCTGGTGTGCTCGTGGTTATCTGGAGTCCTCTGTTCCCAGAGCTAAGGAAGACATTCATAAATATATATTTTAAAAATCAGAAGTTTACACTGATACCCCCATTCCAGTCTATTCTTCTCCATTTCCACAGTAGGATCTCACCTCCCTGACAGCAAGAACGCCTGGTTCCCGACACCCTTAGCACATTGGAGTCTGTTGCTGGAGTCCCTGTCTGTGCAGACATGCTCCACTCTGGGTCAGCCACCCCTGGCGGCTGCCCTTGCTGCTCCGCCAGGACCTCTGTGATCAGGCTGCTCCCCCGCTGCAGCCTCCTTACCCATGTGGCTTCTGACGACTTCTGATGACTGCCCCCTCTTCCCTCACTCCCTGCCCCCTGCCCGCACACCAACAACCACCGTGTGCCTTGTAGAGCCCACATCATGATGTGATGAGCCATGGCCCAGCCTGTAAAACAGGGGAAAGAAAAACGGGAAGAGGAAACACAACATACATTTTTAAGTGCAAAACATTGTGAATTAGTATAATTTGAAGGAAAATTTGTATATATGCGGCAAAGAATCTGGGCATGCCCACAGCAGGAGGGTCCGGGGTGATTGCCGCTGGGACACCCTGCTCAGATTTGTTTTCTTTTCTCTTTTTGCTTTTGCTTGTCTCATTTTTCTTTTGTCCTCCTCTTCCTCCTCGTCTTGCTCCTTTTCTTCTTTGGGAGGGGAGGCCAATGAGCATACTTTATTTTTTGTAACAAGAAAAACAATTGGAAACTTTATTTTTTAAAATTAATTTGTTATTTTTGAGATATAGTTAGTTTCAGGTGTATAACACAAAACGTTGATGTTTGTATATATCGCAAAGTGATCACCACAATAAATCTAGTGAACATCCTCTGGAGACTTACTTTTTTTTAAAAGCTTATAATTAAACTCAAAGTTTTTTCTTCCTGGGTAGAGAGTAACTCAAAAAGTATGGTTCTCAGGATGACCCGAGGTTTCTTTTAACTTAAAAAATTGTTTTGAAGCTAACTTTTCCAGATGATAGTGCAACTGATTTAATCTGCTCTCTGCTTGAGTCTGAGGATTTCTGTCTCTAAGATTGCTGACATTTTCCCAGCTGGTTTGTTGATGCAGTAAAAGAGAGATCATCCATCTGTGCTGGGCAAAGTGGAGAGCAAAAAAAAAAAAAAAGTGGAAAATAAGGTCTCTGATCTTTTTTTTACACTCTCAAAGTCTAGTAAAAACTTGTTAACATTTCCAATTGCATCAAGTTCAGCTGACTTGAAAGTAGCCAAAAATCAAGCCCAACTAAGAGCAATCCATCTCCGTGTAAGTTTCGACTTCACAGGCCTTGGTGGAATCTATGCGGCCGATTATAATTGATCTGTTCCAGGACAGTGTGTACAGGTACGTGGGCTTCCCAGGTGGCGCAGCAGTGAAGAATCTGCCTGCCAATGTGGGAGATGCGGGTTCGCTCCCTGGATCAGGAAAATCCCCTGGAGGAGGAAATGGCAACCCACTCCAGTATTCTTGCCTGGAAAATCCCACGGACAGAGGAGCCTGGCCGGACACAGTCTATGGGGTTGCAGAGCATTGGACACGGCTAAGCCCACACGCACAGGTACGTGCCTTATGGTGTATCCTTGTACCGATAATACAGCCCGGGAATGTTAGTTGCATACATTTGTCCCAGGCTTGTTTTCCTAATTGAGGTACTTCTGGTAGAATTAATTTCTCATTTTACTTGTGGCTGTTGAAAACAGACTCTGTTTAGATGGACTTATCCCATGAAGTCATCCTCTCTCCTCTTTGGTGCGTTCACCAGAGCGCGTTTTATTCCTTTGTGTTAGTGACTTTGGCCCCAGGACACTTTTTCCCACTCTGCTTGGTTTCTGAGCGAGCTTGCCTGGGCCTCCTCAGATTCCAGCTGCAGAGATTTTTGGCCAGTTGCAAACTCTTTCATATTACGGTGTAAAGGGAACTAAATGTGAGACACCCTGTGGCTTCAGACTTTCATTTTTCTGGTTCGTTTGGATTCATTTTTATCCTATGTCCACTGACGTGATTTTAATGGGCCATTTTCAGGGAGATTAATTATACCCTTGGCACATCTGCTTTCCCATTTGAAAATTTTCTCTCTGTGACAGGATTGGAAAATAATAGGAAACAGTTCATACGGCTGCCTTAGTTACCAAGACAACAAACCGGAGAAATAACTGGTTTTTCTCTGTTTCTCTGAACTACCTTCCAAATACAGTAATCTTCATCCTAAAAGCTGTGTATCTGTTTGAGATTACTACTTGAGTAGTTACTGAATTAATGTTTTAGCAAGAGTATTACTTGCCCTGATTATTAGAGAACAAAGCAGTTTTTGTTTTATCATCAAGTTTTATTTTACGTTATTTTAGAACTTGCACAGGTAATCTGTACATGTTAAGTTTAGGAAGGTGAAACTTTTTGGAAGTGTCTGGGGGTAAAAAGGGCTTCCCAGGTGGCAGTAGTGGTAAACTAATCTGCCTGCTGATGCAGGAAATGCGTGAGACGTTGGCTCACTCCCTGGGTTGGGAAGCTCCCCTGGAGTAGGAAATGGCAACCCACTCCACTGTTTTTCCCTGGAGAATCCCATGGACATAGGGTCCTGGAGAGCTACAGTCCATGGGTCATAAAGAATCAGACACGACATGGCGACTGAGCACAGATGCACACACACGGGGTAAAAAGTCTAAGTCTTGATATCCAAGATACTAATCTTGACTGGTATCAACATATCAAAGTGAATGTGATTCAGTAAATTGACTTAGAATGAATTTTAGAACAACAATATACTCAGATTAATAAAAACCACATGTTAAATGTATTAAAAATAAAAAACATTTTAAAACTCTTTAAAATTCATAGAAACAATAGGCACTTCTTTGAAATTCAGAAAAAACAGGCAAGCAAAAAAGAATAAATTACCCACAATTCCACTACCCTGAAATCATCACCAATAATATTAATTTTTAATGCTTTTCAAAAGAATTAATTTTTAAAGTGACACATGTTCATTAAGTAAAAAAAAGTGCTTGGTCTCCTTAATAATGGTAGTAAGAACAGTAATAACAGCTGGTCTTTACTGAATGTTCCCTATATACCAGCTTGTGGTCTTAGCTTACACACAGGAAAACACAACCATTTTTTGAGTATCATTTGGAATGTTATTGTTAATTTCTGATCCTTTCTTTCCTTCTGTACACAGACATTAAAAAAATTATGCAGTTATAATTGTACCGTATGAGCAGTTTTGAATTGTTTTTTAATAACAATTCTTTTCTGTGATGCTCCATTTTCTTTGATGTCATTTTTATAGTACGTTATCAGACAGTGTTATAAAAAAAGGCCCTTTTACTGGTTGTTTACTATTTCACGGAAGGCGAGTAAACAATTCATTTAACCATTTCCATGCTGTTGGACACATTTCAACTTTTTCGTATAATGCTCTTTTTACATTATTTCTTAGAATAGATGATTTTCTTGGAATAGATGGGTATATCAGAAATGAAATTACTGGCTCAACTTAAGGAATAGTTTTAGATCTCTGGAATGTGTTTTCAAATTGCTTTACCAAAAGGTTGTGCTTACTCATGTTGGCATCATGACTATATAATAATACCAGGATGTTTCTTGTTCTTTTTCAGTTTTAGAGAAGCAAAATAATAGACTGTATTTAATTAGTTTCTCTTTGATTATGACCGAGTTTAATGATTTAACAGTATCATTCCCTTTTTTAATGAATTACCTGTCATGATGTTGCATTTTATCCTCAAAACTGTGATGTCTTTTAAAATCACGAGTCCTATATACTTATTGTAAAATTGAGAATATAGAATGCAATTAAGAGCAGATACTCCTTCCCATCTGCTTCATCTCACTCCTGCAGGACCGTTGGCCAGGCGCATCCTCAGATCTTTCTCTAAGATTCAGGAGTTAAGCTCTTTTCGTTCGCAGTGTTGGTTGGGAGGGAGATGAATTTGATATACATTCTTTGTGAAGCAAAGATATTCCCCTTCATCTTTTATGCTTGCTCCAATACATTCTGTTCATCAGCCTTCTCTTTCTTTTTTAAATAGCTTTCTTTCTTTATTTTCGGCTATGCTGGGTCTTTGTGGCCACGTGGGCTTTTCTCTAGGGAGCAGGGGCTACTGTCTAGGTGACGTGAGCGGGCCTCTCATTGTGGCGGCTTCTCTTGTCGTGGGACGTGGGCTCCCGGGTGCACGGGCCTCAGTAGTTGTGGTACATGGACTCAGTGGGTGTGGTGCCCAGGCTCTAGAGCACAGGCTCAGTAATTGTGGTGCACGGGCTTAATTGCTCCATGACATGCAGGATCTCTCCAGAGCAGAGGTCAAACCCGTGTGTCCTGCGTTGGCAGGCACACTCCCAACCACTGGACCATCAGGGTAATCCTAAATGCCTCTTTTAAAAACAGTCAGGTTCTCTTATTCCCTAGTGAAAAATCACATCTTTTTCTTTTAAAGATTAGTAGATGCCTAAATTTTGCCGTCTAAAGGTTTTAAAAGAACGTGAGGTGATGGATCATGGCTAGATCATGTAAGACCAGGGTTTAACTACAGTCAGCTGATCTATTGGTGAGCAGATTTTCAAATTTTGGTTTATCAATTAAAACGATTTTATTGTTTCACCATGATTTCAATTTCGATTTTGCCTAATTGGGCAGCTGACTTCTCAAACTATCTGTTCATTCTTTTTTTTTTTTTTCCTACTGTGTCAAGCGTTGCCATTTCCTTCTCCAGGGGATCTTCCCCACCCCAGGGCTCGAACCCAGGTCTCCTGCATTAGAGGCAGACGCTTTAACCTCTGAGCCACCAGGGAAGCCCTTAAAATTTGTTAATTTCATTTTGATCATTTTAAGTGTTCACTTCAGTGGCGTTATATTCATGATGTGCAACCATTACCGTATGTCCGTTTCCAGAACTTTTTCATCACCTTGAGCAGAGACTCCGTACCCATTAAACTGTAGTGGGTGCCTCCTCCCCCTTCTCCTACCCGCGGTAACTTCTATACTGCTTTCCGCCTCTGAATTTCCCTTGTCTGTGAATTTCATATGAGTGGAACCATGAAATGTCTGCCCCTTGGTGCCTGACTTCTTTTACTTTGCATGATGTTTTCCCGGTTCATCCAGGCAGTAAAATTTTGTTCATCCATTTACCTGTTGATGGACACAAAGATGTTTCTGCCTCTGGCTATTCCGAATAATGCTGCAGTGAACATTGGTATACAGACACCTGTATCTGTTTGAGTTTCTGTTTTCAATTCTTTTCGGTATATGCCTAGAAGTAGATTTGCTCAGTCATATGATAATTCTATGTTTAACATTTTGAGGAACTGCTAAAATGCTTTCCACCACATCCTCACCATTTAAAATTCCCACCACAATGAACAAGTGTTCCAGTTTTTCATATCCTGGCCACTGCTTGCTATTTTCCTTTTTTTAAAAAAATAATAGTCATCCTGTGGTGTGTGGAGTAATAGCACATTGTGATTTTGGTTTGCATTTCCCTAATGTTGAGCATCTTTTCACATGTTTATTGGCTGTTGCAGCTCTTTCTTGGAGAAAAGTCTATTTAAGTTCTTTGCCCATTTGGGAATCAAGTTGTTTGTTTTTTGTTGTTGACTTGGAATTCTTTATTATTCTGGATACTAATCTCTTATTAGATTTGCAAATATAAATATTTTTTCCCATTATGAAAGTGAAAGTCATTCAGTCGGGTCCTACTCTTTGCAACTCCACGGACTATACAGTCCATGGAATTCTCCAGCCCAGAATACTGGAGTGGGTAGCCTTTCCCTTCTCCAGGGGATCTTCCCAACCCAGAGATCGAACCCAGGTCTCCCACATTGCAGGTGAATTCTTTACCAGCTGAGTTGTCTTTTTACTCTCAGTGGTGTCCTCTGATGTACAGAAGATTTAAATTTTGATGAAGTCAATTTTATCTATTTTTTTTTCTGTTGCCTCTGCTTTTGGTGTCATATCCAAGAAATCACCATCAGATTCAAAGTTATGAAGGTATTCTCTTATGCATTGTTCTAAAAGTTTTATGGTTTTCTCTCTTAAGTTAAGTTCTTTGATTTTTTTGGTTAACTTTTAAGTTTTGTGTGTGGTATGAGGATATCCATTTTCCCAGCACCATCTGTTGAATAGATCATTCTTTCCTCATTGTATTGTCTTGGCACCTTTGTTTAAAAAACAACTGACCGTACATGTGAGTTTATTTTTGGAGGGCTTTGTGGAAAATCCCATGGGCAGAGGAGTCTGGTAGGCTGCAGTCCATGGGGTTGCGAAGAGTCAGACTCGACTGAGCAACTTCACTTTCACTTTTCACTTTGTGTTCTAACCTATTGGTTTGTATGCCCATCCTTATGCCAATACTTCACTGATTTGATTACTGATGTTTTGTGGTAAGTTTCCAAATCGGAAAGTATGGGAACTTCCCACTTCGTTCTTTTCTTAAAGTTTTGTCTGTTTGGGGTCCATTGAGAGGCCATACAGGTTTTAAGTCGGATTATTTTTATTTTTGTGAAACACATTACAGGGACTTTGGGAGTTTGGTAGGGATTACACTGAATCTGTGGATCACCCTAGACACAACTGTCAACTTTAAAATATTAAATTTTCCATTCCAGTAACACAGGCTGCCTTTCTGTTTATTTACATCTTCTTTAATTTCTTTCAGGAATGTTTTGTAGTTTCAGCATACAGTTTTTTGCCTCCTTAGTCATACTTATTTTTACGTGTTTATTCTTTTTGAAGCTATGGTAATTAAAAAAATTTTTTTTCTATATTTCCTTTTCAAGTTGTTTATTGCTGGTGTATAGAAACTGAATTGATGTTCATGTGTTGACTTCGTATTCTACAACTTTGTTGAATTCACTTATTTGCTGTAATCATTTTTTAAAAATTTATTCAATTTGATTTGGAGGGTGGTACATACCCCTTCCATTCTCCAGCTAGTATAATATGCAGCAGGACTTTCTAAAAAAATTTTTTTAATTAAAAATTTATTTAATTATTTATTATGGCTATGCTGGGTCTTAAAACTCGAGAGTTTTCTCTTGCTGCAGACCACAGGCTCTAGGGCGTGCAGGCTTCAGTCGTTGTGGTGCATGGACCCAGTTGCCCCTCGGCACGTGAAATTTCCTGGATCGAGGATCAAATTCATGTCCCTTGCGTTAGGTGGATTCTTAACCACTGGACCACCAGGGAAGTCTCTAACCTGTTTTTTTGCATGTGGAATCTTTAAAAAAAAAATCTTTTTGTGTGTGGCATAGATGATCATGCCATGTGCTAATAGATAGTTTCACTTCTGTCAAATTTTTATTTCTTTTTCTTGCCTAACTGCTTTGGTGAGGCCTTCTAGTACTATGTTAAATAGGTGTGGCAAAAGTAGGCATGCTTGTTTTCTTCCTTATTAGGGGACAAGCTTTCAATCTTTCATTATTGAATGTGATGTTTCCTGTGGGTTTTTGTGTATTGCCTTCATCATGCTGAAGAAATTTCTGTCTAGAAATTAGGCTTCTAGAATTAAGCTTCTAGAAATTGGAAACCATTTCAAAGAATTGAGAAAGCCAAAATCCTCAAGAGGGATGGAAAAAGTCTTACCGTCTTAGTAGAGTTCTCCAGTCAATGGTATTGCTTCAAACCAGGCGTGATGGTACAAAATGCTACAGACCTTTGTTATTACACTCAAGAGCTCTAAAGCTAGTCATAATCTTGAGCCAGTAATTTTATTTGAAGAATGATTTATCCATTCCAAGGAATGGACTTATCTTAAAAATATAAAGAGTTTTATGAAGAAGCAGAAAAGTTTCTGCACTGTAGTTTACATTCTGTGCCATGATCGGGAAAGTTTAAGTCAGAGAATGGATTTGTCCACAGCTGTAGAAGGTTAAAGTTTACAGTTTGCTACCAGGACAACACAGAGAACTTCAGACATGTTCTCTTCACTTTGCATCCACAGTTCTTTTGTGAAGTGAAACATTAAAAAAAAAAAAAATCCGGTGTCTCAATGTGATAATGTGGTCAACACTGCGTGGCTAAGTAAGATCTTATGTTAAGGAACAAAACGGATTTATTTGGCAAGACAGAACAGTGGAGTAAGGGATGAAAATGATATTTCCAGTGTGGTTTATGTGTCCTTTGAATCAGGAATGCTCTAGAACAGTGGTTCTGAACCCGGGGGATATTGTCCCAAAGGACCTTTAGCAAGGTTTGGAGACATTTTCTTCTCCTGACTGGGGGTGGGGGGCAGGGGATGGGGGACCTACTGACATCTAGCGGTAAGAGCTGGAAATGCTGCTCAGTACTCTGCAAGGGTCTTCCCTTGTAACTGGTAAACAATCTGCCTGCAATGCAGGAGAACAGGGTTCGATTCCTGGGTTGGGAAGATCCCCTGGCGTAGGAAATGGCAACCCACTCCGGTATTCTTGCCTGGAGAATCCCAGGGACTACAATCCCTGGCGAGCTACAGTCCATAGGGTCACAAAGAGCTGGATACTACTGAAGGGACTTAGCATGCAAGAGGTGTTTTTAATACTTAACTTTATTAGATAATATTTGATATATACAGAAGAAGAATCTCAGATATGCAGAAGACCCCACCCTTAAGGCAGAAAACGAAGAAGAACTAAAGAGCCTCTTGATGAAAATGAAAGAGGAGAGTGAAAAAGTTGGCTTAAAACTCAACATTCAGAAAACTGAAATCATGGCATCTGGTCCCATCATTTCATGGCAAATAGATGAGGAAACAATGGAAACGGTGAGAGACTTTATTCTTTTGGGCTCCAAAATCACTGCAGATGGTGACTGCAGCCTTGAAGTTAAAAGACATTTGCTCCTTGGAAAAAAAGTTATGACCAACATAGACAGCATATTAAAAAGCAGAGACATTACTTTGCCAACAAAGGTCTGTCTAGTCAAAGCTATGGTTTTTCCAGTAGTCATGTATGGATGTGAGAGTTGGACTATAAAGAAAGCTGGGCGCCGAAGAATTGATGCTTTTGAAGTGTGGTGTTGGGGAAGACTCATGAGAGTCCCTTGGACTGCAAGGAGACTAAAGGAAATCAGTCCTGAATATTCACTGAAAGGACTGATGCTGAAGCTGAAGCGCCAATACTTCGACCACCTGCTGTGAGGAACTGATTCATTTGAAAAGACCCTGATGCTGGGAAAGATTGAAGGTAGGAGGAGAAGGGGACGACAGAGGATGAGATGGTTGGATGGTATCACTCACTCAATGGACTTGAGTTTGAGCAAGCTCTAGGAGTTGGTGATAGACAGGGAAGCCTGGTGTGCTGCAGTCCATGGGGTCGCAAAGAATTGGACACGACTGAGTGACTGAACTGAACTGAAAGAATATGTATAGGTGATTATATACATTTATATATGTGAATATTATATACATGATGATACAGTATAAGTAACAATGCATTAAATGAATTCCCACAAGCCCACCACCCAGCTTATGAATTAGAACATTATCAGTAATGTGGGCTCCTCACAAGTTCCACCCCTGCTTCTTCTCATGAAAAATTCCAGAATTCACCATCTTCAATTTTATATTTATCATTCCTTTGCCTTTTAAAGAATAGTGATAGCATGTGCATACCTCCCTAAATTATATACTTTTAAAATCTTACCTTTCGTTTATACAAATGGTATTGTAATGGAGGTCATCTTTTGTGACTTGCTTTTGACATTCAAATTATCCATTTTCTCACATGTCCTTGTAATTCATCCATGTTACTGCTGTATAATATTTAATTATTCCAAAATGTATCTCTTCTCCTATTGACATACACTTGGGATTTTTATGGGCTGACTTGTGTTTCCCCAAACTCCTAAATTGACAGCCTGTCTCCCAGTAATTCAGAATGAGACTGGATTTGGAGATTTTAAAGTAAAGTAGTGGTTTACTTTAAAGTAAAATGGTGTTAAGTTAAAACAAGGCCCTTGGGATGAACCCTAATCCAATCTGACCGGTATACTGACAAAAAGAGGAGAAAAAAGAAATATGATCTTATTTGTTAGAAAAAAATTTTTACTTCGTGCTCAATTAATTTGCAAACTTATTTTTTGACAGTTATCTTTATAACACTGGCACTAGAAATCTTGATCTCATTTCCTCTTTCATTTCATACAAAGCAGTTAGCTTTTAAGTCAAGGGTTTACCACATTGCTGGGTCTTTTGCTAATAAGTTCATGTTAGAATTAGTGTCAGGATTTAAGGAACTTCAGAGAGCCTGTATGTATTTCTTACATAGGTCTTCAGATAGTGCTTTATTGCTTTTTGTATTGGTTGAAACCATACATTTGAAATCGCTATGTTACTTTTTTCTACAGTTAACAACAGTTTGTCTATTTCTCAATAAATTAGTTGTTAAGAGTAAAGAAAAAAAAAGAGGAGATTTGGACACACAAAAAGACACTAATTAGTCCAGTCTCTCAGTCGTGTCCGACTCTTTGCAACCCCATGAATTGCAGCACGCCAGGCCTCCCTGTCCATCACCAACTCCCGGAGTTCACTCAAACTCATGTCCGTTGAGTTGGTGATGCCATCCAGCCATCTCATCCTCTGTCGTCCCCTTCTCCTCCTGCCCCAATCCCTCCCAGCATCAGGGTCTTTTCCAGTGAGTCAACTGACACTAGAGGTAGACCCAAACTGAGGAAAGACCATGTGAAGACCCTGCAAGAAGGCAGCCATCCGCAAGCCAAGAAGAAAGCGGCCTTGGGAGAAGTCACACCTGATCTCTGACTTCCAGCCTCCAAAGCTGCAAGAAAATAAAACCGGTTGTTTAAGCCACCCCGTGATATCTTGTTATGACAGCTCTAGCAAGTATGCATATATATTTGTTGTCGTTTAGTCACTGAGTCATGTCTGACTTTTACGACCCCATGGACTGTAGTCCACCAGGCTCCTCTATGCTTGGGATTCTCCAGGCAAGAATACTGGAGAGGGTTGCCATTTCCTTCTCTAGGGGGTCTTCCCGACCCAGGGATCAAACCTATGCCTCCTGCAGTGGCGGGCAGATTCTTTACCACTGAGCCATGAGGGAAGGCATATATGCTGCTGCTGCTGCTAAGTCGCTTCAGTCGTGTCCGACTCTATGAGACCCCATAGACGGCAGCCCACCAGGCTCCTCCGTCCCTGGGATTCTCCAGGCAAGAACACTGGAGTGGCTTGCCATTTCCTTCTCCAATGCATGAAAGTGAAAAGTGAAACTGAAGTCGCTCAGTCGTGTCCGACTCTTCACAACCCCGTGGACTGCACCCTACCAGGCTCCTCCATCCATGCGATTTTCCAGGCAAGAGTACTGGAGTGGGGTGCCAAGGCATATATATGTATTACTTATATATATAATGTATGTTGCTAAAAACATCCTTGTTCCTGTACACTTGTATGTGAGTGTTTTACTGTGCACACTGGAGCAAAATGACTGGGGTCTACAGGAAACACATCTCACTTTAAGATGATGCCAAATATATTTCCAAAGCATGTAAAAAAATTCTCATAATTCCACAATCCTGTCAACACTTGCCATTGTCAGAACTGTCATTGTTCTTTTTCTTTTTTTAATTGAATTTTCTTCTTGTCCCATATTACCTCTTCCACTGGTTTGGCAGTGATATGCTTCATTTCTTTTATTTTAATGGTTACCCTCAGTATTATATCATGCTCATCTCATCTAATGTTAATCAGGAATTTTCTCTCTGAGGATCGTAAAAGAGCTTTTGAACATATGCTTGGGATCACTCTTTCCCAATCTACATGCTATTGTTGTCCAGCATTTCATCTTCTTGAAAATTCCTTTGAGACGTTACCATTTTATACAGATAACATTTGCTTTAGACACACACACACACTTACACACATACCTTCCCCTTATTGTTTTGGTCATTCATTCCTCCTTCCATCTCACACTTTGTTCCTGAAGCAGGTTTTGTTTTCGTTTTTGTCTTTTCCCCTCTGAATTTCTTTCTATAGCTGTCTCTAGTGGAGACGCACTGGAAGCAAAGACTGAAAAATTACTTTCCACCTGTAAATGCCTTTATTTCAGCTTGAGTCTTGAAACACAGCCTTTCTGAGTTCATAATTCGAGATCCACAGTAGTTAGCTGTTAGCATTTTTAGGTGTCAGCAGTCTTCATCATCATTCTGAGAAGGTGATCTTGTCTCACTGGCGGCTTTAACAGGGTGACCTTTGCATTTGCCCAGAGAGCCCAGTTTAATTAAGACTGATGCCTTAGATCAGTGATGAAGAATGCCCTCTTTGACTCCAAAAAGTGTCCCTGTTTGGACAAGAAACAACACTGTCCAACCACATGGAAGCCATTGTGCCAAGACCTTCTCTTTCCCTTGCATGGTCTTCAGCTTCATAAACTGTGTCTAGAATCAGGTTTATCGTCATTCCTGCCCCTCCCCGCGTACACGGCTTCTCCTGTCTCTGCAGAAATCTGTGCTGCTCTTCTAACTGGCCCCAAGTTTGCCGATTCCCTCTCAGGCACACCTCATCTGCCATTCTACCCAGACAGTAAGTGTCAGTTATTATGTTTTAAAGATCTATTTGGTTCTTTGAAAAAAAAATTATTGGCTCATTCTATGTTTTGTTACTTCCTTATCGCTCTTTTCCACGTTTCCTCTTTATACAAATTTATTTGGTATTCTGCATCTGATAACTTCAGCACTCGGGTCCTTGGAGTTCTGTTTCTTGTTCCCTGTTTCTGGACTTTTGGACATGGAGGCTTACTTCCTTATGTGTTCGGTGAGCTTGTACTGTGAGATCAGATTTGGCTGCTTTTAATCCGTTGGAATTCTGAGAGTCTAAGTCCAGGATGCTCTGATTAGGAAGGATTTGTTTTATCCTCTGATGTGTGCTAGGGGTGCTCTCAGAAGACCACCGAAATGTGAGACTCTTGAGGTTTAGCTCTCAGAGCCTGCGGTGAGTTCAGGAATTGTGGATTTCTCTGTTTCAGCTTCACTTCCACACGTTTTTGCTTCCTGTACTTTGAACTTCTGTTGCTAAATGCACACATGCATTTCAGATTGTTCTGTCTTCTTGGTGAATCGACCCTTTATTGCCATGTAATGTCCTCTATATTCAGGGTCATAGTCCTTGTTCTTGTCTAATATTTACATAGCTGCTCCAGCTTTCTTCTGGTTAGAGTTTAAATGGTATTTCTTTCCCCATCCTCTTAATTTTAACTTATGTCTTCATATTTAAAGTTGGTTCTCATAGACAGCATATAATTGAGTCTTGCATTTTTATTATTTTAATATAAGGATTTGTCTTTTACTGATGCTTTTATCTCTATTTTATTTTGGGGGCATGCTATGTGGCATGTGGGATCTCAGTTCCCCAACCAGGGATCAAACCCGTGTTCCCTGCGGTAAAAGCACCGTGTCACTGTAGTCATGTCCGACTCTTTGAGACCCTATGGACTGTACCCCGCCAGGCTCCTCAGTCCATGGGATTCTCCACGCAAAAATACTGGAGTGGGTTGCTCTGTGGAGTCTTAACAACTGGACCACCAGAAAAGTCCCTCCTGCTGCTTTTATAATTGATAGTATTGTATGAAATTTATACAGTGAAAGTGAAAGTCGCTCAGTCGTGTCCGACTCTTTGTGAGCCCATGGACTGTCCATGGAATTCTCCAGGCCAGCATACTGGAGTGGGTAGCCTTTCCTTTCTCCAGGGGATCTTCTCCATCCAGGGATCGAACCCAGGCCTCCTGCATTGCAGGCGGATTCTTTACCAGCTGAGCCACAAGGGAAACCTAAGAAGGGTCTAAAGATTCCCAAACTGGAAAATTTCAGCGGCATTGTTTTTTCTTTTTTTTTTATTTTTAAACTGAAGGAAAGTAGCATTGTTTATATAACAACTTATTAATAGTTGGATGAATCAAAAATTACTAATTTAATTTTAAATATAAAAGTGATGTTGCCTACAACCATTTAGCACCAATACCTAAAAATGTTTAAGATTACCTAGATTCCACCAAATACATTTATTGAATATCTACAATTTGCTAAACTCTGTATCAGGTGCCAGCCTGCCTGAAACAGAAGATATTCTGTTCTTTTGTGTGAGTGAATGCAAGCAGCACAAGCAGTTTCTTAACAACTCAGAACCTGCTTAGAGGATTCTATGTGACTGGGTTTTCAATTGCCCGCGGTAATATCTGCCCCCAGTTTTGCATGTAATTAGAAGAAGGAGGTATTTTGAATAGGGCTTCGCGGGGGCTCTTTGGTAAAGACCTGCCTGCGATGCCACAGACCCAGGAGATGCGCGTTCGATCCCTGGGTCGCGAAGATCCTCTGGAGAAGGAAACGGCAACCTACTCCAGTATTCTTGCCTGGAGAATTCCACGGACAGAGGAGCCTGGCGGGATACCGTCCACAGAGTCGCAGAGCGGGACACGACGGAGCATCTGAGCGCGTGCGACCACGCACATATTTTGAATCACATATTGAAGCGTGGCCTGAGAGAGCTGAGTCAGCAAACCCATCCCGCTCTCTTTCGCGCGTTCCCGGGAGGGGGCGCCCCGGCCCTTGGTGTAACCGAACAGCCACAGGGCCTCGGAAGCTGGAAGCCGGACCAGTCACTGACTTGCTCTGAGATTGTGCAGAAGATTCATTTCCTAAAGCATCAGATGACAGTGTGTATTTGTGCATTGGGCTTCCCTGGTGGCTCAGTGGTAAAGAATCCACCTAACAAGCAGGAGACGGTTCGATCCCTGGGTCAGGAAGTTCTCCTGGAGAAGGAAATGGCAACCCACTCCAGTATTCTTGCCTGGGAAATCCTCTGGACGGAGGAGCCTGGCGGGCTACCATTCTGTGAGGTCGCAAAAGAGTCGGACACGACTGAGCAACAGTCACTTTTTTTTTCTGTTTTTTCTTTTTTTCCTTTTATTTTACTTTACAAAGCATCAGTTGCCTGCGACATGCTAATTCCCACCCCCTGTCCCATTAAAGAGTTTAGAAACACAAGGATAATGTGAAATATTATTTTTAAAGATGAAAGTGATCCTGGTAGTTTCCTGGTGACTTTCAAACATTTTTTTTTATTTTGTAAAGTTTCAAATATAGTCAACTGTAGAGAGAACAGTATAAAAACAAATTCCCATATTCTCATCACCAAACCAGTGTGCCAATCTTGTCTTATCTACCTCCCAGCCCAACTTTTTTTCTATGTTTCTTGAAGCCTTTTAAAGCAAACCATAGATACCAGATCATTAAACCATAAATACTTCAGTATGTAAGTAAATCCTTTAAAAATTACATCTATTAATTCTTTGTTAGTCTTACTCTCTCCTTATTAGATTAGGAAATTAACAGGGTTAGTGATTTGTCCAAAGCCATGTAATTAGTGGCAGAATCAGAGTGAGAATTTTAGTGTTCTTAATATTTAATCCCATATTCTTTCCCCATAAAAATGTTGCCTCTAAAGATTCCTGCTTTCCGCTAAAAAGAAAAAAAAAAGTAAAGAACTCTGCAATTAGATTCTCCATGAGTATCCTATATTGCAGCCATCTTGGGAGATATTAAAAAGGTAAATTCCTGAGCCCTGATCCCAGAGAATCTAATTCCTTAGGGCTGAGATGGAGCCAGTGGTTTGTTGTAGCCAACTTACCCTGGTTCTTAAGAGCCAATATTAAATTTTAAGGAATTTAATGAGCCAATGACTAAAAATCATTAAAAATTAAATTATATGTGCTAATAGTTAAATACTGTAAATTAGAAACAAAGGTAAAAAATATTTAAAACTCATCACTTCTTGGCCTTCACTCCACTATGATCTGTGCTCTCGGAGCTACACACGTTGTGTCTGGCTGGTGGAAATACGTGTGCTGGTGGGCGTCTGTTCCCCTTGGCACACTCAGTGGTGGCTTGACATCAGCCAGGTGAGAGCATTTACACATGGAAATTGACAAAAGCAAACCAAGCTTGGTTTACGGTTTTGTTGATTATTTAGACTTAAGAGGGTAATGGAGAAAAATATTAATAATGCACATTGAAATTAAAATGTGTCATGTCTGTGGCCATCACATTTTGAATAGTACAAAGTATGATAACATATTCTTCGAATAGTCAGAAAACAATTACAATTCAGCAGTCTCTCACATCATTAATGGTTGACATTTCACTTTTCTTTTACTTATTAACCTTAACAAAAGTATCAACCCACATTCATGTTGGAACTACACTTATTGATCAATTGCCACTACAAGTTGGCTATAGATAGAAGAGTTTTGCAACAACAACAAAAAAGCATTCTGGAGGAATCAATTAGCTGTAGGAAATTTATAATAAAAGCATTGTTGTATCATTCACTGTACATTGTGTGTTAGGCATCTCTTTATCAGCAAGATAAAGAATAGACTTTTGTGTATTGCCTACATTGTATTGTGGAGTACCTACATTGTTTGCTTTTTTTTGCTTTTTTGGAGAGCTAATTGATAAATATTTTCTAGCTTCTGGGTGAAATTCAGGAATCTGCATTTTAAACAAGTGTGTTTGGTATTCTTATGCCTCCTGAACTTGGAGAACCTCTGTTTTAGCTGTTGAACATAAAGATCAGGAGCAATACTCAAGACTGTGAATGAATCCGTCCCCGAAGACGTCTCTCCGGCCCTTTTACGATCCTCCCCTCCCACCTCTCCTGGCCGCCTCACACCCACGCATCACGGATCTGCTTTATGTCACTAAAGGTCCGTGTGCATTTTCTTACAGAACGTGCACTTTTTGGTTTGGCTTTGTTCACTTAGCATAACTGTTTTGAGTTTCATCTATGTTGCTGTCTGAATAGTTCACTTCTTTTTATTCCGAGTAGTAGTCCACAGTATGGATTCAACACAATTTTTGTATTCATTCAACGCTGGTGAACATCTGGGTTGCTTCCATTTTTGCTGATTACAAATAACATTGCTGTGAGCATTTGTGTGTAAGTCTTTGGACATACATTTGAATTTCTTATGCGTAAATAGCTAGGAGTGAAACGGCTGAATCACCTGGTTGATGTGTATGTAACTTTTTAAGAAACTGACACACCGTTTTTCAAAGTGTCCCAGGTCATTTTTTTCTTTTTTTGTGTGGTGAAAAAAGCGTGCTTGGTTCTGACATTGGCTTGAGATTTTCATGTGAACACCCTGAGCAAGCCAGCAACGCAATTACACAGTAATTCATGTGCTTTAAATAATTATGTAGGCTTGAATCCGTAGGAGTGGGAAGAAACCAGTTTATAGCAATGAACACTGTATGGGGCTCGAGATGCTTATTTAATCCACTTCACTGGCTGATGATACATTTGTTCGAATCTGTTTTCCATTTCTCTGCCATTCTTGTTTGCCCTTCCATTTCCTTTTGTGATATTCTGAACCAGATAACATCTTAGGAGGTATTTTAAAAGGTTTAAAATTTGAGAGTAATAAACAACTCATTCACTTCAGTAAGCATTATGCTATACATTATTTGATTTCAGAATTTTAGCTGAAGGCAACTAATTAATATTTAGCACATATACGCTGACAACATACTCAACATAGATAAAGGGGTGTGTGTGTGTGTGTGTGTGTGTGTGTGTGTGTGTGTGGTGTTTTCCACTCGAGAACGTCATCTATTAATATTTCCAGAGTAGTGAGACCAGCGATGTTTCACTCAGACTGACGGAGGCTGTAGCTCTGATTCCTTTCAGTGACATGTAAGTTTCATAGATTGTTACTCCAAGAAGCTGCCTGGCTGGCCTCTCAGTTTACCTGGTTCTGAGGGGTCCCTGTGAAGAAAGATAACCTGAAAGCTAAGACCAGGTGTGTGGTTATTACATAAATAAATTTTGCGAACCCCCATCTAGTAACAGCCCACCTCCGGTTAACTGTGTCTAGAAATTCAGGGCTGCGTGAGAGTTTATGAAAGGAGGTGGCCACAGGGAACCCTGACTAGGGGACGCTTTCTTGTGTAAATGTGACGGCTTCTTCACCACTTCAATTGCAGTGTTATTTCCCAGTTTTTCTCTGGCGGACTGCTCAGAGGCAGGCTGGGAAGAGCGATGAGCCTGCCTGAGCCTCACGGAGATCCCCCAGGAAGACTTGGCCCCACAGCCCTTCCTGCCCCAGGAAAGAGGCCACACGTGCAAACTCCCAAAATCAATGGACGAGTGCCCAGTTCCCTTTTGATGAAATTCAGCTGCAGTGTGGTATTGTTGTTTCTTTTCCCGTTTTATTTGTAGCACCATATGACTCTGGGGGAAGAAAAAGACGAAACACCGAATCATATGCACAGCAATAAGTAAGATTTCACTACTCTCTCCTGGGCATCATTCTCAAATATTAATACATAGCAGAAGTTATGTCAAGTCTTCAGAAAGCCCCTTCTCAGTGAGAGAGCAGTCTACATTCTCTGCCCATCAAGATAAAAGCTCTGTCTGGAGGGAAGCGCTGTTTATAGATCCTGGGACTGTTCTTCTTCCAAGATGTTGGTAAAAAAAAAATTAGGAAGGAGAAGTATCTGTTCTATGAGAAGGAAAAGAAACAAAAAGCCCTCTCTGTTTTGATAGGTAAACACTGTTAGTGTGACTCTAGTTGTTGGCTTAATAGCTTGAAAATAAAGGATGTTGACTGTTACCTCAATTGGAGTAGAAAACACAGCATCACGTGACTGAAGAATAAAGCAAATGACGGAAAAAGCAGATCCATTCATTAATATCTTGTTTAACTTTGCATTGTAGTACTTGGCCACACTTCCTGGAAGCTCTGACCGGGTATATTTATTATTTTTTCATTTACTTTTTACTTTTTATTTTGTACTGGGATGTAGCTGCTTAATAATGTGAAAGTTTCAGGTGAACAGTGAAGGGACTCAGCCATACATATACATGTGTGCATTCTCCCCCAAACTCCCCTTCCATCCAGGCTGCCACATGACATTGAGCAGAGTTCCGTGGGCTATACACTAGGTCCTTACTAGATATCCATTTCAAACATGGCAGTGTGTACATGTCCATCAAATGGACGAAACTCCCTAGCTGTCTCTTCTTACCCATCCTTCCCCCTGGCAACCTGAAGTTTGTTCTCTAAGCCTGTGAGTCTCTTTCTGTTTTGTAACTTCACTTGTATCATTTCTTTTTAGAGTCCACATATAAGGAAAGTGAAGTCGCTTAGTCGCGTCCGACTCTTTGCGACCCCATGGACTGTAGCCTATCAAGCTTCTCCATCCATGGGATTTTCCAGGCAAGAGTGCTGGAGTGGATTGCCATTTCGGGGATATACAATATTTCTCCATCTCTGTCTGAAACTTCACTCAATCTCTAGGTCCATCCACGTTGCTGGAAATTGATCAGGTATATTTAGACTAGGGGTCCCCAACTTCTGGGATCTAATGCCTTGATGACCTGAGGTGGAGTTGATGTAATAATAAAGTACACAGTAAATGTAGTGCTCTTGAATCATCGCCAGTCCAACCCCCTCAGTCCTGGTCTGTGGTGAAACTGTCCTCTGGGAAATCAGTCTTCGGTGCCAAAAAGGTAGAGGGCTGCTGCTTCAGACCATCAGAAGGACGTGATGGAATGTGAGTCAGATGGGCTAGACCCCACATCTGGACTCACCTTGTCCTCAGAGGGGGCCCTGGAGAGATGGCTGGTCCCCAGCTTTTCCACTACAAAAACCTACTTTATAATTTTTTGCCCTGCAGACATGAGGTTTTGAAAGATTTTCTTAGCTATCTAAACAGTTATTAATACATTGGGCTAAGGCATGGGACCCCAGAGGTGTGTCCATTGGAAAAGAAGCTGGTCTGGGCATGAATCCTGGCCCCATGGCTTACCAGCTATAGGATCTCAGGAGAGCTATATACACTTGCTAAGCCTGTTTCCTCATTGGGTGTGGCAAGCATGTACACGTATATAACGGCTGAGAGCAGCGTCTGCAGCATGGTGAAAGCCAAAATCTTAATAATGATAATGCTGACATTATCATTATTATTTGAATTAGCCAGACAGAAGGGCCAGTCCTCCTGAGAGCTGGCCAGCAGACCCAGCCACAGTGTCCAGAGGGACACAGAAGACGTTGGTCCGAGTGCTGTTGCTGTACCTTTAAGGGGGTGTGGCATGCCAGGCAGGAGTTCCTGGGCAGAGGAGGGTCTTGTTTTTCAAGGGGAGGGGTCTGAGCTGATTCTGCTTGGGTTGTCAAGGTTAGAGCAAGATTCAGTTAGGGTGGAGGAAGTGAAACTGGAAAGAACAAACAAAAAACAACCAGGAAGGGATGAGGGTCCTCCTGGTCCAGGCTTCAAAGCAGTGGTTTTTCTCAGAGCAGAACTCAGACCAGCAGGAAGGGGACAGGGTGCAGCTGGTGGGGAGTGGATGCTCACAGTGGATACAGACGGAGGCAGCCAGACCAGAGACACCGCTCGCTGCTCCACAGTGGGGCTGTGGACCTGAATGTGCGTGCTCTTACTAAGTCGCTCAGTCGTGTCCGACTCTTTGAGACCCATGGACTGTAGCCCATCAGGCTCCTCTGTCCATGGGATTCTCCAGGCAAGAATACTGGTTGCCATTTCCTTCTCCAGGGGATCTTCCCGACCAGGGGTTGAACCCACGTCTCTTACGTCTCCTGCCTTGGTAGGCAGATTCTTTACCACTATCACCACCTGGGAAGCCTGTGGACCCAAACAGTTTAGGACACATTTAGGGTTTGAACAGGGCTGGGTCTTTAGATTCAAGGTCTTGAAAGCCTCTAACAAAAATGACCTTTCCCATTTGTAGTCACATTTTTTTTTCTATTTCATCTCTGATCCATTCCAGATTTTATCCAAAGAGTCACCCTTATCAAAGGGATAGAAGAAATTTTCCTGGTGGCTTGAATGATAGATATGGTCGTGATGCCAGAAAACCATTCGGATGAGTCAACATACAGGCAGTTACGTTTTTAGGCTGAGGTGGAGGGCTCGCTGGATCCTCTGGGCATGGTGACACGGTCACCATCCACATCCCCCAAAGTCCTGCAAATGTCATGAGCAGGAAATCTGATGGATTTACTGTGAATGGATCCATTGTGAGATGTTAGTGTAATTGCACCGATTTCAGATGATTCTAGTAGGGAAAAAAAAAAAAAACAACCAGGGAGACTTTTTGTGCCTAGTTGGCCGATCCTCTCCCACTGGGGAGAAACATATCTTTTCTCCTGGGTTTTTGAACTGATCCTACAGCTGAATAGCTTCTTGACAAACCCAATAGGTGCTGCAGAGCTCCACACTCACACCCCTACCCCACCTCTTGAAGCCCTCTGGCTCCTAAGATG
The DNA here is from genome assembly GCF_001704415.2 of Capra hircus. Lineage (NCBI taxonomy): Eukaryota > Metazoa > Chordata > Mammalia > Artiodactyla > Bovidae > Capra > Capra hircus. Next base: position 7,726,872 of record NC_030834.1, on the reverse strand, counting down.
GCTGGTTCCTGTCTTTCTCACCGCACCGCCCGGTTTCCTTCATAGAACCTCTTTTCTTGTGCAGTTCATTCTAACGTCCCCTGGACTGTGCTCTCAGTCAGCTCCTTTCACTGTATACACTTTCACTCTCATTTAAATGATCACATGTTGTACGTGGAGGTCTCCCCATTCCGCCCCAGACTACCCTGAGTTCCAGATCTCTGGTTCTGACAGAAAACCAGACCTGTCCGATAGGTCCCCCAGATACTGTACGCTCAGCCATTTTCACACTAAATTTCCTGTTGGCTTAAGTCGACCACAAGTCATGCCCTCCCTCCAGCCCCCGCAGAGCGGGGAGTGTGTGGACCTCCCCTTAGGGCCTCACAGAGGCCTTGGGGGGGATGTGCTCTGAACAGCTAGGAGCTCTTCCAGCCAGAAAGGCTGCGATTCGGCAGCTATCACTGCCGGCCCGCAGACACAATCTCCTGCTCGTGAAAATCACATCATGAATTCCTTGTCTGCCATTCAGGGTCCTCCGTGGCCTGGACTCTTACCGCTCTCTCCAAACGTGCCCTGAGTTCTGCACCATCTCAGGATGTATGCAGCTCTTTCTTTCCTGGCCTCACCACTCACTGCTTCTCGGTACCACTCTCCAATCTTCTCTGCCCATCAAAAGCCTACTCATCTCTCAAGATCCGTCTGGAAAGCAACTTCTAACACGAAGCCGTCCACAGGCATCTTGAAGGCCTCTTTTTCTTCTTTGAGTTCCTGCAATACTTGGCCCATCTTTCCTGTGGCTTCCCTCATAGCTCACTCAGTCTAAAGGGTCTGTCTATGGTGCAGGAGACTCGGGTTCGATTCCTGGGTCAGGAAGATCCCTGGAGAAGGAGATGGCAACCCGCTCCAGTATTCTTGCCTGGAAAATCCCATGGACAGAGGAGCCTGGAGGGCTACCATCCGTGTGGTCACAAGAGTCAGACACGACTTGGCGACTAAACCACTGATCCAGTCCTACTGGATTAAAAGGTTAAGGGTTGTGCTTAGTCGTTCCATGTGCCCGGCACACCCAAACTGCCTAACTTACTGGTACGCTATGAAAAGTGATTTGCCCAAAACATTTCGGCCGTGTTTACATAAAAGCTAAACGTGTCTCATAGAACATGGGGGCAGTGCTGGCATTTTGGAGTTTGAATAGCTCCCTCTCAGATGCACGTGTGCAGGAGTATACACAGCGGATCCCCTGTGTGCCTGGGTTTAGATATGTGTGAAGAAAGGAAAGGAAATACCCTTGCTTCTAAAATTGGCAGTGCTGGTTTCCTGCATCACCTCTGCCTTTCTGTGTCCTTTTTTGTCAGTGGTCATCACACTTCTTGGGCTTCCCTTTATCAGTGATAAAGGAACTCCAATGCAGGAGATGTGAGAGACTCAGGTTTGATCCCTAGTTCAGGAAGATTCTCCGAAGGAGGAAATGGCAACCCACTCTAGTATTCTTGCCTGGAAAATCCCATGGACAGAGGAGCCTGGTGAGCTACAATCCATGGGGTTGCAGAGTCAGACATGCCTTAATTACTAAACAAAAATAGCAATTGAACTTATTGCTTCTCCTTCAGGAGGAGTTATCCCTGACCTATTGATTTTGACTATCCTTGCCCCTCTCATCACCAAGTGTTAATATTTTACATACGAGCTTTCCTGTTCTGACATCCTTATTGTTTAGTTACTAAGTCGTGTCCAACTCTTTGCAACCCTGTGGGCTGTAGCCCGCCAGGCTCCTCTGCCCATGGGATTCTCCAGGCAAGAATACTGGAGTGGGTTGCTGTTTCCTTCTCCAGGGGATCTTCCCAACCCAGGGATCGAACCCATGTCTCCTGGATGGGCAGGCAGATTCTTTACCACTGAGCCACTAACATCCTTGAGTACACCTTATACAGCCTATGTCTATTGTCAGTAATAAAGATTCTTACAATAACGTGTTATTGAAACACATTCTCTTTTTAATGGAGGCCTTATTATAACATGTATTTATAGAAGTGACAGGGCCCAGAGTAAGGCCTGGAAGTCGGACAGAACTTTGAAGATACTGACTTAGGTGATAAATTAAGTGATCTATTTTTTTTTAAAGCTGCTAGTAATGCTTGGAAAGAAGTAATAATATTTAAAATAATCTATCCATCAGAGTTAAAAAGGTTGTCTGCACAGAGTTAAAAGGGCTGTGTGTACGGAGTTGTCTGTATACTTTAGAGACCTGGGGTGTCCAAGGGATATGTCTACAAGCCAGTATTCCTGCTGTCTGAGAAGACAGGCCCAGCTGAGCTAGATCTCTTCAAGGGTGGATTACCGCGACTGCTGTAGAAATAGAAGGCCCTGTCTTGAGCTCATCTGTGTTTGGATCTCAGGATTTTATGTCAGGTGGATGCAGACCAGATGTGCGTTCGTCTCTGGTGCTGCCCCGCTCTAGTTGTTTTCTGTGATTCCCCCCTGTAAGGCGTTTCTTGTCTCCTGGGGTGGGCTAGGGGATGCCGGGTGCACAGAAGCAGAGTGGCAGCGTCTCGGGCAAGCCGCTTGGCGTGCTATATGCTTCTCCGTGAGGTCTCGCTGCTCCTGTTGACAGCAGGAGCCCGCGGAATTGTGCCAGCCGTCTGGCACTCGGGGAAGAGTGCTCGGTAGGGGCGCCGGGATGGGAGGACGTCTTGTCCTTTTTGTCCTGCTCCTGGACCGACCTGGGGAGAAAGAGCACGAAGAACGGAGGGTGCATGACTCTAGATAACACCAAGCAACTCTTTGAGTCTGATGCCTTCTGTAAAGATGTTATTACAGAACGACCACCAGAAATTAAAAGCATGCCTTTCCCTCCCTGGTGGCTCAGCTGGTAAAAAATCCACCTGCAATGCGGGAGACCTGGGTTCGATCCTTGGGTTGGGAAGAGCCCCTGGAGAAGGGATAGGCTACCCACTCCAGTATCCTGGCCTGGAGAATTCCACGGACAGAATAGTCCATGGGGCCGCAGCGAGTTGGACACGACTGAGGGACTTTCACTTTCCTTCCTACCTAAAACTGGGACCTCCCCTAGTCCCCACCAACTCATATAAACATTTGCCCAAGTCACAGCCTTGGTGTTACCGAATTACTCCCTTTTCGTTCCTCCCTCTGCCCCGCAGCACAGCTACCATCCACTCCATCAGAAAACGCTCTGTGGTTACGTTCCAGTTTGTGTCCTGAGCCTGCCTCCTCTCTCCATCTTTTCTGTTACCACCCTGATCCCGGCCACCGTCACCCGCTGGGCTGTAGCAGTTTCCTCATCAGCCTGCCTGCTTCCTCACCTGCCTTGCTGAGTCACTCTTCTACATAACAGAGTCATCTTTGGAAAATGTAAACTAGATCACATCGTTCCCAAGTTAAAACCCTCCAAAGACTCCCCATCGCACTTGGAATGAAATCCAAAATTCTCACCAAGGCCTCCCCCAATTTTTTTTTTAAAGTATCCCTTACTTAGTCAACACATTTTATTATTTTAAAAATATACTTATTTGGCTGCACCAGATCTTAGTCGTGGCATGTGGAATCTAGTTCCCTGACTAGGGATCAAACCCTGGCCTTCTGTATGGGATGAGTCTTAGCCACTGGACCACCAGGGAAGCCCCAGTCAACACATGTTAATTGCCCCTCCACTCTGAGTTACAGGGCTTATGGAATGAGGTCTTCAATGTGTGTGATTTTTGGTCTAGAAAAACAAAGCTTGCTTTTTTAGGTCACACGTTGTTCCTCAGCTTAAGGGGAAATCTACTTGGAAATACACTGCATATGTGCGAGATGCTATGGACTATAATTAGACCCAGTCTGAACCTTGCACCCCCACCCCTACCCTTTCCTCTCCTGAACCCCACCACATTCCTACTTGAGCACGACAGACCTCGCCCATCAAATGAGTCCCTCTGACTCCACAGTACAGTTGCTGTGATCTAAGAAATCAGATAACCCTGATTATTAGAGCTATTTAAAGGAAGAGTCAACACACTTGAGTGACCGCCTGATGGTGTCTCTTAGTAAGAGTTTTAATTAATGGGCTTCACAACTGTTCCCTCTGCTCCTGGACGGCTCTGGGTGCGGCTTCTCAAGGATCCTGGCAAGGCCGAGCAGTCTGACCTTGAACTGGGTGAAATATTTTTGTACTTAAAGTTTAGTACCTGTGCAGTATATATCTGAAATGGTTATTAAACAAATTACATATTATACTATACATATTTTTATTTTCTAAGTATAAAAGTTTGACATCGTATGTATTGTTTTGCAGTACATGTATTTTTATTCACTGAAGATATTTGTTACTTTTCCCATATAAATTTTCAGTTGATATGTTTTATATTCCTTTTATTTAGTTTAAGAAAAATTTTTTTTGGCTGAGTGGCATATGTGTGGGATCTATAGTATCTTTGTACAGTATGTTTTTATATGACAATTCCCCCCAACAACCACCCCCCGCCCCCGCCCGCCATGAGGATAAAATCACGATCTTCCTTATTTCCAGAACTTTCTGTGTATTTCTGTACTTTTAACATTACCAGGACCTGAAAAGGTGGTAGCACCTTTATAAATAGGTTATGGAAATTCACATAACATATTTTGAATCCTAAATCACTCTGTTGTGAAAAACGTTTACATAAGAACATGTTGGCTAAAAGCTGAAACCCACATAGAAAACCAAGAAAGTCTAAGGGAACCCGTCCTTCCACTGGCGTCACTGTCCCAGTTCTGTTTGGCGACATCCATCGTAGAGGGCAGAGCTACAGGGGTGAGCAGGATGCTCTTTCCCTAGTTTTGTTTCTGTCCCTGGAAGAGACTAAGGATGACCCACGGCACCTCATGCCAGTACCCCCTCTGAAACAGTACCCCCCAATAATCTATATACTCAAAATAGTATCTACTACATAATTACCAAAATAATACCTACTTTCTTTCTGGGTAGCACACCCACAAAAAGTATTATATTTTCTCACATTATGCTATGACTTAGTTTTGTAGTTTTATCATTTTTCAGCTGTCTTATTTTTTCATTATTGTACTAACTATGGTGAAAAATTACCTTAGCATCAGGTACACCTTAGCCAGCCCTTCCTGACTCGAGACATGTGTGTCGATGTGAAACATATTGATACCTAGATCACTGTGCTGATCTATTAGTATCTAACTGAGAAAGACTGGAAAACTTCTTCAGATACCTCGACAGGCGTGTTACAAGCCCTGGAGAAAAGGCGATTAATCCTGACTTGATTTCCTTTTCCTTGTTTAGGACAGGGAAAGAAACAATTGCAGCCACAGGGGGTGCCCCCTATCTTGCCCACGGCCAGTCCCCATGACCTAGAAGTTGAGTCCCCTGGAGTCCGGCACAGCAGCCCCTGCTCAAGTTTTTGGTCCTTCCTCCAAACCAGATTCTGTACTTAAACCCTAGTAAATAGAAATTCTGGAGACATCATTGAACAGAGCGATGGCAGACACCTCAGCAGAGGAAAGAAAATCAATGCTTTAACAATCCACCTGTCACTGCCTGGGGGTGGGGGGATGTTGGTGACAGCTGGAAGGCTCTGAAGAGGTTCCTTATTCCCCAGAGGGCTTGGCGGTGCTGGCTCCAATCTTTACACGCCGCATCACTAACCCAGCTTCCATGGGGGCCTCCATCTGTCCAGTGGGGACTGTCATATGGCATGGGTAGAGGAGGCTTGACCAATGACTTTCACCTACATGCTCGTGGATGCCCAGTTAGCTATTTATTGACCACCTCCATTGCTTTGCCACGTTTTGGGGGCAGCACACTGACACTATTTTTCATTCCTTTGGGAAACGCTTGCTTCTCCCCCTCTTTCCCAAATCACAATTGAGTTCCTGTGGGAACCTCATCACGAGGTAACTCACTCAAGGGTGTGCGGGCTGGGGGCCGAGCCACCGACGTCTCAGGGCATCCTTGGAAGAGGGATGACCTCACCTGGGCTGGGGGCCATCGAAGCACCCCCAGGAGCCAGCAGTCTGGCAGCCAGCCTGCTTCTTGCCTGCCTCCAGGACCACTGCCCTGTGCCAGCAAGTCCTCGGCCTGGGGACTTACAGCGCTCCGCTTGGCCAGGCAGCGGAAGGGGCACCTAGAACCAGAGGGCTGAGTTTTAGCCCTGGTCCTGCCTTGGCGCAACCGCGGGGCCTCTGAGACGGGGTGGCAGGTGGAGAAGCGGCCTCCTCCAGCGGGACACTGGCCCTCGCGAGCCTCCTTCATTATACCAGGGCTCAAGATACCCCCAAACCTTGCCTCCCGCAGAAAACCTACAAGTCCAGGGCACCCGTGGCCCCGAGGGCATGTGTGTGTGTCGGGGCGTTCTCATCAACACTCTCTCTCCGGCTTTCCACTCCCCCCGCCACTTCCCTCCGCGGCCCCCCAGCGGTCGTCAGGGGTCCCTGCAGACCTCACTCCCTGCAGCGGCGGGGCTCGGGGCTCACCGCTTTCCGACCATCGCGCGCGGCGAGTCCACGCTCTCTCCCGGGCGGGCGTCCTAACCCCCCAGGGCCGCGTAGACGGCGACTCCGGGATTAATTCTCCCCAGCGCCGTCTGCAAAGTTTTGGTGAGTGAGTCGGCCCAGGGCAGGGAGGGCCGCCCAGAGCCGCAAGGGGCCAGACGGGTGGGAGGGAGGGGGTCCGGAAAGAGGAAGGACCACCCTCGCCGAGGAGATACCGACCCTCTCTCTCTCGGCCGGAGCCCGGCTGCCGCCGCGTCTTCGCCCCTCCCGCAACTTCTCTGGCCTCGGGCGCGCGCGGAGCCGCCACCTGCGGGGTGGTCTCGGGCGCGCCCGGCGCGCGGGGAGCCGCTCGGGCCGGCGCGCCCCCCGCCCCGCCCGCGGCTCGCCGCCCCCCAGCCCCAGCCCCGGCTCCTGGCTTGGCGACGGCTCCGCGCTCCCCGCCCGCGGGTCCCCGGAGGCTCGGCGGCAGCCAGAGCGGGAGGTGGAGCCGAGCCCGCGGCGCCGCGCAGGAGGAGCGAACGGCTCTAGGAGCCGCCCGCAGCGCCCAGCGGTGAGTCGGGGCCAGGCGAGGGCGCCGCAGGGGCGTCCTGGCGCCCCCCGGCCCGCCACCCCCGGGGGGCTCGCGGAGGGCAGGGCCGCGCGCAGGGGGGGTCGCGCCGCAGGGAGGGGAGGGAGGGGAGAGGGGCGAGGGCGGCTGCGATCGCGAGGCGCCGCGCCCGCAGGTGGGCGCGCGGGGTCGCCGGCGAGGCTTCCCGAGAGGGGTCGGGGCGCGGCCGCGCCGGGCTCCCTTTGGCTTCACCAGCCTCCGGCGGCGGCCTTTAGCTGTTTAATGACTTTCTCGAACACCCACTTTAAAAGTAGCCTCTGCACGTGTCCGCGTGACCGCTTTGCTGCTCCGCACCGAGTCGTCTTCGCTGGGATGGAGAGGGCGCCGGGTGCGCGCCTCGGCTGCGGCGGGCAGCCGGCCCTCTGGCCTGGGACCCGGGCTGGGGGCGATCGTGCGCGTGGGTCGCCACGATCCGGGGTGCTGGGAGGAAGTGCCGTGTGCGGCCAGTGGAGGGCACTGGTCTGGGGTGGGGCGGAGGGCACTCGAGGGCACTGGTATGGGGTGGGGCGGAGGGCGGGGGTGGGTGAGGAAGGCGCTACAAAGACTCCCAAAGTTGTTGTTTCCGCGGCGCTTCCTGCACCTGCACTGGCGTCGGGGACTTTGAAGTTATCCTTTCATCGATGAGCTAAGGGACGGGAGAGGAGGCGGCAAAACTGCGGCGTGCAAGCCGAGACAGCGAGCCCTGGGAGGCACCAGTTCATGATAGAGGGGGTATTTCGCAAACTCCACTTTTATTCTGATTTCAAAGCCTCGGAGTGGTTTTTACTTAATGTCATTAGAGAAGTCTAGATAATAAAGATAATTAGCTGTTCTTTCGCGTCCTTTTTACTAGAAATTGAAATTCAGTTCTGCCGGATTTCTTGTATTTTGTTCACATTTTCATTCCAGAAAGTCATAATTATCGTACGTAGCGTTACTGGCCACAATGAACGTTATGAACAAGCCCTGCGCAGCGCCGTCATGTTGCTAATTGGAAGGGGAAAAGTCTTTCAAACTTGGATATAGAAGCATAAAGCGAAAACGTGAAGCTTTAGTTTTAGAAACTGATTTGAACACGTGTGGTGGTATTCAGTGTCTAAGTCGTGTCCGACTCTCTTGAGACCCCCATGGACAGCAGCAGGCCAGCCTCCCTGTCCTTCACTGTCTTCTGGAGTTCGCCCAAGTTCACGTCCACTGAATCGGTGCATAATAGGATGTGGGGTGGCCTGTTGTGCTTCCAGACAAGGTTGGTTCCTGGAAAACCAGAGATGGGCCATTACATTTGAAATATGTGATGGTTCTTTCCATCCTGTATGTGCTCTAAAGTGTATGGTATTGAAATGCTTTAATTCTGTTCATCTTTGTGTTCCAAATTGCAGACTGTATTAATTAAGTTCAAAGCAAAATCTCCAGCATTTGGATTTGCCAGATGATACTGAAGTGATGAGAACTTTGGTTTTGCCATGTCAGACTCTTGGTCTCCAAGCAGCCTCCCCTTTGTTAACTGTGTGACCTTGGGCAAGTTCACAGCCTTGGTTTCCACTTTGTTAAAAGCCAATAATATCCCTCACTTTATGAAGCTGTTAGGGAAAAGGAAATAACACTTAGGGACTTACCCCTAGCGTTGGGAGCACAGTAAATCCTTGACTTTAGGAACCCCCAGATCTGGCATGTTTTCAGTGTAGTTGTTTTTCATTTAAACTTCCCTCTGCCCTGCCACCTTCCTTCCCGGCCATTCATTCAAGCGCCCTTGATTGAAGAACCTCAGATGCCGCCCTGTCTGGGTGTTTGGAAACAGTGGGGGTGGGCGATGCTGCAGGTTTTTCCTGTTGGTGAGATTTCATCATGAGGTCACGGGTGGATGAGTTGTACTTCCTAGTCTTCCTGGTGCTCCAGCTCTGTCCCTGGTGTAATGGTGTCACGTTGGAAAGAAAGCACGGGAAAGTGCACGGTGCTGGCTCTGGCTCTCAGCTTGTGTCTCCAGGCCAGCTCGGGCCTGGCAAGGTGGGGCTTCATAAATATTTGTGGATTTGAAAGACAGGATGTAATGAAGTTATTCTTCAAGTCACATTTTTTTTTTCCCCTAGTGAAAGCACCTCGGGATTCTAAATGATGGCTCGGCTGTATATTCGGGCTAATAGAGGTTATTATGGAAGGCAGCTGAAGTAGACTTTATTACCTATCGATTTGCCCTAGTGGTGGTGAAGCAGTCTTGGAAAAACTGCAAAGCCAAGTCGGGGCAGCGGCTCCACCACTAGGGGCCCCCTCTGCATAGTGTATCAGCCAGGCTGTTGTTCTTTGCCATTATTCTGTCCTTTAATGCAGCGGTCCCCAACCTTTTTGACACCAGGGACTGATTCAGTGGAAAACAGTTTTTCCACGGACTGAAGGGTGGGTGGGGCATGGTTTTGGAATGATTCAAGCAAATTGCATTTATCGTGCTCTTTATTTCTATTCTGATTACATCTGCTCCGCCTCAGATCTTCAGGCATTAGATCCTGGAGTTGGGGACCCCTGCTGTAATGTATCAATAGCAAAGGAACTGAACTTCTTTGGTTCTCCATATGGAAAAGGGCAACCTTGTGTGAGAAGCATTACTGAAGGCCTAAAAAGTATGTGTAGGTGGTCTTAAATGTCAGATACGGTACCATTTTAGAATAAAGTTAAAGGTTTAAAGGAGATTTAAGAATTGGGATTTTTGCTTTGTATATCCTTATATTCCAATATATGATTTTAAAAGCTGTCTAAAAATGCAAATCTATGCTTTTGGCCTAGTACTTTCAGGGTTTAGGGAGAGTATGTTTTGGGTCTTATTTTTATCTTTTAAATTAATATTGCTTTGTTTCCTCAATTGGTACTTGCAGCACTAATAACTTGCTTCTCAGAAAATTTATCTGGCCAGCAGAAGCTGCAGGTGTCTTTTTTTAAAAAGGGGCGACATGAAATTTCACACATGAAAAGTACGTTTTATTATATTCTAGGAATGTATCATTGAAAAGCATTTTTCTTCTGGGAATTTTTGACAAGCCCTTTTATTTCCAAATTCTACCCTGAATGAAGCTACTCATGCTTGACACTATTGGACAATTTGAAGGTGTGTTGGTGTTTTTATTTGTCAGATGGAATTTGCTATTTGGTAGGAAAAAAACACTGACAAGGTATGTAAGCAAACACGATGACTGAAAATATTGACATTGTTTGTGAGAGAAAAAGGGAATATTGTGCTTTCAACTTTTCAGTAAAATGGCAATTACAGTGAGAAACTAAATACCCGTAATTGGTGCAGTAAAAACTAACAATAGTTACAGAAGGGTATAGTGCATTGCAGGCCCCGAATCTTATCGAGGGGTTTCTTCTCAGCTCAGAAAGTCAGCAGACTCCTGATTCTGATTTTCACAGGATGGAACTTTTTTATTTTTCAGTATTTTTAATGGACGTGTAGTTGACTCAAAATGTGTTAATTTCTGCTGTACAGCAGGGTGATTAGAATATATATTCTTTTTATATTGTTTTCCAGTGTGGTTTATCATAGGATAAAAAGCCTACGCCTGCTGACCCCAGCCTCCCACTCCACCTCCCCCAGCCCCCTCCCCCTTGGCAGCCCCCAGGGTTGTTCTCTATCCGTGAGTCTGCTTCTGTTTCTTAGATACACGTTCATTTGTGTCATATTTTAGATTCCACTTATAAGTGATGTTCTGTGCTATTTGTCTTTCTGACTTATTTCACTTAGTGTGATGGTCTGTTGGTCCCTCTGTGTTGCTGCAAACAGCGTTATTTCCTTCTTTTTTACGGCGGAGTAGTATTCCAATGTGTATATATGCGTGCCACTTCTTTATCCATTCAGCTGTCGGTGGACACTTAGGTCGCTTCTGTGTCTTGGCTATTGTGAATAGTGTTGCTACGAACATAAGGGCGCATGTATCTTTTTGAATTGCCGTGTTGTCTGGATACATGTCACATGGCGACCCTTTAAAAGCAGGCAGTCTGGTCTTTGCTGCCTTTCTGTCAAAGTCTAGATCATTACTAAGAACTGGGGAAGAGGAGTAACTGCTTTGTGAAGGTCGTAGATCATTCTTATTATCCCTTCCCCACGAGTAAGCTAACGTCTGGGGGTTGTGTTTAGGATTCTGAGCACATCACAGAGTCACACAGATCCTGTTTGCACAACAGCTCTTCTCTGGAGCTGGGCGAGTGCTGCGGTGGCCCTCAGACATCCAGCAGTGAGCGCTCCCCATATTCACGCGCCCCCTTCCCCCCGGAAGGCTCCCGAGGCTCAGCCACAGCGATGTGTGTGTACAGCCATGTGCAGAGCATTTGGGTTTGGCCTGGAGCCCCGGAGCTGACCAAGATGATGGCTGCCTGGGGTAGGAGGAGCCGCCTGTTTACACCTGGGAGTCTTTTTGTAGGAACTTGCGCCTGGGTGGTGCTGGGTGCACGGAAACAGCACCGCTAGAGTTGGCAAAGAAAAGTTTGTTTGGATCCTGTGACGTAGAGGCACGTTGCTTTGCTGCACAGATCGTTTTAGTTGCTGTTTTCAGATAGTGGGAAACATAACGTCTGGTTATCCCGGGGTGATGTTTGACCCTTTGTTTCCTTTTCACACCCAGGGATATTTAACTTGATGGAGGAAGAGGGAAGCGGGAAACAGGGGGAGGGGATGGGAGTTGTCTGTTTACACTGGACACCGAGGCACACGGGCAACTTGATAATAGCGGCCGTTCAAAAGAACCCGCCCGCCAGTGCAGGAGATGCAAGAGGTGCAGGTTCGATCCCTGGGTCGGGAAGATCCCCTGGAGGATGAAATGGCAACTCACTCCAGTATCCTTGCCTGGGAAATCCATGGACAGAGGAGCCTGGTTGGCTGCAACCCATAGGATTGCAAAGAGTCGGACACAACTGATGGACTGAGTACATCACCCTGGTGGTTGGGGGAAATCCAAGTCTACTCTGTTAATGAACTTACTAGGGTGATGGCCTTTGACTTAGGTGCTGGGTACTCGCGAAGGTGACCTTCTGCTTCTGTCTCCCGCCGTTTAGAAACTTGCTTCAGTTGGTGTGTCCGCTGACATCTGTGAACAGGCTGCTGCCATTCCAGGAGATGCCCTGTGAGCTGGAGCATCCGTGCCAGGTTGCACAGCGTGGGAACAGACTGTGACCTCAGCCCGCTCACCTCCCGCGGGGCACTCTTTTGGGGGCACAGGTTGCACAACTGTGTGAGAGGCTTGCACCTATTCAGGTGGTTAGGGCAGTGCTGGCACCTGGTTGATGAGAGATGTGCCATCGCTGATGCTGGTGGTTGCTATTGTTTATTCCTGATAGCGTTGCTTTCAGGGTAGAGCATGCTGGTAGGCACAGCAGTCTGGAACAGAGGATTCAGGTGAGCTTAGTGCTTATAAGAATGTTTGCAGAAGCAAGTGATTCATTCATTTCTGATTTCTTGCTGCATTTCCATTATAGTTCTTCTCTTCATGTGACAAAAATGTCTCACACAGAGCCCTTAACCACGTGGCAGCCTCTCTCCTAAATTCGGGCCAGGAGTTACTCATTTTGCCAGCACAGCAACCTTAGAAAGACACACTCTTATTATCTGCATTTTGCAGATGAGAAAACCAGGATGTAGAGAGGCGAGTTACCTGCCCAAGGTCAGCTCAGGTGGAGGCCTGGGTGGCGGGTCCATGTCTCCCTCTCTGTGCTCTTTTCCAGCATCAGTACTCCTGGAATTGGTAGCTCAGAAAACGTCTTCGTGTCCTGAGGGTTAGCAAAATGTGAAAACATTGATTTTCCTTAGATTCTTGTGTTTGTATCCTTTCCTAGACCTGATGGAGCAAGATGATAAACTGTTATCAGCGGGTCTGCTTCAGCGCTTTTTATTTGTAGATCTTTTTATTTGGGGCTTTTTCTAGTAGCTTGAAATACAATACACTGTGGTACAACTTACTTCCGCCCAACATTTAACGTCGTAACAAGGTGTTTCGTAGGCATGTTATAAGCAGAATGTATGAATAAAATCCAGCGCTTGGGTTGCAGAATATTCAAGTGTGAAGGCTGGAGTCAGCCACTCATGTGTTCACTTAACAGAAATTTCTCACCTCTTTGCTGAAGGTGTTCTGCCAGACACCGAAGAGAAGGCAGAGGTGTGGAAGGCTGCAGGGCAGAGGAAGGCTCCAGGCCTTTGCGGGGGCGTTGCTGGGGTTTGAATCTCAGCTCTGTTGCTCTCTGACCAGGGGTCCCATCGGTGGACATCTCTGAAGCTTAGTTTCTTGTATTGTGTCTGTACACAATGGGGAATGTATGTATGTATGCATGCATGTACGTAATGAAGAATGTATGTATGTATGCATGTATGTACACAACGGGGAATGTATGTACGTACATAATGAGGAATGCATGTATGTACACAACGGGGAATGTATGTATGTGTGTATGTACATAATGGGGAATGTATGCATGCATGCGTGTACACGGTGGGGAATGCATGCATCCATGTATGTATGTACATAATGAAGAATTTATGTATGTATGCATGTATGTACACAATGGAGAATGTATGTATGCATACATGTATGTGATGGGGAGTGTATGTATGTATGGACGTGATGGGGAATGTATGTGTGTGTGTGTGTGTACATGATGGGGAATGTATGTGTGTGTGTATCATAATGGGGAATGATAGTACTGTGTTGGCTGTTGCAGAAATTAGATGAGATGCATGGGGAAGGCATGAGACCCCTAGAAGGGGGGAGTCCTGACCCACAGTGGTGCCTGCCTCTTTGCCTTTCCCAACTGTCTCTTCTCCTCCTATCCCCCCATCATGGGGGGTGGTAGAGATAAAGACGCTTAGCATCTCAGAATGATTTAGAATCTTCCTTTCTGGCTCTCCTTGTGGGGCTGGGACAGACCGGGCTCCTAGTGACACATGACTGGTCCCAGTGACACGTGAGCTTCTGCCACGTGGGGTTGCTACCCAGGAGTCCAGAGGAGGATGAATTCCAGGGAGCCAGGGCAGCTTGAAGCCCAGGATAGGTGACTAGGGGTCTAGGGATGAGGATGAGGGTCTTTTGGAGGAGTAGCCAAGAACTGGGGTCTCAGGAAAATTGGAACAAGCCACACCTGAATTTGAGAGCGGCTCAGTGGAAGGGGTCTGGGGTCTGGGTGAAGGGGAGGCAGAAACGTGAGCAGCTTGTTTTCGGGGGCACGAGGGTGATCAGGTGGCTCAGATGTGCGGGCCAGTGGCTGTGCAGAGGTGCGAGGAGTGGCCTGCAGCCCGCTTGGACCGCCTCCCCAGTGCTGCAGGGCTGGCTACAGACTCCCAGCTCCCTGGCCTCCCTCTGCAGGGTTTTTCCAGAAGCACCGCAGCCTCTCCTAGCAAACAGCCAAGTCAGAATGATTAGCTGTTGCCAGTTTCCACTCCAGACCTTCAAGGGCTCGTTGGTATCGCAGGAGAATAAGCCTTTGCTTATTCCAGCTGGGGATTCGGTTAAACACACCTAGATCTGTTCCTGATGAGGCAGGACGCCAGGCTCAAGGGGCGCTGATCAGGGTCCTCCCGGTGTTTCTATAGCGTGGGCTGTGTTGTCAGGTTGGGGGTGTTCTGGGGGAGATGTTCCCAGTGGCTTTATAATAGGCCGCCTTGTTTGGTGTCCGGGGATAGATGCCATGTGTGGTAAGGATGGAATGCAGGCTTCACAAAATCATTACAGTCTGGGAACGGCACCTCAGCCAGGGAGCAGGAGCCCTGACTCATTTGTCCTGCGTTGGCACATGGTCATAAACCAGCCCTTCTGTGGATAAGCAAACAGAACCTGCCCAGGTGCAAGAGAAGCTTGATTCAGGGTTTAAAAAAAAAAAATGCAAAGAAGGTTTAAAAAGGTACTGAATCAGGGAACCGTTTGTTTAAAGCAAGCTACTGTAGTTTTCAAAAGCCCATTTAATGGAATTAATAGTGTATATTGAAACGAACAAGCAGGCTTTTAAAAAGCTACAGAAGGGTAGCTTTGTGGGGAGCAGAGGAATCCTGCTTGTGAAGTCAAGACTGGTTCCCGAGGTTCTTGGAGAGCTGAGTGGAATGGATGTTTCCTGATCGCTCTAGTAAGTGAGACCCAAGAGATGCGGGTTTAGTTCCTGGGGCGGGAAGATCTCCTGGGGAAGGAAATGGCAACCCACTCCAGTATCCTTGCCTGGAGAGTCCCCTTGGACAGAGGAGGTTGGCGGGCTATAGTCCATGGGACTGAGCCAGGAGGCAGCCCCTTGGGGGTGGGCCTGGGCCTTGGAGCCCGTTCATCCGGGTTCATACTCCACCCTTTCTTAACTGTGCTCCTGGGCAAGTCACTGAATTTCTCTAGGTCTCAGTTTTCTCACCTGTAAAATGAAGATAATAGTGCCCATCGTATTGGGCAGCTGGCAGATTGATTTAGACAACGTTGGTGGATTGCTTGGCATGCGGTGGCGATGTGGTGGCATCAGCTGCTGTGACTGCAGAGCTCCCCGGGGAGGAAGGCGGGAGGGAAGACGCGGACAGGAGCGCCTTCGTCCGCCCGGGGCCTGCGCTCTTCAGTTCCACTCTTGTCTAAAGTTCTAGAGGTTTCTAATCCAGCGTGTCCTGAATGTCCGCCGTGTATATGTCCCGATGATAAGGTGTCTGGGGGTAGACTCTGATCCCATAAAACTGCCCTCGGCGTCTTCATGTAGGTCACAGTCTTAGGCCAAGAGGGGCGAGACCATGACTGGGTCTTGTTGTTAAAGAAGGAACGTCTAGGGGCTTCCCTGGTCGTCCAGTGGTTAAGAATTCGCCTTGCAGTGCAGGGGACGCCGGTTTGATCGAGGTTGGGTAACTAAGATCCCATGTGCCAAGGGACAGCTAAGCCCATGGGCCACAACTCCCGAGCCCTTGCAACACAGCTGGAGTCCATGCCTTGCAGTGTGAGATCCCACATGAAGCAGCTAAGACCCAATGCGGCCAAGTAAATACATATTAAAAAAGGAAAGAATGGCTGGTGTCTCTCGGCTGTTTCAACGAGCTGCCCAAACGATAGTAGCAGGCCCTATCTTATTTTCTACTCTACATACAGATGGGTACATCATAGACATAAATCACTCAAAATACCTAGGGTACCTTTGGCTGTCTTTTTTATGTAGAAGTGAGATTTAGTTACAGATGTGTGTAACTACATAAGGGGCTTCCCAGGTGCTCAGTGGTAAAGAATCCACCTGCCAATACAAGAGACTCAGGAGACATGGGTTCAATCCCTAGCTCAGGAAGATCCCCTGGAGGAAGAAATGGCAGCCCGCTGCAGTATTTTTGCCTGGGAAATCTCATGGGCAGAGAAGCCTGGCGGGCTTCAGTCCATGGGGTCACAAAGAGTCGCACACATCTGAGCAAGTGAGCACACGTGTGTGTGCCTATGTGATGAGAAGCCAGCAAAGGAGAAGTGTCTGGGGGGGTATTTCTTTGGATGTGCCTGTGACATGCAAGCTCTTGCGTCTGAAGCGTGTTCTTTGGTTGGGAGAGTCCTTCCTTGATGCTGGGAAGGATTGAAGGCGGGAGGAGAAGGGGATGACAAAGGATGAGATGGTTGGATGGCATCTCAATGGACATGAATTTGGGCAAACTTCCGGAGTTGGTGATGGACAGGGAGGCCTGGCGTGCTGCAGTCCATGGGGTCGAAAAGAGTCAGACACAACTGAGCAACTGAACTGAACTGAACTTTATGTCTTTTCACTGAACTTGTGGCCCATAGGTTTCTGGGCCAGAATGATGAGAGAGAGCTCAATTTACAGAGTTTTTCTTTGTTTTGTTTCTCTCCTCCTCATGGCATGCGAAGTCACTTCAATCGTGTCCAACTTGTTGCGACCCCATGGACTGTAGCCTGCCAGGCTCCTCTGTCTGGGATTCTGCAGGTGAGAATACTGGAGTGGGTTACCATCCCCTCCTCCAGGGAATCTTCCTGACCCAGGGTTCTAGCCCAGGTCTCTTAGGTCTCCTGCGTTGGGAGGCGTGTTCTTTACCATGAGCATCACCGGGGAAGCCCTGTTGCTTCAGAAGGAGTCTAGATTGATGGAGAGAGGATTCCCCAGCTGACTGACTCTGTGACCATGAGCAGGTTCTTAATCCCTGAAGTAGGAATCTGATTATTGAAACTCAGGGGCCGTTTGAATGCAAAGCAGTGAAGCGGGTGGACTGTGAACGGCTCCATTAGTCAGATTGGAGGCTGAAGCCAGAACCCGCGCTTAAAACTAGCTCCTCCCTTGGATCACGTGAGCTGATCCCACATCTTGGGCCTTGGATTGTCTCAAAAACAAGTGTTCTTTGTAGAGGGTATTATTCGCTGATGTAAATAAAAAGTCCTGAGTGTGTTTTTCTATGACTATCCTTGGGTGGTCAGGAGAATTTATCCGGCTTCACTGGAATTACCTTGTTCTCTTCCTCCAAGAGTGAGTCTGGACCACAGCCTGGACTGTCGCTAGCCTCCTCAGGGCCTTTCTGCCGAGCACGAGTTGCATGTTCTGATGGTAATGGGGTGGAGGCGGGAGGAGAGGCAGGATCTAGACACGTCTGCTCGCCTGAAAGCACAAGGAGGTGATGGTTGGGTCGGTGGGGAGGGTGCTGCCTGGGGTGGAGGTGTGTAGAAGGCACCAGCTTTTAGAAACTCTCTTCCCTGGTCTCTGTAAGTGATTTCGTGACCGTTTCGTTATTTGGGAGGGGGGCAAATGTAATGCCAGTGTGAGGTGGACAGGCATAATTGCAACTCTTCAATCACTTAGGAATGAGAGTCAGAGAATGGATGGAGGAGAGGCTTTGACTAAAGCTAGCCAGTTAGCTTTGACTAAAGTCTAGCATCCACTGTGAGAATAGTGCCTGGTACTACTAGTCTATCTACATGAGCTAAAAATCTTTGAAATGGCAAAACCGTGCATCTGAAGGGAGCACTTGGATCCTGAAGGATTTGTCGACTTCATTTAACAGTCTTATCAGTGACTTCTTGGAGTTGGAAGTTTTTGTGGGGGGCGGGGACCACCACTTAACAAGCATACATCAAGAGAAATGTTATCTCTTAGATCAGTTAGACCAACAGTATTTTGCAGAAATAATAGCACATTTGAGATCGTTTGGACTATCTCCTGGTTTTCAGAAAGAAGCCCAGAGAGGGGATATGCCTTGTCTAAGATGACTCAGGTGCTGAGTGGAATGACACTGTTGAGAATGGAGCCCAGGTTACTTGTTTCCATCCTGCTGGTCGCTATGGGCCATGCAGTCTCCTTGGGCACCAGGCCGGCTGGCAGGTAGTTTTAGGTGCCCTGACAGTGATGCCACCTGTACAACTCTCAGATTTTCCTGAATTTGGTTAGGGAGCTCCCTTTGAGTGCCTGGCACTGTTCTCGGTGCTAGAGATAGACGTAGGTAAGAAGACAAGGGTTTCTGAGGAGCCCACAGTCACGTGAAATACCAAGATGGGATATACTGTCAAGCCGCGGCTGGGTGACATGTGGAGCATCATCCCTGGGATGGTGAGCTCTTAGTGCCTGCTTCAAGATCAACAGGACTCGTTTTTATTTCCTGTTGATTTTACAGCATCAGAAGTGGGAATGATGGCCATACACTTCATGAATTGAATTGACTCTGAGTGATTCCAGCTTCGTCTGGAGTCATTCTGTACACATCCAGCGAGAGGTTTAAAATTTGAAACCCTCTGTCCTCTGGACTTGAAACGCATGGTCTTTCTGGAAACACTTGGTAAGAATAGTTCTGGATGAGTTTGTTTATGGACACAAATCAAAAATTGGACTGTTTATGCCAAAGAGGAATAAAATGCAAATATGTGTGTCACTGAAGCTACATCAGGTTGAATAATAGGTTTTAAAATTAAATCGAGGCCCATTTTTTCCCCCACCGTGAGTGCAGAAGCAGCAGAAGCTTAGGAAGAAATCTACTTAGGTACTCAGCAGTATCCGAAGCACTTTATTTATGGAAAATTTTGAAACTTCGATGAAAATACTGGAAGAACCAAGATTCAGGTAGACCAGATGCTGTGGCAGGACAGGTGATGTGGCAAGGAGACCCGGCATTTTCATGAAAGCCTGCTTGGTGCTGTAGCTCCTGTGTCCAGGCGTGGCAACCCCCCCGCCCCCCCCCGCCCCACCGCCCCCCGTGGTACCAGGCCTGAGGCAGCAGCAGCTTTGTGTCATTTTTGGACAAGACCGCAGGCCCCTGGAGCTTGGGGACTGCAGTTCAGGCAGTTGTTGTTTGATGCCCTGCGAACAGCCTGGCTCAGTGTGTAGACAACAGAAGGAAGGTTCTCTGCAAACATGCATGAAATGAACAGAGACATCAACTTAAAATCCACAGGGCTGGGAAGAAACTGTGTTCACAAACAGGACAAGTTACCTCCCAGGATCCCTGCATGTAAAGCTGACCTTGGAGAAACCAAACAAATGACCCGCCCTTCAAAATCCTTTTTAGTATCACGTGCTGTTCGTAAGCTTGCCTGTCTCTAACTCTGTTCCCACATGCTGTTTGCTATCTTGGTGTTTTCTTGCAAGCTACCTGTAAACCAATTACGCATTCACAATCTTGCGGCAGGCTGGCTAGATTTAATAGAGTCAGGAAGGCTTCCAGCACATTAAGTGTTCTTGAAGGTAATAAAAAGGACTAATTATCTCGCTGAAGTGATTATAAGAGAGACGTTGGAGATCTTGACTCATGGGGATTTTGACAGCAGTCAGAGTGGGTAAGATGGCTTGAGAAATGGCAGAGCTGACTTGTTTCAACCAAGTGATTTCCTTACGTCGATGATGTGGGTGTATCTGTAGCCCACTGAGCAAGCAGGCAGGCTGAATAATGCAAGGTGTGGCCGGGGCTGCAGCGGTGATTGGAAAGTGCGTGCCTGGTGCCCACCGTGCGAGACTGTGAAGTTTTACCTTGAATGATGGTACCTCTCTTGCAGCCATCTGTCTCGCTCTTTAATAAGCAGTATTCCTTATCAAGCCTGATTTGTGTACATTGATTACACCATTACACTCGTTAAATATTAAAGTGTTTTCCCCCTCGTGTGAAGTCTAATTAGGCAAAGTGCTCAGCGCAAGCCTGGCATTGTCATTCAGAGTAATAGCCTGGTCATTACGTGTGACATACCTCAGCTTCCTGGATCACTTGTCTTTTCTCTTTCCCTCCTATCAGAGTGCCCGTGTACCACATATAATGCAGCAAAGTTTGATGGAGGGTTCAGCACCGTCAGGCCATTAAGAAAGGTCCTGCTACAAAGATTATGAGATCTTTTAAAAATGAGTGGAGTGATGTATTGTCTATAGTTGGCGTTTTTTCATGAGTTGGGCTTCTGGACAGATATTTCTGATGAAACTAATTTTTACTAAATTGGCGAATTGTAAAATAGCTTTAAAGGCTAAAAATACAAGTGACAGTGTTGTTTGGAAGAGAAAACCCGTTAGTATTATAGTTGCACTTTATACATGCTGCAGATAAAAAGAATAATTTTAGGTGTCAAACCAGTGTCTCCTGATAGTCCAGTGGGGTGGTCCGTTACTTACTTTTAAAAGCATATTTATTTATTTGGCTGTACTGGGTCTTGGTTTCAGCTTGTGAACTCTTTATTTGTGGCATGTGGAATCAAGTTCCCTGACCAGGGGTAGAACCCAGGCCCCCCTCCATTGAAATTGTAGAATCTTTAGCCATTGGACCACCAGGGAAGTCCCCATTACTTACTTTTTCAGCTTATTTTTTCTGTGCAGTCTTTTTTCAGAAGTTAATTTGCGTCGTGGATTTCATAGCAAAACCCTTTGTCCGTATGAGGCCAAAGGTAAGACTATGGATCAGGCTAGTGTCCCTGGTAAGTTACCCGCCTCATTTTGAGACGATCCCTGTAATGAACGTTGTCTTTTTCGGAGGGGTTACGGTACTTCTGCAGTACTTACCTTTCTTAAAAAACCCACAGTCTGTTGTGAGCATGTGCACACACAGGCACACACATGTGCAAAGGGTAATCTGGGGTTGATGGGTGTGAACCAGCTTAGCAGTAGGCCCGGTTTGTTGCTTACTATTCGCAGGGAGAAAAGCTTTTAAGGCCTGTTTCACGTGCTGTGCACTTACAGGCTGATCGATTTTTCCCTCTCTTGGTCCCAGCAGCTCATGGAGGGGCTTTGAAAGCACCTTTTCCCCTTCGCAACTGCAAACAGCACTGGCACCGCCTGCCCTTTACGCATTCTGGAAAGAAAGCAGCCTGTATCGCCTTGAAGCGAGAGTTATTTTGAGTTGTTTTTGAATGTGGTCAACTCAAAATGAAATTTAGCTCCGAGTTAAAATATGGATATAAAGATCAAAGAATGGAAGGGAACTCACAGATTGTCTGGTTTAACTTTTCTGCTTCCCGCGTGGGGACGCCAGTGCAGAGAGGTCAGCCCTCCTCAAGGTCACAGGGTGTTAGCAGGGGGTCCCGCATCCCTGCACTTGTCTCCAGGCCTGAGGACAAGTCTCCCAAGGTGACCCTCGGGCCAGGGTCCATCTGCTTGCCCCTCACAGGAGTGATATACCTGAGCTTCGGGTTAGAAAGGTCTTGAAGGAAAGCTTGCTGCCTTTTAACCTGCTCAAAGCAGAACCTGTTGGGAGTCACAGAAGAACTTATATTTTGTATCTGCTAATTGCCATCTTCCTAGAAATGGAGAACTGGGGGCCAGTGTCTCCCTCTGAACTGTTCTGAGTTCAGCGGGGGGTGGGTAGGGACACAGCTGTCTGTTCTCCTGGGATGATGGTCCAAGAGAAGGTGGCTTGCTGCGCGCCCAACCCGGGGCTCAGCTAGGGAGTCGGGTTCTCTGTTCCGGAGGCCCATGGTTTGGTCTCTGTCAGCCTACAGTGGCGTCATCAGGCCTGAGTAAGTAATTTCACCAATACGCCAAGGCACAGAGATCCGTTTACCTTGACGAGTGACTGTCTTGCTGGTTGGTAAGAGGCCTGGTGATTAAGCATGTGGGGTCTGAAGCCTAACGTACTTGAGTTCGACTGGGTGCCAGGTATGGGGTTTAAGCAAGTTACCTCAGCACCTGCGCCTCTGGTGTTTGGTCCGTAAAGTGGGAGTCATAGCAAACATTTCTATTGTACTCACTCTGTGACATCTGCCGTCTAGTGGCTCAGGACCATTAACTCATGGGGTGTTCACAGCAACCCCAGGAGGTGGGTACTACCGTTATTCCCACTTTACGGGTGAGGAGACTGAGGCCCAAAGAGGTTCTGTGAATCGCTCACGATGACAGCTTTTAAGGGGTGAAGCGAGTAGGATTTGAATCTCGGAGCCGGTTGCTCTGAGTCTGTCTCCTTTGGTGCCTCTCAGTCAGATTAACTTGACTGTGAGGATCAGGTGACACAAGCTGCCCTCGCTGAGGGTGAGAGAGCTGGCGTCGCCTTAGCAACAGCAACAGGGAAACCTCCATGATTAGCACCTTCTTTGCCCTTCAGGGAGCTCCCAGAAACCAGATCATAATCAGAAAGTCGCTTTGGCAATTACAAAAGTCACGCAGAGAGAGCTCAGGAGCCTTGACCGAACGTTCCTCGGTGTGGACGGTGTTGGGGACAGCCAGAGCCAGGGGGCTGAGCAGACGGCCCAGACTCCTTTCCAGCTCGCGAGGCCTGGAGACTTTCTCCCCTCGGATGGCTCCGGGGTCCCAGACAGCAGCTGTGATCTGTCTGCTCTCATCTATCATTGCCACAGCACTGACCTCCGCCACTGAGGTCAGCGGTGACACACGCCTCTGAGGCCACCACTGGAAGGGCCATACTTTGGCCGGCTTGCTCCACTTTGTATCATGTTCATAGCCTTGAGGTCAAGTGCAGGCTCACGTCCAGATCGTCTGCTGTGGAGTTTACATGTCATGCTGTGCCTGCTGCTTCGTTTTAAGTTAATTAGTCATGATAAATACATGCGCATGTAAATAGGCATGTCCCTTTTAGCTTATGATAACAAAGTGAATGGCCGTCCAGGGAGCATCTGGCACTTTCCCTCTGGAGCCCCCACATGTGCTTCTGGGTCAGAGTCCCTGCCTTCCTCCCGACCCACCCCCACCCAGGGCTAACTGCGCTTCCAAATACCGTGGTAATCGTCTCCTTGCTTTATTAGAGTTTACCGCCGACGTGCATCCCCACGTGAGCTGTTGGTTTCTCTAGATTTATTTATTTTTAATTGGAGGATAATTGCTTTGCCATGTTGTGACGGTTTCTGCCATCCATCGACATGAATCAGCAAAGGTATCCATACGTCCCGCCCTCTTGGACCTCCCTCCCACCTCCACCCCATCCCACCCCATCAGGTGGTCACAGAGCACCAGGGTGAGCTTCCTGTCGTGGTGGTGGTGGTGGTTTAGTCACCAGTCATGTCTGACCCTTGGACTGTAGCCCGCCAGACTGCTCTGTCCATGGGGTTCTCCAGGCAAGAATACTGGAGTGGGCTGCCATTTCCTTCTCCACGAGCTCCCGGTGCTAGACCACAGTTTCCCATCAGCTATCTGTTTCACATGGGATGACAGATATATTTCATCTCTCCTCTCTCCATTCGTCCCACCTTTCCTTCTCCTGCTGTGTCCACATAAGATTTATTGTTTTTGCGACAGGCTATTGAATTGGAAAACTTGACTAAAGCCCCCAGATGTAGCAAATAGCAGTGACAAAAATAAGTTGTGAGAAAGACCAAAATGGGCATTTCAGAGGCAGTGTCTGAACACGAGGTTCGCAGCTCTTGAAAATCCTCCTTACTCTGAGGGTATAAAAAGCATCGCTCTATTTGTGGAGAATCCTCTGCTGTGACTGTGCACCAGCCCCTCCGGGAGGATGTGGGTTGAGGGATGCTGCCCCGGGTCCCCTCAGCTGGGCGCCTGGGGTTCCGGCTCTGAATCTGGTGAGATGTTTTGGGGGCGTGGCGAGTGAGAGCAGCTGGGACAAGGCCCCCCACTGCCACATGTGTTGGGGTGATTGTGAGTGCTTTGCTTGGACCAGGTGTGGCCCCTGCAGGGAGGGAGACCAGCCTGGACCTTGACCCCCACTCAGGGGCACAGTCAGAGGAGAGCTTGTGGAGTGAGTCTTGGGGGTTGGGTCCATCACCTATAGCACAGGATTTGAAGGGAGCCCCTGGAGTCTCTACAGAAGGGCCCCCGTGCATCAGAGGGTCGGGGCTAGGTATCTGCTGGTCCAGAGCGTGCAAAGCCTTCTGTACTGGTGAGGAGTAAGTTGCTGGCATGTAAGTTAAAGAATGGTGGTGACACATGGTAGAAGTTAGCTTCTCTCTTATGTACAGTCGGTAGGAAAGTGGGCAGTTCAGGGGCTCCAGAGCTGCCAGGATCACACCTCCTAGTTCACTGCCCCACGGCCCAGGCTGTGACTGTGGTCCTCGTGCTCCAGGTCAGAGGGGCTGCTGCAGTTCCAGCCATCACATGATAGTTCAGGCAGGCAGACATAGGCAGGATCTGCTCCCTCCCTTTTAAGGATACTTCCAAGATGCACACCCAACATTTCTGCCTATGTGTCACTAGGCAGAGCTGAGTCATGGGGTCATGCCCAGCTCCAAGAGATCTTTGGAAATAAAAGCTTGTTGCTGGATCACTATGGGCCCAGCTTAAAATTGAGATTCTTTTTGTCAAGAGGAAGGGACTAGTGGATATTGGTCTGTGCCGGTTGTCTGTGCCACTTCATTTTCATGGTATTAGCAGCCAGGTGGCCATTCCAACCCTGGAGGGGAGGTAACCACAGCCAGGAAGGAGAGGTAGGGAGAGAGGGGGAAGGCAGAAGATGATGCTTCTTACTTTTTTGACGTTACTTCAAGGATGGATAGTGTACTGACTTGACATTTTATTGTCTGAATCATCATTGTATTTTTGACTTAAAGTAACTTGAGGAGTTTCTGTTACCTACAAGTCGCCAGAGAATTATGGGATCTGCTGAAGTTTCCCTTGGGTAGCAGGGGGAATACATACTGCTTGAATATTATATTTATTTCAACTGAAAAATGTCTTTATTATGCAAGACCTCCATGCCCTCTTCACACCTAAAAAATTAATAATCATCCTTTAAAAGTTGCCTAATAACCAGACTGTGCTTAAAATTTCCTCATTTTGTAACTAACTGTGGTGATGGACGTTAACTGGATTTACTCTGGCGAGTGTTTTGCAGTTTGTACAAATGTTGGATCATTGCATTATACATCTGAAACTAATTATATTGTGTTAATGATACCTCAGTTGAAAAATGCATATTCAAGGACTTCCCTGGTTGCCCAGTGGTTAAGACTTTCCCTTCTTAAGTGGAGGAGATGTGGGTTCGATCCCTGGCCAGGAAGCTAAGATCACACATACCTTGAGCTAAAAAAAGAACAGAAGAATCGCTGTAACAAATTTAATAAAGACTTTCAAAATGGTCCACGTCAAAAAATTCTTAAAAAAAATTCATACTCTAACCTCGTAAATCTACTTATAAGGATTCATCCTACAGAGATCATCAGACTAGTATCCAAAGTAAAGCATGTTCACTGAAGCATTATTTATAGAGAAGAAAATCCTAAATATAAATCAATGGGAAATGGTTAAGATACTGTGGTGTCTCCATACAGAGGAATTCTTATTAGCCTTTCAAAAGAATGATGCAGATGATTAATGATGTACAAGTATTAAAATATATCGATAAGTGAAAAAAACTTTTACTTGACTGTCTCAAGAAGTATCTCTTTTTGTGTGTGTCTCATTTTCAAAAGGTGAACGTGTATGAGGTGTATTTCAGACAGTGGAAAGCTGGCACAGATTAGGCCACAGTGTTCTCCTATCAGTAGAAAGATCTAGACCTCTCTCAGCACGGAGAGGCCCTGGTGCACTGCCTCCTCAATCCTGTTTTAAGGACTTTGGAGGAGGCTAGCAATAATCAGTGGTTAAAAAAAAAAAAAGCCCGCTTAGCAATGCAGGAGACTCAAGTTTGAGCCCTGGGTCAGGAAGAACCCCTGGAGAAGGAAATGGCAACTCACTCCAGAATTCTAGCCTGGGAAAATCCCAAGGACAGAGGAGCCTGACAGGCTACAGTCCATGGCGTGGGAGGCTACAGTCTGTGAGGTCGCAAAAGAGTCAGACATGACTGGAGAACTAAACAGCAACAAGTGATAATCCACGTTGGCGTAGCTGACTCTTCAATTAGAAACTTTGAGGCAGTGGAGTTTGACTTGGGGCTTATCCTGGACACAGAATTGGTTTATTCTTACTAATGGGAAGTACAGGTCTTCAAAGTGGGAAATAACGGAATCTATTTTACACTTCAATAGAATTTCACATTAACCACTGGTCACGTGTGGCCTTGAATGTGATTTGTAATGGTAACATAACCACAGGGAGTGTGTTCCAAACTGGCAACGTTGCTTTGTAAGACTGTGTATTTAAAATAATAATATATATTATTATTAATAAATATATAATAATTATTAATTATATAATAAGATTATATTTTTATTTACCTTAAATTTACTACACACATAAAGCACTGCTTTACTTCCACATAAAGCACGACTGTGTCAGACAAAAGAAATGGAAAACAGTGTCTATTCTTAGGTCATTATTGCCTGTTCTCCCCTATCCTTGCCAAATGTTTTACTCTTTATCAACTTATTAATTCTCAGAAATCCTCTTTCAGTGCTATACCATTTCCAAACATGGCAATCTAAAGGACTGGTTTAGGAGTATAATCCTTTGAAAGTAAAGGTTCTCCAGTTTAGGTTCAGTTTAGTTCAGTTCAGTTGCTCAGTCGTCTCCAACTCTTTGCAACCTCATGGACTGCAGCACGCCAGGCCTCCCTGTCCATCACCAACTCCTGGAGCTTGCTCAAACTCATGTCCATCGAGTCAGTGATGCCATCCAACCATCTCATCCTCTGTCGTCCCTTCTCCTCTCACCCTCAGTCTTTCCCAGCACCAGAGTCTTTTCAAATGAGTCAGCTGGCCATCAGGTGGCCAAAGTATTGGAGCTTCAGCTTCAGCATCAATCCTGCCAATGAATATTCAGGACTAATTTCCTTGAGGATCGACTGGTTGGATCTCCTTGCAGTCCAAGGGACTCACAAGAATCTTCTCCAACACCACAGTTCAAAAGCATCAATTCTTCGGCGCTCAGCTTTCTTTATGGTTCAACTCTCACATCCATACATGACTACTGGAAAAACCACAGCTTTGACTCAATGGACCTTTGTTGGCAAAGTGATGCCTCTGCTTTTTAATATGTTGTCTAGGTTTGTCATAATTTTTCTTCCAAGAATTCCAACGTCTTGGAATTTCATGGCTGCAGTCACCATCTGCAGTGATTTTGGAGCCCAAGAAAATAAAGTCTCTCACTGTTTCTATTGTTTCCCCATCTGTTTGCCATATTTTATCCTCATACTTACAAATGAATTTGATATCTACATGTTCTCCCTTTAAAAAGAACAAATTAACGATTAACTCACTATCATCGAATTTAGAGAACATTGGGTTGGCCAAAAAGTTCCTTTGGCTTTCAAGTAAATATAAGACACATTTTTAATTTTCAAGAACTTTATTGAACAACATATTCACCATTTGATTCCACTACCTTCTGCCATTTTTTAGGCAGCCTTATAATCCTTCTTTTCAAAATCTTTTACATTTTTGAACAGAGAACTGTTCTAAGTGCCTATAATAGCCTTCCAGGGAATTGAAATTTTTTCCATTAAGAAAACTTTGTAAGACTGAAATAAGTGAAAATCCGAAGGTGCAGTGTCTGCTGAATACCTCGGATGAATCAGAACTTCCCAGCTCAGCTGTGATGGTTTTTGCCTGGTCATCCAAGAAACACGGTCTTATGCCATCCTGATAGAAGATTATACATTTTTGTTGACTAATTCTGGATGCTTTTTGCTGAGTGCTGCTTTCATTTGGTCTAATTGGAAGGCATACTTGTTGGAATTAATCATTTGGTCTTCTGGAAGGAGCTCATAATTGAGGACTCCCTTCCAATCCCACCGTATGCACAGCATTACCTTCTTTGGGTGAAGTCTTGTCTTTGGTGTGGTTGGTGGTGGTTCATTTCACTTGCCTCGTGATCTCTTCCATTCCACATTGTTGTACACTGTCCAGTTTTCATCGCCTTTTGTAGTCTGTTTTAAAAACGTAATGTATTGTTATGTTTATATAGAGAATCGCTTGTAGAAGTATGGTCAAGAAGGTTTTTTGTCACTTACGTAGAACTGAAACACTGAAGTGATGAACATAACCACGCTGGTGCAAATGATTTTCGACGCTTGATTTGGCTGAGTATGTTGGCTGATCTCAATTAATGCCTTGATTTGATTGCTATCAATTTCAACTAGTCTACCTGACCGTGGAGTATCGCCTAATGAGGTATCTCCAGCAAGAAACGTCGCAAGCCACTTTTGACAAGTTCAATCATTCACAGCACTTTCCCCATACATGGCACAAATCCATTTTGGGGTTTCAGTTGCATTTTTACCTTTCTTGAAATAATAAAGCATAAAATGCCCCAAATACTGCTTTTTCCTTCTATCTTCAGTATTAAAATAGCTACACAAAAATTCACCCATTTTGATAATTTTTTAAAAAATGCCATATCAGTCATATGGCAGCTCCCATATCAGTCATACAACCAGTCAATATCAGTCAATATGGTATCAGTCAGTACGACCCAACAAAATTGTTTTGAATGAAGTTTTAAAGAACTAAGCGCTACTTGAGCCATCTTACGGGAAAACCCAACACACTTTTTGGTCAACCCAACAGTTAAATTAGAAGTTGTTTACATTCTAAAGAAAGAAAACCACCAAGCTTCCATTCGTAAGATGCAGTCATACAAGATAACACAGATGGCGATTCATAACTTGAGGTAGTGCATTCGGAAATGACATAATTTTGAAAGATTCACATGTGTGACTGTTTTGCAGGTTGACTTGTTGCCTGAAGTGTCTGTGAATACTTCTTGCTTTTTGGTGTTTATTGTAATCGAACCTTGATGTTATTATGGATTCATTTAGCACGTGCTCATTGAGCCCCTACTACATGCTCTGCTTTGAGCTGGTGCCTGGGAAAAGTCACAGGAAGACACAGCTGCTTTGTATTCTTATTTCAAGGTTGGGGAAATCCATTATCTAGGTGAAAGGTCAACTACTGCAGAGTCAGAATTTGTGTTTGTGTTCTGGTTTTCAAGAGCTGAGCCTTGAGCACAGCAACTAATTTGGTACGTGTTCTGCGGCAGCTAATAGAGTTAACCACAGTGGACATGTACGAATCTTAAATTGGTGTATTTTGTTGGAGAAACACTGTTAAAAACTCCAACTTTTGTGTTTCAGGAAATTAAAAATAAGTGAGTGCATATCCTTGTTAATATCAATTAGGTTGATAGCAATCAAATCAAGACATTAATTGAGATTTGTTAATATCTGTCAACCACAGCAGGAGGAATAGTTAACCCTTGTTAAGTTGTTTGAAGTTTGCCGTTTTTCGTACACTAATTTCTAGGAAAAAGGAAGATCTGATTAAATCTAGATTGATCCGGGTTGCAGCATTTGGCTTACATTACTTAGTTCTCTTAACCTGGAAGATTTAGAACTGATTGTAAAGAAGGACTTGGAGAAGGACACTTGCTTGGAAATGTCCTTGTTTTCTCTGTGCCATCAACACATGGTGGAGACAAAAACTCTTCTGCCATACAGAATGGAGAGGGCAGACAGGGGCGCAGCATGGCCTGGCTACTTGCTTATTATTTGATTCAACATTTCAGTTTATTTTAAGGAAATGGCAACCCACTCCAGTATTCTTGCCTGGAGAATCTCATGGGGTCATACGAGTCGGACATGACAGAGCAACTAAGCACGGCACAATCACGGCCACAGTTTAAAAGAAATTCTTAATGTGGAATTATAGAGGGTGCTGACAAGTAAATATCTGCTCTTTGTTTTTCAAAAATTAAAGCTTAAGCCAGACCTTTTCTTTATTGTGGTAAAATACACATAAAACATACCATCTTAACCATTTAAAAATAGTTACTTAAAAGTGTACAGTTAAGGCACATTTAAGTACATTCACACTGTTGTTCAACCATCCCCACCACCCATCCCAGAACTCTTTCAGGAGCTGATTGTTACTACTATTACTATTATTTTGAGGCACCATGTTCTAGCTAGCCTGATGTAATTTCATTATTTCATAATTTCAGTTACAAGTAGCACCACAAGTTCTCAGGTCTTCCCTTTTCTTTAAGGGAACCCTTGCTTCCCTGGTGGTGCAGAGGTTAAAGCATCTGCCTGCAATGTGGGAGACCTGGGTTTGATCCCTAGGTCAGGAAGATCCCCTGGAGAAGGAAATGGCAACCCACTCCAGTATTCTTGTCTGGAGAATCCCATGGACGGAGGAGCTTGGTGGGTTACAGTCCACGGGTCGCAGAGTCAGACACGACTGAGCGATTTCACTCACTTTCCATTTCCCAGTTGGCGCTAGTGGGAAAGAATCTTCCTGCCAACGTGTGAAACACAAGAGATGCTGGTTTGATTACTGAGTTGGGAAGCCCCCCTGGAGAAGGAAATGGCAACCCACTGCAGTATTTTTGCCTGGGAAATCCCATAGACAGAGGAGCCTGGTGGGCAACAGTCCTTGGGGCCACAAAGAGTCAGACACGACTGGGTGACTTTAACTTTTCCATTTCCCCACACTCCCTAATCCCAGTCGGAACCCCAGTTAAATTTAGTCCTGCTGCTGAGTCCAGGCTCATATTGCCCCTCACATGACACACCAGTAAATCGACTGACAAGTGTCGGGGCAGGGAATAATAACTTTATTGGGAAAGCCAGCAGTCAGAGGAGATGGTGGACTGTTGTCCCACGTTGGAATTCAGGCTTACCAATTTACCTAAGTTGGAATTCAGGTTCTTTTATACTGAAAGCGCAGAGGGTGTGGTTGGTTGTTGCAAACTTCTTGGTACGGGAATCCTTTGTTCTTGCAGCTGTCTACAACATCCGTCAGGTAACGATGCTCCTGTAAACCTCTAACAAAAGTTACTCTCTGTTCTGCAACTTTTTATCTCTGTGTGAGTAGAAAAGGGTTGTTTATACCTTTAAAAGTCAGAGCCTTGAGAATGGGCTTTCTGTACATTTCAGGCCATAGACAACATTTTAAACTAGTAACAAGAGCCAGAGATAAAAAATTAAAGCAATAAGGAGTCAGACTTGTTCTTCCCGATTACAAACCCCTGATGCTTCCGCTCCTCCCCCTACTCCTCCTCCCAGGGATATTTGCCCCAAGTCCCTGCAAGCCTTAGACTGTGTCCTGGTGGCTGAAGGATGAAGGAGGGTTGTGGTCATGCAGGCATGGTGCAAGAGAGCTGCCTGTGAGCAGCCTTTCCAGGTTCGTAAGGAGGTTCTGCCCAGTGGCAGTTGGAGTCTGGTTTGCAAGATGATCGAAAAATGGAAAACACGCCAGTTACCTCATTGTGACTGACAAGTGCCAGCAACTTAAAGGAGGCACTGTAGGAAAGCAGAGGATGGGCTGCCGCTCCCACTCAGCAGCCACTGGCCGGCGGGGCTGGAGGTCCAGCTGCCGGTGGCCAGTCTGTGGCTCTGCACACAAGGAAAATGGCAGTCTGCTCAGAGCAGAGACCTGCTTATTTCCTCCTGTGGGTCCATCTTATCATTTTACTGTTTTGTTTTTTATAAGTCTTTATGGAATTTGTTACAATGCTGCTTCTGTTTTACTTTGGATTTTTTTGGCCAGGAAGCATGTGGAATCTTCGCTCCCCGACCAGGGGTCAGACCTGCACCCCCTGCATTGGAAGGTGAAGTCTTAACCCCTGGACCGCCAGGGGGTCCCTCATTAAACTTCTGTGCTTATCCCCTCACCCGTTTTTTCGGGTACAGTCCATTCAGAATAGCTGTCACTTAAACATTGTCATTCTCAGCACGTACATAATACACACGTAACGATGCAGAACATTTTTAGGCATCTAGCGTGAGCAGTTTCTCTATTAACCACTTGATTGGAGGGCCTCCACTATGCAAATTCTCTCTGCTGCATTTCAGCTCTCTCCAGAGCCAGGGGCTGTGCGGGGAGCCTGGCCTGCTTCCCAGCAGTCCTGCCTCTGCCTTCTTAATCCTTCGGTTGGTTCGGACTTGGGGATGGTGATCCTGAGAGTCTATAGGAGGAAGGATGTGACTTGTCATGTGCTTTTGGCTTTGTGATCTTTCTGCTTTTCTGTCATGGAGGCAGCTTAGAGTTGGGGTTGCAGACTGGGGGTCTTTTAACTATTTCATGGGCACCATCAGAAAGATTGGAAGGTTTTACCTAGGAGGTCTCTAGTCTGGAGGGCTGCTGTAGCGCTCTTTCCTGTGGTCCCCCCTCTGCCCTAGGAGGTGGCCTGGTCCTGGTTACCTGTGTTTCTCCTGGATGAGCTCTTTGGCACTCCCTCAAGGGAGGTGTCCCTCCCTCAGCGAGGAGCCTGGGATCATCTCTGTGGGACGCACATCCACCCTTCCTCCTCACTGCTGCTAAGCATCCCCGGGGGAACCCAGAGCCACCAGGCACTGGGTGGTGGGGATGACCTTGACCTGGGAGGTCAAGGACCAGGAAGAGAAGTCTTCTCACATTGTAAGGGTGCCTTGTCACTCCTGGAGCCTACTTTTCTGGGGCTGGGCAGTTCTCAAGAAAAACATCGTTAGGTTGAAGTCAAATGCCTTGGTGAGGTCCTGGGCTCTTGTTGATCTAAACCTCGATCGGGTCTAGATCTCTATGGAGTTTGCTAGCATTCTCATCCTAAAGCTTCTCTCAAGATCCTGGGCTGTCCAGTCTGTTTGAATACTTCTGGGGGTGGCAAGCTGACCGCTTTACAGTAGGCTCCCTTCTGAATCTGAGTGGCCCAGTTGGAAAGTTTTTCATATATTTTCTACAGCTTCCACCCATTGGTCTTAAATTCTGCCCCTTAGAGGCGTGAAGAGCAATTGGATAAGAGCGGGTGCGGTTTGCATATGAACCCTGTCTGGACACCTGTATCTGTCATGTAATAAGCAAGCACACGTGTAAATGCCTCGGTATCAGAGTGAGGTGAGCCTACTTTTTGACTCCATGTGTTGTTAGCTCCCTTGGGTTAATATGCCCAGAGCATCTCCTTGCATGCCTTGGCTCTCAAAAGACACTTTCTTACCTGGTGGCTGTGGCACATTTCAGCCACACTGGGCTGCATCTGGTAGGCACAATTTAACCGCTTTATGCTTTTATGGAAATATCCGTGGAATATTTTGTCAGAGGACACACAGGCAATTTGTGTTAACTGCCTTGGGTAAATATATTCAGCTTAAAAAAAGAAAAGGAACAGTTAAAATTTTCCTTAGTAAACTCACCAGTAACATGACATCTGTAAACTCACAGCTCCTTGCCTGAGGGACAATTTTATTTTCCTCCTTTTTTATTTCACCTTCTTGAAAGGCTCCCGGCTGGGATGAAGTTAGGTCTCCCAGGGTCCAGGAAAGGGTTAATTTCTTTTTCCGCAGTGCGGTAATACACACCTAAAACCATTCCAGAGTTTTGGGGAGAGATTGTAAGAAAGTATTAAAACTTGAGAAATGAATTAACAAGCCACCTTTTTATGCGGCAGCAATGTGCCTCTTCACTGAATGAATAACACTTTATCCTCAGCTGCAGAAACCGTGGGCAGAAATGTGGGGCCAGCTCTGTATTGACGTGGGTGCCTGTGTGTGAACGTGAGAGTGTGCGCATGTGTGCTCACATTGGAACAGACTCATGCAAAGAAGTCTGACCTAAACTCATAGGCCCCTCAAAGAGAAGGATTCAGAGTAAATCTGTATCTTCAGCTCACATTGCTGAGTTTAAGCCTTTCTTAAACTTTATTCTTACTACAGTGCTGACTCCTGCTACACATATGGAGAATGATCCTTATTCTGTTACTGAACCCAAGTTTCTATGCCCAGCTCGCAGTGAGGCCAAACAAACATAAATGCCGGAATTTGGAGCAGAGAAAGGTTTATTTCAGGGCCATGTAGGGAGATGGGTGGCTTGTGCCCCTCAAACCCCTAAACTCATTGAAGGGTTTCAGCAAAGCGCTTTTAAAGGCAAGGTGAGGGGTGAGGTTGACTGTCACAAACTTCTTCTTGTGGGAATCCTTTGTTCTTACAGCTCTCCACATAGGTCAGATCAGGGTATTCCGGTGAACCTCCAAGGAGACAAATGTTACTCTGCATTCTGCAACTTTTTATCTCTATGTGATTGGAAAAGTGTTATACTCTTAAAGGTCAGAGCCCTGAGAATGGGCTTCCTGTATGTTTCAGGCTATAGGCAATATGCTTTTACAAAAAGTGCAGAGCCAGCGTGACTCAGAGCGTGATTCAGCAGAGGCCACGGGGCACAAAGTTTCAAGTAAAAGGAACAGCTCTAATATGTGTTCTTACCTATTTACAGTTCTAGCTTTCACCCTGCTCACGGCTTATTTTTAAGGCTAATAGTTGTGTTAAAATTTTTCCAAATCTAATACCTGAAATATAACTGAGAAAAAGGAGTCCTTTTGAAATAATGTAGAAATGTAACATCCTCTGTGCGGTCAGCATGGTGTTTTACACAGACAGACTCCCTCAGTCCTCAAGACAGCCTGACGAGGCGGACACCCCACTAACTCCATCTTATAGATCAGGGGGGTTGAAGCGCTAGAGTCTCCCCAGCTTGTCCAGGCCTCAGCTCTGCTGGGGGAGCCGGACTGGAGGCGCCGTGGTTTGTCCGGGGTGTGGCTCCCGGAGCTCCTGCCCACCCTGCAGTGACGTCCGCACAGTGGGGTCAGGGTGAGGCTCAGAGGTTACAGCAGGGGGACTCAGCAGGTCTTGTGGTGGCTGAAGGAGAAAGTTCTAGGTCCCTCTCGCGTGGTCTGAGGGGCTTCCGGGAGCAGGGCCGTTTTGCTGAGATTCCCCTTCCTCCCGAGTCGGGGCTCCGTCGCCCTCAGGGCGCTGCTGTCCCCTGGGTGTGGGGAGCGGGGTGGTGGCCGTGCTCGCCCGCTGCCCCTGGGACGGGGGAGGAGGCCGCGGCCGCCTGCCCTCTGTCCGAGGCCGCCTCCACTCGGGCGTCCTGCGGTGAGGAGGACTCGGTCACCCTGGCCGTGGTGACCGCGCCGCGGCTGTCTGTGGGGAAAGATGTCAGCCAGCCATGGTTTCCAGAGAAGGGTGAGACGGATTTTCATGGGCCGTCAGCAGGGTCCACCCAAGGTGTAGAAAAGAACATAATGATCTTGGTAAAAATAATATTTTGTCTTTATAAGAAATCTTAACAAGTAAAGTATTTAAAAAAGACAAACTTCACTCCTGATTCTACTGGAGCAGACTTTTTTTTTTTTTTTTTTTACTTTATTTCATTGTATAAGATGATTGCAGAGAAAAAGAGAGCGAGCTGGTCAGTCAGGCAAGAGAAGGGAAATTTATTAGCGGGAAAAGAGAGGGTGACTGGCCCTTAAGGAGGACCAGCGTCCTCCCTTTCTGATGGAGTCCTCCTGATACCCCACCAGTGAAAATTTCCCGAAGAGATGGTCACGCAGCCAGAGGTCTGGAATCCGGTGGTCTTGCAGCTTTGAGAAGACAGACGCCAGTGAGATAACAGAATGCCATTTGGGCAGTTTGGTCCGTCTCACAGATCACTGTGACTTTATTCTTTGTTTTCGAGGTCCACATAACGAGCCTTCTTATTGCTGAGACCCCATGTGGGCCCCATCACATTGAAACATGTTATTTACGTATCTGACGGTGCCAGGTCTTAGGGTGGCATATGGGATCTACTTCCCTGACCAGGGATGGAGCCTGGGCTCCTTGTGTTGGGGGTGCTTGAGTCTTAGACACTGGACCATCAGGGAGGTCACAACTTTTTAAACTATCACCCCCTCCTTCCATAAAGCTCTCAGATCTCCTCTGGGGGATTACACCTCTCCCCACGTGGTAGAGTCTGCGGGGGGGGTGCATTGTTAAGAAGGGGCTTTGCCCCCAGGGTAGGCCTGTGACCTAGGTGAACAGTGTTCCTTCCCAAGGATTTGAGGAAAGTGACAAAGTTTAAAAATACCCGAGCTCGGAGCGCGTTTATCCCTGGTACTGGCACCTGAGTGACTGCTCCTGGGTGAGGACTTGCCTGAAGTGCTCATTTCTCACTTTTTGCCAACTTGGCTCCCCAGCTCCCAGGACTGGATCGCAGTAGAACTTCTTTGGGTCGAGTTAGTCAGCACTGTGGTTTGCAGTTAAAGATCTTTAACAGATACACTGGCTTTTTAGAGGAAATTTCTGCCAATGTTCGATGTCTTTTCCTTCCGTTGTCTCTGAATGTGAATATTCAGTATTTATATTGTTCATACAACTTTGTGCCTATCCTGAAAATAAGCGTTTTCCGCATTTCACAAAAGTAGCTATCTAATACTCTATTGTGTGGATGTTTCATATGTACTGAGATAATTAAACATTTTTGTCTTAAATAAATGTCTTTTTGTTTCTTATTCATCATTTTAGGAACATAGGGCTGTTTCATTTATTCAAGGTCCTGAAGATACTTGTGTTTTCCCTTAAAGTTTGTAACTATTTACAATACCTTTTGAAAATTCAGTCATGCAGATTCAAGTGTATGCTTTGTAACATATAGGGGATTCAGGCAGGATTGCCAATATCTTAGCAAGTCTGAGGCCCATGACTTTTCCAGGGTAAATGGCCGTGATTACTGGCCATGCTTACCAATTTCTGGTTTTTGCAGAAATTCAGATTTATTGGTGCCTTGTCATGGGCTCTGATTTATCTAGTTGGCTTTCAGAGCCACTCTGGACACTCCCTAGGGTTTTGGGCAGCTGGCGGGCAATGATTCTGAGAACTTTGTGTCCCGAACCACCTGGATCTGACTATTCTAGAAGGTCAGCTGCCCTGGAGATGCTGGCCGAAGACAAGAGCCTTTGAATTCTTCACCCATCTGAGAATGAGCTTTCGTCCATGCTGTCTGAAAAAAGACGTGTGTGTGTTCCTGGTCTGATGTGGCTCGCTGGGTAAGGATGGAGTCAGGGTCAGGTAAACTGCAGGGGTCATGGGTAGGTGATGGTACAGGCCAAGGCTGATGCAAAGTGCCACGATGCAGGCAGGCATGTGGGGGCACCAAGAGGAGGTGAGGCATCGCCCCTGACCCCCCACCGTCCTCTAACCTCCCGAAAAGTTGCGATATCCAGGGACACTATGGAGCCCAAGACACTTGGGCAGAGGGGACTTACTGGTGCCTTGCTTCGAACTCCCTGCAGCTTCTCACCCTTCTCATTCATGAGCTGCGAGTGCTGTGGCAGCAGAATGATGACCTGCAAAGACGCCCACCTTCTTCTCCCTGGAGTCCGTGGTATCTTACCTGGTAGAGAGGGCTTTGCAGGGGTAATTGGGATTAGGGCCCTGGAGATGGGGAGATTATGTGGATTATCTTGGGGAGGGCCAGTGTGATCGCAGTGTTAAAAGACTCAGAAAGAAAAGATGTGATGG
Source organism: Capra hircus (assembly GCF_001704415.2). Lineage (NCBI taxonomy): Eukaryota > Metazoa > Chordata > Mammalia > Artiodactyla > Bovidae > Capra > Capra hircus. The sequence goes on along the minus strand of NC_030834.1, from coordinate 7,689,301 downwards.
AGAGAACAGAGAACCCATTCACACGACACCAAAAAAACATAACCGGCCATTGCTGGCCTCAGAGGTGGAGCCGGGAGCCCACCAACCGGAAAGAAAGCGGCCCCCAGAAACTGGGAAGGTGGAGAAATGGTTCTCCCCCAAGAGTCTCCTTGTGCTCCAGAAGGATCAAGCCCTAGGATGCTAGGGCCAGCCCAGGAGACCCATTTTGGACCCATGACCTCCAGACCTGTTACACAATAGATTTGTGATGCTTTAAGCCACCAAGTTGGCGTAATTTGTCACAGCGGCTACAGGAAGTGGGTGTGAGGTTGGTTTCCCCAGGGTCTGCCTGGCTCAGGGCCTCGGACACGGAGAAGCTAGGGCAGAGGTTTCATGCAGAAACCCCGTGCTCGGGCACAAATGTACTCGCCAGCCAGAAAGTCCTAGGGTTTTAGAAATGGGCTATTTGAAGCCCCTATCCTTCAAAAATGGTGATAAAGTTGGTGATAAAAATAGAGTAGATGACTTCTATTGCTAGAAAAAAGTCTCTTACCCTTGAAAGACAGACACTTTGGTTAAGAATGGAACTATAGATCAGAGCTCTATTTCAATCCCACTATTTTTATTTTCACTTAGATTTGGGACCAGGGCAGTTTACAGATTATAACATAGCCAGGGCGTTTATAGACTGTTCTCATGTACAGTACCATTAACTGGTGAAGGTGTATCATTATGCTTCATTTTGACCTTCGAGAAGGAGGCACTTCTTCCAAAGTGCAGGTCGTGTAGTGTGGGAGGAGCTGACCATGACCTCTGTGCCCTGAACTAGAAAATAAACCTGTCCACTCATCTTCCTCTCCAGCCTTCACGGCCTCTTTTTATTCCGGTAGCATTGCCTCCTTAGTGGTTAGTTTCATACATTCCATTTCCTTCTTTTACTCTTGCTAACCTGAGAACTGATGCAGTTAGCCACCCTTGAGGTCTGAGAGAAACATTTCTTCTTTTTCCAAATAGTCCCTGGTGTCTGGAGAGGATGCGTGTGACGTGACGTTTCCACATCACATGTGGATGCGAACACCCAGCACTAATGTTGGAGTGAATACATGGTGTTTGACGCTAATGTGGACTTCCCTGGTGGAAGCGGTCAGGAATCCACCTGTGAAGCAGGAGACTCGGATTCGATCCCTGGGTCGGGAAGATCCCCTGGAGGAGGGCATGGCAACCCACTCCAGCGTTCTTGCCTGGAGAATCCCATGGACAGAGGAGCCTGGTGGGCTGCAGTCCATAGGGTTGCAGAGTCAGACAGACGCAGCTGAGCACAGCAGAGCACAGTGCTAATATATAGGGTTTAATGCTGATGTTAATGTACGGTGCTGAGGGCCAGGTTCTTTTGTTACTGGCATGCTTGTCTTTTATCTGCATGTTCAAAAGGTTAAACACACTTATGATACTGTTTTCAGTTCTTTAGGCTTATACCAAAAGTCCTCCCAAATATAAGAGCTTGAATATAAGAGAAATAAGATTTGACCTTACATTTTGATATCAATCCATTGGGTCTTAGGGTCAGAGCCCAGAATGCCTCATCTATTTCAAGAGGGTCAAGTGTTCCCAGGATGTCAGCTCAAGGGTAACCTGACTAAGTGAAGTAGCCTGTGTACCTGGAGGAGGCTGGCTCTCAGGTGGAGACATTGAAAAGGACAGTTTTTTTAAAAATATTTTTTTCTTAGTATATATATTTTATTGAAGTGTAGTTGACTTACAATGTTTCAGGTACACAGCAAGGTGATTCAGTTATACACATATATTATTTTTCAGATTATTTTCCATTATAGATTATTACAAGATTTTGACTACAGTTCCTTGGGCTATACAGTAAACCTTTGCTGCCTATCTATTTTTTAAAATTAGAAAGTTAGCATTCTAGTCATATGAAATCAAGCAAGTGGAGACAAAATGGAGAAGGGCAGTCTTGAAATGGACTTTGGAATTGCCTCTCTGCATTCTGTCCCCAGAGCTGTGGTGGGTGGCTGGTAGTTGTAGCCAGGGAGATCCAGCTGCAGCGTATGGGCGTGGTTATCCCGAGGCATCTGAGCTCTTAGTTTCCCAACCAGGGTTCAGAACCTGTGTCCTCTGCATTGGAAGGTGGGTTCTTATCTACTGGACCATGGGGAAGTCCCCAAAGTAGTTTATATTGAACTTAAACCAGCATTGGTCAGTCAGCTTTAAATCACAGGAAGAAAGACTTTGGTACAAAATTTTTTTTTTTTTTTTTTTGCTTGAGTTGAAGACCTTCTTAGTGTCAGTACCAGCATGTTAAGACACTCAGCTGTAGCGATATAGCAAATATAGTTAGTTATCTTCAGTCTTTACATTGATTGCACCAGGGAATTTGTTTTTATAGCCATTACTGTTTCTTTTGAAATTAATATGCTGAGCAAGACATTTAATGATCCATAAAAATGTTGACTTTATGTAAAAGGAACAGCCAAAGCCAATTAGCAATGTGTAAATCTGCATATGCAGGCAGACTTCTTGGACAGAAGTGTGCTCTCAGTGGGACGCTGAAGGTGCAGTTTTTGACTATGTGATGTGCTGGGAAGAAATGGCTGTCTTTTCAAATTTAACCTTTGAGATGGCAAATGGAGCTCTGTTGACTGTTACAGCCTATGTGTTTTAGGTAAAATATTTTTTGTAGTTACTGACTTCACAGTGAAAGCCGTGCTCTTCAGGCTTCTTTGATCAGGATCCCACTCTGGGTGTGGGGTGGGGTGGGTGGAGCCGGAGGGCTTGCCTGGGGCCCTAGGGTGTGTCTGTTGTGCCTCCCTGGAGGACTAGTTCCCTTTTCTCCTGGGTGGTGTTTGCCAGGAGGATCGGGGGCAGAGAAGCCCTTTCTTTGTCCTCCAAGAGGGCTCAGCTTAAAGAAAGCTGAGCGCCGAAGAATTGATGCTTTTGAAGTGTGGTGTTGGAGAAGACTCTTGAGAGTCCCTTGGACTGCAAGGAGATCCAACCAGTCCATCCTAAAGGAGATCAGTCCTGGGTGTTCATTGGAAGGACTGATGCTGAAGCTGAAACTCTAATACTTTGGCCACCTCATGCGAAGAACTGACTCCTTGGAAAAGACCCTGATGCTGGGAAAGATTGAAGGCAAGAGGAGAAGGGGATGACATAGGATTGAGATGAATGGATGGCATCACCGACTCGATGGACATGAGTCTGAGCAAGCTCTGGGAGTTGATGATGGACAGGGCAGCCTGTTGTGCTGCAGTCGATGGGGTCACAAAGAATCGGACACGACTGAGCGGCTGAACTGAACTGAACTGCATGGGGGCCTCTGGAGAAAGGGTGTAGCCTGGGCAAGGTGGCCCTCAGGGTCAGTAGTGTCAGCTTGGATGGTGACACTTGCTACTTTTTGGATGGGCTTTTTGAATGGGCTTCCCTGGTGGCTCAGAGGGTAAAGCATCTGCCTGCAATGCGGGAGACCCGGGTTCAGTCCCTGGGTCTGGAAGATCCCCTGGAGAAGGAAATGGTAACCCACTCTGGTACTCTTGCCTGGAAAATCCCATGGACAGAGAAGCCTGGAGGCTTACAGTCTATGGTAGGCTACAGTCTACGGGGTCTGACTCTTTGCAAAAGAGTCAGACACAACTGAGCGACTTCATTTTCTCTTTCTTTCTCTTTTTGGATGGTGAGGTGGGATTTATGCCCATGCGCTGCCCTCTCTGGGGCCTGGCCTGGCGACCTTGGACTGATTGCCAGTAGGCAGTGTCTCTTCCCAAACAGGAGGTGTGACCTCCTGCACCACTGGTGGGAGTGTAAATTGGAGACCTGTATGGAGGTTCCTTAAAAAACTAAAACCAGAAGTACCATATGACCCAGCAGTCCCATTCCTGCCATAAAGGGGACAAAACTCTAAATGGAAAATCTGCATGCACCCGAATGTTCGTCACAGCACCGTTCACAATAGCCAAGACCTGGGAGCAACCTAAGCGTCCATCAGTGATGAACGGTGAAGCATAAAGAAGAGGTGGTACATGTATACAGCTGGATATTACTCAGCCGTAAAAAAGAACGAAATAGTGCCATTTGCAGCAACATCAGTGGGCCTAGAGGTTGTCATACTAAGTGGAGAAAGTCAGAGAAAGACAAGTATCATGGCATCCCTTATATGAAGGATCTAAAAAGTGATGCCAATGAACTTATTGACAGGCAGAACCAGACTCACAGACATAGGAAACCAATTTATGGTTACCAAAGGGAAAAGCGAGTAGGAGAAGGATACATTTGGAGTATGGATTTAGCAGATACAACTACTTAAATATAAAATAGATAAAAAATAAGAGACTTAACTGTATTAACACAGGGAACTGTATTTACTGTCCCAGGCTCCGGGAGTTGGTGATGGACAGGGAAGCCTGGCATGCTGCAGTCCATGGGGTCACAAAGAGTTGGACACAACTGAGCGACTGAACTAAATAACCCCATCCTGGAAAATAATCCGAAAAAGTACATATGTATGTATATATGGGCTTCCCTAATGGCTCAGAAGGTAAAGAATCTGCCTGCAATGTGGGAGACGCAGGTTCGACCTGGGATCGACCCAGGAATCTTCTATTCCAGGAAGATCCCCTGGAGAAGGGAATGATAACCCACTCCAGTATTCTTGTTGCCTGGAGAATTCTGTGGACAGAAGAGCCTGGTGGGCTGCAGTCCATGGGGTCACAAAGGGTTGGACCAGATTGAGGGACTAACACTTTGACTTTCTTTTCACTTTCACATATGATTTGCTGTATACCAGGAACTAACATAAGCCTGGGTCTCCTGCGTTACTGGCAGATCTGAGCCACCAGGAAGCTCAAATCAAACTCTTACATCAATTAAAAAAAAAAATAGAAAAGAACCACCCCTCAGATCACAAGGGTGTGGACACTAAAGAGCATCTGTGGTTGGGGAGTGCTGAGAGCCCAGAGCCCGTGTGGAATGTGGTCAGGGGCATGGGGGGTGGAGGAGGTGCCCGTTTGGGACTGGGTGAGCCAAGGCGGGGGTGCGGGATGGACCAGACCTGCTCCGGTAGCAGCAGTGGGTTGTGGAGGAGGCGGTGGCAGAGAGGGGACCCCCGGGAGTCTGGGAGGAGGAAGATGCCAGAGACCCTCCGGGGGTCGTGGGCCCTGGCCTCGTGTGGAGGGCCAGGTGAGGACAGTGCTGGGTGGCCGAGTTCCAGCAGGGGAGCGGGCAGCCGCACCAGTGGGCTCCTGTTTCTGGCTCCTGTTTCGGACTCCTGTTTCCGTGTTCAGCCCAGCCCTCGGGCCGTCTGGGAGGACAGGGCTGCGAACCCCTGGCTGTGTTTTCCGGGCGCCCTGGCTGGGCGGCTGAGCTCAGATAGCCTCGGGGTCTCCCAGCCACGGCAGGGCCGCCTTCTCTGCAGGCTGCGACTCGGGGTCTCATCAGCGCTTTTGCTGTGATGGTTTGGAACATGGGACAGAAACCTCCTCCTTCTCCAGGGAGCTGCTCTGCCAGGGTGCTCTGGGTCATCTGGAGAGGACAGGGGAAGTTTGGTCCCCTCGGGGACCTGAGAACATGTATTTGGGGCTCTTTCGGTGGGCGGATAGAAAGGAAGGGGGCGAGTGGGAGTCCTAGATGCCCACCAGGTGCAGTCTGGCCCCTCAGCTCTACCCGTCTGTGGAAGGGGAGTCATCTCTGTAACTCCCTGAAGAGGCTCAAACCCGTGCAGTCCACCGGTAGGGATGTACTCTCTTGGATTGAACAGTATCTCTCCAGGTGGGATAAATGTGGTATTTTTAGTATGAAGTGGCTCAGTTTAAATGCTTTTAGCCAGAAGCCCTCTCTTCCCACTCTGGATCCCCATGAGCACCCCAGCTGTGGCCCACGTGCTGGTCACGTCCCGTCTGGTGTTAGAATTATTCCTCTGAGTTTCTCTCTCTCCAGGTGGATTATCACTGTTGACTAGGCCTAACTCATCTCTTTTACTATCAAGGACACCTCTTCCCTGGCCCTTCTGGATTAAGTTTGGCTACATGTAATAGAAAACCCAAGGATCTTCCCTGCTCAGTGGCAAAGATTCCACCAGCAATGTAGGGGCTGCAAGGAGATGGTGGGTTCGATCCCTGGGTTGGGAAGATCCCCTGGAGGAGGGCATGGAAACCCACTCCAGTGTTCTTGCCTGGACAGTCCATGGACAGAGGAGCCTGGTGGGCAACAGTGGGTGGGGTTGCAGAGTTGGACACGACTGAAGTGACTTAGCACGCATGTAATAGAAAACCCAAACCTCTGGATTGAAATGTAGGGGTTTGTTTTTCTCCTTTGACAAGACACGCAGAGGCGGTAGGTAGTGGTCCAGACAGGGCGGCATCTCCATCCGTAATTTTTGTCCTGCCTTTCTCTCCTTCTTAGGTCTAGAATCAGCTGGCACCTCTGCCCTTACATTGCCTTCCAAGCAGTAAGAAGGGTGAATGGTGAGGTTGAGGGCGTGGGCTAGCTGAGCGTGCCTCTCTCATACTTAAGAAGAGGGCAGCTTTTTCCTGCCCACACCTCCCTGGCCAGAAGTAGGCCATCCTTAGCCACAAGGGATTTGGGGAAACAAAGTTCCTTTGTTATGGAGAGTACATTACTGCCTGGAGCAAGATTGGAGTTGTAACGGTTCTAATTGGGAGTCTAAAGAACAAGGGAGAAGTAGGCAGCTAACTCCTAGTAAAAATGACTCAGATCAACACTTATCGAATGAGTGGTTTTAACAGTGGACAGGCAGCTGTGTGGCAAGAGGCAAGATGAAGGTCTAGACCCTGAAACTCATGATCGTTTGTGGGAGGCTACCTTGACGTACTCCTTTCCCAATTTAGAACCAGTCTGTTGTTCATGTCCAGTTCCAACTGTTGCTTCTTGACCTGCATACAGATTTCTCAGGAGGCAGGTAAGGTGGTCTGGTATACCCATCTCTTTAAGAATTTTCCAGTTTGTTGTGATCCACACAGTCAAAAGGCTTTGGCTTAGTCAGTAAAGCAGAAGTAGATGTTTTTCTGGAACACTCTTGCTTTTTCGATGATCTAACGGATGTTGGCAATTTGATCTCTGGTTCCTCTGTCTTTTCTAAATCCAGCTTGAACATCTGGAAGTTCACGGTTCATGTATTATTGAAGCCTGTCTTGGAGAATTTTGAGCATTACTTTGCTAGCGTGTGAGATGAGTGCAATTGTGTGGTAGTTTGAGCATTCTTTGGTATTGTCTTTCTTTAGGATTGGAATGAATACTGACTTTTTCCAGTCCTGTGGCCACTGCTGAGTTTTCCAGATTTGCTGACATTTTGAGTTCAGCACTTTCACAGCATCACCTTTTAGGATTTGAAATAGCTCAACTGGAATTCCATCACCTCCACTAGCTTTGTCTGTAGTGATGCTTCCTAAGGCCCACTTGACTTTGCATTCCGGGATGTCTGGCTCTAGATGAGTGGTAACACCATCGTGATTATCTGGGTCGTGAAGATCTTTTTTGTATGGTTCTTCATGTATTCTTGCCACCTTTTCTTAATATCTTCTGCTTCTGTTAGGTCCATACTATTTCTGTCCTTTATTGAGACCATCTTTGCATGAAACATTCCCTTGGTATCTCAAATTTTCTTGAAGAGATCTCTAGTCTTTCCCATTCTATTGTTTTCCTCTATTTCTTTGCACTGATCACGGAGGAAGCCTTTCTTATCTCTCCTTGCTATTCTTTGGAACTCTGAATTCAAATGGGTATATCTTTCCTTTTCTCCTTTGCCTTTAGCTTCTCTTCTTTTCACAGCTATTTGTAAGGCCTCCTCAGACAACCATTTTGCCTTTTTGCATTTATTTTTCTCGGGGATGGTCTTAATCGCTGCCTCCTGTACAGTGTCATGAACCTGCGTCCATAGTTCTTCAGGCACTGTGTCTATCAGATCTAATCCCTTGAATCTATTTGTTACTTGTTGAGACCTGCCTATAGTTCAGAGCCAGCCCTCCATTCCTCATACGCACGGGTAGTCAGGATACAGTTCTGTATCCACAGAACTCATCTAGCCTTGGATCCTGTAGTACTGAAGCATTTCCTGTTGAAAACAACCTGAGTGTAAGTGGACCAACGCAGTTCAAACCCGTGGTTGTTCATGGGTCAACTGTATCCTTCCTTCTTTTGGATGGATGAATCAGTTTCTCTGGTGTGTGCGTGTGTGTGAAGGTGAAAATAAGTCCTTTCTCCAGAGCAGAGCTCAGTCGTGGGAGGCAGTGTGGGCAAATTTAGAGATGGCTAAATGGTTTGGACTTTATCAGATAACTGATGGCACACTGAAATGTTTAGGGCCAGGGAGGTGACAGCGTCACAGCAGTGTTTCTGAAAATTACTAAGTGCTCATGATGGGAAAATATTGCATGCAGTAATTACCAGTTCATATAAAATAAAACCAGTACATTGATGGCAAGAAAGAAAAGATAATCTGTTCAGTTGGATCATTTTGAGAACACAAAGGCACTTCTTGCCACCATGCGTTTCTATTGATACAGCATAGCTCTGCTGTGCTCAGTAGCTCAGTCGTGCCTGACTCTCGCGACCCCGTGGACTGCAGCCTGCTGGGCTCCTCTGTCCATGTTGATTCTCCAGGCAAGAGTACTGGAGTGGGTTGCCATTTCCTACTCCAGGGGGATCTTCCTGACCCAGGGATCACGTCTTTAGAACTCATACCCCTTGCAGACTTGTTTCAGTGGAGGGGCCCGGAGAGGCCACCCTAACAAAGGGCTGAGTCCGGAGTGAGTGGTTCAGAAGAGGAAGGAGTAACCCAGGCTGCTGTTAGAAGGAGATGAGAGGGTGCAGGTGGGGCGGGGGGAGCAGAGTTTCGGGAAGTATCTGCGGTTTGCACAACAGGCAGCAGAACAATTGGAGCAGGATGTTGGCAGGCGTGGAGGCCATCAGGGAAGGTTTCCAGGCGCAGCGCTGCCTTTGAAGCAGAGTGCGTTCATGCTAAGTCATTTCAGTCGTATCCAACTCTGTGCGACCCCATGGACTGCAGCCTGCCAGGCTCCTCTGTGCCTGGGACTTTTCAGGCAAGAATGCTGGAGTGGGTTGCATGCCCTCCTCCAGGGGATCTTCCTGAACCAGGGATCAAACCTGTGTCTCTTAGGTCTCCTGCATTGGTGGGCGGGTTCTTTACTGCTAGCACCACCTGTGAAGCCCCCTTTGGAGGAGCAGCAGATGCTCAGTTTTAAAGGACAGGCTGAAATGGGGGCGGGGAAGCCGCAGCCCTCTGGGTGTGAGCGAAGCTGCTGAGACGCCTTATTCAGAGTGAAGTGAGTCAGGACTGGTCTGAGGCCAGAGGAGGGATTCTCAGACATGTCCTGTGGTTTCCTTTGTACCACCTCTGCCTTCCTCTCTTTTTTCCGCCCTCGACTGCATGCGTTTCTTAGTGCTGCCGAAGGAAAGTGTCGTGCACTGGGTGGCTTCAAAAACAAATGTACCGTCTGAATGCTGGAGGCTCGAGGTCCAGCCTCGAGGCGTGGTCAGGGCCAGGCTCCCCCTGAGGCCCTTGGGGTAGCGGCGTGCCTGCCTCCTGCTCCCAGCTCCCAGCCAGCATCCTTGGGGCCCTGGGCTTGCAGCCACACCTCTTCCATCTCTGCCTCCTGGCCCCAGCCCCCAGCCAGCATCCTCAGGGCCCTGGGCTTGCAGCCGCATCTCTTCCATCTCTGCGTCTGTCCCCACGTGCTGTCCTGTCTGCGTGTCCCTGTCCTCCTGTGGTCATCTGAACTGGGACCCACTCAGCTCCATGTGACCTCAGCCTAACTCATCACACCTGCCACCATCCCGCTTCCACCTCAGGTCATACTCTGAGGTCCTGGGGGCGAGGGTGGGGACATAGTTCAACTGTGATACCCACCAAGTCTTCATCCCTCTTTACCAGACCTTCTAGGGAAGTGGTGCGCTGCATCTGGAGTCCCTGAGCTGCCGTCTCCCGCCTGCACCTTCCGTGGACATCCCTCCCCACGACTCCTCTCCCGCGCCTCCTGCCATGTGGCTCATTATCCCTGTCCACTCACCCTGCCCCCTGCTCCTGCGAGCAGAAGTCACCCACTGCTCTTTGGATCCTTCAGAGACTCGAAAGGAACCTCCCGGGAAACACCTTGGGAGCCCACAGCCCAGCCCAGATTCAGGATCAAGGAGCCGCTGGAGTGGATGGTGACTTGGTGGGCGAGCGTTCCTGGAAGACGCGGGGTAGGGTAACGGGGATGGGAGGAGAAGAGAACTCTGGAAATTGCTTCTGAAAATACCGCTGTTTGTCTGGGGTAGGACAATGAGGCTGTTTCTGGATGCTCTGCATGGGACTCACCCAGAAGCGCATCTGGCAGCCAGTTGAGGTTGTTGGGCTAGTTGTCATGGTTACACCTTGGGGTGCTTGCTGCCGGGCTCTGCCCTCTGCACAGCTTTGGACAACCCCATCCTGTGTTTTAGGTCTGTGCATTTAGGTACCTCAGTGAGATGGTCCTCTGCCTTTAGTAACGTAACAAGAAACTGTACATCCATGGAACTTTGGGGGACTGTTATTTTGGCCAAGAAGGCGGTTTTTAAAAATGCAGAGGTTGGCGCTTCTGTTTCTTTGATGGTGGTGCTTAGAATGGAGAGGCTTGGTGGAGATGAGAAGTAGCTTGGTGGGAAGGTCTTTGGGGCGGGCTGATCGGCAGTTTAGTAGGAGAAATTCTAAGACCATGTGGGCCCTGGGAGAACAGGCAGAGTGAGTTTCCGGAAGCAGAGTGCCCGTGCCTAGAGCGGGCGCTGTGGATGGACACGGCTGCCTTTGCTACCTTTGCTTGGCCCCAGCGGGCACATGTGTCCTCTTCCGCTTCCTGTGTCATTGGCTGGACGCTAAAGGAAGGTTTAGTCTTGGGTACCTCTGAGCGCTAACCCTGGTCACAGGGCTTCATCACTCCTGCCATCTCGGGCATGCAGCTTCCTCACCTGCAACGCAGAGGGGACACCGCCTTTGAGGCTCCGGGAAGTCAGTGAAATTAAGATAGTTGAGAACTGGCTGGCCCAGTACTGCTGGGCACGGGGGAGATGCCACATGCTGTCGGTTTACCCCCTTCTAGGTCTGAGGAGCGTGGAGACCGCAACAGACAGGAGGGAAGCGGCAGCTGCGGGCTTGCCAGGGCCAGCCTGGAGCAGAGAGGTACACTGTCTGCGTGACCCTCCAGGCAGTCGTGAGATGCTGAGTCCGGGTTAAAAATTCAGCCATGGAAGCCTGTGGGCTCTTAGGGCTTTTCCACTCTCTGTCCTTTGTTTTAGAGCCGAAGATTCATTTGGAGATTGAATGTCTGAAAAATATTGATTTTTTTAAGAGCCATTTTAAAAATTGAAGTGTAGTTGATTTCCAGTGTTGTGTTACTTTCAGGTATAGAGCAAAGTGATTCAGTTATACATAAATATATATATATACACACACACACATATACACACACACATACACACACACATACACACACACATATACACACACACATATACACATGTGTATGTTTTTCTTTTCCAGGTTCTTTTCCATTATAGGTAATTTGAAGATATTGAATAAGGTTCCCTGTCCTTGTCATTTATCCCTTTTATGTATAGTACTGTTTATCTGTTAATCCCAAACTCCTAATTTATCTCCACCTCTCCTCCTGCTCCCCCCACTATCCCCTTTGCTAACCATGAGTTTGTGAGAAATATTAATTTGTAAATGTAATGATAGTGTTGACTTCAGACTTTATACTGTAAAAGCTTCCTTATAAGCGGAAGTTTTATTTGTGATGTCCCTTTAAACAGACAACCCTGTTGGGATATATTACTTCTTGCCACTCAACACACAGGATTTGCTCAACCGTATTTTCTCACCAGTGTGAATTGAATCCTGTTAACATTTATTGCTGAAGTTGTTAGAATCTCTTCCTTTGGCTCTTTGTCTACTTCCTCACCACCCCACCTTCCTGCAGGAGGGCGGTGTTTTCAACGGCTGTGAAACTGATTGATCGAACATTTCAGGCTGCAAATATCAGTTCTAAAACTTTGAGTTCTGTGTTTCCTGCCCCAATCCCTGCCCTAGCACTACGCAACGATCATTTTGATGACTATTTGGTTTTTTACTGGACCTGACTTAACACAAGGACCATGAGTTATCCTTTAAAGATGCGTAGGAAACTGAAGTAGCAGTGCCCTCTGAAATAGATTTTTATTGAAAATATAAATTAAGGAAAAAAAAGGCTATGGAAAGATTGACCCAAATCTCCTAAGTCAGCAGCGAGGCTCTGGAAAAGGTGGGCCAGGGTCAGTCTTCCAGGAAGACTATAGGGACTGTCTGCAGTGCTTTCAGGAAGAATGGGAAGAGACGCACTTAGTCTGTTTGATTAAAGAGGAGATGGTGAAACAGACACTCTACATAGCATTGAGCAGATTCTCCTTAGCCCCTCATGTTATATAAATATAACAGGAGCACAAATGCTGATGATAAATTCAGGAACATTGCCTCAGCAACTGGCAAACAGTCATGCTAGGAAATAATTACAGGGTTTCAGACAGTTTAACACATTATTATGCAAGAAGTGTTAAATGAAGAATTTTTTGCTTTTAACCCTTCAAATGTTCCTTCTCTCTTCCTCCTTCATGCAGAAAGTATAGAGTACATGCCCCAAGCACTCAGGGTCCACTCCCTGGAATTCATAAATATTGTGCTATGTTTGCTTCAGATTTTGTTTTTTAATGAAAGGAGTAGGATGTTTCTGATAGATGAACTCTTCATTTACTGCCTCCTCTCCCTTCCCAGAGGAAGCCGCTGTGGTGGGTTTGGTGAGCTTCCTGTTGTGGGCCATACGGTTGTTTGATGGTTGAGGTGATGATCAGCTTGGAGGTCTTACAGGAACTGACCTTTGTGCAGATGACTTTCCTGCCTCTTGTGTTAGTTGCCCAGTCGTGTCTAACTCTTTGTGACCCCATGGACTGTAGCCCGCCAGGCTCCTCTGTCCATGGGATTCTCCCGGCAACAATACTGGAATAGGTTGCCATGCCCTCCTCCAGGGGATCTTCCCGACCCAGGGATCGAACCCGGGTCTCTCGCATTGCAGGTGGATTCTTTACCATCTGAGCCACCAGGGAAGCCCAAATCCCGCTTCACCATGGGCTTTCAAAGTCAGCGGGGTGCCAGGATGCTCAGCTGATCATTATTTCTTGACATATGGATTATAAACCCTGTTTATTCCCCATGCACAGTCATGCTGTGTTCATTTTTGATTACGCATTTTATGGAATGACAGAGAGAACCATAATGAATTTTTGCCTTTTTTTCAACACTTGAAATGAGAAGTGGCAGAGAGTTTCCAGGGATATGGAATAAGCCGATTTAGCTGTCATGCTTTCTAGAGACATGGGGTAAGCTGGTTTAGTTGTCACGTTTTCCCTAGAAGTATTCCTTAGGGAGGAAGAGTCAAGCCTCCGGGGAGTAAACGCTTTGTACACACAGTGTTGCCCCGCTCCAGACTGTGACGTGAAAAGAAGTCATTACTCCTGGACACGGCCCCTCACCTGGCCTTCACTCGGGGTTTGGTTTACGCGATGTTGGAGCAGAGGGTCTGAAGTGGAAGGCCTTAACCCCCTGGTGGCCCATGGCTCTGTCCCAAGCTCACTTACAGACTTATCTGGGTAGCTCTTAATTCAGGCTGTATTTCTGAAACACTCGGGGGGCTGGAGGACTCCAGGACGCACCCAGGTGGCCACACCCCTGGGGTTTCGGACTCACCAACTGCCCCCTCGCCCCAGGAGCTCAGCTGACAGTCCCTCTTCCGATGGGCTTTCGTGGACCAGCCTTTCTAGAACAGTCCCCCCGACACCAGCAGCTGGACCGAAGCGTGGCACCCAGTGTGTTTCCTTCCTGGCGCTAGAGCTGTCGGAAATCGTCTGCGAGTCTGCTCCCTGGCTTATTGTCTCCCTTCTCCCCGCCAGGAAATGGGCCCCTTGAGGGCGGGCCCTGCTTCTTGTTTACACCGCGCTCCTCTGCCTGGCACGGCGCCTGGCATAACACATACATGGGAAATGGTTGTCAAGTGAGAATGTGAATTCTGATATCAAAAGGCATCGAAGGGCCACTGGGCATAAGTTTGTCCTTTTTCTAAGACCTAAAGAACGCTAACTTCTTTGCGGAAAAGATGCCCCAGTCTCTTTGGGAGTGTTTAATCAGAATGCTGGGCAGTGTGTCCTGGAACCCAGTCCTGGGCCTGTATCCTGGCCTTCCCTCATTATTTCCTAATGAATAATAATTATTATTATATAAGAAAAATACAGCCTCAAGCATGTATACAATAGTAATAGGCTCTAAATGTTAGTCGCTCAGTCATGTCCGACTCTTTGTGACCCCGTGGACTGTTGCCCACCAGGCTCCTCTGTCCATGGGATTCTGCAGGCAAGAGTATTAGAGTGGGTTGCCTTTCCCTTCTCCAGGCGGGTCTTCCTGACCCAGGGATCAAACCCAGGTCTCCCGCATTGCAGGCAGATTCTTCAGCATCTGATCCACCAGGGAAGCTTTGTCTGACCAGATCCTTTCTTCAGAGGTGGGGAGATCACACACAGGAGATGAAAGAGGCTCAAAGCAGGTAAATAATGTGGTTGATAAATTAGGATGTTGGGATTAACATACACAAGCTGCTGCTGCTGAGTCGCCTGAGTCGTGTCCGACTCTTTGTGACCCTCTTGACTAAACTGCCGGGCTCCTCTGTCCATGGGATTATCCAAGCAAGAACACTGGAGTGGGTTGCCATTCCCTTCTCCAGGGGACCTTCCTGACCGAGGGATCAAACCCACATCTTTTACGTGTCTTGTATTGGCAGGCAGGTTCTTTACCACTGGCGCCACCTGGGAAGCTTTTATATACACACTACTACATGTAAAATCCTGGAGAAGGGAATGGCAATCCACTCCAGTACTCTTCCCTGGAGAATCCCATCGGCGGAGGAGTCTGGCAGGCTACAGTCCATGGGGCCGCAAAGAGTCAGACATGACTGAGCGACTCACACATACACACACACACACACGTAGAATAAATAATTCTCAGACTGTATACTGTATAGGAAACTCTACTTAATGTTCTGTATATCCTAAGTGGGAAAAGAGTCTGAAATAGAAAATACATATATATGTGTGTGTATAACTGAACCAGTTTGCTGTATACCTGGAACTAACACAACGTTGTAAATCAACTATACTCCAATAAAAAATAAAAATTAAAAAATTAGAATTGAGATTCAAAGTAATAGATAAATAAGTAAATAGCGTGGCCTTGTCCACATAGTGGTACAGAGGACTGGGCTGGGTGCCCCCTTGGCGGGGTTAGGGCACCGGGCCTGCGCTGCCCCTCCGCTCCGTGCTCCCGGTTTCTCGCGGCTCCTCTCTGGGTGCAGGTGAGGACTGGGAGGCTTGGCTCTGCTGCACAGGGAACCCTCCCTCCTCGGTGACCTGCTGCGAACCCTCATCACGGCAGACCATGAGTTTCGGGAAGAGATCCGAAAGCCTGGAGTCCTCACCAGTCAGTGCGTCAGCGTGTAAGCGCCTGACTAACAGAGATGAAAATCCGTCACCTGGATGGGCCTCCGTGCAGTGTGTGGGGGTGGGTGCTGCCCTGGCTCGGACGCAGTGGGTGGAGGGTGGGTCACGGGTGCTGAATTGACGAGTTGGCGTCATTGCTTAGTGTGCACTGCGCGTGTCCCTCTGCACATAGAAACACTGCATCATTCAGCCGTTAAGACGTGGGAAATGAAGCAGTCGTGTGATCGGTCACCTTGATCTCGGGTCCAGACTAACCCGTATTTCTCTGGTTCCACCTCCCGCCTCGTCCCCCAACTTTGTCCCTGTCTCTGCCGGCTCCTTGTGTTTGCTCACGATGGAGCTGCTGAATGGTTTTGCTGTTTACATTTAGTAGAGTTTTAAGGGCGTTTGGGGGTGGATTTTAAGTGATGTCAGCTAAACCTTTGATCCCTGCCATCGATTTAATTTGAATGTGGCCCCTGAGGATGGTGACCACACGCTGGCCACCCGGGGTTCCCGGGGGCTGTCTGCTGCCCCGCACAGTCATCAGCGGTGGTGCCCTCACTCTCCGATGTGTGCCCCCTTGGATGATAAGTTACGGAGGCCACCTTCTCCAGAGCGATCATCTCCCAGCTTCCCATGTTCGATCAATGACTTTCAGTAAACGGTCTCCACCTCTGACGCTGCGTCACTTATAGCGGTGCTGGTCCTGCTGTCATTCTTCCTGCCGCTGACCTACCCTCAGGTATTTGTCGCTGTTCAGTTGCTCAGTCGTGTCCGACTCTTTGCGACCTCATGAACTGCAGCTTGCCAGGCTCCCCTGTCCTTCACCATCTCCCGGAGCTTGCTCCAACATATGTCCGTTGAATCAGTGGTGCCATCCAACCATCTCATCCTCTGTCGTCCCCTTCTCCTCCTGCCTTCAATGTTTCCCAGCATCAGGGTCTTTTCTGATGAGCTGGCTCTTCACATCAGGTGGCCAAGGTGTTAGAGCTTCAGCTTCAGGGTCAGTCCTTCCAATGAACATTCAGGATTGATTTCCTTGAAGATTGACTCGTTTGACCTCCTTGTAGTCCAAGGACTCTCAAGAGTCTTCTCCAACACCACATGTCCTCTAAATCAGGCAGCTTTATAGGAAAGAATTGGTAAGTGGGCTGGCATCTGCAGTATTACCTGGGCCCCTTAGCACGCATGCTTAGTTGCTCAATCGTGGACTCCTCTGTCCATGGGATTCTCCAGACCAGGATACTGGAGGGGGTTGCCATTTCCTTCTCCAGGGGATCTTTCCTACCCAGAGATTGAACCTGAGTCTCCTGCATTGCAGGTGGATTATTTACCCTCTGAGCCACCCGGGAAGCCCTTAACTGGAATTCAGAGGATGGCGCTGGCTCTGTGTAATTGTGCATTTTGGACATGGAACTGCCTGAGCTCTCAACCAAGCAAGGATTTCCTGGCTTCAGCAGCAGAATTTCCACCGGCAGCGCTGGTGTTCTCAGATCCTGTTGAACCTCACGCTGCTTTTCCCTTGAGCTGCCTTCTGGATTTCCTGGCCTTGGATGGCTTTGGTCAGCGGATCAGAGAGGCCGCCTCCTCCTGTTGGCTGGACCCCTCGGTACTGGGACAGCTTCCCCAGGGCCTCCCTCCAGGCCCCTTTCTCAGACATCCTGAGGGTCACGAGTTTCCCTTCTGTGATGTATTTTAGCCTGAGGACTGTCTGTGGTGTTGATTTTTGCTCAGATAGGATGTGGAGGGAAGTGAGAGCCACCACACCAGGCCTTTGCTTGGCGTTGCCCCCACCTCCTGCTGGGGGACGGCATCCTGGGGGGACCACATCCTGGGGGGACCACATCCTGGGGGGATCTGGCCTCCAGATGCCTGGGGTGCAGCCACAGATGTTTATTATCCCCGTGACAGTGATCCCTCTCCTTCCCTGGAGGCTGCAGACGTAAGAAAGAACTCTTCCGGGGGCCTGGTCGGCTTCAGACGAGGAACAGGCACCCTGAAGCCCCGCGTGGTCCTCCCTGCCCCGACTGGTGCTTGGGCTCGCATTCCTGGCAGCCTCAGTGGAGGTGGCTCTGACAGCTCTGGCCGGCGGGCTGGGGCTGTGGAGCACCGTCAGCCTCCCTGCCCCCTACAGCTTTCCTTTTAGGAAGTCAAGTTTCCTTTGCGGATGTTGAGGAAAACGCTGGTCCCTACGAGAACACAGATACGGCTGAGCTGGGCTTTGGCTCACACTCTTGGCTATTTTGTGAAATCTGTTAGAACCGGAAACAGAATTCTTCCAGTTGAAATGGAGGGGTTCTGGGGATTCGCTGGCAGACAAAGAAAGAGGGGTGTAAACACCTCCCCCACTACTGCGGTTTACTGGGTAAGGCCAGGTGTGATTTGGGGAGGAGAGGGATGAGATGTGTTTTAAAATAAAAACCCAGCATTCGTGATGCTTTGGAACAGTCCACCTAAAGCCAGCGTGACGGGGGCTCCAGAAGCGCGCAGGGCTGAGGTGCGCTTTTCTTCTCTCTCCCGCAGCACGTTCACTGGGTGACGTTTTCCAGGCAATGGGGGCACGGGGCAGGGGAGGAGAGGAAGGGTGGGAATGTGACCCACTGAGTTGCCTAATTAACCATAAAATGCAGCCGATTCGGAGCATTCTCATTCTTCATTCAAAACCTTGAAAAGCTCTCCCAAGTGCAGTGCGGATGTTAGTCTGAGAGGACAGAAAAGCACAGTAGAGTGGGTGCCGCCCTCCAGGGGCGGGTGTGTGTGTGTGTGTGTGTGTGTGTGTGTGTGTGTGTGCGTGTGTTTGTGTGTGTGTGTTAGTTGCTCAGTTGTGTTCGATGCTTTGCTACCCTATGGATTGTAGCCCTCCAGGCTCCTCTGTTCATGGGATTCTCTAGGCAAGAATCCTGGAGTGGGTTGCCATGCCTCCTTCCAGGGGATCTTCTCTACCCAGGGATAGAACCTGAGTCCCTTGCATTGCAGGCAGATTCTTTACCATCTGAGCCATCAGAGAAGTCCCTGCCCTCCAGGAGCCCCTAGGTACTTGGAGGACTGCTGTCCAGATGCCCACACACCGTGTGTATGATATGAGGAATCTCAGGGTCGGGAGGAGCGCCCGGGGTCCCGTGAGCAGAGGACCCTGCTGGCAGCCGTCGCCCTGGGGAGAACTGCAGTCAGTCACACCCAGGAGCTCCAGGCTCTGCTCTCGTGCACGTCATGCATTGAACCTGATGGCTTTTATCCATCAGTGAGACCTGCAGCCCCAGGAGGAGGCTCTGTGTTTGGCTGGACTTGGGTATCCTGTGCAAGATGCTCTGCTGTCAGTGGTAATTAACGCTCCCGTTGGTCTCGGAGAGGTGAGCCCCTTCTTAGGGTGTCCTGGCCTTGGGCCAGCTGCCTTCTGCATTTCCTTGACTCAGATGAGTTTGGTCATTGGGTCAGCAAGGCAGCGGCCTCCTGTTGACTGGACCCCTTGGTGCTGGAAAAGCTTCCCTGGGGCCTCACTCACCCCCCTTTCTCAGACATCCTGAGGATTATGTGTTTCCCTTTCGTGGAGTATTTTTAGCTTGAAGACTGTCCAAGGTGTTGATTTTGATCCGACGACAGGAAGAAAGTGGAAAGGATGCTCAGTGGGCAGGGGCCCGAGGCGGGTGAGTGATGCTGAACAAGATCCAGTCCTGGCCCTGGTCTGCATGGGGGCTGCTGCCAGGCTGGGCTCCCCCCGTTCTCTCTAGGGGAGACTCTGAAACCCAGAGCTTTCCCTCCCCAGACAGATCCGTGGCAGCTGAGCCCTTGTCTGGAAGGGAGCCACAACATGGCATGCAAGCTATTAGACTTGGTCTTATGGGTGAGGTCTGATGCTGAAGGTGGAGCTGGGGGAGGGCTGGGAGAGGACGTGTGTCCGCGTGCACGTGCCAGGGTTCAAGATGGAGAAGCCCAGGTGAACGCAGGGCACGCTGGAGGGCGTGGACTGGGGAGTGGTGAGGCGGGAAGGTGGGGAGAGTCTGGGAACACTGGCAGGCCACGTGGAACACTGAAGGCTTGTGTGAAGAGCTGGGATGAGATCAGAGTGCGTTTTTGGGAGGTGAATCTTGCCGTGGTGGAAGGGGGTAAGGAGGGACTTCCGGAGGAGACCGTGGTCATGGTCTAAGCGGCATTTAAGGCAACACGTAAGGCGGCTGTGAAGCTGGTCGAGGGCCTTGTGAGGCTTACGAGGGTCTCAGTTCTTGCAGGAAGCAGTGTCAGAGGAATAGTTTGGGGGTGGTGTGAGATAAGAATTTCCCTTTGTGAATCAGCAAAGCTTCTTGAAGATTAATGTATCTGTGGAGGTTACTTTGTGCAGTGTATGTTCGTATGTCGTGTGTGATATTATGGTGTTGTAGTCAAAAGCATGGACTGTGGATTCAGAGCCCGGCCTCCAGCTTATTAGCCGCAAGACCTTGGGTGAACTGCTTTAGCCTTCCTGTGCTTCAGTGCCTGCTCCCTCAGAAAGACTAACATCACCATCATCTGCAACATTTATAATATTTACAACAAATGTCTTATCACCGAGATACGGGATCTTTTTGGTAGCCTATGTATTCCCCTTTAAGAACTGCCTTCGGCTGAGAGTTAACAGACAGTCTATCCCACCATGATTTTAAATACCCAAGTGTTTATTTTCTTAACAAGAAGACTACTGACGGACAGTTGCTGACACTGCTTTGATGTCCTCAGGATGTTAGGACACCTGAGATTCTCTTGGCTTCCCTCCTTCATGGGCTCAAGACGGCTGCTGCCACTTCAGCCGTTTTGCCTATCTCAGTGAAGGACGAAGAATGAAGAGGGAAGGTCAGAAGGGTACCTGCAGAAAGGTAGAAAGCCTATCTAAGCTAGAAACCCTGTCTAATGACTTCCAGTAATGTCTTATTGCCCATCTCTATCTTCAGGGGATGTTGGAAAGGTAATTTTCTCTAGGCACTGTCAGTTCAGTTCAGTTTAGTTGTTCAGTCGTGTCCAACTCTTTGCGACCCCATGAATTGCAGGCATGGACTGCCGGGAGATCCAACCAGTCCATTCTGAAGGAGATCAGCCCTGGGATTTCTTTGGAAGGAATGATGCTAAAGCTGAAACTCCAGTACTTTGGCCACCTCATGCGAAGAGCTGACTCATTGGAAAAGACTCTGATGCTGGGAGGGATTGGGGGCAGGAGGAGAAGGGGATGACCGAGGATGAGATGGCTGGATGGCATCACCAACTCGGTGGATGTGGGTTTGGGTGAACTCTGGGAGATGGTGGTGGACAGGGAGGCCTGGTGTGCTGCAATTCATGGGGTCACAAAGAGTCGGACATGACTGAGTAACTGAACTGAACTGAGCTGAACTGAGGCCTCCCTGTCCATCACCAACTCCCGGAGTTCACTCAAACTCACGTCCATCGAGTCAGTGATGCCATCCAGCCATCTCGTCCTGGGTCGTCCCCTTTTCCTCCTGCCCCCAATCCCTCCCAGCATCAGAGTCTTTCCCAATGAGTCAACTCTTCCCATGAGGTGGCCAAAGTATTGAAATTTCAGTTTTAGCATCAGTCCTTCCAAAGAACACCCAGGACTGATCTCCTTTAGAATGGGCTGGTTGGATCTTCTTGCAGTCCAAGGGACTCTCAAGAGTCTTCTCCAACACCACAGTTCAAAAGCATCAGTTCTTTGGCACTCAGCTTTCTTCACAGTCCAACTCTCACATCCATACATGACCACTGGAAAAACCATAGCCTTGACTAGACGGACCTTAGTCGGCAAAGTAATGTCTCTGTTTTTGAATATGCTATCTAGGTTGGTCATAACTTTCCTTCCAAGGTAAGCGTCTTTTAATTTCATGGCTGCATTCACCATCTGCAGTGATTTTGGAGCCCCCCAAAAGAAGTCTGACACTGTTTCCACTGTTTCCCCATCTATTCCCCATGAAGTGATGGGACAAGATACCATGATCTTCGTTTTCTGAATGTTGAGCTTTAAGCCAGCTTTTTCACTCTCCTCTTTCACTTTCATCAAGAGGCTTTTTAGTTCCTCTTCACTTTCTGTCATAACGGTGGTGTCCTCTGCATATCTGAGGTTATTGATATTTCTCCTGGCAATCTTGATTCCAGCTTGTGCTTCTTCCAGACCAGCGTTTCTCATGATGTATTCTGCATATAAGTTAAATAAACAGGGTAACAGTATACAGTCTTGACGTACTCCTTTTCCTATTTGGAACCAGTCTGTTGTTCCATGTCCAGTTCTAACTGTTGCTTCCTGACCTGCATATAGGTGTCTCAAGAGGCAGGTCAGGTGGTCTGGTATTCCCATCTCTTTCAGAATTTTCCACAGTTTATTGTGATCCACACAGTCAAAGGCTTTGGCATAGTCAATAAAGCAGAAGTAGATGTTTTTCTGGGACTCTCTTGCTTTTTCAATGATCCAGTGGATGTTGGCAATTTGATCTCTGGTTCCTCTGCCTTTTCTAAACCCAGCTTGAACATCAGGAAGTTCACAGTTCACGTATTGCTGAAGCCTGGCTTGGAGAACTTTGAGCATTACTTTACTAGCGTGTGAGATGAGTGCAATTGTGCGGTAGTTTGAGCATTCTTTGGCATTGCCTTCTTTGGGATTGGAATGAAAATGGACCTTTTCCAGTCCTGTGGCCACTGCTGAGTTTTCCAAATTTGCTGGCATATTGAGTGCAGCACTTTCACCTCCACTAGCTTTTTTCGTAGTGATGCTTTCTAAGCCCACCTGACTTCACATTCCAGGATGTCTGGCTCTAGGTGAGTGATCACACCATCATGATTATCTTGGTCGGGAAGGTCTTTTTTTGTACAGTTCGTCTGTGCATTCTTGCCACCTCTTCTTAATATCTTTTGCTTCTATTAGGTCCATAACATTTCTGTCCTTTATCGAGCCCATCTTTGCATGAAATGCTCCCTTGGTATCTCTAATTTTCTTAAAGAGATCTCTAGCCTTTCCCATTCTGTTGTTTCCTGGAATGGGTGAATTTAACTCAGGTGACCATTATATCTACTACTGTGGGCAGGAATCCCTTAGAAGAAATGGAGTAGCCATCATGGTCAACAAAAGAGTCCAAAATGCAGTACTTGGATGCAATCTCAAAAACGACAGAATGATCTCTGTTTGTTTCCAAGGCAAACCATTCAATATCACAGTAATCCAAGTCTATGCCCGAACCAGTAACACTGAAGAAGCTGAAGTTGAATGGTTCTATGAAGACCTACAAGACCTTTTAGAACTAACACCCCCAAAAGATGTCCTTTTCATTATAGGGGACTGGAATGCAAAAGTAGGAAGTCAGATTTGCCTGTTACTCCAGGCACTTTACTCCCCTCAAAATATAGATGTTCTGTTGCTAAGAAAAAAAAGAAGGGTGGATATTGTATGGGCAACTGGTGGTCTCTGCCACAGTGGGACCTCACTGCAAGAAAGCTACCTCAAAAGGGCTTAAAATAATTTTGTCTGTTTCTGTTAGCAGTTGATCGCTGTCTCCCAAATCGACAGCTTCCAGTAGTCTAATCAGTTAAGTTTTTAGCATTTAAAAGTTTTTGCTTGTAAGAAGTTTGTTCAAAATAGAAAAGGCAATTACAGAAAGAGATGGGAACATAGGCTGTTTTTAAGCTCAAGGAATTGTCAGTATAGGTGTAGGCGGGAGTCGTAGTTTTTACCGAAGATCCACTCTGTGGGTCGCATAACGAACGGTGCCCCCTGATGGTGAAGAACCTTTGTCATTTGGTCCGACTCCTGCCTATCATGTTTCTATACTATAGTTAGGCTGACAGTGACATAGAAACTGTCCACATATCATAGGAGATACAAAGAAGGAGGCTAATTCGCCTGATTCTGTAGATAAGAAAGACTATTGGGCAAGAGTTACACGTAAAGAGGGACCACGGCAGTGGGTTGCGAGGACCTGCCTAACCTCAGGTCTGAGTCAGCGTTGAAAGCAGGTCCGTGAGCCCTGTTTAGTAAGATCCATGTCCGGAAATAGGAGGTTTCAGCTCTAGGCTCAGAGCTGGAGTAACCGATTTATATAACTGAAAAGATAACCTAGGGACTTCCCTGGTGGTCCAGTGGTTCAGAATCCGCCTGCCAGTGCAGAGGACAGGGGTTCGATCCCTGGTCCAGGAGGATCCCATGTGCCATGAGGTCACGAAGCCTGTGTGCCACAACTGCTGAGCGCTCCAGCCCTAGAGCTGCAAGAGGAAGCCTGAGCATGGCCGCTGGAGAGTAGCCCCTGCTTGGTGCAGGGCACACACAGCCACGAAGACCCAGCACAGCCCCCCAGATAAAAATAAACAAATAAAAATATTTAACATTATTTAACAATATTTAACATATTTAGCGTAGGCTGTTTGTGCGGTGGGGAAGTTCCCGTAACATGAAATTCACCGCCTTCACCATTTCCAGTGTGCGGTTCAGTGGTGCTGAGCGCATTCACATGGTGTCACCATCACCACCGTCCGTCTGCAGAACTTTGTCATCTTCTCCGACTGAACCCCTGTGTCTGGTAAACAATACCTGTGCCTTCCCTCCCCCTCCCCCGCCCGAGGCAACCCGCCTTCTCCTTTGTCTGTGTAATCTTGACGCCTTCAGTTAACTCAGATAACTGGGTTCATACAGCGTGTGTCCATTTGTGAGTGGCTTCCTGCACCAGGAATAATGTTTTCAGGGTTCATTCATGGTAACAGCATGTATCAAAATCTCCTTCCCTTATAAAGGCTGAGTAGTATTCCGTTGCCTACACCACATTTTGTTTGTCGGTTCTTTTGTCGATGGACGCTGGGGTTGCTTCCACCTTTTGGCTGTTACAGATAGTGATGCCGGGAACATGAATGTGCAGATATTTCTTCGAGGCTCTGCTGTCGATTCTCTTGGGTATATATCCTAAAGCAGAATTGCTGGATCTGTTTTTAATTTTTGAAGCACAGCCATACTGTTATGCATGGTGGCTCCACTAGTCTGCATTCCTACCACGACCCACAAAGGTTAACAGTTTCTCCACACCCTCAGCAACACTTGTTTTCTGTACTTTTGATGGTAGCCCTCCTAACAGGAGTGACGTGTGAGTAGTGCTTCCAGTTAACTTCCTTTTGAATCACTGCTTCTCTGCTTAATGCTTCGGCAAGTTACTGACTCTGAGAGCTTCAATTTCATTTTCCACTCGACATAATTGCCAGAGCGGAGGGGTTGTATAGATGTTGATGAGATAAAGTCCATTCAGATACTCATTTTATGGCCCTGGAAAAGCTAAAAGTGTTAACCAAGCGCATCGTTGTTAATAGTACCATTGTTCCTAGCTGTAGATTGCCTCCTACATCCTGACCCCAAACACAATGTTTCCAAAGCGTCACAGTGGAAAGGGCGTTGGTCTTGGAGCTGGAACTCATGGAAGAGAATTTCAACTTTCCCACGTTCTAGTTGAGGGACTTCGGGCAAATATCTGGCTCTAACGTAACTGTGGCCACCTCATTGGACTAGACATTTACACTCGGCTCTCCCTAACTCCTCACAAAGCCTGAAGTTTCTTCCCAGCTCTACTGAGATGGTATTGACCTGTAACTCATGCAGGTTTAAGGCTACAGTGTAGTGACTGCTGCGTACTGCAACATGCTTGCCAGGATAAGATAGGCTGACACCTCCATCCCCTCAGATTGCTGTTTTTCTGTTACAACGTTTAAGATCCACTCTCTTGACAATTTTGGAATAAAGCATACAGTCAGTGATAGTCACCGTGATGTACGTCAGGTCCCTGGAATCTATGCATCTTACGTTTGGAGTTTGGGAGTTTGTACCTTTGAGCACCATCTCCCCATCATGCCCCCACTCCCCCACCCTATCCCCACTGGTCCCTGGCAATCACCCTTCTATGCTCTGTTCTTCTGAGTTTGACTTGTAAAAGTCTGCGTATAAGTGAAAACACAAGGTACTTAATGTCTTTGGCCTGTTTCCCTTCGCATAACACCCTCAAGGGCTGTCCACGCTGTGGCAAATGGCAGCCTTTCCTTCT
Source organism: Capra hircus (assembly GCF_001704415.2). NCBI lineage: Eukaryota > Metazoa > Chordata > Mammalia > Artiodactyla > Bovidae > Capra > Capra hircus. The sequence goes on along the minus strand of NC_030834.1, from coordinate 7,663,745 downwards.
GTCTCATGCTGCCTAAGATCTGCTGGTCTGTATCTGCACACATGGCCCTTGAGGCTTGTGTCCACTCCTCCCGGATGGACGCTTAGGCCGTATCCCCGTCTTGACTGTGTTGAGTAATCCTGCACTGAGCCTGGGAGGCAGCTGTCTCTTCAAGACACCGGCTTCATCTCCTTTCAATAAATACCGGGAAGTGGGATTCCCACTGCTCCCTTCTGCTGCCACCCCTGACCTCCCGTGCTCCCCTTGGGAAGTTCAGGCTGCCCTCAGCTCTCGTGGGGACGCTGCTCGCCGAGTCTGGACAGCTCGGGGCCTCATCCTCTCTGAGCCTCCTCAGCATCTGGCCGTGTTTTCCGCTCTGTTTGTGGTCTTCTCCCTGGCTTCCTGGGACACCGCTTCCCTCTGGTTTCGCGTGTCCTTCAGAGAGTCCTCTTTGAGCACCCTCTCTCTCCCCTTCTGCTAGTCCTCCTCTCTCCAGGGGGCGGGCAGGGGGCACCCCTATCACGCATTTTCGGATGACCCTTGGGTCTGTGTGTCTGGACTTCGCCTTCTGAACTCCAGGCCCCTCTTTCCAGCTCCCTCCTGTGGTCCTCCCGGTCAGCGTGTCCCCGGAGATAAGTGAGCTCCTTATCCCCGCCTCCGCTGGCCGGCCTGTTGAGAACCTGGAGAATTGCCTTGCAGGGTGTGGCCGCTCCCCCTGCCCCATGGCCCCAAGGTCTCACCTGGGTCACTGCTGTGTCTGGACCCCTCCCTGTGTTCCTCCTCCTCCCCCGGAGTGCCCATCTGGCCATCAGTCAATCCCTCCATGCACCTTTTTGATCTGGCTGTCACTGGGGACTCCCTGCGGTCCCTCTCCCTGGTGACCCACTGAGGGTCACTGAGCTTCTGCCTGGCTCCCACGTCCTCACCTCTACATCCTCACCACCGCTTCCTTTTTCGGGCTGGGATCGCCTCTCCTTGTCACTGTTGTCTTAGCCCTGTTCCGTCACTTTGTCCCCGTCCTGGCTTCCCTGGTGGCTCAGTGGTAAAGAATGCCTGTCAATGCAAGAGCCCCGGGTTTGATTCCTGGGTTGGGAAGATCCCCTGGAGGAGGAAATGGCAACCCGCTGCAGTACTCTTGCCTGGGAAGTCCCATGGATGGAGGAGCCTGGTGGGCTACAGTCCATGGGGTCGCAGCATCGGGCGTGACTGAGCGACTAACACTTCACTTCAGCTGCCCCCTCCCAGGCATCCTCCGCTCTGCCACCAGACCCCTCCCGGCCGCCCCCACCCCCCCCTCCCAGTGCCGCTGCTCTCAGCGGCTTAGAACCCGTGCCCCCTGGCTCAGAGATCAAGACCAGTTCCTGTGAATGGCACCCACAAGCCTCTGCCATCTCTTCCCACCGTCCTCACCCCCTGCCCACCAACCCCTTCCCTTCTGAGCTGCAGCAAAGCGCTCAGGGTTGCTTTTCACCCTGGTGTGTGTTTGGATGCGTTTTTCTCTGCCGGGAGCTCTCTCCCCACCTTGTCTTACTGGGAGATTCCCGCTCACCCTTTATGACTCAGCTGCATCCTAATGGCCTCTGTCCTAAGGAGAGTGGTCAGCACGTGCGTGCTCGTCCTGCCTGCTCCATCACTGCCATCCGTCCTCTTCAGGAATTAATTTGCTGAGTCCTCAAAACAGCCTGTAGGTAAGCACCAATATTATCACCCTCACTTTACAGCTGGAAAGCAGGCACAGAGGTTAAGTGTGGTGCTCAGGGTCACACTGCTGGCTGGAGGCTAGTAGCGATCTGAGGATAGGCAGTCTCGCTCCAGACTTCAGGCTCTGAACCACTGGGGCGGCGCTGGCTGCTCAGACAGAGGTGGCTGCTTCCTCCTGGGCTGCCCGGCCCCCGCCTGACTCACACACATCTCTGTGATGGCATTTATACGCTCTCTTCCAAGTACGCAGGAAGCCCTTAGTCCCGTTTATGTCTTTGGTGCACAGCAATCAGACAAGAAAAAGGAACAAAAGGAATCCAGATTGGGAAGGAAGAAGTAAAGCTGTCACTGTTTGCAGATGACATGATACTACATGTAGAAAATCCTAAAGACACTACCAAAAAACTGCCAGAGCTCATCAATAAGTTTGATAAAGTTGCAGGATGCAAAATTAATAGAAATCTGTTGTGCTTCCATACACTATTATGAAACATCAGACAGAAATTAAGGAAACAATCCTATTAACCATACCATCAAAAATAATAAAATACCCATGAATAAACCTACCTAAGGAGGCAAACGACCTATACTCCCCAAAACTGTAAGACACTCTGAAAGGAACCAAAGATGACACAAACAGACAGAGGGACATGTCCTGTTCTGGGGTTGGAAGAATCAATATTGTCAAAATGACTATACTACCCAAGGCAGTCTGCAGATTCAGTGCATTTCCAATCAAATTACCAACGACGTTTTTCACAGAACTGGAACAAAAAAATGAAAATTTGTATGGAAACTCAAAAAACCCTGAATAGTCAGAACAATCCTGAGAAAGAGCAGAACTGGAGGAATCATACTCCCTGACTTCAGACTATACTATAAAGCTTCAGTCGTCAAAACAGTATGGCTATTGCCACAAAAACAGACACAAGTGGGAAAAAATAGAAAGCCCAGATATAAACCCACTCATTCCTTGGGAGAAAAGTTATGACCAACCCAAACAGTATATTCAAAAGCAGAGACATTACTTTGCTGACTAAGGTCCGTCTAGTCAAGGCTATGGTTTTTCCTGTGGTTATGTATGGATGTGAGAGTTGGACTGTGAAGAAGGCTGAGCGCCGAAGAATAGATGCTTTTGAACTGTGGTGTTGGAGAAGACTCTTGAGAGTCCCTTGGACTGCAAGGAGATCCAACCAGTCCATTCTGAAGGAGATCAACCCTGGGATTTCTTTGGAAGGAATGATGCTAAAGCTGAAGCTCCAGTACTTTGGCCACCTCATGGAAGAGTTGACTCATTGGAAAAGACTCTGATGCTGGGATGGATTGGGGGCAGGAGGAGAAGGGGACGACAGAGGATGAGATGGCTGGATGGCATCGTGGACTCGATGGACGTGAGTCTGGGTGAATTCTGGGAGATGGTGATGGACAGAGAGGCCTGGTGTGCTGCAATTCATGGGGTCGCAAAGAGTCAGACACGACTGAGCGACTGAACTGAACTGAACTGATTAATGGGTAATTAATTTACAGCAGAGGAGAAAGGAATATGCAATAGAGAAAAGTCAATCTCTTTAATAAATGTGCTGGGAAAACTTGACAGCTCCATGTAGAAGTTAGAACACTCTCTATCATCATGTACAAAAATAAACTCAAAATGGATTAAAGACCTAAGTGTTAAGACCAGATACTATGAAACTCCTTAAGGAAAGCAAAGGCAGAACACTCTTTGACATAAATCACAGCAATATTTTTGGATCTGTCTCCCAGAGTAATGGAAACAAAAGCAGAAATAAACAAATGGGACCTAATTAAATTTAAAAGCTTTTGCACAGCAGAGAAAACCATAAACAAATCAAAAAGACAGCCTATGGAATGGGAGAAAATATTTGCAAATGATGCAAATGGAAGGCTTTAACCTCCAGAATACACAAACAGCTTATACAGCTCAATATCAAGAAAATAAACCACCCAATCAAAAATGTGCAGAAGATCTAAATGGACGTTTCTCCAGAGAAGACATACAGATGGCCAAAAGGCACAAGAAAAGATGCTTGACATCACTAATTATTAGAGAAATAAAAATGAGAACTACCATGAGACAGCATCTCACACAGGTCGGGATGCTGCACCACACTGTCACTTCCGTTGTGTCCGACTCTCGCGACCACCTGGACTGTAGCCCTCCAGGCTTCTCTCTGTCCAGTGGGATTCTGCAGGCAAGAATCCTGGAGTGGGTTGCCATTTCCTTCCCCAGGTCCAAATGGCCAACATCAAAAAGTCCACAAATCATAACTGCTGGAGAGGGCGTGGAGAAAAGGGAACCCCCACCTCTACTGTTTGTGGGAACGTAAATTGGTGCAGCCACTGCCGAGAACAGTATGGAGGTGCCTTAAAAAACTAAAAATACAACTACCATATGATCCAATAATCCCACTCCTAGGCATGTATCCAGAAAAGATGGAAACGTCTGTATCCCTGTGGTCCAGTAAGGCACATGGTACATACTCATCAAATTTTTTTAAAAAGAATCCCTGAAGGCATATAATGAAAATGAGCGGAGTGAATGATGAGTGAAAACATTCTGGGTAAGTTGTGGGTAAGTTGTAAAGCAGGGGTCAGCCAGCCACAGGCAGATCTGGCCTGCTGCCTGTTTCTGCGTTGCCTACCAGCTAAGAATTTACAGATGAATATTTGCAGTAAGGGTGGTGATAGGGAGCCTTGGCTTTTGGAGATGAAAGCCAATTAGATAAAACGTAAATCTCCCAAGATTTCTGTTCTTCCTCGTTTGGAGATCTGTTATAGACAGTTGGTGTTACTGTCTTTAGAATTTGATCGGTAACAAATTTGAGAATATTTGTGTGTGTTCCCTTGTTATGTAAGTTACCTACATAATAGCCTCAATTTTGCTTCGTGGCCTGCAGAAGCTAAAATTATATGCTCCAGCCTTTGATTGCTGACCCCTGGTCAAAGTTCTATTTAAATAACAGTGTTGCTGTTATCTCATCATGTATTATGGTAGGAGAGGGGATTAAAAACTGAGATGTTTAGGGCACATTTGTCTGATTGGATGGGGTGCAGTTTGTGAAGTTCTGGACCAGAAGTGCTAAACACATGTGACTGTTCTTTCTCCTGCTCCTAGACCTAATGTAAGGTAGTACCTGGTTGGCTGGTTTGAGGACAAGTGACTTAAACAATATGGGGCCCAGTGTCATGCCTCACTCAGCTCAACAGGGGTCAGTCAATAGCATTCAGGACAGATTGTATATAGTTTGAGTGGGAGACAGAATCTTTTTCACATAGGCAGGCCCTAAATTCCTGATGACAGTGACCTGGGAATGCAGGATATCTAAATTACTCATGATGCCAGTGTGAAAACGAAAACTTGGTAGGAGCCACATACAATCCTATATACATATAGAAGAAGGGACTATTTATAGGCCTATGTCAACATATATATATATCTATATCTATATATATATATGCATATATATTTGCTATTGCTCTTGAATCCCTAAAGTCTTTAAAAATTTATATTCAGAGTGTTTTTCTGTTCGTTTTTCATTTTGTTTAGAAGAAACTCTAAATAAAACTAAACAATGCCACCGTTTTTCCTTGGCTCAAATGGCTTTGTGACAGGATGAAAGCTCACGTAGTGTAATATTTGATTTTTCTCTTCCTCACATGCTGTCATTGAGAAATATTGCAAACTCTTCTGAAGCAGAGGAAAAAGCTTTTGACTGCAAATTTATGAAAAAAAAAATGTGTGCATTACATCATGTGATACATAGTAACTGTTGGAAACGATTCTAAATCACACACATTCCTTGGTCTTTTTCTTGTTGTTTCTCTTATATTATTAATCTCAGCCCTAGGCTGCAGTATAGTTTTCAAAATGGTTTTAGAAATCTAAGAGCCGGTGTTTTTGTTTCATCGTGCTTCAAATTTACCTTGAATGAAAACTGCATTTCTTGGGTTATTACTCTGGAGCTGATTGTACATTGTAATCAGAACATTTTTAGGCCTAGAAGGGGCCAACCAACCACCTTGTTTACAAGAACGAAAGATGAGAGAGATTATGAAATATATTCATGGTCATATGACTAGACAGGGGTGGAATGAAGGCAAGACGCAGGACAAGACCCACACGCTCACATTTCCTAGTTGAAAAATTTCCCTTTTGTAAGTTTTCAGAGATGAAGTCATCCAGAAACTGGGGTGGGAAAAAATAATAAAAGTCCAAGTTCTTATTTTTTAACTTAAGCTGTTATGATTTAAATGATTCCCAAAGCTGTAGAAACCTGAAAGTAAGTCAGTGGCTTTAGAAAATAGTAGCAGCGCGCTTTGGAAAAGCTCCGAGTTTCACATGGATGTTTCTATGGGCGTATTTTCTTGGGATTTTACATCCTCACGCACAACATTAGGTGATGTTAATACTAGACTCTGGGCAAATACAGCGAGATGGGAGCTCTGTGCTGGCCTGAAAGCACTCGGTCAGGTCTCCTGGGCTTGTTTGACTTGGAGGGGCTCTTTTGCAGACACAGTGCTCCTGTGTCTTTGCGTGGGTAGCGTGGCATAAACGCCTGGGGACCTTGTCCATTTGTGCAGGGGCTTCTTTTAGAACATAACCTGTACGTCTGCGACTGTTCTTTTCTTCCCTCTTTGTATTAATGTGCTTTTCCTTAAGACAGCTGCCTACACAAGCTTCGGGGCAGACTGGGAATAGCCGAGTCACTCCGGAAGGGCTCAGAAGCACGTATCGGGGTAGTCAGTGACTTCTCACAGTTGACTTAACATTTAAGGAAACCCCGTACCCTCTTCCTGTTCTAGAAGCTCTCATGGACAAGAGCTGAATGTTTCCAAAAGCTGTAGTGCAGTGTGCAACTCTAATAAATATAGTGCTTGTCTGCCCTGGAAAGTCACAGCCTTTGCCAGTCCTGGCTTCAATCCCAGATCAACACCATCATAGTCTTCTTACATGCAGTTGTCTGGTTTGGCTTTTTCACTCTGAGCTTTTTTGAGAAATCAATTAAGAGAGTGGAGCTCTAAAAGGTTGGCCATTAAGGGTCATTCCGTGATTGCTTTTGGAAGCAGAACTTGTAATGGGGTAGAACTCTTACCAAACACGAGGCATCAGGCAAGGCTGGTCATTAATACTGTACTTGCTGCATTTATGTGGATTGCTGCCAGAAGCATCCTCATTTTCTGGAACACCGTGTTCTGACTCGGGTTCCTACAGCTGCTGTATCTTTCCAGCCAAAAGAAAGCAGAACGTTGTGAAAACATCAGGTGAGTGTGGGGCCAGTTGCATAGTTATCTCAAGTTACAAGTTGACTTTTGCCTGTTTAACCTAATCAGTTCGCAGCGAGTGTTTAGTTGCTCCTGGAAAGAGTTTCAAGCGTAAAATATCTGTTGAGAAACTCAGTGTGCCGGTTAGCTTAGTTACCGAATACAAGGAGAAAGCGTCAGTCACTCAGTTGTGTCCGACTCTATGTAACCACATGGACTGTTTCCCACCAGGCTTCTCTGTCCATGGAGTTCTCCAGGCAAGAATACTAGAATGGGCTGCCATTCCCTTCCCCAGGGGGTCTTCCAGACCCAGGGATTGAACCCAGGTCTCCCGTATTGCAGGCAAATTGTTTACCATCTGAGCCACCAGGGAGTCTCCAAGGGGGCTGGAGTTAGATGGGCAGCAGGTCTGAGTGATCAGGGCTGGGGTTGGTGTCAGGGCACAGTTGCAAAGGCTGGTATCAAATCTAATTGATCCCAGACCTAGGTTTGTACAGGAGCTCCCCACTGAAGAAGATAGCCCCAAGGAGCGTCTTGATAAGGAAGCTGGGTCATTTGGGCAGGCCTCAGGTAAGGCACGATCAAGGCTGATGATGAAAGAGGAGGCTGCTTTAGTCGTGGCCCGTGCAGCCAGCTAGGAACCTGCTGATGCAAGGACTTAGTTAAGAAGGTCTTTGAAAGGTCTGAAAGCTGAATGGAGGGTAATGCAGTCACCCAGAGGTGAGGAATAGCAGGAAGCCACTGAACAAAGGGGTCGGGGTTGAGGGGGAGTGGTGGTTGTCCCCAGAGGCCACGAGCTGCAGCCCCATGGAGGCTCCTGCGGAAGCGGAGGGAAGGCCTGTCTGGTGCCCTTGCTGGAGATGCCATCCAAAGCAGAGAGAGGACAGGGGAGAAATCCCCTGCCTTCCACCTCAGCCTGGCTGGAGCCCGTTGGCGGATGGCTCTGGAAAAGGTGATTTTTAGCAGAAGGGCAGGGAAGGGACCAGCGGTAGGCCAGAGGCAGGGGCCTGGCTGGAGGGAGACTCTTTCCCGGTGGGATTCCTGCTCGCTCCAGTGGACCTGTTGGAGCATCCGGGCAAGCCTTCCCCGAAGGGTGACGAGGCCCGGGCATTGGGCTCCTCTGACCTTCCAGGCTTGTGCCCCTCGTGGCCGGAGATGGCGCCTCTTCTCCAGCCCACTGGGAGCTCAGCCGGGTGTATGTGTGTGTGTGGGGTGGTGGTGGCATCTTTTTAGGCTGTGGATGATCTTGGATTCCGACCACCACATGAAGGCATAGCAGCCAACCCTCCACCAGGGCCCCCCAAAACCCCCCGGGTCGACGGTGGAGAATTCCATGGCAGCCAGAACTAACAAAGTTCTGTATAAGCAGCTCCTTTATGCCTTTCTGCCCTCTGGATGGCTGCAGAGGGGACACGTCTCTGAGTTAGTTGTATAAATTCTCAGCCATGAACTAGGGTGTCCTCTGGGCTCTGTCCACCTTCCAGCCACTCTGGGTAGAAAAGCTGCCACTTTAAGCCTCCCTGTCACTATCATCACCATCCCGGTTGGCATCGTCACGGAAATTTAACAACTGTTAGTAGAACCGTGTGTCACCTGCATTTCAGGGAAGGGACGAAGTAAGCTGAGTTCGGCTGTAACAGTGGTAATTGTCACTTGTTGAACTGTTAACACACCAGGTATTGTGCAGAGTGCTTTAAGAACAGCTGGGCCATAAATTAGGAGTTCAGGATGAATAGATCCTTTGTGGTGGTGGTTATTTAGTCGCTAAATCGTGTCCGATTCTTTTGCAGCTCCATGGACTGCAGTCCGTCAGGCTCCTCTGTCCATGGGATTCTCCAGGCAAGAATACCGGAGTTTGGGTTGTCATTTTCCTACTCCAGGGAATCTTCCCCACCCAGGGATGGAACGAACCCGCATCTCCTGCATTGGCAGGTGGGATCTCTACCACTGAACCACCTGGGAAGTCTGAACAGATATATACTACTGTATATAAAATAAACAATGACCTACTGTATAGCACAGGGAACGTCTACTCAGTATCTTGTAATAACCTACATGGGAAAAGAATCTGAAAAAGCATATATACAAATAGGTATAACTGAATCCCTTTGCTTGAAACAAACTTGAAGCAAACACATTATAAATTAACTATACTTAAGTTTTTTTTTTTTTTTTTAAAAGCAGTTAATAAGTAAAAAGAGCAGCCTGGCCATGATTCTCAGACCTGACTATGAATCAGAATCACCCATAGGGCTCGTTAAAACTCAGGCAGCTTCCCTGCCTGACGGGCTCCCAGTCTGTTTCTGACTCAGCGGGGCTGGGTGGGGCCTGAGAATGTGTGTTTCTCACTGGTTTCCAGATGAGGCTGAGGCCGCTGGTCCAGGATGCACTTTGAGAACCGCCACATCAGTGCTCCTCACAGAGTCACAGGCAGGTGTCATCCTGTCCGCCCTACAGAGGAGGAGCTGAGGCTGGGAGAGGTCACGCCACGACTTCAAGGCCACGAGCCTGAGAAGCAGTGTTGGGGAGTCCTTGTGCGGGTCAGCTGCTGGTGCCCCACTCTTGACTACGATCAGGCACCATCCGGCCCTGCAGCTCCAACGCCCTAAGGATGGACTCTGCAAGGGTCACTGGGAAGAGTCATAGTGTCCTCCACCAGGGAGACTGATTTTATTACAAAAATATCCTCTGTTATCCATCGTTAGGGAGTTGGAGCTGCAGGGCCGGATGGTGCCACTCTGAGCGGCCGCCGGTGGAGTTTATAGTTCGGTCGTATAGCCCTAGTGGGACTTCCCAGGTGGCTCAGGGGGTAAAGAATCGCCTGCAATGCAGGAGACGCAAGAGACTAGAGTTCGATCCTTGGGTCGGGAAGATCCCCTGGAGGAGGGTTTGGCAACTCACTCCAGTATTCTTGCCTGGAGAATCCCTTGGACAGAGGAGCCTGGCGGGCTACAATCCATAGGGTCGCGAAGAGTCGAACACGACTGAGCACACACACAGCTCTAGTGAGTTTCTGTCTTAAATTTTATCCTGTGGTGAAAGTGGATTGATGGGTTACATATTTTGAAAAACTGAAGTACAACCGATTTACAATATCTTGTTAATTTCAGGTGTACAGTGCAATGATTCTATTACGTATACATCATGCTTATTTATTCTTCTTCAGAGTCTCTCCCTTACAGGTTATTGCAAAATGTTGAGTAGACTTCCCTGTGCTATATGGTAGGGCCTTGTTGGTTGGTGGGTTACATTTCTGCAAACATTGGGTCCTGTTTGGATTGGTTAGTGGACTTTCACTTTTGGTACAAGTGCCCCTGTTAGGTGAGGCTGGCTGGGTTGTTTGGGGCTGTGGGATCCCACTCCACATCCCTGGGGGGGATGCCCTGTACATGATTGGCTGACCTCTGGGCTGGGAAACCCCTAGGGGCCCAGGGCCTGCAGTGTGGACATTGGCCACAGAGCTCAGACCTCTTCCCTTCTGCCTCAGGGTGTGGACTGTTGCCTGGCATTTTGTTTCAAAATAACAGAGGATATTTTTGTAATAAAATCAGTCTCCCTGGTGGAGGACTCTATGACTCTTCCCAGGGACCCTCGCAGAGTCCTGAATTCTCATCTCCCATCTCGGATACAACAACTCGCAAACTCGGCCTGACTTCCCAAGTCAGTCCCTGAGCTGACTCGCCCGCAGGAAGACCCAGGGTGTGAAGAAGAAAGAGGTTGAGAGCATGTGCCTGCATGCCACCTCCTTCCTGCTGGATCTAAATCACGTATGAATTATTAATTCCAAGTATCTTTATTGTTCCATCTGCAAACTGCAAATGTGAATTCCAGACATGTATTTTTAAACAGCTCTCTTACGATCAGGCAGATTTGAATATCTCATGTAGTTTATTACAAATGGGCTTTGCTTATAAAGGAGAAAGCTGTTTTAGAAATGGTTTCTATTTTTTCATTTTCGGGAACTGTAGCCAAATTGTGAGTTAGGAGAAATGTGAGCTGTTGGCTGTTTAATAGTCCTATATATCACATTTGTAGAAGCTTCCATCACGTTTCCTGTGCAGGAATAGTGGGTTAGGACCCAAGGTAGAGAAATCAGCATCTTGGCACCTGGGTTAGATTAGAACGGTGGATGAATGTATAACAATGTGGATAATTCATTTGGATGATAGAGACTTAAAAACAGCTTTATTTGGCTGTTAATGTAGTTAATGCATGCAGCCTTTTGGAAGGAAAGGATGGAAAAGTGTATTTTCTGTTACTTTAGAAAGCACTTCTCAAAGTATTTGCGTATTAATTGCTGATCAGTATGAGGTGGTCTATTAGAAAATAACTGCTTGTGACCTTTTCTTCAAAACACCGTTTTCTTCAGACTCCGGCAAATTTGTACCTTCGGTTTTCCAGTTATCTCTAGAATACAGAATTGAACTTTATGTAATGGATTTAATACATAGGAGGTTCCCACCATCTTTCATTTAGAATTTGTAAGTAGAAGTCCAGTTTTCTGCAGTCCCGTGTAGGTTACTTATTCTCACATGGCAAACCTTCCCCAAACATAGCGGCTCAAACAACAGTCATTTTTTATTTACACACAAACAGGCAGTTTGGGCAGAGCTCGCGTGGGAGGCTCGCACACCTCGAGAGGCATGCGAGTCATGTGTTCAAGGAGTGGGAGGGGAGGGCGTGGAGGAGGGAGGTGGGGATGGGGGGAGGCGAGGGAGGTGGGGATGGGGGGAGGCGAGGGAGGGAGCATGGAGGATCCTCTTCCGAGACTCCACGTGCAGGGCTGGCGGTGGGGTCCAGCTGTGGCCTGGGCTGTGATGCCTTCCTGCCGGCCTTGGGGATCTCAGAGCATGGAGGTGTGGGGACTGCAGACTCTGCCTGTTGGCAGGAGATAGGCCACCCTGCTATAGGAGCCTCTGGTGAACATTTAGCTGTGGCTTCTACATGGAAGACTTAAAACATGTTTTTTAAAAATTGCAGTAGAGTTGATTTGCAGTGTTAGCTTCGTTTCTGCTGTAGAGCAAAGTGATTCGGTTATACCCATGTATATCCTTTTCATATTCTCCTCCATTGTGGTTCATCACAGGATATTGAGTATAGCTCTCTGTGCTGTACAGGAGGACCTTGTTCATCCACCCTCAGTATAATAGTTTGCATCTGCTAATCCCCAACCCCCAACACTTCCCTCCCCCCAGTCCCCTCCTCCCCCTTGACAACCATAACCCCAAGTCTGGTCTGTTTCTATTTTGTAGATAAATTCACTCGTGCCATGTTTTAGAGCCCACATATGAGTGATATTGTATGGTATTTGTCTTTCTCTTCCTGACTTATTTCACTTAGTATGGGGCTTCCCTGATTGCTCTGTTGGTAAAGAATCTGCCTGCAATGCAGGAGACCCGGTTCAATCCGTGGGTTGGGAAAATCCCCTGGAGAAGGGATAGGCTACCCACTCCAGTATTCTAGCCTGGAGAATTCCGTGGATGTACAGTCCATGGGGTCACAAAGAGCCGGACACGGCTGAGCGGCTTTCACTATCACTTGGTATGGTCATCTCCAGGTCCCCATGCGTGTTGCTGCAAATGGCATCGTTTGATTCTTTTCTGTGGCTGAGCAGCATCCCACTGTCTATACGAGCCACGTCCTCTTTACCCATTCCTCTGCTGATGCATACTTGGGTTGCTTGCATGTCTTGGCTGCTGTGAATACAAAGTAGAAGACTTCTGAGCTTGTGGGTTGGGAAAGGCTACCTCGCTTCCCATGATCACAGGCTTGACTGGACTCCGTCTGGGTCTAGCAGGCACCGCTGAGTGGTGTTTATCAGGGGTGCGCCTCTGTGGGCCCAGGTGAGCCGGGCGAGGCCGCCCTGTCGGGGCAGTCAGGACGGAAGTCGGGCTGCAAGACAGCGGGTGGCCGCGCGCCCACGGTGCTCAGCCCAGGTTTGAAATGCTGGTGGTGGGCCAGCACAGCTTTTTTTTTTCTTTTTTCTACTTTTTCGTGGTTCAGAGAGTCTGTAGCGCAAAGGGAAGGAGCCGACGCCGAGTGCAAAGCGTGTCCCCGTGCACCTACGTGTCTGACTTCCTCCTCTGTTGTCTGAGCATGGGGCGCCTGGCCCTGTGCCTCCCACCGCCTCGAGACCCTCAAAGTTTGACCTTTGCTGTGTAGGACAGAGGGATCCCACCTGGAGAAAAGCATTGTTTATAGGATGACTCACCTGCCGTGGTGGCCTCTTTCCTGCCCTTGGGGGCGTGGCCCTTTGCCTGCTATTTTGTTTCCCAATAGAGGAGATGTGGGGTTTTTTTTTAGCATTTCAAATTTTTAAGCAATTTTACTTATGTATTTGTTTATTTATGGCTGTGCTGAGTCCTTATTGCTGTGCATGGGCTTTCTCTGCTCGTGGGGAGCGGGGGCTACTGTCCAGTAGTGGAGCCGGGGCTGCTTACTGGGGGGGCTTCTCGTGTCGCAGAGCACGGGCTCTCGGGCCGATGGGCTTCAGCAGTGGCAGCACCACTGGGCTCAGTAGTTGAGGTGCACAGGCTTAGTTGCTCCACGGCACGTGGGATCTTCCCGGACCAGGGACTGAACCTGTGTCTCCTGCATTGCAAGGCGGATTCTTTACCATTGGACCCCCAGGGAAGCTCAGAACACAGAGATTTAAAAGAAAGAAAAAAAAAAAAAACTTCCACGTTAGTGGAAGCTGTTGCCTGCCGGTGACCTCCTCTGGAATTTAGAGTGACTTTTTCTCCTCCCTGTGACCTCAGAGAGCTCACCAAGACCCCCTCTTCCCAGAGGACCCCCTGAGGGAGCAGCCCGAAGGAGGGTCTGGGGCTTGGAGGGCTTCTAGAAGCCCCCCGCAGTTGGCCCCAGGACCAAACACTGTTCTGGTCAGAGAGTTTCTTTTCAGGGCGTCAGCTGGTCATCTATAAAACGGGGTATGAACACCTACTAAAGGGGTTGTGAGATTGATCACTCTTGTAAAAGTGCCCTCTGAACTGTAAAAATTGTAAACTGCAGAGTACTATACAGAGGTAAGGAAGCAATTATTCGTAGTTCCATAGGCCAGTGTGGGTGTTTACATTTTATGAGACCTGTATTTTTCTCTGAGGGTCGTATAGTTCTCTCTTTTGGTCACGTTCCCATTTTTGACTTATATAAGAAATATGCCAGAAATGTCAGCAATTGAAAAATTGCAATGACTTTCTGCATCGTGATCTACAGTTGCAGTGGACACAGTAATAAGAGTGCTCTCTCTAGGTAGTCTTTTTCTCTCTAAGGGGTAAAAATCATGGACTCGAGTAGGTAACAGGGCTGTGGCTTTTCAGCTCTGGAGCCTCGTGTCTTCGGAAGCCAGACCACAGATGTCTGCCATGGAGTAGGTGCTGTTCTTCACGTTTCTGCATACCCGATCTCATCCAGTCCTCCTGACTTGCAGGGTATTACAATCTGCATTTTACATAGAAAGGAACTGAAGCTCTGGGTCTGCCTGATTCTGAAGGCTGGGTTCTAACCGTAACTCTGCACTCCACGTTATAAAGGTGCAGTTATTTGTGAATTCTCATCAAGGGTCTCCTCCCAGCTGTGTTCCTGCTGCAGTGAGGTCCTTGTGCAGAGTTGTGGGCAAGGTGTTGCAGGAAAGAGTTGGGCTGCCTGGGTCCAGGTTTTGCAGAGCCCAATGTTCAGTTCAGTGGCTCAGTCAAGTCCGACTCTGCGACCCCATGGACTGCAGCACGCCAGGCTTCCCTGCCCCTTCCCTGCAATGTTTCTCTTTAAGAAGAAGAATATAAGTGAATTGCAGTATTAGATACAAAAGTGAACACTGGCTTAAAACAAGAAAAGGGATCATAGCACATCACTAGAGCTTTGGAAATACAGCTCCTTTTTCCCCTTCTGGGCTCTCTGGGGGCAGTTGGCCAGAAAAACTTACACTTGAAAAGGCTTCCTGGTCAGATTGGAACAGTGGCTCTTCCTCCCCAGGGCCAGGGTGAGGGAGGGTCCAACTGCTCACCCTTCATCCACGTCCACGGGAGGGAGGCGGGGCGGAGGATGCTCTGGGTGGCAGGGCTGGGGCCAGGGGACGAGGCTCCTCTTCTGAGCTGAGACCCTGGGTCCCACCCTGAGATACTGCAGATGTTTGCTGGCCTTCTCAGAATTCTGTGGTTTCATGTTTTGTCTCTGTCACGTCTAGTTTGATCTGGTGAATGTTTCCTGGTGGTGGTTGTTGCTCAGCCGCTAAGTCGTCTCTGACTCTTTGTACCCCATGGACTGTAGCACGTCAGGCTCCTCTGTCCTTCACCATCTCCTGGAGCTTGCTCAAACTCATGTCATTGAGTTGGTGATGCCATCCAACCATCTCTTCCTCTGTCGTCCCCTTCTCGTCCTGCCTTCAATCTTTCCCAGCATCAGGGTCTTTTCCAATGATTCGGCTCTTTCGCATCAGGTGGCCAAAGTATTGGAGTTTCAGCTTCAGCATTAGTCCTACCAATGAATATTCAGGGTTGATTTCCTTTAGGATTGACTGGTTTGATCTCCTTGCAGTCCAAGTGACTCTCAAGAGTCTTCTCCAGCACCACAATCTGAAAGCATCAATTCTCAGCCTTCTTTATGGTCCAGCTCTCACATCCATACATAACTACTGGCAGAGCCATCGCTTTGATTAGATGGACCTTTGTTGGCAAGGTGATGTCTCTGCTTTGATCTGGTGATGCTTTGTGGTAGAGATCTAATTTATTATTATTTTTCCAGGTTTTCACCAGACACTTCAATCCATTTCTTCACTAGTCTGCCTTGCCCCACTGATCTGAAATGCTACTTGGACTGTGTGTTAAATGATTATTTATACTTGGATCTGTTTCTCTGCTTTCTGTTCTGTTGCGTTGACAGACCTGTTTATTTCCGGGCTCTTACTTCCTCAGTTCTTGAACGTCAGTGTGTATTTTTATATCTGGAAGGTGCAGTCTTACCCTGTCCCCTCAATAGCTTCTTTTTTTTTTTTTTAAGTTTCTTGATTTTTCTCACATATTTCATTATTCCAGGTGATGTTTAGCAACATTTTTGCCAAACTCCAGAAAAAAATCGTTAGGATTTGATTGGATCCAGATTAATTTTAGATTACTTTCTAAAGAGTTGAAATCTGTCTAGTATTGTCAAGCTTTTCAGAAATGTGGAGTTTCTCTTTATTCCGTTTTCTTTTTTTGTGATTGGTGTGGGTTTTTTATTTGTTTGTCTTTCTGGTAGAGTTTTAATGTTCAGTTCTGGACAGTGTTTGTTGCTTTCATTTTGAAAGGGATCTTCCGTCTCTCTCCCATCATCTCTTCTCGCTGCCTGTTGTTGGTCTGTGGGAAGGCTTTTTAAAAAAGAATTTGACTCCCCATCCAACCCATTTTTGGAGTGGTTCCTGATGACTTTTGATTTGTCAGAAACACTGTCATGACTGGCCCCTGTGGGAGGACGTCAGGGCCTGGTGACCTCATGGGGCAGGATTCCTGATCATAAACGATGTGATGGAGCTTCAGCAGGACCAAGGTTGGGATGCACAGAACTAGGGGAATTTGAAATCACCAAGAGCCTTGGCGGAGTGTGACTCAGCAAAGTGTCTGTTCTGCTCCGGCACAGATGGGTCTTGTATCCTGAGCTGACATGGGACTCGGGGGCTCGTGGCCCCGATACTGCACGGCCGCTTCCCGATTGCCCCATCTGTTCCATCTGATGACTCACGTCGGTGTCCCCCGGTTCTGCTACCTCTTGGTGGTGCAGGATGGTGCCTGCTGGACTCGCCCTGAGGTGTGTGGCCCTGGGGTCCCCTTGCCGTTGGGCTGTGCTGGGGTGGAAGGGGCCCACACCCACCTGCTACCCATCTTCCCACTTCGCTTGCCCTCTCATTTTCTGTGCCTTTTTTTGCCTGAGAATTTCCTTCTCCCTGACGTTTGGTGGCAGTGGCTGTGGTTGGCAGGGTGGTGGGAGGTGGATGAACCTCCCTTGTGTTCCAATGAGCAGAGACGTTGTTTATGGTCGTAGTATATTCGGGTATTCTGCAAGTTAATAGGCTTGGGTAGGTTGACATGGAAACTTAACTATTCTGAAATTATTTCTGGAGAGAACTACATTCCCAGTTTCAACTAACTAATTTAGAAATGAACTTTCAGAACAAAATGTGTGGGTCACTGGGGCTGTTAGTTTTAGAATTTTGGATCTGAAAGATGCTCTTTGAACATCAGTGAGTAAACCCAGTCAAATCTCAACTGATGTGAGCACTCTGGAAGGCTGTGATTTGAGTCCATCTGTTTGGTTTTTAAGGGTGAGGAAGTCTCGATCAGAGAGTATGAAGCTGAACAGCTCCTTGTCTGGAGTCAGGCCTGGGAGCCCACCTTGCTGCCGTGTCTCACCCCTGCCTGGATGGAGGAGCACTGTTTTGATACCCAGGGGATGTGGGTACTGGTACCTGTTTGGGGGAGAGAGCTGGGTGGGGTGCAGGGGAGCCCCTGTGTTCCCAGGACCCTCAGCTCCACCGCTGCCCATCAGATTTCCTACCTGTGACCTCCTTATGATGAGAGAACATTTGAAGAGCAGCAGCAAGTCACAGCTTTTTAGAATCGAAAGGTGGCAGCTGGGCTTACTGGATCCACATTCTCAGTGCCCTTGTCCCTAAAAGTCTACAGACAGTAAATGCTGGAGAGGGTGCAGAGAAAAGGGAACCCTCTTGCACTGTTGGTGGGAATGCAAACTGATATAGTCACTATGGAGAACAGTGTGGAGATTCCTTAAAATCTAGGAATAAAACTGCCATATGGCCCAGCAATCCCAGTACTGGGCATACACCCCGAGAAGACCTTAACTGAAAAAGACACGTGTACCCAGTGTTCACTGCAACACTGTTTACAACAGTGAAGACATAGGAGCTCCCTAGATGTCCTAGGTGAATGGGTGAGAAGATGTGGTACACACACAGTGGAGCATTTATTACTCAGCTATAAAAAGGAACGCTTTTGAGTCAGCTTTCATGAGGCGGATGAACCTAGAGCCTGTTAGACAGAGTAAGTCAGAGAGAGAAAGACAAATATGGTATATTAACACATAAACATGGAATCTAGAAAGATGATACTGATGATCCTATTCATAGGGCAGCAAAGCAGACTCAGATGCAAAGGACAGACTTTTGGGCTCAGCAGGGGAAGGAGAGGGTGGGATGATTTACGAGAGGAGCATTGAAACAGATACATCACCACATGCAAAACAGATAGCCAGTGGGAATTTGCTGGGTGACACAAGGACCCCAAAGCCCGTGACACCCTCGAGGGGTGGGATGAGGTGGGAGGTGGGAGGGAGGTCCAAGACGGAGGGGGACATACGTATGCCTGTGGCTGATTCATGTTGATGTATGGCAGAAACCATCAGAATATTGTAGGGCACGTATCCTCTAATTAAAAATAAAATGAAAAATGAAAAAATGTCATTAATCTGCCCGTGAGGTTAAATTGCTGGAATTTCTCCAGGGCTTTGCGGCAATCTGGAATTCCTTACCTTTAAGAGTTCTAGTAGGTAGAAGAATAGCTACTGTTTTTCGGAACTTAGAACTTCGTCTTCTCTTGTATCAGTTGCGTAACACATGGGCCTGTTCCTCGGCTATAAAACAGGGATGGTGGCAGCTTGCGATGGCCCGGCCGCCTTCCCGCCTGCAGTAACGGGACCCTGAGCACTTCCCCGTGTTGTCTCGTGGTCCCTGCAGCTGGCCGTGCTGTCGGTGCAAGAGTCTCTTCCTGTCTGTTCCTTGTCGGACTTTCTGTGCTTTCAGGGGCCTCCCCCCTTAATCTGGGGCTCTTCTCTGTCACTCCAGAGAGTTCTGTTTCATATTCTGAGAGTGCTCCTTCATGAGTCAAGAGGTACAGGATTTCTTCTTTTCTGTGTTTTTTAGGATTTTTGATTTGTTGCCTTCCAGCCTGGAGAATCCCAGGACACGACTGAAGCCACTTAGCAGCAGCAGCAGAAACCAGTTTGGGGAACGCAGTGGCACCCCACTCCAGTACTCTTGCCTGGAAAATCCCATGGACGTAGGGGCCTGGTAGGCAACAGTCCATGGGGTCACAAGGAGTCGGACACGACTGAGTAACTTCACTTTCACTTTTCACTTTCATGCATTGGAGAAGGAAATGGCAGCCCACTCCAGTATTCTTGCCTGGAGAATCCCAGGGACGGGGGAGCCTGGTGGGCTGCCGTCTATGGGGTCGCATAGAGTCGGACACGACTGAAGCGACTTAGCAGTAGCAGCTTAGCAGAAACGGGTTTGGATTCCTCTCTGCTGTCTTAGAGTCCTTTCGTCATTTTTTCTTGACCTTTTCCTGTACAGCTTCTTGGACCTTCTTTTCTTTTTTTAGTTTACTAAATGCCTGTTTGAATTGTTTTCAATATTTTTATGCATAAAGGCCTATTAAATTTTGTATTTGTGCCATATATTCCAAAGGAGACAATGTGTTTACAAAAATGTGTCCCTATTTGGTTTCAGTCTGAATCCTGTAGTTAATGTTCTTAAAACGTTTTACGAACATTAAATGATTAAGCCACCTCCACCGCCCTCTGACATATCAGTGGTGTGAAGGGGAAACTCCTTCACTGCTCTAGTGAGACTTGTATTTATTTTTTAGATGAAAAAAAATTCACCTAGGGAATCTCTGGGCATTAAAAGTCAGTTTATAGTACAATTAAACCATTAGTGTATCTAAAAGAGACCAGAAGCGACATTAGACTACGTCTATTCTTAGGACCTTCTTTTCTCAATAAGTTGGGGCGGAGGGATATTCCGCGGGCTCGTTTCCCGCCGTGTTGGGTGCCTGCTTTGCAGTTGTGTCAGACCCCGTCAGTTTCTGCTCAGCTGTGAAGACAAAAGGGGCTGAACTTTCTAAGCTTCGCTTCGTGCAGCTTCTCCTGGGATGGTTTCCTCTTCGTTGCTCGTTCTTTGAGGAGTTCCCCGTCCATGGGATTCTCCAGGCAAGAATACTGGAGTGGGTTGCCATATCCTTCTTCAGGGGATCTTCCTGACCCAGGGATTGAACCCAGGTCTCCTGCATTGCAGGCAGATGCTTTAACCACTGAGCCACGGTGTCGGTATTTCATTCATCCCCACCGACCTGTCTCCTTGAGGCCACAAAGCAAATACACAGACGCCTCTTTCTACCCCTGGCCGGTGCCTGAGCCCCGGAGGGCTGGATGTTAAAGTTGGTGGGATTGCCTAACAGTTGGGATTAGTCCCTGAGGAAATGACTGAGGAAGTGTGTTTATAGAGGGGCTGAGGTAGCCTCTTTAGTGGGGTTGTTTTTCAGACAGTTTGAGAATTCCAGTCATCTCTGACTTCCCAGCTTGCCTACAAAGCAGCCTCCTCACACACCTGCTGAGTTCTGCCTGGTAATTTCCCCTGGTTCAGATGAGCCTTCACTCTTCAACATGACTGTCTTCCACACCATTTTTTTTTTTTTTTTTCCTGCTCAAACCTCCAACATCTCCCACCCTTCCATAATATCAGCGTCATCTGGCTTCTTATTGCACTTGAAAGGGGATCCATTTGGAAGACAGTTAATCTGTCCTTTCAGCTAAAACTACCAACCCACCACACCTATCCTTCTAAATTCTGATTTCCTCCCCACTGAAACACACACTCTCTTACCCATGTGCCTGTCCCAGGCCTGGCCTCCCAGTATTGGGTTCCCACCCCCCTCTCTCACTCAGGGGCGTCTCTAAACTTGGTCCTTCTCTCCTGCATCATTAATTTTCCCTCTTTCAGCATTCAGAAATACCTTCCATCTGAAAAAGATGTACTCTTTAATTAGAACCAAAATCAGATGATGTAAGATAAATAATAACTGAAATAGTTAGAAATATATTAATAAAATCTGATACAATTTAAAAAGCATAATACTTTATTGTGAAACTGCCACCAGCCCAAAGAATTCTCTAGGTTCTGAGTTACCTGTTTCTTTCTCTTGAGAGTTCTGTATTATCCTCACTAGTTACAGGGATTTATTATTATTTTTTAACTCAAAAGAATAAAGTGTCTTCCGACAACATACACACACACACGTGAACCCAGTCTGTCTGTACAACCTTCTACTTTCTCCTCCCCTTTCCTGCAAGACTTTTCAGAAGAATTATCTGCATTCTCTTCCTTCCTTGCATCCTCATTATTGGGCTTTTGTCCCCATCACTTTACTGAACAGATCTTACCAAGGTCCCTAATAACTCTTCCATTGTTCAGTCCAATGGCTGGTTCTCAATCCTGGTCACACTTGATCCGCCAGCAGCCTTTGACTCCACCCTCCACCCCATCCTTTGACTCCCCCCTTCCTGGTTTTCTTCCCTGTGGTTCAGGGCCCAGCCTCCCAGTTCCATCCTGTCTTTTCCCCCTTTACCTCGTGCTGATGGTCCCTCTTCTTGAGTCTAAGCTCTGGGCTTGGTTTTGGGATCCCCACTTCTTGTACTTTACAGACGTTCTCATCCAATTCTGTGGCTTTGTTTCATCAGATACTTGTTTTTGTTCTTTAATTATCTGCTCCTTCTTATGCAACAACACATGTCAGATCTCATGTTGCCCTGCAGGTTCCTGAGGCTGTGTGTTTATCATTTTTATTTGATATTTGTTCTCTCTGTTCTTCAAATTGGGTCATTTTTGTTGATCTTCAAATTTACTGACTTTTCTTTTGTCATCTCCCTTCTGCTATTGCGATGACCCTGTGGATTTTGAATTCTAGATCTTACTAGTTTTCAGTTCTATAATTTCCATTTGATTCTTTCGTATTGTTTCTCTTTCTGTGCTGGGAACACCCAACTTTCTGTTGATTGCAAGAATGTTTACCTCAGGAAACACAGCTCCAATAGTTGCTTTAAAGCCTTTGTCTGGTAATGCTAACGTCTGGGTCAAATTGAGTCACCCTCTGCTGATTATCTTTTCCCTTGGGAACTGCTCCCATTTCCCTGGTTCTTTGTACACGGACTAATTTTCCTTTGTCCTAAACATTGTGAGTGTTGTATGTGTAAACACTGAATGCTGTTGTAATCTAGGAGAGTGCTGTGTTTTTGGCCTGTTTCTTTGTTTTAGCAGTTACTCCACATGGTTAGGTTAGGACACAGATTCTGTCTCACCCCCTCTTAGTGGTGGTTCCAGCACAGTTTAGTTTTCCAGAGTCTCTGCTGTCTGTTTTGGGTCTGTCCTGCATGTATGCAGCTTGGGGTGAGCCTGAGACTTGGGTGGAATTCGAGGACCCCCTTTTGTCTGCTCTTTGGCCTCACTTACACTAGAGACAGGCAGACAGGCTTTCTCCATGTGATTGATCTGGCCGTGAACCCCTGTGACTGTGGCCCAAACTTGGGGACAAAGGAAGATGTGGCCAGGAGAGACATGGGAGGGCTTAAGCCCTTACTTTTCCAAGTTTGACTCCTCACAATCTGCCTGTTTTTTTCCTCAAATTTTTTATTGTGGTGAAATACGCATAACATAAAATTTGCCATCTTCTCTATCTTGAAGTTTACAGTTCGGGGTATTGAATGCATTCGTGATGTGCAGTCGGCACCGCTGTCTGTCTCCACGGCGCTTTTCATCTTGTTCAACTGATTGTCAAGAAATATGTGTTGAACGAGCAAACCAAAGGACAAGCAACGTAGTCAGAACATTTCTTCACGTAAAGGAATTTGATACAGTTGCTTTCCAGTCTTTCACAAAACCGCTATATTGAGAGAAGGATGAAGACGTTGTCCAGGTGATGCCGGCATCTCCTAGCCCACCCTTGGGGTGCAGAGCATCAGTGCCCTGGTGGAAGCAGATGAATGAACTCTGACTCTCACACACTCGGAATGGGAATGCTCAGCTTTCTCTCTTGTGTTCTGAGTGCAGACGGACGGGGTGGACACAGCAGTGTGGAAGCCAGCCCTGGGCATACTGCACCCAGCCACTTTGGCCTCGTTATCCCTCATGTTGTTCTGCTGTGCCCAGGCCCCTGATAATGATGATAGACTGAGAGCTCGTGAGTGGTAGACAGCCCCAAAGCCGAGCAACTTTACACAGTCGCCAGCTGCTGTGGCCCCAATCCTCTCCTCCCGTATTGACGTCCGCTCTTCTGAGCCTTAGCCAGGTGGGTCGTGAAGACGCTGTAGTTACGGAGCTCAAACATGTACACCCAGAAACCAGTGAAGTCTCAGAAATCTGCATTGCCTCTGTCCTTTGCATCCAAACCCGATTGCAGTGCAGTGGCTGGAGGGCCATGTGGGTTATTTACAGAGAAGGCAGTTGTCACCCCAGGCTGTGTGTTCTCACTGCCGTTGGGCACGTTGGCCTCTCGTTTTCTCCAAGCCTGCATCATAAATTGGGAGCTATCCTGAGCTGGCTTCCTAGATTCACTTCTAACTTCTGAAAGTGGACTCAAGGAAGGAAAACTTCAAGGTTGTTTTTCTAATAGTGAGTATGGTGCTCACAACTCAGAGTCTCTGTTCCCTCAACAATGAAACTGTTACTGCTGATACATGGCCCCCTAAGGAACCAGCTCAGGGGAGAAAGAACTGATGTCTCCTCTTGTTCTTGGTTTGCTTTTTTTGAGTTGCTGTGTTTTCTGGTTTGCCAAGTTTAAAAAAAAAAATTTATTTAGGAATAGTTGATTTACAATATTGTGTTAATTTCTGCTGTATAGCAGATATTCAGTTATACATATGCATACATTTTTTTCATATTCTTTTCCATTATGGTTTATCACAGGATATTGAATATTGTTCCCTGTACTTTACAGTAGGACCTTGTTCTTATGCATTCTAAATATAATAGTTTGTATCTACTAATCCCAAACTCCTAATCCATCTCTCCCCACCCCCTTAGCAACCGAAAGTCTGTTCTCTGTGCCTGTGAGTCTGTTTCAAATTGTTTGCCAAGTTCTTATACACATCATTTAAAGGCTTTTCCTCTTTATAAATTTTTTTTGTGTGTTAATTTTTGATGAGAGTGCAGTAGCAGTTTATAATGCTATGGTTGGCATTTAAGATGAATAGTGGCTGATGAACTATTAAAAGATACACTTCTCATTTATGTTTCAAGAGGAAGGTATTATATAATTGTCATCTTTAAGTAAGAGGGAAAGTATTGGGAGTATTTTCTGCGTAGTCTCTGTGCTATTTAGCGTTTCATTTCGATGGTTAAATGGCATTCTCTGGCTGTCCAGGTCATATGGCAGTTTCCAACATCTGAAAGGCATTACGGGAAATACTGTGCAGCCCTATTAGGAAGGTGCTGAATGTGTCTGAGATACGACTCACTCCGTAGTGGGAGGGAACATTGCTCAGCAGCTTCCCGGCTGCCTGAAAGCCAGAGTGATTTCTGAGTCCCCATTCAGTTCTCTATCCATTTCTTAATCCAGTAGGTGTTTATTTGCATGTTCTGCTTCATACCAGTCATGGTGCTATCACCTCCCCGGGGTAGAGTTCATCTCATTTATACGGAGTAGCGATGGTGGAGGGATGCAGCGGCCAGCGCTTTTCTGGGAACTGATGGAAAGGTCGTCAGGTGGGGGCGGCAGGAAGCTGGAAGGGAAGGAAGAGTCGTGTGCGTGGCCCGCAGGCCCTGTGCACCTGTGCAGTGATAGGTCGCCATGGGCCTCAGCAGTGCCCGGCTCCATCCTGGGTGATTTCTCTTCTTGATGCTTCTCTTGAGGAAATAGAAGCATTACTTATGGTAGTTAAAAAATGAAAATCTCATTGCTGCATAGAGCAGAATGATGAAATTAATTATGGTGCATTCATGAGATGGAGTTCTCTGCAGTCATTAAAAATTATTTTGCTAAAGATTGTGTAACAGTGGAGGGGAGCTCTCACCATGTAATAAGTGGGGAAGGAAGCCTATAAAGCTGGATGATCTCAGCGTGGTAACTCGCTGTTCTCAGTCTGGGCTGCCCTGCCCTGCTTTTGACCCTTCTGTGCGTACGACCTATTAGGGCTTCCCTGATGGTCCGCGGGTGAAGAATCTCCCTGCAGTGCGGAAGACGCAGGAAATGCAGGTTTGATCCCTGGATTGAGAAGACCCCCTGGAGGAGGAAATGGCAACCGCCTCCAGTATTCTTGCTTGGGAAATCCCATGGACAGGGGAGCCTGGTGGGCTGCAGTCCATGGGGTCTCGCAGAGTTGGACACAACTGAGCGACTAAGCAAGCACGCAGCATCCTGTACAACCTGCTTCTTCATGTTACTCCTCATTGCCTTTCTCTCGTGATAGAGTTTAAGTTGCAGGAGGGCAGGGAGTTTTTTCTGGCTTGCTCTCTGATGTGTCTGGCACATGCCAGATCCTAATAAATATTGATTGTTGAATAAATGTTGAAGGAAATGGGTTTGGATTATAATAAGACGATTGTTATTGACTATCCCCTTTTACTTTTCAGAACTTTTCATATTTTCTATGACAAACATGGATGACCTCTATGATTGATTAGAGAGAAAAAGCTTTAAGAAGATATTATTACTTATGAATTCTTCGTTTCAACCTAACTAGTTTATCTGGGGATGGCTGAACCGACAATTGGAGACTCAGAGCCTTCCAGCTGTGAGCAGTAAGCATCACCTGGATAGCTCTCAGAACCCCGGAGTCCAGCCTGGCTATAGAGCGTGACTGTGGCGGGGTTTTGAGCTTCTTTTGTTCCGTTTTCCCATTTCCCCATCACACCCCTGGCTCGGGGCTGCTTCTAGGTCTCCTCCTTCCCAGGCTGTATCTTTCCTGGTCTCCATTTCAATGCCATTCTTAATTCATGGCTCTCCCGCTCATCTTTGGGGATCTCTTGTTTGCAAGTGACATTAACCAAAGAGGCCAGAGCCACCATAGGTGGGAGTCACGTGGAATCTCTTTAAGACACAACTGTAGAAACACTCTAAACACACATGGGATACTTGTCTGTGGACTATCTTTTCTCTGCAGGCAAGTGACAAGTTATTGGAGAAAAAGGTTTCTACTTTCTACTTCTCTTCCCTTTCACTAGTGCATAGACAGGTCTGGTTTCAAAGCTGATATCACGTCCTTGGCTACTTGTATATAAAATAAATGTCATTTCTGACCTTCCGAGATTGCGTGAGGATAGTACGGGGCACGTGCCTCAGGAGGCATCATGTATGTGTGCACGTATATATTTCATGACAGTTTGTTATTAACAGTTTAAAAAGCTGATAAACTAAAGTGAAAGGTCCAGGATCTAACTTGATTGCTATAACCTTCTGTTATTAAAATTGTATGGTTCTTATGCAGGAAATACAGATCAATTTTTAGGAAGCAGTTTACTACATAACAGATAATTCAATTCAGTAAATGTTTATTGAGATTCTACTCTTTATAAGGTAATTCAGTAAGCACTGAAGGAGATTGTGTAAGTCAGCTGAAAATAGTCTATGAAGTGAGATTCTAAGGGCATAAACAATGCCTGAGAGAAAAGACATGTTGTTGTGGGTTTAAAGGAGGGAGACATTACATGCGATCTGGGGACAGGTGAGGGTGGATGGGGTAGGGGACATTGTTTATGGGCCCAGAATTATGACTTTTGTTAGGTGGAGATCCTAGACATGGGGGAAATAAGGGGTTCCAGGTGGGGGGAACACAGCTGACAGTGGATGGGAGAAGGTTTTGGGTGAATAGGGGGCTCCTGGGCAGGGGATGCGCAGGCGAGAGTTGGCGGAAGAAGCCGGCAGGTGGATTTGGGTGCCACAGGGAAAGCCTTCCTGCTGGAGTGGGAACCTCTTGTTTTCAGCCTCGCAAGGGGCCTTTGGATCTTCTCCCACATTAGAAATGGGGTTTGACAGAAAAGGGTTTCAGTTGGTTTGATAAATAGAAGTGGAACCATGTGCTTTTGATATTTGTCATATTTATGGCACTGCCTTTCATCCTGAAATGAAATTTATTAAGTGAAAAGACATAAAATCAAAGAGAAAGTTGTTTGCTCCCAGAGACTTATTTTTTTCCCCTCCATGGGCTGCACAGCTGCCGGATTGGGCCAGTACTAGAATCTGCAGATTTACTCACCAGCTATTGGGAAAGTGGAGGTAGATTTTACATGGCTAAACTGTTTTCTCAAAGCTGTATCGCAGGTTATTACAGTGCTCTTGAATCCCATCTGTGTGCCTGGACTCTCAGAAGCCTGCCTAATCAGAGACTGTATGAAGGCTATCAGTTTGATTGACGCCACCATGTGCTGTGAGTGTCCTGATGTTGATGCTGTTTCTGTGGATTGCTTTATGCCGCATTTGTTTTGTAGTCAGGAAATGATAATCTATGACAGGTTTTAAAAGCATTTTAGGTAGGAATTCAAGCCATGATCACTGGAAATTCATAAACTATTTTCTCATAGTATTTCAAAGAGTTTAACAAATCTACATTCCTAATCCTACACCATTTGTATCATCTTTCTCGTTTAAAAATAGATGTACAGTTTGGAAGTACACAGTTAGGAATCTTTAGATTTGAATTTACTCATGAAGTTCGTGATCTGTTCCTTACCTTTTTTGGTATTACTTTAAAAAGATTTAACTTGTTTCTTTTTTAAAAAGCTTTTAAATTCTAAAATATATTCAGAAAGAAAGCATTTGAAGACTTGTGTGAAACATTTGCCTATTTTTGTAAAGTTTTGAGTGTGTGTGTGTGTGTGTCTGAGCTGCGGCTATGTCTGTGTGTGTGTGTCTGAGCTGGGGCCCTGTGTGTGTGTGTCTGAGTAGTGCTATGCATGTGTGTGTGTGTGTGCTGAGCGAGGGCCCTGTGTGTGCATGTGTGTGTGTGTCTGAGCTGGGGCTCTGTGTGTGTGCCTGAGTGAGGGCTCTGTGCGTGTGTGTGTATGTGTCTGAGCGAGGGCTCTGCGTGTGTGTGTGTGTGTGTCTGAGCTGGGGCTGTGTGTGTGTGTGTGTGTGTGTGTGTGTGTCTGAGCTGGGGCTGTGTGTGTGTGTGTGTGTGTGTGTGTGTGTGTGTGTGTGCTGAGCGAGGGCTCTGTGCGTGTGTGTGTATGTGTCTGAGCGAGGGCTCTGCGTGTGTGTGTGTGTGTGTCTGAGCTGGGGCTGTGTGTGTGTGTGTGTGTGTGTGTGTGTGTCTGAGCTGGGGCTGTGTGTGTGTGTGTCTGAGCTGGGGCTCTGCATGTGTGTGTGTGTGTGTCTGAGCTGGGGCCGTGTGTGTGTTTGTGTGTGTGTGTCTGAGCTGCGGCTGTGTGTGTGTGTGTCTGAGCTGGGGGTGTGTGTGTGTGTGTGTGTGTGTGTGTGTGTGTGTGTGCTGAGCGAGGGCTCCGTGTGTGTGTGTGTGTCTGAGCTGGGGCTGTGTGTGTGTGTGTGTGTGTGTGTGTCTGAGCTGGGGCTCTGTGTGTGTGTGTGTATGTGTCTGAGCTGGGACTGTGTGTGTGTTTCTGTGTGTGTGTCTGAGCTGCAGCTGTGTGTGTGTGTGTGTGTGTGTCTGAGCTGGGGCTCTGCGTGTGTGTGTGTATGTGTCTGAGCTGGGACTGTGTGTGTGTTTCTGTGTGTGTGTCTGAGCTGCAGCTGTGTGTGTGTGTGTGTGTGTGTCTGAGCTGGGGCTCTGTGTGTGTTTGTGTGTGTGTGTCTGAGCTGCAGCTGTGTGTGTGTGTGTGTGTGTCTGAGCTGGGGCTGTGTGCGTGTGTGTGTGTCTGAGCTGCGGCTGTGTGTGTGTGTGTGTGTGTGTGTGTGTGTGTGTGTCTGAGCTGGGGCTCTGTGTGTGTGTGTGTGTGTGTGTGTCCGTGTGCTGAACGAGGACTGTGTGTGTGTGTCTGAGCTGGGGCTCTGTGTGTGTGTGTGTGTGCTGAGCGAGGCCTCTGTTTACAGAAAGAGCTGACGAGTGTGTGGCCCTACACTGCATCCCTGAAGTGGCTCCAGGGGCGAAGGTGTGGTTGGCAGAGTGGGGACAATCACTTCTTTATACAATTTTAAAGAAATGATGAGACTACATACGATTTTTACCTTTTGCATTTTTGAATAAAAAATAGAAAAGCTTGTCGCAGCTGTTCCCCGGGCGGCTGTGTTTTGCAGTTTGGAGCCAGGTTTTCTGCCTCCTGTTGAATGGTTACAGGATGCAATGTATGGGGTCAGGATTTTACTTTCTCAGTCCATTTCCAGCATCCTCTTCGTATTTGAATTTTTACAGTTCCTTCTGTTCAACTACTCTATCATTTTCAGAAGAGTTGTAATCTGCACTTTAATTATATTTCCTTTGAAAATATTTAGTTGAAGGCAGTTTCATGATCATCATAGAGTTTAATACTTTTCTCATATGCTCTTTCAAATTTCTGAATTTCTTACCAATATTTAGTACTCTTATAATGGAAACATGCGCCTGGTATAATCTTACATTCCCTTCTCTGTGGTGTAACTTTGGTTGATTTACAGCTTATGATTTCACATTCTGTTTCTCTTGGAGCAGCGGGCGATCTTCTCTGCGTTCTGGAAGTCTTCCTCATTCCAGCGAGAGACGTTAGGTTTTGAGTTGCAGATGGTGTTTCCTGACAGTTGTTCTATGATCGTGTTGGATTTAGGGTCTTGACCTGTCCAAACGCCACGCTTCCCTGATAAGCTCAGTTGGTAAAGAATCCGCCTGCAATGCAGGAGACCTGGATTTGATTCCTGGGTGGGGAAGATCTGCTGGAGAGGGAATAGGCTAGCCACTCCAGCGTTCTTGCCTGGAGAATTCCATGGACTGCATAGTCCATGGGGTCTCAAAGAGTTGAACACGACTGAGCGACTTCCGCTTTCCTGTTCAAACTCCAGTCCTTCTTGTTCAGACGGACTCCCGACCCATTCCTCTCAATCGTTGTGTGAAGGAATCCTCAGATCACATTTTTAAAAACGGAAGTATAGTTAATTTACAATATTGTGTTAGTTTCAGGTGTATGGCAGAGTGATACAGTTAAACCTATCTATATATTTTTTCCGATTCTTTTCCGTTATAGGTTATTCCACGACACTGAGCAGCGGTCCCTGAGCGGCACAGTGTTGCTGCTTATCTGCTTTATGCGTGGAGGGTGTGTATGTTCCTCCCAAACTCCTAGTCTCTCTCCTCTGTGTGCCCCCTTTGGGAACCACCGTAAGTTTGCTTCTGTGTCTATGGGTCTGTTTCTGTTTTGTAAATAAGTTCATTTGTATTGTGCTTTTAGAGCCCACATATAAGAGAGCACCTCACCTTTTCAGGTTGAAAAGAAATTGTCTTTGGGGTTAGTAGGGCTTCCCTGCTGGCTCAGACGGTAAAGAATCTGCCTGCAATGCCGAAGACCTGGGTTCCATCCCTGGGTTGAGAAGATCCCCTGGAGAAGGGAATGGCAACCCACTCCAGTATTCTGGCCTGGAGAATCCCATGGACAGGGAAGCGTGGCGGGCTGCAGTCCATAGAGTCTCAAAGGGTCGGACACGACTGAGTGACTAACTCTTTTCCTTTGGGGTTAGTAAGTTAGCAAGTGCCTTGGGTGAAATAGCTTGAACAGAAGGAAGTGAAAGAAATGGAGTTTTCTTCCTGGGACCTGGAGCGAGTAAGTGAATTTGTCTGGGCTCCATGCCTTAGTTGTGAGCGGGGGCTAATGGCCTGGAGGCTCTGATTCCTTGTAGCACTCACACTTGGTGGGCTGATTGCGCTGGGCTAGTGACATGAGCTTCAGGGCTCCAGGAGGTACCTCGGTGGTGGTACGCCTCCAGTATGTCTGCCTCGTCCTGTGAGCCTAAGGAAGACGTGGAACACCCTGCTTCTGCCTACCATTTCACACCGGTGGAGGGAACGGTCTCTCTCTAAGGTTGCCTGGTCTTAAACTAGACGAGGCAACGGGAAGTGACTCCAAGTGGAACTGGAATTGAAATAACCTCAGTGTAGACCATCATGTGAAAGCTGTCCCGAGGGGAATGTAAAGAGAGAGGGAACTTGGACCAGAAAGATCCAAGTAAAAGTAAGAAGTAAAGTAAGACATCTGGCGCATCGTCCAGGATGGGGTAGATGACCTCATCACGGCGGCGAGACCAGGGGGTCGTCTCTTGGACGCTGACGTGTGAAGTTTAAATGAGCAGAGGCTGTGCTCTTTGACGGGAAAACACGTTTTTAGTTATCCGATATCCCAGGGAAACAACGCACACCCTTCCACGGTGTGTTAAGTCTGGGGGAGATTCAGGTCCTTTGGGAGGTTACTGGGGGAGGATCACGTCTTCCCAGGTGGCCATCCACCTCGGTCCCGATGGCAGAACCGAAGTCCCTGAGGACCGTGGCTCTGCCCCGAGCTGCACGTCGTGACGATGGGGGTGAGGTCCTTGTACCCCCGGCTGCATCTGGGAGGAGGAGGACCTGGGGTGACTCATCCCTGCCGGGACACTTCATCCGGGCTGTGAATACGAGCATTTATTCCACCAAAGTCCACCCAGGGCCTCAGGACCTGTGAGACAGTCGCCCTTTCTTGATCCTCCTTCGGAGTTCTGGCTCCTGTGTGTTATCTTAGGAGGCGAGCTGGTTATTAATAGGCATTTGTAACTATTTTAAACACTGTGTGAAGAGCCTGAAAGAACCCCATGGTATGTAACAAAATTCAGTCATGAATACTTTTACAAATAAGTTTCTCTTTTATTTTTTATAAGTCCCAAATTTATCTATCAGGATAGTTTGAAGCTGAGTAAAAATGCCATTTCCTTTTTCAGCAACCCTGTAAAACCAGTCATGTCTTCATCCTGCTCCTTGATTTACAGCTTTAGAAAACGTGTTCAACAGAAAATGGGAGTCTGGGGAGCATTTGGGAGAGAGGACGTGATGAGGGGAGAATCACTAGGTTTCCAAGGGCGACACCTGGTCAAGGACTGCTCTCTCCAGCGGGGGTCCCTCTGCTGATAATTGGAAAAGTCTCTGAAAGCAGTCAGTGCTAAAGAAAATCAACCCTGAATATTCACTAAGAGGACTGATTCTGAAACTGAAGCTCCAATCCTTTGGCCACCTGATGCGAAAAACTGACTCATTAGAAAAGACCCTGATGCTGGGAAAGATTGAAGGCAGGAAGAGAAGGGGACGGCAGAGGATGAGATGGTTGGATGGCATCACCCACTCTATGGACATGAGTTTGAGCAAGCTCTGGGAAGATGGTGATGGACAGGGAAGCCTGACGTGCTACCGTCCATGGGGTCACAGAGAGTCGGACACGACTGAGTGACTGACCATCACCAACCTGGACAGAGTCCTCTTTAGTCTTGCACAGAGAGGGACATCTCCCTGTTGTCTTAACATCGCCAGTGTCTGCTGTGAACCTGGAGGTGGGTTCAGGGTCGAATCAAGCATTAGGAACAGAGATATGTAGGCAGTGGGGGTGGCGGGGGGGCTGGTTTGGCTCCCTGGCTCTTGGCAGCACTCATACCTAAGATTTTCTCACGGTGAGCTGGCACTTTCTGCACCGTGGAAATGTAGCAGTACATTTCCCCCGGGTTGTTTCAGGTAAGACATCTGTCTTGTTAAGTCTCCCTCCCTGCTCGCCTCCCCCGGTCAGTAAGCATTCTTCATACCTTCCTCCAAGGTTTGGGCCTGCAAGCTTGAGGCAGCCACTGCTATCAGGGCCACGCATGCTCGGCCTGTGAATCAGGCCTTCTTTGCAGCCTCCTGGACGGTCTATTCCCAGCTCGTGAAAGCCTGAATGCACGCCGCCTGGAAGGGACCCCGCTGGAGGGACCCTTCTTCCTGGGAAGGCAAGGCGGATGGGGATGGTGGGTCATTAGTTGTATTCAGTGTCGGATTTGCTCTAGAAATCTTTAATCATAATGAATGATTTTTCAATACGTTTGGCGTTCAGATTTTTCTCTGCTGGCCTTGAACCATGGTCAGAGCTGAAATACCTACAGAAATGCAGACCTGACCCCGCACGATGGAAGGTGGAGAAATCCGTTGTCAGGACCGTGGTTATCTTTAAATAGGTTGGTGCTGTTCCAGTGTTTTCTCAACAGTACGGGGGTGGGGGGTGGGTGGGGATTCATGACATCTCAGAGGCCTGATTGATGAGAAGCCTGATAGATACATGGACGGGACCCCAGACACCGCATTTTGCATCCTCTTCCAGGCGTGTGTAGCCCCAGCAGGTTTTTTTTCGTTCCCTTTTGTGGTTTACAGATGTTTGCCTGCGTGGGCAGGTAATGCTGGGGTTTCTGCCTTGGGGGTTGGGGGTCTGTGAGGGGAGTCCAAGGGGGAGGGTTTTCCTCTCCGGGGGGCGGAGGCTCAGGGTGGCTGGATGCACGGTGTGGTCTCCCCCCATCTTGACCGACCAGGACAGCTCTGCGGAGGCCAAAGCAGATGGACTGTGTCTCTGCATGGCTCCAAGTGGACGGCGGGGATGCAGCCAGGCAAGGCCCCTGTCTCCCGAGGAGTGAAGCCAGCGGCTCTCCTGCTCTGAGATGGATTGCCTGAGCCTCAGCATCCTCCCAGCAGACGGTCTTTCCGTGCGTGGGGCCAGTGCTGGGTTCCGCTTTCGTACTTAAAGGCTTCTTATCAGGAAAGAAGAAGTGGACTAGCGGGAGGCTTTCTTGTGAGGAGGATATCTGTTTACTGATAAGATGGTTGTTAACTGTTTAGATGGCATCCAGTTATTGCACGATGCAGACCTTTTTAAACAAAGCATCACCTTAGTGTTTTGACTTTTTAAAAATTAGTAAGAGTACTGGGAACATATATTTATGTTGCCGTTGTTTTAGTCATCGAATTTTAATAAAGGGCAGCAGCTGGTGGATATGCAGAGGGACGGCTTTAACCGGTGGGTGGAAAAGGAGTTAATGCTGGCTGGGCGAATCTACAGATAAAGAACCTCTGACTCTTAAGAGGGGGAAAGGCTGAGACGGACTGTGAGTTTGTTCCCCAGACCTTGACGTCTTAGGATGAATGGGCGCTCTGAGGTCAAAGTCAGGCTCCGAAGATGCTGGGCCTCGCTGGTGGCTCCGTGGTAAAGAATCCTGTCAGTGCAGGAGACACGGGGTCTGTGTCTGGTCGGGGAAGATCCCGCTTGCCCTGGAGCACCGAAGCCCGCGCGCCACCACCAGTGAGGCTGTGCTCTAGAGCCTGGGAGCTGCAGCTCCATGGTAGCCCCTGCTTGTTGCAGCTGGAGAGAAACCTATGCAGCTGGGAAGGTCCAGCACAGCCCCAAACAAGCGAATAGAAGGTACGGTTCACACTGACATTCACTGGGGCGGCAGAAAGGCAGGATAGACTTCACTGTGTGTGCCAGTGACTTCTCTTAGGAGCTGAGATATACCTGACCTTTAGGGTTCATGGAAAGGAAAGGCCGGAGCCTCCCACAATACTAGGTGTCTGTCCCATTATTTCACAGGGAGCATAACACAGATGGTCATGAAATAGATGAGGGGTGAATATTCTCTCTCTTCCAATTCAGACTACATGTTATCCGTGTTACTTAAAAGAAAAGACTTTATATAGCAATAATAGTGCCGTATTACAGAACACTGGAAAAGTCTCAAAAAAAAAAAAAAAAAAAAAAGTATGAGCCAGGAAACCAGAACCCTCATACAGACACTATTTGTTTGGTGCATATTTCAGATTCTAGATAGTTTTGTGTTGTGATTTTTTTTATTTTTAATCTCTGTTTTGTACACAGCTCACTTGTACTTGGTGAGTCTGTTGAAGGTCTTTGCAGCATCCTGCTGAGGACCTGTGCTGGGTGGTGTTAGCCCGAGGTACTCCCCGTGGTCACTCCCCTTCACGAGGTCTGAGCAGAGTCTTGCCCGCTTCCAGGGCCCTCGAAGGACCAGCTCACACGCATCCCGAGTGGCAGGGTTGAAAGGCCCCTTCCCCACAGCAGGAAGTCTGTCTAGGAGCTTTTGAGGGGTGCGTGCTCTGGTTAAGAACTCTCGTTTGAGAACCTTGTTTTTTTTTTTCCACTGTGTTGTTCTGGGCAGGTGCTGTGATGCCATCACTTGGATGTTGGGGGTGACATGGAGGAGGGCTCTGAGAACACTCCCTTAGCTGATGGAGCTGTTCACGAGGAAGAGGATGGCTTTCTTCGCTGGGAAGTGTGTCTGTGTGGAGCTCTCTGGTTCACTCAGAACCTAGACTCTGCAGACGTCATGGGACCAGGAAACTCTGATTGGCGGTAGCTGCCTCCAAACTGGCAGGCAGCAGGAAGCCTCGCTGTTCCCCCTAGTTTTGAAAAATTAGAGTCTTCTGGAGGACGTGGCAATATAGCATTATGGAACGATTATGGGCTGAATACTGCCTCTGCCACTCATCAGCAGTGGTAGAAGGTGTAATTATCTCTAATTTACAGATGAGGAAATTGAGGCTTAGGGGGATTAAGTAACTGGCCTGAGGTCATGTAGTTAAAAATGTTGGGACTCATTCAGGCCTGTCTGGACCCCGACTGCACCCTGAAATCTGCTGCATGCCCTCGGCTTCTCTCTCCATCCCTGCCTCACTCTTTTCTCGCTCTCCGTTTGATTCTTTCTGCCTTCCTTCCCTCCCTTCTCTTTTCCTTTCTTGCCCTCTGTCCCTTGCTCTCTCCCTGCCTTCCTCTTTTCTAGTGATCTGTGGCCGAGTGTAGGGGATGGGACAGACGCCCTTTATCTGTGTGGGTATGAGACTGTGGTACAGACGTAGACCACAGAGCCCAACAGCCTTACCAGGTTTGCATCAAGGCCTGGCCACGTCCTGGCTGTGAGCCTGGCTAAGCCACTGAGTGTCTCTATGCCTCAGTTTCTCCATCTGTGAGCCCGAGACAGTAGTACGGCCTCTATGTTGTTAACATAATCAATGAATTATCCCCTAGAAAGCACTTGGGACAGCATCTAGGATATGGCGGACATTCACTGCCAGTGAGCCGTTACTCTTTTGTCATGATTTTGCCGCTGTCTCTCCAGGCTGGAGAAGAGGGGATACCTTGTGGCTGGTGGGACACAGCCTTACCCCATGCAGGTGTCTCCATGCCCCGGGTCCCCACAGAGGGATGTTCTCAGCAACAATGTTGCTGAAGGTTTGCAACAACTAAAGCAAAACTGAGTGATCAGCCAGTCTTCAAGTAATAGTCTGAGCAGTATAACAGGTTATATGTCCTATACTCTTACTGTGGAAAAAAGTAAAGGAGAATTTAAGATGATAGCTAAGGTGATGAAACACACTTTCAAGCTAATTTCTAGGTTCTGGGAAGATTCAGTTTAAATACTTTTGGAGGCAGTACAGAGATATAAGTTCTGGGAAGGGGGGAGTTGATAAGACTAACTGCTCCTGAGGAGACTTCAGTTTTGTTGGAAACACTCTGACTGGCGGACGGCTTTGTGGGAGTGCTGGAGTTGGGGATGAGGGTTCATGTTTTGGGTCCACGTGTGGAGGACATCACCTAGTTGGGGCGAAGAAGGAGATGCTTAGAGTGTTACAGATGGGAAATAGTGGAAAACATGGGCACAGTGGGTCTGGGTTAGTGAGTTCTGTTTTTCAGTATGAATTTAAGAAATAACCATTGCACCCTCTTCTTCTGGGAGATGCCTTGGTAGACCTGCCTGGAATATGTATGTCCCCTGTGGGTTGCCATTTCCTTCTCGAGGGGATCTTCCCGACCCAGGAAACGAACCTGGGTCTCCCGCATTGCAGGCAGACGCTTTACCGTCTGAGCCACCAGGGAAGCCCCCCAAAGGGTACACTGGGCATTAAAATGCTGAAATCACCCATCCTGCAGAAAGCAGAAACGACAAGGTCATGCAAGTTGGAAAAACCTTTGCCTTTTCAGTGAGAGCTGAACCAGTGGTCCCATCACTTAGATGAGTAGAAAAATCATGTATGAAGGTAGTTATTCACAGCTTCAACAAATGTAACTAGCCCATAGGTACTGATTTTGGCTGTCTCATTCCACGGTCCTGTTCAATACAAGGTGTACAGAGTGGAAGGTGAACGCAGTGTGTGACGTTTTAGCCTCAAAATCCCCCCGAAGGAGCTGAAGCTTGCTGTAATAAATGCCTCGACTGCTGAAAACCTGGTGGCACAGAGAATTTGCTTGGATTTTGGAATTCCTCTTGACTTTTCCTGGTAGTTCCGATCTTCTGAAATATATCTTAATAAACTATGGTTGGGGCTTCCTGGGTGGGTCGGTGGCAAAGGACCTGCCTGCCAGTGTAGGAGACACAGGTTCCATCCCTGATCTGAGAAGATCCCACGTGTGGGAACAGCGAAGCCGCAACTACTGAGCCTGTGCTTTGCAGCCCGAGTGCCCTAGAACTCCAGCTCTGCAACAAGATGGGGCATCGCTAAAAGCCCCCGCACCTCGGGCAGAGAGTAGCCCCCACCTGCGGCAAGTGGAGAAAAGCCCAAGCAACAGGAAAGACCCAGCATAGGTCCCCCCACCACCAAAATAAAAAGTGTGCTTGGTTGAATAATAATTAGTTATATTTTCTCTATCATTGTTCTGCCTGAATAAGATTTCAGGGTCGAGTGGAACAAAAAAATCATCCAAGAACCACCAATAAAGCTGGTGTCTAGGTCTTCTGTGTATCAGAATCTGGTTGGATACTCAGTAATGCACAGAAGATTCAGACAGGGAGGCCAGTTGGACCCTCCGCTAATTTTGCCATGGACTTTCAAGTTAGCCTCACAGACCCTGTTGTCTGCCCCTATGATCCCTTTTGTCTTCATCTCCCGGCTCCCTCTTTGATTACTCTGCCCATTACATTGGCCTTTTCCCAAAACATCCCAAGCGTGTACTCACCTTTGTAACCTTCTACTTTCTGTCCGCTCTGTCTAGAATACTCTTTCTGTGATACATTTCTTTTGCCCTAGCTCTTAGGATGCTCACTCAACCTGTCTGGTGTTAGATGGACCTTTATTTTCTCACCTTACACTCAAAGTGTTGTTCTACCGGTTTCTGACTTGCATTGTAGCTCTTGAGAAATCTGTTAATTATTGTTTCTTAGTTCCTTAGTTAGTTAATTGCTGTTCCAGTACAGTTGGATTGCACATCTGAGGGTTCAACCAACTTTGGTTTGAAAAAAAAAATTCCAGCAAGTTCCAAAAAGCAAAACTTGAATTTACCTCATGTCAGCAACTACTTAATATAGCATTTACAGTGTATTTACGATTATTTACATAACATTTGCATTGTATTTAGCATTGTAAGTTATCTAGGAATGATGTAAAATGTATGGGAGGGTATGCAATACAATGCCATTTTACAGAAGGGACTTGAACATACATACAGCACATACAATGGGACTACATATGAAGGGACTACATACAATATAATGCCTGTTTACAATAGGTGCGAATACAATGCCATTTTACAGAAGGGACTTGAACATCTGTGGATTTGGGAGTTTGCAGGGTGCTCCTGGAACCAATCTCTCTTAGGCATTAAGGGATGGCTGTAATCTGTCTTTTCATTCTGGCTGTTTTTAAGATCTCTTTGTCTCTGGTGTTCTCTTGTGTCGCTGTGATATGTCAGGAGGTCTTTTGATGACTCTGTATGGAATTTGTTAGGTCTTCTGAATCTTTGGATTGGTGTCTTTCATCAATTCTAGGAAATGTCCAGCCGTTCTCTTCATTTGCTGCCTCTGATTCGGCCTCTTTCTTTTCTCGTGGGAATCTAATCAGATTCGTTAGACGCCTTCAACATTATCACGTCTCTTAATACCTCCTTCAGTTTTCCATCTGTGTCTTTTCTGCTTCATTCTCAATAATGTCTTCAGTTTTTGTCTTCAAGATGTATCTTCAGTGCTCGCTTCGGCAGCACATATACTAAAATTGGAACGATACAGAGAAGATTAGCATGGCCCCTGCGCAAGGATGACACGCAAATTCGTGAAGCGTTCCATATTTTTCTGATCATCTTCCTGTTCTCCCACCTAGGACTGAGGAGAGGAGCAGTTCGGTTTACAGAACTAGGGCAAATTACCAAACTCGAAGCTTGTTTTCCTTAAGGGGCTAATGAGAAATGTAATGTCCCCTGTGAACCTCCTGTCACTTCTCTGGGGAACGGCGCTCAGCATGGCATGCAGGCATCTTTGCTATTTATCGCTACTTCTAAGTGGCTCCTGGTTCCATTTTCCCCTCTTTTATTACTTTAGAACAAGTTTGCTGGTAGTCTTGAATGCAATATTTGTTTATTCCAAAAGATCATATTTATAATAAAATCATTGTAGAAGGAGCTCTAAAAAAAAAAAAAAAAAGATGTATCTTCATTGGTGTCTGGTCTCCTAATAAACATACCTGTTGCATTTTAAATGTCGCTTATCTTACATGCTTGGATTTCCAAAAGTTCTATTTATTTAAAACACCTGCTTATTTTTATGAGTTTTCTGTTTCATATTTATCTTATCAGTTGTTTATTTCTTTAAACATGATTGCACTGTATTTTGTGTTTGATGATTCTGGTATTTGAGACTCTGCTGATCTTCTGTGCATGTGTGTGTGTGTGTGTGGTTTCTGCTGATGCTTCCTCCTCTATATTTGTGGCTTTTAAGTGTGTCACAGTTTTTTGAAAATTTATCTGTGGAGGTTCTTTCAGGCCTAAACTGAAGGTGGATTCTTTCAGAGAATTTGTTTGCTGCTGCCTGATTTCTTGGGGGTCTCACCAAGCTGGGACCTCCCTAAAGCACATTTTTGTCTCGAGATTCACCAGGTCGCCAGGCACTGTGAACTTGGACTGCAGGTCCCACGCGAGGGCCAGATCTTGATGACAGATGTTTAGGGGAGATTGTTTTCCCCATGAAGTCACAAGGCTTGAGAAGTCAGATTTGCTTGCAGTTCCTTGGAGGCAGCCATACTGTTTGTTATGTGGTGACGCTGTACAAATTAGTGGGTCGGGCGGGGGGAAGCTCCTTTTCCAAGATACTCTCTCGCTATCATATAGAAAATTTTCAGAGTGGTGTTAAAATCAGAGATGACTGTGGGATGAGGCGCTCAGACCCCTGGAGGTGTTTGATACACAGGTGTCCTCACTTCAGATTAAAACATGTCCCCGACCCCATCCTGCCCATCTGTTACCAAGTGTAAGTTCATGTGCCCAACTTATAGAGAGGCCACATCGAAACATTGGAGTTCAGAGAAGAGAATGGTTTTTTGCGAGGCCATGCAATGAGATGGGTGGCTCATGCTGCCCCAAACCCCTTAACAAAACGTTTTTAAAGGCCAGGGGAGAGAGGGGCATGGTTGACTGTTGCAGACTTCTTGGTGTTGAAATCCTTTGTTCTTGCAGCTGTCCAGGTAGCTCAGGTTACAATTTCCTGTAAACCTCCAACAACACACACGTCATTCTCTGTTCTGCAACAGTTTACCTCTATACGAATGGAAAAGTGTTATACCTTTAAAGGTCAAAGCCTTGAGAATGGGCTTCCTGTGTATTTCAGGCTATAGGTAACATTATTACCTTGAAGCAAAGACATAGAATACAAAGGTTAAATCAAAAAGAACAGGCCTTCTATGGAGTCAGATTTGTTCTTGCCTATTACACAGCCAGTCCTGGCTCAAGGGCTCCATCCTCTGTGAAGACGTCCCTGGTTTCCCACGCTGTCTCCAAAGGCATCTCCTCTTTGGAATTGTCTTAGCACGGTGTGCATTTATTACGGATTCACTCTTATCTCCACACCAGACTGAGAGCTCCATGTTTTATTCACATTTTTCTGTTCCATAGCACACAGTGGAAGGCCGTAAGCAATAGTTGGAATATTTTGTTCAATAATTAAAGGAAAGGATTTAATTGAGTAACAGGATGCTGCTGCTGCTGCTAAGTCACTTCAGTCGTGTCCGACTCTGTGCGACCCCATAGACGGCAGCCCGCCAGGCTTCCTTGTCCCTGGAATTCTCCAGGCAAGAACACTGGAGTGGGTTGCCATTTCCTTCTCCAACGGATGAAAGTGAAAAGTGAAAGTGAAGTTGCTCAGTCGTATCCGACTCCTAGCGACCCCATGGACTGCAGCCTACCAGGCTCCTCCGTCCATGGGATTTTCCAGGCAAGAGTACTGGAGTGGGGTGCCATTGCCTTCTTTGAAGTAACAGGATGAGCACCTACTAAACACAGGATTACAAAAGGCTTGCAATTTGAATGGTGCTTAAAGATTCTTTAAATCTCCCACATGTAGTTCAGAAAGGTTGTGAAAGTGGGTGGGGGCCTTCTCTGGGCGGTGGCATACCCCATCCCAGAGAGCCTGGGTTTTTGCACAGTCTCATTGTCTGGAGCTTGGAGTGGTTTGGCAGGACTCTGTCCATGGTGGAGTCACAGATGTCTGTTACAGCAGAAAACCTTTGTATCATTCTCAGGAAATGATTTCTGTCCATTATTATTT
This sequence comes from Capra hircus, assembly GCF_001704415.2. Taxonomy (NCBI): domain Eukaryota; kingdom Metazoa; phylum Chordata; class Mammalia; order Artiodactyla; family Bovidae; genus Capra; species Capra hircus. Next base: position 7,622,541 of record NC_030834.1, on the reverse strand, counting down.
TTTTCAAAGAGAGATTAGGCCTGAATGTTCTACAAAAAGTACTGCCACAAAGTTTATTTGATTATTACTCAAATAATCAAATAATTTTACTTGATTTTTAAAGGGAATGAACGCATATTACAGTTTTTCTTCCTTTCCAATTCTTTTCTAATATCAGGTGATTTTAGATTTTTTTTTTCAGTAAAACTGGAGAAATGTTTTTTCAAGTCTTGAGTTTGCTTTATCTGGTTCTTCTGGAAAATTTACTTTGTACTGAGAACTTTTGACAAACTGCCTGATCTAAACTTTGAAGACCATACAGGACCCTGGTTTTAAAGATGGGGTAGCTGAAGCGAAATGACTTGTCCTGCTCACTCACCAGTTAAGGATGGGACTGTTATGATTTGCTTCACCTGAACTCAGAGCTCTGCTTTCTTTCCTGGACTCCATACACTCACAGCTTCAGCTTTATCCTAGGATTTGGTCTGATTTTAAATGTTAGCCAGTAAATATGTTTAAATGCCTTGTCTTCCCATTTGAAATTCAAAGCTAGTTGTGATAGTCTCAGGATATGACCTCACTGGAAAGTGACTGGGCGTTTCTAGTTCTTGTTGTTCACTTTGTATTAATATTTGGGGAAACAGCAGGAAAACATTATCTGTCCAGTGACTGCTACTGACAGCAACTAATGCTCGTGTCTTAGTGTCAGGTCCGGACACACTCAAACGTTGTCTGCGGTGTGTTCTCGGTGATCGTTGGACCGGGCACTGTAGGTGCAGTGGGCACGGCCAGGGGTTGCAGGGCTCTGATCGGCAGGAGCATTGTGGATACAGGCTCCTGTGTGGACCGCCCGGGATGGCTTCCTCGATGGGAGGAGGAGTTCCATCACGGGCTGGGGTGGGAGACGTGAGGCATGCAGGCAGTCCGGAACTGCAGCTGCTCTCGTGCTCTTGATGATAATAACTGGAAAGGTGGGTGGATAGTTGGATGGAGCTGTCTCACGCCCTGGAGGAATGTACAGGTGAAAATTCCGACTTGGTCCTTAAGGCTCATGAAGTGAAGTGAAGTGAAATGAAGTCGCTCAGTCGTGTCCGACTCTTTGCGACCCCATGGACTGTAGCCCACCAGGCTCCTCCGTCCATGGGATTCTCCAGGCAAGAATACTGGAGTGGGTTGCCATTTCCTTCTCCAGGGGATCTTCCAGACCCAGGGGTCGAACCCAGGTCTCCCCCATAAGGCTCATGGAGGGGATTAAAGCTGTGGGGTGGGATCAGGACCGAGGGTGGGACCTTGATGCACACGGTGGGCCAAGAAGCAGGCGCCTCTAGGTGGTAGCGGGAGCAGGCGCCCTTGGGGCGGGGTGCAGGCCCTCTAACGCTGGAAGGGACGGTTGCCGTCCGAGGGTGTCCTGGCAGTGCAAAGGGAGATCAGGTCACGATGAAATTGAGCGGGGCTCACTGGATTCGTGTGGCAAGGTGTGAGGACTGTGTGAGAATGAACACCGACAGGAGATGGCCGTCTGTTGACAACAGGGCTGGAGGAGCCGTGGGGAGGATGGTATTGTGGTTGGGGGAGCGAGGCGAATGCAGGCTCTGCCCAGGGGGACAGCAGACCCGTGTGGGGGCAGCTCTGAAAAGAAGGGGATGGGTTCACTTGCATCAGTTCATTCTTCACCTCCCTGGCTCTCCCACTTGTGTGACATACATTGTTATAAATGCCGGGAGGCCGTTCAAAGCAGAAAGCTGGTGAATGGAAACATCGGAGGGAAGAAGAGAAGCCAGTGAAGGGCCCGTGGGCAGGAGAGGCCCCCAGGACGGTCGCCAGCCAGCCAGGTGGGGAGGGGGTTTGAAGAGGGGCTGGCCATCAGCAGTTCCCAGTGCTCGAGTCAGGTCAGCAAAGTTAATGGCTCAGGAGTGTTCATGATTTGGCAAAGACTATTGCAGAAACGTAGTGGGGTCAAAGTCCAGTTGGCACAGGGATGCTGGGTGGAAGCGCTGGAAAGTGGGCAGAACTGGTGCAGCTTCCTGAAGCGACCAGGTTGGACCTAGAGAGGAATGTGGTCTAAAGGGTGGTATTGGGCGGGGCAGGATAGACTCGCGCTAGATGGAAGGAGGAAATAGAGCGAATGGTGACGCTCTGGAGGGGAGAAGAGTTAAGGAGTGAGGGCCCGGAGGAGGAAGCAGGTGGGCGGGAAGAGATACCTTGCCCGGTGATCAGGAGGGACGGAGGTAATGAGAGGGACCTAGATGTTTCCAGATGGACCCCAACGGCTATCATTGATGGCTGTTGAGTCCCAGGGTCACTTGTAAGGTGCATCAGCTCCCACCTCCTTGGTCTTTACCCCGAGCTTCCTAACATTAGGGAAGTTGTTACCACCGCCTACCTTGTAATTCAGGAGCGTTGCCAAATCCAGCCTGCCTGCTGCCTGTTCCGTAAAATAAAGTGTTATTGACACGCAGCCACGTTCATGCAATTACGCATCATCTCAGGCTGCTTTTGCCCAACAGCAAAGCCTAAAATAGTCTCTGTCTGGCCCTTTTCGGAGGAATGTGTAGACCTCTGGACAGGTGGGGAACCGAGGTGACGCGAGGATGCTGACTTCAGAGGGCCCCTCTGCCCGCAGCGCTGGGAGCACTTTCCTCTGCGTTCCCTGGCATTCTCCAGATGCCGCCTGCCTTGAGAATTACCCGTTGACTCCTCTCTCAGGAACTTTAACTGTTAGGATCAGAGATTAGATCAGATGTGCATGAAACCTGGCCACACCTGCAGCAATACCTGTCTGGGTGCTCCCAGAGGAGCCCTGGTAATGCCTGCCTGCCCTGCTCTCTCCAGGACTGGGATGTGCTACTTTATTCTGCTTCCCTTGAATTGCTCTTCCTCACCCTTTCTAAGAAGCCAAGACCTACTTCCTCTCCAGAATCATCACCAGGAGCCCCCGGGTCGTCCTCACCCTGGTGGTTTTGTTTCTCTGCCTTGAGTCTTCCCAGCAGTCACGTTTTCCCTCTGTATGCCACCCTGGTCAGTTGTCAAGAGAAAGGACACCTCCATTCAAATCTGGGTCTCTGCTGGATTTTGAAGTGCTTCTGAAGGTGAGACAGGCTGGGGCCTGGGACCCTGGGCTGCAGTGCTTGCACCTGGACAAAAATACAGAGAAGCTATAAGGGACTGAAAGTCACTGTCCGCACGTGCAGTTGGGGCAAACTATAGACACAAGGTCAAAAGCCCAGATGCCAGTTCTGAAGAGCTGGGAACAAAAGCAGGGGTTTGGGGGCAAAAGCAAAGTCCTACACATGCCCGCTGCCCTCAACAGCACCCAAGGAGGTGGCTGACTGCCTAAGCCATACCTCTGGCTGACCTCCGGGCCTGCTCCTACCCTCACCCCATAGGAGCAACCAGCTTGTCCCCGCTTGGGGAATGAGCCAGCAAGGGAACCTGTTACTTGTCTTTCCCTCCCCACTGCTGCAGCAGGGGCCCCAATAAAGCCTTGTGTGAATTTCTTGTCTGGCCTTTTATCAATTTCTGTTGATTGGGCAGGGCCAAGAATCCTGGTCGAAAACAAATGACGGAGATTTTAATAGCTGCAGTTTAGTCCTCCAGCTGAAAATTTATCAGGGTGTAGTTGTATCCCCTTACAATCTTGTTCCATGAAGTGTGGCCAGCCCACCTCAGTACAGGTGGCCCTTGGGACTGCCTTAAAAAGGTGGAGTCTTGGGTGGCCCCCAGACTTACGGAATCCAAACCTGCATTTTAACGAGGTCCCCTGGGATGTGTACACGCATTAAAGTTTGAGAAGCACTGTTCTGGCCTGTTGACCTTGTGTTTCACATGAACACACAAAATGTAGAGCCCTACCTCATTGATGTTTTATACCTTTTTTATCTTTGCGAGGATGTGGTTTTATATTTTATGATGAATGTTTCCCCTATCAGAAAAATTTTGCCATTTTTCTCAGTTATTGTTGGAGATAGATCATAATTAAGAGACTGAGTGTGCTTCTGAGGATGATTTTACTCTTTCTGCATTTGATTTCTCTCCTTATGTAGAAATAAAGTCTAAAATCCCTCCTCCTGCCTTTGAGGATACTTTGTAAGTAAGTGAACAGCCTCACCCTCAACCGTAGACTTAATGCTGTTTTGTTTTATTTTCAAATCTTTATTGAATTTGTCACAATTGCATCTGTTCCATGTCTTTAAAAAAATTACTTTATTTAAATTGGAGGATAGTTGCTTTACAGTGTTGTAGTGTTTTTTTTTGGACTTCCCTGGTGGCTCAGACGGTAAAGTGGTTTTTGCCACACATCGACACAAGTCACCCATGGGTACATGTGTCCCCCTGCCCTGAACCCCCCTCTAACCTGCCTCCCCATCCCGTCCCTCTGGGTTGTCCCAGAGCACCGGCTTTGAGTGCCCTGCTTCATGCATCGAACTTGCGCTGGTCGTCTAGTCATATGGTAATATACATGTTTCAATGCTATTCTCTCATATTATCCCACCCTTGCCTTCTCCCACATAGTCAAAAAGTCTGTTCTTTACATCAGTGTCTCTTTTGCTGCCTTGCATGTGGGGTCGTTGTTACTGTCTTTCTGAATTCCCTGTATATGCATTAATATACTGTGTTGGTGTCTCTCTTTCTGGCTTACTTCAGTCTGTATAATAGGCTCCAGTTTCATCCACCTCATTAGAACTGACTCAAATGAGTTCTTTTTTATAGCCAAGTAATATTCTGTTGTGTGTATATACACAACTTCCTTATCCATTTGTCTGCCAACAGACATCTAGGTTGCTTCCATGTCCTGGCTATTATAAACAGTGCTGCGATGAACATTGGAGTACACGTGTCTCTTTCAATTCTGGTTTCCTCGGTGTGTATGCCCAGCAGTGGGATTGCTGGGTCATCAGGCAGTTCCATTTCCAGTTTTTTAAGGAATCTCCACACCATTCTCCATAGTGGCTGTACTAGTTTGCATTCCCACCAACAGTGTAAGAGGGTTCCCTTTTTTTCACACCCTCTCCAGCATTTATTGTTTGTAGGCCTTTTGATGGCGGCTGTGCTGACTGGCGTGAGATGGTACCTCATTGTGGTCTTGATTTGCATTTCTCTGATAATGAGTGATGTTGAGCATCTTTTCATGTGCTTATTAGCCATCTGTATGTCTTCTTTGGAGAAATGTCTGTTTAGTCCTTTGGCCCACTTTTTGGTTGGGTTGTTGGCTTATCTGGTATTGAGCTGCATGAGCTGCTTGTATATTTTGGAGATTAATTCTTTGTCAGTTGCTTCGTTGCTATTATCTTCTCCCATTCTGAAGGCTGCCTTTTCACCTTGCTTATAGTTTCCTTCGTTGTGCAAAAGCTTTTAAGTTCAGTTAGGTCCCATTTGTTTACTCTTGTTTCTATTTCCATGTTCCACATCTTGATCCTTTGGCAGCATGCTTGTGGGGATCTTTCTTAGCTCCCTGAGCAGGGATCGAACCCGCACCCCCTGCTCTGGAAGGTGAAGTCCCAGCCACTGGACGGCCAGAGAAGTCCCTTAATGCTGTGTGTGTGAGTGATCATTCCCCCTTGATGATCTTGGAAATCGCTTGTATGCATAACTGTGAATTCTGTACTAGGTGAAGTTTTATTTGTCATTTTTTGAGTCCTTAAAAAAAAAAAGAGAAACTAATTAAGTATAGGAACAAGTCAGTAGATGAATAAAACCACATTACTTTAAAAGTGCATAATTCATTCATAACACTAATTGATATTGTCCTTCTTACCGGTTAATCCAAGCAGGCAGAGTAAAAGATTATAGCGTTTACTGATTTTTGGACAGGTCATGCACGTGCACAGAATTCAGACCCTCTCATTCCCATCCTCATCTTCTAGCTGGGCAACTCTTTGTATAAGTTTCCTGGGGACACTCTAAGAGGTAGCAGAAGTATTAGGAGGTTCAGTGTGGTATGGCCCAGAGGGTGAGCTCTGATGCCAGACAGAGCCTGAAACTCAGTCACTCACTTTGTGACTTTGGGCAACCTCATGGTACCTCAGTTTTTCTCATCTGCAAAATGGGTATATGAATGAGGTCTCAGAATTACTGAGAACAACTAATGAGATAATTCATGTAAAGTGCTAAGAACGATTCTTGGCATGCAGAGTACATGCAACAAGTATTAACGATTAATATTAAATGTGAACATTTCTTTTTGTCCTTACCCTGTACATAAATAGTAGCATATGGTGCACTATTGCATACCTTTTTTTTTAAACCTAACAGTGTGGATATTGGTTCATTTTCTTACGTATAGATCTGCCTCATTCTTTTTAGTGGGTCCACAGTATTCTCTTCTGCGGATATAGTTTTACGTATCTAGTCCCCTATGGGTGGACATGTAGATTGTTATGATATTATAAAGAGTCTTGATGGTGGCATTATAAAGAGCCTTAGTGAAATGTCATGTGTACGTGTACTAGTGTGTCTGTAGGATAAGTTTCTAGAAGTGGAATCTAGAAATGGTTGAAGTACAGGCTTTCGTTTTGCTGGATACTGACAAACTGTCCTCCGTAGAACGATGTACCCCTACCAGCAAAATATTCTCATATATGCTTGTTTTGACAATCAGCGTTTAATTTTTAAAAATACGATTTTGTATTAGAGAAATGCAAATCAAACCTACAGTGAGGTTCCCTTCATACCAGTCAGGATGGCCGTTGTTAAAAAGTCTACAAACAGTAACCGCTGTAGAGGGTGTGGAGAAAAGGGAACCTTCCTATATTGTTGGTGGGCGTGTAAATTGCTGCAGCCACTATGGAAGACAGTAATTGTGCTCAGTCGTGTCCGACTCTGTGCGACCCCATGGACTGCAGCCCGCCAGGCTCCTCTGTCCATGGGGATTCTCCAGGCAAGAACACTGCAGTGGGTTGCCATGCCCTCCTCCAGCGGATCTTCCCCACCCAGGGGTCAAACTCAGGTCTCCCGCATTGCAGGCAGATTCTTTACCAGCTGAGCCACCAGGGAAGTGGAAAACAGTATGGTGTTCCTTAAAAAAAGCAAAATGGAGCCACATGTGCTTGCTGTGGTTTGCCAGGTCCACTGTGGGGAACGCACGGGCCCACAGAAGGTTGGGGCTGATTTGGGGGCCCATGGACAGTTGGGGCTCCCCGGTGCTCTGCGGTGGTGGGCTTCATCCGCTCTGTGTGCTTGGCTGCTGCTGGGAGTCGAGGAGGCCGTGCAGGTGTTCCCTGAAGCGCTGGACCACAGGTTCTTCATCAGCGTGGCGGTCGTCCCTTCTCAGCAACTTGACAGGATCTCCCCTGGAGGAGCGTGTCTCCCCCACCCCTTGGGAATTCAGCCCGATGCGAGAGAGGCTGCTGAACCGGCAGTCGGCACCGTTCGTGCGGCTCTTACCATGCGGTCGTCTTTTTGTCAACTGTCAGCTGTCACCATCACCCTGCGAGGCAGGCGAAATACTGACGCTTAGAGGGGTCAGCTGACGTGTAAACTGGGAAGGGGACAGGAGTGGGATTTGTGTCCGGGTCTTTTTCGTAGTGAAGATCGTCCTTCCTTGTCCACCGTGCCAACACCGAGGCCAGGAGCCGTCACATTTGTCTGACACAATAGTTTTTTCTAAATCAGGGCTCATTATCACTCCTGCTTCAACTACCCGTAAGGTAATTACAGTCAGTTTTAATGTTGCTAATGATTTTCAATATCTCCTCTAATTATCTTTATTACTTCTCAGAAGAAGACGGAGGCCTTCGTGCGTTGACAAGTCGTCAGGTTTGCCCTTAACTTCCCAGCCATCAGCGGTACCACCCAGGGTCTCCCATCAGCTTCTGGTGATGAATAGAGGGCTCTCTTTCTGTCTCTCCCCATCCTGGCAGCCCAGCAAGTTCATCACCCACTTCTCTTAGGACCTGCAAGCACGCCAGGCAGTGTTCTTGCTGTACACATATCTTCCCGTCCAGGATTTTCCCGTCTTCCCACAGAGTGAAATTGACATTTCTGTCTTCATCAGTTCCTCCCACGCTGCCCATTTTCTCCTTCCTTTGTGTCCACCATCTCTTTTGAAGTGTTCTACAGGCTAATGGAGATTTGTTGACTTTTCATCCTTCATTTATTTCTTGTTATTCTTTTAGTTGTAAGGCTTACTGTATTCTGTGCCTTCGCTGGGCAATATTGTTGATGCTGTTTTCCCGTCCCTTTGCCCCAGTTCTGTTCCAGGCTGTTCAGGGTCTGGGTCGGGTTGTGCTGGAGCAGGGCCAGGCCAGCACTGGGGGAGCCCACAGAGACCTCCGGGCTTCTAGATTCAGAGCGTCACTCAGCTCTGCCCATCATTCTCTTCCTAGCTGCCCCAGCCCCCCGCCAGTGCCCAGCAAGGCTTTTCGCCGGGGGGCACAAGCCAGCTAGGGAAGAGAAAGCAGTGCCTCCAGCATCGGGCAAGGAGGGGGTGGTCTCTGGGGTCTCTGGTCTTTCCTGGGTGGGTCGTGGGTTCCACGCATGGCTGGGCACCCTGGGCTTTGATCCAGGTGCCTGGTACCCACTACCTCGAACCTCACACTGAGGCTGTAAGGGTCGTTACTCTCTGTGTTTTTGCCAGTCAAGCAAGCTGATGCTCCGAGAGGCTGAGATCTCGCCTGGGAGCACACGCCTGCCTGTGGGCGCTCCGGGTTCCAGCCCTGTCTGGGGGCCTCCACAGTCCGCTTCGCTTCCGCCGCAGCACACCTTTTCTGTGCAAAGGCGCTTGATGCCTGAGTGCCTTCTGCGTTTTCTGTCGTCCTCACTGACTTAGTGCCCTCATGTCCTAATTAGAGGGCGTCTCAGTGGGTGTCTTAATACTTCTGCGTCGTGCTCCCTGGAGTTATTTATTTTTCCCTGTTTGACTCATTGCGCTTTGCCGGTGGCTCAGTGGTGAAGAATCCGCTTGCCAGTGCGGGAGGTGCAAGTTCATTCGCTGGGTCAGGAAGACCCCCTTGGAGGTGGAAATGGCACCCACTCCAGGATTCTTGTCTGGGAAATCCCGTGGACAAAGGAGCCTGGTGGGCTGCAGTCCACGGGGTCGCAAAGAGTCGGGCATGACTTAGCGAGTAAACTACACCAACACGTAAGGGATGTCATACAGTATTTCTCCTTCTCTGTCTCGCTTGCTTCACTCAGGATGACAGTCTCCAGATCCAGCCATGTTGCTGCAAATGGCATCATTTCACTCTTTTCCATGACTGAGTGCTATTCCGTCGTAGGCATGTCCCGCATCCTCCTTGTCCAGTCTTCGGTCGGTGGACATCTGGGTTGCCTCCATTTGTTGTCTCGGCTATGGTGGACGGTGCTGCCGTGAGCACAGAGTGCTTTCATGCACTTCACACTTTAAAAAGTGGCTTGGGACTTCCCTGGTGGTCCAGTGGTTAGGACTCCAGTGCTGAGGACATGGGTTCAATCCTTGGTTGGGGAACTAAGATCCCGCATGCCATGTCGTGTGACCAAAAAATGAAAAGAAAACTTAAAAAAACAAAAAATGCCTTGAGTGTTGCGAATTCTTTTTTAAAGTACTTCTTTTGGAAGGCTCACATCTGCTCATAAGAACATCCAGTTTTTATACCCTGTGTCCCAAAGCAGGGCTATTGAGGTCAGCCGCTGCCCACACAGGAGTGTCTGCGGGGCTCCAGGCAGACTCCCAAGTCTGCCCCATGCTCCAAACCCCAGCAGCAGTGCCGTTTCATAGACCTCTTCTTAACTAGAGTAGGCCCTTTCATTAACCTGATGTGATCTGGTTTATTTATCCAATTAACTTCTGTTTACAACTGACCCTCCATCTCCATGGGCTCGGCATCTGAGGGTTCAATCACTGCAGATTGTAAATATTTGAGACAGGAACATGCAAGGAATTTTCAGAAAGCGAAACTTGAATTTGCTGTGTGCCAGCAACTATTTACATAGTATTTACATCAAACGTACCGCTATTTACGTAGTATTTACATTGTATTAGATATGAGAAGTAGAATTGGAATATCTGGACATATTTTAAACCAAAGGAGAATGTGCATAGGCTATAAGCAAATACTGCAGCAGTTTACATAAGGGACTTGAGCAAACCTGGATCCCAGAACTGATCCCCTGCAGATACTGAAGGATGACATCACTGGAGACAGCTCAGACTGCCCCGGGCATGGACTGGTGTGTGTAGCCACCCTGGGCACAGGACTGATTCAGGTGGGTGTGTAGCCCTGCGGAGGCTGTGGGAGGCCTGAAGGAGCCTGAAGACTTTACAGGGTCTTAAGGATGAGAGATGGTTGGCAGGAGACAGACGGGGTCTGCAGGTCACTGTCAGTGGGAACACGGGTAGATTCCATGTCCCAAGAGACCTGGAAACCCCGAGGAAAGAAAGGCAAGACCAGTTCTGCCTGGTGTTCCAGAAGTTTCCATCGTTGCTGAAGAAAGGCTGGAGAGGACCAGTGAGACCAGGTTTTGTGTCTGAGCAGCCTGAGCCTCACAGCTGGGACCAAGTGTAGGGCTTGTCTCCTGTGTCTTGGAAAATGTGATCATTCAGGCATTGAGTCTAGCCTTTTGGATAATCCGAAAGGAAAAACAACCAAAATTTAAGTCTTAAACTCTAAGCATACTTTTTGAAATATAGAAGGTGTTTGCTAGATATTTCATAATCATTTTTCCCCCCTCCAAATGTAGCATTGTTCAAGAAGAGTATAAGGCCCTGCTGAATTTGATTAATAGAATTTACAGCAGGCAAGTCAGGCATAGACCAGATTTCATGGAAAAATTTCTAAAGCAAGGTTGTTGGGAATTTAAATTAGATTTGAGTGTGGCTGATCACTCCTGGAAAATGTGGTCGTGCCTCACTAAATTAGAATTTAAAAATTCTACCGGGATCTGCCTGCGGTTAACAGTGTTGTTTGCTGATGCTGAGGGGGTGACCGATTTTGAGTTTTGACCCTAAGTATATGCATTTTCCAGATGTAATCATTTTTCCCAAGTTAATGAAAACATGACTGTATCTGGAGCTCAGAGCTCTTACTTTGAGAACACGTCCACCAGCAATGGGGTGTTCAGTCAGGAATGCTCAACCCTGTCCCTGGTGTAATTTTCAAGTTAATTGCTTGTAGTCTCACTTTACTAAAATGTTTCCTGTCTTTTCTAATAATGCATTAACTGATTCATCAGGTCTTTAAATCTTTAGGAAATACTCTTTACCAGAAGCTTATGATAAAAATGTCTTTTTACTATCACAAGTCACAAAACAATGCTCTTTTGTATATGAATGAAGCTGCTGTTTTTATCATGCGGTGCTGCATGACTTTAAGTTGTGTGTAATGAACATAACTGATTTTGTTTTAATTGTAATTTGTTAATTTCTGTACATATCATTAAAATAAATTTGACGTTGGAAAAACATACCCAAAACTCCAAGGAGTCTTCGGAGAAGTTCCCTCTCAAGAAAAGTATAGTTTTAAGAATCGAGGAGAAAAAAAAAAAAGATTAAAATATTGGGAGATTTATCAGGATCTGTCCATTCCGCTCACACAGTTCATAAAGTGACCTGCATATCTGGCAGGCGCTGTTGGATGGGATGTGAGACAGCTATGTGACGGCTATGTGATAAAGTGTTCACTACGGCCCCCTTGATGGAAGTCAGAGCTCTGTCCTTGTAGGCCAGGTGCATTGACGTTTGGTGCCCTCGTCAGCAGGAAGGAGAGCTGCGTGAGTCTCATGTCGGGGAGGGGACTAGCCAAGACCTTGGAGGTGTCCTCGGTGGTCTCTCTGATCCCTCAGATCCTTGCCAGGGCAGGAATTCACTCCTCTGCAGGTCACTAGGACATATACTTGAAGAGTTGTGCATAATATAATCAGAGAGTTGTACATGTACATAGTCATGAAGAGTTGCACCTAAACTCCCTCAGAAAGGGGTGTCTAGACAGTCTTTAAAGATGTGCGTATTTCCTGGGGGTATATTCCACTCCCAGCAGAGTGCTTGGCCCGTGGTACTCTGCAAACATTTGTAGAGAGAATAAGTGGACTGTGGAATAGGTGTCTTGAGACTGAATCTTGGGTCTTCCTTTTCACCTGTGCAGGTCTATAGATGGGGGCCGTCATTTGTTCATTGGTGACTGTGCAAGGCGTTGTGTTAAGAACTTCCTCTGCCGTTTCATTTGATCGTCACAAGAAGGGGCCTGAGGAAGGCTTGAGCTGCGATCTGTTAGGCGGTGCAGTGTTACAGGGCTGGGTACAGACAGGGCGCACAGCACTGTGTGCGCGTGGACTCCTCACTGTCCACACCTGGATGCCACAAGCCTGCCTCTGCTCACACTTCATTTTCAGAGCTGGTCACGTGGCGCCGTCCAGGTGCAGGGGCTGGAGAAGTGTGCCTTCTGTGCGCTGGGAAGAGGGGGAAAGCTGGAGACTGGTGTATCATGACAGCAGCTCCCGGAGGACCATTGCGCAGATGGTAAAACGGAGTGCGGAGCGGAGGGGTTACTGGTCCACAGTCACATCCCTGGAAAGTGGCAGGACAAGGCCTGGGACCTAGAATTGTCTCCAAAGCCCATACTCTTAACCACCAATGCAATGCCACCTTTCTTAGGGAGATGGCTTTTCTTCTTCAGAACACTTGACCTTAGTGAGGGGCTGAATAATAAAAGTACTAGACTGGGGGCTGGGTGCCTGGTTTCTGGGACTGATTCTGTCACCGATCCTCTTTGCCACTTGCCCGGGTGACTTCCTCCCATGGGAATTACAGTTGCTATGGCGATGGCAAAGTGCTGCACGTGTGTGTCTGGAGAGGTGTAAGGGTGTGATGCTGTTGTTGCTGACACTGCCGTGCGCACTGCTCTTGTGTGGACTTTGCACGTGTAACAGCATCATGATTCCTACAAGGAAACAAGGAAACTTTTTCAACAATCTTGGTACATTTGGTTGTTTTCATTGTATGAAAATATCTTATATCTTACAAAGTAAATTTAAATGTTTCAGGGATTTCATTAGACTGAAATGATGCCAAGTTGCAATTAAAGTTGTAAACTTGCAGCTTTTATTCCCCCCTCCTCCCGTTTTTTTCTTGTATCAATTTTTGAAAAACTGTTCTTTTTAAAGAATTGTTTCATTGAAGTATAATTGTTTTACAGTGTGTGTGAATTTCTGCCGTACAGCAAAGTGACTGGGTTATCGTTGTTCAGTCGCTCAGTCGTGTCTGACTCTTTGAGACCCCAGGGACTGCAGCACGCCAGGCTTCCCTGTCCTTCACCATCTTGCAGAGTTTGCTCAAACTCATGTGCATTGAGTCGGTGATGCCACCCAACCATCTCGTCCTCTGTCGCCTCCTTCTCAGTTATACGTGTATGTATGGGGGTTTATTCGCTGAGTCGTGTCTGACTCTTGTGACTCTGTGGACTGTAGCCCGCCAGGTTCCTCTGTCCGTGGAATTCTCCAGGCAAGAATACTTGAAGTGGGTTGCTGTTTCCTTCTCCAGGGGATCTTCCCGACCCAGGAATAGAACCCAGGTTTCCCGCTTTGCAGGCAAATTCTTTACTGGCTCATCTGTGAGTGGAATATACGTGTATGTGTATATCACACACACACGTATATTCTTTTTCATATTCTTTTCCATTATGGTTTATCCTGGGATACTGAATATAGTTCCCTCTGCTGTACAGTAGGACCTTATTGTTTCAAGAACTATTCTTTTAAAAGTGAACGTTCCAAAAAACACTTGTAGATAATACAAATGGATATGTCCCTATAAATCCAGGAAGCTGTAATACTTTGCCATCTGTCGATGGTGAATGGAGGGGGTCAGAGCAGTTGTGTGTTGTCTGTGGGCTAATTAGGAAAAGCAGCCCTATTCCTTTGTGGGTGTGGAGGAGAGGGAAACTTTGTGTGTGTGTATTGAGTGTTAAATCACTGACTGGCTTCCTGTTGCCCACAGTTGGTGTGATTGTGGTTTTTAGCACTTGCTTACATCTTGGAGCACTCCTGAGCTCATTGTTTCATGTACATCTCTCCCCTTGACCCACACACCCGATCCCAGCTCATACTGGAACGTGGAGCTCCCAGGGACCCTAGTTGTAGGTCACTTCCCTTCAGATGGGACATCATAGATTTTTACAGTCTTCTGACTTCTTCCTGGCAGTGGCTAAAACTGCATTGAATAATCAGATTAGAAAAGAAAAAGCTTTCTGTGGAAATTTGGGAGCAGAATTCCCATTAATTAAAAAAAAAATACTCGGCATATTTTTCTCAGAGCCCTTCATATAGACATGTTTGGCCTTCATTGTTTAAATATAACCCTGCTAACCCAAGGGCAAGTTATCTGTGCCCCCTCCTCTCCCATTTGGACATAAAGCCTGTGATTGTTGATTGTTCTGGTTGGATCATTTGAAAATGAGATTTCAGTTTGGTAGAATATTTCCATTCCAGGGTAACGGGCCTTTTCAATTTTGTACTTTTATAAGGGCTAGGAAAACATTTACATTTGCTCCCAGTTTTCCCTTTGCAGAGTCCTGAATAGACAAGGCAGATTCATTACAGAATGCATCATGAAGTGTTGCATCTCTTTATTGGTGAGTCATGAAAGTTCAGGAAAAGAGCACAAAAGTGGGCATTTATAGTATGAAACAAGCTTTTGTCAAATTATGTATGTGGTGGTTTTAGCTGACCTTGGAAGTTACGTAATGCTCTGTATATGCTTTTAGACCCCAACGTGGTCTATAAGCGTGAGGCTGATGCATCGGCTTTACAAAGTCCCTTCGTGGCCGCCCAGCTCAGCTCCTTCCCTGCATCTCTCAGCCAGGGGAGAGAGATCACTGTGCCCACCCCCCATCCCTGTTCTTTTCTGTCCACTTACATAATCACTTCTTGCAGAGATCTCCTTAGACTGTTTAAATTCCAGGGGAGTCAGTCTTTTGTGCATTTAGATTTCATTCAATCATAATACCCCTTTCCCTTTTCTTCTTCTTTTTTTTTTTTTTTCTATTATTGCCTTTCAGTTCCTCCAGTTTCTTTTACTTCACTTTGGGACAACTTTTTTTTTTTTTTTTTGGCCATGTGGCATGTGGGATCTTAGTTCCCTGAACAGGGATCAGGTATTAAACGCATGCCCGTTGCATTGGAAGCACAGAGTCTTAACCACTGGACTGGCAGGAAAGTCCCTAGGAATAGCACTGTTGATACTTTTGAGGGTCATCAGTAATCAGAGCAGTGAGTCCTGGGAGAGCACAGATCTTACAGGGCGGAGAGAAGAAGGGTAGGTCTGGGGTCAGGTTGAGCTCAGAGACAAGTGGGTCTCCTTGGGGTGTGGCTGCCATGCCGGGCAAGTCACGTCATTTGTCCCCTGCAGGTCCTCCTTGTCTTTGGTTTCTGTTCTGCAGTCTTGGTAGACAGCATTGGGGCCCAGGTGGACTGCCCTTAGGAACTGACATTGGAGCTGAGGCTTGAAGGGTGGGGTGGGCCCAGAGATGCTGAGAGGTGGGGAGGGAACTTCAGGGACACAGAACAGTTCAGCACATTAGACACGAGAAACTAGAGAGAACTCTTAACTCAGCGTCTGCTCTCAAGGTACTGACAGTTTAGGCTGGTTGTCACGCCGGTAAGCTTGATTCACTGCCACTTCCTGCCTTTATGAAACTGATCCTTCCTGTAACCCCCAACCTCCGGCTGCTGTTAAAACTAGGTGTGTCTTCAACTTGCACTTGGGCTCCAGATTACCTTGAAGGACCTGTGGAACTGATGCCTTGGGCCAGCCTCAGCTAATGTCTGCAAGAGACACCAATCTGGTATGTTTGTTTACAGATAACCACAAAAAAATAAGGGTCAGGTTGAAGCTGAATCTGGCCTCTGTACCCCTACACTAAATTAAATTTAAGACAAAGAGTTTTGGGTGAAGTAGAAAAGACCCTGATGCTGGGAAAGATTGAAGGTGGGAGGAGAAGGGGATGACAGAGGATGAGATAGTTGGATGACATCACCTACTCAATGGACATGAATTTGAGTAAGCTCCGGGAGTTGGTGATGGACAGGGAGGCCTGGCGTGCTGCAGTCCGTGGAGTTGCAAAGAGTCGGACACGACTGAGTGACTGAACTGAACTGAACTGAAGAAATAATAGCTTTATTGCTATGCCAGGCAAAGAGGGGACACAGTGGGCTCATGTCCTCAAAGCTATGTGTCCCAGTGTGGAGGGGCTAATGAGGAGTTTCATAGCAATGGTTCAAAGAGGGCGTGGTCAGCTCGTGGGCGTTCTTCTGATGGGTTGGTGGTGAGGTAAGTGGGAGTCAGCATCATCAACCTTCTGCTTCTAACTGGTCTGGAGTCTGTGTGCTGGTGGGCAGTACCCTACTCTCACCCGGAGGGGCTTTCCATATCTGCAAAACAACTCAAAGATACTCTTGTATGTATTGATGGGGAACCAAGACCCTGCCCCAAGGCTGTGCTATTGTTTCTCTTGACTGTTTCTCCCTGGATTTGTGCTTGAATCTGACCAGTTGGAGCTCAGGGAAGGTCGTAGAGGCTGAATGAAGGTTATTTCCTATAATCAAAGAAATGAGGGGCACAGAAAAGCTTTGTGCCTGGGACCCCACAGGGCCCTACTCGGTATCAGTGTTAATGCAGACTGGATGCTCATCCAATGAGCGTATTTCTTAGGTTGTGGTTTTCTGTCAGATGCAAATGATATTTAGACGTCAGCCCTGCAACAGAAGTTGACAAGCTGATTCCTAGTTATTTGCTCTCCATTTTATTATCTTTTTAAAACTTTAGCCTCAGTTTTACAATCGAGCTCAGCCCTGAAGGGAAGCTGCTTACTATATGTGCCACGTTAGACTTAATTTGCATGGAATATTATTAACGGAGTCTGTAGGCTTATTTCCCCATGTATGCATGTGACCGCATAACCATTCTGCTAACATTAAGTTTTAAATATTTTCATTTAAAATATCAGCCTTTGAGGGGAATATCCAAGACCTAGCCGAAGAGACAATTAGGCTATGACATTATCATACAATAAAGAGAGCATTATCATAAAATGGAAAGAAAAATAGTAGAATAAAAATCTTGCCAACTGCATATGGTAAATAAAAAAGAATGATTGCGGCTATTACTAAATATTAAAATCACCAACTCTAACTTGCAAGAATTAAGATTTTTCATGGAAAAGAATAAGATGGTTTGGTTGCATATGAACTCAGGAAGAGAGCCTTTAAGGCAGAACCATTTCCTTAAGACATTTTAATGAAAACAGATGATGAAATATAAGTCATTGCTTTCTTTAATGAATGGTACATCTGAAACCATTGTCTCAAGGACTCTGATTTGCCTATGAAAGTATCCATATCCAAGTGGTATAAAATGATACATTAAGTAATCAAGGTAAAAAACTTCATAAAACCTCTGAGAGGAAGTACTCTTGTGCTGTTCTTGTTGAATAGAGAATTCTTGAAGGATGTTAGAGATCTGTCTCTGGTTGGGGGAAGCACTGTTGGCTACGGCTCTCTGGTACCAGTGAGCCTCAATTATCGTGAACGCTGATTTTTGCCAGACAGGTTGTGTTGTGCAGGTGTATTAAAAATAGCAAACCAGTGTGTCTTTATGGACCAGTCAATACTTTCCAGATTCAAAAAAGCATAGAACATAAAAAAAGTCAGCCGTTCTCTGTAAAGTGGCCCCAATACTATGCAAAAGTGGTGCTTGTTTCAGAGGTATTTTCTCTGGGGTTCTGGCATGTCTTATACATCCTTCCTGGGAATAATATCATGAAAGTTGGGAAATTGTGTGAGAGGCCTTCTCAACTGGTTGAGAGAACAGGGGAGTGAAAAGACGAGGAGGAAAGTGGAGAGATGCTGGATGCCTCACAGCTGCTCCCTTCTGCCCACCTCTTATTTATTTGTTTTTATCTGACTGCACTGAGCCTTCGTTGTGGCATGCGGGTTCTTTAGTTGGGACATGCAGGATCTTCTTCCCTAACCAGGCATCGAACCTGGGCCCCCTGCGCCAGGAGCGTGGAGTCTTAGCCACTGCACCACCAGGGAAGTCCCCTTTCTGCCCATCCTTCAATGAAGCGACTCCAGTAAGCCAAGGACGTGGGGCTGATCTCAGAGGTGATGGGGGCAGTGGGGAAGCAGCTGTTCACCTGGTGCTCTGGACAAGGCTTCGGCTCCAGGGAGGCGGGCAGAGAGGCAACCTGTTTCCCCGCAGGCCCTTGAGTCTTAACGTGCCGTGCCTTTGTGCGGGCATCACTAACGGGGAGGAAGCTCAGACAAGGGCTCAAGCCCAGGCGTCCTGGGGAGAGGACGGGGCCCCTTTCTCCCTCCCCTTCTCCCATTCCGCTTTGCCGTGCGTAAACGGCCTTATTTGCTACTGAAACAACTTAACTGACACACAATTATTTAGACATTCGTTGTTCTTAGCGCAGCTCATGGCTTCCCTGTTGGCTCAACTGGTAAAGAATCCGCCTGCAATGCAGCAGACAGGGGTTCGATCCCTGAGTCGGGAGGATTCCCTGGAGAAGGAAATGGCAACCCACTCCAGTGTTCTTGTCTGGGAAATCCCATGGACGGAGGAGCCTAGTGAGCTACAGTCCATGGGTCGCAAGAGTTGGACACGACTTAGCGACTAAACTACCCCACCACCAAAGCAGCTGAGGGCTTCCAGGGAGGGAGTTCTGACCCAGCTGATGTCTGACTACCGCTACAGAATTTGAGGTGTTTCCACCGTTTCATTAACTTGTGTACGACAGCGGTTTTAGTCAACTCAGGCTCCCATACAAAACACTATGGCCTGGGAGGCTTCGACAGCAAAGGTTTACGTTCTCGCAGTTCTGGTGGCTGGGGGTCCACGTGCTAGCACATGGGTTTCCAGCAAGGACGCTCTTCCCAACTTGTATTTCTGCCTTCCTGCTGTGTCTTCACATAGGTGGGTGAGGGAGAGACAGGACAGACACACACACACAGATGCACACTCACACTTTGGGCTTTCTGGCATCTCTTCCTACAAAGGCAATAATCCCATCATTCGGACTCTACCCTCATGACCTCCTAACCCTAAGGAGGCCCTTCCAAAGGCCCCATCTCCAAATACCATTACACTGGGGTGAGGGGGTCAGCATATGAATTTTGGGCGAACACAATTCAACGTTTTAGTCAAAGCTACTTCATATGTATAAAAGTAATATATTTTTATGATTGTCATGTCATGAATATGACATGAGATAGCCTCCATGTATTTTAATTTTAAGGTAAAATTGAGTTTCTCAGTTTATTTTGGGTTTATTAAATATCAAAGAAACAAAAAACAGACTCACACATCCCTGGAGGGCCCCCCTCCATGAATTCTAATCACAGACCTTCATCTGGGTGGTGTTACTGAAGGCCGTTTTCTTGCCAAAGTGTGGGACCAGAAGCAGGACCCTGGCGGTGGGCCTGGACAGGATCTGACCCTTGGGGAGGGCTCAGTGTAACAAGACTTACCCAGAGGAGCTTTGAATGCCGTGGAAGTTAATCCAGACAGCAGGGTTTGAACCATTATCTGACTCCCGAACCCATTTTTAACAAGGTATGTGTGCTAGCTTCCTTTTTTAAAACAGTTTTTAACATGTTTATTATTTTAAAAATTTATTTAGCTGCACTGGGTCTTGGTTACGGCCTGTGGCATCTAGTTCCCTGATCAGAGATCGAACCTGGTCCCCTGTGCATTGGGGACACAGAGTCTCAGCCACTGGACCACCAGGGAGTCCCTAACTGTCTTTTTTCTGTTGATGGCTAATTTTATTTTTATTTCCTCCCCAGCTTTATTGAGATGTAATTGACATACAACATTGTGAATGTTTAAGGTGTATAACATTTGATTTGATGTATTTATATATGGCAAAATGATTGCTACCATAGTATTAGCAACTATGTATTAGCGACAACTCCGTCTTGTTATATAATTGCTATTTCTTTTTTGTGGTGAGACTGTTAAATACCTGTTCTCTTTGCAGGGTTCAAACATATGGCACAGTATTACCTGTAATCATCAAGCTGTGCCTTAGATGCCTAGAACTTGTTAATCTTATAATCTTAGGTATGTCACATCTTATTTATCCATTCATCTGTTAATGGATACTTAGATTGTTTTCCTGTCTTAGGTATTATGAGTAATGCAAGGAATATGGGATTGCAGATAGCTCTAAAGGTCTTGATTTTTAACTCCTTTGGATAAATACCTAGAAGTAGGATTGCTGGATCATATGGTAATTCTGATTTTACTTTTTTGAGGAATTGCCAGAGTGGCTTTCGTAATGGCTATACCAACTTGCATTCCCACTGACGGTGCATGAGGGTTCCCTTTTCTCCACATCCTCCCAACATTTGTTATTTGTGTTCTTTTTGATGATAGCCGTTCTCCCTGGTGTGAGCTAATAACTCATTGTGGTTTCAATTTACATTACCCTGATGATTAGTGAATTCCAGCACCTTTTCATATAATTATTGGCCATTTGGATGTCTTCTTTGGAAAATAAATTCTTCCACTGACTTTTAAATTGGATTGTCTGTTTTTTGCTGTATGAGTTCTTTACATATGTTGGATATTAAGCCCTTATCAGATAAAAATAAGTGAAAGTGAAGTCGCTCAGTCATGTCCGACTCTTTGCGACCCCATGGACTGTAGCCTACCAGGCTCCTCCATCCATAGAATTTTCCAGGCAAGAGTACTGGAGTGGGTTCCATTTCCTTTTCCAGAGGATCTTCCCAACCCAAGGATCGAACCCAGGTCTCCTGCATTGCAGGCAGACGCTTTACTGTCTGAGCCACCAGGGAAGCCTCTTATCAGATATATGATTTGCAAATATTTTCTCCCATACCGTAGGTTGCTTTACCATTTTGTTGATAAGCAAAAGCTTTCACGTAGTCCTGCTTTTTCTTAAAATTTGGCTTCAGGGCATGTGGGATCTCAATTCCCCAACCAGGGATTAAACCCGTGCATTAGAAGATCGAAGTCCTAACAACCGCTGGACCACTGGGCAAGGCCCTATTCCCACTTACTTGTTTTCGCTTTTATTGTTTGCACTTTGGGCAACACGTGCAGGAAATCACTGCAAAGACCAATGCCAAGGGGCTTTTCCTTCTGTGTTTTCTTCTAGAAGTTTTATATCTTAATAGCTTGTGTCTTGTGGTATAAGATTTATATCTTATATCTTGTGGTGTTATATCTTAAATTTAAGTCTCTAATCCATTCCAAGTTCATTTTTGGGAGTGGTGCACATTCTTCCACTTGTTGTTATTCAGGTTTCCCAATACCATGTATTGAAGAGACGATGTATACATAGATTTATTTCTGGGCTCTCAATTCTCTTCCATTGGTCTCTGTGTCTATTTTTATGCCAGTACCATACCGTGTTGATTGCTACAGCTTTGTAGTACAGTTTGACATCAGAAAGTGTGGTGCCTCCAACTTTGTTCTACTTTGCCATAATTGTTTGACCATTTGGAGGTCTTTTGTGCCTCCGTATAGATTTTAGGGTAGTTTTGTATTTCCATGAAAAATATTATTGGAATTTTGATAGGAATTGCTTTGAATCTGTAGCTGGTTTTGGGTAATAGGAATATTTTAACAATATTAATTCTTCCAATCCATGAACATGGGCTATCTTTCCACTTGTTTGTATCTTTTTCAGTTGCTTTCATCAAAGTCTTATAGTTTTCAATGTACAGATCTTTTACTTCTTTGGATAAGTTTATTACTAAGTATTTTCTTCTTTTCGATACTGCTGTCAATGGGCTTGTTTTCTTTATTTCTTTTTCAGGTGTTTTATTGTTAGTATATAAAATCACAACTGTCCCTATATTTTGATTTTGTAACCTGCAATTTTACTGATTTAGCTGATTACTTCTAGCAATTTCTTCACGGAGTTAGGATTTTTAAAATATAAAATCATGTTATCTGCAAACAAAGACACTTCTCCTTCTTGCTTTCGTTTCTTTTCCTCACGTGATTGCTCTGGCTGGGACTTCCACTACTGGGCTGAATAGGAGTGGCGTCAGTGGAGACCCTTTTCTTGTTTCTGTTGTTACAGGGAAAGCTTTCACCATTGAGTATAATGCTGGCTGGGGGTTTATCACAGACGGCCTTAATGTGTGTTCTTTCTGTATTCAGTTTGTTAGGAGTTTTGCCATGAAAGCATGTTGTATTTTTGTCAGATGCTTTTTCTCCATCTATTGAGATGAGTCTATAATTTTTATCTTTCATTCTGTTCATGTGGTGTATCACATTGGTTGTCTTGTGCATCCTTGCATCCCAGTAAATAAATCCCACCTGATCATGTTGTGTATTAATTTTGGAAGAATGCCACAAAAAAAAATACCACAAGCTGGGTGGCTTAAAACAACAGAAATGCATTGTCTCAAAAATCTGGAGGTCAGACATCTGAAATCTGCGCCTCTGAAAGCTTGGGCAGGACCATACTCCCTCTGAAGCCTATAGGGGACAGCTCTTCCTTCCTTTTCCTGGCCCTGGCTGTTGCTGTTAATTCTTGGCCTTTCTTGGCTTGCAGCAGCAACTCTTGCTCTCTGTAATAGCTGTCTCATCATCGTGTTCTCTCCCTGTGTCTTCACATCATCTTATAAGGACTCCAGCCGTATTGGATTAGGGACCACCCTATCCCATTGGCCAGTTGATTCCAATGAGATGGCCTCATTGCATCTGAAAAGACCCTGGTTCCAAACAAGCCACACTTTGAGGTTCTGGGCATATCTTTTGTTGTTGGTGTCGTGTGTGCGCTTACTTTGTTGTTGAGAGGGACACAATTCACCCTGTAACTGTATGCTAGAAAATTTTCCATCTTTGGTGTGGATGAGAGTACTATGTTTATAAAACTGTGGATGAAAAAGGAAAGCAGCGAATTACCAAAATCCTCCAGTTATTTGTACTACATTAAACATCTGTACCTTTTGTCCTGGAGGCTTCCCAACGTGATTAGTGAGGGTGTGTGGTTAGCTTGGCAAAGACACCTTCAATTCAGCCTGATAATCAGTATCCTCTGAGCCAAAAGTCCCTCTCTGGAAATTTAAAAATAAGTTAGACGAGAAAAAAATGAGATGGTTGGATGGCATCACCGACTCAATGGACATGAGTTTGAGCAAGCTCCAGGAGTTGGTGATGGACAGGGAAGCCTGACGTGCTGCAGTCCACGGGGTTGCAGAGTCGGACACGACTTAGTGACTTAACAACAACAAGCCCCAAAATTCCCCTTAAAAAAGCTTTCAGCAGAGTGCATAGTCACTCTGGTTAGGTTGACAGGAAAATAATGGAGAGAATTTTCTTAGCATTACCAAAGTGTGGGTGTTTCAGCTTTTTGCTTTGAAGGATCTTACACTCGAGGATGTTGCTTTATAAAATATGGGGATGCCTCGCCTCAATTCTCATAGATAGCCAGAGGTCAAACACAGAAGTATTTGAATGTATCCTCCAAAATGTATCCTCAAGAATGCAAAGGAAAGGTATTCCAAATGTTAGGTTTATTCCTGGCAAATTCTCTTTTGATGCTTCTCTTAAATGTTTTGCCATTTGGTTTGGGAAAGTGTTCAGGCATCTTTGCCACCTCATTATGGACTGTTTCCAAGGCTTTTGAGGACCTGCCATAAACAGCAGATCCAGAGCTGAGGATAAAGCACTTGTTTCATATGGGTTATATCATGCCTGCTAAGAACGGGAATATTAAATGGGCTGTTAAAAAATTTAAGATACCTTGCCAATAATTTTTCAAGGTAGATGTGTTATATGACTTTTGATTATGTTAAGTTTCATATAGCAACTTCACATCGATGCAAAAAAGAAAATGAAAACTAGTGACTTCTTTCAAGAATTATTTGCACTTTATTGCCTGAATCTTTGTTGAGTTAATGAACATCAAAACCATTGTATCCACATGCAGGTGTGAAGTGCTGCTTCGGCATAAATATAGTAAGAGAATGTCTTTATGAAAATTCAAGCCATAGCAGGTGTAATTATAGACAGTGAAACCTTTCTTCCCATTATTCTGGTGCTCTAGTTTCCATAAAAAGTGCCTGAGAACATCTGGACAAGCTATAGAGGGAGAAAGCCCAGCCCTCCCTGCCCTCCCGGCTGTTCAAGTGTTCAGTTCAGTTCAGTTCAGTCTCTCAGTCGTGTCCGACTCTTTGCGACCCCATGAATCGCAGCACACCAGGCCTCCCTGTCCATCACCAACTCCGGAGCACTCAGACTCACATCCATCGAGTCAGTGATGCCATCCAGCCATCTCATCCTCTGTTGTCCCCTTCTCCTCCTGCCCCCAATCCCTCCCAGCATCAGATTCTTTTCCAATGAGTCAACTGTTCGCATGAGGTGGCCAGAGTACTGGAGTTTCAGCTTTAGCATCATTCCTTCCAAAGAAATACCAGGGCTGATCTCCTTCAGAATGGACTGGTTGGGACGAAGCGCACAGTGTTTAAATCTGAGAACGTTGTCAAAGCAAATCCAGGAATGTCAGCGAAAATGCCTATACGTGGCCAGTGGTTACTAGAAGACAGTTTTTTTTAAATCTCTCAACTTCAGGTGTCCAACTGACTTTGAAAGTTTGTATTTTACCATATTAGTGATGATGGGACAAATTTTGATTTGTTTTCTTCAAGCTCAGTGTGTTTCAGGTTCCAAATCATATATCAGCCTTGCCTTCAGCAATAGGAATGAATTGTTTTAAAGATGAATTATTCTCTCTCAACAGAGCCTTCTGTTGTGATTGGAATTTCTGAGAATGACCGTTCAGAGCTGATTCCTTGCAGTTTATTATGCAGTTTATGCAGTTTAGGGAGTTGAACAATGTACTTTTAAATATATATATACTTGGGTTAAAGCGACACTAAGATATCACTCCAGAGGAGGCAATGGCACCCCACTCCAGTACCCTTGCCTGGCAAATCCCATGGATGGAGGAGCCTGGTGGGCTGCAGTCCATGGGGTCACACAGAGTCGAACATGACTGAGCGACTTCACTTTCCCTTTTCACTTTCATGCATTGGAGAAGGAAATGGCAACCCACTCCAGTGTTCTTGCCTGGAGAATCCCAGGGATGGGGGAGCCTGGTGGGCTGCTGTCTCTGGGGTTGCACAGAGTCGGACACGACTGAAGCGACTTAGCAGCAGCAGCAAGATATCACTCCAGACGACTGGAATGGATGAATCTAAAGAACTGGCAATACCAAGTGCCGGCGAGGACGGTGGAACAGCCGGATCGCTCGTTCGTTGCTGGTGGGGGTGCAGCATGGCACAGCTACTTTGGAAGACAGTTTGCGGTTTCTACAAAGCTGAGCATATTTTCACCGCACGATCTAGCAATCAAGCTCCTACGTATTCTAATCGATTGAAAACTAGGTCCACACGGAACCCTGAACGCAAACATTTGCAGTGTAGCACTTTTATTCATAGTGGCCCCAAATGGGAACCAACCCCAAATTCCTTCAGCAGTAAATGGATAAACAATGGTACATCTTGGAGAAGGAAATGGCAACCCACTCCAGTATTCTTGCCTAGAGAATCCTGTGGACAGAGGAACCTGGTGGGCTGCTGTCTATGGGGTCGCACAGAGTCAGACATAACTGAAGCGGCTTAGCAGCAGCAGCATGATACACCCATATTGTGGAATATGACTCAGTGATGAAATCGATGGGCACACTCATTCTTATCCATGTGCCATAGCCTGATGCTTAATGTCACAGTGCGAACGTCAGTTGGTAATAATGGACCAACAGTTATAACAAATGCATCACACTAGTACAAGTTGTAAACTGAGTGTGTGGGAGTTTGGGGGAATGATCTGTGCTTTCCGATCTATTCTGCAAACCTGAAACTATTCTTAAGAAAGTGAAAGAAAGAGTCAGTTGTGTCTGACTCTTTGCAACCCTGGGAACTGTAGCCCACCAGCCTCCTCTGTCCATGAAATTCTCCAGGCAAGAATACCATAGTGGATAGCCATCCCTCTTCCAGGGGGGATCTTCCTGATCCAGGTATTGAACCTGAGTCTCTTACACTGCAGACAAATTCTCTACCATCTGAGCTACCAGGGAAGCCCTGGTCTTAAAAAAAATCTATTAAAAAAATCTTTCAAGTCATGAAAAGATATGGAGAAAACTTAAATGCACGTGGCTAAATGGAAGAAGCCAGTCTGAAAAAGCTGCGTACTGTGTGACTCCAGCTTTATGACGTTCAGCAAAAAGTAAAATTCTAGAGGCAGTAAGAAGAGTGATGTGGGATGTCCCTGGTGGTGCAGTGAATTGCAGTCTACCCACCAGTGCAGGGGACACATTCAGTCGGACTTGATCGGATTCGATCCGTGGTCTGGGACGATCCTACAGCTGCGGAGCATCTAAGCCCATGCACCACGGCTCCTGAGCCCGAGCTCTGGGGCCTGAGAGCTGCAGCCGCTGAAGCCTGCGTGCCCTGGGGCCCGTGCTCACACCCAGAGAAGCCGCTGCAAGGAGAAGCCCGAGCACCGCAGCTCGAGGAAGACCACGCAGAGTGGCAAAGACCCAGTGCAGGCAAAAATAAACGAACAAAAGAGACCCGTGGTTGCCGGGAGCTGGGGAGGTGGGGGGATGACAGGCAGAGCACACGGGCCTCAGGGTGGTGACGCTATTCTGCGTGACCTTGTGACGGTGGGGACTTGTCTGTATTTGGCAGAAACGATAGGCTGTGTCACCAAGAGCGAACCTTAATGAAAAGTGTGTTAACGCCTTACTGACCAGGGGACTTTTTGCAGTAACTGACCCCTGTGGCTGGCAATTTGTTATGTAAGCGAAAATTGAAATATTTCTAGTCAATAACATTCGGGTGACAAAAGATGTATCAATAAGTCTCTGGTCAATAATGTATAACTAAGTATCTGTATTAGTTCGTCAGTTGTAAGGAACGTTCCCTAGGAATGAAAGATGTAAGTAATAGGGGAAACTCCCGTGGGGTGGTTGGGAGTTCCTGGAGACTGTACTTTCAGCTCAGTTTCTCTGTACACTTAAAACTTCTCCAAAAGTTTGCCTGTTAATTAAAACAATTAGCCAAAGGTGAAAGAAATTCAAATTTCAGTCTCCATAAATGAACTTCTGCGGGGCACGCACCCAGGACACTTTCATGGGGTAACTGCAGCCGCATCACCATCCACACGGCCAGATGGGAGGAGGCCTCCAGGGGCCTTTGCTCTGTGCTGAGCACTGGTTCTGCTTTGAAATCTTCAGGGAGTTCCCTCCCCGCCTGTCCTGGAGTCACTTCCCAGCCACCTCCCTGAGTGGGCAGCCCAGGTTCTCATCTGTCGAATGAGGGTCATTGTTCTCCCCTTTCTCTTAAGTTTCTTCTAATTCAACTCGTCACATCCACAGGGAGGTTGTTGAGAGAGTGATAATCAGAAACGTGGGTTAACTTACGGAATGAATGAGGTCCCTACCAAAACATCGAGGTAGAGATTGGGGGAGGTGGAGCTGATGTCAAACCAGGTTAGCCGCACTGTGATGGATGGAGGTTTTTGCAACTGGAAAGGAACATCACTGATTAAAAAAAAAAAAGAATGCCAGCAGGCAGAGCACTGGTCAAGCCCTTACATCTTTGAACTTAGCAGAGTGTGTCATGTAGTGGGAAGGCTGGGCTTGAAGGCAGAAGAGCATGGGCTGGAACTTCCCCTGTCCGCCCTGGCAGCCGAGGGACTTAGCTTGGAGCTCAGCCCGTCTGCAGCTCAGTTTCTTTGTCTGTAAAATGGGCAAGCTGATACGGTCAGATAACACACTGCACGCCCTCCCCGGGGCCTATGCAGCCCTGGAGGGCGGGGAGGGGGGCTCGTCACACAGCTTTAATTTTGAGTCGAATGAACTGCCAGTTTCTTTCTTTCAATTTCTCTGACTGGTACTCCTTTGACAAAGCTCTTTCCTTCTCTCTGGGTCCTCGTCGGGCTTTAGAAACACATGGATCAAAAGGGACCACGTGTCCTTCTAGGGACATGTACAGAGTGGCTGGGAATGACCACTCCGCAGCTTTTTCTGTGATGGTCATGGTTCTCTCTTTTTGTTCTTTTTCTTTTCTTCCACATTATTAACTCTTGACATTTTCTTTGACTTGCTTTTTTTTTTTTTTTAATACTACTTATTGGGTAAGACACTGGGGCTGGCATCCTGGGTTTACCAACTGCATCCGTGCCCAAATTGCTTCGCTTTTCAGAAACCCAGTTTCCTCCTCTGTAAAATGTGATGAACACAGTGTCTACTGTAAAGATTTAAGTATTCAATATGTGGATAAACATAAAGTTCTCAGAACAGTACAGCTGCCTGGCGAGTCCTCAACAAATGATCAGCTGTTTTAATTTGTAAAGTATGTTTAGTTATTTATTTGCCTGTGTTGGGTCTTCACTGCAGCCTGTGGGATCTTTACTTGCAGCGTGCTAACTCTTAGCTGTGATCTGACCGGAGAGTGAACCCAGGTCCCTGCACTGGCAGCGTGGAGTGTTAGCCACTGAACCACCAGGGAAGTCCTGATGATATCAGCTATCTTTAAACTTTTTACTTTGAAATCACTTAGACTCACAAGAAGTTGAAGAAACAGTGTAGAAAGTTCTCCTGAAACCATCGCAGCTTCATCTAATGACGGATCTTCCATAGTGACAATGCTTCGTGAAACCCAGGAAACTGCCCTTGGTACAACAATACTAAGCACAGACCTTGTTTGGGTTTCACTCTTTTTCGTGCTGTCTTTTGTGTGTTTGTGTGTGTGTGTGTACAGTTCTGTGACGTTTCAGGACACACCTTCATGCGGCCACCACCTGGTAGGATGCAGGATTGTCCTGCTTGCATAAAGGCTGTCCCGTCACGGTCACCCTTCCTGGACACCGTGGATCTGTTCTCCGTCACTTTTGGAGAACGTCGTGCAAGAGGAGTCACACCTTTGAAGATCGCTCTTCTGCTCAGTGTAATGACCTTGAGACCCATCCAGGCTGTTCATGGGACAGCAGTCCTTGCCTTTTCACTGCGAAGCCGTGGCCCCGAGTTCGTTCGTCCATTGACCGTTTGAAAGACATTTGGGGTGTCGTCAGTTCTTTGGCTATTACAGACAACGCTGCTGTGAAAACTTATGTCCACTTTGTGTGAGCGTTTTTCATTCCCTAAAATTGTGATTGCTGAGTCATGTGTGAAGGGTATGTCTAACTTAAAAAAAAACCAAAACCGTCAAGCTATTTTCTCTGATGCTGTCCCATTTTACATTTCTGCCAGCAATGTAGGCGACCTCCAGTTTCTCTGCGCTGCTGTGTTTTATTTTTGCCATCCTAAGAGCCATGAGGCAGTATCTCCCTCTCACTTTAATCTGCATTTCCCTAATGGCTAGTGGTGTTGGGCATCTCCTCATGAAGTTATTTGTCATCTGTATATTCTCTTTAGTGATGGACTGGTTTCCAGCCTTTTGCTCCTTTTAAAAACTGGATTCCGTGTGTTCTTACTATTGAATTTAGAAAGTTCATATGTTCAGCATACAAGTCCTTTGTTAGATATGTGGTTTGCAAATGTTTTCTCCCTTTATGTGGCATCCCCTTGCAGGATGTTTTTTAGAGTGAAAGTTTTTAATTTATTGAATTTTTTCCTTTATCGATCATGCTTTTGTTATGTCTGCAATTTCTTTGCCTAACCCTGAATTGTAAAGATTTTTCTCCTCTGTGTGTTCCTAAAAGCTTTATATTTTTACGTTTTACATTGACATCTAGGATCTATTTTGATGTAATTTTTGTTTAAGGTATGAGGTTTAGATTGAAATTCTCTCCTGTTCTTTGAGTATGGATAAACAATCATTCCGACACCATTTATTGAAGACACTATACTTCCTCCAGTCAGTTGCTTTTGTGTCTTTGTAAAAAAGATTCATTGGCCGTACTGATGAGCTCTTTCTGGGTTCTTAAATCTGTTGTATTGATCTGTGTGTCTATGCCTCCGCCAATAAATACCCCGCTGTCTTGATTACAGAGTGAGCCTCAAAACGGAGTACTATGACTCCTCTCTCTTCTTCTTCTCTTCCCAGATTGCTTTCAGTTATTTTAGTTCTTTGCCTTTCCCTATACATTTTAGAAGAAGCTTGTCTTTGTTCAACGAAAAATACTTTGCTGAGATCAGCTGTGATTTTAAATAGTTATTACTTTTCCCACTCTGTATTTGTTTTATTGTCTTACTTTATCATTCTCACAATTGCCTAGAACCAAAGTGGGCTTTAGAGATCACTTAGCGTGATTCCAGTGATTGCTGTGGAGACAATGTCATCTTCCTTCAGAATAGATTCCGCCCTGGTGAGTGCTCCTAAGATCACTCGGGGTCAGCTGGTTGAGGGCCGGGGTTCGCAGCTTCTGAGTCTTTCATCTGAAGAATTTTAGTCTCTGGAAGAATTTTAGTGCTTTCATCTGAAGGATTTTCAATTTGTCACAAGGCCTCGTCCCCGCTAAACCTACCGAAAAACTCTTCTTTTTCCCTTATATTGTTCTGCTTTCTTGAAAGACTTTATTTTAGAATTTGCTGTTGAGTGCTAAAGATAACATGATCAATGGTATGGAGTCCCCTTGGAAACTTGTTAAAAGTGCAAGTTCCTGTAACTGGGGGTTTTGATTCAGTAAGTGTGATGTGCAGCTCAGGGACCCACAATTTTTGTTTGTTTGTTTGTTTGGGTGTTTATGAACTTTTTGTTTTGTATTGGGGTATAGCGGATTAACAATGTTGTAATAATTTCAGATGAACACCGAAGGGACTCAGCCATACATATACATGGATCCGTTCTCTCCCAGACTCCCCTCCCATCCAAGCTGCCATATAAGAGTTCCATGTGCTGGTCAGTAGGTCCTTGCTGGTCATCCTTTTTGGATATAGCAGTGTGTGCATGTCCATCCCAAATTTCCTAACCATCCCTTCCCCCGGCAACCATACACTCGTTCTCCCAATCAATGAGTCTTTCTGTTTTCTAAGTTCGCTTGTATCCTTTCTTTTTAGATTCCACGTATAAGGGATGTCAGGCGACATTTCTCCTCCTCTGTCTGACTTGCTTCCCTGTCTGACTGTCTCTAGGTCTGCCCATGCTGCTGCAAATGGCTTTATGTCATTCTCTTTAGTGGGTGAGTGAGGCTGCATTGTATGTGTGTACCACGTCTCCCTTATCCTTTCCGCTGCTGATGGACCTCTAGGTCGCTTCCGTGTCTTGGCTATTATAAACAGCGCTGCCGTGAACATGGGGATGCATGTATCCTTCTGGATCATGTTTTTCTCCAGATATATGCCCGAGGTGGCATCGCAGGGTCATTTGGTAGCTCTGGTTTTAGTTTTTTGAAGAACTTCCGTACTGTTCTCCATAGTGGCTGCACCAGCTTACATTCCCACCTACAGTTTTGGAGGGTTCCCTTCTCCCCACACCCTCTCCAGCATTTATTGTTTGTGGGTTTTTTTTTTTTTTTTTTTGTGATAGCCTTTCTGGCTGGTGCGAGGGGATGTCTCATTGTAGTTTTGATTTGCACTTCTCTAATGGGAAATAGATGGGGAAACAGTGGAAACAGTGTCAGACTTTATTTTTTGGGGCTCCAAAATCACTGCAGGTGGTGACTGCAGCCATGAAATTAAAAGACGCTTACTCCTTGGAAGAAAAGTTATGGCCAACCTAGATAGCATATTCAAAAACAGAGACATTACTTTGCCGACTAAGGTCTGTTTAGTCAAGGCTATGGTTTTTCCTGTGGTCATGTATGGATGTGAGAGGTGGACTGTGAAGAAGGCAGAGCGCCAAAGAATTGATGCTTTTGAACTGTGGTGTTGGAGAAGACTCTTGAGAGTCCCTTGGACTGCAAGGAGATCCAACCAGTCCATTCTAAAGGAGATCAGCCCTGGGATCTAAAGCTGAAACTCCAGTACTTTGGCCACCTCATGCGAAGAATTGACTCATTGGAAAAGACTCTGATGCTGGGAGGGATTGGGCAAAGGAGGAGAAGGGGATGACAGAGGATGAGATGGCTGGATGGCATCACTGACTCAATGGACGTGAGTCTGAGTGAACTCCGGGAGTTGGTGATGGACAGGGAGGCCAGGCGTGCTGCGATTCATGGGGTCGCAAAGAGTCGGACACGACTGAGCGACTGAACTGAACTGAACTGAATATTAGTGATGTTGAAATCTTTTCGTGTGCCTATTGGCCGTCTGTCATGTGACTGGTTCTGGCCAATGGAACGTGAGCATGGCCAGGGTGTCTTCTTTGGAGAAATGTGTACTAAAGTCTTCTGCCCAGGTTTTGAGTGGGCTGTTTGTTTTGATGCTACTTAGTGTCATGAGCTGTTTGTAAATTTTGGAGACTAATCCCTTATTGGTCACATCATTGGCAAATGTTTTCTCCTAATCTGTGGGTTGTCTTTTCATTTTGTTTATTGTTCAGGATCCCACAGTTTGAAGAGGCACCTCAATGACCCTGATGCAGGGAGGCTGTGGGCCACACTTGGATCCACCTAAGACTGAGGCCGATTGAGAAGTCACATGACTTTGGAGTCATGGATGTGGGGTCAGCTTCTCACTCGCCTGTTTATTAGCTCTGTGCTTTGGTTTCTTCATCTATAAAATGGGAATAACACATTTGGTTCCCAAGTCTCCTCTCTGTTTAAACACGGTGTCTGTGAAGTTGGTACCCACATCATTGAGGACCACTTCCTTCCTTCTTCCTCCTTAATGAACTGGGAAGTTTGATGTGCATTTGAGGTAAAAATAGTGTCACCTGTTCAACAAACCACTTCACTTTCCTCCTGATCACTGGGAGACCACCCTTGCCTGCCCCTTGGGATCTGGGTAGGGTCATGTGACTGGTTCTGGCCAATGGAACGTGAGCATGGCCAGGGTGTGTCACTTCTGGATGGAGAGGCCACGTCTGACCTCCCTGTGTGTGTCTGTGTCCCTTCTGGCTGCTTGACACCCAGACGACACTGCAGCAAGAAGGTGGGGGCAGCCTAAGTCCCTGAGTCACTGTGCTGATTTGGAAGAGAACTAAGCCTTTATTGTTTTAAACCACTGAGATTTAAGGGGATGGGTGAGTGGTTATTACTCCAATTAATATACTGATGGATATTTAGAAGTGTAAAGCAAAATTATCTTTTGAATATTATATTTATTATACTACTGTAAATGCTTCATTTTTATTGAGCTACAGGAAATACATTATGAAGCATGCAGGCAATTTCATCAGAGGCTGTAACACAAGCTATTCATTTGTGATTATAGACTTTCTTTTCAAACTGGAATATATGTGAGAGTTTTATGTATTGGTAAAGAAAGAAAGTGAAGTTGCTCAGTTGTGTCCGACTTTGTGAACCCATGAACTGTAGCCTACCAGTCTCCTCCATCCATGGGATTTTCCAAGCAAGAATACTGGAGTGGGTTGCCATTTCCTTTTCCAGGAGATCTTCCGAACCCAGGGATTGAACCCGGGTCTCCTGCATTGTAGGCAGACGCTTTACTGTCTGAGCCACCAGGGAAGTCCAAGTATATGTATTGGTGGCCTTATGTAATTCTCAAGCACCAGAAGGCAGCTCAGGTGTCCAGGTGAACGTCAAGATAATCATCTCTTAAGGATAAGGGCCATTGGGAATTAGAATGGCAGAAGCAACAGTCTTGGAGGGTCTCCTCTGCCGAGGAGGTGGTCTGACAGTCTGGCGAGGGTGGGCATTCTACTGGGAGAGAAGTGCTGGGCACTGGGAGGAAAGATGTTACCATTTCTCACTGTAAAACAGAAGGTTCTTGTATTCCGTGGAGTGGCTGCCCAGGGTCTGTGTCCGAGGCGTTTAACCGTTTGTCTCCAGTGACCTCAACGCAGGAGGGAGGTGGGCCCCTTCTTAGGTGGAGGCTCAGTCTGTGCTCCATTAATAAAAGTCACAGATCTCAGGACAGCATGTCAGGAGGGAAGCAGGCCTGTTCACCGCTTTCATATGCCTTCTTTTTAAAAATTATTTAATTGGAGGCTAATTACTTTACAGTATTGTCGTGGTTTTTGCCATACATTGACATGAATCAGCCATGGGTGTACAGGTGTCCCCATGAACCCCTCTCCCACCTCCCTCCCCACCGCATCCCTCAGGGTCGTCTCAGTGCACCGGCCCTGAGCGCCCTGTCTCATGTATCGAAGCTGGACTGGCGATCTCTTTCACATATGGTAATATACATGTTTCAATGCTCTTCTCTCAAATCACCCACCCTCGCCTTCTCCCACAGAGTCCGAAAGTCTGTTCTTTGTATCTGTGTCTCAAAAGATGCCTTCTTGACTTAGAAGTTTTTCCTTTTGGAAGGATTTATATTTTCATTATCATTCAGTTCTAAATAATTTTTGATGAATGAGTTATTTAAAAGTTTATTGGTTAATTCTAGACATTGGAGGATTTTTTTTTTCATTTCTGCTAATTGATTTCTGGTTTGATTTCACTGTGATCAGTGAATGCACTCAATGTAATTTCCATCTTTAGAGATTTGCTGAGACTTGCATTCTGGCCCAGCAGGAGGTCAGTTGTTGTAAACATTCTGTTTACTCCTGAAAATGAGGCATGTTCTACAGTTGTTGAGTGTGGAAGAGTGTTTATAGTGTTGTTCAATTAAAAAGTGTGTCAGACCAGCTTTATGCTGCTTATAAGAGACACTTTTTGCATTAAGGACATAGAGATGTTAAAAGCAAAAGGATAGAAAATTTCAATTTTTTCAGTTCGTACTGCTAGCTTCTGAGAGATGTGTGTTGGAATATTTCACTGTGATTATGGATAAGTGCTTATGCTTACCTGTCCCTCATTTCCTTCCCTTTTTGCTTTGTATGGTTCAAGCAATATTACATTTATACAAAATATAAGATTGCTATATCAGCCTGATGACAGTGATGTTTCCCTTAAAGTCTACTTTAATTAACAGAGCCCTTCCAGCTTTC
Source organism: Capra hircus (assembly GCF_001704415.2). Lineage (NCBI taxonomy): Eukaryota > Metazoa > Chordata > Mammalia > Artiodactyla > Bovidae > Capra > Capra hircus. The sequence goes on along the minus strand of NC_030834.1, from coordinate 7,587,666 downwards.
TTTTGGTTAGTGTTGGCCTGCTCTTATCTTAAGTAAGCCAGAAAGAAAAACACCAATACAGTATACTAACACATATATATGGAATTTAGGAAGATGGCAATGACGACCCTGTATGCAAGACAGGAAAAAAGACACAGATGTGTATACCGGACTTTTAGACTCAGAGGGAGAGGGAGAGGGTGGGATGATTTGGGAGAATGGGAATTCTAACATGTATACTGTCATGTAAGAATTGAATCGCCAGTCCATGTCTGATGTAGGGTGCAGCTTGCTTGGGGCTGGTGCATGGGGATGACCCAGAGAGATGTTGTGGGGAGGGAGGTGGGAGGGGGGTTCATGTTTGGGAACGCATGTAAGAATTAAAGATTTTAAAATTTTAAAAAAATAAAAAATTTAAAAAAAAAAGCCTATTACCATCAACCATTTGCATCCTTATGTTTAAAGTGCCTCTCTTAGAAGCAGTTAAGTTTAATTGTGCATCTAATTTATCAATCTGTCTTGTAATAGGACTAGTCTTTTTGCCTTCGACAAAATTGCAGGTCTGTTTGGGTTTCAAGCTGCCGTCTGCCTGTCTGATTTAGCCCACCTGTTCTTGTTTGTCTTTCTCTTCTTTTTTGCCTTGTTTTTAAACAAGTGTTGTTTACTTTTCCGTTTTTTCCCTCTCTTCTTCGGCTTGTGGGTTATGCATTCTTTTATGTTCTTCTAGTGGTTGCCTTAGACAAGGGCTGACTTATTAAAGGTTGATACAGATGAGTACTTTTCCTGTTTCCTGGCCAATACAAGGACCTAGCTGTTGTTCAGTAGCTAAGTGATGTCTGACTCTTTGCAGTCCCACAGACTGTAGCCTGCCAGCATATTCTGTCCGTGACATTCTGCAGGCAGGCATGCTGGCGTGGGTTGCCATGCTCTCCTCCTGAGGATCTTAGGGACCCAGGCTTTGACCTGCATCACTGTTTCTCCTGCATTGGCAGGCGGGCTCTTTACCACTAGCGCCATTTGGGAAGCCCCTGGATGGATCATAGACCTAAATATATGAGCCAAAGCTATAATACTTCTCGTCCAAGTTCTGGGAAAACTCTAGTAATGTACAGAGAAGCAATAGCTGTGTTTAAGTCAGTGACGTCTGTCCCCTTTCATCGGAAGATTGCTGAGTCAGCAGATACAATTAGGATGCTTTTAACTAGTTTTGGAGAAACTAATGATGTGCTGGGACCTGTTAACAACCAGCTATCTGGGGAAAAAAGGAATTGTATATATATCTATACCTATGTACATAAATTACTTATAAATGTTACTGGTGTAGAGTATTAGTACACAATTTACAGATAACAATAAAATATGCAATGTTCTTTATCATAAGGTGGATTAGAAATCTTATCACCTTGGTCTAAACTACCCAGGTCTCACTCAAGGTTTTTCTGCTATTTTTACATTTTTTTTAATAGCATTGGGTTTCTCTGCTTGTCTGTTCAGATGTGAAGCAGGTAATTCCTCTCCTTTGCTGTGACTGTGCCTTCTAAATGTGCACTCCCCGTGTCCAGCTGGCAGGTTTTGGGTGGGAGCACCTCACAGTCCCCACCTGAGTGCCTTCCCTTGTGATTGAGAAAGAGCATCTGACCGTAGCCACCTGCTGGGGTGTCCGCGTTCTCTTTCTTGCCCAATGCACAGAGCTCAGCATGTCTTAACAGTAAATGCTAATGTTAAAATGAAGAATTTTATTCTTTTCCAGCCCTGGGAGATCCTCTGCACTGTGTAATGGTAGAGATTGTGTGATGCGCGCTCTTTGGGGGTCAGCTGCTGCCTTTGGCACTTTCTCTTTCTTTCAACCTCCCTGTGCAGCTCCTTAGGTAAGTTCCATCCTTACCCTCTTTTTAAAAGTGAGAAAACTGAGATCCAGTTAGGAACACTTGCGCGAGGTTTCAGGTGGCCAGCCTGGAATTCAAACCCCAGTTCACCTGACTGTAACTGCTTGCTGCCCGGTGACTGGTCAGCGGTCTGTGCTGCTCCTCCTTAACCTTTCAAGGAACCTTGCTGGCCTCTGCTTCCCTTTCTATTCTCAGAACTTAGTGCTCCTTGAAGTTTAGAGGCTGAGGACAGGGCCATTTTGTTTTGGTCATGCATGAGTATGTCAATGATACACAATGTGGGTTTTGAAAAAGAAGAAAGCTACAAGTTCGAGGAGCTGCCTTGTTTCCCTCACCTGCATGAGAACCACCACTTGTCCTGAGTGCCTGCCTGGATGTCCCCCCAGCCCCGAGTCCTGGAGCTTTCTGGAAGGGTCCACACCTGGGGTCTCCTCCTCCCCAGCCCAGCTGCATCATGGCCCTGCAGTGAGCGTTTTAAACACAGATAGGACCATGTCCATCTCTCGACTAGGCTGTGTTAGTGGCTCCATGGCCTTTTGGACGTGGTTCCTTCCCTCAGGGAGACTCCCAGCCTTCTCACGCCCTCCCCGCCCGCTTTTGGGCTCTCTGGGAGTCTGCACCCCCAGCCACGTTCACGGCTGTCTTCCTCTCTCCTGCGTCTCCTCTCATCTTCCTTCCCACCTTCCCACTCAGGCATGGTCAGATGCTCCTGCAGCCCCTACGATGCCCTCAGACTCCACAGCCTTCTGAACTCGGGGTGGTGGGGAGCTGAGGGTCGTGAGGTCCCTGAGAGCAGGGGCTGTAGCCCCGTCATAGCACTGGGCCCTTGGGGTCAGTTGGCACGTTTCTGTGGGATGAGTGGGAAATAGAGATTGACCTGTTTCAACCACCGGCTCCCCACCCCATTAAACATTTCACTTGTTTTGAGGTGAAGAGTTCGACATGGAAGAAAATAGGTGGTAGTAATAATTACATTATGTAGATCCAGCGGGAAGGAAAAAACCAGAAAGTGTGATGGATGCAGCTATGCTCGGACAGCGTGCCAGTCAAGAGCTGGGCAGGACGCGCCCCTCCCTGGACCCTGGTTCCCAGGATGGGGGACACTGGGCACCACGATTGCTGGGGTTCTTCCAGGCCTGTGGTCCTTACGGTCGTACTTGATGGCCGATGGATTGTAAGGTTGGGGTATATATTGTGCAGAGATAGAGAACTTCTCGAAAGACCTGGAATTCTGATTATTTCCTAATCACGATGGGGGGACAAGTCTCATTGTAAGCTCATAGGAACGTGCTGACTTCTACTGAGTCCCTCTTGTAAAAGCTTGTCTATTCTTCCTTCATATTGTTGAATAAACGACATGGTAACATAAATCAGTACAATTTTATTTTAAGACACCCTCACATGTAAAATATGTACAGCAAAATGAATGCAAAGTAATTCAGTGACGATATCCAGGGGGCTGTTCCCAGGAGACTGCCTTCGCTTAAAATACGTTTGGAACTTCTGTTCAGAATTACCCGTGAGAACTTGCACACTCTCGTCTCCAACGCTGGCAGATCTGTCTTTGCAGGACAAATTTGTGAACCAAGTGGGTGGTTGAACTGTGTTATTGCCTTGTTTATTGTTTATCAGTTTGCTTACTTTATGTTCATTTGGAGAACCTAGCAGAAAGAAGAAAATCAACCCAGTCTATATTCTAGTTAAAAACTGTCAGTCCTTGGAAGAAGACTCTGAACATCATGGTTACAGAGCCAGAAGGTGCTCAGAGTCTCAGAGTTCTCATCCAGTACAAGAAGTCTTTTTTCTGACTTCCTTGCCAGTGCCCTGGGATGGGGTTTTTCTGTATCAGGAAGTCAGGATGCCTGAATTCATTTAAGGAAGCAAAGTCCTCTCAGGCCATCTTTTCCTTTATCTTGGCCTTTAGGCCCTCTTTTTTTTTTTTTTTTAAATAGGGATGTGCTTAGTCTTGTCCAGCTCTTTGCAGCCTTTTGGACTATAGCTGCCCAGGCTCCTCTGTCCATGGGATTCTCCAGGCACGAATACTGGAGTGGGTTGCCATTTCCTCCTCCAGGGGACATTCCCAACTCAGGGATTGAACCCACTTCTCCTGCTTCCCCTGCATTGGAAGGCAGATTCTTTACCACTGCACCACCTCGGAAGCCCTCAAAATCTGTAGAGCATGCACGATGCAATAGAAAGAGGAAGAACTTAGAAAGAGCTTGTTTGATTAGGTCTCATGAACTGTGCTAACACACACAGGTGGGTTTACCTATGTAAACCTAGGTGCTTTGCTTGTAAAAGCAAGGTCAGCCTCTCTGCCCAAGCTATTGTAGGATTATAGGGACCATTCATTCCTTTACTCAGTAATGGCTATATTTAGATGCCATTAGACCCTGGTGGTGTTAAAAAAGGAGATAGAGTCATGTGAGAGAGCGATTCTGGGGGGTGTGCATGTTGGTGTGCTTGAGTAGACAAGAAAGCCCAAGATATGTGAGCTGAAATAATACCTGAGAGAGCAGTTGCTAATATTCAGTTCCGTTGAGCAACATTCTGTTGAGCAAATAGTTAGGAGTAGGATTGCTAAGTCAATGACATGTGAATCTTCGGTTTTAGTTCAGTTCAGTTGAGTCACTCAGTCGTGTCTGACTCTTTGTGACCCCATGGACTGCCACACGCCAGGCCTCCCTGTCCATTGCCAACTCCCGGCGTTTACTCAAACTTGTGTCCATTGAGTTGGTGTCGCCATCCAACCATCTCATTCTCTGTCGTCCCCTTCTCTTCCTGCCTTCAATCTTTCCTAGCATCAGGGGACCCCATGGACTGCCACACGCCAGGCCTCCCTGTCCATTGCCAACTCCCGGGGTTTACTCAAACTCGTGTCCATTGAGTTGGTGACGCCATCCAACCATTTCATTCTCTGTCGTCCCCTTCTCCTCCTTCCTTCAATCTTTCCTAGCATCAGGGTCTTTTCCAATGAGTCAGCTCTTCACATGAGGTGGCCAAAGTATTGGAGTTTCAGCTTCAACATCAGTCCTTCCAGTGAACACCCAGGACTGATCTCCTTTAGGATGGACTGGTTGGATCTCCTTGCAGTCCAAGGGACTCTCAAGAGTCTTCTCCAACACCACAGTTCAAAAGCATCAATTCTTCAGCGCTTAGCCTTCTTTGTAGTCCAACTCTCACATCCATACATGACCACTGGAAAAATGATGGCTTTGACTAGACAGACCTTTGGCAGCAACATAGTAGGCTCTCAAAAAGTTGAGGTGTTTTATCTTTGCAAATGTCCCAATTTTATCCCCATATATCTTTCACAAATAGCTAGACAAGATAATAAAAAATCTTATCCAGTTTTCACACAAAGACCTGGTTTACTGAAAGCCTTATTAAAATTCAAAGTAGAGAATACTGTGAAGAAGGAACTAACAGTTTTGAAGAACACACTATTATTTTTAATGCTGAAAACAATCCAGTGAGGTCAATACTGTTGGTATGCCTATTTTAAAACTGAAGCTCAAAAAAGTTAAATGATTTTCCTAAAGTCATGTAGCTAATATGCAGTGATACCAATGTTTGAACGTGCATATGTCTTAACTCCAAAGTCTTTTCTTATCAACATTATCACCAGAGATGAGATTACCATGAAAAAGTGATGTTTAAGCTTCTGGACCCCAAGATGTTTAAGCTTCTGGTCCCTTCAAGACCAGAGATTCCTTGAGTGTAAAAAGTAATTCCCTGGTGGTCCAGTGGGACTTCAGTGTGGGGTGGGGATGTGGGTTCCATCCTTGGTCAGGGAACTAGGATCCTGCGTACTGCACAGTGCGACCAGGGGCAAAAAAAAAGATAATAGTTGCCACCTCTTAGGGTTGTTCTGAGGATTAAAATAGATGATATATATATATAGTACTTGAGTTCTGGACAGATTAAAAAAAAAGTAGTTAATAATTGTGGCCATTACTATTAAAAAAAACGTAACCTAAAGATCTACCCTAATTTAGCATAAGTATTATTTTGGTTTTTTTTTTTAATTTTAAAAATATCTCACATGTATATTTTATTTAAGACAAATTGAGATCTCACTGCCTCTTTTACTTAGTACTGTATAATGAGTGTATTGCCATTCAAAATCTGATTTTTGGGGGTTACATTTTATCCCATCATATGTATCCATGGTGTATTCACCATTTTCCTGTTGTCTTCTTAATAGCAGTTTCTGGATGCGTTTGTCTGTACACTCAATGATAGAAATATTTACTAGTTTGATAAACTAAACTGCTTCTTAAAAGTGGAATTTTTACTGTTCAGTTCAGTTCAGTCACTCAGTTGTGTCCGACTCTTTGGGACCCCGTGAATTGCAGCACGCCAGACCTCCCTGTCCATCACCAACTCCCAGAGTTCACTCAGACTCATGTCCATTGAGTCAGTGATGCCATCCAGCCATCTCATCCTCAGTCGTCCCCTTTTCCTCCTGCCCCCAATCCCTCCCAGCATCAGAGTCTTTTCCAATGAGTCAACTCTTCGCATGAGGTGGCCAAAGGACTGGAGTTTCAGCTTTAGCTTCATTCTTTCCAAAGAAAATCCAGGGCTGATCTCCTTCAGAATGGACAGGTTGGATCCCGTTGCAGTCCAAGGGACCCTCAAGAGTCTTCTCCAACACCACAGTTCAAAAGCATCAATTCTTCAGCACTCAGCCTTCTTCACAGTCCAACTCTCACATCCATACATGACCTGTTAGTGAGGTCGAATTTTTCACAGTCTTTTTTTTATTAAATGTTCTTTTGCTCCAGTGTCTGCTTTATTTGGTATAAATATTGCCATCTAACCCTTCTTTCCATTTGTATTTTCTAGACATGCTTTGCTCTTATTTTTATGTTTGATTTTGGGTCATTCAGTATTAGGTCCATCTTATAAATAGCATATAATTGGATGATAAAAATCTTTTCCTTTTTTGGGGTCTATTTAACCCATTCACATTTATTGTCATATTTCATAGATTTGCTCCTTTATTAAATAATTTTTTAAACATTTTATGCCTCTTGTTCTCTGTGCTTTTGTGATATGGATTGTATTTTTGTTTTCTTTCTAGTGATTTGAAAGGTACACATCCAGTTTTTATTCTGTTGTTGCCAATTTTATAGCTTCAAAAAATAAAATGGACTCAAATTAGCTCTGAAAGTTCTTGTGAAAGAGGGTGTTGGAATGAAGTCATGAGCAATGGAACATGATTGGAATAAATGTCTACCCCTCCAAGAGACTGCTGTGACATGCAGTCTCATTTGACTTCAACTGTTGATACTTTTATGTAAGAAAAAAAAATAGTATTTTACAGTAAGGTCAGCATGCTGTGATTTGACCCTTTGGTTACTTGAAGGCTCATTTAAAAAAAAAAAAAAAGCCAAAACTTCTGTCTAGGCCCTTCCTCTGCTGTGCACCCTGCTTCCGCGTCACCTCACCTCACCTCCTGTGTAAGGTGTGGCAAGCCGCCCGCCAGGCCTGCGTGGGCAGTGTGGCTGAAACAGCCTGTGTTATCAGATGCTGGAGAAGCCTCTTTCTTCCTGGCTTCCGTTTCCGCATCTGCAAGTTTAAGAAGCTGGGACGCGTAATCTCTCAGGTCACTTCTACGTTTCAACCTTCTATGATTCAGCAGTTTATTGAACAGCTGTTTGCATAGCTTCAGTACCAGGGCCTATGTAGAATGAGAAGCACAGTACCGATCTGTGTTTAAAAAGCGGAGACGAGATCTCAAGCTGGTAAAAGATTCTGTGTTTTGATCTGTGTAGGGGTTGCATCATGTATGAATCTTCGAATTGCATTGGCTGTACCTTTAAGATGAAGACAACTTCATCACTTTCCTTGCGTGTCTTATGCCTTGATAAACAGGGTAAATAAACCAAAAAGAGAGAGAGAAGAAAAACAAGCAAGATGTTTAAAGGTTGTGGTTGTGAGGATGGTGTACGGAGAATTCACAGGAAGTAGATAATGAGGTTGAATCCTGTCATCAATTACCAGCCTTTGAATCTTGCACACATTATTTATGTTTTTGAGAGTCAGTTTCTTTAGTGCAAATGAAATTTCTAGTGTCTACATTATGCGGCAGTCAAGGGTACTAAGTGAGTTATAGGGCACAGAAGGCTCTCGGCGTGTAGTAGGTGATCAATATCTATTTTCAAGAAGAGGCAATGAGAGTTTTAAACAGACGTATGACAGATTCAAAGAGCTAAGAGACTTTACATCCATCTTTTGAAATCACTACAAATAAATAAAACCCAGAAAGCCTAGTGTTAAAGAGACTATGAAGGAAAAGCTAAACTCATATTTTTCTGGTGATGTTGCAAATTGGTAATACCTTTTGAAGAGAGCCCCTGGCAACTTATAATAAAAGTCATCCAGCTGATTATGGTCTTTAAGCTGGTAATCCCACTTTTCAAATTACAGCCTGAGAAAATAGCTCCAAAGGATAAACAAAATTTATTTATTTAAAAATGCTTGACCGAATTATAACAGTGGAAACAACTAGCTGAAAGATGGCTTAATGAAACCATTTCAGTGATACAGTGGAATATTTGTCCTTTTAAAATGACAGATACCAGGACCTAGTAGATACATGGAGAATTCAGGCAAAAAGTTAGAAAATGGTGTGCCTATCCAAACATAGCCACGTAAACCCTTGCCTGTGCAATGACAAAGGTTGGAAGTGAACTTTGTAAATCTCGAGTTTTGTGTGGGAAAGAGGGTATCCGAATTTTTTCGTTAGTTAATTTTTTTGGCTGCGCTGGGTCTTTGTTGCTGCCTGGGGGCCTTCTCTAGTTGCAGCGAGTGGGGGCTTATCACTGCGGGGGCTTCTCTTGTTGCAGAGCTCAGGAGCTCGGGCATGTGGGCTCCAGCAGTTGTAGCGCGTGGACTCAGTTCAGTCGCGCAGTCGTGTCCGACTCTTTGCAACCCCATGGGCTGCAGCACGCCAGGCCGCCGTGTCCGTCCCCACTTACCCTGCCGTATGTAGAATCTTCTCACACCAGCGGTCAAACCCGTGTCACCTGCATTGGGAGCTGGATTCTTAACCACTGGACAACCAGGGAAGTCCAAAGCTGAACTAGATTTAAATTTCTGGTTTATTGTAGTATAGTGATTGCTAAATGGGTCCATAAAAATATAAACTATATGTTCTGAGATAGCACAGGACATCTATGAAGAGTGTATGAACCACAGAATAAAAATGTAGGGCAGAAAGACAGGTGGAATTAGAGAAAAATAGTCATTATGCTTCCTCTAATTTTTAAGTGTGCCTCACTAATGCATCATGACAGTAGTTATCACACTTGAGAAGTGCTTTTCCCGGAAATAAAGTTCAAGGCAGCTGAAACCCTCAATAGAGAGAAGAAAACTCAGGGAGAAGTTGTGTTTGGGGATATCTGGTTTCTTGTCAGTTGCATTCTTTTTCCAGCTGCTTTTCCTTCTTTTCTTTTGTGACAAAGGAGACGGTTTTATAGATGCTGAAATGGTTCACAATTGCCTTATTTAGTTGCTCTTATTTTTTATGTCTCCCCAGAGGGTCACAAAAATCCTTCATTTAAAAAGAGAAAATGATGTGTTTTTAGTGCAAGGAGAGAATAGCCACTTTAGAGAACCTAGGGGAATGGAGATAAATGCAGTCTGGCCCCATGGCCACAACATGCCCAGTACCTTGGATCATCTCGGATGTTGGAAGCTTTACAGGGAGAATGGAATGAGCTCTGGGCAATGGGATGCCTCCCTTTCACCACCTGAAAGCCCAAACCAACTTTAAAAAAACTGTATCTTTTATTTTTTAATTGAAATATAGTCAGTGTACAATATGATGTTAGTTTCACAATCACATAATGGTTCGACATTTGCATCCATTATGAAATGGTCACCATAGTGAGTGCAGGGACCATCTGTCCCCATATACAGACATTACAGTGTTATGGGCCATCTTCCATATGTGGTGTGTTACACTGCTGTGACTTATTCATTATATAACTAATATAACTGGGTGTTTGTACCACTTAATCCCCTTCACCTATTTCATTCAGTCCCCCACTCCCCTCCCTCCAGCAACCACCCATTTGTTCTGTGTATTTAAGAGTCTGCATTCATTTTGTTTTTTAGATTCCACATATAAGTGAAATCATGTAGTATTTGTCTTTTTCTGACTGACTTACTTTATTCAGCATGATACTCCCTAGATCTATCTATGTTGTTGCATATGGCAAGATTTCATTTTTGTGTGTGTGGTTGAGTAGTATTTTGTATTGTATATACACCACACCTTCTTGGGCTTCCCTGGTAGCTCAGCTGGTAAAGAATCTGCCTGTAGAATAGAAGGAACATACCTCAACATAATAAAAGCTATATATGACAAACCCACAGCAAACATTATCCTCAATGGTGAAAAATTGAAAGCATTTTCCTTAAAGTCAGGAACAAGACAAGGGTGCCCACTTTCACCACTACTATTCAACATAGTTCTGGAAGTTTTGGCCATAGCAATCAGAGCAGAAAAAGAAATAAAAGGAATCCAAGTTGGAAAGAAGTAAAACTCTCACTGTTTGCAGATGACATGAGCCTCTACCTAGAAAACCCTAAAGACTCCACCAGAAAATTACTAGAGCTAATCAATGAATATAGTAAAGTTGCAGGATATAAAATCAACACACAGAAATCCCTTGCATTCCTATACGCTAATAATGAGAAAGCAGAAGAAGAAATTAAGGAAACAATTCCATTCACCATTGCAACGAAAAGAATAAAATACTTAGGAATATATCTACCTAAAGAAACTAAAGACCTATATATACTATAAAATACTGATGAAAGAAATCAAAGAGGACACTAATGAGAAATATACCATGTTCATGGATTGGAAGAATCAATATAGTGAAAATGAGTATACTACCCAAAGCAATCTACAGATTCAATGCAATCCCTATCAAGCTACCAGCAGTATTTTTCATAGAGCTAGAACAAATAATTTCACAATTTGTATGGAAATACAAAAAACCTCGGATAGCCAAAGCAATCTTGAGAAAGAAGAATGGAACTGGAAGAATCAACTTGCCTGACTTCAGGCTCTACTACAAAGCCACAGTCATCAAGACAGTATGGTACTGGCACAAAGACAGAAATATAGATCAATGGAACAAAATAGAAAGCCCAGAGATAAATCCACACACCTATGGACACCTTATCTTCCACAAAGGAGGCAAGAATATACAATGGATTAAAGACAATCTCTTTAACAAGTGGTGCTGGGAAAACTGGTCAATAACTTGTAAAAGAATGAAATTAGATCATTTTCTAACACCATACACAAAAATAAACTCAAAATGGATTAAAGATCTAAATGTAAGACCAGAAACTATAAAACTCCTAGAGGAGAACATAGGCAAAACACTATCTGACATAAATCACAGCAGGATCCTCTATGATCCACCTCCCAGAATACTGGAAATAAAAGCAAAAATCAACAAATGGGATCTAATTAAAATTAAAAGCTTCTGCACAACAAAGGAAACTGTAAGCAAGGTGAAAAGACAGCCTTCTGAATGGGAGAAAATAATAGCAAATGAAGCAACTGACAAACAACTAATCTCAAAAATATACAAGCAACTTATGCAGCTCAATTTCAGAAAAATAAACGACCCAATCAAAAAATGGGCCAAAGAACTAAATAGACATTTCTCCAAAGAAGACATACGGATGGCTAACAAACACATGAAAAGATGCTCAACATCACTCATTATTAGAGAAATGCAGATCAAAACCACAATGAGGTACCCATTTCACACCAGTCAGAATGGGTGCGATCCAAAAGTCTACAAGCAATAAATGCTGGAGAGGGTGTGGAGAAAAGGGAACCCTCTTACACTGTTGGTGGGAATGCAAACTAGTACAGCCACTATGGAGAACAGTGTGGAGATTCCTTTAAAAATTGCAAATAGAGCTGCCTTATGACCCAGCAATCCCACTGCTGGGCATACACACTGAGGAAACCAGAATTGCAAGAGACGCGTGTACCCCAGTGTTCATTGCAGCACTGTTTATAATAGCCAGGACATGGAAGCAACCTAGATGCCCATCAGCAGATGAATGGATAAGAAAGCTGTGGTACATATACACAATGGAGTATTACTCAGCCATTAAAAAGAATACATTTGAATCAGTTCTAATGAGATGGATGAAACTGGAGCCTATTATACAGAGTGAAGTAAGCCAGAAAGAAAAACACCAATACAGTATACTAACACATGGAATTTAGAAAGATGGTAACGATAACCCTGTATGTGAGACAGCAAAAGAGACACAGATGTATAGAACAGACTTTTGGACTCTGTGGGAGAGGGAGAGGGTGGGATGATTTGGGAGAGTGGCATTGAAACATGTATAATATCATGTAAGAAATGAATCGCCAGTCTATGTTTGATACAGGATACAGGATGCTTGGGGCTGGTGCACGGGGAAGATCAGAGAGATGATATGGGGTAGGAGGTGGGAGAGGGGCTCAGGATTGGGAACTCATGTACACCCGTGGCAGATTCATGTCAATGTATGGCAAAACCAATACAGTACTGTAAAGCAAAATGAAGTAAAAATTAAAATTAAAAATGAATCTGCCTGCAATGCAGGAGGCCCTGGTTCTATCCCTGGGTTGTGAAGATCCCCTGGAGAAGGGAAAGGCTACCTGCTCCAGTATTCTGGCCTGGAGAATTCCATGGACTGTTCCACGGGGTCACAAAGAGTCAGACACGACTGAGTGACTTTCACTTTCACATTTGCTTTATCCATTCATCTACTAATGGACATGTACATTGCTTCCATGTCTTGGCTATTGTAAACGATACTTCAGTGAACATAAAGGTGCATATATCCTTTGGAATTGCTGTTTTTGTTTTCTTTGAGTAAAAACCTACAGGTGAAATTGCTGGATTATATGGCAGTTCTGTTTTTATTTTTCCAGTGAATCTCCATGCTGATTTCCACATTGGCTATATCAACTACTTTCCCTCCAGCAGTGCACAAGTGTTCCCTTTTCTCCACATCTTGCTACTCCTGGTGCTTTTGATGGGGGCCATTCTGACAGGCATGAGGCGTTATCTCACTGTGGTTTTGGGCTGCAGTTCCCTGATGATTGGTGATGCTGAGCATCCTTTCATGTGTCTTCTGGCCATCTGTGTGTCTTCTTGGAAAAATGGCTTTCGTGTCTTCTGCTCATATCTCAGTTTCAGGTTTGTTTGTTTCGATGTTGACTTGTATGAGAACTCAAATCAGATTTATCCTTTGCAAATAGCTTCTCCCATTCAGTAGGCTGCCTTTTCATTTTATTGATTGCCTCCTTAACTGTGGAGGAGTTTTTTAGTTTGCTGTATTTCCATTTGTTTATTTTTACTCTTTTTTTGGCCTGAGAAGACATATCAAAAATATATTGCCAAGACTGATGTCAAAGATCATATTGTTTATGTTTTCTCCTAGGAGGTTGATGGTTTCATGTCCTGCATATAAGTCTTTAATCATTTTGAATTTATTTTTGTACATTTTGTGAGAAACTAGTTCAGTTTGATTCTCTTGCATGTCACTGTCCTGTTTTCCGACCACCATTCAGTGAAGAGGCTGTCTTTTCTTCATTGTATATTCTTGACCCCTTTGTCATAGGCTAATTGGCCGTATGAATGTGGATATATGTCTGAACTCTTTTCTGTTCTTTTGAACTATGTGTCTGTTTTTCTGTCAGTTCCATACCATTTTTATTACTCTAACTTTGTAGTGTAGTCTGAAGTCAGTTCTGTGAAAAATATTTTACTTCTTTGCAAAATGCCATTGGAATTTTTTATAGAAATTGGGTTGCATCTATAGATTGAGCAGTATGGTCTTGTTAACAATATTCTTTCAGTCCACGAGGATACATGTCTTTCCGTCTGTCTGGTCATCCTCAGTTTCTTTTGTCAGGATCTTAGAGTTTTCTGAGTACAGATGTTTCACCTCCTTGATTAGACTTATTCCTAGGTATCTTATTCTTTTTGATGCAATTGTGAATTGGATTATTTTCTTTGTTTCTCTTTCTGACAGTTTGTCAATAGTTTGTTATAGAAATAACAATGGGTTTCTGTATATTGATTTTATAGCCTGCAGCTGGACTGAACTCCTTTATTAGTTCTAACAGCTTTTTTGGTGCCATCTCTAGGATTTTCTGTGTATAGTATTATGTCATCTGCAAATAGTGAGTTTTACTTCTTTTCCAGTTTGGGCGCCTTTCTTTTTCTTTTCTGATTGCTGTGGCTAGGATTTCTAACACTATGTTGAGTAACAGTGCTGAGTGTCAGCATCCTTATCTTGTTCCTGATCTTAGAGAAAATGCTTTCAGTTTTCCACCAATGCGCATGATGCTAGCTATGGGCTTACTGTATATGGTCTTTGTTATGCTGAGTTACGTTTCCTCTATGCCAGTTTGTTGAGAGTGTTTATTGTAAATGGATGTTGAATTTTGTCAAAAGTTGTTTCTTCATCTATTGAGATGATCATATAATTCTTATACTTCAATTTGCTATTGTAGTGTATCACATTAATTGCTTTGCAGATATTGAGCCATCTTACATCCTCAGGTAAATTCCACTTCATCATGGTGTATGGTCCTTTTAATGTACTGTTGAATTTGACTTACTAATATTCTGTTGAGCATTTTTGCATCTGTGTTCATCAGTGATATTGGTCTGTAATTTTCTCTTTTGTTGGGGTATCTTTGTCTGGTTTTGTTATCAGGGTGATGTGGTCCTGGTAGAATGAGTTTGAAAGCATTCCTTTCTGTTCAGGTGTTTGGAATAGTTTGAGAAGGATAGGTGTTTGGTAGAATTCATCTGTGAAGGTGTCTGGTCCTGAACGTTGGCTTACTGGGAGTTTGTAAAATTGCCAGTTTAATTTTTTTGCTAACAATTGATCTGCTCATATTTTCTATTTCTTCCTGGTTCATTCTTGGGAGATTTCACATTTCTAGGAATTTGAAATTTCTTCCAGGTTGTCCATTTTATTGGTATATAGTTGTTTGTAGTAGTCTCTCATGATTCTTTGTATATCTGTGGTGTTGGCTGTAACTTCTTTTTTATTTCTGTTTTTATAGATTTGGGCCCCCTCCCCCCCTTTTTTTTTTCTTGATGAATCTGGCTAAAGGCTTATCAATCTGTTTATATTTTCAGAGAAGCAGCTCTTACTTTCACTGATCTTTTCTATTCTTTTTGTTTTTTAGTCTCTATTTTATTTAATTCTGCTCTGATCTTTTTTTTTTTTCTCTCCTTCTGCTAACTTTAGGTTTTGTTTTTTCTTCTTTTTCTAGTTTCTCTAGGGGTACGTTTAGGTTGTTTATTGAGATTTTTTTTTTTTCTTGTTCCCTAAGGTAGGTGTTATCATTATCAACTTACCTTTCAGAACTGCTTTTGCTATATTTGCTGATTTTGGATCATTGTGTTTTCATTTTCATTTGTCTAATTTTGGTGTTTTCTGTTTAGAGAAGTTTAGCATTTCGTGCAAAGCCAGTTTAGTGGTGTTGAACTCTTTACCTTTTGCTTGTCCATAAAACTTTCTTTCTCAAACTTGAATGATAGGCTTGCCAGGTATGCATGCTACATCGCTTCAGTCATGTCCAATTCTGTGTGACCCCGTGGACTGTAGCCCACCAGACTCCTCTGTCCATGGGGATTCTCCAGGCAAGAATACTGGAGCGGGTTGCCATGCCCTCCTCCAGGGGATCTTCCCCACCCAGGGATCGAACCCATGTCTCCTGCATTGGCAGGTGGGTTCTTTACCACTAGCACCACCTGGGAAACCCCTTGCCAGGTATAGTATTCTCCTTTCTTCTTATGTTTTGAATATATTGTGTCACTCCCTCGGACCTGAAAAATTTCTGCTGGAAAGTCAGAGGATAGTCTTAGGGGAGTTTCCTTCCATGTAACAAGTTGCTTTTTTCTTACTGCTTTCGGGGTCCCCTCTTTATCTTTAACTCTTGTTAGTTTACTTACAGCATGTCTTTGTGTGGACCTCTTTGGGTGCATCTTGTTTGGGACTCTCAGTGCTTCCTTCCTGGGCTTAGATGTCTAATTTCTTTTCCCAGGTTAGTGAATTTTTCAGCTATTATGTCTTCCAATAAATTCTCTGCCCCTTTCTCTCTCTTCTCCTTCTGGGACCCCTAAAATGTTAGCGTTAATATGCTTGAGTTGTCTCAGAGGTCTTTTAAGCTGTCCTCACATTTATTTATGTAGATTAAACAATTTTTTTTCATTGACGTATAATTGATTTACAATGTTGTGTTAGTTTGAGGTGTATAGTACAATGATTCAGTTATAAATACACATATATCTATTCTTTTATACAGGAAATGTTCTGGGGGGGGGGTAGTGCACGCCCCTCAACAGGGCAGCATGCTTGGGAGTGCCCCTGTGTTCGCTCTGGGGGCTCTTCTGCTGGGATGAGGCTGACTTCTCGGGGTGTGGCTGGTGGGCAAGGCTGTCCTTGGTTGGCTGACAGGTTCTCCCACATGTGCCCCACTGGCCTTCAGAGCCAGACATTCTGGGGGGCTTGTCTTTCCATCGCAGGACCCCTGGCATGTGGAATGCAGTGTGAGGCTTGGACCCCTTGATTGTGAGGGAAAGCCTCTGCAATTGTGGCTATCCACCAGGTGTACAGGTCTTGACTGTACCGTGTCTCCGACCTCTGACCCATCTCCTCGAGGTTCTTTTGATGTATATTTAGTTGTGGAAAATCTTTTCTGTTGCTCTTTTCATGCTCATAGATAGTTGCCCTGTAAATAACTGTAATTTTGGTGCGTCTGCGGGAATAGATGAGCTCAGGATTTTCCTACCTTAGCGTCTCGGCCACACCTCCCAAATCAACATTGTAGAGTTTTTAAAGTGAAAAAGATTGTTAGTGTGTAGAGGAGAACATGGTGGGCTCTGACTGGGGGACTCTTCTCCTTTTCCTTGGACTTTCCCTTAGGGTGGTCCCTTGGGAACAGAATATCTTTGGGGAATAATGAAGGAATTTGCGAGGTGTGGGAGAGCTCCAGGTATCTTAAGGGATGGAGGAAGCTTTGTATTGGAAATGTGTTTGTGTCATGGAAAATTTTTTATTCAAGTTACAAAATGCAAGGGGTATTATCCCAAAGAGAACTGGCAGAATCACCAAGCTGGAAGGAGTCTTCAGTTCAGCTCAGTTCAGTTCAGTTGCTCAGTTGTGTCCGACTCTTTGTGACCCCAGGAACTGCAGCACACCAGGCCTCCCTATTCATCACCAGCTCCAGGAGTTCACTCAAACTCACGTCCATTGGGTCGGTGATGCCATCCAGCCATCTCATCCTCTGTCGTCCCCTTCTCCTCCTGCCCCCAATCCCTCCCAGCATCAGAGTCTTTCCAGTGAGTCAACTCTTCGCATGAGGTGGCCAAAGTATTGGAGTTTCAGCTTTAGCATCATTCCTTCCAAAGAACACCCAGGGCTGATCTCCTTTAGAATGGACTGGTTGGAAGGAGTCTTAGGAATCAATTAGTCCAAACCCTTGATTTTACTGAAGAGGAAATAGACTCCAGGAAGAGAAATGGCTTACCCAAGTGTATAGTCATCACCGAGGACACGGCCAAACCCAAAGCTTCTGGGCATGATTTCCCCTGCTCCCCCACCACAGTTCTCCTACCTCCCACCATTGCTTCATTACTGACTTTTCTGAATAGCCTTCAGACTTAGAAATGTCGCTGTTTCACGTACAGAGTTTCTTTAAGCCATCAGAGGTGTGAGTCAGCAAATCGTGACCGACAGCCTTGGTCTAGGATCCTGTGTGTCTAGCAGAGGGAGAGATGTAGTTCAGAAGCTCAGCCTGGGTTTATACCTAGCTCCACCTCTGGGCTGGTGAAGGGTGTGAAGCCAGATACTTGACTTCTTTGAACTTTGATATCCTCATCGTGATAGGCAGTGCCTATGCCTTAGGTTCCTTAGGTGAGGAGCAAATGGCTCTGTCCGTAAGACCGGGGCCTGGTCTAGAGTGTATGTGTCCCCAGTTGTGCCCAGCTTTTTGCAACCCCATGGACTGTAGCCCGCCAGACTTATCTGTCCATGGAATTTTCCAGGCAAGAAATATTGGAGTGCGTTGCCACTTCCTACTCCAGGTCATCTTCCTGACCCAGGGATCACACCTGTGTCTCCTGCATTGGCAGGCGGGTTCTTTACCTTTTGTGCCACCTGGGAAGCCCTGGTCTATAAGTGCTCAATAAATGTTAGCGGTTGTTACTGTAACTCTAAAGGTAGTTAGAACTCTTTCTATCAAACATATGAAGGAAATAAAAAACTATGTTTATATGTGTGTATATATAAACAACAATCATAAATCTTGCTTCTGGAGGCTTTTATGGGTTCTAGTCTAGCGTGTTGTTTTCTATAGCTTTTCATCCAACAACTATCTTAATTGCCTCAAAATATAACTACTCAGTCTTTAAAAAATTTTTCCCTATTTTTGTCTATTCAGTAATTGCTCTGCAATAAACTCACATATTTAAAGTATACATGGGCTTCCCTGGTGGTTCAGTAGCCCCAGTGCTGGGGACCCAGGTTCCATCCCTGGTTGGAGAGCCAGATCTCATATGCTGCAGCTAAGAGTTCTCACCGACGACTAAAAGGTCTCACACGCTGCGGCGGAGATCGAAGCTCAAAGGTCCCATGTGCAGCAATGAAGACCTGGTGCAGCCAAATAAATAAATATTTTGAAAAAGATGCATTCCACCTTCAGAGGTACTATAAAAAAAATTAAGTATACAACTTGATTAGTTTTTTTAAAAATTTATTTATTTATTTTAATTGGAGGCTAATTACAATATTGTAGTGGTTTTTGCCATACATTGACACGAATCAGCCATGGGTGTACATGTGTTCCCCATCCTGAACCCCCTCCCTCCTCCCTCCCCATCCCATCCCTCAGGGTCATCCCAGTGCACCAGCCCTGAGCACCCTGTCTCATGCATCAAACCTGGACTGGGGATCTGTTTCACATATGGTAATATACATGTTTCAATGCTATTGGTTTTAATACACATATGAAACCATCCCCCAAATCAAGATAGTGATCAGATACACATCACCAGGAGAGTTTCCATCTGCCCCTTGGTAATCACACCATGCTGCCTCTCCTGGCGCCCCCGACCCTCTATGCCCACCCCCAGGCAAACTCTGACCTGCTAGAATTTTATATTATGGAATCATACAGTATATTTTCTATTTGTCTGGCTTCTTTCCATCAGCATGATTATCATTCTTACTCCTACATGGACCAATAGTTCATTCTTTCTTACTGCTTATTACTCCCAATATTGTTTTTGTTTACTCTTTACCCCTGTCTTGCTTAACTGGACATGGCATGGAATGAAAATGTATTTTAATGATTTTAAAAATATTTATTGGGTTAAATATCTGTGTTTCTCGTTCTTACTTTTCATTTTGTTGTTATCTGGTATATGTAGTAAGTAGTATACAGAAATTGTAGATTTCTTGAGAGTAACACCCATTGTACTCTGTATGCATATTTTAAAAAATTGATATCTATAAACAGTATTGCTATTTATTTGAACATTGAGATTACAATTTTCTCCTGTCTTGCTGACTCTCAGGTACCAAAAAAAGCATCCTTCCCTTGGCCTGACCCAATAAATTGATTGAATAAATTCAGTTCTATAAATATTTACACATAGTTTTCATTTTCATGGTGAAATATTTCTTCTGTTGATGTTTAAATCTTTTTTTTTTTTTGAAAGTAGGAACAGTATGTTCTCAATTTCCTCGCAGCTGGAGCATAACATGAAGTAAACTAAAAAAAAAATAGCCTCAGCAAAAGTAATATATTTGCAAGATAATAAGAGATCATTTGAGAGGCAAGTCTATTTTTCTAATGTTCTTTACCAGCACCATGGTATCTCTTAACTGTTGACACTTCTGCATCTGGGAAGGAGCAAGATAAAAATTACCATTCAGAATACCTGTTCAAGTTTGGTGAAAGATTTAATTTCTTCATCTGTCACTGTGTCACGAGCCCTGTGAATACTATAGATCAACCCTCGGTGCCAGAAGTGCTAGAGACTTGGCAGCATTGTGGGTAGAATTTAGCCAGAAGGAATTGTCAAGAAGCCAGAAAAAACAAGCTTCACCCATTCTGCACCTCAGCCTTGTGTTCTGGGTGGCTGTCCTGGGAAACCTGGGAATGCAGTAATTTAAAAAACTGAGCCCATAAATGGAGACGTATATACTGACCTTAACGATGCTGCAAGGATTCTAGGAGCAAGATAGACTTTTATGGAACACAATAAAAAGTAATTCAGTTACATTCTGTGCTGGAAGGTACCTTAGAGATGATCTGATCCAAACTTTCATTTTGTTGATGACCAGCCCAAGGTCACACAGTAACTTAATGGCAGAACTGGGGCTAGACCAGGGATTTCTGAGCGACGCATGCATTTTCTATGTGGGCCCTCTCAGCGTTCCTGCCCCTGTTGTGTTGGGGCTGGTGTGTTAGAGTGTTCGGTGCTGGAAGGTGGGATTTGCTCTCTCTGAGCTGCCCTGTGGAGGGGTCTGTGTTCCCTGGGGCACTGCATCTGAGCTCTCTTCTTCCTGAGCATCTTGTCTTCTTAGGGGGTGACTTTATTCTGCTGAATGGAGAGCTGTGCTTCTGGCTCTATCAGTTCTGTGAGGTGTGACGTTTGGTTAATGGGCAAACCCATGCTTTTGATGGTCAGCTTACTCATTATCAACTAGTCTGGTAAAATCACTATACTCAGGAGGCTGTACCTTTAAGTCTTGAAAGAGCTTCTGCTTTTGAAAGCTCGTCCCTCATCTTCACATCCAAGTCCAGTCCTGCTCATCTCCCTTCATCTGTGCTGTTTGTTTCTCTCTGTGATGTATCTCCCCCACCGATGGAATCCTCGTGGGGAAGGGAGGCAGCCGATAAAGACCACCCTCCTTCACCGAGAACCACTGGCCCGATCCAGCCAGATTTGGAAAAACAGACTAAGACGTTATGGACTTGCCTAAGGTCTCATAGTAACATGTTTAAGATGATGCCTTAGTCCTGGCTGCTATAAGAGAACATCCAAACACACACTGGGAGGCTCATCAACAGCAGTCATTTGTTCTTCACAGTTCTGGAGGCTGGAAGTCCAAGATCACGGGTGAGCACGGTCTGGTTCTGATGAGGGCCCTTTTCTGGGCTGTGGACAGCTGACTTCTCACTGTGTCCTCACAAAGCAGAAAAAAAAAAAAAAAAAAGCAAGCTACCTTTCTTGTTACATCTCATAAGGGCACTAATCCACTCAAGAGAGTAGCACCCTCATGACCTAATTACCTCCCAAAGACCCCCATCTCCAAATACCAATGTATTGGGGTTAGAATTTCAACACAGTCCATAACAGATGAAAACCCGTTCCCACACCGTGCCCAGGGTTGAGTGCTACAGGCCTCCCTCACTGGCATCTGTGATGTCAGCACATACCTGGCAGCTGCAGTGTCTCAGACAGGCAGGGCTGGCCCGGAGGGGTTTCAGAGAGGGTGTGTAACTGCAGACTCTCCTGAGAAAGAGCTCTCTTATAAAGGAGCATCAGCTGTCTCAGGTTCAGTCCCTGGGTCAGGAAGATCTCCTGGAGGAGGGCATGACAACCCACTCCAGTATTCTTGCCTGGAGAATCCCATGGACAGGGGAGTCTGGTGGGCTACAGTCCATGGGGTTGCAAAGAATCAGACATGACTGAAGTAACTTAGTTCGCACATCAGCTGTCTGTCTGTATCCCAACTGATGTAGGAGAAAGATGTGTGATTGGTCTCACCATCAATGGCAAACAGGGCACTTTAGTCTCTTTTCTAGAGATTGGCAGTAACTGATTCCCCCCACTTCTAGCCTGTCTTTTCTGATGCTCTAATAGCATATTATTTGTGACTCTATTTAGCATATGAATCATTTCATTCTCCCTTGTATTAGCAGTTTTCATGTTGACAGTATAGGAGACGGCACACACAGGGCCCTCATGGGGACCCCACAGCCCACTTTGTAAATGCTTGGAATTTAAGGAGATACACTTATACTTGATACCCTTTAAGGCAACATTAGACCCATACATTTTAAAAGAGACTTCAAATAATTTAGCAACATAATCTTGCTCATCATCTTGGCAGCTCTGTTCATAGCATAGTAAGTAATGCTCAAAATTCTCCAAGCCAGGCTTCAGCAATACGTGAACCATGAACTTCCCGATGTTCAAGCTGGTTTTAGAAAAGGCAGAGGAACCAGAGATCAAATTGTCAACATTTGTTGGATCATCGAAAAAGCAAGAGAGTTCCAGGAAAGCGTCTACTTCTGCTGTATTGACTGCTTCTGATTTAAGGCCTTTCACTGTGTGGACCACAATGAACTGGAAAATTCTTAAAGAGACGGGAATACCTGACCACCTGACCTGCCTCTTGAGAAATCTGTATGCAGGTCAGGAAGCAATCGTTAGAACTGGGCATGAAACAACAGACTGGTTCCAAATAGGGAAAGGAGTACATCAAGGCTGTATATTGTCACCCTGCTTATTTAACTTCTATGCAGAGTACATCATGAGAAATGCTGGGCTGGACGAAGCACAAGCTGGAATCAAGATTGCCGGGAGAAATATCAATAACTTCAGATATACAGATGACACCACCCTTAATGGCAGAAAGCAAAGAACAACTCTTGATGAAAGTGAAAGAGGAGAGTGAAAAAGTTGGCTTAAAGCTCAACATTCAGAAAACGAAGATCATGGCATCTGGTCCCATCACACTTCATGGCAAATAGATGGGGAAACAGTGGAAACAATGAGACCTTATTTTGGGGGGGCTCCAAAATCACTGCAGATGGTGACTGCAGCCATGAAATTAAAAGACGCTTGCTCCTTGAAAGAAAAATTATGACCAACCTAGATAGCATATTGAAAAGCAAACATTACTTTGCCAACAAAGGTCCGTCTAGTCAAGGCTATGGTTTTTCCAGTGGTCATGTATGGATGTGAGAGTTGGAGTATAAAGAAAGCTGAGCACCGAAGAATTGATGCTTTTGAACTGTGGTGTTGGCGAAGACTCTTGAGAGTCCCTTGAACTGCAAGGAGATCCAACCAGTCAGTTCTAATGGAGATCAGTCCTAAAAATTCATTGGAAGGACTGATGCTGAAGCTGAAATTCCAATACTTTGGCCACCTCATGCGAAGAACTGACTCATTAGGAAAAACCCTGATTCTGGGAATGATTGAAGAGGAGGGGATGACAGAGGATGAGATGGTTGGATGGCATCACCAACTCAACAGACGTGAGTTTGAGCAAGCTCCAGGAGTTGCTGATGGACAGGGAAGCCTGGTGTGCTGCAGTCCATGGGGTCGCAAAGAGTCAGACACGACTGAGCAACTCAACTGAACTGATCTGTGCTTATCACCGTTTATCAGGGTGATAAATTGAAGTGAAGATAGTGAGGATGGCCACTTCACGGGCAGGGTTAGGAATGAGAAAGGGGCATCATCTCATTCCCTGGTGGCTCAGCAGTAAAGAATCCACCTGCCAAAGCAAGAAACCTGAACTCGATTCCTGGCCTGGGAAGATCCCCTGGAGGAGAAAATGGCAACCCACTCCAGCATTCTTGCCTGGAGAATCCCATGAACAGAGGAACCTGGTGGGCTGCAGTCATGGGGTCACAAAGAGTCAGACACGACTGAGCGACTGAACAGCAACACGTGCTCATCTCATTTGCTCTGCGTCTTTACACACAAGACCAGGACGCAGAGACTCTGTTGTTCGTTTCACAGAATAACAGAAGACAGGGTTTTGGGGGAAGAACTCATGACTTTTAAAATGTTTCCTAAAATGTACTGTTTTCAGTAGAATTATTTAATGTGGAAGGAATCTTGTCAAGAATATAGTAACATGCCATTTGTAACGTGTAGCATCCAAGGGCACTTTCTCTTCTGAAACATTCTTGAGAAGGATAATTTTAGAAGTTGGCTGCATACTTCCCGACCCTAAGTCTGCCGCGTCTCCCAGCGCAGTTACCCAGAGGACTCCGTTGATTAACACAAATGAAAACACTACCATCAAGATTTTAAAACATGTATATTATTATCCACATGTGTACACACACAAAAAAACCCCCCTGGGCAGCTTGAGTTGGCCGGTATGTTTCTAGTCTATCGGTGCTTTGGTTTGTTATGTTAGGCAGGCTTTTTTTCTTATTTTTCATATTTCAGGAATCAATGTGTCTGATACTGATGTGGTTTAGATGGATTAAAGATTTAGATTTACATGTATGAATGTGAGGAAGCCTTGGAACTTAAGGTACCTGCCTTGAGGACCAGCCATGCCTTAGAAGTTCTTTGGAAGTCCTGGGAACTTTCACTTACTCATTGTGCGTTGAACAGTACAGCTTCCCAGATTGTTAAAAGAGCACTGACCTCAGTGTCCTTGTTTTCAACTTCTCTTTTCCATAGTTGATTTTTGGCGATCTCCTTTGACGTGATTAAAAGCTGACTTATTTATGGAGTGCTGCTAATTGATGGATGTCGAACTCTGTTAACTGTGGAGGGGGAGTGGCGGGGGCAGGCTTCCCAACCTTTCAAATCCCAACTGGGAAATTTCCAAAACTGAGTGTGTGGTTTTCCCATGGAACCTCTCCCAGCTACTCTCATGCACATCCTGCCCTCTCCTGCTCACTTTTTACCAAAACCAGAACTTGAGAGGCCACGGAAGCCCTGCCATAATCCTCTCTCTCTATGCCAAACTGAGGAGAGCACTAGGGCATCAGATGACTGGAGAGGGGCCCTCAGACCTGGACTCAGCCCAAGGGATGTCCTTGAGAACTAGTTTCTGAATTCGACAAAGCAAGGTGCTTGTCTCTGCTCTGTACCTGCAGTTGCTTTCTGGATTTAGCTTTTATTTTTAGCGCATTCTTATTGTCTCTGTCTTCGATACTCTGAAAGGCTTGTCCAAGAGCGGTTTGTCACTGTGATTTCTTGTGAAGAATGAGGGCTTCAGGAGTCTGGGGAGGGTCCTCAGATGCCGGCTGCGTGTCTGCAGGTTACCGCTGGCAGCCACCCACCTATTGGAGAACCACCCATGAGGACCACCATGTTGCATCCTCGAGGAAGCCGAGGCTTGCGTTTCTTTTTCTTTTTAGAGCTTTGGTTTTGAAGTCAGAAAAATCCTGGCTTTACCATATACCTGTCCGAGAGGCTTCTTAGCACCTTTGAGCCTCATTTTCCCCATCTTTAGAATGGGGAGGTTATGGCAGACTCCCATGGCATCGCTGTGGGGATGGCAGGAGCTCACCCTGGGAGCAGCTCTTGCAGTGTGAGGCAGGCACGTGGCAGGCGAGTGGGTGATGAGCCTTGCCGTCCTCCTAATGGGAGAAGCCCAGCTGCACACACCCCTGTCCTCTGTGTATCTGAGGCTCACCTCCAGTGATTTTCCATGATGGCACCTCCCCTCTCATCTTGACCTCTAGGGAGTCTTGCCAGTGGTTCTGCCTTCCTGTGTCTCTCCTTTTCTATTACCAGCGAGAGATGACCACCTTCTTAGGGCACCTGACGTTTGGAACTGCAAGGAGACAGTGTGCTTCCCGGAGTCGAGGAGCCGAGCGTCCGTGTGTGCTTTACTAGGAGGCGAGGAGAAGCAGGGCTGTCCTGTAACTCCTAACCTGTAGTCTGGCGTTGCCAGGACAGGCACTCGGGCTGGCCGGATGAATGGGGCCTCTGTGTGTGGATGAAAAAACCCAGCGTTTCTCTTCCAGTTGCTGCAGTTGAGAAGAACAAATTCGATTATTAATTTAATCATGTGGTAGCATGAGCTGACAGCCTATTTAGTTTCCTTGTTAAAACAAGTGTGGTTTTGAATGATGTGGACTTTCCCTCTTACTTAGATGGCAAAGAATATTCATTACAGATATCAATAAAGACCATGCTGGTGATCCCGCCTCCAAAGCTTGCCCCCGCTGCATGCAGAAAAGGCAGAATAGGACATTTAAGTGGCTGAGAATGAGAATGGGAGACTGGAAGCCAAATTATAAACTCATTTCAACTCCTGGCCCGCAGGCCCTAGAGTGGCCTTATTTGTTGTCAAGGATGGAAAACAACTCGGATTCAGGTCCAAGTGATTATTCGACTTTGGCATTGCTGCGGGGCTGCCAACTGCAGTTCCATTTAGACACAGATTAATTAGCCAGGCAGGGACGGAAGTGGGCTGGGAGAGAGAAGCCAGGAGAGGCAGCGCAGCGGGGGGACTGGCGGGGCCGGGGTGGGGGGAAGGCCCCGGCTGGCCCACTACTTCAACAGTTAACCCACAGGAAAGCGGATCCAGATGGCCCCTTCTATGGTGACGCACCTCACGCCGTACTGACTGACTCGATGTCCGTGCTGCAGAGAAAACTTTCAAACTTGGGCGCAGGGAGAAACAGCACGTGACAGCCCCCAGCACTGGCACCGGGAGGCCGACCCCGCGGACCTGAGCCGCTTATCAATTTGTCTTTGTCCCGCTGCAACCACCCTGGACCTTTTTTTTTTTTAATTATTATTTTTATTCCTGCCTGTGAAACGGGAACCATAGAGTATTTTCGTGTATGTGTATGTGTGTGTGTGTGTGTGTGTGTGTGTGTGTGTGTGTGTGTGTGCGCGCGCTATGACTTGAATTATAAAGACAGATGAGATGAAATCACAAACTCGGGAAAACACGACTCTGCGTAAAGGAGTTGAAGATCGAATTATTCGCGTCTGTTTAATCGCGGGGGCGAATCCTCTCCGGAGTGTTTCCCCCGGTGCTGTGCTCGTACCTCTTTTGCGTCCGCGTTGATCTCCGTGGACACAGGGGCGCTCGGTGGATTCCTGAAAGGCCGGGGGGCACAGGGCTGGACGGAGCGGGCGCAGGGGGGGCGTCCGGGGAGGAGGCGGGTCCCGCGGGCGGTGCGCGCCCGCCGGGCGGTGCTGGGGGCGTCCGCAGGGGCGGCGGGGGCGCGCGTCCCGGGGAGCTGGGCTCTCCAACTTCCCCGGGGTTTGCTGTTTTGTAACATTTCTTCCTTCCCTACGACCGACCATTAGAAAAAAGTGGCGGCGCGGCGCGCGGTCCCCCGACACCACCTGAACCGCGGCTTCGCTGCGGACTCTCAGCCCAGGCCCCGGCGCCTTCGGGAGCCAGCGGGCACCCTTCCTCCCTGCGAGGTTTGCTTTTTCTGGGTTCTTTTCCAAGAGTGTGACTCTGCTTTGCTTTTACACACGTATCTGCATGGCTCTCGGCATTTATTTTAAACCTGATCTTTTTTTTTTTTTTTTAAACAGATGCTTTGCATTTTACCTATTGAAATAGAAAAGGGAAAATACCATCCTGCTTTTTGGGGCAGGACTTTGGTTGGATAAATTGTATTTTAGATCCTAAGTGATTTAAAATTTTGTAATATCGTCTATATTTAAGACGTGGAAATTCCCAGAAGTGACTCCTATTTTTATTTTTTAGATTCCTTTCCATTTCAAGGAGGAAAGTCAAGATATCTTTACTCAGTGGAAGAATGATGTAGTTTCCTCCTAACCTTCTTTTCTTATGCTTCCAGGTAAGTGAGTCTGTTAATCATGAATTTCTTAAGAAATGAATCTTTGTATGGTCTGAGTTTATTCAGTATTCTGGCTATGTTTGAAATGTGCTGAATTTCATTTTACTTCCAATAGTTCCATTAATAACAGATTATTATTTTAAGATATGAGTACTTTTTCAAGGTAGTATAATTACTTGGCTGCCTTGGAAAATTCTTTTTTATTCACTTGTAAAGCCTGTAATTTACATTTAATTCTGCCAGCTTCTTCAGAATTTATCTCTTCTCAGAATGGCAAATGCCAATAATGTAGTTAGAAGAACTACGTAATTCTTTTTTTAAAAATTCACCTGAATAGGATCATTTGTTCTTCTTTTGGAAGTTGTGATGAAATGTTAAGCTTTCTCAGATATTTAACCCATAATCAAAAGGCCATTGTAATTTTTACCATGCTACAAAATAATTATTTAAATAAAATAGGAAATTGAAGGATGATCTTACTTTCTGACTTATAGCATCTCAGGGGAATACTTTCTAGAACTCTTGGAGAATAGTACCCTGACAGATTGTATGGTTGGTTTTAGATTTGGGGACACATGTAAATCTTGGGGACGTTGTTTTAGTTCCGCTCTTGTAAGCAGTGATTTTGAATTTCTCTACTATAAGATATTTTATTACATCTGGCAAGACTAAACTTTGAAAAAAAACTAAGAACTTCAGGGACATCATTAGTTGAAATGGAACACTATGAGATGGGAAGTCATGTATGCGGTTTTTACCTTCAGCAGAGCAAACCTTTATTTTAGTTTTCTATGGAGATGAATCTATAAATGTAAAAATGAAAATAGATGAGCTGTGCTCCCCATCTGCATACCTTCAAGAAAACCCAGTCACTGGTCTTCTTCATTCAACAAATTGCTAGAGAGGTTTTGTTTTGGTTTTTAATGTTTACTATTGTTGTACTGTTTGAGATAAAGGCTGAAAACCAACACGTTGGATGTGATTTTGTTTTAATGAACTGCTTTATACGCAAACAATGGCGAGTGAGGAGTTAAAGGGATTGTATCTGAGTTACCAGTAATGAAAAATAAAAACAACCTTGGCCAAAGTTACTAATATCCGCAATAAAACAATAGTAATAATACAAAAATAACCAAACAGTAATTGTTCACAAATTCTTTTCTGAGTAGAGACTGGAGTGGCTAAGAGGCCTAAGTGATCCAAGGCTACTTTGAGGGTCACAATGGAAGTCTTCTAATCTGAGGTATTTCAATGTTTAATGGTTTTGAAAATGACTTGGATGATGTGGAAGATAATAGTGTCATTAGAACATCATGATATTAAAACCTTGAGATGATTGTAGAAGAGAGCCAGAGTAAACTGTACAAAATAGAGAAGTAATGAGAAATAATCCAATTACAATGTTCATACCCCAGGATGAAGTGATGAGGGAGGCCCAGCTGGGTTTTGATGAGGGTCTGGTCTCTGTATGTCCTGCTGCAGAGACAGGGTGTTGATGGGGAGTCAGGCTGCACTGGGACAGCCTGGGAAAACCTCCAGGTTTCCAGGAACTGTGGGCTTCCCAGGTGGCGCTAGTGGTGAAACAACCCGCCTGCCACGCAGGAGACAAAAGAGGCACGGGCTAGAAAGATCCCCGGGAGGAGGGCAGGGCAACCCGCCCCAGCATTCTTGGATAGAGGTCAGTATCGTGGGCATTATCCCATGGACAGAGGAACCTGGTGGCCTATATTCACTCCATAGGGTCACAAAGAGGCGGACACGACTGAAGCGACTTAGCATGCCTGCATTCTCCTTGTGATCTGAGTTCCTCATAGATGTAGGGCTTTGGAAGTCCCTCAATGGTGGACCTTCACCAGACCTGCAGGGGCCAGCCGTGTAAACTGGGAAAGAGTGGCTGGTTGGCAGGTGTACCTGCCCTGCGCACGGTGGTCCCGGAGTCCCAGCCGGGAGAGGTGGTTGGTGTTCACCAGCTCGAGGTGCTGGAAGGCTCCCCCGGCGATCTCCTGGTCTCCTCCGTGTCCCCCTGGTGCCTTTGATACCGCCCGGCCTTCTCTGTGAATTGCTGCCCACTGAGTGCGTGACCGCACCCCGAGCCCAGTGTCTCCACACTCTCTCCCACCAGGAACTCTTCCTTCCCTGCCACCCTCCAGGGAACATTTACTGGTCCTTCAGTGGCAACCCCCCTGTGGGGCTTCTAGCACTCAGACACAGGTCCTGGCACCTGGATACGCTGAAAGAGGCATGGCATGGTTGATGAAAACAGAGGAAGGGAATATAGGGGGATCTGGGCCTATGGGAACCGCATCCCTCTGCTTCCCGCCCCCTCCAGAGTGGGCACCTGGCACTGTCTCCTCGTCACAGTCCCACGACGGCCGCCTGGGCCCCTGAGCAGGATGCTGACCCGGCGGGTCTCACTCTGTGATCCAGTTAGTTCCTCAGCTGCGGTCTGCGGGGTCCAAGCTCTGTTTGTGGCCAGATCACCGTGTAGTTCTTTGCAGCTCTGCGAGCCCATGCATGACACGTGTCTATCAGATAACGTGAAGTAGTAGCCGATGGCGTTTCCTTTTGGAACGAAGGGGTGTTACAAGTAAATATGGATATAAAACTATAATGGAGTAACTGGCAGGTTGTGCATATTTGCAAAACTAGAGAATCAGGTAGAGAAGTTTGTATAGATAGTTTACGAAGTGGCCTTCTTTGGGATCTGTTTTGGACTTCCACAGTCTTTCCACTTAATGGAATGAGACGTGAAGAATGTAAGCTTGTCATGAGTGCCAGTGTCTGCTGCTGCAATTTTCATTTATCCTTCTGAACCACAATTCCTTTTCCGCAGCTGGGGCTTCTCCAGGCCCGGCCAGGAGAGGCACTCTGGCCTGATGCGGCCTGCCACGGGGCGGCCGTCTCTTGTCTGCTGATTGTCACCTCCTCAGGCCTGGCTTTTGTCTTTTCTGCTCTGTTCCGGGGCTCTGCTCGTTGAGATTCTCCTTCCATCAAGTGGGTTTCTTGCTTCAGCCTCTCATGGCTGTGTCTTGCCCTGCTGGCCCCTCACTCCCCAACCCCCCCTCCTCCTTCCTCCGCGCCCCTCCTCACTGCGTTCCTGCTCTGGACTCAGCCCTGGAAATCCATCCTGGCCTTTGCCTGGCCTGGGGCTGGGCCCTGTCGCCTCCACCATCCTCCACTGTCTGCAGTTGTTCGCCTGCTGGGTCTTTGTCCTGTGGCCATCATCGTCCTCAAAGGGGGCTCCGTGTCTACGTTTGCAACGCCCAGCATATGTTTGTATGCACGTTCACAAACATTTGGATGAATTTCTGGTATCTGAAAACCCTCATCAGAACCAAGTATTGTCAGTATTTTAATTTGCTGAGGGCGTGACTGTACGGTCTGGGTGACTGAACACGCATACAGTCACAATATACCTGTCTGTTCTCTGTCTTCTTTTCCCCCCTCTGTCTTCTTTCTCTTTCACATTTGTTTTCTGTGCTACCGTGGATAGGAGGGATGTGCACTGGTGCTCTAACTCTAGTACCAGCGCCTGCGTAGGTTAAATAAATTCTTTTTTAAGTAAGTCACGGAAGGTTGGCCATAACCCAGGTGTCCACTGGTGGTGAATGGTTAAACAAAATGTGGTCTGTGCACTCCATGGAATAGTACTCAGCCCTAAAAAGGAAGCAGATTCTAACACATGCTACCACACGGATGTTGAACTCGAGGATGTTATACAACGGTGAAATCAGCCAATCACGAAAGGGCAGACACTGTATGATTGCACTTTTAGGAGGTAGCTGGAACAGTCATACTCATGACGACACAGAGTAGGATGGTGGTTGCCAGGGGTTGAGGGAGTGGAGGATGGAGTTGTTTAACACGGTTAAAATTTTCAAGACGAAGAAGTTCTAGAGAGTGATTGTACGACAGTGTGAATATACTTGAAAATTGTGAAGAAAATAAACTTTATGTTCTGTGTATTTTACCATAATTAAAGATAACAAAGTAAGTCAAAGACCTGACTTTAAAAAAGAATAATAATCCTTTAAAAGTAAAAAAAAAAAAGTTGAAAGGGATTTCTTTTTTTTTTTGCCACTTAATTTTTTTAATGAAAGGGATTTCTTTGATTTAGGGACTTTCCCTTCCTTGAGCTTAATTTTTCACTTGTGTAGAGTGTAAAAAAAAATGATTGATTTATGTACTTTTGGCTGTGTTGGGTCTTTGTTGTGGCGCTCGGGCTTCTCATTGCGGGGGCTTCTCTTGTTGCAGAGCACGGACTCCGGGGTGCTGCGGCTCAGTAGCTGTGGCCCACGGGCTTAGTTGTTCTGCGGCATGTATTATCGGCATGTTTTATCTTCCCCCAACCAGGGATGGAACGTGTGTCCCTTGCATTGACAGGTGGATTCTTAACCACTGGACCATCAAGGAAGTCCTACGTAGATTTTTAAGTCATTTTCATTAAAAAATTGTATTGTGTAAGAAAAACAAATTATCTTTCCATTGACGAGACCTTTGGAATTTACTTTTAGACCTTGTTATTCCTTTTCTTAGTGTTGCCTGTATTTTCAGTTAAAATCTGGTTCAAAATTACCCACTTCCTCACCTGTTTTTCTTCAGCAAAGGTAACAGGATCTTATTGCTCGTCTGGAAGTACTTGTATGACATTGAAAATCAGTATGAGGAGCAGGAATGTTTTTTTCTGTCCCGAGAAGAGGGCATGACAGAGTCTAGGGTTTAATTTGACTGCTCATAAGGAGACAGCTGGGCTTCCCTTGTGGTTCAGATGGTAAAGAATCTGCCTGCAGTGAGAGACCCCAGTTCAGTCCCTGGGTCAGGAAGATCCCCTGGAGGAGGCCATGGCACCCCACTCCAGTATTCTTGCCTGGGGAATCCCAGGGACAGAGGAGCCTGGCAGGCTGCAGTCAATGGGGTTGCAAAGAGTCAGACATGACTGAGCAACTATCTCTAATACTTTCAAGGAGACAGCTACTTTAAGTCTTGCCTTTTTATTTTATTTTTCCCATTACACTAATGGCCCTTTCAAGTGGAAAATCATGACCCTACAACTGTAAAGAAAACTCTGGTGCTTGAAAGGGCGCAGTTTCACAAGGTTCAGCTGACACCTGGGAAGCAGTTGTCTCAAAGTTTCTGACCCGTTAGGTAGTATGTTTCCTGAAGAATTTAAAATGAAACTTGAATCCCTTCAACCTAGGGGCACACTGGCAGAGAAGGGAAAGTAGAGATCGGGTGAGGCCGTGTGTGAAGGTTTGAGGGGAAAGTGGGAATGAAGGTCAGAGGCGGAGGGTGGGCAAAAGAAGGAATTAGGACCTTATGGAAACTTCCAGCTCAATTGTTACTGAGGTTTTTAATGTTCCAATGTGATCCTATGGTCAAGGCCTCTAGAAAAAATGAAATTCATCTCTACTATTGGGAAACTCATTCAGTTGATATTGTAAATTTTTTTGGTAAAGTTTTTTAAAAAAAACATGGTAATTAGGAGTAATAGTGTTTATACTCGAATGTTGTGATAAAGACATGCATATTTTCAATTCAACAAAAATGTGAGACTTATTGGGTTGGCCAAAAGGTTCATTTTTTTCCCCCATAAGATGGCTCTAGTAGCGTTTAGTTGTCTTTAACTTCATTCAAAACAATTTTGTTAGATTGTAATGTGACAGCTATCATATCAGCATGGATTTTAAAAAACTTACCAAGATTGGTGAATTGTTGTGTAGCTATAGTATTGTAGTAGCTTTAGTATTGAAGATGGAAGAAAAGCCCCAACATATTATGCTTTATTGTTTTAAGAAAGGCAAAAACGAAAGTGAAACACAAAAAATGATTTATGCAGCGTATGAGGAAGGTGCTGTGACTGAAGGAACGTGTCAGAAGTGGTTTGCAGAATCTCGTGCTGGAGATTTCTTGCTGGACGATGCTCCACGGTCGGGTAGACCAGTTGAAGTTGATAGCAACCAAAACGAGACATTAATTGAGAACAGTCAACCTTATGCCGCGTGGGAGGCAGGCAGCGTGCTCCAAGTATCAAAATCAGTCTTGAGCATCACATGCGCCAGCTGGGCACCAGCTTGGTCATCTTCACTGCTTCGATGTTCGGGCGCCACATAAGTTAAGTGGAAACACTATCTTGAGTGTATTTTTGCATGAGTCTCTACTTAAACATAACAAAAACATTACCTGTTTTGAAAACAAACTGTGAGGGATGATGAGAACTGGAAACTGTATAATAATGTAGAATAGAAGAGTTCATAGGGCGAGTGCAGTGAACCATCACCAACCACAGCAAAGGCTAGTCTTCATCCAAAGAAGGTAGCGTTGTGGATTTGGTGGGCCTGAAAGGGAGTCCTCTATTATGAGCTCCTTCTATAAAACCAAAAGATGAATTTCGACAGATACTGCTCCCAGTTAGACCAGCTGAAGGCAGCACTTGATGAAAATGTGTGGAATTGGTCAACAGAAAGTGCATAATTCTCTACCAGAGTACCACAAGACCGCATGTTTCTTTGATGACCAGGCAAAACTGTTACAGCTTTGTAAAGTAAAAACTGTTACTAATTCCTCCACTGGATTCACCAGACATTGCGCCTTTGGATGGCTTTGGGATTTTTTTTTTTTGGTCTTTGCAAAATTCTCCTAATAAAAAAAAATTCCATTTCCTGGAAGACTGTAAAAGGCACCTGAAATAGTTCTTTGCTTAAAAAGATAAAAAGTTTTGGGAAGGTGAAATTATGAAGTTGCCTGAGAAATGGCAGAGTGTAGTGGAACAAAATGATAAACATGTTCAATAATGTTTTTGGTGAAAATGAAAAATGAGTGTTTTGTTTTTACTTAAAAACCAAAGTAACTTTCTGGCCAAACCAACATATGCTAGACTTGAACCCTGTTGGTTACCGAGTGCCAGTTCTTGGATTGGAATCCAGTCCCTGGTGAAGGTGTCAGTCACCTGCAGAGAAATGAGAAAAATAAAGTGATGTTTTCAAAGAGCTAATATTCACTTTAAAGGAATAATGTTTACTTTGAGCTTCTGGTCTGTTTTCTTATATATTAAAATGTAAAATATTTATTCTTTTAGAATATACTGATGGTTAATATTTAAAATTTCTATTTCTTGGCAAATTAAAATGTTGTATATCATTCAGGATTCGAGGTTACAAGAACCAGAAGTGAACTAGACTGCCTTAGGAAAGGAATCTGTTGGAATTTGCACAAGGTCATGTGTGTGTGTGCTAAGTTGCTTCAGTTGTGTCCGACTCTTTGTAACCCCATGGACGGTAGCCCTTCAAACTCCTCTGTTCATGGGAGTCTCCAGGCAAGAATACTGAAGAAGTTTCCATGCCCTCCTTCAGGGAATCTTCCTGACCCAGGGATTGAACCAGCATCTCTTGTGGCTCCTGCAGGCAGGTTCTTTACCTCCAGCTCATATCTGATAAAACTTCTAGCCAGGGCTACTGGTATCATAAAATGTGTTTTCTAAGTTTATAAAACATGTGACAGCTTTGTCCCAAGCCAGTGGGGTATATACCAAGGGATAGAGGTCTTGATGGCTGGAAAATAATAGATTAACTTGAACTTAAATTAAGTACCATCACATGACATATACCACTGGCATTTTTTGATGATTTTCTGCAGCAAGGTGAAGTGTAACGTTACCTGTAGCCTTGGCCTCATTTGAGTCCTGCTGTTGGAATGGGAGCTGTCCCTGGGGGTGGATTAGCTACTTGCGTGTGGGCGCGTGTGTTGTTTTGTGTTAGGCAGTCACCTAACTTTTCTTCCTCTGAAGTTCTTGCTGTGTGTTTCAGTGTTATTTTTGCTTATCTCACTGTAATTTGATAAGGCATGTTAACCCTTGTAGTGCTTATTTAGGAAGCCAGATTGTGGAGCGTTCTAGAACACTCTGACCGCTGTTCTAGAAACTCTCGCTCCCCTTGGCTTGTCTGGTGACCTCCTCCGGTTTTCTCCCTCTTTCTGTGGCTTATCCTGGGTGCCCCCCTCCCCAGTCCTTACAGGTCCGTGTTCCCCAGCGTCCCATCCTCTCCGCCCTCTCGTTCTGTGTCATCCACGCAGTCTCCTCGGCTCTAGGTGCTGACCTTGTGCTGACCTCACGTTTGTTTCCCCAGCTCACTCTGCCGTCTGAAGTCCCCAGCTCCCTGCACTCATTATGCTCCCCTGGGCTCCCCCAGACCCCAGCCAGAACCCCCCAAGATACCCTGATGTTGTTACCATCACTCGGGGGCTTACATGGTCCTTCGCCAAGTGCCTGCACCCTGCCCATCCTCTTCCTTTTAAAAAAATTTTAATTAATTAACATTTTATTTTTTAATTTTGTGACTGTGCTGGGTCTTTGCTGCTGTGTCCTCCCCCTGGAACACCCTTCCAGGCTCCTCGGCTGGGCCAGTTCCTGCTGGTTCTCCATGACTTGACTCTGGAGGTCTCTCTTTCCAGGCTTCTCCCCTCCCCCTGAGCTGACCTGTGGGCTCCCCTCTCCTTTTATGGCCCCTACTGTGTGGTGTTACTGCATTTGGTTTTCTTGCCTTTTGTTCCTGTTACCTGGTCCATGGTGTCTGGAGCATCCTGAGCACCCCCAGGACCACTCCACACCCCCAGGGACTGGCGCTTACGCGGGTGCCCTGCAGGATGAATGGTTGGCAGGAGTTTGAGCGGGCCCGCCTACTCTCCTGCCGAGGAGGGGGGTGCAGCGGACTCGTGCTGTCAAGGGATTCAAACCAGCATCTTTCTTCCCACTTCTTCTCCTGGTCCATGCCTTCTCCTCTAAGAAGGGCTCTTGTTTTCTCCTGAGTCAAACTATGGGAGAAGCTGAGGATGAAGAAGTACATGAATGAAAGAAAATAGCTTGTCAGAAGGGCACCAGAGAAACAGCTTGCTTTATCCCCTCTCCTGCACGTCCCATCTCGTGTTTCCGGTTGTGTTTCTTTGGTTTGGGAAACACGCGTACGTGGCCACCGGTCTGCCAGCTTGCAGGCTGCATGCGAGCGTTTCTCCCCTCTAGGAGCAGACCGAAGGTGTATGTAGGCGTCTCCTTTCTCCTCCACTTCTTCTTCTTTAACTCAGGGCTCACAGGGTCTCACCCTGGCACTTCTGATTGTTCAGTTGATTGGTGTTGGAGTGGGTGCCTCCCTGTTTCTAGAGGCGAGGCAGTGGACTCCACACTGGCCCTGGAATTGGGGTTGGAAGCTCAGCTCCATTGCTTACCAGTGCGGTGAGATGGACAGGTTTCTGCACCCCTCTACCCTTCATCTGGAAAATGAGACAAACCTTTTAGAATTGTTGTGAGGATTGAGATGAATGTTTGTGAAGTACCTGGCACATCCTAAAGGTAGTCAGTCCTAAAGGAAATCAACCCAATGAATGTTCATTGGAAGGACTGGTGCTGAAGCTGAAACTCCAATACTTTGGCCACCTGATGCAAAGAACTGACTTATTGGGAAAGACCCTGATGCTGGGAAAGATTGAAGGCAGGAGGAGAAGGGGACGACAGAGGATGAGATGGCTGGATGGCATCACCGACTCAATGGATGTTAGTTTGGGGAAACTTCAGGAGACGGTGAAGGACAGGAAGCCTGGTGTGCTGCAGCCCATGGGGTCGCAAAGAATCAGACGTGACTTGAGCCGCTGAGTAACAATAACAACCTGGCACATAGTAGGGATGCAAGAGATTACCAGTATTAACTAATAGGATGTAAACATTTACATTTTTCCAAAATAGAAGATAAACCTGTGGTCCCTGCTCCTCCCTTTTCCTTTCCCAGCTTCCATAATGGAAAGAATTCGCTTGTGTATGGGCTAATTAATTAGTTAATTAAGCACACGTTGGTTTGCATGTTAGCCAGGAGTGCTCCACTGTGAGACACTGGAGGTTCAGGGAGATGCACAGTCCTGGTTCTATAGGAGCCCGTGGTGTGGTCCCTGAGCCACTGCACTGAGTCTTCGGGGATGCTGGGGACCCAGCCAGATCCCCCGGCTTCACTTGAAATCAGAATCTTTGGGGAGCTTGGTTGTTTCAGCTCTGGCCTCAGGAGCCTCAGAGTGACGTTAACTTCACCTTCTCATGGTGATCCTCGCTCCCAGGGCCCCCGAAGGAGCCGTGATCTCTGCTCCGGGCTTGACGTCTCGCTCTCTGCTGTTCCTGACTTACTCTGGAGCCTCCACCAGGCTGATGGCTGCAGAGCCTCGCTCGTGTGCTGGTGACTTCCCGCTGCATTTGTGGTGAGCGTCTCACCACGCGCACCCTTCTGATACACACATTTTCAGCTGTGGTGCAGGTGTCCTGTGTAGTTACTTATGCAGTTGTCTTCTTGTGGCCAAATGTGGTTCAGCACTTCACTGGTTGGAAATATTTTATTTGGAAATAATTTCAGCTTATAGAAAAGTTTCAAACACAAGACTGGAACCAAAAGCACACAAAGCCTTTACCCAGATCCTCCTATTGTTAATATTTTGCATCATTTGTTTTTCATTTGTGTGCTCATTCTCTCCCTCTCTCTAGTACATGTAAACAAAACTATTACACGTCGTATTTTCCTGAACCATTTGATGAACTAATAAAGTTTATACATCATATGGGTTTCCCTGGTGGCTCAGCCGGTGAAGAATCTGCCTGCAGTGCAGAAGTCCTGGGTTCGATCCCTGTGTCAGAAAGATCCCCTGGAGAAGGGAATGGCTACCCACTCCAGTCTTCTTCCCTGGAGAATTCCATGAACAGTCCGTGGGGGCTACAGTCCGTGGGGTCGCAAAGAGTCGGACATGACTAAGCAACTAACACTTTGATTCCTTCATAGATCATAAATGAAGTGAAGTGAAAGTTGCTCAGTCGTGTCTGACTCTTTGCAACCCCATGGACTACCCAGTCCATGGAATTCTCCAGGCCAGAATACTGGAGTGGGTAGCCTTTTCCTTCTCCAGGCGATCTTCCTAACCCAGGGGTCAAACCCAGGTCTCCCGCCTTGCAGGCAGATTCTTTACCACCTGGCCACCAGGGAAGCCCCATACATAGCCCTTGCTCTCAAATAGTTTGGTGTGTATTTCCTAAGAATAAGCATATTTTCCAATATAACAATAGTGCAGGCATCAGTCAGTCAGCTTGACATCTATTTCAATTTATCTTCATAGATAACAGACTGTCTACACTCTGTAACGTTGACTTACAACGTCCTTTATGGTGTTTTGCTCTAGTACTACGATCAGGCATTGCATTTAGTTATTATATCTCTTTGTTCCTGCCCTCCGAAACCTTCTCATAGTTTTTCTTTTTTGAATGATGTTTGTGAAGAATACTGTTGTTTATCTTGTAGAGGATGTTCATTTGGGGTTAGGTGACTGATCTCGTGGTTGGATTCAGGCTGTGCGTTCCTAGCTGGGATTCTGCACAGGGATGTGTTCTTACCGGCTCCCTACCTCCCCCTTGTCGGCGATGCTGATTTCAGTGACCCTGGCCAGGTGACGGTCCATTTCTCCACTGTGTGGTTACTATCTTTCTCTTTGTAACTGCTAAGAAATGCCTTACTTTTATCACCTTTTGTTGTGATACCTATTCATCAACTCATTTCTCATCTGTAATGAAATTAGCATTTTAAAACTTGCTTTGTACAAGTTCAGAGGCTTGGCTTATGTGGAGGCTCCCCTCTGATCTTAATTTTATGGTGAGCAGTCGGATGGATTGGAGACCTGGAAAGGAACTGAAATAATTGTCACTGATTTTTTTTTTTTACAGATGCTCATGTGGTGATTTATTCTGAAGAGCTCACACTCCTCAATTCATGATAAAAAATTTCAGTCTGGTGGCGGTGTAGAGATCTGTCTTTAGCTTGTAGGCTGTGTTCACTGTGCATGCTGAGTCGTTCTGACCGCCAGGGTTTGAGGCCCAAAGACAGAAGTGACAGGGGCCAGACAGTGTGTGGAGCTGGCGAGCTGGTCTTGCCAGCCCTCCCACAGGGCCACCAAGGCGATATGGTCACTGTGATGCTTGAGGAGGCAACCTCGGAGTGGACCTCTTCTTTCAAAGATCTTCCCTTTGAAAAAGAAGCTTTGCTGTTCTCTGCCCTGTTCTGGAGGTTGACCAAGAGGTTTAGGTCGGAGGTTCACAGTGTTGTCAGTGTCCTATTCATTTTCTCAACACCCCTTGACTAAGAAAATGACTCAGAGGTTTTCTTTTTTCCCCCCACTAAGTAGTTATAGCCATTAGCTTATATTTATGTCCTAACAAGCTAGTAGCTGTTTGAAAAAATAACACAATAGATTGAAAGAATAATAAGTTTTATCTCCTTCTTAACCACAGTTCCCTGATAATGGGTTGTGTGCCTCCCTTGGGAGCTGCACAGCACTGCAGATCTTGGAGTCAGATGGGCCGTTTCATCTTGTGTAGCTGTTGCTTTTTATCACAGTAACTGCTCAAAATGTAGTTTCACAAGGATGTGATCTTCAAAAGGAATGTAGCTCAGAATGGTGTTGGAAATGTGGGTTATCTGGAGCTCGTAGTTTGCACAGTGCCCGGCACAGTCTGGTATCTAGTGCTTCGCTTGAAAATTTAAAATATTCTGAAGCACAATTATGCACTCCCTTTGGTACCCTAGCGTGGTGCCTTGGCACACAGTTTGGGAATCATTGAGTTAGGTATTAAAAAGTTTCCTGGGGGTGTTTTGTAATCCTTTGGTAGCCTTTAGACATCCAGATATGTGCCTCCAAGGCAAGTTAGGGGTTAAGTAACTGGAAGGAGCAAGGTTGTAATTTCTCAGCACACTGACAGGAGGGCAGAGATGTCATGTCAACTTAATTAGCAAAAGCTGAAAATTCTTTTATTTACGATATGGCTCCAGTCAGAGGCCTGCTCCCCACTCCTTGGATAGTATTACATAATACCCTGCTTACTAATGAATAAAAACAATTAGATAAGATTTTCTTACTTAACCTTTTTGGTTTGGTGCACATGTTATTCTTCCCACAAGCTGATTATTTTCTATGGATTAATGATTTCCTTGACAAATATTTTAGCACTGTCCCCTTCAGGCTTTGGAAGAATGCTATAAATCTCAAACCCAGGCTTGTCACTAAGGTT
The DNA here is from genome assembly GCF_001704415.2 of Capra hircus. Lineage (NCBI taxonomy): Eukaryota > Metazoa > Chordata > Mammalia > Artiodactyla > Bovidae > Capra > Capra hircus. Next base: position 7,547,114 of record NC_030834.1, on the reverse strand, counting down.
TATATCTTTCATAAGAAGGTATAACAGCTGTGTGGATTAACTAGATCCTGGTAGAAATTAGATCTGGTTGACATAATAATTTAAGTTGTAAGTATCTGAGCTTCAGCTGTGAAGAGATTTTCCTGTTAGGAAGGGGGATGTTTTGAACATCAGGGTAACAAGGGATACCCGTTCTACCTGGTGTGAGGCTTTGGAAGATCATGGCAGATGGCTTTCCCATCTAAGGGGCTGTCTCAAAGGAATGGGAACTTGGGAGCATGTCACCATAGACGATCCTTGTAAGAGTGGAACGGCTTGGTATCCAAGACGGGCCCCAAGCTGCGTGTATCGGATCTTGCTACACAAACTCCGTGGCCTGGGTGGGGCTCGTCCTGGGACCTGCAGGGTGTTCAGCATTCCTGGGCCCACTCAATAGTATCTCAGCCAGATATCACCCTCCCCCAATTTCTAGACACCCTTGACTACCGTGCTTTGGTCAAATGTGAACCCAGCCCTCGTTTAACAAATGAGGAAGCTGAGGCTCAGGGCAGGGAAGGGGTCACCCGAGGTCACAGATACGAGTATAGCCAGGATCTCAGTCCCCTGCCCGCCTGCCTGGCGTCCAGGCACAGAGCTACCCAGGTCATTTCCTCCAGCTCTGATCATCCAAGATTCTTATGATCAAAGGGAGATGGGAGGTTTTGTTTTATTTTCTTTTTATTCAAGTATGGTTAGTTTGCAATGAGTGTTACTTTCAAGCATACAGCAAAGTGACTTTTTTTTTTTTTTTGCAGATTAGATTTCATTATAGGCTATTACAAGGCACTGAGTGTGGTTCCCTGTGCCATCCAGTAGGTCCTTGTTGCTTGCCTACCTTACGTACACTAGTGTGTGTCTGTGAATCCCCTGCTCCTAATTTATCCCCCCTCCCTTTCCAGGTCTGTGAGTCTGTTTCTGTTTTATCAATAAGTTCATTTGTACCATTTTCTTCTCTAGATCCCACAAGCAAGTAGTATCATATGATATTCTTCTCTTCACTTCACTCAGTATCACAATCTCTAGGTCCATCTGTGTTGGCGCAAATGGCATTATTTTGTAATTTTTGTGACTGATTAATATTCCATTAATCTGCCCATGGACATTTAATTTACGTCCAGGTCTTAGTGCTGCCATGAACATAGAAGAAAAACGCCCATGAACACTTTCCATGTGCAGAAGTCATCCACTCAGGTCACACTCACTGAACATCAGCAAAATCACAATAGAACTGCAAAGATGTGAACTGGAAGGAAAGTCTTTATCCATGAGCCATAGCTAACTGGAATTAGAGACGTAACATAAAAGGGAAATCGGAGCACTCTAAGAAGGTTTTGGGTTTCCTAGGTGGCTCGGTGGTAAAGAATTCACCTGCCAAAATAAGAGACGCAGGAGGCGCGAGTGGGAGAAAAGGCCCCCTGGAGGAGGAAATGGCAACCTGCTCCAGTATTCTTGCCTGGAAAATCCCATGGCTGCAGGCGCCTGGAGAATTACTGTCCATGGGGTCGCAAAGAGTCAGACGAGCCTGAGCAAAAAACACATGAACACTGGGGTGCGTGTGAGATAGGCGTTTAACCGTGAATAAACCTTAGAAGAAAATGGAGATGACAGAAATCCAGTTTACTTGCTAAATATTTGGACTCCTAGACCTAGGATAAAAACCACAGGAGGGCAGGGATTTCTATCTCTTATTTGCTGCTGCATTTCCGCCTCCTGGAATGTTGCCTGGCGAGTAGGAGAGACTCTGGAAATGTTGTGGGTTGGGTGCAGGGGCATGCTCTAACGTATGGGTAATGTTTGTGGGTAATGTTATACCTAAAGTATTCCGGTAGGGTATGAGTTACTGGATTCTTTGAAGTTTACTTAGATAAACTTTATTTCATGTTACAGTCAAATAATCTGCAGAAATGATAATGTCTGTGCTGAGTTCTCACTGGCTGGAGTGTGATGTTGAGGGTACTATGATGACATTAGTATTTTTTGTCATCACCAAATGAATATCCTGCCTGCGACTGCGTATTTGCAGCGCTGGCCACACGGTGGGCAGAGGTGTGATCTGATCATAGCTGGCATCTCTTGCTTCTGTTGAGTTTAGGATTGTGATCCCCAGGAAGGGGCTCAGAAGAAAGCCAGGCCTGTATCGAGCCCAGCGCTGGAAACGTACCTGCTTTTTAAGGATCCCTCATGTGACACAGGGTGTTTATGCCCATGGCACTAGTGTGTTAGAACAACAGCTTGTAACACTTCTGTAGCATCATCTTTTCAGAAGGAGATCCGTATAGTTTTGTTGTATCACTGAGAATGTGGATACACGTGGCCCCTTTATTCCAAGAAATTCAGGACTGTGTGCACAGGCTCACTTTCATTCACGACATAGGAGCTGTTATTTATTACTTATGTGTGTTTATTTTGGGACCAAATTAGGAGGGTGTGGAGCTGTGTAGAGCAGCATCGCAGGTGGGGAGGGGTGGGGACCGGGGTCCTTGTCACCCAATTTCTGACTAATCTCCACCTGGAGTCCTCATTGCCCCTCTGTGTGTTCCGGCCTTTCCACCACATTGTCCTTTTGGAAACTTCTAGAGAAGGGTCAACATGGGATGACATGGTTGGATGGCATCACCGACTCAATGGATGTGAGTTTGGGTAACCTCTGGGAGTTGGCGATGGACAGGGAGGCCTGGCATGCTGCAGTCCATAGGGCCGCAAAGAGTTGGACAGTTAACAGAGGATAGTATGCCAGACTGTTGCTTCCCAAAGTGTTGCCTGGAGATCACTGGTGTTATCAGATGCTTTTCAGAGGGACAGTTTGCTGGTCAGATAAGTTGGGAAAATACTGGATACTGCTTTCCTCTCTTGCTAGTACGATGCACCTGGGCCTGTTAAAGTTTTTGGAGCTTTAAAAGGAGGACTTAAGTTTGGATTAACTTCGTGGGTCCTAGCCTTCTTTTCCACAGAACCCTTTCTCAGCATGACAGCTCTTAACCTTTGTAAGAACAGTGTTCCACCCACCAGCCTGTAAGAAAGAAGTGTTGCCATGATGGCCACATCTGATTTTGAGTTTGATTTGGCCCTCGCTAGCAGCCATAGACTCAGGCAGTGTTTCTCAGCCTTCATCTTGGAGCTTTGAAAAAATACAGATGCCCAAGCTCATCCCAGAGTCTCTGATCCTGAGTGTCTGGGCTGGTGCGCATTGCCTGCGTTTGTAAGATGCTCTGCAGGGGGTCTCCAGTGTCCCAGAGGCTGAGTTACTCTTTTTGGAAGAGTTTTCTGTTTCTCTCAGGCTGCAGTAGTTGCCTCCACTTCAGACCCTTCTGGATGTTTGATATGTTTCCTCAAGGGAATTGGTTTTGGATTGAAATAGATCTGATGTGCTCGGAAGTCCTCAGCTGCTGGGCCTCCGCTGGTGCGTTTGGGGTCAGGGGTGGCCAGGTCCTTTGCAGGCATGGTCCTGAGGCTGCCGGATCAGAGGGGTGGGAGGAAGTGGTGAGGAGGGGGCCATTGAGGGTCATGCTCCTGACCCCCCAGGCGCTGCGCAGACCTGGAACTCTGCCCATCAGTCAGCTGGTGACCTGGAGGCACGGAGGAGGGTCTCGGGTTCTCTCAGAGAAGTGTTCTGTTGGGGTCGCCTCCTTTCATCTCGGGGGCCTCCCTGCCTTCCTGTCCACCCTCTGTTCCTCCCCATTTACCCCGAGAAGCCGGGCGGAAACAGCCCAGTGAGGTGGGCAGGCTTCTACCGTAGCTACTGGGGAATCCACACCAGGATAGTGAGGTGGGTCCTGCTGCCGCAGGTGCCCCCGAGGGGCTTTTCCAGGGAAGGGCCTAGGTGAGAAGGACCACCAGGCTGCCTCGCCTGCCACTTCAGGGCGTGTGAGACAGGCCCCAGAGACTCAGTCTTTGATCCGAGGCAGGCGCATCAAGCTTGTCTTTACCCCGTTGAAGTGTGGTCATGGCCCGACCACAGAGACGACACCGGGCTCACCAGAGACCATAAACTCCGGCGGAAAGTGACCCGTCCTGTGAATGTAGGGGTGGAGGGAGGAGCCCTCGCTGGCCTCTCTGTGGTGCTGGGCAGTGACCTGCTAGAAGGAAGGGGACCGCTTTCTGCATGGTGTTCACGCGCTGTCCTCCGCTTCACACCTGGAATGCCCCATGTCTTCCCTGCCGCAGTCCTGGGAAGTATGCTTCTTGATGACTCTCCAAGCAAAGATGAGCGACGCGGAGGCTCAGAGAGAAAACTGTCTTGTCCAAGGGTGGCTTGAGAGTGCGGGGCTGAAGTGCGAACTTAAATCTGTTCCATGCCAAGGTGTGCTTGGGTGTCCCGGGCCCCGTCCTGCGGACTGTGGCCGGTCCCCACCGTCAAGGTTGCCATCGCTCTTGCTTCTGAATGTCTTCTTTGCAATTGGGCTGGGTAACAGGCTCTTAAGGACATAACAAGATGCCGTGTGGTGCTTTATTGCCTATCAGCTGCTTTCTGTCACCCCTTGTTCTGGGACAGATTCTGAAAGAAAAGAAAACGGTGACCAAGCATTCAGCCGTTTTCTCCACTGAGTTTGTTTAGATTATGCTTCTTTTGATTTTATCAACAGGTGATTGGTTGTTGGATAAGCCGTTAGTAGTACTCACTGGCAGTGTGCCTTCCATCTAGGATTCGTGGCATTAGCTAGAATTTTATAATGGCGTAAAAAAATTTCATGGAGGAATTAAGAGTATCACCATGTGGTATAAAGCTACCATTAGTAAAATAAATATTAATCCGAGGTTAACTGTTTTTAGCCTAAGATTTCTCTTAATTCAGTATCCAGACTGAGCCTTTCTGTGTTTGTTTGTTTGTTTGTTTTAAAAAAAAAGAGAGAGGGGGGAAAAACCTCTTTTATTTCAGCTCAGTTTGAAATTCTGATGTGAAGATCACCATGGCCTTGCAAAAGCTCAGTGTGATTAATACTAACTGTGTCCATAACTTCATTCCAAAAGCCGGTACCACTGCCCAGGAGGCAGGTGGCTGTGCGCTTCCGAGTTCCCTGAACACAGGTTTCTCAGATGTCAGCTCCAGAGGGTGATCGGTAAAGTCATAAGGACCTAAGTGGATGGAAAAGCTACAAGAGGCGAATGATCTTCCTAAAGCCTCACAGCTGGGGGCCGGCAGACACCACTTCTGATTTTGTCATCATAGATAATGTTGTCTTTAGTTGCCGTATTTTTAAGGAAAATAAAGTTGGCTAGCTATTACAGGAGCTAGCTGTTCGGCTTGGCCTGCTGTTTGTGTGTGTGTGTGTGTGTGTGTGTGTGTGTGTGTGTGTGTGTGTGTGTGTGTGTGTTTGTGGGGGATGGGGGAGGTTTCCACTGGGTCTTCATTTGCTGCCTCTAGGCTTTCTAGGGGTGAGTGGGGGGCAACTCCTTGTTCTCACTACAGTGGCTTCCCTTGTTGGTGAGCACAGGATCCGGGCACACGGGCTTCAGTAGTTGCAGCCTGCGGGCTCTGTAGTTGTGACTCATGGGCTTCAGTTGCTCCTCGGCGTGTGGGATTGATCATCCCGGACCAGGGATCGAACCCGTGTGCCCTGCATTGGCAGGGGGGTTCTCATCCACTGTATCACCGGGGAAGTCTCAGGGGGTGCTTCCTCTGTGATATTTAATGGTAACCCAGTAGTGCAGACGTTGCCCAGCACTGCCAGCCGCGTGGAGTGATGTTTGTCCGTGTCTGTCAGGCCTCCCAGGCCCAGAGGAGGAACAGATGGCTCACAGACTCTGGAAGCCTGGTTTAGGGCAGCAGGCAGGTGACAGCTGAGTTTAAATAAGCTGAAATGATGCTTGCAAGTGAACATCCTTCCAAACAAGGCCTGCGGTCAAAGAAATTGGATTTATAGTGGTTGGTAATTTTAGTGAAAATTAAGACGTAGGTCTTTCTGTTCCGTCGTGCTGAATTATACTTGCTTATCATCATCAGAAAGGACTGAGGCATTTAGTAGCCTGATCCGTTCTGGGAAAATTTCACTTAGCATACAATCAAATGACCTTACTTTTATTTTAGAGGCTGGTCAGATAACATATAAATTCCAGGGCTTCACACTGGGTTCAGTGCAGCTTAGAATTTTTTTCCAGTCCTGAATATTCATTGGAAGGACTGATGCTGAAGCTGAAACTCCCAACACTTTTGCCACCTGATGCGAAGAATTGACTTGTTGGAAAAGACCATAACGCTGGGAGAGATTGAAGGCAGGAGGAGAAGGGGATGGCAGAGGATGAGATGGTTGGATGGCATCACCAACTCGATGGACACGAGTCTGAGCAAGCTCTGGAAGTTGGTGATAGATAGGGAGGCCTGGCGTGCTTCAGTTCATGGGGTCGCAAGGAGTCGGGCACAACTGAGCGACTGAACTGACCGTGTCTATGTCAGTGTCTGCCCTCTCTGGTCTAATCCAGTCCCCCAGAGCCTCCTGCTGAGTAGTCCTTTGAGGCATCGCATGGCGGTACGTGTTGGAATGGCTGCCTTTCTGCAGAACGAGCATATGGAGCCTCATTCTACGTCAAGAGATAGAAATCCCAGCTCATACTGGTTCAAGCGAAAAAGAAAACATATTGGCTTCTATAAATACACAGGCAGCTGGCTTCTGGGATCCCTTGGTCCAGGGACTCGACTCGACTCGGGTCTCCTCTCTTGTCAGCTTCGTTCAGATCATGGGAAAGGTGAGCCATCTGTAGATTCAGCTCCAGCTGAATAGGGTGGTGCTTGTCTCTTGGTCATCCCAGCACACCCCAGGGCGTACTCGCTGACCTTGACGGGGCACGTGTCTGTCTCTGAACCAGTGCTCGTGTCTAGGGGCTGAGTTATTCATTGACTGGGTCTTGGCCGTGGGCATCAACTCCTGACACCTGGTGATTTCCTTCACGCACAGGCTGGAGGAGATGATGGCTTAGTGGATGCCCTCAGGTTCTTCCAGTTCAGACACTGGGACGTTGAGGGCACACGAGCATCAGGATCTTTCTCCTCGATCTGGAAGCTACAGTGTCATTTGTGGTGGTCTCAGGGGTGAGTGTTCCTTCTTTCCCGCGTAACGTTCTTGTCTTGGGTCATCTGTGAAAACTTGAATCACATTCTTCTATCATGGTAGCATTCACCAGAACAGTATCTGAAATCCCAGTGGAGGGGGACTTAGAGTCAGCAGTATTGCCCATTTAGCACCATGGCCTTCTGGAGAGAGGGCTGAGGGACAGGAGTCTTGTCCTTTCAAGCCTCATTTTTCTGTCTCAGCTTTTCCAGGACTCATTTGGGTAGGACAGATACTCAGACAGCTTGGGTGGGTAAACTGTTGTTGCAAAATTATCTTAAAAAGTTTTTTTTCTCACTGTGTAAATTTCAAGTGTACAGCATAAATATTTGATATCTGTGTACCATGTGGGTGATCCCCATCACAAATCTGGTTACCGTCCATCACCATACAGGCGACCCCCTTTGCCTATTTCTCCTGCCTCCCAAATCCCTTCCCACACACAATTATCTTTAAGCTTTTGCGTTTGCTTTCTTTTCCTGTGAACTAAGATGAGTAACTTCCTAGGTTGTTAGAAAAGTCAGACTAAATTTCTGAAGCCTTTGAAATTATGATGAGCTCAGCGCTCTTATTTTTTTTAAGTGTAAATCCCTTTTGAACTCTTTATTTCTGAAAAAATTTATTGAAGTACAGTTGATGTACAATATTATGTAAGTTACAGGTATACTCACCACTCCAATTTATCTGCAATAGCAGCTTCCTGTCTTCATGTTAAGAAATCAGTCTCACCACAAAAGAGTAATAACTCAATTTTATTCCCTACATTATCGGCCTTGGGTTTCCAGAAGGTGAAATTATGACTATTGTTGATACCCAGTAGCTGATGTGATTTTATGTTCATTTTGGGAGTTAAAGACATCTCAGACTTCAATGAAAAATCTTAATAGAGTAAGTGACAGATTTTAAAACTAAAAAACAGAAAAAAATGCATATGTCATAATTGATATCTTACAGAATTCTGCCCCAAATTAAAAGATTTTAACCTTCAGACTTTTACCCTTAATAGTGAAGTGGGTGAGAGAAGCTATGAAAATTCCATAATTGAGCTGAAATTATGAGTCCAGCTTAAATATGTGCTTTATATCTGTGTTATTACCCTCCCCCAACCCCTCACCCCCACCTCCCCCCCCCCCCAGTATATCTCCCCTCATTGTGGCTCTGGGAGCTTATTGGATTTGTGGCTCTGTATCTTTAATTTGTTTTGGGAACCTGCCAGTGATTATTTCTGCAGCTATTGCTTCTTTCTCCTCTTTTCTCCTGGGGATTCCAGGCACAGATGTGTTGGCGCTTTTATCCGTGTCTCAGGTGCCACTTCAACTCTTTCCTGTACTTTTATTCTTCTGTTCTCACTGCGCTGTTTATAAAGCACATTTGTATACAGACATTTTCCCCTTATACCGCTTTTACTTTAGAAAATCCTCCTTTTGCTGTGTCTAATTTACTGGAATCAAGATTGCTGGGAGCAATATCAATAACCTCAGATATGCAGATGACACCATCCTTATGGCAGAAAGTGAAGAGGAACTAAAAAGCCTCTTGATGAAAGTGAAAGAGGAGAGTGAAAAAGTTGGCTTAAAGCTCAACATTCAGAAAACTAACATCTTGGCATCTGGTCCCATCACTTCATGGGAAATAGATGGGGAAACAGTGGAAACAGTGTCAGACTTTTTTGGGGGGGGCTCCAAAATCACTGCAGATGGTGATTGCAGCCATGAAATTAAAAGACGCTTACTCCTTGGAAGGAAAGTTATGACCAACCTAGATAGCATATTCAAAAGCAGAGACATTACTTTGCCGACTAAGGTCCGTCTGCTCAAGGCTATGGTTTTTTCCAGTGGTCATGTGTGGATGTGAGAGTTGGACTGTGAAGAAAGCTGAGTGCCAAGAAATTGATGCTTTTGAACTGTGGTGTTGGAGAAGACTCTTGAGAGTCCCTTGGACTGCAAGGAGATCCAACCAGTCCATTCTGAAGGAGATCAGTCCTGGGATTTCTTTGGAAGGAATGATGCTAAAGCTGAAACTCCAGTACTTTGTCCACCTCATGCGAAGAGTTGACTCACTGGAAAAGACTGTGATGCTGGGAGGGATTCAGGGCAGGAGGAGAAGGGGACGACCGAGGATGAGATGGCTGGATGGCATCACGGACTCGATGGACGTGAGCCTGAGTGAACTCCGGGAGATGGTGATGGACAGGGAGGCCTGGCGTGCTACAATTCATGGGCTTGCAAAGAGTCAGACATGACTGAGCGACTGGACTGAACTGAACTGAATTTACTGTTAAACCTGTCTGTTGCATTTTAAATTTCAGTGATTATAGTTCTATTCAGTTCTTTTGCGTAGATTCCAGGTATTTGATAACATCAGTCATCTTTAATCTGTTTTCTTACACACAGCAATTATAATTGTATTAAAATTCCTTTTTGATAATTGTAGTATATCACCTAGATAGTACGCTTAGAATGTATGTATTATCCATCCTTTCTCTCTAGTTTTTGTCATTTGTTCTTATCTCTTGCTGTGCTTAGTGATTTATAAAGGACCTGACATTGTATTTGAAAACTGCAAGGTCTCTGGATGCTGTTATCTCCTGCCAGAGAATACTTAATTTTCTGGTGGGCAGTAGAATAAATCTGTTCATCTAGATAGTAGTCAGCAGTCACTGTGATTGACGAGTTCAGGCAGGTGTGTTTCTCTTGACCTTACTCCTAAGGCATTGCTCAGTCAAGGCTTTGGAAGGGAGCTCAGGGTGACCTCAAGAGCATCACCCTGATTCCAAGAGGTCTGGATATGGGAGCCAGAGCAAGGGACCGAGGGTCGGACCCCAGGGCTGACACTGTTCTGAGAAACTTGGCTTAGCATCGGTATTCACACACACCCTTGAACGTAAGTTCATCGACAGTACAGGGCTGGTAGGGTCTGCAGTCCTGTAGCCAAGTCTCTTCATTTTGTGTGTGTATTAGAGTCTGGGATAAGCAACCCCCCTAAGCAGTGACTTAAACAATAGTTATTTTTTTTCACGTAAAATCCAGAGGTGTTGATTCACCTTAAATGCAGCAGAGTCTGGGAAAATAACTGTGTTCTCTGAGTCTGTAGGATTATAGGGTTGATTCTGAAGTGTGGGAGGGGTGTGCACAGAGCCAGGGGCGTGACAGGTGTCCCCTCCGTTGGCTTATCCCAAGTCCTCTCAGTGGCTGGGTGCTGGCTTAGCTCGATTAATTGGGCAGGGCTTTGAGGAGAGAGAATTTTAGAAATCATGATGAGCTGTTATCCTAAATGCCAGTGGCAGAGTGAACAGCCAGGGGAGCAGGCGCTCTGAACGGCGTCTGCAGCCTGCCTGCTGCCTTGTGTCTTTGGTGTGGGCCGTGCACACCGCCTGCGCCTGGGCCAGGGGCGCGTCTGCTGAGGACCCTGCGCTGGTCCGTCAGCTGACTGCATGCCCACTGGGTCTGTGGCAGTGTCTGCGGCAGTGTCTGCCATCACTCCATTCAGGGAGCCACCCCGACGAGGCCCATATGTGTCGTCCGCCAGCCAGCTCTTTACGTTTGGATTAACTGGGGGCTGGCATCGCCCGACGTGGCGGCTTTGCTTGTTCTCCTACAGGGCCCCGGGTTCGGAGTCACCTCGACCACCTCTCCTTTCCTAGTGACGGATGCAAAGCCTTCACGGTGTTGGCTCCAGGGTTTTGCTCAAAGCAGAGCTCCAGGAGCTGGCGAGTCCGGTACCCACCTTCACTCCCCGTGATGACCGAGCCAGTGGGGGCGGGTCTCACTTGCCTTCAGATCGCCCTTGCCCGACCTGGATGCCTGACACCCAAGGGTGCGGCAGGGAGGTGGGGGCTGCCGGCTGAGATCTTTTGTGCCACCCCGTCCACCACCCCAACAGAAGAGCTAGTCGCCTGTAGAGAACAGGTTAGGTTCTAGGTTCTCCAAGGCCCAGTACAGCCCCAGCTGATTTCCAGGTGCAGGAAGGGACACTCCTTTGTCAGACGTCTACCAGTGGCAGATAAGAAGCGGGGCTTCGGGGTACAACCGTGGAGAATCCAAGTTGCTTCTTCTCTGTCCTTCCCAAAGGAGAGCGGAGAGGCTGGGCATCGGGAGGGCCCCCTGCTTCTGAGCTGAGGTGGAGGAGGGACAAGGGGGCTGCTCATCGCATTGCTGGTGTCCACAAGAAAGGAGGGCCACCTGCACTCTGCTGGTGTGTCTGCTGCCTGCCCCAGGCTGGCGCAGCACAGACCGAGCATGTGCTGGAGGATGTGGCGGGGGGGGGGGGTCCCTTGCAGAGGCCACGGACAGCCTCCCCGAGGGTCCCTGAGAAGCATTCACGCAGACTCCTGCCATGAGCAGCCTGGCGTCCTGGCCCCACAGAGGGAAGACTAGCTTGGGCTGCATTGGGCGGAGGGAGAAGGCTTTGTCTCATCAGCGTAGAGCGGCGAGACCCTGCGCCCTGGGGGCTCGGCCAGGTCTCCCCGCAGGAGGCTGGCGAGACTCTGAGCAGCTGCTCAGGGCGGAGACCCCGCTGGCACGGCTCGGGCGCCCTCCTCCGTCCTGCTGTCGTGGTAGAGTCGGACGTCGACCCAGAAGACAGCTGACCACGAGGGGAAGGGCTCAGGCCAGCCTCTCTGCTCTGTGGCAGGAGGAGCGGATGCAGGGAACGGAGGGCGTGGGGAGCCGACCTCCCCTTCTGCTTCTGCCCGCCCGCCTTTAACCACCGGCTTGGCCTGCTTTGCAGGGAGGCAGGAGTATCTTAGGATCGAATGCGAGATGGATGAGTTCTGTGTCTTAAACCCTTTTCATTGGAGAAATCTCTCAATGTACACACAAGTAGAATAGAGTGAACTTTCACGAATCTGTCGCCTAGCCCAACAACTGTCAGCCTTTTGCCAGTCTTGTTTCTTCTCTCCTTCCCCAACTTTTATTAAGCTCCAGCTTCTCTTTGCAGCGGCTTCTTGTTGGGAGCACGGACCCTAGGGCACCTGGGCTCAGTAGTTGGCGGCATGTGGCTCAATAGTTGTGATTCCCAGGCTCTAGAGCAGAGGCTTGATGGTTGTAGCACATGGGCCTAGTTGCCCCAAGGCATGTGGGATCTTCCCAGACAAGGGATCGAACTCGTGTCTCCTGCATTGACAAGCGAATTCTCTAGCACTGAGCCACCAGGGAAGCCCCGTGGGGCTATTTCTAAAGCAAATCCTAGTCATGCCATTTTATGTGTAAATAACTCTTGTTTATATTTCTAACACACAAGGGCTTTTTTTTTTTTTCTGCAAAACCGTTATGCCATTATTGTTTACAACAAAATTAATATTAATTCCTTACTTAATGTTCTGTAACACTAACCACATTCAGATTTCCCTGGTTGTTTCAAAAGGATCGTTTCACAGTTGCTTTTCAAATTTGTGTATAAACAAGGCCCATATTTTGCATTTGGTGACTGTGTTTATAAATCTCTATAATGTAGTTGTTCCCCTTAGGGCAGTTTCTGTTTCTCCTTCCTAACACTGCTCGATGGTGAAGTAGGTCCGTCTGTCCTGTAGAAAGTGTCACCCCTTTGACTGATTTCTTCCTCATGGTGACATTTAACTTGTTTCCCTATCTCTGGTATTATTATTTGGAAGCTGGCAGGTAGATTTAGAAACTTGGCTAGATTCAGGTTCAGTGATTTTTAGACAAGGTACTTCATAGTGGTTATTTTAATTTTATTGACATTAAATATCATTACTTCTTAATATTATTAATATTTTAATAGCCAGAGGACACTGAAACATTTGAAGATGGACTGAAAATAAAAAGTCACTTTTTGGGGGGAAGGGACACAGTGTACAGTCTGCTGTTACTGGAAAATTAAAACCATTGGTTATTAATCAGATCAGCCTATTAAAGAGCAAAAATTCAGCCAGTTAATTTGAAGATCTAGTTGACTTTACTAAGCTACTCATGAATCAGGCAGCTTCCTGTCCGGCAAATAGAGAAATTCTCCAAGGAGTTGTATGACATGGTTTTCCTAGGCAGAAGGAGGGTGGGGCAAGGAAGTTATTAGCAAAAGTAAGGATTATTTCAGGCCAGAACTACTACTTCTGGGGAAAGGAAATGGCAGGAGTCTTATGTAGACCATCTCTTTGGTGCAGACCCAGAAACCCCAGATGGGCCGATTGACATCACCTGGGGAGGTGGGAACTGGAGCCCGGCCGGTGTGAATTCTAGGTCTAGAAGTTGTGTTTTCTGTTTCTTTATTCTTGTCTACGGCTATACCACACTAAATGTGCCTAGTCTCATCTATTTCTTTATTCTTTTATTTATATTTTAATTTCTTTATTGAAGTGTAGCTGATTTTCAGAGTTGTATTAATTATTGCTGTACAGCAAAATGATTCAGTTATGCATATATATATATATACACATTCTTTTAAAAATGCTGCTTTCTATTATGGCTTGTCATAGGATATGGATTATAGTTCCCTGTGTATACAGTAGGACCTTGTTTATCCATTCTCTGTATGCTAGTTTGCCTCTGCTAATCCCGCCTTCCACTCCATCCCTCCCCCAACCCACAGGGCCCCTCGACAACCACCGTCTGTTCTGTGTCTGTTTTGGTTTGATCATGTCCTGTGGTTGCGCTCAGACTGTGTGTTTGGATGAAGTGGTGGTGGTTTAGTCGCTAAGTCGTGTCTGCCTCTTGTGACCCCATCGACTGTAGCTTGCTGGGCTCCTCTGTCCATGAGATTTGCTGGGTTGGGCTGGGTAAGGAGAGGATGAACCAAATTGACTTCATCTTTTTCACGTATTGAATCAAAGTAAAACCTGGGAACAGCAGCCGTGGGAGTGCACCCTTTTAAACTATCTGCTGGTGGGAGCGCAAACCTTGTTCATTTCATCTTCTGTCCTCTGTATGTTTCTCATTTGATGTCATTTCCACACGTACATGTACAGTTTTGACACAGATTCCTTGGGCTTGTTTTCTAAATATGATTTTCAGGGCCATAGCATTTTTTCTAGAGAAAGTACACAGTTATATCTCATTCCAGGTTATTTATCTTAACAAGGACAGATGAAAAATACTGTCTTCTGTCTTTTATGAATGAATGTCCATGAAAAACTTCAGTGTGAATTGTCACAAGTTTCCCCGGTTAGTAAAACGTTGTTATGTAAATATTTAATAGTCCCTATAAAATTTTAGCATTTGCTAACCAATTTACTCCCCTTTGCATAAGAAATGTGTCTTGCAAATCATCCACTCAAAGGGTAGCTTTATTTATTTGTAGCTGGGGAAATAGAATTAGTTTGAAATAATTTATTATTATTTTTTTGCTGAATGTAAACTTTTCCTTTGTGAGTAGTGTGCACACATGAAGTGATTTTTTTGCTGGTCAAAGAAGCTTTTGTCCATTTGATATTTGGACCTTAACCACTTTTAATACTAGTGTCCCAGAAGGGACTCTTGAATCTTACTGCTTTTTGCTTTCTTGAATTCCTGTGTTAACCTGTTCTGAATATTACTGTGATTTTTTTCCCTTAGACTCAGTGTTAAGCCTAAAATACTACTCTTCTTTCACTGCATCATATCCTTGAAGAATGACAAGAACAGGAGAAAATTAATGATGTGGATTTAAATTTTTTATCCCTTTCATCAGAGGAGATGACATTTTATAGATAGATAAACACTTAGGTCTTTTGGAGGAAGTGACTCTATAACATTTTAAGGGAAAATATTTGCATTTTTGTTGCTGTTGCTGACGTTTTTCCAGTTGATTGGCAGATTTTGCTGTTTTCAGTATGAAAAAGATGCTTGATGGTGAATGGAATTCTGTAGCCATTTAAAATATGCAGTTATGAGATGACCTGTGATAAGCGGTGGGGAGTCAGCTACAGGGAAAAAAATTATGTAATGACTTTTTCAGTGATGAAAACAAGGCTGGCAGTTTTAATCTAAATATTTTGAAATGAATAAATGAATTCTGCGTATCCACTGAAAACGTAGAGCATCTTCTTAGAATTCAGAGGTATCATACATTAGCTTTTCAGGTAGCCAGTTCTTGTAGCAGAAAGGGCAGAGGTCCTCTTTCCATCTTGCTGACGGACTGTAGGTTTGCTTGAAAATGGAAAGTCAGTGGCTGACATAGCCGAGGCCATCTCCCGTGTGCTTTGGCTGTGGAAGCTGAAGTTCATGCCTTTCTCTGTGACTTTTCAATTTTTTTTTTTTTTCAAACGTTGGTTATTTTTGTCAGGAGTTACTTAAATGAGAACGACTTGTTTAGTTGCTGAGTTGGACTCCTTTATGTTTAATCATCAGCTGTACACGTGTCTAGCACCTCTTCTGTGGAGATGATGCTCTAGCCGCGTGAGTTAGTTCAGCGAGGTGGCGGCTGGCAGCTGCCTTTGCCCTGGCCCTGAACTCTGACTGCTCTCCACTGCCTGCACAGACACGCCAGGCTCCTGCTGGCAGCCATTCTCCTGCGCTAGTTCTGTGATTCCCTGCCTAGCGGGACTCTGGCTGGGGACCGGCCCACGTGAGACGGAGCGTCTAGTGCCTGAGTGTCTGTGCATCTCAGAGGTGGAGCTCCAGGAATCACAGGCGTCTTTGTTTTATTGCTTTCCTGGTGGCTCAGATGGTAAAGTGTTTGCCTACAATGAGGGAGACCCATGTTCGATCCCTGGGTTGGGAAGATCCTCTGGAGAAGGAAATGGCAACCCACTCCAGTACTCTTGCTTGGAAAATCCCATGGACTGAGGAGCATGGTAGGCTACAGTCCATGGGGTCGCAAAGAGTCAGACACAACTGAGTGACTTCACTTCACTTCACTTATTGCTTTAGGAGGAGTCCTTGGGGTAGCCTGAGCTGCGCCCCAAGCCCCTGGGACGCTTGGTTGTCAAGTTGGAGATGCGCCTCACTTTGGTGCCTGTCCTGACTACCTCTTGCTCTCCATGGATGTCTGGATTTTGTTTAGGGCTCCTTTGAGACGTTAATGAGGATCAAAATATTACTGAGACTATTAGAACCACTTAAATGTCTGCGTTGGGAGAGAGTCCTGTTTTTTGATTGGCTAGAAGTTCCTTTCAAGTGTTTTAGACGTTCATATTATAGCCAACAACAAAAACACGTTTAGAGAACATTGGCTTCTCATAATTAAAGTGATTAAGACAAATATTAAGCGTTGATAAACAGCCAGTGTTTTTTTAATTTACGATTTTAATGATGTATAATTTATATAAAGTACCGGAATCTTTTTTTTTTTTAATTTTTATTTTTACTTTATTTTACTTTACAATACTGTATTGGTTTTGCCATACATTGACATGAATCCACCACGGGTGTACATGCGATCCCAATCATGAAGCCCCTTCCCACCTCCCTCCCCACAACATCCCTCTGGGTCATCCCCGTGCACCAGCCCCAAGTGTACATACAGCTCAATGAAGTTTCGCATGCAAGGATACCTTCACAGATCACTACCAAGGAGGCTCCCTATCCACACCTCTCTCCCACTTAACACCTCCACCCTCATAAATAACTGCTGTTCTGTCCTCAGATCTAATCCAGCACCTTGGAGTAGTTTTGCCGGGTGTTGAGCTTCGTGTGAGTGGTATCATGAGGTCTGTGTTCCTTTGTGTCTGGCTGCTCTCGCCGTGTCTGTGAGATTGATGCCGGGGTTTGCTCTTGCTCGTTGCTGTGCAGTGTCTGATGGTAGGGATGTACTACAATTCACCGTTTTACTGTTGATGGACAGTTTGTGTCTGTTACGCAATGACTGCTATAAATAAAGCTCTGGGGGATACATGTGTTCTTGAATCACTGGATCCCAGGATCTCTACTTACCCTTGAGAACAATACACTCATACACAGTTTTCCACATTGTTGGTGTCTGTGTAAACCCCCACCAGCACTGTATGTGAATTCCAGTTGCTCACCATCTTTGTCAATACTTGGTTGTGCCAACAGCCAAGAAAATGCTGTCTCTGATTTAAACGTATGGTCTTTATATCCCAGAGCTCAGGGGATGCATTTTTATTAACTCCCTAAATGGTATTACTGAGGGCTTTGTTGTCCCTGAGGGTCTGTGAGAGAATAGAACGTAAGTCCTGTACTCGCGGGTTTCCCGTATTCCGTCGGCACTGGAGAGAGCAGGCCGTCGGCACTGCAGTCCGGATGCCACAGTGCGCCGTATTCGAGTCTCTCGGACTCGTCTTGATGGCAGGGCTGTGTCCCCTGCATTGTCAAGCGCATTATGCTCATCTCTGGCCTCTCTTCACTTTGCCTTCCGCAAAGTGCTGCCCACTTTGTTCTTTCCAGCAGACTCACGGTGCCAACCCGTCTGGCTCACAGTAGCACTGTGTGCTACCTAAAAGTCTCCTCTACATTGTCAGACTTGATTCCCTAAAATCTTGTGTATGAGTCAGGTAAATTCAGTTTTATATTAAAATTGGATAATGACTCAGATATGCTACCTCCTCCAAGAAGTATTTTTCTTTTAAAAATAGGTCCCAGGAGACATAGTGTCTTAGCTCAAAGGAATTACTATTGATACTTGGATTTCTGATGTTTTCAGGCTAATGGGGAATTTTGAGAAGTCTGCTTCATAAATATCACATTAACGGAAGCTATCCATTCCACCTACATATAAAGGTAGCTCGAACAGGGGAATAACTAAAAACACAAGGAAGAAATTTCAATTAATTCCCATTTAAGGATGAGTTGGCCTCATTATATATACATTGGTTTGGAACACTTATTCTAAATGGATTGGAATAGAGTAGATGGCATAGAATCTCAGATGTGTTGAAATAGTATGCATATCTGTAAAATGCCACTTTAGATCTTATTTGTCAATAGACTTTTCTGTAATTATAAAATTAAAGAACTTAAAGTCTTTTTGTTTTTCATAGTTAATATAGTACTTAGTGTGGAAATTAAATGTTTCTTTATGTTTACTCAAAACCTGGACTAATGATAAGAATTCTGGTTTACCATCAGAACCTACCTTGTACCTATCTGAGCAGAATTCTTAAATAAAGCATCAAGATACCGCTAGATTTCAAAACCGGTTTTGAATGAGAAGGTATGGTAATAATGATATCCAATTTATTTTTCTTTCATTTGTTATAACTAAAATCTATGCACATACCTGAGTTACTTTTAGAAAACTCAGTAAACTTGATGCTTTTCCTAGTATAGGTTTTTCCCATCTTTGTTAAACCCATTTTTAGATACTTTATATTTCTGATTATATAGTCCCATGGCCAGTGATATCTTTTAAATATTTCATTTTCTGACTCTTTGTGCTGGTATGTGAAATACAGTTTATTTTTACATGCTAAATTTTGTATCTGCAACTTTGTTAAACTTATTAATTCTAATATTTTATCTGTGTTTTCTGTTGTATTTCCTACATATATATAATCACACATCAGTAAATAATGACAGTTTTATTTCTTCTTTTCCGTCCCTTATAATTTTTATTTCTTTTTCTTGCTTTACTGCGTAGGCTGGGAGCTTGAGTACAGGGTTGAGGAGAAGTGGTGGTAGGCATCTTTACCTCATTCCTGATCCTGAGGGGAAATCTTTTATCATTTCACTGATAAGTCTGATGCTTGTTGGAGGGGTTTTGTAAATGTTCTTCAAATTAAAGAGGCTACCTCCTGTTCTCAGTTCTTAAGAATTTTTACCCCGTTGGAATGATGAGTTTTATCACACACCTTGTCTCTACCTTGTCGCTTTAATGGGGAAATGGCAGTGCTGATGACTCACTCAATAGGGTGTGATCTTTGGGACTTCTCTGATGGCTCAGTGGCAGAGAATCCAGGAAACACAAGTTCGATTCCTGGTCCCAGAAGATCCCACGTGCCACGGAGCAGCTGAACCGGTTGCTCCTGAGCCCGGGAGCCACAGCTGCTGAGTCCACGTATTGCAGCCTCTGAAGCTCTGCGCCCCAGAGCCCATGCCCCACAGCAGGGGAAGCCAGTGCAATGAGAAGCCCGCCCACGGTAGCAGACGGCAGCCCCCGCTCTGCGCGACTAGAGAAAGCCCATAGGCAGCAACAAAGGCCCATCACAGCCAAAAATAAATAAATAGATAAAACGCAAAAAAAAAAAAAAAAAGATGTGATCTTTTGGATTGTTTATTACCTGGGATGGGTTCCAGGCAGATCCTTTCACTCTCTTGCCTAATTGATGCTGGAAGAGTTGATGTTGGCCGTGGCCTTATGCCTCCTTTCTGTTCTCGTTCTGCATGGGGCCTGGTTCATTATCCTCAGAATACATTTTTGATTTTCATTCTGTTAACTTTTCCCCCATCAGGCCTGCACTTTTCAATAGAAGCAGTCTATGTTCCAGCCCCATATTTTGCCATGAACCCTAAGGTGACTGAGTGTTTGCGTTGAATCAGAGGAAACGGGAGGAAAAGCAGAACACGGGGGGATTGGGAATGTCACCCTCATCCTTCTACGGGCGGCACGTTGCTGTGCAGAGGCTCTTGGCAGAGTCGAGGTACCTGGGGTCCTCTTGCTGTCGCAGGGCAAGGGCCCCCGCCCATGGGCTCTTGTGTTCCCCTCCCTGGGTTGAAGTTGGGACTGAAATCTTTCTGAGCTATTGTGGCTCTGTGACTCCGTGAATCTGTGAGGGGTTGCCTGCCATCATCTTTTTTCTTACTATCCTTATTACCCTTAGGGGGTCAAGAATTTTAATCCTGTGTTTTCAGGTGGAACGCTGCCTTACAGAGATCAAGTGATCGGCTTCAAATCAGGAGAACAGAGGGGAACAGAGTATCATATTCTAGATCTGCCCTGCAAACGGAAATTGAATATATTCAAATTATACTTACTTAAATCCCATGGACTGTAGCCTGGGGTCACAAGAGTTGGACATGACTTAGTGACTAAACCACCACCACCAAAATGTAAACGCTGAAGGACAGGGAAGCCTGGCGTGCTGCAGTCCTGGCGTGCTGCAGGCATGCTGAAGCCTGGCATGGTCGCAAAGAGTTGGACGTGACTGAGTGGCTGAACAACAACAGCAAAATGGAAATGTCAAATTTATTTACCATGAAACAAAAACTTTTTTTGATAGCTATCAGACTTCTTGTGCCATGCTTTTCATAGTGTCCAGCTCATATTTATGATCAATTTTAACAAATACAAAATGACCACAGAGTGGGAGGCTTACAATAGAAATGTGTCATCTCATAGGCTGGAGGCTGGAAGTCTAAAATACAGGTGTGGGCAGGGCTTTGCCCCCTGCAGGCTCCGGGGAGAATCTGGTCGTTTGTGTTAGTTTTTGGCTGCATCACTCCGGTCTCTGCTTCCGTGATCACATCGCCTCCTCCCCTTCTGTGTCAGAACCCCTCTGCCTGTCTCTTCTAAGGATGCATAAGATTGCATTTAGGGCCCAACCAGATGATTCAGCATAAGCACCTCCTCTCAAGATCAGTAACTCAATCACGTCTTTTACCACTAGGGTAATGTTCACACTTTTGCCACGTGCGATAATACTCACAGGTTCTAGAATGTAAATGTATCTTTTTGGAGACTACCACTCAGCACTGAATGGCGATTTTCTCAGTGTAACTGGAAATGAGCACTTAAAGACCAGATCAGCCTTGAGTTTCTTTAAGCTATGAATGGAGGTCCCTTTACTTTTGGTACTCCAAAAATGGAGCTAGAGAAAGTAACATTTTTGAATATATCTCCCATTTCTCCTTTGGACTTCCTGTTTATTTCCACGAAAAGAGACTATTACAGTACCCTGAGTTTGAGATATCTCTACTAACCCGATTATGTGAATGAGTGTCATAAATACAGGGTAAAAGATTTAATTTAGAAACTGACATGATGTTGAAGAATGTATGGAAGCAGTCATGCTACACTGCCTAGAGAGGTAACAGCTGATGCCAGAGGAAGTGGAAGGAATGCTTTATTTTAAATGTACTCACTCTGGGAGTCAGACAGACTGGTAATTTTTTGTATGTTTTTCAATTTTAGAACTTTTCTGAGGGATGAATTTTAGTCTTTAATATTTCATTCTATAAATATAAGAGAGGGAAAGGATATATTTTTCCTTTAGGGTGATTGTAACATGTAAAGTTTGGCTGCACTCGTCATACGGGCTTCCCTGATGGCTCAGCCTATAAAGAATCTTCCTGCAGTGCAGGAGAGACAGGAGAAGCAGGTTCAATCCCTGGGGCGGGAAGATCCCCTGGAGGAGGAAATGGCAACCCACTCCAGTATTCTTGCCTGGAAAATCCCATGGACAGAGGAGCCTGGCTGGCTCCAGGCCAAAGGGTCGAAAAGAGTTGGACAAGACTGAGCCCTTAAATACCACACTTGTAATATAATGGTGATTTTCAGGGAGGTGTGGGAGACCTGGATTATTACTTTGTTTACTTGTTTATCACTCATTCAGTCAACAGATGTGTGCTGAACCGCTGCCGTGTTTCAGGCATTGCCCTGGGAGCTTGGGAAGCTGTGATGAGCAGCACAGCAAGGACTTGACTTTGGTGGAGAATAGACGATAAACAATCGAGAGAAATTTAGAGACTGACAAGGACCCTGCAGAGTGCTGAAGTGGGAACTGCTCCAGAGGGCCCAGTGGCCTCTTGACCGGGGGCCCTGGAGGAGGCCACTCCTGGGAGGTGATGTCTGGGACGAGCTTCAGTGGGACAGGAAGGGGCAAGCCTGTGGGTGTGCTGGGGACGGTGCAGAGTGGGAGCAGCCCTTGCAAAGCCCTTGATGCAAGAACGAGCCCAGAAACGAGCAGAGGGAGGGGTTTCTGGGAGGAAACGAGGCCAGAAAGGCAGCGCGAGCCGGTTGGGAGGTCTGCGGAGGGGAGTGACCCTAAGTGACAGTGAGGCCAGGGGGTCTCCGGGCTGCTGTGGGGACCCGCGGGCAGAGAGCGGTGGGCAGTGGGAGGACAGTCACCCAGTGGGAGCTGGCAGGGGTGATGCGGGCCGTCTGGGACCCACCAGCTGCTTCTGTAGCCGAATATGGCTTTTCCCTTTTGTTCCTAAGTCTCTACTCTGGTGTGTAAGGGGACCTCAAAATAAGTTTGTGTGTGTGTGAGTGTAACAAAGTGAGGAAGTCAGCCTAATTGGACGTGCGTGTGTGTTTTGTTGCTCAGCTGTGTCCGACTCTTTGCGACCCCATGGACTATGACCCGCCAGGCTCCTCTGTCCACCGGATTCTCCAGGCAAGAAGGCTGGAGTGGGCTATCATTCCCTTCTCCAGGGGATCTTCCCCACCCAGGCGTTGAATCCAGGTCTCTGGCATTTCCGTCTGAGCTACTAGGGAAGGCCTAATTGGAGGACGCACTTTAAATGACCCAGGGTGGTCTTTTCAGAGTTGAGGACTGAGTGAAGTGTCTTGAAGCCGGGCTGCCTTGGTGCAGCTCCTGACCGGGCTGTGGGGAGGCTCTGGGGTGGGGGACGTGAAGATGCTCCGGAATCGGGAGTGAGGAGCCGGGGGGCGGGCCTGGAGCTGGAGGAGCGGCCCCTCGCTGCCTGTCCCACCCCCAGGTGGCTCAGCGACCCCCGCCTCCTCGGCCCCCAGGCCTCATCCCGTGGGTTCCCTGCCAGGAGACTGAGCTTCGCGGCGTGTGCTCTCTGCCCCAGGCCTCATGATCGCTTCTAGCGTCAAGGCAGTTGTGGTCATCTCGGCTTCTCTTTCTTGCCCCTTTGCCTTCACCTTGGAGAAGGCAGTGGCAACCTACTCCAGTACTCTTGCCTGGAAAATCCCATGGGTGGAGGAGCCTAGTAGGCTGCAGTCCATGAGGTCGCTAAGAGTTGGACACGACTGAGCGATTTCACTTTCTCGCATTGGAGAAGGAAATGGCAACCCACTCCAGTGTTCTTGCCTGCAGAATCCCAGGGATGGGGGAGCCTGGTGGGCTGCCGTCCCTGGGGTTGCACAGAGTCGGACACAATTGAAGCGACTTAGCAGCAGCAGTGCCTTCGCCTGCTTCTGTCCTCACCCTCGTGGAGGTAGCGCATGTGTGTCCTGACCCCGGGACCACAGCACAGTAGCCCTGGGTCACCTCTCGCAGGGATGGACGCAGCACTTGGACATGAATTTTTTGTGTGTGGTTCAGTGGAAGGAATGCAAGGGAGAAGTCCATGGAGCTGAGAAGAGGGAACAACCCCTATTCTTAGTTGTAGCCTGTTTCTTATCATTCGTCTTGTCTTTCTGTACTTGCTCATGAGAATGAAACGTAGGTCGAAATCAAACTCTAGAGTTTGCATATTTATTTTCAGTAATTTTCATTTCATTTTTCATACCTTCTGGATCCTTAACTGTCCACTGGGTGTGCGTACGCCTCATCTCGTTTCCCATCCCTGATGACTTTCCTGTGATGTTTCTTAGTAAGCAGAAAATTTTAACTTTGATGTAGTTGAAATTTATAAATTATTTGCTTATGGTTTGTGGCTCTTTGGACCTTGTTTAAGACATCCGTTCCTACCCCGCTGCGAGGAAGTATTCTTAAGTTCTATATTTAATGCATTTTCTATGAGAAACTCAAGTAATTTGGATTTCCAGCCTCACATAACACATCAAGATTAATTTGTATATTAAATTATTTTCCATATTTAGCCTTTCACATTTCAGTCTGAAGTTCATCTGCAGTTAATTTTGATGTGTTATGTGAGGTTAGAAATCCAAATTGATTTCTGTTCTATGAATATGTATTACTCTCAGTTTGGTTGAAAAGACTGTCCTTTCTACTTCTGTGGTGTGTCACGTATCAGGATGAGTGTGAGTCTATTCTGTTGCTTTATTCTATGCCCATACCATGCCCTTATTTAAAAAAAAAAAAAATCTTGATTTCAGAGAGGACATGCTTCAAGAGGGTCTTAACCTGTCTTGGCCATTTAAAATTTTAGAATCAACTTAGTGAAGTTCCACACTCCCCAAATAAAGTTTGGGAATCTGGAGTGGGATTGCATTGAATCTATGAATTAATTTGAAGAAAACTGATAGTTTATAATATCGACTCTTTCTCTAAAGTCTTTTAAAACATCTTAAAAAAAATTCTGTAGATTTTTCCTTAGACATATTACATATCTTTTGGCATTCCACATATTTTTAATACTGTTGCAAAAATTATTTTTAAGGCTTAATTTTCTGTTTGCTGTTTGTAAAGAAATTTGGTTGTTTTTTCTGCATTGATAATTGATTATTCTACATTGTTTAACTCTCCTAATAGCTTATGTGTGAATACCTTTGGATATTCTACAAACAATCATATCATTTATGAAGAATTCAAATAGATAAGACTTTCTTTCTAAGCCTTATACCGTTTGTTTACTTCCTGCCATTGCACTTGCTGGGGTCTGTTTACTTGTCTAGAAAGGTGGACATATTTGTTGTTCTAATTTCAAAGGGAAATATTCTGCACTTAACCATTAAGTATTAAGTTCTCTGTAGCATTCTGGGGGAGGGAGTAGATAATTTAATAAAAATAAAAAACGTGATTTCTATTCCTCCTTTTCTAAGGGTTTTGAATCATGAATATTGAATTTTACTAAAAATATTTTCTGTATTTGTTAAGAAGATTATACTATTTTTCTGTTTTTAGACTGTTAATGTGAGAAGTTAGATTCCTGATTTTGGCAGTGTTAAACCAGCTTAGCATCTCGGATAAAATCAGCTTAATATTTTATGTATTAGTGACTTCAGTTTGGTGATGCTTTGAGTGGGAGTTTCTGTGTCTTGTGTTCGTGAAAGCTTAGTTTGCGATTTTTTTTCCCTTTTCATACCAACTTTGTTGTTAAAATAAGACCTTGAAAACTTTGATTTCATTCTGAGGTTCCCTGAGGAGTAAAAATTAAGCCTTTTGATATGAGAGCCACTGTTGCATTGAAATAGGACTGTTTACCTATGCACGTAGTGCAAAGAATATCAAATATTTGGAATTGATTTCCCTTGGAAAATTTCAAATTATGTTCAGAATGCTTCAGTTTGGTTAAGGAGAAAATTCCTTTATAATAAATTGTTTCACAGATGAAAAGAGTTCTTTTCAAAGTCATTGCAAGAAAGTTGTTGACCTGTGTGTAATGGGCTCATCCTTTGATGAACCATTTTTTAAAAAAGATAATTAGATTTAAAACTTGCCCATGATTCCATTTCAGTCTCTGAATGGAGTGTCAGTGTGGAAAGAGCTTATCTTTTCCTGGATGACCTGTGATACTAACAGTTTGGGGACTGAGTCAGTAATTGAGTGGTATACTTTCTAAATAAAAAAAAAGTTTTGGGGAGCAAAAGGCAAGTGTTGTAAGTTTAAAAAGTAAAATCTAGATAAAAGCCACAAGAGGTAAAATATTTTTAAATTTGGTTAATTTGGCTGCGCTGGGTCTTAGCTGCAGCTCGCGGTGGCTTCTCTCTGGGTGAGGCGTGCAGGCTTCGCTTGCTGTGGCACACGGGCTCTAGAGCGTGCCAGCCTCGGTAGTTGCAGTACTTGGACTTAGTTGCACGTGGGATTGAACCCACGTCCCCCGCATTGGAAGGTGAATTCTTAACCCCTGGACTCCCAGGGAACTCCTAAAATACATGTTAAAATTTTGGTTGACGTTAATTAACTTTCCGGAGCATGTATGTCTTTCTCTGTATCAACATATTCTTTGCGCGAGTGTGCAAAAAGCAGCTGGTGACTGTGATGCTGTAACTTGCTCAGCGCCTGGGGCCCTCGCATCCCTAGTGATAACCTCCTCCCCCCGCATTTCTGAGATAGTCTTGGAAAGGATGAAGAACCGGGTGCAGGTGAGGAAATATATATATATGTGTGTAATCAACGGATACCACTGACACTTGAAGCAAATTGGATGTTAAGGAGCCTGAATCCATAAAAGAGCCAAGTGTGCTAAGCGGTGGCTTTCATGAACTCCCAGCTATTCATATGCTTTACTGCAAACTCGATATGTTACTGATCAGATGGTAGCGTCCCCAGGTTTCGTGGTGGTGATGAGCTGGTAAAGGAAATATTAACATTTTAGAATAAGAGGAGACATTAGCCACCGTGCAGTATAGTGTCCTCATCCCAAGGATGAGACCAGTGGCGTGCCTGAGATCCGAAAGGTGTTTATTAGAGTTGGGACTGGATTAGTTTCTTTCTTCATTCATGTATTCAGTACACATTTACTGACAACCGTGTGTGTGTGGAAAGTTGCTCTACCTACTGGGGATACGGTGGTGAACAAGGTCCTTCCCTCCCGGGACCTGTATTCCATGGGTGGAGGCTGGCAGTGAGCAAAGTGACCGGCGTGGAGAAGTGGCCAGAAGGGAAAGGAAGTGAGCGGGGAGAAGCTGATGGGGTGCTTTGGGTGGGGTGGTCCCTGAGGAGTGACCTTGGGAATGAGGGCGTGAGCCTGTAGTCTTGGAAAAGGGAAGAATGTTCTAGGGAGAGGGAACAGGAAGCCCAGGGGGTCAGTGCCACCAGATTAGAGGGGGCGGTCTGAGGCGGGTTGGCCAGGGTGGTGGGCACCGAGGTGGCCACGGTGGGGCCCAGGCCAGGTCGCCAGGGCTGGAGGCCTGGGGAGAACCTTCGGGAATTACTGGTCAGCGTCGGAGGACGTTGGAAAGCCTAGCCCAGGGAAAGGACCCCGGCTGACGGCAGGAGTGCAGGGTGCCGGCTGGCTGCTGTTGAATCATCTGAAGAGAGGCCAGCGCGGTGTGACGGCCGGAAACCAGGGGAGGTGAGCCAGAGAGACAGCGGGACGGCTTCTGATGTGTTTTAAAGGTTCAGCAGCGGGACTGGCGGCAGCGCCGGGCACAGGACGCTGCGGAAACCCAGGCTCCTCACCGTTCCGCCTGTCCCCTTCCGCCCCGCTGCCCTCCTGCGAAAGCTTTGCCAGGACGCGCGTTCCCCGGGCGTGTTTCGGTCACAGCTCCGGGCCTTTTGCTGGGCAGACAGCCTTCTCGTCTGCCGTGATGGACCTTTTGTTTGCAGCACGCCTGCCCACAGGGGTCACTAACTCTGCATCCGACGTCACGATGTTTTCCTCTCATCTCTGCGTTGACCTGAAAATCTGCCAAGTCTTTTTGAGGTGAGGTTTGGCTTCAAGATAAGACGGGGCATTAATATGGCAGCGGCAGCTCAGCGTGTTGGCAGCTAAAAGAAATCATCCTGGAAGGAGGAGGGAATCTATTGGTTTGTGCTTGCTCGCTGCAGAGAGGTGTCTGCATACAGAGCAGGCCCAATAATGCACCGTTTCGATGGTGCCAGCTCATTAAATGGACGGAGGACCGCGCTCCAGGAGGCAGCGTCCCCCGACTCCGTGCAGTGACACTGAGTCTCGGCTCTGAATTGATGCCAGAGGCAGATCCGTTCAGTTTCGTGAATACTGATTGCCAGCTGTTTTTTTTTTTTTTCCTCTTCCTTCTCAAATACAGGGAACACGTGTTCAAGCAGGATTTCTCCACTAATGAAATACTCCTTTTCATGTAGGCTGTTAGTGCAGGATTTTGTTCGCACTTCTTATCGCAACTTTCAGTGGCATTGGTGTTCTTTGAAGGAAAAATACGCAATAGACACCCGGATGGCTAGTTTTCGAGCAGAACTCCAGAGGCGGGAGGAAATGAGCATTTTTACGTCTCCCCCGTTTCGGACTCTCCCCTACCGCTGAGTTACCAAAGGGAGGAATGCATGGCGTCGGTGTGTTTCTGAAACTGGCCTTATCAGTAGTTTACACGCCAGGTTGAAGGTTTCTCACGAAGCAGATGCCCCATCTTTTTAGGCAGTCTATGAGGGTCACGTGCTTTTCATTCTGAGAGCGAATGTGGGTGAAGTGGATCTGTTTAGTTGCCGTGGAGCCCAGGGTTGGAGCAGCATCTGGACCACGGGAGTGGTTTCAGTGCTCAGAGATGTTCCCAGGAGAGTCAGGGTCAAGGTCCCATGTTAGCCCCTGATTGGCTTTGTGCGAATTGTGCGCCAGTCTGTGCATAGACTTCAGGTCCTTAGATCAGAGAGTGCCTGCGAGAGACCTAGGGAATCTCCTAAAGCATGGGAGTGTTGGCCTTTAAAGGCGACCTCTGGGTTGCATCTCATCCGTTTTGTCAGTTTCCTCCTCAGACTCCACCCCTCCGACTTCCTGGACATCAGACCTTGCCAGGTCTCTTGCAGAGGCATTCAGTCCAGGCAGGTTTCTTTCAGGCGGGAAGGGAATGAGAGGCAAGTGAGAGAGAGGCTGAGAGCAGAGAGAGGAGAGGATGACCAGCTGGGGAGGCCGGGGCAGAGGGGTTGAGCTCGGGGAAAGGGCCCTGTGTGCAGCCAGACCTCCTGACTGTGTGCAGGCTCCTCCCTCCCTGTCATCGGGCCGTTCTGCAGGGTTTATCCTTGCCCGGTCCTGCCCTGAGCAACCAGTGGACCCATGACCGTGCGCTGTCAGCCCCTCCCTGCAGGTCTGACCTGTGTCTCCGGGTCTCCTTAGTCCCGTCCTCCTGGTGTCACCCCGTCCTTGGCAGCTTCCCCACTGCCTTCTTCTTGCTGCCCTCATCCTGCTCTGCTCTCTGCAGGCTGTCTCGGTTGGTTGGTGGTCCACCATCCGGTCCCCAGGGCACTCCCAACTTTCCCTGCAACAGCACATCAGTTACTGATTAGAATATAAAGACGTTTTCCAATGAAGCTTCTTTTTAAGTTCTTTTTACAGAGTAACTCATGCCCATGGCTGTCTTCCTGACCTCTCGTCCCTGCTCCCTCCCTGTTCCCAGAGAAGGGAACCCTTCTCGAGCCTGTAACTGCCTCTTCTGGTAGCCCCTGCTGTGTGTCTGACCTGTACTTAAGCCGATGTTTCCTCAGTTGTCAGCGTGGACAGCATCTGCTGGCTTCCAGCCATGCTTTCTGCCTCTCCTACTCCTTGACCTAGCATCCCTATGTCAGTGTTCAGTTCTCCTTGTTCAGTGACGTAAGTAACGTAGTTAGATTGTGTATCTTGCCTCATCCCTCCAGGCGGAGTCACCTGGTCCCTGACTTGCTGGGACCTCACCGTCTCTCCCTGTGCCCTTCGGTCCCTTCCAGCTGACTTGCCAGCTGCCCAGGTAGATACCTTGCACGTGATACGCTGATCCAGTGATTTCCCCTCAGAGCTTTGAGACACTGCTCCACGTTGGGGTCCACTGTTGCTGACAAGCCTGATCTCAGCCTAATTGTGTTTCCTTTGCAGGTGGCCTGTGCTTTCTCTTTGGAGACCTTTAGAATAGTCTCTTTACTTTGGGGTTCTGAAATGTCTCTGTTGTGTTCAGGAGTATGTGCTTGTATGTGTGTTTTACAATTTCCCCAATTTTCCAATTTTCCCTACTAATTTTCTCCCATTTTCGCTGTTCACTTTTTTCTTAGAACTTCTGTTAGATGATGGACAATTAGACAAACTGGAACTTATCTTTTAGATGCCTATATTTCCTTTTTCTGTATTCTGGATGGCTTTCTCTGTTTTATCTTCCGATCTTTTATTGATTAAAGAGCTTGTGAGAAATATGCTCACCAACCCAAAACCAAGGGATGGACTTGGGAGACACGAAGCACAGTGAAAGCGAGGCTTTTGAATGATGGTCTTGCAGGATGGGGTGTCTGGTGGGCAGGCACTCCCAGGGCGGTTGAAACAAGCAATTTATTCCCTAACACACAGGTGCCCTCCCCACCCCGGTTCCTCATTGGCTGAATACTGTGGGGCGTACAGTCTTCTCAGAGGTCACCTGTCTCATTATTTCCTTATGGGGTATCCTTTTTTCTTCCTTCCCAACTTATATCGCAGTTTTCAAGGAGGGCTTTCTTGCTAGTTTATCCCTTCACCCAACATCCTGTTTGCTCGGGACCCTCCAGGTGCGTGAGCCAGGGCATGGGCAATGGGTAGAGTCCTGTCTCTTTTGAATCTCCCGCCCCCAACCCAGCAATCCAGGCTTCAACTTTATCTAAAGAACCCAGGCTTCAACTTTGCCTAGAACATGGACCACTTCAAGTAAATTTCTGTTTCTTACGAGTTTTTTTTTTTTTTTTTGGTAGGTGTGTACTTGTGTTTTGTTCTGCAATTGATTTTTTCACAACATCCTGAACTTATTTATGGATGCAGTGTTTTTTGAGCTCTTTGAGAGTAATGATTGCATATTAAAAACTTCTCTTAAAGGGACGGAAGCTTCTCATGTACCCTGTGCTCCCGTGCACGCATAGCCTCGCCTGTTGTCGGCATCCTCACCAGAGTGGTACCCGTGGAATAGCTGATGAGCCTCAATCGGCACAGTCACCCAAAGTCTGTAGTTTGTGTTAAGACTTACTCTTGGTGTTGTATATCCTGTGGTGGTTTAGTCACTCTTTCATATCTGACTCTTTTGTTACCCCATGGACTGCAGCCCACCAAACTCCTCTGCCCATGGGATTTCCCAGGCAAGAATCCTGGAGTGGGTAGCCGTTTCCTTCTCCAAGGGATCTTCCCGACCCAGGGATTGAACACATCTCCTACATTGGCAGGCAGATTTTTTTTTTTTAAACTACTGAGCCACCCATGGGTTTGAATAAATGTATACTGACATGTTTTCATCTTTACATTGTCATACAGAATATTTTCACTGCCCTAAAAATTCTTGTACTCCACCTCAGCATCTGTCCCACCACTCCATCTCTTGCAACCACTGATATTTAACCGTCTCCATGGTTTTTTCCCTTTCTTGCAGCATTTTTTTGTAGTTGGACTCATAGTACAGTAGGTAGCCTTTTCAGTTTAGCTTCTTTCCCTTAGTTGCATGCACCCAAGTTTCCTCCGTGTCTTTCGTGGCCTCAGAGCTCATTTATTTTTAGCACCGAATAATATTCCGTTGTCTGGATGTACCCACAGTTTGATTATTGACACATGAAGGACACCTTGCTTGTTTCCAAGCTTTGACGGCCATGAATAAAGCATCTATAAAAATCCGTGTGCAGGTTTTGTGTAGACATATGTCTTCAGCTCCTTTTGGTAGATTTCAAGGAGTATGACTGCTGGATTCTGTGCTAACAGTATAAGTAGTTTTATAAGAAACAGCCAGACTGTCTTCTAAAGTGGGGCTCTTCTATGCATTCCCACCAGCAAGGAATGACAATTCCTATTGCTCCACATCCTTGCCAGCATTTGGTGTTGTCAATGTTTGGAATTCTAGCCATTCTAATGGGTGTATAGGGTTATTGTTGCTTTAATTTGCACTTCCTTGATGACGTCTGATGTTGAATATCTTTTCATGTGCTTCTTTGCCATCTGCGCGGTTGTAAGGTATCTGTTCAATGAGGTGTCTGTTAAGACATTTGCCTGGTTTTTAACGAGCTTTTTTTGTTTTCTTCTTGAGTTTTAAGAGTTCTCCATATATTTTGAATAACAGTCTTTTATCAGATGTGTATTTGCACATTTTTCTCCCAGTCTGTGGCTTGTCTTCTTGACATTGTCTTTAGCAGAGCAGAAGTTTTTAAATTTTAATGAAGCCAGCCTTTTTTCTTTTATGGATTGTGTCTTTGGTGTTGTAGCTAAAAACTCATCTGTGTATTCTCTTATGTCATTCTGTGGGTTTTATAGTTTTGCATTTTACACTTAGGTCTGTGATCCGTTTTGATTGAATTTTTGTGAAAGATGTGTCTAGACTCGCTTTTTTGCATGTGGATGGTCCAGGTGTTCGAGCATCATTGTCACAAGGCTCTCTCTGCGGGCTTCCCTGGTGGCTCCACGGTAAAGAATTCACCTGCCAGAGCAGGAGAAGCAGGTTTGATCTCTGGTCCGGGAAGATCCCACGTGCCATGGAGTACCCGAGCCCGTGTGCCACGGCTGCCGAGCCTGTGCTCTGGACCCGCTGTGTTGCAGCTGCTGAAGCCTGAGCATCCTGGACCTTGTGCTCCGCAACGAGAGGAGCCCCCACTATGAGAAGCCGGCACACCGCAGCTGGAGAGTAGCTCTGCTCCCCGCACCTGGAGGGAAGGCCACACAGCAGTGGAGAGCCAGCACAGCCCAAATAAATAAATAAGTATTAAAAGAAAGACTGTCCTTGCTCCATTGTATTATTGCCTTTTGCTCCTTTGTCAAAGGTCAGTTGACTGTGTTTAGGTGGGTGGCCCTATTTCTGGGCTCTCTCTTCTGTTTCATTGATTTATAGCTCTATTCTTTGATCAAAACCTTACCTGTCTTGATTATTGTGGTTTAGTCACCAAGTCCTGCCTGACTCTTGCAACCCCATGAATAGTGAGTCTTGAAGATGGGTAGTATGAGTCCTTCAGTTTTGTTTCTCTCCTTCCGTTTTGCACAGGTCACAAAAGAATCTGATATGACTCAGCAACTAAACAGAAACAAATATACATATGTGTGTGTGTGTGTGTGTGTGTGTGTGTGTGTGTATATGTTTCAATGCTGCTCTCTCAATTTGTCCTACCCTCTCCTTCCCCCACTGTGTCCATATATCTGTTCTCTATGTCTGTGTCTCTATTGCTGCCCTGTAAATAGGTTTATCAGCATTATTTTTCTAGATTCCATATATATGTGTTCAGTTCAGTTCAATTCAGTCGCTCAGTCGTGTCCGACTCTGCAACCCCATGAATTGCAGCACACCAGGCCTCCCTGTCCATCACCAACTCCTGGAGTTCGCGTCCATTGAGTCAGTGATGCCATCCAGCCATCTCATCCTCTGTCGTCCCCTTCTCCTCCTGCCCCCAATCCCTCCCAGCATCAGGGTCTTTTCCAATGAGTCAGCTCTTTGCATGAGGTGGCCGAAGTATTGCAGTTTCAGCTTTAGCATCAGTCCTTCCAAGTATACGTGTTAGTATATGATATTTTGTTTTTCTCTTTATGACTTACTCCACTGTGTATTACAGGCTGTATGTTCATCCATCTCACTAGAACTGACTCAAATGCGTTCTTTTTTATGGCTGAGAGATATTCCATTGTATCTCTCTCTCTCTCTCTATGTGTGTGTATATATATATACACACACACAGACACACCACCACTTCTTTATCCGTTGATCAGTCAGTGGACATCTAGGTTGCTTCCATGTCCTGGCTCTTGTAAATAGTGCTGCAGTAAACACGGGGGTACATGTGTCTTTTTCAATATGATTTCCTCAGGGTCTATGCCCAGTAGTGGGATTGCTGGGTCATGTGGTAATTTTATTCCTAGTTTTTAAGGAATCTCCATAGGGTCCACTGTAGTGGCTGTATCAGTTTACAGCCAACAAGAAAGCATGGACGCACACCTGTTAACACCAAATTGTTAGCAGTAGTTACTTTCTCTGTGTGGGGTGAGGACCCAGAGTACTGTGTCTGTTCACCTTATGTAATGCTGCGTTTGTTTTCCCTAACTATTTAGATGTCTGCCAGCCTCCTCTGTCCCTGGGATTCTCCAGGCAAGAATACTGGAGTGGGTAGCGATTCCCTTCTCCAGGGCATCTTCCTGACCCAGGGATTGAACCCAGGTCTCCCTAACTGCAGGAAGATTCACTACTGTCTGAGTCACCAGGGAAGTCCCAGTAAAAAGAAGTATGTAAAATCCTAAATATCCCTCAGAGAATTATTTAAAGTGAACACCCAAACCACTGTCCAGATCAAGACATAGGACCACCCAGCCCCACAGAAGCTCTGCTGTATCCTTCCCTCACCCTTCAGTAACCACTGTCCAGATCTGTAAGATTATCACTGTCTTGGATTCCTGTATAGGTTCATCTAAGTAGTGACTTTGGCATTGCCCTTCTTTGGGACTGGAATGAAAACTGACCTTTTCCAGTCCTGTGGCCACTGCTGAATTTTCCAAATTTGCTTGTATTTTGAGTGCAGCGCTTTCACAGCATCATCTTTTAGGATTTGAAGTAGCTCAACTGGAATTTAGTGATGCTTCCTAAGGCCCACTTGACTTCGCATTCCAGATTGTCTGGCTCTAGGTGAGTGATCACACCATCGTGGTTATCTGAGTCATGAAGATCTTTTTTGTATAGTTCTTCTGTGTATTCTTGCCACCTCTTCTTAATCTCTTCTGCTTCTGTTAGGTCCATACCATTTCTGTCCTTTATTGTGCCCATCTTTGCATGAAATGTTCCCTTGGTATCTCTCATTTTCTTGAAGAGATCTCTAGTCTTTTCTGTTCTGTTGTTTTCCTCTGTTGCTTTGCATTGATCGCGGAGGAAGGCTCTCTTATCTCTCCTTGCTTTGGAACTCTGCATTCAAATGGGTATATCTTTCCTTTTCTCCTTTGCGTTTTGCTTCTTTTCTTTTCTCAGCTATTCTCAGGCCTCCTCAGACGACCATTTTGCCTTGTTGTATTTCTTTTTCTTGGGGATGGTCTTGATCCCTGCCTCGTGTACAATGTCACAAACCTCCGTCCATAGTTCTTCAGGCACTCTGTCTATCAGATCTAATCCCTTGATTATGTTCGTCACTTCCACTGTATAATCATAAGGGATTTGATTTCGGTTATACCTGAATGGTCTGGTGGTTTTCCCTACTTTCTTCAATTGAAGTGTGAATTTGGCAATAAGGAGTTCATGATCTGAGCCATTGCCAGGAGAAATATCAATAACCTCAGATATGCAGATGACACCACCCTTATGGCAGAAAGTGAAGAGGAACTAACGAAGTGAAAGAGGAGAGTGAACAAGCTGGCTTAAAACTCAACATTCAAAAATCTAAGATCATGGCATGTGGTCCCATCACTTCATGGCAGATAGATGGGAAGCAATGGAAACAGTGACAGACTTTATTCTCTTGGGCTCTAAAACCACTGCAGATGGTGACTGCAGCCATGAAATTAAAAGATGCTAACTCCTTGGAAGAAAAGTTATGACCAACCTAGACAGCATATTAAAAAGCAGAGACATTACTTTGCCAAGAAAGGTCCGTCTAGTCAAAGCTGTGGTTTTTCTAGTAGTCATGTATGGAGGTGAGAGTTGAACTGTAAAGAAAGCTGAGTGCCAAAGAATTGATGCTTTTGAACTGTGGTGTTGGAGAAGACTCTTGAGAGTCCCTTGGACTGCAAGGAGATCCAATCAGTCCATCCTAAAGGATATCAGTCCTGAATATTCATTGGAAGGACTGATGCTGCAGCTGAAACTCCAATACTTTGGCCACCTGATGTGAAGAACTGATTCTTTTGAAAAGACCCTGAAACTGGGAAAGATTGAAGGCTGGAGGAGAAGGGGACAAGAGAGGATGAGATGGTTGGATGACATCACTGACTTGATGAACATGAGTTTGAGCACACTCCGGGAGTTGGTGATAGACAGGGAAGCCTGGTGTGCTGCAGTCCATGGGGTTGCAAAGAGTCGGACACCACTGAGAGACTGATCTGAACTGAAGTAGTGACTTTTTGGAGATTGATTCAAGATGAATCCTGATTTAGAGTCCTGCTTAAGTGGAGTCGTTTGGGGGCATCTGTGGCTTGCGTTCATTTGTGTGGAGTTCATTCTCACGGTTACCAATGGCTATAGTTCATTCATTTTCATTGCTGCAAAATATTCCATCGTGTGAGTATACGGTGGTTTATTTAGCGAGTCTGTCATTTATGGACATTTTGTCTTGTGCCCAGTTTTACACTATTATAAATAATGCTGCTAGGAACTTTCTTGAACAGATATCTTGAGAAATGTGCACTCTTGGTTCTGCCAAGCGCAATAGATAATGGGGAGTGGAATGCTGGTCATAGAGCGTGTATGTCTTCAGCCTTGCTAGATATTGCCAACAGTTCTAAAGGGGTTATGCCAATTTATGCAACATCTGAGAAAACAGTGTCAGATTTTTAAAAATTACCATTCTGGTGGGTATAGAGCAGCATCTTATTGTAGTATTTCTTCATGTTTTCCTGATGGCTGAGTTGAACTTTTTTTACATATCACATAGATATTTGGCTTTCTTCTTCACTGTTCAGTTATCTTTTTCTTTTTGATGTATAGGGTGTTTTAAAAACTGTGTTTTGGATTCAAATTATCTGTCAGTTTTATGTGATACAAACATCTTTTGCCACTCTGTGACTTGCCTTTTTATTTTCTTTGGGGTATCTTTTAATAAACAGATTTTTTTATTGTGGTCTAATCAGTATTTGTGGTTAGTGCTTTTTCTGTCTTATGTAATAAATCTTTTCCTAATCAGAGATCAAGAAGTTGTTATCTTGTACTTCTTTTTTAAACCTTGCTTTTTCTTTCACCCTGAAGTCTTCTGCCTGGAATTGACTCTTGTGTGTGGTATGAAGTCAGGCTCAAATATCTGTACTAAAAACAAATAGACACAAGCTTATGTTTCTTTAGCAATGCTGATTCTTATGATACCCACATGGTGAATGTAGTCATGCTTTTATCATGTAGAAAGTCTGTCTTTAATTTCACTAAAAATTATTTCAACTTGCAAGTGTGAACCTTGAAATGGAACTGAACTTGCGTTAGAAATCATTCTTTTTCCCAGGAGAATGTGTCTGTTAGCAAAAAAAGAAGAAGAAGAAGAAGCTTGGAATAGCAGTGATTATTTTCTGCATGCAAATCTATTGGAAAGAAAAGAAGCATGCACCTGGAAGAAATTTAAGATGTCATCTAGTGCAGGATTTTACCTCTAAGAAGTGAACTATTCTCACTTTTGATACAATTCCAGAAAAGAAAATTCCATACCCTCTTCTGGTAATATTTGCTACACTTTACTGTCATTGAGTTTTCCTTACGTTATGTCTTAAGTTCATTTTCTTGCTCCGTTTCAAATGGAAAGAGAGGAATTGGGCCAACATCTTGTGTCTATAATAACCTTTCATTCACCTGATGGCCATTGCTGGGTCCCACATCAGCCCTCTCTTCGTTTTAAATCCATTTGTTTAGCTCTTTCTTTTAAGCCAATTTTCAAATTCTGTAATTACTGTTTTTTTCCTGCCTAAATTCTCTCCGTGTCATCTGTAAATTATTATTTAGAGGCTCAAAAATTGAACATAATACTTTTGCCAACGTATGACCAGATTCTCATTAACAACTGAGGACGTTACTCTGTTTAGAGAGTTCTCTAGCCAAGACTTCTAACCTGAATTCTTTTTCACGATGATAAGATTTTTGGACGTAAGGCTAATACATGGCAGCTTGAGCACACTTGTTTGTTTCTGCTTCCTGAAGTTACCCCAAATGCTAGGCAGCAAATGAAACAGGCATAAATCCACATGGACAGAGAAGTCAGGAGAGGAGCTTTGGTGGACGTGGGAAACAGAGTGGGGGAGTAGGGATTGAATTAACACGGGGAGGAGGCAGCCAGGCTTGCATGCTCCATCCCTGGATGAGGGGCCTAGAAGCTTCTTCCCTGGGAAGTTGTTCAGTTGAGGAGATAAGATGTAAGTTCACCTTTTTGGATTCCACATGTACAGCTGGGGATCACGATGCATTGAGGGTTGTCTCTGACAGGAAAGGGACCAAAGCAGATACATAATCAGGGAAAACAGGGAACTGTGGCGAGGAAAACAGGTCAGCAAATTATAAGTGGTGTTCTTTGAAAGATTAGAGAATATATTGCATCTGTGAGATAGGGCTTGGAAATTGACGGCCGAAACCCTGCAGTGAAAGAGTTGGAATGTTGATAACAGAAAACATCGGAGAAAAGAGGAGGAAACAGAGGCTGCTCTGAGCAAGTCCCAAATCTGATTAATGGGAGTCTTAGAAAAAAGAAATGTGGGAGAGAAAGTTAAAGGAGAATGATATAGAATATGCTTTCAAAAGTAAAGGATATAAATTTCCATCAAGAAGGTGCTTTAAGTGCAATGTATAAGAAAAAGGTCCGATTC
This sequence comes from Capra hircus, assembly GCF_001704415.2. Classification (NCBI taxonomy): domain Eukaryota; kingdom Metazoa; phylum Chordata; class Mammalia; order Artiodactyla; family Bovidae; genus Capra; species Capra hircus. The sequence goes on along the minus strand of NC_030834.1, from coordinate 7,509,358 downwards.
CAAAACATATTGATATCTGATAAAGCCTGTGAATAAAAGACATTTTTCTTAAAAGTTTAAAGTGAGAGAAAAGTAGGTCCTTTACAAAGGATCAAGAATCTCACTTCTCAGCTACAATAGTGGAACATACAAGAAATACAAGAAAGCTTTTACCCCCAAATTTGAGGGAAAATAGCCTCCAATCTGGAGTCCTGTACCTGGCTGGATTGTCAGCCAAATGCAAGAGTAGAATAAGTCTATTTTCAGACAGACATGAAAGGTCCCCCAAATTGGCCCCCCATGACTCTTTCTTGGGTAGCTGCTGAAGAAGTGCTCTGCCATGATGCGATAATAAACCAGACATGCGGGAATCGGGGGAAAGTGAAGGAATTCCCACCGTGGGAGGAGAGGAGACGTATCAGGTGACACCTAGATATCACCTGTGTGAGGTCCAGCGAGCAACCTTTCCAGATCAGACAGGAGGGTGGAGGGATCAGGAGAGGAGGAAACGGGAGCACGACAGAGAGATCCCCTGGTGTTGACGTGTGAGGAGACGAGTGTTCTAGTTCTGTGCTGGAGTTTGGGGAAAGCAGTGTTAGAGGCGTGAAATGGAAAACGGAGCTCATGATTAACACTGGGTAAAACAAACGGTTGCATGAGAAAGGCAATATCATTATAGTACAACATGAGGCCCGACTTGGAACAGTGCTTAACCAAATATAATAGTGTAGTGCCAGCGCTGAGCATTATTGCTTCTCAAAACTGATACAGTTGAGAAGATTTGGTGGGGGTGAAGGGACACGTGTGCAGAAAGAAGGCAGGAGGCCTAAATCTTCGACCTTCGATGGTAGAAAGTCCAGAGATGGTAAAAAATGGTTCAGAAGCAGCAGTTGAAGGGTCTATGTTAAAACATGCATGTAAATACTAAAAAAAAACAGCTCAAAGGGTGGGAAGTGACTGCCTTTGGCCCCCATGACTAAGGAGTGGGAGGTGGCAGAGGTCTGCCTTGTTTAACTGTGAGCCTGTAGTGCCATTTGATTTGGGAATCACGTGTGTGCAGTTCCACGGACAGGGGAGCCTGGCAGGCTACAGCCCATGAGGTTGCAGAGTCGGACACGACTGAGCAACTGAGCACTGAACACATTATTTTGATAAAAGTAAAATAATCCATAGACATGAAGGTGTCCTTGCACATGTGTGTTTTTCTTTTTTATGTATTTCACAAACTTTTTTATTTAAGAAAAACTAACAGCAGTGAGTTTTTTGGAATATATTGAAAAGGCAACATTTTTTTAGCTTGTGAACCCTGGGTTCAGGGTTGTGGCTGCTTTGATATTGGATGTTGGAATCTGTGAGAACTTAGCTTTATTACTCACACATGTAGTCTTCAGTTTATTCTTTAATATTTATTAAGCAGTAGGAAAAGGTGCCAGATTCATTGGCATTCAAATCTGCCTTCCTTGAGGAAAATTCCAATTATAATGAAATGGGCAAGTTGCCTTTTTTTGAGTTTAAGGATTAGTGTTGATTATGGTTTGGCTGAAATATACTCCATACGCACTATTTGTTTTAAACATTTAATAGTCAAGCCTATGGTCCTCTCCATCCAACTCTGGAAACTTCAGACTTCAGCCTCCCGGAGTCAGGTGAATGTGTTACATCACGGATAGGATTTCACAATAAGGTGCTTGGAACAGGAGCCAAGAGACAGCTGGTCTCTGCCCTCCCCGCTCCCTCACCATAGAGCCCACCCCTCCACCCCGTCCCCAGAACACACCCTGTGCCCCCAGCACACAACCTTCTTAAGGCAGCAACCTTCTTATCCTCTTTGCCTTTTATGTAAGTTTTGCTCTTTCGTTCGCTTGTGAGTATTATTTTTTGGTCAAAATTTATTTTCCATATCAGTGATCTCTCTCTTTTTCCCAGGAATCTCGAGTTATTATTTTTTCAAGTTTTTATTTATTTTAATTTTGGGCCACAACCCGGGGCATGTGGGGTCTTAGTTCCCCGACCTGTACCCCTTGTATTGCAAGGTAAATTCTTAACCACTGGACCATTGGGGAAGCCCGGAAATTATTATTCTTGATGTAAGTTGAAACTCCCTAGGATACGCTGGACTGTGTCTTCTAAATACCTAAGTGCATTCTGATACCAGATGACCAGGCCTAGACCATGAATAAAAGATTTTTCTTCTTTCCCTCAACATGTTATATAACCAAAATGAGTTATATAAAGCCTCAAAAAAACCCAGCAAGTGATGAACAGATTTTTGGTGAAACAGAGGTTTTATTCTTGCATCATGGAACCTTATATCTTTTGGCTAATATATATATATCTGTTACGTTGTCGGATGTAGCAGTCCAGACTCTACTATGAGGTACTGGCGAGTTCTCAGAAGGTGTTTTTGGAGGATCACTGTCAGGTATTTGTGGGGGAGAGGCTGCTGACAATTCAGCTGCCGTCAGCCTTCTCGGGAAGAGCATCTTGGCAGTTCGCTGGCTTTGTGAAGCCCCAGGAGCGCCTTGCACTCTGGCCCTTAATGTGACACTGATTCAGGGGCCTCAGTTACAGTGGCAGGACCTCAGCTTGGTTACCGTTCTTTGCAAAGAACAGTTGGTTTTGTTGCTAGTTTTCATCTGAGTTTGGGTGGAGATCAAGACTGCTTTAGATATTACTTTACTAGCAGTTTAGCAGGACTGTATAAATAGCTGCCTGGTGAAGAAGGAGGGGTGCCAAGTCAAGCAGAGAGAAGCATGAGGCTTTGGCCGTCCCTTTAAGTAGTCTGACTCTGGTCATGTATAATTACCTGCACCATCTGGTGTTGGGACCAATTCATTAAGCACAGCACGGTCTCCGTGGGGGACCCTCAGTTGTGGTTGATTGAATTAAATTGGGAATTAGTCATATTGGATGGAGAAGGAAATGGCAACCCACTCCAGTATTCTTGCCTGGAGAATTCCACGGACAGAGGAGCCTTGTGGGCTACAGGTTGCAAAGAGTCGGATATGACTGAGCGACTAGGCACAGCATAAAGTCAGACACAACTGAGTGATTAACACATAGTCCTATTGGAAAGGCCAAGTTTCTTTTTTTTTTAAACAGCTTTCTTGAAATGCAAATTTAATACTGTACAAAACAACTATTTAAAGTACATAATTCAATGACTTTTTATATTGCAATATTAGCTTTTGCAAAAATATGGTAAAAATGTTTATAACAGATTGCCATTTAAACTATTTAAAGTTTTAAAAATTAAAATATTTTTAATACACATAACATAAAATTTGGGCTTCCCTGGTGGCCCAGATGGTTAAGAATCCACCTGTAATGCGGGAGACCTGGATTCGATTCTTGGGTTGGTAAGATCCTCTGGAGGAGGGCATGGCAACCCACTCCAGTATTCTTACCTGGAGAATCCCCACAGACAGAGGATCCTGGTGGGCTACAGTCCATGGGGTCTCAAAGAGTTGGATGTGACTGGGAGACTAAGCACAGCACAACATGAGATTTGTCATCGTAATCCTCATTAAGCATACAGCTCACTGACGTTCAGGGTCATAAAGTCCATCCACGTTGCTGTGGAATCATTGCAGCCATCCGTCGGCAGAACTCTTTTCATCTTACAAAGCTGAATCTTCAGGCCCAGTCTTGCCTCCCCCGCACCCCATCCCGGGAGACCACTGTTTTGCTTTCTGTCTCTATGAGTCTGAGTGCTCCTGAGTGCCCCCGCGCTTTCTGTCTCTATGAGTCTGAGTGCTCCTGAGTGCCCCCGCGCTTTCTGTCTCTATGAGTCTGAGTGCTCCTGAGTGCCCCCGCGTAAGCTGAGGCATGCAGTGTCTGTCTTTGTTTGTGCATCTGGCTCATGCCGCTGAGTGTCATGTCTTCGGGCTCGTCCGTGTTGTAGCAGGTGTCAGACTTCCCTTCCCACATAAGACTGGATACTAGTCTGCTGTATGTATGGACCACGTTTTGTTTATCCCTTCATTTGTCAGTGGGCACCTGGGTTCTCTTTTTTGGCTAATGTGAATAATCCTTCTGTTAACATTGGTGTAAAGTATCTATTGACGTCCTGAAGGGCCAGTTTCTGATTTGTAGATCCCTGCAACTCAGCACATTAAGAAAGACTTTGACTTATGTTCAGAGAGAATTTCTTTTGCTGTGCGTTGTCAGAGGATATTCCAAGTGCTTATTTTCTAAATGATTTGACGGCACATTTGGTTAAGGAAATTCCGGTTGTCTCTATAACCTCCTCTTAAACCGTAATGATGCCTCCCTGTTTCAGTGGAAAGTGATGAGGGGCGGTTGCTCTAACAGCTCTTTTGAGGTTCACAAATTTCTTCAACAGAGGTAGAGGCGGAGCTCTTGTTAGAAAGGATAATGTCTAGTAATTCATGGTCAGTAACCTGCACAAAAATTGATTGTTGTAGCAGGAATAAGATGGACATATAGACATCTTGTTGTTTTGGGGAAGGGAACAATGAAAACCCAAATATTTAAACACAATCCCTTAGGCATACATTAAAGCCCTATTTTCCCAATGGTCCAGTGGCTGAGACTCCCTTGCTCTCAATGCAGGGGGCCTAGGTTCCATTGCTGGTCAGGGAACTAGATACCCCATGCTGCAATTTAAAAAAGAAAAAAACACAATTAAAAAAAAAAAAAAAACAGATCTTGCATGCCACAACTAAGACCCAGTGCAGCTAAATAAAGAAATAAATTAAAAAACAGAAACCATACTTAACTCATTTCTCAAAATATACTTAAAGAAATGCTTTCTTATATTGGTGTATTTGATATATAGAAATTGGGTAAAAATATTAAAAGGAAATTTTCTGTTTACTAAATGTATCCGTGTACACCTGTTTGTAATTGACCAAAACATGTCAAACATATTGAGCCTATCCTAGTCTCCTTGTAAAACTTCCTAGTGTTAAATGAAGAGAAAAACACCTCTAGTGATTGTATCCAACACCATGGAGACCACATGTCCTGAATTTCAAACTCATGCCCCACTTACGTGCTTCTTTGCATTTTGTTTTGGTTCCTCAGCCTCTCCCATCCATGCCTGTCTGGGGACTTTGGGAGGAAAAGTGCATTGTAGTTTGATAATTTGATGTATTTATGTCTTCACAGCTTTTTCTTCTCTGTCGTTCAACCACCTCTCTTTAACATACTCATGTCTTTTATTGGGAAACATTTATTTAGCTCCTGTTACCTTTGAAGCCTGGTCTAGGCATGGGGAGGGAAGGAATAACAGAAGGCGAATCCTTGCATCAGCGAGCTGGCCGTCCAGTCACTCACCTGGGAGAGTCAGCGATGACATTTGACGCTCTCTCAGCATCCTTTATTATCAAAGGGGAAACTGTCATAAGCCAAGGGCTGCTTTTCCAGAATGCATCCATGAGAACATTCTTACAGTCTCATCTTCCATGAGAGGCTTCTCTGTGAATTTACATCTTCAATTAAATGCGAATTGTTCTTTAGAAACATTTTTTTTCTTCTTGAGTTTTAATTCATTCGGACTCTGCTCAACCCAGAAGATGCCTGCCTTCTTCTGCAGTAGAGAAGGTGTCACACCTGGCAGTCACTTAACTACTATGAACCGCCCTCCCTGACAGGCCAGATGTGGCTTTGGGTCAATCAAGTCCAGAACCAGGACTTGAACAGTTTCACTGGAGGAAAGTGGATTTGTGACCTCAAAGCTGACCTGGGAGTGACCCTGCGGAGCTCCGGTCCCACCCCCAGGAATACCTGTACCCTTGTGGGGTCACCCTCGTTCTGGGAGCTCAGCTGTTGAAAGTGCAAAGTGTCTGAGAGGATGGATGGGTTTCTCCCTTGGTTCCCGCTCTTATCTTTAAAAGCTTCTCTATTTGGCAGGAGAGAGGCCCAGAGTCTCTACTATAAACCATAGTTTCTTTCTTTGTTGTCTTCTCAGGAGGCTTTTCTCTTTTCTTAGACTCACAGCCTCCTTTGGAGGATGAGGTTGGGTGTCTGTAGTTACCTAGTGGGATGAATGCAGATCGGACCTACTCTGTAATCTACATACGTTTCTGTGTAAGCTTCCAGCGAGGCTGTGGGGCCATGTTCCATATTTTGCTAGAAAGGAAAAGAAATTTTTGGACTAGCCTCTCCAAGAGTTTGTAACATCAGAGTGGCTAAAAAAGGAAGGTCTTCCAACAGGTGCACGTTTATTTGGTTTAGTTCTGGGTCCTCCTAAACAGAGAAGGCAATGGCGTCCCACTCCAGTACTCTCGCCTGGAAAATCCCATGGACGGAGGAGCCTGGTAGGCTGCAGTCCATGGGGTCGCTGGGAGTCGGACACGACTGAGCAACTTCACTTTCACTTTTCACTTTCATGCATTGGAGAAGGAAATGGCAACCCACTCCAGTGTTCTTGCCTGGAGAATCCCAGGGACGGTGGAGCCTGACGGGTTGCCGTCTATGGGGTCGCACAGAGTCGGACACGACTGAAGCGGCTTAGCAGCAGCAGCAGCAGCAACGTAATAAAAACAGAAAGTTCTTCGTTAAGAGTTATCAGGAAGCTCTAGGATTTTAAAAAAATATATAGTTGATTTACAATATCATATTACTTTTCAGTATACAGCATAGTGATTCAATATTTCATAGCTTATACTCCTTTTAATGTTATTACAAAATAATGGCTGTTTCCCTGGGCTGTACAGTATATCTTTGTCGCTCATCTCTTTTAGAAAGCTCTGTAGTTTTTTCTTTTCTTTTCATTATTGGAGAAGAAAATTAAAATCTTATGTTCTAATTTTGAGCATCTGAATTTTCATGTTTATTGTGTATGTCAGTAATAAAAATTAGTGATGATTTGCTCGCATTATCTTTTAAAGTGTAAATTTAAAAAGTAGTGGAGTGGAGTCCTATTAAATCATATTTTTCTTAAGACTGAATTAGAGACATAAAATCCTAGTCTTCTTGGTGGAGGCCCATAGTCCAGCTGTCTGCTCTGCCTTATTTTGTTGCCTCTGGCAAGGAACAGAGTTACTATTTGGGTTCTGTCTAAAATCTGTAGTTTGACATTCATGTCCTTGTGCTCACTAAGCTCTTCTTTTTCCATAAACTAAAGGGCAGCAAACAACCTGTAAAAAGTTAGAGTTGTGTCTTCATCATGAAAACCCCATTAACTAACAGCATGGGGTTACTATGTTGGCTGGGCTTGACGATGGTGGTGTATTTTCCCCTTTAGAGAAACGATCAAACAAAGTCTTTACCTAGTAAGAGCTCATATTTTGTTTTCAGCCTTTGCGATGGTGTCCCCCAAAACATCCACGAGTTTGGTGATTTGCCAGAAGGGCTCGAAGCATGAGCGCATGACCACCCTTACGCCGGGGGCGGGTTACAGTGGCTCCGTGAGGGTTGTGTGGTCTTCTGTGCTGTCCATGAAAGATAGCCAGGCTCCCCGTCCCGAACAACAAACACAGCAGCTGCGTGCAGAGCCTTCTGCCCACTGAAGCCCACTGGAGTCGGAGTTTGGGGTGTTTTTGTGGGGATGGTCAGGAAGGCCTTCTCTGCCTAGCAACCCCACTGAAGTTCCAGCCTCCCAGAAAGCAAGCAGATGTTCACCATAAATCACATTGTTTGTGCAAACAGCCTGGACACCAAACCACCTTATCAGTTAGGAGACGCTGCCCACTGGTATAGGGAGCCTCGTACAGTCCCGGACACCAGCCAAGGGCCAACCGTGCAGGCAGGCCTTCTCCCGAGGACAGCAGCTGTGGGCCTGCTGTGTGAGCGCTTCCCAGCACCGGCCTGCATTTCGTTCTTGTAAACGGTCTGTGAGACAGCGATGGGCAAAGCTGCGTGATTGTTCCTCTGAACCGTCATCGGGATCAGACTTGGCCTTTGATAGAGGTGCCTGGAGCCAAAGACAAGAAAATGTGAGGGTTCTCCGCCTAATAGACTTCTATTTTTAGAAGTCTCATGAGCCTAATATTTTAAAACTGCAGTTCGCTTTTCATCAGGGTTCCATTTTGCAGATGCAGGCTTCTGAAGTGCTCGGGGTTGGTTGTTGGTACAGTTTAAATCGGTTTTATCACCGGTAGTTTTATCTCCGTATTCCTGAAGGATCGCACCTGTGGGTGAATGTTCTAGGAAAAGCTCTTGCCTGTCTGATGCTTCGTTATTGATGCTTGTGGACTAAATTTCTCGGGACACAGAATTGGAATGTAAGGAAGAGCTTCAGTGTCGCTTTTATAAATTAACCCAGTAGCTTTAGAGCCAATTACGCGATTAATACAACTTAGAAATTATGTTTTCTTCTTTCTAATTCTAAAAACTCAAGTGAATGACACAGTTTTAGGCAGGTAAAGAAAGAAAACTGATGGCGCGATGAAGACATGGGGGCAGGACTCTGCCCATTGCCTTCCTGAGAAAAGACGTGGAGGTGTGCTTTGCTCCGCCGCAGATTCCCAAACCCTCCCCGAACAGGGCGGCATCACCTCTGCTCTGTGACTCCGTTAGCGTAGTTTCACCTGGTGTCACTCAGACCGAGGACTTGAGAAGAGGGGCTGCAGCCAGCACTTGTGGGGAAGGGACGGAGCACCCTTCTTCCTGGGGGCATCCTCCGGAGTCACCCGCCAGCCTGGGGCCTGAGTGAGCGAGGGAAAGCCACTCCGTGGTGTCCGACTCTTCGCGACCCCATGGGCTGTGGCCTTCCAGGCTCCTCTGTCCGTGGGATTCTCCAGGCAAGAATACTGGAGTGGGTAGGCTTCTCCAGGGGATCTTCCCAATTCAGGAATTGAACTGGCGTCTCCTACATTGCAGGAGGATTCCTTACCAGCTGAGCCGCCAGGGAAGCCTGGGGCCTAAGAGTCAACAATCCTTTTGCCGTGAGCTCCGTTTCCATCTTCTGTAAAATGGGTGGTCTTCGCTTCTTGCTGTGGCTCAAGTGACCCAGCCCTGGTTGGGCTGACAGTGTTTTCTCTGTGGGGAATTTAAATGAGCTTCCTTTGGATTAACCGGGCTTTGCTCGTGGCTCAGCTGGTAAAGAATCTGCCTGCAATTCGGGAGACCTGGGTTCGATCCCTGGGTTGGGAAGATCCCCTGGAGAAGGTAATAGCTACCCGCTCCCGTATTCTGGCCTGGAAAATTCCATGGACCATATAGTCTACTTGGTTGTAAAAAGTCCGACATGACTGAGCAACTTTCACTTTGAGAGGCTTTGGTGAATGATTACTCTGTGTGTGTGTGTGTGTGTGTATCTCTGCATGTGTGTGTCCATGTGTGTCTGTGTGTGTGTGGGTCCTTGTGCCTAGTTTCTTCTTTGTTGCACACTTAAACTCCTTGTTGAAATCAAGTGACTCACAGAACAGCGCACTCGGTTCTTTGGCCTTTAAATACTCGCTTTCCTTCCTTCCACCCAAAACTAGACCATCCCCTTGGATAGGAAATGTTTTCCATAATAAATCTACCCATGCCAGAGTTCCTCTTCTTGTCTTGCTTCCACTCCAGTGCTTGTTGAAGACCTGCAGCCTACCAGGCTCCTCTGTCCATGGGATTTTCTAGGCAAGAGTACTGGAGTGGGTTGCCATTTCCTTCTCCAGAGGATCTTCCCGACCCAGGGATTGAACCCAGGTCTCTCGCATTGTAAGCAAGACACTTTACCGTCTGAGCCACTAGGGAAGTACGAAGACCTTTACTGTCAAGTGTGGGATTCCTGTGCAAACTGCCAAGAGTGGCATTTGACAGGAACACAAAAGGACCTCATCTGTCCACTCACTGTAGGGACTGGGGGTATGGAAACATTCAGGAATTATTTTTTACTTTCTACTAGAAAAACACATTTTTATGAAGATAATATGGAAAACCTGTAAGAGCTAAACTGAAAACAGAAAATTCTTTATTACCCTCCAGGTGGCTCAGTGGTAAAGAATCCACCTGCCAACGCGGGAGACACAGGAGACAGGTCTGATCCCTGGGTTGGGAGGATCCCCAGGAGGAGGAAATGGCAACTCACTCTAGTACTCTTACTGGGAGAATGGAGTGGATGGCGGACCCTGGAGGGTTCCAGTCCGTGGGGTTGCAGAGGGGGACTGAGCATGCCCACACACATCCAGAGAAAGTACATGATTGTCCCATGTATGCTGATGCAGGCTGACTGAGGGCGGAGGCCGCAATGAATCGGACAGAGCTGTTTCTTTCAAGGACCTGCAGTATGGGGATGGGGTGGGGTGGACAGGCCGCCAGGCCAAGGTGAGGGGGACTGGGTCAAGTGACCCTATGGGATGGTGTTTAACGGGGGGTCACACAAAGGTGCCTGGAGGCCTAAGCTGATGCTGATGGATGCACGGGAATGATTCACACAGAGGCGCTGGAGAGAGAGGAAGGCCTTCACAGGCAGAGGGAGCAGGACAGACGGAGCTCTCCAGGCGAGGAGAAAGTGTGAGAAGTCATGATGAAAGTCTGTGTGGCCGAAGCATCGCATCCAGAAGTGAGGGCTGAGAGTTGAGGTCTCTAGTGGAATGGTTTAAGCAGAGTTGGGTACAAGGCTGGGGCAGGAATGAGCTTGAGACGCTGGAGATGACACAGCCAGTCAGTATGGGGCCTCGGGGAGCCAAGGGCACAAGGTGGGAAGACCTGCTCTAGAGCCCTGATCCCAGGATACAGCGAGTGCTGTAATGTAAACCCTGCAGTTTCCACTGACCTCATGGCCACCTCCAGTCCGCCCAGCCTGAAGGCCAGCTCGGGTTTTTCTCCAAGCCTGTCCTGCTTCCCATCTCCATCAGCCTAAGAAATTAAACTGAAACCACTAGGTGGCATCTCGGGGCGGGGTGGCTTTGAGGTCCTCCAGTCCTTTATGGGTCAGAGCAGAAAGAATTCAGTGAGAGGCAAAGTCATAATTAAGGAATGATGTATTAGAACAGGATACTTGTAAAGCTTACAAGGGGGTGCTGCCCATAGAACATAGTGGGCTGCAGTTTTATAATCAGAAGAACAGTGGGGAGGGGGAGAGGACCGCCTCCTCCCCCATTCTTGAGTAGACGCTTCCATCATCAGCTCCTCCTCCCTGTTGGGTCGGGGGATTTCGTCCCTACACGGTCAAGCCAGAACTGTCATGACACTATGGAAAAATTATTTCATGTCGGTACAGTGAGGGTGTTTCACTCTGAAATGTCACCTTTCCCTAAATTACTGTTTTCTGTGTGTACAGAGAGTGTGCCCTGGGGGCTCATTAACCGACTGAGCTCACTGGACAGGATGTGGGCCTCACGCCACCAGGGTTTTCTCGTTTGGGGGCACGTCTTGTTCTTCTGAGCCATGGTTTTGTGGCTCAGCAAGCCTGCTTGGTTTTGTGCTTAAGCAAACCTGCTTGCTTGAGTGATCATTAACTTACAGGGGTCTCCCATACTTTTTTCTATTTATCCCCTACTACGAATAACTCCCTGGAGGAGGCGGTGGCCACCCACTCCAGTATTCTTGCCTGGAGAATCCCATGGACAGAGCAGCCTGGCAGGCTACAGTCCATAGGGTCACAAAGAGTCGGACACGACTGAAGTGACTTAGCAAGCACGCACGGGGATTAACTATATAAAATCACGTACTTTGTCCCTTTACTCTGTTCCTATCAAAACCATCCAGTAGCTCCCACGATCCGTAAGACTTCCTCCCATGTTCCCATCCAGCTGTCCAGTCTTCCAGTCCTGTGTCCAGTGGAGAGCTCAAGGTCCTTCCCTCTGCCCTGGTTGTTCCTCGTCCTCATCCACACCATTATCTCGTGATTGGATCACCGCCTTGACCTCTTGGTTGATTTCCCACCTTGCAAAATGTTCATGTCTTTTTGCCCATTTCCTGCTTGGACTCTTTACGTTTCTCACTCTTGAGTCTTGAGAGTTCTTCATATATTCTGGATACTAGTCCTTGGCTGGATATGTGTTCTGCATGTATTTCCCTGCTCTGTGACTTATCTGTTCATACTCTTGACAAAGTCTTGTGCAGAGCAAAAAGTTTTAAAATTTGATGCCATCCCCTTTATTCATTTTCCCTTTTATGCATCATGCTTTTCAGCGCAGTGAAAGAGCTGTCTTGTCCTTGATCCCAAAGATTTCGCCTGTGTTTCTCTCAAAATGCTATAGTTTAGTGAAGTGAAGTGAAAGTCGCTCAGTCGTGTCCAACTCTTTGTGACCCCACGGACTACACAGTCCATGGAATTCTCCAGGCCAGAATACTGGAGTCGGTAGCCTTTCCCTTCTCCAGGGGATCTTCCCAACCCACGGATCAAACCCTGGTCTCCCGGCTTGCAGGCAGATTCTTTACCACCTGAGCCACCAGGGAAGCTGTGTGATCCCTTTTGAGCTAGATTTTGGTCAGCGTGTTTTGGGGAAGGTGGGGCTGTAGATGGTCAATTGCTGTGGTGCCGTTGTTGAAAGGACTGTGTGTCCTGCACTGAATTACTTCTGCGCCTTCGTGAAACCCCCTTGGCCACAGTCGCTGAGTCTGTTTCGACTTCTCTGTCTCATGTTGTTGGTTTGTGTGTCTGTCCCCGCGCCAGTTATCACAGTCATGATTACTGTAGTCGTGTAATAATTCTTGAAACAGGTAGACTGAGTGCTCTCATTTTATTCTTTTTTACATTGTTTTAGCTATTCTCGTCCCTTTGTGGCCTTATATAGTCAGAATAATCTTAGATGTATGTATAAACAATTCTGCTGAGATTTTTTATTGGAGTTGCAGTCAACCTGTGTATCAGTTTGGGGAGACTCTGTATCTCGTATGTTGAGTCTTTGAATCTGTGTATATGTTTTCCAGTCCTTGCATGCATTTCCTTAGCTCTTTGAATTCTTTTATTCGCGTTTTGTAGTTTTCAGCACATAGGTTGTATATATATTTTATTAGATTTATACCTAAGTATTTCAGTTCTTTGAATGATTGTAAATGCTATTGTATTTTAAGTGTGTGTCCACTTGTTCTTGAATATAGTTGATTTTTTTATTTTTTACAGATGACTGTCATGTTATCTGCAAATACGGACAATTTTATTTCTTCACTTCTAGTCTGTCTGCCTTTTCTTGACTGTTGTACTAGCTAGAGTTTCCAGTCCTAGACTCAGTAAAATTATGAAGGTGGACATCCATGCTTTGTTTGTTTAGTATTTCACCGTTAATACAATATTAGTTTCTGTAGATATTCTTTATCAACTTGATGAAGTTCCCTCTATTATTAGTTTTCTGAGAGTTTTTTTCTTTTTTAATCATGAATGGGTATTGAATCTTGTCCAGTGTTTTTTTCATGAGGTGGGGTAATTTCTGTTCTGTAGCCGGTTAATATGATGTATTACATTAGCTTAAATGAATGGGTTCAATCTGCTATTTTGCAGTTGGAATCATTGTTTAGTTTCTAAATTTCAAGACATTGAGCTGGAATATTGTGTTTCCCTCAGTTACAAGAAACAAAACCTCACTTTTCAGTTGTTAATCTGGGGATATGAATCCTTGTTTAAATGATTGCAAATGTTTAAAATGTTAATGTTATTAATGGACATTCAGTTGAACTAGTGATTTTGAGATTGAATGTATATTTTTCTAAGCCTTCTAATCAGGAGAGTTCAGTTGCTGAATCACCCATTTCAAGAAGGTCTGTTTTCGGTTAACGATCAAATTTCTATCCCAGTTTTTACTGCTGTCATGGGAACAGAAGTTGTAAATTACTGAGTTATCTCAGATCCTTGAGTTTGGAAACATTTAAGGAGCAGCTTAGATGTCAAATCCTGTTTTGAGGTGCTGGGAAAGCATCCTGAAATATTTTTGCAGGCCTTTAGCTGGAAGACTTCACTAATTTTTCCATAAAATTAAACATGGGAGAGAATGCTTCTTTCCTTATTTATTGTATGATCTAGTTTACTCATGGATAAACAGGCATGGGACTTATAATTTGGAAATAGGCCTGACATTTTTTAATGTACTAGACACCTGTCTCTTTTCACATTCTTTCCCTCACCACAGATGGCTTTGAGCCTTTGCTATTCTCCTTTATAAATCCTCTGTAACATGAGAGTTTCAAGTTATATTTTATTGGGGGCAAAATGAGGACTATAGCCTGGGAGATAGTTCCTCAGATAGCTCTGAGAAACTGCTCCAAAGAGGTAGGGGTGGAATCAGTATATATGTGATTTTGGTGAAGAGGGGATACATGCAATCAAGCACATACTTTTTGCAGATTTCTGCCAGTCATGAGAAACAGTCATCACCATAAGGATTTCAGTGCTTTTCTAGGTAAGAGGAGATACAAGAATCAGGCTCATAAAATCAGCTCCTGGGAATATTTATCTGAAGACCTATGCTGCCAGTTTTCCCAAAGCACAGAGTGCCTCACTCCTGGTCTTCACCCTGAACTCCTTCAGGGGGTGTCGAAGGTCAGCTGCTGTAGCACGTGATCTAATCCTTGAAGAAGCACGTGGCAAGGGCCAGTTTGTAGCTGACAGCTCCTCTCCAAGCTTGTGATGCTCACCTGTTTTAACCAGCATCTTGTAGCCAAGTCACCCCAGACATATTTCAGCAGCTTTCTGTGATCAGAAACTTCTTCTTGGAAGAAATACTGCGAAGTGCAGTGGATAGACACAAAATATATTGTCGTAATCATCAAAACTGTTTGGATTGCCAACTCTCCACTTGACCCGAGGAGGAAAAAATATTGCTGCGTCCAGGATTTGTCCTAATCAACAGCCTATTATTACTATTTGATTTCTTTAGTCATTTTTTATGCCTCTAAAAATTAGACTGTCATTCCCTATGAGAGAGTTCAGTCACTTGGGGCTTTTCCATTTCTGATTCAGTTTTCTATGCCTTCTGCTGTGAGTTCTGCCAAGAAATAATTCTTTTTGGATTTCATTTAATCTTCCCGGCCCCTGGTATAGCAGCCTCTGCAGGGTCGTGATCCATGTTTTTCTCCTGCTCACAAGCCACCATCTGCAGCAACTCAGTTGGCTGGCATTTGAATTCCCTGCAGTTCTTTTCTTTGTTATGTAACTGCTGTCCTGCAGCTGAACATCGCACTCAACTCTGAGCTTGGTATTATCAAGTATGTGTTTTTCAGACTTTATTCTAATTTTCACACCTCACTGAATAGGATTTATTCCCATTTTAAACTTACGTTAATTTAGACCTTTGGAAAAGAAGGGGGACTTCCAGTGGCTCAGTAGCAAAGAATCCACCTGCAGTGCAGGAGACAGAGGAGATGGGGGTTTGATCCCTGGCTCGGGAATATCCCCTGGAGGAGGAAATGGCAACCCACTCCAGTATTCTTGCCTGGAGAATCTCACGGACAGAGGAGCCTAGTGGGCTACAGTCCATGGGGGTTGTGAAGAGTTGGACACGACTGAATCGACTTAGCAGCAGCAGCAGGCTTTGTTGAGAGGGAGGAAAAAGAAGGAAACAACCCAGTAGCAAAAAAAGATTCATGCTTTCTTATAAGCCCAGGCTGACAGTCTCAGTGTAGAATTTACAGTAAACCAGAGTATTGATCTGGGACTTGCCATCGAACTGTTTTCCTGGGAATGAAAACGAGAACTCAGGCATCAGCAGGAAGCAGAGAGGTTCCGAGGGGCTGCCTCTTCCATTCCCTCCAAGAGAAGGGCAGGGGCTGCTGGAAGCCTCGGGGCACCACTTGCTGGAGGGGTGCACGCGGCATGTTCAGGGGTGCAGGGGTGCTTGAGCTGAGTCAGCTGCAGCCAGCGCACAGAACAGAGGGAATCTGAGGTCTGCTCCCTGCAGACGAGGCCCTGAGAGCAGACTAAATTTGGTTGCAAAAGACAGAGTTCTTTTTCTTCCAAAGAAGTCACTGTTGACAAACAGTTTCACCTTGGCTACAGTCGGGCTTCCCTGAGAGCTCAGTTGGTAAAGAATCCGCCTGCAATGCAGGAGACCCTGGTTTGTTTCCTGGGTTGGGAAGATCCCCTGGAGAAGGGAAAGGCTACCCACTCCAGTATTCTGACCTGGAGAATTCCATGGACTGTAAATTCCAGGAGGTTGCAAAGGGTCAGACAGGACTTAGCGACCTTGACTTGGCTACATTCTCAGGATGTGAGGTATTCAGGCCTACAGCCAGAAAACCTGAGGGCCATATTTTGGTTGATATTAAGGAGTCTCTTTTTACCCCTCCTGCTTTTGAACATCCTATCTTGACGTTTTTTAGAAGTTATATGTAAGCTTTGTTTTACATAGATCTTAATTTTTTCCTCTCAATTAGATTGCATATTCCTTGAAGAAAAGGATCTTTACAAAATTCTTCTATATTCCCATTTCAAGGAGCATTCTAAATATATATTTTCTTTGTTTTGTGTGGATGTGAATGAATATTCTGGCAGGCTGAGTCATTATTTTACATTCAACTAGAAAGCTTGTGATTTGGGGCTTTAAATTTTTCCCTCTCTCAAATGAAGATAATAGATCTCGGATCTGTTAGTAGCATGTCATAGGGATTAGGGAGGTAATCTAGTCTGTGATGACAGTGATCAAATCGATCATTGTCATGTTTTTGTTGAATGGGAGTGGCAGCTTCACCAAGTGGCCACTGGCTGGAGTTGTTAGAGCCCAGAGCGCAGCCCAAGTTCTGGGTTTGACCTTGAGCCCCGCCGACTTCTGTGGTGAAGGAGCTGCTGTGGGGAGAGGTGTGGCTGCAGCCTCGGTCATCCCGGCGGGGATGTGGGGTGCTCCTCGGAGGCCTCTCCGAGGGAAGCACTGTGCTGAACGGAACTCCGTGGCTTGTTGTGGGAGGCTCTTCTTGTCACCAACCCCGTTCTCATTAGAGTGTGTGGAGAGGTCTGAAGTCCTGGAACTTTGTGGACAGTTGCTTTTCTCTGCTTGGTTTTTGGGCTTCCCGGGTGGCTCAGCTGGTACAGAATCTGCCTGCAATGTGGGAAACCTGGGTTTGATCCCTGGGTTGGGAAGATTCCCTGGATGAAGGAAACACTCCCCAGTCCTTTTGGAAGCAAGAGTTTAGCCTCTGGATTACGATAGCTTCTATTCTTATTCAGTCGCTCAGTCGTGTCCAACTCTTTGCAACCCCATGGACTGCAGCACACCACCCTTCCCTGTCCTTCACCGTCTCGCCGAGCTTGCTCAAACTCATGACCATCGAGTCCGTGATGCCATCCAACCATGTCGTCCTCTGTCGTCCCCTTCTCCCGCCTTCAGTCTTTCCCAGCATCAGGGTCTTTTCCAATGAGTCGGCTCTTCGATTCAGGTGGCCAAGGTACTGGAGCTTCAGCATCAGTAGCATCCATATATTGTGGTTCTAATTTTCAAGGATAGAAACTGAACTGTACATGCGAAGTCTGTTACTCCCCCGTGTTACTGGAAGCGAGAGGCGCAGGACAGTCTTTCTGCGTACTCCTGTTTGCCATACTTACTAGTCAGTGGTGGGGAAGGGGCGTGTGCGGTGATGATCAGTTGAATGTTACTCAGAAGCCAGATGCTAGGGCCAGAGGCAGCAGCAGGAGGCAGAGGGTCTTTTTTGTGTGGCTCCCGCCCCCCAGCCGCCTGTCCTGAGTGCAGGCCTGCAGGTCTCATCCGCCACGTGACATCATGGGCTGCCCTCCGTCACGCACCTTCCCCCTCCCTTCTCCTTTGCAGCTGAAGTAGAACACATTTTCTCTCTTCATTGTCTCCATCCCCTTCCGGCTCTGTAATCCGCTCTAACTCACCTTTCACACCCATCAACCTACTAGGCGAACTTTTGCTGAATAACTGTGACCTCCTTTTTTTTAGTTCTTTTAGCTTGACAGCTCAGCAGCAGCTGACATTATTTTGCCTCCTTCTTCTTAAAAGTATATTGTTAAAGATTTCAGACTTAAATATTTTATTAAGAATATGACAGCCCCCATATACTCACCACCCACCTTGCGTGCGTGCATGCATGCTAAGTCACCTCAGTCGTGTCTGACTCTGGGTGACCCCATGGACTGCAGCCCGCCAGGCTCCTCTGTCCATGGGATTCTCCAGGTGAGAATACTGGAGTGGGTCGCCATTTCCTCCTCCAGGGGATCGTCCCGACCCAGAGATCGAACCCGGGTCACCTGGGTCTCCTGCATTGACAGGCGGGTTCTTTACCGCTAGCGCCACCTGGGAAGCTCCAACTTTAAGAAACAGAATCTTGACAATATTAACCCTTGATTCCTTATAGGGTTCCCAGGCTCTCTACCTTGTGGGGTAACCGCTGTCCTGCCCGGGTGTCTGTGGGGCCCTAGGGCTCAGTTTATTTGTCTTCCTCACCTAAGTTCCATCAGTTTCTCCAGACATAGACAGGAAGGCATCCTGGGTCATTCTGTGTCTTTTTAAAAAAATTAATTTATCTATTGTAATTGGAGGCTAATTGCTTTACAGTATTGTGGTGGCTTTTGCCATGCTTTGACATGAATCAGCCACGGGTGTACAGGTGTCCCCTGTCCCCCCTCCCACCTCCCTCCCCATCGCATCCCTCTGGGGTGCCCCGTGCACCAGCTTTGAGTGCCCTGCTTCAGGTCATTCTGTGTCTTCTGTTTGTTGCGATGAAGACATGCTGGGTTCAGAAGCCAGGCTGTGTCAGTAAGAGGCTGTCAGAACCTCATATGTGGATTTGGGTTTCGGTCGGATGACCTGCAGGCGGGGCGGAGGAGGTTGGTCCAGATCCGATGCTGTCGAAAGTGGAGGTTGCTCCTCTGATGAGGCACCTCAGTAAATCTTACCTGTTGGGGCAGTGGCTCAAGTGAGGAACTGGGAAAGAAGTAGCCGTCCATCATTTTGGCCAAGAGAGGAGGTGTTTGGTATTTTGTGGGTGACTCTTTGATTTTGTCTGTGATTAGACAGAATTAGGAAGTGGTCTTATTTTTTCCTTATCCTGATCTCAGAGCCACCTTGTGGCGACCGGTATTCTTGAGATGGTTTATGTCCAGTACGAGCGTACATGGCCTTGCTGGGGGACCGGAGCGGGGGCAGCTTCTGAATGTCAGGACTTGCTTTCTTTTTTTCTTTCTCTCAGTTTCGAACAAGCGGAGAAACTGCATTCAGGCAGATGGAGACCGCGAGAGCAGCTGTGTTACGAGGTTAGTTTGCAGGACATGGTTTCGGTGTTACGTGGCAGAAACGGCTGCTCTGATACTGAACCTCAGACAGGCAGACCCCCACCAACTCGTGGATGGCAGGGGAGATTCCAGGGGCCAGGGCCCCAGTCTCCGATGGTAACAGAGCCGTGGACTTGGAGCCCTTGGGAGTCCCTTCCCAGCTCTCCCGCAGGCCATGGTCCGTTTCCTGGCCGTTCTGCGCTGGGTTCCCACACTCATATTCCCCTCTCTAAATCCCACCTTCCCAGGTTCTGCTCAGGGGCCTGCTCCAGACAACCCGACAGCCTGCATAGCCCATGTGCACTGTGATACTTCCCGCCCCCAGCCCTGCCATGGAGCTGTTTCCGCCAAAACACTCTTTCATCCTTTCTATGCCTTGCTAAGCATCCCCTTAGAGCCCTGGCTCAGGCTCACTTCAGGCAGAAAGCCTTTTCTGAGCCTTCCAGGCTGGGCTGGCTGTCCCTGTCTGTGTCAGCCCCTTCTTGCCTTGCTTCTCTAGCCCAGCAAAAAGCTCAGGGTTTATCTGTTCATGTGTCTGCCTCCTGTGGGAACTCTAGCTTATTCATCTTTATGTCTTGAGATATATCTGTACGTCTGTACTTTGTGCTTAATGTATATGCACTTACACTGTTTCTAAGTGCAGACATGTAGATACAGGTTTGTGTGATACAGGTGGCTGACGTCTTGACCTCGGCTTGCCATACGTAGTTTGCTATTCATTAGGTGTAGTATATGCTTGTTAAACAGCTTGTTGTCTAAAGATTCCATTAGCATCTTGTCCAGTTCTGGAATGGCCAGAGCTTTGCCAAGTTTAGTATGAGAAGCGTGAGCCAAGTATTTTTTATCTGGGGGTACTCTACTCAGGATGTAATTTAGAAAAGTAGGATCTAGATTGACGTTTGTCAAGTACACTGTTTTCCCCCCATTAAATTGCAGGATATTTTTGAGAATGCTGTATTTTCATTTCTAATTGACTGCCATTGGGTGATGACTCCTAAAAGTGTAAGTAATCTCTTTATCAGTCAAATACGAATTTCTCTTCTTATCTGTACATCTTAAATGAACCTAGAAGTTCAGAGTTAAGGGTCCTGACTTAAACAACGGCTCTTCTGCCCTCTGAGTTAAGGGAGCGAAGCTTCTGGGCAGAACCTGGACTCCAGCCCCTAAGCCCGTGTTCTCTTCTCTCGACCCGGTTGGATTTCAGAGACGGGTTGGGAGTGGGATTGGACAGGGGGCAGCTCTCTGGGCCGGGACAGCAGTCCCTCCACAGGCAGCAGAGCGGAGCTGCCACAGCCTCCCCCATCACGGGGCTCTGACCGGGCACTCAGGTTGTGGGCCGGCCACTCCGGGTTGGCAGCTTGTCCCCAGCCACCGACGATGACCCCCGACGACCCCCTGAGCAAGGTCTCCAGTAGTCTGGGCTCACCCTGTTGATCCAGACCACACACCGAGCTGTCCCTCCAGCTGTCTGTCTGTCTGTCTCTGGGGGAGGGGAGGCCTCTCTGAGCACATCTGGTGCCAGGTGAGGGATGGGCAGTGTTGGGGGTGGGGAGCAGGACGAGAGAGGAGCTGGGAGCCAGACGCGGGTGCCAGCGATCTGAGAACAGACTTGGCCTTGAACTTGCTGTGGAAACCAGAGTGTGTTTTCCTCAATTATCACCTCCTAATGCGCTGTTCTCGGCATTGTTCGTTTGACGTTTCTGCAAGTTCTTTGTGTCAGTCACAGTGAAGATAAAGCAGCGACGGTCCCACCCATTGTGAGTGTTTCAGTTTTATACCCTGTAAAGCATCTCCACATTTGTTGAAAGAAAACTGACATTATTTTTTCATGAGCTCTGCAGCTGGGATTGTGTGCCCTTGAGGGAGACCTTGACCTCGCAAATGAATGAGATGAAGAATAGGAAGCGTCTGTGCTGAAGTGGGCGAGGGGGCGAGGGGGAGGGGCTCCCTTTTCTGAATTACTAGAGAGAAAGACCAGTAAATTATATGTGCTGCTGAGGCCTGAAGGTGTGGTCTGGTTTGTGCTTTGCCCCATCTTCTCTGGATTCCCTGGTGGCTGCTCAGGGCCGGGCGGGGGTGGGAGGCCCTCCCTTTCATTCTTTTCAGCATCTTTCGTCTGACTCTGAAGCTGAGGTTGGGGAATGTTTGACAGAGGTGCCCTTCGTTTGTTATGTTTCTGCTTATGTCAGTCCTATCCGGGAGCCAGAAACTTGGAAATAAATATCAGCCCAAGGTAGGCAAGCCGCAGGGTCAGCTCTGCAGCTAAGGAAGCTCCTTAGAAATCTCACCTCATTACAGGCTTTTAATAGAGATGAAGCAACACTCATTAAAAGTGGAGCTCGTCTCAGACTCACTTCTCCACAGGATAATTGCCTTTGAATCAATCTTGAGACCCATTAGCTTGGTTTCAAGAAAAAAAAAAAAATCAACCTTTTTTTTTTTCTACGTGGAAAGAGCTAATGTTAAAGAAAAAAATACACACTGCTATATTTAAAATGGATAACCAACAAGGACCTACTGTGTAGCACATGGACCTCTGCTCAGTGGCAGCCTGGATGGGAGGGGAGTTTGGGGGAGATTAGGTACACGTATATGGATGTTTGGCTGAGTCCCTTGGCTGTTCACCTGAAACTATCACAACGTTGTTAATTGTCTATACTCCAATATAAAATAAAAAGTTTAAAAATAAATAAGGACTGTGACAAGGTCATGGAGTTTTCACCTTGTCTGGAGCACGTGAAAGAAAGGTTTGAACACCCAGAGGCACACTCAGAGACACAGTCCAGGAAGGGGAGGGGTAAGTCAGGAGTCGGGGATGAACATACACACTGCTGTATACAGGAACTAGATAATCGTCTAGAACCTACTGTATCGCATGGGGAACTCTATTCAATATCTTGTGATAACCTGTAATGGAAAAGTATCTGAAAAAAAAATCTAGAAAAAGCTAGACACTATCAGTGGTGTATCTTTAGAATTCTTTATCTTTTCCCCTTTTACAAATTAAGACAGCGGGCGTCCTTACTAGTGGAGCTGGAGCGGGAGCAGAAGACCTGACTAGGTCTGCATGTTGGAGACCCGTGGTCGTGGAGGGGTTCTCAGCTGTGCCACGTGGAATCGCACTCTGCAGCTTCTCTGACCCTTCCAGCCGGAATCGCGTGGTTCATCTCCTCTGAACCACGGTGGCACCCCTTGTCTATACTAAAGATGACTGACCGCATCCCCTGGCAGCCGGTGGGGCCCTCAGCGCGCCCCTCCTCTGACCCTGTGGTCGTCCGAACGGTCTCACTCAATACGCGCTCGGTGACTGGGTGGATAAAGTTCATGTTAATCGTGACATCGCTGCTGAATGTCGGGAGCTATTTTCTGCTTCCTTGTTACTATGGAGGAAATGGTTGTCATGAGGGTCCCACCTGCCACCTTCTGGTGGGATCAGGTGGGTGGTCTCAGAGCCCCACGTGCATAACCAGAAGGTTTTATTGTTGTTTAAAAAAAAAATTTTTTTTTAACCCCAGGAATAGCTCTACTACCAGCAGCTAGAACTAGAATGCTGCTGTATCAAATCATGTCTTTTCAAGCTACTGGAAAATTGCCTGTCAGAAATACCCTAGGAGGATCAGAGATTCTCTCAATAAACGGTACCAGCTGGCGTTTGACCAGGGACCTGGTAGGTCCCACTTTGGTTGAGTTGTGCCTGTGGTCCAAGTGGGCAGTCTGCTGGTGGGCAGTCTGCTTCCTGCTTGGCCGGGAGGTATACTCCCCAGTACCCAAGTGATGTCCAGGAAGTGTGAAGACCCCCCGCCCTGTGCTGTCCTGATGCCGGGGTGCCCTGCTGAGTCTTCACATGCAGTGACTTTTAAAAGCCCCCCGGGAGTCTGCCTGGGGTCCCCACCTCTCTGTTTAAATGTGGTTCGGGGAAAACTTTTCAGATACACTACAATTTTCTTCTCTTTTAAAAAATAAACCATACTTTGGGGGATGACAGGGATGTGAAGGAGCTACTTTGATTTACAGTGTGGGCTTTCCTGATGGCTCAGACAGTAAAGAATCTGCCTGCAATGCTGGAGATGCAGGTTTGATCCCTGGGTCAGAAAGATCTCCTGGAGAAGGGCATGGCAGCCCACTCCAGTATTCTGGCCTGGAGAATCCCACGGACAGAGGAGCCTGGCGGGCTACAGTCTATGGGGTCACAAAGAGTCAGACACGACTGAGTGACTGACACTTTTGCACACTTGAGGGTGCAGGATAGAGGCAGGGACCCGGCGTCCCAAGCCCAGGCGTCTGCTTCTGACAGTGTTTTATGCTGGCCCCGTCACTTTGTCTCAACAGCAGCTGTTTCTTCCAGGCTCACCTTTCTGGTTGGTGAAACGATGGCTGTGCCAGACTGGCCCCCCTCCAACCCCACGGCCCCCACCTCAGCAACCGGGCATGTCCAGAACGAGACCCCTCTTTCTGCTGATCTCCCCGTGAGCCTGTCCTTTCCCAGAGCTCCACCCGGCACCCTCCTCCTCCGTGGATGTGCCTCTCCCGTGTCAGGCCGGTCTCCATCCAGGTCCTGGAGATGGTACTCGACAGACCTTTCTAGAATTCCCCTCCGCCACACTGAGTGCTGCTGCCTCCACTCGCCTTACCCCACGCCCCGAGAGGCGCGCCGACCTCAGGCCCATCTGCCCAGTGCCCATCGCCTTTCTCCAGGGCCTCTCAGCACTGCCCCTTTGCTGAAATTCAGTTCAGCTCACAATGACTCCCATTTAAGACATTAAATGATCGTTGCCTGTAGGCTATAGTACAGATGCCCTGTGGCAACAGGAAGCCTGTCTCCCCACAGACCCCTGTTATGACATCGTAGACCATGTGGCTCAAACAGCACGTATTTTAATTCTCACAGCTCTGGAGGCTGGAAGTCTGAGGTCAGGGTGCCAGCCTGGCCAGCTCCTTGTATTCGGGTCCCCTGATGCACCAGCCTTGCTCCCTGGCCAGGTTCTATGCTTTCCCTCTATAAGGCCCAGGCCTTTTAAAAGCATGTAGTAAAGGGTAGAAATATGCATAACCTTGGATATGCAGATGACACCACCCTTATGGCAGAAAGTGAAGAGGAACTAAAAAGCCTCTTGATGAAAGTGAAAGAGGAGAGTGAAAAAGTTGGCTTAAAGCTCAACATTCAGAAAACGAAGATCATGGCATCTGGTCCCATCACTTCAGGGGAAATAGATGGGGAAACAGTGGAAACAGTGTCAGACTTTATTTTTCGGGGCTCCAAAATCACTGCAGATGGTGATTGCAGCCATGAAATTAAAAGACGCTTACTCCTTGGAAGAAAAGTTATGACCAACCTAGACAGCATATTCAAAAGCAGAGACATTACTTTGCCGACTAAGGTCCGTCTCTTCAAGGCTATGGTTTTTCCAGTGGTCATGTGTGGATGTGAGAGTTGGACTGTGAAGAAAGCTGAGCGCCAAAGAATTGATGCTTTTGAACTGTGGTGTTGGTGAAGACTCTTGAGAGTCCCTTGGACTGCAAGGAGATCCAACCAGTCCATTCTGAAGGAGATCAGTCCTGGGATTTCTTTGGAAGGAATGATGCTAAAGCTGAAACTCCAGTACTTTGTCCACCTCATGTGAAGAGTTGACTCATTGGAAAAGACTCTGATGCTGGGATTGGGGGCAGGAGGAGAAGGGGACGACCGAGGATGAGATGGCTGGATGGCATCACTGACTTGATAGACATGAGTCTGAGTGAACTCCGGGAGATGGTGATGGACAGGGAGGCCTGGTGTGCTGCGATTCATGGGGTCGCAAGGAGTCAGACATGACTGAGCGACTGAACTGAACTGAACTGAAAGGGTAGAGAAGGGCTCCCCAGGTGGCTCAGTGGTAAAGAATCCGCCTGCCAGTGAAGGAGACATGGGTCGGATCCCTGGGCCAGGAAGATTCTCCTGGGAAGGAAACGGCAACTCACTCCAGTATTCTTGCCTGGAAAATCCCATGAACGGAGAAACATGGCGGGCTGCCATCCATGGGGTCACAGAAGAGCTGGACACGACTTAGTGACAACAACAGCAAGTGTAGAGAAGCCACAGGGCCCAGTGATGGAGAGACAGACAGCAGGGCCATGCCGCCTGGGCTGGAAACCCAATTCTACCCTTTTGTTGCTGGGTGACCTGAGCCAGTGACTAACCTCTGCCTCAGTGACCTTACCTGCAAAATGGGTATGATGTTAATAGAACCTACCTCATGGGAGACATCAGAGAAGCAGGAAGAAGGTGCAAGTAGAGTAGGGTCCTAGACAGGAAGGTTTCTAGCAGGGGCAAGGGATATTTTAAGAATGAAGCAGAGGGCTGTTAGGGGAATATTAAGAAGTATTAAACTGAACAACAAACTTGGATTAAGTAAGCACCCTGTGTCATTTATGTCGTGTAGAAATAAGACAGTTTTCATTGCTGGTAACTTTTTTTCTAGGAGTGATAACTGGAAATGCTTTCAGCCAGTCGCCTAGTGATCAGTCGGCCCCCTCAGCAGAAATAGTAGAGCCAGGAGAGGCTTGGTGTCCGGGCACAAGCCAAGGGATGGCAGGGGATAGCAGCGGAGGGGCTTATGGTATGGTGGGCCGCAGCTGGACTTTAAATATGGTCTCTGATTGACCCGAGGTTTGATTTTTGTGAAAATAATGCTCATCTTTCATTTATACGATACTGGACTAGTAGTATATCTTTCGGCATTGCTGATTCTTTTCTGCACTCATACTCTGCTGACGTGGCTCCAAGGGATTCTAGCTCCTGTGCAGGCCTTGCTGTCTCAGTCCTGTTCGGTAAGGACCGCTTTCTGGAAGCACGGCCATGTGTGCGTGCTGATGCCTCCTTGTTGGTGGGAAAGGACCTGGTGGGAGGACCGGGCGGAGTCAGGAGGTCACTTTGTCCTGACTCAGGACAGTGGTTGACTCCTTAACCCTCTGGCTTCACACAAGCCAGTAAAACGCGTTGCTGGCCTCCACAGGGTGGGTCCCAGCACGTTCGATTCAGGATGTGTCCAGGGGT
Source organism: Capra hircus (assembly GCF_001704415.2). Lineage (NCBI taxonomy): Eukaryota > Metazoa > Chordata > Mammalia > Artiodactyla > Bovidae > Capra > Capra hircus. Next base: position 7,483,289 of record NC_030834.1, on the reverse strand, counting down.
TGGTTGCTCCTTTGGGGCCGTGGCAGGGTTGGGGAGCGGCTGTGCTCACCCGCTTCTTTCCGGAGACCTGGGGCAGCCACACTCACACATCACACGGCTGGTGCCCGGGGAATGAGTGCCACCCCTGGGGCGGGGCACGGCTCGTGTGGCCACGGGATTTCCACGGGGCCAGTGGAGAGCTGTGGGTTGCCACTGTTTGCCCTGACGTGGGGTCTCTCCCAGGGGATCCCAGGGTGGGCAGGGGAGCGGCCCCGGGCACCCCTCCCCGGTTCTCCCCCCCATCCCCGACCTAAGCCCTGCCCTATCGCACTCTCAGCAGCTGGTGTCTGGTTCCGCTTCGCCTCGGCCCTCTTTGTAGAGCTTTCCCTGGCGCACACGTTCTCTGCCTGCCTGCACTTCCCTGTGGCCCTGCTCGTGGGCGTTGCCTCCCCTTTGCCACTGTGTGGAGGCTCCCGGCCATGTGGGAAAGTCTCGGATCTCCCCGAAGTCCGGTTTCCTACTCTCGAGATCGGGATCACCAACTCGCGTGGGGTTCAGGGGAGACGGCAGATGATGCTTGAGGGGCAGTGATTCTTGGACTGTCCTTGGGGGAGCTGCTGGGCTGCCTGAACGGCCACCAGGTCCCTGCCTGGGACTTGTCACCTGGTGTCACCTGCTCTATGTCTGCAAGTGTTTTCAAGACGCGGGCTGGGGTGTGGTGGAGGCATTTGGTGAAGCTCATTTCTCATCCTCCTCTTCTCCTCCCTCCTCCGATCTGCTAGTCGGTGCATGAGAGCTCAGCTTTCCCCCTCTCTGCTGCCCTCCCTGTAAGTGAGCCTGAGCGCCCGCCCCCATCCTCGGCCCTCACAGCTCGGGGAGGGTGACTCACGCCTCCCACCTCCCCGGGAGCTGGTGTTTACCACCCAGCGACTCCACCCTGCTTCTGCGTGGGGGCCCTGCTTGCCTGCTGCTCTCGGCTCGGTGGGCTTGGCATGGAGCCCTGCTCACTTTTAATTAGTCCTCTCTGTGTTGATCACTGGCACGCCTTCCCCCGGAAGCTGGACTGTGTGACCTCGGGACGTGGTCTCCCCAGGGGTGCGCTTCCCTGAGCCCCCTGCGATGTCACTTGCCACGGCGGCTTCTGCCTGCACGGAAGCACCTTAGGTGATGCGTGGTGATGGCCGTTGCATGGACAGCCCCTTCACCAGCCTCTGGAGGAAGGAAGGGAGAACTCGGTGTTTGGCAGAAGAGAGCTCGTAGTGAGTCCAGCCAGCATCTCGGGTAACTGACCAAGAGATGTCCTGTTTTTCTTCTTTCGAAGAAGAAATTCCACTTGCCGGGGTGCATTTTAGTTGTGGGTCTTAAACCTAATGTGTGGGGTAGGGCTCTTGGCATCTGCTCAGAGGCCTCTGGCTGTTGCAGGCGTGTTCTGTCCCCGGCCCCACTGGGGCGCCCCAGCAAGGCTCGCCCCAGGCACGCCCGGTATCCCCGTTATTTCCAGGGACACCGTGGGTTTGCAGAGCTGCTAAGGGGATGTGGACATACAAACCACAGCTAAATGGGGAGACAAAACATGATAGAGAAAGATGACTGCTCTGTACCATGTCTGAGAGGCCAGGCAAGATCCACTGGGTGCTTAGAAGCAAGAAAAATTGGACAGGTCAGGTGCAGGAGGGGCGGGCCACAGCCAGCAGTTCGGGATTCGTGAGGGTGGTGAACGGCACAGCCTGGCGGGTACGAGCAGGGTTTGGCATCAAGACTGAGCCGGATTTGACGCGGGGCTTGGCTGCTTGCCACTTCTGCACCGGGGGCGAGTGACCTCGCTGCTCTCAGCCTTATCGTTAGTGGGATTGTTTTGAGGATTAAATGAGATAATGTTTATAAAGTGTTTAATCTGGGGGTCTGGCCGAGAGCAGATGCTCGCTAAGTGGGTGTGATTGATTGTAAGCACCAGGAGGGGCTGGGAGCTGAGAGAGACCAGAGGCCCGGCGGGACAGAGGGGCAGATGGAGACAGGACGGCCCTCTTTGGCAGCTGACTCAGCCCTGCTCTTTTGGTTGGGGCATCTTCCTTGCAGGAAGAGGTTCTCATGGGCCGAGACCACACAGCGTGAGCCCTGCGTTCTCGTGTGGAGCCCTTCTCTCTTGTCACCCCTGCCTCCAGGTTCCACGGCCCCCACCTGTGCCGACTGACCCCCTTAGATGCTCCTGAAACAAGGGCAGAGGTGGCAAGGGGATGGGAAGGAAGATCTACGTGTATTTCAGGAAGACCGTCTCTTTCAAACATTCACTGGCAAATTAGAAGCCAAAATCCAAAGAGATCAGCACGGAAGCCTGGCCTGTTTCCTGGCTTTTCAGCTTTCGGAGTTGTGACTCATCTCTGTGCATTCATTTTCTGATTAGCAGACCCTAGTTTCTTTTTTCTGCATTTCCCTGTCTCTGCTTCAAAGCAGGGAAAAGGGAAGCAGAAGGATTCCTTCCGAGCAGTATGGAGATGAGGGTGCTGGAGGGGTGGAAAGCAAGGGGCTTTCCATCCCTCTGGGCCATGGGGAACCCCCTCCGGATCTGGTTACAGGAAGGACCCTCAGGGCACCTTGAAGGCCATGAGGTCCAGATCCTCCAGGTTGGAAGGGAGGGAAGCATGCTCGTCGTGGGGCCAAGCAGTGTCCCGGCAGTTGGTGTTGGAGACCCTGGGATGGCGCCAGGGGTCCAGAGGCAGGAAGGTCACCCTGCGGACTGGGAGCCTGCACTGGGCCCTGGGTGGGTTGGGCTGCAGTTTTGTGTCCCTGGGATACCGGAATGAAAGGCAGTAGGTGAGGAGGACAGTTATGTGGGAGCCAGAAGCAGCTCCCGGGCGGGGTTGGTGGCCAGGATGGCCCATTGGAGTGAGAAGACATTCAAAGCATTTTTCATGGTTCATTGTTGTCGGGGTTTTGTTTTGTGAACACGTAACGCAGCAGTACTGTAAGACTGGTGCGTAGCTTGTCAATTAATCCATTAGACATTTGGCCCTCGCCCACTGGTCACTTCCTGCCGGGTATGCCGTGCTGTTTACATCCATCAGCTTGGAGAGCACCGATCCGGGGGCAGAGGAGGAGCATGGCCCTCGGAGCCTGGTTCTGTCGTGGACAGAGCCTTGGGCCGGGCAGCCTGGCATCAGGCTGGGGAGGCTGTGAGGATGCTCCCCGTCCACACTGACACTGTGATGTCAGGTGAAGGCTGTGCCCCGCTGGCCCTCACCTGGGCCTGTGTGGACAGCGACACTGATCTTCCCTGCACTCCTCAGCTGCCGTCAGAAGCACCCTGAGGCTGACAGCGCTTGGCACAGGATGGGTGCTGACTCAAGCTGCCTGGAGAAGAGACGCTTGTGTTACAGAAAGATGTGCGATGCTGGAGAAGTGCAGCTCCGCAGCTCCTGGGGGTGTGATTTGGGAAGAATATGCTCATTTTCCGGCCGTTTTAACGTCCCTGCAACTTCTCAGCCCTAAAGTGGCGGATGTGCACGAGAGGCAGCTTGCTCTGGACCACACAACGCTGTGGCAGGAGTTGCTGGTAGAGACGCATCTCTAAGAGACCGGATGGGAAAGAGTTAGAAAGAGGTGTGTCCACAGGAGGCAGGGAGGCGGGGCTGGGAGCTGGGGGTCTTCAGCTTCCGGAGTGGCTTTGGTCTGCCTTTTGCTGGATTCTGCAGAATTCCCCGCACTCCTGCGGGTGGCGTCGGCCCCTCACACATGCCCCAGGTCGATGGGGAGGCAGGGATGCCAGGCCGTGCTGGGAGCCACCCGGTGCACATGGGAGCTAAGTGGAAGCGGAGAGAATTCTCCATGCAGCGCTGAGGCGGGCCGAGGGTTTGTTGTTCAGTCGCTCAGTCATGTCCGACTCTTTGTGACCCCGTAGACTGCAGCACGCCAAGCCTCCCTGTCCATCACCAACTCCTGGAGCTTGCTCAAACTCATGTCCATTGAGTTGGTGATGCCATCCAGCCATCTCATCCTCTGTCACCCCCCGTCCTCTTGCCCTCAGTCTTTCCCAGCATCAGGGTCTTTTCCAGGGTGAGGCTTACAGAGTCACTTTGTATATGTTTCTGAGAGCATCTGAAGTCTGTCTGAATAAGCGTCCTTGCGCGATGCCTTCTGCACACACGTTCAGGATGGTGTGCTTATCCGGGAGATGGGACCTCGATTTATGCTCCATTAGTACAGCTAATCCTGCCACCGAGGGGCTGCCACGCCCCTGCCATCAAAGAGCCGATTGTCTGTGTCCCCCGAGGAGCCGCTGCGCGGGGCGGCCTGGGGCCCTGGTCCCCCCCGCTTCCTGGCTCAGGACACGCAGCTAGTTTTCTTTGCTCCCACCCTTCTGGCTGGGTGTGTGCATAGGGTAGAGCTGTCCCGTGGGCTTTATGGCCACACCCTGAACGGGCTCCTTTGTCACTCAGGCCTGTCACTGTGCCAAGTAGGGCTGCCCAGCCTGGCCTCACCACTGAGCCCCTGACCCTTCTGCCTGCTGCTGCCCTGGCTGCGTCTCACAGCTGGGCTTGTCCTGCGGTCCTCAGCGTGTGTGAGCTTCTCGGGGACACTCGTAGAGGCCTCTTGGAAGGCTCTCTGTGTCGCAGGCCACAGCTCTGCTGACCGAAATGTCCCATGGCGTCTGTAGCATGAAACTGGGGCATGCATCTTAAGAGCGCTTCTGTCCTGGCTGTAGAAATTGTAATGTCTACTATCCTCATTTTCGGTGACTGTTAGACCCTGGACCAAACTTAAGACGTGTCTTCATTTCACTCTCAGAGTTTCCACTCTAAGATGAAAGGGTACACAGTCCCTATAGCCACTTGCCTATCTTAATGAATGTTGTGGACACCTAGCATTTATTTTAAGCTCTTGTCATTTTGAAATTTATTTTTTTATACTTCTCACCTCCTATCCCCTGTACATTTGGTAGGTGGGAACATGGCATTAGCGATGATACCTGTCTCAATGTAGTTTGCCTGTTAAGGGCTCATGTTACAGTTATTGGCAAAGGGCTTCATTCCTCTGCAAGCTCATGAACTTGCTGCTGGAACCTGGGCTCGGTTCCCTTTTCATCTCCTGTAACGTCCTGTCGGCAGGGTCCTAGAAGATGCTCAGTAACAGCGAGGATGAGCAGCGACAGCCTCCTGGATTCTTCCCCTTCTTGGGCCCTTGCTGTGCTCTCTGGAGGCCTGCAGCTGCCCCGGACACTTGCTGGTCAGCGCAGGCTGTCAGAGCTGCCAGATGGCTTGCAGCTGGAGTCTGAGAAACCCACCCCATGGCTGGGCCCCTTGGCTTAGGCCCTTGTGTCTTTCAGACTCTCTGCCTTGACCGTCCAGAAAGAAATTCCTTAAGCAGCCCCCTGCCTGCACACCCCAGGGCAGCGCTCTTAGGGTCAGTCTGCCTGTCCTGAGAGCCCTTGTCCGGCCCAAGAGTTTGGGGAGGGACCTTGCACCGAGTAGGCTCTGCCCTGGGTGATCTGGCGAGCACTGCTCGGCAGCGTGGTCCACCCTCACAGCAGACCTTGGAGGACCCTCCGCCTGCCCTTCTGTTGCTCAGAGGTTGTAAATACAGCAACAAAGCCTCTGTGTTTGGGTGTCCCTTCAGCCTAATCAGTAAGTGCAATGTTTTTTGGATGGTGTGGATCACAGAACATCCCTGGGGATTTGGCTGGGGCAGGGAAGCCTGGGGGGAGCTCTTGGGAAGGATGGACCTTTGAAGCGAAGGTGGCAACAGAATAAAAGGGCTTCCCTGGTGGCTCAGATGGTAAAGAATCTGCCTTCAGTGCAGGAGACCTGGGTTTGATCCCTGGGTCAGGAAGATCCCCTGGAGAAGGGAATGACAACCCACTCCAGTATTCTTTCTTGGGAAATCCCATGGACAGAGGAGCCTGGTGGGCTACAGTGCATGGGGTCGCAAAGAGTAGGACACGACTGGGTGAAGTGAAAAGAAAAAAAGTATTACTTCTCAGGTGGACTTTTCTCTAAAGTACTGTATTTGAGTCAAACTTTTGCTTTAAAGCTATACTCACTGTTTATTCTCTTGAACTTTTCTGAAAAACAGACATAAAGTGCATGCTCTTGCTTGAATTCACAGTGATCTATCATCACTTTATTTCTACTTTTAATCAGGATTTAAAAAAAACACGAATATTTGGTTATTTTGTAAAACAGTATTTTGAAATGTTTGATACATTTATGCTCTTATTTTTTTCTCTCTAAACAATGAACAACACAAAAAATCATGCTTATTCTACTAACTAGAGTACAAGAAAAATCTAATGCTAATTGCAATGACAAAAAGGTTAAAAAAAGATTTAAAAAAGTAAAATGTAGCTGGCAAGATGCAACGAGGATGAGGATTTTTTATAGTTAAAAAACAGGAACACGCATCTCCCTTTTAGTCGTCCTAAGGTTGGTTACTGACAGGACTTTGTTGTTCAATCGCCAAGTCATGTCTGACTCTTTGTGACCCCATGGACTGCAGTACACCAGGCTTCCCTGTCCCTCACCACCTTTCAGTTTGCCCAAGTTCATATCCATTGGTGCCCTCCAACCATCTCATTCTCTGTTGCCCTCTTCTTCTGCCTTTGAAGATTCCCAGCATCAAGGTCTTTTCCAATGAGTTGGCTCTTCCCATCAGGTCTTGCCCCTAACTGCCCCAAAGACGGAACTCCTCTGAAATCTGGGTGCCTTTTCTAAGTTTTTTAAATAGTAGCACGATGCCGCTGGGATGGTAACAGCTGTATTTTCACTGTCTCTGATGATAGTGCCTGGTAATTACATGGTGGGCTCCATTTGCAGCTGTAAACACAGTGTAAATGTTAACTGTTTCATTCTCCCAGCACCTCTGCAGAGAGGGGGACGGGCTGGACCTGTGTGGTTTGGTTGTAGGTTTGGTCCAGGTTGTATGGTTTTGTCTCATCGAGGAGTCCTGCACGTGTATGTGGTAGAGCTGGGAAGGTAACACCTTTGCTGCAGATGAAAAACACGATGTCGCCGTAGAAGCAGGAGCAGGGAGGATGAGTCTCCTGACTCCAGCAGGCAAATGTGCAACCAGGTTACTATTTTGATCACAGGATAGATAGCTGGAAACATCAAAACCACTGTGTGTTGAGAGGTGCAGAATTTTGTTTCTGATGTACCTTATCTGCTCCTGACCTTTAAAAGGAGCAATCCATCACTGCTCTCTCGGCAGTAATTTGTATGGCTTTTGTTTCTTTTAAAAAGTCATTGCTTTTACTAGGCCTGTTTTCTTTTCTTCTCCTTTTGTATCTCAAAGACTGAAATACCAAATAACTTTGAAATTTATACTAGTGAACTTCAAAAGCTGGACTAGACTTTCAAGAGATTTATGGAATGGAACAAAATAGTTATTGTACAGTTTAAAAAATTCTTTAGCCATTGCTTTAATGCACTGCTTCGGTTAACCAACATGATTTCAATTTATTATGCAAATGCAACAATTATTCCATTCAAAATGGTAGAAAGATGGCATACTTTGTTTCCCCAGCACAATAAATGGTGTTGAAAGTTCCTTTTTTTTTTTTTAATTTGCTTATTTGGTCTTTAGTGACAATCCATTTAAAGTAAAAGTCTTTTAAAGTGGCCGAATAACATGGTAATGTGTCTTCACTGGTAATTTAGTACTTGGATATAATGAGTTAATCCAAGGGATGTCATTAAAAACAGCATGGTGCCTGAATTCCCAAGCTGAGATGTTTTTAATCACAGAATGATAGTAATTACATAAATCCGGGGATTTACATCAGACAGAAGCATGCACTTTAAACTCAGCACTGATAGCCATGTACTGTGCTGAAGTATAGGCTGCAGAATCCTCTGGCCGAGGGAGACGCTGGAGCAAATATTAGGTGTTGCGTCTTAATGGAAAATTGGGAAATCAGCTATTTTGGTAACATAGTAATATCATTCAAGGCACATCCCCTGGGAAGCAGGAGAGAAACCCCCTGCTGTGGCTGCAGGACAAAGGGGCGACTACTCAGACTCAGTGACCCTGCTGTTCGCTGCATTTTCAGCCCACGGAGGGTGCAGAAGGATCACCTCCTCCTTCTCCCAGGGGCCCAGAAGCTGCTAATTGCCTACAGTTCTTCCAGTCCATCAGTGAGACAGCCCACCGGTAAATGAGGCGAGGATCTGGATATCTAGGTCTAGTGAAGACTATGTGAAAAGTAACTTTGTTATCGCAGGGATTTTTTTAAGTGTTGAATTTTTACAAAATGATCCATACACAGTACCCTCAGGGAGCTCATTTCAGAGAAGTGATATATTGAATAAGAAGATGCATCTAGGAAAATTTATTAAAATCTCCCAAAACAAGAAATCTTATTTGATTCATTTATTGTTCTTTCTTTTTCGTGGCTCAGATGGGCAGGGGAGTCAAGAAATGAGGATTGAGGAAGGGAGGGGGTGGAGGGGGTGAGGAATAGAGGGTCATTGATGGGTGGAGGAGGAAGGGGGTGGCTCTAACAGCAGGTTAGAGCCAGGTGGCCCTGCATTTGTTTTGGGGGGTTAGTGAAGTTGAGGTGCAGAGTGTGTGTGACAAGCCGTGTGGTCTGGCTGGGTATTCCTGGTGAGCCGCCAGGACAGGGAATTCTTCCTGGAGGGTGGGCAGAGGCATCCTGGGTTTGAGTTCTCACCAAGCAGTGTTTCAGGTCCCCTTCTCCCGGCCTCATCCCTTTCTCTGTAAACTCATCACCCATCGCCCGGGAAGAACTGTCTGCTCTTTCTGCATGTGACCACCCGAACTTAGCATTGGCATATTTGGGCCTCCAGGTGCTTCTGCGCTGCTCAGCAGAAGGTGTGAGGACCACCCTGAGCCGGCATGAAGCTCTGCCCTGGGTGGGTGCCCTCAAGATCAGGGATGCTCACTGCTTGCATCCGGCAGGGCTTGGGCAGGCCCTGTCTGCAATCCCATTGTCATTTAAGTTTTGCTTTTTCCCTTTTTGCTTTTTCCCGCGAAAATAATATGTGCCATTGTGGACAATTTACACGATAAAGAAAACTCACCATTAATCCTACTCTAGTAAGAGACAGCTCACATTTTTGCCATCTTTTCTTCCTTTTTTTTTTCCCTGCATGCTCTGTATTTTGTGTGCACGCCTCTGCAAATGGGTTTCTGCATGTTGATTCAGAAACACCAAACAATATTTAATCACCTGTTGTAAGCATCTTCTTTTTTCTTTTTGGCAGATTGCATGACTTGCAGATCTTCGTTTCCTGCCCAGGGACTGAACCCGGCTCTAGGGCAGTGAGAGTGTAGCAGTCTAATCACTGAACTGCGCCGTGTTTCCAGTATTTTCCATAAACCCCACTGCATATTGATTACTGACCGTCATGGTGAACACAAGGAGGTTATAGTCTTGAGTGAGTGTTATTTATTGCCCTCTGTCTCTCCCCAGATGCCCTCTGGAAGGTTACGATGGGAATGAGCCTGACGACTTGGACGGTTTCCCCGACTTGTTGCCTCTGCCCGCAAGTTTGTCCTTCGGAAGTCAGGAAAGTGCTGCGCGTGGTGGTGGCCTCCCAGGAACAAGGCGTGGCGGTGTAGACAGGAATGGATGAGAGCGGCTCGGGGGCCCTCGGACGCGTGCTCCTGGAGGTGTAGTCTGGGGACGCCCCTGCGGGCCGGGGCTGCATGGCCGACTCCTGAGCCAGGATGCTGCGCCGGGGGCTGCTCGCCTGGGCCTCCCGGGTGGTGGTTTTGCTCGTCCTCCTCTGCTGCGCGGCGTCCGTCCTCTACATGCTGGCCTGCACGCCGAGGGGCGACGACGAGCGCCTGGGGCTGCCCAGGGCCAACGGCCCCACGGGCAGGGCCGGCTCCCAGGCGGCGGTGCTCAGCTGGGAGGAGCGTCACCGCGACCACGTCGGGAGCCTCAAGAGGCAGATCGCGCAGCTGCAGGATGAGCTGCAGGAGCGGAGCGAGCAGCTGAGGGCTGCGCAGCAGCTGGCGGGGGAGCCCGCGGGCGCCCCGGGCAGGGCCCAGGCCGACCTGCTGGCCTTCCTGCGCTCGCAGGTGGACAGGGCGGAGGTGCACGCCGGCGTCAAGCAGGCCACCGAGTATGCCGCCGTGCCCTTCGACAGCTTCACACTGCACAAGGTGTACCAGCTGGAGACTGGCCTGACCCGCCACCCCGAGGAGAAGCCCGTGCGCAAGGACAAGCGGGACGAGCTGGTGGAGGCCATCCAGTCGGCCGTGGAGGCTCTGAACAGCCCCGCGGAGAGCAGCCCCGACCAGCGGCCCTACACGGCCTCGGACTTCATCGAAGGTTGGCCGGCTCGCCACGGGGGTGGGAAGTGGTGGGAGGGGCGCGGGGTCCCGGTCCAGGCAGGGCCGGGCTGCAGAGGTCCGCGGTGGCTTTGGGGATGCGACGACGGCTCTCTGTGAGCCGCTTTAAGGATGAGGGACCGTGGTGGCTGTGACCTGTAAGACGACTCAGTGTGGCCAGGGAAGGTGCAGAGTCAAGGAGGGAACAAAGGAAGCTGAGGGGAAGCTGACCAGGCAGCATCCCAGGAACAGGCTGACAGTACCTCGACCGAAGCAAACACAAATCCACCATGAGCCCAGGCCCGGACCGATTTAGACCAGTTCAGACTGGTTTGAACTGGCTAAGACTTGTTTCAGTTCAGTTCAGTTGCTCAGTCTGTCCGACTCCTTGCGACCCCATGAATCACAGCACGCCAGGCCTCCCTGTCCATCACCAACTCCCGGAGTTCACTCAGACTCACGTCCATTGAGTCGATGATGCCATCCAGCCATCTCATCCTCTGTCGTCCCCTTCTCCTCCTGCCCCCAATCCCTCCCAGCATCAAAGCCTTTTCCAATGAGTCAACTCTTCGCATGAGGTGGCCAAAGTACTGGAGTGTCAGCTTTAGCATCATTCCCTCCAAAGAAATCCCAGGACTGATCTCCTTCAGAATGGACTGGTTGGATCTTCTTGTTTAGACCAATTTAAAAAGCCTCTGACACTGGTTTAGACCTGTTTGAGCTGGCTGAGACGTGTTTAGACCAGTTTAAAAAGCCTCTGAGGCTGGTTTAGACCTGTTTGAACTGGCTGAGACTTGCTTAGACCAGTATAAAAAGCCTCAGACTGGTTTGACCTGGATGAGGCCGGTTTGAACCATTTGAGAACAGGTGGAAATGGTTTAGACCCTTTTGAACTGGCTGAGACCAGCGTAGACCAGTTTAGACCAGTTTGTACCATCTTAGACTGGTTTTATGGCAGCTTAGCCAAGAGCAGTTTTGAGTGTGACAGGCAGTTTTCGTTTTATGACATCTTACAGGCACTTCTGGAGACAGGACCCTTTCATCAGGTCACAGACAGAACAGTAATAGCCAAGTGTGCCTGTAGCACTTAGGGTGGTCTAGCTCTGTTTTGGAGAAGGAAATGGCAACCCACTCCAGTACTCTTGCCTGGAGAATCCCAGGGACAGGGGAGCCTGATGGGCTGCTGTCTCTGGGGTCGTACAGAGTCGGACATGACTGCGACTTAGCAGCAGCAGCAGCAGCTCTGTTTTAGCAAGTTTACACTTACAGGGACCCTTTTAAGGGGGCTGAGGAGATGGAGGCTCAGATTAAGTAAATCACCTAAAATTGCTCACTTACCAAGTGACAGTGGGATGTGAACCCAGAATTCTGATGCCAGCATCCAGGTCCTTAACCACTGGGCCACACTGTGCAGATAGAGCACCTGGAAGCTGAGAGAGTGAATGGCTCTTTCTTCATGGATGCAGAGCAACCTTGTATTTATTAACTTGCGTTTGTGCCAGTTTTAGAAGAAAGCAGCCGCATCTTGGAAGTTTCTTGCAGGCTCTTCTTACCGACTTTTCCATTGTTACCGATTCAAAAATCAGCTGATAATTTGGGAGAGGAGCTGCCTTTGAGGATGCCCAGCTTTTCCTCCTGTTTCTGAATAGGACCTGCTTCCCAGACACGTGGCTTGTCCACTCACCATGCTCCCTACTGGGTTCTGTAATGACCATCTCGTCCACCTGCAGGCAGGACAGACTGCCCTTAGTCGTATCAGAAACCCTCCCTCTGCTCCTCATGCTGTTCTCTTTGGATGCATTCCAGTCTTACCGGTTTTCCTTTTACAGGTGAACCGTAAGTTAATGCAGTTTTGATATATTATCTCTTTTCAAATACCTGGAGCTCAGTAAAGAAATCTTACACAAGACCAAGCTTTTGATGTGTCAACTGAAAAAAAAAAAGCATAACCTGAGAATTGTGAATTAAGTTTTATTTGGGTGCAAAATGAGGACTTTAGCCAGGCAGCCAGCATCTCAGACATCTCTGAGGATACACCCCCAAGAAGTGGGGTAGAGGTCAGGCTATATGTGATTTTGGTGAAGGGGGTCCATGAAACAACGCTTTTTGGCAGAAGGTTGCTGCTGGTCACGAGGAGCAGATGTCATTGTTCACGATTTTGGTACTTTTCCACGTATAAGAAGATACAGGAAATAGGGCTCATAAAATCTTCTCCTGAAGTATCTATCTGAGATCTGTTCCTCTAGTTTTTCCCAGAGAATTGAGTGCCTCGTTTTGGCTCCCAACCTCAAACTCCTTTCAGGATAAGTAAGTTGAAGGTCAGTGACTGCAGTGGCCAGTGACTTCATCCTTATAGAGGCAGATGACAAGTGTCCATTTTTCATCCACAGGTGTCAGGATTTTTTTGACTTATTTATTCTGAGGTATTAAAATGCTCAGCACACTAGGAAGCTAGTAAACACAGGGTGAGCACTTGGTAAGTGTTTAAAATATCGTGAGGCTGTAGCCTCTCATTTTTAGAGAGCTCAAGAGCTTATGAAACATTTCCACAACTATTATTTGCCTAGCCGACTTCCAGGGAAAATCATTAAACATCCTTTAAAAGGAACTCCTGGTTGCCCCTCACACAAAACCGTTTCAGAAGAACTTGATTACCCCGCGCCTGCACTTGGGCATGTTCACCCTTGTGGCTTCAATCTGCATTCGTGTTTGAAATCTCTGCTTTTCTGCGCACAGTATCTGAAGTGTAAGGCCTGTGGTTCTCCATCAGGAGAGACCTGGACCTCTTGTCCCTGAGCTGACGTGGCATGGCTGACTTCCTCTAAGAGACCACTTGTCACGCTGCCCTGTGTGGGTAACACCCTGTGTGTGAAGGCAGGTCGGTCTACACACACCTTCCAAACTTGGGGAAAGTCTGCTCAGCTATTTCGTACAATGAGTAAATGGACACAAACACTTTAAATGTGTTTACACCTATTTGACTGTCGTACACATAGTTGATACCACTTTTTCATTCTTATCACAAAAGACTATGAAGGCAGTTTTTAACTTTCTCAGTAAATGGAGTGTCAACAAAAGACTTCACTGGCCAGGAACTGCAGGAAGGCGGAGTTAAATCCGGTGCAAGGAGTAACTGTCAGGCAGAGACATTTCTGAACAAAGTGGGGTTTCCGTCTCTACAAGGGTTCTGCCATCAGCTGGATAGCTGGGAGGTTGTAACTGATGATTCTGTCGTCAGAGAGGTGGCTGGACTGAGTTATGTGAAGGTCTTTGCAATCCTGGTTCATGATTCTTTGATCTACACCTAGTGGGGGAGAAAGAAGGGAAGAGAAAGGGTCTGGCTTGAAATCTTTTTTCTATAGTAATTAGAATAAGTGACAGAACCATGTAGGATGAAGTCTGTCTTTGCAATAACATGTTCAGGTTTGTAAACTGGAAGTTTGCAACTCCCCTGGTGGGTCAGATGCTAAAGAACCTGCCCACAGTGGGGAACACCTGGGTCCAATTCTCGGGTCAGGACGATCCCATGGAGAAGGGAATAGCACCCTACTCTAGTAGTCTTGCCTGGAGAATCCCATGGACAGAGGAGCTTGGGCAGGCTACAGTCCACGGGGTCACAAAGCGTCAGACTGAGCGACTAACACTTTCACACTTCCACTTTCCATGGTAATTACAACAAGCGACAGAACCTTGTGAGGATGAAGTCTGTCTTTAAGATAACGTGTTTGGGTTTGTAAGCCTAACCTTGGACCCTTTTGTGTTTGGGTGTCAGCAGGCAGTTGAGTGGGAGTCTCCAAGCAGACCTGGACTCCAACACACTTGTAGGGCTCCACACGAGGGTCACGGGTTGGCTGAACCCTGAGCTCGTGTGATAAGGCTGGGGGTTCTTTGTGTTCAGATGAGGAATAATGAAAGTCTGAGAATGCTTCCGGATGATAATGGTTGTGTTGACTGAAAAGCCAGCCCTGGGGCAGGAGGCATGATGCCAGGGCAGGGGGCTGGGCAACCCTGGTCCAGACCCCGCTCCTCCCAGCAGCTGGGTCTCCTTGTCCTTCAGTCAGAGGCCGACTTTCATGTCCCCCAAGGCCCACCCAGCCTGGCCTCCTGCAAAATACGAAGCACAGCTTCAGCTTTGTTCCTCGGCTTTGCTGAGGGACCCGTCCTGAGGGGTGCCCCAGCCCTGCGGATCTTGCTCTCTGGAAAGGGGGGATTTGGACAGTCTTCTCTGACGGTGACCACTTCCTGCAGTTCTGTGAAACCTGTGGAGGGGGAGCACCTGCTGATGACTGTCTAATTTGTTATCCACGCTGACTGAATCATTATCTATCTCTAAAACATGGGGGAAGCGATGTTGACCCCTATTTCCAGATGTTTCTTCTGGCACTGATTTTTGCATTGGATTCTCACATAATAGCATGAATCTTTGGTACAACCATCTGGGCAAAGAAGATAAAGGAGAAAAACATGATCAAATCCTGTGTGTTCAGAAACCGAACTATATCTCAAGTGAACAGAACACTGCCCTTTATGGCTTAGCGCCTCCTGTTCAGGTCTGAGTGGCATGACTTTTGGCTTCAATGGCGTTTTTTAAATAGAGCTCTGGGACCTGCAGCCATAAAACAATTTGTTGTTGTCCAGTTGCTCAATTGTGGCCAACTTGTTGCAACCCCAGGGACTGCAGCACACCAGGCTTCCCTGTCCTTCACCATCCCCTGGAGCTTGCTCAAACTCATGTCCATCGAGTCGGTGATACCATCCCACCATCTCATCCTCTGTCATCCCCTTCTCCTCCTGCCTTCAATCTTTCCCAGCAGGGTCTCTTCTAGTGAGTCAGATCTTCTCATTGAGCAGCCAGAGTATTGGAGCTTCAGCATCAGTCCTTCCAATGAATATTCAGGGTTGATTTCTTTTAGGAAAACAATGTAGCCTCTTGAATTATTATTGTAACCATCTAAACACGGGATAATGTGAGTCCTGTGTGATGCGCTGTGTCTGCCGTCTCCGTGAGGTGGTTCTGAATCAGCCTGGGCAGCTCGCTCGCTCCAGCTTTTCTAGGGTTAGTGGAAGCAAGAGTGGGTCAGATGCCGAAAGACTTGATTTTAGGATGAGATGGAGACGAGTGAAGAGTCACGAGAAAGGGAAGCTTTTGATGGTGCCCTGAGACCCGTTTTAAAACAAGGGGATGTGGAAATGGCTCCAAAACCTTAGTGGCCACTGCACAGTGACCTCCTGTGCTCTGCAGCCACGACCAGGGAGGGGGTGGTTCCCAGGAGGCTGAGGCGGAGTGAGGATCCTGAGTGTTCTACATCCTTTGTTGATGCCTCAGCTTAACCTCCAGGGATGCCCTGAGGACCACGATGCTAAGCTTTGCTGGACAAGTTAAGCGCAGTCCCAGGGCCGGGTGTCTGGAAGGCTGGATGCTTGAAACCATGATACTAGGTGTGCCTTTTTGTGACTTAGGGAGGAAAGGGAAGATAGGTGTTCAGGTGCATTTCGGGGCACTTGGGGGGCTTCTGGGGGTCTTGATGCAGAAATTAGGAAGAGCAGGGATTCTGTGCGGTGGGCTGGTTGTAGGGGGAAGAGCAGATGGTTCGGGGAGGTGGCTGCAGGCAGGACAGGATGGAGAGCTTGCAGTGTGCGGGTTTCTCCTTGCAGGGGCTTCTCTTACTGTGGAGTGTGGGCTCCAGAGGGCTGGTTCAGGCTTTGTGGTTCATGGGCTTAGTTGCCCTGTGGCAGGTGGGATCTTCCTGAACTAGGGATCGAAGCTGTGTCCCCTGCATTGGTAGGCGGAGTCTTATCCACTGTACCACCAGGGAAGTCCCTGCATGTACACCCCTGAACACAGCCCTTTTGTAGAGAGAACCGCCCCCTGCCACCCCCCAGTTCCTTTACATTGTAAATGCCTCGTCAGCAGCAGCCAGAATTTCCTGCATCACTAGTCAGGCTCTATCCAATTCACTCAGCAATGGGAGCTTTTGGGGGGCAGTGGTGACATTACCTCTTATGCTTTGCTTAGAGTATCAGCAGTCTCCAGGGTCTGTAAAGCATCTCTCGTCCGTATCTGTCTGCTTCCACTGGGGCTGCTGATTAGAGGTGGGCAGGGGTCCACAGGGAGGTGGGCTGCTGGGGAGCTGAACCTTGGCCCTGGTGGCTTTACCCTCCTTGAAGGAGCTGAGGTGCAGGAGGGATGGACCCCAAGGGGAGTGGCTCCATCGTGGAAACGCTGGCCTGCGTCCTGCCTGGCTCTCCTGCCCTCAGCCCCATCTTTGCTGTGGGCGTAGATGAAGGGGAGGCATAGTCTTTCTCCATTCTTGGAGGTTCCGCTGGCTTATCAGTTGGTCTGGAAAACAGTCTGGAGAGGTGACTTCAGTTGTAGGTGGGTGTTTGTGGGGAGGACGCTGATGGTAGAGGACAGAGTGAGATTCCAGGCGGAGGTGGTGGGTTAGGTGTGGCTGGGAGTGTCGGCGCTTCCTTTTGAATGTTTGTTTATTGCATCTGTTTGGCTGCGTTGAGCCTTGTTTGCGGCACACCGGCTCTTCATGGCGTCATGCGCAGTCTTTCATTGCAGCACGCGGCCTCTTCGGTTGTGGCGTGTGGGCTGAGTTGCTCCGTGGCGTGTGGGATCTTAGTTCCCTGACCAGGGATCAAACCTGAATCCTCTGCATTAGAAGGCAGGTTCCCCTGGACCACCAGGGAAGCCCCACAAAGTGTCATAGCTTCTTAAATGGAGGGCCAGATGGGTAATGGGAGAGTGAAGCTCTGAGGGTTTTGAAGGCTTGGATGTTCAGCCTGTTCATTCACTGGGAGGCCCATGCACCAGCGTCATCCATGCTGGGGGCAGAGTGACACACACAACCCCTGCCCCTCGCAGGGGATGGCAGCAGAGTCACACCTTAAGTGGTCCAGCGGGGAGAGAGTGGCCCAGCCCGCGGCAGGGTCAGCAAGGTCTTCACGGAGAAGGTGCAGGCTGGGGGTGCTCTGCACAGCGGGAGTGACGAAGGCAGAACCTGGAGCCGTGTGAAAGCCTGGGATGTTTGGGGAGCTGCAGGCAGGATGCTGGAGTATTCAGTAAGAGGATCTAGCTCTGGGTGGGAGGAGGTGTGGCAAGATGGTGACCCTGAAGAATTAGTACCAAGATCATCACAGGTTTATGTGCATTTTAGGGTTTCTAGTTTACCCTGCAGGGCGTGTGCCATTATTGACCATTTTTAATTGTGGCTAGCCTGGTCACTATGATAGCAGGACAGAGGGGATATTTGAGAGGGCTGAGAGTTTGGGAAATAGTTTGGCAGTTCCTCGACGTAGGAAACATAGTTACTGCATGACCCAGTGGTTCTGCTTCAAGGTATGACTTGAGAGAAAGGAGAATGTACGTTCACACAAAAACTTGGACACAGATATTCATGACAGCCAGATGGTGGGAACAACCCTGATGTCCACCTGTGGACAGACTGATACAGGCAATATGACTTCCTTGCAAAATTATTTGCCACAGAAAGAAACAAAGGACTGATGTACTCTGCAAAGCGTATGTCCCTTGAAAACATGGTGCCAAGCGAAGAGAATCCACATACAGAAGACTGCATGTTGTGTGATCCACTTACATGAAATGTCCAGAAGAGGCAAGTCTGTAGCGACAGGAAGTAGATTGCCGGTTGCCTAGGACCTCAGGTGGGTGGGTGGGGAGAGGGGTGAGGAGTGACTGCTAATATAGCTACAGGGTTTCCTTTTAGGGCGATGAAAAGCTCCAAAATTAGATGGTGGGAGTGGTTGCAAAACTCTGTGAATATAGTAAAAAAAAAAAGATGACTTGTACAGTTGAAACAGTGGATTGTTTGGTATGTGAATTACATCTCAGTAAAGCTACTTAAAAATAAATATAATCTCTGTCCTCAAAAAAAAAAAAAGCAAAGGCTGGGAGATTAATGAAAAAGCTTTAAAATAGTTGAGGTGGCACAGACTCCTGCACCAAGGCTGCAGCCGTGGAACAGGAGGGCGGGGTAGGGCTCAGAACATTGGGAGGTGGTAGCTTTGGGGTCCAACCAAAAGCTTAGCGACTGGACAACAGCAGTAGAGTCCTGGGCTTTTTTTTTTTTTCGGCCATCCTGAGAGGCAGCAGTTTCTTAGTTCCCCAACCAGGGATCGAACCCTTGGCCCTGTGTGGAAGTACGGAGGATGGGGTGCAGTGGACCATCAGGAAGTCCCCTGGGCTTTTCCATAGGCATTTCCCCAGAGTGTATAATGAACAAGCTGCCAGGAACATACTTACTTAACATCATGCTTTTTCAAAAGGGGTTTTAGGCAGCAGTGGTATTTATTGATGTCAGACCTCTTTCCCCTTTATGTAAGTGCTAAATCATGTCTGTCTTATATGAGACACCAATACGGGCAGGGACTGGATGGGGAAGTGGGCAGAGGCTAGAAGAATGAAGACCCATATCTTACTTTTACTCTAAGATTAATTCAACAGACAGAAATATGAAGAATCCTTGTTTACATGTTTCTGACCGCAGTCAACTGACTGCCTTAACGAGTTTCCAGTTTGGAAATCATCTTCCAAACACACTGTGATTAGCCCGAGGCCAAGCATTCAAGCATAAGAACCAAAAGCCGGCGTGCCATCGCTGGTCGGTGACCATTGGCAGAGGGCTAGGAGCTTGGCTGCAGGGTGGGCCAGATGTGAGGCCACAACACAGCTGGCCTCCCACTGCTGTTGCAGGGACAAAAGCTTTGAGGGCAAAACCCAGTGCAGCGGGTGTCAGGACCCACAGAGGCTCGGCGGCATATGGCAGGGTGGGCATGCAGAGCAGGTGGTGCAGTCAGGGGCCCGACAGGGAGGGGGTGCAGGAATCAGCTGGACACAGGGACGAGGCGGGAGACGCGATCCGAATCGGGTCAGGAGGGCTCGGCACCCTTTGTTGTTCAGTTGCTCAGTCGTGTCTGACTCTGCAGCCCCATGGACTGCAGCACGCCAGGCTTCCCTGTCCTTCACCACCTCCCGGAGCTTGCTCAAGCTTATGTCCATCGAGTCGGTGATGCCATCCAACCATCTCATCCTCTGTTGTCCCCTTCTCCTCCCACCTTCAATCTTTCCCAGCATCAGGATCTTTTCTAATGAGTTGGTTCCTCACATCAGGTGGCCAAAGTATTGGAGTTTCAGCTTCAGCATCAGTCCTTCCAATGAACATTCAGGACTGATTTCCTTTAGGATGGACTGGTTTGATCTCCTTACAGTCTAAGGGACTCTCGAGAGTCCCATAGCTCAAAAGCATCAGTTCTTTGGCGTTCAGCCTTCTTTATGGTCCAACTCTCACATTCATTCATGACTGCTGGAAAAACCATAGCTTTGACTAGACGGACCTTTTTCGGCACCCGCGGGTAGGGGTTTATTCAGCAGACGTTTATTGAATGTCTACTGTGCATCGCTGTGCTGGCGGGCCTTAGGATGAGGGCTGTGGGCTTCTCTGGAAGGAGCCCCCACAGTTTTCATGTAGGTAATATTTTGTTACTGAAATCCTATGAATTTCCAGCCATTTCCTAAGAGATTCTCACTAGTTGCCAACGTTCCCAAAAGGCGATAGTTTGAATTCTTTATTCATTTTCAAGTTCATGGTTGAACATCCTCAACTTTTGAATATGTAGAGTTTATTAATAGTATGGAGTATGCTTGACTTTCTCTCCATGTTTAATGAAATCATTCATCTCAGTAACCTCTACCCACAAACTCAGCCGCACTGGAATTCATGAAAAATAGCAGACTGTGTGGCCTCACATAAAGTGTGTGGCTATAAAAGTTTGTCTCATACCCTTCAGTTGTGTGCCGAATTTATTCAGAATCAGTCATATCCTTTGCAGACTGGTGAATAACAGAGAGGCATACATCAAATGCTCAGAGTGAGATCTAAACAGACCCTACTTAATATGGCTCAAGGTACAATGAGCCTGATAGCAGTTCTTGCTTAAACTTTTAAGTCCAGACAAATATTATGAAAGATAAATGGGCAAAAGATACAAACAGATCATAAAGAAGAGACATGGATGCCTGAAAATCACATGCAAAAGTGAGCAGTAGATAAAAATTAAACAAAAATTGAATATTAAATTGCCATAATAAAAATGGCAGTCCATGACATTGGTGAGGTGAAATGAGCATTTATACCGAGTAATGTGAATATAAATGGATGCAGCCATTCTGTAAGGCAGTTTGGGACAAGAGCCGCTAAAATGTTCATACCTTTTCCCAGTATTTTCATTTCTGAAAACTTGTTCTGAAAATGCCCGTCAATGTTGACATGAAGAAAGTTCGCCGTAGAAATGCTTGTAAGAGTGAAAATCACAGAAACAACCCAAATGCCTGAGTAGGAGACTGGTAATCACGTTGTTGTTGTTGAGTCACCGAGTTGGGTCCAACCCTTTGCAGCCCCACGCACTGCAGCACACCAGGCGTCCTGTCCTTCACTGTCTCCCAGAGCTTGTGATGCCATCCAAGCGTCTCATCCTCTGTCGCCCCTTCTCCTCTTGCCCTCAGTCTTTCCCAGCATCAGAGTCTTTTCCACTGAATCGGCTCTTCACCTCAGATGGCCAAAGTATTGGAGCTTCAGCTTCAGCATCAGTCCTTCCAGTGAATATTCAGGGTTGATTTCCTTTAGGATGGACTGGTTGGATCTCCTTGCAGTCCAAGGGACTCTCAAGAGTCTTCTCCAATACCACAGTTCAAAAGGATCAATTTTTCGGCGCTCAGCTTTCTTTATGGTCCAACTCTCACATCCATACATGACCACCGGAAAAACCACAGCTTTGACTATCTGAACCTTTGTCGGCAAAGTGATGTCTCTGCTTTTTTAATATGCTGTCTAGGTTTGTCATAGCTTTGCTTCCAAGGAGCAAGTGTCTCTTAATTTCATGGCTGCAGTCACCATCTGCAGTGATTTTGGAGCCCAAGAAAATAAAGTCTGTCACTGTTTCCATTGTTTCCCCATCTATTTGCCATGAAGTGATGGGGCTGGATGCCAAGATCTTCATTTTTTGAATGTTGAATTTTAAGCTAACTGTTCCATTCTTCTCTTTTGCCTTCATCAAGAGGCTCTTTAATTCCTCTTTGCTTTCTGCTATTAGAGTGGTATCATCTGCGTGTCTGAGGTCGTTGATATTTCACCCAGCAGTCTTGATTCCAGCTTGTGCTTCACCCAGCCCGGCATTTTGCATAACGTATTCTATTGTACAGAAACCAAAAATCATTTATTAACTACTGATAGAGTGGGACAGCCTGTGGCATGGGAAAAACTGTAATTTTAGCTGTGAAAGTACTGATAAAGTTTACATCTCACTATAAAAATTAAGAGGATGAAAATACTGTATCAAAGCGTTTATAGTCTTATTCGCAAGTGGTGGAATTATAGGTGATGCTGTGTTTCCGGACATCCTACTTTGATAATCTGTTGCTCTTATACTTTGCAGAAGGATATAGCAGTGCCTGAATGATGTTTACATGATTAAAAAAGAACGTAGCATCTGATCTCCTCAAAGTGACCGAATCTGATGTTTGGGACACACGCTGAGTGCAGGGTGGTGGTCTCCGTGCATTTCTGTCCTGCTTCTGGAAACTCAGGATGAGAAAAATAACATTGTAGGTCATGTTCTCGGTCTTGAGCAGTCTTGAGCCTCAGTAACAGGGCTGGAGGAGGCTGCCAGCCTGCAGAGGTGAGGGTCATTCTTAGGAAGGCGATGACCAGCCTCTTGGAAGAGGCTTGAGCACAGCTTCTTTGTGTCCACCCTCATCATGATGGGTGGCAGGTGTCTGGCTGGAGGGCAGGACCCAGCAGAGAGCCGTGCGGTCACTCTCATCAGCTCTGCGGGACCCTGGCCCTGGATCCTTGGGCCCTAAACAGCAGTTTGGCGGAGCTTGCGTTCCACTGATGCCCCGCAGCTCTGATGTTATCTGCCTGACTCCTGGTCCCTGCGGCATCTAACTCTGCTTTCTAACTTTCCTTAAAGCCTTCCCGGGACTTCTCTAAGATAAATGGGGGCTTCAAATGTCAAGAAAGAGGAGAACAAGGCACCTCTTCTTCCTCCTCTTGGAAAAAGACCCTACTGTCGATGGTGCCTTTTTTAAAGCCTGTCTCTCCCCTTTCCCTTCTTTTCCAAATATAGGTCTTGTGAAAGTCAGTGTGAGCTGCAGCAGCCTCGCATATGTGGCTTCCCATCTGCATCTCGGTCTGCACAATGCGCCGTATATTTAGCTGCCTAAATCGGGACTGTTCCGCGTGCTGATTCAAGAGGGACTGGGAAGTCACATGGGCAAGCAAGGCTGTTTGTTGGTCAGGACTGGCTGCTGGATGCTCTTGGTTCTCACCCGCGGATCCAGAAGTGAGAGATATTTGGGGACATCAAGAGAGCAGATGGCCCGTGAAGGCAGATGGCCCAGGCAGTAATTAGTCCAGGGAGGCGATGGGTCATTTTCTGAGCTTGGAGCAGAATTTCCCGTCTGTTGGGGCCATTCAAGTTGCGGAGAGAGGCTCCGGGTAGAACTGGTAGGGCTGAAACTGTGTGTCAGTGAGTCACCACAGCTGAGATAACAGCTCAGCTTTGCTTCCCAAGTGAAAGGTTCCTAGCAAGAAGATAGAAGGGGAGAGCTTCTGTTTGTTTTAAGTTTAAAAGTAGAGGTACTCAACTATTTTTTCAATGAATGGGTTGTTCCTTTTCCAGTTTTGTTTATTTATTTTTGGCTGGGCCGGGTCTTCGCTGCTGTAGTCTTTTCTCTAGTTGGGACTGGTAGGCTGTGCTCTCGTTTCCATGCCCAGGCTTCTCGTTGCAGAGCACGAGCTCTGGGGTGCTCATACTTCAGCAGGTGTGGTGCTCAGGTTAGTTGCCCCTCGGCCTGTGGAATCTTCCCAGACAAGGGATCGAACTCATGTCCCCTGAATTGGAAGGCAGATTCTAAACCACTGGACCCCCAGGGACATCCTCAACTCCTTCATAGGGCTAGAGAAAGATGAATTTGTCGAGGGAGCTGGTGAAAACCCAAGATGGGGTATTTGGCACCAACCCCATCTCCTCCTCTTTCACGGCACTGTGCCCTGTGATGGCTAAGCTTTCTGCGTCCCCCACTAGCCTGAGCTGAGGGACCGCTTCTCATATCCCTTGGTAGCCCTGACACTTAGGTGGAGTGTCTGGTACATAGGTGCTGGCAGTGTTTGTTGAATGAATACATGGACACATGGCGGCACAGGTAGAGGATGGGCTTGCACGGGAGGAAGGAGAAAGCTTCCTTTGAAACGGAGGGGAGGGTGGCTCTGCAGTGGGATGAGTCAAGTTTTGCTCATTTGATTTTTTCGTCTGAGAGAGTGACTAGGAATTTAAGGTCGGAACATACAGATAAGCACTGTACTTAGTTTTCAGTAAATGACAGTGATGATTTCATGTGATGCTTTTATTCGTCTGTATCTCTGTGTATTTCAGTCTTTAAAGTAGAAAGCTAATTTAATGTGCGTTTGGCATTTCTCTTGCAGTAATCATCCTAGTCCACGCCCATGGTCCGTCTTCCTCCTCTTCCGGGGACCCCTTACCCTCTGCTTCACGGCGCTCTCTCTGCTGTTAACCTGTCTCTGGTGACCTGGCCCCTGTTGCTCGTGACTATGCTTCACCTGTAGGAGATGCATTTTCTGCCCTTTAAAGGGGAGCCAGTGTCTTTTCTTGGACATATTTGCAATCACACCTGCATATAATTAGTCTTTGCAGTTTTGGTCTATGTAAAGTGCAAACCCTCCCATTCTGCTGTGATTCATGGGCAGGTAAAAGAGCTCTGCACCAGTTACAGTGTGTGTCTGTGTGTGTGAGTGTCTTCCCCACTCATCCAGCAGGCACTTCTCCAACACCAGCTGGGTGTCCTGCAGTTTAGCTCAGTTCTGATACCTTCTACCTGGAGGTACATCGGATTCCACGGGTATAAAAGGCTCAGTCCCACAAGACTGCCCTCTTCCCCGACTTCAGACTCCAGGTTATCACCCGTGCTTCCGACCAACCAGCTGCAGGCTGAAAGTTCCAACGGCCCCTTCTGGGTTCAGTTAATTTCCTAGAGCAGCTCACAGAACTCAGAGAGACATTTTACTCAATTGCTGGTTTACTATGAAAGGATGCGATGGAGGTTGCTGATGAACATCCAGGTTGGAGCCATCTGTAGAGCAGGCATGTGGGGAGAGGAGAGCTCCTCTGATCTCTCTGGGTCCCACCACTGCCCCCCCCAGCGTCTCCACCTGTTCACCAGCCTGGATGCTCTCTGAAGCCCCATGCCTTTGGGATCTTTATGGAGGCGTCAGCACACAGGCCTGATGGATTGTTAACTCCACTCCCAGCCCTTCTCCAGAGAACGTGGGGTGGGGCTGAAAACTCCAAGCTGCTAGTCACGACTTTGTCTTTCCAGTGACCAGCCCCCAAGCAGCAGACCACCCAGAGTCACCTCAACAGAACAAAAGACACTCCTGGCACCCAGGACATCCCAAGGGTCCCAGGGAGCCAGGGCAGAGGCCAGCATACACTTTCCACAGTGTCCCAGATGGGGACGTGCATTAGACTGTCCCATCCTTGTGCTGGCTTTTTTCATGAGTTTGGCTTGGGAGCCAGGCTGCCTGGATTTAGATCTCAGCTGAGCCATTTAGCTAACTGGCATGGGAGATGCCGTGAGCACGAAGCTGGCTTTCCCAGGGCCTGATGCTTATCCATGACAGTTTGGCTGTGCTGACCCCAGTGAGTTCCCCAATTGTGGGAGACTCAGCTGCACGCTTTGTGGTAGGGAACTGTGTGTGCACTTTGCCCTGTAAAGAGAAAAAAGAGTGACTTTCACTCACTCCGTCTGCACAGTGAGTGAGTGAAAGTTGCTCAGTTGTGTCCGAGTCTTTACGACCCCATAGACTGTAGCCCGCCAGGCTCCTCCGTCCATGGGATTCTCCAAGCAAGAATACTGGAGTGGGCAGCCATTTCCTTCTCCGGGGGATCTTCCTGACCCAGGGATCAAACCCGGGTCTCCTGCACTACAGGCAAGATTCTTTACCTCTGAGCCACTAAGTGGACATTACTAATACCTCATGGGATTGTCACAAGGAGTATATGGGTTCATACAGATAATGCTTTTCTAGCATCTCCTGGCACAGTAAGTGTTAATTATTACTACTATTTTTGTTATTTGTTGGTAGGCCTGGGGGAGGCATTTTTATAGCCCCAGATGTGTTTTAGACTCCTTCCCTGGCTTCTTACACTCTCCTGAATTATAATTAATCTTCCCTAAGACGCAATAGTTGTCAGTTGTGGTAAGTTCATTTCCCTTTCTTGACTCATGTCCAAAATGCCATTTAATACATGCAAAGTTAACAGTTTTCCAGGGAAGAAGTTTTGAAAAGTTCTCCTCACGAAGTTAGAGTTCGCTTCTAACCCAGTGTTAATATTGTGGTTATCGGTGGTCATGTTTCGTTGTCTGTATTAAGCAGACTAATCGTATTTTTGCACATGTGTCTGTTGATGTAAGACAGTGTCTCTTGGGAAGTGTATAATGTAGAGAATTTTGAACCTGGGATGACTATCCGTATTTGCATTTATTTCAGCACATCTTAGGATGTGAGTTTTCCTTCCTTCTTGTTCCTGCCTTGGGGCTGCCGTGTTCCATTCTCAAACCCCAAGCCTCCTGTGGCTGGGAGCGCAACGATTTCGTGATCCCTACAGTGTCTTCTTGATGAGAATCCTCTTGGGAGAAGGAGGCAGGGGAAGGGTCTCGCGGTTGGCGTGTGAAAAGGCACTTCTGTGCTGAGAACTCCGAGCGGCAGACAAGGACCACGCCCCGTGGCAGAAGCTGCAGGCTCGTTTGTTAGCACTGTGACTTCGAGCTTGCTGGCGTTTATGAGTAGCGGAGTCCTTCAAAGCCCATCCGTTCTTCTTGTCTGAGATTTCACCCATCATTCTTACTGACTCATCATGTTGACTGCGATTGAGATGCTTGTTTCTCTGGCCCCAGACTCACTTGTTCCACCTTTGAACTTGGTGCAGACTCTGTCGTGACCTGGCCATGTGGTGGTCCCTCCTGCCTTGGTGGGGTGGGGGGACCATGTCCTCACTCCCATCAAGAAACTGGATGTCCAGTGCTCTTGGGACCTGGGACCGGTGGGACTGACCAGGAGCAGAAATAAAGGAAGCACATCCTTTTCTTTCTGGACCCACAGCTACCGCTGGGAGGTGGAATGGTCATCTCTTTGGGGGTGTCGATTGGAGTGAAATTGTTTGTCTTTCTAAAGCAATGCTATGTTTTAGGATATAGTTGATTTCATAGTGCTTTGCAAATATTAACCCGACATATAAGTCTCTAGGGGCAGATCGTGAGTAAATCTTAAAGCACAAGCTTTCAGGAATAAAATTTAAGCTCTTTAGAGTTGTCAGCTTGAGGGGGAAGAAGAAATGAGATAATCCTTCAGAAAGGAAGCGTCATACGGAAGTGTGAGTTGGCGTCTGAATGTAGGTTAACTTTCTTCCCCAGAAATAACGGTGAAAGGATGCCTCTTCACCGCGGCGTCCTGAGAGGATGTGCGGTGAATCCCGTTGCAGTCACATGGGCGTTAGCAGCAGCAGCCTTTCAGCTCCTGCTCTGCCGGGTGCCATCCCGGGCACTGGGGGCCGTCCTGGGCGCTGGGGGGCCCGAAGTGCAAACCCAGACAGAGCGCAGCTCATGGAGTTTGCATTCCAGTTGGTGAAGAGAGTAAATATAGACCTGAAGGAGCAGATCACAGAGCAAGAGGAAAGATGGGTCCTTTATCAGGGAAAAATAAAGGCGCTGTGGCTCAGATGGTCAAGAATCTGCCTGCAGTGCAGCGGAACCTGGGTTCAGTCCCTGGGTCAGGAAGATCCCCTGGAGGAGGAGATGGCAACCCGTTCCAGTGTTCTGACCTGGAGAATCCCAAGCATAGAGGAGCCTGGCGGGTCACAAAAAATCAGATACACTGAACAGCTAGCATGCACACACAAGTGGGGAGCTTCTGGGGTGAACACTTCAGCCTGAAATAGTGATCAGACGAGGTCGTGCTGGGGCATGACAGGTGGACAGAAATGTGGAGAAGGTGAGGGAGCTGGGCCTTCATGCCCCTCGGGGCGGGCATCCAGAGAGGAGAGGTGGGGCACTGGCTCAGCCCGGGAGCCTGCCCAGTGCCCGATGTAGGGACAGTGTGGGCTGGACAGAGCTGTTGGGGAAGAGAGGGGAGATGAGCCAGCAGTGGGGGGTGGGGGCGCATATCTCATGGACCATTGTGGGGACTTACTTTACATGCCTCGGTGAAATGGGGAGATCCTGGCTGGTTTTCAGCTGAGGGGGTAACATGATCTGACTTAAATTTTGGAAGGGTGATTTTGGGTGCTGTGTTGGGAGTAGACCGTGGAGCGGGTAGAAGCCGGGCGACCTCTCCGGGGCTGTTACAGGGAGCGTGCACAGGTGGTGTGGCTGGACCAGGGTGGGGACAGGGGAGATGCTTGGCAGTGGTCGGATGCTGGGCGTGTTTTGAGAATGGAGCCAGCATGTTTGCCTGTGGATGGATGAGGAAGATCGGGGAGGCGGGGTTGATGCTGGGGACTTGAGTCTGAGCATCCAGGGGACGCGTTGCTGTCAGCGGAGGTGGGCAGATTCTGGGCGGCACGTGTGCTTGTCTGTGTGAGTGTGTGCACGCACGTGTGTGTGTGTGGGGGAGGGGTAGAGGGGTCTATTTTGTGTCTTTCTCATGTCTAAACTGTATGAAGCTCACTTTTTGAGAAAATTGTAAGTTCTCCGATTAGATTTCCTGAACAAGTACACACGCACACGCACGATATCCTTGGGGAAAGTGGGTCCCGTGTGACTGACGGTCGCCACCACTGGTCCCGGGACTGCAGGGCAGGTACCATCAGTGGGGGAGGGGCTTAAACAACAGACGTTTATTTTCTCACAAATCTGGAGGCTGGAAGTCCAAGCTCAAGGTGTGGGCAGGTTTAGTTCCTTCCGAGCACTTTATCCTTGGCCTGCAGATGGCTGCCCCTAACGTGTCCTTCTGTGCTCTTCCCTGCACACGCGTATACCTGGTGCCTCTGTGTGTCCTGGCCTCCTCATCTTATAACGGAACCAGTCAGATTGGATTAGGACCGCCTAACAGCCTCCCGGGGACATGCTCACCTCTTTAGAGCTCGTGTCTCTAAACATAGCACCTTCTGAGGTGCTCAGGGTGGGTAGCCTAGGAATTTTTGGAGGACAAAATTCAGCTGCTGATGCTGGTCTTCTTTGGTATCTGGGAACCTGAAGGGGTGTCATTAGAGTGTTTTGCATGTGTGCACGGGTTTCTGCTCAGTCCCCTGGTCGTGTCTGACTCTCTGCGACCCTGTGGACTCTAGCCCACCAGGCTCCTCTGTCCATGGGATTCTCCAGGCAGGAATCCTGGAGTGGGTTGCCATTTCCTCCTCCAGGGGATCTTCCTGACCCAGGGATTAAACCTGCGTCCCCCGTGTCTCCTGCATTGCCAGACAGGTTCTCTACCACTGCCCCACCCAGAAATGACTCCTGAAATGAGATTGTCAATATTCCTCACGTTGAAGAGCAAAACATTGAAATAAATGCTCTTACTGTGTATTTTCATTTCACTCTCTCAGGACTCCATTAAGTGCTTGTGATGAATTAGGCTTTGAAACAGGGAAGTGTGAGAGAGTTCTCCTCGTCCAGCTGGGCAGCCACATCCATGGGTGACCTGTGCAGGAGGCTGGAAAGGAACAGCTAGGGAAGTTGGCAGAGAAGCCGAACGTGCTACCTGGAAAGCCAAGGAACGGAGGCGTTTCAACAGAGAGAGTTGGCATTCACAAGCCTCAACAACTACAGATGAGACGTGAATGAGAGTGAAGACAGAATTAGTGAGAAAGTGTCCCGATTTTGTAATATAGGAAGAATGGAAGAAAGAGGAGGTCCAGCTGCATCAGATGAGTAACACTGACAAAACCAGAGGCCAGCCTGCAGGCGCCTGGACAGCTGGCCCAGAGGCCACCTTGACCACCGGGCTCTCACCGTGACAGTCTGCACCCCACAGTGGTGTCATTCACAAGACCATCACCCTGCGGGGTGGGTGTTCACAAGGATTGCACGTTGCAGACACGTCAGATGAGCCATCTCCTGACATTCAGCGTGTCCTCCTGCCCCCAGGGTTCCCCCTCCATTTCTTCTCACAGGAAGATCCACCATTCACACGCCGACAACCCGACGTAGACTTTAATTTTTTAAGAATTTTTTCATGTGGACTATTTTGGAAATCTTTATCGAATCCGTTGCAGCGTTGTTTCTGTTGTTTATGTTTTGGATTTTTTTTTGAGGGGGGCCATGGCGCATGTGGGATCTTAGCTGCCTGACCAGGGATCGAACCCACAACCCCTGCATTGAAAGGTGAAGTCTTAGCCACTGGACTGCCAGGGAAGTGTCCCCTAAAGTGGATTTTATCAAATGGGGAAAATGGGGCATCTCGAGACCCTTACTGGTACACAGCGCCCTGCACGGCCCTTTTAAGGACGACAGGCGCCGAGGGTGGGAGTCTCCTTTGGTCTCAGGCTTTTTCACAGGCGTTCACACTCATGGCAGGCCTCTGAAGGACGGAACCTCTGTTACCCAGGCCTCTGCAGCCGGAATGCTCCTTTCCTGGTACTGTTCAGAGTGAGGCGTCAGAGTGCTTCAGGTGGAGAAAGTCTTCCCTCGCTTGCTAGAACCACTCTGCAGCGTGGCGCTGGGCTCCAGTGACAGCCTCGCGGGGTGTGGGAACCCCTGTGGGTGGAAGCGTTGGGACTGCAGTCTCTAAGGCGTGCTTCCTGGCCTCTGCTGCACCGTGCTATCTCTTGGGGCATCCCGGCTGCACTCAATGGATCAGGATCTCGGGGGCCGGAGCCGGGGCAGCCCCTGGGGGATCCCAGTGTGCAGGTGCAGACGTGAGCCACTGCCCTGATGGAGACACCAGCCCTAGAGCTGAGACACCCTCACGGGCAGTTCTTAAGGCTGTGCCTGTCCGGGAGCAGGTCTCTGGAAGCTGTGATTCTCCAGGTGGAATATTATGAAATGTGCTTGACCTTCGCTATGAAGGTCATAGCACGTGACCTTCATCTGGGAGGAACTGAAGTCGTTCTTCTTCCTTTCCTTCTCCCCAAATAATATTCTGGCTCACACTCACTGAGAGCGTCAAGGGCTTTGTGTATTAAATGCTGTATGTGTACTTCAGTCCTCACGAGGACCCTGGGAGACGGTGTTTATTGCAGTCATGCGTATTTGCAAGCGAGGACACAGGGGCAAAGAAAGCTGCAGTCATCTGCCCAGAATTACACGCCTGGTGCTTGAACCCAGGTGCCCTGGCTCCGGCACCCTGCCTCTCCGTCCGCAGAGAGAAAGCCAAGCACCGATTCACTCTGCAGGTATTTACGGGCCCCTGCAGCATGCCAGGCCCTTACGCATACTTTCATTTTGAATTGGGGCAGCTTAACAGGTAACAGGCCTGCGTAATGCTCTCAGAAACGCAAGACTGAAAATCAATTTCAAAATAATTATTCTTGGTAGATGTCCTATAACACATAGTTATTTAATTGACTGTATTTTGTTTTACTCTCTATGAGACGCCCTCTTTAGCCTGTGGATTACTTAAGTGTGTTGTTTGATTTCTAAGTGTTTAGAGATTTCCTTGTCTTTCTGTTACTCATTTCTCCTTTGAATTCATTATGATCAGAGAACACACCCTATATAATTTCAGTTCTTTTCTGACTGTTGGTTTGTTTATGACCTAAGATATAGTCTATCTTGTTGAAAGTTCCATGGGCTTCAAAAATACATATGTCCTGCTTGTGTTGGGTGGAGTGTTCTACACATATCGGTCAGGTCCTGTTGGCTGACTCTGTTGTTCACGTCTTCCGTATCCTTTCTGATTTGTGTCTAGTAGTTCAGTAAGTTGCTGGCGAGGGAACCAAAGTCTCCAACCATAATTGTGGAACTCTCGGTTTCCGTTTTCAGCTTTCTTGGTTTTTGCTCTGCGTGGTTTTCGGCTCTGTTCTTTGGTGCATATGTGTTTAGGGTCATTGTGTCTTCCTGATGGAACGATGCCTTTATTATTTGATAATGTTCCTCTTTGTCTCTAGGAAGTTTCTTTGTTCTCAAGTCTGTCTTATCTTTTAAAATTAATTAATTAAGCTGTCTTGGGTCTTAGTTGCGACACGCTATGTCATGTCGGATCTTTCGCTGAGGCACATGGACTCTCTAGTTACAGCGTGGGATTCAGTAATTGGAACATGCAGGCTTAGTTGCTTCTTGGCCTGTGGGGTCTTAGTTCCCTGACCAGGGATTGAACTCACATCCCCTGCATTGCAAGGCAGATTCTCAGCCACTGGAAAAAGTCGAACTGCTGAGTTTCTCACCAAGAAAAGTCCCCCTACTTTATCTTCCCCGGCCCCTCTTGTTTCACTAATGGCTGCACGATATGTCTTTCTTCATCCTTTTCCTTCCAGTTTATGGTGTCATTTTGTCAAATCTGAAGTGAGTTTCTTGTAGATATCTGCACTTGTGTGTGTGTTTTTTAATCCACTCTGCCAATCTCCTTTTTAAAATTAATATATTTAGGCCATTTAGACTTAAGGTAATTAAGATATGTTAGAGTTTGTCTCCCAAGTTAACAGCGTAACAGTTTACATAACATACATAACCAAGGTACATTTTCTTTTGGAGAGTTCACCAAGAGATGAGATTAAGAACAGCTGCCACTGGGTTCTTGCCCAAGGTATCTTTATTTGTGTGATTTTTATGCCGCGAGTGTCATAGGGCGACGTCAGTAACACCGAGACACAGCGGCTGGCAGTGCTTGCGTCTGCTCAGGGCAGCGGCGTGGCGTGTTTTGGTGTTTACAGGCCTGTACCTCTTGCTCTCTCGCTCTGTTATTACTGCTGTGTTGCAAACGGTCCTAGAATCTAGCGGCTTTTGATCCCCACCTTCACGTGCTAACAGACTCTGTGGGTCCACAGTTCAGAAAGGACCCCGTGGGGACAGTTGTCCCTGTCTTAGCTTGCCTGCGGTCATGTCTGGGAAGGCAGGAAGGCTGAGGGGACTCACCCTGGGGAGACAGGCACCCAAATGCACCTTCCCTGGCAGATCTGGCAGCGGGCCGTGGTGGTGTGAGCACCAGGACGGCCCTTGGGCCTGGCCGCCTCGGGACAGTCAGCCTCTTAGGTGACGGTCGGGCTCCACGAGCTAACGTTCCAGCAAACCAAGTGGCCGCTGCATCACTCTGCTGCCCTACCTTGGGGAGGACACAGGCCCACTGTGATTCCAGGGGTCAGGCCCTCCCTTGACGGGAACCTTGCCAAGTAATTTGGGGGTTGTGACATACGTGAGAAAAAATATTTAGGGTGTGTGTGTTAGTTGCTCAGTCGTGTCTGACTCTTTGTGACCCTATAGGCTATAGCCCTCCAGGCTCCTCTGTCCATGGAATTCTTCAGGCATGAATACTGGCGTGGGTTGCTGTTCCCTTCTCCAGGGGCTCTTCCCCACCCAGGGATCAAACTCTGGTCTCCTGAGTTGCTGGCAGGTTCTTTACCATCTGAGCTAGCAGGGAAGCCCTCAATAGGTTAAGTAGTATTGTTTTTCTCTTAAATTCTCTAAGTTGAAAAAATTTTAAATTAAACTATCATCTGAAAAGTTTTCCAGGTGGCTCGGTGGTAAAGAATTTGCCTGCCAATTCAGGGGACATGAGAGACGTGGGTTCGATCCCTGAGTCGGGAAGATTCCTTGGAGAAGGAAATGGCAACCTACTCCAATATTCTTGCCTGGTAAATCTCATGGACAGAGGAACCTGGTGGGCTACAGTCCAGAGGGTCGCAGAGTCAGACACGACTCACACTCACACTCTCAGCAGCCATCACATGAAAACCGCATATCCTAAGAGACTTCTTTGTGTTGATATCCGGTGGAATTGCTTTTATGGTTGAAGTAGGTCAGTCTCAGACTGAGGGAGGTTGCTGTAGGAATTATCTAATGGCTTGTGACCCTGGGATCACAGTGTGTTTCTCCGGGTTTATTGTGACCTCACAAAGCACAGTGAGTCACGTGCTGTTTAGCGTGTGTCCTGTGCGGTTGGAGAAATCGAAGCTTTGAGAACTGACTTTGTGCAACGTCACAGAGCAAGTCAGTGCTTGAATGGAATTAAATGCAGCCTCTCCGTGTCCTGGGCTGGTGTCTCTGTGAGCGTGTTTCCTGGCACTGTCATCTAAGACGATCTCTGGTATCTAATGCCTGATGATCTGAGGTGGATGGAACTGATAATAATAATAGGAATAAAGTCCACAGTAAATATGATGTGCTTGAATCATCTTGAAAGCATCTCCCCTGTCTGTGAACAAGCTGTCTTCCAGGAGATCAGTCCCTGGTGCTGAAAGGGTTGGGGGCCGCTGATCTCAGGTGTCCTTGAGAATGTGCCACCTCACGGAGTGACCGACCCATAGCTTGGCGTCCTGAGCGGGCTGTTCTGTTGGACGGGATGTTCCTGCTGTGACAGGCCTCACAGCTCTTAACAATCTGCGCTGAGTTGTTTCTTCTGTGCTCCTTGCCTCAGAGGAAAAGCGCCTTCACCTCCTTACTGCCATCCAGCTGACACACGCCGTGTCTGTTTCTAAGGATGGGGAGGAAAGTGTGTCTCAGGATGTAGTCTTCCCCCCAAGAGCTGATCTCAACGGGTTTTCCTTCAAAACATTATGGTGATGAGGACATACTTTTTTTTTTAAAGTTTAAAACTGTTGTAGTTTAGCTCTTGAGATTATTCAAAGAATAAAAGAAAATCTACAAACCAGGATCCAAATAAAACCAACCTGCTGTGTGGTGGCAACTAACCCGACCTTGGTGAGAGTCCCAGGCATGGGAGACCCCCGCCCGGCCCTAGAACCATCCAGTTTTCTGCATAGACTCGCCCTCCCTTCTCCACGTCCCTGGGCACGTGCCTCTCGGGCAGTGTCCCCCTCCATCTCCTGGCATCGCCAGGGGCTTCTCACCACACATCTACTCCGGACAGCCCCGGGTGTCATTCATCCTCACGGCTCCAGTCTGTTACCATGATGGAAGGTGCATATTAGGGGACCATGGGGAGAAGGAGCCACGGGATTGATGGCTCTCAGAAGCATAACCCATCACTCACTAGCCTTCTGCGCCTGTGGCCCTGGAGTGTTTGCCAGAGATGATTCATTATTCAGATTTATTTAAAATGCTGCCCAAGTTCGGGCCATAGTGCCAGACTTTATCACATAATGAAGAAGAGGTTCAAAGAGAAAAGAGCATTGGGGTCTAGAGACTGCTTTCCGTGTAGGTTTTCCAAGCTGCTGTGGTTCCAATTCCTGTCTTTTTCTGTGACCCTGGAAGTATCAGGGGTCACAGGCCCAGCACTGCCCTGGGTCTCTGAACACGGCCCCCTCCCAGCAGAGCTCCCTCGACTCCAAGGTAGTTCTGATTTTACTGTCTTAACGTTCGTACCCCTTTCAGGTAAACCAGTCATTCCACAATTTAATAGGTCTGAAGGGGGTGCCCAGGAACCTGCTTACCAGTTTCTACCAGCGAAAATACAGGCCAGTCAATCTCTGTTTTGGTAGAGAGTGGTGGCTTGTGTGCCGGCCCTCTTGATCCTTTTACTCTTCAGCTTGCTGTGGTTTGTCTGTCAAGAGGAAGCCCCACGTAAATATACATATTTCCCCTGGGTGTCCAGTGGTTCAATGTTATAGTGTCTCTGTGAAGTTAAAATCAGTTCTTACCATGGGCTAATCAGAGGAGTTAGCCAAATAAACGCATATAAGAGGTCAACTTCAGGTTTGCCTTGAAGCACAAAGCAGTGGATGTGGATGCTTTGCACATTGTGATTCGATTTTTAAGACTCAGGGTCATGAAATAGCTCAAGGTGCCACAAAGTGAGTGGTGAAGCCGGGGTTAAGAAGGGGGCCCCTGGCTCAGGTGCCGCCCAGCACAGTGGCTGTCAGGACAGCGCGGGGCCTGGGCCTGTCTGTAGCGGGTAGGAGGCGGTTGTAATTGTGTTACTGATGGTTGGTGATGTAGGTGTGCCATTACACAGGGTTGTGCTAAACAGTATGGGGACGTAGTCAGATAAACGGTCGTAGCATCCAGTAAATACAGGTTAGTTATTTGAAAATTCCAGTTGATACTAGAAATGGGTTTTTTTTTTTCAAGCAATAGCTAAAAAAAATCCTATTGAAATATTGCTAAAAAATTATCTTGATTCAAATAATTTTATATATTAATTTATATATCACTAGACTTTTTAGCAGAATATCAAGGTTATCACATAAGATGACCAAAAGGCACATGAACAGATGCTCAGCGTTGATAATTATTAGAGAAATGCAAATCAAAACTACAACGAGGTATCACCTCACACTGGTCGGAATGGCCATAATCACAATGTCTGCAAATAATAAATGCTGGAGAGGGTGTGGAGAAAAGGGGACCCTCCTATACTGTTGTTGGGAATGTAAATTGGTGCAGCCACTATGGAGAGCAATATGTAATTTCCTTAAAAGTTAAAAATAGGGCTGCCTTATGATCCAGCGATCCCACTCCTAGGCATCTATCTGGAGGAAACCATAATTCGAAAAGATACGCACACCCCTGTGTTCATAGCAGCGCTGTTTCCAATAGCCAGGACATGGAAGTAACCTGAAGTCCACCAGCAGAGGAGTGCGTAAAGAAGGCGTGGTGCACGTATAATGGGATATTACTCAGCCATAAAAAAGAATGAAGTAATGCCATTGGCAGCAACATGGTTAGACCTAGAGGTTATTGTGCTAAATGAAGTGAGCTGGACAAAGACAGACAGATATCATATGATATCACTTATACACAGACTCTTTAAAAAATGGTACAAAAGAGCTTATGTAGAAAAGGGAAAGGAACCCACAGACGTAGAAAATGAACTTATGGTTACCAAGGGGAAAGGAGGGGAAGGGATAAATCAGGAGTTGGAAACTAACACATACACACTACTATGTATAAAACAGATAACCAACAAGGACCTACTGTATAGCATAAGGAACTATACCCAGCATTTTGTAAAAACCTATAAGGGAAAACAATCTGAAATATATATATATAGTAATATATAAAATATATGCATCTATAAAATGGAATCACTTTGCTGTCCACCTGAAATTAGCACAACATTGTAAATCAACTGTACTTCAGTTAAAAAAAAATTAAAAAAGAATCCTGGTCTCTGGGTCCACAGTGGCTTTAAAAAATGAGTCATTGGATCCAGTTTACAAGCATATTTGAGGTCAGTGTATATCGTACAGCAAGAGGAGGGCTTGCCCAGGGCCTTGACCCCTATGACCAAGAGCAGTGATGTAAAGCCTAATGGCGTAAAGTGGGGCGATGTCATAGTAATGAGTGATGATGTCACAGGAATGAGTGATTACACTGTTATTACAATTACTGAGTGCTTCCTGGGTACCAGGCATATTTGCATGTATTAATTTATTTAGTGTTCACAACAGCCCTACAAAGAAATAGGTACTATTGTTGATCCTATTTCTTAAAAACCTCCCTGATGGCTCAGCAGGTAAAGAATCCGCCCTCAGTGCAGGAGACGTGGGAGAAGTGGGTTCACTTCCTGGGTCAGGAAGATCCCTGGAGGAGGAAAATGGCAGCCCCCACCAGTATTCTTGTCTGAAAAGTCCCATAGATAGAGGAGAAGGCAAGCTACTGTCCAAAGGGTCACCAGGTGTCAGGCACAACTGAGCAACCAAGCATGGACACATTTCTTAAAGATGAGGAACTTGCTATCAGGGAATCAGATATAATATGTTACCTCAGTCTTCAAACATGAGGTTTTTTTCTATTTTAAATTACAAAAGTATGATAAAATTTACGGAACATTTGGAAAACGCAGAACAAAGTTACATATAGTTACACTACGTATGATGATTTTTAAAGCAGATTTTTGGTTGGGGTTTCAATCAAACTCTCAAAAATTAATAGAATGAATAGACAGGGAAGTGGAAAGATAATAGTAGATCTGAAAATCACTGTGAACCAATTCAACATAATTAAGATGTATGCAGTTTTCACACAACAGCAGGATACAAATTCTATTCAAATTGCGATAGACTGTAAACCAAGAGACGTGGGACTATATCCAGGGGACATAAAACAAGGTACAAACATTTCATGGTCTAAAGGTATTGAAATCATACAGAATCTGTTCTCCTGCCACTGCGGAATTATGTTAGGAATCAATATCAAAAGATATTTGAAAATAACCCACATATTTTCAAACACAGTATGACATTTACTGAGAGAGATCTTTGACTTAGCCTTTGAAAGCCTCAATAAAGTTAGAGACTGAAAAAACACAGAGGGTGATTGCAGAGAAGAATTTAAATGAGAAATTCATAGCAAAGATACTTTGTAAATCCCATGTATTTGGAAATTAAGTGTCTACTTTTAAACGATGGGTGTATCAAAGAATCCGTAACAAGGAATATTAGGAAATATTTGTAACAGAATAAAAATGAAAGAATTTATAAGAATTTATTGTATGTAGCTGAAGCTGCTGTGCTCAATGCAACTAAATACAGTGTAGAGTCTTGAATAAAATATGAAAACAAAAACATGCACATAAGAAAACTGAACAGAATCTGTGCTTTAGTTAATAATACTGTATCACGTGTTAAATTTCTTTTTTTTTTTTGCAGCATAGTATTTCTTTACATTCTCAGAATTAGATTAGAAGTTTCAAGTCTCATTCAAATTTCTTTTTAAAAAATCAGTAAAATAATAAGCTTTCCAGACTTTTAGCAGTAATACTAAATGCCAGAATAAATGAAACTATATCAAAGTTTTAAATAAATATAAATTAGAAATCTAGCATTCTATTCATACTTAGTCAAAGAGTTGGAACCAAAACGTCATGAACTTTTAGCTAAGCAAAAATTCAAGTTTTCTTATAGATATATAAGTGTGTGTATGTGTGTGTATAACACACACTCTGGAAAAGGCAATGGCACCGCACTCCAGTACTCTTGCCTGGAAAATCCTATGGACGGAGGAGCCTGGTAGGCTGCAGTCTGTGGGGTCACTGAGGGTCGGACACGACTGAGCGACTTCACTTTCACTTTTCACTTTCATGCATTGGAGAAGGAAATGGCAACCCACTCCAGTGTTCTTGCCTGGAGAATCCCAGGGACGGGGGAGCCTGGTGGGCTGCCGTCTATGGGGTCGCACAGAGTCGGACACGACTGAAGCGACTTAGCAGCAGCAGCGTATACACACTCACACGAAAGCTTTTCTGCTACGCTTGATAAAGACTTGAGAAAGGATAAAAAAAGAGATGGAGCCATTAGAAAACATAAACAATAAAGTGGAAACACTGATTATGAAATAGAAAAAGTGAAACTAGATAAAAGTTAAAGGGCATCATAAGGTCCTGTTGCTCTTAAACATGGTTGCCCTCTAGAATCACATCTAGAGCTTTGAAGAAAAAAGCAATACCTAGGCATTTGTATATTTCAAAAAAAAAAAAAAAAATTCCAAGATAATTCTAATGTGCATGTGGGTTTTGAAAAGTGATTCTAGTTTTTTCTATTAAAAGTAGTAGTTTAGTATACAGGATTCTCTAATTTTCTGTTGACCAATCATTATGCAATGGTATTAAAAGGAATACTTGTTACATAATCCAAATAGTAGAAGATGTTTATCAGTTTTAACAATCAATAGACAAAACGCACACAAAATAGCAATTCACAGTGGAAACATGATTAGTCCAACAATATAAAATAATTGCACACAATTTGGGGGGTCGAGTAGAGTGATACGGTTAGTGGAAGTGCATACCTGCGCGTGTTTCATCCCCCTAGCCTATTAGTATTTGGTCCGTGCATTTAATCCATTTACATTTAAGGTAATTATCAATATGTGTGATCCTATTAGCATTTTCTTAATTGTTTTGGGTTTATTTTTTGTAGGTGTTTTTCTTTCTCTTGTGTTTCCTGCCTAAAGAAGTTCCTTTAGCATTTGTTATGAAGCTGGTTTGGAGGTGCTGAATTCTCTTAACTTTTGCTGGTCTGGAAAGCTTTTGATTTCTCCATCACATCTGAACCAGAGTCTTGCTGGGTAGAGTATTCTTGGTTGTAGTTTCCTCCCTTTCGTCACTTTACATATGTCATGCCGTTCCCTTCTGGCTTGTAGAGATTCTGTTGGGAAGTCAGCTGATAGCCCGATGGGAGTTCCCTTGTATGGTATTTGTCATTTCCCCCTTGTTCCTTTTAATATTTTTTTAAATTTTCATCATTTTGATTACTGTGTGTGTCTTGGTGTGTTACTCCTTGGGTTTATCCTGCCTGGGACTCTCCGTGCTTCCTGGACTTGGTTGAACGTTTCCTTTCCCATGTTAGGGAGGTTTTCAGCTATTATCTCTTGAAATATTTTCTCAGGTCCTCTCTCTTTTCTCCTTCTGGGACCCCCCATAATGTGAATGCTTGTGCGTTTAATATTGTCTCAGAGAGCTCTTAGGCTGTCTTCGTGTTGTTGTTTTTTTTTCCCCCATTCTTTTTCCTAGATTCTGTTTTGCAGCAGTGATTTCCACCATTCTGTCCTCCAGGTCATGTATCCATTCTTCTGCCTCCGTTATTCTGCTATTTATTCATCTTTGTGTGTTTGTTCTTCTAGGTCTTTGGCAGACATTTCTTGCATCTTCCCTATTTTTTCTGAGATCCTGGACCATCTTCATTATTATTATTCTGAATTCTTTTCCTGGAAGTTTGTCTATCTCCACTTCATTTATTTGTTTTCTGGGGTTTTTGTCTTGGTCCCTTTATCTGGGACATAACCCTCTGCCTTTCCATTATGATTAACTTGCTGGGATATGGTTTTGGTTCTGGCAGCTGTGGGCTTGTAGTTCTTGCGTCTTCTGTCTGCCCTCTGGTGGAGGAGCCCAAGAGGCTTGTATAAGCTTCCTGATGGGAGCAGTGGTGGCGGGGAAACTGGGTCTTGCTGGGGTGGGCAGGGCCACGCTGAGTAAAACTTGAGCTGGGCTGCCGATGGATAAGGTTGTGCCCTCCCCCTGTTAGTTGCCTGCGGGGACCCAGCGCTGGGGTCTGCATGCTCTGCGGTAAGAAGTGGGGCTCACACCAAAGGGCACCTCCCAGGACCGCTGCTGCCAGCGCCCCGTCCGCTTGGCAGGCCACTGCCCACCCATGCCTCTATAGGAGACCCTCCAGCCGAGCAGGTAAGTCTGATTCAGTCTCCTGTGGGGTCACTGCTCCCTTACCCTGGGTCCTGGTGCATGCAGGATTTTGCTTGTGCCTTCCAAGAGTGAATTCTCTGTTTCTCCCAGTCTTGTAGAAGTTCTGCAGTCCAGTCACCTTGGCCTTCAAAGTCAGGTTCCGGGGGGATTCCTGGTCCCTTTGCCTGATCCCCAGGCTGGGAAGCCTGAAGTGGGGCTCAGCAACACAACAGTGGGAGAGCTTCTCTGGTACTGTTGTTCCCCAGTGTGTGGGTCAGCCAGCGGGAGGTGTGGGATTTGATTATATCGTGACTGCGCCGCCCTCCTCACCACCTTGTTGCAGCTTCTCCTGTCTTTGGACGTGGGGTGTCTTTTTTTGATGGGTTCCAGCGTCCCCCTGTCAGTGGTTGTTCCACAGCTAGCTGTGATTTTGGTGCTCTTGCTGGAGGAGATGAGCTCACGTCCTTCTACTGCGCCATGTTGAACCTAAATCCCAGAAGTGAGTTTTAAGACTCACTTCTCTAATGTATTGTGTACAGGCGATTAGCTTTCTGAAGAATCTTTGTTGATGCTTTTCTCCTCTCAAAAGTCAATCTCAAAGAGAAAGGAAGGGCAGAAAAGAAAGAAGAGTTATAATCATCCTTTTGGTGTTAGCTTCCCTTATAGCTCAGTTGGTAAAGAATTCATCTGCAATGCAGGAGACCCTGGTTTGATCCCTGAGTTGGGAAGATCCGCTGGGAGAAGGGATAGGCTACCCACTCCAGTATTCTTGGGCTTCCCTTGTGGCTCAGCTGGTAAAGAATCCGCCTGCAAT
The DNA here is from genome assembly GCF_001704415.2 of Capra hircus. Classification (NCBI taxonomy): domain Eukaryota; kingdom Metazoa; phylum Chordata; class Mammalia; order Artiodactyla; family Bovidae; genus Capra; species Capra hircus. The sequence continues at coordinate 7,441,937 of NC_030834.1, read as the reverse complement.
GCGGGAGACCTGGATTCAGTCCGTGGGTTGTGAAGATCCCCTGGAGAAGGGAAAGGCCACCCACTCCAGTATCCTGGCCTGGAGAATTTTGTGGAGTGTATAGTGCATGGGGCTGTAAAGGGTCGGACACGACTGAGCGAGTTTCACTTTTGACGTTGAGATTTACTGGTCTTTAAGAGCTTGGCCATGACCAGCTCTTAGATTCACAGCCATCCTGCCATCACCCCCTGAATGCATCGTTCATGACCTGGGACAAGTTAATCAATTCCTGTGTAGGCCTCTGTTCTGTCCTCTGTAAGAGGATGCAGTGAACAGCAGGTCCTGTAGAAACTTCCTTAGAACTGAGATGATATCTGTAAACTTGGTGCAGCTGTTTGGGCTGCATGGCCTCTCTGTGGGGGTGGGGTGGATGCGTAGTTGTGGACACAGGATTCGCGGTCACCAGAGACAAGGGTGGGGTCACACAGCTCCTGCTCTCTGACTCTTAACCCCTGTGCATTGCTGCTGCTGTGTCTTGAGTTGCTTGTGTTTCCACAGCCTGGACTTAGTGTTCACATGCTCAGAGAGGTAGCCAGCAGCTGGTGGGAAGTGTGATAAGGGGAGAAGAGCCTCACCCCCAGGGTTTGCTCCAGAACCCGGGACCCCTCTGCTCAGTCCAGGCGGCATCGTCTGTGCAGTTTCCATGTCAGTTCCTTAGAGGAGAGAGGAGGGCCCGCCGAGACCCATCCCCAGAGAGGAGGCCGTGGGCTTGGAGTCGGTCCTGCCTGTGTGAGGGTGTGAGTTGCGGGGAGGTGGGGGAGGCCCAACTCCAGGGCAGCCGTACCTGGGCCCGGTCTCCCCGAGAGCCGGCTCCTCCATGAAGCCTCCGAGGCCTCAGGAGCCAGTTCTTGGGACTCTGGTCATGTCTGACCTTGGCCCCTGAGCTGTGGTTCCTCTCTTGGGCCCATTTCTTGCCCCCCAACCCTGCCTTTCCTTCTACCCCACCCCACCCACCCCGGCCCAGGCCAGACCCCGGCGAGTGCCCTCAGCCCCTGACCCCCACACACGATGCGCAGAGCCGCCCGGATCAGGGAGTCTGGTCTCTCCCCTCCTCTCCTGCTGTGGACGGCCCTGTGTGCGCGTGCCCTTGCCCGGCTCACAGACTCCCTCTGCCCAGGGTGGGGAAGCCCGCTCGCCCTGCTGCATGTCACCCGAGCACCCACCAGCGCTGCCTGCCCCAGCCCCTGCCCGCCCCAGCCCTGTCGCTGGGCCTCCCCTTCCTCCTGCTTCACTTCGCCCGCCCCTCCCCCGGGCGCCCCTCCCCCGGGCGCCCCTCCCCCGGGCGCCCCTCCCCCGGGCGCCCCTCCTCCTCGCCCCCTGGCAGTGCACCTGCTGGCCCCCTCCTGCGCTGTGCTGGGTGTGGTCAGAGGGGTGGCCCTTCCCTGGGGGTGGACTCCACGCCCCTCCCCACCCCCCCCCCCCCCCCCCCCCCCCCCCCCCCCCCGCCGCAAGCCTCATTCCGTCCTTGTTTTCTCCTGATCCGTTTCGTTTGGTCTTCCTCTCAGCACACCGTGGGCTCTCTTCTATTTTTAAGAAAAGAAAGCGCTGTCAACTCCCTTAGCTTCCTCTGACTGCTGCTGTGCTGTGGCCGCCCCTCCTTACCCAGCACCGTCCCCTCCCCTCCGTCTGCACCCTGTACCACAGAAACAGATCTCTGGGTCCCTCGGGGCCTGACTGCTGTGGGTCGGGGTGGTGCGGGGCGCGGTGTACAGGACTGAGCAGGTGGGAGGGCAGGTCCCAGGCTGGGACAGCGCTAGGAGCGTGTTCGAGGGGACCCGGGGGCGCGAGATGCCTCCTGGCGGAGGTCCACTTGGGTGGAGATCTGAAAGGCGGGCAAGACCCAGGGGAGCCGGCCTGGGGCAGGATTTCAGGCTGAGGGGAAGGGAAGGGCAGAGGTCCCCGCACAGGAATGAACTTGACCACGTCAGGGAAACAGGAGAAAGATGCTTCCTCGCCCAGCTCACCCCTGCCCCTCGACCTCTCACCCGCAGCGCCTGCTGCTCCTGGAGCCTTGTGGCGGCAGTCACGGGGGTGCTGCTGGCCGCCCCGGGGGGCAGCCCTGTCCTCGTCTTGTTTGACGTTGACCCGGCGGCCGGGCTGAGCCGCCCTCCCCTGCCTCTGCCCCTGCCGCCTCCCTGCTGGCCGCCAGCGCCTGCTGGCTGCCGGTGGGAATGTGCCAGGCCCGCATCCGGGGCTCCTCTTCCCATTCCCTGCATTTCCTGCAGCTCCACTCAAAGGCGGGTCGGGGAGGGCAGGGGCCTCCCTCTGAAAAAAGGCCCCTCTGCTGAGCTTCGAACCTTCCCACGTGGCTCTTGAAGTCAGCATTTCCGAGCTTAACTCACAGCCCTCCCCTGGCCTGCAGCCTCCCTGACTCCGCTGCGCTGCCCTCCCACCTCTGACGGGGGTCTCTCCACCCCTTTCCACCGCTCTCCCGCTGGCGCTGTCTCAGTTTCCTGCTGAGTCGCGGGTTCTTTCCTGCTTCCCGCCTCACCCCTCGTCCTGAACACCCCCTGCTGTCAGGCTAGGGCACGGAGCGCATCTTGCCTCTCCCTGGAGCTCCGGGCGAGTTGGCCCTGTTGTTGACCTGGCGGCCCAAGGGCTCTGCCCCACCGGCCTGCCCAGCTTCGCCTTCCACCCCCGCCCGTGCCCCAGCCTGGCTGAACCACCTCAGCTTTGCCACACACGACAAGCTGGTTTTGTTTGTGCAGTATCTTTGCCGTCGCTGCCATCTTTCCATGGAATGTTCTGATTTTGCAGTCCTGGCACACGCCCACTCGGTCTCCAGTCCCGCTGGAATGTCGTCTGTCAGCCTGTCCACACCCTCAGCAGGTGGACGGCCCCTCCCTTCTGCTCCCTGCACCGCGGGGAACGCTTAGGTGCTTAGCGTGCTGTGCACCTGCCTTCCTCTCTAGAATGTGAATTCTGAGAGCGCGGTCATTTTTTATCATATGCCTCTTCATATCTCTGATGGAGAACACAATCCATGGTGAATGATAGCCGCAGGGAAAATCAATAAGGATAAAAATAACCTTGTCAGGTGACTGTGAATGCCGTGTGGCTGGCCGGGCACCTGGTGAGCCCAGCGCCCTGCTGCGCTGGGATCACAACGTGCCTTTGTGTGTGTGCGCGCGCGTGCGTGCTAAGTCACTAGGTCATGTCCGACTCTGCGACCCCATGATGTAGCCCTCCAGGTCCCTCTGTCCATAGGATTCTCCAGGCAAGAACACTGGAGTGGGCTGCCATGCTGTCCTCCAGGGGACTTTTCCTACCCAGGGATCCAGCCCGCCTCTCCTGTGTCTCCTGTGTCGGCAGGCGGGTTCTTCACCGCCAGCACCGTCAGAAAGCCCTAACATGCCTTTGCTTCCCACTTTAATTACCCAGTCGCCTTCCTGGAGCTGATACATAGTTTTGTGGGGAAAATATGGCTCTGAAAAGAAAATCGACTGTTAGTACTGGTGATGAAGTTGGGAGGAGCCCTCAGTAAGTGAGGTTTTCAGAAATTCCTGATAGATTAAGAACCAAGTGTTGAGTTTGTCGGCACAGATGTACGGCATGAACAAATGCAGTGAATAGGAGTAAAAAGATGACCTGTGAATTATTTCAGCAAGGACCTCAGTGCAGCCATGTATCACCACATGAGAAATGTTTAGTGAAAGTAAAACCTGAGTCAGGACGTACCCGGAAGCGGCTGTGAGCTGATGTGCTGAGAAGCAGGAGAAAAGAGGTGTCTGCAGGGCCCCCTGTAACCTGGCGGAGGAGGCAAGCGGGAAGCCTTTTTACTCTTTTTGTGGGGAGAATTCTTTACATTGTAGGTATCTGAGCACTTGGGGACTTGGCTGCAGTCTTTCACAAATATTAAACATCTGCTGCTTCCCCTTAGAAAATAGAGCTGATGGCGGAGGACACCGTGGTGATGTCTTGTCGCCCTGTGTGCCTGGGAGTGAGACATCCCACCTAAGCGGACTTCTCGGGATAACGGCAGCACCGCAAGAGTCAGCAGTTACGTTGGGGAGTAAAATCCTACGAGGAGTGTCAGCCTCTCCTTCTGAGCAGACTAAGGAGGATATGCTTCTGTAGGGGTGTGTTCACAGGCAGGGTACAGGGTAGAGGGTGGTTTTTTTTTCTTTGTATTATCCCAGACATTTCCGAGAGATTAAAAAATAATGACAACATACAACTGTCCCCCCTCCCCCGCTGCTGTCAGGACGGGGCCTGTCATTACTTACTACCGTCAGCATTTCTGCCTGTTACATATTTTCTTTCCACATATACTCTTTTTTTTTTCCCGCCAGAAATATGTATTTTTAAATTTTTATCCATTTATTTTGTTGTTGTTGAATTGGTAAGTTGTATCCAATTCTTTTGTGACCCCGTGGACTGTAGCCCACCAGATGTCTCTGTCCATGGGATTTTTCAGGCAAGAATACTAGAGTGAGTTGCCCGTTTCCTTCTCCAGGGGATCTTCGTGACCCAGGGATCGAACCCATGTCTCCTGCGTTGGCAGGTGGATTCTTTGCCACTGAGCCACCAGGCAAGCCTGATTATTAATTTATGTCTGCGCTGGGTCTTTGCTGCTGAGCGCTGGCATTCTTTGATTGCAGCAAGCAGGGGCCATTCTCGAACGGCAATATGAGGGCTTCTCAATGCAGTGCTTTCTCTTGTCGAGGACGGGCGCGCAGTCTTCAGTGATTTTGGCTCCTGGGTTTTGTTGCTCCGAGGCACGTGGGATCTTCCCAGACCAGGGACTGGACCCGTGTCTCCTGCATTGGCAGGCGGATTCTTAACTACTGGACCGCCAGGGAGATCCTGAAAGTTGCTTTTGTTTTCCTTTTTGTGAAAATCTCCTCCTTCAAAATTTACTACTTGTAATGTGTGGTAGGCTCTGAATTCAGGTAATTGTTAATTAACAGCTGTTACAGTTGTGGGTAAAAGAAAGGGTTAAAGCTCTGGGGCAGGTGAAGGGGAGGTAAGGATTATCAAGGGTATCGGAGCCACCGGCCGTGGTTTTCACCGCAGACGTGATGTTGTTCCTCTGATCGCTGGTGTTCCTGCTCCTGCTTCTTCCCCTGCTCTGAGGGCGTGGCGCTGGGTGTGGAAGGGGCCCCGAGGGAGGAGACAGCTGCCCTGGGCCTTGGTCTGCCCGTCTGTAGGAGGAGGCGGTGGACTGGACCATCTCCGGGCGCACGTCATGTGTCAGGAGAGCAGCTTCACACGGAGGGGCTCAAGCTCTCAGGCCCTCGTGTCTGGAGAAGCAAAAGAGAGAGAGAGAGGACTTTGGATTGAGAGTGTCTTGGAATCTTCCTGGGGGGGAGGGTCCAGTTTAGAAGGGTGACGGGTGAGGGTTGGGGGGGGCCACTGGGGACCAGTGTCTTGAGGAAGTGCCTGGCCTTTTCATGGGACAGCGGTTTTGTTGTTCAGCTGCTCAGTTGTGTCCAACCCTTTATGACCCCATGGACTGCAGTACGCCAGGCTCCTCTATCCTTCACCATCTCACCGCGTTTGCTCAAACTCATGTCCATTGAGTCAATGATGCCATCTAACCGTCACGTCCTCTGTCGTCCCCTTCTCCTCCTGCCCTCAATTATAACCTTTTTTTTTTTTTTTTGGCTGCATTGCATGACTTATGGGATCCTAGTTCCCCGACCAGGGATCGAACCCAAGTCCTCGGCAGAGAGTATAGAATCCTAACCCCTGGACTGCCAGTGGAGGTCCCCATTTGACCCGATTTTAGGTGTACTGTTCATTGGCATTAAGTACACTCACATTGTGTGTAACCGCCATCCCCTCCCATTGCTAGAACTTTCTCATCGAATCAGACCGAAACCCTGCCCCCAGTGACCACTGACCCCTGCCCCCTGCCCCAGCCCCTGGTGCCCACCAGCCTGCTTCTTGCCTCTGACTCTGGCTCCTCTAGAGACAGCGTGTGAGTGGGATCACACAGCAGTCGTCCTTTTCTGTCTGACCGACTTCACTTAGCACGTTCTCAGTACCCCCATGCTGCAGCATGTCTCTGAGTGTTATTCCTTGTTAAGGCTGAGTAGTATTCCGCCGTGTGTATGGACCGCACTTTGTCCATCCATTCATCTGCTGGTGGAGGTCTGAGTTGCCTCCGCTTTGGCTGCTGTGAAAATGTGGGTTCCAGCCCCTGCTCAGGCCTCTGTTTTTGGCTCCTTCGGGTACACACCCAGAAGTGGGATTACTGGAACATATTATATAATTCTGTGTTTAACCTCTGAGGGCAACCGCCAGGCTCTTCACAGCTGCACCGCTTCACATTCCCACCAGTTTCTCCAGGAGGAAGAGAGGTTATCTGTGCTCGATATAAATCTGATTTCACATGAGGTGGGGCAGGACCTACCCTCAAGTCTTTCGGAGTTTGGGGTGGGTGAGGGAGGGTTTGCGGCTTCCCTGGTGGCTCAGTTGGTAAAGAATCTGCCTGCAGTGCAGGAGACCCCAGTTCCATTGCTGGGTCAGGAAGATTCTCTGGAGAAGGGATAGGCTACCCACTCCAGTATATTCTTGGGCTTCCCTGGTGGCTCAGCTGGTAAAGAATCCGCCTGCAATGCAGGAGACCTGGATTTGATCCCTAGGTTGGAAAGATCCCCTGGAGAAGGGAAAGGCTGCCCACTCCAGTAGTCTGGCCTGGAGAATTCCATGGACTGTATAGTCCGTGGGGTTGCAAAGAGTCGGACATGACTGAGCGACTTTCACTGAGAGGGAGGGTTTGGAGGCCTTGCGCTATGTAGTCCTGGGACTTGGGGCCGTGGGAAGCTGGGGGCCTTCTTAGCTAGGGCAGAGCAGAAGCAGGGTGGTGCTGTGGGAAGCTAAGGGCCCAGGGTACTTGCAGAATGGACCTGGAATGGGCCTGCAGAATGGGCCAGGGGTGTCAGAGGCCTGGAGGGATCCAGCTGGAGGGTCTGGGCTCCACGCAGCAAGGTAGGAAGGGCAGGAGTGAAAGTGGAGACGTTTCTGAACTCAGCAGTGCACTGCTGGCCGCCGTGCCCACTCAGACTGAGTGAGCGCCAGGAGGAGGGGGGGGGCGTGTGGCAGGCAGGGACCTTTGGCGTTGTGACTTCTGAGGCCCCAGGGGGAGGACTGGTCGGGGTCTCACCCATCTGGTGAGCTCCTCGCCTACTGAAGGAGCAGACGTGTGTGCCGCACACCTGGGAGCCGCACCCTGGACTCCTGGAGGTGCCCCCACCTTGTCAGTGGTCCTGGGGCCTGCCCCCCCGGAAGGATGAGAGGATGAACACGAGTCAGCCTACACCGGGAGCGGAAACACCAAACTCAAAGTCAGCTCAGCTCCTGTGGGTGGAGAGAGGGAAAAGGTGCTAGACTGAGCTCTCAGCCAGCTCCGGTCCTTATTTTGATCTGCAATTTTGCAGAGTGTTTAAGAGCGATCCTGCCCTATAAAACATGACTAGTGATGGCCTCCTGCGGCCGAGCTGCTTTGTGTTTGCTACTGTGCACGCAGCTCATTGGCTGAAAACCCAGTCCTGCCCCAGAGACCTTTAGCTCCTTTCCCTCTGAGAGAAGATCTTTGGTGTTTCCACCGCTGAAGGCTTTTCCGGGAGGCACGGGGTGGGTGAAGGTGTGGGGTGTGCTTGTTAGGTGCTGTTCTTTTGTCATGAGGGTGCAGGAGGGTGGGGGAGTGCCTCTGCGGGGTGTGGTAGACCCAGGGCTGGGATTTGGTGGACCCAGGCTGCAAGAGAGTTTTAAGTGATTATTTAAGATAGACGGGATTAGGGGATCTAGAATCGGATTTATAAGACAGAATGAATTTAATTAGAGTACATGTAAATAGGCTAAGCCATGTAAATAACCAAGCCATGCCTGCGGGGCACCTGTGGGTCATGGTGGAGAGGTCTGACAGAGCGTGGTCCACTGGAGAAGGGAATGGCAAACCACTTCAGTATTCTTGCCTTGAGAACCCCATGAACAGTATGAAAAGGCAAAATGATAGGATACCAAAAGAGGAACTCCCCAGGTCATCAGGTGCCCAATATGCTACTGGAGATCAGTGGAGAAATAACTCCAGAAAGAATGAAGGGATGGAGCCAAAGCAAAAACAATACCCAGCTGTGGATGTGACTGGTGATAGAAGCAAGATCCGATGCTGTAAAGAGCAATACTGCATAGGAACCTGGAATGTCAGGTCCATGAATCAAGGCAAATTGGAAGTGGTCAAACAAGAGATGGCAAGGGTGAACGTCGACATTCTAGGAATCAGCGAACTAAAATGGACTGGAATGGGTGAACTTAACTCAGATGACCATTATATCTACTGCTGTGGGCAGGAATCCCTCAGAAGAAATGGAGTGGCCATCATGGTCAGCAAAAGAGTCTGAAATGCAGTACTTGGATGCAATCTCAAAAATGACAGAATGATCTCTGTTCGTCTCCAAGGCAAACCATTCAACATCACAGTTATCCAAGTCTATGCCCCAACCAGTAACGCTGAAGAAGCTGAAGTTGAATGGTTTTATGAAGACCTACAAGACCTTTTAGAACTAACACCCAAAAAAGATGTCCTTTTCATTATAGGAGACTGGAATGCAAAAATAGGAAGTCAAGAAACACCTGGAGTAACAGGCAAATTTGGCCTTGGAATGCGGAATGAAGCAGGGCAAAGACTAATAGAGTTTTGCCAAGAAAATGCACTGGTCATAGCAAACACCCTCTTCCAACAACACAAGAGAAGACTCTACATATGGACATCACCAGATGGTCAACACTGAAATCAGATTGATTATATTCTTTGCAGCCAAAGATGGAGAAGCTCTATACAGTCAACAAAAACAAGACCGGGAGCTGACTGTGGCTCAGATCATGAACTCCTTATTGCCAAATTCAGACTTAAATTGAAGAAAGTAGGGAAAACTGCTAGACCATTCAGGTATGACCTAAATCAAATCCCTTATGATTATACAGTGGAAGTGAGAAATAGATTTAAGGGCCTAGATCTGATAGATAGAGTGCCTGATGAACTATGGAATGAGGTTCGTGACACTGTACAGGAGACAGGGATCAAGACCATCCCCATGGAAAAGAAATGCAAAAAAGCAAAATGGCTGTCTGGGGAGGCCTTACAAATAGCTGTGAAAAGAAGAGAGGCGAAAAGCAAAGGAGAAAAGGAAAGATACAAGCATCTGAATGCAGAGTTCCAAAGAATAGCAAGAAGAGATAAGAAAGCCTTCTTCAGTGATCAATGCAAAGAAATAGAGGAAAACAACAGAATGGGAAAGACTAAAGATCTCTTCAAGAAAATTAGAGCTACCAAGGGAACATTTCATGCAAAGATGGGCTCAATAAAGGACAGAAATGATATGGACCTAACAGAAGCAGAAGATATTAAGAAGAGGTGGCAAGAATACACAGAAGAACTATACAAAAAAGATCTTCACGACCCAGATAATCATGATGGTGTGATCACTCATCTAGAGCCAGACATCTTGGAAAGTGAAGTCAAGTGGGCCTTAGAAAGCATCACTACGAACAAAGCTAGTGGAGGAGATGGAATTCCAGTTGAGCCCTTTCAGATCCTGAAAGATGATGCTGTGAAAGTGCTGCACTCAATATGCCAGCAAATTTGGAAAACTCAGCAGTGGCCACAGGACTGGAAAAGGGCAGTTTTCATTCCAATCCCAAAGAAAGGCAATGCCAAAGAATGCTCAAACTACTGCACAATTGCACTCATCTCACATGCTAGTAAAGTAATGCTCAAAATTCTCCAAGCCAAGCTTCAGCAATACGTGAACCGTGAACTCCCTGATGTTCAAGCTGGTTTTAGAAAAGGCAGAGGAACCAGAGATCAAATTGCCAACATCCGCTGGATCATCGAAAAGGCAAGAGAGTTCCAGAGAAACATCTATTTCTGCTTTATTGACTATGCCAAAGCCTTTGACTGTGTGTATCACAATAAACTGTGGAAAATTCTGAAAGAGATGGGAATACCAGAACACCTGACCTGCCTCTTGAGAAACCTATATGCAGGTCAGGAAGCAACAGTTAGAACTGGACATGGAACAACAGACTGGTTCCAAATAGGAAAAGGAGTACGTCAAGGCTGTCTATTGTCACCCTCCTTATTTAATTTATATGCAGAATATATCATGAGAAACGCTGGACTCGAAGAAACACAAGCTGGAATCAAGATTGCTGGGAGAAATATCAATAACCTCAGATATGCAGATGACACCACCCTTATGGCAGAAAATGAAGAGGAGCTAAAAAGCCTCTTGATGAAAGTGAAAGAGGAGAGCGAAAAAGTTGGCTTAAAGCTCAACATTCAGAAAATGAAGATCATGGCATCCGGTCCCATCACTTCATGGGAAATAGATGGGGAAACAGTGGAAACAGAGTCAGACTTTATTTTTTTGGGCTCCAAAATCACTGCAGATGGTGATTGCAGCCATGAAATTAAAAGACGCTTACTCCTTGGAAGAAAAGCTGTGACCAACCTAGATAGTATATTCAGAAGCAGAGACATTACTTTGCTGACTAAGGTCAGTCTAGTCAAGGCTATGGTTTTTCCTGTGGTCATGTATGGATGTGAGAGTTGGACTGTGAAGAAGGCTGAGCACCAAAGAATTGATGCTTTTGAACTGTGGTGTTGGCGAAGACTCTTGAGAGTCCCTTGGACTGCAAGGAGATCCAACCAGTCCATTCTGAAGGAGATCAACCCTGGGATTTCTTTGGAAGGAATGATGCTAAAGCTGAAACTCCAGTACTTTGGCCACCTCATGTGAAGAGCTGACTCATTGGAAAAGACCCTGATGCTGGGAGGGATTGGGGGCAGGAGGAGAAGGGGACGACCGAGGATGAGATGGCTGAATGGCATCACGGACTCGATGGACGTGAGTCTGAGTGAACTCCGGGAGATGGTGATGAACAGGGAGGCCTGGCGTGCTGCGATTCATGGGGTCGCAAAGAGTCAGACACGGCTGAGCGACTGAACTGAACTGAAAGAGGCTAAAGAGTGAAAGTAGTAGCTGTTTCAAGGCACAGATGTGGGTGGTGCCAGGAGCGCAGCTGGAGCTGTGGGTGAGCGTGGCCTGGGGCACCGGTGGCCTGGGGTGGCGGTGGGGTGGGGAGTGCTTCCGGGAACCAGGACCTCGGCCCCGCCTGATCCCTGGAGGTGCTGGCTCTGCTGCCCAAAGGCTTGGTTGTAGGAGTCATTAATGATAAGAAATGCTGCATTCTCTAGAAAGAAAGAAAGAAAGAAAGTGAAGTCGCTCAGTTGAGCCTGACTCTTTGCGATCCCATGGATAGTAGCCTGCACCAAGCTCCTCTGTCCATGGGATTTTCAAGGCAAGAGTACTGGAGTGGCTTGCCATTTCCTTCTCCAGGGAATGTTCCCAACCCAGGGATCGAACCCAGGTCTCTCACATTGTAGACAGACGCTTTACCGTCTGAGCCACCAGGTTCTTTATACTTAGATGCCTATCTCTTGAAAGAAGCCTATACCAGTACCTTCTGTGGATTTAGATTGTTAAAAGATAATGATTCTGACCCGGGTTCGGAGAAAGAGGATGACTCTGTTTGGAGAAACCTTGTTATCTGCAGGTTCAGTTCTGTAGCAGCCTTGCCCGGGGGTGGCTTGCTGGGTCACAGGTCTGTCTGCACTCAGTGGAGATGTAGTTAGACCGCTGACCCCTTCCTGACTCAGTCCCACCTCCTCTGGGCCCTGGGAGCTTGGCTTCCCACGGCTCCATCCTGTGGCGGAGGGAGGCGCTTGTGTGCTCTGTGAGGACCAGTTGCCCGAGAGCATGAACAGGCTTTACAGGGAATCGCTTCATGTTTTCAGAGACCTCCTTCGAGCCTCCTGAGCGTTGTCTCCCTTCTCCCACAAGTGGTCCCTGCAGGGAGGCTGGATTCTGCCCCAGTGAGAGCTCTGCAGACCTCTCGGCCTCCCGAGCCTGCACCAGGAGCCCCGGGGGCTTCAGGAGGGGTCCCTGCCCCGTGCATCCTCGAAGGCTGCACTCAGCTCCTGAGTCCCCGTGCCCCCGGGGGAGAAGCACCTGGACGAGTCTCGGCCCTGGGCTCCTCTCTGTGGCTCCAGAGGGAGATGAAAGAGGCCGCCCCGCAGTCTCAGTGGAAGGCAAAGAACAGAGACGCTGTGCAGCAGACCTGCGGTCCCCACAAAAGTGAGGGGGGTGAGGACAGAAGGAGGAGGGGTCCTGGGAGGCCTGGAGATGGGCGACCCCCGGCGGATGCCTGCGTTCCCCATTCCCGCCTTGCACATGCTCGGCCCAGGGCTGAGTCCCAGCCAGAGAGGGACTCAGAGGGAGGAATGGGAGGGGAGGGGCTGCCCTGGTGGCTCAGCTGGTAAAGAATCCGCCTGCAATGCGGGAGACCCTGGTTCAATCCCTGGGTCGGGAAGTTCCAGGAGAAGGGATCAGCTACACACTCCAGTATTCTTGGGCTTCCCTGATGGGTCAGATGGTAAAGAATCCATCGCAATGTGGGACATCTGTGTTCAGTCCCTGGGTCGTGAAGATCCCCTGGAGGAGGGCATGGCAACCCACTCCAGCATTCTTGCCTGGAGCATCCCATGGACAGAGGAGCCTGGCAGGCTACAGTCTCTGGGGTCATAAAGAGTCAGACATGACTGGACGGCTAAGCACAGCACAGCACGCAGGGGAAGGAAGGACGAGGAGGAGAAAACCCAGTAAATCGCAGAGAAGAGGAGGAAGCCTGTCTGGTGTTTCATCAGATTTGATTGGTTTTTTTTTTCTGATGGTAGGAAAATACCCATGAGCCCAGTGACCCTGAGGAGGTGTGGAATTGAGGCACCAGGGGATGAAGGGTTCACTCACAAAGTGGGGATGTTTTGTGTGGTGAGGCCCAGGAGCCCCACCCCACGGTTGAGCGGAGATGTTGGGACCTGTGGTCCCCGCAGCGAGGGATACGGTGGAGTTTGAGTGACAGCGGTACTCGGAGGGCCCATTGTGGCCCCAGCAGGCTGGCCCTGCCACGCTGGCTGTGCTGCTTCTGCAGGTGAAGTTACATAAGATGGGTGCCTACCCCTGAGCGGGTCCCACAGGCTTCATCTACTTCAGTGCTTCCAGAAGCATCCACGGGGCCACGTGACCCACGTGATGGCCCTAGTGCCCTGCACAGATCGTTATGGTCACTTCTTCTGAAACGGCTGTTGTTTCTAAGAGAGAATTTTATCACACTTCTTAGTAAGTATAATATTAAAGTGCTTAATCATATGGCAGAAAATGTAGATAAATAGCAGAAAAGAAAAACCATAACCCCGACTAACATCACAGCTGATCTCATTTGGCGTATTTCCTCTCAGTCCTTTAAGACCCCTGAAAAAGTATAAATGCAGTTTTCTGTCCAACGTTGCGCATTTTTTTGGTCGTGGTTTTTCTAGAGTCTTCATTAACTGTGATTTTTAAATTGACGGTATTTTCATTTCTTTGGGGATTTGAGTGGAAGCATTTTGCGCTTTCTAATAATTATTAGACGTGGAGATTGAATCTGAATTGTAAACAAAAACGTCCCGTGCTAGCTCCCGGCTGTACGCGCCGCTCGGCAGCTGAGTTAGTTCTCAGAGCTCTCCCCTCGTGTCTGTTCACAGGGATCTACCGCACAGAGAGGGATAAAGGCACGTTGTACGAGCTCACGTTCCGAGGGGACCACAAGCACGAGTTCAGACGCCTGGTCTTGTTCCGGCCGTTCGGCCCCATCATGAAGGTGAAGAAGGAGCAGCTGAACATGGCCAGCACGCTCGTCAACGTCATCGTGCCGCTGGCCAGGAGGGTGGACAAGTTCCGGCAGTTCATGCAGAACTTCAGGTGTGTGTGACTCGTGGGTGGCTCCTGCCCGCCCGTCACGCGGGCCCCTTTCTCTCCCTGCTCGGCTCTGTTTTCTTCCTGTAAAGTTGATTGTTATATTCGCCTTTCCCTGGAGCAATTAGACGCGACTTCCCTGGTGGCTCAGATGGTAAAACGTCTGCCTGCAATGCGGGAGACCTGGGTTCAACCCCTGGGTGGGGACGATCCCCTGGAGAAGGAGATGGCAACCCATTCCAGTATTCTTGCCTGGAAAATTCCATGGACAGAGGAGCCTGGTGGGCTGCAGTCCATGGCGTCGCAAAGAGTCGGACACAACTGTGAGACTTCACTTTCTTCTTTCTTTCTGGTGGCACAGTGGTAAAGAATCTGCCTGCCAGTACAGGAGATGAAAAAGACCCGGGTTCCATCCCTGGGTCAGGAAGATCCCTGGGAGCAGGAAATGGCAACCCACTGCAGTAATTCTTGCCTGGAAAATTGCCGGGATAGAGGAGCCTGGCGGGCTACCATCCACGGGGTGACAAAGAGTCGGACAATGAGCACTCAGAGCAGTTGGAAAGCGGGTAGATTTCCCTTCGGAAGTGCGGGTCAGGAGGGCTGGGTTTTCCTCGGGGTCTGCAGAGACGGCCGCACACCTGGGGGTTCTGTTCTGACTGCAGTGGCTCAGGGTGGGGGCCACGGGTGGACTGGGCCCTCTCCCGGGCCCCAAAGACCTCCGCCCTCGTGCCCGTGGACCTGTGCGTCTGGCTGCAGCCTGGCTTCCGTTCCTGCCCCGCTCCAGCAGTGGCTGGAATGCTCTCAGTCAGAGTCTTTTATTTTAACCCGTGTCTCCTCTGAGGTTATGTGTAGAATCATGCTGAGAAGTATCATTTTTGTAGATACTTGAGAAGACTTAAACGGGTTTTTGTTCGGATGCAGTGGTAGTTTTCATATGTGTCTTCAAGCGCCTGACTTGTAAGTGCCGTGTCGAATCTTACACGCTTGTTGGTGACACTCAGGCTGCTTGAGGTCAGTCAGTAGCTAGCTTGGCCAGCTTATCTTAAAGATAGAAAGTCGTATGTGTCTAATGATACATCTTGGAATATCAAGCTTATTTTTCATCTTTTATCACTAAATGCACATTAAAGTCGCTCGGTCATGTCCGACTCTTTGTGACCCCATGGACTATACAGAATACTAGAGTGGGTAGCCTTTCCCTTCTCCAGGGGATCTTTCTAACCCAAGGATCGAACCTAGGTCTCCTTCATTGCAGGCAAATTCTTTATCAGTTGACCCACAAAGGAAGCCCATGAATACTGGAGTGGATAGCCTATCCCTTCTCCAGCAGATCTTCCCAACCCAGGGATCGAACCCGGGTCTCCTGCATTGCAGGCAGATTCTTTACCAACTGAGCTATCAGGGATTAAAAGCCAATAATGCTCAATATAAGGGTGTGGTTGATACTTGTCCACATTCTGGGTCGTGAGCACAGTTGAAGAGTAACCCTCCTCGACTCCCTGGCCGGGTTTCAGAGATGGGAGTAAACAAAGCCCGTCACTGTGTGCTGGATCCCGGGAAGCCCAGCACTTGTGTGCCAAGATCCCTTGCTGTCTTGTAACCTCAGTCTGAATGTATCCCTCAAGCAGAGGTGACAGCTCCTGTCGAGATGGCCCT
This sequence comes from Capra hircus, assembly GCF_001704415.2. Lineage (NCBI taxonomy): Eukaryota > Metazoa > Chordata > Mammalia > Artiodactyla > Bovidae > Capra > Capra hircus. Next base: position 7,426,440 of record NC_030834.1, on the reverse strand, counting down.
CCCCTCGAGATGGGCTCATTCCAGCTCCCAGAACCTTCCCCACTGGCATGTCCAGGCCTAGAGATGGGAATGCCTCTGCAGGCACCAGGAGGCCTGCTGCTCTCATCTCTGTGTCCTGCCTACACCCCGTCATTAAGCTTTGTAAAGCGAAAGTGAAGTCACTCAGTCATGTCTGACTCTTGCAACCCTATGGACTGTAGCCCGACCAACTCCTCTGTCCATGGGATTCTCCAGGCAAGAGTACTGGAGTGGGATGTCATGTCCTTCTCCAGGGGATCTTCCTGACCCAGGGATCAAACCCCGGTCTCTTGCACTGCAAGCAGATTCTTTACTATCTGAGTCACCAGGGAATAGGCTGAGCTTTGTAAATGGGTCCTTAATAAATTTTCTCCAACTTGAAAGAGTAACGCTTTTCTAGCTAAATGTTAATGTCACAATCCAGGAGTCTCTTGGGGTCTGACTGTCCCTTCATTCAGAATCCCGCAGTGGTGCTCCCGAACACCCGGTTCTGTGTGCAGAGTGTGTGTCAGATAACTGCCCGAACCCGGGGTGGGCTGGCTATGTACTCAGTGTGTACCCGGTGTGGACCAGGCACTGCCTGTGCCCCAGGGCAGGCTGCTGCTCTGGAGAGGAAACTGGCGGTCATTTGGACCTGAAGTCGTCTCCGTGTAATTTCTGCCCAGGGCTCTGGTTCTGGGCTCCCTCTGTCTTCTCCGGATCGGGAGCTGCCTTCAGCTGTGCTGTCCCAAGGGGCTGGCTGGGCTGAGCTCCCCTTTCCTCCTCTGCAGAACACGCTGGGGCACACCCCTTGCCTGTCAGCAATGCCCCTCTGGCTCCAGCCCTGAAGTGGCTGGCGCTCGGCTCCCTTCAGCTTCCCCTGGTGCACCCGTGTCCCTCTCTGCCTTCTCTTCGGACCGGCCCAGTGCGCTGGTGGAAGCATACATGCTGAGGAGGGCTGACCCAGCGGTGGGCACCAGGCCGGAAGGGAAGGCCAGCCATTGCTCCCAAGGCCGGTTTGCCCACTCCCAGGACGAGTTTACAGTGACATCCGTGGGCCAGGAAGCTGCCTGGAGCTTGCAGGGCCCTGAGGCTGGCTTCAGCACGCAGGCCTCTCCCTGGTGAACTGGACTCGAGAAGCGGTGCTCACCCTGGAGGGCTGTCTGCTCGGGATCTGGCCGAGCCCTCCCTGCAGGGCCCCGAGCCTGGGAGAGAAGAATTCTCCTGGGCTTCCCCAATTCAGTTACTGCCTTGGTGTCATGAGGATGGCCGATAATTAACAGTAGGAGTAACACTGGAAGGGAAATATTGTTGAAAAAGGTAATGAGTACCTAGTACCTTAATGAGTCTCCAAAGTGGAGGTAGCGAAATGAAAATTAATTCTAGTTAAAGCTTTAAAAACAAAAATTCAAGGCCCCTTTCTCTTGCCTGGCACTGTTCCCTTCCCTGTTGTCACACGTGGGCAGTGGGGTCCTTGGGGACCGGGGGGCCCTTGTGTGCACCAGACCCTTGACCAGACTGCTGGGGATGAGAGGAGCCTGGCTTCACACAGAGAGGAGTGTAGTCACACAGTTAGAAGTAGAGGCCGGGAAAGCAGGAGGAGAAAGACTTCCTCAACGGAGGGCGCTTGAGCAGAGCTGACAGCAGAGTCTGCTCCGTGGTCCAGCAGCTCCTGAGCACGCTGAGGTCTCTGAAAAGTTGGGCTGAGATGGGATACTTAAACCTGTGCTCAGACACTCAGTCGTGTCCAACTCTTTGTGACCCTGTGCACTGTAGCCCGCCAGGCTCCTCTGTCCATGGGACCCTCCAGGCAAGAATACTGGAGTGGGTTGCCATTTCCTCCTCCAGGGGATCTTCCAGACCCAGGGATCAAACCCAAGTCTCTTACATTTCCTCCACTGACAGGCAGATTCTTTCCACCAGCACCACTTGGGAAGCCTAAAACCTTCTTGTCCTTGTTGTTCGGTCGCTTAGTCGTGTCCTGAGACTCCATGGACTGCAGCACACCAGGCCTCCCTATCCTTCACTGTCTCAAGGAGTTTGCTCAGACTCATGTCCATTGAGTCGATGATGCCATCCAACCATCTCATCCTCTGTCATCTCCTTCTCCTCCTGCCTTTGAGCATCGGGGTCTCTTCTGTTGAATCGGGTCTTCACATCAGGTGGCCAAAGTATTGGAGCTTCAGCTTCAGCATCGGCCCTTCCAATGAATATTCAGGGTTGATTTCCTTTAGCCCCAATACCTGGGGCTATTTAATTTCGAGTCAGAACTTGGTGAAGGTGACATTTCAAGTTGTCCAGCAGGAAATGGATCGATCATTCGGTACATGGCTTTAGCACAACTGATCAAACGGTAGAAAAAATTTCATTCTGACTTCTCACCAAAAGCCAAAGTAAACTCTGGTCAATTAAATATTTAAATGCAATTAAAATGATCCTAAGAGTACTGGGAGAAAATACAAGCTGATGTTTATTCAGTGTTCAGTGTTGTCTGTGTGAAGCCACTTCCATCCAGCAGTGGAAACTGTTACTACTGATTCTGAACCACTCTGGTAGTCAGGGAAAGTGGAACCGAGTGATCTTTTTTCTTCTTTCAGATTCTCTCTGTCTTAAGACATTTTTATATTGTTCTGGAAGTATTTATACTGTTGCCTTATTTTTTTATGCTTTGTTTAAAAATTCAGTGGAAGTTTTTTTTTGTTTTTTTTTTTTTTTTGCTTTTATAATTTAAACCTGAGTTTTACATTTGTGAAAGTGATACATGGCTATAATGAGATGTTTACATGATAGAACACAACCAGGAATAAGTTATTTTAAAACTCATGTTTGGCCCTGCTTCCCTAAATTAACCATTTTAAACATTAATTAAACATTCTTGGCACCTTTCTTTGCACGTCTACAGATAGAAAAATAACACATTTGAAATGTCATTCAGTATGAGACGTGCTCTATGTTCTATTTTTAATGAGAGAATTGTTTTTCCTCACTTAAACCTATAGCCATGAAATTAAAAGGCGCTTACTCCTTGGAAGGAAAGTTATGACCAACCTAGATAGCATATTGAAACGCAGAGACATTACTTTGCCAACAACGGTCCATCTAGTCAAGGCTATGGTTTTTCCAGTGGTCATGTATGGATATGAGAGTTGGACTGTGAAGAAAGCTGAGTGCTGAAGAATTGATGCTTTTGAACTGTGGTGTTGGAGAAGACTCTTGAGAGTCCCTTGGACTGCAAGGAGATCAGTCCTTAGTGTTCATTGGAGGGACTGATGCTAAAGCTGAAACTCCAGTACTTTGGCCACCTCATGCAAAGAGTTGACTCATTGGAAAAGACCCTGATGCTGGGAGGGATTGGGGGCAGGAGAAGAAGGGGACGACAGGGGATAAGATGACTGGATGGCATCACCGACTCGATGGACGTGAGTTTGAGTGAATTCCGGGAGTTGGTGAAGGACAGGGAGGTCTGGTGTGCTGCGATTCATGGGGTCGCAAAGAGTCGGACACGACTGAGCGACTGAACTGAAACTGAAACTTACAGAAAAGAATCTGCATTATGACAGAAGGAATTACTGCTCTTTGAGAAAATGTTTCTGTGCTATAAGAGATATTAGTTCCTGGGGCTTCCCTGGTCATCCAGTGGATTAAGAATCTGCCTGCCAATGCAACGGGCGTGGGTTCGATCCTTGGTCTGGGAAAATTTGCTATGGAGCAGCTAAGCCCGTGTACCACACCTACTTGCCCTGCACACCCCAGAGCCCATGTTCTGAAACAAGAGAGGCCTCCACGATGAGTGGCTCATGCCCCAGAACTAGAGAGTAGCCTCCGCTTGCTGCAACCGGAGAGAGCCTACAGGCAGCAGTGAAGACCCAGCACATCCAAAAATCTAAGAGAGAGAGAGATATACTAGTTCTGTCTAATTAGAGGTCTGATTACAGATGGCTTTGAAGGTAAAATGTGTTTTACGAAGCTGAGCAGACTGAAATCTGCCGGAGTCCAGCCCCCGCAGGATCCAGGGAAACCTGAAGGAAAAACGGCGTCGGCAGATGATTTAGAGAGAGATAAGGAAAGAATATTGTAGATACGAAAATAGAGGAGAGAAAGAGGCTGATATTCCTTGGTTTACATAGAAAGCCAATAAAACTTCGAGACAAGAAATTCGCCCTGTTCACAGAGGCCACAGGTGCCTTCTCAGTCTCCCTCACCTGAGGGAGTGAAGACGCAGAACATCTTCTCATTCAGGTCTTAGAAACTGGGCAGGTAAGTGAACGCAGGGAGCCTCTATGCTCCAAGGGATCAGCCTGAAAAAAAAAAGTAAGAGAGAAAAAAAGAGAAAAAAGAAAACACAGGGTGACCAAGCTTTTTCAAGCGAGGCCCAATAGCTTTATTATTAAAAGGTACTTTTATACCTTGTCTTATACATAGAGGGAAATGAAAGATGCAAAGTCATACAGAGTCAGCCCAAACATTACATCTGTTTTGTCTTTATCGAAACCAGGATTATTTTTGCAAACCTTTTCCAAAAACAATATTGTGTACATTATCTTTTGGCCTTGGAGGCCTGTGAACATTTTATGACCCTCTTTTGATAAAGGCTTTTCAACCAGAAAACTTATTTTCCCTTGAAATGTTTTTTCTTACATTTCTAATATATGTCAGCCTCAAAAAGTATTAAACAGAGTTACATTTTCAGGAAGCAAAGGTGTAGTGAGTTACAAGAAAGAACCAGTTAGCTCAAAAGTCTGATGTGGTTAATTTCAAGGCTACACTTGTTTTTCTTACTTTCCAACTGTGTTAACTAATGCACTCCCAGGTGCACAGTGGATAAGAGATATGGGAACTTAGCAACAAGCATTGGCCCAATAATGAAATCCTACACCAGCACTACTCTAATAACTTTTAACTCTCTGAAAGGCTCTATGTTCTAGGCTTTCCATGCCTCTCACAGTTGGGAGGATGTAAATAATCATATGCGTAGCTGCAAGAGTCTGGATATACCTGCCAAGCAAGCTATAATGCTAACAGAGGGGTTTTGATTAGAAATATTCCTCTCATGTCCAGGAGACTTATTAGCTATAGCCCTAAGTTAATTTTTTCCAGAGAAATGTGGTCAGGGTTAGCTCCCTGTTAATGTCAGAGGAGTTGGTGAAAGTCATGAAATAGTAAAACAGACAGATTTTGGTTTGGGGGTAGATGCTCGAGAAAGCCTAGGGAGCCCGTTGAGTCCTGAAGCCTTGCGTAACAGTTCTCTTCCACATGACCTTGTCATAGGTGGGATCTCCCGTGGTGGCTCCCGGCAGAAATCATCATGTATCTCTACCCCATATATTAATGTTAGGCTAGATCAACCAAAAAATCCCGGTAGGAAGAAGAGAGGAGCACGGTTATGTTTCCTCCCTCTTCAGGGCCCATCTCCCCATGTCTCAGCTGCCTGTTATTTTTACCTCAGTGGGGTTTGCAGCCCTGACACTCTGTCGTAACCACGGCTCCTGTGCGTCAGTGGATTTAGGGCCTTCATCAGCAGTGCGCTGACAGTGATGCCTTCATTCCTGAGGTTTAGGGTGTCTGGATTTCATGGTCAAGGTGTCTCTTCAAGAAGGGTCCTGAGTGCCTGAGAACAGAAAGCCTGCTTGTCATCTGCACAGTTTAAGGGTGCCGTGGCTGGGCTTAACGCTCTTGGACGCGTTTCCTTTCCTCGGGAGGTTGTGGAGGTTCTTCTGCATATGACGATGCCTTGGAGAAGTGTGAGGCCTGCTTTGCTTTGTCTTTCCTGAAGTTGGCGGAAGAATGCCTGCCTTCATCGTGAGTCTTGGTCCCTTAACCAGAATGCGTCTCAGCTCAGGGTCTTGTTTTCCTGTCTCCTGTAATTCTGTTTCCTTGTCTGTGGAAGATTGTTGCTGAACCCCGAAAGATGCCGGGATTCTTGGCCTCCGGAGGAGAAGGATTCAATCCAGGGCCAGAGACAAGGCTTGATCACTCAGAGCTTTTGGGTAATAAAGTTCTATTAAAGCATAAAAGAGATAGAGAAAGCTTCTGACACAGACATCAGAAGGGGGCAGAAAGACTGCCCCCCTTGCTAGTGTTAGCAATAGTTATATACTCTCCAATTAGTTATTACAGTGAATCGAAAGACTGTCCGGAGGTTTGCAAAGATCTTACTAGACCTACTCCCACAATCCGCATTTCAAGATAACAGGATTAGCCAGAAGGCCCTCAGGAAGGAGAAACTGTCCTTAAGCAGGATACATGCCTGCTATATAATCCTTAGCACAGAGTCCAAACCCAGTGGCTAGTTGTGTGATCATCAGTTCCAGGCTTAAAGATAAAAACGTTTTATGCGACTAAGACTAAGGAATGTAGAGAGAGAGAAAAAAAAAAAGTTCATCCTTTCTTCCTCCTTGAGAATTCCAGACCCCTATCTCCACTTTGAGAGCCCTAGATCCCTTTCTCCTCCTTGGGGACCCTGGACTTCTTATCAGTCTGCCTAGGAATTGACTCTCATTTGTTGTAGTGGATTCTTTCATTTCAGGGAGGTTTTTTAGTGTTCTAATTGCTGCTTTGTTACTGATTTCTCTGCTTCTCGGACCTACTTATGGATTTTGTAGGTTTTCTCAGTGTATTCGCTGCCCTCTAATTTTTAATGCTTTCGTCGTTAATCTGCTTTCACACAAGCCTTTCCTTTATGTGAGGAATTTGATTTTCAGATGGAAAGCCTCGTTTCCCTCAGCCTCGGTGGCTAATGGAAAGGTAGCTGCCATTTGTTGGGTGAGACAAAATTTTCCTAGCGTGAGACCCTCAGGGCCTTTATTGAAGAGATCGTGAACAGGAGATGGGGGATGTTCCTGGACTGACCAGAAGTGATGCGGCTGAAGCTCCAGGGCTGTCCCCGCCCTCAGTGGGAATGACACCGGCGTGCACCCTGAGGAGACGTATGGACCGCTGTGGTCAGGTGCGCTGGGGCCGCCCGCGGGCCTGTGTGCTCCGGGACCCCACTGTTGCTATGGAGATGAGACGGCTCATCACTCCAGCAGGTGCCTCCTCCCTTGCTGTCCGGGGGCCCCGGTCCCTGGAGGAACCTCACAGGGTCCACGAGCCGTTTCCCCTCCCATGAAGGCCCCGGGTGCCTCCACTCCCAGGACATCTTCAGCCTGGCCCAGAGCAGAGGGGGTGCACCCAGGAGAAATCGCTTCAGATTCAGTTCCCTTTGCCTAGTGGTGTGTTGGCTTAAACCGACCTCCCCCTCCTTTTGAAAAATCACCTCATTCTGCCTTCTTAGAGACTCTTCTTGCATTTGCTTTCCGGCTTCTCGGTTCCCTTGGCGTCCGGCTCACCCGCGTCTGTCTCGTCGTGTAGTTTGTTTGCAGTTGCAAGTTGGCTCGACTTTTATTTTGACACCTTCCAGCTGGACTGAGAACCCTTCCCCATGTTGTTCTGAGCCTCCTCAGACTTTGCTGGTTATTTTTGTTTAATGTTCCCCTGTTTCCCTTCCTCCAACTCTTCTCTCATCCCTCCCAAGGCATTTATGACATTTAAACATAGTATCAGGGACACCTTTTACTTGAATTTCCTGCAGCACTTTAAAAAATCCTCTTCCTGCTTAGCACCGTTAAGATGTTTCTGGGTATTTCTGGGTCTTTAGAAACCAGTGACTGTGGACTCTGAGACGGAGGTGGGGCTGCAGCGTGGGCTGTACTGGGTGGGCAGGGGACCAGCCCAGCCCTGCCGTGTATGCGCTGTGCCAGGCTGCCCACGGGGGCCTCGATTCGGGAGGCCCTTTGTCGTCTTTGTGTTCCCGGAAGGAAAGCTTGCATAGCTCACCCAGCCCCGTCCCCTACCCAGCCTCTCCCCCTGCCTCTCCGTGGGTGGGCAATTCTCCGATCAGACTCCGATGCCGTCCCCCGGAAGTTTCTGGTACACGTTTGAGAAATGGTAGTCTATATCATTCACCTTATTTCCATAAAGGTCTCTCTGGGGCCTAATAGAGGCTGTTTTTAACCTCATTTGAACCACAGATTATGTAGAAACGTGTTCCAGAGAAGAAAACCGTCAGTTGGCAGTCGTCTCATTTGCTGTCCTGAAATGGGCCCCAGGAGTGTGTCCCGGTGGCATGGTCAAGGGTCACTGTTGACTCTCATGCCTCAGCGCCTCAAATCGTGGCATCCAGGAGTTGTGAGCCCTTCAGCGTGGGGTGCAGGAAGGGATAGGACCCACCAAGCCAAAGAAGGTTGCTTTCTGAAGCCCGATTCTGATGGGCCCCCATCCCTGTCTGTTCCCTGTGTCTCCCTGGTGTCCTCACCCACCACAGGGAGACACTGGAGCCTGGTGGGCTGTTTGATGCTTTTTCATTCGCACGGGACATGGTTAAAGCCTCGGTCGGTTTTCTTCTCATCCCCGATGTTCCTGTAGAGCAGACTGGCTGAGACAAGAACTGTGATGTGATTCCCTTGCACTCGCACCTCCTCGGCCGGGAGAGCCCTTGCCCCAGTCCTCTCCACCTGCAGGGCGTCCACTTGCCTGTCTAGGCTCGGCCTGGATGCCGCCTTGACCTCGGTACCCGTCCCCATCGCCCATCAGAAAGCAGCCACATCCCCGCCACCCTCCTTTGCCTCATTAGACCTCTTCCTGCCGTTTTCTGACCTGCTGTGCCTCCCCCTCTCAGCTGCCCATTCCTTGCTGTCAAGTCCCTGACGTGGGCAGGGTGACCCGTTGTCCCAGTTTGCTCTGAGGCATTTACTGGGTGGTGGGCTTTCAAAGCTTAACTCTGGAGAATCCCGGGAAACCTGGATGGTCCCTCTACAGACCCACATGTGGTTATTCTTACTCCAGTGAGAATTATGCATCGCACAGCAATGGGACTCAGTGTTTGTCCACTCATCTTTCAGAGGATGCAGTCCAGAGGGACCTGCTTTGAAAGATACGAAAGTTTGTAAAATTATCAGACAGATGGTGCTGGTGCTCCTCCCTGGGAGGCAGCGTGTGTTGGCCGCTGTGTAGATAGTTTTAATCATGCAGTCTCCAATCAGACGGAGACCTTCTCAAGGGCGGAAACGGCTTACTCGATTTTTAAGACTTCTTGTTTGCTGAATGAAGCAGGAAGCAGTGAATGAATGAATGGAGTGGGCCTGGAGGTGGCCCTCAGAATAAATTCTGCTTTGCCTTTTCAGGAAGCCGGAGCCGGTGAATGAGAAGTGAAGGTCCAGTGTGTCTCTGTTTTATTCCTTGAAAACAGGAAGTCCTTTGATGGATTTTAAAATGCCAACAAAGATGTTGCTAGAAAAAACAAGGATGCTTTTTATTCAGGCTCAATGGGTGACCCTCTCCTGATCCATCCTGGGATGGGTTTTTCCCCCGAGTGAGCATACTTTAAAGCACAGTTTTTCAGGCGCCTGATCCTGTGTGTGCTTTTATTCTGCTCTAGCCAAGGGAGTCCCAGGATTCTCTGGCAGGTTTGCAGGAGGAGTCTTTTATGTACAGAGAAGTTTGTCCCCCGTGGGTGATAGCTCAGTCTGCAGGGGCGGGGCTGGAAAGCTCTCAGTTTTGAAGCAGGAACAGCACCCCAGCCCCATTCCTGGTCGCTTGTCCGCTTCTCAGAGCCCCACATTCAGTCTGGTTTCAGAGTCAGATCTTCTCTTCCTTCTTCTGAGACGAGAGAGAATTTGCAGAGCCAAGGCTCTGAGCAGGTGAAGCCTGTGCCTCTTGCCCGGGTCAGTAGGCTCTTCCCCGGTACTTCTTCCCTCTGGAATTCTCTCCTCCTCCTCCTCTCCGCACCGCAATGCTGCACATCCCTCAGGGTGCCAGCCATTCCGGCCCGCAGGACGGTCATCCTTTCGGAATTCCGTGTACTTTTTCATCAGTGCCACGAGCTTCCTGATGATTTCATTTGAGCTCATCTATTTCTTAAGAAAGTTTGTGAGGGCAGGAACCATGTCTTCTCTGATCTTTCCAGCAACCCCAGGTAGGCAGCCCCTCCTCCTTGATGTCATGATAAAAATCACTGGATAAATTGGCCTCTGCAGTTAGAGCTCAGAGACTCTGAAACTCTGATGTGGGTGATTGTCTAGTGGTTCAGGGAGGTCGCAACACAAAAATAAAGGAATTAAGCGGAAGGACAAGCAAGGTATCAGCATTTCCCAAAATATCATCCTGCCAGTAGAATTGTATAAAGAAGACTAAGAGCCGAAGAATGGATGCTTTTGAACTGTGGTGTTGGAGAAGACTCTCGAGAGTCCCTTGGATAGCAAGGAGATTCAACCAGTCAGTCCTAAAGGAAATCAGTCCTGAATATTCATTCGAAGGACTGATGCTGAAGCTGAAACTCCAATACTTCGGCCACCTAATGGGAAGAAATGACTCATTGGAAAAGATCCTGATGCTGGGAAAGATTGAAGGTGGGAGGAGAAGGGGGCAACAGAAAATGAGATGGTTGGATGGCATCACTGACTTGATGGATGTGAGTTTCAGCAGACACCTTGAGATAGTGATGGACAGGGAAGCCTGGTGTTGCTGCAGTTCATGGGGTAGCGAAAGAGTTGGACACGACTTAGCAGCTTAAACAGCAGCAAAGTAGAAACGTACCTTTAAGCTGCTTTCAGAAATCTGCTGAAATGATGCAGAGACACTTACATATACCATCAGCCACAGAGTGGGCAGTGAGGAGCAGGAAGGGAATCCACCCACCCGGGGAGGGTGCTGTCCAGCAGCAGCACTTCTGGCTTGTCGCCTCCCTCACTGCCATGACGCTGGGTGTCCCCAGGGTTTCTGGAGCCCCCCCAAAGAATAAATGTCTCTTAACCTTTGCTTGTTCAGTCTCTAAGACTATTTTGTGTTGCACACACAAGAAAAGGCAAGGACGAGGAGTCCAGTCTCGCCCTTGCTGGACTTCAGTGTTCTCATCTGTGCAATGGGCTCTGTCTTCTGTCCTTCATAGACTTCTTGTGACAGAGAAAGGGACAGCCCCAGCGCTGTTCTGGACATTGTATCCCTGCCCCAATAGGCCAGACCCGAGGCAGGTTGAGCCTGCAGCCTCTTGCATCTTGCATTTTCATTGACCAGATCTACATGTTTAAATTCCGTGGTTTTCTTGGTAAGAGAAATAGGAATATAGACGCTGGGACGAGCCAGCCAGAGTGTCCTGTCCCCTGCTCTGCTTTGCTGGCGGCTTATTCCTGAGGGACCCTTTTGCACTTTACAGACAGGCGTTTGTTTGGGCTTCGCCTGTCATTGTGCACCCAGGACCAGACTTCGGTGTTTTGTTTTCCAGGGAGATGTCCATCCAACAGGACGGAAGGGTTCACCTCACTGTCGTTTACTTTGGAAAAGAAGAAATGGATGAGGTCAAAGGAATACTTGAGAACACTTCCAGGTGAGTCCGAGGTGGAGCTGTGGTTGGGAGTCCGGCACCTGAGCCTGGGAGGAGGTACCTGAGCTCGTGCAGGCTGTTTTATGTCCTTACCGCTCCTGGCGGCCTGACCCGGGACAGTGTGTGTTAGGGGATTGAGGGGTTGCTTCTGCGCCCTCCTTCCTGGGGACTGCCCGCCTCGCACGCATCCTCGTAGTGGGGCAGTGACTCGGACAGGCGGGTGACAACAGCCCAGAGTGGCCTGGGTCGGGGACAGGGCTTCTCTGACCCACCGTGTGAACGGCAGGTGTGGGGACTGCACTCGGCAGGGAGGGAGTTGGGGAGCACGGCCATGTGGGGCGCTGCTTCTCAGCCCTGCTCTTCAGGGCTCCGTCTCATCCACTTCGCAGATGGGGTCACCCTCCGACTCTCTCCTTCTGCACTTTGAGATCAGAGAGGGGTGGGCAGTGATGACTGGGGGCGGGCCCTAGAGTCTCAGAAGCTGTTGGACCAGCACCTTTGGACGGAGGCTTGTGGGTTTCTACCTCATTCATCAGTTACGTGGGGAATAAGTGTATTAAAAAACCAACAGAGAGGGGTTTTTTCCCCTACCCAAATAAGCGAACAAACATGTATTTAATGAGTACACATTGGTGACATTTCCTGCTTGTGAGGAGGCTGGTGGTACTGTCTGCTTACTTGTCCTGGTTTGCAGCCGCAGGGTGGTTTCTCTGTGCATACGTCTTAGAGGGTGGTCAGAGGTGCTGGGGGCGGAAGTCATCTGAGTAGGTTCACTGGTTTGAGTATAAACACGTCCCTCTGTTTCAATCTCTGGTCAAAGCGTAAGATGCTGAGACTAAGTGCACTCTTTGTATTTATTTTCAGGCTTTGTTACTAAGTTTGTATTACTGAGCACAAGATCAGAATGGTAGTAATTACTCAGGCCTCTGAAGCAGTGCACTGGTCAGATTCTGTCCACACTGACTTTTGTAAATGAAGTTTTATTGGCTCGAAGGCCTGCTCACCTCTTTCTGTATCGTTTATGGCAGTTTTCATACTCAACTGCAGAGCTGAGTAGTTATGACAGAGACAGCGTAACTCACAAAGCTAAACTTTTTACTATCTCGTCCTTTATAGAAAAAGTTTGCCAACCTCTGTTCTAAAGCAATAAGGAGTTAAAAGAGTTTAAAACTAGTACCAGTTTAAAGCCGTGGCGCCTGCCGAAGGGAGATCAAAGGGAATAAAATAATTGAATATCCGAAATGTAAATGAATTAGAAATCTCTCGACTCCAGCGCATTGCAGTATCCTTTTCATCTCTACTTGGGAGTGAGGAGCGGGAGTTATTGGAATTCATGTCCTCTGCTGGTGGATAGGTTTTTAACATCTCTGCAGGTAGACACGGGAGGTGTGAATCTTTTTCACGCCTTCCAGATGATTCTGACATGCAGCCAGGATTGAGAACGATTGTCTAGGAAAGTGGAGGTCCCTCCAGGGCCTGCCTGAGCTACCTCCTTTAAGGGTATTTTAAGTAGAGGTCCAGGTGACTCTAAGCACAGTCAGGCTGGGTCTGGCATCTTCCAAGGACATCAGAAGGCGATCAGACATTTGCTGATAGATACCTCACGCCGACTTTAGACGAGTCTGATGGACAAATGGGAGGCCACTGAGGCCGTGTTACAGGAAATGCTCTGTCCAGTGGCCGGAGTGCCTGGGACTCTATCAAGGCAGTTTCTTCCATATCACATTACCTGGAGGGCTGAATTCACACTCAGAGGGTTGTGTGGTCAGCCAAGAATGAATAGAATCTGAACAAGGACAGTACAGTCATTCCCGGGGTAGGGATGGTTTGGGAAACTCCCAGAGACAAAGCTAGCCCTGAAGGGGACTTCGTACTGGAGCCTGAGCCAGCCTTTGAAGCAAGACTGCAGAAACTTGCTGCCTCCCCGCTCTGATCACCGGTGGCACTGCGGCGTTGATGTCACGGAGGCCGTGGCGCGTGTTCTGCCCCCTCCTGGGTGTTGCTTTAGGAATGCCCTGCCCTCTGCCGCCAGCCTGAGCTGGTTCCCCACGGCTGCTGCCTGCAACCCCATGGAACAGATGGAGTTCCTCGTCACCCGCTGTACCCGCTCGGGTACCCAGTCTGGTCCCCAGGCCGGCTCTTACCTCTCGCGTTGTTTTGACGGCTCAGTGCCCCGCAGCCGCACGGGGGCGCAGTTCACCCTTCGTCCTCACTTGCCAGTGTTCCCTTAGGTCTGGGTTCCCTCCACCCTGGTTCCTGCTTCCTCTGAGGCTCCGTCTGGCCGTCCGCACCCAGATCCCCACTCTGGAGCTCCCCCTGCCCTGTCCTGCCCTCTCAGCTCTGACCACCCTCTCCCTCAGCATCTCTCATACACGCTTCCTGGCATGTGTTTCCATTGTCCTGGCTAGGCTATCTGCTGCTAGCGTGGTACCGCGTCACGTGCTTCTGTGACTCCAGCCCTCAGCACAGGGCCTTACTCAGTTTTATAATGGTCAGTGTTTGTCCTTTGGGAGAAGGACAATACCCAGTGTGTAGTAAATTTGTACACAGTAATCTATGTAAAACACATAGAAGAAGCTTTACTTAACTACTATTTTCATCATTCTCTTAAGATGCTAAAACTTTAATTAAAATACATCTCATCTTTGAATAATATTAAACTGTTATTATTAAATATTAAATTAGTAAATAATGTTAGATCATTATTATTAATAATTATTAAACCGTTGTTATTAACATGAATGGTACCATTTAATGTTTGCACCAACCCTATAAGATAGAGGCTGTTATCAACCCCCCCCCCTTTTTTTTTCTGCACGGCATGTGGGATCTTAGTTCCCCTACCGGGGATCAAACCCGTGCCTGCTGCAGTGGAAGCATGCACTCAATCACTGGAACTCCCTGACCCCATTTCTTAGGTGAAGAAGTGGAGGTTTAGAGAGGTTGGTACTCAGCCTGCCGCTCCTGATCCGGGGGACGGTCAGAACCTCATCTGTAACTTTCAGATTCCTAGTCTTAACATCCCAGCAGATTCTCACTCCCAAAAGCCATAGCTGTTGTTTGAAAATAGTAATATTTGAAACCAGTTTCAATGAAATTTATTTCACTTGGCTATCAGCATTGTGACAAAACTATTCTAAATCTAGCTAATATATACGTATTTTAAGAATATCTTGCAAAAGTCTAGCTCAGTGACTGGCGTGCAGCGTCTATGCTTACTCCGTCAAGCTTTCTATTTCCGTGGACAGCTGCATAGCAATGTTTTCCAAACTGCAGTTTGTGATTCATTAGAGGGCTGTGAAATTGATTTGATTTGAGTGGATTGTGTGCAGTGTTTAAAAAAAAAAAAAAAGATAGAATAGAATAGAAGATTATCAAAATGTATCATAAGTAGTAAAGATTATTGTTTCATGAAACTTAAACTTCAGAGAGTGTGTGTGTAGAGGGGTTGCTGTGTCATGATGTAGAATATATCCTTCTGTAAAGATAAGCGTTGTGGTCAAAATATTTAGAAGCCACTGACATAGAGATCCCATTAGTTTGAGAGAGGATCCAGGCCTAAGATCTCAATAACCATTTTCTAGTCCCCCCTTGGGTTTCCCTGGTGGCTCAGTGGTAAAGAATCCACCTGCCAATGCAGGAGATGTAGGTTCAATTCCTGGGTTGAGCAAATCCCCTCGAGAAGGAAATTTCAATCCACTCCAGTATTCTTGCCTGGGAAACTCCATGGACAGAGGAGCCTGCGGGTCACAAAAGAGTCGGGCCGAACTTAGTGACTAAAAAACAACAATACAACAACAAATTAGTTCTCAGTAGATGATTTTTATTCCACAGAGTTTTTCATACTTGTTCAGTTGCCACGTCGTGTCTGACTCTTTATGACCCCATGGACTGCAGCAGCCCAGGCTTTCCTGTCCTTCAGTATCTCCCAGAGTTTTCTCAAGTTCATGTCCATTGAATTGGTGATGCCATCCAGCCATCTCATCCTCTGTTGCCCTCTTCTCCTTCTGCCTTCTATCTTTCCCAGCATCAGGGTCTTTTCAAATGAGTCAGATGTTCATATCAGGTGGCCAAAGTATTGGAGCTACAGCTTCAGCTTCAGTCCTTCCAAAGAGGATCCAGGGTTGATTTCCTTTAAGATTGACTGGTTGATCTCCTTGCAGTCCAGGGGACTCTTAAGAGTCTTCTCCAACACCATAGTTCAAAAGCATCAATTCTTTGGTGCTCTGCTTTCTTTACTGTCCAGCCCTCACATCTGTACATAACTACTGGAAAGACCATAGCCTTGATTATACGGACCTTTGTTGGCAAAGTGATGTCTTTGCTTTTTAGCACTACGCCTCAGCTTGTCTCAGAGTACAGCCTAGCTCAGTGGTTCTCAAATATAAATGTACTTTAAATAACGTGGAGTGCTTTTAAAAATGCAGATTCCTGAGCTCCAGCCCCAGAAATTCTGAGTTGTTAGGTCTGAGATGAAGCCTCAGAATCAAGACTGAGTTCAGCTTGTGATGTTGATGTGAGTGGTCCATGGCCCGTATGGGGAGTTCTAGCCTAGGGGACCCACTCCCACTCCACTATTCTTGCCTGGAGAATCCCATGGACGGAGGAGCCTGGAGGGCTACATTCCATGGGGTTGCAAAGAGTTGGATATGACTGAGCAACTAACTCACACATACATAGCCTGGGGACATTTGTCTGGAGCTGTATGTTAGAAAATTTTTAAAAACCGTACTGGTAGATGGATTTGCATGAGTTTTAATTTACTGAGTGGCGTCTTTGTCCAATCGTGAGGACAAGAAGGCAGCTTTCAGAAGGAAAGTCTGAGATGGAAGCACTGGAGCCGAGACCCTGCCTGCAGCCGTGTGCCCGAGAGGGTTTCGTGGGTGCTGGCAGGAACCAGTCTTTGTTGCCGTGGTGTTGTCTGCATTTCATGCCCCTTTGAAGGGACTTGTTTGATGTGTATCTTCAGGAGCAATTTATTAGAATATCCCTAAAGAAAACTGGGGAGAAAGTTGTCTGAAATTTGAGCGTAATTGTTACCTTAATATTCTTCATAAACAAGGAGTTTCATTTTATCTATTTACTTTTTAGCATTTATTTGGCTGCGTCAGATCTTGCCACACATGGGCTCTTCATTGCGGCGTGCAGACTTCTGTCTAGTTTGGAGGTGGGGGCTTAGCTGCCCCGCGGCATGTGCGGGATCTTAGTTCTCTGACCAGGGATCAAGTCCCGTGTCCCCTGTGTTGGAAGGCAGATTCTTGATCGCTGGACCACCAGGGAAGTCCCAGCAAGGACTCTTTTAGATAAGAGTCTCATCTGCTAAAATGAAAAACACTACAAGGTGAATGCCTTTCTAGAAGATAGAGAGTCCTGGACACTGGGAAGTGCCTCACAAATGAAGGGAGCTTCTCAGGCCTGTGGCCATCTCACCCAGCATCTACCAGAGAAGGGACTAAGTGCGACTCTGCTTGGTGAACCACTTCTTTGCACAGATGTGATTGTTTAGGCGTTCCAAATTGTTCTTTGGGGGATTCAAGCATGGCATATAGATTGTAGTATCGTGATAGTGTTAAATTTCTTGAGTGTAAGTACATCACTATTTTGTTATAAAGGAAAGTATCTTGGTCCTTATTTTTGAAAGTGAAGTTGCCATGATGCCTGTAACCTCAAATGGTTCAGAGGAAGGAAGAAAATACAGCCAAATTTTAACACTTGATGAATCTGGGTGAATGGCATATAGGTACTTTAGTATGCTTACAACCTTCCTAATGGTTTAAATTTTTCCAAGTAAAAATTTAGAGAAGATATGCTATGAAAAAAATTAAATGAAATTCAGTTCATACAATGGAATATAATGCAACAGTTTTTTTTTTTTAAAGGCTGTATCAGTGAAATGGTGGAATAAAGACCTTACAAAATTCTCCTCTATAAAAGTAATGAGAAAATTCGTAAAAATCGTCAGAATCAACTTTTATAAGACTATGGAAATTAAAGCTTGGAACAGACTAGCAAGTGCTTCTCTAAATCACTGAATCTCGGTGTGAACAGGGAGCTTTGGGAACTTTTAACTTGCCCCTTTTCCACCCCTCCCCCCGCCTTCAGCTCGTCAATAACCTTGACGGCCAGCAGCCCATAGGAGTCACAGCTTGGCAGCCACTGGGAGCCAGTATATGGCTGGAGCTCCTTGAGAGCATTATTCTCAGAGAATCGTCATTAGTTGACCTGCCTGGGGATTTCCTTGGGAGATCCTCCTCACAAGCTTGTCTTCATTTGACCCGACTCAGAGCCCTCACAGTGGAACCTTTTATCCAGAGATGTTTGTCAGAAAACAGTTATAGGAAGTCTTTAACATTGCGGCTTCCTGAAGTGGTAGAAAAGAGCGGGGGGCAAACAGCAGACTAACCAAAAAGCTCAGGAGGTGAGTCTGAGCAGTGCGACCTCCAAAGGGGCTGGGAAAGCTCCAGCACCTTCCTGGGGATCCAGAGGCTGTGCTCATACCTAGGAAACACCTGAGCAGGCCCTTACTTTGACCCCTGACTGACCTTGAGACTCTTCAGGAAGTAATGGCTTGGGTAAGTTGTCCCCTGCTTGGCTGTTGTGTGTTGATGGCATGCCCCGCCATGTTCATAAAGTCCCCACCATTCGCAGAGTCCCCTGGCAAAGACTGGGAGACTTGTTGGTTTCAGGCATTAAAGGAAACCCTTGACTAATTACTAGCTTACCACTAAGGGGTCACACACAAGAGTACAGTTTACAAAACTAGTTCAGGAAAGTCACTAAACAAACAACAACAGCAAATGGCAATGATGCCTGTGACGGGTGGAGAGCCTCATTTCCAGGGCTGCCATATTACATTATTGAAATGTTTCGCTTTACACACAAAAAATATGAGGCATGCAGAGAAATAAGAAAGTATGGCTCATGTGCAGGGAACGAAATCTGTCGTTAGAAATTGTTCCTGAGGAAGCCCAGGCTAAGCCCAGGTGTCATCCTTAATAGCCAAAGACACGAAGTCAGCTGTATTAAATATGTTCAAGGAATGAAAAGAAACCATGTTTAAAGAAGTAAGGAAAAATACGAGAGCCTTGTCTCACCAAATAAAGCGAGATCAGTTAAAACAAGAACCAAATAGAAAGTCTTGAGTTGAAAAGTACAATATTTAAAATAAAAACTTCACTCTGGGGCCTCAAGATCCAGTCTGAACAGGCAGAAGAAAGAATCAGTGAACTTTAGTCAGTTGATATGGTACAGTTTGAGAAACAAAAATACAACAGAATAAAGTAACTGAGTAAACCTCAGAGACCTGTAGGATGCCATCAGGCATGCCAGCATAGACATACTGGGAGATATCCGATCCAGAAAGAGGAGAGACGTAGAGGCAGGAAGAAATATCTGAAGAAATAATGGCCCCAGACTCCCTGTATTTGATGAAAACATTAAACTACACATCCAAGAGGCTCAAAAACTCCAAATAGGAAAACTCTAAGAAATGCAACAAATAGTTGAAAGACAAAGAGTAAAAGAATCTGTGTTACTGAGTCCAAGCTTGTATAGCCCACCACATTGTAGGCCAGTAAATTGAGAGATGCTGTGTTGGGGCAAGGAATAGTGGCTTTATTTTCAAAGCCAGTGGGTGATGGACTAATGTCCCAAAGAACCATCTTCCTCCAGTTAGAATTCAAGTTCCTTTTTTACTGAAAGGGGAGGGGGTGTGGTTGGTTGTTGCAAAACCTCTTGGTGTTGGAATCCTTTGTTCTTGCAGCTGTTCAGGTAGGCCAGGTCAGAAACTTCCAACAAGACAAGTTGGTTCTTATTTAACCAACTGATTCTTTCTTCTGCCTGTTCAGACTGGATCTTGAGGCCCCAGAGTGAAGTTTTTATTTTAAATATTGTACTTTTCGACTCAAGACTTTCTATTTGGTTCTTACTTTAACTCATCCCCTGTTCTGCAACTTTTTAATCTCTATATGAATGGAGAAATGTTGTACCTTTAAAGGTCAAGACCTTGAGAATAGTCTTCTTGTATATTTCAGGTTATAGGCAACATTTTTAACTTGTAGCAAAAGCAGTAGAATACCAAGTTTAAAGTAAAAGAAGCAGATCCAATATGGAGTTAGATTTGTTCTCTGTTTACATAAGCAGCAGCAGCGAAGCAACTCAACAGGTCCAAGGAATCCTTTATAAGACAGAAAGTGGGATGGCATATTCAAAGTGCTGAAAGTAAAGTTCTATCAGTCAAGAATTCTATATTCAGCAAAACCATCCATCAAAAATAAAGGAGAAATTAAGACATCTCAGTTGAACAGGAACTGAGAGAGTTTGTCCCTGGTAAATAAGAAATAATGAAAGGAGTATTTGTGGCTGATGGGAGAAGACACTAGACATAAACTCAAATCCATACAAAGAAATACCGAGTGCCAGAAAAGTAACTATGTAGGGAAATAGAAGACACAGTAAAAACGTATTTTTTGTGTGTAGCTTTTTTCCTATCTCATTTAATAGATAACTGCATAAAGCAGTAATAATACATCTGTACTGTTAATGGCACAACTGATTTTTATGTTAATTTGTTTCCCACAATGTTACTAAACTCATTTATTAGTTCTTAATGGGTTTTTGGTGAAGTCATTAGGGTCTTCCATATATAGTATCATGTCATCTGCAAATAGTGAGTTTCATTTCTTTCTTTCCAAGATGGATGTATTTTATTTCATTTTCTTGCTTAATTACTTTGCTAGGACTTCCAATACTGTGCTGTATAAAAGTGGCAAGAATGGACCTCTTGTCTTGTTCCTGACCTTTGAGGAAAGGCTGTTACATTTTTACTGTTGATTATGATGTTAGTGGGCTGTCCTGGTGACTCAGAGGGTAAAGAATCTGCCTGCAGTGTGGGAGACCTGAGTTCGATCTCTGGTTTGGGAAGATCCCCTGGAGAAAGGAGTGGCTACCCATTCCAGTATTCTTGGCAGGAGAACTCTATGGACAGAGGAGCTATAGTCCATGAGGTCCAAAGAGTCGGATGCGACTGAGTGACTTTGAGAGAGAACGATGATGCTAGCTGTGGACTTATAGAATGTGGCCTTTATTATGTTTAGGTACATTCTTTCTATTCCTAATTTGTTGAGCGTTTCTATCATAAAAGGGTGTTTGAATTTTTTCTGCATCTATTGAAGTGATAATAAAATTTTTATTTTTCATTCTGTTAATGTGGAGTATCACATTTTATTAATTTGCAGATGTTGAACTGTCCTTGCATCTTAGGGATAGATCTCTCTTGATCATGGTGTGTGATCCTTTTAATGAACTTGTGAATTCAATTTGCTAGTATTTTGTTGAAAATTTTGCATTATGTTCAGGGATGTTGGCTTGTAACTTTCCTTTCTTGTTGTGTTTTTGTTTGACTTTGGTATCAGGGAAACTTGGCCTCATAACTTTGGCAATGTTCTCCCTTCAATATTTTGGAAGCATTTGAGAAGGATTCGCATTAATTCTTTAAATATTCAGTAGAATTCATCTGTAAAGTCAGCCACCCCTGGGTTTTTATTTGGGGAGATTTTTGACTACTGATTCAGTCTCCTTGTTCATTATTTGTCTGTTCAGATTTTCTATTACTTCATGATTCAGTCTTGATAAGATGTATGTTCCTAGGAACTAATCAATTTCTGTTATCTAATTTGTTGGTATGTAATTGTTCACAGTTGTCTCGTGATATTTAGTATTTCTGTGGTATCAGCTGTAATGTCCCCTTTTTGTTTATAATTTTGTTGATTTGAGTCATTTCTGTTATTTTTCAAGATAATAAGCTGAAGGTTTGTCAATTTTGTTTATCTTTTCAAAAGAAACTTGCTAAAGCAACTGCATAAGCAGGCTTGTATATAAGCTCAGAAACTAGAGAACTCTAAATTGTTTTAAATGCCTGCTATGGAAAACGAGCTAGGAATATGCTTAGCTTTAAATTATTTACTATATTCATATCCCTTTAGTACGTAGAAGTCATAAGCAATGTCAGTATTCAGGGATGTTAGATTTAAATTTTTAAGTTATACATTAAATATATATTTCTGTGTAAATTTTTAAATGTGCTTTTTTTTTTTTTAAATGAAGGGCTTTTGTGGGAAGTGTCACATTAAGATAATTTCCTTGCAGCGGTCAGAAGATATTGATATTAGAGTAGATCACATTAGACAGCAAGATCTTCTATCATTTTTAAGCCAGCAGTTCTAGGAAATGCAAGTCAATTAGAGAAATTAAGTCTCCGTTGAAACAGTAGCTTCCTCAGGTCATTTTAACCTCTGTCAGCGTGACTGTGCCTAACTTGGAGGAGACCCCATGCATCAGACTTATATTAAGAGAAAGGAATTGATGGAGAAGCTCAAGAATTTTGTCAGTCAATAATTACAGTTCAAGAAGAAAAGAGAAGAAATAATTATAAGTAATCCTGGGGCCATCTGGAACTGCAGACTTTGATTCATAACAAGAAATTACATAGTAAAAAATGTGATGCTGTGAAAAACCCCGTTTCTTACAAGGCAGTAACTCTTGTCGTTTCTGTGTTCAGTTGCTTAGCCGTGTCCGACTCCTCGCAATGCCAAGGACTCTAGCCTACCAGGCTTCCTCTTGTCCATAGAATTTTTCAGGCAAGAATACTGGAGTGGGTTGCCATGCTCTCCTCCAGGGGATCTTCCCGACCCAGGGATCAAACTTGCATCTCTTGCGTCTCCTGCACGGGCAGGCAGATTCTTTACCAGCAGCGCCACCTGAGAAGCCCTTGTTACTCTGGACATGCTGCTAGAGACTACATTTCTTTGTATGGATAAGTGAAATATTTCAAACCAAATTACATCTTATTTTCCTCAGTGCTCTTTTTTTTTCTTTTACTGACATATTTGTAATCTTCTGTAAAGCTTGGGTTTGTGCCTGAGAAAGAGTTGACTGGGGCGTCTTCCTGATTGGGGAGGGAGACCCACCCCAGAGGACGGGGTGGTGTCCTGGGGCAGCGCCTCCCACAGGCCCTGGGTCTGAGTCCATGGACTCATCTCCTGACTCATCCAGTGTTTACGGAGGTGCTCTGTGTCCCGTGGGCACTGTTTACTGCAAGCGCTGATAACCCCTGACGATAGAGGTAAGGACAGCCCCTGTCCTGCAGGGTTTAGAAGACAGGCCGGGGGGTCAAGTGCACAGGGCGCGAGAGAAGGCACTGGGTCCCGGAGGATGGAGGACGGACTGGCCCCGACGCCTGGGGGCCCAGAGAGGACACCTCATCCCACGGGAGGGTGGGAGGGGATGCCTCTCGACAGGGACCACGAGGATCGGGGGGGATCTTCTCTGGAGTCCGTGGAGGAAGTGGATCCCCGGGGAGGAGACCTCGGAGCTGACGCAGGAGGTCCCTGCGTGTCCACACCATCCATGCCTGTCCTCTGGCAGAGAGGGTGGGGATGGACAGAGCTCAGCACGGCCCCCGGCCTGTGCGCCTCTGCATCTGGACTGCGGCCTGTGGTCATGCTGTGCATGTCCCCACACCCACAGCCCACTGCAGCAAGTCAGTGTTCCGTATTGAATGCGCCCTTGCTTTTGCACAGCCTCTTTGTACACGGTCCCCGCGCCACCAGCAGGAGCTGGTGCCCACTCCAGTATTCTTGGGCTTCCCTGGTGGCTCAGCAGTAAAGAATCCACCTGCAGTGTGGGAGACCTGGGTTCGATCCCTGGGTGGGGAAGACCCCCTGGAGAAGGGAACGGCTGCCCGCTCCAGTGTTCTGGTCTGGAGAATTCCATGGACGGTAGAGTCCATGGGGTTGCCAAGAGTCGGACACGACTGAGCGACTTTTTCACTTTCACTTCAGACCAGGGTTTGGGGAACCAGGGGACGGAACAGATGAGACTGACCTCTGTGTGGGGCACATGTGCCCCCCGGCCCCCGGCACCCCAGACCTGCAGCTCTTGCTCAGTCATCTCCCTGCCGCTCGCTCAGCCCCCAGGCTGCTCGCCTTCCCCGCTGTCAGTTCAGAAAGAAGGTGAAAGTGCTAGTCGCTCAGTCGTGTCCGACTCTTTGTGACCCCACGGACTAAGGCTACGAGGCTCCTTCGTCCGTGGGATTTTCCAGGCAAGAGTACTGAAGTGCGTTGCCACTGCCTTCTCTAGGAGATCTTCCCGACCCAGGGATTGAACCTGGGTCTCCCGCATTGTAGGCAGATGCTTTACCGTCTGAGCCACCAGGGACGTCCATATATACATAATTTATTTATTTTTGGCTGCGTTGGGTCTTCCGTGCTGTGAGGCCTTGTCTCCAGCTGTGGCGAGCGGGGCTACTCTTCGCTGCGTTGCTCGGGCTTCTCACGGCGGTGCCCTCTCTCACGGCAGTGCCCTCTCTCGTTGGGGTGCCTTCTCTCTCGGCAGTGTCCTCTCTCGCCGCGGGGCCTCCTCTCACGGCAGGGTCTCCTCTCTTGCAGGGCACAGGCTCAGTAGTCGTGGCGCATGGCCTTAGCTTCTCTGTGGCATGTGGGACCCTCCTGGATGAGGGCTTGAACGCGAGTCTCCCGCGTTGGCAGGCAGATTCTTTACCCCTGCGCCACCAGGGAAGCGCTGGTGGTTGAGTGTCTAACGCTGCCAGTATTATTTTGTCTATTCACCGTGACTCAACTTTGTGTGAATGTGTGACATTCCACACAGTAAGCAGCAAGTACGCTATCTGTGTGAATATTCGGAATGTCAGCACCGATAAACTGTAGGCTATTTGGGACGAAAATCCTGCGTGTCTTTTAACGCGATTCAGGGACCTGCCTTCCTCTACTCTTGGCAGAAGTTACTTGCTGTTGTTCAAATAGGAAGCATTTTTTCTATTTGAAACCTCTAATGACAGACTTTGGGAAGCCTCTGGGAGGAGGCACCTGAGTCATGGGTCAGATACATCTGAACTGGGATTTGACGCTTCAGCAGGGCAGCCCTGCCTGCCCTGGAAATCAGCTGACGGATGTCCCCGTGGGCTGGGCGGGCCCCACAGAGTGTGGACTGTGAGACTGTCGCGAGCAGAGATCTGCTGCAGCTCTGAGAGGAAGCCGGGCCCCCGGGCGGGGAACACAGCCTGGGAGGCTGGCTCAGACAACAGGTGGAGAGTCAGGCATCTCTTAAGGGTAGAACCGTCCTGGAAAGTGACCAGGTAGGGCAGGGGGAGGTAGGCTGCAGAAACCTCCAGCGGGGGGGGGGGGGGTGGGAGGATGGTGAAGGGCCACATGTCAGCTGGGCGTCTTCTCTGGGGACAAGGAGGCCGCGCCATTCCTTTTGGGAGAAGCCTTGGGACGCAACCTCAAGGCGCACCTCAGGAAATAGGATCCGGGGCCACCTGCCTGGGGAGAAGAGTCGAGACGGAGTTCCGAAAGAGGAGCGTCCCTCTCACGTAGAGCGGGTGCTGGGCTGACTCACCAGCAGTAGATCTGAGCTTGCAAAGGGCCCGAGCGCATCCATGAGGCTTGGCAGCAAGAAGTAGAGTGACTGCCCCGGGTAATGCGGGGCGGGGCTGGACTGGAGTCGTTTGTCTGTGGACACGTTTAGTCCCCAGCACCCGCCGAGCACCCAGTGGGGCTGGGCGGCTCCAGAGACGGCCCGGGGCTCCTGACTCGCCCTCCAGTGTTCCACCAGGCACCGGGCCTCCTGCCTTGTCTGGCCTCGGACTCAGACAGGGTTGGGCCCAGGTTTCCAGGATAAAACGCAGCCAAGCTCACGCCCAGGTCTAAAGGGAGGTGGCAGGTCAGGAAGGGGCAGCAGAACTAGCTCCGCTGATTCAACTGCGCGTGTAAAGCTCATGCCTCTGCATTCGTGTTGACCTTCACCCGAGACAGTCACAGACTTCAGACAGTGGGTATGGGTTGTTGCGGGGCCTTCCCTGGTGGCTCAGATGGTAAAGAATCGGCCTGCAATGTGGGAGACTCAGGTTCGATCCCTGGGTTGGGAAGACCCCCTGGAGAAGGGAATGGCAACCCACTCCAGTATTCTTGCCTGGAGAATCCCATGGACAGAGGAGCCTGGTGGGCTACAGTCCACGGGGTCGCAAGAGTCGGACACGATTTAGTGACTCAACCACCACCACACGGGTTTTTGAACCTCTTTTGAGGCATCGAGATTAGAGAGAACTTGGTGGGTGGGATAGGCTGGGTTGGGGGAGGGCTCAGAGCCAGGGGTGAGGAAGCCATCAGGCAGGAGAGGTGTGCACAGCCAGCAGGAGGGGGTGCTGGCTGGACACAAGCCCTGCACAGGCGGACTCGGGCGCTCCGTGGGAACAGAGTGGGTCTCTGGTTCTCTCTGGGAGAAGACAGCCCCTGTCCCACTCGGTACTGGATGAATTCCTGGAACGTTTGTTCAAGACATGCCCCATTTCAGAAGGTTCTGGGCAGGAACAGCCAAGTGAAGAAACACCTGGACTCCATTACCCAGCCCTGTGCTGGTAACAGACTGGCTGATGCTTACCCAGTGCTTTATGCTCTTGGCCATGCTTGCCTCACTGATAACTCTGAGCAATTAAGGAAGGTGTCGTTATTCCCATTTTGCAGATGAGGCAACCGAGGCTCCAGGAGATCGATGGGCTTGCTTAGATCACAGCCTTGATGCACAGGAGAGCCAGGCCCCAGGCGCCCCAACCTTCTGAATCCCGGCGTTGTGTCCTTGGCATGTTCAGCTGCTTCACCTGTGGGTGGGAAAGGGGGTCCAGGTGTGAGTGTCTGGGGATAGACCCAGACCATCCTGCTGGGCTCCTGGACTTCAGTGCTGATGAGGAACTGCTTGGTGGGGCCATTGCAGCGTGGCTGCATTTCCTTGGCCAATGGTTTCATTGGCTCCAGGGCCACGGGGTTGTCCCAGGTCCTGTTGCCTGGTCTTCACAGGCTCGTGTTCTCTCCCTCGCATTAGCCATGACAGTTGTTTTCAATATGGGAAGAAACAAGAAATAAATTGGTACTTATACTGGCTCAGACGGTAAAGAATCTTCCTGCAACGCAGGAGACCTGTGTTCCATCCCTGGGTTGCAAACATCCCCTGGAAAAGGGACAAGCTACCCACTCCAGTATTCTTGCCTGGAGAATTCCATGGACAGAGGAGCCTGGCGGGCTACAGTCCACAGGGTCTCAAGCAGTTGAACATGACTGAGCATCAAAACACATCAAAACTTCACTAGATATTTTCATGCCCTTAATCCCAGCACCCTCAGATGTCAGAGGACGTGTGGCGAGATGCCGTGGGCCTTGGCTGTGCATTTTCCAGGGAGTTCTGTCCTGCGAGCCTGGGCCCCTGAGTGACGTGTCTGGTCTCCCCTTTCAGAGCCGCCAACTTCAGGAACTTCACCTTCATCCAGCTGAGCGGGGAGTTCTCTCGGGGGAAGGGGCTGGACGTGGGCGCCCGCTCCTGGAAGGGCAGCAACGTGCTGCTCTTCTTCTGCGACGTGGACATCTACTTCACCTCCGAGTTCCTCAACACCTGCAGGCTGAACACGCAGCCAGGTGGGCTCCCCTCCCGGGCACCCTTCTTGGCACAGCTCGCTCTGACCACCAGCTCCCACGTCAGCCTTCAGCCCCCCGGTGACGGAGACAGGGGAGCCGTCTCACCGATTCCTCCTTTGGTATCGCGCTGGGGGCCTGTCGGCCACTGTAGCTCTGGGCTCTCAGTCCCAAAGGCGTGTTCATAACCCCTTTTCTGTTCTCTCCTGGGAGGTCAGCTTCAGGGGACAACCAGGAGCAAGTAGGGTGGGGAGGATATGGCCTGACACCACCGGGGCTGGGGGGGGGGCGTGCCCCCAGGGCAGGAGGGGCCCCGAGCAGAAAGAACCCACGACCCAAAAACTGTTCTCAAAGCCTGGAGCTCAGTGGCAAAGCCAACGCTCAACTGCTGGCCACTGGAATGGCTGTGTCGGTTGTTAAAAAACCTGAGATGCTTCTGTGTCAGTGGATAAAGAGCAGCCACCCTGGGCTCCCTCAGTCTGTTCCTGCTGCCTGAGGTCACCCTGGCCGACTGCCCTGAGAGCCAGTAGTTAAAGGGTTAAGATCTGGCAGGGCAGGGGGCACTGAGACCCTCGTTCACACCCATTCCCTCTGGTGGTGTCCCATGCTGGAGCCACTGGCCATCAGCCCTTGGAGCATCACCCCTGTCCTGGGAAGTCAGGAATCCAAGTCTGTCCATCTGGTCTACCTGCTGCAGTTCTAAGATCTGTCAGGGTCTAGTGAAGAGAAGCAGGGACGTGCATGCAGACGCCAGGGGTGTGTCCGAGGGGTGAATATAAATGATTAAGCCTAATAGCTTTATCTGTCCCTTTAAGTGAGTGTTTGTTTTCTGATTTGCAGGGAAGAAGGTGTTTTATCCCGTCCTTTTCAGTCAGTACAATCCTGGCATAATATACGGCCATCACGATGCAGTCCCCTCCTTGGAGCAGCAGCTGGTGAGTGCTCCCCTTGGGGCCTGGTGGGGGGTGCTCTGTTTCATGTCTGTTGTCCCCAGGGGCACCTGGCCACGAGTGGAGGTGAGTGGAAATCTGGGGGTTGCTTCCTTAAGTGATTTGTAAGTTTGGCAGATTTTCTGGCCTTTGCTCCAGCACCTCATCCATTAAAAAGTACTTGCAGTATTTAAAAGTGGGAAGTAAATAGGAGCAGTACCTTACAGAAAGGTAGTTTCATACCTTTATAGCTTTCTTCTGGCATTTTGGAAACCAGTATCGTTGTATTACGGACGAAGCACGTTTTCCCTTTATTATTGCAGAGCGCTACGAGGTAAGAAAGCTGAGATTCAGGCTCCGATTGGACAGGTAGAAGATGGAAGTTAGGAAGAGATGGCTGACCTCCCGGGGACACAGTGAGTTAGGGACGCGGGGCCAGGTCACTGCTCCCGCTTACCGTTCCATTAGGATCGGAAGTGTCACTGGCCAGGTGGCTTTCACAGGAGTGTGGGAGGGACTCTGTGCTGAGATCCTGGTGCACAGGTGAGGGGTAGACACAGCACCCAGGCGCTCCTTAAGCTGAGATGTCTCCGTTAGTCCTTTCAGCAGAGAAACCGCGTAGGTTTCAGGAAGATGGGTGAAGGCAGCAGAGGGTCCCTGTGCCCCCCAGGGTTGTTGTCACCTGGCTGCCATCGTCTGCAGGGACCAGGGTGCTTGTCTAAAGCCGATGCTGGCTTAGGCTGTGGGCGGGGGCCACTGCCTTGGAGGCCCCATCTCTTGTGGAGAGGTAAAGCCAAGCTCTGCCACCTCTCACGGTGGAGAACAGAAGCCTCCCTGTGACCCTGAGGAGTGCTGGAGTCCTCAGTGCTTTCCTACAGCGTGAAAGGAAGCTGATTTCATTGAACACATGTTCTAAGAAATTCTTCTGGAGGGCCGATTCTGTGCTGAAGCTTCCAGATGTAGGAAGACCTGTTGTCTCCCATACCCTCTCCCCCATCATCCCGGGTCCCCTTCCTGTTCTTCTCTGGCAGCTGATACATAATGACCTTTTCTGAAAAGTTCCAGCTTGGGCTACTCCAGGCTGGACAAGCGTGATTCTGCACCCCATCCCAGTTGGAGCCTGACCATCATCCTCTCTTCCCCCAGGGAAGTTTGAGTATCGCAGCTTCTTTGTCTGACTCTGCGTGCTGTGTGTATATGCAGGTGCTTCGCACATCAACACTGGAAGAGTTCTTCACTCCCCAAGAACCAATGTTTACCTTCTTAGGGGTGATAACCACCCCTGTTGAGACAGAGAAATTTCACATTTCCTTTCCATAGAGTTCTTAGCTTCTCATAGGGCTCAGTGGGAATCAAATTCCAGGTTTATTTTCTTTCAACCATTCAGAATAAAAGTTCCTCTGAGTTTAAACAAAGTACTGCTTTGCATTTGACAAATGGGCTTCATGGTTCAGCTTCAAATCAAGGCCTTACTTGCTTGCAGGGAATTCATTTCATTGAACAGGTTAAAAGTTTCATCCTTTTGTTGCCGTTCCTGTAGGGAAGCCAGAGGTTCTGGTCAAACCAGTTTCTCGGATCCTCAGAATGAGTGGTCAAGTCAGAAGCAGAACTCAGATTGCTGTGTCCACAGCTCTGAGGCCTCTGAGCTCTCCTGCAACCTTGAACACTCACCTCCAAGTCCACCTGAGACCTTCACTCTTTCTCCTAGACTCAGCCTGGGTCACACAGCCAGCTAGAGCTCAGGTCAATACCGGGATTCACTTACCTAGTGTGGTGGAAACAGTTTTGCTGGAGATCTAGGTGAGAACAGAAATAGAAGGGAAATGTCAGAGAACATCCAACCCCAGAAGTTAATTCGGTGGAAAGTGGACATGTGGGGGCAGAGAGGGGCTAAAATAAAAGGTCGTGATTGGAGGTGGGTGAATTAGGAAAGACTTCCTGCCAGGGGTTCATTTTGGCTCAGTCTTGAAACATCCAACACATACATATTAATAAAGTCTCGAGAGCCTCCGCTGGAACACATCAGTATCGAGGGGAAGGCAAAGCTCAGACGCAGAACTTGGCTGTGACAGGTGACGGCCACGTCCAGACAAGAGGCAGGCTTTGCCAGCAGCCCTGCCGATGTGACTTGGGTACCAGTTATCACTTCTGGCTGTTGCCTGTGACATTGGATGACATTTGATAACATTTGCCTGCAGACAAAGGCGAGAAACCAAATTTAAGGGGACTTCTTTTGTGTTCGGGTTACTTCTTTCTGTACATTTGAGTACAGTTAGTAATTAGCATTAAGTGAAATCATGGGATTTCGTACTGTTGTTTGACCTATTGAGTTTTAAACCTGAGATAAGCCTTGCTGATGCTTTAGTGTAGAAACAGCCTTCCAAGAAAGGAATAACCCTAATTTAAATAATTGCTAATTTCAGACATCCCCTTTCCTGGTTTGAGCCTTGTCAGTTCCTGCTGAGGCCCCCAGCAAGAAGTTGTCAGAAATCCTCTCTCCTTACGCTCCAGTCTCTCTGTCACCTTAGGCCAGAGATACGATTCCAAAACACAGATTAATTCTATTGAAAAAAAAGAAATCTTTGAGGACTTCGCTGATGTTCCAGTGGTTAAGATTCTGCGCTTCCAATGCAGGGGACACGGGTTCGATCCCTGGTCAGGGAACTAAAATCCCACAGGCCCTCTGGTGTGCTCCAAATGAAGTGTTCAAAGCCCCATCTGTGAAGGGAGAAGGAGCTGCCTGTCTTCCAGACGTCAATCCTCCCACGGGGCCTGGTTTGGGTGCCCTCTGATGTCTCAGAACAGAGCTGAGGAGAGATTTCCTTGCTGGTCCCAGCCACACCAGCACAGCCCTGACCCCTGATTCCTTTGGGGGTGAACTGCCGTCCACAATCTGACCCTCAGACTGATCACAGAGGAGTTGTCTGCAGACCCTGGCACCCGGGTGTGACCTGCTGCTCTGCCAGGCGGGCAGCCCTGCCCGGGGTCTCCCAAACTGCCCACCCCGCCCCCCTGCCCAGGGCCATCTCCTCTCCAGCACTGAGGCCACGATGCCTGGTGTGCAGGCGCAGCCTCAGCTCTCTCTGCTTAGACCCTTCTCTCTCCTTTCATCCAAAGAGGACTTTGCCACCGGCCCGAATTTCAGTTTAAACTTCTAAGAACTGATAACTCGGCCCGGGCCATCCTTTTCGTCTGTTTCTGCTTGTTCCACTAGCAGACTCTCCCTGAGAACCGAGAGTCCCATTAACACATGCTGTGTCCGTGGCCTTGGGGCAGCTGGCATTCTCTGCCCTGCATGGTCCGTGAGAAGGACTGTCCCGCTCACGTCACAGGGAGAACCTTGCAGCTCAGGGGCGGTGCCACTTGTTCAGAAGCCTCCATGCTGGGACGCAGGTCGGGGACTCCCTGACTGCAGCAGCGGAGGTGGGGGCGTGTTCTCGGTTCCCCGTGCTTCCAGGGGGCAGAGGGTCTGACTTTGAGTCACAACTCCCAGGACTGAGTCCTGATCCAGCACGAAATCCTTCAGAAGAGACTTCATGTTTTAATGCAGGTAAAAGGAGACTGGTGGAAAAGTGTGAGTTACTGCAAGTCTTGGAGCAGGTGGCAGTTGAGTCCATTTCTTAAACCCATTCTTTGAAAGCCCTGGCTTGCGAAATACCTTCCTTCTCAAGAAATGGTCTCCGTCACGGCCACGCTGGTGCTGATCGGGGCTCGGGCCTGACTGGCTGAGTGAGCGAGTCATTCTGTCTCCCAGCCCGAGGCCCGTGCACACATGGTGCAGCCTCGGGGCCCAGACCCCCAGGGGCCTGTGGCAGGGCAAGGGGCAGCCTGGCCCCGAGACCCACAGACCAGGGTGTCCGCTGCTCACTGCGTGATTCCTGGCCCAGGGCATGCCCTTCCCGGAAGGTGTTTACAGAGCATCCCAGGACGTCAGCGGAGCATCGCGCCAGGCCAGAGGCAGGCCTGCAGACCCCGGGCCTGTGGGGTTTCTGGTGACATGAGGCCGGCCAGATGCAGCAGCCTTGGTTCTGGGAGCCTGTCTGTGACGTAGCGGAAATATTCTGCCTGAGTATTTGTAGTTTGGTTTACCTTCTGACCCAGCATGCTTCCCGCGTGACTGAGGGGAGCCGCCTTCCTGCATCTGTGGGGAGAGGCTGATCTGTGCTTGGCGTTCAGTCCTGCTCAGAGGTCATCACTCCCGTCGCGTGACCACCATCCCGTGGGGTGTGGCTGGCACGGCAGTGCCTGCTGGGCTCGGGGCATGGAGACGGGGCTGGTGGAGGGGCAGGCGGCCTTGCGATGAGCAGGGCGCTGGAAACGGGTGCGATCCCGGCCAGGCAATGCTGCCCTTCCGGCATCACCGCCGTCTGCAGTCTCCTCCTCCTCTGATGCGGTGGACATCGCCCGTGTGTGTTGCTGTGCCCTGTCCGGGAGCCGGGGGCAGAGGTTCTAAGAAGTCGAGCCATCTGCTCGGAGCCTAGGAAGGCGGAAGCCTTTCTATCTGTGGGTCAAGATCTCACAGTTCTGGGAGTCTCCTTGGTGGGTGCCTAGGCCTTGGGCCGAGCTCCTTGTGGCTAAGCGTTTCCTACCCAAGCTGCGTCTGTCTCCGGTGGCCGGGTGCTCTCCTCCGGCAGAGGAGTGACTGAGGGCCGGCGCCTGTGCAAGGTGGTCCGGGGGCTGCAGGTCTAGCTGTGAAGGAGCCTGTGTTCACCAGTGGTGGTGGGTGGGTGCGCACGGCAGATAGTAACAGCCCATCAGCACGAGCGCTTCCGGGAGCCATGGTATTTCAGGGAAAACTAAACCGGCCGGCGGGAAGCGAGGTGGGAGCTGACGCTGGCGGGGAGTCAGGGTGACCGCTCTCAGCGGAGTCCCCATGGTGGGTGACCCTGGCCGGGTGGTGTCCGGTGGGTGTCCAGCCTTTGGAGGCCTATGAGCCTGGCACATTCACGGGGACCCAAGACAGGTGGTGCAGCCAGGAGCAGATCACCCGGGGTCTCTGTGGGTCTCGGAGGCTCCCCACGGGTTTTATTCTGATTGCCTGGGGTGGAGGGAGCTAACCCATTGCAGGGCTTGGATGGGGCCCGGCTGTGGTCTGACGCACACTTGAGGCCCCTCAGGCTCCAGCTGAAGGGCGTGGCCTCGGCCAGCGTGCCCGTCTGGCCCCCGACGGTACCTGCTGAGGGCACCACCAGGTCCGTCCCCACGAAGGGCTGAATGTCCACTCACTCTTCCCACACCGGCTTTCCGTGGCCTGTGGGCTTCAGAGCCCGCGTTGAGAAGTGTGTGGCTCATTCCCCGCCCACAGGTCACCTTCCTCTGTTGCACTATCCCCAGGCGAGGGCCATAGCTTGCCGGGCTCTGCGTCCAGTCAGCGGGTCCTGGCCGGCCGCCTCCGTAGTCCCTCTTTCTTCCCCGGCGCTGGGCCTTGTTTTTCCCACTTGGGGCTTTCTCTCAAATTCCAGGGAGACCTCTGCCACACATTTGAAGTTGGGGTGCTGGCGTGGCTCTCTCACTGCATATTTACCCAGGCCTTGTCCCCACTGCCAGACAGGACAGGAGCCACCAGCTGCGGGAGAAGCAGCGTCCCTGCCACCACTGGGAGCAGGAGCCATTTCTAAAAAGGGACGCAGTGGAGATTTTCCTAGGCTTTCCTGCCCTGTGAAATCTCTCCAGCTGACACTAATAAATTATTATTGTTGCTGGGGGCTTATCCTGCAGCAGGCCTTTGTTCTGGAGTCGAGCTGGAAGGACACAGGCCCCCTCCTGGCCCTTCTTCTCCTTGGTCTGGTTCATGCCAGGTGCCGATGACCTCTGTGTGTGTAGATTGCAGTGGAATAAGGTGGTCTCATTGGTTGCAGAGTAAAGGGAACGTTAGGTCCATCACCGCTTCTGCAGGCCATTTGTTGAGTGTAGTTTAGCCTGTGGAGTGGATAGAGTGGAGTTTCCCTGGTGGCTCAACAGTACAGAATCCGGCTGCAATGCAGGAGTCCCAGGACAAGCATGTTTGATCCTGGGCTTGGAAGATCCCCTGGAGGAGGGCATCACAACCCACTCCAGTATTCTAGAGAATCCCATGGACAGAGGAGCCCAGTGGGCTACAGTCCATGGGGTCACAAAGAGTTGGACAGAAGCAAGGACGCTCACACTCACGAATAGAGTAAGCCCTCAGGAATGTGGGCTCAGTAGGGAGTGAGTGTTTGGGTGCTGGGCTGGACGATCCCTCAGGGTGACTTGGCTCAACCTGCTAATTAAAGAAGAGGAAACAGAGGGACTGGGGGTCGGGGGAGGGCGCCTGCCTGAGGCAGACATGCTGGCCAATGGGCTCGTGGGTCAGGACGTGCCGTTTCCAGTTAGTGGGGACCCAGGCCCGGCATCCCAGGTGGAGACCGCAGGCGGGAGGGGTCCCTGCTGGGGGGCCTCCTTCCCTCCCAGCACCTACGTGAGCTTCCAGAACGAATCCGGGAAAGTAACCAGTACGGTCACAAATCTGTTTCCAGGCTTACTGCAGCCGTACATATATAAATAACAAAAAAACACCTTTGAAGTCTTGTTGCTCCAGCAAGTATGTTGGAAATGGACTTTTGAAGTGAGACATGCACAGGGCCAGGCCTGGCTTTTTACAGCTGCATCCTCACCCAGAGGGGACCCCCTCCCCCAGCTACTCAGACTGGGGGAGCAGATGGTACTAAAGCAGTCTGTGGATGAGTGGACAGAGCGTGTCCCCAGGACCTGGCCTCACTGCGTCCTTGTCCTGGGCCAGCACTGCTGACTCGGGCTTTCTTTTCATCCCCTGAGGGGCTCCTGTTCGCGCCCTTGGGCCAGGATGGCTGAGTTCCAGGTCCTTCTGTCTCCTCCTTTCAAACGTCCCCCCCAGTGCCGGGCTGGACACACAAACGGCTTTTCCATGGTGCTGCCCCAAACCGGCCCTCCCCACTGGTTTCTGAGTGTGTGTGTGTGTGTGTGTGCAAGCCTACACCTGGAAACAGCACCCCAGCTAGAGGTGCCAGAAGTCACCGGGCCTGTTGAGGACAGGGGGGTTGCTGTGCCCAGTCATCCGCGCCCCCGCCAGGGCGTGGCTGTGTCAGCGGCCCCCTCTCCGTGTCCACTCCGTCTCCCTCCGTCCAGTGATGGCGCTCTCCCTGCAGGTCATAAAGAAGGAGACTGGATTCTGGAGAGATTTCGGGTTCGGGATGACGTGCCAGTACCGGTCCGACTTCATCAACATAGGTGAGCCCAGAGCCCGTTCCCCAATGGAGACCGTGCAGGTCCCTAAGAAGGCCGCTCCCCGGGAGGTCGCTGCATAAACGTGGCTCCAAACCAAGTCGCCTTCTGCACAGACCGTCCTCCACGGGGAGGGGATCCCCTGGACGGAAGGGTTGGGAGGGTCCCAGTTTCTCTGTGCTGAGCCTGTGAAAATCCTAGACATCACTTCAGGTCCCCAGTGTGCAGTCACTGTCAACGTGCGCACAGGCACACGTACGTGCGCCGATGCCTACACGCATGTGCATGCATGCACACACACACGTCTAGAACCCAGAGGGGAAAGGCCCCCCGGTTGTAGATTGGAGGCCAAGTCTCAGAGAGGCAGAGGGACCTCACAGCTAGAGAGCCCCGGGGGTCTCCTGTCCCCTGGGAGACAGCACGTCACTCCCCGGGGCAGCACCCACTCTCCAGCCTCTAGAGGGAATGGCGTGGATTGTACACGACCAGGGGACGAGTGAACAGGCCAGAGCTATGATCTTGGGCCCAGGGCCTCGGGTGGTCCCCTGGAGGCCCGTCCTCATGTGGAGACCCCCACCTTTACGTCTCCTGGGGGTCACCAGTCTTGCTCTCTCTTCGCCACCTCCCCTCCCACCCAAGGCCTTGGGCTTCTCTTTGTAAGGTCAGTGAGTCAATCTGAGGAGTTCCAGGAAGTTTGGTAGACTGCAGGGACTATAGGACCCTCAAAAAAACCACCTAACTAAATAAAAGCCCAAGGGACTTCCTGGAGGTCTAGTGTTTAAGACGCCAAGCTTCCACTGCAGGGGGCACAGGTTCGATGCCAGGTCAGGGAACTAAGATCCTGCGTGCCGTGTGGCAGAGACAGAAAATAGAAAAACAAACAAACAATGACTTGAAGTTAAGTCCTGTAAGAAACAGTAGAACACACAAGTCCAGGGCCTCTGGCGAGTGTGCTCAGATTCCCAGCAGGTCACCACGGGTGTTCTTCAGTTTCTCTATAAATGGCCTAAATTATTGTGTGTAAATCTAATTTTCAAAAATGACTTATTTTAAAACTTTTCTGAAGGAAATTTCCACTTTGAGAAACTCTTGTTTCCTTGCTCTGTATGCAAGGAAAAGTGATTCTGCGATGATGTATGTTTATCGAATTTGAACCTGAGAGGCACAGTGGCCGCTGGTGTGACAACCAAGACTTGAATTCGGGCCCCGACCCAGAATCCTGCGCGTTTCCTCAACTGCCCAGCAGCCCTGCTCCCAGGCAGGGGTGTGTCGAGGCGCCCCCTCCCCAGTTCTGGCTCCATCAGAGCAGCGTGGCCTGGGGGCTTCAGGGAATCCGGCTAAATGACAAAGCCACTGAGCGTTGATTGACTGTTTCTTATCCGAGGCCAAGAACTCTCAAGAAGCAAGGAACAGTGGCAAGCAAGTGGCCACTGCTTCCTGGTTCTGTCTGGGACGTGGTGGCTTTGAGTTAATAGGGCGATGTCACCATTCGGAAAGGTGTGAAGGGGCCACTGCGATGTGAAGTAAGATGTCCAAAGTAAAACTTCAGAACTGTGAGGCCAGCCCTTTTCAAGTTACTTCTTTCACTGGCTTGTGGGGGCCACTCACAGCTTTGGGGACTCCAGTCCGCAGAAGCCAGGGCGCTTCTGTAGGACATGAATTTTTCACACCTCCGGGCCCTCCCTGGTCTCTCCTCTGCAGGGGCAGGAGGGGGCCACGTTCGAACACAGAGTCCCACGAATTTCCGTTCAGAGGTTGGGTTGGGACGTGGGGGGCGCTGCGGGCATCGCTGACCCCCGCGTTGCTATGACGACAGCCCAGCTGCGGCTGCCCAGGCTTCCAGGATTCGGCGAGGCAGGGTGCGGTCTCGCTGTCTCCAGGAGCTCGTGCTGGGCCAGGGGGGTTCCTGAGCTCTCTTGACTCGGGCAGACGCGCACCACCCGGACTCCGGGGGTCGGGGCGGGGAGACCTCCCCAAGCTGCTTCTGCTGAGGGCGCTGGTGCGGGGCGGGACCGAGCCGGGGTCTCCCGGCGCGCGTTCAGCCGGGTCTTCTGCCCCGCAGGTGGCTTCGACCTGGACATCAGAGGCTGGGGCGGCGAGGACGTGCACCTCTACCGCAAGTACCTGCACAGCAATCTGGTGGTGGTGCGCGCGCCCGCGCGGGGCCTCTTCCACCTGTGGCACGAGAAGCGCTGCGAGGACGAGCTGGCGCCCGAGCAGTACCGGATGTGCATCCAGTCCAAGGCCATGAACGAGGCGTCGCACGGGCAGCTGGGGATGCTGGTGTTCAGGCACGAGATCGAGGCCCACCTCCGCAGACAGAGACGCAAGACGGGCAGCAGGAAGTCATGAGCGCCCCCTGCAGGGGACCAGGGGTGCGGAGACGCTTTATTATTTTTATTTTTTTCCTTTTTGCAGTTGCAGCAAGGAAAAATATTGCCCCAAAAGGGCAAGGAAAGCATTCGACGGGTTAGTAAAACGGACCAGGGGGCGTTGCTCTCTGCCTGTGTAGCTTATGCAACAGGCATGAAACGCCCCCCACACTTGGCCTGCAGAAGCAGCCCAGACGCACCAAACCGCGGCAACCAACAGAGACGACCTCTTTGTGAGACTGATGGCGTGGAGGTTGTGATTGTGTTTACAGCAAAGCCAGTGCTGTTGTTCTGCGCTTATTGAAATATTCATGAAGGAAGGGAAGCTTTGTAAAAAGTTCATTAGGATGGAAGGCCAGCATCCTGCCTCCAGGTCTGAGGGGTGATCAGCACTTCTCTGGGGTCTGGGAGACGGTGTGAAATTCAGAGAAACACTCATGGTGATCTTCCTGGATATAGTAAGCAAAACCAAATGGACTAAAAGTGAGAAAACAAAGAAACTCGTAGCTATTGTATCGTCTCCCCCAACGTTAACCAGAAGTAATCTGCTCATCTTTTTGGCTGTAGTTTTAACCATCTCTGTTGATTTTATTTAAAAATGCACTTTTTTTTTTTTGGCTTATGAGTTATATTCTGCTTATTTAATTACCCATTTGCAAGCCTTATGAAGAGAGCACAAGTTAGCTACATTTTGGTATTTTCTAAGAAGATACTTTTCGCTGCCTTGCTTCAGTTCAGAGCATCAGATTGTGACCCACAGCCGAGGATGTGGCAGACGCTGACCCTGTGGGCACTGGCCAGCAGACGGTCATCGGGGACTGCGTGGCTTGGGGCTGCTGACTACACAGGCACACGGATACTTTATCTGAAGAGTATTTCCGAAATGGAGCAACTGAACACGGAGGGAATGGAAAATGTACTTTTTACCTTAACAGAGAAGGAAACTCATTCAGACTGGTGATACAAGTCAGAAAACACGTTTTCTCCTCAGGGGAACTGGGGACCACTTTCTTACCTGTTGAAATA
Organism: Capra hircus; assembly: GCF_001704415.2. Taxonomy (NCBI): domain Eukaryota; kingdom Metazoa; phylum Chordata; class Mammalia; order Artiodactyla; family Bovidae; genus Capra; species Capra hircus. The sequence goes on along the minus strand of NC_030834.1, from coordinate 7,388,060 downwards.
AACCAAAGCAGGCTATATGAACCAAACACTCTCTTTTCTAAGCAGGGTGCTCTTCCTGGCTTCTGGCTTCCACGAGAAGAAACACAAGGAAACGTCTTTAGTGAAAGGTCACTCCACCTGCCAGCGTCCAGTGGGACAGACGATTGTGAGGTGGGCTTCTCCAACCCAGCCAAGCGGCAGTGACTTATTTTTTAAATTACGCTGTTCTACTCAGTCACCAAGATGCTTCTGAAAATCTCATTTTATTACATTTTACAACTATTAAAAAAATAAACGCAGTTAACATTTAGTGGTTTCTGTGTTTATGTGAAAGTTATTTACTTATTAGCCAGCACCAGATAAGAGCTAATTCTCTCTCAAGTGCCTTGCCTTCTGTTTGCCCACAATCAACTCATTGCTTAAAAGCTCCAAGAACAGTCAAGCTGTTGGTGGGTAAAAAAAAAAAAAATGCATTGTACTGATTTGTACTGGTAGTTCATAAAATCCAGTTAAAACCCAGGACATGAATGGAAGGTGGCATTGGACAGCTAATAAAATGTGATTTGTGGGTACGATTTCTTCTTGAAGTCGGAACACCAGGTCTTTAGTTTCTGGAGATGGGTTTCCTGAGTGTCGACCAGCTCCCCTTGGCTCTGCAGCGTTTCGGGGGAGGTCATTCCTTGACGGGGGATGCCCTGTGTACCCAGCGTCTCTGACCTCTCCTCCCACGATGACTGGAGCGCCTCTCACCCCGGGGACCCCTAAACATTCTCATGTCACCTCCAGGTGACCCCTTGGGGGCACTGATCTAGCAGGAGCGGAGAACCTTGGTGGACAGCCTGGCAGCTAATACAATCTGCTTGTTCTTTTTCATTTTTTCTTCTGTTTAGTGTTGGCTCTGCCGGGTCTTGGCCGCTGCTCGGGCTTCTCTAGCTGTGGTCTGCAGGGTCTCCCTCTAGCTGCAATGCACGGCTTCTCCTCGGGCTGGCGTCTCGTCGCAGAGCACGGGCTCCCGGGTGCTTGGGCTCCAGTAGTTGCAACTCCTGGGCTCTGGAGCGCAGGCGCAGTCGCTGCGGCTCTTGGGCTTAGTTGCCCCGTGGCACGTGGGCTCTGCCCAGATCAGGAGATGTGTCTCCTGCATTGGCAGGCAGATTCTTTACTGCTGAGCCACCTGGAAGCCCTGCTCATCATTTTTTATTAGAAGTTGAGGAGTGGTTTCCGAGGGCCCTCTTATTTCCACACACACAGTGCTCCTGGAGGAGACTCAGGCCCGGGTCTGTCTCCCCAGTGGGTCTCGGGCTTGGTGGGGCTGACCCTGCCCCGCCAGCCTGTCTTCCTCCAGGTCCAGAGGCTGCTCTTCAGGCTGGCAGCGGGAGCGTGTGTGTCTGCCAGTGACCTGGAGTATCCCCCAGCGGGGCCTCCAGGCCAAAGTCCATGGGTGACCAGCCATTTGGGCAGATGTGAATGGCACCACACACGTGCCTGAGGCAGACGTTGAGAATTGGATTTTGAAAGACACTGAGCGTGTTAGTTGCTCAGTTGTGTCGAGCTCTTTGCAACCCCATGGACTGTAGCCTGCCAGGCTCCTCTGTCCATAAAATTCTCCATGGGTCTCCACATTGCTGGCAGATTCTTCACCATCTGAGCCACCAGGCAAGCCTTAAGAGAAGAGATGGCAAAATCAAACTCTCTCTCTCTCCCTCTTTTTAAAGCTTCCCTTGTGGCTCAGCTGGTAAAGAATCCGCCTGCAATGCGGGAGACCTGGGTTTGATGCCTGGGTCGGGAAGATCCCCTGGAGAAGGGAAAGGCTCCCCACTCCAGTATTCTGGCCTGGAGAATTCCATGGACTCTGTAGTCCATGGGGTCACAAAGAGTCGGACATGGCTGAGCGACTCTCATTTTCTTTTTAAAGCTTATTAAGTAAAGGATTTTATCAAGAGGCGAGAAGCCTCGTTAAGCACATGCAGGAGGGGTCTGTCTTAGCTGGGGCTGTAACACACACCACAGGCAGGGTGGCTTCGTCACCCAACGTTGATGTCCCAAGGTTCTGGAGGCTGAAAAGTCCACGGTCAAAGCACCGGCAGACCAGGTGTCCGGTGAGGACTTTTCATGTGTCTTCATGTGTTCAAGGGCAGACAGAGGGCTGGCTTCCCTTCCTGTTCTTAAAAGGACACTAATCCCGTTGGGAGGCTCCACCTTCATGACCTAGCACCTCCCGAAGGCTCCACCTCCAAATACCATCTCATCAGGGCTTCAACCTGGGAATCTTGTGGGCACATTCAGTCGTAGCAGGACCTTCCTCAGCTCCCTGGCCAAGACACTTATTTATAAAAGCAGGGTTGCTGATGCCCCCACTGGAGCACGATGGTCAGGAAGTCAGCACTCAGCCTTAGACAGCAGAGGCTGGCAGTGATGACCAGTGGCTTCTAAGGAGGAGGAATGGTGCTAGGGAAGTGCTGAGGCTTGGGCTCGTCTGGGGTCCCTTCCAACGCTGCCTCCTTGCCCCCTCCCCCTGTCCTGACCCTGTAAATTTCTCAGGAACTGACCTTGGTCCCCTTGCTGGAGCAGGGTCCCTGGTAAAACCTGGGGTCCCGTGCATCAGCCATGTGTGAACCATCCTCGTGAGAACCATCACTAACACACCCCCTCCCTCTTCTCCTCGTAAGCTAAAGACACGTTGGCAGCCAGGGACAGTCCTCTGCTAGTCTTCACGGGAGCTGCTTGTGTGCAAGCTGCCTGGGTAGGATGCGTCATACTTGCTGTTTCAGTTCAGCATGGCAATTAGTATCCAGGCTTTCCCAGCCACGCAACCTGGATTCAAATTCAGGCCTTTCACTTCCAGCCCGTATGATCTTAAAGCTGACAGTCTCCACCCCAGTTTCCTCATTCAGGGTCGTGGATGAAATCACATTTATATCACAGGACTGCCTGGGGAATTAGGACACGTCATGAAATGGCACGCCACTCCAGTGTTCTTGCCTGGAGAATCCCATGGACCGAGGAGCCTGACGGGCTACAGTCCTTGAGGTTGAAAAGTGTGGGACACGACTGAGCCACTTTCACACTCGCACACGTAGCAGGCTTTCATGTCCGATACCAGCTCCACATTCCAGCTGTGTCTGCTGTTCTTCCCAGCGCACCCCACCCTCTTGGGTGTAAGCAGACAGTGGGTCTCACAGGGGACGTCGTGAGACCATCACACGTGCAGTGTCCTTTGTCATTCTGAAAACCATTTCAGTCTATCCGAAGATGGGTTACTAGGAGTGTAAAATACAACGAACAGTTTCTTCCTAAAATTCTGTGCTCAGTAATTTGGAATTGGTGACCCCCTCGGCAGAGGCATAGAGGTTTTCGAAGCATAGCTGGGCACCTGTCTAAAGGACAACTGTCTAAAGCAGCTCGTTTCATTACTTCCGTTTTCCAGGTACAGAAAACCGAGGCTCAGAATTGGCCGAGAGCTAACTCGGAGGCCCTGCCAGAGAGTGGCCTCATGTTTCCTCCCAGGACCAGCTCCTGGCCTCCAGCCCCACCTGAGGATTCCCCTGGCAGTGGATGGAGACTGGTCTCTGGTGGCCCAGGGACACTGAGCAGGTGGCCACTGCCCCCTCCAGCTCTGGGCCATCACTGGATGGGTTGGAGGCCTCGGAAACTGGTTGTCCAGTAGGCCCCCAAGGTGTTAAAGCTGGCCTTGAGTTGGAGGGGAGGGGAGGGGAGGAGGGAATTCCTGCTTTTTGGAAAAGATTTGACATTGTTTCTGAGGATGGCTGATTAGAGAGAGTGCCCTTGCGTGCTAAGTTGCTTCAGTCGTGTCCGATTCTCTGTGACCCCATGGACTGTAGCCAGCCAGGCTCCTGTGTCCCTGGGATTCTCCAGGCAAGAATACCGGGGTGGGTTGCCATCTCCTCCTCCAGGGGATCTTCCTGATGCAGGGATCGAACCCAGGTCTGTCTCTGCATTGGCAGGCGGAGTCTTTACCACTAGCGCCACCTGGGAAGCCCTTGGGCGGTTCTTAAAAGAGTGGGTGTGTTTTACACCCAACACTCATTAAATAGCTGGCAGGATGCGTCATATGTGTGGTCCTTATTTTGATTAGCTTTATACTTGAATGCAAAGCTGTTTCTCCTGGCAGGACTTGGTGCTTTGCTGTTGCTGCCAAAAGCTCAGGCCTGTGCCAGTTGGTTGGGGGGTTTGGGCAGTGGTTTTTTCAACACAGAAAATTTTCTCTCAGTCAGCTGAGGTGCCTTCAAACATCTCGGCATTCCTGATCCTCTGCACACGCCCTCTGGAGTAGTCAGCCCTGTGCCCCAGCTTTGTCTGCCTTGCCACTCTTCCGAGGGGAGGGGCTGGGGAGATGACATGATGCTGTGATGCCTCGGGCTGTCTCAGCCTCTGTCATCACCCAGAGGTTCAGAGAGGGCTGGGCCACCTTCATGACCTCTGCCTAAGACGCGCCGGGTGCCTTTTTAGCTGGAGGTTGGCTGTGCAGGTGTCCTGCAGGCGCTGCACGCAGGCAGAACCTGAGTGGGGGCGAGGACGCTGGATGAACTGGGCTCACTCCTCACCTACCTGAGGGTCAGACACATTGGCTTGAAGCCAGCCGAGTACAGTGCAGCCAGCACCTCCCTGCCTCCGTCATGAATCCCACAGCCTCTAACCTCGCGACTGACCCCCTGCCTAAACCACCTCCAGCTCCAGGGTCTACGGATCTTCGACAGCTGACCTCACCTCTCCGGCTGGGATGGCTAACCTCATTTGAAAAGAATGAAAAGAATAAATGGAAATTAAAGGCAAACCCCACTAAACCTGTTTCTTGATAAATTTACGAGGGTTGAAATCATATCATGCATCTTTTCTGATGACAAAAGTATGAAGCTAGAACTCAATTAAATGAAGAGAACTGAAAAATCACAAATAGGTGGTGATTAAGCAGTATGCTACTGAACAACTGCTGGGCCAAAGAAGAAATCAAGAGAGATTTAAAAAATACTTTGAGACAAAAGCAGAGGTGTAATATACTAAAATTTATGGGATGCCGTAAAGGCAGTTCAAAGAAAGAAGTTCATAGTGATAAATGCCCACCTCAAGAAACAAGAAAAGCCTCAAAATAGCAACCACACTTTACACCTCAAGGAACTAGAAAAAGAAGGATGAAGTTGAAGGTTAGTAGAAGGAAGGAAATAACAAAGATCAGAATGGAAATACATGAAATAGAGACCAAAAGGAAAAAAAAAGTCAATAGAAAAGGTCAGTCACATTAAGAGCTGGCTTATGGGAAATCAACAAAGCAGACAAACCAGTAGCTAGCCTCTCCAGGAAGAAGCGAGGACTCAGATAAAATCAGAAATGAAAGAGGAGAAATTACAACTGATAGGTTAAAATGCAGAGGGTCACAGGAGACTACTGCGAGTAATTATGCGCCAACAAACTGGGCAATCTAGAAGAAATAGAAACATTCCTAGAAACATATAACCTACCGATTCATAATGAAGCAGAACATTCGAACAGGATGCTTAACAAAGAGATGAGTCAGTAATCAAAACCTCCCAACAAACAAAAATCCAGGGCCAAATGGATTCACTGGTGAATTCTACCAAATATCCAAAGGAGAATTAATACCAATCCTTTTTGAATTTTGAAAAAGCAGAAGAAGGGGGGAGCTCTTCCGAACATGTTTTGCAAGGTAAGCATCACCCTGATACCAACACGAGACAAAAGTGCCACAGAAAAGAAGTTACAGGTCAATATGGTTTCCCCAGTGATAAAGAGTCTGCCTGCAAAGCAGCAGGTGCGTTCAATCCCTGGGTCGGGAAGACGCCCTGGAGGAGGGCATGGCAACCCACTCCGGTATTCTTGCCCGGAGAATCCCATGGACAGAGGAGTCTGGTGGGCTACAGTCTATAGAGTCACAAAGAGTCAGACACGACTGAAGCAACTTAACACACACACACACACAGAGGCCAGTGTGCCTGATGAACGTTAGATGCAAAAATCCTCAACAAAATATTAGTAAATCAAATTCAACAGTCCATTAAAAAGATGGTACACTGTGACCAAATGGAACTTATTCCAGGGATGCAAGGATGCTTCAGTATCTGCAAATCATTCAAAGTGATACACCATATTAACAAAATATAGTCAACTCAATAGCTGTTAAAAAAAAAAAAGCATCTGACAAAATTCAATATCCCATTTATGATAAAAACTATTGGCAAAGTGGATATAGAGGGACTATACCTCAATATAATAAAGGCCATATATAATAAGCCCACAGCTAATATCATACTCAATGATGAAAAGCTGAAAGCATTTCCTCTGAGATCAGGAAAGAGACAATGATGCCTACTTTTGCCACTTGTATACAGCACAGTATTGGAAGTCTTAATAAGGCAAAGAAAAGAAAGAAAAGGAACCCAAATTGGAAAGGAAAAAGCAAAACTGCCATTTTCAGATGACATAGCACTATATATAAACCCTAGATATTCCACCAAAATAACTGTTAGAATAAATGAAGTTAGTAAAGTCACAGGGTGCAAAGTCAACACACAGAAGTCAGTTGAAGAAACTATCAGAGAAATTAAGAAAACAATCCTATCTACAATTGTATCAAAAAGAGTAAAACACCTAGGCATAAATTTAACCAAGGACGTGAAACAACTGTATATTGGAAACTATAAGACATTAATGAAAGACATTGAAGAAGACATAAATAAATGTAAATACAGTCTGTGTCCATGCATTGAAGAATTAATGTTGCTAACATGTCCATATTACCCAAGGCAATCTACAGAGTCAGTGCAATCCCTATCAAAATTCCAATGGTATTTTTCAAAAGATGGAACCAACAATCCAAACAAAAAAACAAACAAACACCAAATAGCTAAAGCAATCTTGAAACCGAGGAACAAAGCTGGAGGCATACACTGCCTGATTTCAAACTATATTACAGCTGAATCCGCTTGTCAAGGGCCAGCTCTGGGGTAAAGGCTAGGTGATTGCTCACTTGGGGGATGTCAAAATTGAGGCAGCAGAGCATTCCCTTTCAAACCCAAACTAATCAAGCCATTTCTCTGCAAGTCAACTGGCTGGTACATTCTGTGATTCCTCATCAGATCCTTCTCCTTAAGATTCCCTTTCCGCCTCAATTCATCCCAGAAACTAGCAAATGGGCCATTAGGGTACACAGCCCGCTGACTGAGCTGAGCTGATAAAAGGGGAGATGGATTCTGGATGCAGGACCCACCGGATGACTGCCATTTGTGGAGGACTTCACACATTATACATGGTCCACGCACTTTACACATTTCTTTTCTGAGCCTCAGAACCCCCAGTGTGACTTTAGAAACTCCTGTTTCAGACATGAAGCTGAAGATTCCACACTGCTGGTTAAAGTAGTAGCCAGGATCCAAACCCAGACCTGCTGGGCTTTCTGCTGTATCAGGCTGCCTCGTTACCATGTAATGTGTTTTCACCACCCGCAAACAAGAGGGCAGCTTTACCATTGAGGCCTCCTGGTGGCTCTCAGTCTGGGGCAGCAGCAGGGCGTCTAAAGCTCCCTGAGCGGGGGCGAGGAGGCAGAGCCAGTGGGGTGGAAACGGAAGTACTGACATCCATGCTAAAGGCCGCCCACGAGCAGGATTCACACTGCAGAGCGTGCATTCTGTGAGTGGAAGGGAAAGAGTGGGCAGTTCTCCTAAAATGCAAGGAAGGGGCCAGAGAGGGGCAAACAGGAGGAGGAGATTATAACCGTGGAAGCAAGGGATGGACGTCTAAAGCAGGATGCACTGCTCCTCCTCAGGTTGGGGACACAACTCAAACGGAAGTGTTTAAAGATACACTTGTAGAAAACTTAGACTCCTGGCATGCTGCGGTCCACGGGGTCGCAAAGAATTGGACATGACTGAGTGACTGGACTGGACTGAACTAGGTTCTGAAACAAAAGCCTTGTGCAGTGCAGTCTGGAAGGAAAACATTTACCACGTTCTTGACAAAATGAAAGCAAAGAGGCCCCTTGGAGATGCCTCTGAGCACCCCTGTACATCACTGCGTGTCCTCTCTGTGCGCCAGGTGCAGGAGCCCTGGGTGCGTGTGCGTGAGGCTGTAACCTGTGTTAGGATGCGTGTGCATGAAGGAAGCTGTCTCTGCAGAGGCCGCAATTGCAAAAAAATAGACAAAAATTATTTTTAATCTAAAAACAGACCTGATGCCGCAGCAGCCACAGGATGGTTAATTCCAACGCGTTAGCTCGGAAGGGCAGTTGGGGGTACACATGCTCCTGAGTGACCTGCCCGGGCCCTGGTTTCACTTTGTCTCCCTTCTCTGGATTCTTCTGTCCCTGTGTTTTCCTCTTCCTGGTGAGGTTTGTGCCTACTGACACTTACTTCATGTCACTTGGCCTCCTGGCAACGCTGATGGGCATAGACTCTGGTGCATCCTCCTCGGCCTGCTGGCAGTTTGCTGAGGGGCCGGGGCTGGCAGGGGGAGGGGCAGGGAGAGCGGCAGCGGAGGGTCTGGGGTGGCAGGAGACCCAGGATCTCCTGGAGGAGGGCTGAGTGACGCGTCAGGGAGCGGTATTTGGCACGGTCCCTCCGAGATGGGTGGTTGCAGGTACTGGGGAGGCTCCCAGACCAGGAAGCCTTGGCAGGCAGGTGTGGGCGCTGGCTGGACCGAGGCCGCAGGAGGGCGAGACCAGGCCGGCGTGGACATCCTGGCCTTCAGCCACAACCAGGCTCAGACACTGGGAGACGGAGTCTAACTGCAGAGCTGGGATGAGAATTCAGGCTTCTCCAACCCCACCGAGTTGTAAACAGTGGCTGAATTATGTAAAATGTTCCCACTTAGAATATCAAGTGTTACTCTTGGCCATCGGATCATCAAACACAGGACGGTTTCTTGTTCTGAGTATCAGTAACCAACAGGGTAAGATTGTGAACTCAAATCTGCTCCCCTGCTGACAGCAGGTTCACTCACTCAATCATCCTCTATTTTCCAAGTCTTCCTCCAGCGGGATGGTGGGGTGAGAAGAGGGTGGGGTACATGTATGTGTGTGTAATGGGATGTCACTCAGTGTAGTGGTGTCTGGATATGACTTCCTTACTTCCTCCAAAATAATTGTCAGCAGAGGGTGATGCCAGCATCTTATCTGTCTTCATAATTACTAGTGACTATAGGATATTTTTCTATCCATTTCAGAACTCCGAGATTTCAGAGCTGGGTAAAATAAATAATGACCTGGTTATCCCAACCTTGTTTTGTTAGAAGTGAAGAACTGAGGTTCAGTGAGGTAGAGGGACCTGTCCAAGGTCGTACAGCTAATGGTGGGAAGAGATGGGAACAGGAGTTTCTGACCGCCAGTCTTTGTGTGTCTCTGCAGTTCTGTGATGTCACGACTGCCAAACTACTATTAGACGTGAAAGCCGAGAGACACGATCTCTTAGACAACTGCGACACGATCTCTCAGGCAACAGAAACCACCTGGGACATTTTAAGCAACACTTAACAATAATCTGTTTAAAAACTTTCTCATTAAAGCACACACACACCCATGCATACTCACACACATGCATGGACCCCACCCCCTTCTCTGACTAGACTATACACAGTCAGGGCGTGTTTTGCACAACCAGCACCCTCAGACAGACCGCTGCAGAACAGCTGCCCCAGGAGTCAGGCCCGGAGCACCAGTCAGGGCCCCCTCGCCCAGGACGACCTCGCTGGGGCTCCTCCAGGAGCTGCTGGAGGCTGGGGTGGGCTCAGTGGGGCAGGAGACGCCTGGCCCAGTGCATCTGCCAGAATTGCCAGGGGCGGTTATCTCCCGCTCTCCCTTCGTTAGGAGGCGGGCAGGCTGAACAGTGACCACGGGTACACAGTGCATGTCAGCGTCCGGGACGACGTAAATGTCTATATTCGTTTCCTGGGGCTCTCCCGTAATAAATTACCATAAACTCAGCGGCTTATGAAAAAGGACATTTATTGCATAGTAGTCCTGGGGGCTAGCAGTCTGAAGCTGAGGTGTCCCCAGGGCCCTGGGGAGGGGGGCTCTAGCCGCCCTGCGGGCCCGTCCCCGGGTTTGCAGCTCCTCACTCGCGACTCTGCCTCGTGTGCCTCTGCTTCCAGAGCCCCCTCTCCTTGTCAGAACGCCAGCTGTCGGCCTTGGGCCCACCCTCATCTGGTCTGACCTCAGCCCCAGAGACCCTGTTTTCAAATAAGGTCAGGTTCAGGTGCGGGCGGACACAGTGTCCAGGGCGCTCCCCCAAATGCCCTGCTCCGTCTGCCAACACCAGTCACTTGTGGGGCTTCCCCCTTCCTTCTCTGCGGTCCTGGCTAGAGCCCTGCCTGCTCCCCGAGAGCCGGGAAACCACCTCACTCACGGTCCCTCGCCTCCTGCCCTCGCCCAGGGTATTTCTGTGCACGTGAAGCCCCTCTTCCGACACCCTCAAACTCCTCACTCAGATCGTTCTCCCTGTGTGTCCCGCACCCTGGCTGCCACACGCCCAGTGAGTGAGGTGGGTGGGGGCGGTCGGCTCAGCCCCCAATGTCACCTGAACCTCACCTACACAGGAGCCTGAGACCTTCCCGTGAGGCCGCGGGAGAGTCTGGTTTTGAGGTGTCCCTTTATTCCGACCAGCTTCCCAGGTGGCGCTAGTGGTAAAGAACACGATTGCTGATGCCGAAGATGTAAGATGTGGGTTTGATCCCTGGGTCAGGAAGATCCCCTGGAGGAGGGCATGGCAACCCACTCCAGTAGTCTCACCTGGAGAATCCCCATGGACAGAGGAGCCTGGCGGGCTACAGTCCATGGGGTCGCAAAGAATCGGACATGACCGAAGCGATTTCGCTCGCGCTTGATTCCTACCAGGTACCAGTTTCTTGGTTTGTTTCACACGTCATTAGTGTTGTGGCCTTCGTGTTAGGAGCTGCGGAATTGCGGGCTCATCCCCCTTTGTTGCTGGAGGAGGTGATTCCCTCTTGGCGTGAAACTCTAGCATGCGTGCAGAGATCTTCATGGAACCTCAAGGGTCCTTTCACTTGCTCGGGGTCAGCTTGCCGTGGCTTCTCACGTGTGTCCACAGCCGTGGGGTCTGCTGGCTGCAGGGCTGTCACTCAAACAGCTCCAGGTAGTCGGGCGGCTCTTGCTGCTGACCGCAGGGGTACAGAAGGAGCTCCTTCCCCAGGGAGGTGATGGGCTCCTCCTGTGAGGAAGACAGTACAGGTCAGGCTGCAGCCCCCCAAGAGCGGCAGAGGCCTCAGCCCAGGCTCCCACGTCTTATTTTACAGGACACTTTCATAAGAAGCCCTTCCTGCCTTGCTGGAGCACACAGCTTCTGGTCTCCCCTCGCTTTACACTAAGCTTTCTTGGCTTAGGCAACCCCGAAAGAGAGATTTCTTGTCCACAAGCTGCCCTGTGGTCTCCCTCCTTCCCGGGCTTGTGCTCTCACTTAAGGGTGTTCTCATATGGAAAAGAATGTATTTTTAAGAAGAATGTGTGTGTACATATATAACGGAATTACTCTGCTGTACAGCAGTAATTAGCACAACACTGTAAATCAACTATACGTTAAAAAAAAAGCGTTCTCAGATGTGATTGGAGTGCACAGATTTTGCATCATCTCGTGCATTCTCTGCCCCAGTGGGTTCTCCCTGATGAGGAGGGACCAGGTTCAGTGATAAAGGAGGTGCAATTAACAATCCTTGTTATCGGGAAGGTTACCCACATGGCTCAGCGGTTAAAAGAATTCACCTGCTAATGCAGGAGGTGGAGGAGATGTGGGTTCGCTCCCTGGGTCGGGAAGATCCCCTGGAAGAAGAAATGTCAACCCACTCCAGTATTCTTGCCCGGAGAATCCCACGGACAGAGGAGCCCGGCAGGCTACAGTCCGTGGTGTCACAGAGAGTCGGACACGATTGAGCACGAGCACTATTATCAGGAGGAGTTACAGAAGCGGGGGGCTGATCTCCCCTGCTCGTCTCAGCTGTCTTCCATGGAACCGCCTTTCACTGTCAGAGCAGCTGCAGGACACCCGTCACCGAGCGAGCGGTGCGCGCACGGGGCTGTACCTTGTGGTACTCCACCAGCTCGGCCAGGCTGGCGTGCTGCAGCTGGTCCACGCCCAGGAAGCTGTACGAGTCCAAGGAGGCATCTATGAGGAAGTGCTTGCAGCCGTCCTCAGACTGGTAGGACAGGGCGTAGCCCTTGACCTTCTCGTTGACCCGGATCAGAAAGCTGCCCGGCACGCAGGTGCTCAGAAGCTCGTTCGCTCTGTTTACGGTGAGGATTCCTGCGGGAAAGAAGGGCAGGGGTTTCAGCCACATCATTTCCAGAGCTCCCCTCTGCTAAACACAGCTGTGTGGATAAAGCCAGTAAGAACCTGAGCAGCCCTAAGTCCACACTGGGTTTCCTTGGAGCAGTACTGTGGTTCGTCATCTGGTATTTGGTACCTGGGATGGGGTTGCTGCTAAGTTACTTCAGTCATGTCTGACTCTGTGCGAGCCCATAGACGGCAGCCCACCAGGCTCCCCCGTCCCTGGGATTCTCCAGGCAAGAACTCTGGAGTGGGTTGCCATTTCCTTCTCCAGTGCATGAAAGTGAAAAGTGAAAGTGAAGTCGCTCAGTCGTGTCCGACCCTCAGTGACCCCATGGACTGCAGCCTTCCAGGCTCCTCCATCCATGGGATTGTCCAAGCAAGAGTACTGGAGTGGGGTGCCATTGCCTTCTCTGGGATGGGGTAGGTTCCATAAGCAAATGTGTAGTACAAATGGAGGGCTTCCCAGGGTGGTGCTAGAGGTAAAGAACCCGCCTGCCAATGCAGGAAGCGTGAGAGACCTGGGTTTGATCCCTGGGTGGGGAAGATTCCCTGGAGGAGGGCATGGCAACCCGCTTCAATATTCTTGCCTGGAGATTCCCCATGGACAGAGGAGCCTGGTCACAAAGAGTTGGGCCCCGCTGAAGCGACTTGCCACGTATGCAGTACGAATGGAACGCTCGCCCCTCAGAACACGTTTCCACCCAGTGACAAGCACGGGCGTCATGTGGCTTCTGAGGGGTAGGACCGTTGACAGTCATCCTGGGAGGGTGAGCTCTCCCAAGTTGACTGATGGGGACCTTGGGGCCTGGGAATGATCCTACAAGATCTGGGGTGGGAGTTCTCACTGGAGCGATGTCTGGAAATGTCTCAGACACTGGGGCTGGGGGGTGGGGGTGGCTCTAGTCTTCTCCAGTGCATGGAGGCAGGGATGCTGCCAAACCTCCCACTGCTCACAGAACAGCCTCACTACAGACAGTGATCCAGTGCCAAAGGCTGACAGTGCCGAAGGCAGGCACCCTGGTCAGGGGTCAGTGAGTTAGTGACAGTGTCCTTTGCTGTGACTACTCCTAGATGAGGCTTCATTTAAAGGAGTGACGCAAGAGATGCAGGCACGTGCACACACGCATGTATATGTGCTGTACTTAGTTGCTCAGTCGTGTCCGACTCTTCGTGACCCCATGGACTGCAGCCCACCAGGCTCCTCCACCCATGGGATTTTCCAGGCAAGAGTACTGGAGTGGGGTGCCATTGCCTTCTCCGACCCACCTATCTAGGAACCCTGAAAAGCTAAACCGAGGGCAAATCAATGCAAATTAAAATAAGGTGGTCCCCCTGGTAAGCTTAAGCTGGTGGGAGTATAACTTTGTTTAATCACTTTGGAGGCCATCTGGCAACACTTAAAGAGGTTCATATCCTACCTCCCAGCAATTTCACTTCTAAATACACACCCTGAAGAAATGATCACAAATGTGTTCAAGGAGGCATGTTCGGGGTGAATACCAACCACATCATTTTCCGTAACAGCAAAAAAATTGTGCCAAATGTAGGCGAAGAGATGAATGAGTGATGACACACGTGTGTATGTGTGTAATAAAACATATATCATCAAACACAAAAGATTACGTGTTTTATACGTGTATTATAAATATATGAATAACATATATCATAAAACACTGCACTACAAGTACCAGGAATGATTAGCCTACCTTTATAAACAAGGGAAAACCCACTTAACATAATATTGAGAGAAAAGGCATGTTTCAGAAGAATGCCTACAACATGATACCATAGGTTAAATGTTAAACACATTGTTCTGTTTTGTAGAAACATATGCATACCTGTGTTTTATATTTTTAAAATATACTTTCCTGAAGTACCCACACATATATACATGTAATAAAATGTAAATATGGATGGAAAAGACAGCTTCAGAAGAGTGGTTCATCCCTTGGGAAGAGGAAACAGCATCAAAATGGAGGAAAAAAGGAGCCTTAATTCTGTTTTTCAGGGTTTATTTTCTAGTAAAAATAGATACAAAGTGAACATGGCTTTTAACACTCCCTGTATCTGCAGAGCAGCTATAATACTTGTTACATCACTGGCACTGGATTTATTTTCCCGGCACTGTCATAATTAGAAAAACCATGTTCAAAGGAGGAGAGAAAAACCCTCCCTGGTGTGGGCAGGCCCTGTCTCATCAGTCGACGGCCTTCAGAGCCTGATCTTCCCTGAGCAAGAAGGAAGCTGCGGGCAGCGGGTGGTCTCTGGACCTGCTGTCCGTCTGCTCCTCCCTGCCACCGTGCTGGGTGCTGCCTGGCGCTTCCTCAGCTCCTCTCTCACACCCTCCCAGCTCACCCTGGAAAACCCCACGCACTCCACGCTTCCAATTACGGGCTGAGGACCCAGTCTATTATCTCCAGCTCTGATCCATTAGTCTGGCTGCCCCAGGGACCGTTTTACACAACGGCCCCAAAGAACCTTCAAAGTCATCACACCCCAAACGAGTGCCCTGCCCCCTCCCCTAAGTTCCTGCATCCTCTGGGGTCCTCTGGGGTCCTGCCTCATCCTCTGGGATCCTGCCACATCCTCTGGGGTCCTGCCTCATCCTCTGGGGTCCTGCCTCACCAACGGGTGTGCAGCCCCCACCCGCCCCACAAGGCAGAGGCCCAGCTGCCCTCACTTCCCTGGTCCCTGCCTTCTCACCCTCATCCTTACTCAAAGCTAATTTAGAGAAAGGGGTGAAATACAGACTATCGGGGGAAAATTAGGTGGCCAAAACAGTAACTTACAAAGGGTGATTTAGGGGTGTGAATCAATGAAAGGAAGATAGTAAACCCACAGCGAACTGCCATCCTGTTATTTCAAAACACGTTTCCTAGTAAACAGTTATGTTTCAAAAAGATAAGCTGTGGCCCCTCTTCTCTTTATCATAGAAATACAAAGTTTTTTCTTCTTAAAAGTAAAGATAATAACTTACATTGACTACATGGCTGTGTATTTACTATTGCATCACTATATCATATCACATTATTTACTTTGCTTACAACGGGCTTCCTAGGCAGAGCTAATAGTGAAGACCCTACCTGCCAATACAGGAAATGTAAGAGATACATTCAATCCCGGGGTCGAGAAGCTCCCCCGGAGGAGGGCATGGCCACCCACTCCAGTATCCTTGCCTGGAGAATCTCATGGACAGAGGAGCCTGGCGGGCTACAGTCCATAGGGTCACAAAGAGTCGGATGTGACTGATACATCTATGATAAATATTTGTATAAATGAAAATAAATCATCAACAATAGCAATTAATAAATGACAAGTAAAATCCAAGAGTCTTATGTTTCAACCAAAGCTTCAACCAAATTTTCAGCCAAACTGTGTCTTCCTAGCTCATAGCAACTCTTCCAAGTAGAACTGCCTATTAAAGTATCAGGATTTTTAATAACATCAGCACTTTGAATGTCTCACTCCTGGCAGTTAAAACAGCTAGCACCCTGGGAACCAGGAACAGCAGCATCTTCTGCCCAATGACACAGAGACTAGAGAGGCTGGTTTCCTCACTGTTTATCTTAAAAAGGAAAAGACAGGCAACGCGAGATGGTGGAGGTGCTAACCATGCTCTTTCTGTTTCTCTTTTGACACTGTTGTCACTTCCTCCCCCAGAATCTTCAGAGGAGAGCAGAAAGGGGAAGGAGGCTTTTACAACCTCCTCCCCGAGACAGAGCGGGCTCCTCTGGGTACGGACAGTTACAAAACCTCAGTCACCAGAGAACCTGCCTTTTCAGGGAAAACTAGATGGTTCTGCTGCACCTGTAAAAGCAGCCCCTTCGCAGAGAGCCTGCCACAGATGAC
The DNA here is from genome assembly GCF_001704415.2 of Capra hircus. Taxonomy (NCBI): domain Eukaryota; kingdom Metazoa; phylum Chordata; class Mammalia; order Artiodactyla; family Bovidae; genus Capra; species Capra hircus. The sequence continues at coordinate 7,371,930 of NC_030834.1, read as the reverse complement.
TTGGTTCTTTTTCAGAGGAGTTTGCCATTCTATGGGTTTGGGTGCTGATTTTTGTGGCTCTATTTCCACGTGAGATGATCCTACTGAAAAGAGAGTAGTCTTAAACACAACTCAAACCAAGACGCCCATTAGGACAAGCGTTCTCTGTGAGAGGACGTGATTTCTGTCATAAAGCTTTTGTTGTCCACAGAGCCAGTGATAATCCAACCCAGCCACAGAGCTTGCAGAAGCAGCAGACAGAAAGTCACCGCCTGTTTTTGAAATCCAAGAAGCTGAGAGGTCGGTGAGGTGGGTGCAGGGTAAATAGACGGTTTGAATGAGTCCAGTTTCAAGCATCGAATAAAGACATGCTTTATGAGCTGACCTCTGCTTAGCCTCCAACAAGCCCATCTCGCAGCCTTAACTGCAGGGATCAAAACCACAGAACTTTTCATTAAAGGTCACAGTGCTCAACCCCTTCATTTAATGCAAGAAGAGAATGAGGCTTGGATAAATGGATTCACTACAGAGAACCAAATCCTAAAGGAAATCAACCCTAAATATTCATTGGAAGCACTGATGCTGAAACTGAAGCTCCAATACTTTGGCCACCTGATGAGAAGAACTGACTCATTGGAAAAGACCCTGATGCTGGGAAAGATTGAAGGCAGGAGGAGAGGGGGACAACAGAGGATGAGATGGTTGGATGGTATCACCGACTCGATGGACATGGGTTTGAGCAAACTCCGCGAGATGATGAAGGACAGGGAGGCCTCGTGTGCTGCAGTCCGTGGGGTCACAAAGAGTCGGACACAACTTAGCAACTGAACAACAAGAACAAGAGAGAACGTGATCTGCCCAAGGTCACGTGGCCTGTGCCCTTCCGACCACATCTGGTGCCCCCTCCCTGCTTGCGGGGAGTGGACTGACGGTGCTGCCATCCATGGGGGGTCACAACCGAGTGCCCTCTGCAAGTGCCCAGGGGGCAATGCCTCGCCAGTCGCCCTGTGGTGTCCATCTGGGGTGATCAACCAACCTGTGCTGGCAGCCACCAAGGCTGTGGGCCACTTGGCGGGAGCCAGCCGCTCCCTGAGAAAGCTGGGAAAATCCACTTTCTGAGAATAGTATCAGAGCCTCTCCGGGGCAGCTCAAGTGGAAGGGAGCCTTTGTCCTGCCTTCCTGCTGGCTCACCCGCCGCCAAGGTCGGCACCGCACACTCACCGTGGAACCAGGGGGCGATGCTGTCCGAGTCCGCCAGGTAGCCCGCCCGCAGAGGAAGCTGCTCCTCCCGGAACCAGCGCCTGATGTCCTCCTGGGCTGGGCTGGACGCCGGCCTCGTCACTTTCTGATTCCTGACATTCGCAAAAGGTTTGCAACTTAGGGTCACCAGATTTGAAAATAATGCTTTCAAAACTCACGTGCACACACACACACACACACACACACACACACACACACACACACACACAAAGATATAACACATGTCTGAAGATCACACAGCTGAGCTCGTGGGGTGGGGCCCTGCACACAGCCGTCACAGGGCTCCTCCAAGGCAGGGAACAGGGTGGGGAATGGATCTGCCCTGCTGGTCCTATAGACTACACATGGCTTTGAGTTAGCACCACAGTGTTTAACTCATTTTTTATTTGAGTGAGAAGCTCCATTAACTCCCAATTAAAAATTGAGAAAACAGCGCTAAAAAGTGAAATATTCTGCCCTGCACCCCATATTTTCCTGGAGAGCAAGTGCTTGCAAGCAGAAGAACCCAAATGCCATAGCATAAACTTCCCCAACACTTTCATCATTCAATTTCCTCTTCTTCCTGTTTCCACTAACCTTCCTGACTTGCTTCCTTCTCTGACACACTTTCAAAAGTTCTGCTAAAAGGCAGTCTCAGAAACAGAAAGTAAAAGAAAGAAGAGTGTTTGAAGGTTAGTTAAGAGAAAGATACAAGCAGCAGCGTGGTTTTGAAGCAAAAGTCAGTAGCAGAACTTAAGTTCTGGGACTTAAGTCAATTTCCATTATAAAAAGCAACGCTGCAGTGTTTTAATAATAAATGTATTTCCAAGTCCCAGGCCCACTAATGCTGAGCAGAACTCAAAGTAAAAACAATGAGTCTGAATGAGCTACTGGATAGCATGTAAATTAACTTATATTCTTTATATGTCTTAATGGTAACACATGCTACCAGGAGTTACATGTGACATACATGTCAGTGTGTACATATACACATGTGATGTACATGCAAGTACATAGAAACATAGCCGTTTGGAGAAAACAGCCTATAATAATCGACCTTCCGGGGGAGCGGACATGCACACACGAGATTACACACTAATTTCTCCCCCAAACTTTCAGATTAGGTCCTTTCCTTCAGGAAATCTTCGGCGATCAAGCGGAAATGCCACGGACAGTCCGTGTCTGTCCTGCCCTGGGCTGGCTGCTAGCTGACCTAGGTCATCACTGTTTGAAATCCCAGCCCTGACACCACCCAGTCTGGCCACCTCACAAAAAACACTTCATGCAAGTGGCTTAAGCTGGAAAAAATGAGCTAACCGAGCTTAAAACATCATCTTAAACCCTCGTGAAAGGGCACCTTTGTTACCATCAGTCACACAGGCTGTGCTCTAAAAACACCCTGGGTGCAGACATATGGCAGCACGTTCCCACCCTCGGGGAGCCTGGAGGAGCACCCTGCCTGTGGGGACCAGGGCCTGACACAGCAACAGGCTCGTGGGAGGGGCTGGGCAGGAGTTCACGCTCTGCGTCTGGTCACAGCACTGCGGGGTCTTCCTTGTTTTGTCATCCATAAGGAAAAACTCATTCCCCAAATAGCCACTCTGTTGAACGTGGTCATTTTGTGCCAGCCTGCAAATCCCCAGATGGAACCTTTCAACTGAGTAAAGAAATAATCACAGTAGAGGAAACGCCCACCCCCTGCTTCCTCTGAGTTCATAATTCCCATTAGGAAAGAACCCTGAAGATAACCACTCACCTCATACAAAGGGAAAGCCTTGTTCTTTATTTTTCCATACTCCCAACAGAGAAGGGTTTTTAGTTTTTATGTCACAGAGGACAAGGCTTCAGACAATTGTATTTCATTAAATCAATATGTGATTTCTCTCAGTTATTTTAAATACCATCTTTCTACATACCAAATCATATAATAACAATAACTGGGAGAAAATAATTGTATAATCAGTTAACAGAAGGTCATGTGAATGTATGGCAAAAACCATCATAACATTGTAAAGTAATTAGCCTCTAATTAAAATAAATAAATTAAAACAAAACATACCATAAGGTATGGGAGTTTCTGCTGTGGTACCACTGTATTTTTCGTTAAGGGGCTTCCAAAACAAATTGTTCTGCCTAATACCCTCAAAGCTCAGGTCATCATCACCATCAAATAAAGTCTGCATTTAAAAAAAGAAACATTTCCAAATTCTCAACCTATGAGCTTAGCTGTATATCCCAGAATGAGTGTGTGTATTCAGTCGTGTCTGACTCTTTGCGACCCAATGGACTGTAGCCCTCCAGGCTCCTCTGTCCATGGAATGTCCCAGACAAGAACGCTGGAGCGGCTTGCCACTCCCTACTCCAGGGGATCTTTCTGACCCAGGGATTGAACCCCGTCTCTTGCATCTCCTGCAGTGGCAGGCGGATCCTTTACCGGGGGCCACCGGGAAAGGCCGCCCAGAACGAGAACTGTCATCAAACCTTTCATCCTGATCTGCGGAAAGTGGAGTTCTGCCGGTGACACGAAGGCCAGCAAGCCCGGCGTTCCCACTGGGACGACCCCTCAACGGTCCCCCTCCCCTTCCTGGCTGTCCCCGGGGAGGGGCCGGGCTGGGGGCATGCGAAGTCACTAACCTGTCTAGGTATCTTCACGACGTTACTGGGCATGTTAGTGGTACCCACAGTGGGTATTTTACAGGCGAGGAGGGATGAAGCCCTGCCCAGGTGTCTCAGCATCGTAGGCTGGGAGGTGGGGCCGGACTGAATGGCACTGACAGCTTCTGTCCCCAAAGCGGCCACGCAACTTACCTTTAATTACTTACACTTAGAGCCACCCGCCCGGCGCCTCACCTGAGAGGTGTGTGTGGCTGTCCTGCTGGGCTCAGGAAATGAGGCTTGGGGGGGAGCGGGGGCCTCTTGGGTTTCGGGGGGCCGCCCGGGGGGCCCTGCGGCCCCTTGCCGCTCCTCCCCCGCTGCGACAGCCGCTTGTAGTCCTCCCGCGCCTGCTTGGCCAGGGAGCGCCGCTTCTCATCAGCGGCTTTGGATTTTCGCACTAGGAGAGACAGCCCACGGAGACTGTGAGCAGAGCGGCTCTGGGAACAGGGCACGGCCCCCAGCGGTCAGGGCCCGGTGCCTGTCCTCTCTTTCCGCAGGGTTCGCTGAGAGCGAGACTGGGGCGGGGGAAGGGGAGCCCCGTGCCTGAGAACTTCCTGCAGCGGCCAAGGCGGAGAGGAGTCCCAGCCCGAGCGAGGGTCCGGTCAGCGGGGTCTCAGGATAACATGAGGTGAAGCCGCAGTCTCATCCTCAAGCCCAGAGACCACCCCTCCCCAGACCATCAGGGGCTCTTCAGTGGCTTGTGGCCGAGGACCGGCTGGGTGGGCAGAGAGGCCACACTCAAGAGTCCACGTGGCTGAACCACGAGTGATTCTGCCTCCCAGACCGAAGAAGGAAATGATTCTTACAGGGCCAGTCACAGCCTCGGTGGGTGCATGAAAGCAACCCAAGACAGCCTTTTACGATTGCTTTGTAACACAGAAGGGCTGTTGCTTTGGCAGTTTTTATTCCAGCAACCGAGCATCATGGACTTGAAAGCAGGATGTAAGAATAAGCCTTATGGGTATTTATCTGCATTTCAGGCATTATTGGTCAGAATCTGTTATGTCTGACTTCAAAGAAATGCCTAAAATCATCCATTACACTAAGATTTCACTGCATAGAAGTGATGGGATCTGGTGAACATTTTCATTTCACAAAAACTGTCATTTTAATGGTGTTCATTGTAAAGGAATTCCCAACATTCTGCGGACATGCCCATCCCTGGCTCCTCCCGCTGCCTCAAAGGATGACCGGGCAGTTAGGGCTTCCTAGTCCAAGTCAGATGGAAGCCCTAACCCTGCTTCACACCCGAATTCTCCCAGCATCAGCCTTGCTCACCCTCTGCTCTGCTTCATCGGCACTGGCCTCTCCCCAGGAGGACCCTCTCTGGGCAGTGCTAACTCAGAATGAAGCAGGGTTCAGCCACAGGTGTGGCAAGGATGCAACAAGCCTGCCTGTCATCCCTGTGTCTTCTGATTACAAAGTTTAGATGTGCTCACTGTTGAAAGCTGAGGAAAATACACAAAAACAAGAAGTCCAACAAGTAACTTTGAATCCTGCCTCTCCAAGAAAACTAATGTAAATACGTTAACCTTCCACGTCTTTTCCCTCATATACTTAGACATTTTAAAATAGGGATGCTTTTCATACTATTTTTATAATCATTTTTCTTCTCCAAGTTAAAAAGATATAAATATATTCTAAGGACATTAAACACTCTTCCAAAACATTTTTCATAGCTAAATACCATTCCATCACTTAGATACATCATAATGTTGCTGGTGCAAAGATGAGCTGAGAACCTTTCTGCAATTCAAAAGGTGGCCCATAGCCTTTGAGTAATAATTTAGTGTTAAAAAATATCTCTGGACAACCATTCTAAGTGTTTCCCAGATTGTCATATTATTAAGTGAACAAGCTGGTTTCGTGTCACTGTTATAGAGGCCTCTGGGTACTTACAAGAAGCCTGCCATTCCGAATCTTCTTTCCAGTTTGTATAAATCTCCTTGGTTCTCTCTTCATCTGTTTGTTTTATTTCTTCATCTTGTGTTTGCTTCACTGACACTTTCTTCTGTTTAAAAAACAGAAACAAACACTAGTGAGGAGCTCTGGCAGTTTCCTGCAATGAGGCAGGTGCCACACACAGAGTGGGCACAAAAATGAGACGAATGGAAGAGAACTGAAAGCCCAAAAGTGAAAGCACAAGCTTCATAATCCATGGAACGCAGGAAAAGCAGTTCCAAGAGGGAAGTTCATAGAAATACAGGCCTTCCTCAAGAAACAAGAAAAAAGTCACAAACAGCCCAACTTACCACCTAAAAGAATTAGAAGAAGGACAAACAAAATCCAAAGTCAACAAAAAGAAGAAAATAATAAAGACCAGAGAGGAGATAAAAAGAGTCCAAAAACAATAGAACAGATCAATGAAACCAACAACTGGTTTTTTTTTAAAAAAGATAAACAAATGCAACAATCCTCTAGCCAGGCTCAGGAAGAAGAGAGAGAGGGAACTCAAGTAAACAAAATTAGAAATGAGAGGATAACAACTGATACCACAGAAATATTTTAAAAATCGTGAGAATGCTATGAACAACTATATACCAACAAGGTGGACAACCCAAAGGAAATGGACACATTTCTGGAAGAATACACTCCACTAAGGCTGAGTCAGGAAGAAATAGTGAATTTGAATAGACCAGTTACTAGAAGTGAAATAGAATCTATAATTTAAAAAAAAAAAACTGCTTGCAGACAAAAGTCCAGGACCAAATGGCTTCACTGGGGAATCCTACCACACACACAAAGAAGAATTCACACCAATCCTTCTCAAACTTCTCCGAAAGACTGAAGGGGAGGAAACACTCCCAAAGTCATTCTATGAAGCCAGCGTCAGCATGACACCGAACCAGGCAAAAAAAAGAAATTTACAGGCCAAATGTCTGAATAATATAGATGCGAAACTCCTCCACAAAATATTTATAACCTGAATCCAACAACACATGAAAAGCATCCTACACCATGATCAAGTTGGATTCATTCCACAGTCACGAGAATGACTCTACATACCCAAATCAATCAATGAGGTACACAACATCAACAGAAGACAAGGCAAAAACCACAAGGTTATCTCCACAGATGCAGAAAAAGCATGTGAAAGAGCCAAACTCTCATCAGTATGTGTTTAGAGGGAACATATCTCAACATAAGGAAGGCCGTTTACAACAAACCCACAGCCAAACACCATCGTCAATGGTGAAAAGCTGAAAACTTCCCACAGGAGCAAGGCAAAGATGCCCATTCTTGCCGCTTCTATTCAGCATAGTATTGGAAGTCATAACTATAGCAATCAGATAAGAAAAAGAAGTAAAAGACAGAAAAAATTGGAAGGGAAGAGGTGAAACCACCACTATTTACAGATGACAGGATACTCTATACAGAGAACCCTAAAGTCTCCACACAAGTTATACTAGAATTAATAAGTGAATTCAGCAAGGTAGCAGGAGATAACATTAATATACAGGAACCTGTTGCATTTCTTAAGACTAACAAAGAAATTTAAACGTGATTTTAAAATCATGTCAAACAAGACAAAACAAACAAACAAACAACCCCTAGGAATAAGACCTTTACACTGAGAACTATAAAACACTGATAAAGGAAATTGAAAATGATTCAAAAGAATGGAAAGATACCCCATGTTCTTGGATTGGAAGGGTAAGTATTGTTAAAATGGCCATAGTACCCAAAGCAATCTACGGATTTAATGTGATCCCTATCAAAAGACCCATGACATTTTGCACAAAACTAGAACAGATAATCCTAAAGTTTATATGGAATTGCAAAAGACCCAGAATCGCCAAAGCAATCCTGAGGAAAAATAACAAAGATGGAGGCAAAATACCTCCCAGACTTCACACTATACTACAAAGCTACATTAATCAAAAACAGCATCACAACAGTCCAAAAACAGATGTATAGATCAACGGAACAGCATACAGAGCCCAGAAACAAACACACACTCACAGTCAATTAATCTATGACAAAGGAGGCCAGACTACACAATGGAGCAGAGACTTGTCTTCAGCAGGTGGTGTTGGGAAAGCTGGACAGCTACATAGAAATCAATGAAGCTAGAACACTTCCTCAAACCACATGCAAAAATAAACTCAAAATGGTTTAAATTTTGAGTTTAAGATATGTGTGCATGCTAAGTCGCTTCAGTTGTGTCCGACTCTTTGTAACCCCAGGGCCTATAGCCCACCAGGCTCCTCTGTCCATGGGATTCTCCAGGCAAGAACACTGGAGTGGGTTGTCATGCCCTCCTCCAGGGAATCTTCCCAACCCAGGGATCGAACATCCGTCTCTTACATCTCCTGCACCAGCAGGTGAGGTTTTTTTTGCTTTTTTTTTTTAACCACTAGTGCCACCTGGGAAGCCCAAGTATAAGACACAATACAATAAAACTCCTAGAAGAGAACATAGGGAAAACATTCTCTGACACAAATCATAGCAATATTTTAACTCAGTCTCCCAAGGCATGAGAAATAAAAACAAAAATAAACAAATGGGCCCCAGTTAAACTTATAAGCTTCTGTGCAGTCATGGAACCATCAAAAAAGTGAAAAGACAACCTAGGGACTGGGAGAAAATACTTGCAAAAGATGCGATCAAAAAGAGGTTAATATTCAAAACATACAGACAGCTCATATACTCAATACTGAAAAAATAAACAACCCCATCAAAAAAGGGGCAGAAAATCTAAATGGACGTTTTCCTAAAGAAGACGTACAGATGGCCAATAGGCACATGGGAAGATGCCAAACACCGCTAAGTACTTGAGAAGCGCCAGTCAACCACAGCGTGCTCTCACCTCACACCAGTCGGAACGGCCATCGTTAAAGAGTCTACAAATAAATGCCGAGGAGGGAGTGGGGAAAAGGGAACCCTCCTGCACCGCTGGAGGGAATGCAGATTGGTGCAGCCACAGTGGAAACCAGTATGGAGGTTCCTTCAAACACTGAAAATAGAGCTACCACGTGTTCCAGTGACCCCACTCCTGGTTGTCTACCTGGAGAAAACTCTAATTCAAAAAGATACATGCATCCCAAAGTTCATAGCAGCACCACTGACAATAACCAAGACACAGAAACAACCCAAGCCCCCATCAACAGACAACTGGCTTAAGAAGATGTGATACTTATTCCCAGTGGAATATTACTCAGCCATGAAAAGGAATGAAACACTTGCAGCATCACGGGTGGACCTGGAGGTTACCCACTTACTTCACCTCCTTAGTGAAGTAAGGACAACAGAACAAGACGACTATTGTAGGGTATCAGGTATACGTGGAATCTAAAAAATAACACAAATACATCTCTATACAAAACAGAAACAGGCTCACCAACATATAGAACGTATTTAGTTACCAAAGGGGAGAAGGAAGGAGGGAGGTATAAGTTAGGATCAAACGGCTATAAACAGATAAACAAGGACTTACTGTAAAGCACCGGGACTTATACTCAATGGCTTACAATAACATGTGATGGAATATAATCAGAAAAACTAGCTGACTCACTGTGCTGTGCCCCTGGAACTAACACAATACTGTATACCAACTGTACTTCATTAAAGAAAATTAGAAATATACACATACAAAAATATCTTTTAAAAGCATCCTTTTTGAGAAGGAAAAATATAAAATAAGAAACATGAGTCTTAGTTGGAAAGGAAATTTTTTACTGAAGTGTAGTGGACCTACAATATTACTTACTGTGGTAAAATACCAATTACATAAAACTACCACCATAACTGTCAAAGGCTGCACCCAATATGCCAGCAAATCTGGAAAACTCAGCAGCGGCCACAGGACTGGAAAAGGTCCGTTTTCATTCCAATCCCAAAGAAAGGCAATGCCAAAGAATGCTCCAACTACCGCACAATTGCACGCATCTCACACGCTAGTAAAGTAATGCTCAAAATTCTCCAAGCCAGGCTTCAGCAATACGTGAACCGTGAACTTCCAGATGTTCAAGCTGGTTTTAGAGAAGGCAGAGGAACCAGAGATCAAATTGCCAACATCCGCTGGATCATGGAAAAAGCAAGAGAGTTCCAGAAAAACATCTATTTCTGCTTCATTGACTATGCCAAAGCCTTTGACTGTGTGGATCACAATAAACTGTGGAAAATTCTACGGGAATACCAGACCACCTGACCTGCCTCTTGAGAAACCTGTATGCAGATTAGGAAGCAACAGTTAGAACTGGACACGGAACAACAGACTGGCTCCAAATAGGAAAAGGAGTACGTCAAGACTGTATATTGTCACCCCGCTTATTTAACTTATATCCAGAGTACATCATGAGAAACCCTGGACTGGAACAAACGCAAGCTGGAATCAAGATTGCCAGGAGAAATATCAATAACCTCAGATATGGAGATGACACCATCCTTATGGCAGAAAGTGAAGAGGAACTAAAAAGCCTCTTGATGAAAGTGAAAGAGAAGAGCGAAAAAGTTGGCTTAAAGCTCAACATTCAGAAAACTAAGATCATGGCATCTGGTCCCATCACTTCATGGCAAATAGATGGGGAAACAGTGGAAACAGTGCCAGACTTTATTTTTCTGGGCTCCAAAATTACTGCAGATGGTGACTGCAGCCATGAAATTAAAAGACACTTACTCCTTGGAAGGAAAGTTATGACCAACCTAGATAGCATATTCAAAAGCAGAGACATTACTTTGCCGACTAAGGTCCGTCTGCTCAAGGCTATGGTTTTTCCAGTGATCATGTATGGATGTGAGAGTTGGACTGTGAAGAAAGCTGAGCGCCAAAGAATTGATGCTTTTGAACTGTGTGTTGGAGAAGACTCTTGAGAGTCCCTTGGACTGCAAGGAGATCCAACCAGTCCATCCTAAAGGAGATCAGTCCTGGTTGTTCTTTGGAAGGACTGATGCTGAGGCTGAAACTCCAATACTTTGGCCACCTCATGCAAAGAGTTGACTCACTGGAAAAGACCCTGATGCTGGGAGGGATTGGGGGCAGGAGGAGAAGGGGACGACCCAGGATGAGATGGCTGGATGGCATCACCGACTCGATGCACATGAGTTTGGGTGAACTCCGGGAGTTGGTGATGCACAGGGAGGCCTGGCGTGCTGCGATTCATGGGGTCGCAAAGAGTCGGACACGACTGAGCGACTGAACTGACTGACTGACCACCATAACATTTAAAAAATTGTGGTAAAATTTACATAATATTAAGATTACCATCAACCATTTTAACGTTTACCATTCTGAAGCATTAAGTGCATTCAAGGGAATTTGTTTTTAACCAGAGAGAAATGTTACACACCAAATCACTTAAAAATCCTTTGTTATTTGAGGACAGCCTTCTGAGTGCTCATGAGAAAGCTGAATTTACAGCTCGGTGCAAATGCAGCAAGACGCAGCCTGTCAGCTGAGCCGTGAGGGAAACTGAGCGTCAGGGAGGACTGGCCGTGCCTGCTCCGCACCGCAAGAACGATGGCTTTTCTCTTTTGTGCTTTTCTATAGAGAAATAGACTCTCTCGTGGTTAAATGATTTCACCACAAGTAAAATACACGCTGTGAAACTGGTTTCAATCACCATTAAATCTCGGTTAACACAGAAGATGGTGATAATTCGGTAATTGCACTTCACCTCAGATGTATCGAAACTTTTGTGGTTTCCTTGTTTTCGCTTTTTTCTTCTTATACTCTTTTCCTGCCTAGAGCTAGGCCCCTTTCTTTAGTCAATATTACAAAAACCAAAGAAGAGCTTTTGGTGTTTGGAATGACTATTAAAATTTGCCATTGCCTTAACGAAGCTGTTGGCAAGCCTGAAATCAATCCCAAGTGCTGGTCGCAATTTCTAAGCTCAAACAGGAAAAACTTCCAAGTGGAGCTTTGTTTATCTGACACCTGCCTTTTTGAAACTGACTTTAAATAACGGGAAAAAAAATATAACTACAATACTAAACTGTGGTATCATGCATATTGTTGCTTAGGAAAAGCAAGAAGTTTGCAAAGTGGGTCTCCTTAAGGAAATATATTAAGTAAATAATAACTTGGGCGGTGCTCAGTTGCTAGGGGCTACCGCAGTGTCTGAGAGTGCTGTGTTTAGTAAGTCGCATTCCTTTTTCATCCACAGCATCAACGCATATGGGCACAGGGAGGAAGGAGACAGAATCAGTGAGTTTCACAGAGTGACAGCGGGTGAGACCTGATCTTGGCCACTATGTTCATTCAACTCAGCTAGAACACTCGAGAATTTGTCCTGAGTTTCCCTAAGGATTCCTCCAGAAAAATGTACTTTTAGAAAAGGCTTTACAAGTTTACAAGGCTTTACTTTCTCTGTTTAGAAAACCCTCATTTCCTCTTTAGAAGCAGAAACGTCTGTCTGTCCGCTGAAGACAAGGAACCTGTCTGTCTGCCGAAGCCCACAGGTCCAGGATGAAGGCCAGGAAGTGGAGGGGCAGCGGGGCTGAGGCTGGACACTGGTCCAGATGTCCAGGGGCCACGGCACAGAGCTGGAGACGGGCAGGGGGGCTGTCAAAGGTCCCCAACACAAAGCCGCTCATCGCAGGCTGATGCAGACAGTCCCACCGGCTCCCTCCCCGGCCGCTCGTTCCAGCCCATCCACCCATTTCTCTGTCTTTCCTCCACCGCGTCCGAGGGCTCTCGCCTCTGTGCCTGCCTACATGTGGTTCCCTCTGCCTGGAACGGGCTTCCCCAGCCAGCCCATGGCCCCAGCCTCGGTCTCCAGGCCTCTGCTCCAATACCCACTTTGCAGAGCAGCCTTCTCTGGCCTGTCCTCAGCTCCCTTATCCTGCGTTATTTTCCTCCAGAGCGCCTAGGACCTGACTTCACACGTCAGCTTTATCATATGTGTCCTCGTCAGAAACAGCTGCTTTCTGAGGGCAGGACGCGAGCTGTTTTGTTCAGCAGAGGCCGGCATTCGGGAGGACCTCAACGCAGGGGTCTGAACGAACAGGGCAGACCTTCTGACCTTTCTGCCCGCGTGTAAAATGGCATCACAGGGCAGTGTCCCTGGAAAGTGCCTTTAGTGACTGCGGCTGCTGTTTCTGGAAAGAGACATCTATTACAATAGCTGCACAGCAGGTCTGCAGCTCCAAGGCTGCCCGCGACTCCAGTCTACGACGTGCGTGCTCGTGGGCCACGCTCGGCCCCACAGAGGATAACGGGCCTGGGTCACATTGTCCACGGGAACCGGGCCGGGCCGCCCTCACCGCAGCCTCCATCCCCGCCACCCCACTGCGGCCAGATCCTTCTTTTCACAGCCTCATCTCTTATTCCACTTTTTCCGATCTTCCATGGGTCAAGCCCTACAAGGTTCCCAGTCTCTGCCTCAGTTATCCTGAGAGCATCTCTGGGACCAAGACAGCAGGACAAGGGGGCCAGGAGACCTCCGTCCACACAGACCCAGACAGCTGAGCACCTGGAGGTCCCGTGAGCACTGTGGACACAGTGACACAGAGGTCACTCGGTGCAAAGGGACAGACCTGAGATGGAGTGGACGCTGGGGAACCTAATTTGAATCCACATTCGGCCAAGTTTCATGCTTCCTTTATCTCTGAAATCAGTCTCCCCAGTGCTGGCCACCACCCACTCTGACTGTATCAGGTCTTCAAGGAGGGGTCCAGCTGATACATCCTGGCACGCGATGCTCAAGACTCTCCCACTCTGGATCAGCAGGCAAAGATAAACAGCTGTGTTCACGAGCTTCTCAAGACTTAATTTCATTTCTGCATGCTAATAAACCAATTTGTGAAACATCAGCAGAACTGGCTCTGCACTTTGCTCCTGAGATGGAAGGGGAGTCTTTTACCTGGTGAAATCCGAATTCCTTTATACGACTGACAGAATCTGCCAACATTTGGTGAATATTTCTTGAGGAGCTGGAGGACAGCTAAAAATCAAACGAAACACATTTTTATGCCATTTAGAGCTGCAATGCCATTTCAGAAGATCTTCTGCTAACGCTTCCCTTGTGGCAATGTTCCCAAACACTGCGCCCACCCCCACCGCTGGACCCATGCATTTCCCAGCAACAGGTGAGCTCCTGACTCCATGAAACTCCATAGGAAACCCCGGCGTCTGCACTCAGTAGGGTCAGCGGTGAGTTACTGCTCAGAAGCTGAGGGCTAGTGGTTTGCTCGTGTCTTGCTCCCGGCTGGCCCCAGGACCCCTGGGATTACTGTAATAAGACATCAACACTTCTCCTTAATCTCAGCTCTTTCTCTCAGTCCCTGATCAGCCTCCCCCGGTGTTTTAGGTCAGACCTTAGTCGTGACCACAGCACTGCGTTCGCCTCTCTCCCCATCCAGGGCTGGGGACACCCCTGGAGCTCTTGGTGCCCGAGCCCTGCCCCCTCTCCCTGGCGCCCACCGCTGCCTAGGGTCCCCCGTGCCACCACGCCCCAGCTCAGAATCTGGGCTTCTGCCACCGTACTCAGGTTTCCCAGGAGCCGGCTCCTGCCCATGAGGTTCCCAGTTCCACTGTGGGGATCCCTGGGGCCACCCCTGTGGGCCCCACGCCTCCCCCGCAGGCTCTGTGGCTGAGTTGGCATAGCACCCCAGGCGCCTCCTAAGACCAGGTCAGTCACACCGGCCCCGTCGTCTGCTCCCTGGCCCGAGCGCGGAGTCCGGGCCGTGGCCAGCCTGCAGCCACGTAACCTGTGTGGCTGAGACAGTCACCCTCAACCCACGGGACCGCCACTTCTGAGCCTTATACCTGAGGACTCCTTCCTGGGTCCTGGCATAGGTCAGAAATTGCCTGCAAACATTTCAGCCGGAGGTCAGCATTGGTGCAAAGACTCAGCGCAGAGCACGGGGGCACTTAGGGTCACTTCCATGTCATGAAACAAACCTGCAGGGCCACCTCAATCCCGCCCCTCCCCCACCACAGCTGGCACCTGGCTGCCTGTGACGCTGCACTTCCCAGCTGCCCGAGCCGTTCGGAACCCGTGTGAATAATTACCTCCAAAATAACGCGGGTGATAGCTGGCATCGGCCACCTCTATGTGCGTGCGTGTGTGCTAAGTCACTTTAGTTGTGCCCCACTCTTTGCGACCCTGTGGACTGTAGCCCGCCAGGCTCCTCTGTCCATGGGATTTTCCAGGCAAGAACTCTGGGGTGGGCTGCCATTTCCTACTCCGGGGATCTTCCCGACCCAGGGATCGAACCCGCGTCACTTCCATCTGCTGCACTGGCAGTGGGTTCTTTACCACTGTCGCCACCTGGGAAGCCCCTGATGCCTGCTACTTGGCAAATGAATGAATCGCATAGGTTTCACAATCGCTGCCTGCCACATTCCCTCTTTCTCTTATTTTGATATTATGTTAACAAAGGATGCAGCTCCCGCACCTAGACCACAACAGGACAATAACCAGTTCCTCTCCTGACGAGCAGATGAGAAGGCGCCCAGCGGGCTTTGGTGAAGTCGGTCTGTTCAGAAGCCTGAGATGGCTTTGAAGGGCTCAGGCTTGCGGTCTTTGAATGCATTTCCACTAAAGGGAGTGTGAACCTTAAAAACAGGTTCATTCTCCCTTCCCTCAGTGATATGAGATCTGTGGGGCATCATTTTGCAAAAAAGGATCAATTTCCTCTATGCGGAAAAAGAGGCGGCAGCTAACCGCGCTCCCTTGATACCTTCACAGCCGCCGTGGACAGTCCCGCAGCCCCGACCCTCCACTCGTGGCTTTCAGAGGGACTCGGGCCTTTGTCACGTGCAGAGCTTTGGACCAGGGTTTCATCGGCAGCACCTCCACCATGATCAGCTCCTCAACAAGCCTGCAGTTGTTTCCTAAATAAGCATCAGGCTAATTCCCAGGTGGCTGAGCTGGTAAAGAACCTGCCTGCAGTGCAGGAGACCCCAGTTTGATTCCTGGGTCAGGAAGATCCCCTGGAGGAGGGCACGGCTACCCACTCCAGTATCCTTGCCTGGAGAATCCCATGGACAGAGGAGCCTGGCGGGCTACAGTCCACGGGGTCACAAAGAGTCGGACACGACTGAGCGCCTTTCACTTCACTCCACTCCACGCGCCTGACACTGCTCTTTACAGGGCGTGCTCTACACTGTCGAGCATTTCCCCCCAGCACCTGCCAATGACTGTCGTCTGCTTGGACACAGCGTTACTCTCTGTCCCTTAGAAGTGTTCCTTCAACCGCGCTGACTACCTCACATACACACACAACAGTCTGTTCTCACCACTTGCTTCTGAAAAAATCTCCATCTGAATTTCATCCGTCATCATCGTGTTCCCCTTCTCACTAGCAACATGCTCACGGCTTCTGCACTTGTCAGATATTACAGCGTTATCAGTATTCTTAAAATAACTCAAATCTAAGCATAGAGGCAGGAACCAGTTTCCAGGACTTGGTGCTGGACCTCTGGTGACCGTCAGCGCCACCTACTGGTGCCGCTCAGAACTGACAGTTCTTGTCTGAAGGGTTAGGTTTTCGCTCACAAGTTGGTTCTTGAGTAGACAAGATTTAGCATAAATAATTGATTAATTTAACAACCACCCCAGCGATCGGTACTTCTGTTTAAATCCTTCCACGTGTCTAGAACATACTGTCAACTCTAAAACTGTTCACAAGTGCTAAGAACCACGTTTTTAAAAATTCTCATTGTAAAGGTGAGCCAAGATTCGCTCTTATTCCAACGCGTTAAAATAATGTAAAGAAGCTACTCCAGTCCTGTGCAGAGCACGTTCATTCAGATACACGTCCACGCTTCCAGATTCGCGAAACACATCACGTATCACGGAATAGACTGGAGGGAGTGTGAGGCAGGGGATCTCCTTTACCGAGAAACAGCCAGATTCAGGGCTCAAAAGCAACGATTCTCGGCGCCAGTAGCAGAGGCAGGCAAGCTGAGGATGGCACACTGAGCACTCCCAACCTGAGGATGAAGAGGCGCCCTGGAGAGGAACGAAGCTTCTCCGAAGGTTCCATGTGATGCTGTGCTCCAGGGAACAGACTGTTGTTATTCCAATTTGTGGGGCTTCCCAGGGGGTGCTAGTGATAAAGAACCTGCCTACCAACGCAGTTGATGTAAGAGACCTGGGTTTGACTCCTGGGTTGGGAAGATCCCCTGGAGGAGGGCATGGCAACCCACTCCAGTATTCTTGCCTGGAGAATCCCATGGACAGCGGAGCCTGGAAGGCTGCAGTCCCTGGGATCACAGAGAGTCAGACACGACTGAAGCGACTTAACACGCACGCACACACACATTCCAATTTGTAACACAAGAAAAGTTGGGAAACCACCTACTTCCCAACATAGATTTTGCTTACAAAGAACTTTCAAATCGATGCATCCTTTGACCTCCTTAACACATTAACGGTGTCAAAGCAAGTGTCATCCCTTTACCACAAAGGTAAGGCCACCTGATCACAGATAGGAAAGCAGGGACTGACACCCACGTCCTCTCAGCCTGCTTCTTCCGTGGGGCATCCCACTGTCCGCTCTCACACACAGAAGCCTGGACTGTCCCCTCCCATCCTCATCATCGCAGAGACTTCCGCAGCTGCTGAAACTCTACCGGCAGGATGAAAGCAATTGTGTCTGCTTCTTATTTGCTTTATTTAAAACCAAAAACTGTCACGCAGTATTTATGCAAAAGTTCCAGAAAATAAGGACAAAGCTTGAAAGCCAACGACCTCAGGAGACAGCTGACTTTCTGCAGACACCAAGTCAGAATGGTCCCCTCCAGTCAGTGCGGACCAAGACCTGGGAGCAGAGCCCCTCCACACTGACCAACGGGCTTTATAAATACATATAAATTACGTTAAAGTCGGAAGTATGGCCACTCAAATCCACATAAGCAATGCGGTAACAAAAGACTCTGCCAGCAACATCACTATTACACGGTCACAAACTGTATCTCCTCCAGAGACTGTATGTCACACAAAGATTATTCTAATTATATTCCCTTTTTAAACTGGTTTGAAAAGTGGTTCCTTCCGGCTTCTAACCAAATATTTACTCTGTTTGAAAGTAGGATTATGCGATCAAACAAATGTCAAGAGATTTTTGTTTCCAATAAACGGAAAAGCTCTAAAAGACAGAACATTTTCAGCACTGGCTTTTTTATGGTGAAGAAGGAAATGATGAATCCAGGAGTTAAAATCAAATAGTTTATGTTTGAAAACAAACCGCTGGGTTGAGTATTTGCTCCTCCTGTCCGTACACCTCTTAAATCCACGGTGTTCCTTCATAGACTGATGGTCGGCATAATAACCTCTGTGAGGGCAAAGGCCACGTCGGCTTAATTGACTCACTGACTTCCGGAGCCTCAGCAAAGAGAAGAGTGGCTGGGCACTTAGTAGGGCCTCAATAAATACCTGGCGAATGAGTGAATACACTATAAACTCACCAGCACTTGCTCAATCATGAGAAGACACTCCATCTAGTTTCTTTTTAACTTTACTTGCTTGGGGCTGTGCTGGGTCTCTGTTCCCAAGGGCCGGCTTTCTCTCGTTGCAGTGAGCAGGGGCCACTCTCGAGCTGTGGTGTGTGGCCTTCTCATTGCAGTGACTTCTCTCGGGCTTCCCGCATAACTCAGTTGGTAAAGAATCTGCCTGCAGTGCAGGAGACTAGGGTTCGATCCCTGGATCAGGAAGATCCCCTGGAGAAGGGCATGGCAACCCACTCCAGTTCTCTTGCCTGGAGAATCCCATGGACAGACAGTACGTGGAATCTTCCCAGACCAGGGATCGAACCCCTGGTCCCCTGCATTGGCAGGCAGATTCTTAACCACTGGACCACCAGCGAAGTCCCAGGCTAGTTTTAATACTAATAAGAGAGCCCGAATTCAAATCCTCCCCCCAAAAATCGATGGCTTGTCTCCCCACTTTGCTAACCAGGTCACTGGAATAATCAGATTCCTATTTCTATGCCCAGCCATTTTAAGTAAAAAGAGAATTTCCCAGTGATGACTCTAACAGGAAGCTTTTGAGCACACTGGGGTTTAACTTCTTTTTATTTTCTTTCTAAAACAGAGAGGCATAATAATAAAACTGCGCTTCGACAAAGTGACAAAGGATAATAATACAGAGAAAGTGGAGGTACATTCACAATGCCAACTAGACTAACAAGAGGAAAAAGGGACCATCAATTTTACTGCTGAAAATACGGTGTGGTCCCCGTGGAGAGATTTCACTGAGACATGAATTAGGACAACGGAGACCCTAGAGATCTTTTCCCCATTCCTCTAACCTTGTTTCTAGCAAAATCTATACATGGAGACTCCTGGAGAGCCTGATCTGAAAATACAGTGTTTTGGTGTGTAATTTTACAGCACCTAACTTTAAATAATGCATTGTCTTGGCGCACTAAGTCACTTCAGTCATGTCCGACTCTGTGTGACTCTACGGACTGTAGCCCGCCAGGCTCCTCTGTCTGTGGGGATCCTCCAGGCAAGAATACTGGAGTGGGTTGTCAGGCCTTCCTCCAGAGGATCTTCCCGACCTGGGGACTGAACCCGAGTCTCTTACGTCTCCTGCATTGGCAGGCGGATTCTCTACCACGAGCACCACTTGGGAAGCCAGTCGTCTCTAGTGTCTGAGTTTATTTTGAGCAGAGCTCAGCATGGAACGGTCATGCCGCATGAAGGGCTGCCCACCAGCATCACACCTCACCCGCGACTCCTCCAAGCAACGTTCAGACAGCAGGACCGGAAAGTAACATCCTCAGAAACACAATTATCAGAGCTAGTCCAGGTTGTTAGGGCAACGTGCTTCAGATAGGAAAGCGTTTCAGAGGCCCCTCTTACATTTAAATATATTACCATGAATATTTATGTATTTACCATATATAATGGCAACCCACTCCAGTACGCTTGCCTGGAAAATCCCATGGACGGGGGAGCCTGGTGGGCTGCCGTCTTTGGGGTCGCACAGAGTCCGACATGACTGAAGCGACATAGCAGCAGCAAATATAACAGAAACATAACATACATAAGGAAAGCAATAAAGGATTGCTAAGAGAGTAGTCAGAGCCTTCAAACGTGGTTCACTTGGGAAGTCTTGACATAAAATAGGAACCCACCAATAAACAATAATAGAAACTTGGGGCTTTCCTGGTGGCTCAGTGGTAAAGAATCTGCCTGCCAACGCAGGAGACACGGGTTTGACCCCTGATCCAGGAAGATCCCACATGCCCCGGAGCAACTAAGTCCATGAGCCATAATTATTGGGCTTGTGCTTAGAGCCTGGGAGCCACAACTCCTGAGCCCAAGCAGAGAAAAGCTCGAGCAGTGATCAAGCACAGCCAAAAACAAACAAGTAAAATGATTTTTTAAAAATAATAATAATAGCAGCAGTTCTGTCGTATATCAAACTTTACGAAACACCTCTCTATGTCATTTCATCTGATTCTCACATCCAACCCAGTGACTTGTAACTACTTCACCTCCATTTTTCAGAACCAGAAACTGAGCCCCAGAGAGGTTCTCTGACTCAGGGTCTGTATCTTTCTCCCCAACATATGCTCTCCCGGTGAGGCAGATGAATGAATCAATGCTGGCATCACAGGCACAGCCCAGCATGAAGCTGTGTCAACAGTTTTATAATGCACAACTCTCAACCCCTGAACTGTTCTTCTCTTTTGTAATTCACTTTATATTAAGTTCTTTATATAACGTACTTCTTTTAAAACTCCAACAGCTTAAATGGCTTTTGGAGCTTCTCTGGTGGCTCAGATGGCAAAGAATTTGCCTGCAGAGCAAGAGATCTGGGTTCGATCTCTGGGTCAGGAAGATCCCCTGGAGAAGGGAATTGCCATTCCCCACCCACTCCAGTATTCTTGCCTGGGAAATCCCAAGGACAAGGAGCTTGGCAGGCTACAGTCCATGGGTCGCAAAGAGTTGGACTTGACTTGGTAACTAACATTTTCACTTTTTACTTTCAAAGGCTTAGGATTCTGTGAGTCTAGCTTATACAAAATTTTATTCTACAAACTACCATGAAATTCTATTACAGTTACACAAAGTCAGCTTGGGAAACTGTAACTCTGATTATGGCTCTACTCTTGAATTAATAAAATGGTCCCCGTTAATTCCTCAACTGTTTTTACTTGGAATATTCAATACTTTCTCACAAAAAATAATACTGAAATGCTTCCTTCATGTAGACTAGGAGGGAACAGACATCAAGGGACATGGTTAGTGGTTTGGAATTTTATCTCCTTTTTTTGTTCACATCCAACTCAACCCTCAAAATTCCAAGTGCATTTCAGGAGCACATTTCCCCTCCTGTCCGCAGTGGTTTCCTCATTATTAGTCCCTCTGGGGGACCGGGAACACATCTGTCTGCAGACAAGAGCCAGCTGCCCCATGAGGGCTCCACCAAGCCCTGGCACAGGGCATCTACCCCTCGGTGGAGGCGGGCTCTCCACCTGGATACTACCTGCCAAGGTTAAGCCACCGAGGGAGCTATGCTAACACTACTTTTCACTCTTCTTTTACAATTTTATTTGTTTTTGGCTGGGCTGGGTCTTCATGGCTGCACAAGCTTTTCTCTAGTTGCGGCGAGTGGGGGCTACTCTCCAGGGGCAGTGTGTGGGCCTCTCACTGTGGTGGCTTCTCATTTCAGAGTCCAGGCTCTAGGGCGCGCGGGCTTCAGCAGCTGTGGCCCCCGGGCGCTAGGGCACCGGCTCAGTAGGTGTGGTGCGTGGGCTCAGTTGCTCCTCTGCATGTGCTATCTTCCCAGATTAGGGATTGAACCCATGTCTCCTGCTTGGCAGGGGGACTCTTTCCCACTGGGCTGGGGAAGCCCTATTTTTCACTCTCAATAGAAAGCCTGTGCCACAGAGAACCCCAAACTTTGGTTGCCAGACAGCAGTGCCTCGAGATGGATAAAAGTCCAAAAGTAAAAACCAAGCATTTTCTTTTCCATCCTGTCCAAGTGGCCTGATTGCAACATCTCGTTTCTGAGTCTCTCCTTTACAAGCAACCGAAATCCAGCTTCAGAGAATTACTGGTGACCAAGTAGACAGCAAGCTTAACAACGTTGCTCTGGAAGGGACGAGGGAGGTAAGGAAGAAGGGAAACCTGAGAGGAAGCCTTTCTCCACGTCTGCATGTCATCTTACAGGTACTGCTTCACTGCTCTCTACGAAGGGAACATCACCTACAAGTCAGAGTAACACCTCAAAACACAACTGGACGCCACACCTTTCAAGGCCGACTTTACAATCAAAGCACACGTTTCAGCGTCATGTTTTTTTCATCAGTTGCTTTGACAGGTGCAAAAGCAGGTACCAGAGCCTTGGGCAGTGTGGGAGGTGTGTGCGTGTGCATATGTGTGTGTGTGTTTGTGTGCACGCGCGCATGTACACTAGGAGTGGAAAGGCAAGCGGTCTCATCTCCAGCTCCATGTGGTTAAAGATGATACAACATTTGATAGGGAAGAGTCCTGCTCAAGGATTTTTAATATGCTAGCTTCAAGGTCGTTTTCTCTTTTTTTGGAATGCTTTGATTTCCAGATGTTTGTCTTTTAATATTTTAAAAATCTCCTGTTTTGCAATACTGTCCACTTTGAAGGCCATTTCTGTAAAAACAAGTAATTTTCTGGAAATAAAATCTAAAAGTGAGCAGATAGTTTTATTCAAGGTCCTCTTTGGGGCAAGAACAGTCAGTCTACTAATGGAGAGTCAGTGCCCAGCCTACAAATCACCCGACACAGACACACACAAGGGCTTATCTTTGAATTAGCACCCCAGCCACCCCTCTCCCGACCACATTCAGACAGTCCTGCTCCCTCCCATATTCTCCTGCAGGAAGGGGTTACACTCTGACTGCTTCGGGGGGATGGGAGGCTGTCAACATGGGGGGTCCCTAAGGGTCTCTCTGCTCAGCAGAAGGGTGCTCCTGGTTCTTCCTAAACTCCCCCGGGGAGGGTGCCTGTTCGCACGGTGCTTCTCCTGCCATTTCTCGGGCTCCGATTAAGTCCCCATCAGACTTGTCTCTGCCTGAGAACGGCCTCTGCTTCCCAACCTGCCTGTCTCAGAACCTGGCTGGGTGACAACTCAGTTCCGCTATTTATCATCACCTCCCGCTCAGCGACAGACTCTGAGCAACGCTGGAGTGTTTGCTGTCCTCCACAGAGAACCACAACACTCTCACTAAACGTTAAGCAGACCATCAGTTCTGAGTCTCCCAAGTGCTGTCACCACTGCCAAGAGCAAGGGCAGGGCAGGTATTCTGCAGAAGGTAACAGCTTTCGGAATACACGCCACGCGGTCAGCCCTGATCTAGGCATCTTTTCTGCCTCCTCCTCAACTGCGCAACCACACAGCCTCCGGCTGCCTCTACCCTCTCCTCTGAAAAATGACAAGGATCACGGCTGTGCTCGTCGTGAGAGCAGCATCTTACAGCTGAAGGGCTTCAGGGGACAATTCTTGCTGCTTCCATGAGATAAGACTAGGAAAGTGTCTACATACATGTTTTCCAGCTTCCTTTGTAAAGGAACAATATTGCTAATTTAATCCCTATTTTATGGTGGGAACTGATTCCACTAGAGTGACAGAGCTGCTTCAAAGGGGGAAGCCCCCATTCCCAGACCAGCAGTCTATTGTGTCAGCTCTACAGTTTCAAGAAATCCGGTACTTAATCAGCCAGTCTTACTTTTGGCCATCCATTTATTAAAATGAAAATTTTAAGTTTACATAAATATATTCTTAAAAAACATTTTTTAAAAGATTATCTTGAGTGATAGAGATACTGGACCCCAAGTTTTCTAAATCCTGAAGCAGGGGTTAAACAACTCTTCTCACATCCCCAGATATGCTCCTTGCTTCCCCGGTGGCTCCGTTGGTAAAGGATCTGCTTGCACTGTAGGAGACCCAGGTTCGATTTCCGGGTCGGGAATATCCCCTGGAGAAGGAAGTGGCAACCCACTCCAGTACTCTTGCTGGGAGAATCCCATGGACTATAGCCTGCCAGGCTCCTCTGTCCACGGGGTCCCAAGAGTCGGACACGACTTAGCAACTAAACCACCACGACCAAATATAAGGGTGAAGCAGAAAGTCTCTACCCTCAGAACTGAGGCAAACCTTTCATTGTTCTAGAAGACACCTCCTTGGATAAAGCCATCTGCAGATGAAGATATAAAATAAAGCATTGTTCCATTGGTACAGAACGGTCCAGTTGCAGACCTAAAGACTGGGTTGTTCACTGCTCTGGTTCCATGAAAGGAACCATACAGGTCTCTACATTTTTTATATGTAGGGAGATCAACTAGGCCCAGGTAGGCCAAGAGATACGAGTTTGAGTTTGGGGGTGAAGGGCTGTGGGGAAAAGCTCAGGATACGACAGCCAGTTGACTAGGGAGGACATAATTTGTACTTTATTTCCAGACAGGAGGCCGGCTTAACCTCACCTTGTACTGCTGGGTCTGGACCTCACAATCCTGCCCAATTCCCACTCAGAGGTGAACATCCAGTCCCGGTGACATGATTTACCCAGTGAAACTGCATAGAAACTCTCTTTAACAGCTGCAGAGACCTGAGAAGATATTCACATTCAGGACACACAGGCAGGAGAGTTGATTAGAATCATGAGTATTTAGAGTTAGAAGGAAACTCGCGAAGATTCCTCTCCGCAAACAGAGCATCTGTGGACAGAGCACAACGAAGGGGCCCTGGCTGCGGGGAGGAGAGCTGCGATCCATTAGTGATGTCTGTGCGGACAGGGCAGAAAAGAGGAAGGGGCCCTGGCTGCAGGGAGGAGAGCTGCGATCCATTAGTGATGTCTGTGCGGACAGGGCAGAAAAGAGGAAGGGGCCCTGGCTGCAGGGAGGAGAGCTGCGATCTATTAGTAATGTCTGTGCGGACAGGGCGCAAAAGAGGAAGGGGCCCTGGCTGCAGGGAGGAGAGCTGCGATCCATTAGTGATGTCTGTGCAGGTGCAGGCGTGGGAGCGGTCTTGTGCTCCCTGGCGACAGACCATTTAAACGCCTCTCAATTGGATCTGCATATTTTTCCCTCAGAGTGTGCCCAGACAGTCACTCATGTCCAACTCTTTGCCACCCCATGGACTGTAACCCGCCAGGCTCCTCTGTCCATGGGATTCTCTGGGCAAGAATACTGGAGTGGGGTGCCAGCTCCTCCTCCAGAGGATCCCTCAGAGCGTAAGCATTTAAAAAATATCTCTTGTTCTAATCCATTCTTGTGCATTAAAAAATTTTTTTCAGGGTCTTAAATTTTTAAATTTGCTTGTAATCTTTACATTCGTAAATTTGTAGCAATGAGGTAATTTTATTAAAAGGGAATTTGTTATGGGTGAACTTGATTTAATAAAAATCAAACGTAAACATTTGTATTTGCACCCAAAATATCCAAAGTAGACTAGTCAGTCATTATAAAATGTACTATGTGATGCTATTAAGTAATTGGTCAATACAATGTATATTAGTTTATATAGATAAATGGGTGAATAGGTAGGGAGGCAGGTCAGATGGATGGGTAAATGGTTAGATAGCTTTTGGATGATTAACACATGCTCATATAGTTTAAAAAAAATCATTGCTAACAAAGATAAATACTACATGTCTGACTCTTTGTGACCCTGTGGACTGTAGCCTACCAGGCTCCTCCATCCATGGAATTTACCAGGCAAGAACACTGGACTGGTTTGCCATTCCCTTCTCCAGGGGATCCTCCCGACCCAAGGATTGAACCCGGGTCTCCCACATTGCAAGCAGACACTTTACCATCTGAGTCACCAGTGATTTGGATACATTTTCATTAAAAAGTTATATTTTTCAAATACTGGGGAGAAGAAGCTTCTCACTTTACAGATAAGGAAAAACAAACTCCTGCAGACACAGAATGAGAATGAAAGCCCAGTTCTGAGTCCATTTACCTACCGTGCTTGCCCTCATTATGCCACCACAGCACAAAAGTCTACTCCAAGTCCCCAGTCGCTACGAACAATTCTGAAATCCAACGAGTTCTGAGTGTACACAACTTATCCTGAGGAGCAAACGTGACTTGGACTACCATGAGGGCACTTACAGTATTTACTGTCACTGATTAGAATGTAACTAGGCTCTACTGGGGACACTACATATTACACGGTATAGACACAGCATCACGGTATAGACACAGCATTTCTTTTATGAAGTCTGAAAAAATCTGAAATCTAAAATGCATCTGGCCCAGGGGTTTGGATAACGGAGGGCAGGCCAGTACTGATGAGCCCTCCGCCTTCAGGGTGTGGTGGGCAATGAAAGTCAAAGTCGCTCAGTCGTGTCCAACTCTTTGTGACCCCATGGACTATACAGCCCATGGAATTCTCCAGGCCAGAATACTGGGGTGGGTAGCCTTTCCCTCCTCCAGGGGATCTTCCCAACTCAGGGATTGAACCCAGGTCTCCCACACTGAAGGTGAATTCTTTACCAGCTGAGCCACCAGGGAAGGAAAGCTATGCTTTTAATTTCTGGGGCTCAAAAAAAAGGCAGGTGCTTTTAATTCCTGGGGCTTCCCTGGTGGCTCAGTGGTAAAGAATCTGCCTGCCAATGCAGGAGACGAGAGTTCGATCTCTGGGTCGGGAAGATCCCCTGGAGAAAGAAATGGCAACCCAGTGCAGTATTCTTGCCTGGAGAATCCCATGGACGGAGGAGCTTGGCAGGCTACAGTCCATGGGGTCGCCAAAGAGTCGGTCACAACTTAGCAACTGAACAACAACAATTTTTAATCTCCAGTTTTTATAGAGGAGAAGACAGAGGCTCCAAGAGGTTCTGAGATTTGTCTGCTGGCCCTCGGGAGAAGCCGGGTCACACAGACTCAGCGCTGCCAGGCACGGGGCAGACACCAAATGGTCTGGCTGAGGCAGCAGCAGGGCTGGGCTGTAAGCTGTGGGGATACCGCCTTGATCCGCTTTCCACTCCCTGCTCACTCCCTCCCCTTTCTCTTTCTGTTTTCTTACAGAAGAAAGTCTACTGTTTAATTTGAAAGCCAGCAACATCTGGATCTGAAGCATTCCTGCTTTAGGAGGAAAAAAAGCAAAACCTCAAATCCCCAGGGTGTGATGGTGAGGGTGCAGCTGGTTCGTTCCCAGCAGAAGAGAGGGCCGGGCCCCGCCTGAAACACAGGCCCCACCCAGCCATGGGCCTGCCCCCTCCACTCCAAGAACACACCTGGTTTCACACCCCAGACAGCGGCTCTGAGGATGGAGTGGGATCCTGAAGCCAAGTCCTCCAGCAGCTGTCCAGGGACACCTGCACGTAAAGGGTCACATTCCTGCCCCAGCCACAATCGCCCCAGTTACTGGCACAAAAGCAAACCTGCCTTTTCACCGAAGACAATCCTGGGCTCCTGGCTATACCCTTAGGATGTGCTGTTTTCGCCTCTTGGCATCCTCTTAAGGTGATTTCATCTTATTCAAAATATTAGTGGGTAAAGAGAGCAGATGGGGCTTCTCTGGTGGCTTAGAAGGTAAAGAATCCACCTGCAATGCAAGAGATCCGGTTCGATCCCTGGATTGGGAAGATTCCCCTGGAGGAGGAAATAGCAATCCACTCCAGTATTCTTGCCTGGAGAATCCCATGGACAGAGGAGCCTGGCGGGCTACAGTCCATGGGGTCGCAAAGAGCTGGACACAACTGAGCGACTAACACTTTTCATTTTCAAAGAGAGCAGATAATGAAGGATTAACAGTGGGATTTGCCCTGAGTCCTACACCGGCCCAAAGGGGCCCCAGACTACATGTCTATCACCGTGTCTCCCACCTCCATACTTTCATAAGACAATCAGAGCAGAGCTGAAAAGGCACTGGCTGGTACAAACGCAGAGGCCCAGTCCACTCCCGTTGTTCAGTCGCTAAGTTGTGTCTGACTCTTTGTGACTTCATGGACTGCAGCACACCGGGCTTCCCCGTGCTCCACTGTCTCCCGGAGTTTGCTCAGATTCTTGTCCGTTGAGTTGGTGATGCCATCCAACCATCTCATCCTCTTTCGTCCCCTCTCCTACTGTCTTCAGTCTTTCCCAGCATCAGGGTCTTTTCCAATGAGTCAGCTCTTCTCACCCAGGTGGCCAAAGATTGGAGCTTTTTATGATTCTGGAAAATCGACTGTTCTTTAAATCCTCCCATGGTTATTCAGATAAGCATTATGATCACAAACTTCAATAAGAATGCTTGATAGTTTTTCTTTTCATAATAAATTTTAGGCCTTGTGTAGACAATGAAATTTTAAAGACATGACAATATCCTTTTATTGATAGATGCTATGGTTAAAGTTATATATTTTATTGGGCTCCAAAGTCACTGCAGACAGGGACTGCAGCCATGAAATTAAAAGACGATTGCTCCTTCGAAGAAAAGCTATGACAAACTTAGACAGTGTATTAAAAAGCAGAGACATCACTTTGCCAACAAAAGTTCCTATAATCAGAGCTGTGGTTTTTCCAGAAGTCATGAACAGACGTGAAAGCTGAACCACAAAAAAGGCTGAGCACCAAAGAACTGATGCTTTCAAACTGTGGTGCTGGAGAAGACTCTTGAGAGTCCCGTAGACTACAAAATCAAATAAGTCAATCCTAAAGGAAATCAACCCTGACTATTCACTGGAAGGACTGATGCTGAAGCTCCAATAATTTGGCCATGTGATGCAAAAAGCCAACTCATTGGAAAAGACCTTGATGCTGGGAAAGATTGAAGGCAAAAGGAGAAGAGGGTGGCAGAGGATGAGATGGTTAAATAGCAATACTCACTCAATGGACATGAATCTGGGAGAACTCTGGGAGATAGTGAAGGACAGGGAAGCCTGGTGTAATGCAGTCCATGGGATCACAAAGAGTCGGACAAGACTTATAACTGAACAACAATGGTTAAGTCACGGCTGCAACACAGATATCTTTACAGCAAAAGTCTGGACTGCATTTTGGAAACATGCATTGTCTCAGCTTCTCACCAGAGTTCTTTCCCGAGGAGCAGATCTGGAGAAGACAATGAATCTGTACATTGGAATTATGACGGGAGTGGGAGTTAGGGCAGATATATGAAAACGAGGACTTTCAGAGATTCGGGGGCAGATTAGTCTCTTCAGGCGTTAGTCTGTGCGTGTGCACACAGAAATCATACTCATGTTGTAAAATGAAATAATTCCACGAGAAAAAGCTTTGCAAACTCTATATCAAAATGTGCGTATTTTATTCTTTTATATAAAATCAGCTTCCCTGGTGGCTCAGACGGTAAGGAATCCACCTGCAATGCAGGGTTCAATCCCTGGGTAGGGAAGATACGCTGGAGAAAGAAATGGCAACCCACTCCAGTATTCCTGCTTGGAGAATCCCATGGAGGGAGGAGCCTGATGGGCTTACAGTTCACGGGTTGCAAAGAGTCGGACACGACTAAGCACGTATATAAAATCAACTTACATCTCCACCTCAAGGAGCGTGAGAAATACTGATGTTTCTAAGCCAGACTCAGACTAGTCTTTATGGCTAATGCATGCTGACGTATGGCAGAAACCAGCACAATACGGTAAAGCAATTATCCTTCATTAACAAACAAACAAACCAGCAACTCCTCCAGCATTTGGTTCCTGTTTATGCTGATGACACCCTCATGCCCCTAGGCGTCCAAGCTTGGAAACCTGTGGTAGAGACCTCGATCTGATGCAAGAATGCAAGACCTACTCTGATGCAAGAATGGCCAGTTCCAGAAATCACTGACAACTGGCAACCGTTCTTGCACAACAGGTCGCCCCCAAGAGCCTCCCTCTCTGGCCCCACCCGCCCTTCACTCCATCCCTGCCTCTGCACGCCAGCCACCCCAGCCACACAGCCCTGCCCAGTGGTCTCTCTGCTGGAACTTCCAGCCCCAGGCACCCTGTGCGGTCACCTCCAGCTCCGAGTCCCCTGCAGAGCCATTCTGCCCGCCCTGGTGATGCTCACGTCCCCGGGCTAAGAGCACAGAAACACACCCTGGTCCCTGGACCACTGCTTCCGCTTGAAATGACACTTTACGTGATGTCTCTCTTGCTTCCTCGGTTATGAAGTCCACAACAGCAGTGATCCCATTTTTACTCCTACGGTATAATCTCAGTCCTGGTACATAACGGTACTTGTTCACTGAATGAGTAAATCAATCATCCTGGGGTCTTCTCCTCCATGTACCCCCCACCCCCGCTCAACCTCCTCCAAGAAGTAAAGAGCGCACAGTACGCAGAGGGCCGGACCTCACAGGAGCCAGGCCGCTGCAAATCCCCTGCTAGCTCTCCGGGTAATTAAGTTCTTGGCAGAAGAAATAACTTCATTATCTAGTTTTATCATTCTTCCAAACCACAATCCCAGAAGCAAATTGCGTTTGAGCTCTTGTAAACCTGACACCTCAGAGAATTCATTCTCGCTCTAAGGACAGAGCTCTTGTGTAGAGGCCAACGGCTGTTCCACACACCAGGCAGACCCTATGAAACCAACGGGCCCTGATGCTTCGTCCTCAAAAGGGGTCAGGTCAGCCCGTTGCTCAAAAATCATTGACAACTGCCAACCATTCTTGCACAACAGGTCACCCGTGACCCTCCCTGTCTGGCCCCATCCACCCTTCACTCCATCATTGGAGTGAAGCAGGGGGGACTCATGAGGACACAGTCTAGATCCCGGAGGAGCCAGTGTCCCAGGCCCAGCAAACCGCAGCCTTAACCGCCAGACCTGGCCCTGCCCGCCCTGGTGAGGGGAGTTGGCCACGGTCTGCGCACGCCAGTCCCGGAGGCCACGGGACCAGGAGCTCTGCCGTCCACCAGCTGGCCCTTTGAGCTGACCCGTTACAGAAAAATGTAACAGGAAAAATATACCCCTGGGGATGTCTTAACAATGCAGTTTTCTATTTAGAGTTCTCTCCTCACACCTTCTCTCATGAAAAAGGGGGCTCTATGTTATTTGTGAGGAAGCAGGTGAGTCCATCCCCCTAAGGAATAACCGCAGGGCTTCAAGGCGGGAGGAGCCTTTTCCAGAAAAGCCCCTTTAGGATCCTGATGCCCCAGGGCCCTGACACCTCTGTCTCCCCGGTGTGAAGTTCCGCATGGTTTAGAGACGTGAAAGACTCACGGGTGCTTTCTGCTCTCCGAGTGGTGCAGCCGGCCTGCAGCCTCGGCCCGGCGTCCCCACCTCTGCCGCCTTCTCGCCCACGTTCCCGGTCTCCCCGGCACTGGGCGCCCGCCCCTCGGAGGACGGCAGCTTTGATTTCGAGCTGCTGCTGAGCTCTCCGGGCTGAGCTTTTCTGAGGAGAAACAAACGTGGGATTATCAAAACATATCCTGCAGTAAAGACAGCTTATCCCGCATCCAAGGCCCGGCAGCAGCCAGGACTGGAATCCAGGCCTGCCCGGCTCCCGAATCAGAAGCTGAACGGCCTGCCTTCTGTTCCAGAACAGAGCACACAGCCTTTGCGTCCACAGCAGCACAGAGTCCCTTTTTTTTCCCTGTGCGCCCACCTACGGCTGTGAAGTCACAGCCCTGGGGCACGGGACAGAGGCCCCGTCTGCTCCCGTTTCTCCTCTGACACAGGGCTGCCCACACTCAGGGGCAGGGGGCCCAGAAGCCACCCTAGCACCCCGGCAAAAGCGACCCACGCCCTGCCCCGTGTCTGCCACCCGTGACCTCCCTGTGTCTGCAGTGATTACGTTACTTCCTCACCCAGCACCTCCTCACTGTCCACAGAATGAGCTCCAGAGTCCTAAATCTGGCCTTCAAGGCATGAGAGAGTACCACCCCCATCACCCACGTGCACCCCAAACATGCAGACGGATTCACCATCATCCCACGTATCAAATACACTCTATCGAGGGGTCCTGAGGACCTCCTGCCTGCCTTCTCCCACCTGACCTCCTGCAGCTGGAAAACTATTTACCTTTCCAGGCTCTCCCCCTGGGATCAGGATGGGAGCCCCCAGGCTGGCCTGAGTCAGAGCGCACACAGCCCACGTGGCCGCTCGTTTTTCCTCCTGGACTGCAGGCTCCTGGACTGTCCCTGAGCACCCAGCGTGGACAGACCCCATCGGGCCTGCTCTCCTCAGGGGCCGCCCAGGAGCCTGAAGTCCGAGGGGGTACCGGAGCCTCACTCAATCCCACGACTGTGCTGCTCTTGCTCAACGTTAGGGAAGCCCAGGGTCACTGGGGAACCACGTCCACGACATCCCAGTGGGGACGCAGAACAGACGACGTGGTGGCCTCGTGAGTGAAGGGGGTCCCCCGGAGTCGGGAGGGAGAACTTTCCAGAAACTGGACACCGCCGCACGCCCTCGAGGCCCACCTGGCCCTCCCGCAGGCTCTATCAGCCAAGAGGCACGGCGGCCCCTCGGCCTGGCTGGGCCCTCCCGGCCCCGCGGGTCCACACCTGAGCTCCGGCGTCTCCTGCTCAGCCTTCAGCCTCGCCCTCTCCGCGAGGATCTCATCACAGATCACGTCGTAGGGTTTGTCCAGGTGATGTTCACCCATCACCCAGACCCAGACCTCATTGTCGGCTCCCAGCTTCCAGTGAACGGATTTGCTGTTGTCTGCAAGCAAAACAAGAATCTGGTTTGAAAAAGTATCTGCAGCCGTGGGTTAGGAGGTTTTCCCCCGTTCAAGTATTTAAAGATCAGATGAAGCGAAGCACGTCCAACATGCTCTGAGCAAGCAACCCCGTTCCAGGGTGGTGGCTGGAATGTCTGTTTTAAATCATGATGAGTGTGGGTTCTGCACGTGCCCTCTTTACGAGTCAAGACCCCGAGATGGGAAGACCACTGTCTGCATTATCTCTAGGGTAACAGAGCCAACATCAGACCCCTGAACCTCCGAAGCCTAAGAATCTCCCTGCAACCCAGCTGCTCTAGGGCATGGCGGGTCCACCATATTCCTAGGACTCCACTGCTGGGTCCAAGGCATGCGTTTTAGAGTTAGACCAGCTTTGCTTTAAACCCTAGCCCTGCCACTTAGCCGTACAACTTGGACAAATCATTTAATCTCCCTAAGCCTCAGTTTCTCGTCCACACAACGGGAACGCTAATGTTGCTCTGGAGGACAGCCGTTGGGGGAGGCAGCCGTGGGGCAGGTCCCCGGTTGTCTGACGCAGGACAGCGCTCAGCAGAGGCGGGTGCAACCGCTCCTCTGTGCTGTTGGCGGGCATGGTAGCTGAGAGACTCGCAGTAGCCGTGAGAGATGACATACCCAGAGTGGGAGACGTGGGGAAGCTCCTAGAATAACCCCGTTCCCTGCTGGTTGCACAGGCTGTATTTACCTTCTAATTCCTGCTCCTCCAATGGACACATCAGGCTCCCTGACACCCAGGATGGTGGGTTATCCCCTGGATAAGTCGGGGGACAGGCAGTCCTAAGTCTGAAGGTCCTGAAGGGGACTCACCAGGGCCATGAGGGACCTCAGCTCGTCCTCGTCCACATGCCTGAGCCCGAGGACACACACTCGCCAGCGCTGCTGAATGTGTGATGGGGGGCAGCTGCCAGAACGCAGGCCAGGCCGGGGGAGGGTCACAGGAAGCGGAGGCCAGCTTCCCACGAAAGAGTCTCCATCCAGCAGACGCAGAACCAGCATCCTGCTGTGGACTGAGGATGGGGCCACTCGGGGCCAGCCTAGCTCTTCCTCTGGGTGCCTTCTGCCCTCGGGGCTATGGAGATGCTCTGGGTACAACAACGTTCTCAGTAGGACAGTCAAGATATCCCTGGGGGCTCAGGGGTAAAGAATCCACCTGCCAACGCGGGAGACATGGGTTCGATCCCGGGGCTGGGAAGATCCCCCATGCCGCAGAGCAACTAAGCCTGTGTACCACAAGTCTTGAGCCTGAGGCTTTGAGCCTGGGAACCGCAACAAGAGAAGCCACTGCAACGAGAACACACACCGCAACCAGAGAAAAGCAGATGCAGCAATGAGGACCCCGCACAGTCAAAAACTAAATAAATGAAATCACTAAAAATAAATAGGATGTTGGGGGGCAGGGAGGAGGAGTCAGTCTGTGCTCACAGGTGGACGCAGGAATGAGGGAAGGTCAGTCCCAGGTGGGCCCTGGCTGGGGAGGCCAGGTCAGCTCTGGCTCGTTGAGGAGATGCCCACAGGTTCCTTCACCGTGGGACACCAGCATCCCTCACAAAGCCCCCGCACTGCCCGCTCTGGGGCAGCTAAGAATGTTCCCACTGCATCTACCTCTCCATCTTCACCTAACCACCCTCTGCCAACAGTTCTGGCAGCAGGAGGAAGGTGGCTGGAGACGGCGTGGCTGAGAGCCGGGGGGGCGGGAGGGGCCCAGGGGTCCCTGCCAGCCCCTCTCGGGACAGCAACACACGCTGCCCCTAAACCGTGTCTGAGGGCATAACGCAGGGCACATGGGGGCCGTAACTCCTGCTGGGGGAGGCCCTGCTCCGGGGGAGAGGAATCCAGAAACCCTATGAACACAGGAGGGGCTAAGAGGCAAAGGGGAGGGGCAGCCAAGGGGAGGACAGAGCCCCTGTTCCTCTAAGACGGTGGGGGAGGCGTAAAGAGACGACAGCTCTGGGGCAAGAAGGAAGGGGGTTATTGGACGTATCAGAGAGCAGCCCTGACAGGAGTCTCTGCTCTGACGGCCCCTCTCCTTCGGGGCAAAGACACTAGGGTCCTCGGGGGGTCCACACAGCTCTCTGAACCCAGGGAGGGGGTCATTCTAGTAAAGGGAGTATCAGCCTGGCGCCCCCGGCTTTGTGCCAAGACAAGGAGGGCTGTCTCCCACGACGTTCCCACAGCGTCCCTAAGGCTGGCGGGGTGCAGAGCTGGGTGCTGCAGGGTGCACGGGGTGAGACACCATCCTGCAGGTCACCAGGGCTTGGGAGAGGAGGACAGGATGGCTGGTCACCGACTTGATGACCTTTGCCACCTGTCTACCTCGTGCCAGGCCCTGAGGTGGATGCGCTACAGACACTTGCAGACAAGGGCAGGCAGGCAGCTTCTCAAGCCTCGTCAGCTCTGGTGGAGACAGACCAGTCCCAGCTCTCAGGGACTCACGTTCCAGCTGAAGGAGGCAGGCGCTGGACCGCTGGTTAGTTACGAAAGTAGCAGGACTGAGACAGTGATGAAGCTAGTCACTCAGCTGTGTCTTGGGACCCCATGGACTGTAGCCTGCCAGGCTCCTCTGTCCATGGGATTCTCCAGGCAAGAATACTGGAATGGGTTGCCATTCCCTTCTCCAGGGGATCTTTCCAAGCCAGGGATCAAATCTGGGTCTCCTGCATTGCAGGCAGATTCTTTACCATCTGAGCCACCTGGCTGAGGGAGGGGTGTTAAAGCGTTAGCGACGGGGTCTGGTGGGCAGGGGGACGTACTCTGTGACCAGGCGAGAGTACATCAAACGAGGACTTAGAGAAGGCAGGGAGCTTCGAAAGGGCAGAGAAGAAATAAGAAGTTCCTGGCGTTCAGCTAGGGAGGCTGGGTATGGAATTTAGACAGAGAACAGAGCGGGTTTGGTGCTGGACAGGAGGAACAGTGTGACCGAAGCCCAGGGACGGGAACTGGCGAGGGGGCACGTGGAATCGGGGTCTCTGCCAGAGCTGACGAGCCTTGAGAAGCTGCCTGGCTGTGGGCTGAGGTCACACGGGGAGCGGGGGCCCGCTTGGCACAGGCCCCGGACGCCCGGCAAAGGGGTTTACGTGGAGGGCCTGTGTTGCATAACTCCAGAAAGCTGTACGAAAATCCCAGTGTCTACGGCACTTTATTTCTCCAGTCTGAGTTTCCTCTTTGATAAAACAGAGGCGATGAGTCTGAACTCACAGACAAGTGCTCAAAAAGAATTAATTCCATGTTCTTGGTCTGAGGGACCAACCAAGAGTCCACAACTGTCAGACACGGCACCACAAAACTCCCAGAAGAGAACACAGACAAAACATTCTCTGACATAAATCGTAACTATTTTCCTAGCTCAGTCTCCCAAGGCAAAAGAAATAAAAGCAAAAATAAACAAATGGGACCTAATCAAACTTAGACGCTTTTGCACAGCAAAGGAAAACCATCAACACAATGAAAAGACAACCTATGGATCGGGAGGAAATATTTGCAAACAATGTGACCAACGAGGCTTAATTTCCAAAATAAACAAACAGCTCATACAGCTCGAAACCAAAAACAAAATAAAACAAAAAACCACCCAATCAAAATGTGAGCAGAGAACCTAAACAGATGTTTTTCTGAAGAAGACATACATATGGCCAACAGGCACATAAGGAGATGCTCAACATCACTAATTATTACAGAAATGCAAATCAAAACTACAATAAGGTATCAGCTCACACTGGTCAGAACAGCCATCATCAAAAAGATTGCAAATAATAAATGGTGAGAGGGTGTGGAGAAAGGGAAACCCAGCTTCTCTGTTGGTGGCAGCCAAAGCTGGGACAACCAGTATGAAAACAGTACGGAAGTTCCTTAAAAAACTAAAGCTACCATTCGACCCAGAAACCCCACTCCTGGGCCTATAGGTGCCTTCCACCAACCCTGGGCTGTAGCGTCCATGTGCTGCCTGAACTCCCAACGCCCAAGGAACTGCCTGCCACTCTGGCCGCTCCTCGTGGTCACTCACCTCTGACCCAGAAACCAGAGGGCAGATGCCTGGCCGGCAGGGCCTCCGGGATTTGGGTGCTACAGCCACGTTCCTTCCGACCAATGCCGTGCCAGGTCTGCCCTGAAATACGTGGAGCATCACCGAGGCTGTTAGCAACCCTACTCGGCCGTGAGGAAACTGAGGCTCAGGGAAGGGTAAGTTCCTTGTCTGGGATTGCAGAGCTGATGCAGTGGAACCAGAATTCCTTACCTGACTGTGAGGCAGTAAAACCTGTGTTTAGAGCCACCTCTGATGCACTGTCCAAACTGAAATATATTTGAGAGCAAAAAAAGGAAACCCACCAACAGGAAAGGCAGGAAATGAATGTTTGCAGGGCTCTGCTGAGCGAGCTGGGTACGGGGTCACCGTCTCGGCCCTGCAGAGCAGGACACCGCCAGCCCCACGTTTCAGTGAAGACCAAGGCCCAGTCCTGGGCTTCCCTGGTGGCTCAGCAGTAAAGAATCTGCGTGCAATATAGGAGCCAGAGGAGATGCGGGTTCAGTCCCTCGGTTGGGAAGATCCCCTGGAGGAGGGCATGGCAACCCACTCCAGTATTTGTGCCTGGAGAATCCCCATGGACAGAGGAGCCTGAGGGCTACAGTCCATAGGGTCACAAAAGAATCGGGACACGACTGAAGCAATTTAGCACAGTAAGGCCCAGTCCTATGGGGACTTCCCTGAAGGTAGTGCGGGTAATAATTCTGCGAGTCTGTGTTTTAAACCTTTGAAAATATTTATTCTAGAGACAAAAGGAACAGAAAGGGAGCTGGAGAACCCACAGGGCGCCACCATCCCGGGCAGCAGGTGGTGGCACAGACAAGCGAGTAGGTCACTCAGGTGGGAGGCCGGCTGGCTCCAGGGGGTGAAGGGAACATCCGAGTGGGCATCTGAGTCCAGCACTCCACACGTGAGACTCAAGGCCGTCACACTATCCAGCCCAGAGTGAGCCCAGAGCGGGCTGGGACCAGCGGCTCAGAGCAGAGTCAGATCTGACGTTCAAACCCGGACTCCACCGGTGACCCGCCCACATCACTTTCTCCAAGTCTGTTTCCTTATTTGTAAGAATCAGGTGGCGGGCAACGTTCACTTCCCTGGATTCTTACAAAGATTAAATGAAATGACATCAACACAAGGGCCTGGCACTTGCTAACAGACCCACAGGGTGGTAGGGAGAACCTCCGTGGGATGGAGCAATGGGAGTGTGCTGAGACAGGGAGTAACCAGGGGACTCCAGGCTTCCGGCTTTGGTGACTCAAAGGAAAGCGGGCTGCTGATCACGGTGGGGACTGAGAGGCAGGAGCAGGCCTGGGGCTGGTGGGGGAGAGAGAGCTGGGATGATGCTGAAGAACCTGGTTTTGCATCAAGGGCCCAAGGGTCTTCTGAGCAGAGATGTCGTTGGGTAACTGATACGAGACCAATGCTCAGATAAGAGGTCTGGTTTCGAAATACAGGTGTGAGACTCCATAAAGAGAAGAAAAGGTGCCCCAGGGAGGGAGTACAGAGACCCTGACCTAGTCAGGGGAGTCTGTGAATGCGGCTCAGGGAATCTGTCAACACCGGGAAACTCTGCAGCAAATGCCCTCTGTATGGATTTTCCTGGTCCAAGCTTTCAGTAAGTTTTCCACGGAGTCTAAGGGACCCTCAATCCTACCTGAAGCTTACCAACCAA
The DNA here is from genome assembly GCF_001704415.2 of Capra hircus. Classification (NCBI taxonomy): domain Eukaryota; kingdom Metazoa; phylum Chordata; class Mammalia; order Artiodactyla; family Bovidae; genus Capra; species Capra hircus. Next base: position 7,333,856 of record NC_030834.1, on the reverse strand, counting down.
AAGGGTAGAGTGAGGCTCCCCTGGGGAACACAGGTATTCAGGGTCAGGCAGAAACGTGAAAGACAACAGTCATGGAGACAGCGAGGGACCACGACGCGAAGAGGCTCTGAGAGGCAACTCACAGGGTGAGAGCCGGCTGAGAAATCAACTGAGCTGGGAACCGAGCCCAGCAACAGAGGCCACCGTGCTGGGTCAGGAGGGGAGCGAGGGAAGCAGGCACGGCAGATGGCACACCCCAGGGCTCTGTCGTCGTTTCACTGAAAAGGGAAGGCTCTGCATAAAGGAGCTCGTCTGAGAATCCACAAGTGAAATTTCACAAGGCCTGTTCCAAGGGTGCACGGAGCATCTCAGTCACCGCTCATCGTGACCAGAGCCTGGCTTCTTGCGAGAAGTTCCCACCAGCTGGAGAGGTGTCTATTGCTGGGCAGCCTCTACCAAGTAAAGACCTCCTCTGTGTGCATGACCAGAAAAAAAAGCTTACGGAATAAAGGCTCCATGGGAGAACACCCACCCAAGCACATGTTCAGACGTGTGCAGGGCAGCCGCAGACTACGGCAACTGTTACCAAGCTCCAGGAAAGCTCGACGCTCCAGGTAGGCTGAACAAGGGGCAACGTTTGTTAACAGTGCCAGCTATGGGAGGGTCAGACCCAGGGTCACTGATCAGCTGCTGCCCTGGTCGAGTCAGTTAAGGTCCCTCCCTCTCCCTTTCCTCACCTGTGAAATGTGAAAGTAACTCAGCTCCAGGCTTGGCTGTGATGATTTCATGAGATAATAGACTTAAGCACAGAGTTCAGGGTCTGACACTCCAGCAGCTCAATCGGCACTGGTTGGGGCTGGGTTTACAGTCTAGAGCAGTGCTGTCCAATGGGAGCGCTGCCTGTAATTGTACATTTTCTAGCCATCCTATTAAAAACTCAACAGGAGCCCAGGCAAGATGATGGAGCAGAAAGGCCCTGGGCTCACCTCCTCTCATGAGAACACCAAAATCACAACTATCTGCAGAAAAACCATCCATGAAAAAGACCAGAACCTACAAGAAAAGATCTCCTCCAACCAAAAACATAGAAAAGGAACCATGGTGAGACACACACCACAGTGAGACCGATACCCCAAGGTGGACGACCCACAGACTGGAGCTTCTCCCACCGGAGTAAGAGTTCTGAGCCCCAGGTCAGGCTCCCCAGCCCAGGGGTTCTACTCATCTGGGAAGATGAGCCCCAGAACATTTGGCTTTTGAAAGCCAGCGGGGCTTAATTTTGGGAATCCCACAGGGGTGGGGGAAATAGAGACTTCACTCTTAAAGGGCGCACATGAAATCTCACACACACCAGGACCCAGGGTGAAAAGCAGTCATTTGACAGGAGTCTGGGCAAGACCTATCTGTCGGTTTTGGAGCGTCTCCCAGGGAAGCGTGGATGGCTACGTGTCACCCTGGGGCCATGAATCCCGGAGGCAAACATATTTGGGGACCTTCTGTCGTGAGGACATGGCTGCTGACAGTTTCCATCTTAGCTCATTAGTGCCAAAACCCGGTCCCACCCAACAGCCTGCAGGCAACCCAGGCTGAGAAGCCTCAGGCCAAATAACTAACTGGGTAGGAACCCAGCCCCAGCCATGAACAGGCCCTAAGGACTTCCTGAGCCCATAGCTGACTCTAAACACACCTCTGCACTTTGCCTTGCCCACCAGAGGGCCAAGACCCAACTCCACACACCAGCGGGCAGACACTGGCCCTTCCCTCCAGGAAGCCAGCACAGGTCTCCAGACCAGTTATTTGTAAAAATACAAATAACAATCTTGAAAAAAAAAAAAAAAAAAGAAAGAAAAGAAAAAAAAACAACGAGGCAGCAGAGGAACACATTCCAGATGAAGGAAGACGATAAAACCCCAGAAGAACTAAAAGAAGTGGAGATAAGCTTTCTACCCAAGAAAGAGCTCAGGGCAGTGCTTGTAAAGATGATGGAAGAACTCAGGAGGACAGCAGGTATGCACAGAGCAAGAAGTTGGGATTTTTAAACAAAGAGTTAGAAGATATAAAGAACACACAGAGAAGGAGAATACAATAACTAAAATGAAAAATACAGGAAGGAATGAATAGCAAACCAAACAATACGGGACTGGATCAGCGAGCTGGAAGACGGAGCAGTGGAAATGGCTGCCGCTGAGCAGAAAAAAGGATGGAAAGAAGTGAGGACAGGTCAAAAGACCTTGGGGACAACATCAAGGCACTAATATTAGCATTATTGGGGCCCAGAAGGAAAAGAGACAGAGAATGAGCCTGAGAAAATATACGCAGACATAATAACTGAAAACTCCCCTAGCCTGGGAAAGGAAGCAGTCACTCCAGCCCAGGAAACGCACATGGTTCCAAACAGCAGGAGGCGCCAACATCACTCACATTACCACCCCCCACCATCCCCATCCGCGGAAAAACTGTCTTCCCTACAACCAGTCCCTGCTTCCAAAGAGGTTGGGGACCACTGCCAGATGGGATGAACCCAAAGAGGAACATACCAAGACTCACTGTAATTAAAATCACAAAAATTAGAGATAGAGAATATTAAAAGCAGCAAAGGAAACGCTTCCCAGGTGGTGACAGTGTTAAAGAATCCACTTGCCAACGCAGGAGACGCAAGAGAGATGTGAGTTTGATCCCTGGGTTGGGTAGATCCGCTGGAGAAGGAAATGGCAACCCACTCCAGTATTCTTGCCTGGAGAATCCCAAGGACAGAGGAGCCTGGTGGGCTACAGTCCCTGGCGTCACAAAGAGTCGGACACGACCGAAGCAGCTGAGCCTGCAGCACGGGAGAAGCAACAACTAACATGCAAGGGAAGTCCCACAAGGCTGGCCGCTGGTTTTTCTGAAGGACAGAAGGGAGTAGCATGATGCATTTAAAGAGACGAAAGGGAAAACCTACAACCGGCAAAGCAAGAATTTGAGCAAAGAACTTCATCTTACATCACCAGGAGGAGACCAACTCAGCAAACGTGAGAAAGCCGAAGTCTCTCAAAGAGCTCCAGGCCACTGGTTCCAGGGGACATAGCCCTTCTGTGGCCCCAGTCTTCACAGTCACCCACCACGTCTGCGAGTCATGTTCACAACGGATACGGTGCCAGGAGGCCCCGTTGTACTTAGTTAACTCAGACCAAAGGATGCAAGGAAATGGAGAAGCCAGATCGGAAAGACACAGGCTTATGCTTCAGTTTGGAAATGTTACCGCTAGAAGGAAAACCAAGGATGTCCTTGGAGAGTGCAGAGTCCTGTGAAATCCAGTGGACCTGGGTACCACTGGGGTGTGACCTTGCATGTATTACTGCACTTCTCCATGTAAAACAGGACCACTGATACCTGTTTTGGAGAAATATCATGAAGATGACATGTAATACATGTAAAAGAGCTTTGCATGGTGTCTGACAAAACAGGGGTTTAATAAATAGCTGCTATTGGTGATAATAACAATAATAATTGAAGTGCTCATATTTACTTCCATATCAATATAAAACCTTAACTGGAAAAAGGTTTTAATAAAAGACAGTGCAAGAAAACGGTCACTAAACTGACTTCCCTTTTGAGTCTGTGCAAAGAAGGGAGATTAATTTTCTCAATCTTTGAAACCCTGAACGGTTTTATCAAATTTATTTTTCCTGGCTTAAGGAAAAATGAAGAGAAATTGATCTTTGAATGCCTCTCTGTAAGTGACCTTGAAAACTGTTTTTTCCCAACAACATAGGTATCCGTCCATAACAAAAAGTGTGGATGGGTGTGTGTGTAAGCTAATGCACGCTTTCCGTGTCTCTGTGTATACATGATTTAACCCTGATATACAAAGAATTCTTCCTCATCCATGGTCCCAAAGACGCGGCCAAGCTACCAGGGATTCCTTGGGTCAGGAAGAGGTAGTACATTTGAAAGGTGAACTCACACTAAAAAAATCAGCATTATGACTTTTTTCCTTTTAGTAGTATTTGCATCTTGAAAGTGAATGTCCCTAAAAACAGAAGACTCAAAGAAACATCTCTCAGAGTCTATGGAATGGAAACAGCATTTCTAGAGAGATGCAGACATAAAGACTTTGCATGCTGGTAGCAGAACACCAGGGGCTTCCCTGGTAGCCCAGTTGGTAAAGAATCCGCCTGCAATGCAGGAGACCCTGGTTGGATTCCTTGGTCAGAAAGATCCCCTGGAGAAGGGACAGGCTACTCACTCCAATATTCTTGCCTGGAGAATTTCATGGACAGAGGAACCTGGCGGGCTACAGTCCATGGGGTCGCAAATTGTACACGACTGAGCGACTAAGCCCAGCAAAGCAGAATACCAGGCATCTGGGATAAGAGGAGGTGGACCCGAACATGCCCCTCGAGTTCAGCTCCACGTGACTTTTTACTTCAGCTTAAGGTCAGTCGGTTTCAAGAAAGACATCTGCTCTCAGCCTCACCACTCCAGAGTACTGCCGCTCATGCGTGTGTGTGTGTGTGTGTGTGTGCACACACGCGCGCGCTTCAGGCTAATCAACTGCACCATGAAAAGCTCAGTAACACTGAGGATCTGCCTGCCAAACCGGACCTCAGACGCGGCTAGCTGCTGACCAGTGTGAGCCATGCAAACAAGCAGGGAGGCCGCCCGCCGCGGAGGCTCCAGGAGGAGTGAGCTCCGCTTACCTGTCTTCGGCCTGGGTTTCACTGGCAGGGACTCCTGTTTTTCCATCGCTGCTTCTCTTTCTTTCCAGCGGCGGACCTGCTCCTCCCTCATCTTGAAGAACAGGATCTGTTTCTGTTCCTCGTTCAGCTCTGCCAGCAGATCAGGATCTATGTACATCTCCGACAGGATCTGTTTCAGCATCTTTGCGGGGTTGGAGTCTTTTACACCTGAGGCAAAAGTTCTTGAGAACGGCTTCCAGGGCTGCCTCCCCTGGGCTGGCACGGGGGGGCACCCACAGACCTTCCCAGACGCTCGTGGGGCTGGGACGGCGGCAGTTCAGCGAACTGGCTCTGGGTTCCCACACTGGGCCCCCTGTCCAAAACGCCACTCATGAACCTGCAAAGAGCAACCGCCAAGATGCAACCGTGTTAGAAGGTACAAAGGCCAGGACGGGCTTAGGAGTAAGCTTGGCAGAAACACAGATCCGCCTTTATTTCAGGCAAGCTTTGTTAAGAGCTTTGTGTGTAACCTGTATCCTGTAATTTCCAAAGATACTTTAACAAAAAACAAAAAAATAAACCCTAACTTTTTACCGGTCACTCTCAGGGAAACAAAAAATTAACAGAGGCTTGGCCGTCTCCCAACTAAGCAAACATGCGATTACCTCCGAGCTCAACAAACCACCACGTCCACAGCTAAAAACAGTTAAAGAGACAAAGGCAAGGATGAAATTAAAAGCCTCTCTCCAAACAAGGTACTTCAAAAGCAAACACTGTTTTTGAGATTTCAGAGAATTACCCACCCAAACCCAAACCAGGCTTAAGGAAGAAATAAAGAAAAAATAAAAATTAGACCATAATGCAATTTTCCCATTTTCCCTTACAAGTGGCTGTTAATACACACAATTATGCGCTGTCATCTTCACAGATGGACAGTTCAGTGTTCAGACAACTCACCAGCACCACAGAAACCGTGCAGAGCAGGACAGGGCACTCACGTGCATTTTGGAAGGGCACCAGGGTTTAGACATGCCTCTTCCAGATACCCTAATTTCACAGGGTCTGAATTTACAGACCAGATAAACTGGGGAGCCGTGAAATTAAAAGACACTTGCTCCTTGGAAGAAAAGCTACGCCCAAGCTAGACAGCATATTAGAGCAGAGACATTACTTTGCCAACAAAGGTCCGTCTAGTCAAGGCTATGGTTTTTCCAGTGGTCATGTATGGATGTGAGAGTTGGACTGTGAAAAAAGCTGAGCGCCAAATAATTGATGGTTTTGAACTGTGGTGTCGGAGAAGACTCTTGAGAGTCCCTTGGACTGCAAGGAGATCCAACAAGTCCATCCTAAAGGAGATCAGTCCTGGGTGTTCACTGGAAGAACTGATGCTGAAGCTGAAACTCCAATACTTTGGCCATCTGATATGAATAACTGACTTCCTGGAAAAGACCCTGATGCTGGGAAAGATTGAAGGCAGGAGGAGAAGGGGACGACAGAGGATGAGACGGTTGGATGGCATCACCGACCCAATTGAATTGAGTTTGAGCACGCCCCGGGAGTTGGTGATGGACAGGGAGGCCTGGCGTGCTGCAGTCCATGGGGGTCGCAAAGGTCAAACATGACTGAGCGACTGAACTGAAATGGATTGAAGGGGTGACCAGGCTCATCACAAAGGGTCCTCGCTCTATAAGACAGTTTCTCAGATGGAGGAGCCTTGGGCCTGAGCACACAGGTGACTTCACAGGGGCACCTACTCCTCAGCAGACGCGTTCTACTTCACACGTTTCCATTTCGTCTATTTTCAAAAAATATAGCAAACCTTCATATTTTTGTCGTTAGGAGAAAATGATGTACACATTTCCATTCTGGGGGGAAAAACAGAATACTTATCTTGTTCCAATATAATAAGAAATCCACAAAAAGCTTATTTATTTCAACTCTGCAGGATCACCTATGTTCTAAGAAACAGACCAACAATCCTACCATCTGGCCACGCCCTCTCAAATATCTTCTTTCTCCAAACTAAGTTCAAAGGCTCTTAAGCTTCAGACCAGTCGCTCAGCCACACGGCGGCCCTCCCAGGCCCATGGCTGGTCACCTCCAGGCAGGCTGCCGCACTCCTCTCACGCCCGGGAGGCTCCTGCAGCTTCGTTCCTGCTCCGCCTCCTTGCGCAGCTGTTTCTCCATTTACACCCGCTTTTTCAAAGAAGCACAAGCAACAGCCCAACAGCCAGGGTACCCAGGGTGCTCTGAGTACCAACAACATGTAGTTCCATTCACTAACATGCCCTGTGCAGCAGGGACCTTTGCTGAGGCTACCACGACCCTCGCCATCTACATCCTGCCATCTGTAGCATTCAGTTACCCGGGGCTCAAATGGATCACAGTGTTAAGAGAAATTTTTAAAAGAATTAAAGGCACCGTCCGACTCAAACTCAGTCAGGCACGCCTGCCCCAGGCTGCCTGGCTAGCTTTGTATTTTGCTTTGAGGCGACCCTCAAAGGCTCTAACAGCCACACCACTGATGTCCTGCAGTGCGTTCCTGACTCTGGGGTCTCCAGGAGAGGGGCTCAACTAAATCTACACTCGACGGGGGTTTCCAGAGGCTGAGTGCTTGTCTGTAGGCGTCAGAACAGCAGGAAGAAGGTAAGTCCTCCGCTCACTGGACTCCAGTGCTGGAGACCAAGTGCTAAGAAGCCAAAGTGAATGAGTCCTTGACATTCCGAAGGAACATACCTCAACATAATAAAAGCTATAGATGACATTCCGGTAAAGGTCCTTACGCCGGGACACTTCTTGACCAGGGGTTGACTTTCACAGAAATAAAACACAGGGGAGAGGAGCTGCCCAGGGAAGCTGGAAGCTTCCGCTCTATCCCCCAGTCTGGAATTGGGCGACTCCCAGCAACAGGGACAGGGCAGGCAGCGCCTAAACAGGAAAACCCTGAAAGGGCTGAATCCCCTCTCCCCTCCCCACCTGGCGCACTCCTGGTCTCAGAGGCTGACCCCAGCCGCAGCCACGACGATCATGAGCGGTGAAGGCAGTAACTAACGAATCTTCATCCCAACCTTGGAGTTCAGCCCCTTACCATCCCCATTTCCTACAAGACGATGGAGGGGGTGTGCCTGGCCGTCTGGCTCCAAGTCAGGGGCACGGAATTTGCTGGGAGCCCAGAATCAGGCTTCCCTGGTAGCTCAATTGGTAAAGACCCCTCCTGCAATGCACGAGACCCTGGTTCGATTCCTGCGTCAGGAAGATCCCCTGAAAAAGGGACAGGCTACCCACTCCAGTATTCTTGGGCTTCCTTTTTGGCTCAGCTGGTAAAGACTTCACCTGCAATGTGGGATACCTGGGTTTGATCCCTGAGTTGGGAAGATACCCTGGAGAAAGGAAAGGCTACCCACTCCAGTATTCTGGTCTGGAGAATTCCATGGACTGTATAATCTGTGGGGTCGCAAAGAGTCAGACACAACTGAACTGAGCGACTTTAACTTTCACCTTTCAGAATCAGAGCATCACCAGGATGGGGAACTGCAGGTGACGTTTCAGAAGCAAGTTCTGGCAGCAGCGGAAATGCTGAACCCAAAGTGCATGAGGCAGGGTTGACCCTCTTGGGGGCAGAAGCCTCATCTCTGCAAGCGCAAGTGGCCTTAGGGGAGGGCAGGTACGGAAAAGCCCCCACCCCAGGAAGGACAGCGGGCAGTGACTGACACACGGGGCTCACGGCATTCACACAGAGCACTGGCTACACAGCATCCACCCGCAGCTCCATCCACAGCCCCTGGGGAACAAACCAGCAGCGGAGACAGACTGGGGGAAAGGGCGGCTCTGTACCGCAGGGATGACAGGTCCAAGCTCTCACAGCTTCAATCTTGTGCGGTTTCCCCCAAACATGCTCTTTTTTTTTATATTAAAGGTAATTAGTGGACCTTCAGGGAAAGACACTGGCTTCCCCCTATCCTCAAAGAAAACTTGGGGATCCCGCTGACAAGAATCTTGCGGGGCGAGGTTGCTGAAATACAAGCACTGCATGGGACGCTGAGGCTGGGGCCCGCCAGTGGGAACCTCAAACACAGCGCCGGCGCCCTGGAGGCCAGCCCTGCCTCTGCCGGGCTGGGTGTCACTTCACATACCCGCGCTGGCTTTCCTCACCGTAAAAGGAGCCTGAACTGTGACTCTGTAACCTGAGGTCTGTGCCACACCATCCAGCGGGGACTTACGGAGGCAAGTGGAGGCAGGGTGGAGGAAGCAGAAAGGAGGAAGTCAACTGGCCAGGATTTCCCCTATTTTACCCCCTGACAATCAGTGCTGCGGCTGAGTCTGGCACACCGAGTGCAGCGGGCTGCCCCCATTCAAGACCCAGTAAAAAGGACAGCTGGGCTAACTCAGTTTCTTCCTGTACAATACTTTTCTTAAAAGACAAAAATGACCAGCAACACGTCCACGTCTGCTACTTTTTCCAAAAATAAATTTCTAATGGGTCACAGTTGTCTCCCAGGACTCCCATTGGTGTGGCCTGGCTCTCATACTTGCTCATACTTGTCCTCTAAACAACGATTCTTTTTTTTAGAGGACTTTTTGTATTTTTAATGTCTCTGAGACCTTACCCGAAAGGACGGGGCAGTGGTAAAGAATCTGTCTGCCAATGCAGGAAATGCAAGAGAGCTGGGTTTGATCCCTGGGTCTGGAAGATCCCCTGGAGAAGGAAATGGTAAGGCACTCCAGTATCCTTGTCCAGAAAATTCCCTGGATAGAGAAGTCTAGGGGGGGCTACAGTCCATGGGGTCACAAAGAGTCTGACACAATTGAGCACCAAAAAAAAAAAAGCCTAATTAATCATAAAAATATTGTGATATGGACATTATGACTTTAATGGTAAGAATATCATTTGAATTATAATTCTTTTCAAACAGCCAGCTGTTTTCAGACTTTCAGTTATCTCATTCAACTTTGCCTTATTAGTCTACCCGCACAAAGGTTCTCTTTGAGGATAAAATGAATTGGTGGCGGGGGGGTGACATCAATTTGGTAAATTCTGTAAAGATGATGTAACACTCTTCAGAAATTTGAAATCACTGCACACGGGTTTATCTAGAAATTTCACTCACACCAGATCTACGCACGCATTGATTCCACTTACTTCTTCACTGAAAAAAATAAAATAAAAAACCTGTATCCAAGTCATTGTTTCTCTTAAGCAGGCATCCAACAAAGCTTTTAGGGTTGAGCGGACTCAAGTTTAGAAAGAAAGGGGCGCTCCGTCGCCTCTTTCCTGTGACTCTTGGGGAGAGAAAGACACTCTGAGCGAACCTGCAGTGACTCCCCGGTGCCCCGGGCGCCACCCCAAGGGCGCCCTCGCGAACCCTAGGGCGGGGGAAGGTCACCGCGCGGCCGCCTGCAGCCACCGTCTGGGCCCGCCTTCCAGGGGCGGCGCGCCCACCGCGGCCCCGCGCGGCCCCCCAGCGCAGCCCGCGCCCACGGGATCCGGGACTGCCCTGGGCGTCCGGGGCGCGCGCGCCTGGCGCACCGCCTTCCCCGCCCGCGACCCCCAGGCGCTCCCTCCCCGGCAGCCCAGGGCGCTCCCCCGAGGGACGCGGCCCGGAGCTGCCCGCGCGCCCCTCACCGCGACCACCGGCCCGCTCTCTGCGCCGCCGCTCTCCTGCCGGCGCGGCGACACCGGACACCCGACACCGGACACCGGGCCGCTCGCAGCTGAGCCCGCAGGGCGGAGGAGCGCGGGACCGCCACCCGCGGGGAGACCCCGCGCTGGCCGCCCCTCCCGCCTTCCGCCTCCCGCCCGCGCCGGGCCGGGCCGCCCTGGCCGGGGGGCGCCGAGGGCGAGGCGGGCGCGGCCGAGACGCGGGCCGAGGGCCTCCCCCGAGGGCCTCCCCCCGGCCCGCTGCCAGCCCCCCAGCCCGCCCGCACCTGCGGCCGCCGGCGCTTCCCTCCGTGCTCCCCGCGGGCCGGGCGGGGTCCGGCCGGGCGTCCCAGCAGGTTGGGGCCCGGGGCCGGGAGCCCTTCTCAGCTCCGCCGGAGGAGCCTGTGCTCCAGTGTCTCCGAGCTCACTTTTTTTCTTTTGTTGACCTTAAGTCAATTATCAAACTCCTCCCGGGCGCTGGTCCTCAAGGGTGTGGCTTCGTAGGAGGCCAGGACCCCGAGGAGAAAGGCTGGGAAGATGGAGACTGGAGACGGTCGGTCAGGGGGTTTAGGGGGAGGGAAAATGAAAGAAGTGCGGAGAAGGGGAGAAGGCAAGAGGGTGAAGGCGGGCGCTGAACTGCGCGCGGGGACAGCACAGGTCTGGGTGGCGCCCGGGGGGAGGAGCCGGCCAGAGAAGGAAATCTGGGAGGACAGCTCATTGGAGGCAGAGTGGCCTCGTCCGGTGGCATTTTGCATTCAGAGGACCGTTCAGCATGTGTGGAGCAAGGAGCCTGCTGTCGTGACCACACCCTGCCCCAACCTGGTCACAGGTGTCAGGGAGAAATGGGGTAAAAACAGCGAGTGTAGACCTGTCTACACAGCCTACCTGACTTGCTCCTTTCAAAAATGAAACCTTCCCTTTTCTAGCCTCTCCTGACCTCTGAAGATACTGGAGAGGTAGAACCTGGGGGAGGAAGTCAGGCCTCCTGAGTAGCTATTTGAGAGCTATTCTAAGGATCCTAATCAGGGCAGAATTTCTGGTTGGGTTTGGTTCCCACTGCTTATTAACTTATGGCCTGTCGGGTATTTCTGGCTGGAGTGTCATTTAACCTGGCTAGCTGCTGGCGCCGGCTCAGGGAACCCTAACACTCCGTGGTGAAGCCGTTGAAGAACGACAAAGTCAGCTTAACACAGTCCCCAGAGGCATTTAATGAGCGCTTGCTAGTCACCATGCACGTCATGGTGAAGCCAGACACGCAGGGAGCAGACAGCCGGCCCCATTGGAGGCAGCGCTACCTTGTACAGGAGCCGCATGTATGTTTCTGCCTCCTTGAAATCATGAACTTGTTGCCAGGACTGATCCCACATCAGTGACTCTGTGACTTAACTATGAGGCTCTCATCTGCCTTTGGGCCACGTTCCCGGTTGGAAACATCTCTCCACCCAGTGATCCAGGATGTGTTGTGGGAGGGTGCCCGCCTTCACGTGCCTGTCAAGTGAGGTCTGGGCCACCACGCCTTGCCAGGGGATGGTGCTGAGCCTCACCCTGCTGGCCACTGGCAAGTCAGGGACACTTATGAGGTGTATCACCAGCTGTCTTGTTCTTGAAGTTCTGTTAAAAGCCCTTACGAGCTTCCCGGTATCCTCAGATCTTCCCAGGGAGCTTGGACTAGGTCTCCTAGTACAAATGAAACCAAAGTTTCATCTCTTGCTTGGACTAGATTCAAAATCAAGTATTTCCTAACTTCTGTCTTTCTTGCCATCTTTTCAAAAAGTACACAATTTCATTTTAGTTTTATAAAGGGTTACTGCTGGTGATCCCAGAAGTCGTTCTTAAGCACAGCTTACAATAACCTGAGGGAGGTTTAAAGTTTGCCCCTTTGTTCTCCGCACCGCCCCCAACCCAGCAGTTATTTTGTTGAGATTGGGATGGAGCACAGACCACATTTCCCCAAAGCATGCTAGGAGGTCCTAATGTGGCCAAAGATGAAACCGCTAAAATATGTGGGAAGCTGATACGGGAGATTTTGAAGAGTTATACTACAGGCCCTGTGTGGTGTGTGTGCTCAGCTGCAAAGTCACGTCTGACTCTTTGTGACCCCAAGGACTGTAGCCGCCAGGCTCCTCTGTCCATGGAATTCTCCAGGCAAGAAGACTGGAGTGGGTTGCCATTTCCTCCTCCAGGGGATCTTCCCAACCCAGGGATCCAACCCTCATCTCTTGTGTCTCCTGAATTGGAAGGCAAATTCTTTACCACTGAGCTACTTGGAAGCCCAAACATAGCTCCTGGACTTGACCGAAATAAACATGGAGCCAGTGTTCACCTTCTTGGTTCTAATCCCAAAGTTGTGTGTGGAGATGGACACCCTCTCATTTCATATGTGAGACCAGAGCTCTGGCTTATCAACACCTTTCCTTCCATTCACTTCTCCTGTTTGTGAAACCCAGATGTACCCTCTGGCCTTTTAGTTGAGGCCAGAGCTTTGCTCTTTGAAATCACCGCTCCCCTCCCCCCAGCACACACCCAGGCTCCAGGCACTCCCCGTCACTTCCTTGCCTTTCCTGGAGGCAGTCCTTCAGTTCTGCCCTCTAGAGCCATCTCCCTCATTACACTGTTTGCCTGAAGACTCTTCTTTAACTAGAAGCAGAGTCTTGACTCTACCCTGGGGTAAAGTAAGACAGTTCACCTCTTCCCCTAAGTGTATGTTTAAATGAGAGCCAGCTTATGGCCTCAGCGTGAGTGCTGTTGTTTAAGTTTGAGACAGAGAGTGAGTTTTATTGGCATGTCAGTATTTTAACAAGGATACTTGTACAGCATCCAGTATAATGGGAGGTTATGGCCAATAAATGACAGACCATGCCTTATAAATAGGGAAATATGAACACAGACAGGCTCCCTTTGGAGAAAGGAATCTGTATGCATAGAGTTTATATAGCCACCCTGGGAACCCTCACTGGGAGTAAATGCTACAAGTCTGTCCTCATTAAAACACAGCGCATCACACAGATTTTAGGGCTGGAAAGAATTTGGACGTTATCTGGACATCATTTTGCAGCTGAAAAAAATGGAGGAAAAGCGAGGTTCCCCACCACAGGGCTTCAGTGGTGAAAACAGAATTAAAGCAGAGTTTCTGACTTATGGTCTTTACAGAGTTATTATACTGTGTTAACCAGATCACTTACCTTACTGAGTTCAGGAGTGAGAATGAAGGGAACCATCACCTGTGTTTCTCTTCCAACATAAGCACCTCTGTCTGTTGATGAAGAGCAGACGGAAGCCACCTTCGGGACTGCATGCCTTGCGGCCAGTGGTGGGCACAGGCCCCCATCCAGGCTCTGCTGGCTGCTCCCAGCAGGTCCCACAAGCTTCCCAGCCCCTCTGGAGAAAGCAAACCTGGGGCCATGACCTTCTTCACTGCAATAAGCAGGTACTGATGGAGCCGCCAGTCAATTTTCAGTTCTTCCTTGGGTCAAGTTCTGCACAGGGGAGGAGGCAGAAGGACATGGAGCAAAGGAATCAAATCAGAAGAATAAAGAGAACAGAGGTGATTTTTTTATGAGTTCTTACGTGAGCTCTCTTCCTTTTGGAAGAGCCTGTGGAGCCTCAAGTCTGCACTCCTTCCGAGTAGGGGAGGGGTTCACAGACAAGAGGGAGAAGAACGCACCTGACATCCAGAAATTACTTTGAATTTTTATTAGAAAAGGAGGGATTTCTGGTCAATACTGGGCTTGCAAGCATGAGTTTGACTTGCTAGTTTTGCTGTGTGGTGAGCAGCCCTCCCAAACCGGCTGAATAAAAAGTCTAATCAGGAACTTCTCTGGTGGTCCAGTGGTTTAGAATGTGCTTTGCAATGCAAGGGACACAGGTTCGATCCCTATCGGGGAACTAAGATCTTGCATGCTGTGGATCAACTAAGTCCGAGAACCGCAACAACAGCCGGAACACTGCACCACCATGAACGATCCCAGACGCTGCACCTGAGACCCAACAGAGCCAAAAAGAGTCTAATCAGATGCCCGGAACGAAAGACTCACATCCTATTGTTTTATTCTTTAAATACTATCTCCTAGTGGGACTCCAAGGAAATAACGTATGTCACTAAAAAGATGATGCTTAATGGTCAGATAGAAATGGTTTCTAACCCTCTGAATGCACTCTATAAAGAAAGCTGAGTGCAGAAGAATTGATGCTTTTGAACTGTGGTGTTGGCAAAGACTCTTGAGAGTCCCTTGGACTACAAGGAGATCCAACCAGTCCATCCTAAAGGAAATCAGTGCTGGGTGTTCATTGGAAGGACTGATGTTGAAGCTGAAACTCCAATATTTTGGCCACCTGATGCGAAGAGCTGGCTCATTTGCAAAGACCCTGATATTGGGAAAGATTGAAGGCAGGAGGAGAGAGGATGAAATGATTAGATGGCATCACCAACTCAATGGACATGAGTTTGGGTAGACTCCAGGAATTGGTGATGGACAGGGAGGCCTGGGGTCCGAAAAGAGTTGGACACGACTGAGTGACTGAACTGAACTGAACTGAACTGAATATACTCTAAGTCACTGTGACCCCATATATCCATACAGATCAACATTTCAAAGCATTTTCAAGCTATTATTTTGTTCAGTCCTCCCAATGTGTTTTGTGAGCTAGGCCTTTGTATCTTAACTCACAAATGGGGACACGAGTTCAGGGCAATTCCGTGGCTTGCCTGATCGTACTGTTCATGGGATTCTCTAGGCAAGAATACTGGAGTGGTTTGCCATTTCCTCCTCCAGGGGACCACGTTTTGTTAGCTCCCTTCGCTATAACCTGTCTGTCTTGGATGGTCCGGAACAGTGTGGTTCATAGCTTCGTGGAGTCATGCAAGCCCCTTCGCCATGACAAGGCTATGATCCATGAAGGAGAAAAAGTGGAAGTAATGACAGATTTTATTTTCTTGGGCTCCAAAATCACTGCGCACGGTGACTGCAGCAATGAAAGACTCTTGCTCAAAGACGCTTGCTCTTTAGAGGGAAAGCTATGACAGACCTAGACAGCGTATTAAAAAGCAGAGATGTTACTTTGCCAACAAAATCCCTATGGTTTTTCCAAAAGTCACTTATGAATGTGAGAGTTGGACCATAAAGTAGGCTGATTGCTGAAGAATTGATGCTTTCAAATTGTGGTGCTCGAGAAAACTCTTGGGAGTCCCTTGGAGTGCAAGGAAATCAAACCAGTCAATCCTAAAGGAAATCAACTCTGAATATTCATTGGAAGGACTGATGCTGAAACTGAAGCTCCAATACTTTGGCCACCTGATGTAAAGAGCTGACTCATTGGAAAAGACCTTAATGAAGGGAAAGATTGAGGGCAGGAGGAGAAGGGGGCGGCAGAAATGAGATGGTTAGATAGCATCACAGACTCAATGGAAATGAACTTGAGCAAACTCCGGGAGTTAGTGGCTTCCCTGGTGGCTCAGACGGTAAAGTATCCGCCTACAATGCGGGAGACCCGGGTTCAATTCCTGGGTCAGGAAGATCCCCTGGAGAAGGAAATGGCAACCCACTCTAGTACTCTTGCCTGGAAAAATCCCATGGACAGAGGAGCCTGGTGGGCTACAGCCCATGGGGTCGCAAAGAGTCAGACATGACTGAGCAACCTCACTTTCACATTCTTTTCCAGGAGTTAGTGTAGGATAGGGAAGCCTGGCGTGCTACAGCCCACGGGGTTGCAGAGTCAGACACGACTAAGCGACTGATGAGCAGCGTCAGAGTGTCTGCCTGGTTTACGCAGTAGAGTGGGTGGTCGTGGGCCAGGGCTGGGACCCGGGTCTTCCCATCCCCTGACCAAGGCCCCCTTCCCCACACCTGCTGCCTTTGTCAGCCTGTCCTTCCACCTGTATGCATGGCACGGCTGCCATTTTGTCTCATTATTTTTGCATTCCCAGAGCCTAGCCCAGGCTGTGAGGTAGAATAGATATTTAATCCGTGTTTGTTTAAGAGCTGAATGAATCTGTAGGCTTGCCCACAGAGAATCAGTACCTCCCTGAACAGTCTGGTAAGCTTATTTTTGGAAATTAAGGTTAAGTAGCTTTGCAGCCTAAGAATTTATCAGTTTGTTTTGAGGGATTATCTTAACCCCAGAAATGACTCAGTAGTTTGAATGTTCCGACTTGAGATGCTATTCGTATGAAAAGGAAGGGATAAGGTCAGGGTGATTATATTATTATCCTGCCACAGAGTCGTTTGCCTTGATTTTATTTTTCCTTAACATTGTATTCTTTTTCAAATTATTATTCATTACATGCAATGAATGATGTAAACCTTTTATCCCTGCAACGCGAATGACACACATGTGAGTAACTATTGTTTTGAAATACATAGCATTTCCTGACCCACAAGGATAATTATTTACATAATCAGTTTTGCAATTTTAGGAATGCACCATCTTGAATTATTATTCAACTGTTTCATTGATGTTGGCTCTCCAACTAGATTATAAATTCCTTCAGATAGACGTGTGCATTTTATATATTTCATTTCCCTCACACCCAGTGAAGAATTGACTCACAAAGACAGATTTCTGAGTACACAAATCAAGGCAGCAATGTAGATTCCCTCGATGGAGCTCTTATTGTATGCAGTCTGACAGCTCTCAAGAGAGAATGTTTTTGGTTTTTTTTTGTTTTAGTTTTCATCTTGATCCAACTTAATACTGTAGTTGGAATGGAATTCTGTTTTATTAAACTCATAGTATTTCCTAAGAGTTACATATTTTTATAATGAAACTTTCTGTTGGTAGGGCAAAAAATGTAGGCAAAATGGAGGGAACAGCTTCTAGGATATTTACATTAAGAAGAAAACCCACATGTGGTCCCCCTTCTCTTCCCGCTTCTTCCTCTCTTCCTTTTCAGATAACATGTTAGAACCTACAGGTGTGAGTCTCCATTGCCAAAGTGAGGGGGAAGTAAATGATTGCATCTGCTGGCCTGTCAAACATTTGGTAAACCTGTGTCTTTGGAGGTGGGGGGGTGGTGTTAATGAAACAGTCCCTGAGGACAATGAGCAGATACCTAAGAGGGGGAGCTGTCACGAATAAAAACAGTTAAAGTAATTTTAAGAAAGAGGCTGAACGTATACATACACAAAGGTCACAGGGACAAAGTTGTGAGCATTCAGGGGAAGATAGATTACAACCCTGGGAATCTCGAAACTCCGATGGTTATCAGAGAACTCATCTTCCACCTCTCCTCCTGCCTATGACTTATTGGTGGTTGGGGGGGACATTCGTGGGGCAGTCACAGTGGCAGTCCGGGTTGTCAGTGAGGCTGAACACATACTAGGATTTCACAGCTCTAGGATTTTTGGAACCTTTTCTTAATGAGAAAGTTTTAGTCCTCCGGTCTGATCTTTCCAGATTGTATCAGATACCTCTTGCTGCATAACAAATACCAAGCACGTAGTGACTTCAAACAATAACCTTTGACATTCTTCACCGGTCTGTGGGCGAAAGGGTTCCCTTGCTGGTCTGGCATGGGCTTGCTTGCACACTGGGGCAGCTGGACCCCGGGTCAGGCGTGTGGCCTCTAAGTCTCATGGGGTCCAGTGACCTCCTCCAGCAGCAGCAGTGTCTCAAGAGGACGCGCTCCAGTGTGTCACAGCCCACGTGCTAGTGTCGCGCTGGCTGGGGCAAACCCAGGGGCACGTCCAGAGTCAATATAGGAGGGGCTGCCCTGCACAGATCGTGGGACGGGTGACTCACCAGGACCATTACCGTCACAGTGCATCTCACAGTCTGGCACAGAACTCTCCAGAACATGGACAGCTTGCCCAGGGAAGCGCAGAGTCGCACAGCAATTTGTCCCCATGTGCTGCGTTGGCTTGTTTCTGCCGACGTCTCCTGTGGAGTGTCTGGACAGCCCCTAGACGGGGGTTAGACCCCTAACCCTAACCCTAACCCTAACCCTAACCCTAACCCTAACCCTAACCCTAGACGGGGATGAGCCACTGGTGACACTTCCTCCAAGGACCGTTTCCTTGTCCTCCCCTCTCCCCCTCCCTTCTTTCCTTCCTCTCTTCCTCCTCCCCTCCCTCTCTGTCTCGCCCTTCCTTCCTTGCCCACACTAACTCAGGGAGTGTTAAAGACTAGAATTCAGATCTCAGTTTAATGATCTTTGCATAAACCACCTCCCTCCCTCTCCAGCTCCTGTGGGATACCTTGTCTCTGGTTTTATTTGCTTTGTAACATTTGAGGACTTCTTGCCTAATATTTCGTGTGCTTTTCAATGTCTATGGTTAATTTATTTGCTATTTCATCTGCTTTTCCATGCTATCAGTCCTCCACATCATCTCACAATCTCGCATGAATTTCATTTTTACCATGTTTAACATTAACTAGTAGAGACACTGCAGAGGAATGACCCCAAACCAGATCCTGCAGTCCTGAACCTTACATTCCCCAAACTACGTTTCCTCCTGTTTATTATTAACTTTGATTTACTTTGCTTTAGCTGGTAGTCTGACCATGGGGTTATGGTCTGATATTCGATAACTTGGCTTGTTTTTCAGAAAAGAGGTGATGTTCCACATCAAACAAACCTCAGCTTGTAACTTGTAAGTGAATTCAGAGCACATTTCTTACACGGGTTTTCGTTCTTGTGAAGCCGGAGGGTTTAATGTAACAAACAGCAGAGTGCCGGATGGGATGCTGGGTGCTTCTTGGCACGTGCCTTTTCTCTGAGTCACTGTGCCCAGTCTGCCAGCCACTGTGCAGGGACGGTGGGCATCGCCGGGGGGGCCCAGTGATGCCCCCAGCTTCCTGTGCTTCCGACTCCAAGCGGGAAGTAACTGGGATTAGGGTAGCAGGTCCCTGAGCGAGTCACACGTTCTGTGTCCTACGTGTAACAGGTGCAGGTTAAACAAACAGACAAAACCAAACCCGTCGTGGTTCTGGGAGTGCTGCTGCTGCTGGGTCGCTGTGAGCTTCGTCATCACCCCCTTGTCATTATTCACGTCCTTCTCCTCACTTGTCATGGGCGGCGCATTTCTGTTGGGGCACAAGGGCGAGTGAAGGGCGTGGAGCGAAGACGGGGAGTCACAGGAAGTGAGGTCAGGGTCGTTCTTTTGGCTCAGCTTCAGGCTGGTGGAACGGCAAGTGGGCAGTTTCACCGGCAGCCTCCTTTAGTCAGATTGCCTTTGGAAAATTCCGCTTGAATCTGAGTCCCACAGTTTAAGGTGACGTCAATCACAACCAAGTTTTTCCAGGGAAGAACGGATATGTTGAGTGATGTATAGTTAAAGGAACTGGGAGTGATTAGCCTGAACCAGGGAAAGCTTGGGGTTATGTGGGAACATCCTCAAATGTCTGAAGAAACCTCACATCCTGGAGGTCCTTGGACAGATTAGGGCATTTGAAATTTGAGGTCAGTTACTGCTTAGGACATCTCATCTCTGCTGGTAATCGTCACTTACCAGTTGAAGGACAGTGGAAACTGACCGCCACCTTCACCCTGTCCTGGTCCATTTTCTTATTTGTGGCTGCTACACAGGCTTTCCTAAAGGTCAGTTCTGGCTGTGGATCCTTTCTGAACACGTTCACCCACCGCTGCTGTTCCTGGTCTGTTATGCTTCCAGTGGTAAAGCTCAGTCCACGGTGTCAGAGCATCACGGGAAGCTGCCCCATTGCATCCTTCTCACCCCCTTCTCCTACACAGCTCCCAGACACTGCCCCCCACCCACAGACCTTGAGCCCTGATACCAAGGACTTCCCCTCTACTCCCATCCCCGCCGGCGACCTGGAACATCTCACCGTCCACCTCGATGGAGGATCCAGCCCACGGCATAGCTCAGCCTCCACTACGCTGACTCTGTCCATGGCCTAAATTTTCTCTACCTCTTAGGTCTAATATTTGAACATTGCAACTTCTGGCCCAGCTTGCTTGCTGTTTGCCCAGCGTTCTCATGAGCTCAAGATATCTTGCTCTTTTAGCTCAAAGAAACTTTTACTCCCTGGTTCCTTTCATTTTTTTCGCTATCAGCCACCACCTGCCCCTCCTTTTCTCCCCAGCCGTCCTCCTCTGCTGATTTTTCGTCACCCGTTCCATTCCCTTGCTCCCTACCATGTTCTGCTGGAGAAAGAAAATGACACAGCGACGAAGATGAGGGCTACCCAGAGTCATGGCTGCAACTCAGCTGGGCCCCCGCATTTCCCATCAGTTCTTCCGCCAGTCTTGGGGCAGCTTCTTCTCCCGTTGTTGCCATCAGCTGCTCCAAACCGTTATCACATTCCTCAAGCCCCTGCTTCTCAGTCTCAGCAGATGAGACTGAGACTTTTCCTCTCTTGAGAAAATTCATGCTTTTAGACCTGATGTCTGCATCGGTCAGAGGTCTTTGTTACAAACAACCGACTCCAATCTCCTAATTGAACACCATGTTTGTTAGAAGTTATTTTGCAGTTCAGAGAATCTCTGGAAGGACATGAGGGCCCTTGAAATCTCGGTTCCAACCAGGCCACGGGGGCTGTGATAGTAAACACTGATGTTTGGATCCGAACCTTAGCGCACCCCATGTACTAATGATGCTCACAACCAGGAGTCAGAAGTTCTGTCCCTGTTGTGTTTGAAGAGATAAACACTCCTCTCTTTCATGTATCAGAACATGGAATCCGCATGTACCTACCTCCTTATACTGCTTCCTTCCAAGCCAACATCTGGTGCAGAAGCATCTGACTGATGGGAGCTAGATTCACAAGCCTGTATCTTAGCAGCAAGGGGTCCCAGGAGAATGAGTTTTGGTTTCTACCTTGTGGATGCAAGGTTCATCATGTGGGGAGTTCCCCAAACACAGGAGGAATGATCAGCAAAGACAGTTGGCAGCCTTGAATATGATAAACAGCCCCTGTGGTCTCTTTCACCTTCTTATCCACCTACCTAAAAACTTATCTACCTCCACATCTATTCATATCTTCCTTCTTCCAATCACCAAGCCTAATGCCCAGTATTCCCAGGTGGTCCCCCATCCAAGTACTAACAGGCCCGACCCTGCTTAGCTTCCGAGATCAGATGTGATCAAGTGCGTTCAGGGTGGTATAGCCCTGGCAGTGCCTCTGGTTTGGAAGGTCACCTTCTTTATTTCTACACCTGACTGCACCCCTTTCTCCCTTTTCCGTGTTCTCTATCTATCATACCCTCTCCTTTCTATGTTCTGAATCTGTCACAATGACAATCACCCAAAATCAATGAATATATTCAAGCTTCTTCCATGCCCACATCCCACCCTAGACTCCCTTAATTTTCTCTCCCCTGCTTGTCGAGCTAAGTTCTTGAGATAATAAATCAATCATTTCCATCACCTGTTCCCCTCACCCTGTTGCTATCAGGCTCTGATCCCCTCCTCAATGTTCCCAACCCTGCCTTCACTGAAACCACTCTTATTATGGTAAACAAATGTCCACCAGTTTAACCCCAAATGAACACAGATTAATCCCTGATTCACAGTGCCGAGCTGCTGCTTCTGACCCCGGAAACCCTTCCTTCTTCTTGAGACGGCCTACTCTGTTAGCACCTCTGAATGACCTGCTTTCTGTTCTTCCTTTTTCCTTTTTAATCCGTCCTTCTCTGCTTCTTCATGGGCTGTTCATCTTCCACCTTCTATTAAAATGTTGGGGTTCCTAAGTCCCTGAGTCCCCTGATTCTAACAGCTCTCATGGATTTTGCTTGGGTAATCTCAACTATGTGCATTTTCTGAACCCACGTGTATGTGCATGTCCCCTAGTCTGTACCGCTAGTCCATAAAATTCAATCCCTGAAATTCAGACTCTTGACAGTGAGAGGCCCAATGCCTGTCACTTGAACATACACCCGATGTGAGCTCTCAGCGTACACACAAGGCTACCATTTCTCTTTTATGCTAACCTCTTTTAGTTGGTGATTCCATCCAGTCCCTTGAGTTTTTCTTGCCGTTCCCCTCTCCTTTACTGCCCCCCCCATCCTCTTTTAATCCTAATCGGGTCATGCCAGTTCTAATGCCTACGTAGTTCTCAGGTTCATCACAGCCTGTCCAGCCATGCTGTCATTGTCAAGGGTCTCATCATCTCTTTCTGAACTTCCAACTGGTCTCCTTTCTTCCCACCTCATCTCTAAATCCATCCTCTACGTAGCCACAGAAAAGGATAAATTAACTAACCGTGCCGCTACACCTCAAAACCCATCGCTGACCCAGGACACTTCCCGCCTCTCCAGCTGTGTCTTTCATGCTGTGTCCCGTCATTTTGGCCTCAACAGCACTGATGATTTACCAAGTGTTTCTTGCCTCCCCAGTGGCTCAAATGGTAAAGAATCTGCCTGCAATGCAGGAGACCCAGGTTCGGTCCCGAGTCAGGAAGATCCCCTGGAGGAGGGCATGGCGACCCCCTCCAGTATTCTTGCCTGGAGAATCCCGTGGACAGAGGAGACTGGCGGGCTACAGTGGTCTGCAAAGAGTTGGACACGACTAAGAGAATAACATTCAGCTTTTGCATCTTCATGCCATTTTGGCTTTTCCGTCTTTGTATATACCGTCTCTTCTGCCTGGAATTTTCTCTCCTTTGTCCTCTCTACTCTGCCACTTCTCCCCTCCCTCCAAAGACCATCGCTGAAGTCTACCTCAACCTTTCACACTCAGCTCAGCATCTGTGCCTCCACAAAGCCTTTCGGGCCTCTTTCCTCCTCCACTGCAGAGTTAGGTCCTCTTTGCCTGCTCGCATAATGCCCGTGTATGCTTCTCAAAGCACACACTTAATGTTTTGTACCTTCAAGCTAGAAGAAGACTGTAACTTTCTTAAGGGAAATGTTGGTCTCACTCTTTGTTGTAAGCGCAGAGCCCAGTTAAAGTGCCTGACAGCTAGTAGGAACTTCATTAATGGCTGAGAAATGAATCATCTAATGGATCGCCTTTACACACCCTAGAGTTTTGATGCCAAGTTGCTAACATTCTCATTGTCTCCATCACCACCCTGACAGCATATGAAAAATGGCCCTACATTTGACAATCTACAGTTGAGATTTACTATGCTACCTAAACGCATCTCCGAAGGTACTTTAGAAGCTAAGTTCACATGAGTGCCCTGTCAGCATCATAGCATGGCAGAATGAATATCACCCTTTGTCTAAAATCACAGTGCAGGCCTAACACTGACCTTCGGGCACAGTGGATGTTCAGAGGATGTCTGAGGTTGTAAGGCAATGTAAGAAAGAAGACTCGCCAAGTGAGAGGCAAGTATCTGATGTGTTGCAATCCTTGGGCTGAAATGAGAGCAGGTGAGAGCTTAAGAGATTAACTGGCTGCTCTTGAGAAGAGCTATGACCATCAGCCCACGACTTCAGGACCTTTTGATCTCAGCCTGTGGAATGACACAGGTTCTTACTGTTTTGTTAAACTCACTGGGACCCCCAGTGGAGCCACTTCTTTCCCCTCCCTGGGGACATACCAGCTCTTGGAGGCCACCATTCCCACCCTCCTGCACCACCACCATGCACTGCCCTCTGCCTGGCATGATGGCAGCTGTATTCCCTGTGGCTCGGAGTCCCCCGTCTCCCAGTGGTTGGTCCCAGGTGACAGAGGCACCCCTGGGGCTGGCATCTTGTGTGGCTGTGTCTTTGGCAGGGAACTGACTTCATCAGAGAATGCAAGGCCCTGTCTCCCCTTTCTGGAAGTAGTGGGCTAGTCATTAACTAAAATACCTATGTTTCTGGGAATGACCCCTGGCAGGCTGAACGCTCTTCTCTTGAGAAGTGGCCCGTGATTGAAAGAGGGGCTACAGTTGGGAGCAGAATAAAGACTGAGAGGTGGAGGGAGGTGCGGGACCCCACGAAGGCTCATCTTGGCTGTAACAGAGCAAACAGGCCCAAGGGCCCGGCGTTCCTCTCTCCAGCCCGCCCTTACCTATGGAATGAAAGGCTTATCAGGGAAGGAGCCCAAGAGTCCACGATTGTATAGAGCCATGAAACTTGAGAAGCAGACGGCTGACTAGCCTGAAAATCTGAGTTAAATATGATTAAGGGCATAGGCGGTGAATTTGCAAGTTCCAAGAAACATCTCCACAGATTTACAAAAAAGATTGATAAGATTTATGTAAAAAGAATAGATGGGGAAGAATCTGAAGATACTGATTACCCGGTTTTTCCAGCCCATGGCAGGGTTTATCCAGTTCTCAATCTAGTTTTTTTCTTTTCATAAATCAGACACCTAATGGTTTGAGGTTCAAGTGTGGAAAGATTCAAGACTGGAAATACCGGTTGTGTCAGTCGGACCAGCGCTGTGTTCCTATAATCACTTAACATTTTTTACTCTCGTAAAGATCAATCTGAAATCCAAAGTCAGGCCAGTTATACTGAGCAGTGATGTTTCAAATAGCCGCTTATCAGCAAAGGCAGTTTGCTGGAGCCTATGAACAAGGGTGGGACTTTCCCAGTGGCTCAGCAGTAAAGAATCTACCTGCAATGCAGGAGCCAGAGAAGACATAGGTTCAGTTCCTGGGTCTGGAAGATCCCCTGGAGGAGGGCATGGCAACCCACTCCAGTATTCTTGCCTGGAGAATCCCACGGACAGAGGAGCCTGGTGGGCTACAGTCCCTGGAGTCACAAAGAGTCAGACACGACCGAAGTGACTTAGCATGCACGCACGAACAAGGGTCTGGGTGGGTCTAAAGCCCTTCTGCAGTTTCTTGTGAGGAGGCACCTGGATGAATTTCGGAGCTGCTGTGTTGTCTGCCAAAGTCAGTGATGCCGGATCCAGGCCCCATGGCATAGCAGTGATGAGCAAGAGGTGATGGTGAGGCTTCATGGGTTTTTGACCTGATGGGTTTTTGACACTTGAAGAGCCTTCTCACAGCCACTACCTGTCCCCAACACATCCCCTAACCCTTCCCAGGGGAGAGCTGCAAATGTACCGCCCCGGTGTGCCGCTGAACTATTTGAATGGTTCTGTTATGGGCTTCCAGGATCTGATCCAGCAGTCAAAACCTATGTGCCAAGTGCTAGCCTGTCCTAAGCACGGTGCCAGATAGGGGAATCGGTAAAAAAGCCAGAAGACAAGGCTTCTGCCCTCAGGTTTTCAGAGCAGTGGGGAGGATGTTGTTCCCCAGCTGAACATGACAAAGATTCCAAGTAGATTTCCATGAGGCTCCTGTAGCAGACAACCAGGATTATTGGGGTAAAAACATCACTTGGTTTTTAAAAAAAATTTTTTTTAAATTTTATGTCAGAGTATAGCTGATTAACAATGGTGTGATAGTTTCAGGTGGACAGCAGAGGGACTCAGCCATACATATGCATGGATCCATTCTCCCCCAGGCTCTCTCCCACCCAGGCTGCCACATACATTGAGCGGAGTTCCCTATGCTGTACAGGAAGACTGGTTCATTCATCACTCAGGTTTTTTTTAAATTTATTGATGTGATAGATGTATGGCTGGGCTGGGTCTTCCCTGTTGGGCAGGCTTTTCTTTAGGTGTAGAGAGTGGGGGCTGCTCCCTGTTGCAGGGTGGGGGCTTCTCATTGCAGTGGGCTCTCTTGCAGAACATAGGCTGCAGGCTGCCGGGCTTCAGCAGCGGCCACTCATGGGCTGAACTGTTGTGACTCTTGGGCTCAAGAGCACAGGCTCGGTAGCTGTGGCTCACGGGCTCAGCTGCCCCGCAGCACGCGGGATCTTCCCAGACCAGGAACTGAACCTGTGTCTCCTTCACCGGCAGATGGATTCTTGACCGCTGAGTGACCAGGGGAGCCCATTGTTCAGGTTTGAAGTGTCCCGCTCAGCAGCTGCTCTCCTAAAAGGCCCAGTGGCTGCAAAAACGTCCCAGGGTTGATTCAGGAATGCAACGCCCGGGGGAGGCGGCGTTTCTCTCCATCTCGCTCAGGCCCCTGGCCCCCTCCTCCCTTCCCCGGGCTCTGCCGTTGTCCTCTGTGCAAGGAGACTCAGAGATGGAGAACCCCGACCCTGTGACTGCGGCCTGTTGCCTCCATCCTGGAGTCAGTCTGCCTTGAGGGTGCTGTGGCTCTGGGTCATGCAGGGCAGGAAGAGAATAGATCATAAACGCGTGTGGACGGAGGTGGCGTGTCGGGGGATGTAAGGGCTGCTCACCAGACTGTCACCCCTCACCTTTACTTTTCTCCAGCTGATTCATTCAACTGGCTGTGTCTTGTGGAAGAGGGCCCAGAGACCACTGTCCCGTGTGGACTGGTGTATTCTTTTGTGTGTGTGTTTTTTTTTAAGATTTTTCTTTTGGATGCAGATCTTTTTTAGTCTTTATTGAATGTGTTACAACACAGCTTCTCTTTTATGTTTTGGTTTCTTGGCTTCGAGGCACATGTGGGATCTTAGCTCTCCAACCAGGGATCTGACTCTCACCCCCACCCCGCATTGGAAGGTGAAGTCTTAAATGGGCCACCAGGGAAGTCCCTGAACTGGTGTATTCTTTAAGAAACAATTCAGGTAGCCTTCAGATAGCGTGTGTACTCTGTGTGCCAGGCCCCACACGTCTCATAGCTAAACTCTCTGCGGTCTCCAAGTTCCAGATGACAAAGCTGAGTCAGAGAAGTTGCTTACCCAGGATCACACGGCTGAACAGTGGAAGAGCCGGGGAACTGATTCACCACGGGCTCCCAAGGCTGTGTCCTTAACCATTCCAGGTTGTGCCATCCTGGGATGAAAAAGGATTGGGCATCCTCTTTGTCACATTCCCCTTGAATCTGTGTCAACCACCCAGCCAACCGAAGTATGCTTGGCCTCCACAGGAACCAATCGAGCTGCAGCAGTGGCCTCCCGGACACAAGTCAACAAGCGTGACCATGAGCCAGTCACGGTGCAACCGTCTGGTGTAGTGTGCACCTTCTAGGCTGGGGAGTCTGAAAGCAAAGTTGTCCAACCGGCTTATCCACTGACCACACCAGCAAGCGATTTTTAAGGTGTCTCTGTACTTTTCTTAGCTTCCTTGAATAACAGTGTTATTTCAGTGGTTGTGAAACACGTTTTGAAAATTGTTCTTTGATTTAAATCCCTTAAGACGTCATGAATGAAGCCAGGTCAGTTTTTAGAATCATTACACAACGTGTTGCCTTCATAAAGTGCACTTTGTGATTTGGATTGTGTCCATCAGTATCATGCTTTTAATGGAGAAGGAAATGGCAACCCACTCCAATATTCTTGCCTGGGAAAGCCCATGGACAGAGGAGCCTGGAGGGCTACAGGTCCATGGGGTTTCCAAGAGCAGGACACGACTTAGCGATTAAACAACAACATCATGCTTTTTAAAGGGAAGCCAGTCTCTGAAAATCATAAGCAGATTTACATAAAAATCTCCTGCTTCTTGGCCTCTTGGGATGCAAGTCTATCTGCCTTAGGCTCTTATCTGATCATTTTAGGTGCTTCCATCTTGTTGCCACATCTAGATTTTAAACTCTTTAAGGATACATCAAGACAGCTGCAGATATAGTATGTATTCAGTTCAGTTCAGTTCAGTTGCTCAGTCGTGTCCGACTCTCTGCGACCCCATGAATCGCAGCACGCCAGGCCTTCCTGTCCATCACCAACTCCCGGAGTTCACTCAGACTTGTGTCCATTGAGTCAGTGATGCGTAATACCTAACAAATATTATTGCAAAACTGAACAGAAAATATATAGGCACTAACTAATCATTAAATACTAAAAATCAAGGCTTCAGTGACAAAAATTGCAGAATTTTATCACAATTTCGAAAACAAATATTCTCTTTCACTGCCCGAGGGACCACAGATCCCCTTTTTTCCTTCTGTTTTACAGTTAGAATTAGATGACCCACCTAGACGACCTAGATTGTGGATATAATGGAGTAGCTATTGCAAAAAGAGATCATCTTTCTTTTATAATTCCACTTGTTTCCAGGGGTGCTGGGGCTTCATCGCCGCATGGGCTTTCCTCTAGTTGTGGCAAAGGGGCTACTCTGGCGTTGCTGAGCACAGGCTTCTCATCGCCGTGGCTTCTCTCGGGGAGCACTGGCTGTAGGGCACGCGGGTGTCAGTGGTTGTGGCCTCTGGGCTCCAGGTTTTCAGAGACAGGTTTCCCTTTCAAAAGCATGGCACCAGCTGCCCTGTCCTGTGAGGTCCCCTAGTGGAGGACAGGGCAGAGCGAGTGCTTCTTGTGGGCAGGGGGCTCCGGACATGGGGCAGAGGCAGGCCTGGGGGTGCCCTGCGCCTTCCCCCCCCCCCCCGCGACGCCCCCCCCTTCCTTGGTCAGCGATCACTCCTCCCCTCTGAACTCACTTCCTGTGCTGTGCTTGGTCATTCAGTCGTGTCCGACTCTTTTCGACCTCATGGACTGTAGCCCGCCAGGCTCCTCTGTCCATGGGGATTCTCCAGGCAAGAATACTGGAGTGGGTTGCCATGCCCTCCTTTGGGCATCTTCCTGACCCAGGGATTGAACCCAGGTCTTCTCCCGCATTGCACGTAGATTCTTTACCGTCTGAGCCACCAGGGAAGCCCGAACTTGCTCCCTACTGCTAGATTACTATTTATTTACCGAATTCCTTCCTATTTGGATGAAAGGGGAGTTTTTTGCCGCACTTCCCCAACAGAAGCAGGGCAGAGATGGGGACCCAGGAAGCAGGTCCTGCGTCACGTGGCTCCATGCGTCCCACCTGCAGGAGGGCCAGTGGTCCTCTGGGTTCTGTGCTCTCATAACTTCTCTGGCACAGCCCCCTTCGCCACGCTGTCTAACCTTTTGGATGTTGTTGTAGGTCCTGGGCGCAAAGGCGAGTTTCCCACCCAAAACTTGGAAATTGGGAAAACTGCTACTACAAGAGATGAGATACAGTGTACGGCCATAGCAACCGCCTGATCTCGTCTGATTTCGGAAGCTAAGCAGGGTCGGGCCTGGTTAGTACTTGGGTGGGAGAGATGAGACACAGATACGTCGTCTGAAAGACAAGGAACTGCCAGGCCGGCAGTGAGTTCACTGAGTGAATGGTCAGCCCTGGGCTGCCCAGTACCGTGGCCACTGTGGCGGTTTAAGCCAACATTAATCAAAAGACAAAATAAAAATTTTGGTTCCCTTTCACTTGTTCCATTTCACGTGCTCGGGAGACCACGTGGACCGTGGCCATTAGTTTAGACAGGGCAGATCATGGGTGCTTCCATCATCAGAGGAGGCTCTGATGATCAGCGCTGATCTGGAAAGGCCTCCGTGAACTGGTCCGAGAGCTGGTCGGCTGGTGGGCCTGCAGGCAGTGGAGTCTCAAGTTAAATGCTGGCCGCGAGGCTGCATATCTCTGGGTCCTGGGAGAAGTCAGATGGCCCTTACAGGGTTAATGGAAGAGACGTCAGTAAACAGATTATTGACAAAGACAGGGCTATGCTGACCCAAGAGTGAAGCAACAGAGCAGGTGGAGCAGCCAGAGCTTCCATACAGCGGGGAGCCTCTGGGGGAGGCCCGACAGGGGAGGACGCCACTGGGCCCCTTAGCCGCTGCCTGACTGATGATGGCCTTGCCGTGGGCAGTTTGGGGAAACACCGGGCCCTTCCTGCCCTTCACCTGTCTTGCCAGTGTCTCCGGCTGGCATCCGACTGGAATCCTGCAGGCATGAGAGCCTGGGGGTCCAAGCAGATCAGAGCCTGGCAGGGAAGCAGGAGAAGGGAAACGAGGGGCCAGGAGTGGGGCCAGCCCTCCCTCTAGCGCTGCCCGGGGCCGAGGGGATCAGACCTGGCCCCGCGTGTTCCGGGCTTTAGCTGGGGTCCTAAAGCCAAGAAGGATGCCAGAGGGCTGTACCATGCCGCCAATGGTATGGTTTCCACGTGGGTCTGGCTACGGAGGAAAGACCGTCCGTGGCCTGGGGTTCTCATGCCTGTTCATGGGGCAGCTTTTTTTCTTGAATCTTTTTATAAATTCATTTATTTTTAACTGAAGGATACTTGCTTGACTGTTGTGCTGGTTTCTACCAGATAGCAATGTGAATCAGCCATAGATTTGCCCATGTCCCCTCCCACCGTGGGGCAACTTTCTCTCTCGCAGTGAATGAACGTATCTGCAGTTTGAAACACCTGGTTGAGTGTCTACACAGCAGCAGGGCCCCAGTGCTCAGGCTAGGGAGAATTTACCAAGTGACGGGCACTGCCCTGTGAAAGCTGTTGGGAAAATCCCCTGAGAAAGACTCGAAAACATCACGTGGGCTTAAGGACAAACATTTAGATTCCTAAAATAGCATCTGCCCCGCGGAACTGCTAAGAGGGCTCCAACGCATGACTTAGGCGAAGCACCTGGCAGGCTACGGAACGCAGGAGGGCCCTTGCGCACAGTCGCCCAATGACACCCGGTGACCGTCTATGACGCCTGCCAGGTTCTGGGCTTGTTCGAGGCTCCAGGGATGGGGCAGGAGCTAAACAGACAACATGTCTTGCCCTCGTGGGGCTTTTGCAGGGGAGAAGGATGGTAGCAATGTAGATAAATACACCCTATGCTCTGATAGACAGCAGCAGGTGCTGAGGGCAAAAATAATGCGAGGAACAGAGATCCGAGGGTGGGGGGCTTTTATAGAGAGATGGAATGGCTAGGAAAGGCCTTCCTCGGACCGTGGCGTCAGGGGAAAGCCAAAGGAACGTGAAGAACAGTCACAGAGGCGTCTACGACAGTGGGGGAGCTTGTATGGGGCCCTGGCGGGGGGGTGGGGGGGTGGGGGGCGGGGCCCTGGCACGCTGGGGAGTGGGGGAGGGTGTCAGAATGATGGGGGCAGGTGAGGGGCTGGGCGGACGAGGTCAGAGCCACGGGGGGAGGCTGGTGGAAGGTCGCCTGGCCTTGCTGTGGATTGGCGCTCGTGGCTTTGCCACGTGTCAGCTCTGATTCACCCACTTGCGCGCTCAGGACTGGGCTCCCTGTCTTTACTTTGGGTTCCCCCTGATCTAAGAGACTTGCTCAGAGCACTCTGGGAGCTGGGCTCCGGATGTGTGTGTGTGCAATATCTGTAGGTGTGTGCACATGTGTGTATTAACCTGCTTTGCCAGCATAGTGCATCACGTCAAGCTGATACCCTATGGATGCTGACTGACGGACATAGAAATTCCCATGTGGTATTCAATTTTTTTTTTTTTTTAAGGAAAAACCCAATGATGTCCCTGTGCCAGCGTCATATGAACTCTTGGAAAAGATAGCGCAGCTTTCTAATTTGACAGCAGGAGCCACTTATCTGCACAGTAATAAAAATCCAGGCCATATCCTTCAGGAATGATATCTTAGTTCATCATTCAAGCAATAAAAGAAGACCGGAATAATTTTAGCGTCCGTTTAAGCTTTCCAGTAATCTTTGACCCGGGGCCGAAGCCATGTTCAGCAGCCTGACAGTAGAAGCTGAGCGTGCCAGCCACTCGAGATTGATGGGCTCAGAGCCGGCAGGGCGGCGGGTGTGAGACGGGCAGAAGGCCCTGACTCCGCTGCTCACCTGTCCCCTGTATCTTCCAAAGAAATGACAACCCGAGTGTTGTGCTGTCCTGAGGACGTGATTGAAATTTCTCCCATAAACCAAAAGGAACAAGTGTTTGCCCTTGGATCAAAACGGGGCTTCCTAGTTCCCCCAAACAGAAAGCAGGACCATGAAGCCAAACCGAAGCTGTCTGGTTTCCAGTGATGCTCGTGTGTCCCTGGGGGTTCTGTGGCCCATGGGCTCCCTGCCTTCCCAGGACGTCTTTTTTTATGTGGATGGCTCTCCCCGTGCCCTGTCTTCTCATCTCCTTCTCCTCCTTTGCCTAGTAGAACTCTGGTCTCCGTCCATTCATTTCTTGGTTTATGTTTATCCCCTCATCTGCAGTCTCCCAGACCAACGTGAGGGCAGGCACCTTGTTGAAGAGTCTACACACACCTTTGATGGTGCTGGACATACAGTAAATTCTTGTTGTTGTTTAAATCTAGATGTCTTGTTATACAGGTAATCATCTTGTTCAGTGGGAATTTGAGATGACTTAAATGGCAACCCACTCCAGTATTCTTTCCCGGAGAATCCCAAGGACGGAGGAGCCTGGTAGGCTACAGTCCATGGGGTCGCAAAGAGTCGGACACGACTGAGCGACTTCACTTCACTTCATAGAAATATATAAAGGGCTCTCTGGTTGCTCAGTGGTTATAGAATCTGCCTGCCAATGTAGGAGATTCAGGCTCGATCCCTGGATTAGGAAGATCCCCTGGAGAAGGAAATGGCAACCCACTCCAGTTTTCTTGCCTGGGAAATTCCACGGACGGAGGAGACTGGAGGGCTACAGTCCCTGGGGTCGCAGAGAGTCAGCCACGACTCAGTAACTAAACAGCAATATAGAAATGCACAGAGTTCAGCAGGATGCTTTTGATGGGGACATTGTGGAGGCAAATTGGAAACACGGGTCTTTATCCCAAGTAGGGCTCTTCCACGAGCATCCTCTCATGATCCAGCAAAGCCTCGGATCCCCTGAGGCCAGTGTCCACCTGAGCACTGCCCTCCCTGAATCCACCCTTGGTGGGAAGGCAGCTCACCCCGCGCGCCCTAATGCTTGACCAGAGCCCCGTGGGCATGCCGCCCTGGCTGCTCTCTGCAGTGGTTGCTTTGAGGTAGAATGTTCACTATCATTTAATCGGTTCGATTTCCAAGATGTTCCAAAAATGTTCAAGAATTTTTTTTTTCCCTTCTTCAGCACTGTGTCTGCAATTAAGGGGAAACAACAACAACAACAACAACAACTAACAAGTGAACAGTGACAGCTGGCAGGCCAAACTTTCTCACCTTTCATTTTGATGTAGTTACTTCAGTCACAAAGATCAAAGTACACTTTTCTAATTCAACTTTGCCCTGGTTTTAATTTATCTTATTATAGCAGGAAAAGTGGAGCACATCAGAAAGGAGATAGCCACCTACTACCCCAACTTGGGTTCCCTGGTGGCTCAGATGGTAAAGCGTCTGCCTACAATGCGGGAGACCCAGGTTCGATCCCTGGGTCGGGAAGATCCCCTGGAGAAGGACATGGCAACCCACTCCAGTATTCTTGCCTGGAAAATTCTATGGACGGAGGAGCCTGGTTGGCTACTGTCCATGGGGTCGCAAAAAGACTTAGCGACTTCACTTCACCCCAACTTGTAAAGTATAATTTTTTTGAACTTTTAGCTTCTGAGATTTTTACCAGTTGTAACAATAGAGACTTGAATTGTGCTTTGTTCATTGAAGTTATTATGCAGTAATTCTAATATCTGCATAACATTCTTTCTGTAAAGTACCATGATCACTCTGTTAGTTAGCACTCAAACTGCTTCCAGTTTTTCATTGTTATTGCTACTGCAGTGAGCAACTGTAAGCATCCGGTTTTTCTTATAGTTTGGATTATTTCCTTAAGACAGATTCCCAGAGATAAGGTTACGGGCCAAAGGGCTTTAATATTTTTATGATCCCTTATGGATAGTGCCAAGTAACTTTCCAAAGGGTTGGACAGCTTTTCAAAGCCACCATTAATACAGGAGGTAGTCAACAACATAGCTACCTGCCAACTCTGGAACTGCATTAAATCTGTAAACTAACGATGGGGGAAAATATTACTAACTTCAGACTGCTGATGAAGTAGTCTGTCTATTGTATATTGGTTGCTGTGCAGTTTTTGTTTCTTTGTGTGCATATATATGCATAAGTGGTATATATGTGTCTATGTACAGCCAGATGCAGTAAACGAGACTCTGCTTTGGAGCACAAGTGTCCAGAGTGTCCCCTCAGGAGCTTGGCCACCCATCCTGTGGGGGGTGGGTGCAGGTATAGGTCTATTCCCCACGCTTCCCACGTTGGGAATCTGGTACCTCTTGGCTGTGAGCACAACAACGAAGCCAGCCCAGCAGGTGACACCCTGGAACTCAGCGTGGAGTGGGGAGGTCGATCGGGTCGGAGCCCAGTTACCTGGCAGGCCTCCCAGGTAACTCTCACTGAAGGGCTTCCCCGAATCACTCCCCAGAGGTTCCCCGAGATCTGGCATTGGTGGCTCCGGTACCCCTGTTTAGGAGCGTGGAGGACCCTGGAGCGTGGTGGCATTGCTGAGAGGCCCCAGAGGTCCCCACCTCTGGGCTGGCCTGTCCCTGTAAGTCTGAGCTGCGGAGACCGACTCCAGGAGGCCCGGGTGGTGAGTCACAGCCTGCCCTTGGGCACCGTGCACCGCAGGCC
The DNA here is from genome assembly GCF_001704415.2 of Capra hircus. Classification (NCBI taxonomy): domain Eukaryota; kingdom Metazoa; phylum Chordata; class Mammalia; order Artiodactyla; family Bovidae; genus Capra; species Capra hircus. Next base: position 7,299,447 of record NC_030834.1, on the reverse strand, counting down.
TGTGTGGACAGGAGTCGGCCCTGCCCAGCAGGCGTCTTCCGGCACCAGCAACCCTGCAATGGGCTTCTGATACAGAGCCAGGAGAGGTCCTCCCGGTGACCTCTGCTGGCCCTGCCGGCAGCCATTCTGGGCTCTGGCCTCCCCAGGAACTCCCATGCCATCCGCAATCCTGCGGGCATTGCAGGTTCCCTGATATTATGAGATACACGTTTGGGCGAATGGGCATCTTTGTTCGGAGCAGGCCAGACCCTGGCAGTGCAGTGTCCAGGAGCCCCTGCCTGCCAGCTGTCCTCTCCCGGCCCGGCCCAGACTCGGGCAGCTCCCGGGGGCACAGTGCACTCTTGCTCATCCCTGGGAAGCCCTGCCCCGGGGCCCACGGTCTCCTTCCCCGGCTCACGTCTAACCAGATGCTCACATCAGAGAGTCCCTGGGGCCACGCGTCCCTCCCATCTCCTTGCCTTCTGTGTGTTCCCTGACTCTCCTCCTGCTGTCTCCGCCAAGTACGCCCGCCCTGGCAACAAATAAAACACAGTAACTCAGTGGCAGAGGTGAGATTGCTAGGGGCTGACTGGCGTACACGCACCTCCTTTAGGTCACACCCGCCTGGGATCAGACGGGCGGGGGTGTCAGATTCGCAGCATCGGCTGGCTGTTGCAAGCTTATGGCGTGTCCTCCGGGAGGCGTCCCATAGACTCGACGAGGATCTGGGTCTCCCTGGTGTGTGTACCTGGCCCACGGGTGCTTGCGGACGGATGGAGGTGAACGTGCTTCCTCGAGCCACGCGCTAAACCGTGCTCTGTTGCCTGCTCTGGACCAAACCCTGCGTTGGGGAGATGAAGTCGTTACCGAGATCTGAAGGGGGCGCTCTCCAACCACAGGCTTCTTCCCTCGCTTCATGCAGGGCCTCCAGGTGATGCAGGAAGCTTTGAGCAGGGAGTGATGCAAAGTGTTTCTGCCCCCAAGAGCGCTGGTTATTAAGCTTAGGGGCACCCTGAGGTTGGAGAAGCCACTGGTAGAACAACACAAGCAACATGAAGCCAGAAAGATGAGAGAAATCATCTTACGATGATGAAGATAGCCAAAATGCTGGTGCTCATATAGTTTTTACCATATAATGTGCTGTGTTGAAAATATATCACCTCCCCTTGATGAAAGTGAAAGAGGAGAGTGAAAAAGTTGGCTTAAAACTCAACATTCAGAAAACGAAGATCATGGCATCCGGTCCCATCACTTCATGGGAAATAGATGGGGAAACAGTGGAAACAGTGTCAGACTTTATTTTGGGGGGCTCCAGAATCACTGCAGATGGTGACTGCAGCCATGAAATTAAAAGACGCTTACTCCTTGGAAGAAAACTTATGACTAACCTAGATAGTATATTTAAAAACAGAGACATTACTTTGCCGACTAAGGTCCGTCTAGTCAAGGCTATGGTTTTTCCAGTGGTCATGTATGGATGTGAGAGTTGGACTGTGAAGAAGGCTGAGCGCCGAAGAATTGATGCTTTTGAACTGTGGTGTTGGAGAAGACTCTTGAGAGTCCCTTGGACTGCAAGGAGATCCAACCAGTCCATTCTGAAGGAGATCAACCCTGGGATTTCTTTGGAAGGAGTGATGCTAAAGCTGAAACTCCAGTACTCTGGCCACCTCATGCGAGGAGTTGACTCATTGGAAAAGACTCTGATGCTGGGAGGGATAGGAGGCAGGAGGAGAAGGGGACAACAGAGGATGAGATGGCTGGATGGCATCACTGACTTGATGGACATGAATCTGAGTGAACTCCGGGAGCTGGTGATGGACAGGGAGGCTTGGCGTGCTGTGATTCATGGGGTCGCAAAGAGTCGGACACGACTGAGCAACTGAACTGAACTGAGCAACTGAACTGAACTTAATCTTGCCAACCTCTCTGTGAAATCATTACTCTCACTTCACAGACAAGCACCCCGGCCTCAGACGGGTAAGTGATCTGCCCGGGGTCAGCAGCTGGGCCGTTGTCCCTGAGTCCTATCCTGAGCGTCCAGAGGTAGCTTCCCTGGGTCTGGCTTTCACTGCTCAGCTCTGCACCCTGGACAAGAAACCCCATTTACCACGTCCCATGCGGCGCGTGAGGTGCCTGAAAGGACGAGAGGAAGCCGGGGATCCAGTGCTGGCCGCCGAGACCCCATCCTTTATCCTCATCTGGGACCCTTCACTTTTGAACCTGTTTTTCCCTTCACCTCCTCAGCTGCTGGACCAGTAAGCCCATGAGGGTAGAAGCCAGACTTCGGGGCAAGGTGAGAGCTGCTGCCTCCAGGGAGGTACCCGGAGGAGGCTCAGGGCTGAATGGAGGGGACGGCGTGGGCCCGGGTACCTTCCAGGGCCAGCGGTGCTCTGGCTGGGGTAGGTCCTCAGGCCCCAGCCCGACTCTTGACCTCTTCTGTTTCTTTGGCCATTTTGCCCAGAAAATCAGGAGAAGACCACTGCCAATTTCCACCCGCTGTCCTTGGCTAACCCTGTATCCTCAGGACAGATCCTACCCCTCTTCTATGAGCCTGGTACCAAGCTCCACATGTCATTTGCTTTCTCACTGATGTCCCCAGCTTGGAGACCTCAGGCATCATATTTTTCCCATTTTACATGTGAGGAAAGATCATGTTCAGAAAGATTAACTCGTTTTGCCTGAGTTATCCAGCTGTTAAATGTCAGAACTGGGATTTGAACCCAAATCTCCCTTACTTTCCTTGGAAGAAAAGCTATGACCAACCTAGACAGTGTATTAAAAAGCAGAGACATTACTTTGCTGACAAAGGTCCATCTAGTCAAGCTATGGTTTTTCTAGTGGTCATGTATGGATGGGAGAGTTGGACCATAAAGAATGCTGAATGCCAAAGAATTAATGCTTTTGAATTGCGGTGTCGGAGAAGACTCTTGAGAGTCCCTTGGACTGCAAGGAGATTAAACCAGTCAATCCTAAGAGAAATCAATCTTGAATATTTATTGCAAGGACTGGTGCTGAAGATGAAGCTCCAGCACTTTGGCCACCTGATGTGAAGAGCTGACTCATTAGAAAAGGCCCTGATGCTGGGAAAGATCAAAGGCTGGAGAAGAAGGGGATGGCAGAGGATGGTTGGATGGCATCACCGACTCAATGGACATGACTTTGAGCAAGCTCCAGGAGATGCTGAAGGACATGGAGGTCTGGTGTGCTGCAGTCCATCGGGTCACAGAGTCAGACACGACTGAGCGACTGAACAACTCCGACTTCAAAGCTCACGTCCGTTACATTACCTTAGGCCGACATTCAGACCTGTTGCTGAGGGGGACAGAGGAAGAAAAGGAGTAGTTATACACAAATCCAACCTTTAAGGTTACTTTCAGTGGTCTGCCCTTGCCTTTTCGTTCAAGGCTGAAATTATCCAGCCACCAGAAATAGGACTTATCCTGAGTTATTTTTTTCTTTACCATTAAAAAAATTGAATTATAGTTAATTTACAGTTTTGTGTTAGTTTCAGGTATACAGCAAAGTGACTCAGTTATATGTTTACATATCTATCTATTATTTTTCATATTATTTTCCATTATAGGGTATCACAAGACATATAGTTCCCTGTGCTATGCAGTAGGTCCTTGTCGTTTATTTTATATATAGTAGTGTGTATCTGTTAATCTCAAACTTATAATTTATCCACCCTCTCCTTCTCCTTTGGTAACCATAAGTTTGTTTTATGTAATATTTGTGTTTGTCTGACTTACTGAGTTTGATCATCTAGGTCCATCCATGTTGCCACAAATGGCATAATTTCATTCATTTTTTATGGTTGAGTATTATTCCATTGTGTGTATGTATAGTTGTTGTTATTTAGTCACTGTGTCTATATATATACACATACTATATATATAGTTGTTTAATCCTATATATTTAATATAGTAGTATATTTTATATATTATATAATTTATTTATAGAAAATGTAGTTTTAAATTATATTTTCTATGTATATATTATTAATTAATTATATTAATATATTTAATTATATATATAGTTGTTTAATCATTAAGTCATGTCTGACTCTGATGACCCCATGGACTGTAGCCCGCCAGGCTCCTCTGTCCATGGAACTTCCCAGGCAAGAATACTGGAGTGGGCTGCCATTTTATTCTCCAGGGGATCTTCCTGGACCAGAGAGTGAACCGGTGTCTCCTGCATTAGTAGGATTCTTTACCACTGAGCCACCGGGAAAGCATATATATATATATATATACACACACACACACACACACATATATATACACACACATACATATACGCACACACTACATCTTTATTCATCTCAGACACATCTCATTAAGTAATACCATGGAACCTGAGGGAGGCTCCTGATCCTTCTAAAGAAATGAAGTGGTGTGGTAGTCTGGGAGGCAGGGGAAGGTATCTGGAGCACATGGATTTCACAGGAATCTCAGTCTCTGTGGAAACTTTGAGTAACAATGGAAGGACCTTCGATTTCCCAAATGTGCGTTTGAGAGCCAAACAGCCTTTGCTTGGAAGAACTCTAACACTTTCCCTCCCCAAACCACTGCTCTCAGCGGCGTTCTCAGCCTTGAGTTTCGTGGAGATTTTGTTATTGTTGCTGTTGGAAATCCATGCTACTGAAAAGGCTAACGAGCAGTACCGGTGTGGATGCAGAGGGCGGCACCAGCCTTCAGCCCCTGCACGGAGACCCAGCGGCAGCAGGGAGTAACCGGCTGTTCCAGCAGGCCGCGCTGTAGGACTCCGGGACCAGGTGTGTGCCCTGCAGTCATGAAAGCAATCTCCGGGTTTGTTTAAGGACAGGGTCGCTGCCCGGGGCTTTATCCTGGGACCCAGCAGCGCAGACGTGTCATCCTTCTACAGACAAGGCACTCAGTAAGGGCCCCGCGAGGACGGGTGTCCGCAGCCCTCTGGGGCTGTCGTCCTGGGCGGGAAGGGCAGGTGAACCCTTCCCTCCTCTGGTGCCCCGAGAATAATCGCTGGGACGCCAGAGATGCTGCTTGGGCAGAAACTGCGCTAACGGGGAAACGACAGAGGAGCCGAGTAATCCAAACAGCTTCAGTGCGAGCGGAGCCCCTGGAGATCCAGTGGTTCTTGATCAGAGGTTCGCTTCAGTGACACGCTGGGAGCAAAATCAGCATCCCTGGACCGCGCCCCTGGGCGCTGGGGGGCGGTCCGGGTGAGCTGCGGAGACTGTGTCCTCAGCCTCCAGGGCGATGCTGCGAGGGCTCCTGGCAGCTCTGCAAAGGTACCCTGCGTGGTGTCACCCTTGGGCCTCAGTGCGGGAGACAGATCACAGCTAGTGAGCTTCCACTCTTCCGAGTCAGTTTCCTCATCTGCGAAATGGACCAAATGGCAGAGAAGGGCTAGCTGCTCAAACCCAGAGACCAGACTTGAGCTACAAGGAGGGCCCAGAGCTCTTGGTGTTGCTCCCCCTAACCCCTATCTCCATTCTCCCAAAGAAGTTCGGGGACCTACTGGAGAGACATATCATTGCAGTTGAGAGCCAAGCCTTCGCCGGTAACAGTCATAATACAATGACGTCAGCAGGATGAGCTTGGTACTTTCTTTGAGGCTGGAAAGTATTAGAAAAAGGAGCCTCTTCCGTTTTAAAACTAGACATTTAATTTCCAAACACATAGGATTTTGTTTAAAGTACCTTTAATATTAATTTCTCACTGTGATACTAATTTCTCATTTAAATGCCTTCTTCTCTGCGATCACCCTCTATTTTTTTCAGCCTAACTTTATTGAGGTTTTGATGGCTAAACTGAAGATCTCTTTTGGTAAACGTCACATGGTGTTTGAAAATATATGGGTTAGTTTGAAATATCTTTTGATATTGATTTTCAGCATAATTCCACAGTGATAAGAGAGCACTCTCTATGATTTCAATACCTCTAGACTGTAAAGTTTTTGCACCTTGTTTCATGTCCCTGGATATGTTCCAATGTCTCCTAGTTTACAGTCTATGGGAAATTGAATAGAATCCGTATCTTACTGTTGTGTGAAAACTGTATACATCTTAATTACATTGGATTGGTTCATAGCGCTTTTCTGGTCTACTATATTCTACTTCTCTGTATATGCATTCTATTAATTTTTGAGAGTTTGATATTGAAACTCCAACTAAAAAATTTTAACTTGTCTACTTAAAAAATAATTGTAATAATTGTATAGTGGAACTATATGTAGCCTTGTTTTGTATTTTCTAATACTCCTATAAATGTGTTATCATACTTTCCTAATTTAAAAAAAAACCTACAGAAATCAAAAAAAGGATAGCCTAAATAAGAAATTAGAGAAAAAAAATAAAGCTCATTAATGCTGTATCTTGGTGTCTCTTTGCCACTTTCATCTCCCAAAGAAGAAAACCAGATTGACAGAAGTGAATAATTATTCTCAAGGTTGAACAGGTAACTTGTGACAGAGGGGGGCCTGGGAACCAGGTGCTGGGGCTCCACGCCCCCAATCCTGCAGGGCTGTATGGGCTCAGAGGAAAGGCCTGAGGGAAGGAGACCCCAGGGCCTGCAGCAGTCAGCTGTGGAGGCCAAGATCCCCGACACGCCCTTTCCTTCGGTCTTGTTTGAATCTGTTCCAGTTATAAGCAATGCAGAAGTTAGGTTACCTGAAATCCTCCGCTTCAAATACTTCACTGGACGGTACTGCCTGTTGCAAACGGCCCTTTCAACACAGAGCTGAATGTGCAGAGAAGAAAGGGGAGCTTGGGTGCTGAAAACCAAACGGCTTTGCCTCTGCCTCACTGCCCTTGGGGGTGCTGGCCTGAGTTGAGGGGGGCTGCTTCTGGCCCCACAGTGAGCGGAGATCTGGGCGAGCCCCCCACACAGGCAGGCTTGGCAGAGCTGAACCCACTCAAGAAGAGGAACATCTCCCTGGGAACTTGCCGCCCATGATTTATTCAAGTGGAAATTATAATTTATTCAGTAAAATTAGAAATTAATAGCAAAGTTATGTTTAAAAAAAAATCCTCTGCGTGTGGAAAGCTAGTAACCCGTTCTTAAGTAAATCTTGGTTAAGAGAAAATAAAGAAAATGAACAGAGGCTCATAATCAAGGATAGTGAAAACATCTGTTAAAATGTGTGGACCAGCTAAAGAATTGCTTTTAGGTGGAATTATAACCTTCAATATGTTTAGTGGAAAATTTCAAAAGGTTAAAAATTACAAACTAATTCTCCAACTTAAGAGTTTGGAAAAGGAGCAATGGAATAAATACAAAGAAACATCATGAAAAAAATAAAAATAAGGACAGAAGTTAATGAGCTAGAAAAGGAAAAAATACCAGCAGAGATGAACAGAAGCAGCAGCTGGTTTGTGAAAAAGATCAGTAAGAAAGGTGTCTGAAGGGGACAAGAAGGGAGAAGACGCAAGTAGGCAAAACACGTAATGAAAGCGGAGATAAACCACAGACACTTGAAAAACTTAAAAAGGTGATTACGAAAGAACACATACAAATGAACTTTAAAACCTACCTGAGTCAGATAAGTTCCTAGAAATGTAAAACGTAAAAATTGGCATGAGAAATTTAAAAATTAAATAGACCACTAAAATAAATAAATAAACAAATAAATAGACCACTATGTACGCAACGTTTTCCAACAGAATTAGCCAACTGTCCCTTTCAAGGTGCATGTTCAAGTGCATGCACGCGCGCGCGCGTGCGCGCGCGCACACACACACACACACACACACAAACTCCGGAGGGCAGCCTCTGAAGCGGTTCCCAGTGGCCTGACTCCGGGGATTGGGGCCCTTGAGTGTAGACCAGACCCGGTGGCTCTCTTTAAGGAATCAGATATGGCAGAGGGGTCCGGTGTCGCTAGGCGACTGCCCACATGGAGACAGCGACCCCCCACCCTTCCCTCTCCTCCTCTCCTTCCCCGTCCTGCTCTGGGGAAGCCAGGAGCCTTGTCAGGGGTTCCCTGAAGGAGACGCCCGAGCTGGGGACTGAGTCTCCCGCCAACAGGCCGTGTGGACCGGTGGCTCGTAAACAGTGTGCGGTTGGGCTGGGACGTGGATTTCCAGGCCTGCCAAGACCCACGCGGGCGAAATGCAAAGCAGAGCCCTGAGCCATGAGGCAGTCCGTCACTACCCGGGCGACCTGGGTGAGAGGCAACGGAGCCGCAAAACTGTCAAGTAACTCATGCGTGTGGTTTGAAGTCACTAGGTCCTGGAGTAGTCTGTCCCATGGGGAGACATAACACACACACACACACACAGCAAACACACCCGACTGGTTTTACAGGTAAATTCCACTAATGTTCAGTAAGCACAAGTTTCCTGTCTTGCAAAAGTTGTTTCAAAAAATAGAGAAGGAAATAATAATAAGACTCCAAAAAAGAAAAGGTTAAACCATGCTGTTTCATGTAAAAGGAGTTCGCTGCTTTTTATTACTACATTCCAAAACAATGTGTGTGTCCCACTGCTTCTTACACACATCGGCATTGTTCTCATGTTTTGATCCTGATGTACAGAGCTGCAATAACCATTCTTGTGCAAGTCATTGTGCAGACGTGTGTTTTCATTCCTCCTGGATAAATTCCTAGGAGTTGAATTACTGATGGATCTGGTAGGTGTCTATTTAACTTCATAAGAAATTGCCAAACCTATTAGTTTTCTAAAGGGGGAAACCATTTTGCTTCAGCCAGTAAAGTGGCAGAGATTTGCGGTTCTTTAACTTCAAAACACATTGGGTGGTGTTAGTTTTTTAAATTCTACCCACTGCCATGGATATGAAGTGGCACATGCTTGCGGTTATACTCTGCGTTCCCCGGTGACTAACGATATTTAGCATCTTTTCACGTGTGTATTTGCCATCCATAGACCCTTCTATGTAAAGTTACGTCAAGTCCTTTTCCCATGTTTTAAATTTGGGTTGTTTTCTTTATATTCTTGACTTTTGAGTATTCAGCTCCTTTGTATACATGTTTGTATACAAAGTTTGTAAGTTCAATTTATTTCATAAAGGTCAGTATCTATTTATTAGTTTTTTTTTTTTCAGTAAGTTTTGAATACAATAGAATTTCTTTACCTTAGTCAAGGTTGAACCCAAAACATAATTACATTTAGTGGAAAAACTTTGGGGAACATAAATCCCTTCAAGATAAAGTCCACAATAATTACACTTAGTGGAAAAACTTTGGGGAACATAAATCCCTTCAAGATAAAGTCCACAATCCCCAGTATAGTTCTGGCCAATACTGAAAGGAGAAAAGAGGAAGTATAAACCTGAAAGAAAAAAGAGATAAACTTTTATTATTCAAAGATTGTATAAACTTTGAATTATACAATCCATTTACCCAGTGAAAACCCACAGAATCAACATACAAATTAACAGAACTGATAAGAGAGTTCAGCAAAAGCAAACACCAGTAGACACCAGCAATAAGAACTAGATTCTTTACACCACTGATACAGAACTAGAAAGACATAATAAAAATGAAGTGTCATTCACATATTAACAAAGATCAGTAAAGAGTCCAGGAACTAATCAATTTATTCAAACAGGGTCCCAGCATAAAACAGATGATACCGTCAAGTTTGATAATAGAGAACAAATTAACGAAATGATGGTTTATCAGGGTTGCAGTAGGGTGCAGGGAAACCGCAAGGCTTGGTGAAACATTTTGGAGCATGTCATATCAGCAGGCATGTTACTCCTCTGCCTACTGTTTTTGAAGCTCTAATTTTGCTTTTTGTTGCTGACATGGTTTGTGGTTTATTTCCTTGTGCGTTTTGTGGTTAAGTTCAAGTGCCTTAGAAATTCATTTGTGAGACTTGTAAAAGGCCAGGATTTGACAATGGTTTGTCCTTCAGAGCTTGTTTCTGATGGGCACCTGTCACAGTAAGATGTCTTTAGACTAAATTTTGACTTTTCTCCTCCCTGAGCACAGCGGCTTCTGGCCCCAGACCCACCGTGAGCTGCCGTGGTTTGGAATTCTGAGAGCAGGAACATTTTCTGTTCGTTTTCTCCTTCCCCTCAGAGCCCAGGCAAATACTCCTACCCTTGCTGTAGCTGTGACCAGTACTGTGTTTTGCGTTTTCCAGTTTACTGCCTGGGGGAGTGGCCCTCTGCGGTGAAGCTGCCCCGACGTGCCTTTCTGATCTGATGCCTCCCTTTGCAGAGATCAGCCTCCTGGCTCCTGGTCGTCCAGGCGCATGCGAGGCCTCCTCTTCCTGGCTGCCCTTTCCCAGCTTCTGCTCCTTCCCATCCTCCTGAACTCCTTCAACGATCTGATCCTGGCGCTCCGACCTGGCCTCAGTCTGGCAACCAGTTTCCTTTCTTCTTTCAGGCAACAAGGATATCTAGCCCAACACAGGCAAAAGTTTTACGGACAGGATGCATCATTTCCCCACACTGGAAACCGGAAGGCATGGTGAGAGCGGGTGTGCCCACTTCCTCCTCTTGGCTCTCAGACCCATGCATTCTAGCTCACTGCTAAGGAACAGCATCTTACAATGGCCTTCAGCTCAAAACACATGCCTCGTCTAGGAGAGCAGCGCTGCACTCCCAGCCTGATGCCTTAGCTGCATGTTTAAGAGACACTCTCACATTCTTTCAAGCCAGCATCTTCTGTGTACAGTGATGAATGAAAAGTCCAGTGGATTCCATAGACACAGATACATTGCAACAACTCATTTGCCATAAAGTAGGCCCCTTGGTCTGAGGCAATGTCATAATAGGTTCCACTGATACAGAACTAGAAAGACAGAGATACTCTCTGAGACCTCAGTGGCCTGGCCAAGACCCTGATCTGTTCCAGTTTTGCTCTTATTTCTAAGGCTTAACTTCTTTTCTTAGAGAGTGTGCCTTACTCCAGGAAAGAGAACTTGTAAGTGAAAAACACATCGCTGGCACTGAGTAAATTAAAGAGGGAAAATCATCCAGTGTAACTATTTGCCATCCAATGGCTGATTGTGACCTTGAGAGACGGAGCTGTACTGTGGGGACTGAAGGTGAGAGAGGCATACCAGACTTGCACAGCAGTAGGAGCTAGATCAGCCCTGGTGTGCTAGAGTGCCACCTTCTGGAAACAAACGAGCGGCCTCTGGCTTCTAACCTGTTGTATCTGAGAATCAAGGAAAAACAAAACTTTACCTAAAGAAGAAAAGGTGTTTGCAATGTCAAATGCACCAGCAGAGGGGTAATGCATCAAGCACCACGAAAAATTGCAGTAATACTGTGTAACAAAAAGAAAACGACAATTTTCCAGAAACTAAACTTAAAGTCATGGGATATTGCAATGTAATGGATAGGGAATTCAAAATAGCTGTTATGAAGAAACTCAGTAAGCTATAAGGAAACCCAGAAAGGCCGTTCAACGAGCTCAGGAATAAAACTTATTAATAGAAGAAAAACTTAACCTAAGAGAATGAAAATCTAAAAACAAACCAAACAGAAATACTGGACTGAAAGAACTCAATATGCAAGGTGAAGAATGCATTAGAAAGCTTTAGAAATAGAGCAGATCATATGGAAGATAGAATTACTGAATTTGAAAATAGAAAACTACAAGTGATACAGAGAGAAGAAGAAAGAGAATTAAGATCTAAAAAAAATAAATAGGAAATTCTATGACAGCTATCTGACACTTTCAGGAAGTACAACATTATAATAATGGGTATCCCAAATGAGAAGAGAGAAAAGGACAAATAATTTATATAAAGAAATTGTAGCTGAGAACTTCCCAAACCTGGGGAAGGAACTGATATATAGGTCCATAAATTTAAGAGAATAACTAATTATCTCAATGCAAAAAAAATCTGTTCCAAGACACGTTATATTAATACTGTCACAAGTCGAGGACAAAAAAAAAGAAATTTAAAGACAACAGGAGGAAAAGGACGGAAACTTACAAAGGAACCCCCATTAGGTTATCAGCAGATTTCTCAGCAGAAACCCTGCAGGCCAGAAGCGAGTGGAAGGACATTCTCAAAGTACTGAAAGATAAAAGTTATCACCCACGAACACTATATCCAGTGAAGCTGTCATTCAGATACAAAGATTTCCCAGGTAAACAAAAGCTGAAGGAATTCATCAACACTCACCTTCCTTATAAAATATATTGAAAGCTCTACTACCAGAAACAAAACAATCAAAATACATAAACCTTTGAGAAAGAAGATAAATAGAATCAGAAAACTGCAACTCTACATTAGAATAGGTTTTTAAGCACCTAATTTTTATAGCATAAAAATTAAAGGCAAAAAAGTAGGAAAAATAACTATAGCTATTTCAGTTTGGTAACAAACACAACATAAAAAGGAATAACTTGAGGATTCAAAAATGTAAAATGGGAAGAGAAAAAGGGTGAGCCTGTATAGGCAAATGAAGATAAGATACCTTTAGCATAAAAAGGACTGTTTGGGGACTTCCTTGGTAGGCCAGTGTTTCAGAATCTGCCTCCCAATGCAGGGGACGTGGGTTCAATCCCTGGCTGGGGAACTAAGGTCCTACATGCAGTGGGACAACTAAGCCCATCCCCCACAGCTACTGAGCCTACAGCTAAGACCTGATTCAGCAGAATAAACAAATAGATATTTCTTTAAAAAGGACTATTTTATCTATGATATATTTTATACAAACCTCGTGTTAACCAAACAAAACCACATAAAACGAGAGCAGAGACAAAAACTATACAAAAGAGGAAACTGAGAAAAATAATATAGAAAGCCACCAAACCAACTGGAAAACAAAAGATTAAACGGGAGTACTAAATCCTCATTTATGAGTAATCACCCTAAATGCAAGTGTTAGTTGCTCAGTCGTGCCTGACTCTTTGTGGCCCTAAGGACTGTGTCTTTGTGACCCAGGGACTGTATCCTGCCAGGCTCCTCTGCTCATGGGATTCTCCAGGCAAGAATACTGGAGTGGGGTGCCATTCCCTTCTCCAGGGGATCTCCCTCCAGGGACTGAAGCTGGGTCTCCTGCATTGCAGGTAGATTCTTTACCATCTGAGCCACCAGGGAAGGCTGGATTTAATTTACCAATCAAAAGACACAGAGTGGCTGGCTAGATATATGCTGCCTCTGGGAGACTGATCTCAGCTCTCAGGACAAATACAGGCTCACAGTGGGCGGACGGAAGATAACAGTGAGCACAGGGCAGTCAAGACAAAGGCGCTGCAGCAGCACCTGCCGTCACAGCAGACAAAATAGGCTTCAGCCAAAAAGAGTCAGCAAGTGACAAAGACAGACAGTGTGTAGTGGTAAAGGGAACAACTCATCAAGAAAACAAACACTGATATAAGTGCATGAAACAGGAACAGTCTCAAAAATGACAGAGTGATCTCGGTTCAACATCACAGCAATCCAAGTCTATGCTCCAACCGCTCATGCTGAAGATGCTGAAGTCGAATGGTTCTATGAAGACCTCCAAGACCTTCTAGAACTAACAACAACAACAACAAAAAAAGATGTCCTTTTCATCATAGGGGATTGGATTGCAAAAGTAGGAAGTCAAGAGATACTTGGAGTAACAGGCAAGTTTGGCCTTGGAGTACAAAGTGAAGCAGGACAAAGGGTAACAGAGTTTTGCCAAGAGAACACCCTGGTCATAGCAAACACCCTCCTCCAACAACACAGAGATGACACTACACATTGACATCACCAGACGGTCAAAACCGAAATCAGATTGATTATCTTCTTTGCAGCCAAAGATGGAGAAGCTCTATACAGTCAGCAAATATAAGACCTGGATATGACTGTGGCTCACATCATGAACTCCTTATTGCAAAATTCAGGCTTAAACTGAACAAAGTAGGGAAGACCAGGTATGACCTAAATCAAGTCCTTTATAATTATACAGTAGAGATGATGAAATGATTCAAGGGATTAGATCTGGTAGACAGAAAGCCTGAAGAACTATGGATAGAAGTTCATAACATTGTATAGGAGGTGACCACAACCATCCCCAAGAAAAATAAACTCAAGAAGGCAAAGTGGTTGTCTGAGGAGGCTTTACAAATAGCTGAGAAAAGAAGAGAAGCAAAAGGCACTGGAGAAAGAACTGAATGCAGAGTTCCAGAGAGTAGCAGGGAGAGACAAGAAAGCCTTAAGTGAACAACGCAGAGAGAGGAAAAGAATAGAATGGGAAAGACTAGAGGTCTCTTGAAGAAAATTGGAGATATCAAGGGAACATTTCTTGCAAAGCTGAGTGCAATAAAGGACAGAAACAGCAAGGAACTAACAGAAGTAGAAGATATTAAGACGAGGTGGCAAGAATACACAGAAGAACTATACGAAAAAAGATCTTAATCATCTGGATAACCAAGATGGTGTGATCACTCACCTAGAGCCAGACATCCTGGAGTGTGAAGTCAAGCGGGCCTTAGGAAGCATTACTACCAACAAAGCTAGTGGAGTTGATGGAATTTCAGCTAAGCTATTTAAAATCCTGAAAGATGATGCTGTTGAAGTGCTGCACTCAATATGCCAGCAAATTTGGAAAACTCAGCATTGGTCACCAGACTGGAAAAGGTCAGTTTTCATTCCAATCCCAAAGAAAGGCAATGCCAAAGAATGCTCAAACTACTGCACAGTTACACTCATCTCACATGGTAGCAAGGTAATGCTCAAAATTCTTCAAGCTAGGCTTCAACATTACATGAACTGAGAACTTCCAGTTGTACAAGCTGGACTTAGAAAAGGCAGAAGAGCCAGAAATCAATTGGCAAGATCCATGGGCTTCCCTTGTGGCTCAGCTGATAGAGAATCCACTTCCAATGTGGGACACTTGGTTTTGATCCCTGGGTTGGGAAGATCCTCTGGAAAAGAGAAAGGCTACCCACTCCAGTATTCTGGCCTGGAGAGTTCCATGGACTGTATAGTCCGTGGGGTCGCAGAGGGTCAGACACGACTGAGTGACTTCCACTTTCCACTATTGGATCATAGAAACAGCAAGAGAATTCCCGAAAAACATCTTCTTCGGCTTCATTGACTGCACCAAAGTTTTTGACTGTACAGATCACAACAAACTGTGAAAAATTCCTGAAGAAATAGGAATATCGGAGCACCTTACCTGTCTCCTGAGAAACCTGTATGCAGGACAAGAAGCAACAGTCCAGAATCAGAACCTCATAAAAGAGTTCCATCAGAATGGAACAACAGACTGGTTCAGAATTGGGAAAGGTGTATGTCAAGGCTGTATACTGTCACCCTGCTTACTTAACTTATATGCAGAGTACATCATGTGAAATGCCAAGCTGGATGAGTCACAAGCTGGAGTCAAGACTGCCGGAACCAAGATATCAGTAACCTCAGATATGCAGATGACATCACTCTATTGGCAGAAAGTAAAGAGGAACTAAAAAGCCTCTTCATGAAGGTGAAAGAGGAGAGTGAAAAACCTGGCTTAAAACCCAACATTAAAAAAACTAAGATCATGGCATCTGGTCCCATCACTTCATGGCAAATAGATGGGGGAAAAATGCAAACAGTGACTGACTTTATTTTCTTGGGCTCCAAAATCACTGCAGCCATGAAATTAAAAATGATTGCTCCTTGGAATAAAAGCTATGACAAACCTAGACAGCACATTAAAAAGCAGAGTCACTACTTTGCCAACAAAAGTCCATATAGTCAAAGCTATAGCTTTTCCAGTAGTCATGTACAGATGTGAGAGCTGGACAAAAAACAAGGCTGAGCACTGAAGAACTGACACTTTTGAACTGTGGTGTTGGAGAAGACTCTTGAGAGTCCCTTGGACTGCAAGGAGATTCAACTAGTCCATCCTAAAGGAAATCAGTCCTGAATAGTCATTGGAAGGACTGATGCTGAAGCTGAAGCTCCAATACTTTGGCCACCTGATGTGAAGAGACAACTCATTGGAAAAGCCCCTGATGCTGGGAAAAGAAACCTGAATGGGACCCAGCAGACCAGAGAAATGGTTGAAGTCCCTAGGACGTCAATAGGGGTGTGGCACTATAAGGACAAGTGGGTGGAAATTGGAAAGCTGGCTACTGGGTCAGAGAGCCTGATGCTGGAGTTTAAAGTTTATGGATGGAGTCGTTGTGAGGACATAGCACCCTAGTTTAGGAGGCTAGTTACTGCGGTGAGGATGGAGGCTCGGAGCGCCCTGCTCAACACCTCAGGGGCTTCTGATGGAAATCCGCCACACCAGGCACCAGTCACCTCCTCATCATTCTTAGGGAGCGACCTTGCCTCACACGTCAAAGAAAGAATAGATGAGGAGGAAACACCCATTTTGCTATCATCAAACCCATAAGCTAACTTATGACTTAGCCTGCTCACTCTGCTTTCTCCTCTGTTACAAGGAATGCCCTTTCTCCTCTCCAAGGCCAGCCTCTCCTCGGGGATCCTGTGTCCCCTCCTCCCTCCCTCTCCCAGGACTGTGCCCCTACATGGATTGTTTCCCTCTTACATCAACAGTTTCTATTTACTGGGCTATTCTGATACACACACACACACATGCACACACACACATCTTAATATCAACCACTATTTTTGAAGAAGGTGTTTTCCTCTATCCCCATCCCTCTCCAGCACCATATCCCCCCATCCCCTCCACAAGAAACCTCCTAAAAGAGTTGTGATCCTCACTTTCCACTCTTCGACCCCTGTTCCCACCTCCACGCACACCACCTGGGTCTCCGTTCCCACCTCACCTCTAACACCGCAGGGAGGACCACCAAGGACCACCAAGGACCTCCACCGCTCCAAAGCCCATGACCAGTTCTCTGATCTATTTCCCTGCTTCTCCCCACACCCCGCGTCTGGGGCAGAAGCTCCTGGGGAACAGGAACTTTGTTCTGCCCGCCGCTGTGACCCGGAGCCTGGACAGGGCAGACTCCCAGCAGGTGACAAAGGTGTGTTCACCGCTGGCTTTCCTGCATCTCTCCCTCCCCAAACAGACACAGAAATCACGGCACGGGGTAGACCAAGTCGTTTCTCCTCCCTCCGTGCCTTTATCCTGCTCCCCCGCATAGCAAAACCCCTGGTTTTCTGGACTCTGATCGAAATCTAGACACCAGAAGGTTCTGAGTTCAGACAACAGTAGCGTTAATGGAGTCATCTTTGCTGAGTAGTATTTATGCCATGTCCTTGGCTTTTATCAATGAATTGAAGGAGAAATTGCCATATAAAATCTCCTATTACATTTGGTATGCTAGCATTACAGGGGGCTTTTTTCCTATTACGGCTCTCAGTGGCATTCATAAAACTCTTCCTCGAAACCTTTATTTTAGCACATAGCGTGAAGAAACGCTGATTTTCCCTGCGATGAACTGGTTTGCTTTCCCCTTTATGACAAACATTATGCAATTGCCCACGACCCTGTCTTCTCTCTGACTACCAAAGAGCTCAGAGCACAGTCAGATATCAAAGAATGCAAAGTATGGTGGAATTAAACTGTTCCTTGGGGACTAAATTTATTTTTCCTCTGGTTTTGATTTCTGTATGATACTTACAGTTTCCTTGGTCCCCATCTATCGTTTCTGCTTTATCACTGCATTAATGTATTCAATGTTGGTGTCAGCTGGCCCAACCTCTTTCTGGAAGGGGGTGGGACAGACAGAAAGAATGGAGTGGCACTGTCTCAGTGATGTCATTTCCCCTGGCTCCAAGCCGATTGACCGTGTCCTTCATGCTCTCAGAAGACTTTGTTCTCATCAAGCACAGCCTTCTTCACATTATCAAATACTGTAGTTAAAGATGTGGTGATGGTTCAATTACTGGGTCCACCAAACTATGTGATCTTGGAAAACCACCTCTGTGGTTTAGCTGTGGAACGAGGATATTGTTGACACTGTGCAACTCAGATTGGGTCTCGAATGCAGGTGGACTGGTCTCAAATCTGGCCAAAACCCAGACTGGGACTTGAACTGACAGTGTTGTAACTGAGATCACACCTGGTCTCAGGACTTAATGAAGCTCAGGTTCTCGATGTCTCATTTCAGAAAGAGTTTGGTGAGAGACAAACGGATTGGTGAGAAGTGGATTTCTTTTGGGAGAAACACACTCCACAGACAGAGTGTGAGCTGTCGGAGAAGGTGAGAATGGCCCCAGGGTATCGGGTTGTCCATAGTTTTTATAGGAGTGGGTAATTTCACAGGCTAATAAGTGGGAGGAGTATCTCACAGTTTTGGGGAAGGAGTGGGAATTTCCAGGAACTGGGCCACTGCCTGCTTTTTTTACCTTTATGGTTGGCCTTGGAATTGTCATGGTACCTCTGGGTGTGTTATTTAGTGTGCTGATGTGCTATAATGAGGCTTCCCATGGGGCACTGTGGTAAATAATCCGCCAGCCAATGCAGGAGACCCAGGAGACTCAGGTTCAATCCCTGGGTCAGGAAGATCTCCTGGAGGAGGAAATGACACCCCACTCCAGTATCCTTGCCTGGAAAATTCCATGGAGAGAGGAGCCTGGGATGCACAGTCCATGGGGTCACTAAGAGTCAAACACGATTGAGCACAAACACACTGCATGTATAAGTGTATATCGAGACTCAAGGTCTAGCGGAAGTCAACTCATTCAATGTGTCCACCATCTTGGAATTATTTGGTTCTCATCAATTTATGTAATGTCCTTGCACTATATTATTCTTTTAAAGGGTTGTTCCCTGCCCCCTTCCCTCCTGTTTCACTGATGATACCTACCTGGTAGGTGTACTGTAAGAATTAAAGGAATGGGTATGAAATGCTTAGAATGGTGTCTGAACTATATGAAGCACTCAGTAAAGTTACTGATTATTTTTACTGCGATTATGTTATAGTTACTTACGTGTTTGACTCTCCTGATGTGTCCTAAGTCCCTTTAGGCTAGGGACTTTGTCTTATTTATTTGTAATACACACTGTAGTGCCTGGGGCATTCAACAAATATTTGTAGAAATGATTTAGACGGAAATCAGACTCTGATTTAGGATTGTAGAGGATTAGGAGGTGAATTTAGAGAGCCACTATGGGAACAGATTTTGGAAGGCTTTAAAAACGAAGTCACATTGAAATCATGCAACGCAGAATGGGACTTGAACCCATATGGCCAGGACTCAAACCTGCCCTTCTCCAGGTCAAACCCCAGATTGGGACTCGAACCCCTAATCTTTTAATTAGATTCACTTACTTGGTGTCTGGACTTACTGAGGCTCAGGATCTTTGTATCTCAGCACAGAAGGAATTCAGCGAGAGGCACAGAGACAGGCAAGAAATAGATTATTAATACATTTATTAATAAAGGATGCTTGTGAGATAGGCAAGCAGGCAGGTGGGTGGCTCAGCCCTGAGACTAAAGTGGGCTACAGTTTTATAATCAAAGGAAAGTGGGGAGAAGAAAAGACCACCTTCTTTGAGGAGACACAAGGTTTATATCACTAGTTCCTCCTTCATACCTCGAAGGAGAGTGTCTGACCCTCTGAAGTCAAACCAGGATTATGATAGCACTTACTCAAATCAGTGGAAGGGTGGTGGTATTTTTCTTCCACCTAATGATCTGGGACATATCTCATGCTTTTATTTATGGTTTTATAGTTAACCAAGCCTGTTTCCTTCCATGATATTCTGGTAGCCTTCTTGAATGATCACTAACTCACAGTGGTCTCCTAAAGTTTCTTGGGTTTCCCTGTCTATAATTCCCTACTGAGACTTCTACAGCCGCCTGTATGTGTACTAGTTGTTCAGTTGTGTCCGACTCTTTGTGGTCCCCTGGACTGTAGCCCACCAGGTTGCTCTGTCCATGGACTTCTCCAGGCGAGAAGACTGGAGTGGGTTGCCTTCCCCTTCTCCAGGGGATCTTTCCGACACAGGGATAGAACCCAGGTCTCCCGCGCTGCAGGCAGATTCTTTACCTCTGAGCCACCAAGGAAGCCCAGATACCTGTATAACTTTCCCATTCTATCCCTATCAACATTTCCATTTAATGTTTCAGGAAGCAAGATCCACTCATGGTCTTTGAAACCCTGGTAGGAAAAGGCAGCTTGCTAATGAAGACTAATCTAACAACGGGTGTCCATATCTCCTTACTCGCAGGGTGGGACTGATCACCAGGAAAGAGAGCTACAGTCCTTGTCCACGAGTTCCCCGTGGTGTTTCCGGGGTTCACTTTGGTGTTGCGCTGAACTTATCAGGAAGGCCTTGGCTCTACTGAACTAAAGTGATGCTAATTATTTTCCCAGTGACGCTGCCTCTGGAGATTGGAAGGCGTCAGTCAGGGACCAGGCGTCAGTCACAGTGGACAGGCTTGTGAACGAGTGCTCCCTCAAATGGACTGCAAGCTGAGGAAATCAGACTCAAATCATCTCCTGGGGCAATGCCGAGGGAGAGGAGAGGCCGCTCGGGGAGGAAGGCTAAAGTCAAGTCACCCAGCCACGGCGAGGGACGTCGGTCCGGGAGTCGGGAGGCCTTCTCTTCAATCCGCTGAGATGCTTCTGCCTTGGAACTGGTTCCTTGGAGTTACTGCTGGGCCTCTGGGATCTGATTCCTGTGGGCGAGCTGGTGGGGTCGGGGGTTGATGGGGAGGGGGGACACGGACGGGGTGTGCGCAGACGTGCCGAAGGGTGACGGACTAACCGGCTAACGTCCGGCTCTGGAGGGCTGGTGATGGAGCGCCCAGGCGGTTTGGAGGAAGAAGGGAAAACCCGAGGCAGAATGAGAGGGTGGGGGTCAGCGCCTCCTCCCCACCCGGTGGTTCTCAGGTGGTCAGGAGGCACCTCGTCTCCTCCCCTCCCTGCCCCATCCCGTCTCCTCTCCTCCCCCGTCCCCATCCCCTCCCCTCCCCCTCTCCCCATCACCCTCCATCCCATCCCCTCCCCCTCTCCCCATCGCCCTCCATCCCATCCCCTCCCCATTCACCCCGCCCCGCCCCCTCCCCCGCCCCCCTCCCCCGCCTCCCTCCCCGACCCCCATTCAGCCCCTTCCCCACCCCTCCCCATCCCCTTCCCCGCCCCTCCCCTCCCCCTCTCCCCATTACCCTCCATCCCATCCCCTCCCCATTCACCCCGCCCCGCCCCCTCCCCCACCCCATTCAGCCCCTTCCCCACCCCTCCCCTCCCCCGCCTCTCCTCCGTCCCTCCCCCTCCCCTCCCCCCTCCCCTCCCCTGCCTCTCTCCCCATCACCCTCCGTCCCATCCCCTCCCCTCTCGCCCCCTCCCCCGCCCCCATTCCGTCCCTCCCCCACCCCTCGCCCACCCCCCCCACCCCCCTCCCCTCCCCTCCCCTCCCCCGCGCCTCTCTCGTCAGCTCCGGGCTCCTTCTCCGCGCTCGGGCCCTCCGGACGCGGGCCATCTCCGAGAGAGGCTCCGGGCGCGACTCCCGGCGAGGCGCCCCTGCAGCGGCCGGTTAGCTTCCGCCGGCCACCGACCCCCCTCGCTGCGGCCGCGGCCATCACCGTCACCGTCACCGTCACCGTCACTGCCGTCTCCTTCGCCCGGCGCCGCACCGTTGCCCGCGGGGCGCGTTCCTAACCTCCTTCGCCTTTTCTCCCGCGGCCCCCAGGCTTTTACTTGCGTCCCAACGACTCCTACCCAAATGGAAGTGCCCGCTTCCAGTTCTAGGTCCGCCCCCCGCCCCCGCACCCCGCTGCGTCCTGCTTCCGTCGCAGGAAGCAGGGGGGACGCTGCAGAGCCACCCCGGCGTGAAATCCACGGAGACCCCCGCACCGCCACCACCACGCGAGAACACGCAGAGCTGGCGGCGGCGCGGGAGGGGCGCCCGCCGCTGACCTTAAGGAAGCTTGCATACACGGATCCACATCCTTCCCATCGATCGGGCCTGGTTGCTGGAGGGATTGTGGGTCAGTTCAGTTCAGTTCAGTCGCTCAGTCGTGTCTGACTCTGCGACCCCATGGACTGCAGCACGCCAAGCCTTCTTGTTCATCACCAACTCCCGGAGTTTACTCAAACTCATGTCCGTTGATTCGGTGATGCCATCCAACCATCTCGTCCTCTGTCATCCGCTTCTCCTCCCGCCTTCAATCTTTCCCAGCATCAGGGTCTTTTCAAATGAGTCAGTTCTTATCAGGTGGCCAAAGAATTGGAGTTTCAGCTTCAGCTTCAGTTCTTCCAGTGAATATTCAGGACTGATTTCCTTTAGGATGGACTGGTTGGATCTCCTTGCAGTCCAAGGGACTCTCAAGAGTCTTCTCCAACACCACAGTTCAAAAGCATCAGTTCTTCTGTGCTCAGCTTTCTTTATGGCCCAATTCTCACATCCATACATGACGGCAAAAGAAACCATAGCTTTAACTAGATGGACCTTTGTGGTCAGAGTTCTATATTCACATAGTCTGGCCAGGATCCCTTTGTATACTGGCTCCCGGTCTCATCCGCTTCTGCTTCCTCTGATCACAGACAGACACACAGCTTCCCAAGTGGAAGCTGTCAGTGGAAGTTCTCAGTAAGCCCCTCTGTTCTAAATAAGGGACTTCCCAGGTGGTGCTGGTGGTAAAGAACCCACCGGTCAGTGCAGGAGATACCAGAGACCGGGGCTCTGTTCATGGATTGAGAAGATCCCCTGGAGGAGGGCGTGGCAACCCACCCAGTGTTCTTGCCTGGAGAATTTCAGGAGCCTGGAGGGCTATGATCCACAGGGTCACAAAGAGTTGGACACAATTGAAGTGACTTAGCTCGAATGCATACTAAATAAAGGTCAGCATTTTCCTATGAGAGAAAGCTTCAGGCTGTAGGCATATGCCTAGGGCTATGTCTCCTGGGCCTTCAGCTCTGTAATGCACATGGCAGCTGAACTCTCTGATTTTAAAACTGTGAACACAGAATCCCGCCGCCTCTTTAGTTCTGTTGCAGTGCAGATACCCAGAGGTTACAGAAATGTGTACTGTCCCTAGAGTCGTCATCTTCTCACAAACGTCAACTAAAAACCACACAACCAGGCTCCCTGCTCCACGAGTGGACAAGACAGGATGTGGTGGACGTTCTGTGGCCACCAGTTTGGTATGAATCAGATTCTGCATTCAGCGAGCCCGCCAGTGTCTTGTCTGCTATGGTCTGCTTCTGTGCCCGAGTTGTCCCCCCGGGGGTGAGATGTGCGGATGTCCCTCCGCAGGGAGCTTTGGAGCATCTTGCAAAGCCCGCTGGCAGTGAGAGTGAACTTTTGTCCTGATCTGCTCGCTCCCTGTGTCTAGTTAACAGCCACTGAATGGTCAACTGCTGATTCACTGGATGCTCTTTAGTTTGTTCTGTCAGCTGTTTATTCATCTGTAACTTCCTGTTAAGATGCAGGGTGTGCTTTTTAAAGAAGCCTTGCACAGCATAAGTTTTATTTTGGGACTGGATGTGCTAATATATAAAGAGGATCTCCGGGAGTTATTTAGTCCCATGGGCTATTTTCTCTCAGCAAAATTTTGTGGGCACTCCCTGGGTGCCAGGCGTGGTTCAGGACAGCGGTGGTGCAGCAGTGAATGAGACTGTCTCAGCTTCCAGAAGCTTGCCGTCCACTCCTGCGAGACGAGCATAAGTGTGAGTGCAGTGAAGTGTGGTACATGTGCAAGGGGTTTGGGGTGCAGAGCAGGGCTGGAAACTCCCAGGAAGCAAACTGAGGGAGTCCCCGCGGCAGAGGCCCTGGGAGGGAATTTAGCAACATTTCAGCTGTGGGTGATAGTGGTTTGTGTAGTTGCTGAGCCGTTTCCAACTCTCGTGACCCCATGGGCTGTAGCCCGCCAGGCTCCTCTGTCCATGGGATTTCACAGGCAAGAATACTGCCATGGGTTGCCATTTCCTTCTCCAGGGAACCTTCCCGACACAACCACTGAACCGCAGGTCTCCTGCATTGCAGGCGTATTCTTTACTGCTGAGCCAGCAGGGAAGCCTGGTGGTCACATGACAAAGATGTCACGTTTGCTGACAATGTGAGGGGAAGAGCTTGAACGTAGGAACGTTAATAGAGAGCTATTTAAGAGGCTGCTGCAGTGATTTAAGCAAGAGATGATAAGGGCCTAATTGAAGATGCC
This sequence comes from Capra hircus, assembly GCF_001704415.2. Classification (NCBI taxonomy): domain Eukaryota; kingdom Metazoa; phylum Chordata; class Mammalia; order Artiodactyla; family Bovidae; genus Capra; species Capra hircus. The sequence goes on along the minus strand of NC_030834.1, from coordinate 7,275,507 downwards.
GTGGAGATCTGAGGATTTCTGCAGCAGGAGGGGATGGTGGGAGGAGAGGAAGGGTTTGAGGAGGCTTTTGTTTTGGATCCTCAGTTAATGGTGTTGCCATTGAGGAGAATGGAAGAGAATGAGAAGCCGGTGTGCTGAGTGAGGGTGGTGGAGACAGGCTCACTCTCCAGCCAGTTGCGATTTGACTAGAAATCCAACTTTGTAGTTTGAGAAAGAAGTTTGGGCTGGAAATGCAGATGTGAGCCACATCGAACAATTTGGAGTGTGATTCTCATGAGAACAGCTTGTGTTTTCTGTTTATGGTGCTTGACAAATGACCAGCACTTCAAAAGTATATGGTGTTTATTTTAAAATATAGTTTGGGGATAAAATGTAAGTGGATTCCAGATCACAGCTTTTTTTCTTTAATGATGTCAGCTTTTCTGGTAGGGGTTCAGCATATCAGGAGGAGAAGAGGGCAGTACAAACTGGACACAGTCTACAAAATGAACTTCAGGGTGTTAATGACATTAAAAGCGGTACTTGCCTTTTCGGGATTGCTAGTGGCTCAGTTGTGCAATCCCATGGGCTGCCATCTGCCAGGTTTTTCTGTTCATGAATTCTCCAGTTAAGAAGACTGGAGTGGGTTGTCATTCCCTTCTCCAGGGGATCTTCCCGACCCAGGGATCGAACCCAGGTCTCCCACATTGTAGTCAGATTCTTTACCATCTGAGCCACCAGGGAAGCCCTTTTAGGATTAGAGAGTTAACCTTCACGCTACATCATTCCAAGATCAAATGCAATATACAGTTTTCCATAGTTCACCAGAATTTTTTTTTTTTAATTTCAGGATTAGAGATTTAAAAAACATTCTGATGAACTATGGGCAACTGTATATTGCATTTGATCTTGGAATGCTGTGGGGTGAAGGTTTTTCTAAAGGTACTGTACTAGTTCCTGGGAAGTTGGTAAAAATGTGTCCTTAACCATACAAAGTAGAATTTTAAAGCACAACTTTTACTAAAATTGTCCTTTATATCCAGGAATCTAGCTTAACCCTAAGCTTAACTCCAACCCTAACCTGTCGCCTTAACCCTAAGCCTAGTTCCAACCCCCAACCTGCGTGTCACAGTAACACTCACTCTGCCATGATTCTGCATCTATACTCTAAACCGAGTCCTCCCCCAAAGCAGAACTTTTACTCTGACACTAACCACACCCCAGGTGTAACCTGAACCCTAAACCCAAATGCAGTGCTAACCCTTAACTCTAACCTAAACCCCATTTCTTGTGACTAGCCCTAACCTTTACGCTAGGCCTGGCCTTCTCAGGGGTGGACCTATTAGGGGAAACTGTGCTTAGGTCTCTAGATAATCAAAGCTGAGGAATGAATCTCAGACTAGATGAGTAATTTACAAGCAGATCATCAGTGAACCATCTTTCGTGATTAGGTTCCCTGACCTTTCTGATAAACATATCCATGTTCTGGGTCTGGTTCCTGGATGTCTCCAGGACTTCCTTGCCTCTATTCTCTGATTTCACTAAGTGCTTTACTAAATAAGGGTTACTGCAAAAATGCAGTGAAAGTCTCTGAGAGGCAAGATCCAAAATGAGAGTACATTTCCACAGACTCACAAAGGTGGATACTACCCTTGACCTGTGTCTTCTAGGACTCCCCAAAGCGTAAGGCTTTCCTACTCCAAAAGACTGACAGAAGGCTGGGAGGCTAAGTCCCATGTGACGCGAATCCAGCTGGAACTCGAGGATTAGGCCAGCAGTCTGACAAGGACGTGCTGTGTTGGACTCTGAGGGTTATGGAGGTGAGGCAAGAGACTGCATGGAATTCACTTTACAGGGAAGCTGAGGGAAAGTGATCACCATACATGAAACAGTGAGAGAGTCTGACGGGACAGGATGTGATCAGTGCTAGTCTGGATGGTGCAGACCTGGATACTGAACTGGTTCAGAGTGTGGATGGTGGTGGTTTTTCAGATGCTAAGTTGTGTCCAACTCTTGTGACCCCATGGACTGCAGCATGCCAGGCTTCCTTCCCTGTCCTTCATCTCCTGGACTTTGCCCAAGTTCATGTCTATTGCATCGGTGATGCCATCTAACCGTTTCATCCTCTGTCACCCTCTTCTTCTGCCTTCAATCTTTCCCAGCATCCAGGTATTTTCCAGTGAGTCATCTGTTTGTATTGCTGCTGCTAAGTCGCCTCAGTCGTGTCCGACTCTGTGCGACCCCATAGATGGCAGCCCACAGGCTCCCCCGTCCCTGGGATTCTCCAGGCAAGAACACTGGAGTGGGTTGCCATTTCCTTCTCCAATGCATGAAAGGGAAAAGTGAAAGTGAAGTCGCTCAGTCATGTCCGACTCTTAGCGACCCCATGGACTGCAGCCCACCAGGCTCCTCCTCCCATGGGATTTTCCAGGCAAGAGCACTGGAGTGGGGTGCCATTGCCTTCTCCCAGGTGGCCAAAATATTGAAGCTTCCAGCTCCCATTTGCATAGCACATAGCTGCTCACTAAACTTTTATGACACACATTCCATCCTTCTTAGGACTCTGGGAAGTTGACAAAAGGCAGGTATTAGTATAACAGTTTACCTTTACATATGCAGAAATGACTCAGAAAAGTTGACTCCCCCTGCCCCAAATCTCTCAGCAAAATTGGCAGAACAAAGCTTTGAACTCAAGTTGGCCAACTTCAAATCCAATGGGATGCTCACTCTGTTTCACGGAGTAAATGAGACCTGAGCTGGTCCTTAGAAGACCAAGTAGAGTTCGAAGAGAAGAGGGGAAAGAAGAATATTCTGCTTGGGCTACAGAGTTCAAGGAGGTAGCAGGAAGCCAGGAGTGGGGTGGGGAGCAGATAAGGAAGTAGGCAGTGAATGAGGAAGAATGGAAGGGAAAGTGGGCTTTGGGAGCTGGGCAGTGTTCTTGTTTCATGCAGGGCTTCACTAAGGAGTCCATAAGGCTAGTTGGGTGAGTGGCTTAAAGGAAGACCCATCTGGCAGTGGTGTGTGTGGGGAGGGGGTGGGGTGGGGTTAGAACAATGGGGTCCAGCGGCAGAAGCCCATCGGAGGGACTCTGGGGTGTGGCTACAAGGAAGAGGTTGGAACCGGGTGGCAAGTGCTGGTATAGAATGAAAACAAATGGGTTTAAAAAAAGACAGTTCAAAAGGACAGATTTACTGTTAGAGCATGAGATAAGGAGAAAGCGGGGAAAAATCAGATTCTGCATTTCAGACAACTAGTTTTGTGGCCTCAGGCAAGTGACAGAATCTGTCTGGGCCCCTCAGCTGACGGAAGTGTGAAGGCAGCTCTCACCTCACAGGGGACTGAGGCATGTATGAACAGGGAAGGACTGGCTTGATGGCTTTTTGTTGTTGCTCTTGTTTTTAATGTTTATTTATTTGGCCAGTTCATTTATTTATTTTGCAAGTTGGGGCCCGCGGTATCTTTAATTGCGGCACCTGGGTTCTAGTTCCCTGACCAGGGATGGAACCTGGGCCCCCTGCTTTGGGTACAGCGTCTTAGCCATTAGACCCCCAGGGAAGTCCCAATTGGTTGTTTTGACGAAGATGAAGAGGGAACAATTTTAAAATGTATAGAAAGACATTCTCAACAAGATCATTTAAAATAATGAAAAACTGGGAATATTGTAAGTGACTCCCATGGGGCAGAAGTAAATTCCCTATGAGAACTGTGTTGAAATTAAAACCACATTTGAAAAATGTGGGGATGTAAATACTTACAAATATAAAGGTAGGTGGAGAAAGGAGGACACAACACTCTCCGAATCTTATGAAGAGTAAATACGTGTAGAGAAAAAGAACTGGGAGAAAACACTGAGAATGATTATCTCTGGTTGATGGGCATGTGGTGGATTTGCATGATCAAGTTTTGTACTTTGGACTTTCTGCAATATCCAAGTTTTGTACAATGAGCCTTATTACTTTTTTTTTTTCTTTAGAAGGTAGTCTTTTAATTAATTTATTGATTAGGCTGCACCAGGTCTTCGTTGTAGCACGTGGGATCCAGGTCCCCGGCCAGGGATCAAACCTGGGCCCCTGCATCGGGAGTGCAGAGTCTTAGCCACTGGACCACCAGGGAAGGCCTCAGTGAGCCTTGTTACTTTTAAAGAGAAAAAAAATATTTAGGAAAAAGAACAATAAATGAGTTCTACTACTACTGAAACCATGAAACTCGGACTTGAACCCACAGTCTCTTAAGTGAGATCTCACACAACTGGTCTTGGGACTTAATGAGGCTCAGGTCTTTGATGTCTCATCACAGAAAGAACTCAGTGAGACACAAAGTGACAGATAAGAAGTGGATTTGTTAGCGAGAAGCACACTCCATAGAGAGAGTGTGGACCATCTCAAAAGGTGAGAGGTCTGAAATATGGGGTGACTAGTTTTTATGGACAGAGTAATTTTACAGGCTAATGAGCAAGAGGATTATTCCAACGATTTGGGGGGGAGGGATAGATTTCTAGGAATTGGGCCACTGCCCACCTTTTGATCTTTGATGGCTTCGGGACTTTCATGGCACCGTTGGGTATCACTTAGCTTATGCTAACATATTGCAATGATGCTAATGTGTGAGGCTCAAGGTCCAGTGGAAGGCAACTCTTCCGCCATCTTGGGCCTCGATGGTTCTAGCCCGTTGGGCCGTGTCATATGGCTATGTCATTCTCTTAAAGGTTGCGCCCTTCCCCTTCCCTCCTGCTTCACTGCCGTTTAAAATCTTTAGGGGGTGTTGTCTCCCTTATAATTGCTTCAAAAGAAAATAGCATAGAATAAGCAGAGAACGGGCAAGAAGTGGCACCCTTCTCTATCTGACTTGGAAAATGTCAGTGAGTGGAATAAATCCTGGGACATGGCAGAGAGGGAGAGGTGACCTTCATAAGAAAAAGGGAATAGAAGGCTGAAGAAGAGAAAATACTGCAGAAACAGAGCAGGGAATCATGCCTTCACAAAGAGGAAATCAGAGTTCCTCACTGTGAGGTAGTCTGCACTTTGGAAGCTGTTTACAGCTCAGATAAATACAAAAGCAGATAAGAGTGTAGTTAAATCACAATTGCAAACAATGCTTCATTGTACAGTATTTCATTAGGTTTCAAACCTCCAGGAGACATTTGCCAAAATTCCTCTTGGTTTTCCACCAGGCCTGCAAAATGTTTTCAATGAACAACCTGCATTCAGGCATAAATAAGAACTGACCATCCAGTGACATCATGAAACATGTGTTGAGAATGTTTTATGAATTTTCATGTAACTAAAATACTTCTAGGAAATACGACCATAAACATGCCCTGAGGAAAATAATAAGTGAAAACCAATAGGATAATTATCTTAGAATCTTGATATCGATCCATGAAGATTCCTGGCTTTGTGCTTAGTAAACAGATAATGAGGCTTTACCACCGATGCTTGTGGTAAAGAACCTGCCTGCCAATGCAGGAGACAAGAATCAGGTTTGACCCTTGGGCTGGGAAGATTCCTTGGAGGAGGACACGGCAACCCACTGCAGTATTCTTGCCTGGAGAATCCCAAGGACAGAGGAGCCTGGTGGGCTACAGGCCACCAGATTACAGAGTAAGACAGGACTGAAGTGACTGAGCACACACTCACACGCGCGTACACGTGCACGCACACACACACACACACACACACACACAGATAATGTAACATGACAGGGCTACTGACTGGAGGCAACATGAGGGGTAAAATGGTCATTGATGCCAAGTCTTCTGCTAAGTGTGCGGCCTCACATGACCTTGTACTAGCGCTTAAATGGAAAACCGCAGGAATCATCTTTAACAGGTGAGTTTCCGACAGGCGGAGCCTTCGTTCGTTCTTATCTTTGAATTTATTTTCGTTTACCTGTGTGTTGTTTTCCACCAAAGGCATGCTACGCAAAGTTCAGGGAACGCTCCTCAAATATTTCTTCTCCTGCCTACTATTCCACTGCCTTTGTCCCTTCAGCGTCTGTTGTGGATTTCACTTGACCTTATCACAGGTGACACGCTGGGCTCTGCCTGGTGGAGGGTCTGAGTTCTCTAAACACAAAGTTCCCCAAGCCCCAGGAAATGCCAGGTCTGAATGGGTGGGGGGCAGCCTCTCTCGTTTTCGTTTGGATTAGCTTGTTACTAATTTCCTGGCTGTGCTCACATTTGTAAAAATGGCATAAAGGAAAATAAACGAACATAGTAAGGATTGGAAGAACCTGAGCTTCTCACTACCACTCACCATCTGCCTATTTTATGTGGCAAACGGGCAAATCTGCTTTGGGGAGAGATGGAAGTTTTTTGTTTGTTTTTTCCCCCCCCAGTTGTAAGATATTTTTCAAATAGAGGTTGTCAGAATAAACCCTGTTATATCTTTTGCTTATGATATCACTGTAGAGAATGTCAGAACATTAGGAAAACAAAAATTCACGTGTCAATACTGATTGTTTAAAAGTTAAACCTCATTAGAGTACATTTACAACGTTAAAGTGTCTGCGAGGACGAAGGTAACACTGGGGAATAAGAACAGAAGAGGATAAGAACAGAATGGTGCTTTTGGAGTTTACAAAAGTGAAATAATTAGGCCTGAGATGGCTTTTCAGTTGGGGCCCTCTCATTCCGTATGTTCCCTTGAGTGACTGTCAGAATAAGCCACCAGTTTCCACACCGCGTGTAATCAGTGTGACATCTGGGCTCCATCAGAGGCCACTGTTTCTCCAGCGTTAGCCAAACCAGCGCACTTCCTGTCGCTGGATTAATTGTCAGAGCCGCCGGGTCTGGTTACCCTCCGGCTGTTTTCTCTCGGCTGGCAGGAGTGCTCCTGCCCACACTTGCATGTCATTCTCATTTTTTGAAAAAGCTTACTCCTTTGACAAATACTCACAGGCAAAGCGCTGCGGGGTTACTGCAACTACTTGAGGAAGCTTCTACTTCCTTTTGCGATCGATGACTCCTGCTTTGCCTGACACATGTACGTTTGACACCGTTTCCTGCACAAGTAAACGGGAATTGTGTGGTTTTCATCGTGGCCTGCAGTGAAGAAGAGGAGAATGAGGGAGAAAGTCATTTGAAGACTTTGCAGAAAGAAGGGATTGGGGTTCCGGCCTGTCATGGAGCCACGGGGGTAAACCCAGTCATAATACCAGGCAGAGGAACTGGCTGAATTTTATGCATTAAGCGTCAGACACAACCTCAGAGCAAAGTGGAGCCTCTCCGAGGCGCTGGCCAGATGCAAGCCTGGTAAGTCAGTGCTTAGGATTGAAACTTTCCTGTGAGGCAAAACACCAGTGAGAACACGCTTTTAGGAAGGAACGTTTGAGCCTTTGAAAAGTTTTATCCTTTCTATAACTGTGACTGTGGGAAAATAAGAATCCTCACGTGGTGGGGCCTGTTATTTGGGGTGTTTTGCTGGGCTGCTTTGGGGTATGTTTTCCTTTGGAGGAAGAGGAGTCAGAAAGATATGTTTGGCTTTACCATCTAAATCTCTTCTAGCATAAAATCAAATTGCCAAAGACTTGGTGTTTGAGGATCTAGGCAAACTGATGACCTTGAATTATGCTTTTCTTTCAGTATGTTCTGAAATGTCAACCGATTGAATGTGTAGAGCTCCCATGAACATTCACTGAGGGAAGAGTTTATTGGAAAACTCAAGTCTATTGTGATTTAAGGAGCTCTAGTTCTATAAAAAAGAAAGCAAGAAAACTTTGCTTTTTGCCCTCTATTTAACAACATCTTTATCATTAAAGAGATAAAACCATAACCAAAGCAGTTGATGACAAATACGTAAACAGCAAAAATATTAGAATGAGATCATGTATTTCCAAAGAAAAGTTGAAGATGTAAATTAAAAAAAAAAAAGAAAAAGCCAAGTAAAAAATATAACTTTTTACTTTTTGCTTATCCATAACAAATTGCCTCTGTAATTGTCGTCTAAGATGGCCTTTATATGGTTCTTTGCCCTCATTAAGCGCGTGGGGGAAATAACTAAATGTGAAATCACTGCAGTTTATTAAATGTCAAAGAGGAACTTGTTAACCAGACAGATCAGATAACCAGCTGCTGTGCAGAGCAGTCGCCAGCCACGGGAAATGTCAGCGCTGCCTTTAAAGACAGCCAATGACTACACAAAATGCATAGCCCGTAAATAATTAGGAAAAAAAAAAGATTAGAAAGCATGCCGCTTGTGTTAACCTATGTGTTCCTGAGAAGAATAAGTATCAGAATGTGTCGTTAGTAACACTGATTACATGTGGTTGAGTTAGAAACTGAGATGGTCAACTTGCGGCCTGATTCCACAGTCTCAGGCAGACACACGGGCAGGGTATGAGCAGAGCAGAGCAGTGGAATTCCGAGGACGCATCTTGCAGGAGGGGAGTCTGTGGGATATGGGGGTATGAACTGAAAAGACAAGGGTCCCAGGAAGAGGTCTTTGTCATGAAATGGGACTTTCCCCTTCTTTGTCCTGGGGATTTCTCTTCCCTGAAATGGAGGCAGATGGCGTCTGCTTTCTGGAAGCTCTCTCTTTGTCTTTGGAACGGAAGAAATAAAATTCCATGGAAAGGATTCTGGACAAGTTAGGAAACCCTCAGAGGGCCCATGGAATCCTTTAAGAGGTCCGTCCTTAGCTGGACCTGAGAAGGCCCGTGACCCTCTTGCAACTTGGCTGAATTGCAGGCTGAAGGAGCACTGCTTTGCGCGAGGAGCGGGTTTGAGGGAAAGGACATGCGCAGTGGAGGAGAGACGCCGCCTTGAGAGCTGAGCTCGTGCTGCCCCAGCACCACGCTCGGTATCTCAGGATATTTAGAAGAGCCACCCCTGTCCAAGACCCTTGCACTTTGTGTGTGCGTGTGGGGGTGGGGGTGGGGGTGGGGAGGGAGCTGTCTGTGTAGAGAGAGGGCAGAAAATGCTTCTTGCCCTGTGCAAGCAGAGACATGTGAGACGCCTGTCACTAGGTCTGTCTCGCCCAAGTGATGGTGGAGAGGGTCCGGACCATGGGAGACGCCAAACTTTTGGAGGTAGCCCTGACCTTGATCCTGGAGGGCTGAGATGGAGATGGAGACGGGGAGCCAGAATCTAGAGCGTTACCGGGCTGTGCTTAGTTGCTCAGTCGTGTCTGACTCTGCAACCCTATGGACTATAGCCCACCAGGCGCTTCTGTCCATGGGGATTCTCTAGGCAAGAATACTGGAGTGGGTTGCCATGCCCTTCTCCAGGGGATATTCCCCACTCAGGGATTGAACCCAGGTCTCCTGCATTGCAGGCAGATTCTTTACCAGCTGAGTCACCAGGGAAGCCCTTCCTGAGCGTTAAGACCCCAGTAAGACGAGAGGTGCGTGGCTCTGAGGATCAAGGCAAGCAGAGAAGTAAAGCTGGTGACGAGTTCCGACAAAAGGGGCAGTGAGAAGGAAGGAGTTGTAAGGGCTGGTCTGCTCATATTGTGTGTCCGGGGCCTGGGTGAGCTGGGCATGGCTATGGTGACCTGAAGGTGCTGTGGCACTCGGGCAAACAGGATAGAACCTCACGTGTGCCCGTGTGCTAAATCGCTTCAGTCACGTCAGGCTCTTTGCCACACCATGGACTGCAGCCCGCCAGGCTCCTCTGTCCATGGGGATTTCCAGGCGAGAGTACTGGAGAGGGTTGCCATGCCCTCCTCCAGGGGATCTTCCCAACCCAGGGATCAAACCTGTGTCTCATGTCTGCCGCATTGGCAGCTGGGTTCTCTACACTAGCGCCACCTGGGAGGCCCACAGAACCTCATATTATGGACTAAAGGTCACCCTAGGAAATCTTCTGTTCTGTCTCCCTCTTTTCACTCACATGAGTGGTGCCCAGAGATGAATCCAGATTCCATAAGCAGTCATGGCAGAGCCCCACCAAAGCCTGCCTCCTCCTTGCGCCCACAGACGGTCAGCCTGTGCCTCGAGGCTCTCAAGATTTGTCTCAGTGTTCCTTTCCCCTCGTTTGTATCTGTGAGGGTGTGTGGCTAGCAGACCACCCTCTCCTCTGTCCCCGCGAGGGTCCTGTGTCCCACCCTGTGCAGCAGGGCCCCCTCCCCCAGCAGAGGCAGGGAGGGGCTCACGACACTCATGACCCTTCCTTTCGGGATCCTTTGAGCTCCCGATCACTATCGATCCTTTCAGCACTTTTTGCTTGTTACCTGCTCTTGATTTCAGGGCCCCCGTCCGTGATCCTTGCTGTGCCCTGGCCCTCGGGTCCTCTCATTCCTGTTCCCCGTAATCCTGTCCTCCACGCTCGGCCAGCCGCTCTCCTCCCTGTCCTCACCTCCCCTGGCCTTCATCACCTGCCTCCCACTTCCCACCTCCATCCCTGTCGACCTGCCCAGCACATTGAGCCCAACAATGCTCTGATCCCAGTGGGAACTTCACTCCACGGACTCGGCCACCTGTTCTCCACCCCCATGCCCTGTCTTCCCTCTTCGCCCAGTTAAAGTTCTGCCGCCAGTTGGTACAGTCACTGTCTTGGGGACACCCTGGCCCTCACCTGGGTGTCTCTTCTTCATTCTTCTCAGTCAGCAAGGCCACAGGTCCGCCCCCTCCTGCCCTCCCTGCCCTCGTTTTCTCTGCTCCGCGACTGCACAGCTGAGCGTGGCTCCTGCACACTCTCATCACACCCTCTCACTCTGTGTTCATGACCAGCATCCCCGGGTGGGCCTCGAGGCTGCCTGGAGAACATCCTGTATATCCCTGGGGTCCATGCGCTCTCCTGCTGCCTACAGAGACCTGCTGTGCCCTTTTCTCTCTGGAACCCCCCGGCATCTTTCCCCCATGTTCAGTCTCAGCTGATGGCTTTGGGTCTGCTCACTGAGAAAGTGGGTCATCAGAAGGGACCATGCAGGCCCCGCGCACACATCTGGTCAAGAAGCCGCTAACCCTGCGTGCCTCCCCCTTTTCCAGGTGTCCAGGGTCCTGGGGCCAGTGGCCTCCCTGGGAACTAGCCCCATCAACATCACTGTCACTTCTCAAGACCTGCCTCCGGCAGTCAAGCCCCTTCTCTACTGGGTCATTCCCACTGGAAAGCAAGCAAGCTTTGTTTCTCCCATCTTAAAAAAAACACAACTTTTTATCGATGTTATTTCTTCCCTCACTATTTTTCTGCCCTCTTTCACGAAGAAATTTCTCAAGAGTTTTCTCCACTTTCTCTCACCCCGTTCCCTCTTCAGACTTCACTCATCCACTTCCGCAAACCCCTCTGGACAATGTCAATAATAATACCTTCAGGCACGCCAGTCCCGTCTCCAAACTCATCTCAGCTGACTCGGTTGAGCTCAGCCTCCTCCTGAGGTTCCTCCTTCGCCTTAAACCATGAGTGCTCAGGGTTTCTTTCTGTCTCAATGGTAGCTCTCGGTCTCCTTGGCTGTTCCCTCCTGCCCCTACCTCTGTACCATGGAGCTCCCAGAGCATTGGACCTCCTCTCCTACATGAAAGCTCTCTTTGGGTGATCTAACCCAGGCTCATGGCTTTAAATACCAGTCACATGGCAACAATTTCCCAATTTAACACCCATCTGGGACCATTTCCCTTGAACTCGAGACTCACAGCCAGCACCTACTCGGTACCTCACTTGGGTGCTGTATCAGAGTCTCATCAGAAGGGCAGAACCACTACGAGTGATGGGAGCTATTGAAGCATCTGTGAAGAGCTGCTGGCTTTGCCCCCGGGGTGGTGGTAGGGGAGCCCGTGGATGCTGTACCAGCGCTTGGGAAGAAGGGCAGAACCTGGAGTGGGAGTGAGCTGGACAAACTGCGGCCACGTCTGCCTCTCAGGGCCTCCAGCCTGGACCGCAGGAGGGCCTGCTGAAGAGCTGCAGGCACCTGAGCCCGGTCGGCAGAGCGGGGAGGGGAGGGTGGTGGGGTGGGGAGGGGCTGCCTCCTGCCTGGGTGCCCGGTGTCCACGGTGCAGGAGGGCCCGTCCAGACCCCAGATGCTGCCTCATCTGCACCTGCCAGACGCGGCACAGACTGTCGGTGACCCACCCGGGAACCCGGGGAAGCGGTCCTGGGAAATGGGCTCCATCACATTAATAGCTCGAGGGATGCAGCTCAGCGCCCTCGTCACCTCTAGTGACTCACACCACGCGCTCCAAGCTCTCCCCTTGAATCTTCTCCATCTACAATCCTTCTCCATGCTTCCAAAAGCCTCAGTGTCTTTCTTGACTCTTCTTTATCTCTTCACCCCGCATACCATTTTCCAGGAAGTCTGGTCAGCTCTTGGAGAAGGCAATGCACACCACTCCCGTGTTCTTGCCTGGAGAATTCCAGGGATGGGGGAGCCTGGTGGGCTGCCATCTGTGGGGTCACACAGAGTCAGACACGACTGAAGCAACTTAGCAGCAGCAGCTAGTCAGCTCTGCCAGAATCTGACCCCTTGGTCCAAGTGCGGGGGTTTCCCACCTGGACCTCTGTAGGTGGGGGATTGTTCTCTGCCCCGTCACAAACCCCCTCCCCCTGAATTTTCCACACGGCAGCCTGGGGGGCTGCTGTGAAGCTCAAGGCAGGCCCCACCACTCTGCCGCCCAAACTCTCCAAGTGCTCCTTGTCATTAGAGATTGTTCTCGTTGTTGAGAACTGTTGTTCTCATTCTTGGTCATCCTCAATTGACTTTTTTTTTAAGCCTAGCTTAATTTTAGGGGAACGATTAAAATTTCATGTCAGTTAAACAAATGCTGACTAGAAAATTCAGGCATTATGTCTCAGAGTTGTAAATTGGAGTGTGAGGCAGTTAGGTAACTTTAAATTACAGATGATGTGTATTAAGTCAACCAACATCTCTTGTGTTCCAGAATACATTTCTAAAACTTGAGGTGTTTTTCAGCCACCATTCCTGAGGCTGTTTTATTTTGATTTAGTTTAGTTTAAATGTAGTAGAGGATTCGATTTTTTCTTACTTTTTGAACAGGGATCAAAATCTCTTCCAGCTCTCTCAGTCAGCCAGTTCAGTCGCTCAGTCATGTCCGACTCTTTGCAACCCCATGGCCTGCAGCACGCCAGGCCTCCCTGTCCATAACCAACTCCCGGAGTTCACTCAAACTCCTGTCAATCAAGTCGGTGATGCCATCCAACCATCTCATCCTCTGTCGTCCCCTTCTCCTCCCGCCTTCAATTTTTCCCAGCATCAGGGTCTTTTCCAATGAGTCAGTTCTCCAGCTTTCTAGTGCTATGTGATAATTAACTCTGAAACTTAGCATCTCAAAACAAAGGCTCTTGAGTAGCATTTCTCATGGGTTTTGTGAATCAGGAACTTGGAGAGGCTCAGCTGAGTAGCTCTGGCTGACACTGTCTGGTGGGATCAGCAGTGTGTGGAATGTCTGGGGGCTGGCCAGGCATTTCTTCCATCACGCCATCTCTGCTTTTGACTAAGGAAGCTTGTGCTTTCTCATAGCATGGGTGTCTCAGACTTCTCCCAGGTGGCACAGGGCTCCAAAAGCTAGTGTCCTGAGAGGGAGAGACAGGAGGAAATTATGTTGCCTATAATGACCTTGCCTTGGAAGTCATCCTGTGTCATGTCTGCCATTCATTAAGACAGTAATCAAGTTCCACTCAGGTTCAAGGTGAGGAGATCTAGACTCCATTTCTCGATTGGGAGAGCTAAAAAGTTCTGCAAGGGCATGTGAGGGTCAGGAGTGTCATAGTGGCCATTTTTGGAAAATACAATATGCCACAATTTGTCCTCTGGTTGCTGTCATCCACATGCCCTCCTTATGCAAAATGCATTCAGCCCCCGCCCCTCAGAACACCCCCAAATTTTGTGCAATATGATATCAGGCTCAGGCTTGAGGTTCAGGATCAAGTTATTCAAATCAAGCCTAGGACTTCCTTGGAGGTCCAGTGGCTAAGACTCTGAGCTCCTGATACAGGGGACCTGTGGTCAGAGAACTAGATCCCACATGATGGAACTAAGCTGTTGCATGCCGCAGCTAAAGATCCTGCTTGGTGCAACGAAGACCAAAGGTCCTGCACTCTGCCACGAAGACCCAGCAGGGCCAAACAAATAAACAAGTACTTAAAAATAAGTAAATCAAGCTTAGGTGCAGCTGAGACTTCTCAAGGGCATTTCTTCACACACAGTTCCTTGTGTAACGTTCCTCTCAATCTTGCAGACTAGACAGGACTTATCTGCCCTCTGCCTGTGCAGCTCTCACTCGTGGGGCAGCATGGCATAACCTCTGTAGATGCTCCCACTCGAAAGGGGGTCACAGGAGACACACAACCATTCTAAACCCTGCACATGCCACTGGGTCCTTGATTAGCTCTCACGCCCATGTCTCTAGAAACAGCTCCTGACAGCTCTTTATTCTGTCCTCTAAGCCCGTAATTCCTCCCTGGGATTAAAGGGTAGTCATGTTTACAGCTGAGTGGTCTTCCCATCCTGCTTCTTGCTTGTGGGTCCAAAGGTCTTTTTATTTTACGTTTCTACCCTTCTCTCGCCCCGTTGATGTTATCTTCTGCTGCCACACTTTTCTTGAAAGCTTTGTGGGTTTCCTATGAATCATACAGAGGTCTGTTTGGTAGGAAAATAGTAACATATATAAACAGAAAATTTCACAGAAAAAATTATAGATGGCCTTCAAATATATGAAGGAAAGCTTACCCTTGCTCAGAGTAAGAGAGATGCAGTTTGTAATTCAATAAGTCAGCAGGAGGGGGTTTCCACGCTGCTAGTCATGTTTTCTATTTCTTCATCAGCGTGCTAATCACAAGGGTGTGCTCATTTCGTGAAAATTCACCATCTCCGCGTTTCTGATAGGTACACCTTCTGTATATACATTATACGTGAATAAGATAACAAGCAAACTGCATGGAAATACCACATCTTACAGATAAGTAAATATCCCAAAGACAGACACTATGTCCCGTAGAGAAGGCAGCGGGGAAACAGGCCTGCTTATCCGGTGCTGGTGGAGATGCCAACTGCTGCCACCCCCGGGGTGTTTCACAATGTCTGGAAAAATTAGGTATGCCTTCTTCCTTTGATCTGGCAGCCCCATCTCTAGGAATGGATGTCAAAGATACGCTGGCATCATTCCAAAATGACAGCATGCACATGGCTGCTTATTGCTACCTTATTTGAAATAGCAAGAGATGGTAAAAAATCCAGATGTCGGTCAGTAGGAGTCGGTTGCTGTTCCTTCCATACAAAGGGTCACCCTGTAGCTGCAAAAGGGATGCGAATGGTCTGTACACATCCCCCTGGAGGAACGGTACCCAGAACCCTGAGCCATGGAACAGTGTTGAAGAGAAAGACCTGGTAAAACAGTATATGGGTTCACCTAGAGTTTCAAAAAGAAACAAGTGAAGAATAAATAAAACTAATTAAAAAAATGCTTACCTTTGGGGAGAGGGGGATTAGGGTGGAGGGAACCAAAATGAATCTTTACTTTGGAAACATGTGATGTTTTACATAATTTTAAAATTTCAAAAGCACCTTTAAAACAACACAAAAGGAAGCAAATGAACCCAAGAATCGTATAGCAAGTTTGTGAAATTTAGACTGAGGGTGAGTACAGTGAGTAGAACGTGGGTCATCCTAAATGGGGCACTTTGAGGGTGAAAAGGGGTGATTTTAATAATTATTCCCAGACAACAGGTGTCAACTGGACTGACCTGGGCCCATCAGGACCTGTGAGTACCCTAGTCATGGTTGGATGCTCTCAGGAATTATTCTTATTTCTCTTAGGTGCAGCGATATCATCTAGAAATGCATACTGAAGTGGTGACACGACCTAACGTGTGGGATTTGCTTGCAGACATAGCTTCTCAAGGGCTTTCCAGGTGGCTCAGTGGTAAAGGATTCGCCTGCTAATGCAGAATATTCGGGTTTAGTCTCTGGGTCCAGAAAAATCCCCTGGAGAAGGAAATGGCAACCCACTCCAGTGTTCTTGCCTGGAGAATCCCATGGACAGAGCAGCCTAGAGGGCTACAGTCCATGGGGTCACACAGAGTCAGACAGGCCTGAGCGTGGAGTACGATTGCTCCTCAGAGTGTGAGTGCCTCAGAGTCACCTGGAGAATGTGGGAAAACACGGAATACTAACCCTCACCACAAAGACTGATCCAGTGGGTCTGGCGTGGAAAATTGCATTTCCACCAGAGTGCTGAATGAGCTGGTATTGCTGGGCTTTAGGCTCATTTTTCTTGTAGCAACACTGTAAAACATTTCAGTTCAGCTAGAGCGTAGGTCTCTCCACTAGGAACACTATCTACACACACAAACACATCAGCTGCTCATCCTGGCTGTCCCTGTGAGAGGAGGCGTGTGTGTGTCTGTGTGTGTGTGTGAGAGTGTGTGTGAGTGAGTGTGAGTGTGAGTGTGTGTGTGTTAGTGGGGGAGGGCTGCAGTGAGATCACTGTCGAGGTCAGGCCACGAGTCCCGTGGAGTAATTTTACTGTTCTCTCCACCTTTGGATATGTTTGAGAATTTCCTTAATTATACATTTATGTATGGTTTTCAATTCAGGAGATCTGTGTCCAACTCAAAGGGAACCTCTTATGTTACTTTGATTCCCTTATTCAGATCACACTGATTTTCATTATTATTATCAGAATCATGTTTATACTTCTACCAAAGCAAAATCCAATAAAAATGAAACACATTTGAAAAATTTACTCTAAATGCTATCATCTATGATCCACATTTTATGATTTTACATACAATTGTGACTCAGTGAGATAAAAAAAAAAACTATAGCATTTGATCAGGCAGTGAACTTGAAAGTAGGTATAGAAAATCATCGTCTTATTTTTCTCCAGTGCAGAAGGTGCGCTTCTAATCACTCTCCTGTACTGCGTTGTCTAACTGTTCCTCCAGTTTCGCTTCCTTTTCTGACGCTGTGCCTCTTCTTGTCTCTTTTTTGTTCACCCTCTTCTGCTCCTTTGTCTTTTCCTTCATCCTTTCTGCCTTTCTAAAGTCATTTTAGATATTTTTTGGCTTTAGGTAAGGTCCTGTATCATTTGCAAAGTGATTAGGTTATTTTGTATTTTTCCCTTAAAAACTGAATTGCTTTGAGATTCATATGCGGTCTTTGTAAAAAAAAAGAAACCTTTTCATTTTGTATTGGAGTATCGCTGATTCACAATATTGTCATAGTTTCAGGTGGACAGCAAAAGGACTCAGCCAAACATACACCTGTATCTGTTCTCTCCCAAACTGCCCTCCCACCCAGGCTGCCCCAGGACACTGAGCGGAGTTCCCTGTGCCATACAGCAGGTCCTTGATGGCTACGTGAGGTCTTTAGTTGGCTTTTTTTTTTTTTTTTTTTTCATTCTTAACTTTTATTCCAAATGAAGCAAACGCTGCTTTAATTTTTTAAGTATTTATTTATTTATTTAATTTTAAAATCTTTAATTCTTACATGCGTTTAGCTGGCTTCTTTTAAAGCACCTGAGTAAGGCAGTAGCTCTTCACAGGAACAAACTAACAAGCACCGATGTGGTGACAGTCCGCACCTTCTGGCCTCTTAAGTGGTTTGGTTTCTCCCTACATAGGCTCCTGGGAAGCCTGTGGTCCGACTGGAACATGGACTTTTGCACTAACCTCCGAAAGGCCCACTCAAGACAGGCTTCCCTGCCTGCTCCCTGAGTTCTGTGATCTAGTTCAGTAAGAGAAGATGCTGCAGCGTTTCACACATACATATATTTTTTACAAACTTCATGTTTTGCAGCAGTTACAAAAGAGCAGACTGTGACTCACACCGTTTGGCTGGCGCCACGTGTACTTCAAGTGCGCTCATGAGTGACGTGAACTCACCCGGTTCTTTGGGCTGAAACAGCCACCAAAGCTGGCAATACAGATGCTGAGAGATCTGTGTAGGAGGTGATGGCAAACATGAAGGCCCTCTAAAGCTCCAGGCAATCCTGGAGTGGATTACCGTGCCCTCCTCCAGGAGATCCTCCTGACCCAGGGATCAAACCCAGGTCTCCTCTGTCTCCTGAATTGGCAGACGGATTCTCTATCATTAGCGCCGCATGGGCAGCCCTATAAAATGTATATGGTATGTCAATTACATCTCAATGAAACTGCAAAAGTTAAAAAGTAGTCTCTTAGGGTCTTTGGACTAAAAGCCGGAAGGTTAAGGAAGGGAATAGGGAATCATTCAATGCAACATACAATTTGGAAATAAGAAAGCAAGACATTCAAAAGGAGTTAGTCACTCCATTGCCAGGGCAACTCTTTTACGACGGAACAAAAGCAAGACATAGCAAAGTGCTCTCCTCCTTACGGCTAGCGGAAGAGGAAAAAAGAGAGAGAAAAAACCATGGCTAGCTACAAGGAAGAGAACACTCGGGAAGGAAAATAACTGTCTCCCAGAATTTAGATTCCTGGGATAGTTAGGAAACAGATACTGTCCTCACAATTAGAAGAAGGAAGTAATTAAAAGCATGACAGCTGAAACAATGAGCCTTCTTGGCAAGTGAGGTTGTTCTGTGTGTATAATGTGTCTTAGGTAATTTCTGACTTCAAGGAAAGGCTGAGTCTTATCCCAGCATCAGACGTGTTGAACTTGAATTCTAGTTCTCTTACTACACAAATATACCTGGATATTTGAGATATTCAAGTTTCTTTAAATCTTGCTCTGTATCAGCTCATGTTGGTTATGCCTGAGTTAGTGAACAGTTTTTCCCCTCTCAGTATATTTTTGGTAAAGAAGAATTGGCTGGCTTGTAATTGAGTATATTACTTCTTAGCTAAGAAGTAAAGCCAGCTCACCTGTGGACCCAAACTTAAACACCACTCTTTGCCTGATGGAAACATAATCACTACTCTAGGCTAGTATTTATGTACTCAACTCTTCTGGGATAAGGTACATTTTAGGCTTAACATTTTATAGAGGATAGTCACCCGTGTTGTGTCAGTGTCTATATGGTCAGCTGAATATTTCCTTTCTTTTTTTAAAAAGATTTATTGGCCTGTAGGTCTCAGCTGCAGCACGTCGGCTCTTTCCTTGCAGCGTGCCGGCTTCTCTCTAGGTGTGGGGCTTAGTTGCCCTGTCGCGTATGGGATCTTAGTTCCTGGACCAGGGGTCGAACCCGCATCCCCTGCATTGGAAGGTGCATTCTTAATCACTGGACCACCCAGGAAGTCCCTGACTATTTCCTATTTCTAATAAAGCCCTGGCTTCTGGGAGCTTGCTGTTTTCTGCATGGGGTGGAAAGTCCCAGAAAGCTGTCACCTGTTACCTGGGGCTCTGCTGACACTATTTCCACGGACTCACAGATTGAGATTGGCAGTGTTTCCCTCTTGCCTGGGCAGAAGCCAGGAATTAGCTCCTCGACAGAGCTGAACTGTTGCCCTGCACCTTCCGAGCCAAGCCTGCAGACCAGGGACACCCATGGTGAGGCTGTGACGAGGCTCCTCCTCGGCAGTTCTTGCTGAAAAAGTCCAGGAATGAAGACAATCACCACCTCGCCTGAGGGATGTCCCTTTGTCCCTGTGAGAGCAGCTGAGACAAACCCGTCCTGTGTTCAGGCCGAAGGCCGCAGTCAGCCACAGTTTCTCTTCTAGAAAAAGTGGGGCTTGTGAATATCACTCTGCCACTGCCTGAGCAGCACCCTTCTCCTTGTGTTAAGCCCCATTTTACCAGGAAATGCAGTGACTGAAGGGAGACGTGTTAGATGAGAACCAGTTTCCATAGCGTCTCTGGGGCTTGTTGGGTAAGCTCCGTTTCCTCCTGTTCCTGTCCCCATGAGCAGGAGAAACCTGCTCCCTGGCCACTCAGAAGTTATCAATGAAAATAGTCAATAAACCATCAAGAACAGGACCAGAAAAGAGTTTTACTTGCGCCAAACTGAGGGCTAGCCCAGAAGCCCACTTCCCGCAGTTGCTCAGTTTTATGTCTTGTCAGAACAAAGACCATTAAACAAGTCAGGGATACAGTTCTTCAATGTAAAACAAGACAAAAACAAACAAAAAAACCCCCAAAACCCCTACAGACCAGCACATCACAGGGAGTCAGCGTGGCCTTGGCACCTGGGAAGGGGGCCTTGGCACCAAAGGAGGAACAGCCCTGGTATCCCAGGAGGAACCACATTTAATTTTCGTTTTTAACAAGGGCATTCTTCACTTCTGCTCATGTGCCCTTTTCTCTAATAATTAAAACAGGTGTTCAGTGTACGTCTGATAGGCTGCACACAGCCCATCTTAGTTAGCATAACAGTCGCGGTAACTCATGGACAAGCCAGAGTGATTCCCCATCTCTCAGCTCGTGGACATTTCTTTTTGCAGAAGCTGGGGGGCCTCTGTGTGCCTCCAGTTTCCTCTTGTCCACGCCCCCGTGTCCGTCTCACTCTCCCTCCTACTTTAGAGGAGAAGGGATTCCTCACGTCCCTCCAAAGCCGTCTGTTCTCATTCTTGCTGATGGTTGCTGTCGTCTCCCACTATTCCTGGGGTCGTGTTGCAGCCGCTCCCTGCTCTGCTTGTCTCTTCCATTTACTCCTCTCCACCCCCCACGCCTATAAACGTGCACACACACCCTCCTCACATAGGCCTTTCGGTCGCTTCCTTCCCATGTATCCCCCTTGTTTCACTGAGGGGGTCTCTCCCATCGCTGCCCCCTCTCCTCGGCTGTGCTTCCTGGAATCCTGGTTTCTGTCCTCACCACATGACTGAACTGTCACAGCAGAGGTCATCTGTGACCTCAAATCCAGTGTCCTCCTAAGCGGTCACCTTCCTGTGTCCCTCGACAGCCCTCTTTTCTCAAACCTCCGCCGACACCTCCCATCCCGGGGTTCATGGAGCTGCCCTTCCTCAACCTCTCTGCTCCCTACCAGGCGTCACCACAGTTCTTTTTCTCATCAGGGCTGGGGCGATGGGCTGGTCACAGGCTCCTGCTGTGTCCCCTGCACTGACACGCCCAGGCGTCGTCATCCCTTGGTTCTATTCCTCTCTTCTTCCCGGGGGATGGTAGACCCAAGAAGCCTTCCGAATATCTGACACTCACATTCAGAAGCTGCCACTTTTGTGTCCCTGCCTTGCCCTCATGAAGGAAGGAAGTCGCTGTTGGTGAGAAAGGCCTGGGTTGTTCTCTGCCCTGCACTGGCTATTGACGAGAGTCAGAACAAAAGGCTGTTTTATGAGGGTGTGTTAAAAATCAGGTCGGCTCTTGCTTCTGGCCCTTTGGTTTCTGGAAATGAACATACAGTACCGCCGTGTCCACCTGCTTGGGTGCATCCCGGCTCCCGTGGGGCTGAGGTCCACACTCCTTCCTGCATGAAATAGTTTTGAGGCACGAGTGCATATTTTCACTTGGGAACAGTTGTCCTTACTACAAGGCACAGGACACCTCTTCACACGGCCTTGAGAACTGACCAGAGGGCTTCCTGCTGCAGCCCTTCTGTGGGCCTGGGGATGGTCTCCGGAAGGCCAGGGCTGCAGCATCGGGCTGCTCTTGCTGCGGGTCCTGGGTGGGGTCTGTCGTCACGTGCTCATTTCTCATTTCAGAAAACCTTCCTTCCTCTTCTGCTCCCCGCCCCGCCCCGCCCGGCTTTCTGCCCTTACTCCCTTCTTGCTCATGGGCTATTTTATTGGAAAATGCAAATAATCCCTTAAAAATTGCATTTTTCATCTCTTTTCTGAAGAACAGAGGACACAATTGTGCAAAAGCTGAAGTAAAAGTAGCAAAAAAGCCTGAAGTGAGATGTGATCTTTGTGCTTCCCCTGAGGGAGAAGGAAGCAGAGAACCTATGAGGGAGGCCTTGGGATCCCAAGGCCCTTCCTGCCCTTGACATTTCCAGGTAACCAGAGGCAACGCACCTGGCCCCCCAGGGAGGTGGCTGAGAGTTTCAGAGCCTCAAGACTCACTCATGGGGCACTGGCCCCACATCTTTGTGAAGTTTATTTCCAGCACTTGTTAAAACCCCGATGTACTGGTTTTTGAAGGAAGTAAAAATACTGATTTTGTTTCATACCACCTTCCCTGATAGCTTAGATGCTAAAGAATCTGCCTGCAATGCAGCAGACCTGGGTTCAATCCCTGGGTCGGGAAGATCCCCTGGAGAAGGGAATGGCAGCCCACTCCAGTACTCTTGCCTGGAGGATCCCAAGGACAAAGGAGCCTGGTGGGCAAAAGTCCATGGCGTTGCAAAGAGTTGGACACGACTGAGTGACTGACACTCTCACTTTCAAACAGTCTTTTGGTTTTCTTTCTTTTTCGTTTTTGGATTAATTTTTAGAAGGGTGTGAACACCTGATAATTTTCCGTGGAGCACTTGTCCACAGTCACACTGTGAGGCTGGAAAGGTTTATCAGAAGACTCACCCTTTTGTTTACCTTATCTTCCACTTTTACATATTCTAGACAATTTCAAAGGTTTACGTGGCATAAAACGTGGCTTTAACTTAAAATGGAGATGACCTGGAGGGGAAGAGGCTGATGATACGTCACACCGTTATTCTTCTTGCAGTCTCCCGAATATCCCAGCCATTTTTATCCAAACAAAAAACTGCAGAATTCCCTGCCAGTCCACTGGTTAGGACTGAAGAATTGATGCTTTCAAATTGTGGTGCTACAGAAGACTCTTGAGAGTCCCTTGGACAGCAAGGAGATCAAACCATTCGATCCTAAAGGAAATCAACCCTGAATATTCATTGGAAGGATTCCTGCTGAAGCTCCAATGCTTTGGCCACCTGACACGAAGAGCCAACACATTAGAAAAGACCCTGATGTTGGGAAAGATTGAAGGCAAGAGAAGGGGGCGATAGACGGTGAGATGGTTGGATGGCATCACTGACTTAATGAACATGAGTTTAAGCAAGCTCTGGGAGACAGTGAAGGACAGAGAAGCCTGGCATGCTACAGTCCGTGGGATCGCAAAGAACTGAACACAACTGAGTGATTAAACAACCACCACCATCACCACCGTGGTTAGAATTCGGTGCTTTCCCTGTAAAGGGCCTGAGTTTGATCCATGGTCAGGGAACTAAGATTCCACAAGCCATGAAGCCCGCCAAAACAAAAACAAAAACCTTTGGTTTGTTCCTGTGTTGAGTTTTGCTTCACGTTTCCTTTTGGAGTCAGAGCCCTCACCAGTCACCGCTCGGGACAACAAAGTGCCGTCCAGCATCTGAAACTTCAGGACACCCATCCTTGAGGATAATCCACATCATCGGTAGCTCAGCTGCAAATGTTTTTTGGGGGGATCTGCAGAAGCTGAAAGGCAAACCTCAGGAAATCCATGGTTTCAGAATTCCATGCTCAGGGGAGTGAGTCCAGGATTTATGTTTTAGATACAAGTGGACACAGATAGTCACAAAATTATCTCTCTTGCTGAATAGCTGGTATGAGAACACGCCCCCAAAAGTGCAATTCCATGGTTTCCCTTTGCTTACTTTATAATGGTGTCACGGCAGTCTGTAACAAACAGTGACAAGGTTTTCCTTAAACTCTGCCTTCTGTCCGGATCCACTGGGGGGCTTGCATGCAGATGGTGGGCTGCACCTCCCGGGCATCCGAGTCAGGGGTCCTGGGGACTCCTGGGAATCTGCGTTTCTCACTTGTTCCAGTTCCCGGGGTGGTACTGATGCTGCTTGTAGGGAGACTGTGCTTTGAGAACCACTGCTTGAATTACCGTGTTACAGTGTGATAATTCCCCACTCCAGTACTCTTGCCTGGAAACTCCCATGGATGGAGATGCCTGGTGGGCTGCAGTCCATGGGGTCCCACAGAGTCAGGCATGACTGAAGCGACTTAGCAGTAGCAGCAGCGTGATAATTACGCAGGGGCATTGAAATCTGCTTTATCTCACTCTGCATATGCAAGAGAAAGGGCTTCCCTCTGATGGTGAAGTATCTACCTGACAGTGCAGGAGACGCAGGAGACGGGGGTTCGATTCCTGGGTCAGGAAGATCCCCTGGAGGAGGAAATGGCAACGCACTCCAGTATTCTTGCCTGGAGAATACCATGGACAGAGGAGCCTGGTGGGCTACAGTCCACGGGGTCATAGAGAGTGAGACACGACTGAGCGCACGCACACACAAATACACACACGTGCAAGAAAAACGGAAACATTACTGCGGACTTAAACTTTTGAGGAGGAACACCAACTAAGAAAAGTTGTCCATTTTATTTTTTAGTCATGTGTTTACTTATTTTCGGCTCTGCTGGGCCTTCTTTGCTCCACGTGGGCTTTCTCTAGCTGTGGCGAGTGGGGGCTACCCTCCAGGGCTCGAGGCTCCCACTGTGGTGGCTTCTCTTCCTGGGGAGCACAGGCCGTAGTTGTGCCCGGGGTTCCGTTGTCACGAGTCACATGGGATCATCCCCGACCAGGGATCGAACCTGTGTCCCCTGCCCTGGCAGGTGGATTCCTAACCACTGGACCACCAGGGAAGTTTGAAAAGTTGTATTTTTAGAAACCCGCCATCTCCTGTGATCTCAGAATTATAACACAGCACACACACAACGCCTGGGACAAAGAAGCCAAATCACCTTTTTCTCAGAGGTTCGCTGCTATGGGTCTACTCTCAATGGTTTTGCCTTTTTGCAAACAGACCAAAAGATTTGGAGTCAGATAGTTCCCCTTAAGGCTGGATCCCTTTACATAGAAAACCTGTCCAATCAGCAGCGCTGTAGACCTATCTGACTTGACCGGGTTTAGTTAACTGTCCTCCTCCTCACAAGATTAAATCACTGCTTCTCTTGCAGCCAGAGGAGAGGGTGCTATGCGTCTTCTCTGGAAATTCCACCTTGGGAATTCAAACCCAACTCAGATTCCCGGCATCACCATTCAAGGAAATGGTAACAGAGAACCCAGGATGGACATATCTTGGTTTGGGCTTCCTTTTTTTTCTTTTTTTTTTTTTAAGTTGTAGTTACCTGTGGCTTTTGTAGACTCCTCACAACACCAGTTTTCTCTTTTAATAACCTCCACGTGGTTTAACTTTTTAAAGCCGAGTGTCAAAAGCGGTACGAGATGGGAGAGCTGTTCAAGCCCAGCTCAGACACTGTAAAGGAAGTGAACCAAGACCCCACAGCTGGGCGCTGGGGCTGTGGGCGCCCTCCCGGAGCGGGAGGACGAGGGCCAGGGTGTGGGAACCGCGCTCCCAGGGGACCCTGACCCCGCAGGGGCTGGGAGGAGCGTGGAGAGGGGCTGAGTGCTCACGCACGCAGCATAAACAGCCGCAGATGCGCCCAAGTCGCTTCTTTCTGAATGCATGGTGTCCTGTGTCCTGCGTCTAAGAGGGGCTGCAGCCCTGCTGGTGGAGCTAGGTCTGTGTTAGCGGAGTCATCTTTGGGGAGCGAATCAGCAACATCACATTCGGTTCCGATATTCAGGTGTGTTGTTTCTCGACCTAGTCCCTTCCCCTCCTGGGGGAGCTGAGTGGACGGGGAACAGTCTGCCACCGGAAAGGGCAGAGAGGGCAGGGACGTCGCCCGGCTGGAAGCTCTTCACTTTGCTCTCTTCTTCTCTGCCCTAATTCTTCCTCTTCCAACAGATAAAATGGCCACCGATTTTACACTGATTATCCCAGCTGCATGTGACTAGAATTGTGTGTGTGCTTGCTAAGTCACTTCAGTCATGTCCAACTCTCTGTGACCCCATGGACCGTAGCCCACCAGGCTCCTCTGTTCATGGGATTCTTCAGGCAAGAATACTACAGTGGGGTGCCCTTCCCACCACCAGGGGATCTTCCCGACCCAGGGATCGAACCCACGTCTCTTACGTCTCCTGCATTGGCAGGTTCTGTATCCCTAGTGCCACTTGGGAATTCCGACTAGAATAGACCTATTCTCAATTATGTTGCCCCTGTTATTCATTCTCATAGGTTATTTGTTTGTCTTCATTTTTTTTTTTTTTCTGTACTGCGTTTTCTCAGTCTCAAAACCAGGTTCCCAGCAGACTCTCAGGGAACTTTCTTTATTGCCCAACTTTATTGCTCAAATAATGTAACTCAATACTAGCCTCTCCAAAATATAACTTATAAAATAAATGACCAGCAAGCATTTTATGCAAAAGTCAATATATATATACATGACTTTTAATATTATCTGTGATTTTAGCTTATGAGTGACTGATCTCTACAATAATAATAGATATTGCCTCATTTTTAGTAGGCACTAAATTATTGATTTCTCTCTGTCTTACTAGTTTAATGATACAGAAACTGAAAGATTATGAGTATATTTTTATGACTGTCCTCAACCCAGAGTTTTATTTAGTAAGCCATTCACTGATGGCTCAGACAGTAAAGAATCCACCTGCAATGCGGGAGACCCAGGTTCAGTTCCCAGTTCAGGAAGATCCCCTAGAGAAGGGAATGGCTACTCACTCTAATATTCTTGCCTGGAGAATTCCGTGGACAGAGGAGCCTGGTGGGCTACAGTCCACGAGGTCACAAAGAGTTGGACATGACTGAATGACCAACACTTTTACTTTATTATAACAAAATTTCTTTTTTTAATTTTAAATGTATTGCAAAGATTCATTAACTTCAGAGTAGCTGTGCAGGGAATTCTCTGATACAAATGAAATTTATATATACATTACAGCACATTAATACTGTAGTCTACATGAAAGCCTAGGATTATTATATGAAGATTCCAAGTAAACAAGTGCTGGTACTGCAATTAACATTTGAGAACAGTTAATTGGTGACTCATTTATCTTTTTTACCAAAAAAAGAATTTTTTTAAATAGTTAAAAACAAATTTTAAAAATTGAAGTATAGTTGATGTACAATTTAAGTTACAAGGGTACAGCATAGTGATTCACAATTTTAAAAGTTTGTTAGTCGGTCATGTTCTACAATCTGTGACCTCATGGACAGTGGTCCATCAGGCTCCTCTGTCCATGGGATTCTCCAGGCAAGAATACTGGAGTGGGTTTCCATTCCCTTCTCAGTAGGATCTTCCCAACCAAGGAACTGAACCTGGTCTCCTGCATTGAAGGCAGATTCTTTTACTGTCTGAGCCATAAGGTAAACCCACTCAATTTATAGCTATTATAAAATATTCCTGTGTTGTGTACTATGTCCTTGTAACTTATTTATTTTATATATAATAGTTTATGCTTCTTAATCCACTACCTCTATTACCCCCTTCCCTCTCCCCACTGGTCATCACTAGCCTGTTCTCTATCTGTGAGCTGGTTTCTTTTTTATGATATTTACTAGTTTGTTTTATTTTTTTGATTCCATATATAAGTGATACCGTACAGCATTTTTCTTCCTCTGTCTGACTTATCTCACTTAGCATAAAGCTTTCCAAGTCTATCCATGTTGTTGCAAATGGCAAAGTTTTATTGTTTTTTATGGCTAGCTGAATATTATTCCATTGTGAGTGTGTATATATATTTATCTCTATCTCACATCTTCTTTATCCATTCATCTGTTGAGTACTTAGGTTGCTTTCATATCTTGGCTATCATAAATAACACTGCTATGAACATTGGGTTGCATGTATCTCTTTGAATTAGTGTTTTCACTTTTTTCAGATGCATACCCAGTGGTGGAATTGCTGAGTCAGATCATAGTTCTATTAATATTTTTAATTTTTTAAGAAATACTGTTTTTGCGCCAATTTACATTCCCACTTATAGTGTATGAGGGTTTCCTATCCTCACATGCTCAACAATGTTTATTGTGCTCTTTTGAAAACATAAATATGTTGTATTTGTTTATTTATGGCTGTTCTGGGCCTTCGCGGCTGTGTGTGGGCTTTCTCTAGGTGGGGCGACCGGGGGCTCCTCTCCAGTTGCGGTTCTTGGGATGCTCGTTTCGGTGACTTCTCTTGTTGTGGACTAAGGACTCTAGGAGCAAGGATTCAGTAGTTGTGGGGTGCTGGGTTAAGTCACTCAGTCGTGTCCGACTCTTTGTGACCCCATGGGTTTCTGCATGGCTCCTCTGTCCGTGGGATTCTCCAGGCGAGAACACTGGAGTGGGCTGCCATGCCCTCCTCTGGGGATCTTCCCCACCCAGGGATCAAACCTTCATCTCTTATGTCTCCTGCGCTGGCGGGCGGGTTCTTAGGCACTGGACCACCAGGGAAATGCCCATAGTGTTCTTTTAGATCGTGGCCATTCTGACAGGTGTGAGGCGATGTCTCATCGTGGTTTTCATTTGCCTTTCTCTAACGATGAACAATGTTGAGCATCTTTTCACGAGCCTGTTGGCCATCTGCATATCCTCTTTGGAGAAATGTCTCTTCAGGTCCTTTGCCCATATTTTAATTGGTTTCTTTGTGTGTGTGTGTTTTTTTTTATGTTGAGTTGTATGAACAATTTCAATATATAACAAAATTTCTTGAGCATGACAAAAGGATAAAATATTTTATTTACAAGCTTCAGAAGCTATGGTTTTTAGTTATTTAAAAGCCATGTCATTTGAGAGTGCTAAGACTAAAAACCAGTAAGTGAATCAAGATTAAAACAGAAATAACATGAATTCAATCTATTAACACTCTGTTAATGAATAACTAATACCACTGGACTCATATATTTGGGCTTGAGGTTGAAAAAAGTCAAGTCAGGAAGTTCTCTTTCTTTCTTCAGCATTCATCTTTGTGACTGCATAAATATTCTGTAACAAATTCCATTTATCTCCACACAGTTTATAACCTTGTTCTGACTTGACTTCATACCCAAACAGTGACCCCTGAAGGAGTGATTGCTCAGGAAGGAGACCCAGCATAAAGCTCTAGCCTGTCCTGACAGTAAAGCTGAGAAACCCTGAGCAGCGGTAGGTCACTCCTGAGGCGCACTGGGTGCTAGGAGGCCTCCCTGGGCTGCTTAGCTGTGCGTGGTACCTCCACCCCACCCCCTGCTTGAGAAAGACTACCCTTGCACTCTCATGGAAGAGGGGATCTGAGTTAGGCTCAGAGATACAGACCAAGATTCTTTGGGGAAAAATCCCCAAGCCTTAAGAACTCCCCGAGGTGAAGGAGGGCAGTGTCAGATAGCCTGGAATTTTTTCAGAAGAGATGTTTTGGAGAAGGGCTCCAGGTAAGGACCAGGGGCTGAGGTCTTCGGGACCAAGCTAGCTCAGGTCCTGCCAGCTGCATGTGGAAGATACTGCTGGTCCTGCCAGCCTGTCAGGGTGGTGGCTTGTGACCTTTATAAGTTTGAGTGTGGCTTGTCGGAATGAGATACCGTGGTGTGACGCATCAGTACATGTTTCCAATAGGAAGAAACATCTGATGAGATGAGCGTGAGGTCCTGAGTTGTTGGGGATTAGACCTGCTCTGGTGGGGATTCGAATCCGAGTTGCCGAGCAACCAACACGACTCATCCATTGATTTAAAGGTACCTTGTCAATCAAGAAAAAAATCTGGAGTCCATTGGTTTGATGGCCAAAAAGGGAAAGGTAGAAAGTTTTGTTTTTATTCTGGGCTCTAGCGTAGGGAGAGACCATGAGGCAGGCTGATGACAGTGAAGGACGAGGAAACCTAACCCTCCAGAACATTTACATCCTGTGTTTATTTCATCGAGATGGAGACTGATGCTCGGAAGTGTTGCAGGTGGAAAGGAAAGAGCAGATTTTGTGCACTCATTATCAGAGAACGCTGCACACACAAGAGCTCTGCTGGCTCTTAAAAAGGAAAAGAGAAGACGTAGACTCTTGTCTTCTCCAGCACCACAATTCAAAGCATCAATTCTTTGCCGTGCAGCTTTGTCTATGGTCTTAAATAGGGCCACCATATAACTTATGGACCAGTCAGAACACTTCTGGGAAAGGAGGGGCAGTGACCAGTGACCTCACTGGACAACAAGTCCTGGACCAACTGCCCTGCATGATTAATGATGTAAGATATTCATTTTCAGCAAATTAGTAGCCGCTGGTAAGTTTGCAGCTGGACCCACAACTCGGTTTATTAATTACAGATGTTCAAGGAGTTTGAGTGTGTGATGCAAACCCTTCAGGGCGTTTTTGTTAAACAATTAGAGAAATGCATACTACTGCTGCTGCTAAATTGCTTCAGTCCTGTCCGACTCTGTGCGACCCCATAGACGGCAGCCCACCAGGCTCCGCCGTCCCTGGGATTCTCCAGGCAAGAACACTGGAGTGGGTTGCCATTTCCTTCTCCAATGCATGAAAGTGAAAAGTCAAAGCGAAGTCACTCAGTCGTGTCCGACCCTCAGCGACCCCATGGACTGCAACCTACCAGGCTCCTCCATCCATGGGATTTTCCAGGCAAGAGTACTGAGTGACCTTTAAAATAAGGGTTTCTTGTTGCAAAAATCATGTGTGGATAGGGTTACAAAAGCAGAGCTTCTGACTGCTGGGGAAAGAGCTTTGGAAACCAGAGGAGCCACAGTGCCTGGTTGGGAAGTTCTGGACCGCTTCTGGGAAGTTCTCTGCTGTCCACAGACGTGGTGAAGCTGAGGCACTTATGGGTGTTTGTCATTCGTGGCAGCATCACCCATTCCGTCTAAGTCTCGCACTGTTTTAATTGTCCAGCAGCCTGAGGAGCTAGCATTTGGGTGAGAAAAGTAGAACAAAAAATGTGTTTTTCGAATATTAAGGAGTATGCAGAGTCCTGATTGGAATCCACTTAGTAGGGAAGGATTGAAACTTCATGCTCGTACAGCACCGTGTACGTTGGCTAGAATATTTTTAAATGGGACAATGAGTTTTAGATTTTGGTTTAGAAATCTAAGTTTATTATGACAACATAATACTTGAGTTTTTATTTTCTTAACATGATACTTTAAAGTTCGATCGTATGTCTGGTATCTCTCTGGTTTGAACTGTGATCATATGCTGTAGCAATGCTAAAAATGTTCTCTACAGGGTTCTAAGGGGTATCAGTGAGGAATATCTAAAGGCACAGCGATTCCATCAAAAGTATTTCTGTCCACCGGCTATGCGCCGGGGATGCACAGATGTGGGCACGTGCGCCGTCTGCCCGCCCCGCTCTGCCCCGGGAGACCGACCCTGGCCTCCTGGCTTCCGGTGGGTCGGCTCCCCTGGGCAGCTGCGCCCATACGGCTTCCTCTGTTCCAGAAGGGCCCCAGTAAGGGATCAGGTCTGCGGGGCATGGAGGCAGGGGGTGGGGCTGGAGGGCGGATACTGTGCGATTTCTTTCCTTTTCTTAGATCCTGCTCTCGTCTTTGTAAATAGTCCCTTTGTTAAACCTGCTCCAAAGTATTACTTTGAGGGGCCAGGGCCCTAACAGAACATACAGACCCGCCATCAAGGAACTCATTCTAGCCGAAGAGACAGACCTGTAACAGCTAACTCTACATGAAGTGGAAACTTCCAGTAAATTCCTGTGGGAAACATGTCAGGGCCTGGGGGTGGGGGGGTGGGGTGGGGTGGTGATGGGTCTTCCCTGGAAAGGGAGGGATGCAGGGTGGGGATGGGTGGGCGGTCTTCACCCAGAGGTGGCATTTGGGCTGATGGGGACCCAAAGAGCGTGGTATTTCCTCGCCCCTTTTTTAATTTATTCATTTAGCTGGGCTGGGTCTTCATTGCTGCTCGGGCTCTCACTCCAGTTCCGCGGAGTGGGGGCTCCTCTCTCGCCGCGGTGCGCGGGCTTCTCACCGCGGTGCGCGGGCTTCTCACCGCGGTGCGCGGGCTTCTCACCGCGGTGCGCGGGCTTCTCACCGCGGTGCCTTCTCTTCTCTGTGCCTTGCTGCAGAGCTCAGGTTCTAGGGTGCGTGACCTCAGCTGTTGCGATTCCCGGGCTTTGGAGCAGAGGCTCAGGAGTTGTGGTGCACAAGCTTAGTTGCTCCGTGGCGTGTGGGATCCTCCCGGATCAGGGATCGAACCCGTCTCTCCTGCGTCGGCAGGCGGATTCTCTACCCCTGAGCCACCAGGGAAGGCCTCCTTGCCTCTTGATGGACCTCAAGACCTCAGAGATCTTGGCCTGTTCGGGTGAAGATGGCGGCACAGGCAGGAAAGAAAGAGGAAACTCCTGGAGACAGCGTCACTGTGGGATTTACGGAGTCCCTGCTTTAGAATAATGTTAACAGTTACATGAGTCACAAGCCAACGCCAAAAGCCATGTGAGTCCTGAATTTGTTGCTAAATGACTGTGTGAAGAGAAGTGAAAGTCGCCCAGTCGTGTCCGAGTCTGAGACCCCATGGACTATGCAAGTCCTTGGGATTCTCCAGGCCAGAATACTGGAGTGGGCAGCCTTTCTCTTCTCCAGGGGATCTTCCCAACCCAGGGGTTGAACCCAGGTCTCCCGCATTGCAGATGGATTCTTTACCAGCTGAGCCACCAGGGAATCTGACTTTGTGGATGGAGGGGATTTCCCTGACCTCTCTGTCTCCCCTGCTCCATCTGCCTACCATGGAAGACGGTTCCTGCCCTTCCCCTGGGAGCGTTGCTGTGCGCTTCTAGAAGCAAGAGTGTTTGTAGATGTGTTGGTACCAAACCCTTCAACCAAGGGGGCACATGCATCATTTCATTTACCTCTTAGCATCTTTGCCTCTCTCAATTCTAGAGTATTTCCTCAGGTCCTTTTTCTCTTTGATTGTATCTGACTTGTTATTTAACCGAAATTTTGAGTTTTTAACTTTCGTAACTACATACTTCATTTTTAGGTCAGTTTAGATTCTCCTGTATTCAGTGCCCAATCTTTCATGTGGTTTGTATTCCCTCTTTTTAACTTTTAATGATTTAAACACAGTTACTATATAGTCCCCTTCTAATATTTCAGTTTGGTGGGGAACACACATAGTTTCCTGATGGCAGTTTATTTTCTCCCGTGGTTTGTTGCTTTTCACTGTGAGCTCATCTTCAGCTGAGGTTGTTTTTCTTTGTGGGTGTCCCATGAGCCCCGTAGGAAAATGTCCCTACATGTTTGCATTTTCTTTTGCCAAGTGCTCCATGGGTTTCACTGACCTGGGAACCATTTTTGTGTTAATTATACAGTTTATGAGCCCGTAAGTGAGGACTCCACACTTGATAAGGGCTTCAGGATTGGGTTTGCATTATCACAGAATTTTTGGGGGTTCATTTATTAGACTTTTATTTGAAAATCAGATCCCTTTCAAGAAACAAGCCACTAATAGAGTTTTTCTGGAACTTCTTTCCAAGGACTTAGCTCTATTAGGTATTTCCCAGTTTCAGCTCCCTCCTTGGCAGAGTTTAAGACCACGTCGCAATGCCCTACCTGGAGCATTAAAATCTCTTTTGGACCTTTATTCAGGTCTATGTCTCAGGGGCCACTAGAGGTACCTTGTAATTCTCTCACCCTGCCAAGACTTTTCTGCCTTTGCTGATAACTCACAAAAATCCCCCCCTCTTTTTTTTTTTTTTCTAATATTGGCTATGTGTTTACATTCTCAGTTATATTTTATGTGTTTGTAGGTGGTGAAGTGAAGTGAAGTGAAAGTTGCTCAGTCGTGTCTGACCTTTTGCCACCCCATGCACTATACAGTCCGTGGAATTCTCCAGGCCAGAATACTGGAGCGGGTTGCCATTCCCTTCTCCAGATGATCTTCCTAACACAGGGATCAAACCCAGGTCTCCCACATTGCAGGCAGATTCTTTACCAGCTGAGCCGCCAGGGAAGCCCATTTGTAGGTGGGATGGGCCTATTTTAGTTCAAATGCCCACATTGCTGGAACCAGGACTCTGTCAGTTAATATCCTATAGATCAGGGGTCCCCAGGCCCCGGGCCATGGACAGTATTGGTCAGTGGTCTGTTAGGAAGCAGGTCACACAGCGGGAGGTGAGTGGTGGGCAAGTGACTGAAGCTTCATCTGTGTTTACAGAGGCTCCCCATGGCTCACATCACCACCTGAGCTCTGCCTCCGGTTGGATCAGTGGTGACATTAGATTCCCATTGGGAGCATGACTCCTTCTGAGAACTGTGCTAGTGAGGGATCTAGGCTGCATGCTTCTTATATAAAAAATCCCAAACCACTCCTTCCCTGTTCTATGGAAAAATTGTTCAACCTTTTTGCAACCCTGTGGAATGTAGCCCACCAGGCTCCTCTGCTCATGGGATTCTCCAGCAAGACTAATGGAGTGGGTTGCTATGCCCTCCTCCAAGGGACCTGGGCTGAGAGTCTCAGCCCAGAACCCTGGAATGGGATGTCTGCACTGCTTGGGGAGTGTTGGATTCTGACCGGCAGCCGTGGTCAGGAGCTTTGCAGATGGCAGACAGACTGTCCCTGACTTGTTCTAAATCTTGGTAGATGTCCCTGATGGACCGTGGTGTTATCTTCCTCTAACCGTTCACAACCTAGAGCTCCAAGCAGACTCGACTACTAAATTGGTGTAGGCTTGGTTGATGAAACCGACTTGTCGTCCCTGCTCTCATCTTTTTCTTCCCAGCCTAACATTTTCATTGGATGGCATCAAATCAACTGGCTTGAGGAAAATTCAGCTCTTGTATGAGAGGACCACACTTTAATTAGGGCTTCAAGTAATTAAATTCCTTAGGCAACCGGCTTTGCATATAAGTATTATATCAGTGAAGAAATTTGTTCTCATAATTTAGCACTGGGTAAACAAAGATGCAGTTCCCATGGAATGGTGGCTTGTGGAGAAAGAAGGAATAAATATGTTTGGACATCCCTTTAGCCCCCTGGCAGAAGTGCGGTGCAGTTACTCATAACACATGCGGTGATAATATTGTTTTTTCAGTTCTGAGTAATGGTGTTATTTGCATCTCCTTTGGGAGATTTCCATAACCTAATGGAGCTTCACAACATTTGGCCCTAATTATCTTTCACTTCATTTAATTCATTTGATTTAATTTAGATTGCTTGGCACCAAGCTAAGTTATCCCTCCCTTTCCTGTGAGTAGAGAGCAGTTATTGGAAGGCAGCTGTGACATCCGCCTCAAATGTCACAGCAGGGTGGCAGATTCTTCGAGGTTTGCATTATGTCGCCTACGCGGATGTTTGCTGCTCTGCCCAGAAGCGCTTGCACTGTATCTACGCTAGGATGCATCGCGTTACGTAAAGAAAGTTGGGTACGTTCTTGTCTCTTCGTCAACATAAAAAGTTTGCATAGGTCCTTTGAACTTTGCTTGGGAAACCTTGTTGAACTTCTCATATTCTTCTCTTCATGATAGTTTCTTCCATAACTCAGAGCAAGGACCAAAGGAGCGCAGGCTATGAGAATAGGCCAGGAGGAGACGTGCTTGCGTGAAGATGCGGCAAGGGCAGCGCTGAGAATGTCCGGGGCTTGGTAATAGTCTTCTCCTCTCTGGTTAACACTCCCACACGTGAGGAAGACGAAAGTTGTCCACGTCTGGGTGAAGAGCTCAGTGACTGGCCTGGGACGCCTTGAGCCAGGGGAACACTGAGGCGTCTGGGCCCGTCCTGGAACTGGCTGGGGCTGCCTGACTCACTGCAAAGCTAGTAAATCCCATGTGTCAGGGACTCTCACCGTGTGGGGCTCTTCCAAGACCCCGGGAGGGGCCCCAGCAGTGTGCTCACGTGGTCAGATGTTCTTGTAAAGTACGCCTCCAAAAGGGAAAATCAGCTGCTGTAAGCACGGTTGCCCCAGCCCTCTGTCTCAGTCCCCTCTGGGCGTGCCTCTGTGTTTTCTCTTGTGTCCAGGGTGTGATGAGCACGCGTGGAGTCTGGAGGCTCCATGAAAGGGGAAGTTGAACTGGGGAGGCGTGCAGCTGAGGTCGTGGAATATGTTTACGAGGCTCACGATCACATTTGTGCCGGGTTAAGTGACCAGGAGCCGTCTCGTGTAGGGCCCCCTGCTGCCACCCTGACTTGCCTGCTGCAGTGTGAGGGTGCGGGGCCAGGGTCAGGCTGTGATAAGGGCATGTTCCCTGGAGCCCACACTGGTACAGCCAGCTAGTGGAGCAGAAACTAGGATTTAAACATGTGGAGACAGAAACTGGTCCTTGGGAAATCTCCCAGTTATCAGATATGTAAGACTGTGGAGGATTCCGCTTGCAATCGCACCTGGTCTGAAGAGAACGTTCTTCTCTCAGGAATAGACACAATAATTCAGTGTATAAAATGAGCAAATCCCTGGGCGGTATTTTTCTCTGTTGGAAGAAACCAGTGGGATGCATTGATCAGACTTCTTGAGTGTGAGGACACAACCCACCCTAGGGGAAATGTCTGTGTGTAAAGGCTAGTGCTCATCCATGGAAACAAACCTCGCCCCGTGTGCAGCATCTTCTTAGGTCCTGCCCTAGCAGAGTCTGGTGATGACAGAGGGAACCATGTACCAAGTAGTCAAGGTCACAAGTGGTCCAGTGACAAAGCTCCTGAGCTCAACCCTCAGTCAATGTCTTTGGCAGAAGAGTGATTTGATTAAACAGTTACACAGTTCAGTATAACAAAGCAGCATCATGACCATTTAAAACTGCCTTTGAACTGCTCCAGTGTATGCCTTGATTTCAAATAAATCAGGCATTTCTTCAGATTTATTGTTCACACTGAAATTCAAATACAGTAAGAAAGAAGTAACCCAGTGGAAGCCCACATTGTTAGAAAGAAAGACAGATGGATGGAGGTTAAAATGTCATTCATTCATTTCAGCTGTTTCATATTTCAGTTCTGGAATTTCCAAATTATTTTTTTACTTTAGATTTCAATTCTCTGATGAAACTCTCCATTTTTTCTATACATTTTCTCAAACATATTAATCAGATTTGAAAGTTCATTCTAATCATTGCAATATTGGTAACCTATGGATTTACAAAACCTGTGATTTTTCTTGGCTTGTGTGAAATTGTTTTCTGGCACACTTGGTAATTTTGGAATAAATCATGATAATTGTGAAAAAAAAAAAAAAAACCAAAAAATCACACACAAAAAACCTCTCCAATACAGCTCTTTGGAAACTAAAAAACTCCCCAAACTTTAATAGTTAAAACTGCTGAAGATGAGGATATGTTAATAAAGACAAGAAAATAAAGATAATGAAAATGACACAGAAGAATGTTTAAAGATAAAAAAAGGTCAGGACACTTAAGTGGGAAAGAATAAAAGCAGAAGGAAGATGAGAATAAGAACAAAGTGAAAGAATTTGTACAAACAGCACAAACAATTTGTACAAACAGCACATAAAGGCCGACAGCTGCTTCATTCCAATGAATCCTTGACTGTGAT
Source organism: Capra hircus (assembly GCF_001704415.2). NCBI lineage: Eukaryota > Metazoa > Chordata > Mammalia > Artiodactyla > Bovidae > Capra > Capra hircus. The sequence continues at coordinate 7,238,526 of NC_030834.1, read as the reverse complement.
AAATTCTGTGACCTCAGCTTGTTACATCGAGCAATAATTTTGGATGCCATTTAATGAAAACACTGTTATTTCCCCCCAAACCCAAATTATTATCCCGATAATATTTACAGAAAACCAACCAGCATACATGAGCACACACGCAAAGATGTTTTGCAAACAGATATTCTGGGGAAAAAATGTTTTTAAGGTTTTATACTTTAGAGGATATTTTTCAATTATTATCTTCATTTATTACTGATTTGTTTATTTATTTATTTGGCTGCCTCTGGTCTCTGCGGCATGCAGGATTTTCATTGCGTGCAGACCGTAGCTCTGGTTCGAGGTCTTAGTTTCTCTGAAGCATGTGGAATCTTAGTAATCCAACCAAGGGTTCAACCGAGACTCCTGCACTGCAAGGCAGATTCTTAATTACTGCACCACCAGGGAAGTTCCTGGAAAAATTTTTTTAAATAATCCAAACTGGCATGAGATTCTGGTTGGCTATTCCAAGACCGCCTGTATCATTTTATTTCTAAGTTCCTTTCAGAGAGGCAGATATTCCTTATGTAAGATCAGGTTTTAGACTAGATGGATATGTTAAGCACCTTCAAAAGTCATAAAGATTCTATAAAGCACTAAACGGCTATGTTTACCTGAATTGTACATTAATCAAATAAAAATGTTCTATGTCTCAAAGAACAAAGAAATACAATATTACTTTGGCTGCTTGAAAGAGTTATGTTTATTATTTTTTCATGAAAAGTTTGTTTTTCTGATGTTGCTATGAAAAGTGGCTTTCCTCAAATAAAGGAACTTTCAGGGAAATTGTTGAGCTAATTACTGAATTTGATTGACTTTTGTAGGAGCAATTGACAGTAAAAAATTTTTAAAAGTGGCTTGCTTATCCAAAATAGCTTATATTATATGAACAAAACTAACTTGAAATGTATATATATATGTATATATATATATACATACATATATATAAAAGAGTTAAGACCATCAAATAAACCAGAAAACAAATGGACTCCATCACTGTAAATTCTCCATAGAGTTGACAGGAGCTTTATCAGCTGGTGTGTTACTCCTGTAACAGGAAACCGGATGGATGATTTTTGGCTTTTTTTACCAATTGAAAATCACTTATCTGTGACTTTATTCAATAAAGTAAAAGAAACGGTCAGACAACACAGAGAAGGGGAATTCAGCGACTGCAAGCACTGCTTCAAAATAGTGAGGCTTCCCCAGCGGCTCAGCGGCAAAGAATCTGGCTGTGATGCAGGGGACGTGGGTTCAAGCCCTGGGTGGGAAAGATCCCCTGGAGGAGGGCAGGGCAACCCCCTCCAGTGTTCTTGCCTGGAGAATCCCATGGACAGAGGAGCCTGGCAGGCTCCACTCTATAGGGTTGTAAAGAGTCGGACGCAGCTGAAGCGGCTGGGCCCGCACACTCAGTACCTGCGGCACACACAGCTGGCTCCCCGATGTCTTCAGAGAGAAGGCTGCTCCAGCAGCATGAGTCCCTAATGACGGCGGCATTCTCGTAATAGTGAGTCTGTGTGCTCCACTGGTCTGTCCGGTGCGATGTGAGCCACTGAAATGTCACATGAGCTACAGTGAAACGTTTCCATGAAAACAAGTGAAAAAAAGAAAAAAAAAAAAGTTCAAATTTTTCAGTGATAGATTTTGTTTAACCTATGAACCTTAACATGTAACCAATAAAAATATATTTGAACATTTTATTTTTCTAATTTTTAAAGTACATTTATTTAGCTATTTTTGGCTGTGTTGGGCCTTCAGTGCTGCAAGCAGGCTTTCTCTAGCTGCAGCGAGCAGAGGTTACTCTCTAGTTGCTCTGTGCAAGCTTCTCACTGCAGAGGGTTCTCTTGAAGGGGCTCTAGGTGCTTGGGTTTCAGTCGTTGTGGTGCTGGAGCTTAGTTGCTCCAGTCATGTGGGATCTTCCTGGACTGGGGATCGAACACACGTCCTCTGTATTGCAAGGCAAATTCTTAACCCTGATAGACCACCAGGGAAGCCCACAAACGTTTTAAATTCTTTTTTTTTTTTTTTGGTGCTAAGTCCTTGAAATCTGAGTTGTATTTTACTTCATTTCACTCTCAGTTCTGACCAGCCCCATTTCAAGTGTTTACAGCCTGTGAGGTTAGTGGCTGCCCAGGGGATAACACTCGTATAAGGGGTATTGTGTTTCAAGCACAAATGACATCTCAGATTCTTCTTTAAAGGGTTTAAATGCAATGAAATTGTTTTCTCAACATACACTTGCAACAGGGGTGCTAGGTAGCAGCAAGCTGCATCCCCTGCAGACAGAGCTGGCAACTGACTCTTGGGTCTGGACAGCCCCCCACCCCCAGTGAAGCCAGTGGAAAAGTACAGCTCAGTGGGGTCCTCAGAGGAGCCGCCAGGGGCAGGGGCAGCCACAGGGGCCTGGGGAGAGCTGGCAACCGCAGCAGTGTGAGCTGCAGGCTCTCAGAGGGCGCCCGGGGCACTGACAAGTGACCAGGCCGGGAGGAGATGCTAAGCTTCCAGGGACCAGCTGACTTAACCTTCCTGGTCACCAGTGATGGGGCCCTGGGGCCCTGGGTCCGGCGTGGATGTGACAACCCCCAAGCCTTAGGAAAGCCCGCAGTGAGGCGCCGTCATCCTGGACTGACTTTTGAAAGTCTATTTGGTCTTGTAGGAGTATTGCTTTCTTTGCTTTCCTCTTTGCGTGAAATATCTTTTTCCTTCCAGCCCTTCACTTTCAGTCTGTGTGTGTCTTTAGACCTAGGGTCTGTGTGTTGGTATAGTGTGGATTCTATGTGTCCAAGGGAGGAGGTGAACTCGGAGTCTCCCTATGGCACTGTCTCAGGCCCCTCCCGGAGCACTTACCTTAAGCTGCTTTACATGACATTCTGCTTGAGAAACATCAGCTTTACACACCAGAGACTAGGCAGTGTAGACTGACAGAAACCATAAATTCTGCTCCTGGACCACAGCTGTGGCCACAACACTAGGTTCCATAGAGAATGTTTATGCACGCCTATGAACTACCCTCGTGCTAGGAAAGAATAAATAACACCACCTTTAAGAACCCAAAGTGGACCTACAAATAAATCAAGCGGTAGGAGATTTCCAAAGAAAAGAACTTACCCAGCACTGTGGCAACTTGGCAAGGGAGCTGACAACGTTTTGGAGCTGGCTTCAACATCACAGATGTCATATTTGAATTGAGTCTTATAGGATATGTAACAATATGCTAAGTGAGAAATGCAGTGTCAACCAAGCAAAGGGAAACCAACATGAACAAAGGCCTGATAGCATTTAAAGGACGAGATGTGCCGGAAAGGTATGGCTTCCCTGGTAGCTCAGGTGATTAAGAACCCTGCCAGGGCAGGAGATGTGAGAGATGCTGGTTCTATCCCTGGGTTGGGAAGATCCCCTGGAGAAGGGAATGGCAACCCACTCCAGTATTCTTGCCTGGAGAATCCCATGGACAGAGGGGCCTGGCAGACTACAATCCATGGGGTTGCAAGAGTCAGATACACTTAGCAACTGAAGCCCATTCAGGAAATGGAAACTCGGGGAAGGATTTAGGAGTCAATATGGCTGTAATTTAGGCTCTAGGTTGGGGGTCAGAACATCAGGAGACAAGTCCACGAGGGTAAACTGAACCGGACAGGCTGCTGGGGTAAAGCATTTGGACCTCTCCATTTAGTGAGGCTAGCTCCTGATAATTTTCAAACAAGGAAATACTATGAGCAAGTCTTTATTTTTAAAGATACAAAAAGATCAAAGTACCAGCTGAGAGAATCCCTCCAACTGTGTTAGTCAGAATCTGCTGGATTGTGCTGCAGGAATAAGCCCCAAATTTTAAAGGCTTAAACGAACGTTCAGTCCTCTCTGTCACGTGACATGCCTCACACGAGTCAGCAAGAGTTCTGCGACACGTAATCCCTCAGATTCTGTCTCGTAGCTGCACCATCTGGGTGGAACACAAGGCCTCCTTGTCCGCAAGGAAAGAAGGAGCTAGTCACACAGCCTTGCTTAACTGCAGGAGAGCTGGGATTACTGAGGAGCAAACATAATCCTTGGTGACCCTGCCTGTTTCTGCCCCACCGGAGACGGTTTAAAGGGAAGCTTAAACCTGCCTGGATAGGGCAGCATACATAAGAACCCCTGGAGCGGTGGCCGGGGGCTGGGGGTAGCACTGAGGACTGGGAGAGCTCAGCCGGGGCGAAGCAGTCATGGGAGAGTCGGCCCTTCTGCATCCACGTGTTCAGTGCCGTTCAGTTGCTCAGGCGTGTCTGACTTTGCGACCCCATGGACTGCAGCACGCCAGGCCTCCGTGTCCATCACCAACTCCCAGAGCTTGCTCAGACTCATGTCCATTGTGTCGGTGATGCCAGCCAACCATCTCATCCTCTGTCGCCCCCTTCCCCTCCCGCCATCAATCTTCCCCAGCATCAGGGTCTTTTCCATCCCTGCCCACAGATGTGTGTCCTCTAACTTCTACTGAGATAGTTGTGGGAAATTACCAAGGCAGCTGATCAAGATTCTAGGTCCCTGGGGCCAGGAGCGCGTGGTGTGTGGAGCTCCAAGGCCAGGCATGTGGATCCCACGGCACTTGTTTCCCTTTTCACCCCCGCCGCCCCCGTCTCATCTATGAGGCAAGGTGAACAGGACAACCTCTGGATGAGAGAGGGAAAGAAGGGGACAGAGAGGAGAGAGCGGGAGAAAGAATGAAATAATTATATCGGGGGGGAAGCAGCATGTTGATAGTGGTTTTCTGGAGGTGCTGAGATTACGGGTCACCTTTTATATCTCTAACTGCCTTCCTTTTCTATATTTGTACATATTAGGCAGTTTTAAGTGTTTTCATCATTCAAAGGTAACTTGACTTATTTCAAGGCCTTCCCTAGTGGCTCAGATGGTAACGAGTCTGCCTGAAATGCAGGAGACCTGGGTTTCATCCCTGGGTTGGGAAGATCCCCTGACGAAGGGAATGGCAACCCACTCCAGTATTCTGGCCTGGAGAATCCCATGAACAGTGGGACCTGGCGTGCTGCAGTCCAGGGGATGTCAGAGTCTTAAAATACTATATAGAAGTTTTCCTGTTTATTCAGACAGCGGCTCGTGAGGTTGACACTCTCAGCATTTTGATTTAATCGTTTACATTATGCAAGTGAAGATTAGAAAAGATTAGCAAAGAATTCTCTCAGCTTCTCTGTGAGTCAAGTAGTAGATCTGAGCAAGGATCTGAGGACAGTTTGCACCATTGCCTGGGAGGAGGGTCTCCGGGGAGGGGCTGGAGCCCGGCTTCAGCGTGGAATCTGCAGGTCACTGACTGGGGTGACAATGTGGCTGAACCTCCGGTGACAGAACTAGCCTCTCCCTCCCTGTCACCACGGGCACGTTTCTCAGAACTGGGTCGACACCAAGCCCTCTATTATGCGGAGAAAAGCCCCTCCCCTCTGCTCATGGCTGAATAATGAAAGTCCTTGTTTTTGACTGTTAGAAACTTTACATTGATATGAATACTTTTAAAACCCCTTTGTAAAGGCAAAAAGGATATTAGTCATGCAATAATTAGCATCGTTGCAGGAGGTGGCCAGGTGGAGCAATATTAATTTGAATAGACAGGAAGCTGAGAAGTGCTTCCCAGGTGGCACAGTGGCAAAGAATCCACCTGCCAATGCAGGAGACCCAGGAAACTTAGGTTCAACCCCTGGGTCAGGAAGATCCCCTGGAGGAGGAAATGACAACCCACTCCAGTATTCTTGCCTGGAGAATCTCATGGACAGAGGAGCCTGGTGGGCTACAGTCTATGGGGTCGCAAAGAGTCTGACACTGCTGGGCATGAAAGCTGAGAATGGATGAGAAAGTTGGGGTTCGTAATTTGTTAATTCAGTTTTTCCCTGTGTGAGTCAAGCCAGGCTGGTGACTTGCGGTTCTGTCACTTGAACATTCTTTCCCTCTGCATCAGTGGAGAGATTACACAGCCGTTCTGATCTTCCAGCTGTTTCTAATCAAATTAAAAGAAAACTTGGAAACAGGCTCTGAATGAACCCATATCATCTCCAAACAGGTCTTGCTTCAAGCAACCCTGGGGGAGTGGAATCTTATCACCTGTTTACATGCATTTATTTCATTCCTGATGCAGAGAAGAACATACTTAGATCCCTTAGCTAAACAGAAGATCTACTCTAATCACTGTCTGGCCCCCCATCCTTTGTAGGTCTCCCGAGATGGTCTGTGTACCCAGACTGTTTGAAGCTGGCTGATCAAACATGATAACTAAGCCCTTGGGAGACGCTGCCAGAACCTAGACGTGGTTCAAACACCAGGGTTAGGAGACATGTCCACAAGGAAAACTGCGCCGCAGCCTCACTTTTGAGGATAGCTGTAGCATCTCAGATAGAAGGCTGGCAAAACATCTTCAAAGATATAACAAAAATAAAGCCATGGTGTTCCATGTATTATAAATCAGCAAAAGTGTAACTGGTAAGACCACAGGAGAACTGGTGTCCAATCCCAGCTCCATTTACTGGGCGCCTCTGCACAAGCAGTTTCCCCTCTGAATATCAGTTTTCCCATCTGCATAATGGGAGCATACTCCTCTCATTGCAGTGCCTGGCTTATACTTGAGAAAGCAGAGCAAGGAAACTCCTCACAGTCAGTGATGGGCAGAACCAGGATTCTATCGTACCTTCCCCGGACTCAGAACCTGGCTCTTCACATTTAAGCTGTAAGGGAACCAGGAAGCAGACATCCAGAAAGAACTTTTTTAGGCATGTAGACAGATGCAGAAATCATAACAGAAAATGTACAGATTTAACCACATGAATTTTTTAAACTTTTTAATATAAAACTGTTGGCTGTGTCATCCCCACCTCACTCGGGAGAAGTCCAGGGGCTGTCCTTGTTTCTTCCTGATGGTCCCCGCCCCCAGGTGGACTCTGGGCTTGATGCCAGCCAGGCGCAAATCCAGCTTCCTTCTCATATCCTAACAGCCTGTCTTGTAATTGAAATATCCTACTTGGAAAGTCAGCATCTTAATGTGTCTTTTCTTTTCCCTTTGACATTTGTGTTGCAGCAATTTAAATTCCCTCGAGGCAGATGAAGGAAGAAGGTTAAATACAGTCACCCTACCCTGCCCCCTACAATTCCAAACATCAGCCCCACCCCGTGGTTTGGTGGTTTGAGTTTGTCTCCAAATTCACCCTTGAGCTCCAGGGACAGACTTTCCTGTTCATTGGGCTGGGCTCTGTTGAGATTCGTATCCCAGCCCTGCCATTTACCCTGCAATCTGAGACAACTTACCTATCCCGTCCGTGTTTTCATCTGTAAGAATACTACTTTGTGAGGTTATTTTGAGGATTAATTGATTCACAGGATGTTTTCAGGACAGTGTCTGGCACCCAGTAAGTGTTCAAGAAAATTGTACACAAACGTGGACTACTAATACTGATGTTGTTTTCAGTCACTAAGTCACATCCTAGTCTTTGCAACCCCATTAACTGTAGCCCACCAGGCGCCTCTATCCATGGGATTTCCCAGGCAAGAATACCAGAGTGGGTTGCCATTTCCTTCTCCAGGGGATCTTCCAGAACCAGTGTCTCCTGCATTGGCAAGTGAGTTCTTTACCACTGGGCCACCAGGGAAAGCCACCAATACTGTTAGCTGCCCCAAACTCAATCCTACCTTTGAATCTGCCTGTAAAGCTCCATGGAAATAAAAGGATTAGGCAGTAGTCTGTACTTGGCAGTCTTTTCCGAAATGTTACTTCTTTTGCTGACCCCATGGACTTCCTTGTGGCTCAGCTGGTAAAGAATCCGCCTGCAATGTGGGAGGCCTGGGTTAGATCCCTGGATTAGGAAGATCCTCTGGAGAAGGGAAAGGCTACCCACTCCAGGATTCTGGCCTGGAGAATTCCACGGACTGTATAGGCCATGGGGTCACAAAGAGTCAGACACCACTGAGCGACTTTCACTTTCACTTTCTCTTCCTGATGGAAAATTCTGCTAACTCCCTCTTCTCACAGGATAAGACTTTTCCTTACTGAGTGACCTACAGTCAGTCACCTGTAACCTACGAGGTAGAGTTAACTGATCCAAGAGGCAAGTTTGCAGAGGATGGCGTGGTTCCTCCAGCATTAACACCCCATTTGTGTGTGTTTAACTATAAAGATAAGTTCTGAATCAACCTGTGAGAAGATGAATAAAATTAGCTCCACTGGACTTTGATCAAAACATACATTATTAGGAGAAAAGTAGCTTTTCAGTCTGCAGAATTCAATTGTCTGGGTATGAATCTAAAAATTTTATGGAGAAAAAAAAGTGGAATCAAAGGATGTGGCAGCTGGAAAGGGCTCAGAGGTCACCCAGAGCCCACGCATTTTAAAGATGAGGAATGAGCTCGAGAGGCAGGAGGGGACTGTTCTGGAGCCCCAGGGAACTCCTGGGGCAGCCCAGAGCAGACCCAGTGTCACCGGGAGCTCCCTCAGGAGCTGCTACAGATGCCAAAATCAATCTCCTAAACCTGTTAATGCAAGATTGTACTGAAACCTCCTGGAGACCTAGAGATTATCCTAGAATCAACTGAAAGAAATCGGAGAGCATGCTTTCCTATTATTTTGATTTCATGAAAATGTTCTAAAGTCAAAGTTAAAATTCAGACTGTCAAAAGCGTCTGTGTAATTTCACCGGGTGTGTGTGGCCTGTCTCAGCATACTGTGGTAAAGGTGCATTCAGGGTTTCTTTTTAAAAAAGCGGAGTGTGTGGGTAGAGATGTTTTCGTAGAGATGTTTGGAAGGAAATTCCTCATTTCCAAAGCAAGGCTTCAATATGGAAAAAAGCAAGGGTGTTGATTTTTCTTTGGGGTTTGATGTTTCTCCTTGGCACTTGGTCATTGCACTGCATATGGAAAACTTGTCGGCCTTTTTTTAGCAAATGGAATAGTTATCTAAGGGGGGCAAGACATCTGGTCGGGAACCCAAGCCCCTGGCTCTCTAAGATTACGCTCGTTTGGTGGAGCTGTTCCCTTCCTTTGTGCAGTGTGACACGCAGGGCCCAGAACCCTAACTGCCTATATTTTCCTATAATTGAAAGTCAAGTCTATCTCAGCACCCCATTCTTCCCACATCTAGAAAATTTAGTCAGTTTCAACTAAAGCTATCCCTGCAGGGTTGCTCCAGTCAGTTCACGATCTCCCTGCCCACTTCCTTCTGCTCCGAGAATGATGTCAGCGCCAGAGGCTTGTCCACTTCGCAGCCGGGGCAAAGGGCACATCTGGGGAAGTCTTGAGAATTCCAGCTGCTCTTCGTCTGCAGTAGCATCCAGGGAGGAGCACACTTTGTATACGACTGGGCTTTCTTCTCCTGAAATAACTGAGCATGGAAATGTTGGTCCCTTCTAGATGTTGTGATTCGTCTGAGTCAGAAATGATCTCTTTCTGCACGACAGCCCTTGTATTTTGTGTTTCTTGTATTGCTGACCACACATTTTGTGTTTTGTTGGTGTCTTTTTCCAGTTTACCTTTTAGATGCAAAGAGAAAAGATGGTCTTGTTCATTAAAAACACACACACAAAAAATCCAATGCGTGGCAGTGCTCTTGTTTTCTGAGTGAATGAAGTAATGATTGTATCAGTCAGGTTTCACTGTGATAACGGTGTGTAAGGAAAACACCGGCAACTTCCAGCACTTATTTCTCCCTTGGAGTCACGGGCAGTCAGGCTGCTATTGGCTTCCGTTCTGCCCCACAACCTCCGTCTGATGGACTCGGGCTGAGGGAGACGCTGCCTGGAAGGTGTAGTCGTCAGAGGCCGGCGGGAAATCCCCGTGATTCTTCAAACATCCGCTTGGGATGAGCAGGAGCCACTGCTTCCCCCACTCCATTAGCCGAAGCGAACCAGCCAGGCAAACACAGCTCCCTGGGAAATACACTTCTCCTGGCATGGGGAAGGAGCGAGGTAGGTCAGACTTGGAGGCGAGAGGGGGTATCTGCTGAAAAACAATGTAACCTACCACAAAGACATCAGGAACATGGAATGGGACAGAAGCAGATCCGCAGGAGAAGTTCCTGCTGCAGCAAAGCTACCACCCAGACAGCCCTGACAAGGCTTTTCCCATTAACTTCCCATCCACATGCAGCTCTAGGCTGAACAGAAAATATACGCTGAGGACATAAAAGACCTCTCAGCTGTAGAATGACACGCAGGCTTTCCCAGGACTGAGTAGCTCCTTCCCACCCAAGAGAAGAAAGAGATGAAATGAAGCCCATTAAAGTTTTTAAACATTTTTATGGAGATTTAATTCATATGCCATAAAATTCACCCATTTAAACTGTAGAATTCAATGGCTTTAATATACTGCAAGAATTCTGCAACCATCATCACAATATAAATTTAGACCGTTTCGTCACTTCAGAAAGAACCCCCTACTCATTAGCCGTCTCTCACGTCAATCATCTTTCACCTCACGGCAACCACAAATCTGCCTTCGGTCTCATTAGATTCTGGACATTTCCCAGAAATGGAATCCTGTGATCTGTTGTGATTTGCTTCTGGCTTCTTTAATCAAGGCTCATGCATGCTGTAGCATATATCAGTACTTCACATCTTTTGTGGCTAAATAATATTCCATTGTATGGATGGAGCACATGTTGTTTATCCATTCATGGGTTGATAGATGCTTAAGTTGGTTCCACTTTGGGGGCTACTGTGAACACTGTGTGTAGACTTTTGTGTGGACACATGCTGTCATTTCTCTTGATTACATACCAAGGAGGGGTTGCTGGGTTGTATGGTAGCTCTATGTTAAAACTTTTGAAGAACTGCAAACTGTTTCCCTGAACAACTGCACTAACTTACGTTTTTGGTGGTGGTGTACAGGGCTCCTAATTTCTCCCATCCTCACAGACACTCATAATTATCTTTCCTGAACTTGGCATCCTAATGGTTTTGATCTGCATTTTCTTAGAGGCAAAGGATGTTGAACACCTTTCCATGAGTTTATTGGCTGTTTGTATATCTCCTTTGGAGAATGATCTATTCAAAGACTCATTTTAATTAGGTTTTTTATTTCTTTCTTCTTGAGTTCCAAGAGTTCTTTGTGTATTCTGAATACCAATCCCTCACCAGATAAGGGATTTGGAATTATTTTCTCCCATTCTCTGGGCTGTTTTTTTACCTTCTTGGTGGTTTTACAGAACGAAGTCAGTTTGCCTTAGGTCTTAAGCTTCTTTCATGCCAACACCGCTGAACTTTCTTAACTGGACTTCAGTGTTGCCAGAGCCTTTCAGCTTGAAATAGAAGTCTCACTGCTAGTTCTCCCCGGGGTCACAGCACCGTGAGAACTTGTTTTCTGTTGTGTTAAGGAATGATTTAACTCTCCCTCCAGCCCCAGATCATCTCACAGGGAAGACGCGCATCGAATGGACTTTAAATCCAGGGCCTCCCTTGGAGCGGTTCCCAGGGACCCCAGAAATTGTCATCAATCCTGATAAATGTCCCATGACCTCACCTGCGTGTTCTCAGTGCTCCTGATCTGCAACCTACAGATGAGAGATGACCTAATTGAAAAAGCTAAGCCCATAAATCTCCGAGCATGAATGTGCCTTTGTAGACCGGGACTCTCCTGAGAGCCCTTTGTTTCCGACACGCAAGAGGGCCCTGGTGTGCAAAGCCTGCTTTTAGCGCCAAGCAGGCTTTCAAACAGGTTTCCCCTGTGGCTCAGTGGTAAAGAATCTGCCTGCAGTGCAGGAGCTGAAGGAGATGCAGGTTCGGTCCCTGAGTTGGGAAGATCCTCTGGAGGAGGGCATGGCAGCCCACACCAGTATTCTTGCCTGGAGAATCCCAAGGACAGAGGAGCCTGGCGGGCTACAGTCTATAGGGCTGCAAAAAGTCAGACCTGACTGAACGACTTAGCAGGCACACGAGCAGGCTTTCCATCAGCCAACTGTAAGCGCGCACAGAGCTCTTATGGGTCAGCTGTTCTTCAGGTCACTGGTAAACTGACCTGTGGCACAGAGGGTGCAGGTCTTGGCTATGGGGCCCTTGAAACTGTCCATCTGCCAGATGGATTCACAGGTGTCAGTTTCACCACGCTGGCCTCCCCGTCTCCCTTTTTAACACATGGAAACTTGCTTAAAAGCGTGAAGAGGTATGTGAGTGCCCAGACTCCATGGACCAGTACGCACTGTCTTAGGTAGGGTTTCCCAGATGGAGACCGTGCCCCAGGAGGGAGGTTTGTAGGGAGGCCCTTAGGGGCAGCTCCCGGGAGCCGTGGTCCTGAGAAAGCTCAGGATGGTGAGCAACGCAGGTTCATGCTGTATCCTCAGGGCTGAGCTATGCTGAAACGTAGTCACAGTTTTAGGATGAGGGGTCAGGAGGTGGCACTGAGGTCTGATGGCAGTTGTGTCCTGCGGGTGGAGGTCTCTGTACTCCCTACAAGCGGGGTGAGGTGGGATGCTGCCCTTCATGGGAGAGGGTGGCTCGCTGCTGCGGGCCCAGAGGGTCAGGGGCACTAGGAGTTTCAAGGCTGAAGGGGAGCTGAAATCAGCCCAGCTGTCCTTGGTGGGATGTTTCCCCTTCTTGGACTCTGCTGTCCTGGTGGTTAGGTCCTGAGCCTGGGGATGTCTTCCTCTGCCTTCTCCGCCTGGGAGGCAGGGGGCCCCCATTGTTGCTGTAAAGATGGCCTCTGGCTTCTCTGACTCTCAATCACTATAAACTGCTCACAGGCTTTCATGACCTTTTCCAGAGGGTCAGCTGAGCTCAGCTATTGAATTCCACTATTGTAGTTGCTTTTGCCCCAAAACTTGTCACACTTCTGGCACCTTCCACCATCTCCATAGTCCCTGGCAAAATTTCCCCAATGAGACTAGTTTCCCTGGGCAGTGATGACAAACTGGAATGGTTACACCACAAATGTGCATTATCTCACGGTACTGGAGGCCAGAAGTCTGAAATCAAGGTGTCAGCAGACCGTGCTTCCGCCAAGGGCTTGGGGAAGACCCTCCCTCACCTCTCGCTGCTTCTCGTGGCTCCTGGCGTCCTGGCCTTTGGCGACAAGACTGCAGCCTCTGCCTCCATCTCACATGCCTTCTTCCTTATGTCTCCCAGTTGCTGTGTCTCCCCTCTCCCCCTTAGCAAGGATTCCAATCACCGGATTTAAGGCCAATCCTAAATCTTATTTTGAGGTCCTTAGCTAATTCCATCTGCAAAGACACTATTTTTAAACAAGGTCCTGTTCTGAAGTTCTAGGTGCACATGAATCTTTGGAGACACTAGTCAGTCCACTATTGAGAGCCACTTTGTGCCAGGGGCTGTTGGTGCTTAATTTACCACCAACGAGGGGTGGTCTTTGCCAGCCAGGTAGCACGCGAACCAGTTCCCAAACCCCACGCTCTCTGTCAGCCCACTGCTGATACCAGCTTCACAGGGTGGGTTCCCCAGAAAACAGACCCTGGGCAGAGTTCAGCCTGCAAGTTGTTTATTCCTGAAATAAACTGATATTCAGGAAAAGTTATAATGCTGTGCATGGGTGTATACTAAGTTGCATCAGTCATGTCCGACTCTTTGCAACCCCATGGACTGTAGCCTGCCAGGCTCCTCTGTTTGTGGGATTCTCCAGGTTGCCATGCCCTGGAGTGGGTTGCCATGCCCTCCTCCAGGGGATCTTCCAGACTCAGGGACCAAACCCACATCTCCTGCACTGCAGGCTGCTTCTTTACCTCTGAGCCACTGGGGAAGCCCTATATGCTGCTGCTGCTGCTGCTAAGTCGCTTTAGTCGTGTCCGACTCTGTGCAGCCCCGTAGACTGCAGCCCACCAGGCTCCTCTGTCCATGGGATTTTCCAGGCAAGAGTACTGGAGTGGGGCCATTGCCTTCTCTCTATATAATGCTATGTGACTATAAAAATGCACCTGTGGAGAAAATGTAATGACATGGAAATAAATTAATGACAGAATCTTTAGTGAAAAAGGCTAAACTGGTGTATATATATAGCTTAATATTATTTTAGAAAAAATAAAATAATCTGAAAAGTTATTCGTTGAACTGTTAATGGTCATGAAATTATGAATGGCTGATTTTATCTTCTTTTCTGCAGTAATATGTCTTACCTTTTATAACAAAAAAGGAAAATTATTTGACAATAATCATTCCAAGGGTTGATTTGTGTGTGATTAATGAGAAATAAGTCACCTTTGTCAACTGGTACTACGGTTAGAAGATCGAAAGCCCAGAATATTCATGACAGAATGGAAGGCAAACGCCCTCCCCACCGCACATCTCATGTCCCATTGTAGGCCAGAGGATGTGATTCCCAGTTCCTGGGGGTTATGGGCGCTCAAACCACATGGAGCCTCCAGGCTGCGTTGTAAACCCTTTAAACCAGGTTTATTTTTACACAAGTGGGAATCAAACTTGTGCTGACCACAGGAGTGTGGAGGTAAATGTAGGTGTTCTGACAGCTGTGAAAGATGTTATCTTCTTGGAAAAGAGGCCAGAAGCTTCTTATTGCATCAATTCAGTTCAGTCATTCAGTCTTGTCTGATTTTTTGTGACCCTACGGACTGCAGCACACCAGGATTCCCTGTCCATCACCAACTCCTAGAGCTTGCTCAGACTCACGTCCATCAAGTCAGTGATGCCATCCAACCATCTCATCCTCTGTCTTCCCCTTCTCCTCCCCTCTTCAATCTTTCCCAGCATCAGGGTCTTTTCTAATGAGTCAGCTCTTTGAATCAGGTGGCCAAAGTATTGGAGTTTCAGCTTCAGCATTAGTCCTTCCAATCAATATTCAGGGTTGATTGCCTTTAGGATTGACTGTTTTGATCTCCTTACAGACCAAGGGACTCTCAAGAGTCTTCTCCAGCACCGCAGTTCAAAAGCATTAATTCTTTGGTGCTCAGCTTTCTTTATGGTCCAAGTTTCATACCCATACACAACCACCAAGGAAGCCCAAGAACACAGGAGTGGGTAGCCTATCCCTTCTCCAGGGGACCTTCCTGACCCAGGAATCAAACCAGGGTCTCCTGCACTGTAGGCAAATTCTCTACCAGCTGAGCCACCCGGGAAGCCCTCCTATTGCATAGGGAATGTCAGGCATGATTTGAGGACACTAGCTGCTGAGTGAGGCACTAAGCAGAAGGCCCAGAGTTTTCTCCCAACCCAAATGAACTGGGTGTTCTCAAAAGCCAGATAAAGCCTGACCTCCGGGTGGCTCTTCCTGAGAGACGTTCTATTTTTTCATCACCAGGCAGACACACATGCAGGGTGCTTTGTGCAAAAAGCATAATCCTGAAAATTAGATGTAGAATTTTAATTTTTATTTAAAAGTTCACAAGTTATTTTTGCATGACATCTTTTCACACAAGAAATAAAACGCTGTGAACAGTGTTGAAACCTCCTTGTTTCTCTCCACAGATCCATCTTACCTTCCTTCTCCAGAGACAACCACATCAAGAGTCTGGTAAGTCTTCTTCCATCACACTTTTATATTCTTACCACAAATATGTAGTCAAAGCCATACTCTGGTATGCTTTGCATACTCTGTTTTCCCAAGTGCTATCACATTGTACATATTGTTCACCTTTTTTTCTCTTCGGTATTCCACGATTTTGAAGTTTATTCATGCTGACGCATGTGGACGCAGCGTATCCAGTTTAAAGTTGATTGTGCTCAATTGTGTGAAGGTATCGCAACTTATCTGTCCCTTATTCCTGGACTGTCAGAGTGTTCTCAGTTTTGCTAATGGAAGTGAGGTTGGAACCGCCACAGAGATGGTCTTCATACGCAAGTTCACTGTCCCTAGAAGGGAAGTGAAGGCTGTAAAGGTGCTCATTTTCCGCATCAGTAATATTGACAAATGGTGTTCTGAATGGTTGTACCAATTTACGCTCCTGGCAGAACTATACATGGGTTTCCTCTTTCCCAGAGTCTTGCCAATATTTAGTATCATCGAACTTTAAAATGTTGCTAACTTTAGGGTATGAGATGGCATCTCCTTTCAATCTGAATTTCCCAGACCACTAGTTGGGTGGAACTTTGTGTTATTCAGGGTGAAGTTGAGGTGGTGGAACAAAGAGGCCTGGGTCCAGTTCCCTCTTGCATCAGCACCTTGCGTGGGCGGTCAGGCTGGTGGGTTGGGGGCCCTGCCCCGTGCTTGGTCAGGGGTCCTCCCCGTTGTCACGTTGCCATTGCTTAGGTCATCCTCCTCGTCCCAGTGGCTGAAGTTGGGCAGTTGCCACATACTAACTTTTGGGGAAAAAATTAGAGAATTTCTGGGAAAGCAATTTTCTTATTGGCAAGTAAGGCAGAAACTGCACAGACTCCTTCTGCTAACGTTCCGCTGGCAAAATCTCGGCGCATCCTTAGACGGCACGGCCAGGGAGCCGTGGTCCCTGTGGGCAGCCGTGAGTCCAGGAGGACGCGGAGAGGGGGACCAGCTTTGCTTCCCAAGCAGATGTTTGCTTGGCTTCTGTCCTTTTCCGTGACAGCTGGTAAAAGGTTTGGTCCATTTTTATTTTGTCTGCCTTTTCTTGTTGATTTCTGGGAATTCCTTACATCTTCCAGTTTGCTTATCTAATTCACGCAGTAGATCTGATCATTTAAATGTACCAGTATCCATACATCAGGAAAGATAGCTTAAACCATTTTAGTGGGCCTTGAAAGGAGTTTGCTATTTAAATAAGTCATATCATATTCTTTTGATAAATTAAGATTCTTTTTATAAAATAAATAATTACAACCTTACAGAAAGGACTTGGGGTTAATATAAGTTACTCAAAGTGAACGCTTAGAGAGAGCAGTTTCTCAGC
Organism: Capra hircus; assembly: GCF_001704415.2. NCBI lineage: Eukaryota > Metazoa > Chordata > Mammalia > Artiodactyla > Bovidae > Capra > Capra hircus. Next base: position 7,221,731 of record NC_030834.1, on the reverse strand, counting down.
TTCAGCTGAACCTACCGAGCCTGTGAGAGAATCTGACGACGCGTATGACATTGCGGTCAATTTCGTAACCACTCAGAGTTTCCATTTTCTCAACAGTGAGGATGATGTTATTTGCTCTGCTTCCTGTGAGGTTGCTATGGGATCAAGCAAGATAATGTTGCTATGGGATCAAGCAAGAGTAAATGTCCCAGAGGCTGCAAAGTTTATGTCATTATTAGGAATCTGAATTACATTGAATAGCAGATGCATTGGATTTCATCTGAAGGCCCCTGAATCTAGTTTCAGTTCCCTTGACACTGTGCTGTCTACACTTTACTTCCTGCTCCGGACCAGGGTCCTGGGCGTGTCAACTGATGGTCACTATGGTCCTGGGCGTGTGGGCTGGTGGTCACTACGGTCCTGGGCGTGTCAACTGATGGTCACTACGGCCCTGGGCGTGTGGGCTGGTGGTCACTATGGTCCTGGGTATATGGGCTGTGTGTTTGGAGCATCCGTGTGAGATCTGAGAGGGGCTCTTCTCAGAGCCACTACTTCCTAAGGGCAGCCTGGCTTTCTAGCCCTCTTGCAAACAGTTTTCAGCTAAGCCTCTCATTCCGGGGGGGCTGTGGAGTCTCTTTCTCTCACGGTTCAGGCCAACCCAGCTTGTCTCCCATTCCTGCCCTCACAGTGGGGACTCAGTTTCCCAGCATTTTGCACCCAACCTGGCACACCACTTGGAGCCCCACCCACTGATCCAGCAGCACCTCCGCCCGACTGCCCAGCTCCCCTGCCCAGGTCTCTGTCCCAGCTCTGGCCTGCGTGGGAGGCCTCGGGCCCAGCCAAGGGAAAGATGGGGGAGAGGGCAGAGAGCTAATGGAGAATGCCTTGGAAAGTGATTTTGCTTTATTCATGATAAATCAGGTTTTAAAAGTGAGAAGGGAGAATTTTAACCATGTGTTGAAGTAGTTACTACTCATTCATTGCCTAAGCGTTCGCTGAGCGGCTCCGTAGACCAAGAGATGTCCCAGGTGTTGAGACGCAGCAGAGGCTGAGCAAGTGAGGTCCTGCTCACACAGAGCTTAAACTGTAGGACCAGAGACATTCAAAGACACACAGAATAATGAAGATAAATGTGAGCACATCAGTGAGTGGTATAGACTCTGGAGAGATCTTGAAAAGAAGGATGAGACAGGGACTAGGGTCATCAGGGAAGGTCTTTGTGAAAAAGTGACGTGTAAGCTGAGATGTGCTTGATAAGAAGGAGCTGCTGCTGCTGCTGCTGCTAAGTCGCTTCAGTCATGTCCGACTCTGTGCGACCCCATAGACAGCAGCCCACCAGGCTGCCTCACCCCTGGGATTCTCCAGGCAAGAACACTGGAGTGGGTTGCCATTTCCTTCTCCAATGCATGAAAGTGAAAAGTGAAAGTGAAGTTGCTCAGTCATGTCCAACTCTTAATGACCCCATGGACTGCAGCCCACCAGGCTCCTCTGCCCATGGGATTTGCCAGGCAAGAGTACTGGAGTGGGTTGCCATTGCCTTTTCCTAAGAAGGAACAACTTGGGTGAAATTAGAGGAGAGAGCACAAGGGCAGAGGCTCAGCTCCTACGAAGGACTAGAAGTGGGGTTGAGGTTAACAGGTCCCTGTGGGATGAGGAGGAAGACCGAGGGGCCCCGGGTGAGGGCAGAGGGCCAGGAGATGCTGGGGCCAGACCACGCAAAGCTGCCAGGCAGGCCTGACTCACAAGTCCAGCAGTTTGACCCAGAATGGGGTCTGCTTTGGGAAGAATGGGGCCATGAGGAAGCCAGGGTTTTCAGAATCAGGGAGTTTATCCAGGTTGGTTCAAGGACCAGCCTTGGGGGTGAAGGGCAGACACCAGGGAGGTAGGAGCTCTCACAGGAATGGTACCCACCTGGGAGGAAGAGACTAGCAGGTATTGGGTGAGAGGTGATGGGCTCAGCTGACTGAAGGGACCCCCAGGACAAAGCAGGGCAGATGGACTCACCCTGGATGAGGACTGAAGTGGGGGGCCCTCACTCCATGAGCATTCTAGAAGCATCGGCTCTGCCCCTTGCAGCCCGTGCTGTGGACCCGGGGCAGCACACCAGCTCCAGAGCCCACTCGCTTGAGTGTGGAGTTCTGAGTGGACCACCAGCTGTGATGCTGGTGGGCTTGCATCCTCACAGGGCTGAGCCTGAAGCTCGCAGGTCACCCTGGCAGGGAGGCGGCAGCGAGGCAGTGCTGGGCAGACAGGGAGTCACAAACAAGACGGAAAGAACCCTGCCTCAGGAAGAGTTAGGGTCAGATTCAGGGCTCTACACCTTTGGGTTGAGGCACCACCCAAGCCAAGCCTTCCACATTCTTTGAGGTTGCAGAGCGGCTACCTTGTCAAGAGTCACCAGTGGATTTGGTCGGGCATCTCAGGCAGAAGCACAAACGGAGCTTTCCTTCCCAGGATTCTGGAACACATCTCTGCTTCCAAGGCGACACCGTCTAACTACGAGGTCCTGACTTCCTGCAGCCAGGAAGAACTCCAGGCAGACCTGAATGAAGTCCATACTCTTCTTACTAGACTGTTCCGTTCTCCCGAGTAAGCATGATGCTAAACTTTTTATTTACAGTAAAATTAGACCATGCTCTAGGAGCTCAAATGAGGCATCAGCATGGAAAGATACAATATAACATTAAATTCAAAGTATGTTCCTGTTTCGGAGAAGGCAATGGCATCCCACTCCAGTACTCTTGCCTGGCAAATCCCATGGATGGAGGAGCCTGGTGGGCTGCAGTCCATGGGGTCGCTGAGGGTCAGAGACGACTGAGCAACTTCACTTTCACTTTTCACTTTCATTGGAGAAGGAAATGGCAACCCACTCCAGTGTTCTTGCCTGGAGAATCCCAGGGACGGGGTAGCCTGGTGGGCTGCCGTCTCTGGGGTCGCACAGAGTCGGACACGACTGAAGCGGCTTAGCAGCAGCAGCAGCAGCATGCTCCTGTTTGCTCCATGGAAACCTCACAGACAGATGACCTACGTGACTATGACATCACCAGGGAGTTTCTACAGACAGTGAACAACACAAGTGTGACTTCTGTCAGCAGCTCTCACCTCTTGGTGCCTATGTTCCCGGCGCTGTGCTGAGCACCCTGGACATGAGCTCACACTCCCTCTCTCGGGCCATCGTTTCTGAGTGAGAGCCGGGTACTCCAGGAATCCCTGGGCTTGGACGGTCATCTGGTCTGGTTACATCATTGACTTAGAGCAGATTTTCCATTAGTGCAATCTTCTGCACCTCTTGGGACTTGGGTAATCACTTATTTGTGCTTCTTTCTTTTTCTTGGGAGGATGGGTGAAATCACAAATTAACTAAGTGCTTGGATCGTAGGCTAGAAGGGGCTGGGAGAAGGCCTGAGCTGGCCTTCTGCCTTCAGATAGTAACTGAAAGTGGGGTCCAGCTGCTCGCCACTCAAAAGGCATTAAAGAGGCCAGATTGGTGGGAAGGAACTTTTGTTTTATTTTGGATGCTAGCAACCTGTGTGAGGGGGGCTGGGTAGGAGGGATGCCTGTTCCAAGGCCGACTCCTGCCACTGATCGGTGGACAAGAGGTTTTATGGAGGGAGGGGGCTATGTGCTGAAACAGCATGGTGAGCTCTGCCAGCCATCTTGAAATCGGTCCCCAGTGGTTTGATTGGCGTCATCTTAATGGTCTTAAGTACAGTTGATCTTCAGTTCTGGGGTCAGTTTTTTCCCGTTTCCTTGAGGCCAGTTCTTGGAACTGTGGCGGCCCATGTCACGGCTGCAGGGCGGTCATCAAGTACTTATCCTCCTCCACGTGTTCAGCAGCTATGACAGCTCACCGGATGCGGCTCAGAATGCTATCTGTGGTCCTTGGGAAGGAACTAAATGTCCTTGATTTTGCTTAATGAGTAAACTTATTATTTGGTCTCCTTTGACTGTTTTCCTTTGTTTTTGCCTGTTCTCACTTCTCTGATTAAATGTATTCTTTGGCTAACATGTTTCCACAGACAAAAGGCAGGTGGGAAACATGAAGGGCAAGGACTGCGGGGTACTGCTCCGTTTCAAGACGCGCCTGGGGGCAGGGGTGGTGGGCAGGAGAGGCTAACTCACCTCCTCCAGGCCGCAGTGGGGTCTCCTCCTGAGATCCAGGCTCCTACGCAGACCTTCTTCCCCTAAACTGAGCTTCCATGCGGCGGCAAGCGTCACTGCGTGCTGGGCTAGAGCACAGCTGCGCTCTTGCTTCTCTTTGACAAGCTGCACTTTCAAAGGGTGGATTGAAGAAGTGGGAATGACATTTAAAAAAATGATTCCTGCAAATGGTATATTGTGCTTTTCACTGGCCAACTGGGAAGAGTTTAGGAAAGGAAAATTAAAGCCATGGCTCAGAATGAGCATCACCCGAGGGAGAGGATCAGAGCCGTCTTCTTCCAGCCCCACCTGCAACAACATGCTACCCAGATGGGGAAAGAAACACGCTTCCTCCTGTTTCACTTCTCCTCAAGCGTATCAGCTCCCATCTGCTAATACCCCAAACCACAGGCCAGGACGCAGCGCCAGATTCAGGAGGGAAGGTGCTGAGGGGACCCTCCTGCCAGTCTCACGTGGCTTTTAAATTGCAGAAATGATATTTGACATGGAGAGGGCCCATTTCAGTGTGGGTGTGGGTGTGTAGGGAAAACACTCTCTGATGATTGCACCTAAAAGCTAGTCTTTCCTAGCTTACTAATGAAGTTTCCTGAATGGCAGAGAAGTAGCCTCTCCCACCACAAAAAGAGCCAGTCCCAGAAAAGTCTCTGGCGAGACAGAAAGGTCTGAACAAACACAGACCAGACACTGATTTCATGCAGATGCCGACTCCACAAGGAACTTGAGGAGAAAAGGACAGTTTGGGGAGAAACAGCAGCATCTCCTGAAAGAAGGGAGAAAGCAAAAGAATCCAAAGGACCAGTAACTGGCAGCATGGAATTTATCTCGCACCGCTCAGAACCCTGTCAGCCAGAGCGCATGGAGCAGTGACTCTGGAGGGGCAAGGAGTGTGGGGCTTTAGCAGAGGACAAAGAACCCCCCTCAAACCTGAAGTCTGCTCTATGCCAGACTGTGCGAAGCTATTGTCTTCCTGCTAAGAAGCAAAGAGGCTCAAACTGCACTCACGCTGGTGGATTTATCTACAGATAAATCATAGCCCTGTAATTAAGCACGTGGGGCTTCCAGGTGGTGCACGTGGGAACGAACCCGCCTGCAAATGCAGGAGGTGTAAGAGGCTCAGGTTTGATCCCTGGGTTGGGAAGATCCCCTGGAGGAGGGCATGGCAACCCTCTCCAGTATTCTTGCCTGGAGAGTCCCATGGACAGAGGAGCCAGGCAGGCTACAGTCCATGGAGTTTCAGAGTTGGACACGAGTGAAGCAACTTAGCACACACAGCACACGCAATTGAGCACACAGACTAAACTGAAATCTGTAGTCACAATATTACGCATCCAGGCTTGATGGGTTATACTTAAATGACCCCTCTGCATTTAAAGTACCATTAGGGAGCTGGGTAGTGGGGTTGTGGGGAGGTGGGGTTGGAGACTCGCAGGGATGAGCTGCATTCTGCCCGGTGAAAGGCCATCCTAGGCTGTGACTCTTTACCAACCTGCTGGCGAGCAGGGTGGGACAGAGTTGACTCCTCGCACGGAAGTTCCATCAGCAGGTCTGGGGGCACAGTGGGGGCTGAGTCAGCGGGTGAGTCACATCCCCGCTCCACCCTGGAGCAAACCCACAGCAGAGCCTTTCAGGGCAAAGGTGTGAGTCAGGCCTGAGCGTGGAGCTGGCAGTGTACGCGGGAGGTCACCCCTGCGATCCTGCTGGCCCCTCTGACGACTGGGAGCAGTGACTGAGTCTGAATCAAGCTCAGCTCTATTAAGTGAACCTCTGCAAGGTCAACATCTGCTACTTGCCTTTTGGCCAGCCAGCAATTGCAAAGTGAGCGTGGATGGCTTGGTTAATGAGGCTTTGATAATGGAAACTGGGACTTGATTAAATTTTGCACAGCCCGGGTTTGTGGACACCAGTGTATCCTGCTGGGTTTCTCAGACTTGTCAATTACACATCAAAAATCATAACAGCAAATGCCCTTTTAAAAAGTATCCTACAGATAATTAGCATGGAGCCTATATATGAACAGCTTTGTGTATATATACACACATATACCTTATATATACATATACATACAAATACATAGAGTAATATATGTGTATACAAACACATACTGTCCTTAACAATAATGATGTATATGTATATACAGGTGTATATATAGGTGTATATATTTGTGTGTATACGTTCACCAAGTTATTCACTGTAGCATTTTTTTATGGCAACCATCCAACCGTGAATACTCAACAGTAGCATGTCTTAGATTACGGCCCATGTATACAGTGGGATGTTATGGAAGTGCTAAGGAGAAAAAAAGTATACTGATTTGTATGTTAGAATTGTATGTTATTGTTACATGCTGTAACTTTTTAAACAAGCTTGCTGCTGCTGCTGCTGCTAAGTCGCTTCAGTCGTGTCCGACTCTTCAACCCCATAGACAGCAGCCCACCAGGTTCCCCCGTCCCTGGGATTCTCCAGGCAAGAACACTGGAGTGGGTTGCCATTTCCTTCTCCAATGCATGAAAGTGAAAAGTGAAAGGGAAGTCGCTCAGTCGTGTCCGACTCTGTGCGACCCCATGGACTGCAGCCCACCAGGCTCCTCTGTCCATGGGATTTTCCAGGCAAGAGTACTGGAGTGGGGTGCCATTGCCTTCTCCATAAACAAGCTTAAGATACATTAAATTAAATAAAACTACATAACAAAAAAAATAATGCAGTGAAGTGAAAGTCACTCAGTCGTGTCTGACTCTTTCAGACCCCATGGACTGTATAGTCCATAGAGTTCTCCAGGCGAGAATACTGGAGTGGGTAGCCTTTCCACTTCTCCAGGGGATCTTCCCAACCCAGGGATCGAACCCAGGTCTCCTGCATTGCAGGCAGATTCTTTACCCTCTAAGCCACCAGGGAAGCCCAAGAATACTGAAGTGGGTAGCTTATCCTTTCCCAGCAGATCTTCCTGATCCATGTGACAGAAAAAATAATGCAGCAGGGGCCCATTTATGTAAAAAAAAAAAAAGAGAGAAGAAGGATAGACATAAACATATGTTAAGGCTAAGCTCTGACAAACAGGAAATGCAGAGAAGGACTGGTGGGCTGGTAAAGGGGGAGAGGTGTGGGGTGGAATTTGTGAAAATGAGTCTTTTACTTTACGTTCCTTTCAAAACATGCCAAACACTAAAGGAAGACACAATAAATGCATCCAATATTCAGAGGCCAAGCTATCATTACTAACTCACTGGCTGCCAAAAAGATACTACACGGTGGTTCCAATTTTCCATGCATAAGGCTTCGAGGACCCCCACACCAAATCCATTGCTCATGGTTTATACTGCCATGCCTCCTCGTCAGCACCATTTTCAAGGAATTGGGGCATTCCCTTTCCAAACAGTCCCTTTCTCAAGAACTCGATCATTGATCTAATAAAAAAAGGAAGCTGTTAGAGATTCTGTGTGCCAGATATATTACTCATGCTGGATACATCGCATGCCCAAGGGAATATGAAAAAAGCACACCAACAAATGTAGGATTTAATTCACATTGATCAAAATGATGTGTACCAAACGGCTCTTTTTGTGGGAGAGAAAAAAATAGTAGCGAGTATCAGGAAATCTAACAACTGAACGTAGGGGCCAATGGCCCCGAGAGACTTGAATTATTCGGTGGACTTTTCCTGATTATTTATTTTGTATCAGGCATTATGCTGAGGATGAGTAGCAGGATAGCGAAATGAAAGGAAGAGAAAAGATAACGATAATTACAGTGCAAGGCAATAAGAGGCACTGCTGCTGCTGCTGCTGAGTCGCTTCAGTCGTGCCCGACTCTGTGCGACCCCAGAGACGGCAGCCCACCAGGCTCCCCTGTCCCTGGGATGCTCCAGGCAAGAACACTGGAGTGGGTTGCCATTTCCTTCTCTGATGCATGAAAGTGAAAAGTGAAAGTGAAGTTGCTCAGTCATGCCTGACTCTTAGCGACCCCATGGACTGCAGCCCACCAGGCTCCTCCGTCCATGGGATTTTCCAGGCAAGAGTGCTGGAGTGGGGTGGTGTTGGCACAGTACAGGCCAAAAAGAAAGTGCCTTTAAACAAGTGCAAAATCCATGAGGTCAGGTTGGAAAGGTGAGAACGGCACTATTCCTGTGTGAAGGGGCACACCTCGGGCTGCCTCTTCAACAGGCCCCCAGGGAGTGTCTCACACCTGTTGTGTTCATCACTCAGTCGGGCCCAACTCTTTGTGACCCCATGGACATATTTCTGTGTCTCTACTGAATCCTTTCTGTACCTCATCTCCAGAAGTGAAGTGAAGTGACGTCGCTCAGTCGTGCCCGACTCTTTGCAACCCCGTGGACTGTAGTTTACAAGGTTCCTCTGTCCATGGAATTTTCCAGGCAAGAGTGCTGGAGTGGGTTGCCATTTCTGTCTCCAGGGGATCTTCCCGACCCAGGGATCGAACCCAGGTCTCCCGCATTGAGGGCAGATGCTTTACCATCTGAGCCGCCAGGGAAGCCCACCCCACCTCATCTGCAGAGTCTCAGCAAATCCTTTTGGCTCCACTGAAAGGATCACGGATAGAACCCTATCACGTCTTACCAGCTGTGTTGCTTCCAGACTCATCCAAGTCTACCGCAGGTTTTGTTGTTCCGTCAAGCTGAGTCTGACTCTTTGTGACCCATGGACTGCCGCAGAGCCTTCAGTCTGTTCTCAGCCGAGTGAACTGGATGATCGATCCGTGTAAATGCTAAGACGGGTCATGTTGAGACAGCCCAGGCCACCCCGGTGATCCTCATTTCACTGGGTAAATGCTGAAGTCCTCGTGTGGCTGCCCAAGACCCTGAGTGCTCTGACACTCTCCCCCATCTCTCCTCCCCACCTCTACGTCCCCCCTGCCCACTCCCCTCCAGCCTCCCCCAGGCACACTTCTCTCCCTCCAGTTTGTAGTCAATGACCCTAATCCTCTTACACGAAATTGCCATCTCTCCTCTTACACCCCATCCACTTATTTTTTATTTTCTCATATCACATATAACTTTCAAACATTCTATATTCTACCTGTTTAGTTTATTTTCTGCCACCTCCGACCCATCCCCAGAATAGATGCTCCAGAAGACTAGACATTTTCGTTTGTTGTGTTCACTGCTGTGTCTTCAGAACCTACAAGAACACTCAGCATATCATAGATGCTCAATAAAAATTTGTGAAAATCATGAATGAATGAGTGGGGTCTGAATAGAGTATGATAGTATCAAAATTCGCCTGCCAATGCAGGAGACATGGGTTCTGTCCCTGAGCTGGGAAGATCCCCTAGAGAAGGAAATGGCAACCCACTCCAGTTATTCTTGCCTGGGAAATCCCAAGGACAGAGGAGCCTGGCAGGCTGCAGTCCACGGTGTTGCAAAGAGTTGGACATGACGAGCATGCGCACGTGCAATATAAAAATTGAGGTTGAAGTGATAAACAAGGGCCCAGCTCTTGAAGGTGCTATGGTAAGAGCTTTGAACTTGATCAGATGATAGGAGAGGACAGGAACTAGAGAAGTGTTTATACCGTCTGTTTGTATGTAAATATGTATTCCACATAAAGAATGCAGCGGGGTGGGGGAAAGCACATCTGATATTTTCACCATAAGCATCTCTGCTGCAGGCAGTGTCGCTAACTGGCTGCAGGACAATTTTGCTCTAAAAGATAAAGCAACTGGTTCACAGTTTGATTTCAGTGCCGTAAAAGACGATATAAAGGATTCGACTGGTAATTCACAGCGGTCTTCAAGACTGACTGATCCTGTGGCCGATTTAGATAGACCTGCCTGTTCTCTCCTCTGCTTTTCACAAAATTTATCAACAGTAACACTATTAGAAGTTGGAGGCAAAAGAAGAACCAAGGTCCTCCTCACTCAGAAGAAAGAGGGTTATGTGATTCCCGATGAGTGTGAATTTCTGGAAAATATGAACTTTTTCGCTATTTGATAATGTAGAATGTGATGTAGATGGAATTTTGGTATTTGGCACAGAATGTGACTTAGATGATTTAGTGAAACGGGGCTTCCCAGGTGGCTCAGTGGTAAGGAATCTGACTGCCAATGCAGGAGAGGTGGGTTCAAACCCTGGATCAGAAGATTCGCCTGGAGGAGGGCATGGCAACCCACTCCAGTATTCTTGCCTGGAGAATCCCATGGATGGAGGAGCCTCCGTCCCATGGGGTCACAAAAGAGTCAGACATGACTTAGCGACTAAACAACAATGACATAGACTGGGTAGGTGACTAAACACTTCAGTGTAGCCCAGATATGTTCTAGCAGTTATATATGTTCCATGTACTGATGAGAAATAGCAGCGTCCCTGTTTGTTTTCAGTTCAGTTCAGTTCAGTCGCTCAGTCGTGTCCAACCCTTTGCGATCCCATGAACTGCAGCACGCCAGGCCTCCCTGTCCATCACCAACTCCCGGAGTCCACCCAACCCCATGTCCATTAAGTCAATGATGCCATCCAACCATCTTATCCTCTGTCGTCCCCTTTTCCTCCCGCCTTCAATCTTTCCCAGCATTAGGGTCTTTTCAAATGAGTCAGCTCTCTGCATCAGGTGGCCAAAGTATTGGAGTTTCAGCCTCAACATTATTCCTTCCAATGAACACCCAGGACTGATCTCCTTTAGAATGGACTGGTTGGATCTCCTTACAGACCAAGGGACTCTCAAGAGTCTTCTCCAACACCACAGTTCAAAACCATCAATTTCTCGGCACTCAGCCTTCTTCACAGTCCAACTCTTGCATCCATACATGACCACTGGAAAAACCATAGCCTTGACTAGACGGACCTTTGTTGGCAAAGTAATGTCTCTGCTTTTGAATATGCTATCTAGGTTGGTCATAACTTTCCTTCCAAGGAGCAAGCATCTTTTAATTTCATGGCTGCAGTCACCATCTGCAGTGATTTTGGAGCCCAGAAAAATAAATCTGCAGAGACTCGCAGCAGATTTTTTTATGTGGTAAAGAAATTATGTCTAACACTAGATCCGGAATCCTTAATGATCAAATTTGAGGAAGAATCATTGCTTTCTCTAAGATATACCCCCAATTCAACTATAACCTTGAATCTATGTATTTTAAATGTATTCAAATATTTTTCATAATTCTATATTTTCATAATAAAGTCTAAAATTTTGTTGTTAATTTTTCATGGTTTATTATGTCCTTTTAATCTTTTTTATTATGGCCGTCTCTTTTGCATCAAATTTGTCTTACGGCCAATTAGTTGCACCGCAAAACTGCTTACGGTGAGGAGTCTTACCACAAAAATGCCTGGAACCAGGGAAAAGACAAGAAAAAGAAAAGTTTAAAAATTATTGCAATGATATTTGACAGTGAGGATGGAAAATGTGACAGACATCTCAGAGGAGAACGCGTGGCAGGCAGTAGCTAAATTAACGTGGATGGTACAGCAGAGAGAGGACCCGAGATAACCACATTTGTAGCCCGGGTGTTTGGGAATGTGTTTAAATGCCATTAAGTAAAGGTAGAATGCATGGCCCGCAAGGAAAGTACTCAAGGCTAATCAGGAGGAAAAGCGGGCTGACTGGCCTCTGGACTTTATACTTGATCTCATACTCTGAATCAATTTTTACATCTTGCACGAGTGACTTCCTACAGCAGATGGTGGACATCTGTCTGTCCTTTGGGTCATTCAATTCATATTCCCTAACATGAACTGGAACCTAAGGCTGGAAATGTGGGGAGATTAAAAATAAGCAGTTCAGGAATTTCCCTGGTGGTCCATAGTTAGGACTGCAAGCTTCTACTTCAGGGGGCGCTGGTTAGAGAGCTAAGATCCCACATGCCGTGTGGTGAGGCAAAAAAAAAAAAAAAGTAAGGCATTCACACTTAAGTTGGAGAAACTTGGAACTTATTATGTACCACTATGCTAGGTGGTTCAGACAGTAAAGAATCTTCTTGCAATGCGGAAGACTCCGGTTCTATCCCTAGATCGGGAATATCCCCTGGAGACGGGAATGGCAACCCACGCCAGTATTCTTGCCTGGAGAATCCCATGGACAGAGGAGCCTGGTGGGCTACAGTCATGGGGTCACAAAGAGTCGGACACGACTGAGCAACTACCTTGAAACTGATTATATAACACTACAAAATGTTGTGATAAAGGGCTTCAGGGTTACAAAGGGATGCAATGATTGTAAAAGCAGTTCCTATCCTGCTAAGTAGAGAGGGCAGGAGAAATAATAGATGAGGAGATGCTGGCATAACATCGCTACCATTGTCTGACATGAGGAGTCGGGTCACAATATTCAGGCTGGGCTTGTTTCATAAAGGCATCTTAGGACATGCTTTGAATACAGATAGACTTGTTTGCATAGAAAACACATAAACATAAGCTTCTGCAAAGAAATGTGCTTCTCATTTTTCCCGAGCCTTGCAACCCTCTCAGTCTGTCTTTTTCTAGCTTTTGATGAAGACTTGAATCTAAGAAATGCTTTACTATCTCTTCACTCTATTACAAGAAACATTCCAGTGGAATTAAAGACAAGAGGCGGCCCGGTGGTGAGCGGCAGCCATCAGCCTGTCTCCACGGCAGATGGGCTGCCCTGATGCTCCTGCTCCCGGGAATGTCAGTCCAGGGCTGCCAAGAAGAGACAGAAACTCAGGTTCCGTACAAAACCGCCTTTCTAAAAAGGTTGTCAGTCAGTTCAGTTGCTCAGTCGTTTCCGACTCTTTGCGACCCCATGAACTGCAGCATGCCAGGCCTCCCTGTTCATCACCAACTCCCGGGGTTTACCCAAATTCATGTCCATCGAGTCGACGATGCCATCCAGCCATCTCATCCTCTGTGGTCCCCTTCTCCTCCTGCCCTCAATCTTTCCCAGCATCAGGGTCTTTTCAAATGAGTCAGCTCTTTGCATCAGGTGGCCAAAGTATTGGAGTTTCAGCTTCAGCATGAGTCCTTCCAGTGAACACCCAGGACGGATCTCCTTTAGGATGGACTGATTGGATCTCCTTGCAGTCCAGGGGAAGGTTAGCAGGCAGGTAAACAATGGGAAAGTGCGTACGGGCCAGCAGTGTCCTTGGAACCTGAACTGGCTTGAACACAAGCTTGGGTCTGCTTTAGAGTTTACAAATCTCCTTCAGCTACATTCTCTTGCTTGACTTCACAGCCACCTGGTGAGGCTGGAATGGTATCATTTTCCTTTGCTGATGCGGTGGTGGCCTGTTGGCGAGCAGTGACCTCCACTACGTAAACCCAGCCTGCTCACGTCCGCGCCCCCCGTCCAAACCGAGCGCTCTTTCCTCTGCTCCACTTTGCTGTTTCAAATGTTGAAGAAGCATGAGCCACGCTTTTCATTCTGGCTACTTCCTTTTCCTTTCCTGGTTCTACAAATTATTTGAGACCAAAATAAGCTGTATATAAAAAAAAATAAGCTGTATAAAAAAAATAAGCTGTGTATTGGGAATGTAAACAAAGACACTTTGGGAAACAATATGGAGGGTTCTCAGAAAAGCTGAAAATAGAGCCACTGTACGATCCAGCAGTCCCACTCCTGGGTGTGTCTCAGGAAAGCTGCAGCACTCCCTTGAAAAGATGCATGTACGCCAGTGTTCACAGTAGCACTATTTACAATAACCAAGGTATGGAAGACCTGGGTTCGATCCCTGGGTCGGGAAGATCCCCTGGAGAAGGAAATGGCAACACACTCCAGTGTCCTTGCCTGGAGAATCCCCATGGACAGCAGAGCTGCCGGGCCACAGTCCACAGGGTCACAAAGAGTTGGCCACAACTGAGCGGCTAAGCACACCACCTTCAAGGTACGGAAGCAGCCTCTGTATCCATCAGCAGATGAACGAATAAAGAGGACGTGGTATGCATACACAGTGGGTGCTACTCAGCTGTGAAAAGAACAGGGACATTTTGCCATTCGCAACAGCATGAATGAACGTGGAGGGCATTTCCCAAGTGAAATAAGTTGGGCTGAGAAAGACAAATACTGTATCATATCACTTATGTGCAGAATCTAAACAATGCAACAAACTAGAGAATAAAATAGAAATGGGCTCACAGATATTGAGAACAAACTGGCGGTTATCGTCGGGGGAGGGAAGGGAGGCGGGCAGCGCAGGCGTGGAGCGTTAAGACATCCAGACTGCTGCGTGTGAAATAAATAAGCTACGAGGATGCCTTGTACAGTACAGGGGGTGGAGCCAACATTGCAAAACTATAAATGGAATATAGCCTTTAGAAAATCAGTTGTGTATGTATAGTTTCATTGAATTCACTTTATAGATTGTGAGAAAAAAATTAGATTAATCATGAAAAATGCAGCATTTTTCTTTTACTATTCTTTTACTATTATTATTATTTTACTAATATTTTACTATTCTTATACTATTTTTCAAAATCTTAGATAACTTGATTGGTTAAGTGCTTGCTATTCTTGTCATTAGCTCCAAGTAGATAAGTTAAGTCTAATCTTAGGTGAGTGATATGTGTATTTGTCTCTTCCTGTAACTTCTACATGTAAACTTCTGCCTCAAAAAATCGGCACCAGAAAGTTAAGGTATAGAGCTATCTATAAACCCTAAACCTAACCCTAACCCTGTCAAAAAGGCAAATGAGAGACTTCATATTACATTGCACTTAAGACTTTATAAACCCTTTCTACTTACATGATTGTGTTTGATCTCACTGATCCTATCTGAGGGTACTGCTATCCACTAGTGTTAGCCCCTCAGTCGTGTCTGACTCTGCGATCCCATGGACTGTAGCCTGCCAGGCTCCTCTGTCCATGGGGATTCTCCAGGCCAGAATACTGGAATGGGTTGCCAGGCCCTCCTCCAGGGGATCTTCCCGACCCAGGGATCAAACCCAGGTCTCCTGCATTGCAGTCAGATTCTTTACCTTTGAGCCACTAGGGAAGCCGTGTCCTCTGTTGGAAGATAAGGAAGGTGAGGCTCAGATACACATATTTGCGGAGTTTATGCTGCTTGTGAGCAGAGACCAGGAGACCAGCCTCCAGGCTCGGAGTTCCATACAAGTTCTGCCACTAGGTAGCTCTGTGACCGAGGTAAGCTGCCTTCCTCTGGGCTTTCGTCCCTTTTGTAATGATACAATCAGTGAGCTTCTTGGAGCGCTGGCAGTGCCGGTTCCTACCCCCAGGACTGGCTCCCGGTCCAGCCCTCTCTCCACCACCCCATCCTGCCGTCGTCGCTCCAATCTGGCAGGCTAGCAGGGCTGCTGGGGCTCCTACCACACCTGCACCCAGGGCACTGTCCTCACACCTGAGGAGCAGGGAGGTCGGGCCCATAGGAGACGGCTCCTCCACTGGTCGCTGCATCTCAGAAGAGATGTAAGTAAGATCCAGAAGAATAAGGGAGCAGCTAAGAACACTGGGCTGTTATTGTCGTGTAGTCACTCAATCGTGTTCGACTCTTGTGACCCCATGGACTGTAGGCCACCAGGCTCCTCTGTCCGTGGGATTTCCTGAGCAAGGACACTGGAGTGGGTTGCCATGCCCTTTTGCAGGGGATCTTCCCCATCCAGGGATTGAACCTGCGTTTCCTACATTGGCAGGTGGATTCTTTACCACTGAGCCACTAGGGAAGCCCCCAAACACTGGGTTAGCAGCAGTCAAAACAAGACAAGCACCGAACGCCGAAGAGCTTCAGCTAAGGCCGACAGTCCTATGGAGCTGCCAGCCAGGAGCTGGACGGGGGTCAAGAAAGAAGAGGGTCATGCAAAGAAGGAGCCATGTGTCCCAAGTCGAGAAAGAGAAAGGGCCAGATGGACGCCAGGTGGGGAGCTGACCTGTGATGCCAACAGTTCGATGTGGCCAGGCTGGGTCAGATGCCGGATCAGGACAAGAGTGGTCTCCTCTCTGGTCCTTCATATTACTTTTGATTTTTCAGAATGCAGGGTATAAGCTAAAGTGATCATGGGACCTTGGGAGCCCAGACTGTCTGGATACAGGAGCAGTGGCCTTAAGGTGCGGGGAGGACTGGGATTGCTAAGGTGATGGGGTTCTTCTTGCTTCCCACCCCCAGGCACCCCAGCCCACAGGCTGTTACAGCCTTCACGTGGTAGTGGCACCGGGGTGTGGTGGGGGGCTTGCTTGCACTCCGAGCTGAGCGGAGCTTGCTGAGGGTTTAGCACTTGGGTGACCTGCTTCTGTGGCAAGGACAGTCTTCCTTCCATTAGGGCCTGTTTCACCTAAGGTAAGCAAGTGTGGAGAAAGGCCCTGAGAATTCAGCACCTTGGGTTTATGAAGGAAGATTCGCAGTGATTGTGCAGTTACTTATGTATGAAGTCTGCTTCTTTGTGGGGCCGGGGAGAAATATCCCACATCCACGGGACATGTAGGGGTGTGTGGTGCCTGAAGCAGGTCCCCAGCCCTGTCCGTCGGCCCCTCCCGTCTGGGATGGATGAGCTCAGCCCCAAGCTGAGAACATCGTCAGGAGTAGCTCCAGGTGCTCCCTCCCCAGACCACCAGCCTCCACGGGGGCAGCCTGAGCCCAGGTCCTGCTGCCTGCGTGGGGCAGCCCGTGTCCAGTGACTGGATGCTGTGGGAGTGTAAGGGTCCAGTCCCCTCACTGCCGCTGGGGCCGCTGTAGCCCCAGAGACCATGCTGCTCCTGCCCAGTCTGGAGAACTGGCCGAGGCCATGGGGCCCTCACATTCCCACTCTGTCTGGCTCTGCCGCACCGATTTCCCCACGCGATTCTGAGAGTAATTCCAGCACGTGAATCCAGTAAGTCCGGCACGTGAATCTCCACCTTAGTGCTGGCTTCCAGGGTCACCGACCTGCAGCAGACGCTCCAACATGTGGAAAACAATGATTTAAAACAACGTTGACTCTTGATTTGGGATTTATCCAGTAATGCGACAGCAATAAACAGTAGTAATAATAAGTGAAAGTGAAAGTCGCTCAGCCGTGTCCAACTCTCTGCAACCCCATTCACTGTACAGTCCATGGGATTCTCCAGGCCAGAATCCTGGAGTGGGTAGGCTTTCCCTTCTTCAGGGGATCTTCCCAACCCAGCCAACCTGGGTTCGATCCCTGGGTTGGGAACGTGCTTTAATTGAGCCCTTACTACATGTCAGGCATTGTCTCTTATCCCATAAAATCCTCCTAACAGTGCTATTAAATACAAAGTAGTATCCCCATTTACAAAGAGAAACTGACGTCCAAAGAGGTGGAAGAAACATTCCCAAGGTTACAGAATTCAGAAGACCTGGAATTTGAGGTCGGGCCTGCTGGTCATAAAGCCCGCACACTAGCTCAATTCGGGTGTCCACACTGGAAGCACTTCCGCCCTCAGGTAGAACCCTGACTCCAAACAGTTATCATGCGGAGATCACCTCAGTACTCAGAATCACATTCCCTGGGAAAGCAGGCAGGGTAGGAGGGAAAGGGAGGCTAGGCAGTGTTTCCTGGGCCTCATTGTAATTGAAATCAAAGGTAAGCAGCAAAGAGATCCGTCAGTCCTAGAGGAAATCAACCTTGAATATTCAGCGCGGAAGGACTGATGCTGAAGCTGAAGCTCCAATACTTTGGCCACCTGATGCAGAGTCAGCTCATTGGAAGAAATCCTGATGCAGGGAAAGACTGAAGGCAAGAGAAGAAGGGGACGACAGAGGATGAGATGGTTGGATGGCATCACTGACTAACGGGACATGCGTTTGAGCAAGCTCCAGGAGACAGTGAAAGGCAGGGAAGACTGGCGTGCTGCAGTGCGTGGGGTCACAAAGAGTCGGACACAGCTTAGTGACTGAATAACAGCAAACAGGGTTCATTAAGATCTTATAAGGAACTTACTTACCTAACTCTTTTCTTTGTTAGTAATTGTTACGAGTTGAGTCGTGTCTCCTCCAAAGATGTGGACGTTCTAACCCCCAATGTGTGACCTACTGGAAATAGGGTCATTGCAGACACAAACAGTCAGGGTGAGGTCACACTGAGGTGAAGGGGTCCTTAGTCCAGCATGGTCGGAGTCCTCAAAAGAAGAGGATGTGAAGGCACGGGGCGGGAGGGGACACACATGTGGCAACAGAGGCAAAGATGCAGCTCCGAGCCTTGAAGCCCCAGGGACCAACAGTTGCCTGCAGGAGCCGGAAGAGCAAAGGACTCGTCCCTGAGCCTCAGAGGGAGCAGGGCCCTGCTGACAGCTTGGTTCCAGACTTCTAGCCTCCAGCACTGTGAGAGATGAAGCTCTGTTGTCTTCAGACACGCAGTCTGTGGTCCTTTGCTACAACAGGTGCAGGAATCGTGTAATTATTACATGATTACATTTACAGGAATCATGTAAATGCAGATTAAAAAGGACAGGATGTAGCATTTTCTATCCATCAAGATCATGTCCAGCAAGCTTTTTAATTGGCAAAATTCATTTCTGATAAAACCACCACAAACAGTAGTATATCAGTAAATATTTAACAACCAGCCCTGACAATAAAAATGTGTTTATAGGTCAGTATCAGTTCAGTTCAGTTGATCAGTCGTGTCTGACTCTGTGTGACCCCATGAACCACAGCACACCAGGCCTCCCTGTCCATCACCAACTCCCAGAGTCCACCCAAACTCATGTCCATTGAGTGATGCCATCCAACCATCTCATCCTCTGTCGTCCCCTTCTCCTCTTGCCTTCAATCTTTCCCAACATCAGAGTCTTTTCAAAAGAGTCAGTTCTTCACATCAGATGGCCTAAATATTGGAGTTTCAGCTTTAATATCAGTCCTTCCAAAGAACACCCAGGACTGATTTCCTTTAGGATGGACTTGTTAGATCTCCTTGCAGTCCAAAGGACTCTCAAGAGTCTTCTCCAACACCACAGTTCAAAAGCATCAATTCTTCTGCGCTCAGCTTTCCTTATAGTCCAAATCTCACAACCATACATGACTACTGGAAAAACCATAGCCTTGACTAGATGGACCTTTGTTGACAAAGTAATGTCTCTGCTTTTTAATATGCTGTCTAGGTGTTTATAGGTATGTGAATGTAAATATATGTTTACAACTGATTAAAAAATAACATACAATTTGAATATAATAAAATATAGAATGCTCTTTATTATCAAATCCATATAGCTAAATGATACAGAAAACTTCTTGTTGGTTTTACCAAATTCCAAATCCATTGTCAAACCAGAGTTACAACTGTTGCGTGAGTCATGACGAGTGTCACTGGTAAGATGGCATTTCATTCAAATTCTAATTAGCAGTCATCTTTCACTGGAATGACAAGGGTTTCAATAAAGGGTCACTGTGGCTGCTCTAAGATAATAGCTGGTAACACATGTGAGTATGTACCACGTGCTGATCTTGATGCCGGGCGCAGAGCATGCGGCAGCCCCCGGACAGAGTTTGCTGCTGCTCTGCGGAGCGCAGTCTAAGAGAAGACACTCGCTAGAAGTGTGCCCGAGATTCGTGGCATCGTTCAGTCTAGGATGCTAGAGGTGCTGAGAGTTTCCTCCCCAGCTGAGGACTAAGCTGGGAGACTGACACTGCAGTCCTTAGGAGGCAGGATGGTTTTGAGATACGTTCAGTGGGTTTGGGGGCCATAATTTGGTGATTGGATACAAACACAAAGGCAAAAGAGGAAGGATTAAATACTCAGGCTTGTGGCTTAAAGCACTTTCCTTCAATGATCACTGTAACAAATATTTGTTGAGCAACTCCAAGACATCAAGGGTGCGGTGCTGAGCCAGAAAAGACACACACGGGCTGGTGTGAGATACGGTACCTCTAGGAGGCCACAGGCAGGTGTACTCTTTCCTGAAGCCATGCTCAAATCTGTGGCTGGCATGAAACTGGGAGATGGGAGAAGCGGAGCAAGACTCCTGCTACCACGGCAGCTCCACGGGGCAACAGAGACCAACCCGTCCAAAGACAGAGGGGCTTCCAGCAAAGGAGCGTGAGGGTGGGTCTCCACATCCCTGCTCGCCTGCTGTCGGTAGGCCCTTCCTGCCTTCAGGTGTTGCCTTCCTGGGGTTGCAGAGTGGCCCCGTCCGTAGGTACCCTTGTCTGGATTTTCACGGCACAACTAAGATGATCCGTGCAGGTGGGAAGGCGGAGGAAACACAACGGGCTGGCGTGTAGGACTTCTGCGAGGGACACAGGGTTTGAAAGGCATGTCGTGTCTTGTGTGTTACCTAGGCTGACGATCCCAGACTTCTGAGTTTATACTAAAGCAGCGATACTCGAGAGCAAACAAATGGTAATTTGACAGATATATGACTGCAATCATTGCATAGTACAAGCTCTATATAGATTTACATATTTACACCCCCAGGGAGAAAGAAACGGAAAGATTTCTTAAAAAAAAAAAAAGAAAAGTATAATTTTTTGATTAGTTTTCTCATGTTCTGACCACGCAAAATGAAATTTAGGTTCAAAGACAGTAAACATGAACAAATATGCAACTTCCATCTGGGGTGGGATATAAATAGTCCCGAAGGAAATGTTTCCAAGAAAGAAACCATAAATGCTTTCACCAAAGCCAGATAATTAGAAGTGTTGTTAAGTGTAGGATTAAGGGGGGATCCCTGGTTAAGGTAAAGCAGATTTGATTATATTTTCGTTGCCAATGTTCATTCCAATCCTTAAAATCTTTCATGAAAATGAATTAAAATCATAATTATTCATAGGAAATTTGAGAACAATCAAGCTCTCTCAATAGATTAGAATGCTGCATGGTTTCGGAGAGTAATGTATAATCTTAACAAGAACAGAACGTGTCACACACCAGTCTCTTCTCCTAACTCACAGGATGCTTTTTCTCTTGGCAGTTATACTAAAAAAAGGTCCTCTATAGCCTCTCTCTGTTTTAGTTAAGTTCAGAGAGGGTAAATTTCATTTGCTGTCATTTCACATAGACTTGCACAGACCGGCTCCCATCAGAAAGAGAACACGCACATTACCCCAGGGTGTCCGAAGCGTATCTGGCCATCACGGTTATCCACCAAGTGTCCTTTCAGTTGGGCAGGATTAACTAAAGCACAGACAGGAAAAGTCACCCCGGGGTAAGTGCCCAGGTCCGGAGAAAACCCAGGTAAGGGAACACTCTGGGCTGTCTTCCTTCTGGGCTGTGATGCCCACAGGTAGGCTCACACTCCCTTCTTTAAAATTCACGGGATCAGATGTGTTTCTAAATTCCAAACGTTTGGGGCTTCACGAAGGCAATCTATTTCAGATGTGCTGCAGGGTAACCTCCCGAGGAGGCTGGGTCAGCAGCTCACAGCCCAACACAGCCACACACGTGTCGTTTCCGTATGTTCATCACAGTAACTGAGATAAAAGGACAGAGAACGGCCTCACGTCAGTTCAGATCAGCTTTCACCTTCAAATGAATTCTGAAAATCTTTTGGTTTTCCGGAATTTCCATGAGATTGTGGGTAAAATACTGCGCGTGCGTGCGTGCTAAGTCATTTCGGTCGTGTCTGACTCTTTGCGACCCCATGGGCTGAAGCCCACCAGGCTCCTCTGTCCATGGGATTCTCCAGGCAAGAATACTGGAGTGGGTTGCCTTTTCCTTCTCCAGGGTGTCTTCCCAACCCAGAGATTGAACCCACGTCTCCTGCATGGCAGGCAGATTTTTACTGCTCCTGCCGACTGGGAAGCCCAGAAGACGGTGAACCTGTAATTCAAGTAGGAGCCTGTGTCCTCTTCCCCTGCACGGAGGGAAATCCTCTCTCTCTGAGCTCTGGGTGGAAAGGCCTCTCCAGCGGCTCCTGCGTTCTGTCCCTCTTGAGCTTCACAGTAGAGTTTTAGCAAGAGGCACAGAGCCCCGTCTGTGAGCCGGGGTGGACTGCCATGAGTCTTGTAAGACGTGCCCTTTGCCTTCAGTCAATGCACAGATCCCTGTTAGTTACCCCCCAAGAGGAGGATGTCGTATTTGCTGGATCTGGTGTGTTTGAGTAAATATAATTTATAATTTATTTATAAATATACTGTTTATAAATAATCTTGGGGACTCTTTCACTCTATCGCTCACCTTTACCTAAATTAAGTGTATCACTTGTCTACACAGTGCAAGATAGTCTGATGATTAAAAAATATCTTAGTTAGGGAATTCCCCCGTGTTCCAGTAGTTAGGAATCTTGCCTTTCCTGCAAGCCATGTGGTGCAACTGGAAAAAAAAATCTTAATTTCCTAGTGAACTTAGCTTGCTAAGGATCCTGTCTGTCCTTCTGTTTGCTGCCTTTGTCTCCCCTCTGAGCCCTCTGCTCCCAACCTGAGTTAAAAGAGATTAAAAGTAGAGCAGATTCTGCAATACCTTATTTGGGGTATTGAGGTAACTAGCAGTTTGTTTTCAAGCTTAACAGATGTAGTCAGTATGAATTAAGGTCATCTTTTTGTCATGAACCAGTTTTTAAGTTTGAACTGACCAGTTAACTGGGAAGGGAAAATGCCATTTTCTTGGTCTTCATATCTACTCAGTGAAGGGAACCAATAAAGGAAACATAATGTGAGCTATACTTGCCACTTAAAAGGTTCTAGAAGCTGCATTAAAAATGTAAAGAAAAAGAAAGTGAAATGAGCTTTAATAATATATTTTATTTAAGCTGATCCCTGGTGGTAAAGAATCCGCCTGCAAGGCAGGAGACACAGGTTGATACCTGGGTCAGGAAGATCCCCTGGAGGAGGGCATGGCAACCCACTCCACTATTCTTGCCTGGAGAATCCCCCACAGACAGAAGAGCCTGGCGGGCTCTAGCCTATGGGGTCACAAAAGAGTCAGCTTAGCAAGTAAACAGTCCAGGACATTAGCTGTCTGGGATGTAATCAATATAAAAATTAACAATGAAATTTTTTACATTCTTTTTTTCACACCAAATCTTCGAAGTCTTGTATTTTTTACTTAAAGACCACCTCAATTGTCCCAGCTGCATTTCAAGTATTCAGTAGCGGCATATGACCGTCAGCTACTGTGCACTTCAGTTCAGTTCAGTTCAGTTTAGTCACTCAGTCATGTCTGATTTTGCAACCCCATGGACTGTAACACACCAGGCTTCCCTGTCCATCACCAACTCCCCAAGCTTCCTCAAACTCATTCATGTCCATTGAGTCGATGATGCCATCCAATCATCTCATCCTCTGTCATCTCCTTCTTCGCCCACCTTCAATTTTTCCCAGCATCAGGGTCTTTTCCAATGAGTCAGTTCCTCACATCAGGTGGCCAAAGTATTGGAGTTTCAGCTTCAGCATCAGTCCTTCCAATGAACACCCAGGACTGATCTCCTTTAGGAGGGACTGGTTGGATCTCCTTGTAATCCAAGGGACTCTCAAGAGTTTTCTCCAACACCACAGTTCAAAAGCACCAATTCTTCAGCGCTCAACTTTCTTTATAGTCCAAATTTTACATCCATACATGACTACTGGAAAACCACAGCTTTGACTAGACAGAACTTTGTTGGCAAATTAATGTCTCTGCTTTTTAATATGCTGTCTATGTTGGTCATAACTTTCCTTCCAAGGAGCAAGCATTTTTAATCTCATGGCTGCAGTCACCATCTGCAGTGATTTTGGAGCCTGAAAAGAGTAAAGATTTACTGAGCATGACCCTGCCCATCAGAACAAGACCCAGTTTCCCCCTCAGTCAGTCTCTCCCATCAGGAAACGTCCATAAGCCTCTTATCCTGCCACTGTTCAGGGAATGTAAAAGTTTAAAAGAGCTGGCACCCAAACTCTCAGCAATTTATGCTCTCCTGGGAAAAGAATGCTCCTACTTTGACTTCCTTTCACATTTATCCTACTATATATCACAGACAAAAATAAAGACTGACAACCAGTGAAAATAATTCCTAGTACTTCCAGTAAACTAATGAAACACACAGGCTTCAGACTGTAAATCACGTGTTGCTGCTTGACTAAGCAGAAGTCACAATTTGAACCCCAAACTGGAGGAAACGGTGCAATGGAAAAGTTTACCCATCGATTTTTTTTTTTTTTTTTGCAAGGAACTTTGCAGAACCAGGTATCTCTGTTGACTTTAACCCTGAACTTCTGCTGATAGCAACAGTAAACCATCATGAGGAAGGCAAACATGAGCATAGTAAATAAGTGTTGCAATGGCTCCAAAGTAACATTCAAGCAGCGTTTAGGGACTTAGGCTTCTTCCCCTCTGGAGCTGGGGAATTTCGATTTTGCAACCTTTAGAGCAACCAGTTGCATCTAGATTTTCACCACTATAAAATGAGGATGGTATCCAGCGTTTGTTACAGGCATTGTTCTCCGTGTATGATATGCGCTGATTTGCTTAATACTCACAATAATTGTATAAGGAAGACACTGCATTGTATTCCTACTTGAAAGATGAAAAAACTGAGACCAAAAATGTAAAGTAACTCCTCTAAGATCACACAGCTGAGGAGAAACGAGTTGGAATTCAAACTCATGTTGTTAGGCATTACTCTCTACCCTACTGGATTTACGAGGTGAAAATAAGGTAAAATGCCAGTATCTTAAACAGAAATGATATTGTAGATGCAGTGTGTCAATATTCAGAGATAACTCTATTGATGAAAATGACCTTTGTTAAAGGGAATCCTATTTTATGTTTAAATTATGTGCAGTCTGTCTCATGTTGTACCAAGACAGTTAAAGTTTAAACTCATTAATTCATTTCTTCTGTTCAAATATCAGCTCTCAGTGAGACTTTCCCTGATCACTTCAGGTAAAATAGTAACAAAGTCCCAGTTGTTGGTAATCTCAGCCTTCCTTAGTTATAATTTTATACATATAGATTCCTTATTATAAATATATACATGATATGTTTGTACATAAACGTTTTATTATAAATTTACTTTTATGTTTGCACTCTCTCTCCACCCTTATGATGCATGCTACACACAGCAAGACTTTTTTCTGTTTTGTTCACTGCTATATTGTCAGTGCCTCAGAACAAAGTGTGTGTGTGTGTGTCGGCGCTAAGTTGGTTCCATCGTGTCCGACTCTTTACGACCATATGGACTATAGCGTGCCAGGCTCCTCTGTCCATGGGATTCTCCAGACATGCCTACTGGAGTGGGTTGCCATTTCCTTCTCCACAGAACAATGTTTGTATCTTAGCAAATTTTAAATAAATATTTATTAATTGAACAAATGACTGATTTTTATATGTATTCATTCATTTATGCTGAAACAACATATATAGCAATTATGTGCATAGACTTATGTGCAAAATATACTTGGGTTAGGGTTATAGCTGCCATTTACTATTTGTAAAATATACAAATAATAATAAACATATCGACCTTGTAAAGTTATTTGAAAGATTACATAGGATACCATTTCCTAAAAGTCACATAGAGGCTGGCACAATAAATGTAGCTGTGCTGTTGCTTTGTAACACTTTTATTACTTATCTATGCCTTTTATTTAAAAACTCTTTTCGGCTACTCTTTGTTGCGAAGCGTGGGTTTCTCACTGCAGGGTCTTCTCTTGTTGCTGAGCGCGGGCTCTAGGCATGCTGGCTTCAGTAGTTACGGCTCCCAGGCTCCAGAGCACAGGCTCAGTAGTTGCGGTGCACGGGCTTAGCTGCTCTGTGGCATCGGGGGTCTTCCCCAACCTGGCATCCAGCCCATGTCCCCTGCATTTAGCAGGCAGACTGTTTGCCACTGGACCACAAGGGAAGTCCTATCCACTCCTTAAATACAGGGCCAAGCTCTATGCTGGATGCCGAGGAAGTCTGAGTTAAAGGAGACACCTCTTTTGAGACAGAGCGTAGCTGTGACTTCATTGCTGGACTTATAAGAAGTAAAGGAACTCTTCAGGACTCCACAGCCCATGGGGTAGAGCCCCACTGCAGCTGCTACACACAGAGTGAGCTGAAAGCAGTCAGGAGCTGGGAGCAGTGAGCGAACGAGAAGTGCGGGGTTCCCCCGGGAGCAAAGGCCAAGAGCTGTCCTGGCGTCGGGAGTTCCAGGGGGTGACTGACGTCAGCTGGGGTCTTCAGAGGGCGCTCACGGAGACAGGGCCAGTTTCAGTGGTAGCAAAGGCAGGCGCAAGTTCTCTCGGAAGAAATTTGCTCTCAAGCAAATACGAGTTCAAAAAGCTCACCAAAAACATAAACAAACATCATAGAAGGAGGTAAACAGATTTAGACCCCAAAGGAGTTCATATTTTTAAATTATCAGATAAAGAATACATAATTCTTAACTATGATGTATTTATGGAAATAAAGGATAGGGTCATAAATTTGATCAAGAAGCAAAATGATGGATAAATTTACAAAACCATCTAGTGGAACTTTTTTGTTTCATTTATTTACAATGTTAACTTTAGGTGTACAGCAAAGAGATTCAGATATATATATACATATATGGGCTTCCCAGGTGTTGCTAGTGGTAAAGAACCCGCCTGCCAGTTCCAGAGATGTAAGAGACGTGGGTTCAATCCCTGGGTCTGGAAGATCCCCTGGAGGAGGGCTTGGCAACCCACCCCAGTATTCTTGCCTGGGAAATCCCACCAACAGAGGAGCTTGGCAGGTTACAGTCCATAGGCTTGTAAAGAGGCAGAAATAACTGAAGCTACTTAGCATGCATACATACCTATATATGAATATATATATACTTTATACACTTTTTTTATATACTTTTTTTCTGTGCTATACAATAGGTCCTTGTTTATCTGTTTTACATATGGTAATATGTATCTGCTACTCACAAGCTCCTAATTTATCCCTCCTCCTACCTCTTCCCTTTGGTAACCATAAATTTTCCATGTCTCTGAGTCTGTTTCTGTTTTGTAAATGAGTTCATTTGTATCCATATTTTTTTAGATTCCACATATAAGTGATATTGTGTGATATTTGTCTTTATCTGACTTCACTTACTATGATAATCTCTAGGTCCATTCATGTTGCCGCAGATGGCTTTATTTCATTCTTTTTATGGATGATAATATTCCATGATACACACACACACACACACACACACGCACATATGTCATCTTTTTATCCATTCATCTATTGATGGACACCTAGGTTGCTTCCATGTCTTGGCTATTGTTAATAGTGCTGCTATGAACACTGGGGTGCATGTATCTTTCTGAATGAGAGTGTTTGTCTTTTCCAAGTAATATGCTCAGGAGTGGGATTGCTGGATCATATGGTAGCTCTTTTATCAGTTTAAGCCTCTATTCTGTTCTCCATAGGTGTTCAGTCTCTCAGTCGTGTCCAGCTCTTTGCGACCCCATGGACTACAGCGCACCAGGCTTCCTTGTCCATCACCTACTCCCAGAGTTTACTCAGACTCATGTCCATTGAGTTGATGATGCCATCCAATCATGTCATCCTCTGTCATCCCTTCTCCTCCTGCCCTTAATCTTTCCCAGCATCAGGGTCTTTTTTAATGAGTTGGCTCTTCACATCAGGTAGCCAAAGTATTGAAGCTTCAGCTTCAGCATCATTCCTGCCATTGGATATTCAGGACTGATTCCTTTTAGGATTGACTGGTTTGATCTCCTTGCAGTCCAGGGGAATTTCAAGAGTCTTCTCCAACACCACAGTTCGGAAGCATCAGTTCCTTGGTGCTCAGCCTTCTTTATGGTCCAACTTTCACATTCATGCAAGACTGCTGGAAAAACCATAGCTTTGACTACGTGGACTTTTGTCAGCAAAGTAATGTCTCTGCTTTTTAATGTGCTGTCTAGGTTTGTCATTGCTTCTCTTTCAAGGAGCAAGTGTCTTTTAATTTCATGGCTGCAGTCACCATCTGCAGTGATTTTGGAGCTCTCCAAAATAAAGTTTGTCACTGTTTCCATTGTTTCCCCATCTATTTGCCATGAAGTGATGGGACCAGATGCCATGATCTTAGTTTTCTGAATGTTGAGCTTTTTCACTTTCCTCTTTCATCATCAAGAAACTCTTTAGCTCCTCTTCACTTTCTGCCATCAGGGTGGTGTCATCTGCATATCTGAGGTTATTGATATTTCTCCTGGCAGTCTTGATTCCAGCTTGTAACTCATCCAGTCCAGCATTTTGCATGATGTACTCTGGGTATAAGTTAAATAAGCAGGGTGACAATACACAGCCTTGACGTACTCCTTCTCTGATTTGGAACCAGTCCGTTGTTTCACGTCCAGTTCTAACTGTTGCTTCTTGACCTGCATACAGTTTTTTCAGAAGACAGGAAAGGTGGTCTGGTAATCCTATCTTTATAAGAATTTTCCACAGTTTATTGTGATCCACACAGTCAAAGGCTTTAGCACAGTCAATGAAGCAGAAGTAGATGTTTTCCTGGATGTTCTCCTTTGTGGCTGCCCCAGTTTACATTCCCACCAACAGTGTAGAAGGGTTCCCTTTCCACCACATCCTCTCTAACATTTATTGTTTGGAGCTTTATGGATGATGGCCCTTCTGACTAGTGTGAGGTGGTTCTCAATGTAGTTTTGGTTTGTAAGAGAACTTTTTAAAAGTGAAAACTATAATTGTTGAAATTGAAAACTCAATAGATAGATTACACTGTGTGTTAACAGTAGTTGAAAAGAGCATATATGATTGAAGACAAGAAATCCATGGAAAGAGACAGAGGTTGTGGAGGGTAGAAAGAGGACAAGTGGAGTCCCGGGGGAGGAAACAGAAGGAGGTGATGACTGGGAAGAAAGGGGGTTCTGATAAGAAAAAACTCACCGCACAGAACAAATCAAAACAAAATTATTTGGGCACGCCATGGTGAACTATAAAATATCTGAACAAAGAGGAGACCTGATAAGCAGCTAAAGAGAAAAGGCGGGCTCTCAGAGAGAAATGACAGCTAAACGTAGAACAGAAGCTTCAACACGCGAAAAGGAAGCCAGAACTTGGAGTGATATCATCAATCACTGAAAAAAAACATAGAAGAACTGTTTTAAGACTAAGAGTGAAATAACAACCCTTGAAATAAAGGCCCAGTGTTCCCAGGAGCAGATCTTTACAAAAGAAACTTTTAAAGCATCTACTCCAAGATCAAGGAAAGTGATCCCAGAAGGAAAATCGGAGACCCAAGAAAGAATGGCAGGAAAAGAAATTAGAAACCATGCAAGTTTTAATAAGAATGATGCCTAATTGTGGAATAAAGCATTCACAAATTCTTATATTTGCGGGGTAAGAATAAGATATTGACTACAGTTGGGTTTTGTTTACTCAAGAAAGATCATTGACAAAAATAGTGGTAGAATATTTAGCTTCCAAACCAGAAGAAGAAAAAAGAGGATAACACAGACAAATAAATAGAAGTTTTGTTAGTCTTTTTTAAAAGGCAACGAATGGGGGAAAGAGAGGCATGGAAAAAGTAAGACAAAAATAACAACATAAGATGGTATTAACAAGTCTAATTTGCTTTTGAACTGTGGTGTTGGAGAAGACTCTTGAGAGTCACTTGGAACCAGTGCATTCTAAAGGAGATCAGTCCTGGGTGTTCATTGGAAGGACTGATGCTGAGGCTGAAACTCCAATACTTTGGCCACCTCATGCAAAGAGTTGACTCATTGGAAAAGACTCTGATGCTGGGAGGGATTGGGGGCAGGAGGAGAAGGGGACGACAGAGGATGAGATGGCTGGATGCCATCACCGACTCAATGGACGTGAGTTTGAGTGAACTCCGGGAGTTGGTAATGGACACGGAGGCCTGGCGTGCTGCAACTCATGGGGTCACAAAGAGTTGGACACGACTGAGCGACTGAAATGAACTGAACTGAACTGAAATATATCAATCATCGCAATGAATATAAATGCTGTCATCCTACGAGTTAAAACCCAAGTAAAGCAAAGACAGGGGAAGGGGGAGAATTCCAAGTACATGTTAT
This sequence comes from Capra hircus, assembly GCF_001704415.2. NCBI lineage: Eukaryota > Metazoa > Chordata > Mammalia > Artiodactyla > Bovidae > Capra > Capra hircus. Next base: position 7,191,836 of record NC_030834.1, on the reverse strand, counting down.
GTATGAGACGTGCCTACAACACAAGAGCACTGCAAAGCTGAAGTATAAGAACAGACAAGGATATAACGGATAAACTCTAACCTAAAGCAATACAATATTCAATAACTTTTTGAATAAAGAAAACAAGACACTACCCCAAATCTTAACAATTATTTTCAGTTTTATGACTCTATCTTTCATCCCAAGCTCCATATTTTTATATTACTGTATTTGTGATATGCATTTAATTTTAATTCTGTTTTGTTCTTTTAAAAATTACACCACCATAATTTCCCAAGGTTTTATGTAGTTTGTATAATATAATTTCATAACTATTTTGACCTTTTTATAATTCAATTACATTTCCTGCATGGCCTTTCTAGTAGTTAACTTTATAAGTAATAAACTAACTCAGTGAAGTAAAAATTCATTTTATTTGTTGCTTAATTGTTAAACTTTGGAACTGAGACTTCCCTGGTGGAACAGAGGTTAAGAATCTGTCTTCCGATGCACTGGTTGTGGGTTCGATCCCTGGTAGGGGAGCTAAGCTCTCACATGCCCCAAAGCAACTAAGCCTGTGCACTCGGGGGCCCACAAGTCACAGTGAAAGATTTCACATGATACAACGAAGACACGATGAAGCCAAACAAATATTTTAAAAGACAACTTCAGAATCCATGCATCTTGTGAGCATGTCTAGATCTGGGGAACCCATGTTCCTCTTACCCAGGCTGCTCAGACCTTGTGGTCCCTCATGCAGCCTCTTACCCAGGCTGCTTAGACCTTGTGGTCCCTCATGCAGGCTGAAGTCTTGCCTTCTTTTTCACATCCTCGGTTAGCACCACCTGTCCTGCTGATCGTCTTATCTGACTCTTCCTGTTCTTTTTGAAGCAGGAAAAAGGCTGCTCAGCTGGTTGGGAGATAGAGTGGGGATACCAGGCCTTTGGGACTCACTGGAAAAGACTCTGATGCTGGGAAAGATTGAGGGCAGGAGGAGAAAGGGGAGACAGAGGACGAAATGGTTGGATGGCATCACTGACTCAATGGACATGAGTTTGAGCAAACTCCGGGCGATGGTGAAAGACAGGGAGGCCTGGTGTGCTGCAGTCCATGGGGTCGCAAAGAGCTGGACACGACTGAGCGACTGAACAGCACCAGGCCTTTGGACAAAGTCTGAAGACGGAGTGGAGACTGAAGCAGAGGCAGTCAACACACCAACACGAGAGACAACGAGCGTCATCTGGGCAGGGCTTCTCGCGCGCCAAGCACTGTTGAATCACTTTAGTGAGCGTTGCTCAGTGTGAGTCCACAAGCGCCTTGAATACTTGCGTGAATCCTTTCTCCTCCTCTCTGCTTTGTGTCCCAAGAAATCAGAGCCAAGTGACTAGGCCTTCAGGCCTCCCGCCTGTTTGCAGACGCTATCAAGCTGGCATCAATGCTTGCATTCATCTGCCTCTCTTCTGGGTCAAGAGGGCAGGGTGACAGTATGGACTGTGAAACAAAGGGGTGCTAACTTGGGGGCAGGAGGCCAAAAAATATCCAAATAAATAAACACAGAGGTCAATGCTAATGAGCAGAAGACTGGCTTGTAACTAAGATCCTCCCAGGCTTTGAGGAACTTAATAAAATTAGGTTATGTTTCAATGACTGGCATTGCAGCAAAGCTAAATAATGATAATACAGTTAGTGCAACACACAAATTACTTGTGTGTGTAATTACGGGTTTACGAAAACTAACGGACCAGCGGAACTCCTCCCTTATCTCTGACTGAAAGCCTTTGTTTTCTTGGGAGCTGGAAAAAAGTCAATGTGTCAGCAGCTCATCTATTTCTGCCCGTTGGTTCATCATGTGGAAATTAAATGCGGTGCATAATGTGAATTTAGATGTCAACATTCTGTTGAATTCTAGAAAGATGCATTAAGATGTTTAGTTTGCATTACATTTTAACAAATTTGTGTCATTCTGAGTCTGTTAATTTTGGATTATGGGACACCGAAGATTTGCATAAATCTAAATTCTACTGGGGACCCTGGCTAATACTTCCTTCATATTTCTTTTTCCATAGAACAAGCTTGATCTGTTCAGCCTTTAAAACCTTCATTATATACTCTGGAAAGCAATATTCTCTTCAACCTCAAGTACACCACCATTAAATCAATCTTGTGAATGGCCTTGATAGTTTTGTCTGGCAGGGTAATCATTTGACAACAACGTTATCATGATATAATAAAAACCAAACTGGATCAAAGCAGAACAACAAGAAAAAACTAGGTTCAGGCTGCCAATCATACTGCTGGGCTCTGTTAGAGTCCCTCAGGGCCTCCTGATAAAGGAATACATCTGAGAACAGAGGCTGGCCAGGCCAGAGCTCTGGAGCTCAGCCACGCACGGGCTCGTCCGAGTGGGCTGTCCTGGGCCCTGCCCAGCTGATAACGGCAAGCATCATGAGGACTATTTAAAGCAATCACGTTTTGACGCTGTGCAACGCGATATGCAATGCTGGCTTATGAAAGCAGCCACCAGAGTGTGCTGCACGCGGGCTCACGAATGTAACGCCTACCTTGAAACGAGCCCCTCACCCTCTTCCCGTGCCCACCCATCTCACCTAAGCCCCAGCCCCAGCCTGCAACCCTTCCCCCGCCTTTTGGCTTCAGCCTCATCCCAGCTCACCTGCCCTCTGCTGTCAGCCTTCCTATAGGAATGCTACTGTCCTGTCCTGTCCCAGCAGACCTGCTGGCGTCCCCGTGACTGCCATGCTGGCTCAGGTCAAAGCACCCGCTTGGCTTAAACTGCTCTCCCTTCTCCCTCCCTTCCCTCCTCCCTCCCTCTCTTCTTTCCTTCTGCTTTATTGACTGACAGTGTACACACAAGAGTGGATGCATCAGAAGGGGTTTACAGCTCAGGGTATTCCCGCAAACTGGACACGGCCAGGTAACACCCAGGCCAGGCAGGAGAGCCTGCCTGTGGCCCCCGGAAGTCCTTCTGGCCCCCTCCCAGATCCCCCCCATGCAGCCCAAAGGGAACCACCGTCCCGCCTCCCAAGAGCCGCAGTGAATTTGTTCGGGCTTCCCTTCACTCACCTTCCCACACTCGAGGACTCGGGGCACACTCTGACTTGAGGCCCCCCAGGCCTTGCCGCCTGGCAGCGAGTCTAATTGAGTCCCCGCTCTGATGGATGTGGACGTCCCATCACCTGCCTTCATCAGGACTCGCTCTGGGACTGCCAGCTGGAGGTGTAGGGGTGACAGCTGATGGGAGCTGGGCAGGGAGGGGCTGGTGATGGCTCCAGTTTGATGAGGAGGACGTGGAGCTAATGTCGTGTGCAATGTGGTCCCCTCCCGCCTCCAGCCCTGCCCCTCAGTCATCTCTTGGCCTCCCACACCACTGCACACCCACGAGCGAAGTCACAAAAGGCACCTGCCACAGTGGCATTGAACCCCTAGAGTCCCCAACTGACACCCAGGGCTTTACATCCACAGGGGAATGCCTCCAGCCTGGGGGGAGGGGGTCTCCGATGCTGCTCCTACCTCAAGAACTATCTCCCTGTCTTCTGGGAATAGAGACAAGGAAAGATTGTTTACCTGTGATTTTTTTAATCTTTTTTATAAATTGGAGGATAATTGCTTTGAGGAGGGTATGGCAACCCACTCCAGTATTCTTGCCTGGAGAATCCCATGGACAAAGGAGCCTGGTTGGCTACAGTCCATGGGGTCGCAAAGAGTCTGATGTGACTGAGAGACTTAGCACGCACACGTACATAATTGCTTTACAATGTTGTAATGGTCTCTGCCGCACATCAGCACAAATCAGTCAAAATTTATATCCTCTCCTTCTTGAGCTCCCACCACTGTTTACACTAGCCAGGACATGGTAGCAACCTAGACGTCCATCGACAGGGGAATGGATACCTGCGACTCTTTTTAACAGCAACTCAACAAATGCTTAGTTGTTGTCTCACTGTATGGTTGAGATTTTCTTAGGCATCTATTGAAAATGCCACATAAAGATAACAAAGACTGAAAAAAATTCAGGGGCAGGGGGGTGGGGTTGGTTACTCATAATCCCAACCTACATCTACAAACACTTTCATCTGCAGACCACTTCTAGGCCCTGCCCACACTCATGCCCACCACCTCTTACCCTGTGGTTCCCGTAGGGTTCACACGCGGAGACGGTCTTTAAAGAGGTCTTTGTTTATGCAAACAAAACGGATGCTTGACAGAAAATGGCCTCTTTACAGAAAGGATCATTTTAATACAGCTCATTTTCCTTTAATCATAAAATTCTACCTTTCTTTCCTGACCTAACCTCAGCCTCTTTGTTTGGGGAAGCCCGCGGAGCTGAGCGAAAACAGATGCAGTGATGCTGGTCCTTGCAGAGGCAGAGCCTGGAGCCTGTCCCTTGTCAGTTACTGTTTAAGTAAACGTGGATATCTGCCTAACCTCGTTATGCCTCAGAATCTCCAGGAGTAAAAGGCCCAGGATGAGACCTACCCCCCGCCCCCCACGCCTCACCGGATTTTTCCTTCACTTGGGAAACCTACACAGAGCCCCTGCCACACAGGTGCCAGGCCCCTCCTGGGGGCCTCGGACGTGGTGCTCCCGACACCTGCATTCCTGTTGGACAGGTACCAGCTCCGGTCCAGACGGGCGATGCCCCTCAGGAGGGCCGCGGTCAGCCCCGGCCCGCCCTAATCCCCGTGTTCTCTGAGAGCAGCTCCAGGCTGCAGGGTGGGCGCAGGGGTCAGAGCTCTGAGCAGACCCCCATCCTTTCCCCGGGTCCCCCCTATGGCCCACTCCCACTGTTCTCCTCACAAGTCCTCAGCTCTCCTTCACCAAAGCCTCAGGGGGGCCCAGCTCCCACAGCCTGGAACCTCCATCCTGGGCAACACAAAACACATTTCCTTCCCTGGAAGGGAAGTGTGGTGGGCCTTAGAAACGCAGGGTCCCCTTGAAGATGTCTGTGCAGAAATGCACGGGGAAAAAATTCTGCTGAGCAGGCGAAATTGTTTTGAAACACTCCATTTCGAATTCTGTATCTCGTTCCCCTGACATAAATCCAGAAGCCAGAGCGGCTGTTTCTGATCCAAAGCGTCTTGCAGGATTCTGCAGAAACGGCGGCTTTTGTGTCAAGCGTTGAAGACTGATGGGACTGAAGAAGGGCCTCTCCCGTGGGGGCGCTGAGGGCGGCGGGCAGAGATGGAGGACCCCAGGCAGCCAGCATGTGCTGAAGCCCCCGGGCTGTCAGGTCCGAAGCCCATCCTCGCAGCGGCCAGCGGCTTGTGACTCTACCAGTGTGTGCGGCCCGTGTGCGTGGGCCCGTGTACCGGTGTCCATGGGCCCGCGTACCCGTGTGCGCGACCTGTGCGCGCGGCCCATGTCCCGTGTGCTCGGCCCGTGTCCCGTGTGCGCCGCCCGTGTGCGTGGGCCCGTGTCCCGTGTGCGCGACCTGTGTGCGCAGCCCGTGTCCCATGTGCGCTGCCCGCGTGCGTGGGCCCGTGTCGCGTCCCCATTCCCGTGAGCGTCACCCACAGCTGTCTCGACAGGCCCTGCCAAGTCCGAGTCTGCCGGCTGCTCAGCCCTCTCCCCTGAGATGGGGAGGTTCTTTGAGACACCCCGCCCCCGGCACCCAAGGTCTCCTTTTCCTCTGAATTCCTCCTAATCAGGGTTGGTGGGGGGCAGGGGTGAGCCTTGCCCAGGTTTGCCGCCTCCGCACAGCTGTGCCCATTTTCCGGCCTGACCTTTGCCCCTGCTGGTCATGTAACTTGGACTCGCTTCCCGCTGTCCCCAGCCTCTTCCCCGTTCCCATCATCTCTCAGTCCTGGGCTTGCTTTCACTGGTTCTCGGGCTTCCTTCCTCTCCAAACTCCATCCTCGCTGTGGCTTTGATATCTCCTGGGTGGATGTCTAGGTTCCCCAGCACCTCATTTTCTTCACGGTCATGTCTCAAATGATCTTTTCTTTCTTCTTCCGCCCCTCCAACAGCTGCGCCCTGGACGCTGCACCCCCTTGAAAGCTCAAGGGCTGGCCTTCAGCCCCCAGACCATCCGCGTCCTTCAAGTTGCACTATTCAAGCGTCCCTCCCAGAGGGCTTCCCGTCTCATCAGGACTCACACGTCACTGATCCCCACTTCCTCCTTGTCCATGAATAGCCTCATAAATCTCCCTTCCTGCTTAGAGTCAGCCTCATCCTCCACCATTCTAATCACCGTTCACAGATGCCATGAATCCCTCTCTGTCACAGCTCCATGCATGGGCCATGGGCAAGGATCCCTAGCAGCAGTATAAGGGGTGGGTTACATTAGAAGGGGACTGCAGGAGAGCTGCTGGGAAGGAAAAGTAATCCAGCAGATAAAGATGTGCCACAGATAAAGATGTGTACCATAACATACACATTCATATGTTATGTGTTGTCTATTTATATACACATTTACTCTTTGAGACTGAACCTGTTAGCTGCTCAGCTGTGTCCAACTCTTTGCAACCCTGTGAGCTGTAGCCTGCCAAGCTCCTCTATCCGTGGGATTTCCTAGGTAAGAATACTGGAGTAGGTAGCCATTCCCTTCTCCAGGGGTCTTCCTAACTGAGGGATTGAACCTGGGTCTTCTGCATTGCAGGTAGATTCTTTCCCATCTGAGCCGTCAGGGAAGCTTATTTTTTATATATACACACACACATATCACTTCATGACAAATAGATGGGGACAAAGTGGTAACAGTGACAGATTTTATTTTCTTGGGCTCCAAAATCCTTGCAGATGGTGACAGCAGCCACAAAATTAAAAGACACTTGCTCCTTGGAAGAAAAGCTATAACAAACCTAGACAGTGTATTAAAAAGCAGAGACATCACTTTGCCGACAAAGATCCACATAGTCAAAGCTGTGGTTTTTCCAGTAGTCATGTACGGATGTGAGAGCTGGACCATAATGAAGGCTGTGTGTGTGTGCTAAGTTGCTTTAGTCATGTCTGACTCTTTGTGACCCTATGGGCTATAGCCCACCAGGCTCCTCTGTCCATGGGATTCTCCAGGGAAGAATGCTGGAGTGGGTTGCCATTTCCTCCTCCAGGGGATCTTCCCGACCCAGGGATCGAACCTGTGTCTCTTATGCCTCCTGCATTGGCAGGTGGGTTCTTTACCACTAGCATCACCTGGGAAGCCCAAGGAAGGCTGAGTGCCAAAGGATTTTCTGGTGCTGGAAAAGACTCTTGAGAGTCCCTTGAACTGCAAGGAGCTCAAACCAGTCAACCCTAAAGGAAATCAATCCTGAGTATTCATTGGAAGGACTGGTGTTAAAGCTCCAATACTTTGGCCACCTGATGTGAACAGCCAACTCATTGGAAAAGACCTTGGTGCTGGGAAAGATTGAAGGCAGGAGGAGAAGAGGGTGACAGAGGATGAGATGGTTGGATGGCATCACCGACTCAATGGACTTGAGTTTGAGCAAGCTCTGGGAGATAATGAAGGACAGGGAAGCCTAGTGTGCAAAGAGTCGGACATGACTTAGAGACTGACAATCACATTTACACACATATTCTTTAAAATGTAAATGGACTATGCAAATATATGGTTGAACTAACATATATAGTAATTAACTATATTCATCATTAAGAATTAACAGTATTTGGCTTGACCAAATAGTTCAGCCATGGATTTGTCATGTTCAAATGATTAGTCTTTGAACAACTGTCCCAAATTATCTCAGAATGTATTTATGCCCACAAGCTGTAAAACGTATGTAGTTTGTGGTCTGGGGGCTAATGGGGCCTGAAAGTATCTTTCCACAGTAATTGGAAAAAGCCTCCCATATTTGGCTGGCTATTCTTAAACACAGACAACCTCTCACTCCTTCCAAATCAGATCGCTTTAAACTTGGAAAACAAGGGCTCTTATTCAGGACATGTGTGTACCAGCTCTACAGTCCAGTTCTTTCAAAGTATCTGGATCGAAATAGTGCCTGGAAAAAGTGATTAGCGCAGCTGTGAGTTTTGAAAACATCAAAAACAGCCACACAGATTTTAAAGATGTATTTAAAACCAAATAAACAGAAACTAATTCTACCCAAAGTACCTGGAAAAAGAAAGGTGCCAGGAACAGCGTTACTCTAAATACTAGAGAAATGAACAGTGGAGAGGAAAGGTATCGCTGAGCTGAGTCAAAGCCAAGAGGCCGCCTCTGGCCAAGGGCTTTCGATGGCTATTTTATTCCTGAGTTGTCTCTAAATCCAAAACTATTCAGTGAAGCCAGTGCAGCAGGAGGGTGCGGTTCTACGTGGCTGAGGACGAGGTGCCGACCGCAGAGCTTGTGGCCTGCCGCACGGTGGGGGCATCAGGAGCCCACCTCAAAGGTGAGAGGGGGCGGCTCCTCTCTCTTTTCACCTCCCCAGCATTCCCAGCATGGTGCGAACCAGAGGAAGTGCTGGAGAAAGAACAAATGTGATGGAGCTCTTGAGAAAGGCAGCTGAATAAATTAGCTTCTGTTCTGTTAGGACAGAAAGCCTTGTATGAATCCCTGGTAGTTCTAGGACAGGACTGGTTTCTGTGAAGGAACCGCAGTGAAGAGAAAGGGAACAAAGGGGTTCTAGTAAAAGAAACATGACCGATCTCTGCCAACAGATATTCACGATTGAAGACTGGGTGACTCTGTGTGGGTCTGAACTCCATACGAGGACATGCCTCTGCCAGGCACTCGGCCTAGGGCCACCTTCTGGGGCGTCTGGATGGCAGCAGGTTTGAGCCAGACCTCTCCCTCCTCTGACTCCAGGACCCGGGATGGACAACTTCCGTCCTGCGATAGTTCTTTCCTCTCCTTAGACTGCCGTGTTGCCCCTGCCCTAGGAAAGGAATGTGAAAGTCGCTCAGGCGTGTCCGACTCTTTGCGACCCCGTGGGCTAAAGTCCATGGAATTCTCCAGGCCAGAATACTGGAGTGGGTAGCCGTTTCCTTCTCCAGGGGATCTTCCCAACCGAGGGATCAGACCCACGTCTCCTGCATTGCAGGCAGATTCTTGACCAACTGAGTCACAAGGGAAGCCTAAGAAACCCGGAGTGGGATCTTCCTGACCCAGGAATCGGACCAGGGTCTCCTGCATTTTAGGCGGACTCTTTACCAACTGAGCTCTGCGCGGGAAGAGCAACGACCTCCCTGGAACTAACTAGGAAGGAGTCTGCAGGCGTGGATGTGTCAGGACACAGCTGAGGGCCGGCGCAGCCTGACCTCATCCTTTCGGTACGCTTGTTCCGAAGCAGGGCCCACGAGAAGGGAAAGTTTGGATGGAAGTCTGAGCGAACAGAGGGCCAGGAAAAGCTGGCAAAGCACAGTAATGATTACAAGCACAGACATGCAGAAAACCCAGCGCCAGCTTCCCAGAGGTGGCCGCGTCTCCCAACGCGCAGAGCTAGAGAATGGAGACCCTGGAGCGGCGGACTTTGCAGGGAGGGCAGGGTCAGAGAATGAAGAGATACGGCAGAGTGCCAGCCCTTATTGAAGATTCACGGAGCACCTTGGCATAGTAAGTGTTAGTCGCTCAGTTGTGCCCGACTCTTTGTGATCCCCTGCACTGCAGCCCACCAGGCTCCTCTGTCCATGAGATTTTCCAAGCAAGAATACTGGAGGGGGTTGCCATTTCTTTCTCCAGGGGATCTTCCCCAACCCAGGGATCAAACCCGGGTCTCGGGCACTGCAGGCCGATTCTTTACCGACTGAGCTAGGAGGGAAGCCCTCGCATAGTAAAGGCTCTGATAAGTCTCGCAGCAAAGAAACAGGATTTCCTCTTTCATTTTGAACTGGCTGGACAATCAAAATGTTAAAGCATACGTTCGAAACTTTAAACCATGGTTTTGTTAACATTGCACCGAACACAATAGATAAAACGCTGCGCTAGGGAATAAAAACCCAAGCTCCCCAACAGGGCATGTGATGCCCTGCAGGGTCAGCCCCCTTTGCTGCCTTACCAGGGAGCCCAGCCCCCTGCGGCTCATCTCTGCGGTGAGCCCACACAGTCCTCGCGCTGCACACCGCCAGTCTTAGGGTTTTGGGGGGTGTGTTTTGCTGATGGCAAACACCGTTTCTGGCTTTCCTCTTCCTCATTAGGAGTGGTGTGAGACTCACGAGGGGCAGGCAGCTGCCAGGGATATTCTGTAACCTTGAGTGGAGCCGTCTACACCTTGGTACCCAGCAAGATCCACCCTCCACACGGCTTCCTGACACAGCATCTTGCTTAGTCCTCGCCTCTGTTCTGCACTGGAGACATTACTCCCGTCATCATTTTATAGATGAGAAAACCAGGATCACAAAACCCAGGGCCTTGCCCAGGATCCCTCGTCAGGGTGGTGGTGGGGCTGTTGCACTGAGGTGGCTCCCTGGGCTGGAAACCCTCGGCCCCCAGGAGCCACTTCCATCACAACTCAGGAAGCTCCTCCCCCAACATGGTCCTGCCAGCACCGCGGCAGCTCTGCTGACGTGGAAGACAGAGGACAGAGTCTCTGATGGAGGGAAGCTCCTTTGTATCCAGTGCGCGCGTCCTTCTCACAGCAGCTGCTGTTCCCAGTTTTCCCCTTGGCTGGAATAGTTTAGTCTTAAATGTGTTTTTTTTTTTCCTCTCGCTAAATGAAAAACAAACAAAAAGTGCAGTCACGTGAGTGAACACATGCGAATGTGTTTCTTTTAGAAGCAAATATTTGTAATAACAAAGAGCTGGAAAGGATGAAACGTCTTTTTTTTAATACATCATTTTCACTATCTTAAAAGAAGAAAGTGACTAGGGGAAGAGCCTCCAACTGCAGCTGGAAACACTGAGTCCATGAAACCTCTATCTTTCTCAGCTGCCCATGTCCTTGGCCTACCCGAGCTCCCTGGCAGAGAGCTTGTGCCCCCGCCCCAGCTGGTACCCATGGACCATCCTACGGATGCAGCTTAAGAAAGCCTCTTGTGCCTGAGACACCAGGGGATGGTGGGTTTGTTCCTCCCAGAGTGATTCGTGTTTTAACAGAGAAGCCACCCTCACCCCCCACCCCAAGGCGATGATTAACCCAGATAAATGAATCCATGTGGGCACATCTCTGGAGTCTTTGTCACTCTGACAAGTATAACTTGCAGGCCAGTAAGGCCTTCCTGGCGTCTTCCAAGCTGTTTCCCATGCAGGGACCTTCTCCTCTCCCCTGAGGACCAGAGGGAGATAAGTGGAGCAACGTTTTGAAAGGGCCTTAATGCCCATGTGTGTTAAATGGAATAAACAGTCATTTTCCATTATTTGAGCAGCTGCACCGACCTAATGAAAAGCATTCTGTTTCCTAACAGTTGCACTTTTAACTGCTTCTTTCTGCCGTCTACCCCTCACTCTTCTTGTACGTGATGTGGCTTCTCAAGAAAAATCAGTTCTTTTTTCTGCTGTTGCAAGAATTCCCCCCTGAAAGGCAGACAGCATGTGTGAGAAGCAAATCCACATGTACCCAGTCGAGGGTGCGGATTCTGCCTGGTCCTCCAGGTGAAGGCGAAGCAGACTGGCTCGGCAGGGCTGTGTGCCCTCCACCGCCCGGGGTTCCTTGCTGGCTCTTCTCTTAGCTATTTAATATTTGGTAGTTCGCGTCTCTTAGTCCCTCACCCCCATCTCCTCCCACTGGCAACCACTAGTTTGCTCTGGAAGTCTGGGAGTCTGTTTCTCTTTTGTTACACGCATTCATTTGTTCTATTTTTAGATTCCACATACAGTAATGTCTTCCTCTGATTAATTTCACTAAGCATAATGCTCTCTAGGTCTACCCATGTGGTTGCAAATTTGAAATTTTCATTCTTTTCTTGTGGCTGAGTAACAGTCCATTGTGTGTGTGTGTGTGTGTGTGTGTATGCACCATGTCTTCTTCATTCATCTGTCAGTGGACACTTGGGTTGCTTCCATATCTTGATCATTGTAAATAATGCTGTTATGAACATTGGGGTGCATGTATCTTTTCCAATGAGTGTTTTCATTCTCCTTGCATATGTACCCCAAAGTGGATTTACAGGCTCATATAGTAGCTCTGGTTTTAGTGTTCGAGAAATCTCCAGACTGTTTTCCATAGCGGCTGCACTAATTCACGTTCCCACCAGCTGTGCACCAGGGCTCCCTGTTTCCTCCACATCCGTGCCAACATTTGTTATTTATGGACTTTTTGAGGCTGACTACTCTGACAGGTGTGAGATGGCGTCTCACTGTGGTTCTGATTTGCATTTCTCCGATGACTGGTGATGTGGAGCACCTTTCCATGGACCTGTCGGGCATCTGTGTGTCCTCCTTGGGGAAATGTCTGTCCAGGTTCACTGTGATGCTTCTTACTACCTGCAGTTCACACGCATACTAATCCACTTAACATACAACTGCCTGGCCACACCCTGGGTTCTCTTCCAAACACTTTCTCATTTTTTTTTTTTTTTTGTAAGATGAGATTTTTTTTTCTTTTCTTGGTTTATAAAATATTTATTAAAATAGGAAACTGGGGGATTCCCTGGGGGTCCGGTGGGTAGGGCCCTGAGCTTCCCCTGCAGCGGACCTCGGTTTGATCCCGGATCGGGGAATTGGGAATGCTCAAGCTGTGTGGAGCAGCAGCCCGTAAAGAAGCTTAAAAAAAAAACTGTTTGCTCTTCAGTCCCAGAAGCATCCATCCAGTTGTCTGTCAGCTGTTAAGATGTGTGATTGCTGTCGCAAATGCCCTTGAGATCTTCAGGATAACAGAGTATCAACCTTTGCTTAGAACTCCTTGTTCCCAGCATTGCATTACCTCTCTTCACACTTGCAGAAATTTAATGAGATTTAACAGGTTATAATAGGTAGATTCCAGAATACTGTTGGCACTGTGAATCTTCGAGTTCTAGTTCCTTTTTGCTTAGTAATTCTATCTTCAAACCATTTTTCTCTTCTTACTCGCATTTTACTATAAAAAGTCAGAAGGAGCCAAGTTGCTCCTCTAACAATTCACTTAGAAACCTCCTCAGCTAAATATCCAATATCATCACTCACATGTCCTACTTCCCACGAAACACTAGGGCAATAACACAATTCAACCAACTTCTTTGTCGACTTGTAACAAGGATTGCCTTTTCTCCTTTGTCCAATAACTCTTTCCATTTGCATGAGACCTTGCCAGAATGGCCTGTGCCATCCATATTTCTGCTGATGTCATACAGACATATAATTATTTATGTAACCTCTAAGGGAATGGATGTGGAACAATGGACTGGTTCCAAATTGGGAAAGGAGTTCATCAAGGCTATCTACTGTCACCCTGCTTATTTAGCTTATATGCCGAGTACATCATGAGAAATGCGGGGCTGGTTGAAGCTCAAGCTGGAATCAAGATTGTGGGCAGAAATATCAACAACCTCAGATATGCAGATGATACCACTCTAATGGCAGAAAGTAAAGAGGAACTAAAGAGCCTCTTAATAAGGGTGAAAGAGGAGAGTGACAAAGCTGGCTGAAAACTCAACATTCGCTTTATGGTATCTGGTCCATCACTTCATGGCAAATAGAAGGGGAAAACACAGAAATGGGGGTAGATTTTATTTTCTTGGGCTCCAAAATCACTGTGGAAAATGATGGTAATGAAATTAAAAGACATTTGCTCCTTGGAAGAAAATCTCTGACAAATCTAGACAGCATATTCAGAAGCAGATACAGGAGGAAATGGGGGCAACAGAGGATGAGATTGTTGGATGGCATCACCGACTCAATGGACATGAGTTTGAGTGATATCTCCCAACTCCGGGAGATAGTGATGGACAGGGAGGCCTGGTGTGCTGCAGTTCATGGGGTCGCGGAGTCGGACACAACTTAGTGACTGGACAGCAACAACAAAGGAGACGGAAGCTCTCTCTACAGGCCTCCTTTCCCTTTTTGAACTCTTACCAGAATTGCCTTTAAAAGTCCCTTTATTGCCCAGCTTCAAAGCTGCTTCTACATTTTTAGGTATTGGTTATAGTAACATCCCATTCATCTCTGCTCAGGCGTCTGTCACTGAGTACTGTAAACTGAGTGGCTTATCAACAACAGATGCGTATTTCTCAGAGCTCTGGAGGCTGGAAACGCAAGCTCAAGGTGCGGCCAACTTGGTGTCTGGAGAGAGCCCGCTTCCTGGGTGTGTCCTCATGTGGCAGGAAGAGCGTGAACTGCCCTCTGACCTCTTCTCGTGAGGACACTAATCCCACGAAAGGGGCTGCACTCTCATGAGCTGATCGCCTCCCAAATGCCCCACCCCCAAATACCATCCCACTGGGCCTAGGTTTCCACGTGGATCTTGGAGAGACACAAACATTCAGTCCATAAAGGCCATCTTCCATTGATCTCCCTGCTTTGAAGTCCCTTCTGCTGAGCCCTGGGGCCGTTCGGCTTCTCCGCCTCTAAGGCCGCTTACTTGCTTGTATGGCTCGCACCCCACTGGGTCTAAGCTGCTTTGGGCATTGATCTCAGACTCACCTCTGTGGTCCCTGGCACACAAGAGACAGACGCGCAATAGCATTTGTTAAAATAGGAACTTATGCCACTTCTTGGCATTGACGTAGGTGCCACTGATGTTAGACACAGCAGCTGTTCAATCGATCTGTCTTATTACCTTAAAAGAAAGCATCAGGATTCGAGTTCTCCTCCGTGGTCCTAACACGGTAATTATTTAGTAATACCCTACAGTAAAATATGTTCAGTAATGTTCTGAAGTTAAAAATCTAAAAATATAAATCATTAAAAATTTGTACACGCAGGAGTTAAACCCTCACCTCTGTGCCCCTGGTAAGGAGTGAGGCAAGCACAGCAGCCAGGTGCACGGCCTTTCCCTGCCATCGCTTTCTCCAAACCAGAGCCTAGGCCTGTCTCCAGGGACGGTGGGGGGGTGTTCCTTCAGCCAGAAGCTCTCGTCAAGAAGTACAGCAGAAGCTGGGAAATCCCGAAACAGAGGCAGGGAATCTGTTCTGGACACGTAGGCATCCCCAATATTATCCGGCCTCACTGGATTCTAGACTTCTCCTCCCTGAGCCTTAACTGATCACATGCCATCTCTGTGAAACAGAGGTTCTGTTTAACACTGGTCCAGCCCCTGGTCCTTGACTTCTGGATCAACCTACCGGTTCGAAAAGGAATGAGGGAGCAGAGGATCAGTGTGTTTTCCCTTCAAAGCTGTCATGCAGGGCTGTTGCTGGAGGGTAAAAAGAGTGTGCTCATCATACAGATGTGATTGTTCCTTTTAAAACCTGAGAAAACCTCCTTCACTTCTAAGTAAATGGTGCCTCACTGTGCAAATATCGCAGACATGTAGCTTTCCAGACTCACTGCTGAATTAGTCATATTTTGGTAGCATCTCAATACCTTTGACAGCCTGTGGCCATTAAAAAGTGACCAATAAGTAGTTCTGATCTGAGTTTACAATTGAGCCTACTATTTTACTTATGAGAGAAGAGTTGCAACATTAAAATATTTTGAATGACTTTGGAGACTGTGTCAGGAGTTAGAAAAAAGAAATTTTCTAAAGCCTTTTGAAAATGTCTTTCTGTCTTTTTCTTTCTTACTTCCACCATTGGCATCAGAATGCATGTGATTGGCCGAAAGTGCTAGAAAGGTGAGGATTACTGAGGGCCACCATGTCTGGCCAGAATATCAGAGAGATGGAGGGATCTAGCTGGGACTTCAGGAGGCGGGTTTGCACAGGTGGGGAGGGGAGGGAAGGGAGGGTTTGGCCAGGGTCCAGGGGGAGGCTTTGCAGGCTTGGGGAGTTTGTCCTGCCTGAGGGGGCCCCCACAGGGGAGCAGTGGGAGGAAACTCTGGAAAAGCAAGGATGGCGCAGGCAAACTGCTGGCTGTGGCGTCGACCTGATATTGGAGACAGCGGCGACCACACGTCATCAGTGTGCAGACCTAGGGGCTTGGAAGACAGGGCAGGGCGCCGGTACACGGTCAGCTGACTGGGACGGGGTGAGCGCTGCCAGGATGCGATGGGGTGGCTGGGAGTGCAGCCTGGGTGTGTCTGGGAGGCACCGGTGCCCTCGGCGCCCTGTGTGCAGTTAGAACTGAGGACTGAGGACCGGCTTTGCCTCTGGTCAGCAACAGCAGACAAGGTGACCCGTCTCCCTGGGCCTGAGCTCTGCATCCCCAGGGGTAAGCAGGAGAGCAGATGGGAGGCACTCGGCACCCGGGGCCCCAGGATCAACAGGATCTTAAAAATGTGCACTTGACGCCACCCCTGCTCAGCAGATCAAGTGTCTGTGAAGGCTGTTCCCAGTGAGGACAGCCTCCCCGAGGGACCATCAGAGAGACCAGGTGAAGTCCGTCCAGCCTCCGGCTCTGACCCGGGCCTCAGCGAACACAGACCCCAAAGCCACTCCTCCCCCAGCTTCCCCTTCCACGCAGCCCAGCCCCTCGGGGGAGAGGCCCTGCCCCCTGCAAGGCCCCCCTCTAACAGCCCAGCACTCCGTGGCAGGAAGAACCTCAGGACCACGAAGGAGGAGACAGCTGTCTGGGCTCGACACAGGACAGAGCGATCAAGTTTCTCAGGCCGGGGCTCTGATCTGTTCATGAACTTTTTCCTTTACTTCAAAAGTATCAGCCTGTGTGATCAGATGCCAGGGTAGACATATAGCAACTTAACATACAAAGAACCGCACAGAACACCGCCCGCCCCCATGTGTGTCTGGGGCCTGGTGGCGGGCAGCAAAGGAAACAGAAGCAGGATGGAATGAAAGACTTTCTAATCGGAGCATTTCCCAAGCGTCCCATCTGGTTCCTCCATAAATAGTCATCACCAGGGGATGCTGACATGGTGTCATCTCCTGAAAAAAAAAAAAACACAACAACTAACTTGGCTTGCTTCTGGAAGAGAGAAAAAAATAGTCACAGAGGAGAGGGTTTGGAGGAAGTAAGGGGTGGAGGAGTTGAGGGGACCACGTGTCCTGGAACTCAGGGAGGAGACGAGAAAAGTTTTCTTTTTTTACCTCTCCAAATCTCAAGTCTTTGTCTGTAAACTGGAAGATAATGTTGTCCTCTAAATACATTAGTTGGAAGGCATCTTGAAACAGGCATGGGCTGGAAAGACCTGGGTCCACCGTTGCTGTGTTGCTCTGGGAAAGTCATGTAGCTTCTGCACATTTCACGTCCCTGTCTTTGAGACAGAGTCTAATATTTGCTTTATTCTGAGGATGTGAAGTCGCATGTGTAAATTGCCCTTGGCCATGTCAGACATATAAGAGACATTCCATAAGTGATAACCCTCACTGTCACCAGCATCAGGCTCACTTTCAGGCAAACGTCTTTACAATAACGGAGGGAACCAAGCTCTGACAGTGCAGCTGTGTTTCTAACCAGTAGACAGAATGTCCTGGAAAGTCCCGAAGCCTTATTTGTGTGGCCCGAGCAGAAAGGCTTGGTGCAGATTCCCGGCATCACTTCCCGTCTGGTGGTTCACAGCTCAAAAATCAAAACCCAACGAGAGGCAGTTGCTGGTAGAAAGGGAAAATGCTTTCATCAGGAAAGCCAGCAACCTGGGGAGAAGGTGGACTCATGTCCCAAGACCAACTCTGAAGATTCTGCTCAGCCATGACAGTTTTTAAAGGGGAAAAGGTGGGGGGGGGCAGGATCTCAGTTAATCATTGAGATGGGGGGTCAGCTTTGTCACCATCCCACACCGCGTGCAGGCTTATCCGCTTCTTGTGATTTTCCTTAGACACCATCTTGTTCACACAGTCTGTTCACGAGGTTACTGAAGGGGAGGCTAGGCAAGAGACGTGGCCACCTGCTAATTATTTATTCTTCATTTCTACTTCTTTGATCTACAGAAACGATCAACAAGTTAGGCAAAGTATTGTGTGATCAGAAGATCTGGAAAGTGTGCTTGGACTGGAGATGAGCAGAGCCTGGGGGCACCTGCTTGAAAGTTAGCTACAATGAAGCTTTGCTGAAATGACAAGAAAGGGGGTTTCTTGCTGAGGACATGTTCCTACAAAGACCTGCTTACAAATCCACCCGTTAGATATTATTTCATTTCAAAGGGATTAGGGACAAGGTGCATCTTTTGTAACTTCTTCATGCTGAGAAAGGATATTGGGGTCTTAGAGTGGAAGATTTTGACATGGGTCTGTGGCATCTCTTTGCTGACAGTTTTAGTTGCCTGCTTATGTATATGAGCACAGCAAGCTACAATTACTTTGATGCCCACAAAAATATAGATGGTCATGAGCGACAGTGTTAATCCCATTCTCTGGAGGCCAGTTCTTGGAGCTGTGCTGGTCACAGACTCAGTCCTGTTCAAGACGGAGCAGCAGCAGTCACGGGTGTGGTCTGGTCATCATGCAGCCAGCTTTTTCCTTCCGGCGGAAGTTACAGTGTGTGTGAAGCAGCTCAGGGGCATGCAACACACATAGGCCTGTGTCTCTGTTGTCCTAATCTCTAGCTACTTGCGTGTGTGCTAAGTTGCTTCAGTCATGTCCAGCTTTTTGCAACCTTATGGACCATAGCCCGCCAGGCTCCTCTGTCCATGGGACTCTCCAGGCAAGAACACTGGAGTGGGTTGCCATGCCCTCCTCCAGGGGATCTTCCCAACCCAGGCATTGAACGTGTGTCTTTTGCATCTCCTGCGTTGGCAGGTAGGTTCTTCACCCCTGGTGCCACCTGGGAAGCCCCCTTTAGCTGCTTGAGCGTGCTCTCTAATGCTCAGGGAAATCTAGGAGACTTGAGATCTTCAACCAAGAGGCAAGTGACATGGAGGGGCCTTTGTACTTGGGGACCCCAGAGAGCTCTGCTCGGTTCCACTCTGACTCTGTTCAGCAAAGGCAGCACGTGTGGGCAGAGGGTCTCTCCGGGAGCCCAGGTCTGGAGAGAGGAGCAGAGGGGCTGGACCCGCTGTGTGTACTGACCACTGGTCTAGAGGAGAGAGCAGGGAGCCGGGCTCAGGTGACACCTCCTGCTGCTCCTGAGCCCCAAACTTGCTCTCAGCAAGTCCCCTCACCTCCCTTGTCTCTTTCTGCATCTCCGGAAGGGGGCTCAGCTGCCGACTCCACGAGGCCGTCATGAGATTGGAGCCAGAGATGTCCTGACGTCTCTCCCCAGTGCCCACTCCCCTCTCCGCCTGCACTAAGGTTCTAGAATCTTCTCCTTTCTGTTTACAGGTGATGAGAAGAGGTCATTAGCAGAAACAGAGTACAGTTTAAACTGTCCGTTATTTGCATTCACACCTTATGAATCTTGAAGGTCAGTGTGGTGAAGAAATATGAAGTCAACTTAGAATCCTTTCAGACAAAAGTCCTGAGTTTTCACAGAAATCAGAGACAATGGTTTAGAGTTGTTATTCATGCTACTGTATTATAACAGGCAGGCTGACATCCATGGGGTCGCAAAGAGTCGGATACAACTGAGCAACTAAGCAGAGCGCATCCTGACTTAAAGACTTAATAAGTATTAATTTTGTGTTTACAGAGTACATTCACATAGATAATCCCACTTGACCTGAAAAGCAATTTTGTAGTGCAGGAAGGGCAGAAATTAATTTTGCTCGGCTAGGTCCACTGAGGGTCAGAAACTTGCTGTGAGTCACACCTAGTAAATGACCACATCAGGACTCCAGACGCCAGGTTCGCTGCTGCCTCTTCCCTCATCCCAGTGACTTCTTCAGTTCTTACCCATCCGATAGGAAGCATACAAACGTGTATGTGATTGCCATTGTAGGTTAAAAAAAGATATCACGCAACAGCTCAAATTGTTCCATTGGGTCAACCTGGTTTCTTTTTTTTTAGACCTCAAAAGTGTGTGTGTATAAATTCTAAGAGTTGCTAGCATTTATCAAGGAACGTTTCCATGCAAGATAGTATGCTAAATAAGGTTTTGACAGATACTTCCACTTAATCCTCTCAACAACTCTATGCAGTGGGTATTGTTAACTCATCTTAGAGAAGAGGACACATTATCAGAGAGGTTAAGTGACTTGCTTAAGGTCACACAGCCACACCACGGACTCAGAGAAGCGTCTGCCTGGCACCAAAGCTCATGTTCTCAGTTCCTATGCTACTGTACATCAGAGCAGACACCCATGTTTTCCTGGCACCGGCCCCTATTTCTCACACGACCCCAGCTCCCTAGAGGACCCCCAGTACTGAGGAGGTGTCTTGTGCGTGTCCTCAGGTAAGCCCCTCAGCTCTCCTGCCGCTTGCGCAGTGGCAGCCCTGCAGTTTGTTTCAGTTGCTCAGTCGTGTCTGACTCTGCGTGCCCATGGACCGCAGCACGCCAGGCTTCCCTGTCCATCACCAGCTCCCAGAGTTTACTCAAACTCATGTCTGTCCAGTCGGTGATGCCATCCAACCATCTCATCCTCTGTCATCCCCTCTCCTCCTGCCTTCAATCTTTCCCAGCATCAGGGTCTTTTCCAATAAGTCAGTTCTTCGCATCAGGTGGCCAAAGCATTGGAGTTTCAGCTTCACCATCAGTTCTTCCAGTGAATATATTCAGGACTGATCTCCTTTAGGATGGACTGGTTGGATCTCCTTGCAGTCCGAGGGACTCTCAAGAGTCTTCTCCAACACCACAGTTCAAAAGCATCAGCTCTTCCGCACTCAGCTTCTTTATGGTCCAACTCTCACATCCATACATGACAACCAGAAAAACCATAGCTTTGCTTAGATGGACCTTTGTTGGCAAAGTAATGTTTCTGCTTTTTAATAAGCTGTTTAGGTTGGTCATAGAGCTTCTTCCAAGGAGCAAGCGTCTTTTAATTTTATGGCTGCAGTCACCATCTGCAGTGATTTTGGATCCCAAGAAAAGAGTCTGTCACTGTTTCCATTGTTTCCCCATCTATCTGCTATGAAGTGATGGAACCAGATGCCATGATCTTCGTTTTTTGAATGTTGAGTTTTAAGCCAGCTTTTTCACTCTCCTCTTTCACTTTCATCGAGAGGTTACTCTTATTTACTCTCCTCCTTTTTTTTTTTTTTGCCATTTGTTTGCCTTTTTTTGTTTGTTTGCCACTTGTTTCCGTGGCAAGGCTTGCAAATAGAAAGTCAAAAGAGAGGAGTGGCCTGAAGTCATCCCTCCACCACAGTCCTTTGGAACATTGTTCTTTCTGCAGGTTGGAAGTTGAAGTGAGACTTCTCATCTGATGGTTCCTGAAGCCCCTGCCCATCTGGGGCAGTTGTGGTAAAAAGGCAAATATTTCCCTTCCCTGGTGGCTCAGACGATAAAGAATCTGCCTGCAACGCAAGAGACCAGGGTTCGATCCCTGGGGCCAGAAGATCCCCTGGAGAAGGCGATCCACTCCAGTATTCTTGCCTGGAGAATCCCATGGACAGAGGAGCCTGGCTGGCTGCAGTCCGCGAGGTCGCAGAGAGTCCGATGTGCCTGAGGGATGAACACTTTCACTCCTCTGCACTCCACCTCCTCACCTGCGCAGTGGATTGGGCTGAACTGTGAGTGATGAGGCCTGCGGAACACCTGCTGTGATGTCCACACCCCTGAAAGCTAAAGCAAGACAGTGGTTCTTCTTTCCAAATCTCTGTTCTGTAGGAAGACAGAGCTTCTCCGCTTACCAGCAGTACATCAGTTAACCAACTAGCACTTGCTGAGTGATTGCAATGTCCAAGCAAGCTCTTTTATAGGAGAGTGAGCAAGTTACCCAGATATTACTCACACGGGATTTTTGTTGAAATTAAGTATAATCAGATCAACACATCATTCTTTCAATGGATGAATTTGAGACATGGAGGCATCTTTGGCTGAAATTCTCTCTGTCACGGTGGCTGTTATAAAGGGGCCACGGAGTCCACAGCCTGGCCCAGGCAGCTCTGGGCACATGTAGGCTGAGTGATTCGTCAGCTTGTCTGGAAACAAGGAGAAGCCTCCATAAACTTGGGAGGAATTGCTGTGCAAAGACGTTTAAGGAGGAGAACGAACTCCCCACCACCTCCTCTGAGAGTTTCCAAGCAGCCTCGCCCAGGCAGCGGTGGTCAGCCAGGGCGGGCCTGGCCACTGCAGGCGTGCCGCCCGTGTGATGTCAGGGGGTCAGGGGGCCGAGGCTCAGGCCCGGGCACTGCCTGCTCTCCGGGCCCCTGCCAGTTTGTCTCGGAGGATGGCTTCCTGATTCCCTTCCAGTCAAGCTCAAACTGATAAAGAAAAGATCTTTTCCACCCACTGCAGTCCTCTTCCCAGGGTCAAGGCCAGCGTGCCTTTCCTTTGGAAGGAATACTGAGCCTGTTCATCTCAGTTGCTCAGTTGTGTCCGACTCTGCGACCCCATGGACTGTAGCATGCCAGGCTTCCCTGTAGTAACCCTCTTAATCTGAATTACTGGATGAGTTTTCAGGTGATTTCCTCTTGTTCTCAGAGTGTAGGAAAACTGATTTTAAAAAATAATTTAGCAACCCTCCTGCCTGATTTGTCACCTGGATAGATTTTCTTATTTCATCTTTTTCTCTTTTTTACTTCTTTTTTATTTTCTCTTTTTCATCTTTATTTTAACTATTTGCATGTGTGTACGGATGCCTAGTATTTTTCTGTGGGACTCTGGGACTACCCTGGGGAATTCCTGAAAAATCACGGGATTTAAAGAGGAACTTGATGAAGACATCAAAGTTGTTTACAACTGTGCGTCACCGATGCAAGAGAGGTGGATGGAAAGTGAGCTTCTAAGTGTCCTGGAGATTTAACTTTCCATCACACCGGCCCCAGGGTCAGACGTCAAGCAAGAGGTGTCGCTAATATGGAGGTTAGGATAGACAAGGAAAGCAGTAACTTTAGTGTCATTTCAAACACGAGGAGGGGGCCGGATCACAGGACAGAACTCCTCAGACCCCGTCCCCAGGCAGAGGGCAGCCCAGTCCCCACCGCCCCTGCCAGCCGGGGTCCCCGCAGCCCAGTCTGTTCTTGCGATGCTGAGAACTGAGTGCAGAGCCCAGACCCGCGGCTGGGTCAGCCCCCTCCACACTCCCTGAAGACCCCCCGGGGCTGAAGGTGTGTCCTTTGCTTCCTCAGGGTCAGGCCGTCGTGGAGCCATGAGGCCAGGTCACGCCCGCCCACCGCTGCCGACCTTCGCATCCCTGGAGATCTGAAGCCGGCCCGGCGGGACCCAGCCGAGCCCCCCGGAGGCCATGGCCGAGCGGCACCAGCAGACGAAAACATCCTTCCTCTTCGTGCAGCTGCGGGCGCCCCCTGCGCGCGTGCGCCCCGCCCCGGCTCCAGCCCGGACCGCGGCCGCGGGGGGCCCGGAGGAGGGCCGCCCTTTCCCCGGTCCCGGGGCCGGCTCCTCGGCGGGCGGGGCCCTCGGGCCCCCTCCCCGGGCTGGCCCTCCCCCGCCGAGGCCGGGCCGTGGGACCGCGGCGCCAGCTGCCCCCTGTTGCTCGGCTCCCGCGCAGGGCGAGGAGAAAACCCGGGCCCTGGATGCGCGGAGGGGGCGCGCTCGCGGACCCCCCGGTCGCAGGCGCTCCCCGGCGCCCGCCTCCGGCGCGCGTGGACGGCGGCAGCCCCGGCCATGCAGACCCCCTAGCCCGGCTCCCGGCATGGCCGACGGCGGCCGCAGCCCCTCGGCGGGCTGGACTCCCTGGCCGGACGGTCCTGCCCGTCCCGGCCCGCAGGCTCGGGACGCCTCGGGGTGCTCCCTTCCGCAGGCCCAGGCTGCCGACGGCGCTCAGAGCCCGGGGTCCCGGGGCGGAGCCGAGGCGTCGGCCCGCAGCCCCGCGCGCCCGCGGAGCACTCAGGGCGCGGGCACCCCCGCGCGGGCCAGCCGCGCCAGGCTCTGCAGGCACCGTGCGCCCCTCCAGACCAGCAGGAGCTGCGCCGCCCCGCCTGCCGCCCTGCCTCTCAAGGTAAGAAAGTGTGTGCGGCGCAATCCCTGAGACCCGCGCTCTTCCCAGAGAAGACAAGAGTGGACGAGGCGGCCGATGTCCCGCAGGGCCCCCAGCTCCCCGCGCTGGGGTCGCCTGTTCGCTGTGCACGCCTGGCCTCTTCCCCTTTGCTCCGCCTGCACCAGCAGCTTATTGTGTGGAAGAGGAGAGTGAATAGCTCTTCCCAAGATTCTGCCAGGGAAAGAGCAGGAGAGCTGGGTGGGGATGGGCAACCTTTATGGGGAACCGAAAGGATGGAGGAGGCACTTGTTGAGCCTGAGCCAGCCTTATCCTGGGCGCTTTTGCCTATATCCACTTAGCTGCATAACCTCCTGGAAAAATGCAGGCTCCTATCCCCAACTTCAGATGAAGGAATTGGGAAGTGGCTAGGCAAAAATACTCCTCTTCCTTCCGAAGTGGAAAAGACAGAAGCAAAACCTATTCCCCAGAATGGGCATGGAGACTTGGGGAGGCTTCAGGGCGGGGGTGAGGGAGTGGGGGATGGTGGAGGTGCCAAGCACCCTCTGTACCTACTGGACCACCTTCCATCCCTGCCCACAGGTGGATGTTCGCCCTGGGCGTCAGCCTCCAGCCCCGCACTTTCCTTCCCACTAGCCAGGCCTCCTCTTTGCTATTAGCATTTTATTCTCAGCATCTCCACTCAGCCTCCTCACCAAGCTGGTGTCTGAGCCCCTCTTCCCGGCTCCACCCAGCTCAGGTGCCCCAATGCCAGAATGGGTGGACAGAACTGAAGGGTATGCTTCTGCGTTTCCTTTCCTGACAGCATGGACAACTTGCTATACTTTGCACACATACAGGCAGTGAGGGTGAGCGTGAAGAAGAATGTCGAGGGCAGGGGTGGTGGGAATGGGGTGGAGGAGGGGCCCTCCTGTTGGAGTGTGTGGATGGTCCCCGTGGAGGGGGCTCCTGGGGAAGTCACCGGAGAAATGCATGAAAGTCACATCAGAAGGCCCAAGACTTGGCCTTCATCTGGAGCCCCGTCTCTCTCCCGTGGGCTTCTAGGGGCTTCTCCTTGCCCCTTTCCTCTTAACAGGCAGCCGGTAGAGTCATGGTGGAAAATCAGGGAGAGGATGAGCTCAAGTTCTCTTTGGAGCGAAACTCTTGGAAGAAGAGAGATGCTAGCGTGCTTCCTTAGGAAACGGTTTACGTTCTATCCTGGTGCGTGTATCAAGCATTTCCTACAGGGATTTAAGAGGAATGGCATACCGCTGCGTCAGAGCCCAGGCTCTGAATCCAGGGTCACAGGCAGTTGTTTGTGTGCTTGGAGGCCGCTCTGATGACTTGAGAACTCCTCCTCCCCGCCTTTCTCCTCCATCTGCTGGGTGTAAGAAAGCCCCAGAGCTGCAGCCAGTTCTCTCGGGCAAGGCACTGAGGGAGCTGGTCCAGATGGGTCGGGTTCTGCCTCATCTGCCCCATTTAGCTACGTGTGCTAACGGGCCCCAGACCTCTGGTCCATCTAAAGCAAGGATGGCAAGATTCCTGGCTAAAAACTTGGAAACCCCAGGTTCAAGTCCTAACCTTGAGCAAACCACCAGAGCTCTCAGTTTTCCCATCAGAAAGCACTGTGGACCCACCTGCCTGGCAGTTGCTGTGGGGCCAGCGAGGGTCTCTCGGTCACCCTGTCTTAGGGGAGAGAAGGGAAGCAGAGTCCATGGGGCCGGGTAGGGCCAGGAAGCGTGGAGTCAGAGGGGTCAGTGAGGGACTCCAGGGTCGGGGGACAAAGCAGGGCTAAACTTAGCCTCGACCGAGCCGGTCACATGATGTGATGCTCTCTGCCCCAGGGAAGATGTGAAGTGTGAGTCACTCAGTCGTGCCCCACTCTGTGCGACCCCATGGACTGTAGTCCGCCAGGCTCCTCTGTCCATGGGATTCTCTAGTCCCGAATACTGGAGTGGGTTGCCGTTTCCTCCCCCAGGGGATCTTCCCGACTCAGGGATCATACCCGGATCTCCTGCATTACAGGCAGATTCTTTATCATCTGAACAACCAGGGAAGCCCAGAAGTCAGCCTTCAGAACCCCAAGATGCTTGGGGCTGTTACCAGCCAAGTGACTCTGCCTGGTCTTGGTGTTAGAGAAGGGAAGAGTCAGCAGAGTGAGGTTTCCACCTGCCCCGCCCTGGGCACGTGAACACGCCCTTGGGTCTGACAGATTAGTGCCTGAGCACTGCCCAGTCTGAATGCGTTGGAATTTAGCTATTCAGGTCACAGCAGAGTGGCAGCAGACTTCTTGTGAACCATCAGTTGAGGGGCCTTTCATTCGATACATACATAGAAATGTGACCAATTACTCTATTTATTGGGAATTTCCTGGTGGTCCTGTGGTTAGGACTCTGTGCTTCCAGTGCAGGGGACATGGGTTCGATCCCTGGTTGGGGAACTAAGATTCCCGTATGTTGCGTGACATAGTCAAAAAAAAATACAAAAGACTTACTACATTTATTAAAGCGAAAGGTTGCTTATATGGGAGCAAAAATCTTTTCCTACATGTGTGTCGTAGGATGGAGGTCCTGGTATCAAGCAGACAAGTCTAGATCCTAAGCGTCAAGTTTCTTCCTCCCTGCGCTCTAAATAGCCATGTCCATTCTTCCCTGGTGGCGCTAGTGATAAAGAACCCGCCTGCCAAGGCCGGAAACATAACA
Organism: Capra hircus; assembly: GCF_001704415.2. Classification (NCBI taxonomy): domain Eukaryota; kingdom Metazoa; phylum Chordata; class Mammalia; order Artiodactyla; family Bovidae; genus Capra; species Capra hircus. The sequence continues at coordinate 7,165,388 of NC_030834.1, read as the reverse complement.
GATGCAGGTTCGATCCCTCGATTGGGAAGATCCCTGGAGGAGGGCATGGCAAACCACTCCAGTATTCTTGCATGGGGAATCCTATGGACAGAGGAGCCTGGCATGCTATCGTCCATAGGGCTGCAGAGTTGGACACAACTGAAGCGACTTAGGAAGCATTCTTTCATTGTTGAAACAAACGGAGTCCAGAGTAAGGAATTCTCATCCTGAGTCCAGAGTGAGGGACTCCCGTCCTCCCATCCCTGCTGACTTACATCTTTTCAAGGAGTGGCGGCAGCACCCAAATCACTTAGTTCTTCATTCAAACCATGACTGGGCTTCAGTAAAAATGACTACAGTGCTCTGTGCCCCACAGAGGGCTTCCAGAACATGGTCCCCTCTGATCAGAACCTTGCAACACTGAGGTTGTACTTTATCACTGTACCCACTTCGTGGATGAGGAGACAGAGGCTTGAGCATGGTCAGTGACCCAAGGCCAGGAAACAGAAGTGATGGGGACAGAGTTCCTGGGGTCCCCGCGGAGGTTGGAGCCCCGCTCTCCTTGCCTTCCTGGGCAGACAGCCCACTGCCCCTGGGACTGGGGGGTCTGGACTCACTCCTGGGGCTTGGGGGAAGGGGCCTCTGGATCCTCAGGTCTAGAGACCTGGCCTTGCCGACATGTGACTCAAGTCTGGGGCTAACGATATAAAGATGCAGAAAACAGACACGATTCGAATGAAAAGGGGAAAAAACCTTTCTCTACAATCATTTTGGAGATTTTCCATGCTACTGTTGTGTTTTACTAAGTCTTCCTATCTGACCTATTTTATGCTTTGACATAACAATTATTTTTGGTGTGTAGATGACGTTAGAAAATTGGTAGTTAGTAATATTAAAAATCTGCCCCCAAATGTCAAACCCCATGCCTACAAACCCCATCTGTACCTTTAAATTTTCCAGGAAATTTACCTCTTTATTTTGGTTTTCGTCTTTCTCTTCCTCTCCTCTCTCAAAAACAATCAGCTTTTTGAGTTTTCCTCACCAGCTGCTAGGAGTGTTTGGGGTTCAGAAGGGAGGGTGAGAGTGAGCAGGACGGACAGGGTCTCCCCTGGGGCTGGGGGTCAGGGCCTGGGAAACAGAGGACAGTCATTCCCTGAGGTGTTGAGGGCAAGGGGGAGGGGTTCCATTTATACACAGCAGGCTGGAAAGAATAGCTCTAACCCTCTGTGTCTCGCCTTGAAACAAAACCGGGGTCTGAAATATGTCTGTAAAGTATATTACATTTTAGATCGAGAGTTCTTATATAGAGCAAAGGTCCCTGCCCCTGAGATTTGGGGAGTGAAATGAAGCTCTGGTTCTGCCAACCAACTAGCTAAGCACCCTGACGACTCACTAAGCAAAGCAAGGCTACCCCGTCTGACCCCTGAGGCCTTTCCAGCTCTGACCTTCTAGGATAAGTATGAATCTTCAGATCCAGAAAGGGAATGAGGTAAAAGGATGAAACTAATCTAATTTCTCCTCGTCTCTAAAGTTTATTCTGTTAAAGGGCTTCACAGCAGGGAAGCTACATGCAGTGGGCTTGTACGTCTCGGGCGATGGGGAATTTCAGCCAGGGCTTGGGACCCTCTCTACAGGATCCGCAGTTCACGATCAGCTGAATGAATGAAACCTGGGAGCAGGGTTAACACCCAGTGACAGAGTCAGCGCCTTCTTTGGGCATTAACACAAATCCCCCGCAAAATTTAGGGTCATGGTTATTTGCCGCCTCTCCCCTAAAGACTAATGTTTCTTTCTCTGACCGGATGCAAGTTGAATGAAACTCCCTTCTGAAGTTGAATACTGACCCCCAGGTATACCTCACCCCCAGGAGGAGTCATTGATCTCATCTGGAGTTAATGTTTAATTCCTCAAGCCTGTTTGACTTTTTTGGCCTGTTGTGAGTTTAGAAACTGTTCTGCACACAGAATGATAAAAGTCTAGATAATCCTATCTTTATAGTCATCATTCTTGGTGAGCAATTTAGAATTTTTTTTAAAAGAAGCTAGAACAAAGAGAGAGCTCACACAAATGCCATATAGTAATTTGAACAGTGATGTAGATAAATGTGCAGTGGGGTCCCTTTTAAAGGGGGATTTTAGTGTTTAGAAGACTGCACTGACTGGAATCAAAAGCTTATCTTTGGTCTGTTTTACCCTGCATGGCTGTTGACATAGATGCCTTGATTTCTTACTTGGATAAACAAAGCCTGAGATAGCAGAATAGGTTTCAGCTCTGTTTCATCTTGTGGCCGCGTTCCCATGACAACCTCCTCTCACTCTTTTTCTCTCCTTACCCCTCCCCTTTGACGTTCGCACAGACGTCCTGTGGTCAGTGTTCGGGGCCCCTCTCGTGGAACCACACCCTTTTCTGCACTTTGATGGGAGAAGAGGGCAGAGAGCATGTGGACCACTTGACGTGGTTCCCCCCAAGACGTGGAGGGAAGATTCCCAGTGGGAGCTGGGGCCCAGGGTCTGGTTCAGATTAGCGAAGTGATTTGGCTCACATTAGCTAAGTAAAGGTGTTCTCTTCAGCCTGGGTCTAAATTCCTGAAACATGAAGAGATCAGACTCTGGTTTCCTACTCTCTAGCTCAGGATTCTAAATTCTTGCCAATCCATTTGCACTCATGTTTGTGAAAAATCCACCAAAGTATGGGTTTTAATGATACATCTCTATAAGTCTATCGTGTTTAAAGTCCTTACTGTTGGGAAATTCCTTTGTGGGTAAAATTAGATGCCTCCCCAGTATCCAGAGGATAAAGAGGAGCTAAAAACACATTTTAAAACATTATATGCCGACATATATCCTATTTTCCAATCTCAAGTGTTAAATTTTTTTTTTTTTTTTTATAAAATATTGGTAGCACTCATCAAGTATTAGGTTTGGCCTGAGAGTATTTGGAGAAAATATTAAATTGAGTTGGTTTTTTTTTGTCACTCAGTCATGTCCGACTCTTTGTGACCCCATAGACTGTAGCCTATCATGCTCCTCCATCCATGGAATTTTCTAGGCAAGAGTACTGGAGCAGGTTGCCATTTTCTTCTCCAGGGGATCTTCCCAACCTGGGGATCAAACCCGGCTCTCCCACACTGCAGGCAGAGGCTTTACCGTCTGAGCCCCAGGGAAGCAGAGGTTGTGTTTTGTTTTCCTCCCATGCTTAAGGGAAATACATCTGCTGAAAGGGATTGTTTGATGTTTGTAGTCCCATGAGTCAATTACTCAGCAAAGAGAATACTGGAAATGGATTCCAAAACTGAGACCCAGAATGACAAAGAGGCTGGCCCTCGCTCAGCCGGTTGGAATCTGTTCCAGGCGTTGCCTCACTGTAACTGCCACGTTTTGTGTCCTTGAACAGAAGTGCTCTATTGCTTGGGGATTAGCTAGGATCCTTGGTTGTGTGTGATAGAAACCCTCAAGGCCACTTCACCCCCGAGGGGGAAATTCATGAGCGGAAGCGTCCTTGCCTGCAAGTGTCGGGCGGGTGGACCCGCGTGGAGGTGCAGCTGGGCCTCCGACCCCCCGAGGGTCCAGGTGTCTTTGCATCCCACCTGCTGGCCTGTGCCCTCCCTGCCCTCTTCTCTGACTGGCTCTTCCTCCTTCTGCACGTCTGCTTCCTCTCCTCCCTACTCCCCGGGGAGGAACACGGTCCCCCGCCATTCCCAGGTGTGTGTCTCCTCTCGTTAATGATCGGGGTCCTCGGGCCTGCCTCCCTGTCCCCCTGGGCGGAGGCTTCTCAGCCCAGTGCAGGTTGGGGGTTGGTGCCCACCCAGCCTGCTCTGTGGGGGCAGGCCCGAGGCAGCTCCCATGGTGAGGCCAGCTCTACTGAGAGCTCAAGCCTGTCACAGCCCCGTAAACCTGCGGGAGGGAAGGTCCTAGAAACTGACCTGCAGCGAAGGGGGCCGCTGTGGCCAGCCAACCCAGTAGGTGACAGACACTCCCAGGGAGTCTCACCTACAACTTCTAGTCACTGCTTTGTGTAGGTGTCCTACTTGAGCCCTCTCAGATTTTAGGGAAGCCAGTTCTTATAGCTTTTAGAGAGATTTTTTAAAAAGAAACTCTGAAGTGAAAGTGTGAAGTGAAAGTGTTAGTTGCTCAGTGGTGTCCAACTCTTTTGTGACCCCATGGACTGTAGCCCGCCAGGCTTCTCTGCCCGTGGAATTCTCCAGGCGAGAATACCGGAGTGGGTTGCCATGACCTCCTCCAGGGGATCTTCCCCACCCGGGGATCAAACCTGCGTCTCCTGCGGGAGATCCTCCCTTGGCAGGTAGGTTCTTTACCCCTGTGCCACTTGGGAAGCAAAAGAATCCCTGAAGAAGCAATATATTAGATTCAGATTACTGCCTGATATGGCTTATAAATAGATTTATTTCTCTATAAATCTATTTGTAAACCTATGAATATATGCTACTGGGCATAATATGGCAAGTTTTCTCTTTCAAAGGCTTTTTTTTTCCCCTTTTTTTCCTTTTCCTTTGGATTTTTTTTTAAAGAATTGTGTACTTCATGTACACAACTGAGTCGTCTATGGCTGCGCTGGGTCTCAGTGAGGTGGGCTGTTCAGTGGTGGAGCACAGGCTGTTGGCATGCAGGCTCAGTCGTTGTGGCTCTCAAGCTTAGTTGCTCCGCGGCGTGTGGAATCTTCCTGGACAGGAAACTGAACCCGTGTTCCCAGTATCGGCAGCTTCTTAACCACTGGACCTCCAGAGACATCCTCCTTGTAGGTTTCTGGAGATTGTAAGATGCTACGAGATTCACACAAACCTAAGTCCTCAGGTGAAACCTCCTTAGGTGAGCTTAGCAGGGTTCCTTAGCCCTTCAGGTTCCATGTGTGATCGATGTCGCAGCAACTCCTGGATGCCCACAGGATGCCTTGAGAAGCAAGGACAGTGCGGAGAAGTATGGCTCCTTGAGCTGAACTGTATCTGAAGAGCTCCCACTCCCAGGGGTCCCCGCCCCGGGGCGCCGAGGCCTGCCCGGCGAGGAAGGCCGCTTCCCTTGGTTCCAAAGGAATCAGCAGCTGTGGCTCCTTTCTGGCTGCCCTTCGTGTTGTGCACATTTCCTGTGATTATTTTTCAGTCGATTTTAACTTTTCGGAATCTAACTTTCAATTTTCAGGATGTGTGATTTTGCATTAACCTTTCAATTACCAGTTCCAGCAGATTATGAGCTAAAAAGCCCCAGGGCCCTATTCAAGCACTTACCCTGTTCTGTCATTTGAAAATTCCATTTTATCTGCAGGGAGCTTGGTTACCCTTCACTGAGTACTCAGTCTGACTATATGACAAAGTAACAATTAAAACGTCACCCCATCCATCCCATGCCCTAAGCAGAGCGATCTCACTTAATCTTTGTCTGTAAAGGATTTACAGTGCCCGACAACCAGAGCATGATGAAGAATCTGCCTGCAATGAAGGAGACCCAGATTCGATCTCTGGGTCTGAACTATCCCCTGGAGAAGGGAATGGCAACCACTCCAGTATTCTTGCCTGGAGAATCCCATGGACAGAGGAGCCTGGAGGGCTACAGTCCATGGGGTCAAAAAGAGTCAGACAGGATTGAGTGACTATCACTTTCACTTCCACAATTAGAACATACAAAATGAAACTCTTGGTGAAGCTAAATTAGTGATAAAGAATCAGTTCCAGGAAAATATAAGTAAGTGGCAAGATGAAGAAAAGATCAGGTCGAGGTCAGGAAAAGAACCCAAAAAAACATGCCACAATGGCAGAGAGAGAGCCATGTTTGAAAGTCACGTTTGATCGTGTGACTTTCTAGCTGCTCAGCTACACAGTTATAACTGTGGGAAGGGATGGGGAGGGAGGGGGGAGGAAGAGGTCCTCTAACATGTTCCACAGAAATCAATTATCTTAGAAAACCAAATTTCGCTTGGCCTTTAAAATAGCACTTTGGACAAAAATTTTTCGAGGATCACTTAGCATTTCCTGTTTCCTTAGACACATGTACGTGTGTACAACGCAATTAATTTCCTTGATACCTTGGGCGGTCACCGTGACAGCAGTACTGCTTGCTGGCAGCTGCAGATCTGTGAGATCATTTGCTTCTATACATGATGCCCCAGATCTGCTGGCTGAGTTCTCTTTGCTTTTCAGTAATGCTTCCGTTTCTTCCATGCTGGCCTATCCCTTCTTGGTGCTATTAGCATCTACCTCTAATATAGGGCTTCCCTAATAGCTCAGCTGGTAAAGAATCCGCCTGCAGTGCAGGGTGACCCGGTTTGATTCTTGGGTCGGGAAGATCTCTTGCATAAGGGTTAGGCTACCACTCCAGTATTCTTGGGCTTCCCTGGTGGCTCAGATGGTAAAGAATCTGCCTGCAATGTGGGAGACCTGGGTTCGACCCCTGGGTTGGGAAGATCTCCTGGAAGAGGGCATGGCAATCTACTCCAGTATTCTTGCCTGGAGAATCCCCATGGACAGAAGGGCCGGGTGGGCTACAGTCCATGGCGTCACAAAGAGCTGGGCGTGACTGAGTGACTAAGCACTGCTCAGCACCTCTATTATACTTCTTTTGATCCACCAGAGGCAGGAAAATAGACAGCAAATGTTTAAATTGTAAGGCACATTTGTTAATTGTGTAAAGTAAAAGTAGAAAGACTATGTGAAGGGTTCAGTGGCTTATCTGACAGAAAATCTTGCAAGTTTCAAAAAGGATTTTTTTTTCCTCTGAATTTTGTGTGTTCAGAGATGAAACTGTTGTAGTCACACTGAAAGTGAAAATGAAAGTCTCTCAGTCATATCTGACTCTTTATGACCCCGTAGACTATACAGTCCATGGAATTCTCCAGGCCAGAATACTGGAGTGGGGAGCCTTTCCCTTCTCCAGGGGATCTTCCCAACCCAGGGTTCAAACCCAGGTCTCCCACATTGCAGGTGTATTCTTTACCAGCTGAGCCACAAGGGACGCTATGGATGGATAAAGTTGCTGGACAAATAACTTCTGGATTTACTTATTCAGTAAATATGTCTTGACCACCAGCTACAGGGCAGGCACTGTTCCAGGCAGTGAGTAGACAAAGTGCTTGCCCCTACAGGGAACGGTAAACAAGCAAATGATACGCAAGCATAGGATTTCAGGTCATCACAAGTACTTGGAAGAAACTATAACAGAAGCGGTGGTGAGAGGAGGGTGCACGAATGAATGGTTTGTCTGATGAGAGAAGGCGACCTCAGAGTTAAGCCCTGAGTGACAGGCAGGAGGCCACGTGGGGAGAACAGGGAGGGAAAGTTCTAGACAGGGTTAGCAGAAGAGTCTTGTGTACCTATGGTAAAGAACCCACCTGCCAATGCAGGAGACATAAGAGAAACAGGTTCAGCCCCTGGGTTGGGAAGATCCCCTGGAGGAGGGCATGGCAACCCACTCCAGTATTCTTGCCTGGGGACTCCTATGGACAGAGGAGCCTGGTGGGTTACAGTCCACGGGTTGCAAAGAGCTGGACACAACTGAAGCAATTTAGCATCCACCCTGTGTATTTTGGGGGCCATCAGGGGCATAAGTTACTGGGGAACTTACTCAGAGCCATAGGTAGGCAGGGCCAGAGCACACAGGGTCTCTAACTTCTCAATAAGGAGTTTGAATTTTATTCTAAATACAGTGGGAGACTTTGGTGAGTTTTAAGCAGAAAAGAAACACAGCAATTAAGGGAAGCCTGTGTGTGTTTATGAAGAGAGCTCCCTACTGTTACTATGTGGGTTATAAGATTGAATGCCCCTGTTTCCCACTTCCTAATCTTGTCAAAGAAGCCTTGAGGGCACACAGCTTAACTCCCTCTGAACATTGGGGGCTCTGTATTTTTTTTCAAAGTCCTTGAGTTCTGAACTATAGAGGTTTGATGAGGTCCTGGGGCCTTCAGTGGAGAAAGGTCCAGTTACTCAAGGATTTGAGATTTCCCCAAAGGAAGTTGCCTTCTAATGGTAGACAGAAGAGCAGATCTTTTCCATATTTGTAACCTCAGAAAGTTAAACTTGTTCTAGTGCATAGTGTTTAGGATTTAGATAGATACTCCCCTTTTTTGACTATTATAACATGTGTTGCACATAGTTGGTGCTCCCTAAACATTTCTCAACTTTGAAGTTATGACGAAACCACACTAAGCGAGCTTCTCTTTGACCAGTTCTTTCTCTTCTTTCCTTACGCGATCTCATTCCTCCCATTCACATTTGCAGGCAGTGAACTGTGGGGTGTCCACGCCAATGACTCAGCAAGCAAGGGCTGGTTGTCGACGCTGGAATCAACCCAAAGTAGAATAAAATTTCAAACTATCTTCGGGGTCATAAATTTAGCATAGTGGTGTTTTTATGAAAATGTATTTATCTTGTGACTTGGACTAATATTTAAGGAGTTCTTGGGTGGGCCCATAGCCAAAGAATTACAGTAATATTTCTGGCTGAGCTTGGTGACCTAGTTTTCTGAATCTATTTTGTGAGTAATGACCCCCCCACCCCCACCCCACCGACAATAGCAGTAACTGTTCTCCTCAAGAACTAGGTTTACTCCATGCTTTAAATAACCTCTAATATTTTCAACTCAAATAAGTCAGTCTACTTTTCAGGCCATTTTAGAAGCTCATGGCAGCATTTTCCCCTTCTCATCCTGTCTGTTTTAATAAGTGACAAGATGAGAACTGTCCTCACAGTTCTCTGCAAGCTGCGCTCCAGCCACCTCTGTGCTGTTTTGTGAGCCACTGAGGATCGGCCGCCTTTGTTTATTGAGTCAACTCGTTCCTAGCCTCTAGAGCCCTTTGAGAAAAAAGTGCCACACAAATCCAGTTACAAATAATGGTAGGACTTACACTGTTGACTACGTGTAACCTACTTTAAGCATTATTAAAAGAATTTACTAAATGTTTCCATGGGTCCTTTATAAAACATGAAACAGAGGCAGAGGTTTCTTTTCCTACTTTAAGCTTAATGTTTGAGGCAGACAGATGTGTATGCAAAGAGGCAGTTTTAGACAGATACATATGCAAGAAACATCAGAATTAAAGGTTTACTAGTAGGTCACCCAGAGAAGGCAATGGCACCTCACTCCAGTACTCTTGCCTGGAGCATCCCATGGATGGAGGAGCCTGGTCGGCTGCGGTCCATGGGGTCTCTAAGAGTCAGGCACGACTGAGCGACTTCACTTTCACTCTTCACTGTCATGCATTGGAGAAGGAAATGGCAACCCACTCCAGTGTTCTTACCTGGAGAATCCCAGGGATGGGGGAGCCTGGTGGGCTGCTGTCTCTGGGGTCGCACAGAGTCAGACACAACTGAAGTGACTTAGCAGAGCAGAGCAGAGTAGGTCAACAGTAGGGTAATAGCTGAATAGGCAGGCTGTGCAAGTTACTATTTGCACATCATAATTTGAGGAGAAAAGTTACCATCTCTGTTCCATTTAGTCAGGAGAAGATTCTTGATGGAGATGGGCCCTCTGAGTGAAAGGAGGAAGGCTTGGTGGACTGATAGAGAGGGTTTGCGTTTGTGGTTTCTCTGAGTCCGGAGTGAATTTTATGATTCATTATGAAGGAACATAACAATTATGTGATCATATATATATAGAGAGAGCGAATGTTTTCCCAACTGAAAAATTAAGATTTCTGGTTTGTTAGTTTATATCTTTTATTCGAAAGTATAAAAAAATAAAGTTAAAATAGTCAGCTCTATTTACTGAAAAGAGTAAAATACCCGTGAGAGAAGCACATATTCCAGCATCAAAAAAAAAAGTAGGCGTCATTTAATACAATCTTGGAGAATTTGAAAGCAGAACCAGAAAGTCTGGACACAGAGTGCCATGTCTATGCGTTAGAGGGGATCCTAACCTGCCCTGGCTAGTTCTTTTTCTCAGGAGGCAGGCTTGCCAGCAACTGAACACAGCAGCTTTGGGAGGCGTTGCTAAGAGACGCAGAGACGCAGGGAGGGGTGCTGGACCAATCAGTGACTAGGAAGCTCTTTCTAGTAGGGAAGTGGGGAGACGGATGCCTCTGGGAAAATTCTGTGAATGGACCAGCGTGCGGGGGGGTGGGGGGTGGTGGTGCTGCACCTGCCGTTGGCAAATCGAAGCAGGTGATCCAGGCAGGGAGCAGTCCCTATGTGGCTCCTGAGCAAAAGTGACGTTTAGAAATTTGGGGCACTAACACGACCTTCTCAACAGTCACCTGCAGACTGGCTTTCCCGCCTCTTTCCCTCCCAGACAGAATCCTCATGGTTATTAAGACCCCTCAGGCCTCTTAGTCCCAAGACCAGCTGGAGAACCGTTCCGCTGCCCCCGCAGTGTCCCTGGGCCTGTCTGTGCCGCTGGTGGTACTGTCTTCGCCTGATGAGAAAATAGGTTCCTAGACTGTTAGCAGCAGGAAAAGAACAAAATAAGTTATTCCTGACTCTAGCAGGCATCAAAATCCGTCAGCGTGCTCAGAGCAAGAGCCATTTCATTCTCGCGTTAAAATCACACTAAAAAGCCCGCTGCAAACCCCCATGCTCCTGGCCCTCAGCGGTTCTCAGGGCTTCCTGTAGAGCTGCCGCAGGAGCCAGGCTGGCGGGAGGGGGGCTCGGCCTGCACCTTCCTCCGGGCGGCCTTAGTGAGTTGCTTACTCAGTCTCTCTGTGCCTCCATTTGCTCCTCTGTAAAACAGAGGTTAAATGAGGGCCTGTTTGATAAAAAATGAGGATTAAGTGCCCATGGGCATTTAAAGTACTTGGGAGCATACCTGGCACGGACTTTGCAGATACTGGGGACCCCGTCTTGGACTAGTTCTCTGTCTTCCAGAACCTTCTCCAAACTGCGTCTTCCTCCGCAGCGCCACCCCGCCCTGTGCTGCTTCTGTGGCCCAGGCTAGTGAGGGGGGTTGGACTCTCTGCTTCTGGTGGAGGGACAGCCCAGAAGTCTCTCCCTCCCATGGAGGGGAATGGGGGCTTCCCTCTTTCTCCGTAGCCGAATACCCTCAGGCCATCTCTGCCTAGAAAGACAGGGGTTATGTGTTCTTTGCTTAATCATAATTTCTGTTATATATACACTCAACATCTGAATTCCCTGTGATTTCATCACTCACTCTCCAGAACCGATGGGACCTGGAGAAACAGGAAAATTTAAGCTTAGAAATGTAGGAAACAGGAGAGCTCTCTGTAGTTGAAAGAGTGATGTCAGGGGCCTCAGGATCCTAGAGACAAGGCTGGGAAGTGGTGGGCCGAATAGAAAAGCCTGGTGAACAGTTTTCTGGCATCGTTTCAGAAACACAACCGCCTCTGCTTCATCCCCGCCCCTTTATTCCCCTCCTGCCACTGAAAACTCCCCTTGCACCCACCCTCTCCCCGGGGCTGCCCCTCAACAGCCCCCGGGAGACACAGGGCTCCCTTCTTCCCTGTCCTCTCCCCAGACACCCAGAACCGCTCCTGAGTGTGTCTGACGGATGGGAAAGTCCTGACAGGACCTGGTTCCCAGCACAGAAAACTCCTGGGCACGAGTCCGTGTTAACAAAGGATCCTGCCCCTCAAGAATGTTTTGAAGAGGTTTTCATTGTTAGACCACATACTCAAAACACTTAGGCCTGGTCTACCTAGAGTTAAAAAAAAAACAAAAACACACACACACACACAAAAGAGTAAAAGAAAATTTGGATTTTACACAAATGCATTGGATAAAACTCTGTTGAGACTCTGGGTTCAACTCTGCTTAGTTAGTTCCAGTGTCCTTTTTGTTTTTATTTTATTTATACTTGGGTTCCAGTTCAGAGGTACCTTAGAATATATGGTGAAACAGGAAGAAGCACATATCCTGTGGTCAGGGCTCAGATTCCAAAGCATATTGACTGTGTGACCGCAGGCAAACGTCATCCACAATTTCTTCAGTAGAAGGGGGGTGCATCTCCCCTGCCTCCAGCGGCACCTGCCCTCCCCTCTCCTCCCCCCATAATATCCCGCAGGCAGCCCGGCTGTGAGAACGCACCTCTGCAGGTCTCCGCTGGCCAGAGTGGGACACAGGGGGTCCCTGCGCCTCTGAAGTAGCCCCTCACCCCAGTGCTCACCAAAGGCAAATGGGGGCTGGTGAACTGGTGCAAGGACCCCGGGAGACAACTGCGTGTAGATGTTCACTAAATCTTAGTGATTATGAGTCTTGAGAGTGTCTAGCAGTGTCCAGAGCTTCCCTGGTGACTCAGATGGTAGGTGAAGAATCTGCCTGCAATGCGGGAGACCTGGGTTCGATCCCTGGGTTCGAAAGATCCCCTGGAGGAAGGCATGGCAACCCACTCCAGTATTCTGGCCTGGAGAATCCCCATGGATAGGGGAGCCTGGCGGCTACTGTCCATTGGGGTCACAAAGAGTCTGACACGACTAAGCCCAGCATAGCAGCAGTGTCCAAAGTGGGTGGGCAGGACAATCCTTTGGGTATAGAAAGAAGGAGGTGCTACTCCGTCTGTACTTTTATATCTTACCTTAAAAATTTTTATTTTGTGTTTCAAAATGTGCAAGGTATATTAATATGAGCACATTAACACATCAATCATATACAAATATGTATATTTGGGGAACAGATGCTCAAATGATTTTGCTGATGGTGTTGAGGAGAAAGATTTAAACATGACAAGGCTTACCACCCTCAGAACTGTCAAAAAACAAGATTCAGTTTAGTCAACTGTAAAAATCTTAGTGTTTCGTTCAAGGATTTCATGAATCAGGCAGCATCCATTCTAAGCAGATAGGGTCTCCAAGGAGCTGCAGAAGATGAAAGACTTTTACAGTCACAAGGAGGTGAGAATGAGGAAGTGAGACCGGTAAACCACGGGCTGCGTGTATCACGGTCAGTCCTGAAGGGGGTGCAGGGGTCCCTCAGGCAGATGACCTCCACTAGTGCTGACCAGGTGATCGATGGACTAGTTTAAGACTCTATTGCTTGGAGAGGCTGAAACTGCAGTCAAGTCTGGGTTTGGTGATGGGAGGCTCAGCCTAAGTGATTCCATTTGGGGCCCCCTGCCTTGTGTTTAACAGAACAAATATTAAAAACAAATAATCTTTTACATGACAGTTTTGTCTATGCCTCGTAGCCACTGTGATTCATCTAAAACAGGGCTGGCATGCCTATTTTATTTAATGACAAGGTTACTCCTGTTCCAAATTCCACCGTGGGGAGGGTTTTCAATTTAATGTGAATGATACATCTTATACATGGGGTGGAACCTACTGGGCTATAAAAACTGAGCCATTCTTAGACACCAGCTGGGTGCTTACAATTCAGTTCAGTTCTGACGCTGCCTATGTGGAGATGGCATCAGATCCCACAGGTTAAGGCATGGGTCCTGTAAGACTGCCCCTGTCCTTCCTCGGACATACCTCACAGGTCTAGACTGTCACTGGTGCCTCTGACCCACCAGCTATAGGTGGGAGGTTCCACTGGGCGCCTGCCTCAGGTTCAGTTAATTTGCTCAAGTGGCTCACAGAACTTAGAGAAACATCTACTTGCTAGATCATTGGGTTATGATAAAGGACATAATTCAGGATCAGCCAGGTGGAGGAGATGCAGAGGGCAAAGCCCGGGAAGAGGGCGTGGGACTTCCATGACCTCTGGGGATGCCACTCCCCGAGACCTCCAAGTGTTCACCAACTGGGAAGCTGTCTGAACCCAGCCTTTTGGTGGCAAGGTGCAATTGAATAAATCATTGATTGAACTCAGTCTCCAGCCCCTTTCTCTCTATAGGTAGGGTGGGGGAGGGAATGAAAGTTTCAACTTGGATCAGTTGGTTCCTCTGACACCAGCCCCCTCTTTAAGAACATCCCCAGAGTCATCTCATTAACATAAAAAAGGGTGCCTCCTTGGATCTTCTGATTAGGAAATTCCGTGGGTTTTAGGCGCTCTGGGCCAGAAACAGGGCAAGATACATTTCGCAATCTCACATATCAGCAATAGTCCATATCACTCCTAACCAGAAATCCATTGTACCTAACAGTAGCTGTCAAGGATGAGATTTGGAGAAGAGTTGCCAAATTTAGCAAATAAAAATAACAGTATTTGAGACATACTTAACACTTTTTAGTATAAATATTTGTTGTTTATCTAAAATTCTGAAAGAGCTGTAAAAGGGCTTCCCTGGTAGCTCAGATGTGAAAGAATCTGCCTGCAATGAGGGAGACCTGGGTTTGATCCCTGGGTGGGGAAGATCCCCTGGAGAAGGGAATGACAACCCACTTCAATATTCTTGCCTGGAGAATCTTATGGACAGAGGAGCCTGGCAGGCAGCAGTCCCTCGGGTCCCAAAGAGTTGGACATGACTGAGCGACTTTCACTTTATCTGAAATTCAATCTTAAGTGGTATACTGTGGTTTACCCAGCAGCCCTTGTTTGGAGTTGGGGCTGGTGTTGAAGTCCACTAGCTGAGTGACCTTGGGCAAATGACTTCGCTTTCCTGGCCTTACTTTCTTTGTAACTTTCTGGCCTCCGTTGTTGTGAATTTTCTTTTTATGGTGTCTTCTTATGTGGATATCAGCAATTAGCATGGTTCTGCCCAAAGGAGATACCGGTCCAGATTACAGGTATTATGAAAGCCTACCCTGTGACTTGCAACTCAGATTCAAGTATTTATGTATGAATCTTACCTCCTATACTTGAAGGTGGGATCCACGTTTGCACAGCCTTGCTCTTAATGTGGACATAATTTGTTGAATTTTGCATAAGTCCAGCTCCTGCCCAGGCACTTCCATTGAGTCTGGCTGGCTCCTTGGCTGCCCTCTCTTCCTAATCTGTTAGTCCTCTTTCCTTCCCCCTTAGGAAGAATGAAGCTTTGTTCTTAAGTTTTTTCAAGCAGGCTAAGCCCTCGTGGAAACTGCTTCACATGGTTTCACAGGCCGGTAGGTCCCACGGCATGTATAAGATGTATCATTCATATGACATTGTAAAGCTCCCCCGTGTAATTCTTTGAAACTACAGATGGAAATGAATGGCATTGACTACAACCGTAGTAAAGATTTAATGACATTTGGATTCAAGCTGCTGAAAGTAAATAATTATGATGCCAGTGGCTATTCTTTTTGCTGAGTTTAGACCTTTTAGAACAACTTGCCCAACATTAGCTTGGTGTTAATTCAGGGTGTGTGACATGTCCCCCTGGGAGCTGTGGGCTGAGTATGATGCAAAATTAGACATTTCTACACAGTTATGAATCATATCCAGGACTGGGGGCAGGGGACCCAGGACAGCGATACGGAAGGTGGGAGAGACTCCCTGGAATGCTCAGTGGTCCAGAGCAGCCCTGAGAGGAAGCAGAGGTGCCAGAGAGGAGAGGCTGGCCCTTCCTCGTGATTACAGCGAGCCGGCCCAGGGGCTCGATGTGTGGCTGCACTGAGGTGCTTGGACTGCCTTTTGCTTGCTGTCCAAGACTAAGTTCAATCTCTCAGTGTTGTCTGACTTTCTGTGACCCTGTGGACCGCAGCACGCTAGGCCTCCCTGTCCATCACCAATTCCTGGAGCTTGCTCAAACTCATGTCCATCGAGTTGGTGATGCCATCCAACCATCTCATCCTCTGTCGTCCCCTTCTCCTCCTGCCTTCAATCTTTCCCAGCTTCAGGATCTCTTCAAATGACTCCAACACTAAAGCAAGAAGTAAAGACTCTCTGAGTCAGACTTTGTTTTTAAAAAGTCCCTGACCTTAGCGCCACCCATTTCAACTCTGCTATTATTGATACTAAGCATCCCTGGGGGCCACCCGCTCTGCTCAAGTGTTCTGGGGGCTCTGCCAGGTAGGTGTCCCCACATGAGGCTGCGGAGGAGCCAAAACGGGGGCACCTTTGTCCCCAGCGTATGGGCCTGAGTCATGAACGGATGGACCCAACGTTCAAGTGTGGGGAGGCTCATTTTCTTCCACGTGATTTTCAGAAGGTGTTTCCTGTGTGCCAACCGATGGAGGGATTTTCCTTTGGCCCTGGGTGTTCCCTGTTGGGAAGCTAAAGGGAGGTGTCTGCAGTGGACAGAAAGGATAGATTGCTGGCACGCTTCTCCAAGCTGGACAGACAATACACAGCGGGCCAAGTCGGTGGGCCCAGCAGTCACCCATTGGCTTAGATGGGGGAGATGAGTTGCCTGCTGGCAACTGCTGTGGGTCCCTAAAAGGCAACTCTTGCCTGCAAGGCCCCAGGGGTTGTGGTTCATGTCAGCATAAGATAAAGCTCTCACCCCGAGCCTGGAGCATCGCCACTTGTCTGGAACATCAAACTATTGTTCCCCCTTCTAGCTCCATCTGCCCATTTTTGTGCAATTTCTTTTCCCCTCGTGGGCTTCCACAGTGGCTGAGCTGTAAAGAATCCACCTACAATGCAGGAGACGCAGGTTCGATCCCTGGGTCGGGAAGATCCCCTGGAGGAGGGCATGGCAACCCACCCAGTACGCCTGCAAAACCCCACGGACAGGGAGCCTGGTGGGTTGCAGTCCCTGTAATCGTGAAGAGCTGGACACGACTAAGCATACAGGTGCAATTGTCCCCTCACAAGCTGTGATTCAAGCTTCTGAATCATACAACACGTGGTGAGAGTCCAGGGGCTTCCCCAGTGTCCAGTCTGTGGGAGGCGTTTGGAGGATGTGGTGACTCTGGGTGAAGCGATAGCCTTCTGCTTCCTCATCTCTCACATGAAGCTTTGGATGAGATGGCTCTGTGAGCCTCTGAGGTGTAGTAATAGGTATGAATATACTATAAAGCAGAGAGGGTTTGTAAACCTAGGTACCACTACTGTTATTAATTTTTTTTTCAAATTATGTCACAAACTGAGGTGTGGCACCCTACAAATTTCTCTCAATTCATAATTCCTGCAAATTGACCAGTTTTTAAAACTGACGATTGAACGTCTGTCCAAAGAACTCATCCATCTCACAGCTTCCGCAATCAACTTTCACTTAACAAATTTTCCGTTGCAGGCTCTGCACCAGACACTAGGGATTAAAAAAAAAAAAGACAGACCTACCTCTGCAGTATATAATCTAGCTGAAAAAACAGACATTGTATGGGTCGTTAAAATTATGATATGTGTTACTAGGAAGGTCAAGATGCTATAGACGTGTGTAGTGGGAGTACCCGACCTGGTCTGAGTGGGTGGGAAAAACCTCTTGCCCGGAGGGTTCTCCAGGTTAATAATAAGCGCTGACATGTACTGAGCATGTGCTATATGTCATCATACGTGTCATTATATATGCACAGGTGCTGTGTGGATTGTTTCATTTCATCCTCACAAGAACCCCATCAAACAGGCTCTTTTTTAGTTCCTGTGTGTGTGCGCTCACTCGGTCATGTACGACTCTGCGACCCCATGGACTGCTGCCTGCCAGCCTCCTCCATCCCCTGGATTTCCCAGGCGAGAAATGTGGACTGGGTCGCTCTGCTTACAGACGAAAGACATCAAGGCACAAGAGGTGACAGCCACGCCCCCACAGCTAGTTGGGGAAGCCCCAGGTGTGGGCTCAGGGAGCTGTTCCCTAGTCTCGGCTGAGTCCGTAGGAAGGGCACCGGGGCGAGCCGGGGACAGTGGTGGGAGGCAGGCCCCGGGCCAGCTCACAGGCCTCACGAGCTGGCACTGCAAGGCGCTCCAGTGCCGTGCGGCCCCTCTGTCCCAAAGATGGCAACATGTTTGCGAAAGGAAAACTGCGCTCTGAATCAGCAGTGGTTGCACAGTCAGAGGTTATTGGGATTTATGCGAAATAAAATCACCTTCAAGTCAACTTTTCTCAGAAATGAGATGGGTGTGTAACCTAATTTTCTAATAAGCCTCGACTTCCCTGGTGGCTCAGACGGTAAAGCGTCTGTCTACAATGTGAGAGACCTGGGTTCGATCCCTGGGTTGGGAAGATTCCCTGGAGAAGGAAATGGCAACCCACTCCAGTCCTCTTGCCTTGAAAATCCCATGGACGGAGGAGCTTGGTGCAGGCTACTCTCCATGTGGTCGCAAAGAGTCGGGCACGACTGAACAACTGAATGACTTCACTAAGAAAACCCTGTAACGATTTTAATGCAATTCCACCTGGTATCAATTGGGTGGCAATAAGAATAGATGTTCGCTGTTTAAATAATAGAATAATTCTAGCCAAAATCACAGTAAGTAAGTAAGTGTTAGTCGCTCAGTCATGCCCAACTCACAGAGGCATGGGTTATAGTAAGTTTTTTTTTTTTTTTACTCAATTCTAGGAATCACATATTTAGGAGAAATGCAGGAATAAGGAAATACTGTAATGGCGGGAAGGTGGACTTTTCGTCCTGACACCATGAGCAGTTGCTCACGGTTTATCTGGACGTTTTTTGGCTCAGGAAGACCTCCAAACATGCAGGAGAAGGGTCTGCTGGGCCACGCTTAGGTTCCTCCAGTGTTATTAAAACGTTTCCACCTTAACTTCAAAAGAAGCAATTTAAGCATGACCATGTCCAATATTACTTTTTCTGAGCGCACATAAAAGCATCTTTAATTATTAGGAATTACAAACTATTAAAGTTTAATTAGCTGGAGTTCAGTCACCTGGAGTTCTCAATGAACTTGAATAACTTTTTGTATTGTATCTAAGGCTTAAGGGAAATTGGCAGATTACAAAGTGTTAAAAGAAAAATAAAACCCAACTCAGTCATTTTAAGATGGAGTGTCATGTTGGCAGTGCACCTCAGGCTGGGTGCTGGGCACGCCCGTTCCACTACCCTTGGGATTAAGAAGTGAATTTTGAAATCAGATGGGCGTGGCTGAGAGTCCCTGTCACTTTTTGTCTCCAGACGAGTTATTGCATTCCTTGATGGTTCAATTCGTCCATCTGCATAAAGAGGATAGCAGTACCTATCTCGCTGTAATGTGGTGATTGCAGAATGAAACCCCGGCAGTAAAGCTGAGGGCCACTCAGAGCAGGTGCTCAGGAAATGGAGATCGTTGACAAGGTTTAGCCTGGGCCCCCACGGTATCACAGATCATCAGAGAAACATAACAAATTATTCCTTCATCTTTTCAAAAGTGTTTTTACCAGGCACCATTAAAATTAAACTATTGTCTGGTAACCCTTGGTTAGCTATAACTAAAGTCAGCTAACTAGAATGTCCAATTTAGAAAATACTCAGATTAGTAAAGACTTCATTTTTCCTGTATTCAGAAATTACTGTTTTTTGGTTCTTGCTGCATATCTGTTAGCACGTTTACTTTTGTAGGGCTAATATACTTTTTTCTTGACTAAGTTAGAATGGTAGAAAATTTTCTTTTCTCTGGCATTTGGGACAAAGCAGATCAAATCAGATAAATATGACTTCTTTAAAAAGATTGATTTTTCAAATGTGCGTCCCGACATAGGCACATAGTAACATCTGTGTGAAATGCAAGCTAATCTATCTTATTGGTCAGTGTGGATTTTGATGTAGTATGATGTTTTCCAATAGTGTGGACCTTAGGTAGTAACACAGCTTTATTATTTTCATTTTAAAAATTGCATACTAATATTTTACAGAATATTAGTATATCCCTTCTATTTCCAGGAAATGATACTGGTTTGCCATTTTTTGATAGTAATTCTAAAGATTCCCTTTAAAACCATTTACGTTAAAAAAGTGTTAGGAATTGAATAGATGTTATTCGTATGCAACAAAAACTGGGCAGAGGGTGTGAAAGAGGGTAAAGCTGGGGGAACAGCGGTTCGTTGCTGGTCTGTTGCTGTATCCTGAGGAAAGAGACGCCTTCTACCCATCTTCCCCTCCCACCTAGCAGCGCAGAGTGAGGACCGCAGCAGTGCAGCTGGAGGCAGGACCTTGAGATTCAGCGCGCAAGCTGGCCCCTCCCCTTCTGCCATTCGCGGGACCCCTGTGTCTAGGGTCGTCAGCTCTTCCGTTTTCTTTTCGGTTGTCTACTCAGATACATGGCGTAGTCACAAGCTTGAAGAGTTAACAGATGATTCAGTTTGTTTGTGCCCTGGATGTCTGAGGTGCAATGAAGGAGAAGTGTCAGGAATGGTGACTGTCCCCACGGAGTTTGCAGGTCTCTTGGGGAGACACGTTGGAGGGCAAGTTAGGTGAAGGTCAGCTCACATCACTGGATGCAGTGAATCTTACCCAGGATGGGGGAGAAGTTATGTCATTGGCAAGTTTGGGGAGGAGATGGGACATGACTTTGAAGAAGAGGTGTTTAAAATAAGGGAAAAGGTGATATCTCTGGTGGTCAGTGGTTAAGAATTCACCTGCCAGTGCAGGGGCCAGGGGTTTGATCCCTGGTCTGGGAAGATTCCACGTGGCACAGAGCAGCTAAGCCCACACACCTAGAGATGGTGCTCCGCAACACGAGAAGCCCCCACTTGCCACAACTAGAGAAAGCCCAAGCACAGAAAACAAGACCCAGCACAACCAAAAATAAAAATAAAATAAGGGGTGGGAGGACATTCTACGTTGTGTGAGCATTGTGAGTAAGGTCCACAAAGTGATGTTTTTAATGTGTATCTAACAAACTCACTAGCCGGCAAGCACAATAGTAATGACTGTCTCCTGACGGAAGCTCAATACTGTGATCTAACGTTGTTGTTCAGCCCTAAGTCATGTCTGACTGTTTTCGACCCCATGGACTGTAGCACGCCAGGCTTCTCTGTCCTTCAGTATCTCCTGGAGTTTGCTCAGATTCATGTCCATTGAGTTGATGATGCTACCTAACCATCTCATCCTCTGCCACCCTCTTCTCCTTTTGCCTTCAGTCTTTCCCAACATCATGGTCTTTTCCAGTGAGTTGGCTCTTTGCATCAGGTGGCCAAAGTACTAGAACTTTAGTGTCAGCATCAGTCCTTTCAGTGAATATTCAGGGTTGATTTCCTTTAGGATTGACTGGTTTGATGTCCTTGCAGTCCAAGAGACTCTCAAGAGTTTTCTCCAGCATCACCATTCGAAAGCATCAGTTCTTTGGCGCTCATCTTTCTTTATGGTCCAACTCTCACATTCGTACATGACTACTGGAAAAAATCATAGCTTTGACTATACGGACTTTGTTGGGAAAGTGATGTCTCTGCTTTTTAATATGCTGTCTAGGTTGGTTATAACTTTCCTTCCAAGCAGCATCTGTTAATTTCATGGCTGAGTCATCGTTTGAAGTGATTTTGGAGCCCAAGAAAATAAAATGTCACTGCTTCTACTTTTTTCCCATCTATTTGCCACGAAGTGATGATTCAACCAATAAGTATGTGATCTAATATACTTACTGAGTTATTTTGTTAATTTTGTCTTAATTAAATTATTGACCATGCTCTCCCCCCCCCAATATTCTGTATCTATATGGCTCTTGATCAACTAGATTACTCTGTCTCTTTGGCTGGTTTGTTTTGTAAGTGTGGTATGATTGTGTGTGTGTTTATTTATAAAGACTGCCAGCTATGATTTCACTTATTTTTTCTTTTAGGAAGTTCTGTGCTGTGATGGAAACGGGGGAACGGTGAGGACGGAGGGGCTGAGCATATGCCTGGTTGGGGCAGGCACCTGGCTGATGCCTGGGAAGCCTGCCAAGGCCATGGAGAAAGCCCAGGCTGATGAAAGTTGCCTACTGTGTTTCGCGGCTGATTGAAAGGGACCAAACAAAGTGCCAGTCAGAGCAGGTACAAGACAGGAGCCTGCAGCAAAGGGCAGTTGTCGCCTTGCCAAAGAGACATCTAGGCGCAGGGGTGGGCACCTCTGAGCCACCTGCCATTCCTCAGCCCCCGGTCTTTGCAGGCCTGTTGCTTCCATGTATCAGCTGTCCTGTCCCTCTTTCCTCCGGTAGTTGACTTTATAGTTGAGGAGTCATAAAGGAGAATCCCATCCTAGAAGTGAAAAATAGGAGTGAGATGAGGCGATGGTCAGTGGGCTTCAATATGGACACACATGTGATAGTGACAAGCTCTGCCGGTTGTATTAACAGGCTGATGTTGAGCTGCACATAAAAACCCAGGTCTCCATGACAACAGGCATGAGGAATCAGTTACCCTACACGTGAGGCTGCAGTGTTCCACATATTAATAAAAAAGAGATAGTGACAGAAAAATCCAGCTTCCCCAGTGGTTCAGCCGTAAAGAATCTGCTTGCAATGTGGGAGTCCTGGATTCGATCCCTGGGTCAGGAAGATCCCTTGGAGAAGGGAATGGCTACCCACTCCAGTATTCTTGCCTGGAGAATCCCACGGACAGAGGAGCCTGGAGGGCTAGAGTCCAAGGGGTCGCAAAGAGTCAGACACGACTGAGCAACTGAGCTTGCACACATGACAGCAAATTATGTAGACGTACCTACACCTCTTGGAAACTCCAACTTTAAACTTTTTTTTTTTTTTAAAAGATTTCCTCTATTCACCTGAAACGTGTATTCTTTAAATCTTCAAACATCAAACTTCGGGCACTTCCTTTGGCCACCATTATTCATGAAGAAAGTGGAAGACAAACCCCATCTCCACAAAACCTGAGGTTGCAGGAAATCAGGGCCCTCCATGCATCACCTAGAATGTAGAGGTTGTCACCTGAAGTCAGCGACACGGAGGACTTCTCTGGTTGAAGGCACTCAGGTCAGGCACGGGGGGGACACAGCCCATGCACCCTCATCCGCCCATCGGTTCTCAGGGGCGTGGCTCAGGATATGGTGCTGGGCACAGAGCAAGGCCAGAGGTTTCCATGGTTACAGGAGACAGAGGCTGGCTGGGTGGGTACCCTGGATGGAAGGCCAGCCACGGAGGGCTGCCAGGGACTTCAGCTGGCTGGAAACAAGGAAAATGATCCAAGAGAAAGGAAAACTGGGCGCTTGCCATGACTGGTTGTTTCTTTCCGATCTTTCGCTTCTTGTTTTCTCCAGAATCTCTTTCCTAACCTTTCTTCTTTCTGTCATGAGAGTGACTGAAGATCTCAACTCAGCATTGCACAAGCCTCGAACATTTTTAGTGGTTTTGAATAGCTGATCATAAACACGTTCTCATAATCTCGCTAGGTACTGGGGCAGGCAGGCAGGGGATTCTGTGTGATCTCATTGAATAAAGGACTTCCGTCTCATCTGATCCTGGTTTAAATCCTAGACTTTTCTGACAGCTTCAGCCTCTCTCCGTGCTGGTCAGGCTAGTTTTCTGTTCGGGAGCAGCTGCTGCTCTGTGTGGATAGAGTCTCAGAGCCTGGCGTGCCCTGCTTTCCTCGTTCTGCTTTTCCTTTGAGCAGCACCATCTGCAGAAGCAACGGTGGAGCTGGAGGGCAGGGGACCACCTTCCTACAGAGTCCAGCAGCCTGGGTGGCCGCTCCTCCGTTGGCCCTGCTTTGGATCTCGGCAGGGTGTGCAGACGCAGCCACAGTTGGGTACCGCCTGGGTGGAGGGACGTGCCTGTGACTTAGACCGCCATCATTCGGCTTTTAATGGCCTCTGCTAAAAGGGAGATTTCAGTGTCGGAGGCATACAGGGTTTTCAGCGTCAGCATTCAACTCCGATACAGTGAAACCTAAAGAGCCTTGGAGGGCAGTCAAACTTTCCCATGGCTCCTGCCAGCAGGATACGTTGTATCCTTTCAGACTGGCAACTCTGCTTTGCAAAATGATCATGAGGGCGAGCTGTTGGCTCCCATCCCTCAGTTAACCTCGCTCAGGTTTTTGCCAGGATCCCCAGAGCCATGGTGAATGGGACGGCCGCGTCCTCACTCTGCCTTCCGCAAGCGTGCCCCACCCTGCGTCCCCCGTCAGCCTCCTGGCTGAGGTACTGAGCAGTCACTCGCCATCAGAAACATGTAGGTGAGGAGCCGGCACCTTTCCCTAATTTCCAGAAACATCTGCAAACTTCAGAGACATTTTATAACAAGGTGCTTAACACTTCAGGGAAAAGGGAGGAGTGCTGCCGTTATTTCAGTTGGTCCTCCCTGCACTTAAAAAAATTATCAGAAAGTAAAATTAGCATGTTTGCATGTGTGTGTACGTGCGCAGTTCTGTGAATTTTTATGTACATGTATAAGTACAAGAGCTTCCACGGTGGCTCAGTGGTAAAGAAGCTCCCTGCCAGTGCTAGAGATTTGAGTTTAACCGCTGGTCTAGGATGATCCCCTGAAGAAGAAAATGGCAACCCACTCCTGAAAAACTGGAAAACCCCATGGACAGAGGAGCCTGGCAGGCTATAGTCCATGGGGTTGCAAAAGTCCGACACGACTTAGTGCCTGAACAACAGTACATACATAACACAAACACATACACAAATAATTGTGCAAACACACTCAAAAAGCACATGAGGTCCCTTTATACCTACACGTTTCTCCGCCCCTAGCCCCTGGAAACCATTTATCTGTTCTTCAGTACGATAGTTTTGTCTCTCCAAGAACGTCATAAAGTGTGTCGCCTTCTGAGACTTGCTTCTTCCACCCAACTTCCGCAACTCTAGGTTGTCCAGTTTGCTGGTGTATAATTGTTCATAGTATTCTCTAATGGTTTTTTTGCATTTCTGCATTTTGGTTGTTATTTCTAGTCTTTCATTTCTTCTTGGGGAGCCTCACCAGAGGTTTGTCAGTTTTGTTTATCCTTCCGAAAAAAATCGGCTCTTGGCTTCATTGTTTTTTCTATTGTTTTGTTTAAACTCTGCTTTATTTATTTCCTCTTCGATGATTTTCCTCCTTCTGCTGAGTTTAGGTTTTGTTTGTTCTTTTTCTAATTCTTTTAGGAGGTGTGTTAGGGGTTTTTTGGGTACTTACCTTTTTTTTTGGAAGAAGGACTGTATCGCTGTGAACATCCCTCTTGGGACCGCTTTGGTTGCCTTCAGTAGACTTGGTATGGTTGTGTTTTCATTGTCATTTTTCTCAAGATATTTTAAAATTTCCTCTGATTTCAACATTAACCCACTGTCTTATTTTAACTGCTTTAAAGTGTGCGTCAAATACATTTATGATATTGAACAACAATTAGCCGTCTCTATTTCTGGAACTTTTTATTACCCCCCAAATAAATGGTATTGTATTTAATAGTTCAGTTTTACATATTGTACATTTTATGTAACACTTGAAGTTATACAATGTGGAAATATGACTTGTGTGTGTATACTTTGAATCTTGTGATCTTCCTAAGTTCCCTAATTAGTCCTGAGAGTTTTTTATAGATTTCTTGGGATTTTCTACATAGATAATCATGCACCATACAAAGAAAGAAAGTCTCACTGATTCCTTTCTATCCGTTGAGTTTTAAAATTTAGATTATTTTACTTTCGTTTTTTAAATTCCTAATTGAGTCTGCTTTGATATGTTTGACTTACTATTCCTTTTGAGAATATTGCCAGTTACTTATTTGAGCACTTTTGTAATAGCTGTTTAAAGTCTTTTGTCAAATATTCCAAGGTCTGTGTCATCTTATTGTTGTCATTTGTTGATTACAAGTTAAGATTTACTTGGTTCTTTGGCAGTCGGGTAATTTGGGGTTGTATCATGGGCATTTTGAATATTACTTGATGACGCTTGAATTTGTTTGAATCCTATGGGGAACATTAGTTTCGTTTTAACAGGTAACCAACCTAGGGAAGTTCTGTCTGCAGATTCCTCTTTTTGCGGTCTGCGGTCGCAACGTCAGGTCAGTTTGCAAAGCCCCTGAAGTGATGCTGCTTGAATCTGTCCGCCTTGTGCGGCACTCGTATCAGTGTGGGATCTGGGTAAGGGCTGTCCTTTAAGTCAGCTCTCCAAGTCTTTGGTATGCTAATTAGCAGCAAACCTGGACACAGGCAAGTCAGGCTGAGCCTGAGCATTTGTAAATAACCTTTGAGGTCAGTTTCCCAAGATGCGCCCTCCTCACTCTCTCTCTGACATTTCCCATTCACTCGTCTCCTCTTTCGGGCCCCCAGCCAGAAGCTATCCACTCCCACAGCTGCACCGCATCTGGGCCAGGTGGCAGGGGGAATGGGGTGGGGTCAGGGAGCCCTGGATTTGGTTCCAGCTATAAGAGGGGGCTCAGTGGTGAGGAATCCACCTGCCAATGCAGGAGACTCGGGTTCAGTCCCTGGGTCTGAAAGTTCCCACTCCAGTATTCTTGGATGAAAAGTCCCTTGGACAGAGGAGGCTGGCGGGCTACATTCTGTTGGGTTGAAAAGAATCAGACACGACTGAGCAACTGAACACGAGCACGTAGACCCACCACTCCACTGAACAGACAGGTTCCTCTGCTTTTAAGTTTGAAGTTCTTTGAAAGCCTGATAAAGAGTGCGTCTCCCAGTCTTCCTGGGGCACATGCAGTTTCAGCTGCCTCACATTCAGGGCTGGGGGTGGGATGCTGAGGGGAAAAGAAACCAAACTCACCCTCAGTCCAGCTATGCTGTGCTTAGTCGCTCAGCTGTGTGTGACCCCATGGACTGTAGCCCGCCAGGCTCCTCCGTCCCTGGGATTCTTCAGGCAAGAATACTGGAGTGGGTTGCCAGGCCCTCCTCCGGGGGATCTTCCCGACCCAGGGATCGAACCCAGGCACTAGTTTGAATTCTAGCATTTGTTCCCGATCTGCCTGTGTGTGTATACTTTCTTTGTAAGGTCTTCAGACATCTGAGTCAGGCAGTCTGTCTAGGTTTAATAGTTGCATTCAGTGAGAGAGAGAGTGGCATGTGCGTACCCCATCACACCTGGAACCAGAACCTCTGGCAATTGTTTTTGTACGACATGATTTTTTGTTTAACCCAACCAATTTTGTTTTGAAGTATTGTTAATAAGGCATCATTATGTTGAATCAAAATAAAAAAACACTAGATCCAACTGGAAGCAAAAAACTACTTGATCTACAAACTCTTCATCCCTCAGCTTTCTCCTGTAAAGTGGGAATAATAGGAATTAGAGTTGCTACAAGGTGTAGATGAGATAATGTATGTGCAGCGCTTAGAACTGTAGCTTCAACATAGTGGAAAAGACCTTGATGCTGGGAAAGATTGAAGGCAGGAGGAGAAGGGGACAACAGAGGATGAGATGGTTGGATGGCATCACCGACTCGATGGACATGAATTTGAGCAAGCCCCAGGAGCTGGTGATGGACAGGGAAGCCTGGCATGCTGCAGTCCTTGGGGTCACAAAGAGTCAGACACGGCTGAGATACTTAACTGAACTGAACTGATAAATAGTATCATGCAGGCACTTGAAATCATCATCATACAGCATTAATCAGAAAGATATTAATCATTTTTGTAAGATGAGATCTATCTTTGATATTTCAAATATATATGCAATGAGAGATAAAAAGACAAGTTTTAAGCAACTAGATTACAATCTACATAAAATGTAACACAAACAAAATGTCAATTTTGTACTTTATGCGCGAAAGCTAAGCAAGTAAAATACAATGGAATGTATATGTGAAAGTTATAGCAACTAAAACTAAAATGTGGAGTTTTCCCTTTACTGTAGATGCTGATTTATAAAAACAAACCATGGTTTTCCTTGAACCTCGCTGCAAGTGTGTTTTCTTATTAGATGAATATATAAATTCCCATCATTTCTCTGAAGAATAGTTTAACCAGAACCCGAAAATCATTCAGTTCTAAATGCAGAAAACATTAGGATTCCCTGTTATCTCTCCTCCGATTTGGGAAAACAATAACAGACTTACTTTTCAAACCTCCGACAGTTGTATCTGCTTAGTTGCGTTTCCCTAAAGGTGGTCCGTCCATCTACTGTGCGGAGTCCAGCTCCCTCCGCCGATGCCCACGGTGAACCTGGACACGATCACAGCGACAGTTTTCTCTCTAGTCACTCCATCTGCCGCTCCTACGCTTTCCTGGGTGTTGATCTCAGCTGAGATGCAGAACGCTGATTCGCTAACCCATTAAATCTCCAAACTGTGCTTATAGTGTGAAATCGTAGTGGGAAAACGTGACCGATAATGGCAAAAACGCCCAGACACAATGTAATTTTGGAGTCTGAAGGGAATGCTTGCTGCCTGTTGAAATTTGAGAATGATACGCAAGTGCCTTGCTAACCTGGACTCTGCTTCACCGTAGCTTGGTCTGCCCATACATTCCTCTGTGCCCCCTGGATTGCATACATGGAATCTGTCCAGTCTTCACATCAAGAGTGTTCTCTTTACCTTGTAATTGTACAGTGAATCAAAATGCTGGCTTACTTCTCTTCTACTGAGAGGAGCAGTTCCAAGACACGTTTTACTTTCAGTACAAATATTCCCAGTAATACAGACATGTAGATTCTGCCTGGTCTGATTAATGATGGCAGATGAGGGTCCTGTTTCTTTCTTTCTTTCTTTGCAAAGCTGCAATACAGCAAACTGCCCAGAGACTGGAAAAGGTTTCCTTTGTGGCTCCTGAATTTTAGATTTTGCATTGAAATAACATCTTTTGTTGGCCTGCATTTGAAAAAGATGAAAGGGAAGGAAGTTATCCCATGAGAAAGTTGCTGTAAAGGATCACATTTGAATGAGATTAAAACTCAAAGTAACAGTCACAAGAAGTACAGTATTTAACATCAAGGAAGAAAAAAAAAATCAGACCAAGAAACACAGATTTTCAAGATAATAGAACTGCCTTTCATAGACTGTTTCTTTAATAAAACAATAGGGGGGGAGTAGCAGAGTCAGACACGACTGAAGTGACTTAGCAGCAGCAGCAGCCTTTTTATGAGAGCAGGTGATTTTGGGAAGCAGTGCATTCTCCTGCCACACTCATCGGCTTGGAGACTGAGGCTGACTTGTGTTGCGTTCTGTGTCTGCCTTTGTTTTCTGTGTCTGCCTTTGTTTGGCGGAACGGCTTTTGGTCATATTCAGTGTAATCTGAACACAGAACAGGGACCATTGAGACGATTAAATCTCCATGCCCACAGGTCAGAGGATGAGAGGTGGATTCCTAATTGTGTGGTTTTGCCTTGTCAACATTCTTTACCCTGAGCACCAACTCCACTTAACCCTTTCTGAACCCTTGCCTTTGCTTGCTGTCTCGGGATTGAAATACATAGCGTGGGGCTTTCAGCCCAGGACCAGGGCTGTAGGTCAGTGACAAGGCTGTAAGTCATCCAGGACTGGGGTCCCCATCTTCCGGGATCTCGTGCCTGGTGATCTCAGGAGGTGCTGATGGAATGATAATAGAAGTGAAGTGCACAGTGAATGCAGTGTGCTTGAGGGGCTTCCCTGGTGGCTCAGCAGCAAGGAATCCACCTGCCAGTGCGGGAGACATGGGTTCGATCCCTGGCCCGGGAAGATCCCTCATGCGGCAGAGCTACTGAGCCCCTGCACCATGAAGTCCTGAGCCCACACCCTAGAGCTCCACAGCGGGAGAAGCCACTGCGATGAGAAGCCTGTGCACCAAACTCGAGAGTAGCCGCCAACCACCACAAGTGGAGAAAGGCCCAGGCAGCAAGGAAGACCCAGCACAGCCAAAAGCAAACAAATAAATACACGGAAGGCACTGAAATCGCCCAAAAACCTGTCCCCTCCGCCACAGCCCTGGGCCATCTGTGGGAAAATTGTGTTCCATGAAACGAGTCCCTGGTGCCAAAAGGGTTGGAGATCACTGACCTCGGATGTAAATACATGTCCTAGGTTATGTATGAACTCTGTCTTCAGCTGTTGCATTAGTTAGGCCAGGCTAAGCCGTTCCTTTGGCAACGCAGCAACCCCTGAATCTCAGCGGATCCACACACTCGAGGTTTACTTCTTGCTCACGCAGAATCCAGTAGGCAAAGAGAAGAGGGATCAAGAGGTCAGGCAAAGGCTTTTCACTGACACACACCGGGGAGGGACACACAGCTCTTCCACTCACATGACCTGGGGCTCGTCCCCCGGAACTGCCTCCCCGGCAAGGAGCTGCATGGGGCGTCTTCCACGTGCCCGGGAAGGAGGACGGAACAGGGTAGAGAAGCTTTCAGCGTAAATCAGTGTATCGCATGCATCTACCATAGACAGTGTGTGTAATATCACATACATCTATCATGGACAAGGTACATACTATCATACATCTATCATGTACTATGTGTATAATATCACATACGTCTGTCATGCATAATGTATATAATATTGTATATATCCACAACGTACAGTGTTTGTGATATCGTGTATATCTATAGTGTATATACTGTTACATTCATCTTCAGTGTAAAATGTCTGTGTCACATACATCTACAATGTACAGTGTGTTTGTGCTCAGCTGCTCGTGTCTGACTCTTTGTGGCCCCACGGACTGTAACCGCCAGGCTCCTCTGTCCATGGAGCCTCCCAGGCAAGAATACTGGAGTGGGTTGCCACTTCCTACTCCAGGGGATCTTCCTGACTCAGGGGTCAAACCCTCATCTCTTGTGTCTCCTGTACTGGCAGGCGGATTCTTTACCACTGGGCCACCTGAGAGGTCCACAGCGTGTCTAATATCACTTATCTCTCTAATGTATATCATATCACATGCATCTGTAATGTACCATGTATATAATATCACATATGTCTACAACGTATAATGTATGTAATATTCTTGCTTTCTAAATTATTTAGTTCCAAAGATCTCAAGCCTAGAACTGCAGGTATAACAAGATTAAAAATTGTTTGCATTATTAGATGCTATTAAGGGGAAATTTTATTGTCATGATTCATGCTTGAGAATAGGCCTTTTTAAGATCCTATTTTTATAAAAAAGCTTTAGAGTCATTTAATTAGCTCATTATTAGAACTAAATATACCAAAAATATGAATTCTCAGACTGCATTTGGCCAGTTCCC
The DNA here is from genome assembly GCF_001704415.2 of Capra hircus. NCBI lineage: Eukaryota > Metazoa > Chordata > Mammalia > Artiodactyla > Bovidae > Capra > Capra hircus. The sequence goes on along the minus strand of NC_030834.1, from coordinate 7,134,769 downwards.
AGGTGCAGATTCTCACTGCTTTATTCAGCATAAAGAGAAGTGGAGGAGAGGGGACGAAGCTAACAGACGCACAGGAGGCAGAAAAGCTAGATCCAGGTGAGATGGTCCCAGAGCTCTGGAAGTACAGTTTCCTCGCCTGCTCTCTCCCTCCTTTTTTTCCTTTCCTTTCTTCCTTCCTTCCTTCAGCAGATGTTATTCAGTCTCTGCCACATGCCCAAACTCTGCCAGGCACCAAGGAGATGCTCACAAACAAGTAATCATCATTCCTGGATGACTTAGGGTAACACTGGGTGTTTACCAGATAAATCCCCAAATCCTTGTGACTCAATCCCAGTAACATTTACTTTTAATTCATGTGCAATCCAGCATATACATGCAGGGCAGGGGGAGGCTGTTGTCAGTCATATAATCCGCTCAAATGGCTCCCTGAATATTACATAGAACTTGCAGATATTACGTGCATGATTACAACAAGCCAGCGGAAAGGGGAATAGCGTGGACAACCCCAGGTAGGAGATTTCTGCAGGCCTGGCCCAGCAGGACTGCACACCTCTCCCACATCCCAGCGTGAGTGGGAGGGTCAGAGCAAGAGACACACCCAAAGGAGTTTTGTTTTGGTTTAGGGAAGCAAAAATAAAATGTTATTCATTCACTTGTCCAGCAAACAATCATTTGCCTTCTTTTTTCTTTTCCCTGCCTCCCTCTCTCTCTCTTTTGTTAAATAGCATGTTTCTAATTTATTTTTCCCTTTATGTGTTTATTTTTGGCCGCCCTGGGTTTCTGTCTCTGCCCGTGGGCTTTCTCTAGCTGTGGAGAGTGGGCGCTACTGTCTGGTGGGGTGGCTGCTCTCACTGCAGCTGTCTGTCTGGTTGCGGACCCCGGATCTCGGTGTGGGCTTCAGGTGTCTCGGCTCCTGGGCTCAGTTGCTGCAGCTTGTGGGCTTTGGAGCACAGGCTTGGTAGTTGTGGTGCGCAGGCTTAGTTGATTCGAGGCATGTGGGATCTTCCTGGACCAGGGATCAAACCAGTGTCCCCTGCAGTGGCAGGTGACTTCTTAACCGCTGGCCCGCCAGGGAAGTCCCTCTCTCTCTCTTTCTTTCTTCTCTTCCAAGCAGTGGTCTCAGTACAGGGGCTACTACAGTGAATAAAACAGACAAAATCTTTCTACTGTTCTTAAATTCTGCTTTTAGGTCTTGTACATGTAAGTGGGGAAATCTTATACATGTAAGTGAGGACCCATGTACAAAATGTTCATGACATTATTGTTTGTAAAAGCGAAAAAAAAAAAAAAAAAAAAAGCAAACAAATGGCCATCCATGTAGGGAAAATGGATAAATAATAATACTTTCATTTCATAGAGTAATACTATAAAGCAGATAAATGGAGAAAGTTGTGCTACAACTATCAACATCTCAAAAACGATTTAAAAAATCAAAACAAATCCGAAAAACAATCTCAAAGAAAAATTCGAAACCAAAATATTGTGAGAAAAAAAGCAAATTGCGTTTTAAAAAGTTTTAAAATCCCCAAAAGCAATATCGCATACTCGATGGATGCAAATGTATAGTAAAAGTTAAAAGCACGCATGAGCAGAATGAACAAAGGATTCAGGATAGTGGCTGTGCCTCCGAGGAGGAAGCAACAGAGAGAAATGCGTGAGGAAGAGGTACGTAGAGGGTCTTGCTGCTGCTAAGTCACTTCAGTCGTGTCCGACTCTGTGTGACCCCAGAGACGGCAGCCCACCAGGCTCCCCCGTCCCTGGGATTCTTCAGGCAAGAACACTGGAGTGGGTTGCCATTTCCTTCTCCAATGCAGGAAACTGAAAAGTGAAAGGGAAGTTGCTCAGCTGTGTCTTAGGTTATCTATAAAGTATGGTCTCCCTTAGAAAAACCTGAAGCAAATATGGCATAACGTTTCGACTGGATAAACCTGGACCTTGGCGTGTGATGTTCACCATACTGCTCCCTAGTTTGTTATTACATTGGGAATGTTTTTGGTTCCCTTTTAACTAGACCCATTTCCTTCTAGCCTCTTCCCAAAGAGTCACCCCTCCCCAAACAGCATCCTCCATGTCTCCTGATTGCGTGTGTGTGCGCTCAGTTATGTCCGACTCTGCATGACCCCATGGACAATAGCCCGCTAGGCTTCTCTGTCCATGGGATTCTCCAGTCAAGGATACTGCAGTGGGTTGCCATGTCCTCTTCCAGGTGATCTTCCCGACCTAGGGATTGAACCTGCATCTTCTGGGCCTCCTGCATTGGCAGGCGGATTCTTCACCACTGAGCAACCTGGGAAATGCTTAACTATTGGTCCTGACCAGGTGAGGCATTTCCCCTTCTTGCCCTCAGGGGATGCATCTGAGGCAGTGCAGAGAGGCGCTAGTGAGAGGGAAGGGGGAGAGACCGAGAAGAGGGAGGCACTGGCTTCCAAGTGGGGAGATGGGGGAGGCGGGAACGGAGTCGTGCAGCTGACCTCCCCGTCTGGCTGTGAAAAGGATGGCTACCAAGGTCTCTGATGCATTTGTCATCCATCATCCAGCACTCTCCGTGCTTCTCAGTTCAGTGCAGTTCAGTCGCTCAGTCGTGTCTGACTCTTTGCGACCACATGGACCACAGCACGCCAGGCCTCCCTGTCCATCACCAACTCCCGGAGTTTACTCAGACCCATGTGCATCGAGTCGGTGATGCCATCCAGCCATCTCATCCTCTGTCATTCCCTTCTCCTCCGGCCTTCAATCTTTTCCAGCATCAGGGTCTTTTCAAATGAGTCAGTTCTTTGCATCAGGTGGCCAAAGGATTGGAGTTTCAGCTTCAGCATCAGTCCTTCCAATGAATACTCAGTCTGATCTGCTTTAGGATGGACTGATTGGATCTCCTTGCAGTCCAGGGGACTCTCAAGAGTCTTCTCCAACACCACAGTTCAAAAGCATCAATTCTTCTGCAGTTAGCTTTCTTTATAGTCCAACTCTCACATCCATACATGACCACTGGAAAAACCATTACCTTGACGAGACGGACCTATAACTCTTCTAATGCAAGAGACCCCATTAATTTTACTGTTTTCAAAGGGATTCAACAAATTCAAACCTCTGTGAGTTTAAGAGGAGCCAGGCACAAGCTTGGGTTCACATCACCAGGCTGTTCTTAGAAAATCTATCTTTTCCCTGGGCGGGTGTCAGACCACCAGAGTCACCTTGACTGGAGGTTAACTCTTGTATGAGCAAAGCGAGTCTAACTCCCCATCTCTGTCCCATAACCATTCTCCTTGACACCACACACACAAGCCAGGTGACTGAGGTAAATTTGTGGGCTGACCTCAACTGACCAGCCCCAGCTCCAGACAAGTGGACTAACTAGACTAGGATCAGCCAAGAAGATCTTGGTTCAAGCTGCTTCTTAGTAACATGGTTTCAGCATGGGATATGTTCTTGTTGATTGTGCTTTGGGTGTTTTCCATTGTACTATGTATCTTTTTGTTAACCTTAATCAATTTATTTGGCTGTGCCCGGTCTTAGTTGTAGCATACAGAATCTTTGATCTTCGTGTGCAGAATCTTTAGTGGTGGTATGTGGGATCTAGTTCCCTGACCAGGGACTAAACCCCAGTCCCCTACATTGGGGACTGGCCCACCAGGGAAGTCCCATTTCACTGTGTATCTCTTTATATCCTTACTTCATCTCTAAATCTTATAAGAAACTTGCCTTTCTTTGTATAAGTCTGTCCCAGGATTCCCTCCCATGAGAACCTCATGTTCTCCTTGTTCCCTCTGTTGGAGGAGAGGACTGTGTGTGTGTACGTGTGTGCATATGCCTGGGTGGCCTCCTCCCACTTCCCAAGGACCGTCTCTGCGCTCCTGGAGTCGCTGGACCCCTTCCCCAGCTTGGATCCCCTGATGAGCTGTATTAACCCTGAGGCTCCTCCCTGCTCATCCAGCTCTGAATTGAAGCACAGCTGAAGAAATCCCAAGAAACTGTACACATATGGCAAACCAGTTCTTGGCTCCTGACACTTGCTTTCACAACTTTCTATATTTTTTTATGAACTTTCTGGCTTTCTTACTGTAGCTTTCCCAGACAGTCTCTGCTCTCTTCAAGCCCCTGTCTTTCCCCATCCAACCTCCCTCCTACTCGAGGGTCTCCCCAAGGAGAGGCTGGAACGAGGCAAGGTGGATACGTGGAGCTAACGCCCCGTGCCCCGCTGCGTTTCCTTTGATTTCTGCATTGGCTCTCTCTTCCTCTGTTGCAGGATCAGAGGAGGAGATTTTTCCTGTTCCTTCCTGGAGTTCGTCCCGCTCCCTGTGCTCAAAGCTTTGTGACATCTGAGCTGAGAGGCCTTACTCCTGTATCGTGCCGTTTCTTTCAAGCACCTCCTGCAGCTGCCATTTTCATTTAGCTCTTTGTATTTTTCCTCCTTCAACAAATGTGTGCGTGCCTGCACTGTGCCGGGAGCTGTGCCTTCTAATAAAGCGTAAAATATGGCCCTTGCCTTCAGTCAAGTAGGGCAAGGTGGTAACGTTATATTCCGACCGTAAGTCAGCGGGACAGAATGACAAATAGCACAGGTGTTCCCGGGAAGGAGCAATTATTCCGATGGGGGATTTTAATTTCCTCAAGCCCTTCGACTACTCCAGAGCCAGTCTCCCTATCCCAGCAGCAGAATAAATAGAAAAGGAGAAAAATGCACACAAATGCGCTCATTAATCCATTCGGAAAATTTCTATTAAGTGCCTACTGTGTGTCAGCTCCAGTGGGGTGCTGGAGGCCCCCTAATAAGTGAATACAATCAAGGTTCCTGGACTCATGGAGTTCATAGACAATCGGAGAAGACTAGTCTCAATCACACATACACGTATGAGCAGTGGAAAGTGCTGGAAAGGAGATGCATAGTAGAGGATGTGAAATGGAGCGAGACTTTATGGTCCTTCCCTTCCCTTCCTCCCTCCCACCCCTCCCAACCCTCCATGTCCTCTCTCTGCTTTGTCTTTAGTCAAAGAAAGCTTAACACCTTAGTTTTACGTTTAGTCAAAGAATAAGTTTAATGAGAGAAACGAGAAATGCAGAAACAAAGGAAAACAGTCGAAGGAGACCAAGTGAAAATGGCGTGGTCACTGGGCACAGTCAGGGGCCTTCAGTTCCTTCTCAAGGGCCGTAGATAATATTCTGAGCACGGCTTGTGAGCTGTCTCATAGATGCTGAAACGCCAGGGTGAAGAAGCTAACTCCTTGATGACCAGACTGTACCCACGGCATACGCTGCCACAATCCTAAGAACTGGCCTCAAGGAAATGGCAACAAGCTGACCCTGGAACTGAAGATTAATGGTACTTAAAACAATTAAGATGATGCTGGTCAGACCACTGAGGACCAGTTTGAAGATGACTGTCAGAGCTGACTGCTGTTTCTGCACGTAGCCCCCTTCTTCTGTCTATAAAAGATCTTGCCCCACTGGTTGCCCGGGGTAGGGGGTGGGGTGGAAGTCAGCCTTTGGACAGATGTCCATCCTCCCTCCCCATACCAGTTACCGCATCTGAATAGAGCAAACTTTCCTTTCCACCAACCTGGCCTGTTTATTGGCTTTTGGGTGGTGAGCAGCCAGCCCCCATACACCTTTCGGTAACAGGTGTGGTTTAGTCCCAGGAAGCAGAGAAGTCTGCCCTAGGCCTGGGACAACAGAATTAAGACCTGAAGGATGAGTGCTGGTCATCAAGGGAAAGTGGGAGGCCAGAGGGCCGGCCTGCACAGAGCTCTTGTGCAGGAAGAGGGTTCAGGAAGGGGGTTCCACAGGCCTGGGAGAAGGCCAGTGAGCAGAGAGGGGTGGCAGAGAAGGCGGGGGTGCAGGCATGAAAGGTGAGAGATACCACAGAGGGGGACCTCACGGTCAGGACAAGAAGCTGTGTATTTACTCTTGAGCTGTGGAGCTATGGAAGGGCTTGAAGCGAAGAGGCGGCTTGGTTGGATGTGGGTATCAGTGAGTGCTCCAGCTGCCGGTGGGTAGAGGGTGGGGGCCTTGGGGTCAACTCTGGTAAATTGGAAGAGCACTGGGCTTGGAGTTGGGTATCATAGGTTGTATCCAAATCGTATTAGCCAATGTTATTATTTAGTCCCTAAGTCCTGTCCCACTCTTTGTGACCCCATGGAGTGCAGCACACCAGGCTTCCCTGTCCTTCACTATTTCCCAGAGTTTGCTCAAGCTCATGTCCACTGAGTCAGTGATACCATCCAACCATCTCATCCTCTGTTGCCTCCTTCTCCTTCAATCTTTCCTAGCATCAGGGTCTTTTCTAAGGAGTGTTTTTCGCATCAAGTGGCCACAGTATTGGAGCTTCAGCTTCAGCATCAGTCCTTCCAGTGAATATTCAGGGTTGATTACCTTGGGCAAACCCTTCGGTTTCATCCTCTGGACAGTGAAACGGTTGGGAGAGGAGGTGTGGGCCTAGGTCCTGGCTCACAGGAGGCCTTCAGCCCATAGGTTTAATCCTCAGCCTTGTCCAGTGTTTCCTAAGCCTCAGAGTCATTATTCATCTGCCAGGAGGGGATGTAGGTAAAGGGTGCATTTCTGTCTGGTTCAAAGAGCACATCCAGGCTCATCTCACAGGCCCAGGGGTGGCAGGATCACTTAAATTAGATCACTTTCTTTTTTCTCATTTGCAAATTGCTGACCTTGAAGACTGAGCTGACATGGTCTCCTTGACCTGCGTTCTAAGTAATGAGCTCTAGATCTAAGAATTATTTGTGGTCTCCATCACACATTGGCTGGCTCCTGTGAACTACACTGTTATGCGTTCAGAGTCCTGGCACAGATGGAGAGTTTCGACTCTGGGCTTGGTGCTGGCTGCAGCTGGGGATGTCAGTTGTTCCGTCCCTCCCTGGTCCTCACTGTTCTTCCTGAACGGGTTGGGTGTTAGGGATGGGAATCAAAAGTGGGCAGTCTGGCTTCATGCCCTGTGTTTTGCCAGGACACCCTGCTCTCCCACTGTTCAAAGCACGAAGGTTTCCACCTTTTAATTAGAAGAGGAAATAAAGCTGCTTTTGCCACTGTCTTCTCTCAGAGATCCCAGAGTCACAGGAAGGTCTTAGAAGCACCAGTGGACCACCGTGTACTCACATTTAAGTGTAAGGGGTTCCTGCTACGGTGATGGGGGTGTTCTCCCTTCTCCTCAAGAGTGTCCCCTGCTTTTAGGGCCTGAAGTATGTTTCCCCCCCCCCCCCCCCCCCCACCAAGTTCACATGGTGAAGCCCTGACTCCCACTGCCTGAGAACATGACTATCGACACAGGGCTTTAAAGTGGTGATTAAGATAAAATGAGACGATACGGGTAGACCCTAATCCAACTGGTGTCCTTAGAGGAAGAGGTTAGGACACAGACAACACAGAAGCAGGGGGCAATCTTAAGAGGACACAGGGAGAAGGTGGCCACCTCCAAACCACGGAGAGAGTCCTCTGAAGAAACCCACCCTCTGAGACCTTTGTCTGGGGCTTGCAGCCCCCGGGACTATGAGACCAGGCCTGTCTGTGGTCTGCAGTGCTTTCTCGCTGCAGCCCTAACTGGTACAGGGCCGAAGGTGGCTCTGCTGAATCTGTGGAAAGTGGGAAAACCTGGCTGTTTCCGTGCTTCCCTGCCCGTGTAGACTTGACTCTCGCCGTGCAATTTCTCTGTGTTGTGAAGGAGGCTGCTCAAGAGCTCACAAGCGCCTTCCAGCCTAGCGTCTCACAGGTCTCACATTTACCCACCACGTGGACGAGGTGACGTCTCCTCCCTTTTTCCTCCCTTCTCCACAAGGATATATGAGGACAGAGAGCATCCTGGCAGCTAAATTGCCTGGAGTACATAAAGTATTAATTCGGCAGTTGAACACCTTTCACTGTGTTATCCATTTATCTTTGTATGCTAAATGGTTTTCACATACTCAGGGCTATAAACCACTTCTCCAGGAACCTGACTTTCAAAGGCGTGGGCTTTAGGTGGGGAGAAAGTACACTCTGCCCTCATAAAAGATCCCATTAAAAAAAAACGTCTCCAACTCTGTGCCCGTGGGAGAGGCTGGGGCCACTTCGCTTTGAAGAGCCGAGAGGGCAGCTCCATCGTCCCACCTGGCCCACCGGCATTGACTTGGGTTCATTTCAGTCCTGGGGGGAGGGCGGCCATCAAGGGTGGCCTCACCCTGGCTGCCACTTCTGGCGAGGCTTTGGGGAATGAGTTAGAGGCCGTCTGCCCTGTTCTGTGGGGCCTCTGCATGTGCCCATGCTTCTTGCCTCTGGTTTGGGGCAGCCGAGGGTGCTGCTGAGTCCTTCAGTGGAGAGGTCGCATTATCAAGGATAGAGGGCGAATTGGCATGCAGCGTCATTAAAAGAAAAATCAAATCGCAGGCACTCAGTGACACCAGGCTGTGAGTAGATGCCACCCGACAGCAGCAGCTACAGAGCAGGGGGCCCACCGGGTCCAGCATCGGCCCCAGGGAAGCTTCTGCCCAGAGCATGGGCACCGTGGGATCCTTGTTCTGGGGGGCTCCTGTTCTTAGGCAGGAGAGGGCTGTTAAGTCACATTATTCAGCCCGTGCCTACTGAATACCTCCCTTGTGCCAGGTATTATGCGGGGAGTAGCTGATAGACGTGCTCCCTGCCCCTTGGGCTCAACAGCGAGGTTGTGCGGGCAGCAGAGGCTGTGTTTCCTTCCCCCCACCGCACTCCTTGTCTCCCTCTTTTTTGCCCTTTCACCCATCCCCTGAGCTCTCCAACTCCCGGAGGCCTGCATTGGAGGAAGAAGCCGCAAGAAGGATGCTTATCTCAGGGTAGGAATCCCTAACGGCAGGATTATATCATCTGGCTAGGAGATATTTTACTCTAAATGACCGGCTTGTGGCCTCTCCAGTGACAGGATCCTGAATCCCTTGCTTGCAGTGAAATCCTCACAATGCATCTTATTGCTGTAGCCTGGAGGCACATGGGGGCTACCCCAGAGGACCAAGAAGTGCAGAGTTAGAGAGAGACCTCCAGGCTTGCAAATCAGCAATGCATTTTGTCATTAGCAAATAAACAGCTGAGTGGCTCTGCGCTGCTCTGCTGAGGCTCTTAAGTACTTCATCCACTCAAGCACCTAGCTTAGTTCCTGCTTCCCACAGATTTATGTCCCCACATACAGGGCAATAAGAGGCCTGCTGGCAGTGAGCCCCAGAGAGGTAGTGGGGTTGCAGAGGATATGCTAACAAATGTAATTGCTGGCAGCTGTTGGTCCTGGGCTGCCAGCCCTAGGATTTAACCCCTAACTCTCCAGGTGCTATGTGAGTTGAGGATGGGCAGAGAGCATGCTCACCGGAGGAACTGGTCTCCATTCCTATACAGTTTAATGCCTTTTCTTCCATTGCCCGACTAACCAACTATTTCACTTCCAAGACTTGAACAATAGTAAGCTTCACTATTAAATACTGTTTAAAAATGTCAGCAGTATTTCTTTGAAACTTCTTTTGTCAGCTTTAACAAAACCCCACCAGATCTTACTAAAAGGATTAGCATCCTGGTGTTTTACTTGGGTAATCCAGTATTGTTCAAACTTGGAAGGAAAAGGAGGTTTAGCTTGCCCTGCAAATTCAAGGCAAGGTTACACTTGGGTGACTTAAGAGGCAGAAATGACAAGGGGTACAGTGCCAGGACTGAGTGAGAAAGAGCAGGCATGGCCCTTTGCTAAGTCTGACCTCAGCCAGATGCGCGGTGCCAGGAACTTAGCTCATATTTGCTGAGTGACTAAGTGATATCCCAAGAAAGGAAGTTGATACGATGCTAAAAATCAGAGTCCCTACCACATCCCACAGTGGAAGATCTAGTTATTTCATCCTTGTTCTTCACTAATTTTCTTATTTCCTGTGAATAATTCCAGTAGAAGTTTGCACCCAAATCAAACTTGAACAGAATGTGAAGGATGATGGTTATGGACAAAAAGAGGATTGAAGGAAAGTATTTGAGAAACTAGTTATTAGGCTGATAGTCGGGAATAAAAAGTGCCTACATGGCAGGTTATCATGAGGATTAGATGAGATCATGTGTATAAAGCATCTGGCACAGTGCTGACACCTAGGAGGTGCCCAACAATTGCTAGCTGCCTCTCTCAATGCTCCCTGCCCCTCCACACACACCTTAGTTGTTTTGGGGCTAAATCAGATGACTGGTTTCTTCTCCTGTCTTCCATTTCTAGGATTTCCTTCCCTTCTTAATGGAGAAATGTTACCAAGGTAAGGGATCATTACCTTTCTCTTGTTCTATAAAGAGACTTCACTCTTGCAAGAGTGAAGAATTTTCTAATCACTTGCGTGAACTTCTGTTGAATCAGTCCAAGAAAACAGCTTCTGGGAGCTACTATTTTCAGGAGCTTTGTACTGTTGCCTAGAAATGCTTATTATTTTTCCAGGAAAGGTACTTGGCTGTGTTCAAGGGAGGTTGGCTACTGTCAGTCTCGACTCCCTTAACATTTCCAGTATATTCAAAATAAAAGATATAGAAGAGAAATATCCATACCCTTTGGTGAACTTTTTCCATGGAACTCTAGTTTTCCGTGAATTTTCTGTGAATCTCTTGTTTTCATATCATTCTCTCCATAAAAGTAAGTAAGTAAGTAAAGTCACTTAGTTGTGTCTGACTCTTTGTGACCCCGTGGACTGCAGCCTACCAGGCTCCTCAGTTCATGGGATTCTCCAGGCAAGAATACTGGAGTGGGTTGCCATTTCCTTCTCCAGGGGATCTTCCTGACCCAGGGATAGAACTTGGGTCTCCCACATTGGAGGCAGACGCTTTAACCTCTGAGCCAGCCTGTAGGAAGCAGAGCCCAGTAGCATTATAATGGCATTTAAGGGTTTTCACAGTTGGAGCCTTGACTTCCTCAGAAGCCTCATCTCCCTCTCTCCCGGGAACACACCTAAGCCCCCAATTTTCCTGTTCAGTCTCCCCATTTCTCCACCAAACTCGTGCTGGTCCCTAGAGAACCTCTTCTGTGAATCTTTGTGAACCACAGAGCAAGGTTCTCATAGAATGTCCAAAATTCTTTTTCTCTTGTAGTATATTTCATGTTTTATTGTATTTCATGTTGATATAGTGGGCTTGTAGATATCTAGTATCCAGTTGACACTAACTCCATGTTTGTTGAATAAATGTTGTCTTGAACTTGGTGAAAAAGAGGGCAAATACACACCCCTCCTTTTTTTTTTTTTTAACTGCTTGCACCAGGCTGCAAACTCCTAGAGACCAAGACTTGGTTAAAGATCATGGAGTGAGTTGACAAAAGACAGTAAATATAGTGAAAAAAAAAAAGAAAGATGATTATTTACATTTATCTAATATCTGCTATGGGCTTCCCTGGTGGCTCAGATGGTAAAGAATCTGCCTGCAATGCAGGGGACCCAGGTTCAACCCCTGGGTTGGGAAGATCTCCTGGAGAAAGAAATGGCAACCCTCTCCAGTATTCTTGCCTGGAGAATCCCATGGACAGAGGAGTCTGGTGGGCTACTGTCTGTAGGGTTGCAAAGAGTTGGACACAACTTGCAGACTAAACAGCAACAAATATCTGCTATAAAATGGGTGCTAGATGCTTTCAAGGATATCCTTGATATAATATTATTTAATCTATTTGATTACCATGTGGGGATTTACACACTTCAGTTCAGTTCAGTTGCTCAGTCATGTCCGACTCTTTGCAACCCCATGAATCGCAGCACGCCAGGCCTCCCTGTCCATCACCAACTCCCGTAGTTCACTCAAACTCACGTCCATCAAGTTGGTGATGCCATCCAGCCATCTCATCCTCTGTCGTCCCCTTCTCCTCCTGCCCCCAATCCCTCCCAGCATCAAAGTCTGTTCCAGTGAGTCAACTCTTCGCATGACGTGGCCAAAGTACTGGAGTTTCACCTTCAGCATTATTCTTTCCAAAGAACATCCAGGACTGATCTCCTTTAGAATGGACTGGTTGGATTTCCTTGCAGTCCAAGAAACTCTCAAGAGTCTTCTCCAACACCACAGTTCAAAAGCATCAATTCTTCGGTGCTCAGCTTTCTTCACAGTCCAACTCTCACGTCCGTACATGACTACTGGAAAAACCATAGCCTTGACTAGATGGACATTTGTTGGCAAAGTAATATCTCTGCTTTTGAGTATGCTCTCTAGGTTGGTCATAACTTTACTTCCAAGGAGTAAGAGTCTTTTAATTTCATGGCTGCAATCACCATCTGCAGTGATTTTGGAGCCCCCCAAAATAAAGTCTGACACTGTTTCCACTGTTTCCCCATCTATTTCCCATGAAGTGATGGGACTGGATGCCATGATCTTCGTTTTCTGAATGTTGAGCTTTCAGCCAATTTTTTCACTCTCCTCTTTCACGTTCATCAAGAGGCTTTTTAGCTCCTCTTCATTTTCTGCCATAAGGGTGGTGTCATCTGCATATCTGAGGTTATTGATATTTCTCCCGACAATCTTGATTCCAGCTTGTGCTTCTTCCAGCCCAGCGTTTCTCATGATGTATTCTGCATAGAAGTTAAATAAGCAGGGTGACAATATACAGTCTTGACATACTCCTTTTCCTATTTGAAACCAGTCTGTTGTTCCATGTCCAGTTCTAACTGTTGCTTCCTGACCTGCATACAGATTTCTCAAGAGGCAGGTCAGGTGGTCTGGTATTTCCATCTCTTTCAGAATTTTCCACAGTTTATTGTAATCCACACAGTCAAAGGCTTTGGCATAGTCAATAAAGCAGAAATAGATGTTTTTCTGGAACTCTCTTGCTTTTTCCATGATCCAGTGGATGTTGGCAATTTGATCTCTGGTTCCTCTGCCTTTTCTAAAACCAGCTTGAACATCAGGGAGTTCACAGTTCACGTATTGCTGAGGCCTGGCTTGGAGAATTTTGAGCATTACTTTACTAGCGTGTGAGATGAGTGCAGTTGTGCGGTAGTTTGAGCATTCTTTGGCATTGCCTTTCTTTCTTTTTACACACTTACAGATTAGTAAATGGGTTTAAGCATAGAGTGACTTGATTAGAGACTTAATTAAGCATGGAGCCTAGATCTGAATCTCATCTGTTGCTCCAAAGCCCAGGCTGTCTGCCTTACACCAGTCTGGCTCAGAGAAGGGAAATGCTACCACTGAAGCAATTGGCTGGCATTACTAGCAGCATGGGTTTGAGAGGCGAGGGAAGGCAGCTAGGAGAAGAGTAGACTAATTCAATCGGGAGGTCATGAGGGCCTGGGTGAGAGTAATAGACAGAGAGCAATCAATACGAGTGATTGACAAGGAGGAGCCAAGCAGAACAGAGCATCTTACCTGTCTGAATGTGGTTGTCGGGGGTGGCAGGGGGGTAGGGGGCCCTGCAGTAGGGCCTGGGCACAGTGCTTGGCACAGATCCCCAGATGCAGCTGCTCTGGGTCCTGAGTGGGTGCCTGGCCAGCAGTATGTGGAGCAGGAAACAAAAAGACTCAGGTCCTGCGGAAAAATAATAACGTGCTTTACGCTTACGTGAGCGTCAAGCCCTGACGTAAGTGGTCAATATGGTCCCCCCTACCCACTATGAACCTAAAGGTGGCCTGCCAGAGTAATAGGTTGGATCCCCCATTATGCTCCTGGCTGGGAGGGATTTGTCAAGTCCACTGTCCCACAGAAACATTTCCAGATGACAGGGCTGTGTGTGAACTCTGTTCGGCCAAATATCACAGTATATGGAAAGGTTTTTGACCTTGAGCCTCCACTAAAACTTTGAAATCCTGTTTACGTAGCATGATTCCACACATGTGAATTCTTAGCACAGCCATTTGGGCCAAATATGCTGTCTGCCAGCCTATGAAATTTGATAAAACGTGCTGTCTGATGCTGAACATCGTATTGGCCTCCTGGTTAATGTACTTCAAGTCCTGGGTCTTTATTCTTTTTTTTTTTTTTCCTACTCTTTTTTGTCCCATCTATTTTCTATAAGGTCAAAGCTGTTTACACATCCTGGGAAAAGGCTGTAGAATAAGTAAAGACCTTTCTTTCTGAAACTCCCTCCCTCCTGCCTGCATTCCTGGCCATCTTGCTGGCAGAATATTCCTTTTTTCAATTTTACTAAGACAGAAGTTGTATTTAACTGGAGATGAGCGTCATCATTCTTCTCTTGTAAAGTTGTGCTTTCTTTTTAGGAAGTATGATTCCTTTATAGGCATTTCATTCAATTAAAAAGAAAGAGAAGATCAAACTTTTGGCAGCAACATCAAGTGTTATGAACAAAATTAAAACACCCAAGCCAGTGCTCAAGCCTATTACGTGGATTTATGATTCTCCTTTGAACTCTTCATAAATTCAGTGATTCTGAGTTTCAGTGACCCATGGAAAAAAAAAAAAACAACCCAGTTTCAAGAGGTGCTTTAATGTCCCAGACTCTTTTAAAGAAAACTAGAAATTCTACTGGTGTCTGGATATGGTCAACTTATAGACAACCTACTTTGCTGGCATTGAATGGAAGGTTTTTGATGTTTCGATCATTGATACTCTGCTGTGACATATGATTTTCTTCACTTTATATATTATAGACCTAGATCTATCATGCCTGGCATTTTGGTTTTGAACTATACACCTGGGTTTGCTTGGAGAAGAACATACTGGGGTTCACTCATCACTCCCCCTCACAGTTCAGGAAGCGTGTGGAGGGAAGTAGTATGTTTGCAGAATGTAATCCTAGAAGCTGGGTCATCTGTGAAGTCGCTTTAGAATCTGATACCCTTTAAAAGGTGGGGGGCGGGGTAGGGAGTGCTAGAGGGACGCAAAACCATATGTTAGGTGCATTGTGGGAATCTCGGTCTTTCCCTCTTTGATTGTGTAACTGTTTTGAAGCCACATGTTCCTCCAGCTGTTTCTCATCAGATTTGTTTTGTTCCCGTATAAACACATACACACAAAACAGAGCCATTTTCATGGAAAGAGAAATTCTTTTTTTCCCTTAAAGTTTCTTTGATGATGAAATTCACGTAAAGCTCTGAATTACGAAAACGTGCCAGTGAAAGGATTCAGAAGAGAATTAGAACAGAAGGCAATTTTGATTGTCTTTTGTCTCCCCTTTTCAAATATGTTTCTCCATTCTTTTTACTCTCTATCAACCCACATAGGAAAAGCCCAACTTTGGAATAATATTAGTAATCACGGTTTTTGGTTTCCGTCTCATGAGAGAAGATAAAATGGCAGAAAAATTGTGCTGATGACATCCAAACAGAGGAATACTGGCTGTTCCAAGCGTGTTGGGACACCCTTGCTTCTTACTTACTCTGACTCTTGTCTCAATTCTGAAAAGTTGCCTGGGCGCATGGTCCAGTGATTTATCTGACACGTACCGACTTTGTATACAAAGCTGTCTTTGGTTCTGGCCCAGCAAGTTCAAGAGTTGTAGCATTTCCAGAAGTTACAGCTTTACAAAGTGACAGAGCACATTATAAAACATCTTATTATACCTTCTGTGTTTAATTTCATTTAAATAAGGATAGTAGCTTAGGTTTCTATAAAACTATACTTTTTAGTAACTTAGATTTCTATAAGCTTTATAGAAGCTTATCTTTTATTTTATTTTATCCTCTCATTTAGCCTTCATAATTTATACCCCTTTGACCATGAATTTAGGGCTCAGGGGATTCTGACTCCATGTAAATAACTAAAATATGTGTCATACCAAGAGGCCAATACGCTATGGCGACGCATCCTACTACACCAGGAACCATGAGCTGGATAAAGATAGGATAACTTGCTAGACCAGCTCCAGTTAGCTCTGACCTCTGTGTTAATGCCTGTCTCTTTTGGCTTCTGACTTACAGGGTATACGGGGCCATAAAAAAGTAGATAAGAAAATAAGAAATAAGAAAATAAAATAAAAAGTAAGAAAAAATGGTGTCAAGTCTCACAGCCTGTAGATTTATGATATTAATGAAACCTTGCCTACTGTGTTGTCCAAGCCTGACTCATGGACACCACCCCTGATTCCCCACCTTTCTAGGATACTTCTAGTAATAAGGGGCACAGCCCCTTATAGGTAGCTTTTTTAGCAAGCTCACCACCTGCTGGATATTCTGGTCCGAGCCACGAGACCCTCTTACTTGACAGCTGAGTCTTACAGGTCTCCCTGCCATCACTCTTGTCCTGCCCCGAGCTCCATTTTCCACATAGCAGCAGGCAATCTCTTAAAGGGTCACCAGGCCCCGTTATTCTTCGTGAGGTCAGGACTGTGTCTGGTTCATCTTCCACTGTGTTCCCCAGTGTTGTCACCCATCAGGTAATCTATAGAATTAGTGAGCTTAAAATTAATTAGTTATTAGAAAAATCTCCTTTCCATTTCAAGACTGAATTTATGTGGGGGTGAAAGATGACACTAAGGTTCCATCCCCGGCTGCCTGGAAGAGTGATGGACGTGGGGTGTGAGGAACCAAAGGAATGCAGAGTGGATGGAATCTGATGTCACCACCCCACCCACTTACTCTGGAGATACGGGTGGATGATGACCTCAGGTTCACAACCAGTGAACTGGAGTGTGTCCGGGGTGGAATCTATGTCCTCTCAGTTCCCTGCCTTGCGTTCTTTTCAGGATGTGACACCATCTCATCTGCAGGAAGTGAGGTTGGGGTACAAACGAAGGAAAGATGATGAATTCAGCTTTGAACATGCTGAGCTTGAAGTATCCCTGATACATCCAGCTGTTAGAAGTAATAACTGAAACTCAGAAATGAGCTCAGATAACCTGACTGATTTTGTAATTGAAACTTATGGGAAAGGATGAGATTGCCAAGGTAGATAAGGAGAAAAAAAAATCAGAAAAGGGAGAGAAGAAGGAAAGAAAAGGTAGCAAAGGTCATGTGGAAGAAGTTTGCAGAGGAAAAAAAGGGACCATCCGGTCTCATGAAGTGAAGGAAGAAAGGTCAACAGAGGGAAGGTCAAGAAGGATGAGGCTGAGGCAGGAGGAGGGGCAGTTTCAGCAGTATGGGGTCAAAGGTCGGAGGTCCTGAGGATGAGGCCTTAGTGGTTAAGAGCACTGGAGTTAACCTGCCTGGGTTGGCACCCAGACTTCAGCATTAACTGAAGGCCCTCAGGCAAGATTTTTAATCTCTAAGCCTTATTGCCTCATATATTAAATGGGGAGAAAATTATCTATCATATTAAAATATTATAAGAAATAAATGAAATAATCCACCATAAATTGTTTAACCCCATTCCTGATACATAGCAACTGCTCAATAAGTTTAGACATTATTTATTTTGGTAAGAGTTTGGAATATAAAGGAGGATTAACTGAGTTCTGGAGACCTCCTAAGTGAACAAAATCCTGTAACGAAAGGAAGAAGAATCGTAAACGTAGACATCGGACTTAGGGAAGAGAAGGTAACACGTTGAGATAGGAGCACAGCATGGGTGGCAGGGATGAGAAGAGAGACGGGTGTTTGGACAAACAGTAGGTCTTCCACTGTCGCCCTGTTGGGTCAGCCCATGGCCCCAGCGAGTTGAGAGCTTGTGGGTGCCTCTTTCTCACAGTACCACCTGGGGCTGATAATTCCAACTTCCCGAACTTCTACTGTTCAGTAAGCACTGCCAGGGCTCAGGATGGTGCTCTGCAGACCCCATAAGAAAGCCTCTCCCAGTGGCCAATCCCCAGCCGTGAATCAAGCTGCCTTTCACTCAGCACAGTCTTCAAGAATCTCAGGGCTGGAGGCATCTGAAAGGCCACCTGGCCCAAGGTCACCTGAATTCCCTCCATGGTATCCCAGCGGGCAGTTACATATAAGCTGCATTTGAACAGCATCCCGTTTGGTATGTTGCAAGCCAGACCGTTCTTTCTCAGGTTAGATTCTTCAGCACAGAAAGTTCTCCTGCTGATCTGCCGTAGACTTGAAATTGCCATTTTCAATCATCCCTTAGGCTTAAGAGACTGAAGGATTTTTTTTGAACCACAAATACGTAACCTGGATATGGAGACCCTGGTGATGCCTTTTATGTAAGGGTCCCTTGTCAGTCGCAGACGATGACTCCCAGGAGGGGTGTATTGAACGTACGGTGGGAGAGCAGCAGATGGTAACATCGGAGGATGCTTAGCATCTGGGGATATTAGAGATCGTGAGACACTGCTAAAAAAAGGCAACATGCAAGCACAGAGACTTCAGAGGAAGTAAAGTATTGAAGTTAGGTTCATGCTTTGTCTTATTCTGGCCTCAAGTAGACACTGGGGTGAGCTCTTCTTTAGGGGAGCCCAGGCCTGAGCATTCACTCCTTGCCCTCATGTAAAAGAGGCCATTTCAATTACTGGCAATGAAGTGGTCTATCGAACCCATTTAGATGGACCCAGCCAGAGTGGGGCCAGATACCCAGGTGGCTCAGTGGTAAAGAATCTGCCTGCCAATGCAGGAGACACCGGAGATGTGGGTTCTGTCCCTGAGTCGGGAAGGTCCCCCGGAGTAGGAAATGGAAACCCACTCCAGCATTCCTGTGTGGGAAATTCCACAGAGAGGGGATCCTGGTGGGCTGCAGTCCATGGGGTCAGAAAGAGTCGGGCACGACTGAGCCACTGAACAAGTCAGGTCAAGAGATTCATGGATCTGGTTTAAGCTAGGATAGCTGAAGGTGTTCTCAGTCCTCCTTGAGGAGAAGACTTCAACCCAGCCACTTAACCTGACCTCGATCCAGACAGAGCCCAGCCCAGCACCCTGGGAGCTCAGCTAACTCTGAGCCTTGTGTTCCCTCACCTGGGAAATATCTTACCTGTTAGAATGCAGGGAGCTGAAGTAGAGGGCATTGGCAGGTCTTCTCATTTCTAAATGCCATGATCGTAGCTCAGCTGCTGGAGAGGTCATGGCAGGAGGCAGGTGGGAGAGGAACAACGGCAGCTCCAGAATTTCAATGTAGAGCAGGCCTGGGGCCCGTCTGCTTGGTGGTTTGACCGTCTGGAGAGCTTGTTGCGTGTAACAGCTCCATCTGCGTGCCAAGCGGCTGCTTTTACTTCAGTGGCATAAGCATCAAGGGGAGATAGGAGAGTTTGACAAGCTGTCTGCGAACAACCACTTGTGCCATTTTGGGAAATAGTCCTGGCAGGTGATGTGACCATTCCTCCCACTCCCACTCGGGGTGAGCTCCACCCTGCGCTCAGCTATCGGAAACCAAAAGGCTGAGCAGTGGCATTTGAGCTTCGTCACTGCCGTCAGAAGATATTTCATTTTCATCAGAAAACTTTGGTTATCATTATGCGTCAGTAATGCCTAATGTGGCTCCCGACATCCCAACTCCCTCTCCTCATCTCGCAGGCACGGCCCCTGGATGAAGGAATTACGTGCGTTAATTTTTTCTTCTGCCTGAGTGTGTAATGTCAGTTGGTTAGGATTTGGCCAAGAGAAGCATAAAAGAGAGACTAGACAATTTGTTAAAAATAAGAAGGTGATAAAACTCAATGATGAAATTATGGTGGTTAAAGGAAAATGAATTGGTCTGCTCCAGCCATAAGCACTTTGCTTTGATGTTTTTCACACTAGCATTAATACCAAACTCTGTGCATCTATTAATAGCAATTTTCATCTCCCCAGTGCTTTACCAACAACTAATTAATTAAGCTAACCTATTTTAATTGGTTGCCATGGTGGTGGAGATGCGCAGAAATGGTTGTATCCATCAAATGCACTCTTAGTTCCTGAAATATAATTCAGTTGGGGCCATTAGTGATCATTATGTGGCTCTATAATGTATTGAGAATGATAATCGCTATGTTAGTAATGAAAAGATTTGTACATACACATAAATACGTACAAGCAAATATCTGTAGAGATAATTATTGTGTTTGTCACCTCTAAAATCTTTTCCTTTACTGAATCTGAGAGCCAAGCATGAGAATTTCATCTGTAATTATTTGCTCTGTTTATACCTGATCTGCTGTGTCTGTTCCTTGGTACCCATCCTGAGAAGATGGTCCTCTGGATGAAAGAGGCTTCCAACACTTTGCTGTTTAATAATAGTGAGGAGTGGAGTGAGGGGAGGGCGGGGAGAGGACCGTCTCCACCTCCACGTGTCTGAAGGCTGTTGGGGTGGAAGAGGTCTGGGGGCTTGTCCTCTGGGGTCCGGACCAGAGTGAGTGGTGGCAGCTGCAGGGAGCCGGTGTGACCGAGGGCCCCACGGCACAGGGGAGGCATTGAATGCTCTGGGGTCGGACGGGACCTACCTCCAGACCTCATCCCTGCTGTGGTGGGGGTGCCTGCTCTGAGCACGGGAGGGCCTGCACTGGGTCATCTGGGGATGCCCAGCTACTGCACAGAGGCCTCTGCCTGGCACAGAGTAAGTGGAGCGTGAGCGTTTGCTCTGTGTTAGTGGAAGACTTTTGTCTAAAGAGTGATTAAAAATAGAAAGGGCTGCTTTGTGAAGCTGTGACTCACTTTTCTGTCTGCGGAAGTAATGAAGCAGAAACTGGATGACCACCTGTTAAAGCTGTTGTGTAAGGGCTTCCTGCCCTGAGGGTGAGGTTGAAATAGATGATTTCCAGGTCCATGATGCCGTGAATCTGGGGAGGAGGGGAAGGAGGAGGGACTTCGATTTTCATCCTTCAACCTTCGCTGCGCTGGACTCTCGCTGTGATGGGACATCTGGGGGAACCTATGTTTGTGACACGGTCGTCAATATTAGTGGTAAAACGGCATCGCATGGAGCAACCCCCTCTCTCAGACTTTTGCCCTGAGTTGGCCTTAATTCCAGGAAAAAACAGTCACTAATTTTGACTGTCCAGTCTCAGCCAAGTTTTCCTTGGAGACCTCTTAGGTCCTTTTCAAATGGAGATATTTTTTTCCAACCAGTTTCCTTACGCCTTTGGCTCGTGTGTTCTAACGTTGCGTTATGTCCTTATGCATATTGTTGTCTGTCTATAGTCACATTTCTCTAAATATTTATTTCTATCGTCGCCTTGTCCTTTAACTCCTCATCAGCGAGCAGGCAATGAACCAGTCTAGTTTTCCCCAGCGTGGAGTCTTTCTCGTTTTTCTTTCTTTCTCTCTGACAGCACTGTATGGTGACAGCTCCGGCCTAGCTGCTAAATGTGTGCGGAGAGCTGCCGGAATCCGCACAGTCACAGGCTGGGTTTTGGGACCTGGTGTCAGGGCCATCTGGACCACGCCGAGACTGCCGCTCCTGGGAGTGTGACTGTGACGGCAGCTGAGAAGGCGGGGATGGACTGAGAGCCTTAGAGAGAGGCTGCGGGGAGCCGGGGAAAAGGAAAGAGAAAATGACTCCTGGGGAGGTCACCAAGGCCAGCGTGCAGGGCTGGGTGTGAGCAGTGCAGGGGGAGAAAGGAGATGGAAGGAGGAGGGCAAGAAAGGAGATTTAAGATCTGTCCTGCTTCTCACTGTTAAGCCCTGCATCTACCCAGATCCTTCAAATGAAACAGAAACACTACTCCTTACAGGAGATAGAAATGAAGCTTTGAAAAATGAAATGTATTCTAAAAGAGAAAAGAAAAACGTTCCTTTATAGATGCCATTCTAGAATTGATTGTTTATTGTAGAAGTACTGTAACAGCGTCAACAGCATAAACTAGTATAGGAGCTTTCTTTTTTAAAAAAATATTTATTTATTCATTTATTTGACTTCACCTGGTCTTAGTTGCAGCTATATCTTTGATCTTTGTTGCAGCACGTGGGATCTTTTGTTGAGGCATGTGGGATCTAGTTCCCTGACCAGGGATTGAACCCAGGCTCCGAGCATTGGGAGTGTGGGGTCTTAGCTGCTGGACTGCCAGGGAAGTCCCAATAAAACACAAAGAAAAAAAAATTAAACAGGAAAACTATCTCGTATCCAAAAATATGATGATTGTGTATCTCTATTAAATAACTTTAAAAAATCACGCAGAGCGTCTTCTGTCTGAATAAAATAGATTTGAAGATAAGTCCTGTTGTTTGTTTGTGTTTGACATCAACATGACATTTTTACCAAATTACAAATTTTAGAGCGCTAAAATCTTGCTCCTTCTTAATGTTAAAAGTTTCAAAGTTCTTTAACTAGAATATGTGCATATTCAACTTATATTCACAATAAAACAAGAAGCGAGTTCTACAGTCTGACATTAATGTTGAATATCCATCAATTACAAATCACTAATACTTTTTTTGGAAAATAGTTTTCAGCTGAAAAAAATCAGTAGCAGGTTAATGTAAGCTTGTATTACAAAAGAAATCAACTTGGCTTTCAATTTCGTTTATAAGTGTTATGTTTAACAAAGAAACATAAAGGATAGATAAAGCCACATCTCATTTCTGATGTGTGTGGGTCTGAGGTTAGCATCAGAGGATGAAATGTTGATTTTTTTTTTAAAGAATATCAAATTGCTCTACAAATCTGAAAAGCATTTTATGTGTAACTCATTTGACAAGTGAAGACAGTGGCTGGAGTGAAAGGCCCAGACAGGACCCACTGGCCCCAGGTTGGCCTCCTCCAGCAGTCCCCTCCCCCAGGTGGCCTTTGCATCCATCCCCAAGTCACGCTGAGTGGCAGGAAGCCCCCCTAGAAGGTGACCACTGCTGCAAAATAGAGCAGATCATGGGCTGTGTCCGCCTAGGACATTAGGAGAGTAAAATACTACGATGACTGTCCTCAAGCAAGTGTCTTGCAAGCTGTGCCAAGAGTCTATGAAGGATTTCCTCGTCTGTAAGGTAAAGAGGTTGGTTTAGACCATTTCTAGTGTCTCTCCGGGTCCCGTCTATGAAGCTGAGACTTCTGCTCATGGTTTTATTTCCACCCCTATTTAGTTAACATGCAAAAAACAAATCTATCATCAGAGTGTTACCCACATTCCTCAGAGGTAGCACCCACCTGTACTATGGTAAGTCTAATATGCTTGCTGTTAAGAAACTTTCATCCTCAGTCTCCATATTGGAGAGCTTTTCAGCCCATTTGCCTGTCAGCAGAGAATACCCCCATCCACATATGTGTTTGGTACATAGTCAGCTGGTTGTTTTTAAAAATTCATTTATTTGGCTGTGCTGGGCCATCGTTGCCGCACAAGAGCTTTCTCCAGCTGTGGTGAGCAGGAGTCCTCTCCTGTCATGCCCCACCAGCTCTTGGTGCGCAGGCTCAGTGGTCACAGCACACGGGTTTAGGTGCTCCTGGGCATGTGGGATCTTCCCAGATCAGGGACCAAACATTGGTCCCCTGCATTGGCAGGCAGAGTCTCATGCACTGGACCACCAGAGAAATCCAGTACTTTTCTAGCTTGTTCTCAGCTTTGCTATGTCAAAAAGCAAAGGTCAATTCAGCAGAGTATAAAAGAATGACTTGAAAGTTGTTGTATTATTTTTCTGTTCACTGCGGTGCTTTTTCTCCAAAAAGTAGTACAAAAACGTGACCAAGTTGATTTTGCTGTTTTGGGGATGCATGATTCAGATATCTTTGAACAGCGGAATTCTCTTCCAGGTTTTAAAATAACATGCCTATTACTGATATTTGATTGTGTGTAGTCTGAGGTAGGCGTAAGTGATGTTCCTAGTGTAACAGAATAATCCATGCATTTCAATAGCTTAATAAGATACAAGTTTATTCCTCACTTTACTTCACAGAATATGTGTTGATGAAAGTTCTGCTTGCTCTGAGCATTGATGACTCTCCAGAAAACAGGAAGAAGAACATGGCAAGTGTCCTGGAGATTTTAGGTGCTGGGCCTGGCAATGGGCATTCCATTGACCCGAACTAGTAATACGCCCCACCTGCTGGGAAATGCAGCCTACCTGCTGTGCCCAGGAGGAGATCAAAATGGTCTGGCAAACGCATAGAAAGGCTTCTGCCATATATTCTATGGTGATGAGCCATGCTTAGCAGGGAGCTGAAGAAGAGAGACCGGAGGGAGAAGCCGCCCATCCAGGTGCATTTTCCGAACAGACAGTGGGACTGTCCTCAGGGATCACGACAGTGGCCACGTTGAGCTCCTTCTGTCTCAGTGACTCAGAAACGAAAGGGTGGGAGAAGAGCAGAGGCTAAGTCGATATGGCAGGAAAGAAGAGCACTGAGTCGGGAGAAGGTGCGCTATTCTTCCACGCATTACATGTATTGTAATTGTGTAATATTACATGTATTGTGTGTGTATTGGAGTATCTATAGAATCTGGAGGTATTATCTGCCAGGCCCCACATCTTTTTCTGGATGTCTAGTCAAGGCTATGGTTTTTCCAGTAGTCATGTACGGACATGAGAGTTGGACTGTGAAGAAGGCTGAGCGCCGAAGAATTGATGGTTTTGAACTGTGGTGTTGGAGAAGACTCTTGAGAGTCCCTTGGACTGCAAGGAGATCCAATCAGTCCATTCTGAAGGAGATCAGCCCTGGGATTTCTTTGGAAGGACTGATGCTAAAGCTGAAACTCCAGTACTTTGGCCACCTCATGTGAAGAATTGACTCATTGGAAAAGACTGTGATGCTGGGAGGGATTGGGGGCAGGAGGAGAAGGGGACGACAGAGGATGAGATGGCTGGATGGCATCACCGACTTGATGGACGTGAGTCTGAGTGAACTCCGGGAGTTGGTGATGGACAGGGAGGCCTGGCGTGCTGCGACTCATGGGGTCGCAAAGAGTCGGACACGACTGAGCAGCTGAACTGAACTGAACTGAACCGCATCTTTTCCGTGGTCTGGAGCTGCTTAGAATCTACCCTGTCTTCTTTGCCATTAGCTTAAGCTCTTTCTAGGCTACAACCTTAAGAAGCTAGAAGCAGAAAATCAAAAGAATCCAAAGGAAGCAGAAATATGGAAATAATATAAGAACAGATACCAATAAAACAGAAGACAGGAAAACAATATAGACAATCCATGAAACAAAAAGTCGATTCTGTAAGAAGATCGGTAAAATTGACAAGCCTCTAGCTAAACTCGGAGAAGGCAGTGGCAACCCACTCCAGACACGACTGAAGTGACTTAGCAGCAGCAGCAGCAGCTAGCTAAACTGATGAGGAAAAAATAGGCAAGACACAAATGACCAGCATCAAGAGCGAAAGCAAGTGCATCACTAGAGATATAAAGACATTGGAGGATAATAAGGGAATACTATGGAAGGCTTTATCCCAATCATTTTGACAATACGGATGAAATGAGCGAATTCTCCAGAAGCTCACTCAAGCAGAAATAGAGAACCTGAATAATTGCATATATGTGTATATTTTGTGTCTTATTATTGCATATACTTATATATGTATTTTTTAAGAAATTGAATTTGTAATTAAAACCTTCTCACAAGAAAACTGCAAGTCCAAAGGACAGCAAGGGTAAATTATACCACACAGTTAAGGAAGAAATAGTACTGATTCTACACAAATTCTTTTAGGAAGTAGGAGAGGAGAAAAAGTTTCCCAGCTCATTTTATGAGGTCAGCATTACTTTAATATTCAAACTAGAAAGATACATCACAAAGAAGGAAACCATAGACATAAGCATAGGTACAAACATTGTAAAAATTAATCAACAAATTGAATCCAGCAACATGTAAAAAGAATAATTGTTATGAACTGAATTATGTCCTCCACCCCCCAAATCATATATTGGAGCCCTGATCCCTCAATTCAGTTCAGCTCAGTCATGTCTGACTGTTTGTGACCCCATGGACTGCAGCACACCAGGCTTTGGGCTTCGCTGATAGCTCAGTTGCTAAAGAATCCCTTTATCAAGGGAAAGACTACCCACTCCAGTATTCTGGCCTGGAGAATTCCATGGACTATATAGTCCATGGGGTCGCAAAGAGTCGGTCACGACTGAGCAACTTTCACTCACTCCTAATCCATCAGTGTGACTGTATTTGTAGATGGGGACTTCACGGAGGTGATTAAGGTTAAGTGAGGTCATTGGGATGGGGTCTAATCCAGCGGGACTGGTGTTCTTATAGCAGAAGATATCAGAGATGTGTGCACGCAGAGGAAAGGCCATGTGAGGTCACAGAGGGAATAACTATGTATCTGCAGGCCAGGAAGAGAGGTCTCATTGGAACCTTGCTGGGACCACTTCTAGCCTCCAGAACTGAGAGAAAATAAATTTCTGTTTTTTAAGCCTCAAAGTCTGTAGTATTCTGGTATGGCTGCTTTAGCAGGCTAACACAATAATATATCATGATCAAATGAGGTTTACCTCAGGAATGTAAAATTGGTTTAACATTTGAAAATCAACCAATGTAATTTACCAAAATTACAGCATAAGAAAGAAAAATTATATGAATATCTTAATAGATGCAGAAGAAGCATTTGACAAAATTCAACACTCATTCCTTATAAAACAAAACAAAAAACAACCAAACAAGAAAAAAGCCTCTCTACATACTAGGAATAGAAGGGAACTTTTCTCAACCTGATAAAAGGCATCTACCAAAAACTTACAGTTAACTTCATACTTAATAGGGGATGACTAGATGCTTCTCCCTTGGACCATAAACTAGGTGAGGATATCTGTGTCAGTTCTACTCAATACAATTCTAAAATTCTGACCAGTGCAATAAAGCAATAAGTGAAACTGTATTTATTCACAAATGACATGATCAGCTATGTAGAAAATCATAAGAAATTTGTTTAAAAACTAGTAGAATAAATGAGGTGACAGTAAGAATTGGCAAGGTCATAGGATTCAAGATCAATACACAAAAATAAAATTTATTTCTTTATATTAAAAAAATAAAAGGATAAAATAATAACATTTAGAATAATATTAAAAAGCATGAAATACTTCTGTATAGAACTTAATAAAATATGTGCAAATTCTATACACTGTAAACAGCATAACTTTGCTGAAAAAAATCAAAAGAGACTAAATAAAAGGATGTAAGCCACATGTTTATGTTTCAGAAGACTAGATGTTGTTGAGATTGTCAGTACTCTCCAAACTTACCTATAGATTCAGTACAATCCCAATTGAAATCCTAGTAGGCATTTGAAAAGAAACATTACTTTGCTGACAAAGGTCTGTATAGTCAAAGCTATGGTTTGTCCAGTAATCATATATGGATGTGAGAGTTGGATCATAAAGAAGGCTGAGTGCTGAAGAATTGATGCTTTTGAGCTGTGGTGTTGGAGAAGACTCTTGAGAATCCCTTGGACTGCAAGGAGATCAAACCAGTCCATCCTAAAGGAAGTCAGTCCTGGATATTCATTGCAAGGACTGATGCTGAAGCTCCAATACTTTGGCCACCTGATACAAAGAACTGACTCATTAGAAAAGACCCTGATATTGGGAAAGATAGAAGGCAGGAGAAGGGGATAACTGAAGGCAGGATGGTTCGATAGTATCACCAACTCAATGGACATGAGTTTGAGCAAGCTCAGGAGATGGTGAAGGACAGGGAAGCCTGGCATGCTGCAGTCCATGGGTCACAAAGAGTTGGACATGAGTTAGCAACTGAACAACAAAATATACATCAATAAAGCCAATTTCGAAGGAAAAAAAAAAAACCTTTTCTCCTCGGTTACTGACTGTGGATTTATATGAATAACTAGGCTAAAATAGCTCTGCTCGCAGGACTCAGGAATGAAGTGATTTAAAAAGAGCCAGTGTCAGAATTCACCCCTAAGAACTTGTCACCTCTCGCAGGTAATTAGGCAGGTAATTAGGCAGGTATGTCCAGAATGAGAGCCTTTAGTAGGGAATAGAACGGGTAGATTTCTCACCTTTCATAAACATGGTTACGGAAACTTTGAAATGTCGGGGTGCATAAAGCTGGGGTTTTGTGGTGAGAGTTCTGTCAGAAGTCCTCCTACCTGCTTTGCTGACAGCGCTCGCCAACACTTCCCTCTGTAGAGCCGCTGACGTCAAAGGACTCCCTAAACACACGTCAAAGGACTCCCTAAACACACGCTAGTCCCTCCCAGGATGAGGAGAGAGAATTCATTCATCTGTGCATTCAGGGAGCATTTGACGGGCGCCTCCTCTGTGCTGGGCACCGTGCACTGGGCAGGAGGCACCTGAGGGGTAGTCTGCTCTGAGTTTCTTGGGGTCACAATTCAGAACATTTACAGATCCAGCTTCTGGGATCTGCCATTATCACTAAAACCCTGCCAGAAGGATGGTGAGAACTGTGACGATGGAGACTGCTTTTGAACGCCAGGGCGGTTTTGTGGTTCTTCTTCTTGACTGTGCTGAGTCTTCTTCACTGTGGGCAGGCTCTCTCTTGGTGAGGAGCACGTGCTGTATGTAGGTGCATTGGATTCAGGAGTTGGGCACGTGGGCTCAGCAGATGTGCTGCGTTGATTTAGTGCCCCCCGGCATGTGGCATGTGTGATCTTTCTGGACCAGGGATCTAACCCGTGTCCCCTGCATTGGCGGGTGGATTCTCGCCCACTGGGCCACCGGGGAAGCTCGCCAGGACACTTTTACAAATGTGAACACACGCGGGCATCGGTAATTTCCATAGGTCATTTCTACTCTGGAAAAAAACTACATGTGAAGTGCTTATTTCAGCAAAGTAGTTTTTATGTGGAATCCCCCTTCAATAAAAACACTGCTTTTGCAACAATTCCTTTTCACTGGAATAATCCTGAAGAAATAATTCGTTTTTTGAGGGAAGTGGGGACTTTTTCCCAAACATTTTCAGTAATTATTTGGATGGTAAAGCATTTGCTAGTGGAGTAGGAGGATGCAAATAGGTTTCCAAGTGTGAAATAGAAAAGCAGCCATACCCATGTACCTAAGTTTTTGTTCTTGATGGTTGAGTCAGTACTTGGTACTATACAAAAAGCTTTATATTTTCAGAAAATCAAACCAGGGCAA
This sequence comes from Capra hircus, assembly GCF_001704415.2. Taxonomy (NCBI): domain Eukaryota; kingdom Metazoa; phylum Chordata; class Mammalia; order Artiodactyla; family Bovidae; genus Capra; species Capra hircus. The sequence continues at coordinate 7,106,053 of NC_030834.1, read as the reverse complement.
TCGTATGGTATTGTTAGAGAACTGTTGACTGAAACCACCCACCTTGGCCAGGCATGATAATAACCACTTGCACGAGCTGTCTCACAAAAGGCAGTCTTAATAGGGAACACGGTGCTGCCACCTAAAACTAACCAGGAGAATTTGGGAGGGGCTGAAAGGAGCGAGGAGATGCCAGCCCATAATATGTCCCACCAATTGCCCAGAAACCCTCATGCAGGAAACCATCTTGTCTGAGAGATGCGTGTGCCATCAGGAAGGACCCTGAGTCAGACCAAATATGGGCACAAGCAAGATGACCGGCCCGAGGCAACCCCAAAAGCTAGTAACCCCGTCACCGTCAAACCCGAGAGACTGTGAGCCACGTGGCAGAACAGTCCTCCTGGGGTCCCTCACCCTGAGGCTTTCTGCCTGGGTGCCCCTTTCCAATACACTCTTTTCCTTTGTCATCACGCGTTTCTCCTCAGACAGTTCCTTTCTGGTATTAGACAAGAGCTCACTCCTGGGTCCCCCTTCTAGTAACAGCATCTTGGGACCAAACTGTGGCTTGTCATTTATTCAATGCCTCCGATATGCCAAACCCCGTGTGAGGCAGGGCTGCCCCACAAAACTCTGAGATGGTGAAAATGTTCTATGTCTGCTGTCTGACTGTAGTGGTCAGGCTCAGAAACTGGGCTTTAATTTAGTGGGATTCCTTTTACATTTAAATGGCTGCACATGGCTAGGATTCATCAAAGTGGACAGGACAGGAATGAGGAACGGGTCCTGTGAAATGTTGCAGTATCCACAGTGCAGTTGTGGTGGGTTGGGCGAGGTGTGGATGGAGGAATTTTTCAGTGGTTTCTGTCCACAAGGGACCCAGTCTTTCAGAATCATCACCTTGAAACATGTGAACCTACAGTGGAGGTGACTGAAAGCTATATCCAGAGATACAATACGTAAGGAAATGGCAACCCACTCCAGTATTCTTGCCTAGAGAATCCCAGGGATGGGGGAGCCTGGTGGGCTGCCGTCTATGGGGTCGCAGAGTCGGACATGACTGAAGCGACTTAGCAGCAGCAGCAGCAGCAGCATACTTAAATGTCCATGTAAATATATGTACTCATGTATTTATAGCAAGAAAAAAAAGGCTTTGACTCTTTCAACTCAAGAAGTACAAGAATATGATAAGTAGAATGGGGCTCTTTCTGTCTCAGGTTCTATACTGAGGTGTGAACGCATTAGATATGAAAGTGGATCAAAGTAGATGTGAAACAGACCTCCTCCCCATGTGCAGAGTTCTAAGAAGATGGTTCTGGGATCCTGGGCCACAATCTTGGATCCCACAATCAGATCAAAGCTATAAATGGAAGTGAGTGTGAGGAGATTGGGCTTTCCTGGTGGCTCAGATGGTAAAGAGTCTACCTGCCATGCAGGACACCCAGGTTCAATGCTTGGGTTGGAAAGATCCCTGGAGAAGGGCATGGCTATCCACCCCAGTGTTCTTGCCTGGAGAATCCCATGGACAGAGGAGCCTGGCGGGCTACAGCCCTTGGTTTGCAGAGTTGGACACGACTGAGCGATTAACAGGAACGCTATGAAGAGACTGGGAGCAGATGGTGGCTAGAGCTGTCGCCTGGTCCTGCTCCCCATTGGGGGAAGGTGGAAGGTTCTACTCTGTGACTCCAAGCCTAGTGAAGGGACCCACTGGAGACATTTGAAACTGTCCTCTGTAGCTGGAAAGCACTGAGGCTGGTGGTCTCACTCAGACCAGAAAGCTCACAGAGACTGTTGCCCCCCAGGAAACTCGGTGTGAGGGAGGGCTGAGTGCTCCTGGGGCAGGGCGTGAAACCCCCTGCTCTGTGGTTGGGGTTAGCTTGAGCTTCCAGAGTTGCTGAGCAAGGGCCACAAGTGTTCTCGTGGACCAGACATGGTCCACATGCGAGAGAGCTGGCCTGGGGTCAGCCTCATTGGGGTCTCTCCAGTGGGGTGGGCTGGAGCGTCTCAGGAAGAAGAGGAGGTGTCCCAGAGGTACCCAGAGCTGAAGAACAGGAGCAGAGCTTGTCACCCACCGTCTCCTTCCAGAGCACACTTGCTGTTGAGCAGCGAGGAAGATCTGGTGCCAGGCGAAGTCTGGGCACTCTTGGACAGGACCCTTTAATTACTGAATCGACCCTGTGTCTAGAGTGAGCTGGACGATTTCCGGCCCTGCCAAGTTTTCATTTAATGGAAGAGAAGAGTGTCTCCCACCGAATGAAACAATTGTGGAGGACAGTTCTGGTCACACCAGGATGGAACTTATTCAACAACCTGGTTTTAATGTGAATATTGATTCCATTAGCTTTTCCTTGTTATAATTCCTAGAAGCTGTGGTTGGCAGTTCTTTTCTTTTGTAACAAAAAATAAATTAATTACAAAATAACTAATAATTAATTTCTATCAGGTTGGAAACCCTCTGTATGAACCAAGTATCTTTTTAGTGAATTCTAGAAGTAATTATTTTTGTACAAAAATAGCAAATGTTAATTAACTAGGTCAGGTATAACAAATTAGCTTGAGACAAGGTGAGAAACTGCTAGTTTAAACACTCTCTTCCATTTCTCTTGAAAATGATGGAATGCACATGGTGATAAAAAAGAGAAGTGATGATTGCAGGGGGCAGGGCGTGAAGACAGAGAAACTACTAATTGAAAACTTGGGAGAGGAAAAAGTTTCATGTAAAAATTACCTGAAAATATTCCTTTGAAGAATATCTATTTGCTTTCCTCCTACTTTGTCAGCCTCCTCTGCTGGTTCTTACCCATCTCTCTAATTTCTTAGCTTTGCACGAGACTCTTCTCTTTTCTCTCTACCAATCCATTCCTTTGGTAATCTCCTCCCATTTCATGGATGTAGATACCATTTCTACTCTAACTTCCGAATCGCTCCAGCACCAGCCTCTTCCCTGAATTCTGATCTCCAGCTGTTTATGCAGCACTGCCGCTGGCTGTCAGTCTAAAAGGCGCCCGTAACTCACCCTGTCCAAAGCTGAGGGCTGACCTCCCTTGCCCAGTCCGGCTCCCCCTATAGTCTTCCCAGCTCACTTCACCAAATCCATCTTTTGAGCCGTTCTCTCCCAAATCCTTGTTGTCATCCTTGGCTCTCTTTCTCTTCCACCCTCCATCTATCGGCCAGTCCTGTCAGCCCAGCCTTCAAAAACTAACAGATTCTGAACATTTCTCATCACCTCCTCTGCTTCCACCCTGGCCTTTGCCACTCTCATCATTTGCCACTTGGATTGTTGCGTTAGCCTCCTAATTATTTTCCCTGTTTCCAACGCCCCATATAAGATAATCCTTGTGGTTGTTCAGTCGCTAAGTCGACTCCGACCCTTTGTGACCCCTTATGACCCCATGGACGGCAGCACGCCAGGCTTCCTTGTCCTGCACTATCTCCTGGAGTTTGCTCAGATTCATGTACATTGACTTGATGATGCCATCCAATCATCTCATCCTCTGTTGCCCCCTTCTCCTCCTGCCTTCAATCTTTCCCAGCATCAGGGTATTTAATGAGTTGGCTCTTTGTATCAGGAGGTAAAAGTATTGGACCTTCAGCTTCTGCAGGCATGAGTCCTTCTAATGAATATTCAGGGTTGTTTAAGGTTTATCTCCTTGCAGTCCAACGGACTCTCAAGAGTCTTCTTCAACCCCACAGTTTGAAATCATCAATTCTTCAGTGCTCAGCTTTCTTTACAGTCCAACTCTCACATCTGGGCGTGACTACTGGAAAAACCATAGCTTTGACTATATGGACCTTTGTCGGCAAAGTGATGTCTCTGCTGTTTAAAACGCTGTCTTTGTTTGGTAATCCTGGTAAAACACAAATGAGATCGCACTGCTCCTCTGCTCAAAAGCTTCCAAAGTCAGTTAAAAGCCCGGATCCTCACAGTGGCCCATGAGACCGCGCATATCACACCTCCCGCCACCACCAGTCACTCACACAGTGCCCTGACATCGTTGCAGTGGCCTCTGCACTGGCAGTTTATCCCCCATCTGCAAGGCTGGCATGCTGGCCTCCTTCTTGTCCTCACTGAGACTTCCCTTTCTCAGCATGGATAGCCTTCCCCAAACACCCTTTGCAACCATCCACTCCCCACACCCACACTCCTCACCCCTCGTTGCTCTTGCTTGTTTTCTTGTTCTCTAAAATACTTATCGCCATGTAATGTCCTATAAATATTAACCTACCTTACCTATTTTCTGTCTTCTCAAACTCATGAGACTGTAAGCTCCGTGAGGACAGCAATGTTTCATTTACTGCTAAAGTCCATGAACTATACCTAGTACAGTACACAGTAGATGTTCCAGAAATACTGGTCATAGGAATGAATGAAAGAATAGCTGTCCATGAGAAAGATCATAAAAAATAAGCTGAAATCTTTGTGTTTCTTTGTTTGTGTTTCTTCTTCTCAGAGATAGCTGACCTATTTGGATCCTGGGGAAAAGGTGAACTGGGTCCAGCCTGTGAGCTAACGTTTCTGTGCGTGCACCACAGGGGGTCCATGTCACTTCCCCATTGACTCCTCAGATTCCCTGCTCTCTGAAACCACCAGAGCAGACAGACCGCATTTATGTTCTTTGCTTCCTGTCTGCCAATCCTCTTATCCATCCAGCATCCATTCAGTGTTCATTAGAGTCAAATGCTCGTGAATTTCGTCCTAGACATACCCTCTTAGTTTCACTTTGGGCTACTAAAATTCAAGGACAACATGATTGCAGGCTGTGTATTTGTGATGAATATTTGTTGTGTATGTGTAATTGAATAGTACATAAATAACTGGATATTCTATCTTGGATAATGGCAAATTTCAACTCAACAGTTATTCACTGAACCTTTACTATGGACCAGACACAGTGCTAGAAACTATTTGATAGTAAACAAGATAATGTTCTTCAACCTAACATATCCGTTATATGTATACAATTGATAATATCATTAATGTATAAGATGTCTTTTAGTTGAAAATACTGTAGAGGTTAGAGTTGTTTCTGTATTTCAAATAAAAACAAAAAAAATGCACGTTCTAAGACTCTTTTATTGTTTGAGAATTCAAGTAATAAAGAGGAGTGAACCATAGATCACAATGAAAAATTTTCTTTTGACATGAAATAACTGACATCTAGGAAATGAAAAAACACAATAATATTAATAAAAATGGATTTAAGAGCACTTAATGTTAATCATTGCCTAAAAAACTTGAAATGTCCCCAAATTCTACAGTTCATATATGAAATAAGTATGAGATGTTTTCTTAAATTTGACAACACACTAAAATCATGCATGTTATTTTCAATAATGAATGTGAGACAGGAACTTTTAAAATGTAAAAGAAAAAACCCCAACAATGTTTGATCAATTATGCTGGAGAAAACACTCATTTTACCCATAGAAAATGTTGTTACAGTTATACTACTACCTCACCCACTGGAATGGCTATAATCAAATTCAGACAATAGTCAGTGTTGGCTTAGGATGCGGAGAACTTGGAACCCTCGTACATGGGAATACGAGATGGTGCAGCCACCGAGATGCACAGTTTGGCGCTAAAATTAAACAGAGTTACATATGACCTATGAATTCTCAGCAAGAGAAATGAGAATATAACATCCATACAAAAACTTGCAGGAGTGTTTATAGCAGCAGTGTTCATGAAAGCCAAAAAGTGGAACAACACAAATGTTCATCAGCTGATGGATGGGTAAACAAAATGTGGCCTAGCCTTACGGTGAAATATTATGTGGCAACAAAAGGAGTGAAGTTCTGATATATGCTGATCATGGATGAGTACTGAAAATGTTAGGCTAAGTGAAAGAAATCACTCATGAAAAGACCACGTAGTGCATGATTCCATTTACATGAAAAGTCCAGAAAGATGCAAGTCCATACAGATAGAAAGAAGCTTAGTGGTTGTGTGGGGCTGAAGGGATTAAAAGGAAAGAGCAGTGACTGCTAAGCATATAGCATTCTTTCTGGGGTGATAAAATTTTTCTAAAACTGATTGTGCAACTCTGAATTTACTAAAACACACTGAACTGTACGGTTTAGGTGGGTGAGGTGTATGAGTTACATCTCAATGCAACTGCTAAAAAGAAAAGTCATTCCAAAGAAACTGTCAAGAGTATGCAGCCAAAACACATGGGGGAAAAGTACTGCAAAGGTATTTTAGGAAGTTAATAAAAATATGTGATTTTTCTGGATTTGGTGGTGCGTGTGAAACTTGTCAAGTTTTAGAAATTTGTATTGAAGTTTGTTTCCATTCTAAACAGGCCTTCATTCTTGTACCAAGAAAAAAGAAAGAAAGAAAAAATATACAATCTGATACTTCAAACCGGTCTTCAGAAATAGTGGGGATTAACTGTATGCATGAATCATGCATGAGAGAATTTCAATTTCCTTTTCATTTCTTCTTTTGGCCTCCAGTACCTCATGCCTGGCCTGTTATCTTTTCTCTTTGCACAATACACCGCGGGGCTCATGGGCAGAGCTGGTGGAGGAAGACAACATGGGGTAACGGCAGAGCAGCCCCCGCTGCTTTCCTGCTGCTCCCTGGCTGGATGCCTCCTTCTACTTTTACAAGGTGGATGTTTGTGTATTCTGACAATGAACTTGAGCACCACTGTGAAACTCTGAGCTGGGTGCCTGGGATCTCTCGGGGCTAGAGTAGTGAAAATGGGAATTCATACTTTATTTCCAGTCTTTCAAGAAGCCTAACAAAACATTTACACACAAAATACAGTCTGGCAAAATGAGATGTCAACCTTTTCTTGATTTGCTTTGGAATTTATCAACTCAGAAGTGGCAACACTGGCTAATTTGTGCTGATCAGAATCTCCAGCCATTATGTCTTTGATCATTTAAGGTGGGAGAAACGAATGATTATTTAATAGAAGTGATCAGCTTTGTAAGTGAGATCTTAAAACATGTTGGATTCAGGGAGGAAAAAAGTTTCCTTTGTGATGACAATGTTTCTGTTGCTTAACTTTGGAAATACCTCTTTTAAAAAGTAATTTCATTAATTTATTTTTGGTATGCTGGGTCTTCACCGCTGCATGGACTTTGTTCTAGTTGCGGAGCAGGGTAGGGGGGTTGCTATTCTCTAGTTGTGGTGTGCGGGCTTCTTATTGTGCTGGGTTCTGCCTTTGCAGAGCAGTCCCCAGGGCGAACGGGCTTCAGTAGCTGCGGAGCGTGGGCTCAGTAGTTGTGGCTCCCCAGCTTTAGAGCACAGACTCAATAGCTAAGGCCCATGGGCTCAGTTGTTACGCAGCACGTGGGCTCTTCCTGGATCAGTCAAGCCCACATCTCCTGCATTGGCAGGTGGATTCTTTACCACTGAGCCACCAGAGATGCCCTGAAATGCCTCTTTAACACTTACCATGGACCAGGAACTTTACATAACTTGTCATGCTAATAACAATTCTTCATGTTATTATTACCCTCTTTCTATAATCGAGGAAACAGTCTCCGATTATGTGTGTCTATCCCCAGTTCCCTTAACTACTAAATTCCTGCAAATCTATGTCTGCTCTGCCTTTTCTATGAAGTTATGCCTGTGGTTTTACATTCAGCTCAAAATGCTGACTTTCTTCCATTTATGAGTGTTGGTTGATTTTCCAGGTAAAGGCCACTAGGTCAGTGTTCATGCCCAAGGTGGAAACTGCATTTCTTACTTGGTTTTACATCTGATTGCCAACAAAATCATCAGACCTCAAGGTTCAAGGAAGGTGGGAGTTTATTGAGAATAGGCACACAGGTACTGTCTCTGTGTCATTCTGTAAGAGGGGAGGATCCATAAGGGAGAAATACGACCAAGTAAGTAAAAGCGAAGTGAAAGTTGCTCAGTCGTGTCCAACTCTTTGCGACCCCATGGACTGTCCATGGAATTCTCCAGGCCAGAATACTGGAGTCGATAGCCCGTTCCCTTCTCCAGGGGATCTTCCCAACCCAGGGATCGAACCCAGGTCTCCCGCATTACAGGCAGAACCTACACATCTGATCAAACTTCTTCCCTGGCAGGGGAGCATGAACTAAGATCATTTTCAGACGCTGGAATGGATCTGTATAAATGCATGCACCCCCTCATTCTGGTTCCGCTGGTGAGTGCCACTGCTGACAGGTAGCTGTGGAAGGGGCGAGGCAAAGTAGGGGACGCAAGGGCCCCCTGCACCCTGACCTGGTGGGCGGGCTCCTCGGGCCACCAAAGAACCTGATCTTCCATGTCCGACTCACAGCTCGGCCACCTTAGTCATTCCCCTGTCTTTGCGCATCTTCTACCACCGGAGAAGCCAGACTTTAAAGCCCTAAGACTCTTACGGAGCACGGAGCCGCCGGCCGCGCGGGGTTCTTATTCAGGAGCCGAGCGCGGTCTTTGCAGGTAACAGACCTCGCAAAGGGGTTTAGGTCCGCCCCTCTCTTTCCCAGCGCGGGTCTCTGCCGCTCAAGGCTCGAGGGGAAGAGGAAGAGGGCCTCGGCCTGCGGCACTCCGGTAGGAAACTGCAGTTCAGGCCGGGATGCCCCGGGAGGCTCCCATTCGGGGCGGCACGGCCCGAGACCCGTCCTCCGTGGCCTGAGCGCGGGGTCCACCTCGAGGGACCGGACTCGGAAAGGGTTGGTGGGTCGCCGGCGAGCAACCCCCTACACTGACCCCCGAGGGCCCCCGCCCGGCAGCTCCGACCCAAGGGGGAGCGGGGCCGCGTCGGCGCTATCCCGGGGACCGCGCGAGACACCGCCCCCTTCGCGGCTCCCCTCACGGCGCCTCCTGACTGGAAACTCCGTCGGAAGCGCCGCTCGCTTTCCTCAGGGAGACGGCGAAGCAACAGGCAGGCTTCCGCTGGCGGCCGGCGACCGCGAGCGCCGCGCGGGACCCGGCCCGGCCCCCTCTCTTCCCGCTCCCGCTTTTCTCCCCCTTCCCCTCTTCTCTCCCCTTCTCTCCGAAAACTGCCCACCTCCCGGCACCCCTATCCCTTCCCGCCACCCGCCGGGCTGCCCCTCCACGGGCCCCGCCCACCTCCCCGCACCCAGCCCACCTCCCCGCACCCAGCCCACCTCCCCGCACCCAGCCCACCTCCCCGCACCCAGCCCACCTCCCCGCACCCAGCCCACCTCCCCGCACCCAGTCCCTTCCCGTCCTGCCCCACCCCCGCACTTCCCCGCCCCCGGCCTGCCCCGCCCCTTCCCGCGTCCTTGTGGGGCACGCCCCCACCACCCGCGCCCCTCCCACCGCCAGCCCCACCCCTCCCCACTATCTCCCCTCCCTCTCCTCCCCGGGGCCCCGCCCCCTCTCCCGCCCCTCCTCCTCCCCTTTCCTTCCCGGGGCCCCGCCCCCTCCCTGCTCGTCCCCTCCCTCTCCTCCCCCAGGGCTCCTCCCCCCCCCATTCCCCCGAGGACTCCTCCCCCTCTCCCGTCTCTCTCCCTCCCTTCCCCTCCCCCTTCCCCGGGCCCCGCCCCCGTCCTACTCTCCCTCCCATACCCCTCCCCCGAGGGCCCCGCCCCCTCCACGCTCGCCCCTCCCCCTCCCCCCCAGGGCTCCGCCCCTTCCCCGCCGTCCCCGTGCCGCTGACGGGCCGCAGCCTCCGCCAGGGAGCGCGCTCCTCGCCCGCAGCCCGCCGCCCGCCGGCGTCCCCGGAGCGCGACAAAGAGCGCGCCGGTCGCCCGCCCTCTCGCCGTGGCGCCCGAGGCTCCGGCGGCTCGGCGGGCGATGGGAGATGGAAGGAAGAGACGCCGCGGTGAGGCTCGATCCGGCGGGCGGGCGGGCGGCCGGCGGCCGTCGGGCCGGCGGTGCTTCGTGGCGGCTGGGTCCCGGGTCCCGGGAACGGCTTCCTTTCTGCCCCTCTTTGTGAGGGGCCAGGAGGCTCGCTTGCGGGGTGTAGGCTCGGAGGCTTCACGCCGAGCCCCGCTCTCCATCCTCGAGGCCGGGGCGGCACGGGAAGCGGGAGGAGCCGGTCGGCGGAGCGCCGGGCGCTCCAGCTCGCCTGGCTTGCGGGGAGCCCAGCCGCGATCGGCGCGGGACGGGGGCGGGTTCCGAGCCTCGGAAGGCGTCGCGGCCCTCAGGTTTTCCTTGCCTTTAACTTTGCCCGCGGGTTCATGCCGGGGGCTCCGGCAGATGATGCTGCGAGACGTGAAAAAACCGGGCGCCGCTCGGAGGACGTGGGTTTAGAGTGCTGTCGAGGGGCCTGGGGGGTAAATGTGTTGTCTGTTGGTCCGCCTTTCACGGACACGGGGGTTTCCAGGCCGGACTCACTCCTGAGTGGGTCCAGGCACTGGTGTAGGGAAGAGGAGGTCTGGAAAATGCCCCTCCTTGGGACGGATGCTGGCAGCACACGCTTCCATTCAAGAGCTGTACCTAGATACCTGCAAAAGATTTTGCAGAGCCCGGTAGCCGGGTGAGCGCGACTGGCTCTCTGCTGTCAGGGAGCTTGCTTTCTAGGACGGGAGGCTTGGGCGGAGATGTGAAGGAGGAAGCCAGAGGAAGGCTTGGTTCTGGGAGCCGAGTGCCTGGACGGCCTCTGCTGGCAGCTTTGGGTGGACCTTGAAGGGGAGGGTCGGGTGGGGGCGAAACGATGCTCCTCGCAGGAGAGCAAATGCGCTCTCTGGCTTCTTCCAAGAAATTACTTCACCATCTTTCCTTAGAGTATTAACAGATCAAGGGATATTCTTTTTAAAAGTCGTTGATTTCGTCCTCACAACACAATAAAGCAAAACCAGTGAACACCTTCCCAGACTATTTTTAGAAGCTCTGTCCTTCTATATCTTTCTATATCCACTTACGAATCATGTAAAAAATCTATGAGATTGTTTGTCAGATACTTCATTAATATACACTTCGTACTAAATAGAGCAGAGTGGGTTTGGTGAAAATTACTTAAGACACCTGGCTTGTAGATTTTGTCGCTGACACGGTGAGTTTCAGCCTCTGTCTAGGGCACATCGTTTAACCTCTGGAACTGAAATTTCCTCCTGTGTGGGATAAGAGGATTGGGTAGATAGATGCTTTCTCAGAGCCTTCCAGCCCCAGCATTTTATGGTTTCATGCCTAAACATGTACATGCATTCCTTATTCAGTGATGTACTCTCAGCTTCACCTCTGAACATCTCTCAGTTCTGTGAATCAACATTCATCCTGGTCATTAAATGGGGGAGATATTTTAAGGTGAAACTCCACAATTGAATGTTGTTTTTAAAAATGCAAGTGTAAGAAGCTTTATTTGCAATCTGAGTGAGTGCTGGCTTTATAAAAGGTTTTGTTGACACTGTTCATTTCATTAATGACCAAAGAATAATACATGCTTTGCTGTCTACGTTGTATTCAGTTCAGTTCAGTTCAGTCGCTCAGTTGTGTCCGACTCTTTGCGACCCCATGAATTGCAGCACGCCAGGCCTCTCTGTCCATCACCAACTCCCAGAGTTCATTCAAACTCACATCCATCGAGTCGGTGATGCCATCCAGCCATCTCATCCTCGGTCGTCCCCTTCTCCTCCTGCCCCTGATCCCTCCCAGCATCAGGGTCTTTTCCAATGAGTCAACTCTTTGCATGAGGTGACCAAAGTACTGAAGTTTCAGCCTCAGCATCAGTCCTTCCAATGAACACCCAGGACTGATCTCCTTTAGGATGGACTGGTTGGATCTCCTTGTAGTCCAAGGGACTCTCAAGAGTCTTCTCCAACACCACAGTTCAAAAGCATCAATTCTTCGGCGCTCAGCTTTCTTCACAGTTCAACTCTCACATCCGTACATGACTACTGGAAAAACCGTAGCCTTGACTACGTATTAAGAGGTTAAATTTTGCTTTTCATTAAATACCAGCTCTTATAAAAGTGAGATACCTTGGGAATTTGGAAATAAAAATAAGACAGTAAATTAGCTCGTTGAAAAAGAAAACTTCAGAGAAACCTTCCATCAATGGCTCTATTCACTTTCTAAAACCTTGGTATTTATCTGTTTGCTGACCGTGATGGAAAACATGAGTGGGATTTAGCCTGGCATTATATTTTAAAAAGTGTCCAAAGCATTATTCCTTTTAGAGTTGATTTCCCTGCCCCCCCACCCCCCTTTGGACATTCTGGAGTCATCTGACATCATTCATAAACTAAGACTCCAGTGGTAATGGATTAATCCCAGTCTTGGTTAAGAAGTGCCGAGGCAAAAACCGTGTGAATGTTAAAGTATGTATGTACTTTGGCCTCCAGGCTGGTTTGTTTGAGGTTTATCTGAGGTGATGTTGTCATTTGGCAATTCTGAAAAGATTATTTCTTTGGATTTGGGTTCGGTTAGCAGATGAGTTGGAGAAGGCAATGGCATCCCACTCCAGTACTCTTGCCTGGAAACTCCCATGGATGGAGGAGCCTGGTAGGCTGCAGTCCATGGATGGGGTCGCTAAGAGTCGGACACGACTGAGCGACTTCACTTTCACTTTTCACTTTCATGCATTGGAGAAGGAAATGGCAACCCACTCCAGTGTTCTTGCCTGGATAATCCCAGGGATGGCGGAGCCCAATGGGCTGCCGTCTGTGGGGTCGCACAGAGTTGGACACGACTGAAGCGACTTAGCAGCAGCAGCAGCAGGAGATGAGTAATGGATGGTAATCCTTCTCGATTTTTTAGAGATGAATTCAGACATGACTGAAGTTTAGACAGTCTGAGAAATAATCTAGTGATCAGGAGGTGACCAAAGCCCCCTCACCTGAACATGTGATTCAGGCTCATAGGCCTTGGGGTCCAGTCTCACGTCCCGTCGCTGCTGCTTCTGTGGTTCTCAGCATTTAGGACCCCCCTGTGCAGTCGTGGAAACCCACTCCAGTATTCTTGCCTGGAGAATCCCACGGACAGAGCAGTCTGGCGGGCTCCAGTGCATACAATCGCAAAGAGTTGGACACGACTGCCTCGACTTAGCAGGCATGTACCGCGTAGTTGGATCAGGCAGAGAGGCCCCTGGCTTCCCTTTGACGTAAGTGGAGGTGTTTCCACGTTGAGTACTGCCACTCAGCTCTTCTGGAGCTCTTTCACAGTTAAATCAGCTGAACCTCAGTGTCTCGTGGTGCACGGTCCAGATGAAATGGCCCAAAGCGTTTGTTCTTGGCGTCCCTGCCTGGACAGCTTGTGGTATTCTTTGCAGTTTCAGAGATTTGCTGGAAAGAATTTTAGCAGTAGCATTATTATTATTGTTTTTTGTGAGTGTGTGTCCCTTTGTACCTTTCCGTGTTTCTGAGTTACATGTCCATCTTCCAAAGACGTTTTTCACAGACTCCAGTTTAAATAGTGTTGGTTGTAGTGGTTGCAGCGGTACTGTGAACTGCTGTCACACTTTGCAGAAAGGGGTAGTGGGGAGACGGGAGAGGAAAGAGACTTCCATCATGTAGTGAAGTTGTTCTTAAGCTCGTTTACTGGATTCCCATGCCTCATTCGAAAATAAGGCGTTAACTCCCAACGCTAATAATGAATCTTTGCTTCTGCTATCTTATTTGTATAAAACAGCGAGTGTCCCTGCAATCCTTGTTTTCCACTGTGCCCAGAAGGTCAACTAACTGGGGCCCTGTTGGTGCCAGTGGATAGGATTTTGTTGACACTCCAGGACACAGAGGTGGCGGGGTGCCTTCCCTCTTGGGGACACCTGTGATGTAAGGAAGGGAGTTACCAGCTTCTCTCCCCTGCCTCTGTGGGAGCACCAGGCCCTGGCCGTGGCTGACCACTCATTTCTCCTGGCTTGTTTAACTGGGAACAGCCATCTGTTATTAATAGTTTGAAACTCGCTTTTCTCTGGTCACAGACCAGTAGATAAGTCAGAATAGTTTGTACATTTTGATGGACATTATGGGAAGTTTATCTTTGAGGTTAGGGTAAGTGGGAGAATGAACACTTTGACCTGAGCTGAAAGCTTTTTTCTTACATAGTAGTTTCAGGTAGGTTGTCTGAGAGGCAGCATTTTCCTTTAAGGTTCAAATGATGGCCTGACTTTTGGGAAAATGCTAATTTTATGTGATATTTTCAAGCATGATACATTGTTACAGTCACAGCTAATGTTTATTGAGATCTAGTCACTGTTTTAACACAGGTTACCTGGAGTCCCCATGGCAGCCCCATGTGGTCAGTAGTGTCTGCAGTCTGGAGAAGTTAAGTAACACAGCTCAGTAAGCGGCAGAACTGAGATTTAAACTTGGCAGTCGAGTGATCTTCACCACCACTCTGCTTCTATGTCCTCAAAGTTAGCACTGTGTGCTGTGGGACTTTGGCTCTCATATTCAGATTCTCTGGGTCTTGGAATCTGAAACTGGATGACTGATTTGTCAGCAAGCATTATTTTAGATGTCTATTGGCTTAAATAGTGGAAGCAGGATTGTTGTTTGGCTCAAGAGATGGAAATTGTATATTTTTCCTTCAAAAATACAGTGTCTAAAAGGATACTAAAGGGACTATGTAAGGAATTCCATATATTTATAAGTACTTAATTGGAATTCAAATAAAGCAGATTCACCGTTTAAAATTGAATGTAAAGCTCACTCATTTTGACTTACAGTTACGTCACACGATGGAAGTGACCTAGACTTTTCTATACGTTTGAATATCAGTATGCTTTTCCTTGTTTTTTTTTTGTTTTCTTCTAGGGAGCTGGGATTTAGGTTGTTGAGAGAGGGGTCTGAAACAATAGGAGGAGGGTGGGGGGCTGAGCCGAGGGCAGTCATAAGAAGGTCACGTGGCAGTTGCTCCCCGATTCTCTTGCCTTCTGTTCCCAGACCTCTGCTGAGAAAAAGCGACTTACAGAAATGAAGCAGGTTGGTTCTTCCTATGGCTCTTCAGTCTGTGGACAATGAAAGTGGAAACGTTTAAATAGACGGAGCTGTAGTTTCTTTTGCTTGGCCTTCACGTGACTACTGGTTAAGGACCAGTGGAACTGCTTTTCTCAGCGTATGATAACTTACAGGCTGTTTTGAATTTCATTTTTCAACAACTCTTACTTTCCAAGAAGTTGTTTGGTAAGCACAGTAGCATAATTGAGTCATAGGACTCTGGCGGAAGGGGAAATCTGGGCGTAGCAGTCGGCGGCACAGACAGTGTAATTGGATGATTGCTGCCTTTGTGATTATATTATTTTCTAGCAAAATTATATTGGGAAATGGCAGTAGGTTGTGTGATCTTCCAGAGCATGGTCTCTGACTGGACCTTCGTGCCTCTAAAAGGCACAAGTAGTGAGTGTTTGAAGAAGCAAGATGTGGGTCTGAAACTTCTCACTTGAATATCAAAGTTCCCTTTGGACAGATGTTTATGCTTTTCAGCTTCATTTCTTTGCTTCTTCTTCTTCTTTTTAATGTTTTGGTTTTTTTTGGCCACGAGGCGTGTCGGATCGCAGCCCTCTGACTAGGGATCGAATCCACACCTCTTGCGTTGGAAGGCCAAGTCTTAACCACTGGGCCACCAGGGGTGCCCCTCAGCTTCATTTCTATTGGCTCCAAAGGGCCCATGAGCTGCTGCCCCATCTCCTGATGCTTATTTCTTCCCATGAAAGTCTTCCGTGGAAGAAAAAAAATCCCATTGTTTTCCACGAGCATCTGTAAGTATATGATGGCAGAAACTGAAGTATAGATATTAATATGCTGTTCATTCATTCATTCATGCAGCAGATATTAAGTATTGATACTTACCATGTGCCAAGCTCTTTGTTGGGCTCCAAAAAGCCTTGTCTACTGACCGCTAAGAAAACCTGCCAAGAACATTTAGAGGTTAACCAGGGCCATATTTTTAAGTGTCAAACCTCACAGCATATAAATATTGAAACTACTGTATTTAAGAACTCTTTCATAGAATCCTCTCTTAGAATCAGTGAGTTGCCTCCAAATCAGTATTGTTCAACACGACTTTCTGCCGTGATGGAAATATTCGTTTATATCTGTGCCGTCTCATATGGCAGTCAGTAGCTGCCTGTCGCCACCGACAGCATTTGAAATTTGGCTAGTGAGAGTTAGGAACTGAATTTTAAATTTTATTGAATTTCCTTGAACTTGTGGCTTGTGGCTAATGTATCGGAACAGCAGCTGTAGAACAGAAATGCTTTACGCGGTGGCAGTGGTTGTCCTAGGCAGACATCTCCCACTTGACCATCTGGTAGCTTATGGTATGTTTACTGACTGGGCTTTGCTAAGCTTTTACTTCTGTACGTGTTTACGCCATCATGTCTGATGGGTCCCAGAGCAGGGAGAGGATACAGAGGCATGGGATTTTAATGGAAATGAAAGTGAAGGCAGAATCACTGCAAGTGAGAAGAAGAATGTATTCAACAGGAGGAACCATTCTGAAAAAAAAAAAAAAAAAAAAAAAGAATAAATTGTGTAACAGGTAGCCTGCAGTTGACAGCCCTCAGCAAGATGGAGGAAAAGTTTTTGATAAAATAGGAAAATGAGTGCCTGGCTGAGATTCACTATTATATACATTCAAGAGCTGGCTGTGAGTTGTTGGAGAAAGTAACAGAGGTACTGAGAGCACAGCCGTTGGCCTCTTCGTTGCAAGCTGTGGATCGCTGCATAGCTCCCAGCCCCCCTTGAACCTGCAGAGCATCACAGTCTGTCTCCGGGTGGGGGGTGCTGAACCTCCAAGTGGCTAAGGCCTTTCCTGGGATCCCAAAGCGATCTTGGAGGTCCAGTAGATTTTCGATGTAGATAAAGCTGAGTAGGAGAGAGTCTTGTATAGCATGGCAAGGGGTGTGCTTAGTTTTAAAACTGCATTGTTAGCAGAGGTGTTTCAGACCATAGATTAGAGAAAGAAAACCTTTTTTTTTTAAAATCCCCAAGCACTTCTCAGTCTGGAGGTAGATAGCCACATTTATAGACGCTGGGGTTTCTCCGGGGTCAGGCATGTGGGAGGTAGCCTTGAGTATAACAGCAGGTGTGAAACCATGAGAGGATTCTCAAGGCTATGCTTCTGTTGGAATACATGATTATTTTGAGTTTTCTAACTTGTGGTGAAAGCACGGTGATACCAAGGCATAACATTGCAAAAATGTGGGGATAGGAGGCGGAGAAAGAATAACATGCTTACATTGCGCCAGACACTGTGTGAAGCGGGGCGTGTGTTTGTGTGTCTGTGTGTGTGAATTTACATCTTTTTATATATGCTTTACAATATTGCAAGCTAGGTAGTATCCCCATTTTCAGAGTATGCATTTGAGGCTCATGGAGGTTAAATGGGATTCTCTTTTTAAAACAATTGTACGAGATAAAATTCCCATGCCACACTACTCGTCCATCTAAAGTACATGGTCCCTGATTTTCAGTACCTTCACAGAGTTGTGCGTTCATCCTCTTAGTCGACTTCAGAGTACCGTAGTCACCCCGAACAAACTTGGGATCCGTTAGCTGTTGCCCCGTAATCTCACTGGTGCCCCCATCCCCTGACCCAGGGATCACTGCCCTGTTTTCTGTCTGTGTGGATCTGCTTCCTGTGCACGTCACACGCACGGAACCACACAACATGTGGCTGTCTGTGCCTGGCCTCTTTCACTCAGCAAAATGCTTTCAGTGCTCAGCCGTGCTGTAGCATGTATCAGCACTGCTTTCCTTTTTATTGCTGAGTGATATTCAAATGAATAGCCAGGACATGTTTTATTTCTTTATCAGATAGTGGTCCCTCCCCTCCTGCTGTGAACGTTCACATACAAGTTTTTGTGGGGATGTATGCTTCCATTTCTGTGGACTATGTGGCTAGGAGTGAACTTGCTGGGTCGTATTGTGACTCTGTGTTTGACCCTTGGAGGAGTCACCGAACTGGTTTTTGTGGGGGCTGCACCACTTTCCATCTCTATCAGCAGACTCCTAGAATCCCCCTTTCTCCACACGTGTCATCATTTCCTGGCTTTCTGACTTCAGCCATCTTAGTGGGTTTTAAGTGGTATTTCTTCATGTTTTATTTCCCTAATGTTGTTGAGCATCTTTTCATATGCTTTTTGGCCATTTGTGTATCCTTCTTTGAAAAATGTCTATTGTGATCCTCTGCCCTTTTAAAAATTGGTTTGTCTTTTTTATTATTAAATTGTAAAAAGTTCTTCATATATTCTGGATGCAAGTCTCTTATCAGGTATATGCTTTGCAGATATCTTCCCCCATTCTGAGGGCTGTCTTTTCATTTTCTTGTTCCTGTCCTTTGAAGGAAGTGAGTTCTTTATCTTAAGCTTGGGTAGGCCTAACACACTTCTAGGTCCTCGCATATTTGCTGCAGTCCGTCAACACACTAACTTGTAAAGTGATTTGTGTAACGAATATCATTCTTCTGGGGTTTCTGGTTGGAAAAAGGGATGGATTTAACTTTTGTCTAAGCTACTTAAGGGAAAAGTAAAGCTCAGGATTTGAGACCTTTATGTGTCTTGAAATTTTGGAAGTCGTTTCTTTGGAGTCTTTTATGTACAGAAAACGGTGCTTTCCTCTTGGATTAGAGAATTGCTTGGAAGGAAGAGGACAGTCTGCCTAGAAGACTGCTCCTGGTCTTTTTGGGGCCTGTCATTTTATGGTCTGAACAGTGGTTCCCAAACTCGCTTGTCACAAGAGTCACCCGGTTTTAGATTGCTAGGGCTGCCTGCAGGTCTGGTCCCTTAGTTCTGAGGCGTTCCTTTTCATAACCACCCCAGGTGATTAAGATCGAGACACTTGAGAAACTCTGATTTAAGCTGGCGATAATCAGGACCTTTTAGTGGGTTCCCCCAGAACTTAATTAGACTCTTCAACGGGTGTGGTCCCCGGTGGCAAACATCCCTCACTGAGGGTGATTCTGGAAGAGCTGATCCAGCCTGTCTGACTGCTTTGCTTGCAGGACTGCTGATCTTGATCCAGCGCAACCGACATTCTCTTCCCTTCCTCTCTTAGAGTAGAGATGGTTCCACGATCAAAATTTAAACCAGCTTCACAGACACTTTCAAGTCATAGGGTTGCCACCACCCTCCCCTTTTCCTCCCCTTTAAGATGTGCTCCCATTGCCTTACCACTGCTGAATCCCTAGCGGCCTCCCATAGCCAGACAGATCTCCATATAACCCAGGGGGGAGAAAAAGTCATGGAAAGAAAAATAGATCAAAGTTTGTTGTTGTTTAGTCGTTAACTCGCGTCCAACTCTTTTGTGACCCCTTGGATTGTAGTCCGTTAGGCTCCTCTGTCCATGGGATTCTCCGGGCAAGAATACTGGAGTGGGTTGCCATGCCCTCCTCCAGGGGATCTTCCCGACCCAGGGATGGAACCTGCGTCTCTTGCTTGGCAGGCGGATTCTTTACCACTGAGCCACCTGGGAAGCCCTAGGTCGAATTTTACATAATCATTACTTACACTTCGCTTGTTTTGCATGGGTGGTCAGGGTCTCCTAAAGGATTTGATGACTGTGAGGTTGGGCTGGCTCTGTTTATCCTGGGCTGGGGAGACTCCCATGCCTAGGTCCCTAAATGAGAGGCAGGATGTGGTTAGACTGTGGCCTTAGTAATGCTCGAGCAGAGCTTAGTGCCTGTGGAAAAGCAGTCAGTGGACAATAAGTGTGACCTGGATGGCAGGCTATAGCGGCTTTACCTGGGTGCGAGGTGGACTTATCTTCGTTCTTAAAATCACACAGGTGTTAAATGGTAAAACTGGTCTTTCTTGTTCCCTATGTGTGATTGCCTGTAGATAACGCAGTGTTGCAGCCAGGAGGAAAATTCTGGCGCTTTGAATGGTGCTTTGGCCCATGGTAGTCACTCGATAAATGTTTGTCCAATGAATGAGTTAAACACCACAGGCGATTGAATTGCTAAGCCTAAGAGCCTTTCAGGAATGTATGGACAGACGAGGTGCTCTGATGTTGACCCTGTCACGTGGTGGAGTAGAATTTCCAGAGCTGGCAGGCTTCTGACCCGATCGGCGTCTGCTTTGCTGTGTGGTCTTGTTGCGTCTCCTGCTTCGGGGAGATGGAATTTTTCCCACTTTGCTGACAGCGTCCATGGGCTGCATTTAGTGTGCCAGGTGTGGCTATTATGACAGTTTCTTGCAAATAACAGCCTAGGGCACAGAAAATAAGAGTGTGTAACTGAATTTCCTCACACAGGTCTTTCCCTTTTGGCAGACACGTTTGATAGAAGTGGATTAAAGGTGTGGACTCGGTCTGCGTGGTGTGGTCATTAACGGTCTCAGGGACCTGATTCATTCATTTGTTTGATTTCATCATATTTGTTTTTCATTCTTGACTCATTTCTTCCTACCTTCCTTGTGTGGCTTATATGTCAGTTGACTGTCTTCTGTATTGATGAGTTCTATTTGGGGAAAAGAAATCTAATAAAACAGAGCATAATATTCTAAAGCTGGAGCTTAAGTAAAGATATATTTACTTTAAAAATACTTATATATTTACTTTTAAAATCCTTATATATTTTAATAAATATATACTTTATATATTTAATTATATAAACACTTATATAATTTAATTTTAATATAAAAATACTTATATATTTTAATACTTTAAATACTTATATTTTAATTTTATTTGCATACAAAGATATTTATATATTTAAAAGAACTTGATAGCTTCAGAGTAGTTAAGGTCTATATTTTAGAAACTCTCCTAAAATAAATATATCTGTGATTAGTTAGAAAATGTTTTAATTTATAATGTCATTATATATCAAAAGAGTTCACAGAATGATTAAAAGGATAATGGTAATAATTTCTTGGTATGCATGCTTGCTGACTTGCTTCAGTCGTGTCCAATTCTGTGTGACACTATGGACGGTAGCCTCCCAGGCTCCTCTGTCCATGGGATTCCCCAGGTAAGACTATTGGAGTGGGTTGCCATGCCTTTCTCCAGGGGATCCTCCCAACCCAGGGATAGACCCCGCATCTTATATGTCTCCTACATTGGCCGGCTGGTTCTTTACCACTTGCACCACCTGGGAAGCCCTATTCCTCTATTTAGTAAAAGCAATTTAAAAATAAACCATTTTTTTTGGTAGAATTCTCTTATGGTCATTGAATATCTTATTTCTAAAGCTTTTTAGAAATTTAGCTTTTGTGGAAACAACTCTTTCTTGTTATAGACATATATAATTGCTTTACGTACTATTTAATTAGAGTACTATTAATTTATTACGTACTATTTAATTTAATTAACAATTTCACAATATTGGCATAAATCAATTTCGTTCAATTCAGTTCAGTTGCTTAGTCATGTCTGACTCTTTGCGACCCCGTGGCCTGCAGCACACCAGGCTTCCTTGTCCATCACCAACTCCAAGAGTCTTCTTCAACACCACAGTTCAAAAGCATCAATTCTTTGGTGCTCAGCTTTCTTTATGGTCTAACTGTCACATCCATACATGACTACTGGAAAAACCATAGCTTTGACTAGATAGACCTTTGTCAGCAAAGTAATGTCTCTGCTTTTTAACATGCTTCCAAATCAGTTTGGAAACAAACACAGTTGATTCTTGGTAACCATCAGCTCAGTGATGGGAGCAGAATTTCAGAAGCTTGCCAAAGCCTCAGTCACTAACCATGAGCACTGAGTTATGACGGGTTTCGTCGGGGATGTTTTACAGGTGCCTGGGCATCCCAGAGTGGGCTAAGTGCAGGGCGGGGAGAGCCTCAGCTGTGTATGTAAGTTTAGAAACAAAGGCAGACCTGATGGAGGACGTGAGAAGTGATTAGGGAGAGAGGTTAGGGCTCTCTCCATTTGTTTTAGACTCACTTTTGGCTTTTATCATACTACTTCTATTTGTATACAGACTTACTAAACTCACGAATAATTTATTTCTGCATCTAAATTTTTTTGAAATAAAATTTTTTCCTTTTACCTGGAAGAAACTTTTAAGTACTTTAAAACTGTGGTTTATAAAAATACGACCCACCAGTGTCTATCTATTAAGTGATGCATTATCAAAGTATGGGCTTCCCTGGTGGTTCATACAGTAAAGAGCTTGCCTGCAATATGGGAGATATGGGTTTGATCCCTCGGTCAGGAAGATTCCCTGGGGTAGGAAATGGCAACCCACTCCAGTATTCCTGCCTGGGAAATCCCATGGACAGAGGAGCTTGGGAGGCTACAGTTCATGAGGTTGCAAAGAGTCAGACACGACTGAGCAATTAACACATTACTGAGGTACAATATAATAATAGAACAACTTTTTTCTGTCTCATACCCAAGTACAGAGGTTCACTGAAAACAGGTTACACCCAGATTTTATACATCATTAAAACATTAAGTGCCTTGTACTTTGGGTCATAGTTTCTGTGTCACTTAAAGAAATCAAAGTCCATTACATTGGCCTGCTTCAGCAAGGGTGTGCGTGTTGAGACCCATCTTTCAGTGTGTTCTAGTGAAGTAAGAGGTAGAGGTTGTATATCAGAGTGTTTTAGAGTATCTCTCAGTTTAGAGAACTGTTTCTTCACAGTTATTCGGGTTTTCTATGAGGTTAATTTAATTATCAAGTCTCGGCAGCTTCGTTTTTTTCTACAATATCTGAATATGTATATGCATACGAAGTGTCCTATTAAAATAAAACCGTTTTGTAAGGCTGCAAGATACACTACCCTAGATCATATGCAGCTCTGCATTACTGTTGTTTTCATTCATTCACATATTCATTGGACACATAGTGGCTGCTTCCTATGTGCCCTGCGTTATTTTCGTTTCCGAGGATGCTGTGGGCAACAGAGTACACCACAAATTCATATTCTTGCAGGGTGAGACAGATCGTATGTGTATGTGTGTGTGCACGCACACGCTCCTGTATGTGTGTGTGGTAATTTGGGGAAAAATAAAGCAGAGGAGGGGGGTTAGGAGTTGGGCGGAAGTTGAGTTTTTAAGTAGGATGGTCAAGAATGGGCTTCCTGTGGTGCCTTGGGATGAAGGCCTGAGGAAGGTGAAGGGAGTCATGTGACTGTCTTGGGGGAGGAGAGGCCAGCAGGTGCTAGTCTTGAGGCCTAGGCATGTTTCCCACCTTCTGGGAACTTGCAAAACTAGAGTGGCTGGAGCGGAGTAGGCAGGGAGGAGAGCAGATATCAATTCCTGTAAGGCCCCTCGGTCCTGTCGGCTGCTGCAGGGGCTTCGGCTTGTTAGAGTGAGCAGAGGAGCTGGCGGAGGATTTCACGTGAAGACGCGACAGAGTCTGGCTTATCTTTAAAGAGGACACCCTGCTATTGTGTCTCGTGAGATTAGATCTAAGTGGAGAAGGGCAGAAACAGGCAAAGCAGTTAGGCTGTTGTAATAATCTAGGTGAGCGATGGTGATGGCTTGGACCAGTGTGATTTGTTTTGAAGATAGAGTATGAAAGATTTCCTGATTGACTGGGTGTGAGATGTGAGTGAGAGGAGTCAGTGATGAATAGCGAGGTTTTGGCCTCTGCAGCCTGAAGCATGGAGTTAGATAGCATGGGTAGGGAGAAGCTGATTTGGAGGGAAAGACCAGGAACTCAGTTTTGGAGATGCCCCGTGGGCAGCAGTGATGCTAGTCTGGATTTCAGAGGAGAGATCTGGCTGGAGATAAACATTTGGGAGAGTTCAGAATGTATGAAATGGATGAAATTGGTTGAAACCCATAAGGGGGTGAGTGTAGATAGAAAAGAGGTTCGAGAGCAAGAACCTGGGCCACTTCTGTGCTGAGGTTGGGGAGGTGAGATGGAACCAGGAAAGGAGAATGAGAAAAAGCTGTTGATGGGATAGGAGGAAAACTAGGAGAGGGCCGTGTCTCAGGAGCCAAGTGAAGAAACTGTTTTAAGGAGGATGAGTCAGATACTGAAGAGGGAAGTACAGTGTCAGTCGAGGTCTAGAATTGACTTAGGGATTTAATAATGGGAGGTCATCGGTAAGCTTGACAGAAGCACTTGTGGTGGAGTCGTGGGGACCTACAGTTGATGGTGAGGAATCAGGAGACAATAGGAGTAGGAAATGGAAACATCAACTGTGACAAATATTTCAAGATTCTTGTAAAGAGAAGGTGATTAAACATAGCTGAAGGGAAAAATGAGGTCAAGAAAGGTTTTAAAATGGGGAACATAGCAGCATGTTTGCTGATAGCAAAGACAGTCAAGAGGAAGAAAGGAATGATCTTTCATGTAGTAGCATAATCCTTATCCAAAATCAGTCAGTTCAGTTGCTCAGTCGTGTCCGACTCTCAATCATGTCTCAATCTGTCCCCATGGACTGCAGCACTCCAGGCTTCCCTTTCTAACTCCCAGAGCTTGCTCAAACTCATGTCCATCGAGTTGGTGATGCCATCCAACCATCTTATCCTCTGTGGTCCCCTCT
This sequence comes from Capra hircus, assembly GCF_001704415.2. Lineage (NCBI taxonomy): Eukaryota > Metazoa > Chordata > Mammalia > Artiodactyla > Bovidae > Capra > Capra hircus. The sequence goes on along the minus strand of NC_030834.1, from coordinate 7,081,811 downwards.
TCTCCTGCCTCAATCTTTTCCAGCATCAGCGTCTTTTCCAGTGAATCAGCTCTTCGCATTAGATGGCCAAAGTATTGGGAGTTTCAGCATCAGTCCTTCCAATGAATATTCAGGACTGATTTACTTTAGGATGGACTGGTTTGATCTCCTTGCAGTCCAGGGGACTCTCAAGAGTCTCCTCCAACACCACAGTTCAAAGGCATCAATTCTTTTCTTTATAGTCCAACTCTTACATCCATACATGACTGCTGGAAATGTTATGCCCAGAGTCCGGGTCCCCAAAACTGAGAGAATAAGACGTCCACAGCAATGCAAAAGCATAAAGGGGTTTATTGCCAGCTTGAGCCAGGACCCATGTCTCATCCAGCACAGTGGAATCAGACAAAGGCCCTGAGCTCTGAATCACATATACTTTTATACAGATGGTTCTTTGTTTCTGTAACAGCATAGCTGATTGGTTAAACCCTGCGCGCGCGCGGGACTTTTAAACCTCGCATCCCTATCCGGATTGGCTCAGGTCTGGCACAGGTGGGGGGCTACGGGGATTTTTTTCTGATTGGTCGAGCTACACTGCCTGCGGGAATTCCCAGAGCCTCAGCTTTTCTCAGGCCTAGCCTGCCCCTTAGAGCCTGTCCTGGCTTCAGTTTGGTCCTAACAGGAAAAACTATAGCTTTGGCTAGACGGACCTTTGTTGGCAAAGTAATATCTCTGCTTTTTAATATGCTGTCTAGGTTGCTCATAGCTTTTCTTCCAAGGAGCAAGCTTTTCTTCCAAGGAGCAAAAATTAACTCTGGTTTAATTTAAAATTGCTAAAATCATTTGGCTTTTTCAGTGTTTGTTAATATAGTCTGTATTTTCAGCATACAAAGTTATCTTTCCATCTCCATCAAAAATCAGACCTTTTACTATTTTTTAAATTTTTTTTTTTTTTGGTATGGATAGTGTCTGTTCTTCTTTTTCAGCCTAAGGGAGTTCCTAGTTGTGCACCAGTGAGCATGGGCTTGAGGTACACTCTGCCCACACACTTCAGTACCTGCTGACTCTTTTGTTTAGACTTCATTTTTTTAAAAGCAGTTTTAGGTTCACAGCAAAACTGAGAGGAAGGCACGGAGATGCCCCACGTGCTTCCAGCCCTACACACCCATGGCCGCCTCGTCACCAACATCCCCATCCCGTGGCACGCTCATTGCAAGAGATGAACCCATGCTGACACATGGTCACCCAAGTCCGCAGTTTACCTTCGGGCCCGCTCCTGGTGCTGTGCATTCTTGGGTTTGGAAAATGTATAATGACATGTACCCTTCATAACAGCAGAATGTTTCCACTGCCCTAAAAGGCCCTCTGTTCTACTTCTTCATCCCTCCCTTTACCCCAGCCTCTGGCAACCACTGATCTTTTTACCATCTCCATGGTTTGGCCTTTTCCAGAATGTTATTTAGTTGGAATCATGCACTGTATAGCCTTCTGCAGATTGCCTTCTTTCACTTAGTAATATACATTTAAGGTTGCTTTGGGCTTCCCTGGTGGCTCATCTGATAAAGAACCCGCCTGCAATGCAGGAGACCAGGGTTCTATCCCTAGGTTGGAAAGATCCCCTGGAGAAGGGAATGGCGACCCACTCCAGTATTCTGGTCTGGAGAATTCCATGAACTGTATGGTCCATGGGGCCGCAAAGAGTCGGACACGACTGAGCGCCTTTCACTTTCACTGCACATGTCTTTCCATGGTTCGAGTGCTCGTTTTTTTCAGCCCTGGATAATATGCCGTTGTCTGATGTACCCAAGTTGATGTGTCCATTCACCCAGGACAGTGTGGTTGTTTCCAGGTTTTGGGCGTTTATGAACAAAGCTGCTGTAAACATCCTTGTGTAGGTTTCTGTGTGGACATAAACACCAACGAGCATTGCATGGATTGCTGGATTGTCTGGTTAGAGAGTGTTTAGCTTTGTAAGAAAACTGCCAAACTGTCTTCCAAAGTGACGTTCTGCATTCCCATCAGCAGCGAACGAGAATTCCTGTTGCTCCATAGCCTCGTCAGCATTTGGCGTTGTCAGCGTGCTGGATTTTGGCCATCCAGACATGTGGGTAGTGATGTCTCACTGCTCTCCTGATTTTATCTCAGACACAGGTTTCCCCCCATCCTTTAAGCAGATATGGAATCCCCTGGGTTTTCCAAGAATATATTTAGTCAACAAAATAGTCACTGCATACACGATGGCCCTATGTTTACAGATAACAACCACAGGGCCACAGAGGGGTGATAAACAGTAAGAATTTAGGGAGATAAGGTCTCCGGCTCTTGTGTGGGTTGGTAGTGGCTTCTGTGCGTGCTGTGCAGATCAGTGCGGACACTGTTGAAAGACAGATTGTGACTCTTTAGGTTTGGGGGGGGCCTGGGATCCTGCATTTCTGACAAACTCCCAGGTGATGACCGTGCTGCTGGTGCATTTCATTTTGAGTAGAAAAATATCGGAGGCACTGCATCTGAGCTTGTTTTTCCCTTAGGTTTTTGTTCTCTTCTTCCTCTCTAGTGGGAATTCTCGGAAAACATTTCAGTATCTTCTGCCTTCTGGCTTTGCATTTTCATTGATCTCTGCAGAAAGGCTGCTGGCTTCTGGATGTGTGTTTAGTAATTAGGTAGTAATGAGGCAAGTGTCATTTGTTTTATGTGTGGAAAGCCAGGCTCCCAGTCTAATGTAGGCCGCGAGGCCCTTTGCTCCTGGGCCTGTGAGCATCAGCTTCTGCGCTTTGAAGGCCCAGAGGCTGGCCCCAGCACCGGCGCCCAGCTGCCAGTGTGAGTGCGCTCAAGCACGGTTTGCTCCCTGATGCTCTGGACACGTCCATGCTCCGTCTAGTTCTCCTGATGAAGGTTAGTTGCTAAATGTGTTATAGAGGTAGATTTTGTCAGCTTGTGGAAAATAAAGGAAATCTTTTAAATTCAGCACATGCTGATAAAAAAAGCTTCTCAGATGGCTCTAGAAATGAAGAGTCACTAATCAAAGGTAATTTGTGAGGGAAGTTGGGGAAGAGTTTGAAATTAAATATATATAAACTAAAAATTTATTTAAGTTCTACATAGTTTATGCTGTAATTTAGACCATAAATCTTGTCCTGAATTTAATTTTCATGAGGCATATTCTTAGGCTCATCTATATCATTGCTGCCCAGTAGAAATACAATGTGAGTCTTATGTGTATAATTTAAAATTTTCTAGTAGCCACCTTAAAAAAGTAGAAAGAAACAGGTGAAATGAATTTAAAGAATATATTTTATTTAACCCAGTTATGCAAAATATTGTCATTTCAATATGTAATAAATATAAAAATTATTGAGGAGATAATCTGATTTCTTCTTCTTTCTATTCTAAGTCTTAGAAATCAGACATGCATTTTATATTCATAGCACATCTGTCGTATTTCAGGTGCCAAATGGCTCCATGTGGTGCTGTTTTGGACAGTGCTAATATGCAGAGCAGTTGCTGGTGTAATAAGGGCAGTTTTGTTTGTACCTTTCTTTCATCATTCTCTGTGAATATCAGCATACTGTTTGCTATAGTGATAGCATTTGTGGCTAGCTAAATATTAAAATTAGGATGGAATTTTTTATATCAATTTAAAAAATCTACCCTAAAATGCATAGCTAAATGATATATGGAAAAAACAGAAAATTATAACTATGCAACCAATGCTGACCTGCTGACTGACTTGTGTGTCAGTCATGTCTGGCTCTTTGACACCACGTGGACTGTAGCCCAGCCGGCTCCTCTGTCCATGGAATTTTCCAGGCAAGAATACTGGCGTGGTTGCCATTTTCTCCTCCAGGGGATCCTTCCCATCCAGGGATCAAACCCACATCTCTCGGGCCTCTTGCATGGGCAGGCAGGATGCTTTCCTGCTGCGCCACCTGGGAAGCCCGTGAGCAGAGGAGCCTGGTGGGCCATAGCCCGTGGAGTAACAGGAGCGTCGGACACGACTTGGTGACTAAACAGCAGCAGAGGTGGGGGTCTACATCAGTTAAAAACGGCTGAGACTTTCAGACAATACGTTTAAGCAAAATTACTCAGGATGATTTGCTTCTTCAGATAACTTCTGAGAAGTATTTATAACAGCAACATCAGGAAGAGATTTGAAGGTGGAAAGCGCCCTTCTGAACATGCTTCATCGCCCTTTTCATTTGGTTCCCACAGATCCCTCTGAGATAGATAGATCTGTATTGTGATGACTCCCATTTTGCCGACGGGGAACCTGAGACCAGAAAGGTGTAGTAATTTGCCCCAGGGCGCCCGGTAGCTAAATTGTGGATCTAGGATTTGAACTCGAGATAGTTTGAGACCAGAGCTTAACTTTTTTTCAGGTCTGTGCCAGGCGGTTTCCTCAGTGTATCTCAGTGATGCCTCCTTAAATGGTGTGATTCAGGGGTAAAGAGTGGGGATTGTTGGGTTTACGAAATCCTTGTGGTCTGAAACCTTGAGTATAAATTAACTGTTTAAATAAATCCTTTGCCATTAATTTGTCTTAATTTCAAATTGCTTTATCTTGACTTCTGCTGATCTTCAGTTTGAGCTGAGCCTCAACGCTTTATTTCTCTGCTGAACCCTGGCTTGGAGGGAAAGCAGCTAATGATATGTATGGTAAACCTCCCATGTAGGAGAGAACTAGAGCTTACAGCTCTATTGGGGGCATTTGGTTCTAACGTACTAATAAAAGATTATTGTAACGTTGTTAACTGCAGTCTAAGCAGCAGTCATTTATTGAGTGATTGTCATATGCCAAGCATTGTGCTAAGACTTTACGCTCATTATCTTTTTTTAATCATTAAAATGATGCTATAGGGTTGGTTTTATCTTCCTTGATAAATAAGTGCCAAAAGCATTGCCACTTTATCTGAAACAGACAGTGCATTCAATTCTGGGTGTCACTTTCTAAAAGAGACATTAACAATGAAAGGACAGCTAGGTATCTGAGTGGTGGGTGAGTGGTCAGAAAATCGTGTGATGTTAGGAGAGATGTAGAAATGCTAGTCTTTGGTTTAAGGAAAGAAGATTTAATGGACAGAATAATTGCTTTTAAGTGTTTGGAGCAGGGATTGTGGTCTAAAGAGAAACCTGCCTACGAAAAAGGAATGTGTACGCTTATTCCATCTTTCTCCAAAGAATTAGAAAAGCGCCCAGAAAAGCATGTTTCTGCCTCAAAATGGTAAAGAGCTTTTCCCCAGATCTGTTTGAAAAGCTAAGCTCCTTTCTGTTTACATGTGTTTGGATAGAGACCAGGCCTCTACCTGGATATTTAGATTAAATGCTTACATTTGGAAGATTTGGATTATAGGAATTGGCTGTTGGGTGAGTTATCCAATTGGTCAAATGAGAGACCCTTTAGGTTCTTTCCAGTATTGGGGGTTGGAGTTTGTTATAAACTGTGTTCTAAAATTAGACTTTTTTGTAATGTAAATAATGACTACCTCAGTTGTTTTGGAAAATTAAGTTGGAGATTGTGATTTACTAATAGAATGTCAGAGCTAAGAAGGTCCTTAGAAATCTTTGCAAAATCTCATTTTGTAAATGAGGAAACTGAGAAAGTTAGAGAAAATAAAGACCCAGTTAGACAAGCACTCAGCTTGTGTTAATTTCAGCTGCACTGTGTTTGTTTGTTCTTTCTTTTTTCTCACTATATTACTAATGTGTAGGTGGAATAGACTGAATGACCTACAGCACATTTTAAAAGGTTCTTTTTAATCTGCTCTGGCACTAATAGAATGAAGCAGCCTTAAATTCATTTTGTTCTAATTGGGGCACATTCGAGTCCTTTTTTCGTTATCTCATCTGAACGTGAAGCCCAGTGATTTTCCTGTAGACAGGCTTTCTGTTTCTTCAACTTATTTAATGCCACGGTGTTTTATTTCCCTGAAAACATAAGCATCTTTCACTTTGAAGGCGGAAAGAAAGCACACAGTGGCTCTGATAATTCATCATTCCTTAAACACATGTTTACTGAAGGCCTCCTGTGTGCCACATGCTTTCCTAAACACAATTGTAGGGTTTTACTCTGAGCTGGGAAGTCATCAGATAGTGTGGAACAGAGGAAGAGGGGATCCGCCGTTCTTTTCAGTAAGTATCACTAACAGTCTAAAAGGATTCTCTGGGAGTTTCAGCCAGCTGTAGTCTGCTTTGATTTAGGAAAACACACACCTTTTGTCCAGTTGGCACACACTGGAATTACTGCAGTTACAGCTTTGATCCTTGTTAGTTATATAAGCAAGTTATTCTGCCATTTACTGATTTGGAAAACATCATAACTTCATGATGGAATCAGACAGTCCTGGCTTTGAATGCTATGTCTCAATGGTGCTCCAATTCTGAACAGATGTATTAATTCTGAGCTTCAGTTTTGTCATTGGTAAAATGGTGTTAAAACTGTTTTTTTTTCTTTTTGTGGGACTTTTTTTGATGATGAAAGGATTACAAGGAGACCGAGCTTGTGAAATGCTCAGCTCAATCATTGCATGTTGTAAACTTTCAATAAAAGCACAGCGATTACTATGATAGTTTAGAAAAGGGGATTTTAAGAGTGGGTAAGTTATTTTAAAGATAGATTTAGGGTGCTAACTCAGCCTTAATTTATGTTTAGTTTAGACTAAATGTCTTAAATGCCTTTGTCTAAAAGTCCTGACATTGAAACAGTTCTTAAAATAATACCTCTGTCTTAGCACTGTTTGTTTAACGTGTGTATGAATTCATTCTTTTAAATGTCACTGGCTGCTTCTGTAGCGTCACAGCTTGACACATTCTCAAACTCTCTTCCCATTCCACAGGCATTAGCAGTTTTGGACAATTCTGGAAATTTGACTGTTGATTAAAACAGGTGAAGAGGTTCCTGTCTGTGGGTCACCCAAGGACACCCCTGAAATGGTTCACTGTGAAGCTTCCCTGAGTTTTAGGGGCATGCTTGTGTGTGTGTGGTGTGTGTGTGGTGTGTGTACTCTGTTACCCAGAATCTTTCTCCTTCCAGAGTGAGCACATAGCACCTTTCGATTCTGCAGACGAGTTCACCTCTGCTGTTCTTTGTTTGCATATTTTTACGCTTGGAAATTCAGTATGACTTTTATTTAGTTCAGCATCATATCTAATAGCAGAGCCTGGGTAAAAGCATTACAGAGTCGGCTTGCCAGCCTTCAGGTGATGCCAGGAGACAGTGCTATGTGTAACTGGACTGACCTCCCTAAAAGTTGTCTTTATTGCTTGGGTGATGGCCTGCTCATTTCTGCATCGCATTTTCCTGGGGCTTTAGGTGTCACCTAGCTGATTTGAATACATCCAGGTTATTTGGAGAGGAATAGAGGACCGTGTAGACATTTTAACTGTCTGGGGAGGCGGTATTTTATTTCCCTCTCCTCAATTATTTGAAAGTACTCTGGCAAGATAAGGCCACTCTGTTAATGTGATATTTCAGCATTATTTTCACTTGGCCCATGAGTGAGTGTGAGCGTTATGAGAATTCTAAATCGTGGAAAGGGCAGGCCTCTGGTAAAGATGTGGGCATGTGCACCTTTCCTTCTTGGACTGTGTAATTAACTTCTTAAAATCCCTCTTAAAATGTAAAATTTGAAATGTTTTTCTGATTATGAAAAAGGGCCAGGTGACTGTAAACAGATTGAGATATACGGAAATATCTAAACAAGAAAACAAAAGGCATCTTTCATTGCTCTCAGAGATAAAACTGTTAACTTTTTGTGAGGCGTCTCCGTCTCTTTTCTTATTCTGAGCATGTGTGTTCTGTGTTTGTATTCATATAGTATATGTAGTTTTACATGTTGCTTTTACTTTGCTTAATACTGTATTATGGACATTTACCCATGTCCCTAAAACTGTTTGCAAATATGCTTTTTTAATGGCCGTCTAGTATTGAATGTTACTGCTCTTCTATAACTTATTCAACCAATTCCCTATTGTTGGCTACCTGGGATATGTCCAGGATTTCATTGTGGTTTTATTTCTACATATATGTATATTAAACACATGTACGCACGTGTGCACACACACACACACACGCACACTTCATATACAAACTTTTGTCTGTACTTCTGATTGTTTCCATAGAATTTTTTCCTGTAGGAGGAGTTTGAGAGTCTTAGATGTGAACTTTTAAAGTCCTCCACGTCTGTATTTCTATCTGTAAAGGTGGCACCATTTATATTTACAGTTTACCCACCACAGTATAGCCTCAGAAGGAGACTTTTGTGGTTTTTAAGTGATACATGTTAGGACTGGCTTTGTTGTAGCCATTATCTAAGTTCACATCTTTAAAAGGTTGTGGAACCACCGAGCTGGAATCTTGAGATCTAAATCTAGTGCAGATCGAATCCTAGTTTGATATTTTGCAGATGAGGAAACTGAGGCTACAGTAGTTAATTAATTGATTTCCCCAAGTGCATGTAGTTGGTGATAGGCTGAGCAGGGTTCCAGACTTTGACTCCTTGTCCTGAGTCTTTTCTTTTTCATTTCGATCCTGATGCACCAGAGATAGTTGGCCCCCAGGACTGAATTAGAGAGGAATAGAGCCTGTCGCCAAACACTTTTTTGCCGCAGCGTAGCCTCTGCTGGGTGTATGGTCCCACTCGTTACCCATCATCTGGCCCAGCACATGCCTCTTCCCTGTATCTCCCCCCAAATCTCTGGGCTTTGTTTTGATAGGCCTGGCTTGAGTTATGTGTCTATCCCTGTGGCCAGTGCCTTGGCTAAGTCTACATCACATGCCCAGATGCTTGACCCTGCGTGGAGATGAGGGAAAGATGTCAATTTAAGCCTAACTCATGGAGTGAGAATGGAGGAGAGATTATTTAAAGAAGAAAAGGTTTTCTGTTCTAAGAAGAAAGAGTGCTGGGCCGGCAGAAACAACAGCTGTCCGAGGCTGATGAAATGGGGCTGGCCAGAGGAAGCGTATGCCATATGGAGGGTTGGCAGTGTACAGGCCAGGGGCAGGCTAGAGCTGAGCGCAGGAAAAACCAAAGAGGCCTGCAGCCCAGCCAAGAGAGGAGGGAGGAAAGGAGGACAGGGAGGGAGGGAGGGGAAGTGGAAAGGTGAGCTGAAGCCAGACTGTGCAGTGGAGTAGGCTGCTTGGATTTTGTCCTACAAACATGGGGAGTCAAGTCGTTGCAGGGGCTTACACAGTCTGTGCCTGTGTGCGCGCTCAGTCGCTCAGTCATGTCTGATTCTTTGCAACCCCATGGACCCTAGCCCCCCAGGCTCCTCTGTCTATGGGATTTCCCAGGCAAGAATGCTGGAGTGGGTTGCCACTTCCCGCTCTGAGGGATCATTCTGACTGACCCAGGGATAGCACCCAAGTCCCCTACTTTGGCAGGCAGATTCTTTACCACTGCGCCACCTGGGAAGCAGTTTAGCCTTTAAAAACAACTGTGCTCCTCTCCTTTCTCCAAGGTGGGAAGGAAGAGAGAGAACACTTAGGAGGCATTTGTCGGAGAGACATGGAAGTCGTTTGGATGGGAATACAAACAAGTGGAAAAGTGAGTGAGCCACGGTCTGTGTAGGTCAACACAACCTGCTGAGTGGTGGGATGTAAGGAGAGGAGGGAGGACAGATTTCCGGCTTCCTTAGCCCAGCGGATGGAGCTTCTGGAGTTGAGATCCAGCTCTCCCGTTGCATACTGCTTCGTGTTACTTGGTTCTTCCCACCCAGCCTGTAAACTTCTTGAGAACAAGAATGAGACCTGTCTCCTTTTTCTTCTTGATTCTTGCATTGTCCTGCCACGTATAATAGGCACTGGTTGAACATATTAATAGATCAGGGGGAGCTGAGCCTAAACCCCACTCCCAGGGTGGGCCTCAAGAGGAGGTTTACAGGAATAACAGATCCCATTTGTTAGGGTTTTTTTTGTTGATGGTTTTTAAACTTGTTTAAAATGATATAAATTATGTGGGAAGAAGGTTTCGCAAATGGCATTTCATAGAAAATAAAGAAATCTGCCTTAGATAAATTTTTTTTAAGCGTTATTCTTTTCACTTTATTTTTAAATTAATTTATTTTTGTTTGCGGTGGGTCTTCAGTTGCTCGAGGGCTTTGTCTGGTTGCGGAGAACAGGGCCTACTCTGTGTTGTGGCGCAGGGCCTTCTGATTGCTGTGGCTTTTCTCATGTGGCACCTAGGCTTAGCTGCTCCTCCGCATGTGGACTCGTCCCAGACCAGGGATCCAGCCCGTTTCTCCTGCGTTGGCAGGTGGATTCTTATTCACTGCCCCTCCAGGGAAGTATATGCCCTCGATGATGTTTTGATAGAGGTTTACCATTTTCTAATTCCTGGTGGTTGTTGTTCAGCCATGTCTGACTCTGGGACCCCATGACCTGCAGCACGCCAGGCTTCCCTGTCCTTCACTGTTTCTCAGAGTTTGTTCAAACTCATGTCCATCAAGTTGGTGATGCTATTCAACCGTCTCATCCTCTGTCATCCCCTTCTCTTCCTGCCTTCAGTTTTTCCCAGCATTGGGGTCTTTTCCAGTGAGTCAACTCTTCTCACCAGGAGGCCAAAGTATTGGAGCTTCAGCTTCAGCAGTAGTCCTTTCAATGAATATTCCAGGTTGATTTCCTTTAGGATGGACTGGTCTGATCACCTTGCAGTCCAAGGACTCTTAAGAGTCTTCTCCAGCGCTACAATTCAAAAGCATCAGTTTGATGCTTTCAAACTGTGGTGCTAATCCCTGGTATTCTCATTAAATCAGCTACCTGCCTGAAACAAATTGTTTCTTTTTTCTTTGATGTTATTTATTCCAAATAGTGAAATCACAACAAAATGTCAGATAACTAGCCACGTCCTCTCTTCTGGGGTCTCTGCACCGTTGGTGCTGCTTTCTCAGTTCCTTGGTCTCTCTTTTTGTTTCTCCTTTACTAAAAATCTTACTCTGAAGTGCTTATGAAAAGAGGCCCAAACTGGGAGAAATCAGTCCAGTGGCCCAGCTCTCTGAGGTTACAGGGCAAACAAAGCCTCTTCCCAGAATGTGCTCCTGGCCTGGAAGCCCGCCTCACCGGGCTCAGGAGGCGCTTGGGGTACCGGTCTCTCTGACTCGGCTCACCGCTGTGTTTGCTTGGCCCAGCCTGGCAGGCGGCTCTGCAGGCCAGACGGCCGGCTCTGCCCCAGCACGTCCTGACCACCTGGGCTACAATGCTTTTTGTTCTCTCGTTTCTCCGTTTACTACAGATTTTAAAAATGGATGATTAAAAGATTCTCAGAAACCAGAGTTATTTTCCATACTCTTTGCATGCTTCTGGAGGCCTATTAACTGTTAGTCTGTTCCTTAAGTTTCTCAGGAAAAAAGCCCCTACACTTTGGGGTTACTTTTACATCAGTCCTTGCGTTTAATATGTGGTCGCGTCATTAAATGTTCCCGCGACAGAACTGTTTAAGGACCTAGAGCTGTGGAGGGGCTTGGCCTACGGGGGTTGGGTGGACATTCTTGACTTGGGTAATTAGGCGGCTACAACCATGTGGAACAGAAGTGGTGATTAGACTAATTAGTTAAGCCATTTTGTAAATGCCATGTCAGCCCAAGGGTAATGGCCTAGAAATGCTGCCTTCCCTGATTTATTTGATTGGTGAAAAGCAGGCTTTACACTTGGGAGTTTATTTTTAAAATTACAGATTTTTTTTTTTTTTTGCTCGATTTTCATGTTTCAATTTCGTTCCTCTGACAACAGAGAGGCGGGCTGACTTGGGAGTTTGGGGACGCCCTCCTCTGCTTTTGTTTCATCTTCGCACACTCTTCTAGTGGAGCAGGGTTAGCAGAGCACCTTTAGTCAGGTCTGTTTACCTACCATTCCGTGTTGCCTGCTGTGTGTCAGGCACTGTTCGGTGCAAAAGGTCCAGAGATATCTAGCAGTTAAAGACTTCTGTTTATTCAGTGTTACTGCCCCAGCTGCTTGGTGCATGGTAGGTACTATGTAAATAATTTTTGTAAGAATGAGAGGGTTTTGTTTGTATGCTCAGATTTAGCTCATGCAATGGTAGCTCCTTTTGCAAAACAGATTTTTTTTTTTAAAGAAAACATCCTGTAAAAATCCCATTTCCCTGTAGTTTTAAAATATAAACTAAATCTCTTCAAAGAGTTTACTTCTAAAAATACTTCATAATAGCAGGAATGCTGTAGATCCTTCAAAATAAAAATGCGAAGTGAAAATGTTTTGCCGGATTTTAACACGGTGCTAAGTGTAATCTGCCAGGTTCTTTTACCCATGCTGTGATGTTTGATCGTGCCATCAGCTCCGAGGTAGGCAGGGTGAGCATTGCCGTCCCCGCCGGGGCGCTCGTGTGGTGGACACGTTGTGTGGCTTCAGAAGAGTTAGCGGGTGTCCGCAAGTGTCCGCAGCCAGTACAGGATGGTGGCAGTGCAGCCCTCCTCTTCTCCCTGCTGGCCCCGTTGTCTTCCCTTCGAGGAACAGCCTCGCAGATGGCGGGATCAGGCCCACTGGGGTTAAGGAATCCTTTAAAGCAGGCACTCAGCAGCAAGTAAAGCGTCTAACTCTTCAAAAGAGCATTATATCTGTGTATGTGTGTATGTGTGTATGCACACTCTCACACACTAATCCGATAAACAGAATATTTAAAGATGGCTTTTGAGACTTTTTAAAATGTTGACTATTCTGTGATGATTTGACTACTCTCTTTACCTCAGATAAGAGCTGATGGGCTTGATAAAAATGTATAGTGAGATAAAGAGCCAGACAGGCCTGTCTGAACCCTTTCATCCCTGAGTATATTTTATAATGTGTAATGGGGTAATAATACCAACCATGCTGAAATGCTCTGAGTGTTAAAGGAGGTAATCCATGTAAGTATAGTACTACCATGCTACCATAGGCACTCAGGATCTGATAGCAGAAACAAAACAAGACAAAAATAAGAAAAGAATCTAAATACCAAAGGGGAAAATAAAACCATATCCAGGTGACTTTGTATATGTTGTAGTTAAATTTTTAATTACAATAACTTTTATCTACTTATTAATGCAGTTTCTCCAAGAAACCTAAGGACCTCTACTGTTAACTTAATTTCAGTTAGTCTATGTATATGAAAGGATCAAAATAATTTTCTTTTTAAAATAAAAACTACCTGATTCTGTGTGACTTTTCACAGTTAATTAGCCTTTATTGCGTTATTATAGTTGAGTATTTTAAAGACCTATTGTTGTACCTGCCCATGGGTGAGGGATTAAGGCACAGCTGGAATTTCTTCGTCTTTAAAAGAGAACTTTGGGTAACAAAATGAGGCAGATTATCGAGAACAAAGCTTGATAAAATGTGATTATTAACTCAGAGTCATAAGATATTCATTAAATCAAACTAATTAGGAAAATTTAATTAAATATGTGATTAATATTTAATTAGGAAGAATAGAAGATGTAATAGAATGAATTGTCATCCAAATTCAGGAACAGAATAGAGAAATAGAATTGACTCTGAGACCTTCACATGCTGTTAAAACGCATCATGCTAATATTTTATTATTTTAGAGAGAAAACTCCAGAATAATTCTTTAATTTGTCATCTGGTTCAATTCCTGGGTCGGGAAGATGTGCTGGAGAAGGGGTAGGCTACCCACTCCAGTGTTCTTGATTTACCTGTGGCTCAGCTGGTGAAGAATTTGCCTGCAATGCAGGAGACCTGGGTTCCATCCCTGGGTTGGGAAGATCCCCTGAAGAAGGGAAAGGCTACCCACTCTAGTATTCTGGCCTGGAGAATGCCATGGACTCTATAGTCCATGGGGGTCACAAAGAGTTGGACATGACTGAGTGACTTTCACTTGTCATCTGTCTTATGGGATAATAATGAATAATTTCACTATTTGGATAATATTTTTGGATAATGTAGAAATTTTAAAACACTTAACACTTTTTACGGGCTTCCTTGGTGGCTCAGATGGTAAAAAATCTGCCTGCAATGCGGGAGACCTGGGTTCGATCCCTGGGTTGGGAAGATCTCCCGGAGGAAATGGCAACCCACTCCAGTATTCTCGCCTGGGGAATCCCATGGGCAGAGGAGCCTGGCGGGCTATAGTCCGTGGGGTCGCAAAGAATCGGACATGACTGAGCCACTGAGCATAGCACATAGCATAACACTTTATATAGCTACAATTACGGAATTATAATAAAATTCAATAAGATGACAGAATTCACAAACATTATCATCTCAATAAAAAATTGAAATGTGTGTCTTCTAAAGCTCAAATGGTTCCTTTAGATTGTATTTTGATGGAATACTTTAAAAGATAAATTATTACTCCCTTTTTCTGTATTTTAATGCATGGACCTAATGTTGTTTAACTTCTTAAAGGATCTATGTTGATTGTTTTCCAGTACTAAAATACAGTGATATTGTCCTCATGGGCTGTAGGTCTGTACCTAATCATGTCAAGGCATTATGGTAAATTAATGTATGACCAGGTTTTAAATAAGAATCTAATCACAGTTTTAGTCTAATTATGCTGTTTAACAGCTAGACATTCAGCCTCTGTTGTAAACATGTAGACAGAATCTTAACAAAAAGTGTTTTAAGTGCTGCTCAAGTATTAGCTTATTTATTCCTTATACTAAAGTAATGAGGCTGTTTTGTTATCTTCCTTTTCCAAAGTCACAGGGAAGTTACGCACTTGGGGAAGGTTGCCTTCTGGTAAGCAGGGAGTCAGACTTTGAAACCTCTCTGTCTGGCCCAGAGCCTGCCTCCGTATCACCATGTCGTCTTTTTGTTCTGCAGGGAAGGGACTGTTTTTCATCTGTGGCCTGTTTTGCTTTCATCCTCATTTTTGTATGTTTGATACTTTTGTTCACTTTTTTGTTCATCCAGCAAATGTTTACTGAGCACCGGTCATAAGGTGCACAGTGAGCTGGGCGGCCCCGGTGGCCAGCAGTCCTCGTGCTGTGCCTGAATGCCGGGGAGGGAGGGCGGATGGAACAGAGCGAAGCTACTGTGTTACTGAGAGACAGGGACCCAGGGGGTAAGCAGGATGCAGCCAGACTGGGAACAGGTGTGAGGAGAAGTGGGGTCGGGGGGAAGGAGGGCATTCCATGTAAAGGGAGCTGCTGCTGCTAAGTCACTTCAGTCGTGTCTGACTCTGTGCAACCCCATAGACGGCAGCCCACCAGGCTCCCTGGAATTCTCCAGGCAAGAAGACTGGAGTGGGTTGCCATTTCCTTCTCCAGTGCATGGAAGTGAAAAGTGAAAGTGAAGTCGCTCAGTCGTGTCCGACTTTGTGCAGCCCCATGGACTGCAGCCTACCAGGCTCCTCTGTCCATAGGATTTTCCAGGCAAGAATACTGGAGTGGGGTGCCATTGCCTTCTCCGAGTACAGGGAGCAGCTGGGTGCAAAGGCCAGAGGGGCTGTGTAAGATCTTCAGGGAACTGCAGGCAAATCCACTATGGCTGAATTCCAGTGTCCGAGTTGGAAATGGAGTGATGAAGAATGTGTAAGTAGTGTTGAAAGAGTTTTAGGATCAGATGGAAGAAAGAAAGGATTGATGAACTTGATATATTTTATTGTAATTTCTGATGATAAAAGAAAAGAAACCAAGTGTATAGCTTTCAAACTTGTGGGGACATGGGATAATTTGCCATAGTTGTTCAGTTTCTAAGTCATATCCGACTCTTTGTGACCCCATGGACCACAGCATGCCAGGGTTCCCTGCCCTTCACTGTCTCCTGGTGTTTGCTCAAGTTCATGTCCATCGAGTGAGTGATGCTTTCCAGCCATCTCATCCCCTGTCGTCCCCTTCTCCTCCTGCCTTCAGTCTTTCCCAGCATCAGGGTCTTTTCCAATGAGTTGGCTCTTTGCATCAGGTGGGATAATAAATCACTTCAAAAGGAAGCCAGAAAGGAGATTAAAGTAAAATAGATGGGCAGACAGCACAGCATAAGTTGATAGATATAAACCCGTTGTGTTTGTAATTACTTAAGATGTGTATGGACTAAATTCACCAAAAAAAAAAAGATTTTCAGACTAATAAAAACCAACCAAACAAATCTGCAAGGCCCTGGTTTTACTTGACAGAAAAAACCGCAACACAGGAAATGGCCAGAGTTGACCGTGAGATGCTGTGCCCCCATCTTCTCACCTCTACCTTTATCCCGATGCCACCTCCTTCCTAGAAGGGCACCGGGCTTGCCCCCGTCAGCGCAGTGGAGGTTGTCCTGAGAGTTGGCAGGCTCGATGTACCTGGGTCCCGCGGTCCTGGTGCCCCACCAGCTTGTGAGAGCATTGCGGCAGAGGTGGGGTCTCACTCACATCCCTAGCGAATCATGTAGTGTTCGGCAAACATAAGTATGAATACCTAACCTAGACTTCATTTTGTGTATACATTGATTTTCCTGTGCGACTGTGAACTCTTTGCAGGCAGGGAACCTGTTATACTTTTGACTTTTCCCTAATATCTGCTACACCATATATGAATAAATAATACATATTTCTTATTTAATTAGTTGAATCAAGGCCAAATCTGATGTCTACGTAGGATATTATTCTACCTCTCAGTCCATTGGAGATTTGTTTTCATAGCGGAGAAAAAGATTTTTTTATGCAATTAAGGACATAATGACCTACTTTCTTCATGAATGCATTTTATAAGGTAGAAGAGAGTTCTTTTGTACTTTGAAAAGCGTGATTTATTTAATACCAAAGAAATGCTTTACTCATAAGAAACTCATAAAAAATATTAGTAGTAAAATAACACAAATATTTTTCTTGGAAGAAAAATTGGACAGAGCATATCAAAACAGTAGTTTCTCTCTTTTTTGGAGTGAAAGACATTCTTGATTCTATTAGTCCAAATGCCTGGACTTCTCTTTTCGAGGAAGAATATGCTGCTGAAGAAAAGACTCTGTTGACCTCACATAAGAGGTTCTCATTATGAAGAGAAAGAATGACAGAATTCTGTTTTTACTTACAATGTATAAAAAATAAAAATTAGAGCCAGGATCTAAATGGATATACTTCTTTGCAGTATATTTGGAAACATTTAGTGAGAAATAAAGAGGCTTTCAAACTGTGGTGCTGGAGAAGACTATTGAGAGTCCCTTGAAAAGCAAGGAGATCAAACCAGTCAGAGGAAATCAACCCTGAATACTCTTGAAAGGACTGATGCTGAAGGTGAAGCTCCAATACTTTGGCCACCTGATGTGAAGAGCCAACTCACTGGAAAAGAGCCTGGTACTGGGAAAGATCTAGGGCAGGAGGAGAAAGGGATGACAGAGGATAAGACAGTTAGATGGCATCACCAATTCATTGGGCATGAACTTGGGCAGAGTCCGGGAGATGGTGAAGGACAGGGAAGCCTGGTGTGCTGCAGTCCATGGGGTCACGAAGACTCGGACACGCCTTGGTGACTGGACAGCAACAGAGATGCTGTATGCTTTTCCCCTGGTTGGTTTTCTTGTTTGGTGACCTTAGTGAGCGGTGGTGGAATCACAGAATTTTGAAGGCAGTTACCAGCTGATACCCAGCTGCTGGGTATCAGTTGTGTTCTCAGGTATTAACATGGTATCTGACTTACAGGTCCTCAGGAAGACATATTCTGTTGACTTGTTTTTACTCTAAAGTCCATCTCTGGTTCAGTTCAGTTCAGTCGCTCAGTCGTGTCCAACTCTTTGTGATCCCATGGACTGCAACACGCCAGGCTTCCCTGTCCATCACCAACTCCCAGGGCTTGCTCAAACTCATATCCATTGAGTCGGTGATGCCATCCAAACATCTCATCCTCTGTTGTCCCCTTCTCCTCCTGCCTTCAACCTTTCCCAGCATCAGGGTCTTTTCTAATGAGTCGCCTCTTCACATCAGGAGGCCAAAGTATTGAAGCTTCAGCCTCAGTCCTTCCAATGAATATTCAGGACTGATTTCCTTTAGGATTGACTGGTTTGATCTCCTTGCTGTCCAAGGGACCCTCAAGAGTCTTCTCCAACACCACAGTTCAAAAGCATCAATTTTTCGGTGCTCAGCTTTCTTCACAGTCCAACTCTCACATCCATACATGACTACTGGAAAAACCGTAGCCTTGACTAGATGGACCTTTGTCAGCAAAGAAATGTCTCTGCTTTTTAATATGCTGTCTAGGTTGGTCATAGCTTTTCTTCCAAGGAGCAAGCGTCTTTTAATTTTGTGGCTGCAGTCACCATCTGCAGTGATTTTGGAGCCCAGAAAATAAAGTCTGTCATTGTTGCCATTGTTTCCAAGGAGTCAGATATGACTTAGTGACTAAACAACAACAACAACAACACAACGTAGTGATTTGCTATTTCTATAGATTACAGAGTGATCACTGTGATAGGTCTAGTTGCCATCTGTCACCATACAAGGATGTTACACAATTATTTACTGTATTCCCCACCTGTACCTTTCATCCCCCTAACTAATTGATTTTGTAACTGAAATTAATACCCCGTAATCCCCTCATCTGCTGTGCTCATCCTTCTCCCTCCCGTCTGGCAGCCAGATGTCTGTTCTCAGCATCTATGACTCTGTTTCTGTTTTGTTATGTTTGTTCATTGGCTTTGTTTTTTAGATTCCGCATTCAAGTGAAATCATATGATATTTGTCTTTCTTTCTGGCTTATTTCACTTAGCATAATGCCTTCTCGGTCCATCCATGTTGTTGCAAATGGCAAGATTTCTTTATTTTTCATTGTTTATGGCTGAGTAATATTCCGGGGTGTGTGTGTGTGTGTGTGTGTGTGTGTGTGTGTGTGTGTGTGTGCGTGTGCATCACATCTTCATCTTTTGATGGTACTTAGGTTGCTTCCAAATCTTGGCTATGGTAAGTCATGCTGCAGTGAACACGGGATACATTTATCTTTGAATTAGTGTTTAATTTTCTTTGGATAAGCATGCAAAAGTGGAATTGCTGGAGCATCAGTTCAGTTCAGCCGCTCAGTCGTGTCCGACTCTTTGCAACCCCACGAATCGCAGCACGCCAGGCCTCCCTGTCCATCACCAACTCCCGGAGTTCACTCAGAGTCGCATCCATCGAGTCAGTGATGCCATCCAGCCATCTCATCCTCTGTCGTCCCTTTCTCCTCCCGCCCCCAATCCCTCCCAGCGTCAAAGTCTTTTCCAATGAGTCAACTCTTCACATGAGGTGGCCAAAATACTGGAGTTTCAACTTCAGCATCATTCCTTCCAAAGAAATCCCAGGGTTGATCTCTTTCAGAAAGGACTGGTTGGATCTCCTTGCAGTCCAAGGGACTCTCAAGAGTCTTCTCCAACACCACAGTTCAAAAGCATCAATTCTTCGGCGCTCAGCTTTCTTTACAGTCCAACTCTCACATCCATACATGACCACTGGAAAAACCATAGCCTTGACTAGACGGACCTTAGTCGGCAAAGTAATGTCTCTGCTTTTCAATATGCTATCTAGGTTGGTCATAACTTTTCTTCCAAGGAGTAAGCGTCTTTTAATTTCATGACTGCAGTCACCATCTGCAGTGATTTTGGAGCCCCCCAAAAATAAAGTCGACACTGTTTCCACTGTTTCCCCATCTATTTCCCATGGAGTGATGGGACCAGATGCCATGATCTTCGTTTTCTGAATGTTGAGCTTTAAGCCAACTTTTTCACTCTCCTCTTTCACGTTCATCAAGAGGCTTTTTAGTTCCTCTTCACTTTCTGCCATAAGGGTGGTGTCATCTGCATATCTGAGGTTATTGATATTTCTCCCGACAATCTTGATTCCAGCTTGTGTTTCTTCCAGCCCAGCGTTTCTCATGATGTACTCTGCATAGAAGTTAAATAAGCAGGGTGACAATATACAGCCTTGACGTACTCCTTTTCCTACTTGGAACCAGTCTGTTGTTCCATGTCCAGTTCTAACTGTTGCTTCCTGGCCTGCATACAGATTTCTCAAGAGGCAGGTCAGATGGTCTGGTATTCCCATCTTTTTCAGAATTTTCCACAGTTTATTGTAATCCACACAGCCAAAGGCTTTGGCATAGTCAATAAAGCAGAAATAGATGTTTTTCTGGAACTCTCTTGCTTTTTCCATGATCCAGTGGATGTTGGCAATTTGATCTCTGGTTCCTCTGCCTTTTCTAAAACCAGCTTGAACATCAGGAAGTTAACGATTCACGTATTGCTGAAGCCTGGCTTGGAGAATTTTGAGCATTACTTTACTAGCGTGTGAGATGAGTGCAATTGTATGGTAGCTCTATTTTAAATCTTTTGAGGAGCTTCCATATTGTTTTCCATAGTGACTGCACCGGTTTACATTCCCACCAGCAGTGCACAGAGGTTCCCTTATCTGCACAAGCTCTCCAACACTTGTTTTCGTTGTCCTTTTCACGGTAGCCATTCTGACAGTTGTGAGGTGGTATCTCACTGGTTTTGGTTTGCAGTTCTCCAAATACTAGTGATGTTGAGCATCTTTTCACACACCTGTTGCCATTTTTATGTCTTTTACAGAAAAATGTCTACTTGGTTCCTTTGCAGTTTTAGATTAGATTGTTTTATTGCTGTTGGGTTGTATGAGATCTTTATATCTTTTGGATACTAACCTCTTAGCAGATATGTGATTTGCAGATAGTTTCTGCCATTCCATAGGTTGCCGTTCCATGAATGGTTTCCTTTCCTGTGTGGAAGATTTTTAATTTGATGTAGTCCCAATCGATTATTTTTGCTTTTGTTGTCTTCATTTTTGTTGTCAAATCCAAAAAATCATCACCAAGGCTGATGTCAGGAAGCTTACCCTCTATGTATTTTTCTAGGATTTTTATCCTGTTCATACAGCCGAGACTTCAGTCCATTTTGTTTGTTTTTGTGTATGGTGTAAGATAAGGATCTGATTTCACGGATAGTTTTTTTTCTTAATGATTTTTATGAGCTCTTCATAAAATAAGAGTATTAGCCCTTCAGCTTTCCTATGCTTTGTAAATATTTTTGCAGCATAAGCATTTTTAATGACTGTGTGTGTATTTTCCATTATATGGACTGTGTGTTTTCCATTATATGGAAATACTGAGATTTACCTGAATGGTGGGCCTGTGGCTTCCAGTTTTTCATTACTGTTCTGTCAAGAATATTCACTTAGTAGTTTCTTAGAAAATTTCCTAGAATTGTAAGTGGTGGATGAAAGGGAATCCACATTTTTAAGACTTTGATTCATATTGTTCTGTTTCTGTCTGGACAGATCGTGTGTACCTCGATGGCAGAATATAGAGTACTGTGTCCCAGCAACTGATGACAGTACTTGGTGTGATTTAAAAAACTTGGCTAAAATGTACTCCTCTGATTATTAGTTAGAGGTGCGATTACTTTCTGTATGATTATGAGGATCATTATTATTATTTCTTCTTTTGTGAATTGCCTCTTCATGCCTTAAGGAAGATTTTGACCTTGTATGATTTTTTCAATTCTGTACCCCCAGTGATGCAAGCTGCCTTCCCTTCCTATCTCTGATGGTGTTAGAGCAGACATCACAGATATTAGAAATGTTTAAGGCTGGGGAGTGAATCCTTATAAACTCACAATTAAAAGTCAGCCTTTAGGCCTGTTCCTTCTTTCTGTTTTAATCTTACACATAAAGCAAGGCTTGGATAGGCCAAGTAACTTATCCAGGCTCCCCTAGTTGTACAAGGCAGAAAGAGGATGTGTTCTGCCTGACCTCACAGCACAGGTTTCTCCCACTCCGGGGGCTACCTCACTCCGGGGGCTACCTGTCTAAGATATTCTTACCTTCAGTGGAAAGTTAGCTGGTTGAAACCTAAGGTGCGTTTTGACCAAACAGAATTTTCAGGAAATATCTAAGTAGAAATATTCTAATGTGATATAGAATACTTCGGAAATTTGGTGTTTTTTTAAGTCGGAGAATAATTGCTGTACTACCTTGTATTGGCCCCTGCCATACATCAGCATCAATCAGCCGCAGGTAGGTGTGTTTTTATTTTTACTTTTCTGCTGACTCTCCCATTAAGAACTCTGGTCTACTAGGAGCGTAGACAATGAGCAGGGATTAGGCTGAGACCTTTCCCTTAGTTCTGCGCTCTCCCGCGTCCCCAGTTGCAGCTCCTGTGACTCTGCACAGCTTTCCTTCCCTCCCGCCACCCGCCCAGGACTGAAACCTCTGTGCCCTTTGCCCTCTCCTGCTGCTGTGTCTCTCTAGGCTCTGGTGGTGGGATGCCTGCTGCTGGTTCCCCAGCGCCATGGCAACAGCGCACGGATAATGCCTTTCCTTGCCTTGAAAGACGAAGGCTTCACACTTTTCTTTCTCTTTGACCCCTCAGTTAGCGCTGTGGTCCACCCCTTCCTCCAGTGAAAAGCAGGGAAGTACTGAACTGTAGTCGGGACGACAGGACTTGCTGGATGTAACAGCTCGCAGGCCTGCAGTGCATCAGTCTGTTTAGTCTTTCCCACCAGGAGGAGGGTCTAGGTGAGCGGCATGTACTCTGCTTTCTGCATGTTCCCTGGAAGCGGAGCAGCGGCCCTGTTAGTATTTGTCAAATGGGCCACAGGACCTGGTGGAGGAAAGCCTGACTTTGTTTCCTAGGACTTGCTCTTCTTGGCTCTCTTGGCCTTGAAGGCAGGTTTGGATGATACCACCCCTCCCTGTGACTTGTGGTCCAACCCCCAGGTCTCAGGACCTGAGCCAAGGAGTGCGCTGTAGGAGTGGAGTATGCTGCTGCTGCTGCTGCTGCTAAGTCGCCTCAGTTGTGTCCGACTCTGTGCAACCCCACAGACGGCAGCCTGCCAGGCTCCCCCGTCCCTGGGGTTCTCCAGGCAAGAACGCTGGAGTGGAGTGTAGTTGACGTAAATGATTTGCATGCGCAATAGCCTAGGCTTTGGTTTCAATTCTGACCCCAGATGTTCTTAGTCCCGGTACAAGTTTGAGGAAGGCTTAATACCACCTGCCTCCTTGGTGTGTGGTGAGATGAACTCTGACCCTGTAAGGAAACAGCTGGTCTCTCGGAAGAAAAATAAGCATTGGTGATGATGTGGTTGCTAGTGTTTAGTTCTCTTCTGGGTGATTTTCTGGTGATCACTGGAGTTATTTCCTCAGTTGTACTTAACTATATTTTACTAATTTAGGGGAGGCTTTTCAGGTTAACGTTCAAAGCTGAGTGGGTGACTTTGGCATTGGACTGTTTGGGATCCGGGGCTCCTTCTGCCCCTGGCCAGCACTGGGACACCGGGCAAGAGGGAACCTAATTTATAAAGAGCAACGAATGGCCATAATAGCAGCACTTACCTCAGAATGGGTGTAAAGACTCAGTGAGATGGTACTTAGATCAAAGTTTGGCCCATCAGAAGTGCCCAATAACTTATCCTGTAAATGATGATCGTTGCCGTAAGTGTTAGAGTTGAGAGAAACTTAGACTTCATCCAGTCCAACTCTTGTCATCTTCCCCTGTTTCTCGTTTTGCCTTATAGAGTAATAGAGGCTAAATCAGGTTCACTTTCAGTTAGTCCTTCATGTACTTGAGGTTGGACTGAATGTGGTCGCCCACCAATTCATATGTTGAAGCCCTGACTCCTTACGTGACTGCGTTTGGAGGCAGAGCCTTCAGGGAGGGAATGAAGGTTGAATGAGGTCATAAGGGGGCCCTAATCCTGTAAGACTGGTGTTCAGAAGACAAGAGCCGTGGAGATTTCTCTCTGTCTGCAGGGGCCCTATGAGGACAAAAGTGAGAAGGTGATTAACTGCAAGCCAGGAATAGAGGCTTCGCTAGAAACCAACCGATGGCACCCTGATCTTGGACTTCCAGCCTCCAGAACCAGCGGGAAGTTCTGAAGCCTGGTTCTCAAGCCCGCAGCCTGGTGTCTCTTTGCAGCAGCCTGAGGGGACTCACGCTCGTCCTGTCTCTTTTCTTACGGCGCCGTCCTTGCCTTCTCTTGGGTCTCCTCCTACGGCAATTTTCACGTCTTACCATGCTGGTCACTACTGTCTAGACACTCACGTGTGCACGTATCCTTTTAAAATGGGCAACACCATGGTGAACGCAGGACTCCCATGTACTGGCCTCTGCCCTTCTAATGGAATCTAAGATTGGGTGGGTAGGTAGTCACCTGAGCAAGCCTTGAACACTCACGTCTACCCCATCCTCTGTTAGTTACTCAGTCGTGTCCAGCTCTTTGCAAGCCCATGGACTGTAGCCCACCAGGCTCCTCTGTCTGTGGAATTCTCCAGGCAAGAATACTGGAGCCATTCCCTTCTCCAGGAGATCGTCCTAACCCAGGTCTCCTGCATTGCAGGCAGACTCTTTACTGTCTGAGCCACCAGGGAAGCCCCATCCTGTATTTGGTCTATTACTTTAGTACTAATTCAGAATTTTATCTTGTTAATCCCACCCCTTTCCCCCCCATCCCACCCCCGAGATTATAGAAATCATTTTTTTAGAGCCCAGGTTGGATAGGACTTTAGAAGTCTGAACCAACTAGCCTGCCTCCTCAGTGCTGGCAGCTTTCATGCTGTTTTAGTCATTTGGGGCTGCTATAATGAATACCTACCAGGTGGCTTAAACAATAAACATTTCTCACCTTCCTGGAGGTTGGAAGTCCCAGATCAAGGTGCTTGTATGGTCGGATTCCAGTGAGGGCTCTTAAACTGGTTCACAGGGGCTGTTTCTCTTGCCTTGTCTTCATGTGGCAGGAAGGGAGCTACCTAGCTCTCTGGCCACTTCTTATAAGGGCACTGATTCCATTCCTGAGGGCTCTACTCTCCTGGCCTAATTACCTCCCAAAGGCCCCACCTCCTGATACCATCCCATTGGGAACTTGGGGAGGACACGACATACCACGTTGCGTGCCTAACAGTAGCTGCCTGATCTGCTCCTATACTTCCAGTGGTTGTGAGCTTGCTGCTTTGCCATGGAAGTTACTCATTCTGTCGTTGGGTTCCTTCGCGTATTTGGAGGAGTTATGAATGTTGAGTCAAACTCTGACTGTGTGGCTTCTATCTGTGGATTCCACGTTTGTTCTCTTATCAGAAAATGTCTGTTCTGCTTGCACATGACAGTTTCTTATAGATTCTCCCCTTCTCTCCTAGTCTTTGCTCTAAATATGATAGCGATATTTGACTTGGTATCATTGGGGAAAATCAATGCACTTGGTTTTCACGTGCCTAAGTTAGGTAGATAAATGAATCTAATAAATACATAAATAAAGGAGGAGCCTCACTGACAGATGAATCCTGTATTTCATTTGTTTTAATGAGTAGCTTTCATTAGATCATTCTCCGTGAAAACAGATTGAGCAAATAGGCTGTTCACCGTTTGTTGTTTGTATCAACATAATTCACACCTTTCTTCTCTGTTTAGTGTGATAAGCATTAAATCTTTATTGCAGCTCTTCATAGTACATTTGTACTGGAAGATACCATACACGTAATTTCTTCTGGACCCTTCTGTGGCCGACATTTGTCTTTCTGTGCCTGGTCTCCTTCCCTTTTCATGAGAATCAGAGGCAGGTGAGAAGTTGGCTGAAGCCCCAGGCTGGCAGACCCTCCCGGGCCTACCTCTGGCCATGGGGTTGCACGTGTTGCCTCCCCCTACATGGAGTTCTCAGGAGAGGGGTGCCAAGCTCCGGCCTGTTTAGCCTGTTGGGCAGTGGGGCCAGGTGATGGGCCAGTATCCTGTGGACTGAGTCTGTGGTGCAAGCCCCGGTGAACGAGGTGACTGTTCACGGTGGTGAAGCAGGGCTCTGTAGAGCTCCGCAGGGGAGGCTGCCCTGGGCTGGGACCTTGGCTGGACTTTGCCTCGCATGGCCCCAGCCTGAGCCTGAGTTTGCAGCCCTCCTGCAGGCAGTAAGCTACCCACAATCTTGCCGGTAAACAAATACTTTTCTGCCTAACCTGACCTGAGTCAGTTTCTTGCTTTTAATTGGGAACCTGGACAAGTGCATCCTTCCTTGACTGTTCTCAGGTCGTGGGAGAGGGTTCCGATGCTCAGTCCTCCTCCCCAAGCACATCTGAGACTTGCAGGTACTTATTGAGGGGCACCCTCCCTGGGTGGGTAATGCTATGTATGTGGCAGTTAGGAGTTATTTCTTCACATCCTTAACTGATTAATTTTCAGAGGACTCTTCTAGGAAAGATTTAACTTTTGACCATTTCAAAGCAGGTACTGTTAAAAAAAAAAAAGAGTTTAGACAAGGAACTTGCCAAGATGTTGAAAGCTAGGACGTGGGAAATGTTTATGAAAGGATAAAATCATCCCTGACTGGCTGATAGAAAGGTTACAATCTACTTAGAAATGCTGAAGGTTTCACTGAGCCCCACAGAAGTTTCTCTAATCCCAAAAGAAAATGAGAAGTATTGGCTTATCAGCGACTGGATAAACTGGGGGAAGAGGGTGGTTTTTCTTTATACTTACGTGTATTTGTATTTCTCATTTCAGAAAGCTAGATAGTTATGACTAATTAGGCGTCATGCGTATATATACATATATATGTATGTATGTGTGGGTATATACATATATATATATACACATAGTATTAGCAGTAATAAACTTAAAAATTGTTAAAGCTCTATATAATTTGGAGAGTTTAAAAATAGTTTCCCGTGGGCCATTCCTATGGAGACTATGTGGTGCCTTTAGATCCATTATAATAATCCATCCTTTCCACTTGAATGTTTATTCCTTGTGACTGTAATTTTCAAATTTTGGGGGATTCCTGGGTTTACTTTAAATTACTCCGATCTACTTTAAATCATGGGCTTCCCAGGCAGCCCTAGTGGTAAAGAACATACCTGCCAAAGCGGGAGACATAAGAGATGTGGGTTTGATCCCTGGGTCAGGAAGATCCCCTGGAAGAAGGCATGGAAACCCACTCCAGTATTTTGCCTGGAGAATCCCATGGACAGAGGAGCCTGTCCATGGGGTCACAAGGGTTGAACACAACCGAAGTGACTTAGCATACACACACGCAGTTTAAATTATAGGTAAGTTAACAGGGATTCAGGTCTATACAGTCCATGGAATTCGCCAGGCTAGAATACTGGAGTGAGCCTTTCCCTTCGCCAGGGGATCTTCCCAACCCAGGGCTCGAACCCAGGTCTCCCACATTGCAGGCGAATTCTTTACCAGCTGAACTCCAAGGGACGCCCATGGAGTGTTATAGCCAAGACTAGTAGTAATTAGAGAGCCCTTAAAACAATTTGGATTTTGAATTTTCCTTGAAGATGAACATTCAGAATATCAAATTCATTTAATTAATGGGGTTTTCACTATATTGCTAAAAATCTTAGCTGGAATTTTTCTTGCTTGCTAGTCCATTTCTGTGAATATCACACACTGAACAAATATAGTGTGATCTTTCTTTAGAAAAGGCCATGAATAAGATACCATTGTTATAAAATAAATTTTAAACAAGGCCTAAAACAAACATGGATCGTTTGTGTTTCATTACTGAGTCTGCCTGCACCAGGAATTGGTAATGTTTTGTGGACATCCCACAAATTTATATTGTGCTCTGGATTTCCATGCAGTTGAAAATAATACTGTAGTCATTTTTTTTTTTTTTTAACTGACTGCCTGTTGAATCTAAATTTAGCTGTTTAGTTTTCAGGATATAATTAAGATAGTGTACTTCATGGAACTTCATGGGCTTCCCTGGTGGTTCAGATGGTAAAGCGGCTGCCCGCAATGTGGAAGACCCGGTTCAATTCCTGGGTTGGGAAGATAACCTGGAGAAGGAAATGGCAATCCACTCCAGTACTCTTGCCTGGAAGATCCCATGGACAGAGGACCCTGGTAGGCCACAGTCCATGGGGTTGCAAAGAGTCTGACATGACTGAGCGACTTCATTTTCACTTCATGGAACACTTGAACAAAAAATATTCATGGGGAAGGGATTTTTAAAAGATTGTATAACTGTGATGTAACTTAAAAACTTAGATCTGTTAATAAATGGATCAAAATGGAACAAAAGCCACTCTGGAAGGCATTGCACATCCCAAGTTTATAAACTAAATACATTTTGTATTGAAACTTAAAGATTTAAATGAATGTTATCCTTCCAGAGTAGGCACTTTGGGAGACTGGGTACTTATTTTTCTGATGTGGTAGTAGCTCAGCATGTTAGTGATCTTTTCCCTTTGGAATTGCATTTCTATCTGCCATTACATTTTAAAGACTTATCCTCAGCGGTGACAGACCTTTAATTTTTTGTGGATGGATTTTATTTCTGAGTCAGGCCATAACTTTTAAAGCTTGCTCTGTAAGCCATGTGATAGCAAGCTGGGAAAAGTTTTTCTTCAGTGAGACATGAGGTCTGTCTATTAAGAAACTTCCTGTCTTATATGATGTGAAAACTCTTTTTGGAAGTTATTTCAAGATAGGATTTCTAAATGACTTGCTCTGGGTTCCTTGTGTGGTTTCCCTAGGGTGACTGTTTGAATGAGGACAGTTCCTTTAGACATAAGCAGTTTGGTTTTTGAAAATCAATTTCTGTACTTTACTGTCTTCTTGTGAAACCTTCCTCCAGGTCTGAGTGTCCTCATTGGTGAGAACTGGACTGGGCGTGGTTTCTCTGAGTTGGGATGGAGAATCTGATCTTAGCTGAGGAGTGTGGGAGTTGTGCTTGCTTTCCTGGCCCCTGAGAAAGGGACTGTGTGTCTGCCACCTTCTCTAAGGGGCCTGGGTGCGAAGACAGTTGAGGACCTAGGTCTTCTTCCTTCAGTTTCAGAACCATGGACGTGTGTTTCTGCCTCCTGGTTCTTTCATAAATCTAGAACTGTTTTAGGAGCCCAGATGAATGTCTCCCGAGGTCACACTTGCTCTGTTAGTTCCTCAAAGGGGTTTTCAGTTTAGTGTGGGTGATTCAGGCCTAGATCGTCCACTAGCTTCCTGCTGAACTTCTTGGATATGAGAAGCAGCTCCCCTAGCGCTTCAGGGAACATCTGAGTGGCCCCGAGACCTAATCCTGACTCTGCGTTTTCAGGTTCCTTTTACGTGCCTTCATCTTTGGTTACTAACCTGATGGTGTGACTGTTCGGCAGTTAGTGGGTGTTTTTAGTTGGTGTAAAGGAATTAACTGCTACCAGCGTATGTGGTCATTTGCCTTTCCTTTATTTACTAACTTTCCACTTGAAATAGAGCATGGTCCTGGGAGTCAAAGGCCTTGGCAGCTGAACCTGGCGTACATTAGGCATTTTAAAAATTGTTAAATGAACCAAATAAGTGGCTTTTAATGTCTGGGTTTAATGCGGGTAAGCACACGTCACTGGTAGTCTTAACATACTTTTATGAAGGGCTGAGGTGGAATTCTCCTCTGAAGATCTGAGTCTCTGTGAAAAGAAAGCCAAGTAAAGCCTTTGTGGAAAGATGTCTTCCCATCCACCTGGCATGTTTAGGCCAGGCAGGTAGATTTGGAAGAGTTTTTTTTTGAAGTCTCTTAGCTCTATTTTTCAGAGTTTCTCAGACATTCTTCCTGAACTGTCCCAATTAGCAAGATACCAGTGGACCCTCCCAGCCCTCCCGCAGCCCTGCTTGCCGAGAAGCCCTCAAGCAGTGCTCCTAAGGGCAGCGTGTCTTGTTTGACTCATTTAAGAAATTCTTGCCAATCTGGTATTCTATTTCCAAAAATGTAACAATTTTAACATAAAAATCAGGTTTTAAGTGACCGTCCGTTCAAATGGAGCTCCAAGAAAACATGCCTGTTGGTCGAGGCGTCGCGTACCCCTTGGCACGCTGCTGAGTCACGCTGAGGCTCGGAGGAGTCCCTGAGGAGAAGCGGCTTTAGGGCCTAACTGCAAGCTGAGCCGTCTGAGGAAGTGTGCCACTTTAAAGACTACTTTGTTTGAGAGTCCAGGAGAGCGGGTAAACACCTTGTGAGAAGTGGAACGGCAGTGGTCTGGAAAATGTATAGGCTGTAGCTGCCTGTTTGGGAAACCCATGTTCTCCCGGGGAGAGGCGTGTCCTTTGAAGTAACCAGCCCCGTGCACTCCAGCCACTACGGAGAGTCACGTCGGCGGTTCCCGGGCTGTGGGACTGTGTGCCGGCTGTAATCCTGGGAAGGGTTACACAGTATACTTTTCTCTTTTTTCTCATTTTAACAAAGAAGATTAAAATGCTTGCTGCCTCCTCCCCTTGTCAGGTGGTGTAAGGATTAGTGAGATCATGCTAGTAAGGTGCATTAGCCTCTTGGAGAGAAAGGGGCGTGGAGAACACCAAGTGTTCAGTCAGCAGGAGTTTAACCCATCTTTGGCCGTCAAGCTTCCATTGTTCTGTTCTGCTCTACACAGCACAGTGCTATATTAAGCCCGAGGGCCATCTATAGGCCACAGATAGCCATGTGTCGAAACGCAGAGGAGGCCTTGCTGCTTCGCATGTTTTAACTTGCCACCCAGCGTCCTGGGAGCTTGGCTGCTGCGTGTTGGACTGGACGCTTTCCCTGTAGACCTCCTACCGCATTTTACAGCTTCCTGTCTGTCTGTGGGGACTGTTTCTGCAGTAACTGTGTGTGTGCGTGTGCGCTCAGTCGCTTCAGTCGTGTCAGACTGTGCGACCCTCCGGACTGCAGCCCGCCAGGCTCCTGTGTCCGTGGGATTCTCCAGGCAAGAGCTCTGGAGTGGGTTGCCATTTCCTCCTCCAGGGGATCTTCTGGACTCAGGAACCGGACCCACGTCTCTGAGGCCTACCTGCTCCAGCAGTTGGGCTCTTCACCACTAGCGCCACCTGGCGAGCCCCTCAGTAGCTGTATGGGTGGTCCCAGTTTTTCAAACTGTAGTTTATTCCTGTGCCCTCCATAGGGCATTCAGACAGCGGGAGGGTCATTCTCGTCAGGGGGTATGCCGCTTGCTGTCCCTGCAGAGCGGGAGAGGACCCAGCCTTGCCAGTAAAGCTTGTGGACCCAGTTCTGTCAGTGGCCCGGTAGGGATGGTGGTTCCTGAAGGGTATGGCCGCCTCCTCATAGGTAGATGTCGCCTGATTTCAGTTGGAAAAGCTGCCCCTGGGCTTTGGCAGGATGTGGTAAGCAAATCCTGACTGTCATAACTGAGTTTAAAAGTCAGATGCTGGAGTGTTTTGAAAGACAGTATTTCTGAAGGACCAATGAATGAAGCTACTGTAACAGAAAACAGCAAAGTTT
The DNA here is from genome assembly GCF_001704415.2 of Capra hircus. Classification (NCBI taxonomy): domain Eukaryota; kingdom Metazoa; phylum Chordata; class Mammalia; order Artiodactyla; family Bovidae; genus Capra; species Capra hircus. The sequence continues at coordinate 7,050,763 of NC_030834.1, read as the reverse complement.
AAAATAATGTTGATACTCAGGATGGCAGAATTGGGGGAGGTGGAAAGGAGATGGGAGAAATATAATGTTAAACATTTAAAAGTACACTGAAATATAATGCTTAATTGTCAGTGGACTCTAAGCAGTGAATTAAGTACATTTAAAAATAGCTTTTTAACATGAATGAACCTTTTTATGAGCTGAGCTTCAATGACGAATAAGTTGGTCATGCAAATCGCTTTTTAGTGGTCTGCTTTTAACATTTTAGGGCTGGGATTTAAAAGAAATATTTTGAAGCAAAAAGTCTGACCTACAAGCAACACTAATTATCATAATAGTTATGTTATGTAGCCCAATGAAGAAATGGGCATCGTTTTGTAAAGTTATGTTTTCTTTGCATTTCAAAATAAGCCAGAGGGTGGCCTGGATGTAAAATGGAGACCTCTGGCACTGAGGGAGTTGGGAGTATCATAGACACAGGAGTCTTTTGTGCCTCTCTGGAAAAAAACAGCCAGTTCTGAGCCAGTCAACACTTGGGCAGCTTTGGAGATCAAGGGACTCGTTGCTGAGAGAAGTTAAAGCGTAGCTTGTTGCTCATGAGGTAGCTTTAAGGAGAAGCCTGTGCTATGACTTGGATCTGAGGCAACCCAACCCTTGAAGTAAGAAAGTAAGTGCTTCAGGTTTTAAGGAGTAGAACACTGTTTTGTTCAGTGTAAAGGAGTTATTAATTAGGATTAGAAAATGATGTTTCTTACAAGTAAGTCAGAAAGAGAAAAATAAATATCTTATATTAATGCATAGAAAGGTCCGTCTAGTCAAAGCTTTGGTTTTTCCAGTGGTCATGTATGGATGTGAGAGTTGGACTTTATTATAAAGAAAGCTGAGCGCTGAAGAACTGATGCTTTTGAGCTGTGGTGCTGAGAGGACTCCTGAGAGCCCCTTGGACTGCAAGGCGATCCAACCAGTCCATCCTAAAGGAGATCAGTCCTGAATATTCTTTGGAAGGACTGATGGTAAGCTGAAGCTCCAATACTTCGGCCACCTGATGCGAAGAATTGACTCTTTGGAAAAAACCCTGATGCTGGGAAAGATTGAAGGCAGGAAGAGAAGGGGATGCCAGAGGATGAGATGGTTGGATGGCATCACCAACTTGATGGACATGAGTTTGAGCAAGCTCCCGGAGTTGGTGATGGACAGAGAAGCCTGGCGTGCTGCAGTCTGTGGGGTGGCAAAGAGTTGGACATGGCTCTTTATGTGTATAAAGAGTCATGATATATAAAGAGGACACAATTCTATATATATATAGAATCTAGAAAAATAGTACTGATGAACCTATATAGAAGGCAGCATTGGAGATGGCTCAGCAGGTGAAGAATCTGCCTGCACTGCAGGAGACACGGGGGATGGGGCTTTGATCCCAGGGTTGGGAAGATCCCCTGGAGGAGGGCATGGCACCCCACTCCAGTATTCTGGCCTGGAAAATTCTATGGACAAAGGAGTCTAGTAGGCTATAGTCCAAAGAGTCACAAAAGTGTTGGACATGTCTGAATGACTGAGTGTGCATGCATGTGTTTGCACACACACACACACACACACACGCACGTGCACAAGAGATGCAGACGTAGAGGACAGACTTGCGGACACAGTGGAGGAAGGGGAGGGTGGGATGAATGGAGAGAGTGGATGGAAATGTGAATTACCGTGTGTAAAATAGATATCCAGTGGAATTTGCTGTATAACACAGGGCTCAAATCTGGTGCTCTGTGACAGTCCAGAGGGGTGTGATGAGGCAGGAGGGAGTTTCAAGAAGGAGAGGACGTATGTATACCTATGGCTGATGTGTGCTGATATACGGCAGAAACCAGCACATTAGAGCCCTTCTCCTCCAATTGAAAATTTTTTTTAAGATGAGGAAAAAAAGTACTTCTTAAACTCATTTTGAGTTATTTTGCCTGTAAATACAGGCATATAAGGTAGAAGCTGTGCATATATGTGCCATCTTCTCAATGAGCTATTTTTTCTTTTTTTTGGTAGCAAGTACTGAAATGTGTAAGTTCCATATTTTTTGTAACTTTCTTTCCTCTGTACATGAAGAAGGCCTACTTAGTGGGGCTAATTTGCCCGAAGCAGGTCTCAGCATCCACCCAGAGACAGCAGGCAGGCGCTCCAGGTATGGAATACCTGGGCTGAGCGGCCCCTCTGATGGGGCACCTTGACCTCTCCTGCTCTTTCCAGTGACACGTGCACATCATATTGCAGCGATGCGGCCTTTATGTTTTATAAGCAAAACCTTCAAACGACTGCTATCCCATTTAATTCGGAGTGCTGTTAATAAATTACTTATGCCTGGAATATTGCTACTGCCCGTTCGTTTCTCTTGTCCCCTATTTCTTATAAATTCCTGGGCAAGATAAATGTAAGGAACTAGTCACTGATTCTGATTTTTAAATGTTTTGATGGCCTTTAATTACCTTTCTGAGTAATTTTGAAAAAAAAGATAACTGAGTTTGTCTTGTTGATGCTTTGCCCTTTGTTTGCTGCTGGTCAGGTATGTGTAAAATAATAAGAAAACACGACTGAGGTTCATAAACTAGGGACACATGAGAACATGTTATGTTCCTAAGAAAAGCTTTGAAGGAACTTTTTTGTTTCAGATGCAGAATTTTGGGGGTCAAACTCTCTGTGGTTTGTAATGTATGGAAAAACATACCGTGTCTAAGCAAAGCTCTTTCAAAGGTCATGCAGATCTTGGCTCCACTGGTTGCCTGCAGTGGCCTTTAACCCTTTCATGTCTTCTTGTCTTTGAGACAGGAGTGACAATAGAACGCAAGGGTTTGTGAGGGTTAAGGTGATAAGACATTTAAAGTTATTAGCCTGGCTCATAGCTTGCAGTCATAAATAAATTTTTTTATTAAAAAAATCTTTTTAACCAATAAAAGCTGTCTAGGCTAGTAAGTTCTTCAGCATTTAAAGGTGTCTGAACTTTAGGATGCTGTGGAACGGTTCAAGTACCAACTTGATAGTCAGACCGGAATAACTGTATCACCCAGTTTGAAAAAAAAAAAAAAAGACATCTCTTCGGGGATCCATTAAGCAATATGACTTGCCACTTTTTCCCATGAAAACACTATTCCTCATCCCCATTCCCCCCTCATCCCTTTTATTGTATGTCTTGTATTGTCATAGATTCCCAGTTTGAAAGCAAAGCCAAGGTTTCTGGGTGTTTTTTTAATCTTGGAGGGTTTTTAAAAGGGAATTCCGGATAGGTATGGTGGTGTTTTAAGAATCGCAAGTGACCTGTCTTCATTTCGAAGCTGATATAAAATGTTTGTGAAATGAAACTCAGTGTTGTCAGTTTTACATGGTTCCTCAGGGAAGCGGGCCACGCCAGTGCCCTGAAGGCGTGAGCTCAGGGCCGTGGAGGGGCCGTACCCCACTGACTAGGACTTAGAAACAGTTTTGTGGGGCAGATACCTGATTTATCATGCTGTTTGACTCGGGACAAATAAAATGCCTTTCTGGCAATTTTAAAGACCTCTCCAAAGGACGGTTTATATCTACAGATACCGTCCGTATATATATAATTTTTAGGACTCTTCTGTTTTGTGTTTTCGTCTTTAGAGAGTTTAAATTGTAACCTTCTCTGTCTTATGTTGCTGTTCCATGGTATCGACCACCATGTAAAGGAGCTGACTAATTAAAAAGGATAGTTCTGTTTCTGTCACTGCTTCATTAACAGTGCTTACCCTTAGGGAGTTCTCTTTCGTGTTTAGCTGAAGTTCCTTTTTTGCTGAATTTTTCCATTTTTGAGTGGAGCTGTAAAATGTCTGTTAATATGTACTGTATTCTCTCTCTTAGTCTTTAGGAGTACGATTACCGCTCAGAATTTTTTTACATTTGCTAAGTCCTTTTACTCCCTCCAGAAGTCTCATTTTCAGCTTCTTAAATCATCTTCATTATTCTTTTCAGTTAGGCTTGGAACTCTAATATGGATCTAACTGAATGTGTTAGTTACGTACGTGGAGTGTAACAGTGGCTTAGCACCCTGCATTTGTAACAGCCCTGTTCTGTTAGCGGCGTCACGGAAGGAGCATTTGATTGTCAGCTAGTGATCAACGGTGATCCATAGTGTACACACGCATTTCCTGATCTGTGTTCATAATTTGTCTTTATTTAGGTTAGTTGGTCTGTATTGGACAGCTTTCCATTGTTTTATGATTTCCCTTATTTTATGATTACTCTGATATCTGAAGAACCTTTTGCAAATCACATCTGCACAGCTGCAGTTTCCCTCCCGTGTCATGACCTAAGACTCTTTGCCAGTGCAGAGGTCGCTGTGTTTCTCAATCATGCTGGCTGTACCTATTCTGTGCCCACGTGCCAGCGCATTCATTATTAACTGGGTGATCTCATGAGCTTCGGCAGGCAGGGATTTCCTGCTCGAGAGCCTCGTGGGAGCCTTGAAAACTGCTGGGTATTCTGAAGTATTGCTGTGAGGATGAGAGGATGTCCTCCACAGTGGTTGAGATCCATATTGAGTTCAGCCTACTTCCCCAATTCCGTCTCTCCTTTACAGCCCACCGCCCCCACCCCCATCTGTTCCCAGGCTGTCGTGAGGGAGTGGAAAGAAATTCTGCAAGAGCTGGCTTCTGGCCCAGTGCTCGTGATGGGTGCAGAGGGCAGAGATGGGTGGGCTGGCGTGGGAGGAGCTCTCAGGGATTTGGACCCCGCTGAGGCTCTTCTTACCTTTGTGTCTCCCTAGGTTAGAGTCATTTCTCCTTTGTGTGCAGTCGGTCAGCCTACTTTCCTGAGTCATTGTTTACTCGGAGGATTAGGCGTGTTGAGGTGGTCGATGCGTGCTCCGTATCGTTTCTTACTGAGTGGCGCTCCTCTCTCGCTGCATCTGAAGCAGCTGGAGTTGGAGTGGTCTGGGAGTGGGGACATGGTGAGGGAGACTTGGCTGTTGGTAAATCCTGTGCCATTTTTATAAACAGGACCCCTGGGTTGCCACCAGAAGCAGTGATAAAGCGGTGATCAGTAGCTTTAGAGGCATGCCCTCTGCTGAGTGGGCCAGACAAGGTAGGGGTGGGGAGGTCAGGGAAGAGCAAAACCCTCGTCCTTTTGTTTTTATTTGTTGATTGTCTTCCATTATTAAAACATAGTCTAGAGAGGGATGCATATGAAGCACTGATACTTGGCCAGAATCACCTCAGGTTCGTATACAACGTTAACCAAAGTTGAGAAAATATCCAAGTGACAGAACAGAACAGGCCATCTCCTAAGAAAGGCTTGGTAGGTAACTGACATCAGGACTTTTCTCTCTTGATTTTCCTCTGCTGATTAGATCTCTTTTGCTCAGAATCTTCTAGTATATCCCCCCACTTAAAACCGACTATCAAATAATTGAATACAAAAGTCCAAACTGCTCAGCTTGACATTTGAAACTCTTGAGTGCTAAGCTTCCTCTCTGTGTCATCCGCTTCTTTCCTACTGAAGTCCAGCCCGTGGGCCAGCAGCTTCGGCGTCACCTGGGAGCGTGTTAGAAATGCCCACTCTCAGCCCCTACGTGGACCATGGCATCAGCACTAGATTGCAGCAAGGCCCGCATGTGTGTGGAAGCCCGCCGCAGCGGGAGAATCTCTGATCTGCCTCATTCTCCTTAATCTCCCTTTTCGTCCCACAGTCAGGCTAGCCAAACATGTTCGGCACTTCCCCAGTGGCCTGCCTTTCTTCAAATGCTAACGATTTCCCAGAAAAGTCATTTTTCTCAACTTCCTCTCTTTAGTTCCATTCATCTGATTGACTCGGTGTCTAAATATGCCAAGAACTGGTTTGGATTTCAGACATGACTGGACACACAGACCCGACACTGTTTGTACAGGCTCCCTGGAAGACAGCTCCTTTGACCCCCAATTCTACTTCTAGAAGATTTTCCTGAAATAATTATCAGAAAAGAATGTAAAGAAATGTGTATAAAGTTGATCACTACAATATTATGTATAATAGTGAGAAATTGATAAATTAATAAATTTTGTTATAGTCATATGATATACTATTGCATATTCAAGATGGTAGAATATATTACTGAAATGAGAATACATCAACAATGTCCCTGAATAACAATTATGTTATTAAAACAAACACACTTAATTCCTGTGCTCCACGGGCTTATAGTTGAACAAGTAAGAGAGGTATAAACCAAGAAGTACAGAAATAATGTAGTAATACAGTAATAATGATAATGTTAACAGCGGCAACTGCCATCTCTTGGACACTTAAAATGTTCCAGACATTTCTAAGTGTTTCACTGTTATCTTCCTTTATCTTTTCCAAAGATAAACTGCTGTTGATTCTACATGAGAAAATTATCTTATTGTCACATATTTTAACCTTTTCCATTATGATGGGTAAAGTTTGGTAACACTTTAAAAATTGGTATTTCACTGGTTTGTTCAACATCGTTTAATATATTGATCATTTTAAAATGTGTATTTCTTAAAAAGGCTGTTTTTGTCTTCTGCCTATTTTTTCTATTTGTCTTTGACCATTCTGAAAAATCTACTTTCTGTCTTTTGAATACGTGTTTGCTGGATTATGGTGTTCCAAATAAAGGAAGTATTAATACGATCACTCCTTATGTTTTTAATTAATTTTTTCTTATACAGAAAATGATTATTCTCAGCAAAATTAGGGATCTGTAATCGGTGACATCAGTAATCTTTGTTCATAAATTGGTGTGAGCTATCGGCCTCAGGTGAATGTGTCAGTAAATAGAATATGTAGGTAATCTCTGACTTTTCTATGTGAATTTCAAGTTTGTAATTATCTGGAACTCTGCCTTTTTTTTTTTTTTTCCCACAGAAACAAGTCAGTTCCTAGGTTTCCAGCAAGCCCAAACAAGCATTCTTAAAACTAAGTCTTCATAATAATAAAGCACTAAATATTATTCGAACTCAGCATAAAAAATACTGCTTATCACATTAATTTTATATTCCAATTATAGGTGTAAAAATAGAACAAGCCTCTAATCTTCAGAAGCTCTGGTGATCAGACTGTGGGATACGTGGGTGGGTGGGTGGGTGGGGAGAAGGGTGAATGTCTTTAAAACTACAAAGTGCAGAAACCTTTGGTGAATCATTTATTCTCCAGCGTTCTGTGCCTAAGAACAGGAACAAAGGCAGTTTGCATTCACTCACTATTCTTCAGCTCACGCGCTATCTGTTGAGCATCCAGTGTTCGTGAGGATGGCTTGGCCTATCGAGTGCAGCAGGAGAGTTTACCCACGCTGTATTCCTTGCGTTACTTGGGTCCGAAAGCAGTGTTATGACTTTATTGTTCTCAGCCACTGCGCAAGTTTAAAACCACTGTTAAACCAACAGCTTTAACATCAGTTGTAAAATGCCCACGACAAGCCAGGGAGCCTCCGAGTGCCTTTCCCCAGGTATTCTGTGCTTGTGGTTTGTGTCGTAGGGGTGGTGGAAGCGGCCTGAGAGGGATGCGCTCCGTTCCTTGCTGTTGACTGTCCTGCTGTTACCTGGTCTTTTTGAGGGTTCACTTGTATACCCCACAGAGCTCCGGAACAGTAGCTCTCACACTTCCGCACACCTGAGCATCTGCTGGGGGCATTAGGTACAAAGTCAGCTTCCCCTGCGCCCCTTCAGGAGTGTGACCAGAGGCCTGAGGCGTTCCGCAGCCTGCGGTGTGTCCACAAGCACCCCGGGGACTGTGTTGCAGGCCCCCCTGGGCCTGCAGAAGTGCTGCTCTAGAGAGTGTCCTCCTCCGTGCTCTCTCTCTCTCGAGTGTGAATCAGACTAGACAGTTCTCACACCCCTGGCTCCTGTGAGCGAGCCATCACCCCGATGGACTCTGTCCCGGTACTGTGTGCAGCTCCATGTCCCTGAAGAGGTAACTGACCTAATGGGACCTAAAAGTCCTAAAGTCCTGGAGGAAATTGTTTACTTTGTCATGTTTCTGTAAGTAGGTGTCTCCAAGAAGCTCAGTCATGTTCGCTTATGATGAACAGTTTATCTTTGTAAAAACTAACTTAAAAAAATATAAGATGAGCACATTTTGGTTAGTGTTATGGATAGTATGGGTATCCTGACAGTGTTTAAGTTTAAAGAGTGGAGAGCTTCTGAAATAAAAAATCCAGGTCCCCTTGTCAGTTTGGGCCTTTTACCTGTTGACTATCCGTCAGACTTGCCTGAATCTGGGATGCTGAGCAGTCTGGAAAATTGGGCAAATTCCTAGTCAAGACACTGAAAAATGCCTCTACTGGTAATTAACAGGGCTATTAGGAACCTACATAATGTGTTTCACTTTTCTGTATCATTTTAAAATGAAAAATTTCTTTAGGATGATTGAATAACTAGTATTATTTATCTGAAATTGGACTTGGAATTTTTGTTCAGTGTCTGTTTTTAGGACTTTATTCTGTGTTATCTTTGGTGTTCTTTTCCTTGGCCAGACAGATACGCACTTTGTAGATCCTTTGACCGCAGTGGGTGTGCATTTCTTCACAGTGGGCATCTGCTAACACCAGGCAGGAGATGCTTGTGTCATCTGGTCAGGCTTTATGTCCTGCAGGCAGAGCCAGGTGCTTCCCACGGGGATGACATGACTCTTCTAATTTTCTCTGTGATGTCAAACTCATGGTCGTTCAGTGTCTTTTAAGAGGGGCCCATACTTGGAGATGGTTTACTTTGGTAAGATTTTGGTGGACCATATATTTTCTTGTAGAAATTAATGCAATGAATATATTATTAGTCTACAATAAAGACTATTATTTCTAATATTTCATGTGCTCACTAAACTTAAATTACAGGCCAGATTTTTAACTTTCAGAATGTTTGTATTTGCCCAGAGGCACTTTTTTCTCCATACATGCAGTAATTTTCTATATACATACAGATATAAATGTATTTATTGGGTAAATAACTTATGCTTGGTGTATAGAAACTGATGTATCTGATTGCTCACATATCTTTTTTGAGAAGAAAGTTATGGTTGGTTTTCTTACCTTAATCAAGAACAGTCTTTACCATGCTTATTGCAAGACCCAGTTCTAGGTATTACATTTTCCCCTAAAATACATAGCCACCATCCAGGGGTGACTTTCTACTTAAGGGAAATAAAGCTATAGCAAACCAGGTGAGAAAATACTTACTTTTTCATGATGCCTACCCTGAATTCACAGTTAGCACCTATTTTTCCATCTCATCAAAGTGCCAAATGACATTTAAAAAAAAATAGAGCGAATTTAATTTCATCTCAGAAGTTAGTGGAAAATTTGAAATAACTGAAGATAGCACCATGTTTGTGAAACTTAGTTTTGGTGATGAGGCTGATACTTCGTTTTCATTTATGCAATTTGTGGTTATTTCTGCCAAGGTTTCAGGGCTTTTTTGAGGTTGCTGAGTTTATAAAGACTCAGCAAAAATACTTAAGAACACTCGCCGTGAGCCTGTAGTCTCTGACGGCTTTGCTACCCGCTGTGATTGTTCTCAGTACCGAGCCTTCCTCCGCTGTGTGTTCTTGAGTCTGCAGAGAAGCATTTGTGAGTGCTGGTTGACTATTCAGAGTCTGGTTGATTTCCTCCCAGGGGTCCCAGTTATGCTGGGCTGACTTTCAAAGTTTTCTGTGGCTTTCCAGCTTTCCCTCTTCTTACCTAGCCTGAATCCTGACTTACTGTCAACATATGGAGGGTGAGACCTGTAGCAAGTAAGAATTATGTGTTCTGAGGCTTAACATGTGTTTTTCTTTTTAAAACCTGGACCTTTATGTTGTCCGTTTTATTTATTAGTTTTAAAGACTATCAGATCCAGAGCCCGAGGAAGGTAGGTGGGAGTCAGCAGGGCAAAGAGAAAGGCAAAAGGTAGACTTCTATCCCTGGGTCCGCACACTTGCCATCAAGGGTCTCGCCCTCTGTCATTACTGATTACAACGTGGTGGGAAAGGCAGAGGGTGTGTTGTGAACATGTAATGGTTGATTGCTGGTTTTCTTTTAAATTCTTTCTTTGAAGTTCTCCAACACCTTCGTTACTTGGTGCCTTCATGAAGAAGCAGTCAAGAAAACTTGATCCCTGTGTCTTATTTTAGTTTTATGGAGACTGTGTTACAAAGGAAGGTTTATTGTCCTAGTTTCTTAGCCCCTGACTTTCTACATCACATTAAAAAAAAAAAGGCACTGTTCCCATTTGTAATAAGTCATAATATATTGTGAATAAGCCAGGGCAGGCTCAGTTCCTAGAAAGGGCAGGTAGTATTTCCATTTGCTTAGAAGACAACTGAAGATGGGGCCCAAAGATACAGATGATCCAGGGAAGAGTCCTTTGTGTTGGCCAGCGCCTTGCTCACATACCCTTCCCTTTGCCTTCAGTTTTAGTGGCAGGCAGGGTGGGGACTCTGCGTCTCTGTGCTGGAGCCTCCTCTCCCCCTGGCCCTGCCCTTCCCAGGGGAGTGTGCTTTCAGGAAGACAGCTGAGTAGGTGGGTAGCAGGTGGTGGGAAAATGAGAATGGGCCTCCAGGGGCTTTTAAACGGGCCGTGGATTCAGCTCTTCCCTCTGCGCTCACACAGTTAAAGCAGGCTGACAGCAAGTCTGCGTGGTGATGAGGTGAGTCCTGCTCCCCGCACCCCCTCAGTCTTTTTCTTAGCCTGGTGGTCTATGCCTGCTTTGGCTTCTGGTTTGGATGTTCTTTCTAACCTTTCAGTTCAGTTCAGTCGCTCAGTCATGGCCTGCAGCACACCAGGTCCCCCTGTCCATCACCAACTCCCAGAGTTTACTCAAACTCATGTCCATTGAGTCAGTGATGCCATCCAACCATCTCATCCTCTGTCATCCCCTTCTCCTCCCGCCTTCCATCTTTCCCAGCAACGGGGTCTTTTCCAATGAGTCAGCTCTTCACATCAGTATTGGAGTATTAGAGTTTCAGTTTCAACATCAGTCCTTCCATTGAATATTCAGGACTGATGTCCTTTAGGATGGACTGGTTGGATCTCCTTGCAGTCTAACCTTTAGAAGATCTGTTGTCTCACTTGTTTCTTGGCTGTTTCTGGCCTCTCTCTGCTCTTGAGAGTCTGCCAGTCCCACTTTCCTTTGGTTACCTTTCCTGGCTTTTGGAATATCTATCCGATTAGCTTATCATGGGAGGAGGAGCTGGTTGTAGGGAATTGCAGATTATTTGGGCAATTACTTCCTCTCAAACACTGATGTTTTTTCCACTGGCTTTTGTGTAGGGACATGTCAAATATATTTCTAAAGGGAAAAATGCTGCACGTGACGGGATTCGAATCTCTCGCTATATAGCCTGGCAGGCTGAAGGAATGGGTGATTTTGCTTTTGTCTTTCAGCTATACAACTTTCTTAATTATAGTGGAAGAGCAAAGTATGTTTGAGTGAACTTCAGTTTAACAGAGGGCAGTATAGGTGGGACAACAATTACTCATTAAGTCTTTGATTATTTCATTAGTAACTCATTTGTAAGTGAAAGCATCAGAGATATACTTATGGCAAACATGTCCGTGTGAACTCATGGTTTTTTAATTAGATACAGAAATAAACATGGGCTTCCCAGGTGGCTCAGTGGTAAAGAATCTTCTTGCCAGTGTACAAGTTTGGTCCTTGGGTTGGGAAGGTACCCTGGGGGAGGAAATGGCCACCCACTCCGGTATTCTAGCCTGGACTGAGGAGCCTGGTGGCCTACAGTCCCTGGGGTCGAAAAGAGTCGGACATGACTGAGCGACTAAGCACGGCACAGCGTTTCTCTTGTATCTGAAGTGGGTAATTATCATCAGCAACATCCTGAGACTTGGATGATATTAGGTGAAAATTGTTTGTAAATTTGAAAAGCTGTGCAAAACATAAGGTTGAGTTTTTTTTTTGTCCTGTCCAATTAAAGGTGGACTGCTAACTTTAAATGTAGGTAGGGCATGTTTTGGTGACCACATCATTGTAACTGGATCACAAGGCAAAAGATTTGTGTTATTCCTCTTAATAAAACATCTGTGAAGGTGGTTCAGAAATGTGAAGAATCACTGTGTTTCCAAAATAGAAGGGGCCTTAGAGATGCATTGGAATAACTCGGTTTATCAATAGGGGAGCTGAAGTCCAAGACTGAACGTTAATGTGATTGGGTGGCAGTCTCACTTGGGATTCAAGCCTAGTTCAGCTGACAGTCTGTTTACTTAATGTTATTTCATACCCTAATAACATTTATGTTTCTAAAATGGCTGTGATAAAGAATGTATATTATTCAGTTAGTAAAACAGAAGAAAAAGTAGCGCTGAATATTTCAGCTTTTTTGACCTGCCGAAGTTTTGTAGAAGTAGGTGGCTGAAGATTTGTAACCCTTGACGTGGGAGCAGGATATGTCAGTGGGGCACCCAGCTTTAAGAATAGCTCATGTAAGCTGAGCACGTTTTGCTTCAGTGGGCAGGTCAGGGGAATGCTGGGTTCTGGGGTTCCCCACAATTGTCAGAGGATGTTGTGCTTAGCTAGGGGGGAGCCCTGGTTAGAGCATCCTTTTAACAGGTCTTTCTCTTCTGTGAGCGTCTGAGTGTGCTTTGAACACCACGTCACCTCCAGGCTTTAGCACAAGTTCGCCCTGTGGACCAGTGGTGTCAGCATTTTCTGGGAACTTTCTAGGAATGCAGTCTCAGGCCCCATCGCAGACCTGCTGATCTCTATTTTAACAAGATTCCCAGGCAGTTCATACAGCAAAGAATGAAAAACACTGGAACTGAGGTTAAGCATGTTGCGCGAGACGAGCATCTCTTTGGAGAATAGTTCCCAGGCTTTTAGTGGAGAAGGTGTGTCAGAAACTTACCTTCCTGGAATTTCTTACAACTGGTGCTTCATCAGTGGCATCTCTTCTTACTTTGTAGCACCACAGTAATGGAGTTCTGTTTTATTTTTTTTCCTTATCAACAGGGTAGACAGTTTCCCTTTTCTCGACATCCTTACCGACATTATTTGTATTCCTTTTGATGATGAAGGCCATTCTGACAGGTGTGAGGTGATATCTCATTGTGGTTTTGATGTACATTTCTGCTGATGCAAAAATCAGCATTTTAAGGTTTGATTTAATTGAAAAATTTTAAAATTTAATTTTAATTTTATATTAGGATATGATTGATTTTTTTTTTTTGCATTTCTTTTCCATGGGGATGGTCTTGATCCTTGTCTCCTGTACAATGTCACGAACCTCCATCCATAGTTCATCAGACACTCTATCTGTCAGATCTAGTCCCTTAAATCTATTTCTCACTTCTACTGTATAATCATAAGGGATTTTGATTTACGTTGTACCTGAATAGTCTAGTGGTTTTCCTTACTTTCTTCAATTTAAGTATGACTTTGGCAATAAGGAGCTCATGATCTGAGCCACAGTCAGCTCCCGGTCTTGTTTTTGCTGACTGTATAGAGCTTCTCCGTCTTTGGCTGCAAAGAATATAATCATTCTGATTTCGGTGTTGACCATCTACTGATGTCCATGTATAGAGTCTTTTCTTGTGTTGTTGGAAGAGGGTGTTTGCTATGACCAGTATGTTCTGTTGGCAAAACTCTATTAGCCTTTGCCCTGCTTCATTCTGTACTCCAAGGCCAAATTTGTCTGTTACTCCAGGTGTTTCTTGACTTCCAAAAGCAAAATGGCTGTCTGGGGAGGCCTTACAAATAGCTGTGAAAAGAAGAGAAGCGAAAAGCAAAGGAGAAAAGGAAAGATATAAGCATTTGAATGCAGAGTTCCAAAGAATAGCAAGAAGAGATAAGAAAGCCTTCCTCAGTGATCAATGCAAAGAAATAGAGGAAAACAACAGAATGGGAAAGACTAGAGATCTCTTCAAGAAAATTAGAGATACCAAGAGAATGTTTCAAGCAAAGATGGGCTCGATAAAGGACAGAAATGGTATGGACCTAACAGAAGCAGAAGATATTAAGAAGAGGTGGCAAGAATACACGGAAGAACTGTACAAAAAAGATCTTCACGACCCAGATAATCACGATGGTGTGATCACTCACCTAGAGCCAGACATCCTGGAATGTGAAGTCAAGTGGGCCTTAGAAAGCATCACTATGAACAAAGCTAGTGGAGGTGATGGAATTCCAGTTGAGCTGTTTCAAATCCTGAAAGATGATGCTGTGGAAGTGTTGCACCCAATATGCCAGCAAATTTGGAAAACTCAGCAGTGGCCACAGGACTGGAAAAGGTCCATTTTCATTCCAATCCCAAAGAAAGGCAATGCCAAACAATGCTCAAACTACCGCACAATTGCACTCATCTCACATGCTAGTAAAGTAATGCTCAAAATTCTCCAAGCCAGGCTTCAGCAATACATGAACCGTGAACTCCCTGATGTTCAAGCTGGTTTTAGAAAAGGCAGAGGAACCAGAGATCAAATTGCCAACATCCACGGGATCATTGAAAAAGCAAGAGAGTTCCAGAAAAACATCTATTTCTGCTTTATTGACCATGCCAAAGCCTTTGACTGTGTGGGTCACAATAAACTGTGGAAAATTCTGAAAGAGATGGGAATCCCAGACCACCTGACCTGCCTCTTGAGAAACCTATATGCAGGCCAGGAAGCAACAGTTAGAACTGGACATGGAACAACAGACTGGTTCCAAATAGGAAAGGGAGTATGTCAAGACTGTATATTGTCACCCTGCTTATTTAACTTCTATGCAGAGTACATCATGAGAAATGCTGGGCTGGAAGAAACACAAGCTGGAATCAGATTGTCGGGAGAAATATCAATAACCTCAGATATGCAGATGACACCACCCTTATGGCAGAAAGTGAAGAGGAACTCAAAAGCCTCTTGATGAAAGTAAAAGAGGAGAGTGAAAAAGCTGGCTTAAAGCTCAACATTCAGAAAATGAAGATCATGACATCTGGTCCCATCACTTCATGGCAAATAGGTGGGGAAACAGTGGAAACAGTGTCAGACTTTATTTTTTTGGGCTCCAAAATCACTGCAGATGGTGACTGTAGCCATGAAATTAAAAGATGCTTACTCCTTGAAAGGAAAGTTATGACCAACTTAGATAGCATATTGAAAAGCAGAGACATTACTTTGCCAACTAAGGTCCATCTAGTCCAGGCTATGGTTTTTCCAGTTGTCATGTATGGATGTGAGAGTTGGACTGTAAAGAAAGCTGAGTGCTGAAGAATTGATGCTTTTGAACCGTGGTGTTGGAGAAGACTCTTGAGAGTCCCTTGGACTGCAGGGAGATCCAACCAGTCCATCCTAAAGGAGATCAGCCCTGAGTGTTCTTTGGAAGGACTGATGCTAAAGCTGAAACTCCAGTACTTTGGCCACCTCATGCGAAGAGTTGGCTCATTGGAAAAGACTGATGCTGAGAGGGATTGGGAGCAGGAGGAAAAGAGGACAACAGAGGATGAGATGGCTGGATGGCATCACCAGCTCAATGGACGTGAGTTTGAGTGAACTCCGAGAGTTGGTGATGGACAGGGAGGCCTGGCGTGCTGCGATTCATGGGGTCGCAAAGAGTCGGACACGACTGAGCGACTGAACTGAACTGATGGTTGATTTATAATGTTGTGTGTTTCAGGTGTACAGCAAAGTGATTCAGTTATACATATATACATTTTTCTTTTCTTTCTTTTTTTTTTTTGCTGCAATGCATAGCTTGTGGGATTGTAGTTCCCTGACCAGGAAATAAACCCAGGCCCTCGGCAGTGGAAGCACAGAATCCCAGCCACTGGCCCCCAGGGAAGTCCCCACATATCCATTCTTTTACAGATTCTTTTCCTAAGTAGTGGAGTTTTAAAAATCTTATTCTCTGTTGTTTTCCTGAGGTTACCTAGGCCCAAATCCAAGCTATTGATAGTGTATCTTCTCCAGTCTCCCCCGTTCCAACACACCACCCAGCTGCTCAAGCCAGATTCCTAGGTGTCATTTTCTGGGCCACGGGTTCTAGATTCAGGATCTGAATCTGGGATCCACAGTTTACCAGCTGTGCCAGCTTGGACACGTGACTTATCCACTCGTGGCCTCCCTTTCTGTGCCTGTGAGGCTGGGATGGCAGAGTGCCCATCCAGCAGGACCGACCTGCGCGTTATGTGAGATGCCTCATGTTCTACATGGGAGCAGCCTGGCCTGGGGCGAGTGGTTAGCCAGTGTTAGCCCTTACGGCTGTGCTTGGTTTCTTCCTTTGTCTTATTCCTTAAACCCGATTTATTGGAAAGTTCACATAGGTTCTTCCTACAAAATATGTTCCGCATTTATCTACTTCTGTTCCCTTGCCATCATCTGGCCTGAAGCTTTCGCAAATTCTAGTTTATACTTCCAACTGGTATCTCTGATTCCTCCCGACTTACTCCAATCTGCTTCCCTTATTTGTTGTTCAGTCGTTCAGTCGTGTCCGGCTCTTTGTGACCCCATGGACTGCAGCACGCCAGGCTTCCCTGTCCTTCACTATCTCCCAGAGTTTGTTCAAACTCATGTCCACTGAGTCAGTGATGCCATCCAACCATCTCATCCTCTGTCACCCCCTTCTCCTCCTGCCTTCAATATTTCCGAGCATCAGGGTCTTTTCCAATGAGTTGACTCTTCACATCAGGTGCCAAAGTATTGGAGCTTCAGCTTCAGCATCAGTCTTTCCAATGAATATTCAGAGTTGATTTCCTTTAGGGTTGACTGGTTTGATCTCCCTGCAGTCCAAGGGACTCTCAAGAGTGTTCTCTAGCACCAGAGTGCTAGATCAGTTCTTTAGCATTCAGCCGTCTTTATGGTCCATCTCTCATATCCATACACGACTACTGGAAAAGCCATAGCTTTGACTATACAAACGTTTGTTGGCAAAGTGATGGAAAAATTTCCCTTATAAGAACCATATAATTTTTTTAAAGTGTAAATGAATGATCTTTTGAAAATGTTAATGAACCACCATAGGTTTAAAACCTTCCAGTGACTTCCTTTCAAGCCTTTCCTTGGCCTGCACATCCTGTGGTTTTGGCCCCTGGCTCCTCTTCAGTGTGTCTTCCTCCGATGCTATTCCCTGGTCCACCTCTGCGCTTGCACGTGAACCCACTGTTCTGTGACGACATTGGTCTCCCTCAGTTGTTGGGGTAACCTGGTGCTGTCATACTTTGAGGCCATTGTGTGTGACCCTCCCTCTGCCTACATGTATGTTTCTGTCCTTTCCCAGCTCTCATCCTTCTCGTATCTGCAGGTATATCTGCCTAATTCGCCTAAATTAGGCCACCAGGTTCCTCCTTTTATCAGCCTGAAGCTCCCTGAACACATCAAAAAGTTAATATTGCCTGTCCACTGGGGAAAAGGATAATTAACAGCCTGTGGTTATAAAACATGCAACTCCAAGAGGAGTGTGCACCTTTTCCAGAAAGAATAATTTTACATGTTGCGAACATTAAGTGATTATAGAGCTATTTTAAGAAACTGCTAGAGCTATTTTAAGAAACTGCTATCTTAAAACTGTTCAAGAAGGTCTTTGATATTGGTATTCAAGGACAGCTGTCCACTGAACCTGTCTGCAGAGGGTGAAGGTGCGTGCTAAGTCGCTCAGCTGTGTCTGACTCTTTTTGATCCAATGGACTGTAGCTCGCCAGGCTCCTTTTTCCATGGGATTCTCCGGGCAAGAATACTGGAGTGGATTGCCAATTCCTCCTCCAGGGTATCTTCCCGCAGAGGGTGAGGAGATATTCATAACCTAGCCATGGGCCTCCTCATTGCTGTCAATCATTTCTGCTACAAAAGATAAAACAGACATCGTGAAACTCTCCTCTTTGAAGTAGCTGCCTGGTTTCTGATAAAACTCTTCATGCTCCTCTCTCCTAAAGTGAGTGGTCAGTTGCTGCTCGGACGTGAGAAGGAAGATGTCTCAGAATTAGAAGACAGAGGTCACGTGTGATAATATCTGTATCCTGGTTAATTTTTGAGTTCAGAGTGAAGAGGCAGAAAGATGACTCCCTGGTTGGCTTCAGTCTCATTTCTTTGTGTTTTGAAATTGCTACCTTATTACTTATTTTTCATTAATTCTAGGCCAGAGAAAGGAGGCTCTCCCGAGTTTTGGCAGCTGCTTAAAGCAGCCAGGAAGAGAGTGATGGGAACTGAGAATCATGGTGTGAACCACTTTCAGTCACCTTGTAGTTTTCTTTCAAATGAGGGACTTTTAGGATTCCAGAGAACACGGGGACAGATGCTTAAATTTAGGATAACAAATGTAAGTGGGATGCTTGGGACTCCTGTTTGCCTAAATTTAGGCAAAAAAGACCCTAATATGGTTGCTTTTGGGGAAAGATTACTTTTTGTTGACATACTTTAGCAGAACCCATTCATAGAAATATTCCTGCTATGGGCTGTGGGTGATGATAATCGTTTGGAAAATGATGTGCCTAAAAATAAAATATAGTTTTCTCATTGCAAAAAAGTTATTAAGAACATATACTTAATTTTAAAAAATTCTACCATAATTGTGCCCTCCCAATCAAGCCCAGACTTTACAAGTTTCTCTTGTTCCCCTATAGATGTTTGTATGTTTCTCTTTTTATATGGTTGTAACCTTGCTTGTATTCCAATTTATGTCCTGTTATGTTTTTTCATGTTTCATTTTTAATGGCTGTATAGTATTCTATCCAGTGGGTCTGTCATAACCATTCTCTTGTTGGTTGATTTGCTTTGTGATGTATTTTGTATGATGTATTTTTAATGATGTCTTTGTTTTGCTCTGATTTTGCAGGCAGAGACATTTGTTTGGGTTAACAATGCATCAGCACATTCCCAGAGTGTTGCCAAGGCCAAATATGAATTTTTATTTGGCAGATCTGAAGAGAAAACTCCAGATACTAGTAAGTGTTTCCCTGCCTTCCTCTTTCAGGTAACAGATAGAAAGAGATATTAAAATTTCAAATCTCAGAAGCTGAGAATTCTTCAAACCAAGAAGTGACTTGAGATTATCTATCACAGGCTCCTAGAATCACATCCTGTGTTTGTGAATTCTACACTTGGAAAGATGTAGAATTATTTGATGAATAATGAAAGCAAACAGGTTTCACGGAAGTGGGAAGGCAGCTATGCAGATTGAGAGGTGCTCACTTAGTCCTCGATGGGAGGTGTTAGTCCTGGGAGCGAGGCAGGGAAGGGGTACTGCGTGCAGTTAAGACCCCGGGCTCTTGAGCTCGACTTCTTCAGTGTGAACCTAGCCTATAACTTAGGAGATGCGTGGCCCTGAGTGAGTTGTCTACGCTCTTTTTGCCTCAGTTTTCTCAACTGTCAAATGGGATTATAGTGAGACATATCTCAGAATCCTTCTGAGGATTAAGTAGATTGATGTATGTAAAGGTCTCAGAACCATGCTTGACATGTAATAAATGCTTTATGAGTGTTTGCTGCCATTATTATTTATTGTGATCATCATGATATTCCTGACCTTTGAAGCTGATGTTTAGAGAAAGTACAGTCCTTACTCTCCTCAGCTCCATCACTGTCTGATACTGATTTCTGTTTTGGGTAGACAGGGAATCTGACCTAATGTAGCTATGGTTCAGTTGAAGAAGTCAAATGATAGCTGTTCCTTTTGACTCATATGTTAGATAAGATTATATAATGGGCTCCATAATATCTGGGGATAGCAAGAATGCAGCGTATATTAATAATTCCTTTTACCTTAATAATGAATATTTCTTAAATATTTCAGTAGTTGGAAGTCTTAAACAGCTAAATTATTAAAATATTCTGCTTTTATTATGTAGCATAAATACTGTTCTAAGCTTGAGGTTTAGGATACTTAATCATTTATTCATTATTTCTCCAGATGGGAAATACTGATTGTGATCACCCCAAGACTGTTTAAATCTCCTTTTTGGCATAGCCTTAACTTTGTGATTTTGTGCTGACTAAAATTTTTTTCTTTTTAACTTTGATAAAACATGATTTTTACTTTACTATATAGAAGTAATGTCAGAGCTCTACATAGTCCTTTGACGTACTGGTGGGTGAGTTTGGGTCTTTGTTACTCATAGGTTTTGAGTAGTTTTCCCAGTTTACCACAGGTGAATCAAAATAACATTTTAAACCTTCTGTTCCTTCTTTGCCTTGGTAAAAATGGTTGGTATTGTTAGTTTCTAGTGTGATGTTATTTTGCAGGGGTATTAGGGTGCATGCATTTATTAAACAGATCTATGTAATGAACACTTCTTATGTGCTAGTCACCTGTGTTGGGCACTGTCAGGGTGCAGAGAAATAGAAGACAGTCCTTGCCCCCTGGGGGCTAATTCTTTGGTCAGAGCAAGGCAGTGATCACTTCAGCTGTGCTGGTGAAGGCTTCATGGAATAGGTAAAAGCTGCACTGTTCTCCAAGAATGACTAGTATTCTGGTTAATTGAGGTTTGGGGGAGGGCATTTCAGACTGGGGGAATGATGTGAAGGGTATGGTGACAGAAAACACAGATTGTTTGCAGAATAGGGAGGAAACTGGCCAGGTTGGTTTGCAAAGCTTATCAGTGAGAGAGAGATTTAGAAAAATAACCATTTAGAGAGGGGCAGAATCATGGAGAGTGAAGAGTTTGCATTTCATTTTGGTATGCAGAGACAAAGTGCCAAGTACTGTTTTAGAGAGATAAATCCAGATAATTGATCTGGAAATTGGAATGGGCAGCAGAAATTGTTGCTTATTGTAGCAGGGGTATAAGAGGCAAGTTTATGTTAATTTTTGAAAAGTACTTTTAAAAATCTTCAGAAAGAAATGGCACATTTTTATCACTTCAAGAATACTCTTGAAGTTTCTTTATATTGACCATTCATCTATCACTGAAACATGGCCCAAACTCAAAAGACCACAGGGGGACTTCCCTGGTGGTCTAGTGGTTGAGACTCTACCTGCCAATGCATGGGACATGGCTTCTGTCTCTGGTCTGGGAAGATCCCACAGGCTGCAGAGTTGCTAAGCCTGTGCGCCACAACTACTGAACTTACATGCTGCAACTACTGAAGCCCACGCCCCCCTCCCCACCCCGAGCCCAAGCTCTGCAACGAGAGAAGCCCCTGCAGCAAGAAGGCTGTGCAGCACAGCCAGAGAGGAGCCCCTGCTTACAGCAGTGACAACCCAGAGCAGACATAAATAAAAAATTATTGAAAAAAAGACCATGGGGAAAGGTAGTAGACAGAATAAGACAGCGATTTTATTTGCTTGATAGGCATACCTTTTCCCACTTGTTTTTGTTTTTCCAAGTGGATTAAATAAGTGGCTGAAACTGTCTAAGTGCTGCAGAAGCAGCCTGCTGGGAAAACGGAAACGCTGACAGTGCCTGCTGAATACATCCCCAGTATCAGTCAGGTGGTCGCCGGTAATGACTCAGCCAGGTCAGGGGCGGTCTGTTGGTCCAGGACCCCAGTGAGGCCCGAGGGAAGTGCCCCTGCTCTAGGACAGGAGGCTTAGGCTTTGTCAGTCAGCTGGGAGTTCACATGGGGTGAGGGTGGGAGGGTCCAGAGAAGACAGTTTAAGACAGTTTGCACAGTGTTGCTTATTGCAGGGGTTTTGCATCTGTGACAAGAGTTTAGGGTGTTGGATGGGGTATGGGGGAACGTGTGAACAGTGGGAGGAGTCCCTTGGCTGGGAACTAAGATCTGGATTCTGTGATCTGTTTATCAATATAGTGAAAGAAGAGAGTCGATCTTGCTTCTCTGGTGTCTGTTCCTTGCTGCTTTCTGGGAGCTGTCGCAACTTCATGAGCTTTTCAAGGGCGAGTCCAGAGTTGATGATTGCTGAGAGGCTTTGGGCTACACATGACATCCTTTATGCTGTGGCTTAATGAGGGGTTGGGGGTGGGGGGTCACCCCAGAGGTTGCCTTGCTTCTACTCCCGTCAGCTGTTGGAATATTTGTGGAGCTGCGCTGAGCTGCAAGGAGAGAAAGAAGGTGGCACACGAGCCCACCCGCGCCTCCCAGACTTCCCCGGTGTCACTCGTCCTCTCTTACTGGATGCAGGGGCTTCTCTCAGCCAGTCACACGGGGTCCACTCTGACAGGAGGGGCTTCATTTTTGGAAAGTACAGTCTTTGAAGTGTTCCTGAAGCGGTATCAGATGGCTGAGGTCAGTCAGTCTTTTGGGGGAAAACCAGAGGGAGGAAATGCTTGAGGTCTTTGAAGAAAAGTGAGACTGTTCTTGGCCTGGGGGGAGGACAGGTGACTCGTGGAAGCATATGAGGAAGCGAGGGGCCTGTGAGATGCTGAGAGCTGAAGCGTCCAGCAGTTAGGAGGTGACCAAATGCAGTAAAACAGAGACATAGATGTGTGTGCGTTTAGATATCTCCGTCTGCAGGTGTCAGATATGGGTGTGTGTGTATGTATGAAGTTGTCTAGGTCAACAGCACGATCTGAAATGATCATAATGACTGTTGAAATCACTCAAGGTAGATGGCTGCAGACCTCTACATGTGGGGTTTGCCTGCCCTGTGTCCCTCCCCGCCTGGCACCCACTTTGGACTTTTGTCGCTGTGACAGGACAGTTACTGGGTCTCTCAAGCTAAAATTCAGTATGTATTTACCGCTAAGTGAGGATGTTTTTATGGGTGGTGGGGAGGGTAGGTATTTAATTCAAGGACTGGCATGCCTTGAGCAACAAGGTATAGTTTAAAAACTGTGAGGGCTTCCCAGGTAGCTCAGATGGTAAACAATCTGCCTGGGAACCCTGTGCGGAAGACCTGGGTTCAAGCCCTCCGTCAGGAAGATCCCCCGGAGAAGGGAATGGCAACCCACTCCAGTATCCTTGCCTGGAAAATCCCATGGACAGAGGAGCCTGGCGGGCTACAGTCCATGGGGTCACACAGAGTTGGACATGACTGAAGTGACTAACACACACACACACACACACACACACACACACACACACACAGAGTGTGATGAAATTAGGGACCCAGCTGCCACTGTTCACCCGCTTCTTTGGACTCCAGCATTAGGCATGAATGAGGCTGGGGGTTGCTCAGGACAGTACCAGGCCTGGCCAGCTGGAGCTGGACCTGGTGCCCCTTTGTTCCTTCTCAGGCTGTCTTGCACCCAAGGGTGCGACAGGTTCTTTGGCACAAGTAATCTTGAAAGTCGCTCAGTCGTGTTCGACCCTTTGTGACCCCATGGACTATACAGTCCATGGAATTCTCCAGGCCAGAATACTGGAGTGGGTTAGCCTTTCCCTTCTCCAGGGGGTTTTCCCAACCCAGGGATCGAACCCAGGTCTCAAACCCAGGTCTTCCACATTGTAAGTAGATTCTTTACCAGCTGAGTCACCAGGGAAGCTCAAGAATACTGGAGTGGATAGGTTATCCCTTCTCCAGGAGATCTTCCCAACCCAGGAATCAGACCTAGGTCTCCCACATTGTAGGCAGATTCTTTACTAGCTGAGCCCCAAGGGAAGCCCTTGAAGATCTTGGAAAGGTGGACCATACTTTGATATCATTTTAAGCTAATTATGGATCCCTCATGGCAGATTTCTAGATTTTTCTTCAATTTGTTTATATATATATATATATATATATATATATTTTTTTTTTTTTTCTTGAAAGCTTGGAAAGAAGTTCAAGTACAAAGCTGCAGGTCTGAGTTCTGTTACTAGTTAAACAACACCTCTCTCTGCTGGACAGAGTGTGTAACACATTTTTGTAGCAGTTCTCAAACTGCCAAGTGCTATTTGCTTTTCCTGCTGCAGATTTCTTTCAGACTTGTTCTGGAGGTCAGTTAGTATGCCTTTGTTCTTTCTGCTTAATCTAATCTGAAGGTTTATAAAAATTCCAATGGTGTACAAATATACATTAAATCTGTGGTATTTTAATCTCATTATGATGTTACAAAATTAAAGATTTGGAATTTTCATGGTAAAAACATTTATGTTTTTGAAATAGAAATATTAACCAGCTATATTCTCAGATGGACACGCTCTGATAATAATAATGCTTGAATATAAGATGCATTAAATAATATATGAGAGCTAGTCTGGTCTTTTTTTCCTCATATATAAATTTTACAAAAAGTTTTGAAGAACTGAGTACTATTGTCATAATTGAAAGACTAATATGGAAGATCCATGAAATTAAAAGACACTTACTCCTTGGAAGAAAAGTTATGACCAACCTAGATAGCATATTCAAAAGCAGAGACATTATTTTGCCAACAAAGGTCCGTCTAGTCAAGGTTATGGTTTTTCCAGTGGTCATGTATGGATGTGAAAGTTGGACTGTGAAGAAAGCTGAGCGCGGAAGATTTGATGCTTTTGAACTATGGTGTTGGAGAAGACTCTTGAGAGTCCCTTGGACTGCGAGGAAATCCAACCAGTCCATTCTGAAGGAGACCAGTCCTGGGATTTCTTTGGAAGGAATGATGCTAAAGCTGAAACTCCAGTACTTTGGCCACCTCATGTGAAGAGTTGACTCACTGGAAAAGACTCTGCTGCTGGGAGGGGTTGGGCGCAGGAGGAAAAGGGGACGACAGAGGATGAGATGGCTGGATGGCATCACTGACTCGATGGACGTGAGTCTGAGTGAACTCCGGGAGTAGGTGATGGACAGGGAGGCCTGGCGTGCTGCGATTCACGGGGTCGCAAAGAGTCGGACACGACTGAGCGCCTGACCTGAACTGAATGTGGAAGATCATAAATTGGCTGTTTCTGGTAACTTTTTAGTGGTTGCCTTGTTTTGTCCTGTGTTAAATTATGGCTGACAAAGTGAATGGGATATTTCCCTTAATTTTTTGGTTCAGTCTTGAGTTGGGTGTGTTATATGTATGTGTTGTGTGTGTGCTCAGTCACTCACTCCTGTCTGACCCCTTGTGACCCCATGGACTGTAGCCAGGCTCCTCTGTCCATGAGATTTCCCAGGCAGGAATACTGGATGGGTTGCCATTTCCTTCTCCAGGGGATCCTACTGACCCAGGGATTGAACCTGCATTTCTTGCACTGGTAGGTAGATTCGTTACCGCTGAGCCACCTGGGAACACACACCTATTATGTAAAAGATACTCTGCCAGGAAATTTTTATATTGGTTGTTTTTTAACCCTCAGAAGAGTCCTCTGATGCTGGTTCTCCAACCTCTTTATTTCACAGATGAGGCTCAGTGAGGTTTAAATAATTTATCCTTAGGTAACACGTAAATCATGGAACTGGGATGTCCGTTTGAGCATAACTTCGGAGCCCATGTCTTCCCACCCCATCCTATAGCATCACAAAGAATCAGAGTGTGATGCCCTTGTACCCCAATTGCTAGCCTACTGACTTCAGATGAAATTGGATTGTGATTATGACTTTGTCATTAATCAGTAGTATGATATTGAGTAAATGACTCTTCTGGCTTCACTGTTTAAAAAAATCTTTAAACTATGGTCTTTGTGTTTCCCTGAGCATTGGGAAATGAGGTGATGGTGGTATGAATCCCTGCCCTACTCCAGTTAACCAAAGGCACCCCCTTTTTAAAAAAAAATGTTTACTTTTGGCTGCACTAGGTCTTCATTGCTGTGCGAAGGCTGTCTCTGTTGCAGTAACGGAGGCTGCTCTCTGTTACAGCGCTTGGCTTCTCACCGCGGTGGCTTCCCGTTGCGGAGCATGGGCTCTAGAGTGCGGGGTTCCCTAATTGTGGCACATCGGCTTAGTTGCCCCACAGCATACAGAATGTTCCCCGACCAGGGATAGAACCCATGTCCCCTGCGCTGGCCGGTGGATTTTTAAATCACCGGACCGCAGGGAAATCCAGCACCCTCTCTTTGTTTTACATATTGGGCTTCTGTGGCAACATCATTCTGAAGGCACAGTTTTACTGCTTAAAAAAACGAAGCTGTTGGTCGATAAGATTTCCAGTTCATTCTTTCGTTAGGGACGTAGATCAGCACAACAGCTCCTTGTAGTTTTTCTGTGGCAGGAAAAGCAGGTGTGGCCTGAAGCACCGGATTGCTTAGTACCTGTTCCTTTCGCTTGGCAGCATTAGGGCAATGAAGTTGGAGGAAAGCAGACGCTAGATGGGCAGCGTACTGAAGTGTCTACATTTTTTACCCACTGTGATCAGAGCACCCAGCCTGCTTCCTTTCCTTGGAGTATAATTTTCAACAACCCACTTCCCACATTTAGGCAGAGGGAAATTAAAATGCAAGGAAGATGACAGAAGTAAAAAATACATAAAACACTGAAACATAAATTAAAATTGCTATTTGCATTCAACATTGTAGAATTAGAGGTTTCTTGGCAAGAGGCAGGGTAACAGTAGACAAGACCTGGCACCCTTTTCCATGGCTGCCTTGTCTGTGCCTCCCCCAAACATTGCTTTTCTTTATGCTCTTCATATATTGCAGAGTACCTTCAGGCTTGGTTCACTGATAAGACAGTCGTGTCCTTGAGGCCAGGGTCAACTCTTAAACATTTATTTCAGTGCATCAGAAACATTGCAAACTATTTTAAAAAAAGTTTCTATTGGTTAAAAGGGGAGTAGGGACCAATACTTGGGCCACCTCATGCGAAGAGCTGACTCATTGGAAAAGACCCTGATGCTGGGAGGGATTGGAGGTGAGAGGAGAAGGGGACGACAGAGGATGAGATGGCTGAATGGCATCACTGACTGGATGGACATGAGTTTGGGTAAACTCTGGGAATTGGTGATGGACAAGGAGGCCTGGCGTGCTTCGATTCATGGGGTCGCAAAGAGTCGGACACGACTGAGCGACTGAACTGAACTGAGGGACCACTCAGCGCATAGTCCAGCTGTACCGGGAAAAGCAGTTTAGAGAGCTACCCCTTCCAATGATGGATTGTTAAAGATCTTAAGTATGGCCCCTCAGCTGTCCCTGGAACAGCTGTATGGTGAACTCTGAGTCCTGTCAAAATGAATACAATTGAAATTGAGACCCTGTTTTCATTTTCTGGTTAAGGAAAAAAAAAAAAAAAGATTAGAGACTTTGTTGTGGAAAGTTCCCCAGAATTCTTTGGGAGCTGAGATTCGTATAGGCTTGGTTCTTATATCTAGATAGTGTGCGGGAGAAGAGGAGGGGCAGGAAATGAGTTTTTCTTGTTTAATACATTTGGTTAATTTCTGCAAATAGTTACTGAGTATTCGCTATGTACTCGACAGTGCTAATCGCTGATTATGAAAAGCCAATGAACTTTACAGGTAAGATAACAGTCATGCTTGGAGCCATTAAGTAGATCATGTGTGATTGAGCGCCAGACAGTCGGTGTGAATCTCATGAGCCAGTGACTCACTCCACGCTGATGACCACGCGTAGGCTCTTATCAGGGGGCAAACTGTTGAAGGCAGGAGCAGCCTAGGCGGTCAGGGGTGTGTGGTCCTACTGTGTACAGTACAGGGCGAGCGCAGCAGGGCGTGACGGCGCGCGCAGAGGCTTCTGGGAGGGACGCTCGTTCGTTCTGTGCCTTGGTGAGGGCACGCGCAGAGCCTTCTGGGAGGGACGCTCGTTCGTTCTGTGCCTTGGTGAAGGCGCGCGCAGAGGCTTCTGGGAGGGACGCTCGTTCATTCTGTGGCTTGCAGGCTAGGCAGTGTTTGAATATATGGAAAGAATTGGGAGGATGTTCTGTTCTAGGAGGAGATTAGAGTGAAGTTGTGGAGGACGGCGGAAAGGGGCTCGGATAAAGTGAATTAAGCGGTGATCGTTAAAGTGAAACTCGCTGATTCGTGTCCGGCTCTTTATGGCCCCACAGACTATACAGTCCATGGAGTTTTCCAGGCCAGAATACTGGAGTGAGTAGCCTTTGCCTTCTCCAGGGGATCTTCCCAACCCAGGGATGGATCCCAGGTCTCCCGCATTGCAGGCAGATTCTTTACCAGCTGAGCCACAAGGGAAGCCCCAGAATACTGGAATGGGTAGCCTATCCCTTCTCCAGGGGATCTTCCCAACCCAGGAATCGAATACGGCTCTCCTGCATTGCAGGCAGAGCTGTGATCCTGGAAGGCTTTAAATAAGTTCAGCGGTCATGCTAAAGCTGAAACTCCAATACTTTGGCCACCTGATGCGAAGAGTTGACTCATTGGAAAAGACTCTGATGCTGGGAGGGATTGGGGCAGGAGGAGAAGGGGACGACAGAAGAGATGGCTGGATGGCATCACCGACTCGATGAACATGAGATTGGGTGAACTCCTGGAGTTGGTGATGGACAGGGAGGCCAATGGACAGGAAGGCCTGGCCTGCTGCAATTAATTCATGGGGTCGCGAAGAGTCGGACACGACTGAGCGACTGAACTGAACTGAACTGAAGTCACCGCCATTGAAAGTGTATATCTTGAGAAGCTTTATATAACCCCTATCAACTTGACTGATGACCACTGTCTTTGGTGGGGGTTCCCCACTGTACCTTACAGTCTGTCTCTGTCATTGAATTAGTGATTCTGAAAGGCTCAAGTTTATGAAAGGTTTTTCTTTCACTAAATGTTACTGAGATCATAGCTGGTTACCTTGATTGGAATCTGGTTGTTTTGGCAATTCCAAATTCATAAATTTACCTATTCAGAGTGGGTTATTACCTCTACAGACAGTTTGATTTTAACCATTTTATAGTGTAATAGTAATGGTGTTACTGAGTCCCAAGCTCGCTCCGCTCGCTTCAGGACAGGCCAAAAGAGAGGAGGTGTAGAAGCAAAGAGGAGACTTTAATCAGAGAGCAGCTGACTGAGAAGATAGCACGCTAGCGCCTCAAAATAACCGTCTTATTGGGGTTTGGATGTCAGGTTCTTTTATTGATCAGAGGGAAAGAAGCAATGAGGAATTCAAGTCGGAAGGCAGAATAGAGAGGGAGAGGCAGTGGGGAGGTAAAGTGAAAGGGTCTTCAGTCTTGCAAAACATCTCTGAGAGAATGGCCTGCCTTTGAAAAGGGTGTGTTAATCTCTTCTATTCACAGGTTGGTAGGGACAAGCTATCTCTGAGCTGAACAAAGGCTAAAACTTTAGTTTATAGTCATGCAGAGGGGCAGGATCCTCCAGGCGAGGCATTAAGTATGATTATAATAATAAAAGCAGCCAAAAGCAAGTTGAAGAAACAGTTTCCAATAGTCAGAATTGAATTGCCTTCCTCCCTGAATCAGTAGGGCGTGGCTGAGTGCAGATCTAAGAACCACCGTTGCTCTGTCTTTAATCTCCTCCCCACCCGCCCTCACCCCAGCCCCGCCCCTCCCCCGCCCTCACCCCACCCCCGCCCCGCCCCGCCCCTTACCTCGTAACAAGTATATATGCTGCTCAGTCAGGTCCGACTCTGCGACCCCATGGACAGTATCCCGCCAGGCTCCTCTGTTCATGGGATTCTCCAGGCTAGAATCCTGTATCAGGTTGCCATTTCCTTCTCCAGAGGATCTTCCCGACCCAGGGATCGAACCTGCATCTCCTATGCTTCCTGCACTGTCAGGCAGATTCTTTACCACTGAGCCACCTGGGAAGCCCCAGCTATTTTAATGTTCGGTCTTAAAATTTAGGTTTTTGTGACATCTTGCTCTCATTGTCGTGTGCTGAGTGCAAAAGATATAAAAATTAAATCCGATTTAGCAAAGCATTTAACAGATTAGTTTTACTTAAAAGGGAATTACAGTTCAGCAGCTATGTATGTATCATTAATATTATTTATTTACAGTGTGTGTGTGTGTTACTCCCTTGGTGTTTATTTCAAGAACTCATTTTTATTTACGAATTTGAATTTTAAAGAGACATTTTATAATTAGTTGCTCCTGCTGATTTTCTCAGCATGGGTGTTTTAGGAGGTGGAATTGCCGCTTCTGCTGTGCAGGGTCTTGTGGTAACGTGTGTGGCTCCTTCTGAGTGATGTGTGTCTAGTCACCACGCTTTTCTTGCAGGCAGTGACGTGAAATGAAATCTCTGTCATTGCTGTCATTTCCCCCTCCCCTCCAACATCTGCTAATTGGGATATAGTTCAGTTCAGTTCAGTTCAGTTCAGTCGCTCAGTCGTGTCTGACTCTTTGCTACCCCATGAATCACAGCACGCCAGGCCTCCCTGTCCATCACCAACTCCCGGAGTTCACTCAGACTCACATCCATCGAGTCAGTGATCCCATCCAGCCATCTCATCCTCTGTCGTCCCCTTCTCGTCCTGCCCCCTTGGTGCTAGGTCCTCTTGGTGCATTGAAATTTGAATAACGTGAATTAAAAGGAAAATTTCTTAGGTGAGTGAGGTCTGTGAGTGCCTAACATGAAGGGGGTTTCTTAACTTCAGAGGGTCTGTAAGCCCCCAGACATTTAATGCAAAGTTTGTAAAAATATTTATCTGGATGTTTTATTGGGAGAGGAGCCATACCTTTCTCAAAGAGATCCATAATGCCAAAAAAGTTAAGAACCACTTCTCTGAGGATTATATTTTCCTAGTCCTACAGATTCAACTATTATCCTAAATCAATGACATTAAGGGGGTGTTTCTCATAAAATAAGCTCTTTTAAGTACTTGAATTAGTGAATTTATAGTCATTATTGTTTTTGCAAGAAGTACCTCATACTGGAAAAGTCAAAGGGATTGACTTAATGCTTTTAGTTTCTTTCTCCATTAAGTTGATATATTTACTATACAGAGACCACCTGGTATAATCTGTATAAATGTGGGAATTGATGAGAATGATTTTAGGTCCATATATCCATGGATTGCCTTGTACATTAACATCACCATCCTAGTGAAGAATGAATGAATATGAATGAATATCTTTTAACTTCTAAATGCTGCAGTACTTACCTAGTCTGTGAAGATGCAGCATAAGTAGATGGGGAAGACAGTATGAGATCATGAATGCTTTGTTGTTGTTCAGTTGCTGAGTCGTGTCTGATTCTTTGTGACCCCATGGACTGCAGCATGCCAGGCTTTCCTGTCCTTCCCTATCTCCTGGAGTTAGCTTAAACTCATGTCCAGTGAGTTGGTGATGCCATCCAACCATCTCATCCTCTTTCTCCCCCTTCTCCTCCTGCCTTCAATCTTTCCCGGGGTCAGGGTCTTTTCCAGTGAGTCGACTCTTCCCATCAGGTGGCCAAAGTACTGGAGCTCCAGCTTCATTATCAGTCCTTCCAATGAATATTTAGGGTTGATTTCCTTGAAGATTGACTGGTTTGATCTCCTTGCTGTCCAAGGGACTCTCAAGAGTCTTCTCCAGCATCACAGTTTGAAAGCGTCAATGTATGAGGACCCAAAGAAAAGAAGCAATACCTACCTGCTTTAAGAATAGATGAGAGGGAGTGGTCACTGTGAGTTGGGTCAAGCCTGGAGGACTTCAGTGAGAAGGGGGATTTGCGTGGGGAGATAACAGATGGTCAGAGAGAGTCTGGGGAGGAGGGAATAACTGGTTGAAACAAAGTCCGCTGTGATTTTGCCCTTTGGGGGGACGCTGAGTTGACCTACAGAGAAGCAGCAGTAGGTCGTGGCTCTTTTCCTGGCTTCTGGTCCTGGCTGGAAGCTGCTTCGCCCCTCTGTTCTCAGTGTTTTAGTTTATAAAACTGTACTTTTCTTATAGCATCCTTAGTTTTACTTGCTATATGTTTGTTATGGGTCTTCCCTAGTGGCTCAGCGGTAAAGAATCCACCTGCAATGAGGAGACGTGGGCTTGATCCCTGGGTCAGAAAGATCTCCTGGAGAGGGAAATGGCAACCCACTCAAGTATTCTTGCCTGGGAAATCCCATGGACAGAGGAGCCTAGCAGGCTGCAGTTCATGGGGTCGCAAAGAGTCAGACACAATGTAGTGACTAAACAACAACAGCAATGTGTTTATTTTAAAAGAAAAATCTGATACTTAGTGCCATCAAGATGGCAGTATGGGAATAAGGTGAGGGTAGTTAGTGGCCAGGTTGCTAAGGGTCTTGAGTGACAGGGTTTATAAAGCAGGAGTTGGTAACCTATGGCCCTTGGGCCAAATCCTGCTTATTTCTTCTCTTTGTATTAATAGAAGACGTTTTATTGGAACACAGCCATGGGTTAATTTACGATCGTCTCTGACTGTTTTTGCTATAATGGCCGAATTGCGTATTTGCATCGAGACTATATGGCCCATGGAGCTAAAAATATTTGCTGTTTGGTCCTTTACAGAAAAAGTCTACCGATTCCTGAGTTAAAGAATTACAGCTTTAGTTTAGTTGCACTGGGGATCCATTTAAAATTTGTTTTGTTTGGGGGAAAGGATTAGATATATAGGGGACAGTAGTAACAACAGTACCATTGGAAGAGTGTGTTAGGAAGATTAATCCAGTGAAGTTGCTCAGAGTGCGTTAGTTAGTTAAGTCGCTCAGTTGTGTCCCACTCTTTGTGACCCCATGGACTGTAGCCCACCAACCTCCTCCATCCATGGGATTCTCCAGGCAAGAATACTGGAGTAGGTTGCCATTTCCTTCTCCAGAGGATCTTCCTGATCCAGGGATCGAACCCAGGTCTCCCGCATTAGAGGCAGACGCTTTAACCTCTGAGCCACCAGGGAAGCCTGAATTCATGTTGAGGAGGGTAGGCTGTTTAGGATCGGGAGTTAACTCCTGAAGCACCCTGGAGAAGAGATGGTATCTGTTGTAGGAAGAGATAGTAATAAGAATGGAGGGGTAGTTGCATGAGACTGTAAGAAAGTAATAGTCTTGGGGATGACAGATACGGCAGAGACGAGGACCTGAAGGACGGCACTAAAGTGACTGGAGGGGAAATGGTGAAAAGGAGAAAGGAATTCTCTCCCTGGAGCTCGTTTTATAGGGACGTCCGCTGGTTTCGGCATGCTGGGTGTGTAACATGGGACACGCGTCAGGTAGTTAGAAGTTATCGACTCCGCTTTTTTCTGCTTCTCTGCTGCTGTTGCTGCTAAGTCGCTTCAGTTCTGTCCGGCTCTCTGCGACCCCATAGACGGCAGCCCACTAGGCTCCCCCGTCCCTGGGATTCTCCGGACAGACCCAATTTCCCGATAATGGTAGGCCCAGTTCAGAGAGTAGGCTGCCCTTGATTGCTCACATGCCTTGCAGGTTCCTGAGAAAGAGAGAATCTGTTTGCTTAGTCCAGGTTCCTTCTTCTTGGCAGTGCCTTCCAGGAGTGACAGCGGTGGGTGAGGTGGTGTGGGTGTGTAGCACGTGGCTTGTGAATGGCAGGGACTTGACCCTGTCTGTGGAGAAGGGTAGGGCAGCTCCCAAGGGCTCTCTAGAGAGAGCCCTGAATCTTCCCTCCCACTCAGCCTGAGACACGCATCCCTTCTGGACTCCTGAGACCTCTACCAAGGTGAGCTAATTAGACTGTATGGGACCTGCTTCTAGCTGTGGGTATGTGGCATGTTTTTCTCATTATGTTTTCATTATCTTAAGATGAGTGGTCTTTTTGCCAACACAAATGGGAATGAAGCCTTGTTGACACCTAATTTTACTCGGTAAGATTTACTTTGTTTGGCTTTCTCCACGCTGTAGTTAAAGAATACCAACTGGCCTAGAGTTTGTTTGTCCTCCTTGTCCTATCATCCCAGTCCAGCTCTAGGCCTTTGCCTCGTGGTCTGGTTTGGCTGATGGCATTTTTCTTCTAAGATCCTGACGTCTTTCCCTTTTCCTGTGTGTGGACACATGTGCTCAGTTGCTCAGTTGTGTCCAGCTCTTTGCGACCCCATGAACTGTAGCCCGCCAGGCTCCTCTGTCCATGGAATTTTCCAGGCAAAAATCCTGGAGTGAGTTGCCATTTCCTTCCCCAGGGGATCTCCCCAAACCAGGGACTGAACCCAGGCCTCCTGCGTCTGCTGCTTCACCACTGGACAACCTGGGAAGCCCCCTTTTCCTGCCTGGTGGTCTGCATACGATGAGCATTTCCGCTCAGCGGAAGTGTGAGATGGACTGGGCTCAGGTGGATGTCAGATCTGGACACCGTCTTGTAGTTTTCAGGTAACTTTTCCAGGCAGCCTTCTCAGTGTAACCTTACAGCACCCCCTGAAGTAAACATCTTGTTTGTCTACAGTAATTAATTGTTCAAGTCATGTTCAAAATTAACTGCAAATTTTTATTTTATTGAGTACAAAAGGCTGGAAAACTTGACTTTACTGTTAAAGTAATACGTGAAAACTGAGGCTCAGGAAAGCAGAATTCCTTGTCCAAACATGGTGAGCGTTTATGAACAGTATCTCTTACTGAAAGAAAAAAAAAAGAAATAGGAAATAAGTAAAGGAGTTTCCAGGAGAGAGAATTACAGTCCTAAGTTGACTAAAGGCTGGCTTGATGAGTGCGGATCCTAGGGCCCTTCGGGCTACTTTAGTTACTCCCTTAAATGCCATTTGGATTATTACTGGCTTTTCTACTTTGGGGAAGGTTCAGTTCCTCCGAGAATTCGCTTTTAAGTTCCGTCTTTGGTGCGGTCACCGCTTTAGCTGGACTCTGAATCATTCCTTCTATGCTGGTACCCTGGGTCCTGTTTCACCGCAGCCCCAAACACGAGGAAGGCATTTTCCCAACTGACCATAGAAATTCTCCTTGTCTACTGCTTAAAAAAGTTCCCTTGAGTATTTTGCCATCGTGACCTGACTTTGCAGTCTGACGTTTATATTTCCTAGATGAGACTACAGGAGTGAACAAGACAGACACGAATCACTTACTTTGTGGAAGTTGCCTTTGAGGCAGCGAGGCTTATATTTTGATTATATTCTGAGTAATATTGATTAGCCAGTGTTCATGTAAGAGTCTACCTAAGATAATATTGGGAATAATCAGACTAGTCAACGATAACTGAATTATATTACTATTTATAAACGGCATGTTGGATATTCATTATAAATGATGTTTACATGGTTTATGTAATAAAAGACAAGGTAAGTATTATTGTAAATAAGCTAATGGGAGCAACAAGAGAAAATGTTTAAATTTGCACCATGTGGTAGAGTAACAGACAGAGATAAAGTACAGCCCAGTGTGAAGTAGAAGCTTTGTTTCCTTCTGCTCTCTGCATTCTCATGTTTGGGCTGCCAACTAAATTCCTTTTCCTTTTTTTTTTTTTTTTTTTTTAATTTTGGTCTGAGGGGTATTTCTTATCCTTCTTTTATCTTCTAACTGTGTGTTGGCTGGAGGCTTAAACTCTGTCTGTGCTCTTATCTGTAAAAGGGAGTTAGTATCCTCTCTATCCTGAGAACCCTCTTACACTGTAGCTGGGACTATAAATTGGCACAGCCACTCTGGAAAACAATATGGATGTTCCTCAAAAAACTAAAAATAGGGCTACCATATAATGCAGCAACCCCAGCCCTGGGCATATGCCCAGACAAAACTAGAATTTTTGATACATGCATTCATATGTTCACAGCAGCAATATTTACAATAGCTAAGACCTGAAAACAAACCAAATGCCCATCAATAAGGACCTCCCTGGGGGCTCAGATAGTAAAGCGTCTGCCTGCAGTGTGGGAGACCTGGGTTTAATCCCTGGGCTGGGAAGATCCCCTGGAGAAGGAAATGGCAACCCACTCCAGGACTTTTGCTTGGAGAATTCCATGGATGGAGGAGACTGGTAGACTCTAGTCCATGGGGTCGCAAAGAGTCGGACACGACTGAGCAACTTCACTGGTTCACTGGTCCATCAACAGACGAATGGATAAAGAAGATGTGGTACGTATATGCAATGGGATATCACTCAGCCATGAAAAAGGATGGCATAATGCCATTTGCAGCAGCAGCATGGGTAGACCTAGAGATTATCACACTAAGCAAAGTATGTCAGAAAGATAAAGACAGGTACGGTATGCTATCACTTATATATGGAGTCTGAATGACTCGCATGAACGTATCTATGAGCCAAAACCACGCTCACAAATATAGAGAAGAGATCTGTGGTTGCTGAGGGGGAGGAGGGGAAGGGAAGGCGTGACTGGGGGCTTGCGACTAGCAGATGCAAACTATTCTGTCAATGCGTAGGATGTTTAAACAGCAAGGTCCCACTGTATAGCACGGGGAACTGTATCTAATAGGGTCTGATAAACTGTAAAGGAAAAGAATATAAAAAGAGGATATTGCAGCAGAAATTAAACACAACATTATAAATCAACTGAACTTCAATAAAATTTAAAAAAATTCTGTATGTCCCCACACTAGGGTAAGGATGTTTTCCTTAGAAACTTATCAGCAAAGGAGTGACTTTGTATTCCGGTTTCTACCATTTCTGAATCAGGGATGTTCTGCTTGTTTTTGAGTAACAAAGAACTTTCGGAGAATACGTATTAGCTTGAAATAACTGCAGATAATTCTCATTGGGATGCTTACAGAGATCACTAAAATAAGTTAAAAAAAAGAGGAGAAAGCAAACTCAACACACAATTAGCAATTATACCTGAAGAAATAATCCTGGAGTTGTCTGTGTTGGATGTCCCTGTAAATTGGCTTTTAAAAGTGACTTTTACGGGCCAGACGGTGAGTTTAGCACTCTTAGTGAATGGATTCTGTGCATTAGGATAGAATTTCCAGCTATATCATCACACAGATTTTAAAATGGCTGTGTATCAACTTAAGGCAGAACCCAAGATGTAATATAACTCAAAATGATACTGTAACAAAGATCCTAATGACAAATTGCATGTGAAAAGCTTTACTAAGATAATTCTCTGAAACTTAAGTGAATAAAAGCAAGTGTTTTTATTTTGTGTAATATTTGATTTTGTATAGGTATACTATTAACATAAAATATTATGAGAAGCTACTTGGTTATTTAATCTACATCCCTAAAGTGTGTGTATTCAGTGTAGCCAACAACTTTTTGTCCTTTGGATTGCCTTATATTTAGATGTACCTGATCTCTACTTCTTAGTGGATTTTAAGGATTAAGTGAAACAATTAATTGGGTGTGTGCTTTGTAGTAAAGGGCTCCCCAGGTGGCGCAGTGGTAGAGAATCTGCCTGCCGATGCCAGAGATGCAAGAGACACGAGTTCAGTCCCTGAGTCAGGAAGGTCCCCTGGAGGAGGAAATGGCACCCCACTCCAGTGTTCTTGCCTGGAGAATTCCGTGGGCAGAGGAGCCTGGTTGGCTAACATCCATGGGGCTGCAAAGAGCCGGACACAGTTGAGCAGCTGAGCACGTGGTAGGAACAATAGACTAATAGGTAAAAACTAAATTTTTATAATCCTGAAATTGTCATGAGTATTTTTTGTAACATCTAACAATCAGAATTAAAAGATAAATAACTTGAGGTAGGAAAACTGACTTCTTATTTGTTGAAATTTGCTCAGTAAAAGAAAGTTATTTCAAATAAGAAACTATTGTTACCAGTTCTGATAATCTTGTTGACTCCTCATGGATTTAGTAATTAATAAAAGCAAATAATAAAATTTCATATGTAGTGGTGATAAAATTGACATTATACAATTTTTTACAAGTCTTAATTTGTAAAAATTTTTACTTCTAAAATCTTGGATTAAATTGGATAACAATTAGTTTGCTTGTCTATGTGTATTACTTTGTTAGAAATTTTTGAGAAATAATACGTTATATCAAATAGCAATTTATTACCTATAGAGCTTGTCAGCACTAGTGACTATAAAGTCTAGAAATACATTGAACTTACTTGAAATTTTGTTACTCAAGAATAATTGATTATTCATGTCTCCTAAAACTTTCTTATGGGATTTGAACTTAGGATTTCTTTGAAGTCAGGTATGGAAAGTCAAACGGACACATGTGATTTCAGGGGTTAAGGTCTATAGGGGTGCTTCCTAGTTGTCCAGCTCCAGGCCCCGGGGTGATTTAGAGCAGGGAATGACTCATGAAGGAGAGGCTGGGGGAGGAGATGCTCCGGCTGAGGCTCTGGGTTGGTTGGCTTGTGCATCAGAATTGTGCTTACTCCCAGGGGAGTCCTTCCCTGTCTCCAGGAAGTAGTTACCCTGGGAAAGGCTGCCTCCCAAAACCAGAGCCCAAAGTGCCAGAGCATCAGAATAGAACATAAGAAGATAGAGTCAGTATAAACTTAATGTTAGCACTCAAAATGCTCTTATGATTTACATTTCATTCTTCATTAAAAAACATTTGGTTGTGGTTGGCTGTTATATAGTTTTATTTAATGAAAAAGTACATTTTATAAATCTAGCTTTCTTGATTTTGTCAGTGATGTTTCTAGAAAAATGAGTTGCTATCTTTTATAGAAGACATTTAAATAGAATATTGGTTGATAAACTTTTTTTTTTTTTTAGAAAGCCTGTACAGTTCTTATTTGTTCTGTAAATTTTTTAATGGTCCTTTTGTCTGAATATTGTTGATACTATCTGTCTTTCAAGGGTAATGGCAGCTTTATTAGATTGCATTGCAGAAACAGATCAAAACCAGACGGTCGAGGACTTCAGCATCCTCTCTCTGTGCCCTGACGCTGCCTCCCACTAAACCCTGCTGCCCTTCTGCTCTCTGTGGTTGGCGCTGCCAGCCCAGTTGCAGACTCAGGTGCTGTTTCCATATGAATATTTTTTAAAGATAGTGTACACGAGAGACTAGAGACTGTGTAACTTGTTTATTTTCGGACTTTACTTTTTTTTACTAATAAAATGGTGGGTTTTAGGATCTCAGTCAAAGATACCGTTCATTAAAGCCTCATGTGAGATGCTAGACACTTGGAAATGAGGCCTTCATGTGGTTGAGATAGTTGTCCTTGCCTCACGGTCACTGGTAGTCCCATTCAAGGGGATCAGCTTGGTTATGTTGCGTTATGTGGTCAGAGTAACTTTATTAAGCGCCCTCAATCATGTATTTGAGTTTCTTCCCCCGTAAGGAGCTTTCTTGGAAAGCTCACCCAGCAGCTTTGGCTTGTATCTCACCAGGAGGTGGGGTTTCATGGACGGGTTAGGGTTTGTATAAAGCCAGCAAAGTTGTCCTTTCTTGCTTTTCCTACCGACTGGGGAAAAATTGCAGCCCTTCTTGAAGAAGTTTTAGAAAAGGGAGGAAGCTGCCAGTTGTAGTTTAAAAATGAGATAATAATGCTAAAAGTAATGATTTATAGTATAAATAATGATAATCTTGAGCTTTTATTGTATGCTAGTTATGATTGTGGGCGCTTTATATATTTATATGAATAGTTAATCTTCAGGACAACCTCACTGTTTTCTTTACTCTTTGGATGCGGAGACTGAATCCCCTCAGGGTCGTTAAATAAACTGCTAAAAGGACATAACTGGAAAGTGATGGAGCCCAGACTGCAAGTTTGGGTTGTATGCTCTAACTGTGCTTTTATAACTTAAATAAGAAGTGAGGAAACTAAAGCTGAAAGGTTTAGCCATTGGCCCAAGGTCACTGGAGCTGCGAACACTGAAATTCCTCTCCTGGGTGTCGTTTTCACTGTCTTCATGTGCTTCCTCTGGGTGTTCCCTCTGCCTTTGTCCTCTCATATTTGAGCCAGGCTTTTTGGTGTTTTTGACTTGCTGTGGTTCCATATCCTGAAAACTGTTCTTCCTCTGGAATTCTTTTACTTGACAAGGACGCCCTCAGGGGTCAGTGCTGCTTTAGGACCTGAAAGAGCGGATTTTGCAGCCTCAGTGTCTGCCTCTGAATCCTGCCTTTGGCCACGTTAGCCAACCTCATACAAGCTGCACACTGTGCCTCGGTAGCCTCACCTGTACAATGGGTTAGTTATGGCGGCTATCCCACAGAGCTGCTGGGAGGAACAGAGGAGTCAGTACAGTAAAGCGGCTTAGTGTGGTGCCTGGCACTAGGAAGCGTTTGATAAATATTTTCTATTCTGGTTATATTATTTATCAGAAATATATACTCTGAATTAAACTTAGCACATTATCTCGCACTTGTTAGGTACTCAGTTAATGTATATGGAATGAATGAAAATAACCATCAGTTGCTTTGTATTATTGGCCTTTGCTTTTTTAAACTGGTTGGAATATTAAGATTATAGAAGATGAGATATTTTTAATGTTTGTGTTATCCTCCATTACAAAGACCAAGGACCAGTATTATTACATTATGCTATGTGTCTTGTGCTGGTTTTCACCTTGCTTTTCTCGTCTGTAGAACTATTAGTTTTTACATTTAGTATTTTTATTGAGATTGAAAGGTACTGTGTCCATCTAAGTTACCATTAAGTGATGTACAAGTTTATGTCATTATATTTAAGATTAGATGTTAATGTCCTTGAATTTTATCATGTCACATTTTCCAACTGATACCAATTACCCGTCAAATATGAATTTAATCGCAGGAATCGTAATGCAGTCGTCAGTAAAATGACTTTAGTTGGCAGCATCATTTAGCCATGAGCCGAGGAGAAGGAACAAGCCGAGGAGCAGGAAAGCAGGATAGAAATCCTCCCCATGGCAGTCGTCCCACATGACATTGGCTTTTGCCTTTTCTGTTGAAGTAACACAAGAATTAGAGCCTTTCAAAGGGAGCTCCTCCATAGCCTTCCACGTGTCATCCTCGCCTCCGAGAAAATGCTGCGTGATCCTGATGACAGCCCCACCTCTGATGTCACCCGGGATGGTACAGTCCTCTCAGCCTTTGCTGGGCTCCTTGCTGCTGCACCGGGGAAATGGTTACATTAAAGCTCACTCCCGTCAGCTCCATTATCTCCTCGGAAGTAGTTTTCACAAATATAGAAAAGCCCTACGGTGCTTGTTTTCGGTAAGCTACCAAGGTAGAGAGAGCGCAGAGGCCGGCAGGGAGAGCGAGAGGGCAGGCTGCGTGCCTTTGTGAAGGGAGCGGCGGCCGCTGGCTCAGCCGGGCTCCTGAGCTCAGAGCGCCCGTGGACACCACCCCGCGCGGTGCGGGGCCCCAGGGCTGCCAGGACCTTTGAAACTCACTTGCTTCCAGTTGACTGGAACGGCAGATTTTGAATTAGCCAGCTTCTCTTCTAGCTAACTTTTCTCGAGCGTTAAGCTGATGAACGGGGCATTTTCTATGATCAATGGGTAACTGCTGGAGCTACAGTAATCTCTGTGAGTAACCTCTCTTTGTAGGTCTCTGCAGGCAAATTGATTTTATATATCGCTCTCTTGTAAAATGCTGCTGTAAAATGATCCATCTGTATGGTTGACTGCTTCTGCTTGCTGGTCTTGTCTTTCGACCATCCCAGTGCGAGACTGCTGGGGCTGGATGAGGTTCTGCTGAATCCCGACCAGAGAAGCGCCTTCCGCATTTATTCCGGGCTGCCCACGCCAGCTGTTCTTTAATTCCCCAGCCGCCCTCCTGCCCTCCGAGCGCCATCGCCCAGTCCCTCCCCTGGCTTTCACCTGGAATGTTTATTTTAGCATCTGAATTGGATTTTTCAAATTATTTATTTTTAGGTAGAACGCAGAATATTATGCTTACCTGTAATTTTATTTCCTCTCATTGTCCCTCCCCCCGCCCCGGGAAACACAGAGTGCCATCACCCCGTTTCTCCCCATTTTTGGACGTATTATATAGAAAGAAAGAGGAACCGGCTACCCCTGTAGTTTAGAGACCTGATGTGGAGGCTTTGGATGGGAGTAGGGGCGGAGCTTCTCTTAAAGAGCCCAGACTGCTCTCCTCCCGTTCTGCTTGGGTGCCTGGACAGACTCTAGCTTGCAGAGCACCTGGGCAGAGGTGGTCTCTGCTGGGGGTTTATTTTTCCTCAGTTTACACACCGGGGTGTGTTCTTCTCATCTGTTAAAGAGTGTCACCCTTAAGAGTAATTAAAGATTTATTTCTCTCTCATCAGGGAAGTTGACTTTGCTGAAATTTTCATTTTCAGAGATACTTGGAACCATTGCTCATGTTGACTTGCAGCCTGAATGCTTAGCACAGCTGTGGGATGCTCTTATTGAGCATAACTACTGACCGCGAATATGGACCTGCTGGGGCTTGTGACAGGCAGGAGGCTGACTGGAGCTGTTGTTTTCCACTGTGCCTGGCGTCTGTCTTGACACACAGCGGTTTAGGGAAGTCCACAGCTGTACTGGCTCATCATTGCTGGGCACTCCAGCTGCTTAGCATTTGTGATTTTAAAACAAGAATTAGTACTTCAAATGTCAATGTCTTAAGTATTAAATTTCTTTAATATCAGTTTCAAAATTAAAATATTTAATAAAATATGTAAGAATTGATATGAGTACTACCATACCATATCTGTGCTGACTTTAGCAGGAGAGAGCCTGCTATAAATAAGACTATGGAGTTCTTTAAAAGTTTAAACTTTAT
Organism: Capra hircus; assembly: GCF_001704415.2. Taxonomy (NCBI): domain Eukaryota; kingdom Metazoa; phylum Chordata; class Mammalia; order Artiodactyla; family Bovidae; genus Capra; species Capra hircus. The sequence goes on along the minus strand of NC_030834.1, from coordinate 7,008,722 downwards.
TTGCTTTCAGGAATAAAATTTTAAAAAGTGAAAGTCAGAGAAATTTAAAAATTGGATTTCCAGAGAGTAGAGTAGTGGTGACCAGGGGCTGTCAGGTAGGGAGAATGAGAAGGTGGCCCAAGGGTGGAAAGATTCAGTTAGAAGATGAGTGAGTTCTGGGGCTCTAATGTACATCGTCGTGATTACAGTTAATAATATTGTATGATATACTTCGAAGCTGCTATGAGAGTCGATCTTGAATGTTTTCACCACAAAAGAGAAGTAATGATGTGATGTGACCGCGGTGTTAGCTCAAGCGGTAGTGGTGATCAGCTTTCAATCTGGTGTGTCAAACTGGCATGCTGTACTCCCTGACCTACCCAGTGCTCTCTATCAGCTACATCAGCAAAGCTGGAAAAAATGAAAATGTAAAATTGGGTTTTTGAAAAGCATGAATTCCTAGCAGGAAGAAGTAGGAAAAGCTGGGATGTTTGCAGTCAGAAGAGCAGCGGTGATCAGAAGCGGCAAGTCTGGTAGGAGAAGCGCAAGGGCAGACGGAAGAAGACACAGGAGAGTGGGTGGTGTGGATCAAGAAGCTGCTGCCTGAGAAGAGGAAACCAGCTTTAGAAACAGTGATTTTAAAGTCAGACCTGAATTCAACTCCTGCAGCTTAGAATTTCGTCTTGGGGTGAGCGCCAGTGCTCTGCACGAGGGCGGAGAGCTGGGGTTAGGATCCCTGAGCCGCTCTTTAGCTCATGTTTTTCCCTTCCGGGTGCTGTGAGCTGCCATTCCCAGCTCATAGAGAGCTCCTCTGCAGTTGACCGGAATGGGAAGCTAGTCTCATTTCCCCCGGGATTAGACTCGAAGGAGAAACATTGGGCTCTGATTCATTAGTATATAAAATTGAGTTTGTGGTGAGCACAGCTGTAACTATTAATCACTTGGGAAGAAATGTCCAATTAATGGAGCAGTCTCTACTTGCGTGCGCATGCTAATAGTTTGTGTAGTGGTTGGGAGACCTTTTCCTGGGTCTTGTAGTACATAAATACCTTCTCTATCTGTGCTTTTTAGAGAGTTGCTAGCGACCAGATAATAGCCAGCAGCCTCAAATACAGCCTTCTTCAGTGTGACTTTTATTAGAGTGAAGCTGCTGCTGCTGCTAAGTCGCCTCAGTCGTGTCCGACTCTGTGCGACCCCATAGATGGCAGCCCACCAGGCTCCCCCGTCCCTGGGATTCTCCAAGCAAGAACACTGGAGTGGGTTGCCATTTCCTTCTCCAATGCATGAAAGTGAAAAGTGAAAGTGAAGTCGCTCAGTCATGTCCGACTCCTAGCGACCCCATGGACTGCAGCCCACCAGGCTCCTCCATCCATGGGATTTTCCAGGCAAGAGTACTGGAGTGGGGTGCCATTGCCTTCTCCGTTAGAGTGAAGGGTGTGTACCAAAATATAATATACTTAGATTACTCACTTAGCAAATTGTCATTACTCATACTCATTTTGTGTCATTTTCTCATACTGAATATGTTTTCTGTTGCTTAGTAAAAATAGATTATTATTCTGTTTTCTTTTTTAAATACAACTTTTCCTATTCCATTGCAAATTGAAATCCTAAATGCGTCTCTGTATTACTGGAGGGGTTTATTGATTATTAGACACAAAAGCATTGATCCTTATTATTCACAGTTATGGATTATAACTTGTTGTTGTGTTGTTCAGTTGATAAGTTGTGTCTGACTCTTTGTGACCCCTTGGACTGTAGCCCAATAGGTTCCTCTGTCCATGGGATTCTCCAGGCAGGAATCCTGGAGTGGGTTGCCATTTCCTTCTTCAGGAGATCTTCCCAGATCAGTGATGGAACCTGTATCTCCTGCATTGGCAGGTGGATTCTTTACCACTGAGCCACCAGGGAGGCCAAGAATTGTGATTACTTATAGGTAAAATGTATTTGAGATATTTTACTCTGCAAGGCTTATTATGTTGCTTTGTAAATTGGACTGTCTTCATTTTTTTTTATTAATTTATGAAATTTCAGACTAAAGGGGAAAAATCAGTCACCCTCTGTCTATGGGATTGAATTCTTCCTTGACAGGCCAAGGGCAGTGTGTCTTTAAGCCTGAAAGTTCTGTCCATTTTCCAGTGTTGAAATAACTTAAGAATTTATAGTTCTTTTATCATAATAACTAATTTTTAAGATGTTTGCTAACTGATATTCATTAGAGAACAGAGAGCACCATGGATGTTATTGCATTTATGAACAACCTACAGGGAAAGGAGAGAAGCGGACTTCTAGTGGCTAGGTTAGCCATGACTTAGAAAGGACTGAAAATCTGCTGAACCATGCTTACAAGAAATAGTATTCTCTTGAAAGTGCTGTACGAAAGTGAATTTGCCTGTGCATTTTTATTTCACAAGTGATCTGTTGGATGGCATGAACATTCAAAGTCTGGGAAAATATCCCAGTTTTTAAAAATAGAAAAACCTTACCTTTCCCTCAGCTCCTTTCCTTTCAGCTCCAGTGTAATTTCTTTCAGGCTACGTACAGATGTTAATGTACAGGCATTTACTAATGCTCAGTATTACATTTGTAGTCTTTTTTTTTTTTTTTTTTTTTAGAACTTTATGGTCTTCTGTGTAAGGGTAGAGTTGTTGACCATCATTCATTTTGAGAGAAATTCTCGGTGAGCTATAAACTAAAGACAGGGTCCCATCATGGTCTAGGTGGCTCTCTTCCTCTGCTGAAAGGATGCTGGATCAGCTGGAAGGCAAACCCAGACCAGAAGGCACAGCCTTTCTCTGCATAGGAAGGAGAGACTGCCTCTTTTCTTTACTTGTTTACTTAACTGAACACTTGGGCCTTTCAGTCAGGAGGTAGGAACTCTTGAGATTATCTTTTAGAGTAAAAACCTACTATTTAAATGTAGTCAGCACAATTCAGAGATATTGAAGTCCTTCTCTGGAGGAGTGTTTCTGTATTTTAAATGTATGCGGATCACCCAGGGTTCTTTTTAGAGATTCGGATTCTGATTAGGAAGGTCTGAAGTGATACCTGAGTCTGCATTTTGAACAAACACCTGGGTGCTGCTGCTGCTGCTGCTCCGTGGCCACACTTTGAGTAGAAAGGTTCTAGGTTAGAGCTTTCAAATAGACTTCTCCTGAGCATGGAAAAGCATTCTCTGTATCTGCTGCCATGTTGTAGCCAGCTACATATGGAGCACTGGATTTTCAATTTTATTTAATTTTAATTAATTTAAATTTAAGTAGTTTTATGTGACTGTGACTGCCATATGGAACAGCATAGCATTTGGAGAGTAAGATAATCAGCTGAGAAATTTAAGTTTAGTGGTAATTGCCCATGTAGGATTATGGTGAATTCTAAAACCATGGCCAAGTTGTCCCCACTTCACTTGACCTCTGCTTAAACTTCGTCTGAGTAGACAACACGTGCAGATGGAGTTGCTGGACTACAGACTCCGTGATGGCCTTGCTTGTCGCTCTGCTTTCCAGTGTCCAGGATATTCTTGGCGCACAGTAAATGCTGGCTGATGAAGTGGAAGAATTGGGTAGTTCCAAAGTTAGGAAGGACCTCCCCGCCCCCCACAGTGTCTCCAGCATTCTGTTCAGCCTGTCCTTGGGAGCAGGGGACAGAATTTGAGTGGCATTGGCATGTACTATTTTGCTTATGTTTTGGGAAGCATCTTTCCGTTTCTGTTTTGAAATTCTATTAAACGGTATCCTGTTGGTTATAGGACAGTCTTCATTCATTCATTGATTCAACAAATATCCATTTTGCTTAGTACTGTTATTCTAGGCTCTGGGGATATAATAGTGGTAAAGATATCAGACGGAGTTGTTTTGGAGTTTATGTTCTAGTGGCAGTACAACAAGACAGAACAAAGGAAGAACCTTTTCCTAAAAATGACTCGGCCCAGTTCCTCGGGAATGTGTGACGTGTATATTGCTGTTTCGTGGACGTGGCCATCATAGTCTTTTGGGAAGCCTGCATCCAGTTGCTCAGAATCCCTCATGATAAACTTCTTTACTTCACATTTCTACTGTGAAACTGTGACCAAGTCTGCAGTAGGCTTGCCAAATCATTCTTTTTCTTTTTTCTTCCTCCCCGCCTCCTCCATTTCAGCCCTTTTCTTTGAAGGAGTTTGTCACCCAGAGTAGAAAGAAATCCATTTCATTTGCTGATCCTCAGACAGGATCATTCTTAAAGGGCCAGGGCTTTTCTGAAGCTCATCTTTTGGAGCAGGCTTGTTTCCCCATGATCCTGAGAATTTTTTTGAGTCTTAATTGACATACACCATTAAATTAGTTTCAGACATACAGCATAATATTACATATTTTATAATGTTTGTATCCATCACCATCCATAGTTATAAAAGGGTTTTTTCTTGTGATGAGGACTTTTAAGATTTACTCTTTTACCCACTTTCAAATATGTAATACAGTGTTATTAACCATGACTCCCAGGCTATATATTGCATCCACTTGATTATTTTGTAATTGAAAGTGTGTAACTTTTTGAACCACTTCACCCATTTCACCTGCTCCTCACCCCTACCGTCTGGTAACTTCTAGTCTGTCCTTTGTATCTGTGATCTTGTTTTGCTCTTTCTTTTTAAGATTTCACAAATAAGAGTGATCATATAGTATTTGTCTTCCTCTGACTTACTGCATTTAGCGTAACGCCCTCAAGGTCCCCTCGTGGCTCAAATGGTGAAGAATCCGCCTGCAATGCAAGAGACCTGGGTTCCATCCCTGAATTGGGAGGATCCCCTGGAGAAGGGAATGACAGCCCTCTCCAGTCTTCTTAGAGGACTGTAAAATCCCATGGACAGAGGAGCCCGGCAGGCTGCAGTCCATGGGATCCCAAAGAGTCGGACGCAACTGAACACAACTGAGTGGCTAACACTTTCTGAGCTGCCTTGGTGGTTCAGTCTGTAGAGAATCCACCCACCAATGCAGGGAACCCGGGCTTGATCCCTGGTTGGGGAAGATCCCCTGGAGAAGGCAATGGCAACCCACTCCAGTATTCTTGCCTGGGAAATCCCATGGACAGAGGAGCCTGGAGGGCTACTGTTTATGGAGTCGCAACAGTCAGACATGACTTAGTGACTACACCACCACCTCAAGGTCCAATCATGTGTTGCAAATGGCAAGATTTATTGCTTTTTATGGCTGAATAATATCCATATTATTCCATAATAATATCCTTTTATGGATAAGTTCAGAGAAGGCAATGGCACCCCACTCCAGTACTCTTGCCTGGGAAATCCCATGGATGGAGGAGCCTCGTAGGCTGCAGTCCATGGGGTCGCTGGGAGTTGGACACGACTGAGTGACTTCCCTTTCACTTTTCACTTTCATGCATTGGAGAAGGAAATGGCAACCCACTCCAGTGTTCTTGCCTGGAGAATCCCAGGGACAGAGGAGCCTGGTGGGCTTGCGTCTCTGGGGTCGCACAGGGTCGGACACGACTGACACGACTTAGCAGCAGCAGCATGGCTAAGTTAATATATTAATATGTTAATATTATATAGACATATACTATGTGTTAATATACACACAGTTTCTTTATCTGCTCATCCATTAATGGACACTTAGATTATTTCCATTTCTTGGCTGTTGTAAAAAATGTGAACGTAAGGGTGCCGATATCTTTTCCAATTAGTGTTTTTGTTTCCTTCGGGTAAATCCCCAGAAGTGGAATTGCTGTATCATATGTAGTTCTGTTTTTAATCTGTTGAGGAATCTCCATAGGAGTTTGCACTAATTTATGTTCCACCGACAGTGTACTCAGTTCAGTTCAGTTCAGTCGCTCAGTCGTGTCTGACGCTTTTCGACCCTATGAATCGCAGCATGCCAGGCCTCCCTGTCCATCAGTAACTCCCAGAGTTCATTCAAACTCATGTCCATTGAGTCGGTGATGCCATCCAGCCATCTCATTCTCTGTCATCCCCTTCTCCTCCTGCCCCCAATCCCTCCCAGCATCAGAGTCTTTTCCAATGAGTCAACTCTTCACATGAGGTGGCCAAAGTACTGGAGTTTCAGCTTTAGCATCAGTCCTTCCAATGAACACCCAGGACTGGTCTCCTTTAGAATGGATTGGTTGGATTTCCTTGCAGTCCAAGGGACTCTCAAGAGTCTTCTCCAACACCACAGTTCAAAAGCATCAATTCTTCGGTGCTCAGCTTTCTTCACAGTCCAACTCTCACATCCATACATGACCACTGGAAAAACCATAGCCTTGACTAGACGGACCTTTGTTGACAAAGTAGTATGTCTGCTTTTGAATATGTTATCTAGGTTGGTCATAACTTTCCTTCCAAGGAGTAAGCGTCTTTTAATTTTATGGCTGCAATCACCATCTGCAGTGTTTTTGGAGCCCCCAAAAATATATCTGGTATAATAAAAAGCAGAGATTTGGATTAAGCCAGAGCAAACAAGAATCATTTGTGACAGGAAAACATGGGACCACTGGGACCATAAGGTTCTCTAGAATTGATTCAAATCATGATTATTGTGGTTTTAATTTGGATTTCTCTGAGGATTAGTCATGTTGAGCAACTTTGCTTATAGCTGTTGGTCATTGTATGTCTTCTTTGGAAAAATACCCATTCAGATCTGCTCATTTTTATTTATTTAATTTTTTTCCTCCTCATTTTTAGATCAGATTTTTTTTTTTTTTGCTAATATGTAAGGGAGTATACACAGGAAATATAAATAAATGTAAATTTAAATAGAGTTCTTTATACATATATTTACATTTTGTATCTATTTCTGTGGTGAGTCTTCATTGCTTTGTGTGGACTTCTGCTGGTTGTGGAGCGCGGGGGCGTCTCTTCGCTGTGATGGGCAGCTTCTCATCGTAGTCGCTTCTATTGCCGAGCCCTGGCTCGAGGCACGAGGGCTTCCGTAGCTGTACCACGCGGCTCAGTAGTTGCGGTGCGCAGAGGCTAGAGCTCAGGCTCAGCAGTTGTGGCACACGAGTTAGTTGCTCTGAAACCTGTGGAATCTTCCCGGACCAGGAATCGAACCTGTGTCTCCCGTATTGGCAGGCAGGTTCTTATCCACTGCACCACCAGGGAAGCCCTGTTTATATATTTTGGATATGGACACCTTATCAGATACATGATTTGCAAATATTTATTCCCATTCAGTAGATTGCCTTTTCATTTTCTTGATGGTTTCCTTTGTACAGAAGCTTTTTAGTTTGATATAGAAGAACTTCTTTTAAATCACATTGCATTTTATTACAGTTCTGTATCTGTGTTCCAGAAATGGATGGCTAATATACAACCCAAAACACTCCTGAAATTGTTCTTCTTAACTTTCAAAAGTATCCCATTTTTCTCTATATTAAATCAAAATGGAAAAAACTTAAAAAAAAAGGTGGATTTTGTGCATCACAGGAAAAGCATCAGGAAATAACAGAAAATAATTTGTTAGGAGTCTGACCAAATACACAAAGTAGCAGATACGACTCCACAGAAAAGGGAATATAAATAGATACCCCTTCCCAAAGTACATGTGTTTCACATGAGTGTGACAAGCTCTTCTCTCTCCCTTCCCTTCCCTCCTACGCACTTTACACTACATTTTAATTTCTTTAAGGGGGAAAATAAATGCAGAAAAGCTATAAAAACTCTTATTAATTCAAATTCTACTAGTGTGTGGTTTATATTTAGGTAAGTGCTAAAATCTTCTTTTTTTTTCTTTTTAGTACTTAGCAAATCCCATTGTCACGGATATGAGACCAAATTTGGGCAGGCCTAATTCAGCGAGACTTTCTAGAGGAGAAGCAGCTATTTTGCTTTTCAGCTAGATTCTTACATTAGTAGCAGATGCAGACTGACAGAAGGCAGGAGCTTCCACAAGTGAGGCCTAGAGCCCACAGCAGCGGCACAGGCTGGGCACGGCCTCAGGGCAGCAGGTGGACTTCAGAGAGGGAAGACGGAGGCTGGGAAGGTGGTAGCCTTCGCACCTTTGCCCTGTCCGTTTGCTTTTGTCCTGCCTGCAGGGTGCTCCATCTTGCCCGTGCTGTCCCCCGTGGTTGGTTCTGTTTGTGCCCGTACTTTACCCTGCTCATCGTTCACGCACGGCCAGCGTGAGCTTTTAAACATGGGAAAGAGACTAGTCACGCGCTAGCAGCGTTTAGTTCTCAATACCCTGTGTTCAGTACCTAGCAGGTAATTAATGAATGTTTGCTGAATGGATTTTGGAAACGGTGGTCATTTAATGGCAAGTATCCATGGCCTGGTTTTAAAAGGGAACAGAAAAAAAGTCTTAGGGTAAAAGAAGAATTTGTCCTTTCTTTAAATCTCCCTAGCATGAATAGCTTCTATGTTTTAAACATAAGGAAGACATCAGAAATTCTAAATAAGACAGTCAAGATTAATATTTTATGAAGCTTCATTTGTTGTTAAAGACAGTTCAACTGGTGAGAAGAAATGCAAATAGCAAAATTAGACCACTGTGCACGCTAACATAGAGGTACTTTAGGTGGAAGGAAAGATTTGATGTTACGCTGAGTTCTGTAACAAATGCTAGGATCAAGAGCCACCTGGCATTTAAGGCTATTTCTACCCAGAACCTGCAACTAGAAGACTTTTTGCTTTTTATTTTTTATGCTATTAGAAATGACAGTCTGACAATTCAGATACCTCTTAGTTTTCCTTAGGAATTTACTCCTGAGAGATAAAACACCAGGAATCTAGTTCTGACTTTTAATTCTTCTAAAATACCTTATTGAACATCAGTTTGTTTACCTTGGTCATGCCACTTAGCCTCTCAGAACATTTACCCGCCCTGGTCTGTACTAGTCCTTATCTAGGTGAAAAGTGAACAAAGCTCATTAGACCAGTTCTATAATGCAGGGCAGGAGGGCTGGTTGGAGTAGCAAAGCCGCCTGCCACTCCGGGCACGCTTTGCGCTCTGCCTTTACTCTCTGTCTTGACCAGATGCCAAGTTGCTTATCAAGACATCACGGGCTCGGTGGTTAAAGAATACGCCTGCCAGTGTAGGGGACATGGGTTTGATCCCTAGTCTGGGAAGATTCCTCATGCCCCGGGATGACGGCCCATGTGCCACAACTACTGAGTCTGAGCACCCTGAGACTGTGCTCCACAACAAGAGAAACCTCCGCAGTGAAAACCCCACCTGCGACAACTACAGAGTCCACATGCGTCATCAAAGACCCAGCGCAGCCACAAACAGATTAAAAGAGACATCATCACAGGCATTACATCTTAATGAAAAGTGTTAGAATGGGAGTGGAGAAATTACTTAATTTCTTTGCTGTCCCCCCGCTTTTTTTTTTGAATTTGTAGTCATTTTTCTTTGGGCCAGTGTGCCTATGTTTACACTAGTGGTTGTTTTATAGATGGCAATTTAAACTGTTAGGAACTAAGTGGGTTCTTAAATGATGAAGCTTAACTTTTCTTCCTTCTGTTGAATGGATTTCATGATAGTATGTTTTAATGTTAAATGCACATTTGACTTCAGGAATAAATGCCACTTGATCATGGTGTATAATCCTTTTTGATATTTTGCTAGATTCAGCTTACTAAATTTGGGTTAAATATGGACAGCTTTCGGAGAAGGCAATGGCACCCCACTCCAGTACTCTTGCCTGGAAAATCCCATGGATGGAGGAGCCTGGTGGGCTGTAGTCCATGGGGTCGCTAGCAGTCAGACACGACTGAGTGACTTCACTTTCACGCATTGGAGAAGGAAATGGCAACCCACTCCAGTGTTCTTGCCTGGAGGATCCCAGGGATGGGGGAGCCTGGTGGGCTGCCATCTCTGGGGTCGCACAGAGTCGGACACGACTGAAGTGACTTAGCAGTAGCTTAGCATGGACAGCTTTCATGGAACACTTCATCATAGATTAAAGATTATAGCCTTTTGAAGCTTTAAAATTTGAATATCCTGATAATTAATTTTATGTGTGTATACCAGATATAATATAAAGTTCCCTTGACATTTGTAAGCAGGTGAGTTCAGCAAGGGCTGATGATTAAGGGAACAATTAGTTAAGAGAGCAGATTTAAGTTAGATCTTGAAAGATGAAAATACTCTGATCATATAGAGGTGAGAAGAAAAAGTGTGTCATATGCAGAGAAGAGATGGACCGAAGCCAAAGGAAAAAGAGGCTCAGAGTGTTAGCTTGATTTCTGGTGTATATTAGAGAGGACCTTTCCAGAGCGTTCATGTGCTGCGTAACCCTCAGTTAAACAAAAGTGTATCGACAAGGTTGTTGAGTGAGAGGAAAGAGCAGATGGGAAAGATAGATCGGGGCTGGATTATGGATCTCAACTCCTGGATGAAGGAGTTTGAATTTTGGACTTTATTCTGTAGGTGGTGAAGAATTACTGAAAGCAAGTGAAGTTTTTGCTTTAGGAAGATTATTGTATGTAAGATGAAGTGAGAGATGAGGCTGGACTTTGGATAACTGTTTCGGAAGATGCTTTTAAATTTCAGGGAAAAGACTGAAGACGCATGCTAGGTCAGCTCACTTCCAGTAAAGATGGAGGGAAGAGGACGCTGTAAAGCTTAGCGGAGGTCGATGAATAAGCTCTGGTTTTTGTTATGTTGTGTTGGCAAGTCCATCGTTCTGATGGGCCTGTTTTCTTGCTGATCATGCAAGGTAACTGAATTAATTCTTTGATTCCTTTGACTTTTGCCAAAAGTGTACTGTATGATCTTCAAGTGTTTGTAGAGGCGTTTGTTATTGTTTGGTCGCAAAGTGGTGTCTGACTCTTTTGTGACCCCATGGACTGTAGCGCGCCAGGCTGACCTGTCCATGGGATTCTCCAGGCAAGAATACTGGACTGGGTTGCCATTGCTTCTCCAGGGGACCTTCCTGACCCAGGGACCGACCCTGGGTCTCCGGCATGGGCATGCAGATCCTTTACCTTTGAACCGCCTGTGAAGCCCCTTGTAAAGACACACTCTAACTTAAACAACACATCTAGAGGAAATATTTCCCCCTGTGAGCTAAGTACTTTTCTAGTAATTTAAAGCTATTTTACTGTGTTAAAAAAGCCCGTGCTTTTGGATTGTATAATTTTTTCTTTCTTTGTATTTTAGCAATAAATTTATAGCTTTTAAACTACCAGAAGAATTTTAAGTCCCCCATGTGATTAAGGAAGAAACAACTGTTAAAAGCCTAAAAAGTGTAAAATATGAAAACTGTTTTTAAAAACGTGTAAAAAGATGTAAGCAAGTGCCAGTACTTCCCAAATTATTTTGTGATGCAGATGTTACTGCCCAAACTAGATAGTGCTTGACAGTTACAGCCCAGTGTCGTTTATGAATATAGGTGCAAAGTCACTAGAAAGCTGAATCTAGCAACATGTAACGGAGAAGGCGATGGCACCCCACTCCAGTACTCTTGCTTGGAGAGTCCCATGGACAGAGGAGCCTGGTGGGCTGCAGTCCATGGGGTCGCTAAGCATCTGACACGACTGAGTGAGTTCACTTTCACTTTTCACTTTCATTCATTGGAGAAGGAAATGGCAACCCACTCCTGTGTTCTTGCCTGGAGAATCCCAGGGATGGGGGAGCCTGGTGGGCTGCCATCTATGGGGTCACACAGAGTCGGACATGACTGAAGCGACTTAGCAGCAGCAGCAGCAACAACAGGTGAAAAAGGATTCTATAGCATGAGCAAGTAGCATTTATTCCAAGAATGCAAGGTTGGTTCAGTATATAGAAGTCTGTTGACGTAATACACTCTTACCAGAATAAAAGACAGAATCCACATGGGCATCTCAACTGACAGAGAAAAAAACATTTGACAAAATGTGGTACCTTTTCATGGTAGAAACACTTGATAAACTAGAGATGAAAGGGATCTTCCTTATCCTGATTTATAGGGCATTTGTGAAAACCCTACAGCGAACATCATACTTCATGGGGGAAGACTGAAAGCTTTCTCGTAAGATCCAGAATAACACACAGACGTCTACCTCTTACCACTTCTGTGCAGCATTGTACTGGAGGTTCTGGCCAGTGCTATTAGGGAAGAAAAAGAAATAAAAGGCATCCAGATAAGAAAGGAAAAAAGTAAAACTTCCTCTGTTCACAGATAACATGATCTCGTATATAGGAAAGCCTAAGGAATCCGCAAAGAGACCATTAGAACTTGTAAGTTCGGCAACCAGCTGTATTTGTATATGCTAGCAGTGAAAGACCTGAAATGAAAAAATTCTGCTTATAATAGCATCAAAAAGAAAATACTTAGGGGAGTCAGTTTAACAAAAGTAGTGTAAAACTTGTACATTTGAAACAAAAAGATGTTAAAAGAAATGAAAGAAAATTAAATGGAGAGACATCCTATAGTCATGGATCAAAAGACCTGATGGTAATATTAGGATGCAGTGCTCTACAGATTCATCCCAGCCTCTGTGACAGTTTCCGCTGTCTGGTAGCTGATCCTAAAAGTCATACGGGAAATGCCAGGGGCCCAGAGTAGCCACAGCAACCGGGAAGAGGGAGAACAGAGCAGGAGGACACACACTTACTGATTTCACTTCTGCGCAGCTACGGTAATCAAGATGGCGTTACACTGGCTTCAGGCTCAGTGGAGTAGAATTCAGAGTCCAGACGTAAACCTTCACGTTTATGGTCAGTTGATTTTCTTCAAGGGTATTATTGCAGTTCAGTGGGGGAAATAATAGGTTTTTCAACAGCAGTGCTCGGACGAGTGGATAGCCGCATGCGACAGAGGGAAGTTATGTCTCCACACCCTGTAAAAAGTTAAGTCAGAATGGATCGAAGGTCTGCGTGTAGTAGCTAACACTGTAAAACTCTTCAAAAAAGAATAATAAATCTTTGTGACCTTGGATTAGACAATAAATTGTTACTTATGACACCAGACACCTAAGCAACAAAATAAAAACATATAGATAAGTTGGATTTTATCAAAATTTAAAAAAGAATTGTGCTTCAAAAAAGCACCATTAACTGGAAAGACAACCCGCAGAATGGAAGAAAATATTTGCAAAGTATATGTCTGATAAGGAACTTCTGTTCAGAATATATAAAAGACTCTTCAGTTCAGTTCAGTTCAGTTGCTCAGTCATGTCCAACTCTTTGTGACCCCATGAACTGCAGCATGCCAGGCCTCCCTGTCCATCAGCAACTCCTGGAGTCCACCCAAACCCATGTCCATCGAGTCGATGGTGCCATCCAACCATCTCATCCTCTGTTATCCCCTTCTCCTCCTGCCCTCAATCTTTCTCAGCATCAGGGTCTTTTCCAGTGAGTCAGCTCTTTGCATCAGGTGGCCAAAATATTGGAGTTTCAGCAGCAACATTAGTCCTTCCAATGAACACCCAGGGCTGATCTCCTTTAGAATGGACTGGTTAGATCTCCTTGCAGTCCAAGGGACTCTCAAGAGTCTTCTCCAACACCACAGTTCCAAAGCATCAATTCTTCGATACTCAGCTTTCTTCACAGTCCAACTCTCACATCCATACATGACCACCTGAGAAACCATAGCCTTGACTACATGGACCTTTGTTGGCAAAGTAATGTCTCTGCTTTTGAATATGCTATCTAGGTTGGTCGTAACTTTCCTTCCAAGGAGTAAGCATCTTTTAATTTCATGGCTGCAATCACCATCTGCAGTGATTTTGGAGCCCAGAAAAATAAAGTCTGACACTGTTTCCACTGTTTCCCCATCTATTTGCCATGAAGTGATGGGACCAGATGCCACGATCTTCGTTTTCTGAATGTTGAGTTTTAAGCCAACTTTTTCACTCTCCTCTTTCACTTTCATCAGGAGGCTCTTTAGTTCTTCTTCACTTTCTTACAACTCAAAAATGAAAAGAGAAGTTACCCAGTTATAAAATGGGCAAAGGATTTGAATGAGTATTTCTCTGGAGAACCGATACAAATGGCCAACAAGCATTTGACAAGATTCTCAACACCGTTAACCACTGTGCATGTATGTGCTAAGCCGCTTTAGTCGTGTCCGCCTCTGTGCGACCCCATGAACTGTAGACCACCAGGATCCTCTGTCCATAGGGTTCTCCAGGCAAGAATACTGGAGTGGGTTGCCATTCCCTTCTCACTAGGGAAATGCAAATCAAAACTGCAGTGAGTTGGCATTTCACACCCACTGTGACAGCTGTGATGAAAAATATGGACAGTATTAGAACTCTCAGACTTTGCAGGTAGAAATATAAAATGGTGCAATTGCTTTGGAAAACTGGCGATTTCTCCAAACATTAAACACAGAGTTACCATGTGACACAGAATCCACTCACAGGTGTGTATCCAAGAGAACTGAAAATAAATGTAGACACAAAAACGTGTGCACAAGTGTTCGTTGTTCATAATAGCCAAAATGTGAAAATAACACCAATGCCCAGCAGCAGATGAGTGGAAAGAAGGTTCAGGGATGAACCTGGAAACCACTGTGCTATAAAAAAAAAGGCAGTGTCGCATGTTGTGCGATTCTGTTGGCATGAAGTAGAACGTGCAGATCTATAGAGGCAGAAGGCAGGACGGGTAGTCAGGGCGATGGTTCTCCCAGTGGTCATGTACGGATGTGAGAGCTGGACTGTGAAGAAGGCTGAGCGCCGAAGAATTGATGCTTCTGAACTGTGGTGTTGGAGAAGACTCTTGAGAGTCCCTTGGACTGCAAGGAGATTCAACCAGTCCATTCTGAAGGAGATCAGTCCTGGGTGTTCATTGGAAGGAATGATGCTGAAGCTGAAACTCCAGTACTTTGGCCACCTCATGTGAAGAGTTGACTCATTGGAAAAGACTCTGATGCTGGGAGGGTTGGGGGCAGGAGGAGAAGGTTTCGACAGAGGATGAAGTGGCTGGATGGCATCACGGACTCGATGGACGTGAGTCTGAGTGAACTCCGGGAGTTGGTGATGGACAGGGAGGACTGGTGTGCTGCAATTCATGGGGTTGCGAAGAGTCAGACACGACTGAGTGACTGAACTGAACTGAACTGAAGAGAGGCAGTTAATGGATAGAGGTTTTCTGGTGGTGCTGGGAGGCGATGAAAATGTTCTGGAGGTAGATAGTGGCGATGCTTGCACAATTTTATGGTATATTAAAGATAACTGAATCTTAAAAGGGGAAAAATTAGAAGTCCTATCACATTCTTCATTGAAATATCTAGAGTGTCAATATACCACAGGAAGAGAAATCTTTATTGCTTTTAACTCCGTTCCTTTTCAAAATCAGAGTTTGAAACTTACTCCCTCCTCAGATTTCAGCAAGTCATGTCCTTTGAGGTCTGTTTTGTGAAGGTGTTATAAATGCTACCATCACAGAGAAGTGCTACTTGGATCTCATCAAGGTTGATTCAAATTTAATTTAAAAATATATTTCAAATTATTAAAAAATAAGATATGAAACAGAACACACTCTAAGATGTATTACTCTTTATCAGTTTTTCCGTGCTGTGTATACCAAATGTTAACTCACGTTTCCAAGTTAACGTCATTTTGCATATATGCCTTGGAATCAAGTCTTTCATGTCATTTCATTCTATATATTTAGACAGCTGTCAGATGTTTCACTGAATAGAAAGGTTGTCGCTTGCAGTGCTTGAAAAGCAGTAACAAAAGCAACAGGTGTCCTCTGTTATAAAGCCGTCTAGGCGAGGACACTGCATTTCCAGTGCACATGAGAATATTCTCAATTCAAGGTAACCAAAACCAAGTTCAGAAGGAAATTGGATCCTGGGGTGATAGGACTGTAACTGTTATCCAGAAATCCTCAATTTAAAATTGTGTTTGTCAGAATGTCTTCATCTTTCTCAATGACTGCCATTGTAATAAGAAAAGGTTGTTAATTGGATGCTATATAGTACATATATACTGCTGTTTTTACTGCTTCGTATATTGGGGTTCTACATAAGATGCTGCTTAAATTTCATGCAACTGGGATCCTGGAACTCTTTGCTTATACATTAAGTTTTGTATTCCATTTTGACTTCACTCGCATTCCCCAGAGATGTTCTGAGAGCATCTTTTTCCCCCACAGAAATCCAACAGCGCAGGGGAAGTTTCCAGCTGAAAAAAGTATTTACTGACTTTAAATAGATCATGTCTTTTTTCCTTGGGGCTCCGTCTCAGAGATTGCACGGCAGCGATCCTGTTAGTTCAGTCATAAGGCAATTTGTTGTTGTGCCCAGTATAAATATTTTAGTTGCTATTTCATGAGCGATATTTGGAAAGGGATGCATATCCTTATTTTAATCTGTTTTTGCATATGCAGCAACCGAGTTGCATGTGTGGGAAAGAAGCTGGGTTAGATTGGATTGCCTCTGTCTATGCCAGAACCTCTGTGGGTTCTCATGTGTAAGCCCAGTGGAGGGGACCCCCTGGCAGGGTGTCGAGCAGCTTGTGTTGCAGAGGGTGGGGGAGGAGCCAGTGAAAGGGTCACCTGAGGATGACTGAGCGCCTGATACGTGTGGGAATTGATTTACACACACGGGAATGTGCCGTTCAGAACAAGTCACGTGTCTCTTCTGTTCTCTTTGTAGGTGATCATGGAGGAAGCACTTTACTCCCCCCGAACGTCACGAATGAGTTTCCGGAGTATGGGACCATGGAAGGAAGTGGAGAAGGCTTGAGAGCCTCTCTGGAGTTTGATGCTGAGTCTCTGCTGCGCTGCCCAGGGGGCCCGCAGGGGGCGCAGCCCCTTGCCAGCCGTCACTCTGGGCCTGTCACTGTCACCGGAGGACCAAAAGACATCAGAGGGCTCCCATCTCAAAGTCACTTCAAGGAACCGAGTTTACAGCCCATTGACTCTCTGATCTCAGCTCTGAAAGCCACAGAGGCCAGAATAGCTTCAGGAACGTCGCAGGCTACAAAGGTACTGGATGGAGCTGCGGTTTCTACTTTTTCAGCTCAGCAGGGCGGGCAGGAGCCAGACACCGCCAGTCATAAAGCACGGAAGGCCCACGCGCTGTTCCCTGCTGGCTGCGAAAAGTCGCCCGATATACCTCTTTCAGCCAAAGTTCCGACTGAGGAACATTTTTATTTGAGCATCCAGGAGGATTTGACTGCACTATTAACTGGAGAGACTCAAGCAGAGCCATCCTTAAGAGCTAGTAATGGAAGAAAGGGGGCTGTCCACGTGCAAGAGCCAGCTGGTCCAGCATCCTCGGTGGGCAGCCCTGCGACCCCCAGCTCAGCAGGCGGTGCCAGTTTGTTGAGAGAGAGGAGGTCTGACCAGAGAGAGCACCCCGGGCAGTATGCTCGAGGACGCCCAGGCCAGGGCAAGCATGTGGCATTTCAAGGGGTGGAAACACCGTGGACTGGAGGGGAGGAGGGAGAGAACAGGCACCCTGAGGGTGTTCAGATGCCGCCGGGAAGGACAGCCCCTCCCGAGAGCAAAGAGTTTTCCAAAGTGCCCAGCCACCTCGTCTTGTCTGCCGCTCTTCGTGACTCTGCAGCTCCTCCCGAGAGGCCGTGTCCCGCCGAGCCTCTGCTTGAGACGGTAGAGGACGAGGTCTTCTTAAGGGAGGACAAGGAGCACCTGGAGAGGAGAGCTGAACCGGAGAGGGCTGGGGAAAGGTGAGTTCCCTGGGCCCTGCTGTCTGTGAAGTCTGCTGTGTGTTCTCCACCGTGAGGTTCACAGCATCCTCCGCAGAATGGAAGGGAAGTGACCATGTACTGCGGTGCTTCTAAGGTCTCAAGATGTGTAAAGTGGTTGCTATAAAGTTTTCCATATGGGGAGACCATGAACCTCAAGCTGGGCAGACCCATTTCTGATATATATATTTTCTTGTATTTGACAGGTTTCAAGTTCTCCAGCATCACTATAACAAAACACCCCACAGTTATCTTTCATAAGGAAAGATAACTGTGGAAAGGTCTGGACTCTCTTGACACATCCTGTAGTTGTTACTGCCAAGCTCAGGCCCTTCTTCTGGGTATAGCCCCGTTGTCTACAAACAGCCCCTGTGCGTGTAGGAACACAGAGGCTTTGGTGTGGGCTGCCTCAGTTTTCTAGGTTGAGAGAGGCCGTGAGGAGGTCAGAGTTTAGCTGTTCCGTGGCACTGACGTGGGACTCCCTTCTCGCAAGCAGCTTGTTTGGATTATGGCCCTGATGACTAAACCTGGCATCATATGGGATTTCCCAGGTTTTCTCTGCATTTCTGGCGTCCATACCAGCTGAGAGCCTGGAGAGATGGAAGCCGTGCCTGTCCGCCTTTACTTCTTTGGTCGTGGTCTGGCCGTAGAGCCCTCCTTTCCGCAAAGTCATTTCAAACGTGTGCTTTCTCGTCCCCCATCACGTGAGCTTTGGTAGTTCACGTGGGAGAATGTGCGTCAAGCCTGAAGGTCTTGCTTGTTCGCTGTAAGGAGGTGCCCTTTGCTCTGCAGTTGACTAGCAGATGCACTGTCGGAACTCCTCCCCCTGCCCTCCCCACCTCACTGCACAGAACGCCCCCAGACTCCGCTCGGAAGGCCCCCTGCTATGTGGCACAGGGCTCCGCAGTTACCCTCCCACTGGGGTCTGTGCGTCTGCGGTTCATTCATTCACTCCTCCTGTCCTTCCTGTCTTTCCACAAATGGTTTTCCGTTGTCTGCTGTGTCCTTGATAATGGCTAGAGATGCTGGGTGTGAAAGGAATGTTCAGAATGGACGTGGCCCTGGGGATCCCCTGGTGGCCCCGTGATTAGGCCTCTGTGTCTCCTCTGCAGGGGCGTGGGTTCCTTCTCTGGCTGGAAACTCAGATCCCACGAGCTCTGTGTCGTGGCCAGGAAAACAAACAAACAAACATGGAAAATAGACATGACCTCTGGCCCCTGACCTCATGAAGTTTACTGCTAAAGGTCGACACGTTAATAATGATAGGGCCTCCAATTGTGGTGGATTCTATAAGGGAAAAGAAGGGACACATTGCAGGAGAGAGGCTGATTCAATTGATGGCTTGGGGAAGGCCTCTCTGCGTAAGTGGTAATTAGGCTGAGCCTTCAGGATTCAGTAGGAGTTTGCGGGGCAGAGAATGGGGAGAATACTCTAAGCAGAGGGAGCCACACAGGCTGGCAAAGGGGGGCTGCTGTCGCTAAGGGAGTGTGCTTCCTGGAACCTGCGATGCGGAGGCCTCCAGGCTCCTTATAAGGTGCAGCACTCCACCTGCGGGTGGACTCTCGAAGCTGGGGGCGAGTAGGGGGTGAGTGAGCAGGGGTGGGGTGAGGGCTTCATCCCTGAGCTTCCCGCCGAGGACTTGGGACCCAGAATGCTATTTGGTTTGAGGTGGACCGGTAATTTGGCTCCCCTGGAGGCTCAGACGGTAAAGAATCTGCCTGTAAGGCAGGAGACCCAGGTTCGATCTGTGGGTCTGGAAGATCCCCTGGAGAAGGGAATGGCTACCCACTCGAGTGTTCTTGCCTGAAAAATTCTATGGACAGAAGAGCCTGGCAGGCTACAGTCCACAGGGTCACAAAGAGTGGGACACACCTGAGCAACTAACTCACTTTTCCAGTAACTTAGAAACAGCAGAGGCAACTGTAGCGTCGAATGTGAATCCTGGTGACACCTGGGAAGGTGGGTTACTTACCAGGTAGCTTTATTCCTGTTCTCTATTTTATTTCTGCTTACAGATATCTGAGGCTTGGCTAGTCCTTGGCACATCCAGATTCAGCTCTTTTTTCTATTTCTTATCTTCTTTCTCATACTGAGACTTAAAATTTTGTTTTGTTGTCTTAATGTTCATTTTTAATATTTGCAAAACAGGCCACATATTAATTAATGTCCCAAGGATATTAACTTGTATGTTCTTCCTAAGTTTTCACTGTTTAGTTTATTAGCTTAGTAGTAAACATGTTTGTGGGCTTTTTTTTTTTTCCTTCAAGGTCATTCACTGGCTGTTTCTCAACCTAACTCTCTCTGCAATGTTGTCTTATTGTCACCAGGGGGCAGCCCATGAGTTCTTGAGGGCTATTGGTCTTATTTAATCAGAAAATATTAACATATGAAAGCTTATGTACAAAACTTATGAAATATGAAAGCTTAGTGTATATTTTGGGCCTCCCTAGTGGCTCAGACGGTAAAGAAACTGCCTGCAATGCAGGAGACCTGGGTTCAATCCCTGGGTTGGGAAGATCCTCTGGAGAAGGGCATGGCAACCCACTCTAGTATTCTTGCCTGGAGAATCCCATGGACAGAGGAGCCTGGCGGGCTGCAGTCCATGGGGTTGCAAAGAGTCGGACCCGACTGAGTGACTGAGCATAATTGTATTTTTAGTCTGCCAAGTTTACGCAATATATTTATCATCTTCTGTTAAAATTAGGACTGATAGTAGCTGTTAATTTGAATTTGTGGAGTTCAGTTAGCTAAATGAGAATTTAATATTTTATTCAAATGTTTGTTGGACTTGGTGTATTCACATACTAGGAGCTAGCTTGAAAGTATATTAAATTGTATAGAGGATAGCCCAGCATATGTGTGCTAAGAGTTTTTCCAACCTGAACATGTTTCTGTGATATCTTCCTTCCCAAATGTATTGGCATTTTGTTGTTGTTGTTGTTCACTCACTAAGTTGTGTCTGACTGTTTGAGAGCTCATGGGTTGCAGCACGCCAGGCTTCTCTGTCCTTCACCATCTCCTGGAGCTTGCTCAAACTCATGTCCATTGAGTCAGTGGTGCCATCCAACCATCTCATCCTCTGTTGCCTCCTTCTCCTCCCACCTTCAATCTTTCCTAGCATTAGAGTCTTATCTAACAAGTCTAACAAGTCTTATCTAACAAGCTCTTCGCATCAGATGGCCAGCGTATTGGAGCTTCAGCATCAGTCCTTCCAATGAATATTCAGGACTAATTTCCTTTAGGATTGACTGGTTTGATCTCCTTGCAGTCCAAGAGACTCTCAAGAGTCTTCTCCAACACCACAGTTCAAAAGCATCAATTCTTTGGTGTTCAGCTTTTTTTATAGTCCAGCTCTCACATCTGTACATGACTACTGGAAAAACCATAGCTTTGACCATACAGACGTTTGTCGGCAAAGTGATGTCTCTGATTTTCAATACATTGTTTAGGTTGGTCGTAGCTATTCTTCCAAGGAGTAAGTGTCTTTTAATTTCATGGCTGCAGTCACCATCCGCATTGATTTTGGAGCCCCCAAAATAAAGTCTGTGACTGTTTCCATTGTTTCCCCATTTATTTGTCATGAAGTGATGGGACCGGATGCCATGATCTTTGTTTTTTGAATGTTGAGCTTTAAGCCAGCTTTTTCACTCTCCTCTTTCACTTTCATCAAAAGGTTCTTGAGTTCCTCACTTTCTGCCATAAGGGTGGTGTCATCTGCATATCTGAGGTTATTGTTATTTCTCCCAGCAATCTTGATTCCAGCTTGTGATTCATCCGGCCTTTCACATGATGTACTCCACCTATACGTTAAATATATTGACATAAACCAACTGAATACAGGTGCTAGCTCTACAGAATGCTGCCTTTTTCATATGGTTGGAGAGGAGAAAGTAAAATGAAAAAATTAACCTAATATTGAAATTATTCACTTCGATGTGCTTTCCAGGATTCTTGAGCAAGTGGAGCATTTTCGGGGTGGAGATGATGACATCCTTGGGTCCGGATACGCAGAAGACTCCACTGATGTGTACAGCTCCCAGTTCGAGACCATTTTAGACAACACCTCTTTATACTACAGTGCTGAGTCCTTGGAGACTTTGTATTCAGAGCCCGACAGCTACTTCAGCTTTGAAATGCCCCTCACTCCAATGATACAGCAACGCATTAAGGAAGGCGGGCAGTTCCTCGAGAGGACGTCGGCGGGAGGACAGCAGGATGTCCTGAGCATCTCGGCAGACGGCGGGATAGTGATGGGCTGTTCCAGTGGGATCGCCAACGGGCTGAGTGGCTCCAGTAACTCCATCTACTCGAAGGGCACCCCAGAGATCACTTTCTGGGGAAGGTACTGGTCCCGATTTCTTAATTTCATGCTAGCGGTTTTTGTAGCATTTTTTTTCCCCCTTTGGGAAATCTGAGTGTGGAACCTCTTTGGAAAGCACTGGGCTGGTTTCTGTGGATATAAGTGAATGATGTGAGTGAAAAGCAATTTGAGTTTTCAGTGCAGGTAGAGTACAGGGTAGTGGTTTGCCAAATTGGCAACCTCTGGACATTCTGTTTGGTGGTATGTCTTGTATTCCCACAGGTAAACTGGGTCTTGAGCAGATTCTGTGGGTGGTGAGTGGGTGTTAGTGCCTAGGAGGCGGCTTTGGTGGCCACAGCCCGGCCCGGTGCTGGAAGGGGCGTCGCAAGAGCTCTGCTTGCCTTCTGCCTCTGGCATTGCTTGATTGCTTGGGGTGGGTTTTTGACTAGGCCAGAGGTTCCCTGATTGTCGGTTGAGGGTGTTGGTTTAGACGGTGACTACAATCTCTTTTGGCCCTTGGCTCTGTGAGGTCCCATTCTTCTGGGACATCCTCCTGAGACAGTGCCAGAGGATCCAATGATAAGGAGGCTTGACAGGCTTGATCCCTTGGTCAACGCCATGTTTATTTTCTCTCTTTTCTTTATGTTTTAAGTCTGCTTGGAACACAAAATGGGAAGTTACGTAGGATTTACGTGTTGTGCTATCCTTTAGTGATTCCCTGTCTTTTTATGGATTATCCTGCATTTCATCTCTTCTTCTTCATCACTCTGGGGTCATTGACCTGTCCTTTAGCATCTCTGTAAGTGGGCCGAGAATGCTAAACCTCCTAACGATTTTATGAATTTAGTTTTACTATCTTTTTCCTGATTGGGGCGGTGAAGGGGAGGGTAAATGGGGATAAACTATTTGAAAATTGTATGAAAAAATGTCAGTGCTTTTTTTAGGAGGCAGTATTCATATTGAAATGGCACCCCACTCCAGTACTCTTGCCTGGCAAATCCCATGGACAGAGGAGCCTGGTAGGCTGCAGTCAATGGGGTCTCTGGGAGTTGGACATGACTGAGCGACTTCACTTTCACTTTTCACTTTCATGCATTGGAGAAGGAAATGGCAACCCATTCCAGTGTTCTTGCCTGGAGGATCCCGAGGAGCCTGGTGGGCTGCCGTCTCTGGGGTCGCACAGGGTCGGACACGGCTGACGCGACTTAGCAGCAGCATTCATATTGCAGCTTTCTCCTGAGCCTGTTTTGATGATCAGTCTGTCCTGTGTTAAGCATTTCCTATTAGCAGCTTATAGGTTTATCGCCCACTGGACGGCACATTGAAGACTGGCGCGCGTAGCACCGCAGCTGTGCTTCACCGTGTGAAAGGCCACGCGTGTTCGCTGTCTTCTTGGATCACACAGTCTCAGAGGCAGAAGACCGTGGTCTGAATTTCTTGGATAAGCCACTTATTCTCTCTGAAACCCCTTTTGTTTATTTGCATAGCGGGGTCAATGATATTTAGTATGCTGTGTGGCCATGGGATTTAAAGAGTTAATATGGATTAAAACACTAGCCATAGTACCTGCTACAGAGTAGGAGCCGGAGCAAATGCGTGAATTAGAACTGGCTGATGAAGCCGCGTTTAGACTTCCTGGATCTATAAGAGGGGGTGTCCATGAGGGAAGGGTGCATCTCTGAGGGGGATGTTTCCCGAAGGGGCCTGAGAGAGGAGTGTCTCTGGGGGGACCTCCCTGAGAGGGGTGTGTCCTTGGGTGGATGGTGCCACTTCAGTCCTTTACTTTCAGCATTGTCTCTGGTAACTATAAGTTGTGATAAAATGCAGATAATTTCACTGAAATTCTAATCCAGCTTTCTGGAGTGAGTTGAACTTATTGATATTACAGGTCTGAAATAGGTTGGAGCTGAGGTATTTTGGGCTGAGAGGCTTTGCTGCAGAAGCCACAGGGAGGGTAAACTCTGCAAGGAGATCCAAACAGTCCATCCTAAAGGAAATCAGTCCTGAGTACTCACTGGAAGGATTGATGTTGAAAATACTTTGGCCACCTGATGCAGAGAACTGACTCACTGGAAAAGACCCTGTTGCTGGGAAAGATTGAAGGCGGGAGGAGAAGGGGACGACAGAGGATGAGATGGTTGGACGGCATCACCAACTCAATGGACATGAGTTTGAGTAAACTCCAGGAGTTGGTGATGGACAGGGAGGCTTGGCATGCTGTAGTCCGTGAGGTCGCAAAGAGTTGGACATGACTGAGCGACTGAACTGAACTGAAACTCAGCAAGGGTTTCCCTAGTAGTTCAGCTGGTAGAGAATCCACCTGCCATGCAGGAGACCCTGGTTTGATTCCTGGGTTGGGACAATCCCCTGAAGAAGGGTTAGGCTACCCATTCCAGTATTCTTGGGCTTCCTTGGTGGCTCAGATGGTGAAGAATTCACCTGCAATGCGGGAGACCTGGTTGCAATCCCTGGTTTGGGAAGATCCCCTGGAGGAGGGCGTGGCAGCCCAATTCTTGCTTGGAGAATTCTGATGGACAGAAGAGCCTGGAGAGCTACAGTCCATGGGGTCGCAAAGAGTCAGACATGACTGAGCGACTGAACAGGGCACAGCACAAACTCAGCAAGGCAGTGGTTTGCAGAGACCTGGAATAAGAAGCAGCCATCGTTGGCGCCAGCATGAGCGCCAGTCCTTAGTACAGCAGAGCTGGGGGGTTAAGAGAGAGTACTGGGGTGGGTTCTATTATTTTAGTGCCCCAGATTGAGGCAATACTGTTCTTTAGGCCAACTTGAGATGAAGTTTCAGCCGCATCACCTGCATTGTCAGACTGTGAAATCTTGCCCAGCGATGAGATCCAATTCCAGTACTGAATGAGAAGCATGTTAGAGACGAGCTCTGGCACCGTCTTGACTTCCTTGAGCACAACCAGCAATGTGGATAGACGAGCTTGGCAGGAGGCTTTTTGGGTTGTTTTTATTTTGTGTGTGTGTGATTCAGGGTTAAAAAGCATGATGGACTCAGTGATTCTAAGAAAATTTAGGGAATCTGGAATAACTTGCCTATGTTTCTTTACCTTCTCTGCCTTCTTGGTGCTTTGGAGAAATTGTAGCACCAGAGGTCAGAGAGTCATAACATTTTCCAGCGTGAAGGGGGCCTTAGCTAGCCCTGTTTTGCGGTGAAGAATCTGAGTCTGAGTCGGGTGGGGTAGCATTAGCTGGTGACGGATCTTGTACCAGAATTCAATTCACCTGACTCCCAGTCCAGGCGCATTCACTGTTCTAGGCTGCCTGGTTTCATATGTGTATTCTTTCTAATTTCCCTGATTTCTCTCATGCCATATGTTTATGGAGCCAGAAGTCTGAGCTGGTAATTATAGATGTGGTGGTGGTGGTGGTGGTTGGTGGCGTGTGTGTTCAATTTCAGAAAAAAATTTTTGCAGATCGCTAATAAATGTGTCTCCATAAATTTTTAAGGTAATCAATGATCAGACTTCTAAAAATTTCTTCTGCATTAACCATCCCTCCGCAGAGGTAAGGCGTAGACAAAGGCATTGAGCTTGTTAAGGAAATCCGGCCTAGGATGCTGACAACACGGCTATCACCCCAGTTGGCCTTCCTTAGTCAGAGGCGTCAGGGCTTCAAGGAGAAAAACGTTCAAAACTTATTCAGAAATGTTGTGATAAAACAACACAGCAAAAATGGTACAGAAACCAAGTGTGTGAGCCTAACTTTCCATCTCTGCTCACTGGCCTCTCCTGTTTCCTTGGGAGTGGACTGAGGGATCTGACTCTGTTGGATAAAGTGAACTCTGAAGAAGGCAGGAAGGAGAGGGCCCGATAAGACTAAGCTACACTGATAACACTGCTTTGATTCCAGCTGGACCTGAACCAAAAGAATTAAGCCCGTTCCTGTTGAGGTATTGATGTGGAGGCATAAAGTGTTAGAGAATATTGCAAGCTGACTTTAGCTGGTCTCCAAACACCGTCTTGGGTGCTGTGCACCACATGTATGCCATAGGTTTTATTTCTTTAGTAAAGAAAAGGTTCTTAGTTCTCATAATAAGCTAAGAGAAAGGAGCATTAGTGTTCTGGTTTTCCACATAAGGAGACTAGGGCTCAGAGCAGTTGAGTAACTTGCTCAGTCACAGGAGTGGTCAGTACCACGCCCAGGATTTCCACCCAGGCAGTCGGGCTCCAGAGACTATTTATTTTCGGTCTCAAAACAGCAGTATTTTTGCTTGACCTTGCCTAGATGTATTTTTAAATACTTTTCCGTATCGGCGTATGCTTTTTCTCTGTCAGCCAAGATGATTTCAGCGGTGGTTTCTGACAGTGATTTCTCCTTCTGAACATCGGATGACGCTGTTCTCTGTTGTTTTGCTTCCTGTAGGAGGCAGCGTGGTTGGGGAGGGTGGCCGGGACGCGCGGCACTCCAGCCCAGCTCCGTGCCCTCTCTGGATCGCCGCCTAGGCCTGGGTATAGCCGGGCTTTGTGGCCAGAGGGGGACTGAGCTCCACTCACATCAACGAAGAAAGTACTTGAAAGCTGTAATCCTCTAGAATCAAGTTGGGAAGGACATAAAGAGTGTGTGTGCTTATGCACCTTTGTGTTATCAGATGGATCTGAAAAGGCCGCTTAAGATCCTGGAATCGCTCTGGCAGGAGTAGTTAGATCCTCTCAGGTGCTTGAACACTGATGTTGAGCGGACAGCCGCATGCCCGTCAGGAAAGAGCTCACCCCGTGAATGGAGCACGATATTTCGGTGAAGGAGCAAAGCGTAGCATCCCCTCCCTTTGTGGTCCAGCTGCGGAGCACCCGGGCTGACGGGGTCAGCGGTGCTGTGTGGAGTCCAGTCACATGGCTCCCAAATTAGAAGGGACAATTAGAGACTTTCAGTTACACGTGTCCGATGGGTTCCTTTGTGTCTGGGTGCTTCTTCACCAGCCCATCCCCTGAGGACTGCGGCTCCCGTCGGTGAGTCCTGATCCAAGGCCTGCGGGGCACACGTGTGGCTGCTGTGAGCATGAACAGGGCTGAGTGTTGTTTATTTCTGTTGAGCTTGGGTTCAGACAGAGAGGAAAAGAGGGACAGCAAATACAGCCATATGGCAGGAGCTTCTCTTTCGGTTCTCTGAAATACACAACAGAGCTGCCTTATAAAATTACTTTTTCGGTGTAACAGGTACGTTTGATGTCTGGCATCCCAGTTGTTCTATCAGATGGCGCTCAGGGTCCCAGGAGCCCAGCAGAGGGGTGGATGACATCTGTGTGCAGCTGTTATGCCTGGGGAGTGCTCAGTCGGTTGGTCCCCTCCAGCTGGACCTGTGGTTTTTCTGCCTGCCTCTTTCTCCCCTTTCTCAAATGAGATGCTGACGTTGGAAGTGCTTTTTTCTTCCTCAGTTTTTCTTTTTCTTTAGTGTCTTTCTGTCTAGGAAAAGGTCACATGAAACAATGTTTAGAGAAATTTGTTGAAGTAAATTTCAAATATTTTTTGACATTCAAACTTAAAACCTGCAGGTATTTAACTAATTAATTAATATTATTTTTGGCTGTGCCATGCTGCTTGTGGTGTCTTACCCAGGGACTGAGCCTGGGTCCCGGCAGTGGAGGGCTTTCCTGGTGGCTCAGGTGGTAAAGAAACTGCCTGCAATGCAGGAGACCCAGGTTTGATTCCTGGATCGGGAAGACCCCCTGAAGAAGGAAATGGCAACCCACTCCAGTATTCTAGCCTGGAGAATCCTATGGACAGAGGAGCCTGGCGGGCTACAACCCATGGGGTTGCAGAGAGTCGGACACGACTGAGCGCCTACCCGAACCTGGCGGTGAAAGTGCTGAGTCCTGCACTGGCCTGCCAGGGACTTCCCTGAAGGTATTTTAATATAATGTCAAATATTAAAGTCGCGTGACGCTAGTTAAGCTCTTGATCTCGTGAACTTGTCTTGGGGGATCAGGTGGGGCGTCCCTGCCTGCTGGTTCCTTACTCCTGCTCTAGTGATGTCTTCAGACTTTCCTCTCAAGTTTTAGAAGTTTTTCTGTAGAAAGTCAGTTTTCATTTTCTCTTTGAGCCTCCTAAAGCAGTTGTGATGGTGAGGTTTTCTTTGTTTTTGTTTTTAATTCTAAAGGAGTCCCTGCTCGGTGCTGAGGGTGGAGGCTCTCCAGGGTTTCAGAGCCAGTCATATTTGGGTTCAGATCCTATTTCAGATACTTACTAGGGGTGTGACCTTGAGTAAGTTACAGAGCATCAGGGAACCTTTCCAACTATAAAATGGAATGAATAACACCTATTTAGAAGCAAATGACATTAAGTGAAAAAAAGTCAAGAATAGATAATTAGGTGGTTTCACAATGCCTGGCATATAGTAGGGTATACATGTAGACTAGTAATACTGTCAACAGTAATAACCTGAAGAAGAGCTGTCTGTAACACCTGTTAATGGGTGTCCTGAAGCTTCACTTTCTCTCCTAAAATTCAGTGTACATTGGTGGGGTGGTATAACTGTGGGGATTTTGGACCGGAAGACAGGAGGTCAAGTCATCCTCTCTGCTGGCTGCCTGGTCCTGGGCAGACTGCTTCACTTCAATGAACCTCCCATTTCTTATTGGTCAAATGGAAATAACCTTGTTGCTCAGTTCACATTTCTCTTGTAAGAATGTGCTAAGTTATAGTTTGTGGATATTCATTTGAAACCTTTCATGAGCAGTAGTCTGAGTAGAATATAAGAAGGAATATAAGAAAATAAATAAGAAAAAGCCTGAAAATTAAGGAAAAGACCCAAGGATTTGGTGAATCTTTGAATCTAGGATGTGTGGGCTGCGTCAAAGTGATTGTGAGATGGTTAGATGGCATCACCGACTTGATGGACATGAGTTTGAGCAAACTCCGGGAGTTGGTGATGGACAGGGAGGCCTGGCGTGCTGCAGTCATGGGATCACAAAGAGCTGGACATGACTGAGCAACTGAACTGAACACGTCTGGATGACTTACAAAGTCTGGAGACGGCAGGAGTCAGGGAGAGCAGCAGGGTTTGTAGGAGGGCTCCTGGCAGTGGGGTCTGTTCACACAGATTGTTTGAGGAGAGGGAGGACCCTCGTGTGTGGGGACTTGGAGTCCCATCTAGAGGGAGGCTCGCCTGAGTTCAGGAGGGCGAGGGCAGGGAGGCTGGGCTGGAGAGGGGCTCACAGGAGCCCCGGTGCTGCCCATGTGGCTTTCTGAGGCCCCCCGGGCAGAGCATATGCCCGCCTCCAGTCCCTAGCAGGGTCTGATTGTCAGGGAGCTGGCGTGGTCGTCCTCTCGACAGGCCTCTCCCTGCTTGCTGGGGTCTCTTGTGTAGATCGGTGATGACTTTAGGAAATGGTCCTGGATTTGAAATGGGGCTTCCCAGAAGTGTTCTAAGTCTGTAGTTTAAACCGTATGACATACAAAGTAATGTCCCGGGTTTTGGTGTGAAGAGTGCTGGGGAGTGCTGGCTAAGTGGATGACCTTTCATCAAGGACCGTATTGAAAGACTTCAAATGACAAGGGACACTGGGGTTACATGTTGTTACACGGACAGCCGTAGCTCGAAATAAAGACTGATCGGCAGCTAGTTTAGCTGGTCAGGGTGATCCCGCAGTCTGTTCCTATATCAGTGCACTATTTCGCTTTTAAAGAAACTAACAGCTTCTCTCATCAGACCTCACTTAACATAGCATCTGCAACATCGAATGAGAGATTCTATCCATTGATCCAATGGGAAAGAAAGAAGACAGAAACCTTTTCCAAATAAAGTTCTTGGAAAGCATTTTACATACAAGTATCCATTTCTCAGATCCCCTCATGGGTGTGTTTCCAATGCTTTAATCTTGTTTTTCTTTTTCTCCCCTGGATCTTAGAAACTGTCTGTAAACTTCAGTACAGAGTCTTTGCTAAACTGGCACAGGCTCCTAGCAGAGGCCCACTGTTCAGTGCTTGAGTGGCCAGGTGAGGTGAGGGCCATCTTTCTCACGAGTGCTAGTGAGGATTGATGTAAACCCCATCTCCACCCTCTAATCCTGAACGTGAGAGAAACGCTTCAACTTCGTAATCCCCACACCTCACCTGGCGCTTCATGTGCCTGTTCCTGAGCCTCCGTCCGCGGGTACTTTCCTCCGAATCTGGAATTGTGGCAGGGAGGAGCTTTTTAAGGTGCCGACTCCCCATGCTTTACTTCCCCAGATTCCGATTCTGTTGGTTTAGGGTGGCGCCCGGCAATGCTAGCTTAGACCGACACAAGATTGTGTGTGATTCTGATGTTCAGCCTAAGTTGTCAGCCTCTCATCTTGGAGCTTGTTGGAAATGAGTACGCAGACCTCACCTCTGAGCTGCTCAATCGAAGTGTGTATTTTAACCAATTCCTGTAAGCACTTTACAGTTTGAAAAGCATGGGAAATTGTTAGCGGCAGAATGCAGACCCCAGAGAGTCAGTCCCTGTTCGCAGGGGGACAGGCCTGCTGTAGATCACTGCTGCTGGCAGGGAGAAATCTCTTAACAGAGGTTCATAAACGTGAGCGGTCCTGGCTGTGAACCTTGAAATGATTTCTTGTGCCACCTTTGATGCAGTGACTTCAAGGTGCCCACCCCTGCTCTAGAAATACAGAGAGCCATAAAATGAGTGTTACGAACTCTCTGTACTCCTGCAGGGAATCAGTGTGGTTTCCTGGTGAAGAGTGTGGGTTATGTCAGGCTGCCTTGACTCACATTTTGTAAATTATCACTACTAAACCTCAGCTTACTCACTTACGAAAAGGGGTAATAATTTACTACCCCTTGATGGCTACTCACACAACGTTGGCTATAATTATCAGTAATAACACTGCTCGAACTGTTGTCTTTAAAACTTCCTCAGAGTCACCTGCTGTGAGTGTGCCACGGTCAGATCAATGTAGGATGCTGTTTATCTGTAATAATAATTCTGAGAGCCTTAGATTACTTGAAGGTGAGGAGCTTTAATGATAGTTCATTGTCCGTATAATTACCCTAGCTAGCAGCCCCGCCTCGATGCAAAGAAGGTAACATTTTCTAGTCGAGAGTAGTAATATGAAGTCTTTAGTACAGAGAAATTAAGAGGTATTGAATGATTATTATCGTGAAACAAAATTATAAATGTTCCTCATTCACAGTCCATTCACTTAACATCCATTTTATGGTTCATTATATACTATTACCCTAAGTCAGCATAGACCTGTCCCTCCTATTAGTCAGTGAAGCTGGCAGGTCTTTGGATTTAAGGCTCAGAACCTCTGTATCAGAGTCCAGCACATCCTGGATGACCAGTTCTGTCGGATGAAGAGCTTAATTAGTTTTTCTGTACTAGGTACTAGAAGCCGCCCAAAGAGGAGGCAGACAGCTTGACATGGGATGCTGCATGAGCCGGACAGCAGGGCTCACAGGCCGGGGCTCCCAATCTGGGCTCTGGAGGACCCGCGGATGCGTGGGCGTGGTCGTGGGCAGGGAAGCTTGCCAGATAGAGGCACAGTTAGGAACAGCTGCTCGGGCCTGGGGACTTGGGAGTTATTAATCTCCTTTCCTCCTGGTGTGTTAATTTTCTAGGCCGAGCCTACTGAATACACTTGAAAGGCAGTCACGCAGTTGACTTTCACAACCTCTGCACATCCAAGGCACACCCAGAAGTGTTAATAAGCGCCTCTGATCTCCCCAGCCAGTTTGAGAAATAAAGCACTGCAGAGCCTGCCTCTCTCTGTGGTCCCATCCCTCTCGTTGTCTTCTCCTACTGAGGACCACATCCTGTGGGTGTGTATCGTGCCCTCATAGGTGTGAACCCATAAACAATACCGTGTTCATTCACATGTTTGGAACTTTATATAAGTGCCATCTTGTTCCCTTTTGTGACTCACTTATCTGTTCAATATTTGAGATTCTTTCTTACTGATTCATAAGGCCCTAGTATATTAATTATTTGCTAAATAGCATTCATTGCATGAATATGCACTGTAACTAATTTTCCCACTTGCATAGTGTGAACATTTTGGCCGTCTTGTATTTTTGTTGTTTAAATGGTGTGGCAGTGAACATTCTAATTTGTGGCTTCTCGTGCACACATGGAGCGTTTCTTTAGGTATATATTTAGGAATGAAGTTGCCGGACAGTAATCATTTTCTGGGTGAACCAAAGAATTCTTGAAAGGGCATATTGCATTTTCTTTGAGAGTATGTAATTTTATCTACTTGCATTTATAAAAAAGCTTTTAGTTATTTTACTTCCTCATCCTTATAACTCCCAAATCCCAACAAAAATATCAAGAGCCCAAGTGAAAAACACGGGAAGTGAAATGCAAAACCAGTGTCCTTTTTCTTCAGGAGCTGGGATGGGGACTCTGTCATCCACTAGTTAGGTCTGGTGCCTGTCCATTCCGTCCAGTCCCTCCGAGTCCGTTAGGTCCCAGTCTCTCAGATGCCTTGGTGGCAGTTGTCGCCTGCATCTGACGGCTGTGAGTGTCACCTGTCCACTGCTGGCAGTCTGAAGCAGGGTTTGAACACAAGGACAAAAGAATGTGTTCATTTCACAGGAGCAGAAAGACAGCAATAAAACTGGAAAATAGGAAAAACGCAAATCGCATAAAATTGAGCATGAATGTAAGGAGTTTTATTAACACAGCGGAGGTTTACGTAATAGAAGTGAATCAGATCTGTTTACTGCGTATTTCAGTGATTCCTTGATAGCCAGAACGAGTGCTGTAGGAAGTGACGGTCTTGCAAAATAGTACCTCAGAAACCCGTAGTGCTATTTAGGAAGGAAAAACAAGGCTGAGAGGAGCACTTTTTTCTTCTTCTTCTTCTTTTTTTTTTCTTTGCAAACGAGGTCGGACAGACTGTCTCACAGAAGCAGCGGCCACTCGGAATAAGCCAGCGCAGCTGTCTCCCCGCAGTCCGCGGGCCGTCTGGCTTCCGAAGAGTTAAGCTGGAGCTCTGTGAGGTCACGAGTGACCTCACTGGCCCCGGACTTTTGAAGCGGTCTTGGAGGGAGAGGGGAGGCAGGGCGAGGGGAAGTGACTCCCGCGGCTTCTTCGCGTTCCCAGCGCGGCCCTGAGGGAGCAGCGTCCCCCCGGGAGCATGTCTCCGCGGAGTCGGGGGGCTGCAGCCCGCGCTCCCAGAGGCAGCGGCTGGAGGCGGGCGCTGGAGAGCCCTGGCCCGTGACGGGGGTCTGCGGAACAGAATGCCCGTCGCGCCCCTGACAGCCTCGCGGCAGGCTGCGTGCTGGCGGAGGAGGTAACTGGAATCCGCTTTATGGTCTTTGTCTGGTCCCAGGCAGTGCTGGCTTACGTGCGGCTGTTCGGGTCAGTTCAGTCGCTCAGTCAGAGTGACTGTGGCTAACAGGAAACTCCCTGGATCTCCAGCTGTTTTGTTTCAAGTGGAAAACATCGTAAGAAGTCTTAGAAACTTAGGAAGATGAGAATCCCTGGATAGTGCTTTGTAAACGAGGACGACTGAAGCGCCCAGGGTGTGTTCCTGGGGGCCCTGGCGCTGGGCAGCGAGGGGCTCCCCTGATGGGCTCTGCAGCCCTTTGGGGCCACAGGCATTGCTCTGCGCTCCCGCCCCCAGGGCGATGCCGGCCCCCTCCTTCTCCACTTCAGGTGCCCGGAGGTCAGCAGCTTGAGCTTTGTCATCCAGACGGCCGCACCAGGCGGCCACACTTATTTCAGCGGTATCGGTGCTCTGAAGGGGAGTTGGCTGCGCTGTTAGTGTAGAAACACGATCTGTCTGAGAATTGGGCGTTGGTTTTGAAACTTCGAAGGCCAGTCAGTTATCTGTAGAAGAAAGTGTAAAGGGGTTTTTTTCTGGAGCTGAGGGAACTCCAGCGCCACAGCTCTCTCTGGGAGGGTCTCTGTTCATGTCAGGGGTTTCCCTGGTAGCTCAGACGGTAAACAGCTCCCAGTCTTCCCTGGCACCCGGGTTCGATCCCCGAGTCAGGAAGATCCCCTGGAGGAGGACATGGCACCCCACTCCAGTGTTCTTGCCTGGAGAAGCCCATGGACGGAGGAGCCTGGCGGGCTGCCGTCCACGGGGCCGCAGAGTCGGATGCGACTGAGCAACTAGGCACTTTACCCCCTGTGCAGGTTCAGGCCAGGGCACGTGCGGGACACCGTAGGGTCAGATGGTGGACCAAGGCCGAGTCAGTGTGTGGACGTGATTTCCATTTTTGAGGTGCTTGGAGTTGAAGCGTTCATGGACACTCCCAAAGCCGGTGAGAACCCCAGTGCTTGGATGTCTGGGGTAATCAGCTGAGTATGGCAGGTGTGTTGGTGAGTGTATATTGTGTAAGCTGGTATTTCTTGCCTTGAGTACAGGTAAGTTTTAAATTTTAAGTTCGTATTTCCAACATATCATCATGTCATTTATCTTACATAGCCTATCAGCATAAAATATTTGTCTCTTTCTAAGTGGCTATTTGGGGCTTCCCTGGTAGCTCAGCTGCTAAAGAATCCACCTGCAATGCAGAAGACCCTGGTTCTTTTCCTGGGTCGGGAAGTTCCCCTGGAGAAGGGACGGGCTACCCACTCCAGTATTCTTGGGCTTCCCCAAGTGGACATTTCCCCAAGGTTTCATAACTTTGGTAATAAAGGAGAAAGAGAATGCTTGGAAAAAAGGACGTAAAGCATATTTTTGGAAAGCGTCAGAGCTCAGCGGTTATGAGCCTGGGCTGAGGTTTCAGTTTTGCCTCCTTTTCTTGCAGGTTGACCTCTAGTGAAGCGCGCAGCCACGTTTGAATCCGTCTCTTCCTATGTGTGGTAGGGATGATGACAGTACTGAACGAGGTGGGTGGGTGGTGGTTGTGACTGTTAACGGAGGTGCAAGTGTGTGGGAGCATTTAACAGCATTTCTCCTGCATTAATAAAAAGCTCAGCGAGTGTGAAGAAAGCATGGCTGTCATTATGTGGAAGTTATTCTTCCTAACGTCAGCACACGAGAGGACTTGGCCTCGCAGACTGGTGGTCATGCGTGTGGGCTATGCAGTGTGGTCATTGCTCGCGCAGGAAGTGTCAGGACTTCCCTGTGCCGGCTTCCACGCAGCTTCTCCGCAGCGCCTGCCCCTGCCCCTCCCTGCTCGCTCCCCCCAGACACCTCCCGTGAAGCCTTTGGTGGTAGGAAGGCTGAGGGGGGAAGATGGATAGTGAGCACAAAACCATCAGCGCTTGGTGAACACGTCTTCGTGCTCACGTCCTTGTAGCGAGTGTGTGTTTCGTCGTGGTAGGATGTGGAGAACAGAGCTGTGCACACAGGGGCCCGTGACCCATGCTGGGGGCACAGCTGAGACATTGTCGGGGCCTGGCCGCTCCTTCTGGCTCTTCCCACAGGTCAGGTCATGCGTGGCCTGTAGCTCTGCCTGCTCTTCTAGGGTTCTCCTGTGCTCCCCGGGTTGGCCTGTTCTCTCTTTATGCTCCAGGACTTAGTAGCTGTGCAGTTGTGTGAAGCCTCTTAGCTTGCATTTCCTGGGCTGTAACTTGTGGATGATATCTTTTTTCCCATGGTTATTGAAGAGATTAAATGAGATAAAATATGTGAAAATGCCTAGCAATTTTTTGGCTCCTTTAAAAGTTACTTTTTTTTTTTTTTCTGTTACTATGAGGTGAAAAATTCTTACAATTCATAAATGAGTCTCTTTTCCCTATTTTGCTTTTATAAAGATTTCATGTCTAGATTCCTTCTTCTAAAGCTTTAGTAATTTAAAAGTGTCAGTTTCCATTTGCATCCATGATTTTCCAGTGCCGTCTACTATCCTTATAGCTTTTAAACTCCATTTTGAACTCGTTTTCAAGAATATGGAAGGAATGTGTGCTGATGGCAGAATTTACACTGAAGACCCCTTGGTCCCACTTTGCCGAGGGGACCTCCTGATGGTTCCGAGTGGATGCTTGCAAGGCATGGTCTGTGCAGCTCTGTGGGGACCGATTTTAAGCTGCCTTGCAGCATGAAAGGACAAAGGACGGGAAGTTCTGTGGGATCAGCCGGCTCCCTGAGGCGTGCGTCCTGTCTCCAGCTCTGCCGCTCGGCCCTGGCGTGTTTGGAAGCCCCTTGAAGGGTGCCCACCTGCACAGCTGGGTTCTGTCACCAGAGCTGAGTCAGGTGACGGGGCCGGCTCTGGCCACACCGTGGTTCCTCCCCTCAGGTCAGTGTTCCTGCGGGAGAGCTAGCCACAAGGGCGCTCTCAGCAGAGGCCGGGCTGACCCTGCTGCAGAAACGCCCCGTCCTGAAATTCTAGGGGAGGCAGGGCCTGTGCTGGGTTCCAGTGGGGATGTCAGTGATCCAGCGGGAACGTTCGTGACTGTGCAGCTGGCCTGAGGGTGTGGTTCAGTCCCTGCTCCAGTCTACCGTGGGGTGTGGCTTTTTGTCATTTGTGACGTCGGATGGAGGGGTTGTATGAGAGGAAGGCGTGGGCCTGGCTGCTGTGGTGGCTGCCCACCAGCTGTGGGACCCAGCAGAGCGTCTTTGGTCCCCAGTTTCTTTACTTGGAAAATGAGACTTGTGGGGGTGAAGGCAGGAGAAAGTGCTGGGGGGCCTGCAGGGTGCTCCGAGGATGATTGACGTCCCTCCCGTGTTTAATGGGTGCCCTTGACCGCCCCCATCGTCTCTGTGAGCAGTGTGTGTGCCCCCAGCTCCTCAGAGGTCCCGGCGTGCCTGCAGCCTGTCTTCAGAAGCGGGGCGGGCAGCAGAGTGTCCCTGCTCAGAATGCACTTCCCCCAGCCACTCCCTTTTGTTGGTTCAGCTGGTGCTCTGTGAAGGCCCTGCCTGTTGGCCAGGGGAGCCGGGACCGAGGCCCAAGCACCTCTGCTGGCCTAGTCCTGAGCTGGTCCCGAGACCCAGTTGCTTCCTCTCTTGCTGGTCCATTTCCTCGTCTGTCAGACATTTGTACTTGACATGGAAATGATGACTCTCTTCCTTTTTCTGTCATTTCTCCACCTTGCTGTATCCACCATCCACTGAACGATTTCTGCTTCCTCTTTTAAACAACTTAAGACAGTTATCTACAAGAAGGTAGGTAAGTAATGAGGCTGAACACCAAGCTGAGGGATGCTGTGTTGACTCTGAGTCCTAAGTGAGGAAAGGGTGACTGGGCGTGTTCAGGGTAAGTATCAAATTGCCCCACCCACAGCCGCTGACCTTGACATTGGTTTATTTGGCATTCATCCAGCCCTGGTCACCTTTACTTACAGCTTGCCTGTCTCAGGCCTGTTGTTATGGGAGCTGTGAGTACCTGAAGGGGTGAGAAAAAGGATGCCTGGCAGCTGAAATGGACATCCCCCCACTCGGGAAGATCTGGAGAGAATGTTCCTGCGGCAGGAGGCAGTCATCCCGGCGGGCCGGGGAGGGGCCTGTGGCCAGGCTGTGGGGGAGACGTTTGCATCCTGTGGTTTAGTTCTTGCTGTTCATCCCTCCTGGTTTCCTAAGTCCTTTGTCTAAATATTGTTGAAGAGAGGAGCTCAGCTACCATGTGTGGACATTTTAGTCCGGCTTTCCCAGGACAAGACTGTGGCTCCGGGTGACGGAATGACAGGGAAACATTTGTATTTCTTTTGTATTTCGCTGCTTAAAAGGTAAACAAAAAAGACAATTAAAGACTGTCTCTGCAGCTTACAAATCAGAAGGCTCAGGCCTGGCTGGGCAGTGGAGATGGTCGCTGACCACTGGAACATGTGTCTCTAGCCAGTCCCCTGGGGGACTCCTCAGGTGAGCCGGCTCTTAGGCTCATGATACGTCCTCTGGTTGACACAGTTCACCCAGAGGATTCCAGCACTCCTGGCTCCCAAGGTCGATGTGAGGAACACAGATTTGCATGTGATTGGTGCAAAGATCTGAGTGTGTGACCATGATGGAGGAACCACCTCTGGACCCTTCCAGTTACAATGTGGGGAAGGATCCTGTTGCTCAAGGCCTGACCCTGCTCGCCACATAATGCAGCGCGGGGTCTCAGATGCTGACCTGGTGTCAGCTTTGTGGCAAGCAGGTCAGTGTCTGTCCAAGTGTCAGGATCCCAGGTGGGCACGTGGCCCACAGGTGTAGCAGGCAATGGGGAGTCAGCTGGAGGAGGAAGTGGGTGGAGGGTGGGCTTTGCCTCAGATTTTCTGGCATCTTGACCTTGAGGAGCCAGGTCAAGGTCTAGGGTGTGGTAAGCAGTCCAGGGTGTGGTCCCATCCTTGGCTGCGACTTTGCGGTCACCATGGAAATTACAGAGCTGAGCATTTCCCGAAACTTGAAAATGAGGGAACTCAAAAGTCTCCACCTAGAACACAACCAAAGAATACCAGTTGCAGCATTCACCGTAGCGACAAACTGCCGAGTCCGCGGCCCCAGCTTCTCTGTGGGCTTCTGTCCTCTCGGGCTCCTCAGGGTGAACAGTGTGGACTTCCCAACCCAGTGCTGGGAAAGTCACTTCTTCTTTTCAAAGGAGAGCGACATTTTTGCTAACTGTTTCACTGGGAAATGTAGATTGAAATTTGTATAACACACACACACACACACACACACACGTGCACACACGCTCACACACATGTGCACACACACGCACACAGACACACGTGCGCACACACATGCGCATGCACGCAAGCTGCCGTGTGCCCTGCTGCTCCTCCTGGGAGCAAACCGCCCCCCCCCCCCCCAGCCCCTGCCCCGGATCAGTGGAGCCCTGCCTGTGGCTCCGGCTCTTTTCGGGAACCCTGAGGTCCATCTGCCGGAGCTGCCCAGGGTGTGGTGAGGATCCGGACCCACCCAGGGCTGCCTGGTGTGGAAGCAGTGTTTATCTTGCATTGAGCTCAGCTTTAGGAAAACAGCTGAGGACACAGCAGCCAGCGTGTGAGCCAGTTTCGCCAGCTTGGTTACGGACGCGGCGCTGAGAGGAAGCGACAGGGCTCAGGTCTCGCAGGACCGCGCGCTGTGTGGCCAGGAGGCTCCCTCCTGCGCTTGGAAGCCATGCTGCTCACGTGCCGCCCTCTCCCTCTGCCTTCAGGCCTGCTCCACTCGTCCCGGATCTTCTCCCGCCCGCATGTTTCTCCAGCCCCTGTTCCATCTGGCTGAGCGATGGGTGGACGGGGCCTTTGAGTGGCTGCTTGCCGTGGCTGTTGTGTGCATAAGGCCAGCGTGACTCTGACCACCCCGGGGAGACCTCCTGACCTGTCCGTGGAGGGAGGCCTCTGCGGTTGTGCCACGTCTGCCGGTGATCCCGGGGCCTTAGGAAGAGCTGTGCTGAGAGGTGGGAGATGTGGGCTCTGGCCCTAGTTCTGTTTACATTCAGAGTCTTAACCTCATGCCGAGGCTTTTATTTACTCTTTGGGAAAATAAGATTAAAGTAATTCACGAAGTGTATTTTCAACTCCAAAAATTCATTACTTGCTCTATGTTAGAGTGTTAGTTGCTAAGTAGTGTCTGACTCTTTGCAGCCCCATGGGTCCTCTGTCCATGGAATTCTCCAGGCAAGAATACTGGAGTAGGTAGCCATTCCCTTCTCCATGGGATCTTCCCAATCCAGGGTTGAACCCAGGTCTCCTGCGTTGCAGGCAGATTCCTTACCAGCTGAGCCACCAGGGAAGCCTTGGCTCTGTGAAATCATACGAATTCTGGCTCCTTAGGTTAGCTCTCTGTGACCAGTTAGGATCTTCTATACAAGAACAGATTGAAAAGCAGTTAGGAGCCTGGAGTTGGAGTAGGTAGAGGAGCTCCTGGGTTGAGCAGCCATGGGTGCCGCTGGCCGCATGGAGGCTGGATGGAGGCAGGCGGCTTGAGAGAGCTGGTTTCATTCTCCCACTGTCTGCCTTGGGCTGTTTCCACAGCCTGACATCCTGCCCTGTAATTCTGTGAAGGCAATAACGACTGGTTACCCTTCGTCAGCCTGAATTGGTTGAGAAGAAGCACTTATTTTGAAACCCAAATTCGCCTCTTCCAGGAAGCCGAATGCAGAGATGGCAGCAGACTGTAACTCTTTTCTTGGCTGCGTCAGCGGTTGAAGGTTGCGTCAGTGGCTGAAGGTTGCGTCTCCTCCAGCCCTCGTCAGAGGGTCCTTGTCTCTCACCTGAAAGCAGAAGCGGGAGCCCCAGCAGCTGAGGTGAAACCAGGCTGGAGAAACCCCCGTCCACAGGACCCTCTCCTGACTCTCAGCGTCCGGCGTGCGTGAGTGTGTGTGTGTGTTGCAGGCCTTCCCGACTCTCAGCATCCGGCGTGCGTGTGTGTGTGTGTGTGTGTGTGTGTGTGTGTGTGTTGCAGGCCTTCCCGACTCTCAGCATCCGGCGTGCGTGTGTGTGCGTGTGTGTGCGTGTGTGTGTGTGTGTGTGTGTGTGTGTGTGTGTGTTGCAGGCCTGTACGCGGGGCCACGTTCCCGCCCTTTAGAGCTGAAGCGGCGTGCAGGGGCCTGTCCCGAGGCTGGGCTTTCTGGTGCCTCTGATTCGCTCTGTGACTCTGGGCATGTCCCTTACTCCTTTCTGAGCTGACCTTGTGTTTCAAATGAGGGAGTTGGGCTAGCAGGGCAGTATTCAGGGCTTGTTCCAGAGCCAGTGTGTGCCAGGAACTTGAGATGCCCCTCTTCATCCTCAGGACGTGGGAGAGGGGCGGCCGAGCGAGGCAGGAGGGAGCAGCCAGCCTGTGCAGACGCCCCACGTCCAGCCTGGAACCCAAGCGGGCAGGGGCTGCCTCCTGACTTTTGTGCAGCACGAAGTCCCAGTTACCACAGAGTGCCTTGCAGTGGACGATGCCTCTGGTCAGTGTGCTGGTTTGGACATCTATTTATCGAGGCTTCATAGCCTGAGGCGCCCTGTTAGGAGCTGTGCCGCCCAGGAACAGGAGAAGCCTCCCAGTCTGAAAGGTTCCCTCACGGCCATGGCGCCTTTGAACTCTCTGTCCCTTCACAAGGATTGTCTCCGTCCAGGGGTGGCAGAGCCGTTTCTGCGCATCCCTCTCATTCTGTTTCTTTGTTTTGCCCCGGACAGAAGCCTCAGGGCCTCTCACCAGCCAGCCCTTGTTAAGTGTCTGTTCACATTCAAGTTGAAGACCCGCTGGTGCTTTTGAGCCTTGAGGGGAGGTTTAGCAGGAACATCTGTGCTCTTCCAGGGGACCGCCTGCCTTCACTGTCTTGTATTCGGTCTGTAAGCCAGCGCATGCATTGAATGGCTTATTGAGAATATTTTCTGCTCAGAGGGGATCTGAAAAATCTTCTTTTCTCGTCCATATACATTCAGTCCTGCAGGGCACCCTTAGAGATGTTGAATTGCCGTGTTTAAAATACATCCCAGCTTGGTGAGGGATCTGGCTCTTCCTATCCTGGAGAGGCTTTTATTGAGGCTCATCCCACTGACTTCAGTGAGGGGGTTCAGTTCAGTCACTCAGTCGTGTCTGACTCTTTGCAACCCTATGGGCTGCAGCATGCCAGGCCTCTCTGTCCATCACCAACTCCCGGAGTTCACCCAGACTCATGTCCATCGAGTCGGTAATGCCTTCCAACCATCTCATCTGTCGTCCCCTTCTCCTCCTGCCCCCAATCCCTCCCAGCAGGTGTTACAGCTGCTTTTAGTTATCTGTGCTATTGGGCAACAGAGATATAAAGGATTTCTTTATATAGTTTATCTCATTGAAAATGATAGTTTCAGTATTTCCTCCTGTCACAGTTTTAGACAAGGGGATAGTTTGATGTCATCCAAGTTCCTGCCTTTCGACGTTTCCTGGCTGAGGTAGCGATGAGGCCTCGGAACTTGCCCCTGTGGGAAAAGCAGGGAGGGGGTCCAGGGAATCCGGGGAGAGGAGTCCCCCGCCTGCCCCGCGGACACAGCTGGCAGGGAGCCGATGTGGGGACTCCAGAGCCTGTCCTTGGGGCGCTTGTCCCCTAAAACCCTGTCCTGTGAGCCCAGACGTGGCGGCTGAGGAGAGAGCTGCCGCCCTGCTTGTGCCACTGCCTGTGGGACCACGAGCAGGGCCGCATCGGTGGCGTGCCCGCCCGAGGAGATGGCGACAGTCCTGGCTCATTCCCACCTGTGAGCCTTTCCTCTCCCGTCCTCGTCAGGATGATGTCTGTCTACATGTGGACGGCATCACTGACTCAGTGGACACGAGTCTGAGCAAACTCTGAGAGATCGTGAAGGACAGGGAAGCCTGGTACGCTGCAGTTCATGGGGTTGCAGAGTCAGACGTGACTTAGCCACCGAACAACAACATCAAGAGGTGCCAAGCGCCTAGAAGTACTATAACCTCCAGTCAGAATGGTATTAGTAGAATACGATATTTACTCTTGAGGAAATGTTCTAATTTACGAAATCCTGTATTTTTATCTCATGATTTTTTTCCCTTTTGAACAAACTTACCCACAAGTGAAAACTTTATTTAAAAACAACAAGGTTTTAGAAAATCTAGGCTAGTTTCTGAAATTGTATGACACGCTTTGAGTCTCCCGTGGTTGTACATTGTTAGATTTGAGAGCAAAGTTTTCCCCACCAATTTGGAATGAACTGGGCATTGTAGCTGGTTCTGTATGAAACAGTTGTTTCGGATCCCGACTCTAACGACGTCATTTTCTTTATACCCAAAGTAAATGCTGTTCAGGCTAGATTATTTTGGAATTCGACTGCTCTATTTTTCTCCTGATTAAAATCTTCTGTTGCAAAGGAGCTCTGCTAGTTTCCCTTATAAGTTACTGTTTTTGTGCCTCTAACTTTTCTAGTAATAAATCTTATTTTTCCATGAGAAAGCAGCCCGTGCTATTTAAGGTGGAGTAGGATTTGTGGTTGAAACTGCAAACACATCCAGTGTTCTGTTTTGATTTTCTAACTTCAGAGTGTCTTTTCAGTGGAAGTGATCCAGTCTCAATCGTTATTATCTTCAGCCAAGATAAAGTATACTTTAAGTTGTTTACATGCAAGGCCCTGACGCAGAGGGAGAAAAAGTGCTAGAGCCCCAGGGAGTCTTTAGTAGAATTTTCAAGTTTCTGAGGGAAGATAGAAGTGTATCCACTTTTAATTTTTTGTGTGGGCATGAGAAAGAACAGTGGAGAGATGGACATGTAGGAAATTCCACCCACCCTAGAAACCTCATGGGCCGGATGTAGGGCCATTCCTTTCCTTTCTTTCTCTGACATCTCTAGATTTCAAGAATAATTATTTGCATTGTTTTCCCCTGTGCATCTTAGCTTAACTCTTAGATGATTATAGATAACTTATATGATTTAAAGTGTATTAGTGCTGGCACCCCACTCCGGTACTCTTGCCTGGAAAATAATATGAACGAAGGAGCCTGGTAGGCTGCAGTCCATGGGGTCGCTAAGAGTCAGATACGACTGAGCGACTTCCTTTTCACTTTTCATTTTCATGCATTGGAGAAGGAAATGGCAACCCACTCCAGTGTCCTTGCCTGGAGAATCCCAGGGATGGGGGAGCCTGGTGGGCAGCCGTCTCTGG
This sequence comes from Capra hircus, assembly GCF_001704415.2. Lineage (NCBI taxonomy): Eukaryota > Metazoa > Chordata > Mammalia > Artiodactyla > Bovidae > Capra > Capra hircus. The sequence goes on along the minus strand of NC_030834.1, from coordinate 6,965,466 downwards.
GGTCGCACAGAGTCGGACACGACTGAAGCGGCTGAGCAGCGGCAGCAGCAGTGCAAGTCTTTGGGCTTCCCTGGCGGCTCAGATGGTAAAGACTCTGCCCGCAATGCGGGAGACCCAGGTTCGATCCCTGGGTCAGGAAGGTCCCCGGGAGAAGGAAATGGCTACCCACTTCAGTATTCTTGCCTAGAAAATCACAAAGAATTGGACACAACTGAGCGACTAACACAGTGCAAGTCTGACTGTGATTATATTAACATTTGTAATCCCATCAAGCCAGCTACTGGACCTCTTTTAGGGCCAGAACTACCTCTGCAGTGGGTGGCATTGTGTATAGAGTTAAAAGCCTGGTTCTTTACCTGTGGACTTGTCTTCAGAGCCTAACCTGACCATTGCCTGACAGTGTTACCTTGGGCAAAAAGCCCTCTTTTCTGTCCTTTATGCAGAGGTCACAGCAATACTAACTTCCTGGAGGCATTACCAGGATCAGTTGAGATGATGTTTTGAAGCGCTTGACACAGTGCCCAGAGCTAGGAGGTGTTCTGGAGATGTCAGCCACTGTCAGCGCCTCTGCTGCCACCTCCCTGCCAGGCCCTTCCACAGAGTGTGCACGCCTCTGCTGCAGCACGCCTTTCACACGAACCCCATCACGCCCAGAGCTCAGCTCAGCAACAAGCGGCAATGCTCCATGCCCGTCCCCTTTCTACTGTTCCGCAAGCTTCCACCCTTTTTTGGCATGCTCCTGTCTGGTGGCTCAGTTGGTAAAGAGTCTGCCTGCAATGTGGGAGACCCGGGTTCAATCCCTGGGTCAGGAAGATCCCCTGGAGAAGGAAACGGCAACCCACTCCAGGACTCTTGCCTGGAGAACCACCATGGGCGGAGGAGCCTGGTGGGCTACAGTCCATGGGGTCACAAAGAGTCAGACACAGCTGAGTGACTAACACTTTCTGTCAGGGGTCCTAGGTGAGCATGGAGGTTATATTTTAAAGCTGTTATTGGAAGAGGAAAAAGAACTACAGATCCTGAATACAGAATCTCTGCAGTATCCTTCCAGGATGAAGGAACTTAAAAATGCCTCTTTATTGTACGAAGAGAAGAAAAAAGAAATCCGAAGAATGTCTGAGTCTCTTCCTCAGATTTTTTGATATGGTGATTCTGATTCTTCATCCTGAAAGTTGGCTTATAGAAAATTAACTTTTACTAATGGATTCCTATGGGACTTCTCTTGTGGCACAGTGGTAAAGAATCTGCCCACCAATATAGGAGACACAGGAGAGGCAGCTTTGAACCCTGGGTTGGGAAGATCCCTGGGGAAGGAAATGGCACCCAGCTGCAGTATTTTTGCCTGGAGAATCCCACGGACAGAGGAGGCTGGCAGGCTACGGTCCACGGGGTCACAAAGAGTAGGACACGCCTGAGCACGCGCACATCCTTCTGATGATTTTACAGTTTAGTAACAACTATGGCAGAGACAGAGTCTTCTAGAGAGATGCATTGACAGTGGGGAAGCCAGCCTGCAAACAGCATCTCCTGATAAAAGTTAGACTAACAGGAGCATTCATGGGTCTCTGCTCAAGTGCAGCCTGTGCCTGGCCCCACGCGTCCTGGCAGAAGGGGTCCGTAGAGGAGGGCTTCACTGCCATCGTGCCGTGCCAGCCTTTCTTCAGCACGTGGCCTCTCCTCTGACGTAAGCATTGCTGAAGAGCGCCCGCTGACTGAAGAGCAGCAGCCTGTGATAAGTAAACCGCACCAGTTTTGTGAGCTCTGACCTCATCTTAGCCAAGGAGACGGCTTAGCATTCGACTGTTACCTTAAAAATTTGGTGACATACGAAATTTTAATCAAGTCGGATAAATACTTCAACCTCGTATTGTTTGTCTATTTAAAAAATCTTAATAGAAATTCTGTATATAACCTAACAAACTACATGCCTACACATGTATATACATACAAAAGTGCGTGTGTATACACAGATACATCTTTGGCCTTGAATGAATTTCTAAATGGAGATAAAGTCAAACCTCTTGTTTAAATATATATATACAATGTAATCCGGGCTTCCCTTGTAGCTCAGTTGGTAAAGAATCTGCCTGCAACGCAAGAGACCAGGGTTCAGTTCCTGGGTTGGGAATATCCCCTGGAGAAGGAAATGGCAATCCACTCCAGTATTCTTGCCTGGAGAATCCCATGGACAGGCTACAGTCCATGGGGTCGCGAGAGTGGGACACGACTTAGCGACTAAACCACCAACCTTGTCTTTAAAGAAAATGAAATGAAATACCCAGATGGCTGTGAAAAAGAACCGACAAAAGTTTTTTCCACTTAAGCCCCCGGTGGGGGCATTTTTATGTCAAAAATAAACTACCTCTGCTAGATGGCCTCTAAGCAGATTCTGCAGCCCAGAGGGATTACAGAAAGGTCTGTGCCTTTGGAAACACATGGCCTGGAGCGGGTTGGGTTCACGGGGATTCACACAGTGATGCTGTAGCCGTGGTTTAGGTCCAGGGAGCCCGGGTTGTGGGCTAAACCCTAACTGGATGATCCTTGGTCTGCCGGCTCAATACTCCGTGTGTGTCAGCAGTGGACTCCAGGTACTTACCCCTTTTTAGAGCCTAGGAATTTTCTTAAAATTAATTTTAATTGGAGGCTAATTACTTTACAGTATTGTGGTAGTTTTTGCCATACACTGACATGAATCAGCCATGGGTATACATGTGTCCCCCTCCCAAACCCCCCTCCCTCTTCCCTCCCCGTCCCATCCCTCTGGGCCATTCTGGTGCACCGGCTTTGAGTGCCCTGTTTCATGCATCGAACTTGGACTGGTCATCTGTTTCACATATGGTAATATACATCAGTTCAGTTCAGTCGCTCAGTCGTGTCTGACTCTTTGTGACCCCATGGACCGCAGCACTCTAGACCTCCCTATCACCAACTCCTGGAGTTCACCCAAACTCATGTCCATTGAGTCGGTGATGCCATCCAACCATCTCATCCTCTGTCATCCCCTTCTCCTCCCGCCTTCAATCTTTCCCAGCATCAGGGTCTTTGCCAGTGAGTTAGCTCTTCGCATCAGGTGGCCGAAGTATTGGAGTTTCAGCTTCAGCATCAGTCCTTCCAATGAACATTCAGTACTGATTTCCTTTAGGATGGACTGGTTGGATCTCCTTACTGTCCAAGGGACTCTCAAGAGTCCTCTCCAACACTACAGTTCGAAAGCATCAATTCTTCGGTGCTCAGCTTTCTTTATAGTCCAACTCTCACATCCATACATGACTACTGGAAAAACCATAGCCTTGACTAGATGGACCTTTGTTGGCAGAATAATGTCTCTGCTTTTTAATATGCTGTCTAGGTTGGTCATACCTTTCCTTCCAAGGAGTAAGTAATATACATGTTTCAACGCTATTATCTCAATTTTAAGTTCTGGCTAAACTGGGAGAAGGAAGGTGAAGCCCGCCGGGTTGTTGGAAAGAGCAGGGGAGGAGCCCTCTGCTGCCCTTCTGCTCCTGTGACTCGCAGGCAGGCTTCTTTATCAGATGTACCTGTTCTGCCCCTGTTTTGGTCTCGGGTCCTCTGCTCACAAATAGAGTAGTTCTGATTAAACAAAAGTAAGGACAGGTACCGCTCGTTTTAAGCTTTTAAATTCATTCTTTACCCTCTTACACTGAATCAGGCAGGGCTTTCCTCCTGGTGCTGCGGTTCATTTTGGTAGGTGGCCTGCCTTGCTCTTCCTGAGACTTTCTGAGACGAGCAGCAGGCAAGGGTCTCTCAAAAAACGCAAAGAGCCGCGGCCTTCTTCACAGTTGAGTCATCCAGGCATGGCTGGTTGATACCAGCTGGCCGGCTGGAACCCAGAAGAACCCACCCATTCAGCAGCGTCCTTTCTCCCACCCAGTTCAGACGACATCTGTACTGCCTCTCTTCCTCACACCTGGGACCCAGGGAACTCTTTCTCTTTATGGCAAATAAGGACGGTTTCTCCATGCTGGCGAGTGTTAAGACCCATGTATTTGTGTGCGTGTGTAAATAGACTTCTTTTTTTTCTGAACTAAGAGATCACAAAGAACTGTCAGTGTTGTCACTTGGTTGGAACTAGACCTGCTTTGTCAGACGTTTGACTGGGGGTGACACCGAGCTCTGCTCCGGGTATCGCAGCACTCCCAGGGGGCTGCCGTAGTGGATTGGCCTTACAAGAACACCCCCCATTTCCATGCTGGGCTGTGAGCGTGCACACACACAGGTACCAACAGGCAGGCCATCCAGCTAGTGTGCGTCCTACCTGGCTGCCTTGGGCATGGCCAGGGGTTCGCCAGGCCGTTTAGGTAGTAAACCTGATTTGTATCCGACAGAAATCACGAGACTTATTTTGCTTTCTGTTCCCTTGTTAGCGTCTTGACTGTGGCTTCGTAAATGTCACACAGTGATCTAGTAACTTTATCAGGCCTAGCAGACTGCTGCGGAATTTTAGAGGTAGAAGGGATATTCATCTGCCCCTCCCCCGCTCCTGCAGAGTTGTGCAGACGAATGAGTGTACTGAAGCCAAGGCAGTGAGAGGTACTTGCCCCGAGCCTCACAGTTAGTGACAAGAGCCGAACAAGATCTCACCTCTCTGCTTCCATACATAGCCGTGCCTTTCACATCTGACCACTGTTGGTGAGTGTGTGTGCAGCAGTGCACTGGACCACAGGTACCCCCAGGGGGATGGAGCAGTGGGTGGCGTATGGAGCCAGGCCACAGGTACCCCCAGGGGGATGGAGCAGCGGGTGGCGTATGGAGCCAGGCCACAGGTACCCCCAGGGGGATGGAGCAGCGGGTGGCGTATGGAGCCAGGCCACAGGTACCCCCAGGGGGATGGAGCAGCGGGTGGCGTATGGAGCCAGGCCACAGGTACCCCCAGGGGGATGGAGCAGCGGGTGGCGTATGGAGCCAGGCCACAGGTACCCCCAGGGGGATGGAGCAGCGGGTGGCGTATGGAGCCAGGCCGCCTGGACACACATCCCAGCTCTGCCATTCTGCTCACCTGTGCCCCAGCCACCCCGTCCAACAAGGGGACGTATTAATAATACCTGCTTCGTAGGGTTGTTATGAAGATCAAACGCACCGGTGTGTGTAAACGTCTCAGAACCATGCCTGGGACACTGAAAGTGAATACATACTGACTGTTGTTTTGGCCTGAATGATTTGAACGGCAGTGGAGAGGAATTACGCAGAGGCCATTATGGCCTAAACACAGAAATGTTTAGCTCAGCCTGGCAGACCAGCGGGGGATCATTTGGTTCATTTAGTGGCAAAATGTGCCCTCGCTGCCCAGGTCAACTCTGGGAGCCATCGTGCTTGTCACAAGCGTCTTGAGACGTTTTGGCTTAGCCTGCCCTCCAGCAACCCGCTCCGAGTGGGTTACTCAGGAGCGACTGGGGAGCCTGAGGATTCGCTGTCAGCATGAATCTGCGGGAAGTTTTTCAGGCGGAAGGTGGTCCTCACCGAGTTCTTCTGGTCCATTCCCTTAGTAGTGACATTCCTTTGAAATTATGCAGGCTGATTTGTCCACGACCCGGAGGACGAGGGCATCCTCAGTAGGATTCTTCAGGGTCCATGGGATGACTGGTTTCTGCTAAGCTCCAGCCCATATTTTGTTCCTCAGTGTAATAATGTAAATTACGGTGTGGAGTTGAAGAGCATGTGGGTGGAGAGGGAGAAAAGTTTTATGGAAGGATGGCCCTGCGTTGTCTGTCTGTGTGAATGACGTGGGGGTGAGATAACCGCGGAGCATTGCTAATAACCAGCCAGTCTGCCTGTCCCCTGCCACAGGCCGTGTGGGCGGCCGGGCCATGTCCCTGCCGTGTCGCGGGTGAGCTCCCCTGGGCTCCGGTCTTGCCTTGAGTGAGGTCCTCGGGGACAAGCCCGGCGGTACTTGGGGCTCAGCGTTGAGTCGCTCTCCCGTGGGTGCCGCCTCTGAGAGAGGATGTGTTCCAGGACCACTGGAGCTGCAGAACCTCCCCAGGAAGCGGCTTTTGCCTCCGGGTGAGTCGCCCTGGTTCCCGCTCCATTTGCAGAAGTGGGCCTCCTCTGGTGTTGGCCGGAGCCTGACACCCGCCTTGCCTTTCCGTGCCAAGCGGAGGCGCCACCTTTAAGGGCCCAGAGTTGTGTGAGGAAAAGCAGGCTCAGGGAGTGAGGTGAAGAGGTGACTGTCTGAGAGAGGCCAGGGGACTCTGCCTTTTGACAGAGGCTCTTTAAAAAGGAAACCTCTGCTCTACTGGTTTTGGTCTTTTTTTCCCCCTCTCTTTCATGCTTAAGAAAATATTTTCCCTCAAAAGTGCAGTTAGACTTGTGTATGGAAAGTTCAGGGAGAGAACGTATTTGGACTCGGGGTGTCTTTTCTGTTTATGCCCTCATAAAATGACAGTGTCAGAAACTGATGGATTAAGTGTTTCTTCTCGGGATTTGTGTTTCTTCTCCTGGTGAGAAGGTTGTTGAGAGAGCTGAGTGCAGGAAGTGGTGTTTTGAGATTTAGTTCCCTTTTCAAGGACCTCTCCCTTCTGTTTGTTTTAAAGTGGGTTTTCAGTTTTCCATTTCTATGATAAGGCCATTTCCTCTGGGTCATTTGTAGAATATTCAGAGACAGATTGAAATTGCTGAAAAACAAACAGGGCCTAACATCAAAACATTTTTGAAATGCAGTGAACTGAAATAGGTTGTCAGCCACTGAAAGCTTACATTTGTTTTACTGAACATTATCATTAAAAAAAAAAAAAGTTGAGCTTCAGCTTGCACATAGAGTTTCCCCAAGTCTTTAGTTTTTCTTTTTTTTTTTAATAAAGAGGCCAGGACATGTTTATCAAATAATGATGTTTAGACTTAATATCCAGAAGTGCTTATGGAGAACATAGGAACTAAGGAAGGGAGGGCCAGACCATTTCCTTTCCAGGAAATCCATGTTCTCTCACTTGTTCAGAATGGTTCGACAATGCAGACCTTTAGATCATTTTTCACACTTAATGTTTCTCAGTGTTACCATGAAGCCGTAGCTCTGTGTGACATCAGATCTGAAGCCCTAATATTATTTGCAAAAGATTGTTTTAGAAATGAAAGCCCTGCTCAGGGCTGCCAGGCGATTCCAGGTGTGAGCTTTGTCAGATGGCATTACAGGATTAACTAGCCGGGCTATATGATTCATCTGACACACGAGCCAACTTAAACCCATTCATAATTGTGCTCCTTATCAGAGAGACGGGAGAGCTGCGTCTAAACACGACAGGCCTGGAAAGGAGTCCTCTCTCCTGTCTCTCCCAGAGTGACTCTCCCACCCCAGCAGCCGCCTGTCTGCCCAGGCACAGCGCATGTCTGCAGACGGAGCCAGCTGTGGATCTGATTAGGATAGAGAAGAGTCATCACTGCTTTTAAGCAACGTGGAGGATTACTTGAAAACCTCAGAGCATGCCAGGGCCCTTTTAGTCTCATTTCATTTACGTTTGTGGTCTTCTGCAAGTTAATAAGAGCCAGGAACAGTGACACTTTGATAAACCAACTAAGTGGTATGACCTAAAAAGCTTCACTGAATCCTAGTTACCTATGAAATGACACCCTTGGGACAGAGATGGAAGACACAGTCAATTTCTTTTAGAGGCCATTCTGATTTTCATTGAAATTGCTCTATTCCTCTTGAGGTCTGTGTATGCATAGGTATGTTTATTTCACCTGGGTGATGTGTTAGGTGACATTTATGTAGAAACATTTGAGCAGCTTATTGAAATATGCTGTCATGGTGTTAAGATGTTCCGAGCAAACTTGTCTCCCACAGAGCAGCGGTGTCTCGCTGGAGCGCTGGTCCCCAGTCCAGTGAGGGCCCAGGAACTCGCTCGTGGCTGATTCAAGAGCGCCTCACGATTTCTAGCTTCTGCTTTCCGGATCTCGGTTCTTGTGTGTTGCATGCTAGCCACTGGGCTTCTAAGATTTTATGCACTATGGGTGTCGCTGCTGTCCGGGCCTCTGGTTTCGGTTTCTGAGCGTCTTTCTTCATTCCCGCCTGGTAGGTCTCTGTTCTCTACCTTTCTCTCTTTCTGAACGTGTCGCTAAAAGCCTTATGTCAGATCAAACCAGAAACTAAGAACTTGATCTGAAACTAAGACCTGGAGTTGACCCTTGAACAGCAATGTTTTTTTTCCCACTGAATATGTTCTGCAGCACGAGATGTCCTGCAGTTGAACCCACGAGCGTGGAACCATGGGTACGGAGGACCGACTATAAAGGTTATATGCGGATTTTTGACTGCTCGGAGGACTGGCACCCCTAACCTTCATGTTGTTCAAGGGTCAAGTGTGTATTAAAAAAGTCCCATCCACTTAAAGAGAAGTCTGATTATAGAATGAAAAACATACTCATTTAAAGACGATTTGAAAAGCACAAAGAAGTAAATAATCCAGGAATGATCACCTAAACGTCAGTTACTGTTGCCGTTTGGTATCTGCATTTTCAACCTGTGTGTGTGTGTGTGAGAGAGAGCGCGTTTAGTCACAGACAGGGAATGTATCAGGTTTCTTTAAGGAGTGCCTCCCAAAGGCTGGAGCAGACGCTACTGGTGGCACATGAAATAGTTTAGGAAATATGTGAATGAGCATGTTTTGGCAATGGTTCTGTATTCTAATACGTATTATAAAATGATAACAACACATCAGACTTATGATTCTATGGTAACAGTGCCTCTGGATGACCTTCAGGAGTAGGGGATCCTCAGCCCCTCTTCAGCAAAACACCTCATTCATTAGGTGATTTTACCGGGTCTTCGGTATCCAGCATATCAGCAAACTGGTCAGCTCTGCCTTCAAAATATGTTCGTAATTCACCTCTTCCCCACTCCAAAGGCCACCAGGAGTCAAGTGACCCAGGTCCCCATGGTTTATGTCCTTTTAACCAGTGTCCCAGGTCAGTCTTCTGTTGGTCTGATGGTTTCCCATCTCAGAGTAAGAGCCCGAGTCCTTACGCGGCCGGAAAGCCCCTGCACGATCTGCCTCGTCTCTGCCGCCCCCACCAGCGATCTCGGGACCCCCAGCCCCAGCCGCCTTGCCCCTGTGCTCTGTCGCGCTGGCCTCTGCCCGTCTTCAAACACGCCGAGCCTGCTCCCACCTCGAGCCCTTTGCTATTCTATGGAATAGGCCTGCTGTTCTGTCTCCCTGGATGCTCATCCCCAGGCCCTCCGCAGCCAGCTCCCAGCTTCAGGTCTGCAGAGGTGCCTTTCCAGCGTTTTGCTGTTGTTCAGTCACTTAGTCGTGTCCTGCTCTTTGTGACCCAATGGACTTTGGCCACCTGATGCAAAGAACCGACTCATTTGAAAAGAACCTGATACTGGGAAAGATTGAAGGCAGGAGAAGGAGGTGACAGAGATGGTTAGATGGCATCACCAACTCAATGGACATGAGTTTGAGTAGGCTCCGGGAGTTGGTGATGGACAGGGAGGCCTGGCATGCTGCAGTCCATGGGGTCGCAAAGAGTTGGACATGACTGAGCGACTGAACTGAAGTGGACTGCCACCTGCCAGGCTTCCCTGTCCTTCACCATCTCCCAGAGCATGTTCAAACTCATGTCCATTGTGTGGGTGATGCCGTCCAACCATCTCATCCTCTGTCGTCCCCTTCTCTTCCTGCCTTCAATCTTTCCCAGCATCAGGGTCTTTTCCAATGAGTTGGCTCTTCCCATCAGGTGGCCAACATATTGAAGCTTCGAGTGTTTACCTTCTTCAGAATTCTAACTTCTCCCCTCACAAAGCCACAGGTTCCTTTTGCCTGTTTTATTTTTCTCCCTAATCATGTCATTAATATGATTATCTTATTATTGTCCCCCTACTAAAATAGAAGCTCTGCCAGGCCAGGGATTTTTTTTAATTATTATTTTAGTCATTACTGAATCTATAGCACAGAGCATAGCTCCTAGGCATACAGTAGGCACTCAGTAAAAACTTGTTAAAAGAAAAGCTGAAATCCTCTAGAACCAGGGATCGAACCCCCGTTTCTTATGTCTCCTGCATTGGCAGGTGAGTTCTTTACCACTAACACCACCTGGGAAGCCCTGAAATAAAGGTAATGGGCTGACTTAATGAGCAATATTGAGTGAATCACTACCTATAGCTCAGGGATATGCAAAAGCTGTGAAAGTGATGAGTGAATAATGTTTGAGAAACACTGATTTAAATAGTTTTTGAGTCTGTTTATGTTCATTATAGATAGCACTGCAGTAAATATCCTTTTAGTAACTTTCTTGTATATATTTGTGATTATTTCCTTACAATAAATAGTTAAAAGTTTATTTACTTCTTCACGGGATCTCCGTAATTTTAAGGCTTACTGAAGCTAGAAGTCTTACCAGTTTACACCCCTCTGCAACCTGTGAGTGCCTGTATTTCTTCCTAACCTTGCTGTGCACCATCTCAGTGCCTTTTTGTCTTTGCCAGTTTGATAGCTGAGAAAACTGAGTGCCTGAAGAGCTTCATTGTTAACTTATATATATGAGCATTTCCCCACATGTTTAATTTTGATCTTTTTGTCCTTTGTTGTGACTTGCTTGCTCTTGTCTGTTTGAGCTTGCTCTGATTGCAGGGGATTAAAAACCTACATGCGCTGGTTTTATTGAATGGATGTCACAAGCGCTCAAGTTCACGTCCAAGGACAGGCAGGCCTCAGAGACAAGAACGGGAGGGTCTGCTTCCTGGCATATCCGCTCTCCTGCTTTTCCTTGCCCGCTGGGTTTCCCTCTTCTCGAGGCCTCTTCCCTTCCATAACTGTGTCCCACCTGGCTCTGGTCTGCTGTGTCCCTCAGTTGAGATGCCCACTATCCTCCAGGTGCCATGGGCACCTGAGGCCCCATTTTCCAGGAGTGAGCAGGCGGTTGGCTCTGCTTCACTGTGAGGTCACTTCTGGTCCATCCAGCTGAGATTAGGATGGGAGGTTGAGGCCCTTGGGGCCTGCTCTGTCCAGGGGACGGGGATGAAGCAGCTTTTCTAGGAAGGATGTAGTGACTCGAATGTTCAGTAACACGTCTTTTGACCAGTTTTTCATATGATGTGTTCATCTTTCTCTAATGGGTGCAGAGAAGTCCATTCACATGAAGACTAGTTTTGCCTTTTGTCTCGTGGCTGTTTTTCTCTCCAGTTACCATTTTAATTTTGCTTGATATTAAGCCATGTAATTAAGCCAGTCATTTAAATCATGATTTTTCGCTCCTGTAAAGTTTAGAAATATCTTCTCTATGGGGAAGCTATATTTTCAGCTATGCTTCCTTCTAGATCTCTTTGGTTTTATTTTCTTATGTGCCCCTTGAATAACATTAAATTTTAAGGGAATCTGAGAGAGAAATGGCATCTTTGCCTAATTCATTCTAGGAGGATAGTGTTTATTTAGTATTCTTTCAGCAACAGTTTTATAGTTTGCTTTATTGTAGTCCTGAACATTTCTTAAGTTTATGCCTAGATACTTTATAAGTTTTATTCTTATTTTGAGTAGAATTTTTCTCAACATGCTTTCTAACTTGTCCTTCATTGTTTATTAAAGCTGTTGTTTTTGTATTTTTGTTACTGACCGCCTTACCAGTTCTAATAACTTTTTTACTGAATACTTCTGAGCCTTGTATGTAGACAGTTAGAACATCTGCAAAGAATTATTTTTGCTTTTTTCTGTCTCTTCTTTTTTTCTCATTTTATTGTGGTGGATCTTTTCGGAAGAGGAAGATGGTGATTATAATGGAATGCAGGGCCTGTCTCACACTGCTGGGATTGTTAGGAATAATCGTTCCGATTAGATAGTCAGAATATTTGGGAACATAGAGTTAAATGGAACTAGTGGAAAACTGGTCTTTATCCAAAATGTTATCTCTACTGGTTCGTCTTGGAGCCCGAATGTTTCACTTGTTACTCCCTTTCTGACCAAACCATTGCTTCCAGGAAGTTCCTGTTAAGATGCCCATGTGACCCCTCCCATTAACACATAAAACTTGCTAGTATAGCAAATCACTGACGTGCTAGTGTAGCGGGTCATCGAGGTGGTTCTCTGACTCTCTGGGAATTGATACATACTAGTCTACCATTACGGAGAACGGGAACTAGACCTTGAACAGATGGGATAGACGTGTTTAGGTGGTGATGGCAGCCTGGGCCCCTGCAGTTAGCAGTTGCTTACTTGTAGCTTTATCTTTTTTACTCTCTGTTCTGTGCCCCTCCCGCTTCTACCCCATAAACTCAGCCACGCCGAACTTCGTTTTTCTTTGATGTGTTTTATTCTCTTACTTTGAGCTTTCTTGTTCTTACCCCGACAGTTAGAATCCTTGTCCTCAGGGTCAACTTAAGTGTCACTTTCTCCACGATTCTGATTTCCGTAGAGGAGCTTATGGTCCTGCCACGTGCCCTGGATGCGCCGTGTATTTTCTTTGAAATGACATTATTATAATTGCTTTTAAAAGTAATCTCTCTTAAAAATTGTTACAGCTATTCGACTATAACCTCAAATTGCGGTGCTAGAGAGCGTGTCTCGCTTACCGATCATTGTGTCTGACACCCAAGTAGTCGCTCAATAAATGCTTCTGAAATTAATGATGGACGGGGGAATGGAGGACAGTGAGCCGGGGTGAGAACGCAGGGAGCTGCCTTGATGAGCGGAAGTGGTAGCAGGAGGGCGTCAGAGGAGCTGGAAGGGAAGGCGCGCGATGTACGCCTGTGCCAGAAACGCCGAGTTTAATCTGGATCTGAACCTGTATAGAACTGAAGGGAAGGCCTGCCTCCTGTTACTGAACTCGAACAGAGTTTTGAGGGATTTGAAAGGCAGTTTCATACATGGGTGAACTGTGTACCCTTGGACACAGAGAAAAATACAGCCCTATACTTTATGCTCTTACCCTTTAATTTCTTTGCTTTCAGGGTTGAAGTAGTAGAGCCACTAGGCAATTTTTACAGCATCTAAACTGGCATACTGGCTCATAAAGTTTACAGCCGCACCTAGATAAAGACCATGTTTAAAAAGCTAGAGTGAAAAAAGGCAGGAGGAGGAAGGAACAGGAGCCTGTACCGAAAAAAATAGTACTGGGTGCTTTTCCACTGGCAAAAGAAAGTTTGCTTTTGTGAGCCTGGATACTACCAGTGTATAAAAATATTTCCATTAGTGAAGAATTATCATACCGTTTCATTGTTTCTCAAGTTAGAGTACACTTGCATTCCTGTACTTCTGTTTTCATATAATTATTGTTATAAATTATGAACTGTGAACTCAGAGCTGAATGTAAATAGAAGACCAAAAATATTTTTATTATTATTTTATCTCATTTATTAATCTATGTATTTCTGAGGAAAACTGCTCCTTGACATATGTTAAAATGAGGGTTGAACTTTGGGTGTTAATACTTGGAGTGTTAAAAACAAACCTGTGTCAGTTGAGCTGGTTTTACGTAAGATTACTACATGACTAATAAATTAAGGTTGAGGTGCTAATTTTGGCAGGTTGGGTTGTGCTGATGCTCTCTTTAAGTTTAGAGCAATCTGGCCATTTTTCATCCCCTTGAGTCTTCCTCTGCCCCCTGCCCAAGTCTTCACACTCCTACCTTTTTCCTTGCTCCCTGCAAGACGACGCTGGCCTCACGCGTTGCACAAACCCTGGGTTCTTGCCCCCCTGCAAGTCGCTGTGCGTCCCCTCTGCCGGGAGAGCCTTGCTGTCATCACTGCCCGCCTGGCGCGCGCCTCCTTTCGGTTTAGGATTGTGCGGGAGGTCATCTGCTACCTGCTGGAGTGCTGAGGGCTGTGTGATTTGTCTTGTTTGTAGTTGCCTCCACAGGGTTTGTCTGCGCTAACCTAGACATTAAATCCCTTGGTCTTGGGAGCTGTGCTTTGCTCCTTACTCTCTTTATATACGTTTTACCTACGGTGAAGTCTGCGTGCTCAGTAATTGATTTCAGGGAGGGACTTTTGTAGGTGGTTAGGCATCTTTGTCCTGTCAAGCCTCTGCTCTTTATTTGTTGAATTGCCGGATGGTTGGTTGACAGTGTTGTTTAGCTTCTGGTGTACAGCAGAGTGATTCCATTTTACATATATACATATGTATTCTTTCTCAGGTTATTTCCCGTTATAGGTTGTTACAAGATATTGAATGTAGTTCCCTGTGCTGTGCACTGGCCCTTGTTGTTTATTTTATACACAGTGGTGTACATCTGCTAGTCCCAAACTCCTAATTTATCCCTCCCGCCTTTCCCTTTGGTTCTCTAGGTCTGTGAGTCTATTTCTGTTCTGTTAAATAAGTTCATTTGTATCAGTTTTTAGATTCCACATATAACTGATAACATGACACAGGTCTTTTTCTGACTGACTTCACTTAGTATAATTAACCTCTGGGTCCATCCATGTGGCTGCAAATGGCATTTTTCCATTCTTTTTATGGCTGAATGATGTTCCGCTGTATATACGTAACACATCTTCTTTATCTGTTTTCCTCTTGATGCACATTGAGGTGCTTCCATGTCTTGGTTGCTGTGAATAGAGCTACTATGTACGTTGGGTTGCATGTTTTTGGATTATAGTTTTCTCTAAAAACGTGCCCAGGAGAAAGATTGCTGAATCATATGGTGACTCAGTTGTTTTTTTTTTTGTTTAGGAATCTCTTTACTCTTCTCTGTAGCGGCTACACCAGTTTGCATTCCCGCCAACAGTGTTGGAGGCTCGCCATTCCCCCACACCCTCTGGAGCATTTGTTATCTGTAGCCTTTTTGATGATGGCCATTCTGCCTGGTGTGAGGTGATACTTCACTGTAGTTTTGATTTGCATTTCTCTGGTAATTAGCAATGTTGACCATCTTTTCGTGTGCCTGTTGGCCATCTGTATTGGGAGAAATGTCTATTTAGGTCTTTTGCCCATTTTTTTTGATTGGGTTGCTTTTTTGATATTGAGCTGTTATGATATGCTTATATATTTTGGAGATTAATCCTTTGTTGGTCACATAATTTGCAAATATTTTCTCCGTCATGTAGATTCTTTTCAATTTGTTGATGCTTTCCATTGCTGGGCAACAGCTTATAGGTCTGATTAGGTGCTATTTATTTGTGTTTATATTTCTTTGTGTTGGGAGACTAACCTAAGAGAACATTGGTATGATTTATATCAGAGAATGTTTTGCCTGTGTCCTCTTCTGGGCATTTTATGGTGTCATGTCTCATATTTAAGTCTTTAAGCCATTTTAAGTTAATTTTTACGGTACGTGGTGTGAGGGAGTGTTCTAGTTTCAGTGATTTACGTGAGTTGTCCAGCCTCTGCAGCGCCACTTGCTGAAGAGACTTAACCTTTTCTGTATTGAATACTCTTGCCTCCTTTGTTGAAGATTAACTGATCATGGGTATGTGGATTTATTTCTGTACTGTCTCTACCGTCCCATTGATCCACCGGCGGTGCCAGTTGTTGCTGTTATTTAGTCCCTAAGGTGCATCTGACTCTTTTGTGACCCCGTGGGCGATGGCCTGACGGGCTCCTTCTGTCCATGGGATTTCCCAGGCAAGAATACTGGAGTGGGTTGCCAGTTCCTTCTGCAGGGGATCTTCCTGACCCAGGGATCGAACCCATGTCCCCTGTGTTGGCAGGCAGATTCTTTAGCACGGAGCCAGCAGGGAAGCCCAGCACCACCGTGCTTTGGTTACTGTAGCTCTGTAGAACTGTCTTAAGTCTCGGAGGGCTATGCCTCCAGTGTTGTTCTTTTTCCTCAGGATTGCTTTGGAAATTCTGGGACTTTTATGGTCCCATAGAAATTTTAGGATTTCTTGTTCCAGTTCTATGGAAAATATAATGGGTAATTTGATAGGGATCATATTACATATATAGATTGCTTTTGGCAGTGTGGCCATTTTAACAATATTCTTGCAATCCAAGAGCATGGGTTATCTTTCTGTTTCTTTGAATACTTGTTAATTTCTTTCATTAGTATTTTACAGTTTTCGGCATATAAGTGTTTCACCTCCTTGGTGAGGTTTATTCCGAAGTACTTTATTTTTCTGATGGAATTTTGAAGTGGATTGTTGTACTTTCTCCTTCTGACTTTTCAGTGTTAGTGTAAAGAAATACAATAGATTTCTGTGTGTTATTCTTCTATCCTCTACCTTACTGAATTTTTAAAATCAGTTTTAATCATTTTTGTGGAGTTTTTAGTGGAGTCTTTAGGGTTTTCTATATGCAGTATCATGCCTGCCAGGGCAGGAAAAGCAAGAGACAAAGGTTCAACCCCAGGATCAGGAAGATCCCCTGGAGTAGGACATGGCAACCCATTCCAGTATTCTTGCCTAGAAAATTCCATGGACAGAAGAGCCTGGCAGGCTAAAGTGCATGGGTTGCAAAGATTCGAACATGACTGAGCACAAAGAAACTGTATCGTCATCTGCATATAATGACAATTTTACTTCTTCCCTTCCAATTTGAATACTTCTGTTTCTTTTTCTTGTCTGATTGCTGTGGCTAGGACTTCTAATACTATGTTGAAAGCAAGTGGGTAGAGTAGGCATCCTTGTTTTCTTCCATATTTTAGTGGGAAGCTTTTCAGCATTGAGTATTGTGTTGGTTGTGGATTTGTCATAAATAGCTTTTAATAATGCTGAGATATATACCCACTTAGGCAAGAGTTTTTATCATGAATGCATGTTGAATTTTATCAAGTGCTTTTTCAGCATCTATTGAGCTGATCATGTGATTTTTATCTTTTTTGTTGATATGATTGATGCAATGTATCACATTGAGTGATTTGTAAATGCTGAACCATCCTTGGGACTCTGGAATGAGTCCAGCTTGACCATGGTGGATGTATTTTTTTAAATGTATTGTCAGGTTCAGTTCGATACTTTCGCATACTCGCGTGGAAAGAGAGTGACTCTTGGTCCTTGCTTGTTGCAAGTCTTGGTTAAAGAGCTGGTGCTGGACTGGGGTAGCCAAGGGCACACTGTGGTTGACTGCTGCTCGGGCCTGGGGTCCGTTTGTCTCTCTCAGGCGTCCATATTCACAGTCAGGTGTGTGGTGAACAAAACCTTCTGGTTCTCCTTTTTTTTGTGTGTGAACTGCTGCCTTCAAACACCACAGCTTTCTTTGGCACATTTATCGTGGATGATGAAGTGTGTGCTTTTAGGCATTGGTACTTGGACCCTAGATTTATTCTGGGGAATTGTGAGGAACTTTTCCCCTATTTTATAAAGTTAAGGATTCTGGAAAAAAGGAACCCCTGAAATCTTCTTAAAAATTTAACAGTAAATTCTGTTTTTGAATGCCTGGTTTTTTAAGGCAGGTATTATGATCTTCGTTATTTGCAGATGTGGAAACAGAGCCTTGCTGGGGCTGAGACCTGAGTCTAGGTCTTTTGGAGATTCCAGACCCATAAGTTTTTTCCTTAATGGCTTTGCCTTTCACTTTTATTCAAGGTTTATATGGGTACAATGGATTGTTTGCTGTGGAAAGTTCTTTAGGACTGAAGACAGGTCTTGGTTCGATTCCAGTTTTATATATAAGTATCTTTGTGTCTTTGGGAAAGTCATTTAGTCTCTCTCAGCCTCACTTTTTTTTTTTCCTCTATAAAATTGATATGTAGTGGTTTCCCAGCCTTATCCTCAGTTATTAGGAGACATTTTGAACATGGGTGTGTGTAGTATAGAGCACCATCTGTGACTGTTAAGGGAGAGGGCAGGTATCCTCATTTGTAATAATGAGCTCTCCCCAAACTTCGGCATGTGTTAAGTGGCATCAACGGGAATTACTTCTGCAGGTCTTTTGGTTGCTGTGAAGTGACTAGCATGTGACAGCACCGTGACAAGGTGCAGAAACGGCAGCTCTTGGGTGACTCGGAGCTGGGGGCATTGCAGCAAATTGCAGAGTCTAGAAACTCCCGTGGTGACAGGACCAAAGAGCTGGGCTGATCTCCAGTAGGGCAGGACCTTTAACACCTCTGGTTGGTAAAGGGGAGGGGAGAAGTCACACCTTCGCTGTTATTGCTACCTGACTGGTGTTTTCTTTTTTTAAATGGTTGGGGTAAAGATCTTTTGAGAGGACTGGCGAGACTGACTCAAAGTATATTTAGGTTTTATTTTACCAGCCCTAGTTTTAAGGATAGGAATTCAAAATGTGAAAGTAAAACCGCCCAGGTGATTTGGATACAGTCGAAAGACAAATTTTAAAATGAATTGTAAGAGTGGTGCCAAAGGGCATTTTCTTTTCTGCAGACCCCAACGGAAGGAGTGTATCGTCCGAATGGATGCCCCAGACTGGTAGGTTGGTTGGTTGGTGTTTCCTTTTAGGCTTCTTGGGAATTTTTTCTGGCTCTTGGCTTAGTCTTTCTTTTCTTCGTCCTCTTCTCCTCCCTCCTTTCACCTTCTCTCCCTCTTTCCTGCCTCTTGTTTTTTTTACTGCTTTATAAAACCAGAATAATATTACTTATCATATCCGCCAGAAACAAAACTAAAGAATAAAGTGAAATAAAACTTCATAGAGCTGAGTGACTGGGTTGAATGATCATCTTGGAGTGAGTGTATATGCTGAGATAGGAGCCAAGAGGTGCCAGGACTCAGGAGAAGGGTGGGTGACCACATGTTCTTGTTCTGTAAACTTTAAAATATCTGAACTTGGTCATCTGACATGTGTTTCTTTTTATTTTAGAAAAAAGACAAGATCTTTACAGAGTCAGTGTACTAGGGAGGACTGTATATATTATATTTCTCCGGTGAATTTCATTCTGAAATGGCTGTGTTCTCTGAAAGTCGCACAATGTAAGTGTCTGCTGTTTCCGGGTTCGTCTCTGCAGGGGCAGCTCCTTGCAGCACGGCGTTGGGAATTGCTGCGTGCATCACACCTGCACCTCATCGTCCTGGGTGAGGGGGCAGAGGGACTGTTGCTGGGGGATGTTGGCCCAGGACATCACAGCTGGGTCATTCCCTCTTGCCAGTTTACAAGTTGAATTTGAGGACGTTTCTGCCTTTTCTCCTACACTGGGCGTGGGCTGTTGCTCTTAAGAGCCTGTATGTCCAACTTGGGTTGGTGTGAAAGTGCAGTAGGAACATACCCTGGGGGATGGCTATGGCTTTTGCCCCCTCCTCTCAGTGGTGCCCTTGGAGGAACTGGGCTGGATAGACAGGTGCTGTCTGGGCTCTGCGTGGTGCTTCTTTTGAAAGGAGGTGTGTATATGACCAGATCATCTCCTTCTGTTTGCTTTTCTTCTTTGAAGTCTAATCCTGACTCAGTCTGGGCCACCTGGTGGATTCAGGCCACCAATGCCCCTCGTGGCTGCTCCTGAACCAAAGCTTCCCTGGTACAAAAGCATCTTAATTTGTAAATCTACCAGCTTCATGGAAGTTTGAATGCATGTTTCACAGAGTGTATATCATGCAGGATAGAAAGTAAAAGTTTTATTGTAAACCAAACAACAAAAGTGATTCTAATAAGGTTAAACAAAGTAATACGCTTTCTGAAGAACATCTAGGTCTTTAGTATTCAGAGTAACTCACCTGCCTTGTGAATCTACAGAGGGTGGGTTTAGAAGTTTAGAATTAGAATGCTCAGCTCACTTGCCATTCCTATTTTTATAGTATGAAGTGTATTTGTCCTTGAGAAGAATTTTCTTTTCCTGCTATGCCTTCCTTGAAACAAACATTTGAAGTCATGAAATAGATTATGGTTCAATAAAATATTTGAAGCCATGGGTATGGAGGTTCATAAGCCGTATGGAGTTATAGCTTTATTGGTATGTGTGTGTAGCTGAGGTATTTGTTTGTGTATATGTGTGTAGAAGTCTAGATTTTTGATATGAAAGGAGCGTAAATATTTAATATCTAGAGCAATGTTTGAATTACCTGGGGAAATATTCTTCATTTCCACAGAAACTGGTCAATGAGTGAGAGAAATTATTAACATTCAGTTATTGTAAAATTGAATTATAATTGACTTACAGGGTGCTAGTTTCTGCGTACAGCAGAGTGATTCAGTTATATTCAGTTATTTATCTTTTCAGATTATTTTGTGTTATAGGTTATCACAAGATATTGAATACAGTTCCCTTTGCTATAAGGAGGACCGTCCATCTATTTTATATATAGTGGTGTGCATCTGTTTTTTCGGGAGCCTTTAAATGAATTCGATTCCTTTACTTTTGGCTGTGCTGGGTCTCCGTTGCGGCGTGGGCTTTCTCTAGTTGTGGGGGCTTCCCTTCGTTGCGGTGCGCAGGCTCCTCATGGTGGTGCCTTCTCCTCTTGCAGAGTATGGGCCCCAGGCGCTGGGGCTCAGCAGCTGTGACTCAGGCTTAGCTGCTTTGCAGCGTGTGGGATCTTCCTGGACCAGGAATCTAACCCATGTCCCCTGCATTGCCAGGCGGATTCTTAAGCACCGGATCACCAGGGAAGTGCTGCTATGAATCTTTTAATCCCAAACTCCTGAGTTCTCTCTCCTCCTCTTTCCTCTTTGGTGACTGTAGGTATGTTTTCTGTGCCTGTGAGTCTATTTCTGCTTTGTAATTAGGTTCGTTTACATCAGTTTTTCAGATTCCACATCTGAGTGATGTCTTGTGGTGTTTGTCTTTCTGTGACTTACTTCACTTCGTATGATGATCTCTGGGTCCGTCCATGTTGCTGAAAACGGCTTTATTTCATTCTTTTTAAGGGCTGAATGATATTCCGTTGTGTGTGCACACACGCGCGCACATCGTGTCTTCTTTATCCACTCCCCTGTCGGTTGGGCCCTTAGGTCGCTTCCATACCTCGGCTGTTGTGAGTAGTGCTGCCGTGGACACTGAGGTGCATGTATCTTTTCAAATTAGAGTGTTCATCTGCATATATGCCTAGGGCTGGGATTGCTGGACCACATGGTAACTCAATTGTTAGTTTTTAAGGAACCCCCAAACCGTTCTCCATAGTGGCTGCAACCAATCTGCATTCGTGCTAATGATGCAGGGGATTTCCCTTTTCTCCACCCCCTCTCCCGCATTTATTAGTAGATGCTTTGATGATGGCCATTCTTACCGATGAGACGTGATACTTCACTCTAGTTTTCATTTGTGTTTCTCTGATAATTAGCGATGTTTAGTGTCTTTTCATGTGCCTGTTGGCCATCTGTATGTCTTTGGAGAAATGTCTATTTAGATCATATGCCCGTGCTTTGATTGACTTGGTTGCTTTTTTTGTTTTGTTTTCTTTTTGATATTGAGCTGTTTGTCTGTTTTGAAAATTAAGCCTTATTGGTCACAACATTTGCAAATATTTATTCTCGTTCAGTAGGTTGTTTTTACATTTTGCTTTTGGTTTTCTTTGCTGTGCAAAAGCTTATAAATCTGATTAGGCTCTATTTGTTTATTTTTGCTTTTATTTATTTTGTGTTGAAAGACTGACCTAAGAAAGCATTGGTATGATTTTTGTCAGAGAATCTTCTCTCCCAGGAGTTTTATGGCCATGTCTTAGGTTTTAGACCATTTTGAGTTAAGTTTGTGTATGGCACGGGGGAGTGTTCTAACTTAAGTGATTTACATGCAGCCCTCCAGATTAACATTCAGTTTTGTTAATGAAAAATCAAGAGTTTTTATTTGATTCTGTTAGTTACTGAGTATAAAGACCGGTCTTAAATTCACATAGCTCCCTTTAGTTTGTTATTTTTCTCATAAGGAATATTAACCTATAATCTTTAAGTTTAGCATTTGGAACTTGGCATGATTATGCTTTCTTGAAATTGGAGAAGTGAAAATTTTTAGTTAATTTATTTAGTAATTGAAGGATAATTGCTTTACAGAATTTTGTTGTTTTCTGTCAAACCTCAACATGAATCAGTCATAGGTGTACATATGTCCGCTCCCTCTTGAACCTCCCTCCCGTCTCCCTCCCCATCCCACCCCTCTAGGTTGATATAGAGCCCTGTTTGAGTTCCCTAAGTAGACCCCTGTTTGAGTTCCCTAAGTCATACAGCAAATCCCCATTGGCTGTCTATTTTGCATATGGTAATGTAAGTTTCCATGTTACTCTCCATACTTCCCACCCTCTCCTCCTCTCTCCCTGTGTCCATAAGTCTGTTCTCTATGCCTGTTTGGAGAAGTGAAATTTTAATACTAATTATCTTAAATGTTTTCTTGGTGCATTGGGATTTAGCAAAGTTTTAAAAATATTAGTAAACTTAAAAGTAGTATTATAAAAGGCATTGGTTAGAGAGTGTGTCAGTGATCTTTTGAATGGTGATGTTTGAGGAGTTGGCCATAAACTTCTAGAATTGAATTTAAAAACCAGGATTAAAAAAACAAAAACAAAACTCTAGTCTTCTCCAAAGCAGAGGAAATTGAAAGCAAAGAATCTTGTGCCATCCTTATTTTGCTACCAGCCATGTGGTGGGCGTGCTGGCAGGAGAGAGACCTGGGCGCAGATATGTGGTTCTGAGCACACCAGGGAGGTGCCGCCAAGCCTGGCACTGATAGGACAGTGGGGACGGGTGTTTGTAAGGATTTGAAGAGATGGCAGAAAGCATTATTAGAGATGGTGAAAACTCAACAGTATCTAACCACAGAAAGTATCTGTAAAGCGTCTTGTGCTTTACAAGATGGAAGAGTTAGAAGAGAAGAGAACAAGAGGGGAGCAGAACCCACGTGGTTCTCTGGCTGGAAAATGTTACTTAGAACTTGATGTGCATGTGATCAAGCTAACTTCATGCTTACAAGTCTACTTTTAAGCACTTGTAATGTTTTGAACTGTGGTGTTGGAGAAGACTCTTGAGAGTCCCTTGGACTGCAAGGAGAGCTAACCAGTCCATTCTGAAGGAGATCAGCCCTGGGATTTCTTTGGAAGGAATGATGCTAAAGCTGAAACTCCAGTACTTTGGCCACCTCATGCGAAGAGCTGACTCATTGGAAAAGACTCTGATGCTGGGAGGGATTGGGGCCAGGAGGAGAAGGGGACGACAGAGGATGAGATGGCTGGATGGCATCACTGACTTGATGGACACGAGTCTGAGTGAACTCCGGGAGTTGGTGATGGACAGGGAGGCCTGGCGTGCTGCGATTCATGGGGTCGCAAAGAGTCGGACACGACTGAGCGACTGAACGGAACTGAACTGAATGTTTGGTTTAAGGATACAATACTTACGTTAATGAGCTAATTTTTACTTGTTTACCCCTAATAATTGCTGTGCAGTGCTGTGCATAGCCGCTTAGTCGTGTCTGATTCTTTGCGATCCCATGGACTGCAGCATTCCAGGCTTTCCTGTCCTTCTCTATTTCCTGGAGTTAGCTTAAACTCATGTCAATTGAGTTGGTGATGCCATCCAACCTTCTGTTGCCCAGCTCTGGTGCCCAGTGAATATATACTAATACTAATTCTACTCAGCAAAAATGTGGACAGAAAAGAAATTTTTACATAAAAATTATTCACTGCATTCTAAAATGTACGGAACATCCATTAAATGTAAATATTAACAGAAGATATTTTGAGATCTGATGGAAGGTAATTTAGTGCTGCTTATTTTTAAAACTGAAATTGAGTATTTTTAATCCCCTTGGGGTAGGAAGGTCCAGAATATGGTACTTTAAAACCATTATTGTTTAGTCATAACTTTCTCTCAATAACATAACCATAGTGATAAAAAACTGATTATTTCAAGTATCAGATAGTCACATATGAAAAAAATCTTAAGAAATCAGAAAATTTTAGATAATTAGGATTTAACCAATAATAAGGCGTATATTGAGTTTCTAAATGGCTGTATGGGAATTTATTGTTCTTGAATGACTTTTTTTTAATGATAAACTGGGAAGCTTTAATGAGCAGCGTTGTTATAAGCACTACAGCAAAACAACCCCTGTCAGTAGTTTTCTTATATAGGAATTGCATGTGACCATTATTCATCTGTATACTCCTCTCGTTTTATTCGGTAAGGATTTCAGAGAGAAAAAGAGGAGCTAGCCTAGGCATTTTTTTACTTTAAAAACCTGTGATAAACCATGATGTAAAAGAATATGAAAAAGAATGTATATGTGTGCACTGTGTGTGTATATGTGTGTGTATATATGTGTGTGTGTATATATATATGTGTGTGTGTATATATGTGTATGTATATGTGTGTGTGTATATATGTGTGTGTGTATATATATATGTGTGTGTGTATATATATGTGTATGTATATGTGTGTGTATATATATGTGTATGTATATATGTGTGTGTGTGTATATATGTGTGTATATTTATGTGTGTATATATGTGTGTGTGTATATATGTGTGTATATATTTGTGTGTGTATATATATGTGTGTGTATATATATGTATATGCATATATATGTGTGTGTGTATATATGTGTGTGTATATATATGTGTGTGTGTATATATTTGTATGTGTGTGTGTATATATATATATGTGTGTGTAATTGAACCAGTTTGCTGTATAGTAAGAATTAACACAACATTATAGATCAACTATACTTCAATAAAATCAATTCTAAAAGATTTGGCATTTCTATAAATTTTCTTTGGGAGTTAAACTTGATCTCATTCTGTGTTACAGTGAGTATTCTGCCTGAGGGTATTAAGCTGTCTTGATAATAG
This sequence comes from Capra hircus, assembly GCF_001704415.2. NCBI lineage: Eukaryota > Metazoa > Chordata > Mammalia > Artiodactyla > Bovidae > Capra > Capra hircus. Next base: position 6,940,934 of record NC_030834.1, on the reverse strand, counting down.
TTGTATTGAATTAGGCAGCGAGAGGCAGTTGGACCTCTTGCATTCCTTTTTTCTTGAGTTGTGAGGTCAAGTAGCACCTCCTTTCTTCCTTCTTACTTGGAGGAGGGAGGTTTCCGGCGAATCTTTAATTAATTGATTGACTGGCTGATTTATTTATTTATGAATTACAAAATCTTCCTGTAAATAAAATATTTTAAAATTAGATAATTTTAATTGGAAGAGACAGGAAGGGATGCGGTACCTTGGCTTGGATGAACAAGTGTTTTTCTGTGTTGTCTAAATTCAGACTGTTTTGTTTCCTGCAGAGTATGTAGTATGTTTTAATCACATTATTAAATGATATAATCAACTGCAGACCGTCTGCTTATTAATTTACAAGGAAATGAAATGTAATTGCCTCTTTATTTTCTTTTGTCAGGATGGAGAGTGATATGATGTCATTAGAAATTTTAATGCCATACCGAGGCCGTGAAGTAACATAGCCAAAAGCTGTTTTTTATGAACGTTGTAAGCTTAGAATTCCAATTACATTTCAACAGTATTCCAGGAAAACAAGTTAGTCTCTCCGAAAGTTATCTAGCCTTCCTTTCCTGTCCCCTTGGATTGAGATTCTTTGATCCCACTTTGTACAAAGACTCTCCTGTGCAAATAGTGAATGAGTAAATGCTTTTGAATTTTTTCTCTAGCTTAGCCATCAAGTTCAACATCTAGAAATAGCTGCTTTACAAATGATTCATCTCAAATTTTTATAATGTGGTTGTATTAAAGTTGACTTGATAGTATTACAGATACTTCCTGCTCAGTTAAGAGCTAGCTGGCCCAGAAAAGCTGCATTTTAATACAGAAAGGCAAAAGGAAACGAAGAACCCCCCCAAAGCAAAATGTGGAAACCTGTATCTTCTGGATCATGCCCCTAGATGAGTCTGAATCTGTGGAAGGATGAGGAGTCCAATTATTTACTGAAATTCCTGTTGCTAAGGCAAATTCATGCTCTCGGTGAGTAGGGTCAGACTCTGTAAACCGCCTTGCACACTGGTGCCCTCTTCTGGAATACTGAATGCAGGACTGGTAAAGTGAACCAGGTTAAATTCTGAGGAGGCACAATCTCTTGGTGTCACTAGAATTCTTCATTGGTAAATACTTAATTTTGGCTTTTGTGCTGAAGAGAGAAATAGTGTTAAGGAGTTCTGATTATTAGGTTCTGTTTATGGTTCTCTTATAAAGGCCCCTAAATCATTTATATTAGTAGGTAAGAGGTAGTCCCATCTAGAGAATTATATTCTATATAAATGTCAAAAATGGGTTCATTTGAAGTAATTTTCTTTAGAAAAACCAAGTATTCATTTCTACTGAGAGCCAACATTTATATATGATTACAAATAGCACTTTACATTTAATAAAATACTATCAAATGTAATTATCTCAAGTAGTAATCTTAATGATGTGGGGGGGAGGGTGTTGTAGTGATGAAAATGGGTCTGATGATGGCAGCTGACATTTATTATTTACTGTGTACCAGACCCTGCACTGACCATTTATGCAAATCTTCTCATTTAATCTTCATAACCCCTCATTCTCTTCACTGTGCAGGTGAACAAACTTGAGTCTTACGGAGAATAATGGATTTGACCCAAACTGCTGATTGATGGAACCTGTGTTTGAACCACTCCAGTATTCTTGCCTGGAGAATCCCATGGACAGAGAAGCCTGGTGGGCTACTGTCCATAGGGTCACAGAGAGTTAGACATGACTGAAGCGACTTAGCACAGCACATACGCAGCACAGTCTAGGGGGAGCTTTGCAACAGATACTCACTTTTAACATCTTCTAAATACAGTTGTTCCTTACTGGCAAGCTGAGTGCTTGCATGGAGAATCTCATTAATGAATTAATGGAACCTCCTAATTCTTTCACTGCAATGGCATTGTATTCAGATGAATACTCTGCTAGACTTTTTTTTTTTTTTTTTTTGCTGTTGGCACATAGCAAGGTTCCTTGATCAATGGGTGGCTGCTGTGCCTGTGCTGAGTTCCCACCTGGATATGCTGTGGGATATACTTACCACGTCTTCAAGTCTCTGAAGCAAACTGAAGCAAACTCAGGATCTGTTCTGTCTCCTGTTTTTCTCCATATGCTTACGCACCCTCTGCTCGCTCTCTCCTTTTCTAACCCCCCCTCCCTTCTTATCCTTCCCACCGCTCCCTTCCCTGCTTCTCCCTCTCTTTCCTCTCTCTCCTCCCCCTCCCCCTGGTATGCATTCCTCCTTATTCCTGAGGGAAGAAGCCCTTCCTGAGGGAAGAAGAGTGCTAAGGCCTGCCTCAGGCCCACAGTTTGCCTGAGACAACCTCTGGGAAGCATTACTTCCAGGCTCAGCCAGAATTAGATGCTAGTAGGAAATAGTACCACTGGAGATGCTGTAGCTGTTCTGAACAATCTTACTGACGATTCCCTTGAGATTAGATTGGGTATAGAAAGCTCCTAAAGTTCAGCAATGAATTCAGTAAAATTGCAGAATACAGAATAAATAGATAAATCTCTTGCATTGCTATACATTAGCAATGAAAGATCAGAAAGATAAATTAAGGAAATAATCTCATTTACTTTCACATCAAAATGAATCAAATACCTAGGAATAAATATACCTAAGGAGGTAAAACTCAACGTTCAAAAAACTAAGATCATGGTATCTGGTCCCATGACTTCATGGCAAATAGATGGAGAAACAATGGAAACAGTTACAGACTTTCTTTTCTTGGGCTCAAAATCACTACAGATGGTGGCTGCAGCCATGAAATTAAAAGATGCTTGCTCCTTGGAAGAAAAGCTATGACAAACCTAGACAGTGTATTAAAAAGCAGAGACATTACTCTGCCAACAATAGTCTATCTAATCAAAGCTATGGTTTTTCCAGTAGTCATGTATGGATGGATATGAGAGTTGGACCATAAAGAAAGCTGAGCACTAAATAATTGATGGTTTTAAACTGTGGTGGTGGAGAAGACTCTTGTGAGTCCTTGGACTGCAAGGAGATCCAGCCAGTCAATCCTAAAGGAAATAAGTCCTGAATATTCATTGGAAGGACTGATCCTGAAGCTGAAACTCCAATACTTTGGCCACCTGACGTGAAGAACAGACTCGTTGGAAAAGACCCTGATGCTGGGAAGGATTGAAGGCAGGAGGAGAAGGGGACAACAGAGGATGAGATGGTTGCATGGCATCACTGACTCTATGGACGAGTTTTAGAAAGCTCCAGGAGTTGTGATAGACAGGGAAGCCTGGCGTGCTGCAGTCCATGGTGTCTCAAAGAGTTGGACCCAACTGAGTGACTGAATGGAACTGAAGGAGGTAAAAGACCTGTACTCCAAAAACTATAAAATGCTGATGAAAGAAATCAAAGATGGTACTAATAGATAGAAGTGTGTTCTTAGACTGGAAGAACTAATATTGTCAAAATGGCTATGCTACACAAGGCAATCTACAAATTCAGTGCAATGCCTATCAAACTACCAGTGGCATTTTTCACAGAACTAGAAGAAAAAGCTTTACAAATTGTGTATGAAAAAGCAAAAGACCCCAAAGAGCCAAAGTAGTTATAAGAAAGAAAAATTGAGTTGAAAGAATATGGATCCCTGACTTCAGACTATACTGAAAAGCTGTAGTAATCAAAACAGTATGGCATTGGCACAAAAACAGAAATAGGAATCAGTGGAACAGGCTGGAAAGCCCAGAAATACACCCACACACCTAGTTTTGATTACTATGACAAAGGAGGCAAGAATATGCAATGGAGAAAAGACTGTCTCTTTAGTAAGTGGTGCTGGGAAAACGACAGCTATATGTTAAAGAATGAAATTAGAACATTCTTTAACACCATACAGAAAAAATAAGCTCAGCATGAATTAGAAACCTAAATGTAAGACTAGATACTATAAAATTCCTAGAGGAAAGCCATGGCAGAAGATTCTTTGACACAAATTGCGGCAATATGTTTTTGAATCCATCTCCAAGAGTAACAAATATAAAAACAAAAACCAAATAATGGTATCTACTTAAAGTCAAAAGCTTTTGCACATCAAAGGAAACTGTAAACAAAACAAAAAGACAGCCTGTGGAATGGGAGAAAATGTTTGCAAATGATTGAACAACAAAGGATTAAACTCTAAAATATACAGATTATGTGCCCCAAATCGATAGAACAAACAACCCAATTAAAAATGGGCAGAAGATCTAAATACACATTTCTTCTTCTTCTTATTATTAGTTGGAGTATAATTGCTTTACAGTGCCGTGCTGGTTTCTGCTGTGCATCAACATGAGTCCCTCATGGGTGTACATACGTCCCCTCCCTCATGAACATCCTTCCTGCCCCCATCCCGTCCTCCTCTCTAGGTGTCACAGAGCCCTGGGCCAAGGTCCCTGTGTCCTAGAGCAGGTCCCCACTGGCCATCTGTGTTTGCACGCGGTAATGTGTGTCTCAGTGCCGCTCTCTCAGTTCGCCCCACCCTCTCCTTTCCCTGCAGCGTCCACAAGTCTGTTCTCTATGTCTGCATCTGTACTGCTGCGCCCAGAACAGGTTCATCAGTAACGTTTTTCTAGATTCCATATATGTATGTGCTAATGATATTTGTCTTTATGACTTACATCACTCTCCGTAGCAGGCTCTGGGTTCATCCACCTCACGAGAATTCACTCAAATTCAGTCATCTTTATGTCTGAGTAGTAGTCCAGTGTGTATATGTACCACAACTTCTTTATTCATTCATCTGCCGATGGGCGTCTAGGTTGCTTCCATGTCCCCGACTATTGTGAATAATGCTGTAATGAACATTGGGGTACATGTGTCTTTTAGAATTGTGGTATATGCCCAGTAGTGAGATGGCTGGGCCAGATGGTAATTTTATTCCTAATTTTTAAATAAGTCTCCACACTGTTCTTCATAGTGGCTGTATCAGTTTATATTCTCATCAACAGTGCAGGAGGCTTCCCTTTTCTCCAAATCCTCTCCGGCATTTATTGTTTGTAGATTTTTTGATAATGGGCGTTCTGACCAGTGTGAGGTAATACATCATTGTAGTTCTGATTTGCATTAGTCTAATAATAAGTGAGGTTGAGCATTTTTTCCATGGGTTTATCAGCCATCTGTCTGTCTTCTTTGGAGAAATGTCTGCTTAGGTCTTCTACCCATTTCACGATTGGGTTTTTCGTTATTCTGATATTGACCTACATGAGCTGATTATATACTTTGAAGATTAATCCTTTGTCAGTTGCTTCATTTGCAGTTATTTTCTCCCATTCTGAGAGTTGTCTTTTCATATTGTTTATTGTTTCCTTTGCTATGCAAAAGCTTTTAGGTTAAATTAGGTCTTCTTTACTTTTGTTTTTATTTTCATTACTCTAGGAGGTGGGTCATAGAGGATCTTGCTGTGATTTATATCAAAGAGTGTTCTGCCTATGTTTTCTTCTAGGAGTTTTATAGTTTCTGGTCTTGCATGTAGGTCTTTAATTCATTTTGAGTTTATTTGGGGGCAAGATGTTAGGAAGTGTTCTAACTTAATTCTTTTATATGTAGCTATCCAGTTTCCCCAGCCCCATTTATTGAAGAGACTGTCTTTTCTCCATTGTATATTCTTGCCTCCTTTGTTAAAGATAAGGTGTCCATAGGTGTGTGGGTTTCTCTCCTGGCTTTCTTTCTTGTTCTATTGGTCTGTATTTCTGTCTTTGTTCCAGTACCATTCTGTCTTAATGACTGTAGCTTTGTAGGATAATCTGAAGTCAGGAAGGTTGATTCCTCCAACTCCATTTTCCTTTCTCAAGATTGCTTTGACAATTTGGGATATTCCGTGTTTCCATACAAATTGTAAAATGTTTTGTTCTTGTTCTGTGGAAAATGCCTTTGGTAACTTGATAAGGATTGCACTAAGTTTGTAGATTGCTTTGGGTAGTATAGTCATTTTCACACTGTTGATTCTTCCAATCTAAGAACATGGTATATCTCTTTATTTGGTTATGCTGTCTTTGATTTCTTTCATCAGCATCTTATAGTTTTCTGTATACAGGTCTTTAGTCTCCTTTCATTGCAGTGGTAAATGGGACTGATCCCTTACTTTCCCATTCTGATTTTTCATTGCTAGTGTATAGGAAAGCAAGGGATTTCTGTGTATTGACTTTGTGATCCTGCAACTTTGCCAAATTTGCTAATTAGCTCTGTTAATTTTTTGGTAGTATGTTTAGGGTTTTCTATGTGTAATATCATGTTGTCTGAAAACAGTGAGAGTTTTACTTCTTCTTTTCCAATCTGGATTACCTTTATTTCTATTTCTTCTCCGATTCCCATGTCTAGGGCTTCCAAAACTATGTTGAATAATAGTGGTGAGGGTGGGCACCCTTGTCTTGTTCCTGGTCTTAGAGGGAATGCTTTCAGCTTTTCACCGTTGAGAACATGTTAGCTGTGGGTTTATTGTCTATGGCCCTTATAATGTTGAGTTACCAGGTGATGCTAGTGGTAAAGAACCCGCCTGCCAGTGCAGGGGGTGTAAGAGATGTGGGTTCAATCCCTGGGTTGGAAAGATCCCCTGGAGGAGGGCACAGCAACCCCCTCCAGTATTCTCGCCTGGAGAATCCCATGGACAGAGGAGCCGGTCAGGCAACAGTCCACAGGGTCAGACACAGTCAGACATAGCTGAAGTCACTGAGCACAGCACACACATAGGTTGCTTCTCTGCCCATTTTCTGAAGTTTTTTTTTTAAAATCATAAATGGGTGCTGAACTTTGTTGAAAGCTTTTCCTGCACCTATTGAGAGTATCATATGACGTTTATCTTTTAACTTGTTAATATGGTATATCACATTGACTGCTTTGGATATATGGAAGAATCCTTGCATCCCTGGGATAAATCCAACTTGATCCTGGTGTATGATCCTTTTAATGTGTTGTTGGATTCGTTTGCTAGAATTTTGTTGAAGATTTTTGCATCTATGTTTATTAGTGATATTGGCCTGTAATTTTCTTTTTTTGTGATGTCTTTTTCCAGTTTTGGTATCAGAGTAATGGTGGCCTTGTAGAATGAGTTTGAAATTGTTCCTCCCTCTCCAACTTTTTGAGACAGTTTGAGAAGGATAGATAGTGAAGTTGCTCAGTCGTGTCGGACTCTTTGCGACCCCATGGACAACCAGGCTCCTCCATCCATGGGATTTTCCAGGCAAGAATACTGGAGTGGGTTGCCATTTCCTTCTCCAGGGGATCTTCCTGACCCAGGGATCGAACCTGGGTCTCCTGCATTGTAGGCAGACGCTTTACCGTCTGAGCTACCAGGGAAGTTACACTTGAGAAGGATAGGTATAGCTCATCTCTGAATGTTTGATAGAATTTATCTGTGAAGGCATCTGGCCCTGGACGTTTGTTTTTTGAGAGATTTTTAAAATCACATTTTCAATTTCTTTACCTGTGATTTACTTGTTCGTAATTTCTGTTTCTTCCTGGCTCAGTCTTGGAAGGTTGATCTTCTCTGCAAACCTTTCCATTTCTTGCAGGTTGTCCATTTTATTGGCATATAGTTGCTCTTAATCGTCTGTTTTAATCCTTTGTGTATCTGTGTTGACTGTTTTAATCTCTCCCTTTGTGTCTCTAATTTTCCTGATTTGAGCCTTCACACTTTTTTCCTTGATAAATCTTGCTAGTGGTTTTGTCAATTTTATCTTCTCACAGAACCAGCTTTTAGTTTTATTGGTCACTGCTATTGTTCCCTTCATTTATTTTTCATTTATTTCTGCTCTGATCTTCTGTGATTTTTTTCCTTTTACTAACTTGGGGTTTTTCTGTTCTTCTTTTTCCAGTCACTTTAGGTGTAAGGTTAGGTTGTCAATTTGATGTTTTTTCTTGTTTCTTGAGGTAGGATTGTATAGCTATAAACTTCCCTCTTAGAACTCCTTTGCCTGCATCCCATAGGTTTTGAGTTGTCATAGTTTCATTGTCATTTGTTTCTATGTATTTTTTGACTTCCCTTTAATGACTTGTTGGTTGTTTAGAAGCCTATAGTTTAATTTTCGTGTGTTTCTATTTCTTATACCCTTTTTCCCCTATATTTGAATCTAATCTCATAGGTGGCTCAACTGGTAAAGAACCTGCCTGCCAGTGCAGGAAATGCAAGAGACATGGGTTCGAACCCTGGATCAAGAAGATGCCCTGGAGTAGGAAATGGCAACCCATTCCACTATTCTTGCCTGGAAGATTCCATGGATAGAGGAGCCTGGTGGGCTACAGTCCATGGGATCACAAAGAGTCAGACGCAACTGAGTGTGCACACACACACACTCATAGCATGGTAGTCAAAAAAGATGTTTTATATGATTTCAGTTTTCTTACATTTACTGAGGCTCGATTTGTGACCCAGTATGTGATCTCTCCTGGAGAATGTTCCATGTGCACTTGGGAAGAAAGTGTATTCTGCTGTATTTGGATGGAATGTCCTGAAGATATCATTAGGTCCATCCGGTCTAAATGTGTCATTTAAGGCTTGTGTTTCCTTATTAATTTTCTGTTTCATGATCTGTTCATTGGGGTAACTGGCTTATTAAAGCCTGCTATTATTATTATGTTACTGTTAATTACCCTTTTATGTCTGCTAGTGTTTGCCTTATGTATTCAGGTGTTCCTTTGTTGGATGCATAAATATTTATAGTTGTTATGTCTTGTTGGGTCGATCCCTTGATCATTATGTAGTGTCCTTCTTTTCCCTTATAATATTCTTTAAGATCCATTTTGTCTGATATGAGAATTGCTACTCCAGTTTTCTTTTGATTTCTGTTTGTATGAAATGTCTTTTTTCATTATCTCACTTTCAGTTTGTATTTGGCTCTGGTTCTGAATGAGTCTAATATAGACGGCATATACGTGAGTCTTGTTTTTCTATCCATTCAACCAGTCTTTTGTTTGGTGCATTTAATACATTTACATTTAAAGTAACTATTGATATGTATGATCCTATTAACATTTACTTTATTGTTTTGGGTTTATTTTTGTAGGCCTTTTCTTGTTTCCTGTGTGGGGAACTTCCTTTAGCATTTGTTGTAAAGCTGCTTTTGTAGTGCTGAATTCTCTTAACTTTTGACTATCTATAAAGCTTTTGATTTCTCTGAATCTGAATGAGACCCTTGCTGGATAGAGTAATCTTGGTTGTAGATCTTTGCCTTTCATTATTTAAAATATATCTTTCTGCAGAGATCTTTCTGCTGATAGATTGGCTGTTAACCTTATGGGGTTTTCCTTGTATGTTGCCACTGCTGCTGCTGCTGCTAAGTCGCTTCAGTCATGTCCGACTCTGTGCGACCCCATAGACCCTGGTGCAGCCCACCAGACTCTCCCATCCCTGAGATTCTCCAAGCAAGAACACTGGAGTGGGTTGCCATTTCCTTCTCCAATGCGTGAAAGTGAAAAGTGAAAGTGAAGTCGCTCAGCGGTGTCCAACTCTGAGTGACCCCATGGACTGCAGCCAATCAGGCTCCTCTGTCCATGGGATTTTCCAGGCAAGAGTACTGGAGTGGGGTGCCATTGCCTTCTCCTTACTTGTATGTTACTTGTTGCTTTTTTTTTGCTACCTTTAATATTTTTTCTTTGTGTTTAATTTTTGTTAGTTTGATTAATATGTATCTCGGCATGTTTCTCCTTGTGTTTATCCTGTATGGAACTCTGCATTTGATGGAATTGATTGATTATTCTTTTCTCATTTTGGGTAAGCTTTTGGCTATAATTCCTTCAAAAAATTTCTCAGACCCTTTATTTTTCTCTTTTTCTTCTAAGACCCCTGTAATTCGAATGTTGGTGGATTTAATATTGTCCCAGAGGTCTCTGAGACTATCCTCAATTCTTTTCATTCTTTTTTCTTTATTCTCCTCTTCAGCAGTTATTTCCCCCATCTGTCTTCCACCTCACTTATCTTTTCTGCCTCAGTTATTCTGCTATTGATTCCTTCTAGAATATTTTTAATTTCAGTAATTGTGTTGTTGCTGTTTTTTCTTTATTTCTTTTAACTCCTTGTCAAATGTGTTAAATGATTCTTGCATTTTTTTCATTCCGTTTTTGAGAATTTGCAACATCTCTACTGTAATGACTGTGAAATCTTTTTCAGGTAGTTTGCCTATTTCCTTTTCATTTCTTTTGTCTTGTGGGTTTTTACCTTATTCCTTCGTTTGCACAATATTTGTGTCTTTTCATTTTGTGTGACTTGCTGGGTTTGAGGTCCCCTTTCCCCAGGCTACAGGCTCATAGTGTTTCCTACTTTTGATCTGTGCTCTTGGTTGGTGACATTGGTCCAGTGGCTTGTGTAGCCTTCATGTTGGGCGGGACTTGTGCCTGCATTCTGGAGGCAGGAAGTGAGTTTTCTCCCCCCTCTGATGGGCAGGGCTGTGTGAGGTGGTATGTTTTGGGGTGTCCGTGGGAAGCCTGTCTGCTGCTGACTGCGCTTGTGTTGTCTCGCTTGTTGTTTGCATGAGGCATCCTGTGTGGGTGCTGTTGCCAGTTGGACTCAGGGTCCTGGATACAGCTGGAGGCCTTTGTGGGTGTTCTCACTGATTAATACCACCTGAGGTCAGGAGTTGTCTGGCAGCCTAGTGTCCTGGACTCAGCGCTCCCACCCCCAAAGCTCACGCCTGACCTCTGGTTGGGGAACCAAGACCCCACGAGCTGTTTGTTATGTCAATAAAAGGGAGTAAGAGAAACAAAAAACAGAAAGGAAAATAACTGATAAAATAAGAAATAAGCAGAAAACTCAAGAGCCAAAAAATAAAGCCCAGACAAATGGTAAAAGCAAAAATCAGACAAATAGAAACAGAAAGAACGGAACATACACCTGCACAAACCCCAAGCAGACCAAGCTAAATAAGGGGCAGGAGAGTGGCCCGGCGAGCACAGGGAGCCAAGAGTGACGCCAGCCAGCCGAAAACAAAACCGACAGCAGCATGAAACAGAAAGCGAGGCCACGATACAGAGCCAGCTGAGGAGCAAAGCAGAGAGAGCAAGACAACCCCGCGCCACGGAAAAAGGGAAAGACAGGAAGGCAAAGCGAGACCACGATATAGAGCCAGCTGAGGAGCAAAGCAGAGAGAGCAAGACAACCCCGCGCCACGGAAAAAGGGAAAAATAGGAAGGCAAAGCGAGACCACAATATAGAGCCAGCTGAGGAGCAAAGCAGAGAGAGCAAGACAACCCCGCACCACGGAAAAAGGGAAAGATAGGAAGGCAAAGTGAGACCACGATATAGAGCCAGCTGAGGAGCAAAGCAGAGAGAGCAAGACAACCAAGCGCCACGGAAAAAGGGAAAAATAGGAAGGCAAAGCGAGACCACAATATAGAGCCAGCTGAGGAGCAAAGCAGAGAGAGCAAGACAACCCCGCACCACGGAAAAAGGGAAAGATAGGAAGGCAAAGTGAGACCATGATATAGAGCCAGCTGAGGAGCAAAGCAGAGAGAGCAAGACAACCAAGCGCCACGGAAAAAGGGAAAGATAGGAAGGCAAAACGAGACCACGATATAGAGCCAGCTGAGGAGCAAAGCAGAGAGAGCAAGACAACCCTGCACCATGAAAAAAAGGGAAAAATAGGAAAGCAAAGTTAAGTAGTATATAAAAAGATCTATATTTAGTACAAAAAATATCAACAAGAATAGAACAAAAAAAGAAAAAAAATACACAAAACTGCAGAAAGCCAAAGTGGAACTATATAAAGGAAATTAAAAGTCTGATTAAAAAACAACAAAAAAGTTCTCAAAAGCCAAAATGTAGATAATAATCATAATGAAAACAGCAACCACAGCAACAGAGGAAAAAAAGAGGGGAAAAAAATCCAGAACCAACTACAGAATGAATCAAAATATAAGAATAATAATAAATGTTTTTCTCAGGTCTCAGCTGTCAGCGTTCTTTCCCCCACTTTGAGCCACAGCCCACTTCTGCTTCCCTAGGAAACCCTCCAGTAATGAGGAGTCTGGTCTCAGGACTTGCTGTAGGGACGGCTCAGACCCTAAGTTGGTGCTACTCCTGCGTGCCCCCACCTCCAATGCCCGCAGCTGCCAGAGCTAGGGCGTTTTCTTTTGTGAGAACACTCATTGTCCTTTTATATATTCCATAAACACAGAGTCCACCTACCTGATGGTGTGGATATAATCTGCAGCTTGTACAGCTGCCGAGAAGGTTTTTGATCCTTTCCCTTAATCACTCTGCCTCTGGAGCTCAGCTGTGGTTTCATCCCCACCTGGCCCTGAGGATCATCTCTAGGAGTTTGGGCCTGAGGCTGCCCTGGAGGGCTTGGGTCTGCCTCGGTGAAGACTGGGCCTGGAGGTGGTGCAGCTGCTCGGATCATGGGGACCCGGGCTGAACCAGGTACACAGGGAAGCACACACAGGCGCTGGACATGTGGTGCAGTAAGGATTCTTTCCTCGTCTCTGGCAGCTCTGCCCCAGTGAGGACCTAGCCTGGAGCTGGCATGGCCGCTTGGATCACGCAGACCCCATTGGTGCCTCGGGCACAGGGAAGCCAGCAGCCACAGTTGCCGGAGACAGGATGCTATAAACATTCTTCTGTAGCCTCTGTCGGCTCTGCCCCCATGAAGACCGAGTGTGGCAGTGGAGCTGTTGCTTGGATCGCAGGGACCCGGCAGCACCAGGTGTGCAGGGAAGGCAGTGATCATAGGTGTAGAAGATACGGCCCTATTAGAATTCTCTTCTGTCCTCTGGCAGCTGACACTCAAAGGGCCTTCCTGGCTGGTCCTTCTGTGTTGTTTGACATAGGAGTTCCTCAAGGGCACCCCTGGCCGGGGGCCTTCTCTAGTGCTCCTCAGGTCAGGCGCGCAAAGGGCCGCCCTCTCTGGGGTCTTTCACTATCGGCCAGCTGCCTGCGCCGCATGTGGAGGAAGGCCACAGTGACGGCTCCACCTGCTGCAGTGACTCAGCAGTGGCGCCCTGCCTCCTCGGCTGCCCAGCGTTCCTTCAAAGGCATTCCGTGCAGGTCTCCTCCCTCCTGTCCCCTTGGGCCATCATCTTCCCTCAGTTAACAGCAGTGCTGGCCCTGGGACTGCTCTCCACTCCCATGCTCCAGCTCCCAGCCGCCGCACTTTCAGGTGGACTTGTGTCCTCGTCCGGGGTATGTAGGACCGCAGCGTGGATTGTCCGTGCGGTTGTCGCTTCCTTCAGCCTGTCACTGGTGAGCTGCTGGTACTCTGACGGCCTCAGATGCTTCCCCTCTGTCTCAGCAGACCGCCTGGGATCTCACCCTTGCTTCACCTCCCCCACTTCCCGGTGCAGGTCAGGTCCTGCTCACTCTCCTCCTCTTTTTCTCTTCCTTCCTTCATCCCAGGGAGTTCTGCGTGCAACTGTATATTCCCTTCTGGTGGTCAGGGGCTCCTGTTAGTACTCAGCTGGTTCTCTGTGAGATCTTCTGAACCTGAAGATACATTCCTGATGCCTCTGTGAAAATAGATGTACTCCATTTTCACCTACTCCTCCGCCATCTTGTGTGTCTTTTAAATAGACTGTTCTCAAAAAAGACGTGCAAATGGACAGCAGGCACGTAAAACGATGCTCAGCATCAGTGATCACTGCTGCTAAGTCGCTTCAGTCGTGTCCGACTCTGTGCGACCCTGTAGATGGCAGGTGACCACTAGGTAAATGCAAATCAAAAGTACAGTGAGGTATTGCCTCCACAGTGATCAGAATGGCCGTCACCAGAAAGTCTACAAATAATAAACGCTGGAGAGTATGTGGAGAACTCTCCACATGTTGGAGAGTATGTAAGGCAACCCTCCTACATTGTTGGTAGGAATGTAAATTGTTACAGCTACTATGGAGAACAATGATCCTGCAATCCCACTCGGAGGCAAATATCCAGAGAAAACCACAATTCAGAAAGATAGAGGGACCTCAGTGTTAATTGCAGCACGCTTACAATAGTCCAGACACAGAAACAGTCTAAGAGTCAGCTGACAGAGAAGTGGATAAAGACGTGGTACACACACAGTGGAATGCTGCTCAGCCTTAAAAAGGATGAAATGATGCTATTTGCACCGACATGGACAGACCCAGAGATTACCACACTAAGAAGTAAGCCAGACAGAGACATATGTAATATCCCTTATACGTGGAATCTAAACAAATAAAAGTGATACAGATGAACTTAAAATATAAAACAGAAATAGACGGACAGACAAACAAAAACAAACTTAGGTTTACCAAAGAGGAAAAAGCAGAGAGGGGTGAATCAGGACTTTGGGGCTAACATATATACGACTATATATAAAATACATAAACAGCAAGGACCTACTGTACAGCACAGGGAATTAGACTCAATATTTTATAATAACCTATGAGAGACAAAAGCCTGGAAAAGAATATAGATATATGTGTGTGTGTTCCTGAATTGCTTTGTTACCTGAAACTAATACAGCTGTGCAAATCAACTATCAGTTCAGTTCAGTTCAGTTCAGTCACTCAGTTGTGTCTGACTCTTTGCGACTATACGTCAATAAAAAAAATAATAATTAAATTTTTTTGATAGATTTTTTGTTTTTAAAGATTAGTTGGTATCTCTGCTCTTCCTGAGAAATAAGTGCCATAGATAATGGAAGCCAAGCAGATGTCCTTTCCTTTCTCAGAGGATGTTTATGCTTCTGGGTTCTAAGTGTGTCTCACTTGTGCGATTGTCCTGAGAGCCCTTCCTGACCGCCTTCATTCTGACTCCCCTGAGTCCGATAGCCTCGGGCCTCGGTGACTGCATCCTCAGCCTACATGGTCACAGCGCCCCCTCTGACCTTTTATTCCACTTGTGACTGGAGTCATTTCCTCTTACTCCTTGGGATTCTTCTGACTTGCCTCTCTGACTTGCTTATGTATGAAACTGAAGTAGGTGACTGTTCATTGTTGTTTTCTAAATGCAGGAGGTGTACCTTGGCCTTCTTAATTTGTTTAACCTAGTTCTATTATCACAATTATATAAAAATTTAAAAAACATTTACAAAACTTAAAGTAAATATGAAATGAGATAGTGTATCTGGTACCCTCTGCTGATATCAGTCTGCTTGGAACTTTTCGGGATCAGTTGTATTGAACCGTTAGGTTGGTGCAAAAGTAGTTGAGTTTTTGCATTGTTAAACTTTGCCGTTTGATATTGGAATACGTTCTTAAGTGCGGTTATGTTATACATCATTTTAATGTGCGTTTCTCGCTTTGTGTTTTTTTGCTAATGACTTATTACTTGCTGTTTATATTTATTTTAGACTATAGAAATGATGCTAGACAAAAGCAAATTTGAGCAATATGTTTATTTGAGTTGAAAATGGGTCGTAAAGCAACAGAGACAACTTGCAATGTCAACAGTGCGTTTCGCCCAGCAGCTGCTAATGAACACGCACTGTAGTGGTGGTTCAAGAAGTTTTGCAAAGGAGAAGGGAGCCTTGAAGATGAGGACTGTTGTGGCTGGCCTGTGGAAGTTGACAACAACCAGTTGAGAGCATTATCGAAGCTGATCCTCTTACAGCTACACAAGCTGCCGAAGAACTCAGTGTCAGCCATTGGCATTTGAAGCAAATTGGGAAGGTGAAAAAGCTTGATAAGTGGGTGCCTCGTGAGCTGACTGAAAATTAAAAAAAAAAAAAATTTGAAGTGTCTTCTCTTATTCTACAACAACAAACCATTTCTCAATCAGATTATTAGGTGTAATGAAAAGTGGATTTTATGTGACAGCCAGTGATGACGCGCTCAGTGGTTGGACCGAGAAGCTCCAGAGCACTTCCCAAAGTCCCATTTGCACCAGAAAAGGGTCACGGCCACTGTGGTGGTCTGCCGCCCAGCTGATCCACTGCAGCTTTCTGAATCCTGGGGAAACCACACCATCTGAGAAGTATGCTCAGCAAACCGATGAGAAGCACGGAAAGCTGCAACATTTGCCGCTGGTATTGGTCAACAGAATGGGCCCAATTCTTCTCCCGACCACACGTTTCATAACCAGCGTTTCAATTGAATGAATTGGGCTACAAAGTTTCATCTCATCTGCCATTTCACCTGACATATTGCCAACTGACTACTGCTTCTTCAGGCATCTTGAAAACTTTCTGCAGGGAAAATGCTTTCACAACCATCAGGAGGCAGAAAATGCTTTCCCAGAGTTCATCAGATCCTGAAGCATGGATTTTTTTTGTTTTTTTTTTTTGCCTTATTTCTTCTTGGAAAAAATGTGTTGATTGTGATGGTTCCTGTTTTGATTAATAATGATGTGTTTGAGCCTAGTTATAGTGATTTAAAATTCATGGTCTGAAAACGCAGTTACTTTTGTACCAACCTAATGAAACTCCAGTACTTTGGCTACCTGGTGTGAAGAGCTGATTCACTGGAAGAGACCCTGGTGCTGGGAAAGATTGAAGGCAGAAGGAAAAGAGGGTGGACAGAGGATGAGATGGTTGGATGGCATCACTGATTCAATGGACATGAACTTGGGCAAACTCCAAGAAATGGTGAGGGACAGGGAGGCCTGGCCTGCCACAGTCCATGGGGTCGCAAAAGTCGGTCACAGTTTGGCAGTTGAACACGATAGAAAGTTAGTGTCCCATGTTGTTCCTGTTGGAGCACAGAAGACATCGAAAGGCGTGGATACAGTTGGTTGCTCAGTTCTATGTTCTTTTAAAAGATGGCTGTTGGCTAATTTCCGCCCACTCTTGTGGATACAAAGTGAAGTTTAAGATAGTGGTAGGTGAGAGAGGTGGGACTTTGAAAATGCAGAGCTGTAATAAAGAAATAACTAGGTTTGCTCTGAGAATGCAGCCAGGGAGTTGGAGGAAGATTCTTAGAATAGTTGTTATTTCCCTTGGGCTCTGGTAGGATCACGAGTTTGCAGAATTTGTGGACTACAGGATCTTGGGGTAGGGGTGATGGGAGTGGCAATGGGAAGGACAGGGAAAGGGATGAGAGCACGGCTGACGTCTCCGTGTGGCCCAAACACAGAGGCAATGGCGGTGACTAGTGTAAGCGGGCAGTCGGGGTCGGCTTGTGGAGGGCTTACCGACCTGCCACAGGATATGGGCTTTCATCTTGTGCAGGATATTTGTAAACAGGGGATTTTATTTTATCACACGCATGATGGCAGTGTGCAGGCTGGGGAAGAAGGGTGACAGTGCAGAGAAAAGAGGGTTTTCCTTTTGTATTTGCAGGACATTAGGGAGGAATCAGCAGATCACAGTCAACGGAGAGAAGATAAAACAATAGAAAAATAGTAGAATAAAAACTAAATCACAGAAGCCAGTCAAACAGACCTGGAAGGAATCTGATTTAGAACAGGCATTCATGAGATAGGGTTCTCAGGTAAAATCAGGATGCCCAGTTAAATTTGAATTTCAGATGAATAATGATTTTTTTTTTTAGTGTCCATATGCCCCATGAAATTATCAAGACATACTTTCAATAAAAACTATTTTTTGTTTATTTGAAATTCTGGGTATGCTATTAATTTTATTCGGGAAGTGTTTTAATCCTAGTATGCTACAAAGGTTGTGAAAAGGCTTGGTGGTCAGACTCAGTGATCTGGTCCTTCTTTTGATGATATTGAGATAGGATATAACCCTATTTGTTTTGTGGTGCGCGTTTATATATATCAGAGGGAGAACCTTGGGGGAGTCTTTTCTGTATTTAAATGACTAGTAAGGATTTTACCTTAGGAGATTTAAAGTTAACTTGATCAAGAAGAAAAAGGGGAGCTACAAAGAAGGGAAAATTCAGACTCCTGAAAGCACCTAACACTCAGCAGACTAGCTGGACAATGTCTTGTGTATTCCAGGAGACAAACGGGGGTGTCACCCCCGCCGAGAGGGGTCATCAGTTGCTTCGTCGAGTGTGAACAAGGCCGCGCTGCCATTGTTGTTTATGCTCTTGATGTACAGTGGCCCCTGTGTTCTGGCTTCTGTTTTTATTAGCTCTGTAAAAGCATTACACCCCCCCACCCCCACCCCGCAACAATAAACACTTCCAAGAGTGTGAGGTCATAGTAATATGACCTCATAGGGAGCCAGGTCCTTGGAAGCCCTGTGAACCAGCAGACAGTGGCTCTGGGGGCGTGGAGGGTCCTGGGGAAGGACCGGGGAGGAAAGGATGGCCTGGGTGCACCCTCAGCTCCAGGATGGCCTCTTGGTGTCTGTCATACTGCTGGTGAGTCGGTACTGCCAACACACTTCCAGGCTTTCTGAGTTAGAAAGCGCAGCCTCTGCTTGTTTGAGTTCTCTCATTAACTCTGAATGGGGTGGAATGGAGCCATCTAGGACTGGAAATGCTTATCTTCATTTTATTCCTTCCTTCCCTCTTCTCTGCATTTTTTTTTTTTTCAAGAAGATTCAGAGTATTCTGATTGGTACAGATTTTTAAATCACCTCTTCCTGGTGAATGTGAGGAAAATGAGGTGAAATAGACTGGCCAGGTCAGGAAGAGAGGCGGTAAACATGAGAAATGAGAAACGTAAGGAGTAGGAATCAATACTGCACTTTAAAAATTCTTGTATTTTTAAGTACGTGTAATGGATATATTTGTTAGGATAAGCCTCTTGTATCTGAACAGCATCATTGCAGTACCATGTATGTAGTATAATTACGCTGTTTTCATGGAGTGATTAAATGCACGCCCTGAGTTTGCCCTGAGAAGTAAGCAGTAATAAGTAGCAGTTTATTTGAGAAGAAAAATCCTTACTTTGACATTGTTTTCTTCTACACAGTCACTAATATGCAGAGTAAGAGAATGTATCGGGGCACAACTCCAGGGGTTTTCTTTTCATAATTATAAAGACTGCTTGACTGTAAATAAAAGAGTTCTTAGAGTAAATGTTTTACACTTCCACCATTTATTTGGGAAAACACAAAAGGTGAGGTGACCTTTAAAAGAAATAATTTTCGATGAATTTGCTTACAGGTTTACTGTATATAATAATTAAATAATCCAATTGTCTGGTAGGATACATTTCAGAAAACCATTTGGTAATGTGAGCTTTATAAAGGAAGGTTTATGATGAAAACAATACTTAAATGTATTTACATGAAGATTTTATTGTAATAAGGCAATTTATTTTAATTGATGGGTCCTTCTGTTGGAAAATTGTTTAAGGTGGCTGATTGTTTAGGGAGGGTTACCAAATGTCTTGGTTTGCCTGGGTGGATTTCTGTTTGTGTCTGTTGTCTTGGCATGGACTATGGTTTAGCATCTGACTTTGACTTTAGAAAAATGAAGTGTTATTATCAATGATTACAGTAAAAGAAGTCAGCGCAGGTTTGCACACCTCCACTTTAAACTTCCAGCTTCTCCACAGTCGCGTCTGAAGTGTGTGAGCTGATGTGTTGAACAGAAATTTCACATGGTTTTGGTGTAAAAGACTTGTGCAGTGCTTGCTAAGTGGGCTTGGCGAGAGGCTGAGAGGGACAGTGACCCCTTCACGTCCGGCAGTGGCTGGGGGCGCCGGGACCCTGCAGCCCCAGGAGCTCCTTGGGCTACTGCCGGCTGTGCAGAAGCTACCACGTAGCTGGTGGGTCAGTGCGGCATGGGATACTGTGACTTAGGTAGATAGGTGCCAAGGCAGAGCTTGAGCAGTTCTGCTTACAAATGTCTTCCCTTTGCTGTAAGGATTTTTTGTAAGTTTACAACTAGTTTTTTTTTTTTTTTTCTTGGTAACGCCTTTTGCCCCACATTGTAACAATTGCAACCACGTATTTAATGATTTTACCATCTCTGTTTCCTTCTCAGACTGTCCTGGTTTGGACAGTCAGTGATTCTCTGCTTATAATTCAGGACAAGTTAAAGAGCTGTGGAGTAGGGCTGGGCAATGCAGACTAGGATTCAGGGTCTCCTGGAATGGCTTTTACATCACTGAAAGGCTGTGGAAAAACAACAAAATCAAAAAAGCATGTGTGACAGCGAGCTTGTGTGGCCTGCAAGCCTGAGATATTTACTCTCTGGTTCTTCACAGAAAAAAAAAATTTTGCTTTAGAGTCTACAGTAAGTGTGCTGGAAGGCTCCTTAAGCACAGTTGTTTACCACGGGCATAGCTCTGCTTTGCTAGACGTCAAAATGAAGGTCTAGGAATCACAGCGTTATTGATGCTGGTGTTATAGTGTGTGCTGTGGCACCAGCGAGAGCTGAGGCTCTCACGGTGTGGTTGTGCAGCTTCCTGAGACCCTTTCAGTGGGTTTGTGAGGCCAAAATTATATTTTTATAACAGTGCAGCACTGTTCTCTTTCACTCTGTTGATACCAAAGTTGATACACGCTGACTGAACAAAAACAGTGATAGAAGCCCCAGTACCAGTTGAGGCAGTGGCACCATGCTGGTCCAGGTGTTAGACTCTTCTCAAAAATCTCATGGACGGAGGAGCCTGGTGGGCTGCAGTCCATGGGGTCGCTACTAGTCAGACATGACTGAGCGACTTCACTTTCACTTTTCACTTTCATGCGTTGCAGAACGAAATGGCAACCCACTCCAGGGTTCTTGCCTGGAGAATCCCAGGGACGGGGGAGCCTGGTGGGCTGCCGTCTATGGGGTCACACAGAGTTGGACACGACTGAAGCGACTTAGCAGCAGCAGCAGCAGCAGCAGCTGTGCATTCAGAATAAAAATGAAGGCCGGTTTCACCTAATGATGTCCTTGGTAAAGCAGTGCCAATTAATTACTTTTCAGCCCTTGGCTACCTGCTATTTAATTTCACGTGCTGTGAAATGGAAACTCTACTTGAAGCACTCTAGGAAAAGCACTCACGTAGTTTGAGTTGTGAGCTTTATGCTAGTCACTTTTTTCATGGAAATGCCATTTTCTTTCAAAGTCTAACTGATAAACTGGCTTTGGCAAACATTTTCTTGAAAACTAATGGAGTGAGCCTATTTAAGGAAAACAACTGTCATTTTTTGTTGTTGTTGTTGCCAGTGATAAAATTTAAGTTTCAATAAAAAATTAGAATTTTGGAAAACTTGTATCTACCACCACGTTTGGCAGCTTCCCAGTACTAGCAACTTTTCTGAGGATGTTAGTGGCAATGTTAGTAAGTGGGATTTCTCTTTTAAATAATGAAATGTATCAGCAAATATTCTTCAACTGACCGATTCCTGTTGCAGAATCATGCCTGGGTGAGATGCATTCAAAGTGTGGGACATTTTTAATGTAAGAGTACAAAAAACTCACTGATACAAGTTTAGATTCTATCAGTATATTACAACTAACTTTTAAGAAACTACCACTTGTTTTATTTTGGCATCATATCAAAAAGCAATATCCGCAATTAAGGATATTAAAGTGCTCCCTATTTTTCTATTTCTGTGGAGGCCAGGTTTTCTTGATATTTTCAGCCACAATGATGTATTGTTGATGATCTAATGTGGAAGTGGCTGTGAAGTCCAGCTGTCTTCCAGCTGCATCAGACATTAAAGAAATATGTAAAAGAAGTAAATCTCTGTTGCTTGTCTCTTTACAATTTATGCTATTGTTTTAGAAAATATAGTTATTTTAAATTAAATATGTTTGTCTATATTTGTGAAATGGATTTTTTATTATTAAATGAATATTTGAATTTTTCCATTTTAATTACTCATGCAATGAGTATAAGTAGACATAACCCATATACACAAAGGTCTTTGAAGTCTTCTATACTTCTAAGAATATCAAGGTTTGAGACCAAAAGGTTTGAGAACTGCTCATCTAGGGTTTAAGCAATCACTTCTCTAGTATGTCAAAATAGTGTAACTGAGAATATTTTTATTAATAATTAAGCATAAGGTATATCATTTAAAATAGTTTTTCATTTGTTCTACAATATCGTGATAATTTCCTTAGCTATTTTCCTTTTTGCCACACAAGAGCAATCTTTTCTATTTTGTTTCCTTCTTTATCAATTCTTACAGCAATGCTGGGGTGAAGACAGCTCTGCTAGAGGCTCATTCTGAAATGGGGAGCACTGAAATTCTGGAAAAGGAAGCCTCAGGGGGTCTCAGTAATTGTACCAGCAGCAACATCGAAGCAGCCAAAAGGCTGGCCAAGCGCCTTTATCAACTCGACAGGTTCAAAAGGTCGGATGTGGCAAAGCACCTAGGCAAGAAGTACGTTCCGTTCCAGGGCTGGTGTCTGAGTGCATCCTTATAAGCGTGCAGGCGCATGTATGTGTGTGTGTGTGTGTGTGTGTGTGTGTGTGTGTGTGTGTGTGTGTGTTCAGGTGGCTTCAATTTTAATAACCAAGTCTATTTTGTTTTCTTACAGCAATGAATTTAGCAAACTAGTTGCGGAAGAATATTTGAAGTTTTTTGATTTTACAGGAATGACACTGGATCAATCTCTCAGGTATGATTAAACATCGCCTGTTCTTTGCTTCTAAATAATTAATTCTAAGAATAGAAAATGATGTGCTGAAGGTAAAGTCTGATTTTTACTTTTTTAGACCCACAGTTACTTTGTGACCTTAGCTCAGAGTGTGTTATGGAGAGTAAACGTTGTGGAAAGTGGGGAAAATGTATTGTTTTTGTGAAATTATACATGAATCCATATTCTGCATCAAGTATATGACAGAGCAAAGGATGCTGGGAAAGTAGGGCTTGGAGAAATGGAATCTATGGGAATTGGGTTTTTGAATGATCAAAATTTTTTAAAGGCATAGTTTATAGACTGCAGAATTAAAGACTTTTTTCTCTAATTATTTGTTTACAATAGCCAAATAGCCTTTTCAAAGAGTACTTTGAAATTACCTAATGAATGGGATAAAAATCAGTATCAGGATAATCAGCAGGAAGTTATCTGTAAAACTATTTTAGTCAGTTATTACTTGTAGCTGATCTGTTCAAATGGGTTTGGAGACACACTGACCCTCACGTCTCACACCGTACTGTCCTGTCAATTTCTAAGCACAGCTGAAGGTAAAACCCAGGCCGCATTTAATCTTATAAACTCTGTGGTGTGTCAGAGCCTGGAGGAGCTCTGAGACCATCTTGGGTAACGCTCTAGTTTTACAGATCAGGAAACTGAAGCCTGGGAGGTAAAGTGAGAATGCAGAGCAGTGTGTTAGTCTCCGGCTCTTTGCATGAATCAGGGGTACTTAGAGGTTTTCTGATGAAAACAGGTAAAGGTAGGGGAAAGATCTGTATTTTTGCTTTGCTTTCTCACATGGTTTATAAAAAAAAGTTTAAGAGACATTAAAGTTAGGTCACTATAATTTAGATTAACTGCAAGTAAGGAAGACAGCAATATTTTCATCATCAAAATATGGTTTATGATATGTTTCTTTCAAAAGTAGGTTTTCTGAGGACATTATAAATAATTTTTTTCTGTCTCATCTCATGTTTAGGGCAGTGCATGTACTTTGTCGAGCAAGAGTCCTGGATACATCTCTAATAGACCATACTCTTAGTGACTCTGATCTAGACTAACATTCCTAATTTAAAAAATAAATTAGGGTTTTATTTTATAATCTCTTCCTCATGTACCAAGTTAAAGATAGTCTATGGTGATAATAGGCAAAATAAAATGAGCAGATGTCTACTGTGCATAAGACAGTATAATTGTAATTTTAATAGTGGGTCAGTGGTGATTACCGTCAAGTAACAAAATGACAAAGAAACCCTGTGATCTTTGTCAAGTTTTAAGACATAGATCCCGTGGTTATGTATCCAGACTTCAGTGTTCCTTAGTTTTTTCTGACTCGTCTTTAAAAATGGCTTCCTGACATCATGTGTGGAAATCACTCACCTTCCCAAGCCTGTTTTTTTGATGTATTGGCCACCATGCTGTGGCTCTGTCATCTTTTATATCGACCTTTCCTATAATATTAACATCAATATACATTTATGTTGAATAACCATCTAGTGATTTTTAAAGCATCACTGTAAAATATCTTACTTTGTATTAGTTTCTTAATTTTATATGAATTAAGTTTAACTGTCAGAGTATAGTCACGTTTTCTAAAAATTCACCTTTTCCCTTTTAACTCTTTTTTAGGTATTTCTTTAAAGCATTTTCTCTTGTGGGAGAAACCCAAGAACGAGAGAGAGTTTTAGTACACTTCTCCAATAGATATTTTTACTGTAACCCAGATACCATTGCTTCACAAGGTAATCTGATGGAAAGCTTAAATTACTTTTTTATAACAAGGGCTATTTTTCTCAACATAAAGGTTGCATTTTATTGTGGGAAATATGGAAAATTATGCAGAAGAAAATGAAAAGCATCGAGTTATGTCCAATTACTTAGAAATAACTGTTAACAGTTTGATTTACTTCCTTCTAGTCTATTTGTAAAATATTTTATGTCAAGTTGGAATCAGGACAGAATTTCGTTTCCTACTTTTCTTCCCTTGCATGGTGAGCATCTCTCACGTCATCAAATATTCTTTAAAAACCATGATATTTAATGACTGCTTGATGTCCTTTACTCCTGTGGTTTCACTGTATTTTCCATGTGCATAGTATGACAGTATACTTTCTTTAAATCGCTTATGGTTTGTCACTGAGATTTTAATGTCTGTGCACATTGTAATAAACGAAATGCTGCTGCTGCTGCTGCTGCTAAGTCGCTTCAGGCTTGTCCGACTCTGTGCGACCCCATAGACGGCAGCCCACCAGGCTCCCCCGTCCCTGGGATTCTCTAGGCAAGAACACTGGAGTGGGTTGCCATTTCCTTCTCCAATACATGAAAGTGAAAAGTGAAAGTGAAGTCGCTCAGTCGTGTCCGACTCTTCGCGACCCCATGGACTGCAGCCTACCAGGCTCCTCCGTCCATGGGATTTTCCAGGCAAGAGTACTGGAGTGGGGTGCCATTGCCTTCTCCAAAATGAAATGCTAGCTTTCCTCTTTCTTCTTCCCATACGCCTGATTTTCTAAGCTTCTTGATGAAGTGCACGTGTAGTTTTATGGTTAGTTCCAGAAACATTTGCAAATCTCACTGGAGTGTGTGGTGTCTATCTCTAGTGCTTTCTTTGGGCATTCATTTTTACAACACTGCCCACTGACTCAGGTTTATGACTTTAATGACCTATATTTGTGTTTACTATTTTAAAGAGCAACTTTAAGCTATTTAATTTTTGATATACTCTATGAAGAGAGATCATTTCTCCATTTCAATTCTTATAATAAGGCCAAGCTTTCAGGGTTTAAAATAAAAAAAAAATTCACTTCCAGTTGGAGTGTCTTTCATAAACTTAAGAATTCTAGACTAAGTCATTGAGACTGGATGCCCTAGAAATTATGATTGTCTCTTAAGTTCTGTGTGCCAGTTAACAATGAGTTGGTGTTCTTTATATTGACGAAAGTGATTGCTCCTGCTGCCTATGCCCTGCCGGCTATAGCTAAATTAATCATCTGATTGTTAAAGTCATATTGTTTTCTGTAAAATGGGAACTGTCTTCCTTTATTCTTATGATTCTGCTAAGACCATCTATTCACTGTATCACTGTTGGTCTTGACAAGAAAATAAAAGGTATAGAAGTGAATTGTTTTTCTTAGAACCTTCTTCAAATCTAAGAAGATACTGACATTCCTAAGTGAAGCAGGGACTATGGATTTGTGTACTCAGTTGGCTGTTGATAAAGATATTTGAGAGTTGGCTGCAGAGTTTTATAAATACTTTCAAGAACTTGTTTTTATATGTATTTAGAATACCGGAATAAATGAACTTTTAGGCATTTAGCAGCATCTGCTTAGAGATATTCTACTTAGAGAAATCACCTACTGAACTCAAAGGCATATTTTGGAAAATGAGGCATCTTTAATTCATAAATTCAGCAGTTGGACAAACTTTTTTGTACATTTAGTATAAATTAATAAGATGTTTCTCCTATGTGCAACTGCTGTATGATACTTGGATTGAGAATTGCAGGGAGACAATAGTGCTTTTTCTTTCCCTTTATAAAATAAGAAGAGAAAGTAATGTTTCCATGTAAGTGTGAAATGGTCTTGCTGGTTTGGGTAACTTATTTCCTTTAAATAGTTAGTTTTTACATCTTCAGTGATTATTTCAGTATTTCACTTTTGTCTGATCAGTTGTATCCTGGGCCAGTCAACCTAAATGTTGCCTTAGAGGACTGGTGAGTGAGAGGATAACTATTCCCGTCTATATGTTTTTAGCCAGAGAACTAATACCCAAAGGGTAAGCAGTGGAAGATACACATCTTGGTTTTCTTTACCTTTTGCTTCTTTCCTAATTCACTTTGTTTCTAGAAAATAAAATTCAAAAAATAAATTAAATAAATTAAATAATTTATTTTCTTTTCCATATCTTATAGAAAATTGAGAAACCATAAGTAAAAAGAGTAAAATTATAATTTTATTATCCAGAAATAATGATATCTTTTAATATTATATTATAGATCATTCTAGATGTATTATATTTAAATAGAATCATACTAGATATAATTATTGTGAAATATCTTTCCATTTCAATGTGTGTACTTGGACCACATTTTTAATGACGTCAGTGTAACAGAATTGTATCTTAGGTGGGTCATATTCACTCACTCCCATTGTCGGCAAGCTTCCTTTAGATATTCTTGTATTTTGTATTCTTCTTTTATTTCATGAGTATTAATATGAAGTCCCTGAAGTAGATTTGCTGTGTCAAGGCACACTGTTTCAAAGCTTTAGACATTTTCTGTCAAATTGTCCTCCAGAGGTAGGAACAATTGACTTCATCACCAGTAGAGTTCAAGTCTGTGCACTGAGATTCTTTTAATAATGTTTTCTTCTCTATTTTCTGTTTCCCCAAATGAATATGATTAATTGTGCCTAGCCACAGGATTGTGTTTTCATAGGTTCTTAACTAAGCATAGGTATGCTGTTTTGATAATATTGAGTGGTCCAACAGGAGCTAGTGAATTAATGCTTTCTGTCCTTGTCTCTCTTCCATTAGATGGAGTCCATTGCCTTACCTGTGCAATGATGCTTCTTAACACAGATCTCCATGGCCATGTAAGTGTAGGGGTGTGGAGCTGTCTTACAGAGAAAGCTCCAGAATTTCCTGGGCTTATCTTTGCTTTTGTGTTCATACATGTTTACTTTCTGCGTTCTTTTATCTCATTCTCTACATGGCAGGTAGGTAAACATAAATCTTTGGAAAAAGAAACAACTGTTTTACATGCTAGCGCTGAGCATAATTTTAAAAAGTACCATATTATCTGCGCGTCTGGAGTTGTTCTAGCTGTAATGCGTGTGGTCTGTTATCTTCTTTGTCCACTAGATGGCAGAGACTGTGCTTTTACTTTTGGTTTTGATTTTTGGTTAGCTATGAGGGTTGACACAGGATTGCAGAAAGAGGATGTTAAGTTAGATCTGAAAGTGTTGACTATGTTTTCACTAAATACAGTAGCAAGTGTTAAGAGCTAAGGTTTTCAAACACCCCTCAGCTTACCTGGTCTTTTGCTTGTTGAAATGTCAATATAGTCTACTTAAAGTATAGGATGAACTTATTAAATTTATGATTATAACTATACTTTCACCTTTCACAGAGGTGGAATTTTAGCTTTTACTTAAATTGTTCACATTAGAGAAAATAAATGTTTTAGTTAAATATAGATCAAATATAGATAGATCAACATGTACATAGCACAAAAATTATTTCATAGTCCCACGTCCATTTATTTTGAAGATAAAATCATGTTTCTTGTAATTAGCCTAACATCATCCCTTGATTTGCCATATGGTTTTTACCTTGCAATTAAGAAGTCACATTAAAAGAACTAAAACTTAGGTAATGGCCCTGATTTGTTCTTCTGTTCCAAAAGGTCACACCTTATTGTAAACAAGAAAAAGGATAACTCCTTTTCTTGTTCTCCTCTTTAAGAAAGGCGAGCGGAGCTGTATGGGGTCCTTAAGATGGACTGAGGGGGACAAGCCTCTGTTTAACAGGGCAGTAAAATGTCTTGCGGAAATGAAGGTACCGGGGTTCAGTCCCACAGCGTGAGCCTTGAAGTGAGTGTCAGAGTCTGACACTAATTCAGCTTGGCGTGGGGCCGGCCAGCCAGCATGCCGTCCTAGCCTCTGTTTTCCTGTTACCAGTGAAGCAGGCTCTCACTGCTTTCCTCTTTCATCCTG
The DNA here is from genome assembly GCF_001704415.2 of Capra hircus. NCBI lineage: Eukaryota > Metazoa > Chordata > Mammalia > Artiodactyla > Bovidae > Capra > Capra hircus. The sequence goes on along the minus strand of NC_030834.1, from coordinate 6,912,875 downwards.
TGACCCCCTTCTCCCCTCACTCAGTTTCTTAATCTGACTATCAGCTGAAGGAGACACTTTGATTATGCTTGTCCACACGTGACATTGACCCAAGCCAGTGGGTCCCAGCGCCGGGGATCTTCTTCACGTCGGCTGTCCTGCGGTCCTAGCCATACACGATACTTGTGTGTTTACTCTGTTCAGACTGAGAAGATGTGTGAGAAAGAAGAAAAGAATCTAGTAACAGTCTGACTCTTTTTTCCAGGTTGAATATGTCATAGAACTTCTGGAGAAGTAGCCAGAGTTGCAGGCATTTGTTTCTGTTAAGGGGGCCTCCCTGGTGGTTCAGTGGTAAAGAATCCGCCGGCCAGTGCAGGGGATGTAGGTTCAGTCCCTGGGTTGGGATGATCCCCTGGAGAAAGAAGTGGCAGCTTGTTTCAGTATTCTTGCCTGGAGAATCCCACAGACAGAGGAGCCTGGCAGGCTATACAGTCCATGGGGTCGCAAGAGTCAGACATGACTTAGCGATTAATAAACTACTACCACCATTTCTGTTAAAACTGGATTGGTTTCTAAAAAGCTAATATTGTTTTAATAATACTTTCAAATAAACATGTATCTTATTAATCACAATAATTTGAAACATAGCATTAAATAAAGGTGTGAGGTTTGTTATTTATTCAGATAACTCCACATGCTTGATACACAAACAGGACACCCTGGGGTATCCTGTGCATGGGTTCAGAACCCCAGGTCTTGGATTCGCTCATCTTCCATGTTTAAAGAATTGAAAAGAGATTAAGAGATTACCACACTTCTTTTTGGCAATTGGAATATAAGAGAGAGTTTATATAAATGAATGGTTTAGTATTATCTTGATATATGCCAATCATACATAATTAACAACTAGTTATAGTGGCAGAATTACATATGAGGGAGAAAATGATAAATACAAATCTCTCTGTATCTTCAAAATCATGTTTTTAGTGATTATTAGTTCTCAGCTTTGTTTTGAAAAGTGTATGCTCCATATTGGAGATTGTCATTTAAGTTTTGTATATTAGACTTTTTAATTCTTGTATACAATGAATACTGTTACAAGACTGTTGAATATATAGTAGCTGTCATAAAAACTAACCGTGTGAAAATGTGTTTCTCTTCTTTTCCTCCTCTGGATTCTTTTTAAAAATAAATTTTCCTTCCAGGTGGTAAGTTTTTAATCCATAATTTTGGATGTAGTGTCTCTTGCATCATGATTACCTGAATTATGGTGCAGTGTCTGACTTACTAGCATGGCTCCTATGAAAGTGAATCATTCATAAAGACTATAAAGTGAATTATTTCTAATATCTCCACCTTTCACCCTCTCCTTATTCACCTCTCATTACTTAGTCCAGAGCCAGAGTAATCCTCTTGGGAATGAACTAATAATCCACTTCCCTTTTCTTCCCTGCCATTGTGTCTTAACCGCAGTGTAATGGCATGACCTTTCTAAGAAGTGCTGAGACAAGCCTGCGCTCACGCTCTCGGTGGGGAGGGTGTAACCTGGGAGGTTCTCTTAAGGCCGCTCATCGGGAATCTTCCTGTGCCATGGAACGACATGTTGAAAACGCATTGGCGTGGGCCTTTGTTCTTCCTGCTAATCTCACTAATGAAATGGGGGAAGGCGTACTAACAGCGAGTCTAATACCGTGCTGTATGTTGGAATGCTTTCCCAGCTTCCCCTTTTCTAGTTTATTCTGTCGTTAAACAAACACTTTAGTGTTCATGCTCCACTCCAAGTTTGCTGCCATCTGGGTAAGGATCAGAAGTCAGATCGAGCGGTGTTGGTAGGCTCACCACCCTTCGCCAGGTTGCCTACAGAGGTGGTGAGGGCTATCTGAGGTGCTGCGGTGGAGAAGCACTGGGGGAGGGGGTCTCTTAATTACATGCATTTCACTAAGTGGGCCGCAGAAACGCAGTCTGCAATATATACAGTATTTTTGGGAGAAATTCATTGCGATGTTATAGTCATTTCATTGGAACTAAAGAATAGTGATTCCCTCTGTACCTACTTTAAAAAATGTGAATGATTTTTATCATTATTATACCAATAATATGGACTTACTTTTACTTACCTGCAAGTGGTTTACTAACCTTTTAAGTAAGTATTTTCTAACTGTGGTCACTTTTGCCAAGTAATCTCTTTTTTTTTAAATGCCCCTTCGTCTATGAAGTCTGTATGTGAGTTAGACTTTTGTACATACAGATCACTTTCTATCAAAACAGTAAACATTTATTTTTCTCTTGTTCTGTTGGACAAGTTATACTGAGTATTGTTACTATCAACAAGCAGAGAATTGAAACTCTATTTTTTAAAGCCTTACATTTTATTGGAAATAGTGTGAATAAAATGATTTATCCTGTTAGAATACATTCATACCTTTTCCTTTTCTGGGCTACTCTGCAGGTATGCTCTATTAACTTAGAGTATCTCTCTTGTCCTCCATTCATATTCAAAATCCAGCCTCTTGAATCCAAGACTGAAGGCAGGCAGCAGGGCTGGGACAGTGGTCGGGAGGACTGGACCCTGAAATGGGAGGAAGTTTCAGAAGAAGAACTGAGATGCAGTAGAGAGTGGGGTAGGCGGAAGCATAGGAGTTGGCCAGTTTCTCAGCTGAAGGTCCGAAGCAATCCACAAGACAGTGCTGCCCAGGTCAGGCCACGGTCAGAGGCAGCAGCCAAGGCATTGCTGTCGATCAAGATTTTGCGACAAAATCCGCCCTTTAACACCACAGCTCGGGATTTTCAGTGACAATTTTTATCTGAAGTGTGTCTGTGCTTTGTGGCAGAGCCAGGCCCCCAACCACCCCACTCCACCCCGCCCCCACCATGCATGGGGGTGGGGAGGGGGGTGTGGTCCTTCTGGAGCCTGTCTGGGCTGGGCGCCTGCGGATGCCCTGTCCTTGGGATCCTCGGCCTGCTGCTCATTACCTTCAGGTTTGTTGCACAGGGCAGGACCTTACTGGTTTTTTGAGGGGTTGAGTTATGGGTTAGATAAGGGGTAAAACCACAGCAAGGACACTGTACTGGTATAGGAGAGAAAGAAGTCAAGGAATACAGTACAGCTTTTATGATAGGATAATGTCAAAAAGTTGTGTAGTTCCATTGGAGATAGCTCTTAGGAACTCATTATGTTTCAATTTGTAAACTGTGTGAATAATTGTGATAATTCAAAGATGGGCTCTCTAGGACACTGAAATTTTGAAGGCTGGGTTAAATAAATATTTGGTTATTATCAGAAGTGGAAAATGACTGTTGTAAGACTTGCAATTGAAGAATTTTAATGCTTTTCCTTTTCATGTCGTGCTGTCTCATCTCTCCACCCTCAGGAGCAGCACAGATCTCCGTGAGGTTGCTAGGTAGTCATTTTACACCTCAGGAAACCTCTGTGGGCGCCTGCGGTTGCCGTCCTGGTAGCTGACATCTGCCCCCTCCTGTGGTGCGGTGGTCTCTGTGGACCCCTCTTCGTGTCCCTGCAGCCTTGTTCCTCGGTCCCTCTTCCAGGAGAGCCAGCCCTGGCTGCAGTTTCTTTTTCTATCTGACCCCTGTCCCTCTGTGGACCTCCAGCCATGGGTGATCTTTATCTCCAGTAAGCCTCCTTGCCTTGGAGTCCTCTTTTACAGCCCTTGGTGCTGCGTCCTTCCTTTTCCGGTTGGACTCTGCAGCCGCAGTGACTCTTCCAGGCTCTCATCACTTCAGACTGGCAACTGCCTGGAATTTTAGTAGGAATCCTTACTTAAGTGCGTCAGAGTCAATCACGCACGGGGGCATCTTCCTGGCTTTCCTCACTCCTCAAGATGACGGCCTCCCTTTCCATTTTCCTTCCCTGCATTTCTTCCTCCCTGTCCCTACCCTCTTCTCTTTCTTTTTGGCAGTTCTGCTTTTCTTAGAATCGGGTCATACTTATAAAACACAGCGGGTGTAGCTTTCCAGTTGAGTCAGTGGGGCTCATTTAGGGACCTCAGATCCTCTCACTGGCACATTGTTCAGCCACTCCACCCTTCTCTCTCTTACCAGGATGTGTTTTCACATTTGCACAGATCATTAGTACAAGGTGATAAAGGAAAGCAGACTGAACTCTCATTAAGGCAGGGTTGGCTCTTTCCTCCCGCAGATAGTTTGGGGAAGAGGGGGAATGAGGAAGAGGAAGGGGATAGGAACCTCCGACCTCTGACCCTCTTATTTACTTTAATGTCTGTCTTTCTAGACAATCATGTTAGAAGCAGAGATCAGTCTTTGAATTAATAATGAGAACAGTCTATTCCTTTATCTTCTCAAATTTTAGAGAAACTAATTTTTATGAAGCAGTAATAAAGCCAGCTACTAAATAATTCTCAAGCTTTTTGTTCTCAGGTCCCTTTATACTCTTATATTTTGAGGGCCACCAAAAAACTTTTACTTATATCTGTTAATATGTACCGTATTAAAAACTAAAGTTGATGATTTAGAAAATTTATTGAATCACTTTAAAATAGCATTAATAAACCAATTAAATGAATAATATACTTCTGCCAGACCACCTGACCTGCCTCTTGAGAAACCTGTAGGCTGGTCAAGAAACAACAGTTAGAAACGAACATAGAACAACAGACTGGTTCCAAATCGGGAAAGGAGTATGTCAAGGCTGTATATTGTTACCCTGCTTATTTAACTTATATGCCAAGTACATCATGAGAAGTGCTGGACTGGATGAAGCACAAGCTGGAATCAAGATTGCCGGGAGAAATATCAATAACCTCAGATACACAGATGACACCACCCTTGTAACAGAAAGTGAAGAAGAACTAAAGAGCCTCTAGATGAAAGTGAAAGAGGAGAGTGAAAAAGATGGCTTAAAGCTCAACATTCAGAAAACGAAGATCATGGCATCTGGTCCCATCACTTCATGGCCAATAGATGGGGAAACAATGGAAACAGTCAGAGACTATTTTGAGGGGCTCCAAAATCACTGCAGGTGGTGACTGCAGCCATGAAATTAAAAGATGTTTGCTCCTTGGAAGAAAAGCTATGACCAACCTAAATAGCATATTCAAAAGCAGAGATATTACTCTGCCAACAAAGGTGTGTCTAGTCAAGGCTATGGTTTTTCCAGTGGTCATATATGGATGTGAGAGTTGGACTATAAAGAAAGCTGAGCACCGAAGAATTGATGCTTTTGAACTGTGGTGTTGGAGAAGACTCTTGAGAGTGCCTTGGGTAAGGAGATCCAACCAGTCAATCCTAAAGGAAATCAATCCTGAATATTCACTGGAAGGACTGATGCTAAAGCTCCAATACTTTGGCCCCCTGATGTGAAGAACTGACTCTTTTTAAAAGACCCTCATGCTAGGAAAGATGGAAGGTGAGAGGAAAAGGGGGCAACAGGATGAGATGGCTGGATGGCATCACTGACTCGATGGACATGAGTCTGAGTGAACTTTGGGAGTTGGTGATGGACAGGGAGGCCTGGCATGCTGCGATTCATGGGGTCACCAAGAGTCGGACACGACTGAGCCACTGAATTGAACTGATGAGTAATAATTATACTTAAACAAAATTTAGTGAAAAAATAAGCATTTAAAAATTTTTGAAAATCTCTTTCATGTTTGGTTTAATAGTAGACTGCTAGATTCTCTGCTTCCACATTTTGTCACAGTATATCACAAGTCAGGTAGCTTCTAGAATACTCCACTGTAACTTACGAGAGAGACTGAAAAATGTTTTTAATAATTTTCAGTTATTATGAAAATAGGTTTGACTTCATGGATATCCTGAACAGAATCCCTGAACCGTTCTTTGAGAATCACTGTGTTACAATAGTATTTTCAGTTGCCGTACATATTTCTTTTCTTCATGCTATTTCTGGCTCCTTTTTCAGTGGCAATGTATTATAGAAGTGCTGGGGGAAATCCCAGTAATATTTCAGGTATCTCTAAAGGTTGAACTTTTAGCACACTAGCTTTGTGTTTGGGGTTTATGAATGAGTACTTTGAATATCACAGTTACAGCTTCCTGGTTTGTAAATTTACAAAGGATCCTGTTTTTTGCCAGCTAATCATGTGCATTAAAAACTGGACACCTGAGGGCAGCAGAACACAGTTAAGCTTGTTTGATAGAGACGCACAGGAAACCCAAGCCAAGAAGCAGCTTTCAGCAGAGCTCCAGAGCTGAAGCCATTACCAAGTCAGCAGCGTGCTCTTTCAGCACTTACTGTAACATGCTGGAGGAGGTGGCGTTGCCATGTGGGAGGGTATGCCTGCTGTGTCTTAATATCTCAAGATTTATGAAGCCAGATTTTACCAATGGACCAAGAGAGCCTTCAGTTTCTCCGAAAGCATGTTTTCCAGAAAGCTTCCGGACTTTATACTATTAAAAATGAAAAATTCGAGGATTGCTTTGCTAATTCTTCAACCTTTCGGCCAGAGTGTAGACTGTGGGCTGCTTCCTGGTGAGTGCAGAGTCGAGATGCCACTTCAGCAGCAGCTCACCCTCAGGCCTGAGCGAGGGTCAGGTCTTGGCTGGAGCTGCATTCTCAAGGAAGCGGGCTCAAAGCAAAGCCGTGGTCACGCTTAGGCTGTAAGTCCAAACGTACAGTTTTGGACTGTAGCTTGTGTGGTGCCGAAGACGGTGCTAAGAAAGAAACTCTCCATCTTACCTTTCGTCCTTCACTCTCAGTTACCTCTGAAGTCCGGAGCTGATTATCTGCTGGGGTGGGGAAAAAATGCCACCACTTTATCAGAGGATAAACCCAAAAGTAAAGTCCAGAGTGTGTCAGATGCCTGACCCATTTGCTTACCCGTGACGCGTCCTTGGGACCGGGGCTGCCTCCTTCCATTTTCCTGCAGCCTCATGCTCAGACGCTCCAGTCGTGTGCAACTCTTTGCAACCCTGTGGAGCCTTAGTGCACCAGGCTCTTCTGCTGTGAGATTCTCCAAGCAAGACTGCTGGAGTGAGTTGCCATGCCCTCCTCCAGGGAGTCTTCCCAACGCAGGGATTGAACCTGTGTCTCCTGCATTGCAAGCAGATTCTCTTACCAATGACCCACTGGGGAAGCCCTTCTTATCGACTAAGGGCCTGCAAACTATGCCCCACAGTCCAGCTGGTTTTCCTGAACACGGTCACACACATTTGCAGACTAAAATGACAGTGTTGAGTAGTTATAACAGGGATCTTACAGCCTGTAAAGCCTAGAATATTTCTTATCTGATCCCTGACAGAAATTTACAAAACTTGTCTCTTGCCCTGGTCTATGAAACCTTCTACTTCCTCCCTAAACATAGTAGGTAAGGCTGAGGAGGATCCTTTTACCTAACGTTCTAAATGAGAAACGTGTTTACATCCAAGTTATATTTTTCATTCATCAAATGCTTTATCTCTAAAAGGAAACAAATGGAGAAAACACTCTTTATTTTTAAGAAAATATATTTTTAAATGACTATTTAGTCATTTTGGGAGAATAACCTTAAATTTATCTGGGAGTGAGAACCCCCAGTCTGGGTTTTTTTTTTTTTTTTTTTTTTTTTAACTTTTTGACTAATATTTTCTCTCAGTAAGGATAGTACCTTAATTGGCTAAATTGTCAAGATTCGGGCCTGACTGGTATTTTTGGGATTTCAGATAAAATTCTTTTTGTGGCTTCTCCATTTTAAGTTTGATTAAAAATGCCTCCAGATTTTAAAGATATGATCTCCAGATTTACATTCTTTGAACATCTCAGATTTGATTGGAAGTACTGTATTGATTCCAAAAAATAATTTTTGTGCCTTTCAGTGCATAGGAGGCCTTTTCAAATTTCTGTGCTTTATTCATTTAATGGGAAAGAATTCAGAATATCAGAAAGTTTTATGAAAGTGCTGCCTTGGCATGCAACTGCCAGCATTTGTTTCCGAGCAGGCCTCCTCTTGCCCAAAGTCATGATTCAACTTGAAAAGAAAACAAGACTAGAACCATGATGCCTGTGAACTGTTGGGATACAAAGTCAGTGATTAGAGTGAGCTTTGACAGTATTTGTTTGAATAATAGTTTTTCAAATTAACTGATACAAATTGGTATAACGAGGTCTCATAAGTACTTATAAGGACTGTTTCTTGATGACAAAGACCATTTTCCTTTGACTCCCTGATAAAAATAGCATAAAGACTTGGGGACTGTTTAACTATAGATGTCAGCAAGACACAAAGTGGACTGATCTGACCCTTTGCTTTTGCTCCTAGACCTCACCGGGAAGAATTACTAGTGAGGCAGAGGAGGACAGTAAGTTGCAGGTATAAACAACCTTGACTATTCAGGAAGTTAGCTTACAGAAATAAGAGGATTATAAGAGAATGCTGTCAACAATTGTATGTTAACAAAAGATCACGCAAGTGAAATGGACAGGTTCCTAGAATGATAAATACTGTTGAAACTGAGTCAAGGAGAAATAGAAAATCTGAATAGACCTATAGCAAATAAAGAGACTGACTTAATAATAAATAAAACTTTCCTCAAAGAAAAGCCCAAGACCAGATGGCTTTATTTGTGAATTGTTCTAAACATTTACAGAGGCTTTGGTATAAATCCTTCACAAAATCTTCAGAAAAAAATAAAAGGGGAGTGATTACTTTTCAAAGCACTCTATGAGGACTATACTACCCTGATACCAAAACCAGACAAAACTATCACAAGAAAACTGATATCCTTTATGAATAGCCCTGTGAATATAGACTCAAAATCCTTAGAGAAAGGAAAACATAGTCTAGCAATATATAAAAAGGACTATATGTTCTAACCATTTGAGATTTATTGTAGGAATGCAGGATTGGTTCAACATATGAAAATCGATCTAATCTCCTTATTAATGGAATAAAAGAGAAAAGCCATGATTATCTCAGTAAACACATAAGCACTGCTAAAATCCAACACCATTTTATAACTAAAGGGAAAATATCTAATATGCCAGGAATAAAAAGGAATTTCATTAATTCCTAAAAATGAACATTTATTAAAAACTCACAGCTAACATCATACTTTCTGGAAAAGTTGGAAGACTTTTTGTGCCCCAGATCAGAAACAAGGCAAAAGTGTCTACCCTTGCCACTTCTTTGTTACATACTGAAGATTTTATCCAGGGTGAGTAGGCAAGGAAAAATAATAAAACACGTCATGATTAGAATGAAATAAGTAAAATTTTCTCTGTTTGCAGAAGACTTGATCTTTTATATAGAAAATCCTAAGGAATCTACAAAAGGAAAAAAATGATTAGAGTCTAAAAAACAGTTCAGCAAGGCTGCAGAATAAAAGTTGAATATACAAAGATCATTTGCATTGCTGATACTGTCAATGAGCAATATGAAAATTGCATGTTTTGTTTACAGTATCATCAGAAATACTAAGATACTTAAGAATAAACTTAACAAACTAAGATGAATGCATTGACGTTGAAAACTACAAAACATTGTTGAAAGAAACCAAGTAAGTGGAAAGTAATTTAATGGTATTGGATTGGAACCCTTAGTTTAAAGTGCCATGCTCTCCAAAGTGATCTTCAGATTCAACACAGTCATCCTCAAAATGCTAGCTGACCTTTCTTCCCCCACAGAAAATTGATAAGCTGCTACTGCAATTCAATTACAATTTCTATCCATGTCCCAATGGCATTTTTTTGCAGAAAAGAAAAATTTATCCAAAAATTCACATGGAATCTCAAGGGACTGTGAATAGCCTAAACAGACTTGAAAAACAACAAAACTAGAGAACTCACACCTCCTGATTTCAAAACATATTACACATCTACAATAAAGAGTGTGATACTGGTGTAAAGACAGGCAAATAGACACATGGAATACAATACAGAGCCCCAAATAAACTCTTGTATATATACTTTTTAATGATCTTCAACAAGAGTGCCAAGACTACTCAATGGAGAAAGGATAGTCTCTTCAACAAATGGTGCTGGGAATAAAGGACATCCAAAGCAGAAAGTGAAGTTGTACCCTTATACCATATAAAAGATTAACTCAACGTAGATTAAAGGCCTAAAGTGACAAAACTATGAAAATAAAACATAGAGATAAAGCTTCATAATGTTGGACTTGGCAATGATTTCTTGGATCTGACATTCAAACCATAGGTAGCAAAATTCAAAGTAGACACATGGGCTTACTTCAAACTTGCAAACTTTTGCACACAAAAGGACACTACAAAGTGAAATGACAACCTACAGAAAGGGAGAAAATATTTGCAAATCTTACATCTGATGAGTAATTAATATTCAGAATATGTAACAAACTCCTACAACTCTACAACAACAGTAAAGTTAATTACCCCAATAAAAAGAGGGAAAAAGATTTGAATTAGACATTTATCTGAAGATATTATACAAATAACAAAGAAGCATATGAAAAAATTCTCAACTTTCACTAACTGTCAGAGAAATGCCAATCAAAACTACCTCATACCTATGAGGATGGCTACTGTTTTTCTTTTTTTAAAGCAAAATAACAGAAGGTGGCAAGTACAGGGAGAAACTGGAATCCTTGTATGCTGTTGGTGGGATTGTAAAATGGTGCACCCCTATGGAAAGTAACACGGCAGTTCCTTAAAAAATTAGAAATAGCGCATGATACCCCTATCCTATTTCTGGCTATATATCTAAAAGATTTGAAAGCAGGATCTCAAGGAGATATTTGCATACCCATGTTCATAGCAGTACTTCACAAAGCCGAGAAGTGGAACACCCCACATGTGCATCAGTGGATAAGCTGTTGAACAAAATCGTAGTCTACATCTAATGAAATCCTCAGCCTTAAAAACGAGGGACCTCTGACGTATGCTGCAGAATGGACAAACTTTGAGAACACTGTGATCTCCCTTTCATGAGTTATCCAACTATTCAGAGTCCTTAGAACAGAAGGTAGAATGATAGTTTCCAGAAGGTGGAGGGGAGGTGGATGGGAAGTTATATAGAGTTTAAGATTTGCAAGATGAAGTAGCTCTGGAAATCTGTTTCACCACAGTGTGAAAATACATAACCTTACTGAACTGTGCACATAAAAACCATCAAGACAGTAAATTGCTTGTGTTTTTTTAACCATAACAAAAAGAATGCAGAGGTGAAAACAACTTGCTACAAAGCTATGAGAGTCAAGAAGAGTGTTACAGTGGCATTAGACCGAACGTCTCGATCTGTTCAATGGAGTTAAGAGTTAAGCAGCAAACCCTTGCTTTCCAGTTTGTTGGTCTTTGGCAAGGATGCCAAGGCCACTCATTGGAGAAAGAATGCATATGGTGCGGGACAGCTGGATAGTCATATGCAAAAGAATGAATCTAGATTTTTCTTTGCTGCTCTGTACAAAAATTAGTGCGAGATGGATCAAATATCTAAATGTAGGAGCTAACAGTATAACGTCTCTTAGAAAACATAGGAGTAAGTTTTTGTGACTTTGGATTGATTTGACATTAATTGGTTACATATGACACCAAAAGCACAAGCAACCGAAAAAAAAAGTAAATTGAAATGTCATCTAGATTAAAAATTTCCTCTGCTTCAAAGAACACCATCAAATGAGAAAAACATAATAGGAGACAGTATCTGCAAAGTACATATATAATAAGGAGTTTGTATCAAGAATATATAAAGGACACAACTCAAGAATAAAAGATAATAATAAAAGGACAAAGGATTTGAATCAGGATTTCTCCAAAGAATATGTACGTGTGGCCAGTAATGCATGAATGTATGCTGAAAATCACCAGTCATTGCTGCTGCTGCTGCTGCTGCTGCTAAGTTGCTTCAGTCGTGTCTGACTCTGTGCGACCCCGTAGACGGAAGGCAGCCTACCAGGCTCCTCCGTCCCTGGGATTTTCCAGGCAAGAACACTGGAGTGGGTTGCCATTTCCTTCTCCAAAGCATGAAAGTGAAAAGTGAAAGTGAAGTTGCTCAGTCGTGTCCGACTCTTTTTGACCCCATGGACTGCAGCCTACCAGGCTTCTCCGTCCATGGGAGTTTCCAAGCAAGTGTACTGGAGTAGGTTGCCATTGCCTTCTCAGTCATTAGGGAAATCCAGATCAGAAGCACAGGACACCAGTTTACACCCACTAGGTTGGCTTAAATAAAAAGGACAGATAAGTGTTAGAGAGGATATAGAGAAACTGAAACTCTCACACGCTTTTAGTGGGTATGTAAACTGGTGCCTGCAGTTCCTCAAATGATTTAACACAGAGTTGCCATATGACCCAGCAATCCCACTCCTTGGTTTTACACATAGGAGGAATGAAAACAAGTCCACCCAAACTTGTATGCAAATATTTTTAGCTATATTATAGGAACCACAATGTGGAGGCAGTCCAAGTAGCCACCAGTTTCTGAATGGATAAACAGAATTTAGTATGTTCATATAATGGAATGTTGTTTGGCAATAAAAAGAACTTAAGTACTGGTTAATGCTACAGTATGGGAGAACCTTGAAAGCATTATGCTAAATGAAAGAAGCCAGTCATAAAAGACTGAATTTGTATGATTCCATTTATGTGACATGTCCTGCATAGGCAGCTCCGCAGGGCTTAGTAAATAAGAAGTTTGTTATTGGTGTTCAAGAGAATGGGTAATGAGGATGGGAGAGAGGTCTAAGAGTGACGGCTAGTGGATATAGAGCGGCTTTTCGGGTGATAAAAATGGTCTCAGTTTAGACGGGTGATGGCCATACTGCTTTAACAATATGCTAAGAATTATTGAATTGTATTGTTCACAAGAATGAATGTTATATGAATTACATTTTGATAAAGCTGGTGTTTTTTTTAAAAGTTATAGCAAGTTGACGCTTGTATAACTGACATATTGACACTTACAGGTAACTTACTGGCATATTTTTTAAAATCTTTTTTTTGCTCCTGGTATTTGTGATTTTGTCTACTTTTCCATAGTTTTATTTTTGTTTGTATAACATGTTTTTATATTTGGGAGTCTTGATATTGTTTTATTTGATACTTATTTTAACAAAAATTACACAAATTGAGATTAAAATTTCAGTTTCTTATTACCAAAAGACTCAGGTGTTTCAATATAAAGCATTCTAAAACAAGTTTTATCATTATTAACATTGTAAGGATTAAAAACAGATAATGTCATTAAGTGAACCCATGGACTGTAGCCTACCAGGCTCCTCCCTCCGTGGGATTTTCCAGTCAAGAATACTGGAATGGGTTGCCCTTTCATTCTATAGGAGATCTTCCTGACCCAGGGATTGAACCCGGGTCTCCCGCATGGTAGGCAGACGCTTTACCATCCGAGCCACCAGGGAAGTCCCCTGACAGGTCGGCATAAACCCCCGACAGGTTTCTGCCATGAGCTGTATGAGGTCACCATGGAACCGCAGAGCAGGGCTCCTCCCTTGCTTCGCGCAGAGCGTGTCATTCATTCACACAAGCACACTATAGAGTTAGTAAAGTACAGCAGAAAACATGTTCACTAGGAGAACAAAGAGCTAGAGCTCCAAGCATCCTTACCTTGTCCTCAAGGATCCCGGATGAGCCCCCAAGATGAAAAGTTGCTGCTGAACCATAAAAGACGCCAGGATTCTTGACCTCCAGAGGAGAAGAATTCAATCCGGGGCGAGTGATGAGGCTTGATCGCTCAGAGCTTTTGTGTAATAAAGTTCTATTAAAGTATAAAAGAGATAGAGAAAGCTTCTGATACAGACATCAGAAGGGGGCAGAAAGAGTGCCCCAGTGTTATCAAATCGCATATTAAAAAAACATTTTTGTTTTTAAGTGATGATTAAATTATGTCCGTTTTTAATTTTGTTAAAAGCAAACAATTGTAACCACCTAACTTGGAAAAGAATTTTTTACCTAGTCATTATTCATTCATTTTCTCAAATCCTTGAATCATATCCCGGAAAAGCCTTGCCAAATCATATCAAAATGACTGTTGATCATACTTGCTAGTTTTTAGCTTAGGTGGCACCCTGTTTGATCTGATACACTTGATAAGGGAAAATTGAGCTATTGTCTTTTTCAATATAATGTTAGGAAACAGTATTTTCCATTAAGGTTACTTTCTGTGCTTTAAATAAATTTCCACCGAAACTTGGGACTGCAGCTGCAATTTATTCAAGTTATAGGAAATATCTGCCAAATACATTAATTGGCAAAGCCAGTTCTCATTGTTAAAACATATTTATGCAGTCTTTCCTCTAAGTGTGACTATCTATGCTGTCTTTCCTGATGGAAGAGGCAAGGTTTCAAACAAAAGTTATAATTAATTAGCAAGCACTGGACAGATTGTTTCATGGTTTAAGGCAGAAGGGCAGTTGTGGAAAAGGAAGTGAGAAGCGGTGACTTTGAAGACACACAGGTGACTGTTCTCAGGCAGATGTATACTTTTTAAGTTCTGTATAAATATTCCCTCGAAACTGTCTATGGTTTTGCATTCCTTTTAAAGTCTTTGTCTCCAGAACATTCTGCACCAGCTTGCAGACTACTGTTCTACCCTACTCCTAGTCTCTGAATGAAATGAAATTGCGGGGCATGCATTGTCTTTGCCCACGTGTTGTGTGCAGGGCTGCATGGTGTTGGCACACTTTGCGTTCACTTGGACCACATTTGCCAGAGAGCCCCAATCTCTGCACTTTTGTTCTGCGTCCCCTACTCACGGGATGGGTTTCTGTGGGAGTCCAGACTCAACCTCAGAATCCTTCACAACTGGCAACTTTTATTAGCCAGTTGGAGCTGGCACTAGAGGCAATTCTGTCTCATAGCAATTTTATTAGTTTCCTCAGCATATTTGCATCTCGCCTCTTTTTACAGTTCACATTTTCTGTGTGTTTAGTCGCTCAGTCACGTCCAACTCTTTGCGACCCCGTGCACTGCCGCCTGCCAGGCTCCTGTGTCCATGGCAATTCTTCAGTCAAGGACATTGGAGTGGGTTGCCATGCCCTCCTCCAGGGGAATCTTCCTCACGCAGAGATTGAACCCAGGTCTCCTGCATTGCAGGTGGATTCTTTACTGTCTGAGCTATAAGGGAAGCCCTCACATTTTCTAATTTTTGTTTATGAATAAGATCATCTTTGGTTAAACTTAATATCCTTAAGTCAAGTTGAAAACGAGTTTGGAAACAGTTCTCCAAGGATCTCTTGCTTTTCTTACATTTTGTGAACTGAAGCTTGGTTGCCTTTGTTCTGGTCTGTCTTTTCAATGTTATTTCTGTGGTGAGCAGCATTGGAAAATTGACTTAGTGATTCCCAGAGCAGTGGTTAGATTTGTGTTTGACCTTGAAGGATACAAGCTGGTTTCTCTCTTTACAGCCAAGGGGTAGATGTACTTAGTTGTCCCGTTGTGAGGATTCAGGTTCCCAAACCGCAGCGCTCCTCCTCTGTGTGCAGGTGTCAGCTGGCCCCACTCAAGGTGCTCTGAGTGTTGGGACTCAGGGAAGTGGAGCAAGAAAGCGCTGGGGTTCTGGCCACTTCCGTTGTGATAAATTCCTGCGGTCCTGCTTCTGACTGCATTCGGCAGCCTGTGATAGACTAAGTTCTTAGCTTGAAGTAGCAGCCTGAAATCTCAGGTCCTTCATCACTCTTGGCAGTAGGTAGGAAATACAAATAAAGAAGCAAATAGCCATCAGAGTTCAGCTAAGAAATGTCATTTTATTCATGCTTTCCTGTAAAAACTACATTATATATTCTTTTCATAAATGTAGCAAAGGTTTTTCAGATTTTTTCTTAGGCTAAAATAAAACCTTGACATAATTTTGCTATTCATATTTAATGACAGTTTTCAAAGCATAATAAGCCATCTGGTTTTTTTCATATGCATATAAACTTGTAGGTATATATATACACACACATATATTGGAGTGTTTGTGTCTGGTTTTGAAAAACCAAATCAATCTTATTTTGTTTAATCATGTTTTCAAGAAATAATCTTAATTCCACCTATGTCATTGTGATGTGTTATTTGCCTCTGTTCCAGAATATCGGAAAGAAGATGACCTGCCAAGAGTTCATCGCAAACCTCCAAGGGGTAGATGAAGGTGGTGATTTCTCCAAGGATCTACTGAAAGTAAGCATTGAAATACTGGTATTTATGTATTTACTTACTAAAGTAGAGTTGATTTAAAATATTATGTTAGTTTCAGGTATATAACAATAATTCAAAATTTTTATAGATTATACTTCATTTGAAGTTATTATAAAATATTGACTATATTCTCTTTGCTGTATAATATATTCTTGTAACTTATTTTTTATACTTAGTAGTTTGTACCTCTTAATGCCCTACCCTGAAATACTGGTATTTAAAATATGTTTATATTTTCTATTTACCTTTTAATGTAAAATAGGCTACGATCACTTAAGTCTTTTGTTGTTGTTTTTTTTTTTAGTTTTTCTGGTGAGGTTTCTGTTGGACATTATCCTTGACATGTCAGACTGCAAACTACCCTTCAATTAATAATTCCTAGAAGTCCACATTATAATTTATAATACTGAGATAATCAGTAGATTTTGAATAATTTGTGATACAAATAGTGGGCATTTTTTAATTTATTTGACTGTCAGAACTTGAGAAAGATCACAATGGTATATTCACTATGGACGCAAAAGAGCATTTATCAGACAATAAAGGAAGCAGTTCTGACTATTCAGTCCTCAGAAATCCACTCAGGTCATCTTTGGAAAGACATTAAATGAAAATCTGAGTAATTGTGGAATGCCTGAATTACTTGCACTGAGCTTTATTATTGACAACAATTAGCATGTTTTCCCTCTAATCAGCTTTGGAATTCATAACATCCTGCAGCAGTATACATAAGATGTGCGTTTGACTCAAATACAAAATAGAGATTGATAATGGATATGGATATTTTTGAAGTTCAGGGTAAGATGTGTGTGTTGAGAATGTGATTTTTACAGATTTCTGTTTGATTCTAACTTTCTTTTTAAAAACTTTGTACACATGTATATTTCTTTTGACATCAGTTCCTTTGACTGAATTTGCTAAGAAGGGCAGCACATTTGAATCGTGGTATAATATGGAAATGTATGAGTAGAAAGTCCTTATGTTTTCTATGACTTTTAAACTACATAATATATAGAATTGAGTTCTGCCAGATTTAGAAAGACATATATACTCTGAAAAATGAAAAAAGGTGTAAAAATGGTATTACGAGATTCTGAGTCTGACTGGCTTTAATTGCAGCTCATTAAAAAATTATATTATGAAAAAAGCAAGAGGAAATGTATCTTCAGCTTACTATATAAGGAAGGTGTTTTTTAAGTCCTTTCTCTATGGAACAAATGCTGCCATTTCTGAAGCTACAGTTCCTAATGGGAATGGGAAGTAAAAAATGGTGGATTGGAACTTGATATATTCTGTATATCCATGAAAGGCAGACAGTAAACACATGGAAACAGGCCTTTTCTCATTCTAGTGGTGTTAGCGTGAAATGTAACCGTCTTTCCAGGAGAGGATTTGTGAAGCCTTTATCAAGTTAAGCCAGAAATGAAAATTGACAGGTAGAATTTCTATAGTAAGCTTTTAGACTTTTGTGGTAGGCTGTGGTAACATGCATGACTGTGGGTTCATCAGCGGGCAGCTTTAGAGCAGGTTTGAGGGAGCTTTCCGAACCGGATGCCGTGAATGTACAGTCCAGTGGCTACCATTCACCTTGGGCAAGCACATGTTCTTTGATTTACTCTGCCAAGAATTTGCTGGATGATGTGTTGCAGTCGTACAATTGAGATCATGCTTAAAAATCTCAGGGGGAAAAATAAGGGTTATACTTTTTTTTATTTACTGTGGGAAGTTGACAGTGAAACGATACTGAAAATGACAATGGCGTTTACATGGGAATTATCGAGTAAAGTATTGATCTCCTTCTATACCAAACCTCAGCCACTCACCCACCCAAGAGGAGGGTTTTCTGTTTCAGTAGGAATCTGGATTTTACTGCAGATTCTAGCAAGAAAAGATTTTCTTCAAACTGTTTGTTTCATTTCACTCTTCTCTGTGACCAGCCCTCTTAATTGCTTCTCCTTTCCTCTCTCCCTCTGCCTCCCCTTCTCTTCCTCTCAGTTGCTTTTTAATTCTGGCTATGACTTTCTCTTTTGTTTTCTCTTAGTCTCTTTCTTATCTTTCTTTCTCTCCTCCCCTCCCACCACAACACACACACTCTCTCTCTCTCTCTCTCTAGAATAGCTATCTATTCATTCCCTGTTGAGACAAATTATTAGGTGGGATATGAATAGGCCTTTAGGGAGGCAGTATTACACACATGCCACACAGATAGATACATATGTCCAGATTAACACACACACATTTGGTATCATCTTACAGGTTCTAGATAACTCCTTTCTCTCTTCTGCCACCCCTTTCCCAACTTAAACATTACAGGCATATACTCCATTCAGTTTAATTTATGAGGTGAGCCGTTTAAAGTTAAATGGACGGAACTGATAAATAGTTATTGCTACATATTGACCTTATTACTTTAAGATTTCTTTGGAAATCTTAAAATATCATTTGGATTTTCTTTTTGAACCAGAAGTAACATTCTGACCTGTATCTGTTGTTCAGGGTAGTTGCATAGTCAGGAATATTTATTGAAGACCCACTCTGTGTTCAGGTGTGGACTTGGAGAACATATCAGAACCAAATGGGCCCCTCGTCTCAGAGACCGCAAACTACTGAAAAAGATGGAGGGTCCTTTCTCCCTTAAATAGACAATTATTCCATATTAAAATAAAAATATAAAATGAATTCTGCTTGTTGTTAGTAGGAATGATAATAAAAAATAGACCTTAACATACTTAAAGGTATGCACCATGAGGGACTTGTTTCAAACTTTTAATTCAGAGACTTGAGTTAATATTTAGCTGTTAATTTGCCTTAGATTACATGGAAAGGATAGATAGTGGTATATTGAGCCCTTTTTCACACTTTACAATTTACTGCTGTTTCCCTGCTATTTACTCAAATGACCTAAACAGATACATGAGTGTATAAGTGCTTTGTGCAAATAAGAGTTTTCCCCAATAAGTTGCGTAAATGATGATAAGTAACAGGTATCTATGGTATAAAATGGAAGAAGTTGGGTATCAAAAGACAACCAGTGATAGAATATCATTTAGGTTCTTTAAACTTGAAATCTGGTTGGGAGGACGTGCTGTTTGAGAGAAGCCTCCATTTAAAATATTAAGTACAGTTTTAGTAGGAGACTGATTTTGATTTAGGTTAATATTCCACTTCAACTCCTATCCCCTTTCTTCTCCATAAACATTAATGCTCTTTCTTCCTTCCTTCTTCCCTCCCTCTCTCTCTTTCTCTCTCTCTTTCCTTCTCTCTTTCCTTTTTTCTTTCTCTCTCTCTCTCCCTCCTGCCTATTTCCTCACCAAATCAAGACCAGACTCTGCCAGACCATCTGATGTGTCTGTGGCTCCGCTGGGCGTGCCAGTCCCAATGCTTGGATGTGGTTTGCCTTCAGGTGTCATTGGGGGTGAGGGGGAAGCAAGGGGAAGAGGGAAGATCTGCTTTTAGTTCTGATGATTTAATAGGACATCCCTAAGAGTCTAATAAGTAATAAAGCTCTTAGGACTCAAATAGAAGGAGATGAGAATGTGAAATGCAGGCCAGCTCTGGGTTGGAGGATGAAGTTCCTGAGAGACATGATACATGAGGATTAGGACTATTGTCTTGGGAACTCTGCTGACTGGGTTCCAATCTCAGCTCCCCTGTCTGAGGGGTTATGAGCAAATTCACTTAAACTTTGTCTCTTGATTGCCTCATCTATGAAATGGAAGGCTTTATTAACACCTACCTCACCTAGTTGTTTTAATAAGTTAATATATCTAAAGACTTCAGAGTTCTAGTATGTGTTAGCTATTATAACTTTTTAAATTGAAGTCGCTCAGTCATGTCCAACTCTTTGTGACCCCATGGACTGTTGCCCACCAAGCTCCTTCATCCATGGGGATTTTCCAGGCAAGAGTACCGGAGTGGGTTGCCATTTCCTTCTCCAGAGGTTCTTTCCTACCCAGGGATCAAACCTGGGTCTCCCACATTGTAGGCAGACGCTTTTACCCTCTAAGCCACCAGGGAAGTCATTATAACTTTTTAGTATTGTTTTAGTCTTTACCTGTCTCAAAGTGGACTGGACAAGGACTCCACCCCTTCCTGCGAGTACTTGGACTCAAGGTATCTTACTGGGCAGAGTGGATTAGTGTCAATAGACAGGACTTCTGTCCCGAATCCCTTTTCAGCCTAAACACACCCATCATTTTGTTCTTAGAAGGGACCATCTGTGACTTTGACCTTGAGCATTTTCTCCTGTTGTGGTAAGATTTTTAATCCTCATCATCTGTGGCTTCTTTTCTTTCTAAAGACTTGCTGCTTCCAAAGAATGGCCGTTGAAATCCTTCACAGAAGGCATTTGTGCGGTGATGCCTGTCTTGACATAGTGTAGGCATGTGACAATGAACCTTGGTTAATCCGGTATTTTCTGCCTTCTTAACCTTGTTAAGCAACGTGCCTCTTATCCATCTTGCTGCATTTTTGTATCTTATCTTTGGTTTGGGTCTTTGATGCTGCAAGAGTGCAGGGACTAAGGAGAATTTGGTCTTAAACTGGTCCTGAGATCATGAAGAAACTTTGAGGAAGCAAATTAGTTCTGGTCCTCTTTAAAGATCCCAAGAAAATCCTGGGATATTCATGGAGATGTGGATTGTTTGAAGTGACTACAAACCCTGGGAAAGAAGAAGTATTGCTTGCTGTGTTCTCCAGATGGAGAGCTCCGGGTCAGAAGGCTCATGGGTTTATTGGTCAGCTTTTGTAGATTCTAGACTGTTATCCTGGGAATGAATCTCTTCCACACAGAAGACTGGAGTAGGTTGCCATTTTCTTCTCCAGGGGATTGTTTCCCAATTTCTCTTTCTGATCTTTTGTTGTTAGTGTGCAGAAATGCAACAGATTTCTATGTTTTAGTTTTGTATCCTGCAGCTATACTGAACTCATTGATGAGCTCTGGTAGTTTTCTGGCGGTGTCTTTGGGTGGTGGTGATGTCTTTTATATGTATAGTATCATGTCATCTGCAAAGAGTGACACTTTTGCCTGCTCTTTTCCTATTTGGATTCCTTTTATTTATTTTTTTCTTGTCTAACTGCTATGGCTGGGGCTTCCAAAACTATGTTGAATAAAAGTGGTGAGAGTGTGCATCTTTTGTCTTTTTCCTGATCTTAGAGGAAATGCTTTCAGCTTTTCACTTGTGTGTATGATGTTAGCTGTGAATTTGTCATATATGGTATGACCTTTATTATGTTGAGATATATTCCCACTATGCCCATTTTCTGAAGAGTTTTTATCAGAAATGGACATTGAATTTTATCAGAATCTTTTTCTGCATCTATTGGGATGATCATATGGTTTTTATTCATTAGTTATTAATGTTGTATATCATACTGATTGATTTGCAAATAACTGAAAAATCCTTGTCTATGTAAAAGAATGAAATCATAACATTCTCTAATACCATACACAAAAATAAAATGGATTAAAGGCTTAAATGTAAGACTGGATACTGTAAAACTCCTAGAGGAAAACCTGGACAGAACACTCTTTGACATAAATCGTAGCAATGTTTTTTTTTTGTGGATCTCTCTCCTAAAGTAAAGGAAATAAAAGTAAAAATAAACAAATGAAACCTTTAAACTTAAAAACTTTTGCATAGCAAAGAAAACCATTGAGAAAATGAAAAGATAGTCTACTAAAGGGGAGAAAATATTTGCAAATGATATGACCAATAAGGGATTGATACCCAGCCTTTATAGACAGCTAATACAACTCAATATCAAAAAAACTAACAACCTGATTAGAAAATGGATGGAAGACCTGAATAGATATTTTTCAAAAGAGGATATGCAGATGGCCAATAGGCTCATGAAGAGATGCTCAGCATCATAAATCATCAGGGAAATGCAAATCAAAACCACAGTGAGCTATCACCTCACACCTGTCAGAATGGCTGTCATAAAAAATAACACAAATAACAAATTTTGGCAATTATGTGGAAAAAAAGGAAATCTGTACACTGTTGGTGGGAATGTAAATTGGTGCAGCCACTGTGGAAAACAGTCTGGAGGTTTCTCAAAAAATAAAAACTAGAACCATATGACCTAGTACATTCGCTCCTGAGTAGACAATCCAAAAAAACAGTGATTTGAAAAGATACATGCACATCATTGTTCATAGAAGCATTATTTACAATGGCCAAGATAGAGAAGCAACTTAAGTGTCCATCAGCAGATGACTGGATAAAGAACAGGATGGAGTGCTACTCAGCCACAGAGAGAGGGAAAGTTTGCCATCTGCAACAGGAATGGACTTCAGCGAATAAAGTCAGAGAGACACATCCGAACACTGTATGATGTCACTTACATGTACAATCTAAAAATAAAATACAACAAAGTAGTAAGAAAGCACAAAAGAAGGAGATTCACAGATTCAGGCAACAAACAAATGGTTACTAGTTGGGGGAGGGGGGCCGCAGTGTAGGTGGGGGGAAGTGGGAGGCACAAACAGTTGAGTTTAAGAAAGACTCAAGGGTGTTTTATACAGCACAAGGGATATAGCCAATATTTGGTAATAGCTATAAATGGAAAGTGACCTCAAAAATCATATAAAATTTTTTTTAGAAATTAAAAAAATTGTTACATATTCTATTAAGTCAAATCCCAGGGAATGTTCTTGTTCAGATGTGTGTGTGTCTCCCTTGCTTTCCCCCAAATCAGGATTTAGATGTGGACTAGATTTTAGAATTTGAAGACGTTTCTGAAAATGCGTATCACCTGTATCTATTACTTAACATATGTAGTCGGCTGAAAACATTGTATGTTTTATTTCAAACATAATTTTCTTATTTGGTATTCTTAGGCAGCAGTAACCTGTGAAAATGATGGGGAAGTTAGCCAGGAGGGTAACATAAATGAACAGATCCTAAAGATTGACAACAGAAAAACACATTTTAAATAAAGATTAATGTATCTTGTAAAAAGAAAGAAAAAATAATTAGGAAATATAAGAATTATGCTAAGCAGGTGTATAACCATAATCACAGTTGTATATAGGGGTAAGCAAAAAAAAAAAAAAAAAAAAAACCACTAAAAAACCAGAAACAAAACACAACAACCCAGCCATTAAAGATTCAAGCAATTTGTTAAAAACTTGAACTCCGAAAAGTGCCTTTTTGCACAAAGTTGACAACAAGAGTTGTAGGCTTTTTCTTAAAAAGAGAGCAAAGCCAACTCAGCTTTCAGGGTTCCTTTGACCTATCTACTTTGACACTTTCAACCAGGAAGGAGATTAAAAATTTAATGCTGACAGTTGTTCTTTTCTTTCTACCAAAAGGCTGACCTTAAAAAACATTTCTCCCCCATTTTGCCCTCTCTTCTTTCATCTTTGCTCCCAGTATTATCAAATGAGGACAAGTATATAAATGGAGCAATCTGGTGAGAGTTTTCAAAGTCGGTGTTGTGGTTGTAAAATACTATGATGTACTGTAGTTTTGCAAATGTTACCATTGGAGGAACCTTGGTAAAATGTATTTTAAAAATCTCTTGTTTATTATAACTGCATGTGTTAAGTGTTAGTCGCTCAGTCATGTCCAACTCTTTGCAACCTCATGGACGGTAGCCCGCCATGCTCCTCTGCCAGTGAGATTTTCCCAGGCAAGAATACTGCAGTGGGTTTCCATTTCCTTCTTCAGGGTATCTTCCCAACACAGGGATCAAACCCGGGACTCCCGCATTGTAGGAAGATCCTTAACTGTCTTAGCCACTGCATGTGAATCTACAATTATTTCACTAAAACTTGCAGTGAAAAGGAAGTTCCATTTCTCTGCATTCAGCCGAAGATTTAAGCGTCATGTAATGAGTTTAATGAAGTTTTCATACCCTTTCAAACTTTACTACTCTTTGATTACTCTTCCCAGCAGTGAATATCATGATTGTTAAGCTCAGCTGCAATTGCATAGCAGTGGTGAAAACTATGGTTTTAAGAAAAAGGCAATAAGAATTATTTTAAAGAGTTGGAAAGCTAGAGAGTCACATGAGTCCATTTAAAAAGGTTATTTTTATTACTCTGGGGTCTGTGGAGAATTTATTGGAAGGAAGTTCTAGTGGAAATGAGGAGACGGTGAAGAAATGGTTGCAGCTGTGTATTTGAGAAGGGGTGACGGCTTGGGCGTGGCTGGTGACAGTTAATAACAGAACGATTTCATATTGTTTTGAGATACTAGCTTTTCTGTTGCTAAGTTATTTTTCAAATTGCCCCACTATCCCTTCCGATATCACCTGGGTTCTAAACTGCAT
The DNA here is from genome assembly GCF_001704415.2 of Capra hircus. Lineage (NCBI taxonomy): Eukaryota > Metazoa > Chordata > Mammalia > Artiodactyla > Bovidae > Capra > Capra hircus. The sequence continues at coordinate 6,888,542 of NC_030834.1, read as the reverse complement.
GAAATGGAAGAGTGCCCAAAAGTAGGAACACCCTGACTGCTTCTTCCAAGTTAAGGCTTGATCTTGGTGTCGCTGTGCGCCGCTGTGCAGGCCACGTGTGTAACGCGGGTTGTAAGGCGGGTAGTAATGACTTCCTCCAAGAGTGACTGTGAAGATTGGAGAGTGCATCCCAGTGTTGGGGTCCTGGGTTCCGCGCCCGTCCTCTCGCTGCTGATGACAAGTGACGGTGCCTCAGTTATGGTTTCTTGGTTTGTAAAATGAGAGATGTGGGCCATGCCCATAATTTTCAGGTTTTCGGTTCAGGCTCCTAAAGCTGACAGTACCTGGCGCCCCTTGCCGTGTCCCGACTCCCTACGAGAGCAGAGCTACTCCCTCTGTTTTTTCTATCGGGCTCAAAGCAACTCATGAGCGATTTCTTTCGAGCAAAATATTTTGTGGCCAAAGAGAAAGCTGGATTAAAAACTATACATGGTCTTTATGGATCCTTTCAGTCTAAGTATTAAGAGTGTTCTTAATATCATTTTTTTCTTTGTAAACTCAAATTGCATCTCTCAAGTTTTAACTTTTCTGATGTATTTATTGGTTTAGACAAAGAAATGTGTGCTTAGTAGTGAAAGTTCAGATTTAAATCCAAGAAAATTAACCTCTGTTTTGTCAGTGTCCTCAAAGGATTACTCCTAAAGAATTATGTGAGAGGAAGGAACGGTCCACAGTCTGAAAAAAGTCGGCATTTTTTATAAATGAAAAGCCTGAAGTGAATTCTCAAAAATACTTGATCTGAGTTATATTTGGAGTCTGCAGTTGAAAATAGGAACTGAGGGGTGGTATTTAAGTGTAGCTAAAAAAAGAGCATCAACTGTTGCCTGGAGTAGGTGAGCTGTCTTCAAGAGAAGGTCCTGGAGACCTGGTAGCAACAGTCTCTATGGAGGAAACCGGCTTGAGTGCTTATCCTGGTAGAAGCAGGCGAGCCTTTCGAGAGAAAAGCTGCCTTCTCGAGCTTTTAAAGAGAAGCTTGAAACGTTTTGGCTTAAAATATGGGATGCAGCTTCGTTCAGTAAAATGCACCAAGCCGAGTTGTGATACAAGGTTCGTGGTGTGTTTCTGCTCCGCTTTCCCTGTGGAGATCCGGATGCAGGCTGTTGCTTCCGGTCAGGTGCTGGCCTGGACAGACAAAGCTGCTGCTTCTGGTCTGGTTCCAACCTTGAATGAAGACGGTGATGATGAGAAAGGGAATACTTGGAAACAGCTGAAGGTCTACATGTCATGTTCATGCTTTAGGAAAAAATCTATCAGAAAGAAGTCTGTTAGAACATTTTGACAGAACAGATGCTGCTTAAAGAGTACAAACAGATTTTTAACCAAAAAAAAAAAAAAAGAGAGAGAAGAGTTTGAGTAGGAGAGAGGGGAGGTAGTAATCATTACGGGTCCTGTAATGGAATATTAATGATTCCCACATAGAGTTCATTTTAATTTGATCATGAAGAAGTGCTACAGAATTTCACATTCAGATGCATCCATGGAGGTTAGAATGTTCATATGTTTGGAAGGTTTTTACATTTCATGATACAGTCCACCAGGGTTGGCACTCCTGTCCCTCGGGTATGGGCCTGTGGTGTTGACATGAATGTCGGGGGTCACACTGTGAATTTAAACTGTCCCCCTTTGCTTATGATGTACCAGACAGGAATGGCAATGATGGACTTCTTTTAACAAGCCTGCAAGTCAGTGGCTAATAAAGTATCACAGTGGATACAGAGACATGGATTTTAACTTAAAGGCATTTGTAGCTGTACAATTAAAAAAAAAATCACAGAGGAAAACAATTCGACTTGTGGTTGTATTAATGCTTCACTTATGTAAATGTCTGTTGTCTGAAAAAGACCCAAAAGCTGAAAATGCAAAAAATTTAAAATAACTCTGAAGGGCCAGAATAAATGGGTGTTGTGGAGTCTGTGTAACGCACATTACAAATTTCACTCAGACCCTCACTTATGGCCTATTTTAATGATAACCAAAATTGTTACTTTGAAATTTTGGCCTCATCTTCCTCCCTGGCTTTTCCAAGCCAATGGCCGTGTGGATGCCTTTTTACAGATAGCTGCCTGAAACTAGGGGTCTGGACCTGGGCACCTCCCACTGCTCATCTCCAAGCTAGCTCACCTTTCCTGAAAAAAAGTTAAGAAAACAGAAATATTCAGATTGCTATTTAAATTTTAAATTGAACTTATTTTGAAGAAACAGTTGTTTTCCCAGTTTAGCCAGGAACTAGAAGGGTGACTTGCAGGGAGTGCTATCAGTCAGGTAAATGGACCTTACCAGGTAGTGACTTGATAATGAGGCAAAGAGAAAGAGGAAACCCCAAAAGCCCTGGGTCTCTGCCTGGAGCAGCTGGAGTTGTTTTGGTGAGGGGCAGGCCCCCGTGGGTAGTCAGCAACTTCTCAGAGTGCGCTGTAGCACGGCGGAGTAATGGATGGGCTGAGTGAGTCATCTGAAACATTACATCATGTTTACTTAGTTTGATTAAGGGAGACCAGGAGTGTGAAATGGATTTGGGAAGATTGCCAGCAACTGTTTTATAAAGATTTTGCCTTTTGAAAAAATTAACTTCAATCAGAAAATCCATTAATATAGAATAATTCATTTCTCTACCAGGAGACATTCTTGAACTCCATTCTCTGTCAACGTTGGATTTTATTGTTGCTGTTTTAAAGTTTTTGTTTGCTTTAGCTGTTTTAACATTTACCCTTCTCTTCACACTTCCCACAGACAGCAGCGTCATTTTTGTGCCTCAGACACGCTGCCCTTTGAGGAAGCCACCACAGATGGTAGTCCCGTCTTCCGGGGCAGGTCATTTCACCATGAGGTCCCTTAATGCTAGAAGCATTTATCCCTTGAAAATGCAGCGTGGATAGATTGTTACTCTTCTTTCCTTCTTTTTCTTTCACTTCCAGAAACACAATTCAAAGCTAAAACCTCTTATACCCAAAGTATTACCTTGAAGGGTTATCTGTGTTTCAGTTTGTTGGTCATATGTTGTAGACTTGGGCAAGTAAGTCATCTTTAAAAAGAGTTGTCTGACTTTGGATTAGATGCTATTGCTGGTCAGTAGTATGTGACCACCCCCCGCCCCAACCCCTGTTCTTCAGCAGAGACTCTTGCCATTATACATAGCGGTGTTCCAGGACAAATCGGATATTCAACAAATATTGGTGGAAGAACTGATTGCAGTTTTATATAAAACCCAAGTGCTACGGCTTCTGACCATGAGCACCATGTGACCAACTTGATATGTACAGAATTCTGAATGTGTGTAGATGTATACGTACATCTGTCTGTTTTGGTTTGTTTTTTTTTGTTTTTGTTTTTTTTTGAGGGGGGAGATCCATAGTTTTAATCAGTTTTTCAGAAGGATCTTTATTTCCCCCCAGTATTGACAGCTGTAGACCTAGGACTCTCCCAGAGTGGAAACTTGTAGTTTGTTTTAATTAAAATACAAAAGCGCAGGAGAAAGGGTGTTTCCCTCCCCTGTGCATGTTGGTCATTCATAGAGGCCCCGATGGGCGTCTCTGTGCTGGGTGCATGTGTGCACAGGCCACACTCTCTTGGAGCTCGAAATTTGATAGAGAAAACAAGTATTGGACCCGTGATTATTCAGATAAGGAAATTCTTTACTCAGAATCACAGTACTTGTGTTTCATTATGGGAGACTAAAAAATGTTGGCCTAAAACTCAACATTCAAAAAACTAAGATCATGGCATCCAGTCCCATCACTTCCTGGCAAATAGATGGGGGAACGATGGAACAGTGTCAGACTTTATTTTCTTGGGCTCCAAAATCACTGCAGATGGTGACTGCAGCCATGAAATTAAAAGACACTAGCTCCTTGGAAGGAAAGCTATGACCAACCTAGACAGCACATTAAAAAGCAGAGACATTACTTTGTCAGCAAAGGTTTAGTCAAAGCTATGGTTTTTCCAGTGGTCATGCATGGATGTAAGAGCTGGACTATAGAGAAAGCTTAGTGCTAAAGAATTGATGCTTTTGAACTGTGGTGTTGGAGAAGACTCTTGAGAGTCCCTTGGACTGCAAGGAGATCAAACAAGTCAATCCTAAAGGAGATAAATCCCGAATACTAATTGGAAGGACTGATGCTGAAGCTGAAGCTCCAGTACTTTGGCCACCTGATGCAAAGAACTGACTCATTGGAAAAGACCCTGATGCTGGGAAAGATTGAAGGCAGGAGGAGAAGGGGACGACAGAGGACGAGAGAGTTGGATGGCATCACTGACTTGATGGACATGAGTTTGAACAAGCTCTGGGAGTTGGTGATGGACAGTGAAGTCTGGCGTGCTGCAGTCCATAGGGTCACAAAGAGTCGATCATGACTGAGTGACTGAACTGAGCTGATGGAAGACTCACTTAATAAATTTGCCATATATGGCAACAGTCAGAAGCTGGATCAAGATGAAATCTGATAGGATTCATGAGTTCCTGCTTTGCTAAAGACTATGCTAAATATATTGAGGAAAGCTAGGATGAGTAAGATGTGCATCCAGCTCTGGAGGAATTCTTAATCTAGTCTAGTGGTTCTCAAATCCTGCGACACATTCAGATCATTTGAGATGGGAGAAAAAGTGGGCTGACATATTCTCACTCATGTAGAAACTCTTAAAATGGCATAGACACTTCAGAGAATGATCTTTAACTAAACACACATTTACCCTATGATCCAGCAGTTCAAGGGAAAGGAGAGCACGTCACCAAAATATTCATAGCAGCTTTATTCATAATAGCCCAAAACTGTGAACCACCCAGTGTCCATCAACTGGGAATGGATAAGCTATAGTGTAGTGTTACAGTGTGTGATTCTGAATAAAAAGGAGTGGAGTGCCTGTATACACAACAGCATGAGAAAGAAACCTTACACCAGCATATGCAATGCATGGTTCTGTTATGGAGTAAGTAACCTTCAGTGGAAAACCAAAATCAGAACTGTGGTTAACTCTGGGGATGTGAGGATGGGAATTACCTGGAGAGGGGCTTGCAGGAACTTTATGAAGTGATGCTAGTATTAAAAAATGTTAGAGAAAATGTCAGAGAGCGATAAATTAAAATTTTGATGTTTTCTCCCTTTCTTGGCCTCATCTTCCTTAGAAATTTTATCTGGGAATAGATTATGTGCATTTTAAAAGCTTCTCGGGTGATTCTGATCTGATGTCCACTGAAATGTCAACTGGTAAATAGGATAAAGTACAGAAGAAAGCATTTTAGTTTTCCATTTCTGTTGTTAATAAATTTTGACAAATGTAAACAACACGGCTTGAATATCTTCACCATTGTATAGGTTGGAGGTTTGGGCTGGCCTGTATTCTTCTGGGTTTCACAGGAGCAAAATCAAGTGCAGAGAGGCCCGTGTTGCTTTCCGTAAACTCTGAGGGTGGATCTACTTGTAAGTTTATTCAGGTTGTTGACAGAAATAAGTTCCTTGTGGCTGTAGGACTGAGGTCCCAGTTTCCTTGTTGGCTGTGACCAGAGGGCGATCACTCCCAGCCTCTGGAGGCCACACACAGTCTTTGTCGTCCATCTTCAGACCCAGCAACGACGGAAGGGTCACGGGCCTCTCACTCTTCGTGTCTCTCGCTGCCTCTTTGGCCCCATTTTTCCTATTCCCTTCTTTTGGCACATCTCCAAAGTGACAGCTCTGCCTTCCTCTTTGCTTTGAAGAACTTGTTTAAATACTGATGCGTGAGCCCCACCCCCCCGTCCCCCACCATGCAATCCAAAATAACCTTCTGGTATTAAGGTCAGCTAATCAGCAGCCTTAATTCTACCTGCAGAGTTCCATCCCAGTAGCACCTAAGTGAACGTTTAGCTCAGTATCCAAGAAATGAGAACCTTGGGGGCCAGTGTCTTTCGAATTCTGCCAGTAGTAGAGAGTTACATGGAAAATGCTGTGGGTTTTCAGAATAAAGAGAAAAGACTTCCAACAGGAGAGCATCCAGGAAGCCTCTTTCGAGGAGGGAGCACTTAGTTGTCATTCAGGGCAGTTCTAATGGATGCTGCGGAGCCAGAATAAAAGAGAGGACCAGAATAAAAGGGAGGGGGTGGTGTAATGGTTTAAGTGCTGGAGTGGAGGCAGGAAGCATGACCACCACCTGTCATGCCCCTGGAGCAGCCTTTATCCCAGAACCTCTGCTGTGTGTGCTAGTTATTGTTTATGCTGAGTCATTCAGGCCTCTGTCAGATTAACAGGAGATAGTTTTAGGTCAAAGTAGAGAAATAGGAGGAATGTCAAAAGGTTGCACACTTAATATATACAAATATATATATTTTTAATAAACCTAAATGTAACACACACACAAAAACACAAATATTTTTAAAAGGCCTGGGGCAGTTTTGTAGTATGATTTTTGTATCACCTTCTGTCTGGCTATCATAAGCAGAATTACGTATGAAAGTCTAAAAACTTATTTAAGTATTTCTAAATTTTTTAAAACTTCGTCTAACTGATGCAAACCAGGGAATGTGGCCTTCCTTTGTATGTCACCAGAGTGGACCTTTGTGAGTGGACTTTGTATTCTGCTTGAGTAGACAGTGACATCAGTAACATTACAGCTTCTGTGGCGAGTTGTGGTGGGCCTGTGGCATCTATCTAAAAACTGTGGGCTGTCAACTGATTGTTATGCTGCTGGTGAGTCGCTTCAGTCGTGTCCGACTCTGTGCGACCCCATAGACGGCAGCCCTCCAGGCTCCCCCGTCCCTGGGATTCTCCAGGCAAGAACACTGGAGTGGGTTGCCATTTCCTTCTCCAACTGATGGTTATAACCACCCACATAAAGGAAAAATCCCATTTATAAGCATTAACTACTGTATACCACTTATCTTCTTCTGTATCTTTTTACCTATTGGAATATGATTGTTTTGCAATCTCTATGCCACTTATCTTCTTTTTTTTTTTTTCACCGATTGGAATATAATTGTTTTGCAATGTTGTGTTGGCTTCTGCTGTACAACGAAATGAATCAGCTACATATATCCCCTCCGTCGTGGGCCTCCCCCACCACCCCGATTCCATGCCTCTAGGTCATCACGGAGCGCCAAGCGGAGCTCCCTGTGTGATACAGCAGCTTTCCGCCAGCTGCCTGTTCTGCACCTGGGAGTGTATACATGGCAATGCTTCTCTCCCAGTTCATCTCTCCGTCCGCCTTCCACTTTGGGTCCACAAGCCCATTCTCTACCTTTGAGTCTCTGTTCATGCCCTGCAAACAGGCTGTTAGAAAGGATTGTGTTTTTATTTTGAAAGGAAGGCATACATCTCTACAGAAAGTCTTAACAATACTTCCTGCCAGCCTTTTAAAAATACAAAGGTTATAACTGCCTGTGGTCATTTTTATTCACCCTTCGAAAGCATGTGTACATCAGGGCTGAAATACCGAAACCAGCAAGCTAGCTGGGGTTTTTTTTTTTTTTGCCAAAACTGGATACGAGAAATAGAATGCAGATGGGAAGCCCTGGTAACAAAAAGCCAAGCAGTCTTTTCATGGGGATCAACAAATTATGCCTTTCTCTGGTGATTTGCAGTTTGCTCTTTAAACTTCTGGGGCCACAAAGCCTTCCAGGGTCTTACCAAACCTGTCTTCCTGTCCTTTGCCAGCATTTGCTTCTTTTCTTCTCTTCCCATCTTGGACCCACACCCAAAGTGTTGGTCGTGATGATCAGAGGTCTGCTAGGGGGTAGGCCCATCGTTTCTGGGAGTTGCTTTATGAGTCCTGACTATGCAATGGAGAGGTGACCCAACGGCGGGGCTGATGAGCCGTCTGCGCCTGTGCAGGAAGCCCTGCTTCCTCACCGTGCTTCTGTCCGCCATGATCCTGACCCCTGGTGCTCTGATTAAAGCTTTACACTTTCATACTCAAAGATTCCCCAGAACTGCTTCTGATTTCATCTTCTTCCGTTCATTTTCTGCTTTAGTATGCTCAAGTATATTTTCTGATAGCTCTAAGAGATTGCCACTGCTTCACTGATTTCTTCCTCTTCATATTTCCACATTACTATTGACTTTGAGGGGAGATATATATATATATATATATATATATATTTTTTTTTTTCCCCCTCCACATCAGTTTCATGTTTTTCTTTAGGAAAAACTCAGTTAAAAACATGTCAAACCAAACCTTTGGAAACTCCCCTACACAGATCGTTGAGGTTCTTATATTTTCCTTGTTTGTAGTACTAAGTTAAAAGCTTAATTTAAAGATCCTTCTATTAAGTGGTGTTAGTACTCCTAAAGGTACCCACCTATATTTTTATGAAAAGGCCAAACTCAGATATATGGTGTTTTTATGTTATTATTAAAAAGTAGAGAATTATTTGGCAATATTTGCATTTGAGGAGAAATTCCCAATCTTAAAAAGTCAATAAAACTTCACATTATTTCCTGTGAGCAGAGGAGGCTAAGAGCTGGCTGCTGCTGCTGCTAAGTCGCTTCAGTCGTGTCTGACTCTGTGCGACCCCATAGATGGCAGCCCATCAGGCTCCCCTGTCCCTGGGATTCTCCAGGCAAGAACACTGGAGTGGGTTGCCATTTCCTTCTCCAGTGCATGAAAGTGAAAAGTGAAAGTGAAGTCGTTCACTCGTGTCTGACTCTTCTCGACCCCATGAACTGCAGCCCACCAGGCTCCTCCATCCATGGGATTTTCCAGGCAAGAGTACTGGAGTGGGGTGCCATCGCCTTCTCCGAAGAGCTGGCAGTTGAGACTATAACTCTCTGCATATACTAAGATTAACACATAAGCAAATAAAGTACATACGGTAAGAGCCAGGTATCTATATATTCAGTCACCAAGTTGTGTCCAACGGTTTGCAACCCCATAGACTGCAGCACACCAGGCTTCCCTATCCTTCACTATCTCGTGGAGTTTGCTCAAATTCATGTCCACCCCCTTCTCCTTTTGCTTTCAATCTTTCTCAGCATCAGGGTCTTTTCCAATGAGTTGGTTCTTCGCATCAGGTGGCCAAAGTATTGGAGCTTCAGCTTCAGCATCAGTCCTTCTAATGACTGTTCAGGGTTGATTTTCTTTAGGATGGACTAGTTTGATCCCCTTGCAGTCCAAGGGACTCTCAAGGGTGTTCTCCAGCATCACAATTCAAAAGGATCAGTTCTTCAGCACTCAGCCTTTATTACGGTCCAGCTCTCACATCTGTACCTGACTACTATAGATTTTAATGTATAGATGGATGCAGAGAGGCAGCTGACTTGTAGGCATGAGTTAGAGATTTCCTAGCTCTGCCTGCTAAGGGGCTCTAGAAGCAGTGGCCCCCAGCAGCCATGACAAGTTGTAGCTAAACCTTGGTTTTTAAATACCATTTACCAATAAAAGGACCAGGTCTCTCTGAAGAAGTGTTTGGCTCTCCGTCTGGGGCAGGGAAAATACAAGAATCACAGAACATCTTGTGGTGCCAGAAAGAGGGTGGCCTGTCAAAAGGGCACTCCAGCCAGCTGGAGGGGCTCTGAGTGGCCAGCCCTGGGCAGTCAGAGCAAGAAGTGATAGTCTCAGATTATGCCCCACAGAGCAAAAGGAATGTCCACCAAATGTACTTAAATGGTGCAGAAGCGGCAGCTTTCGCTTACAGAAGAATTTCAGTTAATGCCTATAACAGCAAAGAGGGAAACTGAATATCATCATTAGGCAAATACCACAGTGATTGTTGCACAGGGGATCATTGATGGATGCTCAAGTTTGTGGGTGAAAGTTTGAGGAGAAACAGGATATTTGCATAGTCTCAAATTGTCTCTCCCAGATATTAACTACAAAGGGCAAAATAGGAACTTTGCAGTGTAGACACCAGCACATAGCACCTTGACCAAGTGATTAGGGTTAACCTTGCCAGTGGTAAGACGCGGATGTCACAAAGCCTATGATGTGAGATACTGAGAAGGACACAGCATCACATCTGTGCTGTCCTTCCCCAGATGCCTGAACTCGGTGTGAATGTAGGAAACACTGACCAAACTCCTACTGAGGAGTATTCCACACTACAGCCGACCAGCCCTCCTTGGAGTGTCATGCCCATAAAAGATGGACCAGGCTGGAGGAGACCAAGAGAATGGCACTGCTAAATAGAGCAGAGGATCTTGGAATAGAAAAGGGCAGTAATGAAAAACCAGAGAAATTCAAATAGGATCTGTAGTTTAGTTAATAATACAGTACCAATGTTAATTTCCTGGTTTTGATAATTATAGTACAGTTATATAAGATGTTAACATTAAGGGAAGGCTGGGTGAAGGGTATACAGGAGCTCTGTACCATTTGTATAACTTTTTTGTAAGTCTAAAATATTTCAAAATAAAAAGGATGCTGGATACTTAAATGTACAGAGGTACGCATGCAAGGACACTAATTGCAGTGTTGTTTACAAGAGCAAGAAATTAAAAATAACACAGATGTCCATCCCTCAGAGATTAATTATGTTATATTCATAGAATTAAGAGTTATTAAAAAGACCTGCATAGCAGGATGTGTCCTTGATACAGTTTTCACAGTGCTGAAAGGGGTGCAGAGTGTGACCCCACTGGGCTGCCTGGACTCTCATCCCATCTCCAACAGTTCATGTGAATTTTGTGACCCTGGGAAAGAATCATTCCTCTTCTCTCTGTTCATCAGTTTCCTCATTTGTGAGTTGGGAATAATAATAGTGTCAACTTATGGGCTGGCTATGAAGATTAAATGTGAAAGCCCATATAAAGCACTTGGGATAATACTTAGCATATAGTATTGATACAATATTAATACTTTGTTATCTTCTAGGAGCAAATGGGGAAAACCCCCAATATAACATGAAATAACAAATGATGCCATTTCTGGTAAATTTTGTATGTATGTATGAATCTTAGAGATTAGATAATAATGTGTTTAATGATAGTAGTGTTGAGGGGCAGGGAACTTCACTTCTGAGTTAAATATTTAAAGATTTATTTTCCATAGAATACACAGAGAAGTATATATGGCAGTTTTTAGAAGAAGCTTGCTATTCAATAGAAATAATTAAGAAATAAAATGGTACCTCTAAGGCTAACAGAATTAGATGGTTATCGTAAAAGAGTGTCCAAGATCATATGACTTAGAGGAAAGTACAGGGCCTGACTCTGCTCTTGGAAGCATCTTTAATCCCTTGGAACATGATTCTTGATTTGGAGAATGACAAACTTAATGACTCTAGCTTATAATTCTAGGCTGTGAAAGGTTATTGTGGGAAAGGGTATAACAAGCTCTTTGTCTCCATGGGAGATAAACCAAAAGGCCTAAATTGTTGATTAGTCAGAAACAAGTAAGTCTGGTAATTTCCATTTGAAGAATTAAACCCTGAGTAGGGCACCAACTTGATGTGCTCTCCAGGCTTATAGTCATAAATAGGAGAGAGATCAAATGCTTCTTGACCCCTGAGTAATGGTGGCCCACCTTAGTTAAGATGGGAGCCAGAATTCACTAATATCTTAACAAAAGCCATCTATAATTAGGTATAGCATAAGATAGAATATGTGGAAATGTATATGTACATGACTGCATATTTTAAAAGATAAGCCTATATCCTTAATTTGGTTATGACATCAGTTACTTGATGATTATAAAGTCTTGTTTTGTTTTTCCCATGCTTGCACCAGTGCCTGTGGTTCTTTGTAGTGCTGGAGCTCTAAGCCTGACCATCCTGATTTAACTGTGTTGAGGTGGTGGCTCAGACAATAAAGAATCCACCTGCAATGCAGAAGACCTGGGTTCAATCCCTGGGTTGGAAAGATCCCCTGGAGGAGGGCATGGCAACCCACTCCAGTATTCTCGCTTGGAGAATCCCCGTGGACAGAGGAGCCTCGCAGGCTACAGTCCATGGGGTCACAAAGAGTCGGATGTGGCTAAGCACAGCACACACAGGTCCCTGCCGTGGATTTCAGGCCCATCTGTCTGTGCGACTTTGAGCAGTCCGGGCTTTCTAAAAGGACTGCAGGTGGAAAAGGATGCAATGTCAAAAGTAAGTGTGTGCTCGGGATATAGGAAGACCATTCCAAGAATGAGGATAAGAGGTGAAAAACTCTTCTGTTCTCTTGTATTTGTAATTCTCTGTCATATCTTTCCTATTAATAGGCTGCTCAAAGTTGAATCACCAAAGCTTTCCAAGGAAAAAAGTGATCATGTTGAAAGCACATTTTCCTCACTTGACTCTTGATAATGTTTTTACAGATTATTTATCCTTTTTCCCCATAACGCTTTTGTTTAAATATATAATGCTGGTTGACCTATTTTTTGAAATCATTTAGATTTCGTTTAAGTTTCACATTTTCCTTTGGGACTCCACCTGCTTTTTTCTTCTGTTTGCAATCTTCACCGTTTCCTCGTTGGTAACTGGATGTCAGAACATTTGCCTTTTATGATTACGTTAGGTGCAATGCTTTGAAGCCCATATTGTTATATTGTAATCTCCGGAGAACTTAAGGTAGATGAGAGGGGCATTCCAACATTTATTGTGCTGCTAATGCTGCTAGATAATTTTAGCACAAGATTGAATTTTAGGATATTTTGTTTTAAAGGTACCGCTATATACAGCAAGTGCCAACATGTAAGTGTAGAGTCGGTACATTGAGCAGCACAGTTCCAGGGTTTGTGGAGTTTTTCCAGATATCTTAGTTTCCCAAATTCTAGAATTTTAATATCAGATAAAATTGGCGAGCTGCAGTGAGCACTGTTCTGAAGGTGGATCACGACAGTAACTAGCCCCGGGGAAAGAGCAGTCGACTCTAACCCTGCCGCTTGTTGGACAAATTAATGAAGCATAATCTGAGGCTCCTATCTCCAGCTGCAACATGGAGATGACATTACCTCCTTTGAACAGTTGTTATAGGATTAAGTTAGATTGCATATGTCAAAATGTTTAGCACATCCTCTGGCTTATCACTTGTACCTATAAGTCTTTCCCCTTTCCTAACTTGTTCTAATCGACTTTGTGCCCAGTGTCTTCTAAGATGTAACAGACGACAGAACACATTCTCTCATGTATCTGAGTCTGAACCTTTTTATGAGCTTTTCCTGTTCCTTTCACTCCTTTGCTCGTTGTTCACTGTACAGAACATCTTTCTAGAGGGTGGAGTCAGGCCTCTGCTCCGAGGAAGCACCTCAGCTTTTGTTCACACTCAGGAGACACTGTGGGTGGGGAGGGTGGCAAGCAGGAGAGCTGGACCCCACGGGCGCCCAAAGGTGTGGGTACGTCATGACCAGCTTCACAGGGGAGGTGGAAGTGACGACTGAGCAAAATCAGGAGGAGTCGGAGACAGAACAGTGGGGATGGAGGAGAGTAGTTTGTTCATTGGTTCTGGGGGTACATGAGTGAGAGGGTTTCTGGGTGACTCCTGGGACTCGGGTGTCAGGTGGGGCCATTTCTCTGAAGTCAGTAATTGTTGTTATTGCTTAGTTGCTCAGTCATGCCCGACTCTTTGCAGCCCCATGGGCTGTAGCCTGCCAGGCTCCTCTGTCCTGGGGATTTCCCAGACAAAAATACTGGAGTGGGTTGCCATTTCCTTGGAAATTCTTCCTGGACCAGGGATTGAACCCACATCTTTTGCATTGGCAGGCAGATTCTTTACCACTGAGCCACCAGGAATACAGAGCCCTTTTGTTTAGAGCTGGAGGTAATGTTAAAAAGAAACTTCCCTGTGGCTCAGATGGTAAAGAGTCTGCCTGCAGTGTGGGAGACCCGAGTTCGAGCCCTGGGTCAGTCCGTGGGGTTGCAAAGAGTCGGACACAACTGAGCGACTTCACCTTCTAATGTTAAAAGGTGGTCTAGTCTGATATTCGTGCATTTTTAGATGAGAAAGCCGAAGAACTCTTAAGGATTGGCTCAAAAAAGAATTGAGGCGTGTTCGGGGGTCACTCAGTTGGCCTCTCCCTGCTTTAATAGGAGTTCAGTGATTTGATTGCTAGAAGAGAGCCTGAAAAATAGGACTCAAGGTGTACTGCACTCTACTTGAGAATTTTACAGGGGAAACGGCAAGGCATTTCTGTCTTGGTAGCAGGAGAAGGTCACTGCAAGCTGTCAGAATTGAGGGGAATAGTGAAGTGGAAGAAAGGGATACAGCTGAGGTCAGATTCTGGGGAGACAATGAGTGGGTTGCCAGAACCTGGTCCTGGCAGCAGCCCTGTAGGGGACCCAGGCCGAATTAACGCAGCAGAAGCCTTCAGAGATCAAAGCTGGGAGCAGAGGACAGGCCAGCGGGGCCCGCTGTGCGATGAATCCGGAGTCGGGCCGCAGAACGGCCTGGACCGCAGCTGGGCGTGGCCTGAGGACCCCGCGAGCTGGCCGCCTTCTGGAGGCTTCCTTCTTTGACTCATAGCTTACAACCTGCCCTTTAGTTTCTCTGAGTTTTTTCATGAAGAAGAAATTTACCAAGCTGTCTACTATCCCAGATTTGGTGTTACATCATGAGTGGTGTCTTGAAATTTATTTTGGAAAGAACCTATGTTCTAAAATTAACTGATAGCATTGACTTCATCTCATCTCTTATATTCTTTAAAAGTACTTGGTTTACATTTTTACTAATAAAAATGGAATATTAAAGAGTTCTGTGACCATGTTTATTAATAGTGCAAGATTCTGTATTTGTAAAATGGACCTCTTATCTGTAGGTCATTAGATGCATGAAAAATGAAAGTTTAAAAAATAAATTTCAGGGTCTTCCCTGGCAATCCAGTGGTTAGGAATCCACCTTCCAACATAAGGGATGTGGGTTCAATCCCTGGTCAGGGGACTAAGATTCCACATGCCTTAGCTACCGAGATCATGACATGCTTGAGAACCCACACCCCACAGCTGGAGAGAAGCCCATGGCCGACACAGCCAAAAATAAATATTTTTTAAAAATAAATAAATTTCAAAGTATCTAGTCCTCTTCTTCATTTCCAACCCTATAATAAAGCACAGATGTTTTTATGTGTTCCATAGAGTTCAAACTTTAGGGTTCCATAGAGTTCAAACAAATGCACTGTATTTACATTTGATGTTTTCCAGGTTAGCCCAACCCTTTGTTTCTTTAAATACTCATGGTATTTCAACAGTGAGCCTATAACTAATAATTAGGCATAGGAACACCCATTTTTTCCTTTTATATCTTCGTCTTCTTTCTTCTACACAGATTTGTTTATTGCCTAAAGCTTTTATTTCTGCTGGAGAATCATGTGCCTCTTTGTTACTATTTATAACTGAACATAGTTTTCAATTTAAATGAATTTTTCAATTGCTTAATATTTTCTTTCTTAAAGATATTTATCACTAAATTTTCATCCATTTGAATTTTTCCTAGTTTTCCATATATGCCTTGCAAAATGATTTTTGAAAATTGAATTTGTTTATTAGATCACCAGATAAAACCAGCATTTAGATTGAGCTGTTCTCAATAATCTATGATATCTAGGTATCTAAGGACCTTCTTAAAAGGAAAAAAAAAATTCATTCTCAGGGTAGTTTTCACCTTGTGTGCCTGCTTAGTTGCTCAGTCATGTCTGACTATTTGTGACACCACGGACCATAGCTGACCAGGTTCCCCTGTCCATGGGATTTCCCAGGCAAAGTTACTGGAGTGGGTTGCCATTTTCTTCTCCAGGAGAACTTCCCTATCCTGGGATCAAATGGATTCTTTAGCGTTCTTTACCAACCAATGGATTCTTACCATTGAGCCACCTGGGAAGCCCAGTTTTCATCTTTCAAATACATTAAAATACACAGTTTTAGAAAAAAAATGGCTAGCATTTCTCATAGAACACTTTTTGGGGGGGGGGGCTGGGCAGGGGTAAGGGGATGGTCAGAGTTCTTGTTTTGTGTAGAGCTGAATATTGTCTGCTTTTTAGCAACCCAAGAAAACCATTTCTGGGAAATGATTTGATCACTAAAGGCTAACCCTAACCCTGTCACGTTCATATGTCTCTCATGGAGCCCTCCTCCTAGTATGTCTTCATTTGGGAGCTGTGAGAAAGGTGCCTTTTTGTCATTCAAATCTATTCATGTTACTGTTTAATCTGTGACAGAATTTAAATTTTCAAAATTTAATTGGCGGTATATGTGGCAGGTTACCTTTATAGTACGGGATACTGTATGGATTCAGATATATCACCTGGTGGATTGTGTCCCCAGAAGAAGCAGCTGTATGCACTAAAGCGTGCTAGACCAGCCCTGTTGATCTCGATAATGAGGGTTCCATCATCTTCTAACAGTGAGCCCTAATTTTCCCATTTGGGAGCTGATACAGTGTTTCTCAACTGTGGCTGTATGGTTGCATCTGGGGGAATTATAAACAGAACACAAAGCAAACTAACGAAGCAGTGCCAGCTCACTTCAGAAAGACCTGGTTCTACTTGCTCTGGGTTGGCACTGGGATTGTTCTTAAAACTCTCCAAATTATTCTGATGGACTGTGAGCCACTAGGCCAGATAACTTTGAAGTCCCTTTAAAGATCTAATATTCTGCAGATTTGAGAAGTTTTAATGTCGTTTGGTCCAACAGCTCACTCAGCATAACCGTCTCTGGTTATTTGAAAGGCAGCCTCTTTTTTTATGTCAACATTCATGTTGAAAGACTACTCATTGTTTTCAGAAATCTTATATTCTTTAAAAGTTTATTCTCCAGCCAAATTTGTACTTGGAGCAACAGATAATAAATCTGATCCCTTATATATCTGATGACCGTTCTGATATTTGAAGAATTATTTTATAATTCAGCCAAGTTATCTTTTAGGGCAAAATACCCCCAATTTCTCATCTCTGTTTATGTAACATTATTTCCATATTCCAGCATCCTGCTTATGTTCCTCTGGGGATAAACTGCATTGCCATCATCTCTATGAAGTGTGTTCTGAGAAGTGAACACAGTCCCTTGATAACCCAGGGGTCTTTGGTGATTGTCCTTCTGTCAGTCCAGTTCTTACTGAGCCTTTAGTTTTGGTAAATAGCTACTGATCTACTGATAGTCACTGGTCTGTAGCTACATCCACTGATAAATACAGTTGATGACATAATTCCTAGCATTTTTGAATTCTTCTTATGTACCAACCATGGTTCTAGTGTTTAAATATATAACACATTCGATTCTTGCAGTAATCCCATGATCTAGGTACCATTATTGTCTTCATTTTAGGGCAAAAAGAAGAAGCATGCCAAGGAGCGGGCCAGGCAGGTCTCTTGTCTCTGATTTCCCAGTGAGTGGAGGGCTAGAGGGTGAATGATGTGAAGTATCCCACTGCAGAAGGCGCCTCCTCATCTGTGGTATAAGAATGGCCATTTCTAAGTTCCTTGCCCCCTCCAGGTCCTTATGATTCTGTGTAAATATTCCAATAATAGTGTGTTTATAGCAGTCACTTTAAGGTACTATGTCCAAATAAAACAGTCTTCAGCCTCTTGGGCCTGTTTCTAAAGTAATAACAAAGCCAGGAGTTTCTCATTGATTTTATTCTAAATCACAAATACTACTGAGTGAATTTTCACAGGAAACTAGTCTTTTTTATTTCATAGTGCTACATACATGTGTACAGACATAAAATCACAGAATTTAGGTTCTGTTCATTCATCTGTCCTCTCAAAGTCTGAGAGAGTCTGGTTTGAGCATTGATATATTTTGTAGAATTCTAGAACTCCAACGTTTAAGCCTTGTGGTTTATGAAGTCAGTCACCATTGGTGCATATGAGTGGAAGTTGGAGGTTGGAGAGATTATTTGGGGGAATAAGGTTTATTACGCTTATGCTTAAATAGGTAAACTAGATTGTAGGAGATGTGCTCAAATTTGTTATAATTACATGCTGTTTTAAGAAACCTAAAAGTATTATGGAGGCTACTTTCCATAAAAACAATTTATATGCTAATTTTGTTGTTATTTATTCTTTAAAGTAGATTTTTTTAAATGAATTCTGCTAGACAATTTTATTTAATTTGCCAAATAAATTTCCTAAAGCATAATTTTATTATTCAGATGCGTGTTTCTTAAATTGACTCAAACAGAAAGTGTCTGACTATATCATTGCAAAACCATTTGATGAACCCATGTTGATAGCCAGTGATTCTTTGTGTTCTCACAGTTTCACCAGCCTGAAAAATATGTCTTGACTCCAACTCTTTATGAATATTATTTCTTAGTCCTTGTCTGGTTCATTCTGGAAGGTCAGTCTTTCTGTGTAAGACTTTCACACTTGAGGTTGCCAGTAAAAACCATGCTGCAGGCAACGTTTCAGAGGAGAACTGACCTGGTGGACCCTACTTTCCATCTGATTGCTTTTAGCTTCAGATATGTTTGTATGACGGATAACAGAATGTAACGTATACAGGCTGCAAATGAACCATGTCTGTCCTCTGTGAATCTTAGCCTGGAGGGCAGTGTGTCTGCCCAGGCTTGTCTGTGGTCCATTTGCCGGCTCGGCTCTGAGCCCATGCTGTGAGGAACTCAGTCATGAGCTGTGATTGTGTATGCTGAGGCTTGGTGGTCAGTATTGCTCTCTAAATTACTGGCTTCTGAGTCTAAAGAATAGCGTAGTCTTTGATAGGAAGATCAGATTTTCCCTTTAACTGCAGTAAGTTTTCCCTTTAACAGCAGGATTTTAGGTTTTCATCTCGAAGGAGGACTTGCTTTCGTAGTACAGACAGACTTTGTAATGACGCTGCTCTTCTTTGGAAGTCTTTAATTTTTAGTTTTAGGAAGGATGATTTAACATCTTACAAAACTTCAGAATGAGACATTATTACCATCGTTTCTTTTTGTTGACTTTCACTGTTACAGTCACAGATTCATGCACTTGGGGGGAGGGTTTGAGGATATCTAACCCAGCCACCTCATTCTGTAGATGTCAGTGTCCAGCACTATGTGTTTGTCTCTTTTCCATCTCCCCAGGATAGGGGACGCTCTGTGAGGGCAGGGACTTGCTTCACCTTGGCCACTGCTGTGTTCCCAGCAGGTACCCAGTCAGGATCACCAAGCTCTGAAGAGCCTAGGACTTGGGGAAGAAAAAGGGCCATCCTGTCAGCCTTCTGTACCGTGTGGTGTCTGGCCCCACACCGGGGGCCATCAGTACGTGTCTGTGAATGGGTGGAGAGAGGCCAGTGGATCTGACGGTCGATATGGCGTGTTTCTTTCTCTTCCTTCTGGGAATGGAGAGTGCGCTTTGTTAAACATCAAAATACTAGTTTAGATATGAACTATGGCAGTCTTACTAGTATGCATGCATACAGGGTCTTTATGTTTCTTCCAAACAGTGACAGAGATCAAAGCTGGATGCGTTTTTAGTTGTGTTGTGGAGTGTTGTGTTTATGTTGAAAAATACTTGCCCCTTACGAGCCTGAGAGAGAAACACGCTGACAGACAAGGCGTATGGGGAGGTTGGTGATCACACCACCCCAAAATGTCAGGTCCTCGTTTTGTTGTCCTGTGGTTGTGGAATTAATGTGGCTTTCAGAGTTGTTCCAGAGTAACATTCCATATTAAGAACATCTCAAAAGAAGTGGTACATTTGGGAAATGTACAGTGTACTACCTGTAATTAGAAAAAAACAGCACTTTATTGTATTTCTTACTTTTCAAAGTCAAGAGCTGAGATTCCAGATGAGGCCCCTATTTTAGGAAGAGGAGAGCTTCTGTGCTTTATGATGCTTTCTTTTCTAGTCCTCATGGAATTCAGGTTTTGCTATTTTATGAAAGAGGAAATGAGTAATAAGTGAGATTAATAATGAGAGTTGTTTTTACTGGGGGGAAGCATCATTTAATGCAAGGTAGTAACATTACTCAGAAAATTTGCATTAGCACCATCCTCACAAGGAAAGGTTAGCAGGGTTTTATTTCCCTCTCCTGTGTAGCATGCTGGAGACAGGGTATGAAGAATTTCTCCCCAGGATGGCATCTGTGGTTTTTCTTAGTGCTTTCTTCTTGTTCATGGTCCAAAGTGAATGCTGATTGTTTGACGGAAGGACAGTGTTTAAAGGTAATGTATGAGACCACGCTGGGTGGCTCTTCTTAATGTGCTTTACTAAAAAAATCACCTGAATAGTCATTGGAAGGACTGATGCTGCAGCTCCGATACTTTGGCCACCCGATGTGAAGAGCTGACTCATTGGAAAAACACCTTCTTGATGCTGGGAAAGAATGAAAGCAGGACGAGAAGGGGATGACAGAGGATGAGATGCTTGGATGGCATCACCGACTTGATGGACATGAGTTTGAAAGATAGAGGAGGACAGAGAAGCCTGGCGTGCTGCAGTCCATGGAGTTGCAAAGTTGAATGCAACTTAGTGACTGAACAACAGCAAAAAAGCATCTGGTTAAAATCCATGCCTTTTCTAAGCCATACTTAGAAAACTAATTTGAAGCAAAAAAGGAAGGGAAATCAAAACCAGTTCAAACTATTTCTTTAGCTCATTCCTTAAACTTTACAAATTGCCTGGTAATTTTAAGAACTTACAGGGCCGTGGATTCTGAGGGGAGGCCAGTTCAGAAATCTTGGCTGTTTAGCAAAGGAAGTTCAGAGTCTCAAACGGAAAAATAAAAACTTAAGGTTCATATGGTTGACTAAATCTGCACTTAAAATTGTTTATGGTCTCTGTTTAATGGCTACATTTTAAAATTACTCTCTTCCTTTCCTTTGGGATGGCAGGGGGCAGGAAGAATCAGAGTTTTCAATCAACTTTTTGAACACTGCGTCTTTTCAGCAAAGAGACCTAAGGAGTATATCCTCTGCCTTTTTAATGAGTTTATTCTCTGCACGAGAGACAAAATGGACACATAGGCCTTTTCCTGCACCCCTTCCCTGCTTTCTTTTCATATCTGTTTTGATGGCTGGTGCTTTTCTTCTTAGCTTGGGAAAGGGTCACCCAGAGGCGATGGCGGGCTCATCAGACTCTGGTTCCCAGACCGTCCCACTCTCCTTCCGGCCCTTCACCTGCGCTCTTCCCTCTGCTTCCGGCCCTTCACCCGCCTGTTCCCTCTGCTTCCGGCCCTTCACCCACCTGTTCCCTCTGCTGCCGCACTCCTCCCTGCTGCTTGCCCGACTCACATTCGCCCTGCACAGCCTCCCTTAGCTGGCCCCTCCTCTGAGAAGCCTTCCCTGTTGAAGATCAGCTTAGGCAGAGGCCCTGTCTGATGGCGTCACCAAACCACCAGTGCCCAACACAGAGCCCGGCACATACCTGGCCCCGGCTCCTCACTGGGCACTTGGAATGAGTGTTGAAATGTGCAGAACGGTGTGACCCGAGAAACCAGTGAGGGAAGAAATGGCCCGTGAAAGTGGGGACTGACCTGAGTGATGAACGTCTTCATGGGCGGATTTCAATAGGCATGCTACCTCTTCCCTTCTGTGTTTCCCTTTTTTTTTTTTTCACAATAACTAATTCATTCATCCAGCAAATACATTTTGAGGGTCTGATACGTTTCAGCCTTATTCTCAGTGCTTAGGATAAAGCAGTGACAAGTCCCAGCCCTTGTGGAGTCTACATTGTTAGTGGACTAGATGCATAAAAGTGGGTGAAAGGTGAATATAGACATTAGCTGGCAGGGCAGTGAGGAGGCCAGCTTGGTTGTTAAGGTAGGTTGCAGAGTCAGACTTTGAATGGTTCCCCATAAGAGCATAATTTTACTTTGGAAAGTAGGTGGGTAATGGAGAAGTATATATAGCTTTGAGCAAAGGAGACTTTTAGTCCCTAATTAGTATGCAAAAACTGAAAGCAAAAAGACCAGCTTACACAAGATTGCCAAAACAGGGGGAATGATATCCAGCTTGGAACAGGGCAGTGGCAGAGGTGAAGAGGACTGGGGGGGGGGGGGGGGGTTGTGGTGTGTGTGTGGGGAGGTGGGGGGATTTCTTTTAAATTCAACAATATAGTTTCTAAAGAAAATTTCCTAGATGGTGGACTGTCTGAATAGAGGTGATGAAGGAGACGTAAATGGAGATTCTTTAGAAACCAGAGGAGCAGCAGCAACACCAAGAAAGACAGGGGCAGTAGTTTTGGATGGAATTAAAATACTTTGTGTTAAGTTGCATCTGAGATTTCATCAGAGTACGTTCATTCAGTTGATGCTTACTAAGCTCCTGGGAACTTTCTGTCAAGCTCTGGAGTCGGAAAGACACTAGACAGACGAGGTCCCTACTGTCATGAAGTTTATGTTCTAATGGGCACACAGACAAGGGGATGGGCTAGCAGGTCAGAGCTGGGAAATCTTCTATGATAGCAAAATCTGAAGTCATGGGAATGGTTGGGGGGTTTGGGACTATGTCGCAGATAATCCTGTATGTGTAAATTGTTTTATCTAGAGTTTGGTATAATCGGGCAGTCACTGCCATCCGTTATACAGCAGTTGATAGCAAAATAAAGAGGTAAGAGAAGATCAGGGAGGTGCTGTGGATCTTTTAACCGGCTGTAGTCCTTTTCTGCATGTGGTAGAAAAAGCTGATTTCTTTGTCTTTAAATTCTAAGCTGTCATTTTATTAAAGTTCAGTAACTTAATGTTTCTGCCTGCTTATTACTTGGCAACATCTCCCTAACTCATTGATGTCAGTTTAGGCTGGTCTCCAACAAATGCATGAAGGGAACAGAGGCCAGCAATTGAGATGCTTTTTAAAGCAGGTTTAGCCTGGGAGAGCCTGAAGGGAGGTGGTGCTGAAGTCAGGGGAATCTTGAGTCAAAGCTTCTCCGATGGTCCCGGTCTCAGTAGCGGTCGTGAACTGTGAGGTTAGCGTCTTGGCTCAGAGGTAAGGATGATTTGGCATCAGCTCCTCTGTTGCCATCTCAAGCTGTTTTTTTCGTCCCCAAGAACAGCACTTTCAGTGGGTGTGGAAGTGGGTGGGCCGTGAAGCAATGGTTTGCATCGCATTGCCTGGCTACCGCTTGGCATTTCTTCCTTTTTCTCTGCGTCATCGCCACTGGTGTCACTAATTTTACCTTCCCCTCCGCCGTTGTTTCACCAGGAGTAGCCCAGAGTCTCAGCGTGATATTTTCTTTGGAATTGTGGCAGTGGCAGTGTTCTCAAGCTATAACCTGTCCCATCTTACAGGCTGAATGCTAGAGAAATTCATTAAAAAAAAAAAAAAAAGTCCCCCTCACTGGAACCCACTTTTGAATAGATCCTAAATAAATATGCACCAGGTGCCCCAGTCGCCAAAACAAGAGGTAATGGAACCTAAGATAGGAGGGCAGAGGAAAGAGTGCCCTCCCCATTGCCTCCAGTGATTCCAGAAATCAAAAGCCGGCCTCCGGCTTTTACCCCCTTAGGGCAGCCTGTGATTGAGAGACCTGGTTTTCATCTTTCTTCAGATCACAACCAAGGAAATCTGTCATGTTAGTTTCTTCCAAGCTCTGAGCCTACTTCCGTCTCCTCCTTTATCTATTTCTGTCCCTTGTCTGTTTGTAGTGCATCTTTTCAAAGCTGAATGTTTTCTGGTTTCCCAAAGAAGAAAGAGTTATTGGGGCTTGTGTTGAGTTAGGCCTTAAAGGACAGGTAGGATTGGGGTAGGGCGGAGGCTTCTGCCAGACGTGGTTACAAAAGAAATAACATGATTGGGAGCCAATAAGTAGAGCATGTTTTGTATCTTGAAAGCTTAATGAAAGGTTATTTGGCAGAAAAGAACTAGGAAATTAGGTTTTGCTTGATGATCTCCTGCATGGAAGAATTCAGTTCACTTTGTGTCTCCTATGATTTTTTAATATTTGTTTCCTCCACCCCAAGCTGGCACCTTTGCCCAAGCCCACCTGCCCCCTCCAAGTATTACAGTGTTCCTGTCTGCTGATCAGGGTGGCTCTTTTCTGCTTATTCCCCTTTTCTCAGGAGCTCATACTATTAGCCATTTGTCCCCTCACTTCTCATTTTATCCACATATTCATTTATTCTTGTCTTCATTCACCCATAAGTTCATTTGTTCTAGAGACACTTGCCAAGCAGTATTTATCTTTCTCACATTATCCTTTTTATGTCTATTATTATTAGCTTTCACATCAAACTTTTACATATCAAAAGAATGATTTTCTGTGTAACTTTCTTTACATGTATAAGTGTACAGTCCTTTACTTGTGTTAATGTGGTTGTGGGGACCACGAGCTTCCAGAGGTGTTCTGGTGTGTAGACACAGAAGTTGCCTTTCAGATTAATTCCTGCCTCAGGGAACACAAGAGATTTTAAAAACCAATAAACGGTTTTTCAGTGACAGTGTGTGGGAGAATCAACTCTTCTCCAGAAATTAAGTCAGAAGAAAAAAACTTGTTCTTAAAATATATTAATTTATTTTTATGCACTTGGCTTTCGTATGATTGTTTGTTTATAAAGGGCTCCTGTACTTTGCAGTGTTTATGCCTAGAAATTTCATTATTTTGTAAACAAAACAGTGCCCTGAAACACTGTGAGCTATTATTGTACCTGGAGTGCCAGAGGGGATGGTGTTGGACACACAGAAGGAAGGGACTTTGCTCCTTCCTCGAGAATTCTGTGTGTGTGTGCACACGAGTGTGTTTAGGTGTATGTGTTTGTGCTTCTCTAGGGTATGTCTTGTATACCTTTCAGGATGTTGCTTGGTTGGACATTTAATAGATCTTCAATACAGAAATGCCTATGGAGCTAACTTGTATTACACTGAAACAGCTGACTAAAGGATCCTCTTAACAGCCTTCTGTAAAATGAGAAAGTGCACTCGATGATGAAATCCAAGAAAGAAAGAAACATTACCTCCATGTATCTACAAAGGCATTTGAGGAATGAGCCTGACAGCTCGTGCCTAAGTGTTCCTGTTGGCACTTAGCTTTCTCTGCAGATGAATAACAGCCACAGTCATGTTGGTGACTATATCTAGTCTTTTCCAAGGGGCTGGAGCACAGAAGTCATTTATAGTCATATACCTTCCACCCTCACCTGAGATGGTGCACAAAAGAAGCGATGTTGTGGGTCAGTTCAGAGAGGCAGGGCTCTGTGGATTCGACACAGCAGGATTTTTTCCGCCTAGGGCCTATTTGTCCTCTTGCATGCCAGTGTGATGGAAAACATTTTAAAAGCATGAGTTATGGTGTATGCCCTTAATCTTACAGTTTGAGTGGGAAAACAAAACTGCTAACATGTATACAGCAACTAGCAAAGGACACAAGACATTTTGTAATTGGTGGAAATTATGGAATTTGCATAGCAGTGCTTAAGAGTTCAGAAAAGGAGAGCTTGGCGGGTGTACTGCACTCCAGGGAAGCTCTATGAAGGGCATACATTTGGACTGGGCCCTGCAGATAGCCGGGTTTAGACAGAGGGAAAGGCTGCCTGTGGCCAGGAGGGAAGAGAAGAGCAGGGTGGGGAGCTGTGAGCTCCCTGCAGCCACCCAGGGGATATGGTAGGGACCCTGGGGAGCCTGGGAGAGCCTGGGGACCCTGGAGTGCGGAGACTGACGTGGTCTTGCCCTGGGTACAGCTGCTGCTGCTGCTTCCTCCTTGGTGAGTGAGACTGAGGACTGTCTCATGATTTTTAAATACATTTATTCACATCTGTACGCCCTCTGGGGGCGGGTGGTAAGGAGGTTGGAGGGGGAGGGGAGGGAGGAAAAGATTTAACATTTGTCCATTTCTTAAAGATCAAGTTTGTTCTTGGTGTAACTCCATTCTTATCCAACTGAGGGGAAGCCTTTTAAAGGCCATCTAGAGGAGAGAAATCTCAGGTTATCAGCTGTGACTAGTGTTTTTACTGTGCTGGAAAGAGAACCTATGAGAACGTGTACATTTTAAAATTCAGATTAACTTTTTAATTGTACCTGCCACCTCTATAAAGTCGACCAAGCAAAAGAAGAGTGAGCGGGGTTTCTTTAAAAGAGGGAACAGCCCGCTCCTTGTCGAGTTAGAGCATCTCTAAGACACTGCCACATACATCTAAGTCCCCCTGACATATTACTCCCACATCCTTGTGGGTAGTAAAGTTAAATTTTAAAAAATGTTCTTTGATCTTCCACCCACTGATCTAGTAGACATTTAAGTTCAATACTGCAGCTGGGAGAAAGGGAGGCTGAAATATAATTTCTACTGTAAAAAAAAAAAAGCCTCAAAAATCACAGTCTGTATGTCTGCACTGGTTTAGAAATTATAACAATAAAGTGGCTTCCGTTTTAGAAGGTGTTGTTAGTCATCACGCTTTAAATTACATGGCATTACTATTTGTGACCTACTTAAAATGGTTGGCCCTGCTGTGGGAACAATAAGTGTGCAGCCCTGGGCTGACTTGTAGGCCTTTTTTTGAAGTTGTCTTTTAATTGCAACCAAGAGGCTAAATATGCATTGCTGTAATTTTCTATGGGCTGGATTTTATTGGGTGAAGACATGAAGCAAATCTTAGTCCAGAGGAACCACTTAGTAAATAGTTACCATAGTAGTTAAGTAGCTCTTCCCCGGAAGCTATCCTTAAGATAGGACCCATTGTCCAGAGGGATCACCTGTTTATGCAGAATGATTCCTGGAGCAGGAGTCAAGAAATCCAGGCCCATGTGTTGACCAGCTGATGCAATGCTCCATGGCCTCACGCAAGTCACACACAGCTTCATTTTCCTGGTATAAAATGAGACATTGCATTATCATCTTACTAAATATCATATTTTTTTAACTTCTAAGGTTTTTATGGTCCTAGCTATGCTGCAGAACTTGGAAGAATGTAAAAGGATAAATACAGTGGTCCTTGGTCTCCTGGTTTAGGGCACTGTTGATTCATCCAGGTAGACCTTTGTTAGGCATATCTCAAAATGAATCTTGTATCAGATAATTCTGTTGCTTCCCCCAAACCCTTTGGAGCCACTGTAGAACTTTGGCATATTTGATTCAGAAATAATTGATCCTGAAAAGAAACACATTAAGTTTACTTGACAAGCATACCAGAAATTGTGTTTACCTTGTTTTACCAGAGTGAGTGTTCTGAGAGGGCGCTTGCTGGTGGGTGGAAGTAATATGATTTGCTGGGACTCTTGGGCCAGGAGGGCTTTGCTATCAGAGGGTCATGGGGAGTGAGCAAGGGCTTCCTTCCCCAGGAAAACTAGCAGAGGTAGTAATCATGTGTATGTGAGTACACTACATGCGTGCGTCTGCACCCCTGCAAGGGGTTGTGAGCCATCTGCAGAGAACTCCAATACTCTGGCCACCTGGTGCAAAGAACTGACTCACTGGAGAAGACCCTGATGCTGGGAAAGATTGAAGGCGGGAGAAGGGGACAACAGAGGATGAAATGGTTGGATGGCATCACTGAGTCTATGGACATGAGTTTGAGCATGCTCTGGGAGTTGGTGATGGACAGGGAGCCCTGGTGTGCTGCAGTCCATGGGGTCGCAGAGAGTCAGACGTGACTGAGTGACTGAACTGAGAGTGCTGGGCGGGTGGTCAGGTGGGAGGAGGACTCTGTACTCAAGGCTGGATTCTTCCGTCAGTTTTCCTAGCAGGTTTAGTATGCACTTCCTCAAGAGTCTTTCACTGTTCATTTCTTCTTTTGATCAGGTTGCATATGATGTTTTAAATTTCTATCCCAGTCAGGAGCTGCTGAGTCTGGCTACTTTTTGTCAGTTGTGAATAGCTGTCAACATGCATAGTTCCAGGTAGTTTGAGGACGTGGATATAGTTTTTTTTTCTTTTTACTTTTTAAGAGTTGCTTCTAGCATTGCTTGTTATTTGCTCAGTAAAACTGTTTTTCCCCCCAGAAATTTTATTAAACACCTGGAAATTCAGAGTCTTCTTAGGAGGTCATAGAATGCCTTTGTGCCCAATTGTGTGATCCAGTAAACACCTGGTATCTCAGGTAGGAAGGAGTGAGAAGTATGTGCCTAGTTGTTTGATGCCTGGTCCAGTGAAGCATGGTTTTGTTTTCATACCACACCCAGAACTTTGAGCTCCCTGGGGTTCTCGGGCACACAGGCCCATCTCTGCAGGTTTTCTCTATACATATGAATTCTGCTCTGTGGGCATAGCAGTAGTCCTTAATGGACATGTCACAGGATACAGTCATAATCGTTTGTAGGTTTCTATTTTACACTTTTGGGTATTGAAGATGAGAAAACTTACATAGCTTTGCTCCTCTGACATTAATGTGAGATTAATGTACTACTTATATCAAGTAAAGAAATATGACTCGTACTTTTTAATCCTGTGTGTGAGGATACAGTTTATGGTATATAAAATACTTTCTGAGCTATTACCTTAAAAATCTTTGACAAAACAAAATATAAAATGTTGAGTTTTGCTGTACACATGTGCTAGATGCCAAAAGGCTGTTTGGTTAAAATGAAACTACGTGACCAAAAAATTGTGGATGTAGGCAGTTTTAGGAATGAACATCAAATATCTTGGAATAAGAAAGTCAGTCTTTCTAGAGCTGGAGGTGTCCATAGACGAGACGTGATTCCTTCGCCAGCAGGTGTCCAAGCAGTAACTGGGCAGTTAGTCTGTATATTGAACAAGGGGTTCAGCTAAAAGAATATTTGGACTAAATGACTTTTAAAGTCTTGTTCAAATGAGCTTCTGTGATATTTATTTTGTTATGGTTTAGCACAGAAAAGAATGTCATTTTAAAGCAGGATGACCAGTTCAGTTCAGTTCAGTTGCTCAGTCGTGTCCGATTCTTTGCAACCCCATGAATCGCAGCACGCCAGGCCTCCCTGTCCATCACCAACTCCCGGAGTTCACTCAGACTCGCGTCCGTCCAGTCAGTGATGCCATCCAGCCATCTCATCTTCAGTCATCCTCTTCTCCTCCTGCCCCCAATCCCTCCCAGCATCAGAGTCTTTTCCAGTGAGTCAACTCTTCTCATGAGGTGGCCAAAGTACTGGAGTTTCAGCTTTAGCATCATTCCTTCCAAAGAAATCCCAGGGCTGATCTCCTTCAGAATGGACTGGTTGGATCTCCTTGCATTCCAAGGGACTCTCAAGAGTCTTCTCCAGCACTACAGTTCAAAAGCATCAATTCTTCGGTGCTCAGCCTTCTTCACAGTCCAACTCTCACATCCATACATGACCACAGGAAAAACCATAGCCTTGACTAGACGGACCTTAGTCGGCAAAGTAATGTCTCTGCTTTTGAATATGCTATCTAGGTTGGTCATAACTTTTCTTCCAAGGAGTAAGCATCTTTTAATTTCATGGTTGCAGTCACCATCTGTAGCATATAGTAAAGCGATGCCTTTGAAGATGTCTTCTGCTTCTGCCCATGTTGCTTGTGTGGCTTGAGCAAGTGCTTTATCTTTGTCACTGTTGTTTAGTCACTAAGTCACGTTTGACTCTTTGCGACCCTATGGACTGTAGCCCGCCAGGCTCCTCTGCCCGTGGGATTTCCTAGGCAAGAATACCGGAGTGGGCTGCCATTTCCTTCTCCAGGGAATCAATGCATCTCCTGCCTTGGCAGACAGATACTTTACCACTGCGCCACCAGGGACTCTTAAAAACGAATAACATAAAGGCCTGCATTTGGTCATTTCTTCAGGCCAGATACTTGATTTCATATTTTTAAATTGTTCATAATTTGTCCTTCAAACAAATTGTCTTTCAGACTTTGTCTGATACCCAATATGGTCTGGGTCAGAGGAACTTTAGAAGTGCTACACCTCGAACTTACCACTTTGACAGTCTCCTTGGAGCCCATTTGTATTCCTCATCAAGTCCTTCCGGAAGCTGGTTGACCAGGCAGAACAGGGCGGCAAGTGTGAAGCAGGCTGCTTGACTCTCGGGAGTCGCAGCCACTTAACTTGCAGTCTCTGTCTTCATTCTCCCTTCGCCGCCTGCTCCTCCTGACCTAGAATAACTCTGTTATCACTCACGCTCCTTTATCCTTTATGCTCACGGATCTTCACGTCAGCTGCCTGACAGTTTTACAGATGTCTGTGGCAGTTGGGTGGATTCTGAAGGTCTGTGATATCTGCTTTTGCACATTGTCTAAGGATTTGTGCTAAACTCTGTTCTCGTCACTTGGCCTTTTTTCTTTAACTGCTTTTCCCATTTTAGGTTGTTTTTTTTTTTGTTTTTTGTGGTTTTTTTTGCATTAAGCCCCTTTGCTTTAAAGCTCATTATATCTCTAAATGAGAAAATTTCTCTGACTTGGTACTTTCTTGTCCTGTCATTTCCCGTTTTCCTCTCACCATCATCTTTCATCTCCTCAGGGCTTTTAGGGATTTTTATTCAGGTGGAATAACGTTTCAGGTCCTGGAGGAACTTGTACCCAAGGACAAGGCTAAGATGTCGATACATGCCATACCCAAACTGTTTTTCTGTTAATATTTTTTCTGATTATGAAACTTATTACATGTTTGATAAAGAAATTCTTTAAAGTTTTAAAAATGCTTTCAGGACTCCTATATCCCGGAGGTCATTAATATTTTTGAATATTTTCTTCTAGTCCTTTTTATCTGTCCATGAAGCTAAATGACCTGACCTCTGTAATCCCTGTTCTGGCCTGCTTCCTACTAAAACAGAAACGGCACACATAACCCGCATGCTGAAGCTAAAGGTCGTCTTTTGTAATTCCTTATTGGGGAGCAGGGGGCTGCGAGTGCGGGGCGGACCACATGGGGCACATGTAAACACCGCTCTGTGATTCTGGAGAACTGGACATGCGTGAGCGGAGGAGCCGATGAAATAGGAGGGTGAGGGTGAAAGGGTGTTACCTGCAGGATAACCTGTGAGGTGCTCTGTTGGGAGACAGAGGTGGCGGTGTGGGCCCCTGCAGGCAACAGGAAACGGCCCAGACCAGCCCACAGCGGAAGACACGCCAGCACCTCTGGAAAAGATGTGAAGCAGATCTCCTTTCTGCCAGATCCACTTACACAGAGTCTATCTGTTAAACCTGCTGTAGCAGTGGGGAGGGACATGCAAGGATGGAGTCCCCACGGCAGGCTTCCTGGTGCCTCTTGGAAGCTGACTGCCACTCACCCCTCTGAGCTGTCTCTGGCAGTTAATCCACCCCTGTGGAATATTACTTGGTGTATTTTTGTTTTGTTTGTTTACTGGATCTCTTAGGGGAGCTGAAGCAGGTGAAAGTTAGTGAAATGAAAAGAGAAGATTTGGTTCTGATTTTATTAATGTGTAAGCAAAATCACCAAGGCAGTCTGTATGGAAAGGAAGCAAAGGAATTAATTAAAAAAAACTTTTTTTTTTTTGTTTTTGTTTTAAAAAGGTTTTTATTATTTTTTTTAATTTTTTATTAATTTTTTATTTTTTTAAATTTTAAAATCTTTAATTCTTACATGCATTCCCAAACATGAACCCCCCTCCCACCTCCCTCCCCATAACATCTCTCTGGGTCATCCCCATGCACCAGCTCCAAGCCTGCTGTATCCTGCATCAGACATAGACTGGCGATTCAATTCTTACATGATAGTATACATGTTAGAATGTCATTCTCCCAAATCATCCCACCCTCTCCCTCTCCCTCTGAGTCCAAAAGTCCATTATTCAGTCACAGTGGTGGTTGTTGTTTAGTCACTGTTGTGTCTGACTCTTTTGCGACCCCGTGGACTGTAGCCCACCAGGTTCCTCTGTCCATGGGATTCCCCAGGCAAGATTACTGGAGTGGGTTGCCATTTCCTTCTCCAGGGGATCTTCCCAACCCAGGGATTGAGCCCGTGTCTCCTGCATTGCAGGCAGATTCTTTACCACTGAACCACCAGGAAAGCCTAGTCCTAGTGGTAGGAATTCATTAAATCCAGTTTGTGGCTGCTTCAGAGAAAAAAGTAAAAGAAATTATATAAATAGCTAATATACAAACACTTAAAGTAGACAAGGGATCGAGTATATTTAATGCTGACTACCTTTCTGCAATTTCACTTTACGTTTTCTTTTAAAATTGGAGTAAAATATGCTTGGCTCAAAAGTGCAAAACATTATTACTGTGAAAATAAAAGCACAATTAGAATGTTGAGACCACAGTTATGATGTGTGACCTTCAATCTGGCAGATGGCAATTGCTAAACTAGGTTCTATATTCTCACCACAAGTTCCCCTTACTCCTGTTCTGGAATGTTTTTAAAGATTTTCTTTTAAATGTCTCCTTATAAAAAGTAAGTCTGTTGTAAATGGACAACATGGAGTGAAATGCTTACTCTCTGAAGAATAGTAGGGAGAAAATGGTTTCCTTTGGTGATTTGTAGCTCAGTTGGTAAAGAATCCACCTGCAAAGGGGGAGACCCTGGTTCGATTCCTGGGTTGGGAAGATCCCCTGGAGAAGGGAAAGGTTACCCACTCCAGTACTCCGGCCTGGAGAATTCCATGGACTGTGTAGTCCCTGGGGTCACAAAGAGTCAGATATGACTGAGCAGCTTTCACTTTCTATTGTTTTGGTTTTATGTTATATATTGGAGATGAATTTTTAAAAAAATCCTAGATCTTGGGACTCTTTTTAAAAAATGCCTGATTTCAGTGCTGTTGGCTAACTTTCATTTTCTTTTCTAACTAGCAGCATTTTATTCACATTTGAAGACCCTCAGATTTTCTAGGTCCAGAAGTCTGAATTTATTTATTTAAAAAATTTTTAATTTATTTTTTGGCCATACCTCACACTATTTGAGATCTTAGTTCCTGGGTCAGGGATCAGACCCTTGCCCCCTGCAGGAGAATCACAGTGTTAACCACTGGACCACCAGGGAAGTCTCTGAATTTTGTTTTTAGGAGAAGGTGCATCTTTGATCGGCCTCATCGGTTTGGAGTCTGGAGGGAGGTGTGTGCCTGGGGCTGGCCCCCTAGCTGCGTCCTGGGGAAGGTGAAGATGGTTGTGTTCACACACTGTCTGCGCCAGCATGGAAGCCTGCAGTTACCTTGCCGGCCTTTCTTTTGATTTCTATAGTCCTCATTCTGTACAAGATCACATAAGCTGTTTTACTGATTTGACTCAAATTGGATGAAGAATAGTTACTATAACTAGACTGGTCTGTTCCAAAGGTTCGTCTGATCATGCTACTCCTCTGGTTAAAACCCATCTCTCTATAACTTGCCTCAACACATAGACAGTAAACGTCAGCTCTTCATCACGGCCTGCGAGGCTCACAAGGTCTGGCCCCCAGCGTCCTCGCCCCGCTCGTCCCTTGCCAGCTTTTCCCGCGGGGCCCCGGGGAGCCCCCAGCCTTGTTTCTGGTAGGTGAACGCCCCAGCTCCTTCCTCTCTCGCCGCTCCTTGGTGCGCAAGCCTGGGCCGTGCTCCTTTCGCTCGCGCTCCTCCTCCGTAGCCCGGGGCCCGCCTGCGTCGTGCCCCGCGGCTCTGCTGCGGCAGTGCCTGGAAAGGTGAAAGCCACTTCCCTCGCCCCTTCCGCTGTGGTTTCAGTTTGTGGTTTAGGTTCCGCCGTCAGACACACAGAGTGAAAGATACCTGGTGTAGGTGGGCCACATAGAGGCCACGTCCACTTGGGCTGACTGCTGTCTGCTGGGATCCCACTTCTCTGTGGCTTCTGTGGCAGACGTCCGTGTGCATTTCCGAGGCCGGATGCTTCTGGAGGCCTCTACATCCTGGTCGTGGGCTCCCCACCCTAGTCGTGGTGGGGCCGGTGGCTCCTGCAGCAGTCCACTTAGGCACTACAGCTTCGGGAGACTTTTCCGGCAGCCTTTCTGGCGATCTGAAAACTATTTACTGTGATAAATCACAGTCTTGAACTAGCTAAGCAGGTCCTGTTCTCCCTGCTGACACTGACCAGCGTTGGCACCCCGTCTCCCCTCCCAGCCAGCCCTTACCCCCACACTCCACTCCCTGCCATCTCCCCACTGTAGTTCTCATAACACATCAACAACCTGGAGTGATGAATGTTCTTGCTCATTCTCTTGTGGGCTGTCTCCTTCACTAAAATTGAGCTCCGAGAGTAGATGCTTTGTATGTTTGTTTATGGCCATGCCCTGCCAGACCTAGAACAGTGTCTGCACCGGGTAGGGTCTTAGTACATATTCGTTGAATGAGCTTATACACCTGCTCAAGCTTAAGGATAGCTGCCTAGAGAAATGAGATGGACACTGAAGACTGACTGCCTGGGGTCCAGTGGAAGAATGGGGTTATGGGTAAGCGGCACTTGTCCTGTGCTGTAGAGCAGCAGCCAGGCCGATTGTAAGCTCTGAGGCAGGGCATTGACACCTGTGTCCAGAAACACTTCCAAGTGGTTTTCCTTTTTAAAAGTTTTGTTATGTTTAACATCTGAGACTAAGACTAAATAGTCTCTAGAAATAAGTGGCATTTTAAAATTGCTGTCACTTTACAAGCTAGGTAATTAGAATTTACAGAGTGCTTACAAAGTGTCTGCCTGCAATGCAGGAGACCTGGGTTCGATCCCTGGGTCAAGAAGATCCCCTGGAGAAGGAAATGGCAACCCACTCAAGTATTCTTGCCTGGAAAATTCCATGGACAGAGGAGCCTGGTGGGCTTCAGCCCATGGGGTTGCAAAGAGTCGGACACAACTGAACGACTTCACTTTCACTTTCACTTTACTTTACCTTTCTTGAACAATCTGAATTAGAGTGATTCAAAGAATAACAAATTATTATCTTTCCTTAAAGTGTTAGAATTTGTAGATGGACAGTAGACACATACATGAATACATTCTAAAATAAATGTCTTAAAACTGAGTTTTTTTAGATCTGAGTAAACCAATGCTTCCCAAGTGACAAGTCAATATCCATTATTAATGATTCATTAAATTGATCTAGTGCCTTGTGGCTAGCATTTCTTTTATTAAAGTAAATAGAAAAAGCTGTAGTCTACATAGGACTGGTGAGTAGTATTTCCTAAAACTTTCATTTTAGATACATAGAAAGTGAAGTAAAAGTCACTCAGTCATGTCCAATTCTTTGTGACCCCATGAACTATACAGTCCGTGGAATTCTCCAGGCCAGAATACTGGAGTAAGTAGCCTTTCCCTTCTCCAGGGGATCTTCCCAATTCAGGGATCGAACCCTGGTCTCCCACATTGCAGGCAGATTATTTACCAGCTGAGTCACAAGGAAAACCCTTTGGATACATGTGTGTATCTTAAATGTACTGGGTCTTGGTGAAAATGTTATTCGTTACTGAAGATTGGAGTAAAAACTTGGAAAACGTAGAGACACAAGCAGATTATCTACAGCTCACTAGTCATGTCTCCACCCAGCAGTGCTGCTAAGGCTGAAAGTTACGATTTTGTCTATGGACAGACCTAATGTATTGTTTTTTAAAACCATGGGCCTAGAGCCAACACCTGAAACCATTCTGGACACCCACTCTAAGAGAACATATTTACTTAATGAAAAAGACTAAACATTACAAATAAACCCACTGCCTTTGAAGAAAATATACCTTGACAGACTGATGTGTATATACTTTTAAATGCCTCGGAATTTACTGTGCTCTATTTGGAAGACTTTTTTTTTTTTTTTGCATCTTTCTACAACAAAGGACTTCACTCACCTGGTGACGACTAGCACACATATATTCTATTGAACTGGCCGTAATATCAGTGATCAGCTGTGCTCTCCTGATGATCATCATGATTCTCTGTTGCCCGGTGTAGAGGTTCCTTGCGATATGCTAGGTTTTCACTGTGGTCCTCACATAGGGGCTTATTAAAATAGGTTGCTGTGCATGGGTTTAAAATTTCTGGCACGCTGAAGGAACCTTGTTTTGTTATTGAAATCATTTATGCCGACTCGAGATCTCTTTTTTAGTTCAGTATTTAAAAACATGTAAAATAATTTTGTGAAATCATAGAACTTGAAACATAGTGGAGGATCGTTGCTGCACAACATCGTGTGTGTCTCTGCTGTACAGCAAGGGGAGAGCTTTAAGGGTAAAGACGCCCCCTCTTTCCTTGGGTTTCCTTCCCATGTAGGTCACCACAGAGCCGAGTGGAGTTCCTGGTGCTGTGCAGGAGGCTCCCGTTAGTCGCCTCTTGTCTACAAGGTAGTGTGTACATCGTGTCCGTAGTCATGTCAATTCCGGTCGCCCAGTTCACCGCCCTCCCCCACCTCCCGCCTCCCTTGCTTTTCATACATTTATTCTATCTGTGACTCTCTTTCTGCTCTTAAAATCCATTCATCTGTACCATATTCCTGGATTCTGCTTAGAAGCAATATTACATTCGTCTCTTTTTGCCTGACTTCACTTTTATGACAGTCTCTAGGTCTACCCACATCTTTGCAAATGGCACAATTTTGTTCCTTTTTATGGCCGAGTAATATTCCATTATACATGCATGCCAGAACTTCTTTATCTGTTCCTCTGTGTATGGATACTTAGGTTGCTTCCAGGTCCTGGCTGTTGTAAACAGTACTGCTGTGAGCACTGAGTGCATGTGTCTCTTTTGAGTTGTGTCTTTCTCCAGGCAGCTGCCCAGGAGTGGAATTTGTTGGGTCATATGGTAAATCTTCACATGTCAATATATATTTCAATAGGATGTTAATGCTTGCACTGTACTTCATTATACATGCAATAAGTCATTTAACTTATAAGTTAGGATTTTTATTTTTTCTAATTAATGTCTAAAATTTGTACTTTAAGGATAGTTTTACTCTTGCCAGCAAATTTGGAAAACTCAGCAGTGGCCACAGGACTGGAAAAGGTCCGTTTTCATTCCAATCCCAAAGAAAGGCAATGCCAAACAATGCTCAAACTACCACACAGTTGCACTCATCTCACATGCTAGGAAAGTAATGCTCAAAATTCTCCAAGCCAGGCTTCAGCAATACATGAACCGTGAACTTCTGATGTTCAAGCTGGTTTTAGAAAAGGCAGAGGAACCAGAGATCAAATTGCCAACATCTGCTGGATCACAGAAAAAGCAAGAGAGTTCCAGAAAAACATCTATTTCTGCTTTCTTGATTATGCCAAAGCCTTTGACTGTGTGGATCACAATAAACTATGCAAAATTCTGAGAGAGATGGGAATACCAGACCACTTGACCTGCCTCTTGAGAAATCTGTATGCAGGTCAGGAAGCAACAGTTAGAACTGGACATGGAACAACAGACTGGTTCCAAATAGGAAAAGGAGGACGTCAAGGCTGTATATTGTCACCCTGCTTATTTAACTTCTATGCAGAGTACATCATGAGAAATGCTGGACTGGAAGAAACACAAGCTGGAATCAAGATTGCCGGGAGAAATATCAATCACCTCAGATATGCAGATGACACCACCCTTATGGCAGAAAGTGAAGAGGAACTCAAAAGCCTCTTGATGAAAGTAAAAGAGGAGCGTGAAAAAGTTGGCTTTAAAGCTCAACATTCAGAAAATGAAGATCATGGCATCCGGTCCCATCACTTCATGGGAAATAGATGGGGAAACAGTGGAAACAGTGTCAGACTTTATTTTTTTTGGCTCCAAAATCACTGCAGATGGTGCCTGCAGCCATGAAATTAAAAGACGCTTACTCCTTGGAAGAAAAGTTATGACCAACCTAGATAGCATATTCAGAAGCAGAGACATTACTTTGCCAACAAAGGTCCGTCTAGTCAAGGCTATGGTTTTTCCTGTGGTCATGTATGGATGTGAAAGTTGGACTGTGAAGAAGGCTGAGCACCAAAGAATTGATGCTTTGGAACTGTGGTGTTGGAGAAGACTCTTGAGAGTCCCTTGGACTGCAAGGAATCCAACCAGTCCATTCTGAAGGAGATCAGCCCTGGGATTTCTTTGGAAGGAATGATGCTGAAGCTGAAACTCCAGTACTTTGGCCACCTCATGCGAAGAGCTGACTCATTGGAAAAGACTCTGATGCTGGGAGGGATTGGGGGCAGGAGGAGAAGGGGATGACCGAGGATGAGATGGCTGAATGGCATCACTGACTTGATGGACGTGAATCTGAGTGAACTCTGGGAGTTGGTGATGGACAGGGAGGCCTGGCATGCTGCGATTCATGGGGTCACAAAGAGTCAGACACGACTGAGCGACTGAACTGAACTGAACTTACTCTTGCCTGTCATATATGCTGCTTATATTTTTCTAGCTTGCCTTTTAATTTTATACGTATTATTTTTAAAATTTTCAGCTCTTAAATATTAAGCCAGACAGAGATATGACGAATGGTATACTGCACAAAAGTAGAATAGGGTACAGTGGAGATAATGGAAGCAGCAGAATGGAGGTGGAAACTCAGAGAGAGCAAGGAAGCATGATGAGATGCTTTGGTTTTCCTTTACCCTTCATATTAAGGTTTCCCACTGTTGAAGTTCATCTTCCTGTAACTGGTCCTCTCACAAAGAGTAATTCTGCATTTACAGTCTAGTAAGAGGGAAAAATGATCAGAATAAAGCAAATGATCAGGACTTCCCTGACGGTCCAGTGGCTAAAACTCTGAGTTCCCAGTGCACGGTATGTGGGTTCAATCTCTGGTCAGGAAATAAGATCCCACATGCCGCAACTAAGACCCAGTGCAGTCAAATAAATATTTTTTTTTTTAAATAAAGCAAATGATCTTTATTTCAGTGGCAGTACAGTCAGTGTTTGAAGAGAAGACAGGAATGTATCTGTTTTCAGCTGGGAAGCAGCATTTTGGTACACGATGCTTTGCTTTGCTTTTTGCTTTTTCATCCTTTGGGCATCTTTGTTTTAGATCTTATCTGCCAGGAAGTTCCTTTTTGATGAATCAGCTACTTGTTGAAGTCATTGCCAGAGTTTTAAGAACAGACCATACCAGTGATGTTGCAGTGTTTTCAGGGTTAAAAACACTTTGATTAATATGAAATTCATTGTCAGTATTCTTCAGGCCAAATTCTGAAAATGATTGCTTTGATTCAGTTGAATTATTTTCTATTCATGTAGTTTTCAAATGCAAGGTTCACTTACTAATTTTTAGGCTTAGTGTTATGTATTCTTATTAGAAACACACTCATGTTGTTTTACTTTTTATGTTCAAAAAACCCCTGAAGATTAGCAACTGACCTTTTAGAAACAGCAGCCATTGTACTGTAGTCACCTGACCTTCTCTGGAAGTCATTTCATGTTGTTTATTTTAACCAAGAATTCTGCTTCCAAGGGAATTCTCTACGTGGGAGTCTATTTTCTGTGGGTGACTATTTCCACCAACAAAAACGGCATATAAATTGTTTGTATTATTAGAGGTTTGCTTTAAACTTTTCCTTGAAGTGTGTATGTTTGATCCCCTCTGAGTTCAAATAGTCTAGTGATAATGAAGGATTGAAGGAAAACAATTTTGATTTCAGGCTCTTTAAAGTCTGATGAAGCACCTTCACGTGCCAAGGTGAGGCCTTCCTGAGTCAGTGGTCTGTGTAACTGCAGGATCATTCACACGTTGGTCGGTGAGCATTACTCTCTCTTACAGGCCGCAGAATGTGCACCAGAAAAATCTCTGTCTTGGTCCGTTCTTCAAAGGGAGAGACCCTGTATCCAGGGGAACAGTGAGGGTACTCAGGCCCTGTGGTGGTATCATCTTCTGATTGGTGCCGTTCTAACAGCAGAGAATTAAAGGACACTTCACCCAGCTCTTGACACTGGCAAATGCCAGAGTTTCTCCAGCTAGGATTTCTTAGAAATCCTCAGAAAAAGCACCAAAATCAAGACAGTCTCAGAAAGGAAAGACCGTTTAGGAGAACATGAAAATTGCCCTGGCA
The DNA here is from genome assembly GCF_001704415.2 of Capra hircus. Lineage (NCBI taxonomy): Eukaryota > Metazoa > Chordata > Mammalia > Artiodactyla > Bovidae > Capra > Capra hircus. Next base: position 6,848,994 of record NC_030834.1, on the reverse strand, counting down.
AGCAGTGCATGAAACAGTAAAGCTCCTCTTATAAAGAGTGCCACCTAAGGTATAGGTGTATACCTTAGCATTTTACGTGATTTCCATCTTGTAACTCTGAGAACAACCCATACGTAGGTTACATACATATCCATACATGTGCACGTACAATTTCTCTGTTCTGTAGAATTGAAAACTGGAGCTTGGATGGTCTAAGTAGCGGGGGTTCCCCAGACAGTAGGTGGCATGACCCCTCTCCATCTTTCATCACTGCTGTACTCTGTGGCCTCAGGATAGTTTATTGAACTCTCTAGGTCATGTTTGAAAATTACTGGGGAGAATATGGATCAGAGAAGGAGACTTACTAGCAGTCCCATCTTTTTCCAGATGATCGTAAACAGGTAGAAAGAATGATTGGTTACAGGCCGGTTGTCTCAGCTTCCTCTGCAGATGATTGAGTGGTGGACAGCAACGTGCCTGAGAGAGGTACCCGGCACAGAGTGTACTGGAGATCAGCCTCAGAACTCCAGGAAACCCTCTGCCTCGGGCAATAAAATACTAATGGGATCTTAAAGAGTTTGTTTGTTTTTTGCTTTTATTTTCAGTTCTTTCACATAATTTTCATACAGTTTGTAGGCAAAAATCTCACACAATATACACGGTCCTATGAACATTGTATTTCACATCAGCGACATTTTCATGGTTGTTTTTTGGCCAGATAGAAAAAGACTGAGGTGAAATATCATTCATAAGTTTCTAGTTTGTAAGTAGATTTTTACACCCTTGGGAAAGCTGTTGGCTATGCTATTATAAAAGGTCTTACAGTTGGTGAATAATTCCACTTTAAGAGTAAATATAGGCTTAAAGAGGCACGCTATACATTACCAAATAAGCGCCGTGCATTTGAAGGAAACACACCTTAACAGATTGATATGTTTATCGTTTTAAACATATTGGAATTTACTTGCTGTAAATTCTGTGTGGAAGCCACTTTTTTGTGTTTTTCTACAACTTCACTCACATGGTGATGTCCTGGAGCAGGAAATGGCAACTCACTCCAGTATTCTTGCCTGGAAAATTCCATGGCCAGAGGAGCCTGGCAGACTACAGTGCATGGGGCCACAAAGAGTCAGACACGACTGAGCAGACACATGGTGAATGACATTCGCACACATATATTCGGTTTAATTGGACAGTAATGCAAGTGGTCAGCTGTGCTCGACTGACAGTCATGATTCTGTTTTACCCTGTGTAGGAGGTTCCTTGCAATATGCTAGGTTTTCCGTTGTGGTCTTCACATAGGGGATTATTAAAATAGGTTTGTGGGTTTAAAATTTATAGCAGGCTGAATGAACCTTGTGTTGTCATTGAAATTATTTATGTCAACTTCAGATGTATGTCATTTCCTGTGACCGACAAATCTTCTTAATACAATATTTAAGATAAAATGCAATTTGAAGAACTTGTAGACCTTGAAAGCTGCAAGGACCTTAGAGCCCATCCATCTGCACAGGTGAACACACCGAGGCCTGGGGACCTGCAGGGACCCTGTGAGCTTGTGCCGCGGGGGCAGTATGGCTACAGCCTCAGCAGGTCTGTATCTCAGGCCAGCACCCTTTCTGTTGTGCTGTGGCCTCAGACACGGGGAGGGAAAGACAGAAAAGAAAGACAGAAGGAAAGAAGGGGGCATGCTAACACGCTGTCCTGAGGGCCGTTGGTCTTGAAGCCCGGCAGCCTAGAGGCTTGGCTTCTTTCCTGTTTATGCCCTTGTTTTGGCGTTGTGGAATAATTATTTAGCTTTTTGTTCTGTTTTCCTCTTAAATAAAAATGAAACTGCTTTTTCTGCATCATATTATGTCTCTGTTTTTGTCTTTGTTTTTCGGTGAGGAAATGAGACTTTGCCATTCTTGTTTTGTGAAATGAAGTTTCTTTAAGTCTTTATGCTCCAATGTTCAAGCGACTTTTGAACAGGTAACGACGTCTGATGATAAAATTACAGACCTGGAAGCTCTCATTCCGTCCTGCAGGACTCGGGGGACTGAGCGACCACACTGTACCTCTGCTTATGGCTAGCTCCCGGAGCACATTGCAGATTTTCTCAAGTGTTGCAGCAAGGTGTAAGATGACGCACGTGGATATAGCCTCCAGGCAGTGCTCACACTGTTTCTGTGGTGTTTTATATCCTTAAAGGCTTGATCCGAAATAAAACACCATACTCTAGAAACTATACCATGTTTCCTATTATTAATATAAATACATACTCTTTTGATGCCTCATTCATGAGAATATAAAATAGGCAGGGTTCTAACAGCGTATAATGAATTCTTGGATATTAGGTCCCTTTTATATCTAATTAAATGCTTAAATTAAGAAGACAAAGGAGAGTTGCGGCATTTATATATATATATATATATATATTTTAAAGATATATTTTATGTTTAATGTTAATAGGAAGCCCAAAAAGATGGTGGTTGATTTCAGGTCCCATTTCGCTAATTCTTGGCCTAGGAAAATGAGGCAAGTTTGACTCAAGCAAGATTCCATCAAGTGCCCTTACAAATAATGAAGCCTCACAATATTGCAAGTTTCCAGGAATTTGGTTGTTGATTAACTTTCTGTAGGGAAAATTGTATTCTTGGGAAGAAGTCTGAAAAGTTAACCATTTGCCAGTGGACTTAGTAAAGAAAGGAAAAGCAAAATCTATAGCTTGATTTTTAAGGTCTGCTTATAATTTTCAATCTGTAGTACCAGGAAGAACTTAGATTTAAATAATGGAAATAATATAAAATTCCACATATTGCTTTTTCCCTGTCTTACTGTACACCCACTCTGTATCTCAGTATGCTTACCCAAAAGTTTATACACCATTTGAATTCCTTTTATTTTTCTCCTCTTATCATATGTTGACCAGTAGTCTTGACATTACCTGAAATCTTTACCAGGAATTACAAACATCTCAGCAAACATTTTCTGAGGAAACTCTGCTACATACAGAGTAACTGACCTAGTAAGTAGAAGATTTAGTCAGTTCACTACCTACAAAGCTACGATTTTTACCACATACTGTGAATTATCACCAGGGAAGTAAACTCAAGAACCAAGTGTTGGGTCATCTTTCTTAATGGTAAATATACTTGTCAGTCTGAGTGGGCTACAGTTGCTGTAGTAAATGATCCCAAGTTGTATTGTGGCTCAAACACAGCTGAGATGGATTGCTTGCCTGTCCGGTTGTGTGAGGCAGACATGCCTGGTGAGCAGGTTGCTTCCTTCTCTGCAGAAATGTAGCAGCCTCTCTCCATGCTGTGCCGTCCTCCCCCAGAGACATCTTCCTTGTTGTGTGTCTTGCTTGTAAAAGGAGGGGCAGGAGTTCTGAAGGACCTGCAGGAGGCTCGGGTTCTGTCACTTACACTCTGATGGCAGGTGGGGCTGGGAACAATCTTTGCAAGATATCTTCCCACAGCAACCCTGTTCCTGGAGAAGAAGAGGAGTTTGGGTTGACAAAAGGATCTCTCTGCTGTTCCTTGAATCTTTTTATCCATTTCCTGATGAGCCCTGTTTGAGTGAGGTTTTCGGCAGGGAAGGGGAATGGGGATCTTCAGAAGCTCACAGATGCCTTGGCGTTAATATAGACTTGCTGTCTTCATTAATGGTAATTTAAAATTTTAATATTTCTGCATATTTTCCAGAAAGAGAAAGTGCTGTTTTTTAAATTAAAACTTATATACTGTTCTTATTCTCACATATAAGAATCAACATAAAACCTTTCAACTCTAATGAAACAGGAAGGTGAGTTAGAAATCAATGCATCCACTTCTGATAAAGAAGGCACATGGTATGCCGTCTGGGATGAAGTTTGTATGGTATATAGATGTATTAGTCTCGTGTTGTGCTGTAACAAATTACCCTAATTCCAGTGTCTTAAGACAACACAAATGTGGTAAGCCCCGCCTCTGTTGTTACGTGTCCTCTGACTCCAACCTCCTATATCTCTCATGTAAGAACGCTTGTCATTCCACTGTGCCTACCAGGATAATCCAGGCCAGTCTCCTCACCTCAAGATCCTTAAGGTAATCACACCTTCAAAGTCCCTTTTGTTGTGTAAGGTAACATATTTGCAGTGTAAATGAACATCTTCTAATGCAGGGATTAGGATGGGAACTTTGGGGACCAATATTTAGTTTAACACTAATAGGTAAATAATGTGCAACTTTTTCTCAGGAAAAAGCAGGACAACAAAGAAATGAATTTTCGGCTGGTCTTCAGAAGACAGCTTACTCATCAGACTCTCCCAAGTAGTCACAAAATGTTGATTCTGGAAGGAACAGTAGAGATTTCTCATTTAACATCCATCCCTCATAGGTGAGGATTGCAGGTCTGTAAAGAATGGAGATTTGCTGAAGGTTATTCAGATCTCAGAAGCAGAGCTTTGGGATATTCTGAGTATTTTAATATAAAGGAAGAGAGAAGGGACCTTGTTTCTATTCTTGAAACTTGAAATGCCATTTAAGAAATTTTTGTTTTTTAATAATACTAATAAAGTGTGAGAGTTGGACTGTGAAGAAGGCTGAGCACTGAAAAATTGATGCTTTTGAACTGTGGTGTTGGAGAAGACTCTTGAGAGTCCCTTGGACTGTAAGGAGATCCAACCAGTCCATTCTGAAGGAGATCAGCCCTGGGATTTCTTTGGAAGGAATGATGCTAAAGCTGAAACTCCAGTACTTTGGCCACCTCATGCTAAGAGTTGACTCATTGGAAAAGACTCTGATGCTGGGAGGGATTGGCGGCAGGAGGAGAAGGGGACGACAGAGGATGAGATGGCTGGATGGCATCACCGACTTGATGGACATGAGTTTGAGTGAACTCCGGGAGTTGGTGATGGACAGAGAGGCCTGCAGTGCTGTGATTCATGGGTTTGCAAAGAGTCGGACACAACTGAGCGACTGAACTGAATAAAGCGTTCCCAAGTCTACTGATGGCAAAGACATGATGTCTTAGTCTATCATGGACCCCATACCTCAATAATATAAATAAAAGAAATATCTCTCTTGTTTAAATAGATCAGCAAGGAGACAGGCTTCAGGCTTCATATTTGAGAGAAGAGTTTTCATGATGAGTCTTACTGTCAAGTACTTTTATTGTTGCCTAGAAAGGAGTGTATTGTATTATAAAAATACTGGAAACTCTCACCTCTCGTCATCGGCCCTGTGTTTCCTGCTCTTTCCCCTTTGTGCTGAGCACTGAGTACGTGGCGAGGATGAGTGCCCACAACATAATCTGAATGCTGAAATGCTTCCAGATTCCAAAGACTTGGTACACAAAGAGGATTTTAATTTATTACGAATTTTTGTATCGATTATATGTTAAAATGATGATGTTTTAGATAATGTCAGTCTAAGTAAAATATATTATTAAAGTTAATTTCACCTGTTTTCTTTTTACGCATTTTAATAAGGTTACTAGAAAATAGTAAATTATATATGTGCCTTTCATTGTATTTCTATTGAACAGGACGGCCCTGAACTTTCCCATGTAACTAATGATGGTGTGACTTGAGGTTGAACAGCTCCCCTTTTATCCTGATCAGAATGAGTAAAAGTGGCACAGCCAGATTTTTCAGAGCTCGCTCAATAAAAATAAAATATTTATTATTTAATCTTACACTCAAAACCAGTAGACTCACCAAGACTTGGTGAGTGAGCGTGATGCTGTGTTACTGTAATATAGTAAAACCTTGATAATTCTGGGGGGAAATTACAATTAGGACTTAACTCAAAGAAGGCTTTAAAAGAAATGCACATCTCTTTGCTTCTAGGAATGTATAAAAATACAAGCTCATCTCAGGACACACAGAGTGATGGTAAAAACATAGTTTGTGGGAAACTCAGTAGATTCGGCAGTGACTTCAATTCCTGATTTCAGCTGAATGACTTTAGGCAATTCAGCTAACTTCTCTGAAACCCGTCTCTACAATGAGATTGACAGTATCTATCTAACAGCACTTATCCTAAGGATTATACGCGATAGTGTAAGTGAAGTCAGGGCCTAGGTCAAGATCCCTGGGCAGCAAACTCTGAGTCAAATATTAACTTGTAGGAAGTGTAGTGGGGCGTGACCTGCCCAGTTCATGCCAGGGAGGGGTAGGGAGCACTGTGGAAGGGAAAGGGAAGGAAGCTGGGCTCTGATGCAATCTGTATGGAGGCCTCTGTTGACGTTCTCAGAGGCCTGAAGCGGAGAAGTGTCCCTGCAGAGCTGTCCTGCAGGGCCTGAGGGAGCAGGCGACTCCCCTCAGCTCTGGGCGGCTCCCCTCAGCTCTGCGTGGCTCCCCTCAGCTCTGGGCAGCCCTCCGACGCGCCAACAGCCGAGGCCAACGTGTCCTTCCCTCCTGAGGGGCCAGCGGGGTGGCCCTCCACAGTGTCCACCCGGGCTGTCCCCTGCCCTTTCCCTCGCAATAGGAAGTACATGCTGTTGTGTTGCATAACGTCATCATAATTAATTTAGCCATGTGAGTGGTTTCCCATGCTCTCCTGTTACAAACAATGGCAGATTTTGAACTCATCTCCTGGAGCATATATATATATACACACACACACATATACACAAGAGAACTAGCAGGTCACGTGACAAACTCTACTCTGCAAGGTAATACCAGATTGTTTTTCAGGGCATTTAGATAGAGGAAGAGCATAGTAGGTGAGATGGGACCCCAGGAAGTTTTAATGGCCCTGTTACATTCTGTTTTACATATCGGGGATGGGAATTTGAAAGGTGTTTAGTTATTATTATTATTAGTTTAATTAATATACTAATTAGTATAATTAGTTAATTAGCATGAATATTGCTTTTATATTATTTTCTACATCAATTAGTACTTAGTAAAAATAACCCTGAGGAGAGAATAGACAGAAGGTGCCCAGTAGGCCTGTGAAATCCCTCAGGATTTTATCCTAAAGTATGTGGAAGAGGACTAAGAGTGTGTTTTTAGGTTATTTGGTGTCTTGCCCAGTTGTGTTTCTACCCTATTAGGTCGGGAGTCATGAAAGATGCTGTTAGCCTCCTTCTTTCTCTCCTCAGTCCTGCGCTTTCCTGGGGCTGTCCGGCACCCAGGCTGTGTGTCTGCACTTCCTCTGAGAGACATGAGGTTTCCTTCAGATTCTCAACCCAGGTTGGGGTCTCAGTCTCACTGTCACGCTGACGCTCCTCAGCCCTTGGTTGCTGCTCTTCTTTGTAAGGAGGTGTCTTCCTTCTGCTAGAGATTTTTAGTCTTCTTGGGGTGGTTTTGTCCTTGGAGAATTTGAGAATTGCACAGCCTAGCTCTGACCCCTTTTGAATGTTATTTGTCTTAGATTCTGTTAGATTTCCATTTATTGGTTCCTCTTACATAAAAATGTGTGCTGGACTGTCTTTAACATCCCAGAGGTAGCATTTTTATGGGGGATGCTATAAATTTCTATCATATACTTGACCAGCACTAAAGACCCCCCTATAGCATGGCTATGTTGAAAACCATTTCATTTATCAGAATAATTTTAATTTATTACCTAAGAAATAAAAGATTTCATCTAGAGGAGGGACCTCACTGTTGAGTTAGAGTTCTGTAGAATGTTTCCTCCAGAGACTTGGGGGGCAGTATGGTGGTGGGGACAGAGCAGCTGTGGGAAGTGGAGATGGGTTGGGAGCAGCAGAGAGATGTTTAAGGCACAAGAAACAGGAATGTTTTATTGGTGACCATTTACTATTCGGTGGCTTGGGCTTAAATAGGAACCAGGATCTTCTTAATCTTTGTTACTGAAGCAAGGCTCCAGTTGAGCTCTTGTATTGTTCATTTCGTGAAGCTTGGGCAGGAGTGTCTGGATCTAACTCTGCTCCCCAAGTATCACGAACGTGCCACTTACACGTCAGACGCGGTGCCAAGGGCTGCATCTGTGCTTCTTTCCCACCATCACCGACAATGTCATTTCTTGCAGCTGGGATTCCCAGCTACAGAATAAACGGAAACTGACACTGCATACCTGAAGGGTAAAAGGAATCTCCTGGGAAGTCATCACGTAGCTCACAAACTGGAGGGGGGAGGCTATTTGAGAATCACAGTGGGACAGCAGGGTCCCACCAAGAAAGGCTGACTGCAAAGGAAATGCCAAGTGGCTTCCATGGGAAAGGGGAGGGCAGCCACCACAGCTGCCACCACTTCTGCAGCGTGGATGTTCTGACCTTGTGTCTCTGTCACTCCCTTGGGAACGTCAAGTGGCCAAGCTCAGGTCCCATGGCCCCTGATGCAAACGTACAGGGACCGGGACGAGTGGTCCCCTCTCTGGCACATGGTGGGATTTCCTCTCAAATAGGAAGTTGTTTTTAGTGAATAACCTGAAATCAACAAATGGCCATTGAGTCACGTTTTCCCCATTTTTCCTTGAGATCTGGAAAATTTAAGGAACTTACCCAGAGGTGTATGTTCAGTCAGGGACGAAGCCAAGATGTGAACAGTCTGCTTGGCTCAGAACCGCTGCACTTTGCTGCCACTTTAGCGCCGTTAACCTTGGAGACGCCACCGCTACAGTCTCGGCCCCCCTGGAATGTGGAGAAGGCAGAGAGTGTTAAGTAGAAATCTACTGGGTTGGTTTGTTTAGGGTGTTTTTTTTTTTTTTGGTTGTTTTTTTTCTTTGAGGTTGCACATTTCCAGCTGATCTGGTTCCATAGAAACCATGCAGATGTTACTAAGGACTCCTTTGGGGGTGTGGCGATAATTTAACCAACAGTTTAGGGACACTGTGTTTGAAACAGTCCTGTATCTTCCCAACGTCAAAAAGTCTGACTCGGTTTGCGAAGCTAATCGTTTGATCCCCTATGGTGTGGATAGTCCAGCCTGTACTTGTTTTAGAATGGACCAGACTCCTGAATGTGCTCCCAAGATTTTTCTAAATCCTTCAGGAGTTCACTTGAGGGTAAGCTGCTGTCACTCCAGCCTCCTCCCTAGACCTTCTGTTCCTGGAAATGTTCTTCTGAAGCCGTGGAGTATAGCTTTGGTCTTACAGGGATTTACATGGTTTCTTTCTGTGTTACTTTTTTTTTCCTTTGGTTGGAATTCCAGAAAGACCTTGCTGATTGAGAAGTTTAAAATAATATTCATGTGGGATGGGCAGTTTGGTGAACTGTTCTTTCGAGAATGAAAGGCAGCGGTGAGTTTGGAAACACAAGCAAAAATGTCTCTGAATGAGCCCGCTCCCCTTGTGACCCACACAACTGCCGCGGCCGCTCCGAGGCTGCGTGTGCTGGTACCCTGGCCCCTTCCTGAGCACCCTGCAGGCCGCGGCCCAGTGTGGTCCCCGCGTTGCTCAGGGAAGCCTGCCTCGACTCCTGATGACCAGGCCTGAACCTGTGGAGACACGGCGTCCATCGTGGCGGCACATTACCGTTCTACATTTGCTCGTGTGATTATTCGATTATTTTTGATGAATAATTCTTTGGTCACTGTCTATCTCAGTGCAAGACCAGCGGGAGGAGGGATCTATCTGGTTTGGTTTAACATTGTATTTCTAGTGCCTGACGTCAGTAATGAAGGAGATCGTAGTGGCGAATGGACTTAAAGGGGTGTTTTGTCTTTTGCTCTATAGAGCTTATAGTTACTTCCATGTAACACCAAGCGGTGACCATTTTTGGTGAAATTAAATATGATTTGAAATTATTAAAGACTGATAGACACTGAGAAGTGACCCAGAATACTAAGTGAACTAATCAGTGAAATGGAAAATGAAAATTTGTGGGTTTACAGGACTTGCTGATAAGTGAGAGCGAGGCAGCAAAAACTGGTGCTCTCTCTGCCCTAGTCATTTTGGGGTTTTTTGGGGAAAAATGTACTGTGATTGGCTTTGCTTCTTACTTAGAGAATAATTTGTCATTGGTGTGAAGCTCCACAAGGGCAGCGATGTCTGACCTTTCATTTCCTCCTGGACACTGTGCCTGGCCTGCCTTAGGCACTTGGGGGATATTTGTTGAATTGGCACGAAATGTTATTAAGCGATTATCATGGCCAGGTTTATTGGACTGGCTTCTGGAGCAGCATGTTTTCTCAGCACTGACCATCGTGTCGGCTGCTTTACTCACTAGTGCTGGTTTGCTGACTGGCCCCATATGAGGAGGACGAGGAGAGACTGAAGGAAGAGGCAGCCACTGCGGGCTGGTAGGGGCTGGTTTAGTACGCAAGGGAACTCACCAGGCTTGTCTCGAGTGGCCGAGAGACAAGCCGATCTCTGCGCCTGCCCCCAGGATCTTAAAGCTTATAAGGAGACTTACCTGAGTTCATCAGGAAGGCTGTCCAGATGGTCCCAACACCTCCTGTCTCACGGCCAAGTGCTGGGGCAGCTCCTAGTGTGGGGAAGGCAAGCAAAAGGCACATTTCAAGGACCGGGGCTGGGTGAGGAGTCGCTGATCGCCTGGGCCCAGCCCCAGGGTCAGCCAGTAGACATGTGCTTTCGATGACCTCCTCCAGCAACTAGAAGAACAGCTCTGGGGGCTCCGAACTGATACCACTTCTGTACCTGCATTTCATATGTACTTTGAGTTGGAATAACAAGACCTCCCTTCCAAGGATTTAGTGTCTTAGTTACACACGGTAGATTTCTGCCCCTCCGGAAGGTCTAGTGGCTTTCAGACAAAGCGCTGTGTTTCTTTTCCCTGTGATAGCTTGGAAAGGTCCGAGCCGAATGTGGCAGCGTCAGCTACACAGAATTACGTCTTATGAACACAAGGATGCAGCTTTCCATCTTTGTTTTCCTGGGCTTCTAAATAGGAAGTGTAATAGATGACTCTTGTCTAAATGTCTTACGTGACTGGCTTTGGTTTATGAGGGATAAATAATGATTTTTTTTTTCCAAGGTTGGAACTATTTCATGCTTACAGGGTGTTTTCTTCCCCACCTGGCAAGAATGTTGTTTAATTTTAAAGGTAAGAAGTTTCTATTTAAAGACTTTTCCCCGTCCAGTTGCTTTGTATGTTCGAAGAACAGATGGAACTAAAGCCTGTGAATATACGGGCCAGGCTGAAGGCTGCTGGAAGGACGCAGCTGTCGTTGAGGGTCAACAAGTCAGAGGTACTTTGACCTCTGGCTGCCCATCCCCGGCAATTGTTCATTAAGTTCGAGCTTAGTTAATATTCCAGATAATGACTTCTGAATGAAGGAAATCTTTAGCCCCGCTTCTGGACAGAACTTTTTACTTTTGTGTCCACCTAAACGGGGGAAGGTAAGCACTCATCATGCCTCTATGAAAAGAGTCAGCAGGTAAAAGGAAGGGGCTGTGAAGCCAGCTCCGCAGGCTGGGATTGCAGGACGGAGGGGCCCGAGGGCAGGTCTGTTCTGGTGGGGGGTGGTGGGGGCAGTCTGTGAGGTGTGTCTGATCTGCCAAGGTGATAGATTGGTGACACGTGGCAGCGGGGTTCGGGCTCAGACTGAGCACAGGTGGGGGCCAGGGGAGCCTGCCTGAGGCCTCCTGTGGCCGGACCATGGGCCTCAGCATCCGATCCTGCCTTGGAGCGCTGGAAGCCTGCCTCCTCTGCTGGGTTCAGAATTGGTCCTCAGACTGGAGGAGGATCAGCAGGAAAGCCTGGAGAAATAAAGCAGGGAGTAAATTTTTATCTAATCTATTTCTGAAACCATTTGTTGTGGGCATGTACTCTCAGTGGCTAGGGTAAAATAGATACCATTTTCCGCAGGGTTCCCTAGCTTGGTGGTCATATTGCTGAATGGGAAGAAATAGGACCCGAGGATGGCAGGATGCCTCACTCCTGCCACATCATGGGCAGGAAGCTTCCACACGTATTCCAGAGCCAGGGCGAGCTCCTGAGCTGCTGGGAGAGTCGATTTTTCAAGCCTCCTCTCTGTTCTTATTCCATGAGTGGGCTGACCTCCATTCACTTCTAGAGTCAGTCTCCTCACACTGGATTTCCCATTTCAAGGTGACCATTTTAAGCTTTATGGCAGTGTGAAAAGATGTGTGGCTGTCGAATGTTTAGTATGAAGAAGCAGATGGCACAGGAGGAAAGCAGCTCATATTGGACAGAAGTCTCAGTTCTATTACTTGTTATGATGCCCCAGGCAGGCCAGCTTGATGTTTCCTGGGTCTCGGGAATCTCCATCTATAAAATGAAGAGACTGAAGGGGATCATTTCTAACGTTCCTTCCAGCTCTCCCAGTGACATGAAGTGCACATGAATGGTCCAGAAAATAAATCATTTATCAGCACCTTCGTGACAGTAGCACCAGCCTCTTGAAGATGTTGGACTCTGGGATCCTGGCTCCCAGATCGGGGCTCCACACTTTACTCTGCTCAGAACAGGCCAGTGTGATCGGAAGAACCTGGGAGAGCCCAGAGACCCTTTCACATCCATCACCCTGTTCAGAAAGCAAGCCCAAGCTGGTTTCCTTTTGTACCCCTCCCCCGCCTCTCTTCCCTCCCCAGCCCTCTGTGGGTTGAGGACAATTGGGATGTAGAATTCTCGGCCACTTTGGCTTCTCTCCGGAGTGCATAAGCCAGCCTGCAGCCTTTCCACTAATGTTTTCGCAAAGAGGAAGGCGCATCGGCCCCGTGCCAGTGTTGTCGTCGTCTGCCTCATCCGAGCTCTGTGAGCCCTCGGCTCGCTGACACCCCGAAGGCGCTCGCTGCTGTGCTTAGGCTGGTCGAATTTCCCATTGCCCCTGCCTCGCACCCCCAGCTGTGTGCGAGCTGTATGCTAGGGGCCTGGTAGCTTCGGTGCTGACTATACCCCGGTGCCTGGTACCTAGCAGGCACAGGTGAGCGATGTAGTACCGTCGTCGTTTAGTCGCTTCAGTCGTGTCCGACTCTTTAAGACCCCTGTGGACTGTAGCCCGACAGGCTCCTCTGTCGATGGGATTTCCCAGGCCAGAATACTGGAGTGGGTTGCCATTTCCTCCTCCAGGGGATCTTCCCAATCCAGGGATTGAACCCATGTCTCCTGCACTGCAGACAGATTCTTTACCGCTGAGCCACCTGGAAAACCTGAAGCAATGTATTAAATGGAGTTGAATTCTTGGGGGCTCTGCCTTTTAAGAGCTTTAGAGCTTTTCTGTTGACCATTAACTGAGATACTTTTTAGAAGCCTGTTAGGACTTACATACCCAACAGTGTCTTCAGTCAGAGAAAACCTCAGAAGATGAAGTATGGATTCACAGCCTTCCAGTTAATGGGCGTAATTAAATCTCTCCTACAATTTCTATTGGGTGTGGAAGTCACCTTTATTTTCTGCTAAAGCTTTTATGAAAAGCTCTTTTGTACTTTATAAACAGCTGCTGCTCTCCAGGAGGCCTGCCTCTGTTTCATGGCAGGCAGGCTCCTCTGAGAGGCTGGCTGATGTCTAAAGACAGTCAAGGCTTCTCAGAGCAGGACGGTCAGGACAAGGCCAGAGTTAAATACTGCATCTAGTTGGGAACCCCGTGTGTGCCCAACACTGCAGCTGTGTGTGATGGAACTGAGAGGGGAGGAAAAGTAGACGTGTTCAGAAAACAATCGGAAAACCACATTGTTTAAATGGTTTTCAAGACATGCTGCAGTACGTGTTCACCGTGTCCTTGTTTATGGAGCAAAGACTGCGAACAAAATGCCCAGGCTGATGCATCTGTATGCTGGAATACTATGCAGCTCTGAATCAGGGCGAGGTAGGTTTATGTGTGCTAAAGCAGAATGCCCAGTCTGATGCATCTATGCTGGAATACTATGTAGCTCTGAATCAGGGTGAGGTGGGTGTTTGTGTGCTAATTAGAACGTTTTTTGATGACCAGAAAAGAAAGGAACAATACCGTATCATGCTTTCAGCGATAGCCGTAGCCCATAAGAAGGAAGAGGGTGCAGGCACCCTGTCCATGTGCGCAGCGTGCATGGACGATTGATCTCGGAGAGGATGCCTCCGAGACCGGCCACATGGCGTGTTTCTGGGCAGAGGCACTGGGGGCTAGTGTGGGGAGGAAACTTCGCTGCCTGCTCTATTTTACCTTTAAGCAAGAAATCTGTTTTGCATCAACCGTATTCATTTTTCAGAAAATAAAAATTATGCTGAATTTTCTTAAAGTGACATGAAATACAGTGGAGAAGGGAAACGTCCTGTGTATTTAAGGAGTTTGTTCGACAAGTAGTCACGGAGCTCCTGCTCTCTGCAGATGCTACTGTAGAGGCTGTGATGCCAGGGCTGCCCTGCCAACAGGAGATGGCAGTCACGATGGACCGTGGCGGGGTGGAGGGTGGGGCTGTGTTAGGAGGGTGGCCAGAGAAAGTCCCCTGGAAAAGGTAACGTTTGAGTTGAACCCCAAATGATGAGAGCCGGGATCGGGGTGCAGCAAGAGAGTGCCGGCAGGAGGAACCCTGTGGGGACCATTCAGGGGAGCCTTGGCCGGTGGGCGTGTGCGGGTTGAGCGGAGGCTGCCATCTGCGGGGATGAGGACCCGGCCTGACTGAAGGGCTCCGTGGTGCTGGGCAGGAGCAGGATGGAGTCCCGGTTGGCAGGTGGGGCTGAGCGCAGGGCTCCCGCCAGCTTGCGCAAACGCCTACCGTTTGCTGTCCTGAGGCTCGGGAGGCGGGCTTCTGTGCTCTGTGTCCGCAAGGAGACCGGTGGAAGTACTGGGGGTGCAGGGAGGGCAGAGGAACGCCGTTCTCTCCAGACTCGGTGAAAACATCCGCCAGGCTCCTCTGTCCACGGAATGCTCCAGGGGTTCTTCCCACTGCAAGGACCTGCTGGGTCTAAAAAGCAGCCCCAGTGTGAGGAAACGGCGTGGTCTTGATGAGGGGTCTGCCCTTACCTCGCAGGCTGACTTCTCCCACCTGTGAGGTGGGGGTTCTAGAGTCCACACTAACCCGGCCCTCACGGAGTGGTTGAGAACCAAAACGAGGTAACACTTGCTGCCGCTGTAAAGCAGGTGTTCAACAGGGGAGGGTGGTTACTAGGAATGATGCTGCAGGAGTAATAGTACCAGCTGAGCCCTCTTTGGATAAAGATGACACATTTGGGCTGAGATAGGATATTTCTGCCAAACTCCCCAGAAATCAGGTTGTATTGTCACAGATTCCATTCCTGCCCATGCTAGCACATGGCTCCCATTGTTTTTATGTAACCTTTTCAGTGGAGCAAAGAAAATGAAGTTCATCGGGAGGCATGTTCTAACTCCTTATTATGGCGCCTGGCAAATACCCAGACCATGCGCTGCTTTTGCATCCTGTTCCTTGTTCGCGTTTGTGACCCGCTGAAGCAGGGTCTTGTGTCTTCCACCAGTACCTTAGACTTTATATTTAGGCTCTGCTTGTTGGTTCCTCCATGGGCTCCACCTCAAGATTTTTTGTGTTAAACGGAGACACTGGTCTATAGAATCATCATATGCTTAAGTTAGAATTTTGCATGTTCTAATCCAGCGACTTTATCATCACTTTTTATATCTTGGGAACATGCTTCGTAAAGTATAAAGTCACTGCAGGATGTTTTTAATTTAAAGGATTCAGTAGCTTCAGATTACCTGGGAAGAGAGGCAAGTTTACCTCAAAGTAGCCAAAAATGATGTCATAGACTCTAAACTCGGTGTATTCCTGAAGGAGAGGAGAGCTCCACGATCTTCCAAAATCTGCTACCTTATTTTAGACCAGATTCTAGCAAGATTCTCTGATGTCTTTGTTTTGCGTGTTGCAGAGTTAAAGCATCACATGCTTCAAGGGCAGGAGATGGGGAGTGAGGAGGCCGGAGCGGGCTGCAGGGAGCGATGCTGTGGGGCTCGGTCCAGGCAGCACCCGCCAGGCCCACTGCCAGCGGAGGCAGAGGCCCCCAGAGTGAGCACTGCTCAGGCGCCTTGGGGCTCTGCTACGAACTGGACGAAATTTGTGTCCTGAGTCATCAAAGGAAAGATCAGACTTGAGGAGGGGGGTCGGTTGAGGCAGCATTGTCTTTCCAGATTGGCATTTTACAGACCGTATTAAAATGGCATTTATATTAATATTAGCTCTGAGACCTCCTTTATTTGGAGGCTTCTGTGGCCGATGCTCTTAGCCATGGGATGTCAGATAAGTGAGGTGTTGCAGTCCTGAGTATTATACTCGGAACTTCACGTGTCAGGAACTATCATCCTCCGCTCTTCTGTTAGCTTCTGGGGTCTCTCACTTGGGGGGCTACTAGCTCTTGGGAAGGCCTCTTCTTATTGATCAGAGCTGGCTTTATCTGTCTCGTCCTAAGCCATATTTAAAGCTAACCTGTGCGAACCAATTGACTTTTTTTTTTTTTTAAACTTTCCAGTCTTAGAGGGAGGTGGCATACCATCTTTATTCTGGCTTTCTTGTACGGGCTGACCACATTCCTGGTTAAATGTCTGGCTGTAGTAGTAGTCTGAGGCTGTAAGAAACATTTAATTCTTCAGAAAGCAGTGCAGTTTGAGTTACTGTTAAACAGCGCGTGGCTTGAAAGAGGGAAGAGAGGAAAAGCAATGTTTATTGGGATGGCTTTGTGGCTGTCATCCTTGTCCTCACCTGGAACTGACTGACTGAGCTGCTCGATGCCCAGCGTTGTTTGTTTTTTTTTTCTTTCTGGAAATTCATTTCTGTTACCACCCCACACGGTGCCTCACATTACTCGAGACTTTGATTTGTGGTCTCTCTATTTTGTTGTTGACGTTAATGAGCTTGCTGCACAATCGCAGGAGAGATAGTGTTGCTATTTGGAATGTTAATGAATTGCTCGCCTGGCCAATTGCCATTTGTTCTAGTGTGTGAATATGAATGTGTGTGTGTGTGAGTGTGTGTGTAACGGGGAGAGACGAGTAGCGAGGCTGGGACTGCATTTTTTTTTTCCTGTTCGCAGCCAGTGACGTGAGCTGTGCCTGGAACAATCAGACCCGCTGCAAACGGGGTAGTTGAAGATGCTGGGGGAGGCAGCCTGGTGTTTCTTAGGCTGAGGCGATCTCGGCGCTCCGAGCTGCTCAGGCACGACCCGGCAGAGCTCCTCCAGCTTTCAGAGCCGTGCAGCGGCTGGAAAGTGCCTTTGTATTTCTCCAGACCCCTTCCCCAGGCAGCCTTCGACATGATTGGGGTGAACAGTGTTCAGAGTGCCAGCAAGGTGCGGGTGAGGACCTCGGGCTCTGTGAAATACTCCCGCGAGGATTCCATCCGGCGGCAGTCACACCGCTCAAAGTCCATGAAAATTTCCAACTCCTCAGAGTTTTCTGCCAAGGAGACCAAGGTAAAGACACACCGCGTTCAAGCGTGCGGACGGTCGCGTGTTAGGATAACGAAACCTGCTACGGTCTTTGCCAGCGTCAAATGTGCCGTGACAAAATGAGCAAGTAAGGCACCTAAAATGGCTCTAGAATGATCAGGTGGGATCAGGTGAGGGGGCAGGTGTCTGGCATGAAGACGGGGGCGTGGGTCAGTTTGGTAAAGAGCCAGTTGGTGGAAGACGAGGGTGAAGCAGGGCTCAAAATGAAACGAGAGCGGGGAAGTGCTGGTCGGCAGATCGATCGTGGCCTCGTCTCAGAAAGGTTGCCTTGACAAATGACTTGTCAGTGCAGGGTATTTTTAGAGCATCAGGAAGACAGAGACAGCGTGTGTGATTTCATCGTTCAGACAGGTCCTCCTGCCCTCCCTCCCCCAGCTCCCCTCTGAGCGTGTGGAGGGCAGACCTGGTCCTCTTGTACTCCATCCTGAGCTCGCCCAGAGCCTCAGGTGTGTGCAATGGGGAGGACGGTCCTCTGCCATGTTCCTTACACACATGTATGCCGATGCTGTGCTGCTGTGAATCACTTGTCTTCTTGCGACTGTCTGTAAGATAACATCATCTCTGCTCGGCTGAGATGTGAAGGGGGTGATTACGTAGTGAGATGGGCTTTTACTCCATGCAGTATATTCTTGAGAGTCTTCCCACCACCATCTGTGTGAGCAGGGTACTCAGAAACACTCCCACTCCACAGGTTTAAAAATGGAATCGTGGAATCATGGGATTTCAGAACTCTGGCTGGAGCTGTAGACGGTTCTGCTGGGGACTCTGAGGTTTGAGGTGTGCAGGGGACGCTTCAGGGCAGAGCTCAGTGTCAGTCTGTCCCCTCACAGAGCCTGCCAGCCCCCGTCTGTGGCGTTTACCTTCTGAGGGACTTTAACAGTAACAAATTCCCCTCCACATATGGCCAGGGTGGAGGGAGGGGGCGGAATACCTCATGCAACTTTAAAAACATGTTGGCTTCTTAACGTTCCCCCCAACCCCTTAGACTGTGGCACAATGGGCTTTAACCCCGGCTATCATCAGGAGATTTTCTAGTTAGAGTGTCTTCAAATGTAGCTCTCTCCTCCTCTGTATCTTTTTAAAGCTCTAGCTTTAGGTAGCAATGTGTCTTCTCCGTCGTGTTAATGTGACCTGCATGAGGATGTATCGCATTCCACTGGAGCTGTTAGGAGTGGTGTGATGAATCGGTTTCCTGCTGAGACAGACCTGGACAGCTTATTCTGTTGTTAAGTAACTTAATGTATGTGGGCAGGTATGTGACTCTTAACAAGCCTCTAAGACTGGCTTCTAATTGAGAGTGTTAAGAAGCACCTTTAGGTTTTGTTTTAACATGGACGTTACCCACAGTATCAGACCGTCGTCATCTGCCCCCAGTCCCGGTGATAATGTAAGCATGGACGTATTAGTCTGTGTGCCCAGAACTCTGGCTGCGTGCTGTCGTGTTGGAGTCTGGCATACATGCCAAATGGAAGGGCGTGCTATCGTCTCTGTATGTCACACAGCACAGGTTTTCCTGTTTGATTTGATTCTAGGCAAGAGAAAGCCAAGCATTATTTTTTTTTGTGGGGGTGGATATTGCAAGCATTTCAGAAAGTGGAGACTCTAAGAGAGATCTGGTAGAACTGTACACCATCACATGGTGCTTTGGAGATTAGAGTCAAAGTCGTTTAAATTATGCTTTTTGAGGCATACGAAGTTCTGGAGAGTGCCTTAAGAATGTTCCCACTATCTCACAAGAGATATTTTTATAGCATTATGATTATGTAGTCTTTTAAAATTGAGTCCCAGAAGTAGGTGGTTAGAAAGTCATTAGAATGGGAAATTAGATAGATGAAACTTAATCTTTCTCTAGCCATGTTTTATTCCCTACATGAAGTAAACTGAACAAGACTATAGGCTTATACCCTGAATATGCTGAACCAGACTACATTACAGATGTGTATAAATACATACCAGGATGAACTCCTGTCCACAGGGTACTCATTTTACTCCCGGGGTTAATAATCAGAATTCTCATCCACCTTGCCCTTTTTTTTTTAGCACTTAAAATCAAATCAGTGTTTCTTCCTGCTAATCATGTGAATAGCACCTTTTCATTATCTCGACTTCGTCACCCAAAAGGCAAGATGTCTAATCTAATAATCAGAAGAAATACCAGCAACCCCCTGAAAAGCAGCCCGTAAGGCACCATCAGCTTGTGCACGCTCCTGGGGTTTACCTTTGTGACTCTGGGACTCGGGCTATTTCTAGAATCGGTGCCTCATTGTTGTCCCTGGTCAGAGTTGGAGCTCTAACATATTTGGTGCAAGCTTTAGAAAAATGCGTATGGCATTCATTAAGTGTCCCAGCAAAGTCCGGCTTGGAGCCTGTTTCTCCTGGAAGGGCCTGCTGTTGGGAGGCACTCGCGAGGCTCCAGGCCACGAGGAGGCAGCGCAGGCCTCCCAGCTGTCGGCCCAGCTGGTTGCTCCGCTTTTGACAGAAGTAATGTTTCAGAATTAATTTCTTAAAGGCAAATACTGCAGAATTTGGTATGTGCCGTGAAAGATGATGCTGATGAAGCCTCTGCCCTGCCAGTTATTTCCACATTTCCCCCTGGATCCAGTCAGACCTCAAATGGAAATTATTTCACTATTGCTTAGTCTTTAACTTGAGTAAGTCAACCCTAGGCTTAAAACAGAAATCTGTAAAAGTTCATGCTAATAATATCACTTTTTTCCTTCCATATCTCTTGCCAAACTATGCCATACATCACTGTGTGAGTGAATGTGACATGCAAGGTTGAGCTCCTGAGGCATCCTTTAGAAATAGTATAGGCTGGAGATTAAACCAGGAGTTCTCTAGTTGATTATTGCCTGGATTCAAACGAACCGTTTAAAGCTATTCAGTAGTACTGCAAAGAAATAAACTTCTCCAAGAGCGAAACTGCAGAGTAAAGCCCCTAGTCCTTTGGGTGGTGCCAGCTGGAAATGGCAGCATTTGCTCTGTGCTGGGGGCAGTGTCCTGGTGGCTGGCTGGGGTTTTGCTCACTGGTTAGCAGTGTGCCCCTGGAAAGGTCACTTCTCTTCCCCAACACGTACCTGTGAGGAGCAGGGGTTGGTGAAATGATACCCTAGTGCTGAGCAGTGGTAACTTTTGAAATCTCATGGGCATTGCTGAGGGTTCTTCCTCTGAACAAGGAACCTAAAGACTTGTTAGATGCAGGGAAGGTGGGTTTATATGTATTTTGAATAAACTTCTCCTTTTGCTAGGAGTTAACCATAAAGGCATGAAAGGAAAATGGAAGTGCCTAACTCATGGCTTTGTGAAATGCACCGCAGTGGCGTGAAAGGCACGATCCATCCTGTCCTCTCCTTCTGCAGGACCTTTGCACTAGTGTCGTGAGATAGATGTAAATGTTCGTCCTCTCTCCCTTTGGGAGTCAAATCTATGCACAAAGGAACCTGTAAAAAATCATTACAGTGCCCCTTCGCGACCTGAAATTTTTCTTGAGAGGCTTGTGGATTGTTGTCATTCTTCACCCACTCTTTTCTTGTTCTTTAGACTAAGGCTTAGAGCCTTGGGAAGGAGATTGTGGTTAAATGGGTCATTTATATCTGTCTGTTCAAACATGCAGTTCTCATATAATACGGGGAAAATCCTTACTCAAATTGAAAATTTTCCTGCAAGTGTTTTTTTATACTTTTTAATTCTTATATGGAAGTAGCTCATCTTTTGACCTTGTAGATGCATCCTTCCAGTTGGATCCTCTCAGAAGGACAGTAGATCTAAGCTGTCAGAATTAGGGTCAGAATATGAGTAACATCCCCCGTTACTAGTTATCACCGTGGCACATGAGAGAGTCTGAGCGGACATGTCTTTTGCAAAGTCAGTCTGGTTGTCCAGAAATACAAACAGCTTTGTCTCCAGACTCTCTTTTTCTTATATTGGGTCTATGATCTTCACGCCAGAGTCACTTCTTGTGATTCAAGAAGTTCTGCTTTTCCCTCAGGTGTGATTCTGCCAAACTGATACATTTTGACGTTTTAATGTGATCTTTACTCAAAGGAGGTCTTAAAATAGCCAGCGCCTTCTGGAAGGTCGTTCTGCAGACTACATAATTATCAATAGCTGTTTAACCTTTTTAAAGACTTGAGTCAGCCTTGTCCCCAAATAGAAACTTCACCAGCTCTAGTTTTATTTTACATTATAAAGCTAGCACAGTGATATTGGTTTTTGTTGTTGGGTTTGCTTTTTGGATTTTCTTCCAGCCCCTACCTCCCCCTTCCATAAGCCCAAGTTGTTTCTGAATTCCTCTGATCCTGCCAGTACTTCCATGTAAACTAATATCTTTTTAAAGGATGGTTGTTTAGGGTGTTAAGCACACTGTGCTCATGAGGAGGGGACATTTGTTGACCCTGAATGAAATTAAGAGCAGATCTTCACTATTCTCCTGTCAACCAGGTTTCACTTGTTCAAGGTGCTGGTGGTTTGGACTTGGTTTGCACGTTGTTAGAATGATCCCAGTGTCTCACCGCATTCTTGCTCTGCTGCGTTTGTGCCTTTCTGTTTGAACACATTCTCCCAGGGATGGTGTACTCAGCAAGTGTTTCAGAGCTTCCAGGCAGTATCTGCACATTGTAAATGAGATGCTGGTCCGGGCCGTCATTCCTGGCAAGCTAGTGTAACACTCCTGTCAGAATCAAGGGGAAAGAAAAAAGAAAAATCTATGATATAGTGTTAAGAAGGGGGTTAAGGGAGACAAAAATGCTTGCATTTTTAAGATAGTCCTTGCTGAAGATGCTCATAGGTTAGTAGCGTGGTGATAACCTGAGGTTAACCATCAGGAGCTCTTGTGTGGGAACGTGCAAGGCAACCGATGTCTTCCATTCTCCAGGACCACGCCTTCTTTTGTTGAAACGTGTTGTTAGGTTGTGCTGGTGGCCTGCTTTAGATGTCAGGGGTTGCATTCAGCTTAAGGACTAATGGGGATGCTTTGGAGAATGTTTTTTATTTACTCATCCCTAGTGATACAGAAACCGTGAGGAGCCAGCAAGGTAGCTCCTCAGTAACTTATTATGGGAGTTTCTCTTCTGTCTTGGACTTGGACTTTTAGTTAAGGTTTTTAAGCCTTATCTTATCGTTCAAGCAATTCACTTTTTGAGAAAATCTGATCTGCCATGTTCTGACGGTACAGCCTTTAGGTTCACACACAGATCATCGTATTTCAGTGAGATTTGTTTTTTCTAGGCAGATTATTCCGAACGCTTCATGTCACAGTTTTTAGGGAAGTAACTAGATGAGGCCCTCTTCATACCCTGGCTTTCCTGACGTGACCCTGGATGTAGCTGGCGGTTAAGTGTTAGAATGCGATGCACACAGTGGAGCTGAAGACATTAGTGTCTCCTATACTCCTATCTGGCAAGCCACGTTTGTGTTTGATTCTGGTAAATCAGACAAGGTTCTATAGCCCTCCCACAGTTGATAATCTCCTCCTTGTATCTAGGTGCCGTGTAGTGGGTCAGCCTCAACTCCACAGCTGGAGAACCAAGCAGGGTGTCAAGGGGTTGACAGCAGGCAGCAGAGCTCCCCCCGGACACTGGAACCCCAGCAGCCCTAACGAGAGAGTTCTGCCTGTTGAGCTTTTATTAGTGTTTTCTCCTAAGACATCGTTGCATAAGTGAACCAGGAGGGTTGAGGTCTAGCTAACTGACTAGACCTGATAGACAAGGGGCGTGCTTTGAGAGAAGCAGCTCTTTTCTGCCACTTAGAGGCACTGATAAAGTGCCAGCTTTGTTCTGATTTATGACAGTTCTCTTCCTCAGAACGCTTTCTAAAAAGCAGGTGAAATAGAAAGGCTCTGCAGAATGCTTTTATTGTGATTGGGCAGTGCTTTGAGGGGGTTTTGTATGCCTCATCAACCCCCTGCTGTGATCTCTGAGATCATGATTAAATGGTATTTATATGCTGCAAAAGCGTAACTCTTAAAATTTAAGATAACAATGTGCTTTTATCTCTATGCCTACATAAATCCCACTAAAATGACAGTAGAAGGGTAAGTCTTCAAGGCCACAGGGAAGGAAACAGAGTCTCTCAAGGAGCCAACAAAGTTCAAAGGATGTGCAGCAGATAGACTTGTTAACCGCAGCTAGAGCTGAAACTCAGGGCCCGCGGACCTGGAAGCCCCACAGGACACAAGGAAGGCATAGGGATCAGAGTCATTTCTGAGGGCAGTGGGTCAAACACAAGGATCCCTCTAAATCCTCCAAAATTAGTAACTGGACCCTCTAGTCACCTCCTGCATCTTTGTAGAGCCTAGAGACCATGTCCCCCATCTTCTGAGGCTCCTCTCTGAGACTCCGGGCTTAGAAAGTCAGGCTCAGTTGGGCTCCACAATCACTGCAGATGGTGACTGCAGCCATGAAATCAAAAGACACTTGCTCCTTGGAAGAAAAGCTATGACCAACGTAGACAGCATGTTAAAAACCTAGACAGCATATTAAAAAGCAGAGACGTTACTTTGTGAACAAAGGACCATCTAGTCAAAGCTATGGTTTTTCCAGTAGTCATGTATGGATGTGAGAGTTGGACCATAAAGAAAGCTGAGTGCCGAATAATTGATGCTTTTGAACTGTGGTGATGGAGAAGACTCTTGAGAGTCCCTTGGACTTCAAGGAGATTCAACCAGTTTATCCTAAAGGAGATCAGTCCTGAATATTCATTGGGACGACTGATGCTGAAGCTGAAACTCCAATACTTTGGCCACCTGATGCGAAGAACTGACTCACTGGAAAAGACCTTGATGCTGGGAAATACTGAAGGCAGGAGTCAAAGGGGACAGCAGAGGATGAGTTGGTTGGATGGCATCGCTGACTTGATGGACATGAGTTTGAGCAAGCTCTGGGAGTTGGTGATGGACAGGGAGGCCTGGCGTGCTGCAGTCCGTGGGGTTGCAAACAGTTGGACACAACTGAGCGACTGAACTGAACTGAGGCCAGTAGTGGGATTCCCACACTGAAAATAGAAGGCAATGGCACCCCACTCCAGCACTCTTGCCTGGAAAATCCCATGGATGGAGGAGCCTGGTGGGCTGCAGTCCATGGGGTCGCTAAGAGTTGGATACAACTGAGTGACTTCACTTTCACTTTTCACTTTCATGCATTGGAGAAGGAAATGGCAACTCACTCCAGTATTCTTGCCTGGAGAATCCCAGGGACAGGGGAGCCTGGTAGGCTGCCATCTATGGGGTTGCACAGAGTCGGACATGACTGAAGCGACTTAGCAGCAGCAGCAGCAGCAAATGAAAAGTACACACATTTCACAATGTGCAGTGTCTTCCTTCTCTCCTCACCCATGTTACTTGAAGTTACTTGAGAAAGGGAAGGCATGGTATCCAGCACACAGGAAATTTAATGGCAGAGACACAGAGGGGACCCCTGGGTGACAGGAAGGGAAGCCTAGAACAGCAGCTGTGCACAAGACAGACACCCACTGGTTGAGCCTGGAAGGCAGACTGGAGGGTCCCCAGGATACTCCCAGCAGCACCACTCCAGTCTAAAGTGGTGGGTTTCTGTCTCCCGCAGAGCTGTTATACTAGAGCTGCATGGAGAGGCGATTCCTCTAGGCTCTTAGAAAATGAAGTCAACCACAACAGCAAAATGAGGTGATCATTAACTTTAGGAAAATCATAAAGTTCACAAAGAAGCGACTGTAGCCAGGTGCATGCATAGCTCCGGAGTGAATTGTGTCTGCATCGTCATAACAAGGTGGGCTCTGAAAATCGTTACACCTCTAAATTGTGATTGCGATATTATTTTAGTGGGAGGATTGGGGATGGAGTGGGGAGGAAGAATGTACTGTGTAAGAGAGAGAACAGAGAGCTAAATGCTCTTTTCCAGAGTTCCACAATTGAAGGTCAGTAGTTCATATTGAAGATAGAAAAACAAAAAAGGAATTGAAAGCGGTTAGCCCTGGGTAACAAAAATCTAAAGCAAATAAATCAAAGGATTGTTATTCATTACATGTTGTTGTTTAGTCACTAAGTTGTGCCCAACTCTTTGCGACGCCATGAGCTGGAGTATGGCAGGCCTCCCTGTCCTTCACTATCTCCTGGAGTTTGCCCTAGTTCATGTCATTACTCAGTGATGCCATCCAACCATCTCATCCTCTGCAGCCTTCTTCCTCTTTTGCCTTCAGTCTTCTCCAGCATCAGAGTCTTTTCCAATGAGTCAGCTCTTCACATCAGATGGCCAAAGTATTGGAGCTTCAGTATCAGCAACAGTCCTTCCAATGAATATTCAGGGTTGATTTCTTTTAGGATGGACTGATTACATTCATTGCATGCCTTTTGGTAATTTTGATTATGAAAATAATAAAAGTTTGAAAATGAACACGTGAAATGGATAACATATAGAAGTACACGTGAGACTGGAATAGTTTTCATTGACTAGAATGATTTATGTCTCTTACCTTTGTGTTTAGCAAATACTAAATAACAGGGGCTTCTTTTTTGAAAAGTACATCTTTCCCCAGAAACTATATTCTAGCAGTTATAGAACTAAACCATGTTCTGCTGGTTGCTGCCAGAATTTTCACTCTGTAGTGGAAATGTTAAAATACAGTCCTTTCTTGGGAAAGAGTGCATTGTCTTGAGGTTGCCCTTGTTACTTATTTTTATGGAATAATTTCCATAGAAGATGTGTTTTGTTTTCATGAAAATCCTGCAGTTCTAGGTGGGTTTTCCAAACCTCTTTTGAAAATTTTCCAATTCGTGAAATCCCAAAGCCTGGTAGCCAGTACGTTAGATTATTTAATTTGCCTGTATCGATTGTTTTGGATGAAATCTATTTCCATTTGGTTTGTCATTACTTTGTCTAATGCATGGAAATGACAGAGAACAAATGCCATGCCTGGGGTTCTATCTAAATGTCACAGTCCCCCAGGAATCATTTTTACAAGCCAATTATAAAAAGAACTCTCCATGTTACTCAGCAGTTTTTAAACTGCATACATTAACTTTATCATCATGTCCATAATTGTTAAATATAATTGATCATTTTCTCAAGTGTTTAAAAACATACTGCATGTAATTTACGAGGTCACTTAGAATTTATATTTTCTTTATGTTAGAAAATGATGAAGCTTCCTGCACTATGGTGCGTGCCTGCAACTTCCCAAAAAGTAAGGCTCACCAGCAAGGGGCTCCAACAGCAGATCTGGCCAGTACCATCCAGAATCCTCTTTGAAAATATTGGTTATTGTTACATTTTTTTCAAAAGCATGGCTTGGCTATCCAAAATCCAGACAAATTTTTGAGATGTAAATCAGAGGATTAGTTCAGTTCAGTTGCTCAGTCATGTCCGACTCTTTGAGATCCCATGAACCGCAGCACACCAGGCCTCTCTGTCCATCACCAACTGCCAGAGTGCACCAAAACCCATGTCCATTGAGTTGGTGATGCCATCCAACCATCTCATCCTCTGTCGTCCCCTTCTCCTCCCGCCTTCAATCTTTCCCAGCATCAGGGTCTTTTCCAGTGAGTCAGCTCTTTGTGTCAGGTGGCCAAGGTATTGGAGTTTCAGCTTCAACATCAGTCCTTCCAGTGAACACCCAGGACTGATCTCCTTTAGGATGGACTGGTTGGATCTCCTTGCAGTCCGAGGGACTCCCAAGAGTCTTCTCCAACATCACAGTTCAAAAGCATTAATTATTGGGCGCTCAGCTTTCTTCACAGTCCAACTCTCACATCCATACATGACCACTGGAAAAACCATAGCCTTGACTAGACGGACCTTTGTTGACAAAGTAATGTCTCTGCTTTTTAATATGCTGTCTAGGTTGGTCATAACTTTCCTTCCAAGGAGTAAGCGTCTTTTAATTTCATGGCTGCAATCACCATCTGCAGTGATTGTGGAGCACCCCCAAATAAAGTCTCACTGTTTCCACTGTTTCCCCATCTATTTCCCATGAAGTGATGGGACTGGATGCCGTGATCTTAGTTTTCTGAATGTTGAGTTTTAAGCTAACTTTTTCACTCCCCTCTTTCACTTTCATCAAGAGGCTTTTTAGTTCTTCTTCGCTTTCTGCCGTAAGGGTGGTGTCATCTGCATATCCAAGGTTATTGACATTTCTCCCGGCAATCTTGATTCCAGCTTGTGCTTCTTCCAGCGTAAAGTATAAGAATTAAAGCAAAATCAAGAGATGGCTGTGAAGGCAAAGAATTTGTAAATCATGGTACTTTAACAGATCAGAGTATATTTACAGATGCTGAAGAATACTTCGGTTATTAACCTAAACTCTTATGGAAGAAGGTGGTGATTTACTAAGACTGTCATTACATTAACTCTTTGCAAGCTATCAGGCTTTAAGAATTGCTACATTAAATCACACCTACATAATGTTTTTGGACATTAGTTTTTGTGGTTTTTTTAACTTTTTATTTTGTATTGGGATATAGCCGATTAACAATGTTGTGATACTTTCAGGTGAATAGTGAAGGGATTCAGCAGTAATATGGGGGAAGGGATAGTTAGGGGGTTTTAAATGGATATGCAACAAGGACCTATAGTATAGCACATGGAATTCTGCTCAGTGTTATGTGGCAGCTTGGAGGGGAGGGGACTTTGGGGGAGAAAAATTATTAGTTTTTAATGCCTGCATTGGTTTGAAGATGAGGGTCTTTTCAGAATACATAGTATAATCTTTCCATTTGGACTTCAGTGAATTCTGCTTGTGATACAGGTCCTCTTCCCAGCAGGGTTTTGATGTAGTCACAGCAAGTCCACCTTGGGAAGGACATGAGTGTAAAGCAGGGAATAAAAACTTGGGCTCTGGAGGCAGCTAGGCCTACGTGTGAGTTCCAACTTTATCGCCGGGACTCTTTCACTGTGGAGAATTGCCAGTTCAGCAAAGATAAAATATGAAATGCTCAATTAAACTTGAATTTCAGATAAGTAATAAGTAATGTTTAGTATATGTGTGTGTGTATACACACACAGCTGCACACACATATATATACACACACACACACATATATATACACACAGACATGTATACACACACGCATATATATACACACACCAGCTGCACACACATATATATACACACACACATACACACACATATATACACACACATACACACATACACACATACACACACATATACACACATATACACACACATATATACACACACAGATATATACACATACACACACACACACACATATATATATATATATATGCTGTATATGCTCAGTTGCATCTGACTCTCTGCAACCCCATGGACTCTAGTCCTCCAGGCTCCTCTGTCCATGGGATTTTCCAGACAAGAATACTGGAGTGGGTTTCACTTTCTCCTCCAGGGGATCTTCCCAACCCACGGGTTGAACTTGCATTTCCTGTGTCTCCTGCGTCTCCTGCATTGGCAGGTGGATTCTTTACCACTAGCGCCACCTGGGATGTTTCATGCCAAGTTTGGGGACATACTTATGCTTGAAGAAAGTAAGTCATTGTTTATCTGACTTCACATGTAACTGGCTTCCTGCAGCTGGCAGCAATGTGCCTACTCTAGAGCGCTGATCTCGCTGAAATGGAGTAAATCAGATGTTTCATAGGTTGTAGAGAGTTAAATAATAACATAAGTGCTCAGCATGTCACAGCTCAATAAATGTCATCTGTCTGGATGGTGTCCTCTCGCTTGTCAGACACCCATCCTGGCACGTCTGAAGCAGGACCAGCACTGCAAAGCGCTGTTCGCCGTCCAGACTGGATTTGTCTTGGGAGGAGAGTCTTCTAGCCTGAGTGGTCAGAGATGTGTACCCCTGTTGTTCTAGGTTTTGGAAAAAGAATTATATAACTGAGACTAGTTCCTCTGTCCCGAAGTGGAGACAGGAAATGAAAGCCTAGATTTTTTCAGGGGAAAAAAGGTCAAGGATGAAACTTTAAAGGCTTTGGAATTATATTTTGGAAAAAACTTAAAAGACTTTACAACCTCCCACCTAATAACACTGTCTTTACCCTCTCCGCCCTCCCTCCCCTCCCCCAACATCTGTAAAGCGGGAATAATACCCCTGGGTGGTAGTGAAGAGTAAACAGTCTAATACACTGCACAGGTCCCAGCACTTGCTAACTGCTCAGTACACGTTGGTTTTTGGTATATCTGTCTGTGATATCCACTTGCCAATTTGATTCAAAGGGAGGGATCTCCCCAGGCCCCGTGTGGGGTGGGAAATGGAACCGCTGGATTCTAGGTACTTCCTCTGTGTTCTGTAAAGCTGAGCGGGACAGGCACCAGCTGCACAGAGCAACATCCCTTTCACTATGCATCGCTTTATGAAGTGCAGATGTTTTCACGCTGACGGTTTCATTTCATCCTCATGATTCTGTGAGGTAGATTGTTGCTATCTTATTTTCACAGATGAAGCCACCAAAGCCCTCAAGTCACACAGCTGATGGAAGGGGCCGGTTTGATGCAGTGCCTCAGTTCTGGTCCATTGTCCCTTGCTCTGCACTTAGCCTCCCATCAAAATCACAGCGTCAGGCTCATCACCACCGAGCTATTGTCGTCTCAACACCTGTTCTTAAAACACATGCTGTGGTCAAGACAATCTGTGAGGCCTTGCGGAGACTAAAGAGAGAGAGGCTTGATCACACTTGCAAGGAGTACAAAATATAGTATCATCTAGGTTTTCCCTCTTCATGTTTCAGAGCCTTGTTGTGGCGAAGGGGCTTGCATAACGCAGTGAAGGTTTAAGCCATGCTCTGTAGGGCCACCCAAGGTGGACGGGTCATAGTGAAGTTCTAACCAAACGTGGTCCACTGGAGAAGGAAATGGCAACCCACTCCAGTATTCTTGCCTGGAGAATCCCATAACAGTATGAAAAGGCAGAAAGGTACAAAACAAGAAGAGGAGTCCGCCAGGTTGGAAGGTGTCCAGTATGCTACTGGGGAAGAGCGGAGGGCACTTGCTAAGAGCTCCAGTAAGAATGAAGTGGCTGGGCCAAAGCGGCAACAGTGCTCAGGTGTGGGTGTGTCTGGTGGTGGAAGTAAAGTCCGATGCTATAAAGAACAGTGTTGCATAGGAACCTGGAATGTCAGGTCCATAAATCAAGGTAAACTGGATGTGGTCAAATACAGGAGATGGCAAGATTGGACATCAACATCTGAGTGAACTAAAATGGACAGGAATGGGCAAATTTAATTCAGATGACCATTACATCTACTACTGTGGGCAAGAATGGAATAGCCCTCATAATCTGATGCTAAAGCTGAAGCTCCAATACTTTGGCCACCTGATGCTAACTCATTGGAAAAGACCCTGAGGCTGGGAAAGATTGAGGGCAGGAGGAGAAGTGGGCAACAGAGAATGAGATGGTTGGATGGCATCACTGACTCGATGGACATGAGTTTGAGCAAATTCTGGGAAATAATGGCGGACATAGGATCCTGGCATGGTACAGTCCTTGGGGTTGCAAAGAGTCAGACATGACTTAGCAAGTGAACAACAACTAGGTTTTTAGTTGCAGAAGTTAGACATTCGTGGTGTGGCAAACATTCAAATAGAACAGCAGCTTATTCACTGAAGATTCTGTCTCCTGCCTTGTTCCCCCAGTTGTCTTCTACACAGGAAATCACAGGCAGTGGTTTCTTCTGTATCTTTTCAGAAACATTGTGAGAACAAATGTATATACATTTTTTCTACAAAGTGGGAGCATAGCAAACAGACTGTTTTGCCCCTTTGTTCCTTTAACAATATGTTCTAATATACCTACCCTATTTTTAGCTTAAACGACTCAGATGCTAATGGATAGCAGTCTTATCTCTGGTGCGCCTGTTGAAACTGTCTCACCCGGTTTTTTATTTGTGCCTGAGGTATGCGGAAATGGGGCATCCTTCTCTTGCAGTTTAGGGAGATGATCTGAAGCACCCTCAGTCTGCACGCTGGCTCCCCCAGGCCCGGTCACACCAGCCTCACCAGACCCCCCAGTCTCACTACAGCTCCTGTGGCTCTCTTCAATCCTTCCCCCATTCAGTGCCCGGCAGGTCACCCTCCTGCTAAAATCCTCCAGTGGTTGCCCAGCACACGCAGAAATGACCCTGTTCTCTGGTTGAAAACCATGTGTGACCTGACACCTCTTTGCCCACGGCACTATCCCCGCCTGGCCCCGGTGCCCTGGCCACGCGGGCATCCTTGGCCCCAGACCCACCCGGCTGAGCGACACCAGAGTGCCCTCCCTGTGTCTCCCCACGCTGCTCTGTCTCTCTCACCCTCAGTTTCCTTGCAGGGAGGCTTTTTTAGCTATCTAGACTAAAGCTACTTTTTGAGTTACCTTATTTGTAATTACCTTATAATTATCTGGCAACCTCCCAGAAAATGAGAGAATCATTTTTTATATTTTTGTTTTCTTATTCTTCTCTGTTTCTACCCTCACTGAATCTAAGTTCTATGCCTGCGTTGTTCACACTAGGCTTTCAGTACCCGTGTTAATATCTGATGCCCTGACCACCTGACAGGTAGTAGAGACTCAGCTGACTTGAATATACAAGTGAATGGGTAAATAACTTTTTTTCTTTTTCAAGATGACTGCTTCTTTAAAAAAAAAAAATCCTTGTTGCATATCTATTTTATTTGTTTTTTCAAAACTTTCTGACCATACCACAAGGCATGTGGGATCTGAGTTCCCAGGCAGGGACCAAATCTGAGCCCCCTGCATTGGAAACGTGGATTCTTAACCACTGGACTGTCAGGAAGTCCCAAGTAAATAGTTTTAAGAGATTAATTTATGCAAGATCATTACCAGTATTACAACTATTATGTTATATTGCACTATTCATGTGGCAAACAGAAACTGGTCTTCTAATAGTTATGAAAAGTACTATTTTGTTTAAGTCCTTATAATACACTATATACAATACTATTATAGAAAAAAATGCGCTCTTATCACTGTGTAGTAGTTATAAAAATTACTTTCCCCTGGCCTACCAGCACTTGTTAGGATAAAATGTTTGTCGTGGTTACTGTACCCTGGAGCCCTACAGTAAGGGCAGGTCAAGCAGGCATGCCCCTGGGCCGTCGACGACGCAGATGGCAGACGCACGGCAAGTCAGAGGAGGTGGGAGGGCTGACTGTCAGCACAGGCACGCCGCAAAGCTCAGTTTTCTCAGCTAAGAATGCAGGATCATGGATATCTTTCCTGGTGAAAACATCACTTTTAAATTAGCTGAATAACAAGTCCTGAGCTAATAGAATTGAAACTAAAAGGCTATGGAATGAAAGATTGTGAATAACATTGTATTTAAGCTGGTAAACTCTAACATCTAGTAAGTTTATAACAACAAAGCATTTATTGAAGTTGTAAAATATATTTCTC
Organism: Capra hircus; assembly: GCF_001704415.2. Classification (NCBI taxonomy): domain Eukaryota; kingdom Metazoa; phylum Chordata; class Mammalia; order Artiodactyla; family Bovidae; genus Capra; species Capra hircus. The sequence goes on along the minus strand of NC_030834.1, from coordinate 6,816,419 downwards.
AATTTATATTAACCTAAAGCATTACATGTATACTGCATATATTCTTGGTGCAATATGTCTGTGTATGTCAGTATTGCGTTGTGATTGGGCAGGCACAGGCACAGACTGGCTTCAGACAGGTCTGTCTTCAGGCCCTCAGCTCTGCGGTGTGATCTTCGACAGGATTACTTCACCATTAAGAGCATTAGGTGTGTCATTTCAAAGAGGAGGGATAATAATACCGCATTAATACAGTTGCTGTGAGATTAAATGGAAGCAGCTCTCTTAGCTCGGTGCCTCACGAAACACGGCCTCGTAGACAACTGTCTTATCATCATCACCGGGGCATCAGTACTGAGAAATGGCTTGAACATTATCACAGAGGCACAGAAATCTCTCCAAGGGAAGGATCGCATACTCGAAGCGTCAGTTTCCAATCACAAACCAGGACGTTTTGCTGTTATCTTTCTCTATCTAGGACTCCCATGGATCCTTCCCTGCAGTTTTCTAATAATTTCAGTGCTATCCGAATTTCAGCCCTGATGTCCTGTTAGATAACACAAGTTTCGTCTGCCCACAGTGGGCTTCAGCCCCGATGTCCTGTTGGATAACACGGTTAGTCTGCCCACAGTGGGCTTCAGCCCCGATGTCCTGTTGGATAACACGGTTAGTCTGCCCACAGTGGGCTTCAGCCCCGATGTCCTGTTGGATAACATGGTTAGTCTGCCCACAGTGGGCTTCAGCCCCGATGTCCTGTTGGATAACACGGTTACTCTGCCCACAGTGGGCTTCAGCCCCGACGTCCTGTTGGATGACACATGTTTGCTCTGGCCACAGTGGGCTTCAGCCCCGACGTCCTGTTGGATGACACATGTTTACTCTGCCCACAGTGGGGTGTTGTTGTTGTTGCTCTTTTTGTTGTCACACTTGAAAATTCGTGAGCCTTGTATAATTTATACTTCTAGCTACTTCTGAAAAACAACCAGAGCCAGCCACAGTGAACCCACATGCCCACCTGGGTGAAGCCAGGCTATAGCTGGGTCCCCTGCCCCTCGGGGTGTCTCTCCCTGGCTCCTGCACTCATCCATGTGACCTGCTTACTGATGAGGGTTAGTCAGGTTTTGATATTGGACCAGCGTTTAGACTTGATATTCAAATTAACTCATTAGGATATGATCACAGGTTTTTTGGTTAAATTGAGGTGTGACTGACATATATTATTACATTAGTTTCAGAACCACAACAATTTGATCTTTACATGCATCGTGAAATGATCACTGTTATAACTGTAGTTAAAAACCCATCACCTTAGCTTGCAAAATATTTTTTTTTCTTGTGAGAGGACTTTTTAAAATCTACTCTGTTAGCAAGCTTTCAAATATGCAACACAGTATCATTAACTCTAGTCACCATGCGGCACGTACCTCCCATGACATCTGTGTTAGGACTGGAAGGTTGTACTTTTTAACCCCCTTTGCTCATTTCTCCCAGTCCCCCATCCCTACCCACCCTCTGGCCAATCCTACCCATCTTTTCTTGGTAAGAACTTGAGGGTTTTGTGTGGTTTTGTTTTGTTTTAGTTTCCACAAATATGATATCACATGGTATTCATCCTTCTGACTCATTTCACTTAGAAAAATATGCAGAAAGTTCATCCATCTTGTTGCAAATGGTGAGATTTCGTTTTTATGGATGATTATTTTCTGGTGTGTGTGTGTATGTATGTTATATATATATATAGTTTTCCAGGTGGCTCAGTGGTAAAGAATCCATCTGCCATCACAGGAGACACAGGAGACATGGGTTCAATCCTTGGGTCAGAAGGATCCCCTGGAGTTGGAAATGGCAGCCCATTCCAGTATTCTTGCCTGGAAAATTCCATGGACAGAGGAGCCTGGCGGACCACAGTCCATGGGGTCATAGAGAGTCAGACATGGGTGAGCACACATGTGTGTGCGTGTGCACACACATACACACAGAGAGAGTAGTTTTTATCTGTTCAGGGGAATATGCATTGTTTCTATATCTTTAATATTATGAATATTATCAGTAATGCTACAGTACACATAGGGGTCCATATATCTTTTCAAGATATGTTATAATTAGTGTTTTTGTTTCCTGCGATAAGTACCCAGACATGGAATTTCAGGATCATCTGACAGTTCTAGTTTTAATTTTTCTCAGAAACTCCATACTGTTTCCCCTAGTGGCTGCATCCGTTTACATTCCCGCCAGCAGTGCACAAGGGTTCCCCTTTCTCCACATCTTTGCCACCACTTGTTATTTCTTTTCTTTTGATAATAGCCATTCTGACAGGTCTGAAGTGTTGTCTCACTCTGGTTCTGATTTGCATTTCCTTGAATTTCCTTATACTCAGTGATACTGAGTATATCTTCATTTTTTAAATTTTCATTTGCCTGTTGGTCATCTCTATGTCCTCTCTTGAAAAAAGAAAAAAGTCTATTCAGATGCCCTGTCCATATTTTGATTGAACTCTTGGCTTCTTGGTGATTGAGTTGTGTGAATTCATGGGCTAGTTTAGATATTGACTCCTTATCAGACATATAGTTGGCAAATATTTTCCCCATTCAGTGCATTGCTTTCTCATTTTGATGACTTCCTTTCCTGTGCAGAAGCTTCTTAGTTTGAGCAATCTCACTGGTTTACTTTTGCTTTTGTTGCCCTTACTTTTCGTGTCGAATCTAAAAAATCATCACCAAGACCAACATCAAGGAGTTACTGCCTGTGTTTTCTCCTAGGAGTGTTATGGTTTTAGGTCTTACATTCAGATCTTTAATCCGCTTTGAGTTAAATTTTGCATCTGGTGTAAGTAATTGTCCAGTTGCCTTCTTCTGCATGTGGCTATTCAGTTGTCCTAACACCACTTATTGAAGAGACTGTCCTCGCCCCATTGTATGGTCAAGGCTCCTTTGTCGCAAGTCAGCTGGCCGCACGTGTGTGGGCTTACTCCGGCCCTCTGTCCTGTTCCATTGGTCGGGATGTCTGTTTTCGTGTCACTGTCATACCGTTTTGATTACTGTAGCTTTGTAATATGCTTTGAAATTGGGGAGCATAATGCCTCTAGCTTTTTTCGTCCTTTCTCAAAATTGCTTTTGCTGCTTGGGTCTTTTTCAGTTCCACACAAAGTCTAGGATTGTTTATCCTATTTCTGTGAAAAATGACACTGGAATTTTGACAGGTAGTACACTGAATCTGTAGATTGCTTTGGGTATTATAGCACATTTTAATGATATTCACTCTTCTAATCCGCGAATACAGAAAGTCTTTCAATTTATTTGGTCATCTTCAGTTCTTTTCATGAGTTTCTTATAATACAGGTTTTTTACTTCATTAAATGTATTCCTAGACATTTTATTCTTAAATATGACATTACAAATGGGATTGCTTTCTTCATTTTTCTTTCTGATAGTTCATTATTAGTGTTTAGAAATCAACAGATTTTTGTATATTGATTTCATATCCTGCAACTTTATTGAATTTTTAAGCTAGTTTTAAAATTTTAACTAGGTTTTTTTTTGTAGAGTCTAAGGTTTTCTATATATAATATCATGTTATCTCAAAGTAGTGACAGTTTTACATCTTTTCCAGTTTAAATTCCTTTTATTTCTTTCCCTTGGCCAATATCTCTGGCCAGGAATTCCAATATGATGTTGAATAAAAACAGTAAGAGTGGACATCCTTGTCTTGTTCCTGATATTAGAACAAAAGCTTTCAGTTTTCTAATGTAAATTGTTACGACCTCTATGGGTGTTAGCTGCGGGATTGTCATGTATGGCTGTTTTTTGTTGAGGGATATGTTTACAGTATTAACAGGGGGAAATTATTTCTACTTAAATTTTGGCTCACCAGGGAGTTTAGTACAAATAATAAATCATTATGTTGTGTAGCTGATCCTAATGTTGTATGTCTGTTATGTTGTTGTTCAATCACTGTCGTGTCCAACTCTGTGACCCCATGGACTGTAGCACACCCAACTCCTCTCTCCTCCATTGTCTCCCAGAGTTTGCTCAGATTCATGTCTGTTGAGATGGTGATGCTATCTGACCATCTCATCCTCTGCTGCCCCCTTATCCTTTTCCCTTCAGTCTTTCCCAGCATCAGGGTCTTTTCCAGTGAGTTGGCTCTTCGCATCAGTTGGCCAAAGTATCAGAGCTTCAACTTTAGCATCAGTCCTTACAGTGAATATTCAGGACTGATTTCTTTTAGGATGGACTGATTTTATCTCCTTGCAGTCGAGCAGACTCTCAAATGTCTTCTCCAACACCAAACATTTTGAAAGCATCAATTCTTTGGCACTCAGCCTTCCCTATGGTCCATCTCTCACATATATACATGATATTCAAGCTGGTTTTAGAAAAGGCAGAGGAACCAGAGATCAAATTGCCAACATCTGCTGGATCATGGAAAAAGCAAGAGAGTTCCAGAAAAACATCTATTTCTGCTTTATTGACTATGCCAAAGCCTTTGACTGTGTGGATCACAATAAACTATGGAAAATTCTGAAAGAGATGGGAATACCAGACCACCTGACCTGTCTCTTGAGAAATCTGTATGCAGGCCAGGAAGCAACAGTTAGAACTGGACATGGAACAACAGACTGGTTCCAAATAGGAAAAGGAGTACATCAAGGCTGTATATTGTCACCCTGCTTATTTAACTTCTATGCAGAGTACATCATGAGAAATGCTGGGCTGGAAGAAACACAAGCTGGAATCAAGATTGCCGGGAGAAATGTCAATAACCTCAGATATGCAGATGATACCACCCTTATGGCAGAAAGTGAAGAAGAACTAAAAAGCCTCTTGATGAAAGTGAAAGAGGAGAGTGAAAAAGTTGGCTTAAAGCTCAACATTCAGAAAACTAAGATCATGGCATCCGGTCCCATCATTCCATGGGAAATAGATGGGGAAACAGTGGAAACAGTGTCAGACTTTATTTTTTGGGCTCCACAATCACTGCAAATGGTGATTGCAGCCATGAAATTAAAAGACGCTTACTCCTTGGAAGAAAAGTTATGACCAACCTAGATAGCATATTCAAAAGCAGAGACATTACTTTGCCGACTAAGGTCCATCTAGTCAAGGCTGTGGTTTTTCCTGTGGTCATGTATGGATGTGAGAGTTGGACTGTGAAGAAAGCTGAGCACCGAAGAATTGATGTTTTGGAACTGTGGTGTTGGAGAAGACTCTTGAGAGTCCCTTGGAATGCAAGGAGATCCCACCAGTCCATTCTGAAGGAGATCAGCCCTGGGATTTCTTTGGAAGGAATGATGCTAAAGCTGAAACTCCAGTATTTTGGCCACCTCATGAGAAGAGTTGACTCATTGGAAAAGACTCTGATGCTGGGAGGGATTGGGGGCAGGAGGAGAAGGGGACGACCGAGGATGAGATGGCTGGATGGCATCACTGCCTCGATGGACGTGAGTCTGAGTGAACTCCGGGAGTTGGTGATGGACAGGGAGGCCTGGCATGCTGCGATTCATGGGGTCGCAGAGTCGGACACGACTGAGCGACTGAACTGAAACTAAAACTGGAAAACCATAGCTTTGACTATACAGTCCTTTGTCAGCAGAGTGATGTCTCTGGCTTTTTAATATGCTTTCTAGCTTTGGCAATTATGCCTTAATTAAAAAAAATGGAATATAGTGGCTATTTTATATTTAAATACATTTGTACTTTGAATAATGTTATTCAACCTTACGTAAGACACAGCAGCCATATATATAATTGAAACACTTTGCTGTACACATGAAAATAACACAATATTGTACACTAACTATATTCCAAGATAAAATAAAATTTAAATTCAAGAAAATAAAAGGACACAGCAGACAGTCAAGTGGAAGGTAATTTTAAGGTGTAGCAAAGACATTTTAGGAGGAATGTGCTCTGTATAAATACTCATGACACCTTATTGACCAATTCTACCCTCATAATGAATGAAATGGAAAAATACATGTGCGTGTGTGTGTGTGTGTATGTGTGTATATTTATGTTTGTATGTAAGGGTTTGGAGTATTGTGTCAGCATAAATGATAATTAGAAGTTGCATCTTCATTCACTCTCAGGTTTGGTTTAGTACACCTCCAGAGCTGCTCGTCAAATCCTGTGGGAGGTGTCCGTGTTTAGAATTATCTGTGGCTGCATTCCTCCCCCTCTTTGGTGATAATAAAGTTTGATCAGGGTATGTGAGTGTTGGATGCATTTTCGAAACAGATTTTCTTTTAGTAATCAATTATCATAAAGCATTAAAAAGATTCAGGAAAATCCCTTTGTAATTTTGTCATTGAAAATGATAAGGATTAGATTTGTTGCCATATATATATATATACATACACATAATCACATACGAACAGGACTTTGGCTTCTGGTATAACAGGTTTGTTGAATTTTACAGGATCCAGTATAATAAATTTTTGTTGTGTGATGTATAGCTGACAGAGTAACAAGAATATTCCACTTTGAAACTGAGTTATCTCTTCAAGCAAAATATTCTTAAGAGCAAAACATTTGAAAAAGTTGATCTAGGGCAGAATTGAATTTATTTGACATTTTCTAGTTGCCTAGATATCATTTTCTACCTTTATAAATAGATAGTCTTTTATCTTTAACAATTGTTAAATTTCTCCGGTTAGTATTGTGTGTGTTAGTATATAAAGAACCATGAATGATCTGTCTCTTCTCAAAAACCCACTATTACTTGTGGGTTCAAGGCGGCTCTTACAAGTAGTAGAATCCACTTAAAGACACTTAGAGCAAGAGTCTCCTGAGGCTGGAGCCAGACATTGACCCTGAACTTCTGTACGTGCAGCCTCAAGAGACATTAACTAAGGTTGTCCTACTTCTTCAGTAAATTTGAGTTCTTTGAAAAGAGCATTCAATTTATAACACGGTCTCTGTGTCTTGATTTGCCCCTTATTTCCTTTTGCTGTTTTACCATTTCTGTATTTGATGACATGATAATTTCTGTATTTGATGTCCTGATAATGCTGAAATGTGTCCTACATTTTATTAGCTACCCAGTAGTTAAACTGACTACGATAGCCACACTGAAGAAATCCCGTGGAGTCCATCAAGACGTGGCTAAAGATGCACGTATTGCATCTTAAGTAACGTAAAATCTGTACCCAAGCATCTTTGTCCTGAATTGCAGTGAGTTTTGCTAGAAAGGGGCTTTACTACCTGTGTGCAGTCTTTCTGATTACACACACGTAGACTGCCTCTCCCACTTAGGCCAGACGTGTTAAAAGGCAGAAAATAGTCCACATGGCAGCTCTGCTCTGCTCTGCTCTGCTGTGCTACCCGGGGAACAGTCTGACCCTGCCATTTCCTCATTTGGAAGATGAGTTCTTTGATAGCATCTCATCCCGCTTTTCCCATCTTAAAGTAAATGAGATGAGCCTAATAAGTCCAAATCTCTCTTTAAAAAAAAATGCTCCGACTCCTCATACTGTTATTCTGCACCTATTTACCCTTTCTTCAGTGCAGTTTGCAGCTTTGGTTTTATGTCTTTGAGATGCACTTGTGTTTTCTTACATTATAAACATCTTACTCAAAATTAAGAAGCTAGAGGTGTGAGGCAGTTTTTTCTTAGGTTAGTTGTCTTGGTGGAACAACTTGATTACAAAAAGTTTAATGTGTTGATACCAGAGCTGGAGCCTGGTGAGGTGGTCTTACATGCTGTCTTGTCTATGATTGTCACGGCCCTAAGGGAACTTTCTGTCTCCCCCTCCACCACCTCACACACATCAGGGTAACACTCACTAACTGTAAGGCAGAATTATGAGGTGCGACCTACAAGTTGCCCAAGTCATCGATATAGAAACTCTGAAATTACTCTGAGATAGTTTCCCGTAATTGGGCTTCAGTCTCCCTTCCATTTCTCTTGCTCATTAAGTTGTTATGAAAACTGTTATACCTAGTCCATTAACGAAAAGGTATGAACTGCATCTTAAGTAACGTAAAATCTGTAACCAAGCATTCCAAAGGCAGTTTGGAAGCTGTAGTTTCTAAAGTAGTGAAGCTATATGACCACATTTTGAATAAGAAAAGTAGACGACGTGATGTAAAGTTCTAGTTCGTCCTGTGTTTTGCTGTGGTAGAACGCAGCCCGGTGTTGTGTGTCGTAGTTATGAAAGACGTTTTCTGCTTCGTGGGACGTCTCTGTGTAGCTCTGATGGCTGCCTGCCCTGTGTCTTTAGCTCACCTGTGTCTTCCTCGTCTCCGCAGCACCAACGGGATGACCTGCGAGGGCCCTGGGAGCCGCTGGCTGACTCAGTCAAGCCCTTCGGCTTTTGTCATTTGCTGAGTTACCAGTGTAGAGCAGGATGAAGAGAGTAATCCCATCTTGTTTTCTCTCCTTCCAGGCGCTGTACAACTCAATCAAGAACGAGAAGCTCGAATGGGCAGTGTGAGTATGCTGCATGCCCGCCTGGTAGTGAATGGACTGCGTGCTCTTTGCTTGCTGCTTCTTTGTGCCTCATCAGTGACCCTGGAGAAGGGTTAACTGCACAGCCAGTTCTCATTTTACACCACCAGGGTCTTATCCTTTCTGTATAAGACGCGTAAACCCTGAGTATTCCATGTCTTTTTCTTGGTACCAGCATGCTCCTATTCTTATTTTAAACTGTTTGCTATGCCTATCTACAATTAATTATCTTTTTATTTTAAAAAAAAAATGGCATTCAGAAAGAAAATACAAGTAAAGTAGGTAAAAAATTCCAAATTTTTTTCCGAAATCTAATATACATGATGTGGGTGCCATACACTTATTCTAATGATCTCCTTCTTATCATTATAGATCAAGATTTTCTAATCCTATTTCCTATGACACTAATTCTACCAGGATATTGATAGATAAGCTTTGGAGGAGTATAGTACTTGTATGTAATGAAGTCCACAGAAAGAATAGCAACAGCAATGCAAGAAGTCGCGTTTCCTAAAAGATTTCGCACAATTGTGTAAGTTTAGACAATAGTTATAGGAAAGGTGCTGCTGGAAAATTTGTAGGATAATATTCACTTGCATAGGAGGAACCTTGGTGCTCTTTTATTTTATTTTTATTCAAGTATACTTGATGTCCAATATTATATAAATTACAGGTATACAACATAGTGATTCACAGTTTTTAAAGGGTAGATTCCATTCTTAGTTATTAAGTTCTGGCTGTGTTCCCCATGTGGTACAATATATCCATGTAACTTATTTTGTACCTAGCAGTCTGTACCCCTTAATCTCCCCTTGTATTGTCCCTCACACCTTCCCGCTCCCCACTGGTTTGTTTTCTGCATCTATGAATCTGTTCCCTTCTTGCTGTAGTTAGTAGTTTGCTGTGTTTTTTAGGTTCCACATTTAAGTGGAATCACACAGTATTTGTCTTTCTCTCTCTGACGTGTCGCTTAGCATACTGCCCTCGCGGTCCATCCATGTTGCTGCAAATGGAAAACTTCATTCCGTATGTGGCTGAGCAGTATTCCATTGTGTATACACATCACATCGTCTTTATCCATTCACTGATTGATAGACACTTAGGTTGCTTCCATATCTTGGCAGTTGTTAATAGTGCTGCTAGAAACATTGGAGTGCATATATCTTTTTGAATTAGTGCCTTTTTCCCAGATATTTACCCAGCAGTGGGATTACTGAATCATATGGAAGTTCTAGCTTAAGTTTTTCGGGAAATCTCCGTACTGTTCTCACAGTGGCAGCTCCAATTTACATTCCCACCAACAGTGTCTGAGGGTTCCCTTTTCTCCACATCCTCACCAGCATTTGTGATTTGTGTTCTTTTTGGTGACAACCGTTCTCACAGCTGTGAAGTGATAGCTCCTCGTGATTTTGATTTGCATTTCCCATATGATTACTGGTGTTAACCATGTTTTCTTGTGCCTCTTGGCCACCTGCATATTCTCTTTGGAAAAACGTCTATTCAGGTCTTCTGTCCATTTTTTTTTATCATTTGCAAATATTTTCTCCCATTCAGTGGGTTGTCTTTGTGTTTTCTCAGTGGTTTGTTTTGCTATGCAAAACCTTTTAAGTTTAAAGGCTTCACGTGTTTATTTTTGCTTTTATTTCTTTAACCTTAGGAGATGGATACAAAAAAAATATTGCTATGGTTTATGTCAAACAATGTTCTGCCTGTGTTTTCTTCTAGGAGTTTTATAGTATCTAGTCTTCCATTGAGGTCTTTAATCCCAACGTCGACTTTATTTTTGTGTATGGTGTTCAAATGTTCTAATTTCATTCTTTTACATGTAGAGGTTCAGTTTTCACAGCACCACTTATTGAAGAGACTGTCTTTTCTCTATTGTGTATTCTTACCTCCTTTGTCATAGATTAACTGACCGTGAGTGTGTAGGTTTACTTCTGCGTTTCTGTCGTGTTCCAGTGATCCGTGTATCTGTTTTTGTGCCGGTGCCATACTGTTCTGATTACTGTAGCTTTGCAGTGTAGTCTGAAGCCAGGAAGTGTGATTCCCCAGTTCTGTTCTTCTTTCTCAAGATTGTTTTGTCTGTTTGGACTCTTTCTATATAAACTTTAAGATGCCATTAAAATGCCATTTAAGATGCCATATTTTGAGAGGATTTACATTGAGTCTGTAGATTGTCTCAGGTAGTATGATCATTTTAACAGTATTAGTTCTTCCAGTCTAAGAACATGCTGTATCTCTGCATCTGTTTCTGTCATCTTCAGTTCCTTTCACCATATCTCATGCTTTTCCAACTACAGGTCTTTTACTTCCTTAGGTAGGTCTATTCATAGGTTTCTGACTGGGTTCCATGGAGCCCTAGGGTTCAGGGAGATGTTTGGGGACCTCCCTAGGTGATGTGAGTGAGGGGAAAGGGAAGCATGACCGGGACCCACTTCTACCTCACACAAGCATGACACCTACTTCAAATAACCAAAGTAGCCCCATTTTTATCTTTTTAAAATATATAGAGTTCTACTGAATAGCAATCCATACTGAAGAAAAATTTTTTGAAAAGTACATTCCAGCATTCCCATTTCATGTACTAGGTAAATGAAGCCAAGAAGCATTTATTAACAAATCCAGAGTCACAGAGCTAGTGTAGAGACAAAGCTAGGATTTGTTTTTCTAGCAATCCTGGCTCCCCTTGGCAGTACCATGTTGCCTCACTCCTCTGTAGCCACACACTCCTCTTTATTATTATTATTTATTTTTTAATTGAAAGATAATTGCTTTATAATATTGTATTGTTTTCTGCCATACATCAACATGAATCAGCCATAGGTATACGTATGTCCTGGCTTCCCTGGTAGTTCAGCTGGTAAAGAATCTGCCTGCAGTGCCGAAGACCCTGGTTCAATTCCTGGGTTGGAAAGATCCCCTGGAGAAGGGATAGGCTACCCACTCCAGTATTCGTGGGCTTCCCTGGTAGCTCAGATGGTAAAGAATCCACCTGCAAGGTGGGAGACCTGGGTTCAGTCCCTGCTTTGGGAAGATCCCCTGAAGGAGGGCATGGCAACCCACTCCAGTATTCTTGCATGGAGAAACCCATGGACAGAGGAGCCTGGCGGGCTGCAGTCCATGGGGTCGGAAAGAGTCGTACACGACTGAGCAAGTAAGCACAGCACAGCACATACATATGTCTCCTCCCTCTCGAACCTCCCTCCCACCTCCCACCCCCTCCCACCCCTCTAGGTTGTCACAGAGCACCAGTTTGAGCTCCCTGCATTATACAGCAAATTCCCACTGGCCATCTGTTTTACATAGAATAATGCATGTGTTCCAGTGCTCCTCTCTCGACTCGCCCCGCCCCCTCCTTCCTCCACTGTGTCCACAGGTCTGTCCTATGTCTGCATCTCCACTGCTGCCCTGCAAATAGGTTCATCAGTACCGTCTTTCTAGATTCCATGTTAATGCACGATAATTGTTTTTCTCTTTCTGACTTACCTCACTGTGTTTAATAGGCTCTAGGTTCATCCACTTCATTAGAACTGACTGAAATGCGTTTCTTTTTGTGTCTGTAGCCACATACTCTTAGCAGATCTTTGCTAGGCAGGGATCACATCTGAATGTATATTAAGAGAGATTTATGTTAAATTTATAGTCTCATGAAATGCTTCTGGTCATTCATCTATTCCACAAACAACCTTTGAAGCAGCTGTTTCTGTGCCTGGCCCTGTGGTAAAACCTAGATACACATTTGAAAAGGACAGAGGTTCTTTAGCTAATAAGAACGTAACATGGGAGCAACTGGAGCGGGTGGACTGTACCCGGACAGACACATAAAAGCCATGGTGAGGGACACAGTCAGCTGGGTGCCCGTGGAAGGCCTCGGCGCCCTCCTGCAGGACAATCACTATTTCTTCCCCACTTCCTTTGTTAGGTTGTTCTTAATTCATAAAGCTTCTTTGTACTAGACAGTATGCTGGAAATTTACAGAAAAGAAACGGCAGTAAGACATTTTCCTTGGCCTAAGAAATCTTACAGTCTAATAGACAAACATGTATTTGGTTTTTTTTATTTACTTATGTTTTTAAACAAGGGGTGGTTACTCTTTCTGATTTGGATGGGATGGTAAGGTGAGTTGAAGTGGATAAGAGGCACTTATAACTTAAGTTAGAATTGCTTAAAATTTAGCTACCAGTGGGCCTTCAGAGAATATAGCAATTAATAGAAAACGGAAAATAAAATGACTGCAGTATCGTTCAGAAGGAAAATTAATGGTCTTCTTCTACTTTGGACCTTCATATGTGCTGCTCTTATTGTATTTAGGATTAAATGCAATACTTAATTGTAAGAAGCATTAAAAATTCATGTATCCAGCTTCGCTGTTAGAACACACAGTAGAATTAAATGTAAATAGTATACTTTTGGGCCCTCCACTCTCCTGCTTCCCCCAGGGTCTGGGTTGCAGCAGCACTGACCTTGCTTTCATTATGTATGGCTGTTCTTTAACTCTGAGTAAGCATTTTTACAACCTTGTATCATGGGATAATCTGTGCTATTTTATATGACTCTATAACTCAATTTACCAGAATAGTTCAATGCCTTTGTTTTTGCTTATAAATTAAATTGTTTTCTGTCTACCCTCCTATATCGGATTGTCCTGGCTGACCTGTGATGTCCCGGCACATGGACCTTTCTGTCTTTTGGATCCTATGTTGTGGAAGCCTTCAGCTTTCAGAGGTGTGGTTTTAAATACCAGTAGGCCATTGTTTGGGCTCTTTACCATTTTGTAAATGAACTTTAGTTTGGCTAGTGTTCTCTTCATGCATCCCAGCCTTGTTGTGGCAGAGGGGCTTGTGTAACTCCATGAAGCGCTGAGCCATGCTGGGCGGGGCCACCAAGTTGGGCTGGTCATAGTTTAGAGTTCTGACGAAACATGGTCCACTGGAGAAGGAAATGGCAGCCCACTCTAGTATTCTTGCCTGGAGAATCCCCAGACAGAGGAGCCTGGGGGGCTGTAGTTCATAGCATCACAAAGAGACGTATATAACTGAAGTGACTTAGCACCCACACCCCAATAAGAAAGAAGTGACTGGGCCAAAGAGGGAATCTTGTGGATCTATCAGGTGTATCTGGTGGGGAAGGTAAAATCCAGTGCTGTAAAGAGCACTACTTCAGAGGAACCTGGAATGTTAGGTTCATGAATCAGGCTAAATCGGATGTGGTCAAGCAGAAGATGGCAAGATTGAACATCGACATCTTTAGGAATCGGTAAACTAAAATGGAATGGGAGCATTTAGTTCAGATGACCATTATGTCTACTTCTATGGGCGAAAATACCTTACAGGAAATGGAGTAGCCCTCAGAGTCAACAAGAGTCCAAAATGCAGTGCTTGGGGGTAATCTCAAAACTGCAGAGTGATCTTGATTCATTTCTAAGGCAAACCATTTGACATCACAGTAATCCAACTCTGTGCCCCAACCACTGATTTCATTGAAGCTGAAGCTGAATGGTTATATGAAGACCTTCTAGAACTAACACCAACAAAAGATGTCCTTTTCATCATAGGGGATTGGAATGAAAAAGTAGGAACTGAAGAGATACCTGGAATAATAGGCAAGTTTGACCCTGAATACAAAATGAAGCAGGACAAAGGCTAACAGTTTAGTCAAGTGAACACGTTGGTCATAGCAAGCACCCTTTTCCAACCACACAAGAGATGACTCTACATATGGACATCACCAGATGGTCAATACTGAAATCAGATTGATTATATTCTTTGCAGCGAAAGATGGAGAAGGTGTATACAGTCAGCAAAACCAAGAGCTGACTATGGCTTAGATCCCGAGCTCCTTAGTGCAAAATTCAGGCTCAAATTGAATAACATAGGGGAAACCACTAGGCAATTTGGGTATGACCTAAATCAAATCCCTTATGATTATACAGTGGAAGTGATGAATAGATTCAAGGAATTAAATCTGGTAGAGCTCCTGAAGAACTGTGAATGGAGGTTAGTAACATTGTACAGGAGGCAGTCACCAAAACCATCCCCCAAAAAAGAAATGCAAGAAAGCAAAATGGTTGTCTGAGGAGGCTTTCCAAATAACTGAGGAAAGAAGTGAAGCAAAAGGCAAGGGAGAAAGGCAAACATATACTCAACTGAATGCAGAGTTCCAGAGTATGCGAAGGAGAGATAAGAAGGGCTTCTTAAAAGAACAATGCAAAGAAATACAGCTTAACAACAGAATGGGGAAAGTTAGAGATTTCTTCAAGAAAACTGGAGATATCAAGGGAATATTTCATGCAAGGATGGGCATGATAAAGGACAGAAATAGTAAGGACCTAACTGAAGCAAGTAAAGTAATGCTCAAAATTCTCCAAGCCCGGCTTCAGCAATACATGAACCGTGAACTTCCAGATGTTCAAGCTGGTTTTAGAAAAGGCAGAGGAACCAGAGATCAAATTTCCAACATCCGCTGGATCATGGAAAAAGCAAGAGAGTTCCAGAAAAACATCTATTTCTGCTTTCTTGACTATGCCAAAGCCTTTGACTGTGTGGATCACAATAAACTATGGAAAATTCTGAAAGAGATGGGAATACCAGACCACCTAACCTGCCTCTTGAGAAATCTGTATGCAGGTCAGGAAGCAACAGTTAGAACTGGACATGGAACAACAGACTGGTTCCAAATAGGAAAAGGAGTATGTCAAGGCTGTATATTGTCTCCCTGTTTATTTAACTTCTATGCAGAGTACATCATGAGAAACGCTGGGCTGGAAGAAGCACAAGCTGGAATCAAGATTGCTGGGAGAAATATCAATAACCTCAGATATGCAGATGATACCACCCTTATGGCAGAAAGTGAAAAAGAACTAAAAAGCCTCTTGATGAAAGTGAAAGAGGAGAGTGAAAAAGTTGGCTTAAAGCTCAACATTCAGAAAACGAAGATCATGGCATCCGGTCTTATCACTTCATGGGAAATAGATGGGGAAACAGTGGAAACAGTGTCAGACTTTATTTTTCTGGGCTCCAAAATCACTGCAGATGGTGCAGCCATGAAATTAAAAGATGCTTACTCCTTGAAAGGAAAGTTATGACCAACCTAGATAGCATATTCAAAAGCAGAGACATTACTTTGCCAACAAAGGTCCATGTAGTCAAGGCTATGGTTTTTCCTGTGGTCATGTATGGATGTGAGAGTTGGACTGTGAAGAAGGCTGAGCGCCGAAGAATTGATGCTTTTGAACTGTGGTGTTGGAGAAGACTCTTGAGAGTCCCTTGGACTGCAGGGAGATCCAACCAGTCCATTCTAAAGGAGATCAGTCCTGGGTGTTCTTTGGAAGGACTGATGCTAAAGCTGAAGCTCTAGTACTTTGGCCACCTCATGCGAAGAGTTGACTCATTGGTAAAGACTCTGATGCTGGGAGGGATTGGGGGCAGGAGGAGAAGGGGATGACAGAGGATGAGATGGCTGGATGGCATCACCAACTCAATGGACATGAGTTTGAGTAGACTCCGAGAGTTGGTGATGGACAGGGAGGCCTGGCATGCTGCAATTCATGGGGTCACAAAGAGTTGGACACAACTGAACTGAACTGAACTGAAGCAGCGAAGATTAAGAAGAGGTGCAAGAATACACAGAAAAACTATACGAGAAAGATCTTAATGACCTGGATAACAATAGTGTGGTCTCTCACCTAGAGCCTGACATCCTGGAGTGTGAAGGCAAATTGGCCTTAGGAAACATCACTACAAACAAGGCTAGTGGAGGTGATAGAATTCTAGCTGAGTTATTTCAAATCCTAAAAGATGATGCTGTTAAAGTGCTACATTCCATATGCCAGCAAATTAGGAAAATGCAGCAGTGACCATAGGACTAGTAAAGATAAGTTTTCATTCCAGTCCCAAAAGAAGGGCAGTGCCAAAGATGTTCACACTACTGTACAATTGTGCTCATTACACATGATAGTAAGGTTATGCTTAAAATCCTTCAAGCTCAGCTTCAGCAGTAGGTGAATCAAGACCTTTCAGATGTACAAGCAGTGTTTCAAAGAGGCTGAGGAACCCGAGACCAAATTGCCAACATTTGTTGGATTATGGAGATAACAAGGGAGTTCCAGAAAAATGTCTGCTTCATTGACTACCATAAAGCCTTTGACTGTGTGGATCACAACAAACTGTGGAAAAGTCTTAAAAGGATTAAAAAAAAAAAAAAAGGACCAGACCACCATACCTGCCTCCTGAGAAACCTGTCTGCGGATCAAGAAGCAACAGTTAGAACCGGACGTGGAACACCAAACTGGTTCAAAATTGGGAAAGGAGTACATTAAGACTGTAGATTGTCACCCTGCTTATTTCACGTATATGCAGAGTACATCATGAGAAACGCTGGGCTGGATGAATCACAAGCTGGAATCAAGACTGCCGGGAGAAATACCAACAACCTCAGATATGCAGATGATACCACTTTAATGGAAGAATGTGGAGAGGAACTAGAGAGCCTCTTGATGAAGGTGCAAGAGGAGAGTGAAAAAACTGACTTGAAATTCAACGTTCAGAATCTAAGATCATGGCATCCGGTCCCATCACTCCATGGCAAACAGAAGAGGAAAAAGATGAAGCAGTGACAGATTTTGTTTTCTTGGGCCCCTTCATCATCACTCGGCTGGTCACACTTACATGGCTAACGGAAGAATACTAATCATGCTGGAATCTTAATAATAGTTCTAATGTTAATATTAGGTGGAACTCACAAATTTAGAAGATGATCTATGTGAGCACTAGGTAAAAGTATAAAAGGATATTATTGGTTTGATTGTTCTGTTTAGAAGTTCAGTGAAAATGCTTTGAGTATAAGATAAGGAACAAAACAACAGCAATGTCTTAGTCATAAAAAGGTGATTATTAACTTGAATTAGATTTTGAGCTGGAGAGTTGATTTTGCTTAAAAATTTGTTGGCTAAAAATGATACTGAGTGTGAATCCTGGATTTTGATATTTAAAGGAAGATTTCAGGGTGTAGAATTAAGGAAATTTCTCTCACTTGACTTTTTGAAGTATAATTTTGTGAAGAATCTGAATCATGGCTCACGCTTAGCATTTAATCTGTAAGTAGCTATTTTTCTCAGCCAGCTCAAATATGTTGAACTCAGGTAGATAGGAAACTGGACACATTGTCACCCAAATTTAGCTTTAAAATTAAGAGCAAGTTAAAAAAAAAAAAAAAGATGTCAGCTTTCTATGTAAGTGGCATCTCAATGATGAGATTGAGATGGATACTTAGAATTTTTAAGAATTTTATTCTTATAACAGCTTTAATATCCAGAAAAACAAGATGCAAGCAATATAATTTACAAATATTATCTTTAACTGCAGAATATGCTGAGCAAACAGATTGGAGAGCAAATGGACTGTGGCTATAATGTCAGTAGCCCACTCATTCCAAAGTAACTTTAAATCCCTGAGATACAAAAAACTATAGAGGCTGGGATATAAGGAAAGATTTTTCCTAATATGCTGATGATTTAGAATTTTATATCATCTATATCAATTGCTAAGCCTTTGCTTAGAAGGAAATATAATAAATATAATTTCTACATGAATATGCACTCAATGGCTAACATAGTACCTGGGACATTTTAGACCATAGTTGTTTGGATTCTGCTGAGCATTTTGTATGTGTACATGGTAATATACACAAAAACCTACATTTTCCTAGGTGAAAAATTTAGCCTGATCAGTAATGAGGAAGTTATTTTTAGTTTCCCATTAAAATTTTCATAAATACATCTTTTGAAAACATCTAACATCAGTCTTGACCCCAGTATACTTCCAACTATGTTTTTTTTTAACTGTATTAATATCTGCAGTTAATTTTTTCTTAGTTTGGAAAGGATGCTATAGCAATGGTACATGTAGTCAGATCCTGTATTTCAGAAAACCTACCTCCTCCTCCCATCTGGCAGCATTCTTGTTAGTGTTAAAGGGCTAATAATGGAGCTTGACATTTTTAATAAAAGCATATTCTCTTTTTTACAGGTAAGATATCTGTGTCAGAATAAGGTAATTTTAGAAAACAAAATATATTTCCTGTTTTCATCAGAATTTTAAAATTGAACTTCATTTTTTTTTTTTTTTGGTCAGTGACAAAGACAGGTCCGTTTTAAACTCAACCTGCTTGTGCCCCAGGATGTAAATTCGAAGCCCCATGACAAGTCAGCACATTTTTTATAATATTATTCTTCACTTTATTTTCCAGCAATCACTTGATCACAGTATTGGGTTTATATTCAACTTAATGTTCTGTCCCTGTGCTCAACCACTGTATTCATTTTCTAGGAATGGATTTACTGAGGCGTGACTTTGTTGTTCACAGTTGCTCAGTCATGTTTAATTCTGCGCCCCTGTGGACTGCAGCACCCAGGCTTTCCTGTCCTTCACCACCTCCCAGAGTTTGCTCAAACGCATGTCCATTGTGTTGGTGATGGCATCCAACCATCTTGTCCTCGGGTGCTGCCTTCTCCTCCCACCTTCAATCTTTCCCAGCATCAGGGTCTTTTCCAATGAGTCAGCTCTTCACATCAGGTGGCCAAAGCACTGGAGCTTCAGCTTCAGCGTCAGTCCTTCTAATTTGATCAAGGTTGATTTCCTTTAGGACTGACTGGTTTGATCTCCAGTGTAACTTATATACTGTAAAATTCATCTATTTAAGTGTCTGATTTCATGGTTTTTTTATAAATTTACAGAGCTGTATGATGATCACCACAGTCATCACCCCACTAGACTCCATACACATTCTTGTTGCTTATTATTCAGCATGTTTGATATGAACTCTTCCCTTCTGGCTGGTCCTACACTGGTTTGTGCTCACCTCTATCAAAGTCTGTATTATAAGACTCCTTTTTATAAAAACTTACTGCTCATTATCATTTGTATTTTTCCCCTTGCTGGACTATAAGTCCTTCAAAGGGCCTTAATTGTTCTGATCTTCTCACTGCCTAGCACACTGCCTGGCAGGCAAAGCCTCCTTGTAATCATTTCTGAGCTGGCAGTGACTCCCTCCTGGAGACAAGCAAGGGCTTGGCTGCTCACTGCCTTCTGTGCTCAACAGGCATCCCTGTAGATGGGAACTTTCAAATCTTTTTAATCAGGGAGGCCCCCCATTACCTGCCCATGAGAGGCTGACCTGTCTGAACCTTGATTTTTCACTGCGTTGATAACCTGTATCTATTTTGGGTGGTTGTGGGATTAAGAAATTAAGTTAGGATGATGTTCGTGGTAATGACTAGATGCTCAAGGTGGAGGACCTAATTCATACCCCACTCCTGTTTTCAGTGTTCTGGCAAGAGAAGTATGAACACAAAATACTGAGTCAAATGAAGTGAGTCATCCACTTTATAACCCTAAGTTCAAGGCACCCTAGAAAGTTGGATTGGAAAATGCAGTGGGGATCTGAGTGACTGCCGGACGTGCTAGGCTCAGCACACCCTAACCTGAATGTAGGCTGAGAAACCAGAACTGAAGGAGCAGAGACAAGCCCGACCCTCTGGGTTTGCTGAGGGATGCTCGGGGTGGGCACTGAGAAGCACAGTGAAGTTCACAGTTCCCAGGCGCAGGCCGTTAAAGACCGAGACCAAATCCCAGATCTGTGGAATGCTTCCCTTCCCCACGAGAGCCCTGTTTGTAGCGGTTGTTTTTACTCAGTACATTGATTCTGACTTTCAAGAGAAAATTGCAAGCCATACTAAAAGGTGCATGGTTTGGAAAGACAGAGCCATCATCAAAACCAGACTCAGACATGGCTCGAAATTTGGAATCATCAGACCAGGAACTTAAAACAACGATTACTATGCCATGGGCTCTAATGAATACAGTAGACAGCATGCACAACAGATGGACAGCGTGAGCAAAGAAATGGAAATCTAAGAAGAATCAAAAAGAAATGCCGGGGATCAAAAACACTGTAACAGAAGTGAGGAATGCTTCTGATGAGCTCATTAGTAGACTGGTCACATCTGAGAAAAGACTCTCTGTGAGCTTAAGAATATGTCAATAAAAACTTCAAAAACAGAAAGGCAAAGAGAAAAAACACTTGGGAGAGGAGAAGGAACAAAATATCCAAGAACTCTGGGACAATTTCAGAAGATTACGAACATGCACATGATGAGTGCCAGAAAGAGGAGAGAGAGAAAGAGAAAGAGAGAGACACACACACGGCCTGGGGAAGAGGGACCAGGAAATACTGGAAGCAGCAATGGCCGAGAATTCTCCCCAGGTTCAGGCCAGACACCAAGCCATCAATCCAGGAAACCGAGAAAACCAAGCAGGGTAAAAATTGCAGCTGAGGGAAAAAAAAAAAGTACAGCCGGGCATTTCCTTTACATCCTGCAGAAAATCAAAGATAAGGAGAAAAGTCTTGAAAGAGGCTGGATGAGAAAAGCACCTTACCTTTGAAGGAACAAACCCAAGAACCTCTGACTCACTATGTAAGCAGAGAGTATAGCGAGACATGTAAAGTGTTGAGAGAAAAACGTCACCAACCTAAAATTCTGTGTTCTGAAAAATTGCGAACTCAAAAAGACGCATGCTGCCCACTGTGCTTAGCAGCACTGTTCACGGTAGTCAAGACATGGGTAGAGCCTGAGTGTACATCAGCAGATGGACGGATAAAGACGTGACACGCCCATGCACAAGCGTGCACACTGGGATAGTACTCGGTCATAGAAGGAAGGAAATCCTGCCATTGGCGACAACCTGAAAGGACTTGGAGGGTACTGTGCTCAGGAAAATAAGTCATACGGAGAAAGGGAAACACTATGTGATATGCCTTATATGTGGAATCTAAAAAATAAAGCAAACTAGTCAATATAACAACAACAACCACAACAGTCACAGAGAGAACCAGCTAGCGTTTACCAGTGGGGAGAGAGAAGCAGGGAGGGGCAACAGAGGGTAGAGGGTTAAGAGGCACAGACTACTCTGTATAAAATAAGCTACAAGGAAACATGGTGCAGCATGGGGGGAGGGTATAAGCAGTATTTTATAATAACTATAAATGGAGTATAACCTTTCAAATTGTGAGTCACTATATTGTACACCTGTAACTTACACAATGTTATACATTAACTATACGTCAATGAAAAAGAAGTAAGGACGTCATCCAGATGGCAGCGCAGGTTGTTCCCGACTTTACTCCCCCTCCTAAGAACAACAAGTAACACACAAAAAAGACACTCCTGAGAGATTCCTGGAGCAGAGAGGAACTGGAAGCACCCCTGGACCCCAGAGTCAAAGCAGCCAGCGCCAGAAGGGCAGGAGGAGAGCTGCGTGCTGACTGCATGGCCCCTTCTCCAGGCTAGTGCCTCCCGCCCCACACCATGCAGAGGGGTCTCCCTTGAGCTTGTGGTTCCCGCCGTGAGAAGAGGGAACCAGCTGCCAACCAGAACCGCCCCCCACCCAACCCCGCACTCAGCACTGTGCATGTCTTTATAGGAGTCCCTGCTCTGATCTCGCACTTGGGAATCACCTGGGAGCCTTGGAGCTTGGTCCTGGGTGTCTGACATGGGGGGAGGAAGAGGGGCTTGGCAGGCAGCATTCCTACCTGCATGACCAATTGTTAACCCAACCAGCAGCTGTGCTCATGCTGACCCAAGTCAGTGGCCCAGGCTGACCAGGGCAATTGAGCAGGGTGTAGGTCTGCCTAAACGAGGTCCCCGATGAGGAAGTTCTGCGCCCTGGAGCCTGGTTGACTCCAGCCCAGACAGAAGAGCGGAGTCATAGTCATCCCTGTTGCCGAGTATGGCCCCAGCCCCATCTGACAGGAAGGGCTGCTGTGAACTCCTGGAAGTTGCATAACCCAGCAGTGTTCAAGCCGAGAGGAGGGGAAGCAGAGTCGATCGCCCCTAGAGCCAAAGCTGTCTGGCCAGGGAACTTGAGCCACAGGTCAGCTGGAGTCAGGACCGCACACAGACCGCATCAGTGGCCTTGGAGCTGCTCTTCTGGCTGAGTTCAGGAAGGGGGACTAATTCATAGCCCCACTTTTTGCCACCTGCAGCTTGCACCCACCCAGCCAGGGAACCTTCCCAGCATGCCCAGGAAGCTAAGCTGCCCATCAACAGCCCTGTTCACAGTGGTGCTGAACACAGAGCACACCCCCAGGCTTCCTCCATCTGCAAGGCAAAAGCAGTAAGTTCACCTAACTAGGATGTCAGGGCACACTCTGGATGGATTCAGGGTCCCAAACAGGGAGCCTTGCAGACCCTGGGTCCCATCCAGGCAGGCAGCATCACACTTCCTGATTTCAAGCTACGCTTATAAAGGCAATGCAATGAAGACAGTGTGGTGATGGCATAAAACAAAGAGATCAACGGACCAGGACTGAGGTCCCAGCGAAAGCCAAGCGCATGCGGCCAACTGACACCTTACGAGGGACCCGAGAATACTCGATGGGGAAAAGTCTCTCTAATCTGTGTTGCTGGGGAAATCGGATCTTCACATGTAAAAGAATGAAACTAGATAACTATCTTATACCACTCACAAAAATTAGGTCAAAGTGGGTTAAAGACTTGAGTGTAAGACCTGAAACCATGAAATTCCTAGAAGAAAACATGAGAAAAAGATCTTGATGTGGGTCTTGGCAGTGGTTTTTTAGATACAACACCTAAAAGACAAGCAACAAAATGAAAAACAAGTGGGAATACATCAAACAAAAAGCTTCTTCACATCAAAAGAAATAACCAACAAAGCGAAAAAGCAAATATAATAAGGTAAATCGACTATACTTCAATTAAAAATAAACTTTAAAAATCAAAGATGCTAGAGTGAAGAACAGAGATTCAGCCACTTTATTTAGTAACTTGTTCTGAAGAGATAGAAGTAAAATAAAGTAAACCCCCCCCCCAAAAAAAGCAACCTGTGAGAGAGGAAATATTGTATTTTTTCTGATAAGGGGTAATACCCAAATATATAAAGAACTCATGCAATCCAATAGCAAAAAAACCCAAATATTCCAATTAACAAGTGGGCATAAGACTTGGCTAGACATTTTCCCAAAGAAAGTGTACTTAAAAGGCCAGCTGGCACACAAGGATATGCTCAGTATCACTAATCATGAGGGAAATGCAAAACCACAGTGAGAAGTCACCTCATGCTTCTTAAGGATGCCCATCATCAAAAAGGCAAGAGACAATAAGTGCTGACAAGGATGTGGGGAAAAGGAAGCCCTCCTGCCCTGCTGATGGGCTTGTAAACTGGTATAGCCACTACGGAAAATAGTATGGAGGTCTCTCAAAAAATTGAAAACAAAGCTACCGTACAATCCAGCAACTTTACTGCTGTGACGATATCCAAAGGAAATGAAAATAATAACTTCAAAAACTATTTGCACTCCCATGTTTGAAGCGGCACTGTCTATGGTAGTCAAGACCGGAAACAGCCTAAGTATCCATCCTGGATACGTGGATCAAGTTGTGGAGTATATATAATGGGATGTTATGCAGCCACCAAAAAATGAGAAAATCCTGTCATTTGTGATAACTAAGTGGACCTAGAAGACATTATGCTGGATGAAATAAGCCTGTCATAGAAAGACAAATGCTTTCCACTGATAACACGGTAGAAAGAGTCCTCCAATTCATAGAGACATAAAGTGGAGTAGTGGCTGCCAGTGTTTGGGGTAGAGGGAATGAGAAGTTGCTAATTTAATAAGTTTAGAATTTCAGTTTGAATGGCGAAAATTTCTGGAGCTTACCTTTATTGTCCAGCTCCAATATCATAGTCTCCATGATTGTTTCTGAATGAATTCAAGTTAAGTAAATATTCCAGTTCTGCTCTGGAGGTTTTTGTTTTCATTTCAGCTATTACTCCCTCCCTTCCCCAGATGCAGACACACATAGACATCCATGAAAGTCCCACCAATTTATATTTAAATTCAGAATTTAGATTTCATGTAACTAAGTCCCTTCAAGATAGCTTACTTTTTGAGTTTGGTGCTAGCGTAACAGCTTTGATATACCACTATGCTAAGACTTGCCAAATGGAGTAGTTCAAAATCTGTTCAGTGGCGGGGTCAGTGTAATGATGTTGAGCTCTTGCCAATTTTAAGAAGCAGTTGTTCCAGTGAAATATAAGACTTGGGTGGACTAGTATGATTCCTTATCTTTTTTGTTTAAAAATAAAAGTCATAAGTAATATAAGATACAGTAAATTTTTTCATTTACAGTCGATCTTAGGACAGAGAAATAGATTTATCTGCTATCAGCAACAGAGCTTTTGTTGTTCTCAAAATAAACTGCATCTTAAGTCCTGAACTTAGACCACCCAGTGGCACATATGATCACACAGAGGACAGAATGAAGGATGTGTTGGGGAATTTTGTAGGTTGTAAGGTATTGAGATGTCTGGTATCTCAGTAGAATATATTCTTCCAGGGTATTTAAATGTACAAAATATTCATATATGAATCGTTCACCTCACAAGTAAGACAGAGAGCCCTGCTATGTCTCGTCTTATTTTAACAGAACTATTTGTATGTCTTAGTGGTTCACTGTACACAGAAAAGTCCTAGATAGGTGGGCAGTTTTCTGTAGAAATGAGTTCACTTTCCCAACACATTCTTCATCCTGTCCTCTGTGTAATCATGTATGAGCCACTGGGTGGTCGAAGTCCAGGACTTCAGATGCAGTTTATTTCGAGAACAACAAAAGCTCTGTTGCTGATAGCAGATAAATCTATAGAATTCTTTTTATCAGTAAATTGGGTTAGTTTATATCTGCTCCGATCTGCAGGGGAAGCAGCCTCTGTCGTGGGAAAACACTGAGGTTTATGATGTCTGTAAAAGCAATGAAACTCTGCAGCGACACAATAAGGAATGAAGCAAATCTGACTGTAAGGTGCCGTGGTCTTTCCATTAACTTCTGTGATATGAAGAAGACCTGTTTTGCAGGCTTGAGTACTTTCAGCCCTCATTTTACTGTCAGGGTTTTACTGAGCGGTCTTGTGTTGAACATTTCTCAATTATCATTCTCCTGTTTTTGTGTTTGATTTTAATATGTCTTAGGATATACAAGCCTCTCTAACAACAGTCTTTCCAAACGAAATGAGATGCATGCCACATAAGTAATTTTAAAAAAATTCCAGTAGTTACATCATAAAAGTAAAACAAAAAAGATAAAACTAGTTTATTTTATAAATTATTTTTTATTTAGCCCAGTGTATCTAGAATATTATCATGTCAATATGTAATAGGCATAAAAACTGTTGAAATATTTTCCTTTTTTGTACGAAGTCTTTTTGAAATATGGTATATTTTCTTTTTTTTACTTGTTGTATATTTCGATTTGGACTACCCACACTTTAAGTTCTAAGTAGCCGTGTGTAGCCAGTGGCTCCCATATTCGTGTAACTACTTCTTTTGGCTAATGTTTATATACAGAGGAAAATCATACTTTCATCCAAAAACCTCACTATGTGCATGCTAAGTCACTTTAATCATGTCTGACTCTTTGTGACCCCGTGGACTGTAGCCCACCAGGCTCCTCTGTCCATGGGATTCCCCAGGTGAGAATGCTGGAGTGGGTTGCCACTTCTTTCTCCAAAAACCTCAGTAGAACATTTTAAAAAACACTGTATATGGACTGAAATAAAGAGGACTTCAAATAAATTAGAAGTGAAATAGAAATTATACCTGATTCCACAGAAATGCAAAGAATCATAAGAGACTTCATTATGGCAACAAATTGGACAAAGTAGAAGAGAAGGATGAATTCCTGGAAACACACAATGTACCAAGAGCGAACCATGAAAAAACAAAACATAAAACTGAAGGGACCAGTTGCTAGCAATTACTTGGACAGGTATTTTATTACTGATCAAATAGACAAAACAACAAATAAATGTCCAAGACCAGATGACTTCAGTGATAAATCCTACCAAACATTCAAAGAAGAATTAGTGCCAATCCTTAAGCTATCGAAAAAAAAATGATGAGGAGAATCTCCATCAGACTCATTTATGAGGCCATCTTCACCCTGAGACCAAAACCAGACAGGGACACTTCAGAAAAGAAAATCACAGATTAGGATTTCTGATGAACACAGATGCGAACAATCCTCGACAAAATATTAGGAAGCTGAGTTCAACAACACAAGCAACATACGTCAAGATCAAGTAGGGTTTATTCCAGGGATGCAGGGATGGGTCAAATCTGTAAACCTATAAATGTGATTCACCACATTAATAAAACAGAGGATAAAAATCTTATAATCTCAGTAGATGGAGAAAAAGCATTTGACAAAATTCATCATCCATTTCTAACGTCTGTGTGTGTATTAGTTGCTCAGGCATGTCCAACTCTGCAGCCCCATGGACTGTAGCCTGCCAGGCTCCTCTGTTCATGGAATTCTCCAGGCAAGAGTACTGGAGTGGGGTAGCCACTTCCTTCTCCAAGGAATCTTCCCGATTCAGGGGAACCTGGGTCTCCATTTCAGGCAGATTCTTTACTGTCTGAGCCACCCAGAAAGCCATTTGTAATAGACTCTCAAAAAACTGAGTATAGAGGGAACATACCTAACATAATAAAGGCCATGTGTGACCAGCCCACAGTGAACATCATGCTTAACCTCAAAAAATATTTCTTCTGAAATCAGGAAGAAGATAAGGATACCGTGGCAATTAGGAGAGAAAAATGAAAGGCATTCGAATTGAAAAGCAAAGAGTGACGTTGTCTTTATTTATAGGTGGCAAGGTAATATACACAGAAAACCCTATAGAGTCTACCAAGAACTATTAGAATTAATAAATTAAGTGAATAATATAAAATCAATATATAAAAATCAGTCACGTTTCTATATACCAACAGTAAACTATCAGAAATAGACATTAAGAAAACAGTCATTTTTACAGTAGCCTCAAAAACAATGAAATGCTTAGGGATAAATTTGACCCAGCAAGTTAAAGGTGTATACCCTGAAATCTATAAGGCATTGATACAAGAAGCTGAAGAGGCCACAAATGAAAAATATTCTGTGCTAATGAATTTGAATAATTAATATTGTTAAATGTTCGTAATACTCAAAACAATCAAGATTCAGTGCAGTCCTTATCAAATCCCAATGGCATTTTTCACAGGAATAGAACAGTGCTAAAATTTGTATGGAACCACAGAAGACCCCTGAATAGCCGAAACAGTCTTGTGGAAAAGAACAAAGTTGGATACATCACAAATTCCTGGTTTCAAACTATAAAACAATCAAAACAGTATGGTACTGACATAAAAACAGACACATAGATCAATGGAACCCAGTAACCCAGAGATTAATTTACAAGGTAGTTAAGCATGTCCAGTGCAGAAAGTGTTGTCCCTTCAATAGAGTTAGGAAAATGCGTATCTACACACAAAAGAATGAAACTGGACTACATCTTACACCAAACACAAAAATCAACTCATAATGGATGAAAGCCTTGAATATAAGACCTGAAACCATTAAACTCCTTGACATTGGTCTTGACTGATTTTTTTTTTAATTTGGCAGCAAGCAAAAATAAATAAGTGGGGCCATTTGTCAATGAAACCATTGACAAAATGAAAAGGCAGCCTATGGAATAAGAGAACATTTTTTGCAAATCTTATATCTGACAGTTGGTTAATTATTCCGCAGTATACAGTGACTTTCTGTAATTCATTAGCATAAAGTCAAATAACTCAAAGTTTGGAAAGGACCTAAGTAGACATTTTTTTCCAAAGAGACATGAAAGAAGTTGCATTGCCTTCTCCAAAGAAGTTGACAGGTGCATGTACAGGTGCTCAACATCACTTATTATGGAAATACATCAAAACCACGAGAGATATCGCCTGTTAGGATGTCTGTTATCAAAAAGGGAAGAGGTAACAAATGCTGGCAAGTCTGTTACAGAAAGAGAACCCACAAAAGCACTGTTGGTGGCAATGTAAACTGGCCCAGCCACTCTGGAAGAGATTACAGATGTTCCTCAAAAAGTTAAAAATAGAACTACCATATGTTCCAGCAATCCTCCTTTTAGATAAATAGCCAAAATAAAGAAGTTGTTTCAGAGGTTTCTGTACTCCCATGTTTAGAGCAGCATTGTTTACAATAGCCAAATATGAAAACAACCAAATGTCCAGCTGTGAATGAGTGGATGAAGATCCCACATACAAAGAGAGAGGTATACTATACAGCCCTAAACTAGGAAAGAAGTTCTGTCATTTTTTACAACCTGGATGAACTGGAGGGCATTGTGAAATAAATACAAAAATGAAGTGAAATGAAAAGGTAGATACCACAGGGCATCACGTATACCTAGAATTGCTTTTAAAGTTTCAGTTCAGTTCAGTTTGGTCACTGAGTCGTGTCTGACTCTTTGTGACCCCATGGATTGCAGCACGCCAGGCCTCCCTGTCCATCACCAACTCCCGGAGTTTACTCAGACGTCCATTGAGTCAGTGATGCCATCAACCATCTCATCCTCTGTTGTCCCCTTCTCCTCCTGCCTTCAGTCATTCCCAGCATCAGGGTCGTTTCCAAAGTATTGGAATTTCAGCTTCAGCATCAGTCCTTCCAATGATATTCAAGACTGATTTCCTTTAGGATGGACTGGTTGGATCTCCTTGCAGTCCAAGGGATTCTCAAGAGTCTTCTCCAATACCACAGTTCAGAAGCATCAATTCTTCGCCACTCAGCTTTCTTTATGGTCCAACTCTCACATCCATACATGACTACTGGGAAAACCATAGCTTTGACTAGATGGACCTTTGTTGGCAAAGTCATGTCTCTGCTTTTTAATATGCTGTCTAGGTTGGTCACAACTTTTCTTCCAAGGAGCAAGCGTCTTTTAATTTCATTGTGCGTCACCATCTGCAGTGATTTTGGAGCCCCCAAAATAAAGTCTGTCACCGTTTCCACTCTTCCCCCATCTCTTTGCCATAAAGTGATGGGCCCAGATGCCATGATCTTGGTTTTCTGAATGTTGAGTTTTAAGCCAACTTTTTCACTCTCCTCTTTCACTTTCATCAAGAGGCTCTTTAGTTTTAAAGTTTAGTTAAAAGTTTTGAAGTTAAGTTTAAAGTTTAGTTTTAAAGTTTAACTTACGGAAACAGCTTCCCTCATAGTTCAGTCGGTAAAGAATCTGCCTGCAATGCAGGAAACCCGGATTCGATTCCTGGTCAGGAAGATCTCCTGGAGAAGGAAATGGCAACCCATTCCAGTATTCTTGCCTGGAGAATCCCGTGGACAGAGGAGCCTGGCGGGCTACAGTCCACGGGGTCACAAGATTCAGACACAACTTGGCGACTAAATGGAAACAGAGTAGAAAAGTGGTTTCCAGGGCCTGTGGGGTGGGGGAAATGAGGAGAGATTGTTCAGAGGGTACAAACTTGATGCTGAAAAGTTAGTAAATTCTGAGCAAATAATGGAAAGCATGGTGACTGCAGTTGGTAACAGTGCATTGTATAACTGGAATTTACTGAGAGCTATACTTAAATTTCTTACCAAAAATAAATACATCTGTAAATATGTGAAGTATTACATTTGTTAGTTCGATATTGGGGAACCTTTTACAATGCTTGTGTATATCAAATGATCAGGTTGTATACTTAAAATACCTTAGTAAATTAGGTGATTCCCTGGTCTTACAGTGGTTAAGAATCTGCCTTGCAATGCAAGGTACACCAGTTCAATCCCTGGCCCGGAAAGATTCCCACATGCTGTGGGGCAGCTGAGCCTGCGTGCTACAGTTGCTGAAGCCCACTCGCCCCAGAGCCCCTGCTCTGCCACAGGAGAGACCGCCGCGGTGAGGAGTCCTCACACCCCAACTACTGAGTAGCCCCCGCTCACCACAACTCAAGAAAGCCCACACGCAGCACCAAAGACCCCGTCAGCCAGGAATGAAATAATAAGTATCAAGCTAAATAAATCAGTCTTGCCTCAGTAAAGCTGGAGGTGGGGTAGGGGAAAGTAAGTGCATAAACTGTATGTCTAGAAAATAAGATAGTACTCAGCAATAAATGGGGACAAACTATTGATTCTCGCAACAGTATGGATGCGTATTAAGTATGTTTTGCCAAGTAAAATAAACCATTTATGTGACATTTTAAGAATGCCAAAACTGTTGGAAAGGAAGACAGACTGGTAGTTCCAGGAGCTGGTCAGGGAGAGGAATTGACTAAAAGAAGGTAGCGAGGGAATGGGGGTGGCCGAACCGTTCTGT
Source organism: Capra hircus (assembly GCF_001704415.2). Taxonomy (NCBI): domain Eukaryota; kingdom Metazoa; phylum Chordata; class Mammalia; order Artiodactyla; family Bovidae; genus Capra; species Capra hircus. The sequence continues at coordinate 6,785,784 of NC_030834.1, read as the reverse complement.
CTGGCCCTGTGATGGTGGATACAGGATGCGTTGCGCATTTCCACCGAACTGTGCATCTCAAGGAGTAGTAGGTTTCGTGTCTGTTCATTTCTTAAATATTGGCCACAGTATGGGGAATGCAAGATATAGTTCAGACCATACCAAATTAATTTGTTTTCCAAATGACTTGTGTAACCATTTTGTTATATATATTTATTAGGGTTGAACATATAAATAAATTAAGTATATTATAGATAAGAGAGCCAGGTTTCTCACTGTTGAAATACAGAGAAGCAAAGGGCAAAGGCTGGAATGAGTTTTGTCTTGTGTTGGAGATATCACTGTGTATTCACATGAACTCATGAGAGGGAGGGAGGGATAGATAGCTGGATGAATGTATATATATATGTTTTATATATTTATATATATATATGTATGTGTATGTATATTTATTACACACACATTTCCCTAGGTGTTTCTGTTGAGAGGACCTAGAGGCAGTGAGCACACCTAGCACCTAGATTTGGTTTCTAAGTACCATTCTCCAGTAAATAGGACTGGACTCCTTGGAGAGTGGTTTCTTCCAGGACTGAGACAAGGAAAATACAAGATGAGCTTGGAGGTAGCATCTTGTGGTGTCTGAAAGAAAGGATGTACTTACAAAACAGGAAAAATGATGAGACGTTGCTAGGACACGGGAGCCTATTTCGTAGGTCATCCAATGAGCAAAGCTGGAAAAATTTGAACAAAAGAGTAACTGTGGTATTTGACTATAATCCAAAGAATAAGATAAATATCTATGTGTCCATACTCACGCAAGAATTCCAATTAGTAATGAAGAAATTAGGGAAATTTTTAAAAAATCACCATTAGATGACTAAAATATTATTGTCATAGGCAAGATCCACAGATGAATGCTAAAATTAGTGGTCAGAAGCTTAAGGAGAAACAGGATGTTTTCATAGTCACAAGGGATCTCCCCAAAATCATTTACAAAGGAAAATAGTAACTTCACAGTACAGAAACTTGCCCCTAACCACCTTAAACAAGTAATCCATGTTCATCCCCCTAATGATAAAACACTTACCTCCTGATGTGGTGGGCTGAGAGGGCGTCACCCATGATATCCTTCTCAAGAATGTATAGCCCCAGTCTAATCATGAGAAGACATCAAACAAACATACAGAACCACCGACTAGTACTCTTCCAAGTGTCTAGGTCATGAAGGGCAAGGGAAAGCCTAAGAATCGTCACTGTCAGAGGTGACAAAGGACTCATGACAGTTAAATGTGCTGTGGGGTCACGGATAGGATCCTGGAAACAAAACATTAGTGGGAAAAAAAAAAAAAGGTGGAATCTGAATGAAGCCTGAAGTTCACTTCTTAGTATTGTATTAGCGTCTTAATTCCGACAGTTTTGTTTTGGTTATGTAAGGTGTTAACACTGGGGGGATTCCATGGGGTCCAGTGGCTAGGACTCCACGCTTCCACTGCAGAGGGCCTGGGTTCCATCTCTGGTAAAGGAGCTAAGATCCCTGCTGCTGTGTGGTGTGACCAAAACAAAGAGTATTCACACTGCAGAAACTGATTGATGAGCATAAGGGAACTCTGTACTTTTTGCAAACCCAAAACTGTCTATTAATTAAAGTTAAATTAAAAGTAAAATACAGTTACCTGAGTCCAGTGATATTTTCATATATTTCACAATTATTTATAAAATACCAATGAAGGAAAAAAAAAAAATGCTGTTTTTCTCTGACAACCAAACAAGCAACTTTGGTGATTATTAAGCTTGTGGTTTATTTTAAATATATTTTGGTGGTGGCTATTTTGGTTGAATTTCTTATCATTAGTTTTTATTTTTCATTGGAGGATCGTTCCTTATCATATTGTATTAATCTCTGCTGTCTAACAGCGTGAATCAGCTATGCTTATATCCACTCCCTCGTGAGCCTCCCTCCCACCAGCCGACCCCACCCCTGTCGGTCATCACGTAGTCGGAGCTGAGCTCCCTGCGCTACAGGCAGCCTCCCCCTGGTGTCTGTGTATCAGCGCGTCCCGCCCTCTCCTTCCTCTGCTGCGCCTATAGGTCTGCTCTCTATTCCTGCCCTGCAAGGCGGTTATCAGTTCCATTTTTCTAGATTCCATATTTTGGTAGAAATGTTCATGAAAAAAATTCAATATTCAAAGCTTAACAACAGTGAAACCAGAGGTGATTCAGGACACTGAAACAGGTGACGTAAGACAAATGCTCCTATTCTGGTTGTGTTTTTCAGCAGTATGTCAGAGCTTGTTAACTTTCTCCTCCTCTTCCCCCTCTTTATTAAGTGATTCTGACCGCCTCCGTCTTCCTTAATGTACATTGTAATGGCAGAGGTAAACCTTCCCTGCTTGGAGGAACAGGGGTTCCACAGGCAGGGCTGGGCAACCAGGGGCTTGCTCAGTTGGTGACGGGATGCGTGGGAAAGCCGAGGCACTGTGCGTGAGTTACCAAAGCACTGTGTGTGGTGCCCCGTCCAAACCCACTGACAGCTGTACCTGAGTGTTATTAGTAGAGATTACCTGGTTATCTGGCAGGCATAGTCTAACATTGTTTACTGGACTTAGTCTCTGCCTGTCATCTTCTACACGCTTGGCACTATACTAGGGCATCCAGAAATCAAAATCACGGTCTCTGCCAGAGAAGCTCCACTTGTTTTGAAAGCAGACAAACCCGAGGGTTCTGTAGTAGATGGAAAGGCCAGAGGCTTTGGAGCCTTTGCAGTCATATCCTCTCAGCCTCTTCCTGTAATTCCTAGGACTGTGCTTTGGCATATTTATCTAAACTTTAGGTCTGTTTCCTTACCTGTGGTGTAGGATACTAATGTCAGTCTGCCAAGCCTGCATGGTCACTGATGCCTGACACACAGGAGATGTTTTGGGAACCGCAGCTGTCCTTATCGTGGTCCTTGTCATCAGGACCCACAGGCCATTAGAAAGTATGATCATTTCTTACACCAGATAACCGTTCAGTGAATATTGTGTTACTCAACCCTTGTGTTCCATCTTTGTTTTATCCTTTTAGAGACGATGAAGAGAAAAAAAAGTCTGTGTCCGAAGGTGCCGACGAGAAGGCTAATGGAACGCATCCAAAGAGCATCAGCCGCATTGGGAGCACCACCAACCCATTCCTGGACATTCCTCACGACCCCAATGCCGCTGTGTACAAAAGCGGGTTCTTGGCTCGGAAAATCCATGCAGATATGGATGGAAAGAAGAGTAAGCATCATTTGTTGACATTTCCTGTCTCCTTTATTTCATCTTTAAGATAAGCTCAAAATTAAAGTGAATTTATCTGAAGCAAAGGAATAAAGACAAATGATCTTTATTTAGAGAAATATTATTGAAATTTGATAAAACCTCTAACCCTAAATCATAAATCCCTTATGTACTCGATCTTCTGCGAATAGAACTTTTCAGAACTTCAGAACCAGAAGACTCACAGATTATTCATTTCTAACCTCTTATTCATCTATTTATTCCTGCCTTCAGCAAATAACTTTGAGTACCTGCCATGCGCTAGGTGTCAAAAATACAGAAGTATATAGAAAGGACAAGGGCCTTATCGCCATGGAGTTTCCATTTCTGGTGGTTGAAGGAAAGGTTCAACTTATAACACATAGAATAATAAATGGCACGAGGCCCTGGAAACAAAGCAAGGAGGGACAGAATTGTGATCCAGGCACACACGTGGAGCGTGGACGTCTGTGGAGGAGGGACAGGTGTGTGTAGGCAACATGTGTGCTTGGTCCTGGGAAACGGAAGGAGGCCCATGTGACAGGATGGCCTGCTGACGTGTGATGTTGGGAGTCCAGGTGGAATGGAGTATGTCTGTGTCTAGAATGGCCTTTGCAGAGGGTGAAAGGGCAGTTGCATGTAGGCAGTACAGTGGATGGACTGAGATAGCTGCTGCGTATGCGCAGCTTTAGGCTGCTCCTGCAGACACAGGCTTGCGGTGTTGGGATGCACAGTCCCGCTGCTTCCGTCTGCACTGCGCATATTTTCCTTCATGTGCTAGCATATTCTAGCACGCTCTGCCAGGGTGCAGTCAAGAGAAATGTTGCGATAGTGTGGCTTTGACGCTGGCTCACAATGCTCCCCCAGTTCTGTAGGACTGCCCCACCACCTTTTCTAGGCGCCCTGCGCACTAGCCTCCCCAGGCTACTTCGTCTTCTCCAACAACATTGTGTCTGCAAGCCAGTTGCAAGTGAAACTTAAGCCTAACAGATTAGGAAAAAGGGGCAAGGAAACACCTGAAGATGAAGAATTGTCTCCAGGGCATTTCCTGCATTTCTTTCTCTTTATTATTTTGTGTATCATATTTATTCTTTTCTTATTGAGGTACAATTGATTTATAATATCTTCAGGTATATAACATAGTGATTCAAAAATTTTATAGGTTATACTCCAGTTATAGTTGTTATAAAATATTGGCTGGAATTCCCTGTGCTATACAATGTATCCCTGTAGTTTATTTACTTTATATGTAGTAGTTTTTACTCCTTAATTTCCCACCCTTATATTGCTCCTTCCCTGTCCCTCTCCCCATGGTAGACACTGGTTTGTACTATATATCTGTGAGTCTGTTTCATTTTTGGAATGTTCACTCATTTGTTTCTTAGATTCCATGAATAAGTGGTGAAACATAGTGTTCATCTTCCTCTGTCTGCCTTATTTCACTAGCCATAATGCTCTCCAGAGCCATTCATATTGTTGCAAATGGCAGAATCGCATTCTTCTTCATATCTGAGTAATATTCCATTGTGTGTGCATGTGTGTGTGTGTGTGTGTGTCTCACATCTTCTTTATTCATTTATCAGTTGATGGACACTTATCTTGGCTGAAAAGCTGGCTGATAGCTTATAGGAGCTCCTTTGTAAGTAACTCGTTGCTTTTACCTTGATGCTTTTCATATTCTGTCTGTAGTTTTCATTTTTGCCATTTTAATTGCAGTGTGTCAGTGCCCCCTTTGGGTTGGTCCTGTTTCAGACTGCGGATTTTCAACCACGTAGTCTGTTTCCTTTCCCAGGATGGGGAAGTTTTCAGCCATCATGGATTCAAGTATGTTGTCGTCCACGTACTCTCTTCTCCTTCTGGTGCCCCTGCACTGAGAACGCTGGTACCCTTGATGTTGCCCCCAGAGATCTCTTAAACTATGCTCATTTCTTTTTATTCTTTTGTCCGTCTTCTAGTTCACTGATCCTCTGTATCATTTCATCTACTGCTGATTCCCCGTAGTGTATTTTTCCATTTCAGCTACTGCGTTCTTCATCTCTGTTTAGCTGTTGTTTGTATTTTCTAACTCTGTGAAAAAGCTCCAACTTCTGCCTCTGTTCGTTCATTCTTCTCTCGAGTCCTTTGGTCGTCTTTACAGTTGGTACCCTGAACATTTCTCAATTAAATGGCGTATCTCCACCTAGTTCTTCTAGGGCGTCTACTTGTTCCTGTATTTGGAACACGTTCTCCTGTCATCCCATTGTGCCTTATTTGCTGGTTTCATTTCTCTGTATCTGATACCTTGGTTACGTTTCCTGACCTTGGAGAATGACCTTTGGCAGGGACTTCCCACGTAGCCCAGCAGCACTCAGGGCTCTGTGCTCCAGGGGTGCCTCCTAAGACGGCTTTGTGGGTCCTCCCCTTGTGGTGGGCTAGCTACGCTGGGTAGTCTCGTAGGCATGGCTGGCCCTGGTCTGGTTGCTTGCCAGGCCCTCCTTGTGTAGAGGTTGCTGCTCACTGGTTGGTGTGCCTGAGTCGCAGGGTGGCTGGCTGCCTCACTCCTGGTGAGCCCCAAGGTGCATGCTGGGCCAGTGACGGGCAGAGCCAGGTCCTGGGGTCTAACTGCGGGACCCAGTGTCCCTCAGAGCTGGCGTTGGCCTGAAGGTAGGCAGGCCAGGGCCCAGCTCGTGGGTGGGCTCAGTCTTCAGGCTCCAAGGCTACAGTTTTCCTTGGGTGTGTCTCTGCCTGCTGGTGGGTGATGCTGGTCCCAAGGCTAGAAGCAGGATCATGGGGAGTGGGGCCAAGGCCCAGGAGATGCTAGGGCTGGTTCCTGCTCACTCTGTGTGGAGCTGGGTCCTGGGGTCTATGGCTGCAGGGCCCTGGGGCTCCCAGGCCTGGGTCCTGGGCGCTGGTGTGTGCAGCCAGGTCCTGGACCCTCTGGTGGACAGGGTGTGTTCAGGGCCAGCTGTGGACTCAGGGAGGCCTTAAGGCAGCCTTCTGGTGGGAGGGACTGTGTCCCCACCTAGTTAACTGCCTGGCCTGAGTTCCTGGTTCCTTCAGGTTGGTGGGTGGAGGTGTAGCTGGCTCCCGAGCCTCGTCAGTCAAGAGGAGGACCCACAGGGCGCTTGCCAGCCCATGTCCTGAGGTAGAGCGGGCGTCTGCAGTGGCTGGCTCCTGTGTGTCCCAGGAGGGCTATAGCTGCCCCAGCCTCTCTGAGAGGCTCTCTGACATCAGCAGGTGGGTCTGACCCTGGATCCTTTCAAATGACTGCTTCAAAGCCTTAGTTATCTCCTTTGAGAATTTCTGGTTGTTTAGGACAGTTTTAAATATCACAGGCTTTTTCTCTTTAGCAACATAAGACGTTCTGCCTGGTACCTGCCTCTGCTTCACCCTGTTTCTGATCCCGCCTCAGAACCCAAAATAGGTGGGGAAACAGATGGCTCAGGTGAGATGGGGCCGACTGGGCCCGGTCTGCAGACTTGACTCCTACGCTTGCGTTGCCACTCAGGGCTCTTCACCTCTGCCTTTGAGAGAGGGGTTGCACAAGGAGCCTTGAAGGTTCAGGCTGTAGTCCTCAGGCTCGTCCCAGATATTCCCAAGTCAACTTTTCATGGATTTTAAGATCACCTTAGTATGGACAAGATGATTCAGTGTTTTTAGTACAGGAAAGTGCGTAATTTCTAACGATAATTAGATAATCAGTCATGTCTAATTCTTTGCAACCCCAGGCTCCTCTATCCATGGAATTCTCTAAGCAAAAATACTGGAGTAGGTAGCCATTCCCTTCTCTAGGGAATCTTCCAATGCAGGGATTGACCCATGTCTCCTACACTGCAGGCAGATTCTTTTATCAGCTGAGCCATCAACAAAGCCCAGTGATAATTTATATCCACTATTTGCCAACAAAGGTCCTTCTAGTCAAGGCTATGGTTTTTCCAGTGGTCATGTATGGATGTGAGAGTTGGACTGTGAAGAAGGCTGAGCGCTGAAGAATTGATGCTTTTGAACTGTGGTGTTGGAGAAGACTCTTGAGAGTCCCTTGGACTGCAAGGAGATTCAACCAGTCCATTCTGAAGGAGATCAGTCCTGGGTGTTCTTTGGAAGAACTGATGCTAAAGCTGAAACTCCAATACTTTGGCCACCTCATGCAAAGAGTTGACGCATTGGAAAAGACCCTGATGGTAGGAGGGATTGGGGGCAGGAGGAGAAGGGGACGACAGAGAATGAGATGGCCGGATGGCATCACTGAGTCAATGGATGTGAGTTTGAGTGAACTCTGGGAGTTGATGATGATGAACAGGGAGGCCTGGCATGCTGCAATTCATGGGGTCGCAAAGAATCAGACACAACTGAGTGACAGAACTGAACTGAACTGAACTGAAAGTTTATCAAGAAGCAGCAGTTAGAACTGTGAAACAACAGACTGGTTCCAAATAGGAAAAGGAGTAAGTCAAGGCTGTATATTGTCACCCTGCTTATTTAACTTCTATGCAGAGTACATCATGAGAAACGCTGGGCTGGAAGAAGCACAAGCTGGAATCAAGATTGCCAGGAGAAATATCAGTAACCTCAGATATGCAGATGATACCACCTTTATGGCAAAAAGTGAAGAAGAACTAAAGAGCCTCTTGATGAAAGTGAAAGAGGAAAGTGAAAAAGTTGGCTTAAAACTCAACATTAAGAAAACTAAGATCATGGCATCTGGTCCCATCACTTCATGGCAAGTAGATAGGGAAACAATGGAAACAGTGTCAGACTTTATTTTTCTGGGCTCCAAAACCACTGCAGATGGTGACTGCAGCCATGAAATTAAAAGACGCTTGCTCTTTAGAAGTAAAGTTATGACCAACCTAGACAGCATATTAAAAAGCAGAGACATTATTTTGCCAACAAAGGTCCGTCTAGTCAAAGGTTTGGTTTTTCCAGTAGTCATGTATGGATGTGAGAGTTGGACTGTAAAGAAAGCTGAGCGCCCAATAATTGATGCTTTTGAACTGTGGTGTTGGAGAAGACTCTTGAGAGTCTCTTGGACTGCAAGGAGATCCAACCAGTCCAACCTAAAGGAGATCAGTCCTGAATATTCATTGGGAGGACTGATTTTGAAGCTGAAACTCCAATACTTTGGCCACCTGATGCGAAGAACTGACTCATTTGAAAAGACCCTGATGCTGGGAAAGATTGAAGGCTGGAGGAGAAAGGGACGACAGAGGATGAGATGGTTGGATGGCATCACTGACGCAATGGACATGAGTTTGAGTAAGTTCCCGGAGTTGGTGATGGACAGAGAGGCCTGGCATACTGCAGTCCATGGGGTCTTAAAGAGTTGGACACAACAGAGTGACTGAACTGAACTGAAAGTTTATCAACTTCAAGCACATCGTCTGAGTTCTAAAAATGTATACAGTTGTGTGACTGCCATCACAACAAGGCATATAACATTTCCATTAGCTGAAAAAGTTCTTGTAGTTAATTCCTTCCACTTTACTCCCAGTGGCAACCCTTTCTTGTTCTTGGGCACTGAGCTTTCTCTTTCCTATAATTTCAGTGAATGGAATCCTGCATACCTTTTTGTGCTTGGCTTCTTTTGCTTGGTTGTGTTCTTTGCAGATCCATTCCATTGCTGGGATATCCCACAGTTTACACATTCACCAGTTTGGCTTTTGTGTTTTCAGTTTGGGGCTTTATAAATAACCTTGCTTTGGATATTCTCAAACAAGTCGATGCATATACAAATGGTTTCATCTCTTTTCAGAAGGGACCTTAGGGTGAGGGAGTGAGCCTGCTGGGATGTATACTAAGTATGCATTTAATTTTTTAATAAACTTCTAAACTTTCCAAACTGTACTGTTTTGCATTCCTGAAAACTGTGCATTTTATGTCCTCTTGAAAAGACCTTCCTTATTCCCGGTCACATTCCTTAGTTTGAAGTCTACTTTGTCTAATATTAATATAGTGACTGCTTTATTGACTATGGCAAAGCCTTTGACTGTGTGGATCATAATAAACTGTGGAAAATTCTGAAAGAGATGGGAATACCAGACCACCTGACCTGCATCTTGAGAAACCTCTATACAGGTCAGGAAGCAACAGTTAGAACTGGACACGGAACAACAGACTGGTTCCAAATAGGAAAAGGAGTACGTCAAGGCTGTATATTGTCACCCTGCTTATTTAACTTCTATGCAGAGTACATCATGAGAAATGCTGGGCTGGAGGAAGCACAAGCTAGAATCAAGACTGCCAGGAGAAATCTCAATAACCTCAGATATGCAGATGACACCACCCTTATGGCAGAAAGTGAAGAGGAACTAAAAAGCCTCTTGATGAAAGTGAAAGAGGAGAGTGGAAAAGTTGGCTTAAAGCTCAACATTCAGAAAACTAAGATCATGGCATCCAGTCCCATCCCTTCATGGCAGATAAATGGGGAAACAGTGGAAACAGTGGCTGACTTTATTTTTCCGGGCTCCAAAATCACTGCAGATGGTGACTGCAGCCATGAAATTAAAAGACACTTACTCCTTGGAAGGAAAGTTATGACCAACCTAGACAGCATATTGAAAAGCAGAGACATTACTCTGCCAACAAAGGTCTGTCTAGTCAAGGCTGTGGTTTTTCCTGTGGTCATGTATGGATGTGAGAGTTGGACTATAAAGAAAGCCGAGCGCCGAAGAATTGATGCTTTTGAACTGTGGTGTTGGAGAAGACTCTTGAGAGTCCCTTGGACTGCAAGAAGATCCAACCAGTCCATCCTGAAGGAGATCAGCCCTGGGTGTTCTTTGGAAGGAATGATGCTAAAGCTGAAACTCCAGTACTTTGCCCACCTGATCCGAAAAGCTGACTTACTGGAAAAGACCCTGATGCTGGGAAAGATTGAGGGTAGGATGAGAAGGGGTTGACAGAGGATGAGATGGGTGAATGGCATCACCGACACAATGGACATGGGTTTGGGTGGACTCCGGGAGTTGGTGATGGACAGGGAGGCCTGGCGTGCTGCGGTTCATGGGGTTGCAGAGTCGGACATGACTGAGCGACTGAACTGAACTGAATATAGTGACTCTAGCTTTCTTTTCAATTTTTGCATAATATACAGAAATTTTTTCTAGCTTTGTTTTCTTACTCCATGATCTTGTCTTTAAAATTGTTTTATACAGTGTACTGGTGGTTCTTTTCTACCAACTGTCTTTTAATTGGAGTGTTTACATTTATAATAATGGTGGATATTGTTGACTTTAATTCTGCCATCTAGCTGTTTGATTTTTATTTTTTCCTCTTTCTCTGCCTTTTATGGGATTGCGTGTGGATGTGTGTGGTTCAGTCTTTCTTCACTTGTTGGCATATTAGTTATACATCTTTAATAATTTTCATTATTGCTGGAGGGTTTACAGTATAAGGTTTAACTTGTCAGTTTGCCTTCAAATGTTACTACTTTATGAGTGCTTTGAAACCTTTATAACAGGTTTCCCCTTTCTCTTTACTAGCAACGTGCTATTATCATACATTGTAATTATGTTTATTAAACTCATACTACATTGTTATTATTTTTGCTTTAAAAAGAAATGTGTTCTTTTTTTTTTAGAATCATTTTGTTTTTTATTTACATAAAAGTCAGAGTGCAGACATCTGTTCAAGCAAGTTGCTTTTTTACACCCAACCATGCTTTTTTTATTTTTTTTTTAACTTTATACATTTTCTTTAAATTTTATTTATTTTTTTATTTTTTAAATTTTAAAATCTTTAATTCTTACATGCAGAGAGATGTTATGGGGAGGGAGGTGGGAGGGGGGTTCATGTTTGGGATCGCATGTAAGAAATGTGTTCTTTACATTTACTCACATACTGACCATTGCTGGTGTACCGGGTTCCTTTTTCCAATTTCGCATTTCTGTTTAGTATCTTTTTTTTTCCTTCCTGAACAATTTCTTTCAACATATCTTATAGTAAACTGCTGGTTCTCATGTTTTACTGGCTTTTAAAATAATTTGTGCTGCACCTTAACCTTAGGAATTTGTATTCACTGGTGTAGAATTCCTTGACAGTGCTTTCATTTTTGTTTAAAATTTTAATATATTGTTCTATTGTTCTCTGCCCTGTGTGGCTTAGACAAAGGTCTGCTATCATTTTTTGTTCCTCTATACATAGTGTGGATTTCTGCCCCTCTGGCCACTCTCAAAATTTTTCTCTTTATCTTTGATTTTAAGTAGTTTTATTGTGAGGTGTTTTACTTTATGTTTTCCTTGCCTGGTGATTATTTTTCAGTTCTTGGATTCATTGGTTTATGTTTTTCACCAATTCTAGAATTTTTCCAGTCATCATTTTTATAGTACCCACCCTTCTCTCTGGGACCCTAGTTCCGTATATGTTGCACCATGTTACATTTTTTCCAACTCTTTTTTTGTTTGTTTCTTCAGTACTTTATTTTAATAATTTTTATTGTTTTTTCTTCAAGTTTACCACAGTATTTTTATTCGACATATAGTATTTTTATCTTAGAAACTGCAAAGTGAAATTTTTTATCCTGTTTCTCTCCTTATCAAGTTTGTATCTTTCTTAATATCCTTGAGCATATTTTTCATGGTGACAATAGCTGTTTTAAGGTCCTTCTCTTCAGATTTCATTCTGTCTTTTCTGGGGCTGTTACAGTCTTTGCATCCCTAACAATTTTTGTTTGGATGCCAGACAGTGTGACATTTTTCAGGGTGGATTTGGTTCTATTTCTTTAAAGAATGTTGGATTTTATTCCATTGTCCAAATGAGTGACTGCTGATTAGGTGAGCCCGTTAAAGTCTTGCCTTTACCCTTTGTTCCAGGAGGGCCGGGCTCCACAGGTGGTGCCAGTGGTAAAGACCCCGCCTGCCAATGCAGGAGACTTAGGAGGCTCAAGTTCAGTCCCCGGGTCGGGAAGATCCCCTGGAGGAGGGCATGGCAATCCACTCCAGTACTCTTGCCTGGAAGATCCCAGGGACAGAGGAGCCTGGCAGGCTACAGTCCATAGGGTTGCCAAGAGTCGGAAACAACTGAAGCAACTTAGCGCACATGCACACGTGATAGGTCTGGAGCAGCCTTTGTGTGGGGACTCACTTAGCTGCATTCAGTTCAGTTCAGTTCAGTTCAGTTCAGTCGCTCAGTTGTGTCCGATTCTTTGTGACCCCATGAATCGCAGCACGCCAGGCCTCCCTGTCCATCACCAACTGCTGGAGTTCACTCAAACTCACGTCCATCGAGTCGGTGATGCCATCCAGCCATCTCATCCTCGGTCGTCCCCTTCTCCTCCTGCCCCCAATCCCTCCCAGCATCAGAGTCTTTTCCAATGAGTCAACTCTTCACATGAGGTGGCCAAAGTACTAGAGTTTCAGCTTTAGCATCATTCCTTCCAAAGAACACCCAGGGCTGATCTCCTTTAGAATGGACTGGTTGGATCTCCTTGCAGTCCAAGGGACTCTCAAGAGTCTTCTCCAACACCACAGTTCAAAAGCATCAATTCTCCGGCGCTCAGCCTTCTTCACAGTCCAACTCTCACATCCATGCATGACTACTGGAAAACCAGAACCTTGACTAGACGGACCTTTGTTGGCAAAGTAATGTCTCTGCTTTTCAATATGCTATCTAGGTCGGTCATAACTTTCCTTCCAAGGAGTAAGCGTCTTTTAATTTCATGGCTGCAGTCACCATCTGCAGTGATTTTGGAGCCCCAAAAAATAAAGTCAGACACTGTTTCCCCATCTATTTCCCATGAAGTGATGGGACCAGATGCCATGATCTTCGTTTTCTGAATGTTGAGCTTTAAGCCAACTTTTTCACTCTCCTCTTTCATTTTCATCAAGAGGCTTTTGAGTTCCTCTTCACTTTCTGCCATAAGGGTGGTATCATCTGCATATCTAAGTTATTAATATTTCTCCTGGCAATCTTGATTCCAGCTTGTGCTTCTTCCAGCCCAGCGTTTCTCATGATGTACTCTGCATAGAAGTTAAATAAGCAGGGTGGCAGTATACAGCCTTGACGTGCTCCTTTTCCTATTTGGAACCAGTCTGTTGTTCCATGTCCAGTTCTAACTGTTGCTTCCTGACCTGCATACAGGTTTCTCAAGCATTACTGAAGCATTATTACTCTTCTTTAGACTCTCTTCAATGCCCTGGTGTAGTAAAGTCTTTCCAGTCTGTCTGATGAGAATATAGACTGTTCTTAGCCCTGTGTGAGCTCTTAAAACTACTCATTCTACTCCTTATCTGTGATGCATCGGTCCATTTCTTTTCATGAGTGTTCAGATCAGTGCTCCGGCCAAGATCCTGGGATTCCTCCACAGATCTTCAGAGCTGTGTCTCTGTGCAGCTGTCTCTCTCTCTTTGTCTCTCTGTCTCTGCTCCATAAATTACAGCCACCTCAGCCCCACCAAACTTCCTCTTCAGCTCATCAACTCAGCACACAGCTCCAGGCACCCTCTTTACTGCTGGATCTTAGTTAAGACACCTCCTCCAAGCAGGAATCTGGGCTTACCTTAGTTGTTCCTCTCTCTTCAAATTTCTCTCCTTTCAGTTCAAATCTGCCTAGTGTACGGTGTTTGAAAACTATTGTTTTATATATATTGTTCTGTTTTCTAGTTGCTATGGTGTAGTTTCTGCAGTGGTTAGTCTTTAATGAGCATACAGCTACAACTACCCTGATTATTGATCCCTGTTGTTAAGAAATTTCTTCCTAGTTGCCTCAGTCCTCAAGGCCTAGTATTTAACTGAATTGAGAAAGTGACAAGGAATTCTAGGTGTTTAAGTGTGATCAGGTGTTTATGTGGAGTGCCAGAATGGGATTTGTCTTCTTCCCAGCTAATCTCTTCCATAACCTCCCCACCCCTCATCCCTTTTATTGGACTTCCAGTCATATCTGCTTTAACTGGTTAATCTCGCTCCTGGATGGCTTACCACACCATCGCCTGACCCACTTCTGAACGCATCCTTCTGTTTTGAGAGCTGGTCACCATAAGCAGATTTAAAATACGTTTTGTATTACTCATATCTACTGCGTTTTAAAACACATCCCTTGCATTTCTGATATCTTAGAAGAGTGAAAAGCAGTAGTGGAGCTTTCCTGGAAGGGAAGAGCTGAATAATTTTTGAGAAGTTTGCATAGTGATGCCTCTTGGGCACATTATTCTGCTAAGTCTGCAGAAACTTATGTGGATTCATCATATTCACTGTAGCCATCTCAGGTGGCCTGTAACGTCCTTGGAGCAGGGCTTGGGTTCCCAGCCACAGACAGGGGCCAGATCACAGCAGTGAAAGCCCCAGATCCCAGCCGCTAGACCAGTAGTCAGTGACAAGGGCGCTGGCCCTTCGGCTTTGCACAAAAGAATTTCCACAAAGACAGAAAGTAGTGAAGCCAGTGAAGTAGTTATTAAGAGGAAAGAGTCCGGTACGTCTGGATGGACAGACAGGCAGACTTGGAGCGAGCGTCCCTTAGTTGCACCCTCGTAGCAGTTTAAGTCACTTACATGGGGCGTTTCTTTCGGTTTTCCTTTGGCCCATCATTCTGATGTGCCCGGCTCACAGTCCGTGTTTGGTGTGTTATCAGGATCCTTCCCTGTGTGCACATACATCTCTTAGCCAAGATGGTTTCTACCGCAAGGGAGTACAGGTAACTTTCGTTAGTTGACATCACTCCCTTTGACCTCCAAGGAGCTTTTCTGCGCACATGTGGTTGAGGAGACCTCCTGACTTCAGGAATGAGAAATACGTGGGTCTGGGCAGGGCGCAGCCTCCTCCTTTAGTTGTCCTGCTGTTCTCATTTTGGAGTGGTCAATAGGGAATGAGTGTCCCGTTGCTTCACGCCGAGGGGTGCCCGTCTGCCTCCTGCCTCAGGACTCCGCTGCATCTATGCGTATGTGTATGCCTGGGTGGGTGCTCTGGTGAAAGTTTTCCATAAGTGAAGGTTTGGGTCAAAAGCCTGTGGAAAGATTAAAACCTTGGTTAACTTGTCTGTAAAGGACCACCTGTCCAACTCAAGATTTATTTCTTTCATTTTTAAAATTTATTCTAAAGTACTAAATTTGTCAGAGTATTTCAATTTCTCATATAAACATTTTTTTTTTAAACTTGGAGATTTTCTTTCCTCTTATTTATTTAGTCTTTTAAAGACATGCTTTCACTTTCACTTTAAAAATATGCTTAGCTCAGAAATTTGTCCAGGAAACAAATCATGATTAAAAGCAAATGTTCTGTCTCATAGAAGTATATGTGTTCACCAGACCCATTAAATCTGACACTGAGGGCAAGCTTTGAACAGTCAGGTTTAGAAAGCAAAGTGTATCTTCTGGATTTTGTCAAGCAGAATGAAAAATAAAGTTCTATACATGCTCTTAGTTTTATTAACCAATGCAAGATATCTGTGGAAATCAAAAAAAATGGAAACAAGGTACTCTAAATATGAATGTGCTAAATGATGATGAATTAAGAAAGATAATCAAGTGATTACTCAATATTAGTGCTTTTTCCTAAGCACTTCATTTAATCTTCACCCTATGAAGCAGGTATTACTACTATTATCCCCATTTTACTAAGGAGGAAATTCATCTTAAATTTATTAGCCAAAGCTATCGAATGTCAGGAAATCTGGTAGAACTAAAATCTGATTATACCAAACTAACTATGGCACATTATTAAAAGCAGTGCCCATGAGAACATATGCCTAGAAAACATTCAAGTTCTCCATGTCTGTGCCATCAGGACCGGGGCATGTATTTAGGTGACTAGAGGTCTCAGCCTGGGGCCAGCAGGGTCTAAGCATGCCTTTTATTGGGGCAACCCGGCACTGTTTGGTAAATTGAGTTGTGTGGATTTATCTGCATTTTCTGGCTGGCCATCCTTTCCACAAGTCCCCGTCCCATCGTGCCAGGCCTCCTCACACACAGTCACTGCTTCTCTGGCCCCCGAGTCTTCCGACATCGTGGACCACCTCCCCTGCCCCCCACCTCCCACTGAGACTGGCGCCGCCTGCAGGGACAGGGGCAGACAGAGGGGCAGAGGCCCTGCCTAGCACTGTGCTCCCACCTCAGTGTCAGCATGGCGAGAAATAAGCGCCACACTCTACATCAGTAGAGGTGCAAGAGATGAACTTTTTTTCCTCCGTGAATTAAACACTCCTCAAGCGCCTTAAACTATACACATACAAAGACTATCTTACATATAGCCTCTCTCCACTTAGGCGCTTCCCTTTAGGTGTACAATACATACCATACAGGTCATTACAATCTAGACCCCACAGCACAAATTTTTAAAGACGTATATTGTTAGCTAAGATACCGCATAAGATGTTCAGAATTGAGAAGTGCAGCTGGACCGTGCTGACCTTCTCCCAGATGACGAGATACCCAGAGGACAGTGGAGCAGATAGGAGGGTCCAGAAGTAGCTGTGTTAGTGTTTACGGTAACGTGGTCATGAAATAGAGGCAGTGAGTGAGATCATTTGAAGACTACGGAAGTGTTTCAGCAAACGGTGCTGAGGGTGTGTGTAAGTGTGGTAGGTGACTGGGTGATGTGTGTGCTGTGGGGGCATGTGGTTGTGTGTGGAAGGGATGAGGTGTGTATGGTGAGTGTGTGCGTATGGAATGCAGGTGGGTGTGGATGGGGGCTGTGGGGTGTATGTGCTTCTGAGTATGTTCCCCCACCTCAGCCCAACTGTAAAAATCAGTTTCAGATAGATCAAAGGTAAACATTTGAGAGACAAAATCCAAAATGTTTAGAGCAAAATGTAAACATCTTCATGACCTTTAGGTAAATAATGCTCTCTTAATAGCTGAGTAATATTGCAGTGTCTGTGGACCACATCTTCTTTATCCGTGGATCTGTTGATGGACATTTAGGTTGCTTTCATGTCCTGGCTATTGTAAACAGAGCTGCAATGAACACTGGGGTACACGTATCCTTTCAGATCCTGTTTTTCTCTGGGTATATGCCCAGGAGTGGGATTGCAGGGTCATAAGGTAGCTCTGCTTTTAGTTTTTTAAGGAACCTCTATACTGTTCTCCTAGAGAAGGCAATGGCAACCCACTCCAGTACCCTTGCCTGGAAAATCTCATGGACAGAGGAGCCTGGTGGGCTGCAGTCCATGGGGTCTCAAAGAGTCGGACACGACTGAGTGACTTCACTTTCACTTTTCACTTTCATGCATTGGACAAGGACATGGCAACCTACTCCAGTGTTCTTGCCTGGAGAATCCCAGGGACGGCGGAGCCTGGTGGGCTGCCGTCTATGGGGTCGCACAGAGTCAGACACCACTAAAGCAACTTAGCAGCAGCAGCAGCATACTGTTCTCCATAGTGACTGTACCGATTTACATTCCCACTTACCATGTAGGAGGGTTCCGAGAAAGCTCTCTTAAGATTTAGAGAAACAGAAACAGTGAAAAGGATATATTGTTAGAGTGACTCAGGCAGTAAAGAATCCACCTGCAGTGCAGGAGACCCGGGTTCAGTCCCTGGGTCGGGAAGATCCCCGGGAGAAGGGAATGGCAATGCACTCCAGCATTCTTGCCTGGAGAATCCCATGGGCAGAGGGGCCTGGCGGGCCACAGTCCATGGGGTCGCAGAGAGTAGGGCATGACTGCAGTGGCTTAGCATGGCATACGTAAATGTATGAAGAGATCCTCAGCCTTACCAATAATCCTCAGATCGCCAAGGATCCTCAGATTAAACATGCAGTGAGACATCATCTCACATGTCACATTGGCCAGAATTTGGAAGAGTAATATACCAAATGTTGGCAAGCATTTTAGAGCAATGTGAGTATTGATAGCCTCCTCACTTTGGAAGACAGTTGGCAATAATAAATAAAGTTGGAAGAATTTACATCCGTGTCTCAGTTAATCCCGTCCAAAGTGTGTATTTACAGAAACTCTTGTTGTTTTACATGAAAGGGATTGTTCATAGCAACCTTACAATAGCTCAAAATAAAACAACATAAATGGCCCTTGAAACCTTGGAAGGGTTTCATATATTTATGTAATAGAAACCTATGTAACTGTGAAAAGCAAATAACTAGAGTTACGATTTTTAACGTGAATGACTCTCACAAAAGGTAATGTTTAATGAAAATTTTAACTTGCAGAGAAATGTGTACAGATGGTAACATCCTAAAGCATGCAACACAGCACGGTTTTTAATGGGACTACATTCGTATACAGAAATTTGTTCTGGCAAGGGGAAGAACATGCAATCAACGAGGCGTATACAGCAATTCAGCTGTCACGATATTTCTTCAACGTTTGGTACGCGTGTGTTTATTGCTCCAGACAACCTTCTGACCTCTTAATGTTCCATCATAAAATTTTTAAAACTTTATAGCATATCTGATTGAATGGGAAGTTTAGAAACAATTGGTATTTTTCTTGAAACTTGTTCAGGAAAAATAACAATTATAAAACCCAAACCCCCAAATTAGTATTCACCAGTGTAACACTTTAAACCTTCAACACAGTAGTAAGATTGTGTTGATTTTTCACATTGAGAGATGCAAAAGATTTAATTACACCAGTGAGAAATCTTTTCACAAATGTCACATTGGCCAGAATTTGAAAGAGGAACGATACCAAATGTTGGCAAGCATTTTAGAGCAATGTGAGTGTCAGTGGTCTCCCCACTTTGGAAGACAGTTGGCAATAATAAATAAAATTGGAAGAGCCTTTATACAATGGGATGTGAATATGGTTTCCCTTAACCCTGTGAGAGTCACCTTAACGCTGTGAGATGCAGATGGAAGAATTTGGGATATGAAAGCAGAGATCAGAGAACCCAAGGGACACAGGAAGAGAACCATCATGCTACTTAGTTTTTTTTTAACATAATCAAATAGTTTTATTCATTTATCTAAGCCTATAACAGATCAAGAGGAAAAAGGTATAAATTACATTTACAGAAATAGTTTCTATGCATGACTGCATATATATATAGTTACATGTATAGATAGAGTTACACACACAATTCTACACATCATGCTGCTCTTAGAAAGAAGTAGAAACAGGCTGCCTAAGACCCAGGACATAGGAAATAATGCACGTGCTTGAAACTGCTGGGGCGACACATGGTGGTTTAGTCGCTAAGTCATGTCCGACTCTTGCTTCCCCAGACTGCAACCTACCAGGCTACTCTGTCCATATTCTCCAGGCAAAAATACTGGAGTGGGTTGCCGTTTCTCTAAGGGGCAACACCGTGATGCAAATAGAAGCCATAGACATGCACTGGGCAGGTGGGGTGGAGCAGTCACATGTGCTGAAGCCTCATCTCTCTCAGCAAAAGAGCAACAGGGAATTTTGCAATCTGTTAGCACACTGTTTAAGGGCATGGTGCAAATTAACTACCCTGTGTTAGTCGCTCAGTCGTGTCCAGCTGTTTGGGACACTATGGACTGTAGCCCACCAGGCTCCCCTGTCCATGGGATTCTCCAGGCAAGAATACTGGAGTGGGTTGCCATGCCCTCTTCCAGGGGATCTTCCCGACCCAGGGATAGAACCTGCATCTCCTGCATTATACCCTGAGACACAGTAAATGTTAAAAAGTGGTTCCTTTTGGAAAATGGATTGGCAGAGTTGGGAGAAGTGAATTAAAAGTGGCTAATTATGTGGACCTATCACTTTAATAATTTTGAAATATTTTAAATACATTTCCAGTACAGATTCTTCAGTGATTTTACCCATCTGAGATTTGTTTCTATTTGAAATATGGAAATGTTCATTGCTTTTTAAGAGTGTGGGAGCCATATTTGTTTCACATTTTAAAATCTCATTTTGAGTGCTTCGGATCTAAGGAGTGCTGGAAAGTGTCTTGAGAAGGTTAGGGGGTTTCACCCACTTTAGAGGGATTTGCACATTGCCTGTCAGCGAAGGTTTTGAAAATTCAGTCCCACACGTCAAATTTGAGGAAGCAGACATTATTCTGAGTCACCCATACTGAAAATAGAGTTGATAATGGCAATACAGGCAGAGATCTTTGCTATTGTGTAACATTGGGAACAGCGACACTATAATTAAGAGCTAATAAAAGTGGGATTTTTTTTTTTCCCCCAGAAGAGAGCGTCTCCTCCTGTTAGAGAAAGACTCTTGAAGTGGAGACAGTGCAAAGCAATTATTTTAGAACCAGGCTAAGGCGCCCCGCCCTCGCCACTTTGCCGTGCAGCGGGGCTGTTCTGTGGTGCGCTTTGGCATGGGGACACGGCAGTGCCATAAAGGCAGCCGTTCGCGTGCCCTACAGGAGTTTGGCAGCAGTCTAGTTCTGGGGACGTTTTATCTGTTTTCAATGAGGAGTGCCTCTTCACAGTTCTGCATTTAGACTAAAAGAATAAGGTTTCGGTTTTTAAGCTCCATTTCATGGGTCTTGTCCTTCCTTTACAATCCACTCTTTCCTGCAATAAAGTTGATTAAAACAGGTTACCCACCATTCTCAGAAGCAGTGCTTTTGACAAGGGCTGTGGAATAGAAACTGTAATCTTTCAGCACCAAAAAAAATCTGTTTGGAATCTGAATATTTCTTTCTGAAAGAATGCAGTCTTCATTACATCTGATTTTTAGAAATTATTCTGTGTGTACTGTTGATTCATCCTGTTTATAGTTTCAGTATAGTTGACATTTAGGAGAAAGAAGGAAATAATCTTGGAGTCTCTGTGTTTCTATATCGTAGTTTATTAAATTCCTCACCAGCCTGATGAAAATTTGAAATTAAAGGTACAATACTGATTTCCTCAAGGAAATATTTATGGTGATAGAAATTTATGTACAAAAATTTTATCACTGGATAGTACAGAATTAAGAATTTGAGCTTTGAAACTAGATAGATCATTGATTCATTTTAGAAATTCTTTCGTGCACCAGCTGTGTGCCAGTGCATTCACTCTTGACGGGGAATAATTTATGGAGAGGAAGGGGGTATATCTGAGCAGGTGTCATTCAGCTAACGACAAAAGGAAGTCCATACATCTTTGGACAGAGAGAGCTTGTGTAAGAATATTCCAGGGAGGGCATTGGATCATGCAGAAACCTCACAGTGGGAATGACCCCCTGTAAAGATGCTCAATGTCTGGCACACAGAACGAACTTAAGTGTTATTTAAGATCTTAATTTTTAAATTTTTGTTTATTTGTTTTGGCTGTGCTGGGTCTCCGTTGCTGCCTGCAGGCTTCTCAGCGCGGTGGTTGGTCTTGTTGCCGAGAGTGGGCTTCAGGTGCGTGGGCTTCGGTAGTCGGTAGTCGCAGCCTGTGGACTGTGGAGAAAGGGCTCAGCAGTTGTGGTGCACAGACTTGGTTGCTCTGCGGCATGTGGGATCTTCCCAGACCAGGGATCGAACCCAGCTCCACTGCATGGGCAGCTGGATTCTTAACCACTGGACCACCAGGGAAGTCCCTAATAACTTAATTCTTATTTTAGGGACAGAATATTAGCAGCAGCAGCACCATCAGTATCTTCAGTTCAGTTCAGTTGCTCAGTCGTGTCTGACTCTTTGCGACCCCATGAATTGCAGCACGCCAGGCCTCCCTGTCCATCACCATCTCCCGGAGTTCACTCAAACACATCCATCAAGTCAGTGATGCCATCCAGCCATCTCATCCTCTGTTGTCCCCTTCTCCTCCTGCCCCCAATCCCTCCCAGCATCAGAGTCTTTTCCAATGAGTCAACCCTTCTCATGAGGTGGCCAAAGTACTGGAGTTTCAGCTTTAGCATCATTCCTTACAAAGAACATCAAGGACTGATCTCCTTTAGGATGGACTGGTTGGATCTCCTTGCAGTCCAAGGGACTCTCAAGAGTCTTCTCCAACACCACAGTTCAAAAGCATCAATTCTTTGGCGCTCAGCTTTCATCACAGTCCAACTCTCACATCCATGCATGACCACTGGAAAAACCATAGCCTTGACTAGATGGACCTTTGTTGGCAGAGTAATGTCTCTGCTTTTGAATATGCTATCTAGGTTGGTTGTAACTTTCCTTCCAAGGAGTAAGCATCTTTTAATCAGTATCTTGTAAACAGCTTAATGACCACCAAGAGCTATATAGAGTCACTCTTGGAATCAGTTTTTAAATGACATGTGATTATATAAGAAGTAGTGTTTAAAGGAAACAAGTATGATATCATAGTTTTGTGGCAAGTGTGTACATAGTAAAATGATTAGAAGCTTATATACCAAACTGTTCTCTCTGATGTTTAGACTAATGATTTTATATATATTTTTCTGTGTGTGTGTGTATTTCTGTTATTTTCCTTATTCACTTAAAAATTTTTTTGCCATTAATGAGAATAGGTTGAATTAGAATGGCAGTAGTAGATTCTGCATGTAAGCGATATCATATGAATGAACTACTTACAAAGCAGAAACAGACTCCCAGACTTAGAGAATGAACTTACGAGTACTAGGGGAGCAGGCTAGTGGGAAGGGATAGATTGGGAGTTTGGGATAGATGTGCACACATGGCTATATTTAAAATAGGTAACCAACAAGGACCTACTGTATGGCACGGGGAACACTGCTCAATATTCCATAATATGTATAACTGGAAGAAAATAAAATAGATAACCAACAAAAAATTTTTGTTATTGACACTGGACAGATGTAACTTAGTTATCAGGAATAATCGATATTTTATGTTAAACATTTGTTACTTAAAATATAACATTAAACAATAGAATATTTAAAAGCTTAATGAAATATACTGATGTCTGAAATACAGAAAAATGTTTGTTAAACAAAGACAAATTGGAGAAGGTACAACAAACACATAGAATGATTATCAGTAAAAAAACAATGACTGTTCAATAACAAAAATACAATGAAACAAATTTATAGGTATAATTGGCTTTATTAAACCATCGGTCAGCTGGGCAGCATTCCGCCTTGCCAGCAGAGAGGAGCTCGGAGGAGCTGTATAAAACGGAAGGCTTTTCTAGGCAGGAGGGAAGGGACGAGGGGATGGTGGTCACCTCATGTTCCTTTGGGGGGTGGAAAGGGCCTCTGTAGCAGATTTCCTGTCGGTGCTGACAAGAAGCGTCCAGACTAGGTGGCGAAGACCATTCCTTGGGAGAGGTTGCATTAATAAGCCTTGGTCTGGTGAGGTGGGCTGAGCGCAGGTGACTCCATTTGGGGCCTGTTGTCTTTTTTAAAGATCACTTATGATAAGGTGGTGGGTATGAAACCTCCCTTTAAAACCTCTTAGCATAAGTAAGTTGCGGGTGGAGTGAGTTGATAAATGTTGCAGGTTGTTTTAACAGCACTTAGGCTGCTTGTTGCAGTCCTTGTTGGAATGCGGTCCTGTTGCCCGTGTAGAGTAAAGTGGGGATCGGGGGAGCTCTTCCAAGCACTGGCAGTCTAATCGAATGGAGGAGGTTGGCCTGACATGGAAGAGCTGAGAGCTAAACACTGGCGGCATCACTTCAGATGCAGTCCGTGCAGAGGGCTGTTAGCTGGCCTCTGTGTCACGGTCTCTACGGGTGGCCAGGGACCGCATTTCAGAAAGAGGAGCTGGCAGTAACTCCCGAGGCTGTCAAGTGGGGAGAACATCAGGCTGCTGTCACCCTGAGAACAGACTCTGCAGGCCGCTCTTCCGTGCCACTGGGAATTCTTTTTGTCTGACCTGCAGTAGCTTTTGCCCAGGGGCACTTTCAGGGTGCCAATGGGACTTGGGCTGTTTTATCATTACAGTAGCCTGTTTTAATTCTACTTCTAGAGATGCACTCTCAGCAGAATCTTTGACTGTGAAGTTTCCTTGTCAGAAGGTGCTTGTGAAGTTGAAGAAACTTGATTTGGTGTCACCTGGTGAGCCAGATTCAAGCTTCTCTGATTCTGCAGTTATCTGTGCTCCTCAGATGGGCTGTGATAATTTACCCTTACATTTTATTTTATCTCTTTATCAGTTTTTAAAATTTATTTTCATTGGATAATTGCTTTACACTGTTGCGTTAGTTTCTGCCATACATCAGTGTAAATCAACTACAAGTATAACATATCCCTTCCTCTTGAGTCTCCCTCCCACCTGCTTCCTGTCCCTCTAGGTTGTCATGGGGCTCCAGGTCGAGCTCCCTGTGTGGTATAGAAGCTTCCCACCATCTGTTTTACTTACGGTAATATGTATATATCAGTGCTACTCTCTCGATGCATCCCACACTCTCCTTCCCTGGCCGTGTCCATAAGTCTGTTCCCTATATCTGCCTCTCTAGTTCTGTCCTGCAAATTAGGTTCATCAGTACCATTTTCCAGAGAAGGCAATGGCACCCCACTCCAGTACTCTTGCCTGGAAAATCCCATGGGCGGAGGAGCCTGGTGGGCTGCAGTCCATGGGGTCGCTGAGGGTCGGACACGACTGAGCGACTTCACTTTCACCTTTCACTTTCATGCATTGGAGAAGGAAATGGCAACCCACTCCAGTGTTCTTCCCTGGAGAATCCCAGGGGAAGCAGAGCCTGGTGAGCTGCCTTCTGTGGGGTCGCACAGAGTCGGACACGATTGAAGTGACTTAGCAGCAGCAGCAGCAGCAGTACCATTTTCCTAGATTCCATGTGTATGTGTTAATGTATGATATTTGTTTCCTCTTTCTGACTTAATTCACTCTATATAACAGGCTCTAGGTTCATCCACCTCAGTTCAACTGACTCACATTCGTTGCTTTCCATGGCTGAGTGATATTCCATTGTATACATATACCACAGCTTCTTTATCCATTCATCTATCAAAGGACATCTAGGTTGCTTCCATGCCCTAGCTGTTATAACTAGTGCTGCTATAAACATTGATGTAGACATGTCTTTTTTATGGTTTTCTCAGGGTATATGCCCAAAAGTGGGATTGCTGGGTCATATGGAAGTTTTATTCCTTGCTTTTAAGATACATTTTATTTTAGTACATTGGTTTAAATACATTTAATAAATGAGTTCTGTAAATTGTGTACAACATTGTTAAAAAAAACAGTATGCTTGATATTTCTTGGAGTTTGGTGTTCATACCTTTCACATATAATGAAGTTATTGAACTTCAGTGACATTTTGCTATTGGCCAACTTTTTAAGATGGCCAACTATTTATTAAAAATAGCAAGTTCTCCAGCATCTTCCTCCAGTTTATAAGAATTGTGAGCATGGTGACTATAGTTAATAGCATTGTATTACATATTTGAAAGTTCCTGAGAGGGTAGACCTTAAAAATCTTCATCGCAAGAGAAAACAGCAGTGTATGGTGATAAACGATAAGCCTTATAGTAGTCATCATTTTGCGATTTAGGCAGATACCGAATTATTATATACCTGAAAATCAGATGTTTCATTAATTTTTGTTGAGTTGCATCACCTACGTGTCTGTTTAGGACGTCTGATTCTCTGCTTCGTCTTTTTTGAGCTTTTAATCTTCTCTCTGGACACAGTAACAAATCAAAGCACTTGCCTGGAGACCCACTTGCTTGGTCCCACTGCAAGTGCTTGCTTGGAGGTAGTATAAGGGGAACTCAGTGGTAAACATCGATAGTGGTATTTCAGGCGACTGTTGAGTGACCGAGAGGACAGTAAAGCCAAGATGGGGAGACAGTGGAGGAAGTGAGCAGCCGCAAACTGCAGCGCGCGTGGGGAGGCTCTGGGGAGGTGACGTCTGAGCAGAGACCTGACTGAGGCAAAGGGTCTAGTACCTGGAGCAGCTGGAGGAAATGGGAGGTGTCATTCATCCATCAAAATCCTAAAACAGTGTATGTGACTCTAGTGTGTGTTTGTCCTGGAAACATAACTGTGTTCCGAGTCCTTTCTGTCTTTGCTGCCTGCTGCCTTTCCGGTAACCGCTGGCTCCTGAGGATGCACGCTTTTAAGTCCTGCCCTCTTCTCCGCGCTCATCAGCCTGAGACCCTCACGCCCTCCCTGTGCCTCTAGGGATCAGGGAAGCCATCTCCTGGCCAAGCAGGGAAGGTGTTTGTTTGTAAGTGGGGTCTGTGCATTTTTACAGCTTTTTATTAACACTTGGGTAAAACTCCTCCACCAGCTTTTGTCCCTCCTGCCATTGTTCACTTTCACTGTTGGCATCCATGTTTGATGTCTCCAGTGTCAAGACAGGACAGGACCTGGGACAAAACAGAAACCACGGCTATGCTAATGAATGTGCTGCTCTCCATCCTCCCCCAATTAAATTAGGGGTGAAAGGGTACCCTTTTCTATTAAAAATGTGTCAGTAATGTCTGGGGCAGAGGATTTCTTCTCAAAATACTGATTCTAACAAAGAAAAATTTCTGAATACATGAAAGATATTTTAAAAAATTAAGTCTCTGTGTTTTAGCATAGAAATTGGGTGCATTTTCTTTTAGCAGACATTATCCCTAACAATAAAAATATATACTTTAGAAAGATTCACATACATTAACTCATCTAATTTTCAGAAAACCCTTATGAAGTAGGTATCAGTTTATTATTATTTTACCGAGGCAGTAAGTGACGTGTGGAGAGACTGACCTTGACCTGCCCACAGTCACTCAGGTGAAATCAGAATTTCAACTATGTTCTCTCTGTGAAAAATGTTGTGCTGGCTTTTGTCCAGAGGTCATCCTGATAAAGGATGGTGGTGAGCAGTGTTATGAGACTTATGTAATTGAGATCTATGCTTTGATTCAGTGTCTTAGTCCAAAGGTACTGTAGAGAAGGTGGAGGTCAAAAGAAAACTCCTCGTTTTTCCCCTTCAAAGTCTTGCTAAAAACTAAATCCTCACTTAAAGCCTTCTCTGACTCCTCAGTCCTACTCACTTGTAGAATCAGTGGCTTCCTCCCCTCTTTACCTGCTGCAAACCCCCGTGGTGATTTTTTGGGGTTAGTGCCCTGCTACCATTTGGTTTATATGGCTTATCATGTTATATTAAGTTTCACTGATAAGGTGAACTCTTTAGGGGTAGGGCTTGTGTCTTAATAACCTTAATGAACAACATCATAAAGTAATTATGGTGTGTTATGGTGTCATTTTAGATTGTATAACCAGAGATGTTAGGCAACTTGTTGAAAATCAGAGAAACAGTAGACATAAGGGTGTGAACAAAATCCGGGTTTCCAGGCTCTCGGTCCAAAGTACTTACTGCCATTCCAGAAAGATCGATTTAGGGTAAGAGTCTTGACTTCTTAAAGGAACAGAATAACATCCAGAGTCAACCTCAGCCTGCCAGGGGCATCCTGGGAGGAGCCTATTCTTCCAGTTCTTGTGTTTCAGGTTCTGTTCTCTACCAATCACATAAACCTGTTTCTGTTATGAAAAGGAGATATTTTTTCATGGAAAAACCATAGGTATCTGTTATACTTCTTGTTCCTTTAAGGCTGCCCCAGTTTTCCCTTCTATAAAATAGAGTTGATGGCATACAACAGCTCTCAGTCGTAAAGAAAGATGATAAAGATTAACTGATATTTTTGAAATGTGTAAATTGCCTTAAATGTTTCAAAGGTAAATTATTTAGAAATATAAGATAGTAATAGTACTGTTTTATTTCTACCACTCTGTTATAAACCTGGGGATAATTAACACTATCACTTGCTTAATAGTGTGAGTTTTCTCCCAAAGGTAACTTCTGTTGTGCATGGCTGGGACTCAATGCTTTAAGTAGAAATCTGAGTGTCTGAGTTACTCAGTTAAGATTTAATAATACTTCTTGTGGTTGGAGAAGGAACTGGCAACCCACTCCAGTATTCTTGCCTGGAGAATCCCATGGATAGAGGAGCGTGGTGGGCTATAGTACATGGGGTTGCAAAGAGCCAGACACGACTGAGCGACTAACACACACTCAGAAAAATTAAGTGACAGACTTTATTTTCTTGGGCTCCAAAATCACCACAGATGGTGACTGCAGCCATGAAATTAAAAGACACTTTCTCCTTGGAAGCAAAGCTATGATAAACCTAGACAGCATATTAAAAAGCAGAGACATTACTTTGCCGACAAAGGTCCGTCTAGTCAAAGCTATGGTTTTTCCAGTAGTCATGTATGGATGTGAGTGAAAGTGAAAGTACTCAGTGGTGTCCAACTCTTTGTGACCCCATGGACTGCAGCCTACCAGGTTCTTCCCTCCATGGGATATTCTAGGTAAGAGTCCTGTGAGAGTTGGATCATAAAGAAAGCTGAAGTGAAGTGAAAGTCACTCAGTCATGTCTGACTCTTTGTGACCCCATGGACTATATGGTCCATGGAATTTTCCAGGTCAGAAGACTGGAGTGGGTAGCCTTTCCCTTCTCCAGGGGATCTTCCCAACTCAGGGATCAAACCCAGGTCTCCCGCATTATGGGCAGATTCTTTACCAGCTGAGCTACCACGGGAGCCCAAGAATACTGGAGTGGGTAGTCTATCCCTTCTCCAGGGATCTTCCCAACCTAGAAATCGAACTGGGGGCTCCTGAATTGCTGGCCGATTCTTTACCAACTAAGCTATCAGGGAAGACCAGCTGAGCACTGAAGAATTGATGCTTTTGAACTGTGGATTTGGAGAAAACTCTTGAAAGTCCCTTGGACTACAAGGAGATCCAACCAGTCCATCCTAAAGGTAATCAGTCTTGAGTATTCACTGGAGGACTGATGCTGAAGCTGAAGCTCCAATACTTTGCCCACCTGCTATGCATACCTGATTCATTGGAAAAGACCCTGATGCTGGGAAAGATTGAAGGTGGGAGGAGAAGGGGATGACAGAGGATGAGATGGCTGGATGGCATCACTGACTCGATGGACATGAGTTTGAGCAAGCTCTAGGAGTTGCTGATGTACAGGGAAGCCTTGCGTGCTGCAGTCCATGGGGTCGCAAAGAGCCAGACATGACGGAGCGATTAAAGTAACTGACTGAACACATAAACAGTACTTCTTATGGTGGTGCCTGAGGATATTTTATGAAGGGAAATTAGGGATTAACATAAAAGGATTACCCTTAACTTCACATAATGGTTTGTAGGGAGGGCTGTCATCCCTGAATTTATCTAAATCCTTTGCACACCCATCATGGAAAGCAAATCCCACCCCCAGCCCTGCCTGGGTGGACCTCCAGCTGCCTCAGTGACGTAGAGCAGAACTCTGTGTCAGCTTGCTTCCTGCCAAGGTAGCATATCTCTTCATGCCGTAAGAAAGATACTCTAAGAATTCTGCCCAGTTTTCAGATAGTCACTAGGGAATGAAACTTTAGAAATGTCGTGTACCTTTTTCAAATCTCATACAGATGTGTCCCAGTTGTACAGTGTAGAAAGGCTTTTACTGAGCATGTCTTTGTCTCCAAGTTCAGCAAGGTACTAGATTTATTTTGGAATGGCCTCATTGGTATGCCATCATATATATGTGTGTGTATATATAAATATATGTATGTATAAACTTTATTTTTTTTTTAATTTTTACAATGTTGTCTCAGTTTCTTCCATGTGTGCAGTCAGTCCAGTTGTGTCTGACTCTTTTTGACTGCTTGGACTGTAGCCCACCAGGCTTCTCTGCCCATGGGATTTCCCAGGCAAGAATACTAGAGTGGGTTGCCACGCCCTCCTCCAGGGGATCTTCCTGACCCAGGGATTGAACTTGAGTCTCCCGCGTCTCCTGCACTGCAGGTGTGTTCTTTGCCACTGAGCCACCCGGGAAGCGCAGCAATGCAAATCGGCCATGATTATACATACATCCCCTCCCTCCCTATATTTTAAATGTATTTCTCTATTGCCATACGGAAATTAAAAATATTTTACGTGAAATTGTTACGTCCTTAAATTTCCCTTGTGTCCTAGCCTGGCAGGGCCTGCATTGTTATCCTTCAAGCCATAACTTAAGGAATTCTTTCTCATCAATGTGGATATGGCTTACTGACCTCCTCTACTATTTGGGGGAAAAATGATATTTTTGTCATTTTACTAGGGCAATGGAAGAACATTTTTCAAGCCAACAGACAGGAAAGAAAGGTTAACTGTATTAAAAGAAAAGAACTGTACCTACTATGTCTTTCTATGCTTCTTAAGTCTGTCTGATATTAAACTTGAAGAAAAGAAAAAAGTAGGTAGTCGGGGAACCCGCAGTGAGGAGTGGTCAAAAACAGGCCGAGATTCTGATGAAAATAGAAACAATGGAACAGTAAGATCTTAAGCGCAATCTGCTCCCAGTTGAGCTCAGAAGAAATTAGAGAACAGCATGCAGATAAAACCTCTGCATGAAGCTTACACCTTTTGGTGAATTAATAAAATAAAACAATAAATAAAAATACATAAATACATAAATAATACATAATATAAAAATACATGAAAAACAAATAACTATCTACCATCATTAATCTTCACTGAATATTTCATTGCTTGGGAGTATTTCATACCTTCCTCTTCATGAAAAAAATGGTGACAGCTGTGCTTTCATTCTGAATTGTACATTTAACTGGTTTTTAAAGATCACTGGTAATAACTGAAGCCAAAATATTGTTCACTGTACTTTGTATTTCCAAGAAGACTTCTTCAAATATATAATAGAGATGAGATCAGGACATTAAGAAGAACTGGTTTATAATGCTGAAGATTTAATGATAGTTCCACTACCACTTAGGTTTGGAGCAACTGCCAGTTTCTCTTTTGCAGTAGTGTGTGCGTGTGTGTGTGTGTGTGTGTGTGTGTGTGTGAGAGAGAGAGAGAGAGAGAAAGAGAGAGATGTAGAATAATCAGAGGCCTGTTGACTTTTTTGTTTCTTGTATTAATTTGAATATCACCCCTGTATCTCAGCATTAATCGAGTCGCTGTTGCTGAGTCTGGTTTGACCCGTCTTTCCCTGCACACAAACCAGAGTAAAAGTGAGCAGGGCACTGGGGCACCTAGTGCTACAAGTTAGTGAAATCTCAGAGTCCATGTCTGCGAAATGAAGAATATGTAGCCGTGGGCTTCAGTTTTGGACCGTTTTCCCACACATCCAGTTTTGGAGCAGTGCTTAAAACAGTCGTGTTCTCAACAACGTCAGCCGCTGCTCTCACTGCTGCTGCAGCCGTTACCGCTCTGCAGAGTGCTGAGCCAGTAGCGTCCAGAGCAGACGCAGGGCCCTGCCTCCGGTCCGAGCTTCATCGTGGTGAGCCCGGATGCTGTAAGGCGTCCGTGAGACCAGAGGACACACCTGACTCGCCCCCCACCCCCACCCCCGTCCTGTCTTCTCGGTCCCTGCCCACTGTGTTTATTTAACTGGGGTAGCAGCCCCGACCTTGCAAAGGATTGCCACCAGAAGTTTCCCCTGAATGTATCCATAGAGCATACTTTCTTGTCTAAACTGCGCTAATTGGCTGCTTTGAAATCCAAACACAGGTAGCCCGCTTGGTAGCTTCCTCCTCTCAGAACTGCAAATGTAGTTAATGGAAACCACAATGTAAAATAGAAGCAGGGAAACCTAACTGAAAGGATTGTTTGGATTGAATAGGGCATCTACAGTGCTTGCCCTGTGCTCAGAGCACGTGGTGTGGCTGCTGAGTTATCACTGCCGCCGCCTCTCCCTGTCCAGCTCTTCGTCTTGACTGTGCACCTCTATCCACACTGTGGGCTTTTTCTCTCGTGTGGGTGGTTATAGTAGCCTCCTCACTGGTGTTCCGTGTTCTAGTATCGCTCATCCGGTCTGCACCTCTTATCTCCTTCAGTTCAGTTCAGTTCAGTCGCTCAGTTGTATCCGACTCTTTGCAACCCCATGAATCGCAGCACGCCAGGCCTCCCTGTCCATCACCAACTCCTGGAGTTCACTCAAACTCATGTCCATCAAGTCGGTGATGCCATCCAGCCATCTCATCCTCTGTTGGCCCCTTCTCCTCCTGCCCCCATTCCCTCCCAGCATCAGGGTCTTTTCCATTGAGTCAACTCTTCACATGAGGTGGCCAAGATATTGGAGTTTCAGCTTCGGTATCAGTCCTTCCAAAGAACACCCAGGGCTGATCTCCTTTAGAATGGACTGGTTGGATCTCCTTGCAGTCCAAGGGACTCTCAAGAGTCTTCTTCAGCACCACAGTTCAAAAGCATCCATTTATCGGCGCTCAGCTTTCTTCACAGTCCAACTCTCACATCCATACATGACCACTGGAAAAACCATAGCCTTGACTAGACAGACCTTTGTTGGCAAAGTAATGTCTCTGCTTTTGAATATGCTGTCTAGGTTGGTCATAACTTTCCTTCCAAGGAATAAGTGTCTTTTAATTTCATGGCTGCAATCACCATCTGCAGTGATTTTGGAGCCCCCAAAAATAAAGTCTGACACTGTTTCCACTGTTTCCCCATCTATTTCCCATGAAGTGATGAGACCAGATGCCATGGTCTTCATTTTCTGAATGTTGAGCTTTAAGCCAATTTTTTCACTCTCTTCTTTCACTTTCATCAAGAGGCTTTTTAGTTCTTCTTCACTTTCTGCCATAAGAGTGGTGTCATCTGCATATCTGAGGTTATTGATATTTCTCCTGGCAATCTTGATTCCAGCTTGTGCTTCTTCTAGGCCAGCGTTTCTCATGATGTACTCTGCATATAAGTTAAAGAAGCAGGGTGACAGTATACAGCCTTGACATACTCCTTTTCCTATTTGGAACCAGTCAGTTGTTCCATGTCCAGTTCTAACTGTTGTTTCCTGACCTGCATATAGGTTTCTCAAGAGGCAGGTCAGGTGGTCTGGTATTCCCATCTCTTTCAGAATTTTCCACAGTTTATTGTGATCCACACAGTCAAAGGCTTTGGCATAGTCAATAAAACAGAAATAGATGTTTTCCTGGAACTCTCTTGCTTTTTCAGTGATCCAGCGGATGTTGGCAATTTGATCTCTGGTTCCTCTGCCTTTTCTAAAACCAGCTTGAACATCTGGAAGTTCACGGTTCACGTATTGCTGAAGCCCGGCTTGGAGAATTTTGAGCATTACTTTCCTAGCATGTGAGATGAATGCAATTGTGCGGTAGTTTGAGCATTCTTTGGCATTGCCTTTCTTCGGGATTGTAATGAAAACTGACCTTTTCCAGGCTTGTGGCCACTGCTGAGTTTTCCAAATTTGCTGGCACATTGAGTGCAGCACTTTCACAGCCTCACCTTTTAGGATTTGAAATAGCTCAACTGGAATTCCATCACCTCCACTTGCTTTGTTCATAGTGATGCTTTCTAAGGCCCACTTGACTTCACATTCCAGGATGTCTGGCTCTAGGTGAGTGATCACATCATCATGATTATCTTGGTCATGCAGATCTTTTTTGTACAGTTCTTCTGTGTATTCTTGCCACCTCTTCTTAATATCTTCTGCTTCTGTTAGGTCCATACCATTTCTATCCTTTATCGAGCGCATCTTTGCATGAAATGTTCCCTTGGTATCTCTAATTTTCTTGAAGAGATCTCCAGTCTTTCCCATTCTGTTGTTTTGCTCTATTTCTTTGCATTGATTGCTGAGGAAGGCTTTCTTTTATCTCCTTGCTATTCTTTGGAACTCTGCATTCAGATGCTTATATCTTTCCTTTTCTCCTTTGCTTTTCACTTCTCTTCTTTTCACAACTATTTGTAAGGCCTCCCCAGACAGCCATTTTGCTTTTTTTGCATTTCTTTTCCATGGGGATGGTCTTGATCCCTGTCTCCTGTACAATGTCACGAACCTTATCTCCTTATCCTGCTACAAATGAATTCTAGATTATAAAGTTTGTGAATAAATTCTTTAAATAAAGAACTAGAAAGTCCTTTGCTGATATGATGGCCTAAGAATTCCAAAACTCGTGCATTGTAAAACATCTCAAAGTGATTGAAACATTTTTAAACACCTTTTAAACCAGTAGATGAGCCAGTAACAACAAGGCGGGAATGAATGCAGATCTAGCAAGTGAGCTACCCCTGGGGCGGCTGAGCCCTCAGGGCACCTTTGGGTCTGGGTGCTCCAGGAGGACTGGAGGTGAAACCCGCAGCTTGTAGTACAGAGGACAGAAGGATTGGGAGTGGGAAGCTGCCGACGGGATAGACTGCAAAGTCAGCGTAGCAGAAGTTTCAATATAGGAGACAGTGGAGAGACTGTGTTCAACATATGGTCACTGCAAGTGTTTGGAGATGATAAATGGGAAGCCCAAGCAAGCTGAACCTACACGTGACAGAAAGTAATATCCTCATAGGAAAAGTTAATTGTCCACCTACAATTTTTAATGAAAGAAAGACATGTTTATATGAAAAATAAAAAATATTTACCACCAAAAGACTCTCACTAAAAGAACTTCTAAGTGTAGATTCCAAGAGGTGGGTGAAAATGGCCTCCAAAACCAACCCGAGATACAGAAGTAACAGATGAAGGTAACAGTAAACGTGAGGGGAAATCCAAAGAGACGGTGCCCATTCGTGGAAAGTGTCTATTAAGGTAGCCTTAAACAAAAGCAATAGACCCTGTTTTCATGTTAGGCTGGAGGCAGTTGATGAGAGTTAAAATATGCCACGATCCTCTTATTTTCGAGAAGGAAAGCGGTCTTTGGACTCCAAGTATGCATGTTAAAAATAGCCTTGAAAGCATAGACTAGTGCACAAAGTATCTTTTGATCAAGTTCAGCACACACCTTTTCACAGTAGGCACCCAACTATTTGTTAAAATACATCTGCCGACTGTCCTGGTGTTGGAGTCCATCAGTAGGATTCATCCAGGGCCGAGCCAGTAACCCACTCATTCCTCCCACCATGTTTGTTCCAAAATGAGTTACGACTCTTTCCCCAGCCTTCTGCACTTAATGATATGTGTGTTGTGACATCAGATTTAACTCTTTTGCGGTCATCATCTTGAGGAACAGTGCTCCTTGTGAGGATTTAAAGCCATAGCCACACTCTGTGCGTGTGTGTGTGTGTGTGTGTGTGTGTGGCTTTACAATCAGGGCCACTGAGGCTGCTTCTAAGCCTTTCCAGCCTGATCTCGTGCACCGTGGCCCCTTTCTTCCCTGAATTCCACCCATTTGCACCCATACTGTTCCAACTGTAAAATGGAAATAATAATAGTGTCTTATTCTTAGCATTGTGGTGTGGACTGAACAACTAAGTTATAACTGACCAAAAACAGGGTTAAGTTTTAAACCTCTGTGGGTACTGGACAAGTAGAGCATGGAACACAGGGTTACTGCTCCCTGACTTAGCATCTGTCACCCCCAGGTGACTTTAGATCGCAGTTTAGCTGGGATCCATTTCTGATCGGCTTAGTGTGGTAACGGTGAAGACCTGTTAAAAGTTTTCGTGAGCAGGTACATGAATTTGGAACCAAACTGGTGCGCTAGACCCACACTGGGTCCTAACCCAGATGGAGACTCCTTGTCTCCATCAAAGAGGTTCTTTATCTGCTTGGGTTCGCACAGCCGTTAGGACGTTAGGACAGCTGTTGGGACAGCACAGGCTTTATTCAATGGCCAAAGAATGGAAAGAAGCCAGAACTTGGCTAGCAAACCAACTTCTCAACCCCATTCAGGCAGATACGATGTATACAGGAGAGTCGAGGTTAAAGGTAAGACTGGAAAGAGAGGGAGGAGTATTCATAAACAGGGGTGTGGTTTGTATCCCAACCTGATGCAGCCCTCCTTTTCTGTCCTTGTAAGGGCTTTGCAACAGTTGTTGCTGTTAAGTCTTTCAGTCGTGTCCAGCTCTTTGCGACCCCATGGACTGCAGCACGCCAGGCTTCCCTGTCCATCACCACCTTCCAGAGCTTGCTCAAATTCACGTCCATTGAGTCGCTGATGCCATCCAACCATCTCGTCCTCTGTTGACCCTTCTCCTCCTGCCTTCAGTCTTTCCCAGCATCAGGGTCTTTTCTAATTGCAGTTGTTGTCATGGTGATTGTCAACTGTCCTGGCGCCGGTGGGTGTGTCATTTAGCTAATATGGCTCAAAGTCACTGGAAGTCAAATCTTCCACCATCTTGGGTTTACTTGGTTCTACCCAGTTCTGATTTTTGTCTTTGGAGCCTCCTCCTGAAACTTAGATGAGAAGAGTTGGTTTCCATTTGAGGGGAGGGGCAGAGGTCTGATTCTAGGGCAACAACCTTAGTAACAGATTAATAGATTTCTACCTGAAAAGCAGAAAAATTGATTTGTAAATCTTTGAATGGAAGGAATCTCAAAATGCCACTAAATTAGTTTTAGGGCTTTGGGAACAGCCTTTCAAATCCAGGCCCTCCATTCTTCCTGTAGAAAACAGAAGGGTTTGTCTGAGTTCTTTTCCAGCATTAAGCCAGTGTTTTATTTTAAGTTATATGAATTATCCGCATTTTAAAATGAAGCGGCTGAGGTCCTGAGAGGCTGGGGGACTGGTCAGGAGTGATCAAGTGAGGGCTGGTGGGTGAGAGGAGAGGTCTGAGACAAGGGCCGTGGACCAGCTGGTCGGCCTTCCAGCCCAACGGCCCAGCACACCAGCCGCCTCTCTCCTGCACTGCAGCAGCTCCTGCAACCGGCGGCCACTTCCGGGTGCACTGCTCTCACACGGCCCGGGTCAGAACCTGACGTCTGTTAACAGTGCACCCAGCCGTTACTTCATGTATACGTAGAGTGATCTGTGGCTTTCTTTATAGTAGCCACTCTTTCCTTTATAAAGAAGATTATGGTATACATTTTTTGATCATTTATTTTTGAGTGCACATTTTTAAACCTTACATGGTGGAGACATATGGGATGTTTTTTTTTTTTTTTAATTTCCCCTGGAAACCTGCAGAGCGGATGTTTTGAGTCCTTTTTTTTTTTTTTTTAAATTTTGCCAGGTGGATATCTCAGTATGGTATTGGCAGGAGCACCTGTATTCTGTAGGTGGCTGTTCACCTGGTTTCCAAGCTTAAGGTTTCTTCAGTCAAAGGACATTTAAAAGATATGGTTGAAAATAATGCGCTTTCTGATTTATTCACCATCAAGGTTAAAGGCAGTCAAATATTTGATAACAGAATAAGAATAAATACCCTTCCTGCATGTTGAGTAGACACGTTTAGAGAAATGTAATAACCTTAGAGAAAAGGTAGTAACCTTTTCTGGTTACAGATTTTAATTTTATTAAGATTAAGAATAAATAGTAAACTGTTTTGCTAATCTGTGCTTTTACTTTAGGATAATCTGTAAAGTTTTATGTAAGTCAATACAGAAATTCTACTTTATACTCCAGGAAAATACAAAGATGGGGATTGTAAGGACTTCTGGAAGAAAATTCGCTTGGAGAATTTTTATAAAGGTGCCTCATGTCTGCCTTGCATTATACTAGGTTCTGTGAATTCTGAAGATAAAGGATCTTGTTCTCAGGTTATTCACAGCCTACTCAGAGACATTTAGACAAAAAAAAAAAAACAACCCACAAAACAAAACCATGTTATAGTGTGGCAGCACCTGCTGGAGAGGTCTTACAGGTTACCACAGGAGTAATAATTAAAGTTACAATTGGGCTGGTGGATGTGTGGGAGAAAGGCCAGGAGGAGTCCTTTTGTATTCTGAGACTTTCTTCTTATGGCTCAGAAACTCTGATGAAGCCTTGAAGGCGCTGGTTCATGAGCCCTTAGATTAACATGTGTTTCCAACATGCCACTTGCTTTCCCAGTCGTTAAGTTATCTCTACCGGAGCACGAACCGCAGAGCCTTACTGCCTGGGTTCAGATTCCTACTTCTCTTCCTAGTCATGTGATCATGAGCAGGTTACTTCTCTGTGCTTCAGTTTCATAGAAAGACAAGAATAATAGTACCTACCTCACAGGGCTATTGTGAGGATTAAATAAAATAATACTGCCTGTTACACAATGAGGCTCAAGAAAATTTTAGTTATTATTAGTTTCGTGCATGGACGCTAAGTCACTACAGTTGTGTCTGGCTCTTTGGGACCCTGTGGACTGCAGCCCGACAGGCTCCTCTGTCCACGGAATTTTCTGGGCAAGAATACTGAAGTGGGTTGCCATCTCTTTCTCCAGGGGATCTTCCCAACCCGGAGCTCAAACCTGAGTCTCCTGCAGCTCCTGCATTGCAGACGAATTCTTCACCACTGAGCCATGTTAGTCTCGGTAGCAAATAAACCAGGAGCGTTGGAGAACAGTTACCACATTGATGTTTCAGGTTCTCTTTCTAAAATGCAAATTTCTGTCAAATTAAATTTTCCCATTTGTTTTCCTTTTCTAGCTCCAAGAGGCAAGCGAGGATGGAAGACCTTTTATGCTGTACTAAAGGGAACAGTGCTTTACCTGCAAAAGGTAAAAGTAGAGACGTACGAAAGGAAGCCCACAGAGCTTAATGGAGTGAGATTTAGACAAGTTGCCTAGAAAATGCTCACTTTGTACAAAGAGGCCACATCAAACAGAAAGACTGTTTAATTGATGTCTAAACTGTTTTGTAGATTTTTTTTGTTTCTGGTGAAAAAAGTTGTTTTGGAAATTATTTATTTATATGTGTATATATTACATTTTATAAATATAAAAGATTATATACATGTATATATGAGTGTGTGTGATCAGAGGAAATGGATGAGCTGTGTTCTAATACATTCAATTAGAAATGCTGAATATAAGTTGATACGTTAGACTTCATATTGTCTGTTCAGGTACAGATTGTGCTAACACTTGTTTCAATGGATATTTATAATATGAAATTATATCCCTTACATCCCTATTTAGTTATTTATCTTCGTTTGGATCCTACCTAAATCGAGAAACACATTTTCATTCAAGCCCTGATATTTAACAGTGCAAGCGTATTCCACTTACCTGGGTAAGTGTTTGACCAGACCATTTCCTGGCAGGATCCTTTCTGCTAGTCCCCAGATCTGGAAGTTAGTTTGGTATCCAATTGGCATGTTCTGGCCTCTACAGGATAGTCCCTGGAGCCCATCCTTGCTAGTTCTGTGTGTGGAGGTGGGGAAGTCGAGTCTTGACCCAGAGAAGGTGCATCCCCTCCCAGGGCCCAGCCGGACTCTAGCTCCGCAGTGAAGGGAGGCTCAGAAGTGTGAGAATACTGCCCTCAGTGGTGACTGTTAGGAAATATTTTTTCTTTTTAATGTGATTTAAAAAAACATAACATGAGATCTCCCTCAATCAAATTTTAAGTTAATAGTGCAGTGTTCTTAACTTTATAAGCACCGTGTCGCGCAGTAGGTCTCTAGGCATTTTCCGTCTTGCCTGACAAACACCACCAATGAATGGCCCCTGGCAGCCACTGTTCTACTCTCCATTCTGTAAGTTTGACTCCCTCAGATGCTTTACGTAAGTAGCACCAAGCTGTATTCATCCATGACTGGCTGATTTCCCCTAACACAACGTCCTTAATGTCCAGCCGGCATGTGACGGGATTTTCCTCTTTTTTGCGACGAGCAGCGTTCCGTTGCTCACTTCCTCTCCTTTTTCTGTACATCGTCTGTAGCTGTTTATGTTGTTCCCACCTCTCGGTTACTGTGAGCAGTGCTTCAGAGACCATGGTGTACAGATGTCTCCTTAAGATCCTGATTTCAGTTCCCAGAAGTGGAGTTTCTGGGTCGGATGGTAGCCCTACTTTAAATGTTTCTAGGAACCTCTGTGCCGTTTTCTGTAGCAGTTGAGCCATTTTAAATTTACACCAGCGATGCCCAGGAGTTGCAGTTTCTCCACATGCATTTCAACATGTGTTATTTTTAAAACACTTTGTTTAACAATGGCTATCCTGACGAGTGTGAAAGGATACTTGATCGTGATTTACACTAATCCTAATGATTAGTGGGGTTGAGCATTGTTTTCATATCCCTGTTGACCATATATGTGTTGTCTGTTCAGATCCTTTGACCATTTTTTAATCAGGTCATTTGGTTTTTTGTTATTGAGTCATAGGAATTCCTTACATATTTTGAACATTAATTCTGTATCATATATATGGTTTTCAGGCATTTTCTCCCATTCCATAGGTGGCCTTTTCACTCTCTCATTTGTTTCCCTAATTAGGGTTAGGGTTGGGCTTAGGGCTAGGGTTTAGGGTTAGGGTTAGTTGTACAGAAGGTTTTTAGTTCTATGTGCTCCTTTTCTCTATTTTTGCTTTTGTTGCCCGTTGTTTTGGGGTCATATACCAGAAATCATTGCCAATATCAATGCCAAGAAACTTTTCCCGTGTTGTCTTCCAGGAGTTTCTTAAGGTATTAAGCATTTAAGTTCACGACGAGTTCCCTGTTGTGTGTGGTGTGTGTTAAGGATGAACTTGCATTCTTTTTCACATGGATACCCAGTTTTCCTGGGACTGTTTGTTGAATAGACTCTCTTTTCTCCTTGGTGTGCTTTTGGGACCCTTTGGAAGATCAGTTGATGGCATTGTTTCTGGAATCTCTATTCTGTTACAGTGGCCTACATGAATGGCTTTATACCACTACCATAAGTTTTTATTATTATAGCTTTGTAATATGTTTTGAAGTCAGGGAGTATGAAGATTCTAAATTTGTTTTTCTTTCTCAAAACTGAGTATTTAGGATCCTTTATAGCTCCATATCAATGTTAATGTAAATTTTGCAGTTTCTTCAAAAACTGCCATTGGGATTTTGATAAGGATTGCATTGAATCTGTAGATGACTTTGGATAGTATAGGCATTTTGACAATATTCAGTCTTCCAATCCATGAACATGGGATGTCTTTCCATTTATTTTTGTCTTTATATTCTCTCAACACTGTTTTGTATCTTTTATTGTCTAAGTTTTTCACTTCCTTCATTATGTTTATTCCTAAAGTATTTGATTATTTTTGATGCTGTTATAAATGGAATTATTTTCTTAACTTCCTTTTCACATTGTTCATTGTTAGTTTACAGAAGTACAATTGTTTTTTGTATCCTACAACTTCATTGAATTCATTTCTTATTTATAACAGTTCTTTTGTAGAATCTTTAGAGTTTTCTGTATTTAAAGTCATGGAATCTGTAAACAAAGATAATTTTACTTTTTCCTTTCCAATTTGGATGCCTTTAAGTTTTTTCTTCTCTGATGGTGGTGGCTATATTAAATAGAAGTGCCAAGAGTGGGCATTTTTGTCTTTTTCTTTTATTAGAGGAAAAGACTTCAGTTTTTTTTGCCATTTTAAATATGATGTTAGCTGTGGACTCTTTATCATAGTGAAGTAATTTATTTTTATTCCTAGTTTGTTGAATGTTTTTTACCATGTGAAAGTTTGTTGAATTTTTATTAAATGCTTTTTCTGTATCTATGGAGATGATCATGAGATTTGAACATTTATTATGTCAGTGTGATTTATCACACTAATTGATTTTCATAAGTTGGAGCATCCTTGCATTCCAGGGGTAAATCCCACTTGGTCATGATGTATGCCTCTCTCATAATATGATGTTGGATTTGGTTTGCTGGTATTTTGTTGAGAATTTTTGAATTTATATTCATTAGAGATATTGACTTCTAGTTTTCTTTTCTTGTAGTATCTTTTTCTGGTTTTTATATCAGGCTAATGCTGACCTCATGAAATGATTTTAGAAGTTTCTCTCTGCTTAAATGTTTTTTGAAGAATTTGAAGAAGATTGGTTTTAATTTAAATTGGTCCCATTTTAAAAGTTGGATAGAATTTATTGTGAAGCTGAATGGTCCTAAACTTTTCTTTGTTGGCAGGTTTTTGATTACTGATTAAATCTACATGCTTGTTTTAATTCCACTCTGATTTTTATTTATTCATGATTCAGTTTTGGCAAATCATGTGTTTCCAGGGATTTATCCATTTCTTCTAGATTGTCCAGTTTGTTGGTATGTAATTGTTCATAGTTGTTTCTTATGTTTTTGCTTCTCTGATGCTAGTTGTAATGTCTCATTTTTCATTTCTTATTTTAAAGGATTGTCATTTTTATTGTTATTTTGAAAAAAAAAAACCCTCTTAATTTCATTGATTTTTTTTCCCCTCTTTTGTTTTCCAGTCTCTATTTCATTTATTTCTGTAATAATCTCTTTTTTGAGGGAAATGAATTTTATTTAGCTGCTGGTATTTTGAAGATTTACTCTTCTTCTGCAAAAATGTTTTTAAGACAATTTCATTAAGATGGACACACTTGAAGTATGATACTAAAATTAGTGTTTTCACATCTAAGACATTATTTGTAAATCAATAAAAATTACCACTATTTAATGTTTTTATTTTAGCACAAAAAGATAGGTTTTTGTTTTTAAGACAAGTTATCTCAAATGCGTGTTTTAAAAATATAGTTCTACTTTATGCCAAACTTGAAATTTTTAGCAAAAATTAGCTTAAAGATCAGTATCCCAGCTTATTATGTCTTCATAATTTGATTCTGTGGTGCAAGATGTTGATGATTTTTTTAATGTTATGTTGCAATGAATCCTTTATGTGTATAAAGTCCCCTTGGTAACAAGGGCTACAGTGAAGCTATGTAAACTCCCTAATGATTGTATCTGTGTCATTGTATTTGGCACCAACGTTTTATAGAAAGGGCTCTGAGCAACTTTGACAGATATTGGTTGCTGTCCTGATTTTTCTTTTGCAGTTCTCCCACTTACTATTTTTCTTTTGTTTGTTTTATTTAAATATAGTTGACCTACAGCACTACGTTAGTTTCTAGTGTTCAATAGAGTAAGTTGATACTTTCTGTATATTACAGAATGAGCACCACAATAAGTCTAGTTTCTGTCACCCTGTAAAGTTATCATATTTTATTGACTGTATTCCCCTTGCTGTACGTTTGATCTTCGTGACTCGTTTATTCGGTAACGAAAGTGTTACCCTCTTAATCTCCCCTCCACCCTTTGTCCCTCTGGCAACCACTGGTTTGTCTTCTGTGTCTGTGACTCTCTTTCTGCTTTGTGATGTTGGTTTTGTTTTTTAGATTGTACATACAACTGAAATCATTTGTCTTAAATATTTCAGTTAGCATAATAGCCTCTAGGTCCATGCATATTGCCACAAATGGCAAGATCCCATTCTTTTCTACTGCTTGGTAATATTCTGTTCTGTATGTTTTTGTACATGCCACATTCATCTGTCAGCGCACCTTCAGGCTGCTTTCACATCTTGGCTATTGTAAATAACGCTACAGTGAATCTAGACGGGCATGAATCATTTTAAAATAGCCTTTTTGTTTTCTTCAGAAAATTATCCAGAGATAGAATTGCTGGATCTTATGATCGTTCTAATTTTTAAATTTTGAGGAATGTCTGTACCGTTTTTCATAGTGGCTATACCAGTTTACATTCCCACTAGCAGTGCCCAAGGATTCCCATCTCCACACCCTTGCCAACATGTATTTGTTGTCTTTTGGATTACAGCCATTCTGACAGGTATGAGGTAATATCTCATTGTGATCTTGATTTGCATTTCCTTGATGATTAGTGATGTTGAGCATCTTTTCATCCATCTGTTGGCCATCTGTATATCTTCTTTAGAAAAATGTCTTTTTAAACCTTTGTTCATAATTCAGTTTGTTGTTTTATTTTGTTCTGATGTTGGGCTATATGGAATCTTTGTATATTTAGGATATTAACTCCTTATCAGAGACTATTGCTTCAGAGATCTTTTGTAGTTCTTTTTTGTTCCTTTTTCTTCTTTTGCTTTCTTCCCTTGTGATTTGGTGACTACCTTTGTGTTATGCTTAGAGTCATTTCTTTTTTGTGTGCATATATCTGTTACAGATTTCTGCCTTGCAGTTACCATGAAGGTCATATAAAACATGTCTATTTGTGTTTGTGTGTGTGTGTATGTTTGTTTTAAATTAATGATCACTCAAGTTTGAATATATTCCAACAGACCTGCAGTTTTAGTCACCTCTCACCACGTTTTATGTTTTAGACATTTCACATCTTTTCGTGTGTGACTCCCTTAACTGCTTCCTGTGGATGTAGATGACTTTACCACTTTTTCTTTTAGCATTCCTGCTAGTTTTATAACTGTTTGATCTACTACCTTTACTATCTGTTTGCTTTTACCAATGAGAATTTTCCTTTCATAAGTTTCATATGAAACTCATGTTTTCTTTTTCACTTTAAA
Source organism: Capra hircus (assembly GCF_001704415.2). Taxonomy (NCBI): domain Eukaryota; kingdom Metazoa; phylum Chordata; class Mammalia; order Artiodactyla; family Bovidae; genus Capra; species Capra hircus. The sequence continues at coordinate 6,741,703 of NC_030834.1, read as the reverse complement.
AATCTGTCTGAGATTTAAAGCCAGTTAAGTGGTGATGAACTGCTTAACTTTATTTGTCTGTAAAAGTCTTTATCTCTCCTTCAAATCTAAATGAAACCCTAAAATATTCTTGGTTATAGGGTGTTTTCTTTCTCCCCTTTCATTACTTTAATTATCTCATGCCACTTCCTTCTGGCCTGCAAAGTTTCTGATGTAAAATCAGCTGATAGTCTTATGGGAGTTCCTTGATACATAACTGGTAGCTTGTCTCTCTCTGATTTTAAGAATCTCCCTTTATCTTTCATCCTTGCCGTTTTAATTACGATGCTTCTTGATGTGTTTAGGTAGGTTGGTTACACTTCTTAATCTTAGAGAAGGGCCTTATTTAGGAGATGTTCTTTGGGGCTCAGCGGCATACTCCTCTCGTCATGAGAGCTGTGTGCTCTAGGGGTACCCGCTCTGTGAGCTGTTGGGCCCTTCTTTAGTCGCAGAGTCGGGTACTGTGGGCGGACTGGAAGGCAGGGCTACCCCTGGCCTGGTTGGCTGCCAGCCCTGCCTTCTGTGGTGGCTGCCTAACTGCTGGTTTGTGGCCAGTCCCCAGTGCAGCTGGCTGGAGGGCTCGGAGGTGGTCCTAGGGGTTAGTAACATCGGCCTGCTGGTGGTGGGGCTGGATCTCAGGGTGGCTGGCTGTGGGACCTGGGTGGCCTGATTTTTTGCGCTAATCTTAATGTTTCCTTCCTTCTACTAATTTGGGCTTAGTTTGTTCTTTTTTTAAACTTCTTGACACGTAAATTTAGGTTGTTTGTTTTTTTAATCTATAAAGTTGCTTGTACTATAATCTCATAAATTTTGTTACGTTGTGTTTTCATTTACCTTTATCTCAAGATATTTTCTGATTTCTCTTATGATTTCTTTTTTGACCCATTGATTATTCAAGAATATATTGTTTAATTTCCATATACTTGTAATTGCTGTTTTCTTTCAACTATTAATTTCTAGTGTCATCCTGCTGTGATTAGAACACACTTGGTATGATGTCAGGTGTCTTAAATTTGTTGAGGCTTGTTTTATAAGCTAATTTGTAATCTGTTCAGGAGAATGTGCTGTGCGCACTTTGGAAGAACTTGTATTCTGCTGCTCTTGGATGCTTTGTTCTTCATATGTCTTTGAGGTCCCTTTTGTCTACAGTGTTTATTTTATTCTTTGTGTCCTTGTTCATCTTATGTTTGGATTTTCTGCCTATTATTGAGAAATTCCCCAATATTATCGTATTGCTATCATTTTCTCCCTTCAGTTCTGCCCGTATATGCTTCATATATTTGTGTGTTCTGGTATTAGGTATATATGTGCTTTTAATTATTACAGCTTCCTGGTAATTAGATCCTTTTATCATTATATAATAACCTTCTTTGTCTTTTTTTGCAGTTTTGTCTCTAATAAGTATGACTGTCTTTTGGTTACATTGTGCATGAATATCCTTTTCCATTTCTTAATTTTCAGCCTATAAGTACCTTTAAGCATAAAGTGAGTGTTACAGACAGCAAACAGTTGGGTCTTTTTTTTTTTTCTTTTAATCCATTCAGAGACTCTGTATTGATTAGGGAATTTGGTTCATTTACAGTTAAAGTAATTATTGATGCAGAAGTACTTACTATTAGCATTTTGTAAATTATTTTCTCTTTCATAGCTTTTTTGACAGTTTTCCTTTGTTATTCTCTCCCTTTGTGTTTTGTTGATATTTTATAGAAGCATAATTTGATTGCTTTCTCACCATTGGTACTGTCATTGTGGTTACCATGAGTCTGACGTAGCACAGGTTATAGTTCTAAGTCATCCTTTATAAGCTGATGACAGCTTAACTTTAATCACATATAAGAACTCTACACTTTCCTTTTCCGTCCTCTCACATAATTTATCTTGGTGTGAGAGTGTATTTCTTTTTATACGGTGTTTCTGCTAGCAGGTTTTGTATTTACAGTTGCTCTCATACTTTCCTATTGTAGCGTTCGTGCTACAGTTAGATGTGACTTGCTCACTGCTCCTACCGTATTTCATTATCCGGTCTGTGTCTGTATTTACCTTTACCAGTGAGATTTATGTTTTATCTTCTCTCCTTATATTTCCAGTGCTGCTGCTTCATTTCCTTTCATTTCAGTCTTCTGTCTTCATTACACTTTCTGTAAGTCAGATCTAGCAGTGACACATCCCTCAGATTTTGCTCACCTGGGAAATTCTCCGTCTGTCTCTCCCTTTTAAAGGAGTCGTTTGCTGGGCACCGTGTTCTTGGTTTACAGGTCTTCCGTCTCCACTCACCAGCTTTCTGAGTCTGTCCTCCTGCTCGCCTCTGCTTGTCTGCAGGGTGTCTGCTGAGCAGCCCTACGACCCTCTTAAGAACGTCCCTTGAATATGACAAGTCTCTCTTTTCTTGCTGATTTGAAAACTCTGTCCTCACTTTCTCCTTGACAGTTCGATGGCAATGTGTCTTTGTGCAGATCTGTGGGTGAGGGTGTCTTAGCTGAGACTGTTGGACTCCTGGGATCTGGATGTCCATCAGGTTTGCTGAGCGCTTGACCACTGTTTCTTTCAGGAAGCTCTCTGCTGGTTAGTTTTCCTCTCCCCCTTCGGGGACTCTGCTAATAGGTATTTTGTCCAGCTGATAGTGTCCTGTAAATCTCTTAGGCTGCTTTTACTCTTTTATGATTTTTTTCCCATTTGTTCCTCTGACTGCCTAATTCCAGTTTTTCTGTCTTCAGTTACTGATTCTTTCTTCTGTGTGTAAGTCTGCTGATGAATGATTCCCGTGAATTTTTCAGTGTGTCATCGTATGCTTTAGGCTCAAATTTTCTGTTTTAGATTTTTAAATATTTTCTTTGTTGATATTCTCATTTTGTTCATGCATCATTTTCTTGAGCCAATTGAGACTCTTTATGATGGTTATTTTTAATTTTTTATCAGATACATTATATACCTTTCTTTTTTACAGTCAGTTTCTGGAGATTTATTTTGTTCCTTTGATTGGGCCTGGACAATGATTGGGTAATATCCAAATGACTGGACATTTTGACAATCCTTGGACAATGATTTACTTTTTCTTTTACTCTACTTATTAACAGAAACATTTTAAAATTAAAAGTTCTTCAGAAGCCTATTTTTTGGTCAGTCTACTATCTGATGACTATGAAATTGAAAGTCAAATGGTTTTATGTTTTCCTCTTTACAGAATTTGCAAAAACATTCATTTGCAATTGCTTACAGTATTTTCCATTAAATAGGTTTATCATAATTTAATTTTTCCTATTTTCAAGCATACCCTCATTTCAGCTTTTTACAGTTACAAATAATGATATACTGTGCACATCTCTGTTTATTTCTTAAAAATAGATTCTTGGAAGTATCATTGGTCACAGGGACAAGTGGGAACTGTTTGAGATTATTGAAACCTATTGCTAAATTAACTTCAAGGAATACCGAACAGCTTCCTCTCTCAAAGTAATTTCTGACAATATCTGTCCCACCACAGCCTTTCCTCACTGCAGTAATTATTAGCATTTGGATATTTAAACATAAAGGCCTCATTTGTTTTAGGCTTTTTATTTTCAGTGCACAAACACATGCCCTTACACACTTGCCACACTCCAAAGCTGCCTTTCCACACTTGTGTTTCAGTGGGGAAGAAAATACACCTGAAATCATGTCGGCAACACTGAGTTGGGCGGCAGCCTATGAGAGGGCATCCACATTTGCACCGTTGAGATAATAACCTGCTTGGGATGGAAACAGAAGTGTTGAGGGGACATATGTGATTTATTTTCATTTTAAACATTTCAAAATGTTATCATAATGACCTATATAATAAAATTGAAAGCATTATTCTTTTTTCAGACCACTCTTTCTTAGGAGTCACCCAGATCAATATTTAAAAGGACCTTGACAGTCCTATATCAACATTTTACATACCGCCAGAGCAGCTTTGTAAGGAGCACTGTTATAATTCTCTTCTATGGGCACTTTCATCCAATGTCTAGATTGAGAACTATGTCTAATGTTAACAAAACCTTTTGTTTTCTTCCTTTTGGGATAGGTTAGGTAAGGAATATTAGACTATGGGATACTTCACCTTGGACTAGAGCTCTTTTTGTGGTTAAGTTCCCTTGCAAAGATAGGTATGGAGACAGCTGAAACCCAAAGATTGTAAAGAAAGTAATCTGGGACATCCTTCTAAAAGGTACCCATTACTTGGTGGGATCAAACAGCTGGAGGAATGGAGACTCTGATGTTAGGTGATTATTCATGTTCTTAGGGGGCCAGATATCTTTGTCTTCATTTCCCTATGGAGCCAGCACGGCTTCTAATTTATAAGTCAACTGCTTTGGCCTTTGCCAAACCACGGTGTGCATACATGCTGGGCCCACCCTGGTCCTTTCAGCTAGATTTGTCTCTGCAGGGAACGGCCCTTTGAAATTAAATTTCACATATCACAGCTGTTTCCCCAGCATCAATCCTATTCTCTTGGCTTATTTTGTCATTTTCTCTAAAACCTCTATGAGGGGCCGAGTTGTCTTTGGCAAATCATTTCATTGAATACCTAGTCACAGGATTTCCACCCACTCCATCCCAGGGTGAGCCTGGGAAGAGAGAAAAACATTCTTGCATTCAGCCTTTGACAGAGGTGATGCACAGAGAGAGGCTGTTTCCAAGTCAACAGCGCTGCCTTTCTCGTTGTCCTCTCCCTCGGATAAGGGAATTGAATTGTTTGACTCGTCCAGACATCAAAGAGAAAGGGCTATATGTTGACAAGGAACTGACTTTGTGAGTTTGGAAGTGTCAACATCAGTTGGATTAAAGCTACAAAAGTAGGTTGCACCTCCATATTGATGGTGCCTCTGGAGTGTGGCAGATGGGCACTTAGGGAAAACTGGGTGAGGTTCCTCTCGTAAAGTGGAAAAGGGGACCCAGAGGCAATGATGCGTTCGTTCAGGAGCATGCGGATCGCGCTGTGGTCTCCTCTCAGGCTGCACTCTGTGCTCAGACGGAGAGTAGCCTGAGAAAGGGCACCCTGTCCTGTATCCAGGCCGAACTCCCTTCTTGTTGTTGTGACTGCTCTTTGAAAGAAAAGGAGGGGCTGAAAAAATGTGACAAGTGTTTAAAGTCTCATCATAGCAGTGATCTAATATCTGTGCCCAGAACTTTGCACAGATCCTAGAGCCCAGCCTAATGGTGATGGTTCCATTCATCAACCTGTGGAAGCGTCATCACAGTAGGCCAGGTTCTTGGATGGATATATCTGCTCTGGTGTTTTATTAGTTTCTTCCTAACTTGTAAGGTTAAAAAAAAAAAAAAAAAAGAGGCTATGCCAATGTGAAGACCCAGTGGGCCTCTACATCTGGAAATGCCAAGCACTGTAAGGTTAACAGGGAGCTGTCTGCTGTCCACTGCCCCAGGGGGAACCCGCAGGACACTCAGCTGCCTGCCAGCATCAGCATGCGCCAGCTCCTAGACCTCTCCCTCTTCAAATTACCTCCAGAGGGTAGACTGTATTGGAGGCTCCACACTGGTACCACATGTGTCTGACAAGGGGCTCCTCTCGTCCCGTTGCTGGCTAATCCTGAGCCTTGCTGGAGGCCTGACCTGCTAGCATGGGGTGGCAGATGCTGCACAGAAAGAAAGTCACATGATCACAGGGTAATCAGGGGTTTGCACAGTTTGGGGGTTATGTCTTCACACAGCCGTTTAGAGCTTGGTACTCTGCTAAATGCTGCACTTCCAGCGATGATGAAGATACAGTCTCTGCCACACAGAACCCACAGAGCAAGACAAGGAATGGCGAAATTGAACCTTGACCTTCAAACAGTGTATAAACTAATAGAAGAATGCAGAGTCTCACCGAATAAGGCCCCGATCACGCTTGCAAAGGTCAGAGAGTGCCTCCCTGAGGAGTTAACACACCTTGAACCCACCATACATCAGTGATGATCAGGCATTTGCCAGGCAGGCAAGGTTAAAGAAAAAGGAAGTAGGGGGGTGGAGGGGCACATTTTTAACCAGTGGAAGGGGAATAACAGTTTGGGGAGACTTGGTGTGGTCCGAGAATGGCAAAAACAGCTTTTTTAAGATGACTTTTTAAACGTGGACCATTTTTAAAGTCTTTATTGAATTTGTTTCAGCATTTCTCCTGCTTTATGCTTCGGTTCTTTGGCCTCAAGGCTGTAGGATCTTAGCTCGCCCACCAGGAATCATACCTCCACCCCTGCATTGGAAGGCAGAGTCTTAACCACTGGACCAGTAGGGTGGTCCCAAAACAGCTTTGGACATTTGTCTCACAGGCTGGACAAGAGGGTAGCCAGGAGTAGAAATATAATGAAAAGTTATGCTTCAAGTAGCTAGTGAATCATGAAGGTGAAAGAAATGGTGTCACGGTTCAGTTTGTGAACTGTCTGTTTTACCAAAGAAGCAGTTTTCTCCCCCAGAAGAATGCCAGACCCTTTGAGGGTGAGCTATGTGCTGCCCTCCCCAACACCCAGGCCCCCAAAGGATCCAGGCAGCGCCCCGCTGTGTGCCAGCTAGTCCCCCTCGCAGGACCCGCTGGGTGACTGTGCTCCCAGGAGGCATGGTGCTCTTCCATGTAACCTGGGATTCAAGTACAGCTGAGAAGACAGCTCACCCCTTCCTCTCCTTACCTCCTGTAGCCACTTCTCTGTAATCTGGATGAAAGATTATGAAAAAAAGGTATATTTTCCTCCAGCCCCAGACTGGTTTGGTTCAGCGTGGCAGAGTCTCGCTCAGCCTGGGTCAGGGTTGGGGCCATGCCTGGCGGGTGGGGAGAAAATAATCAGACAGAGCGTGTTCTCCAGGGTCTCGCCAGCACACACATTCTACCGCCATCCTCATTTTCCACGCCTTGCTTGCCCAGATCAGATTCTCAGCATCAGAGCTTCCCATCCAGAGGTTCCTCCCGTGTTCTCTAGGTGGGCAGCTGCTGCACCTCAGCCCCCGCCCACCGTGGCTGCCAGACCTTGGCTCCTAAAAGGGGGGCAGCATTGTGAGACGAAGGAAGCAGGGCTTCTGCTCCCCTAACTAAAGGAGTCAAATAAGTCTCCCGAAGACATCGAAGCCCACCCTGCTTTTACTCTGAGCACGTACACACCTCACACACACAGATCGCCTCTGCCACTGCAGGGCGGGCGGCTTGGGGTCCCATTCCAGTATCGATTGCTCATCAGTTACTTGAAACTTTTCAAGATTGCTCAGCTAAGAAATAGCTTAGGGACCTCCCTGATGGTCCAGTGGTTAAGAATCTGCCTCCCAAGGCAGGGGAGTCGGGTTCGATCCCTGGCCGGAGAACTAAGATCCCACATACTGGGGGGCAGCTGCAATGAAAGATCCCACGTGCTGCAACTGAGGCCCTACATGGCCAAAAATAAATAAATAAATATGTAAAAAAAAAAAAAAACCTAATGATTTTTACCCAATTAGTATTTCCTCATTAAGAGTGAGAATAGTAGTAAAAATCACCACCACCACCATCCCCCCCCCCCCAAAAAAAAACCCATAGTCACCAGAAGGAAAGCCAGGCACGGCTGAGCCTACACCAGGCAGATGCTCCGAGCCTCTCCACCCCCACTCAGCCAGGCTTCCCCTCCTCCTGTCCCAGCACAAACAGGCTCACGAGGGTTTTCAGTGACTCCTTAGGAAACTGAAGACTTGACGAAGATCTCATGCCTCTAAGGTGCATATCCCTGCCTGTTTGCTTACAACTCTCTCTGTTGCATGCCCCCTGAACACACAAAGACACACACACACACACACACACACACACACATCTTTACAGGGCATTGCTTTGGATATAATATCTAAGGGAACAGTCATCCCAAATCAGAGCATCCCACCTCATTGAGGCAGGAAGGGACTGGCAGGCTTATTGAGCCCACTTACTGTAGTGACCATTCAGCCAGAAATAACATGGGTTTGTTAGTATGATGTAGTTTTGGGGGTACTTTTTATATTTGAGCCCTACAACTTTATAGGAGGATATTGTCTCCATTTTTTAAATTAAGAAGCTGAGGCTCAGAGTTTGATTTGCCTCCTCAGGCTTCTGAAGGGTGGTCGGAACCATGCTAGGGTTTTTTCCATTAGACTCCTCTTGTATAAGCTGACTCATTGGAAGAGACTGATGCTGGGGAAGATTGAAGACGGAAGGAGAAGAGGGTGACAGAGGATGAGAGGGTTGGATGGCATCTCCGACTCGATGGACATGAACTTGGGCAAACTCTGAGAGATGGTAGGGGACAGGGAGGCCTGGCACGCTGCAGTCCATGGAGTTACAAAGAGTCAGACACAACTTGGCGACTGAACAGCAAGCAATTCTTACATAAACACATAGCTCTATTGTATGTCTTTTTTAACTACTAGAATTTTAAAACAAGTGATTTTGGAGAACTTTTTGTTACCCTTTACCATATCAACCAGATTCCACTAACTTCTGGCTTCCTTTCATCGTTTAGTTGCTAAGACATGTCTGACTCTTTGCGACTTCATGGACCGTAGCACATGAGGCTCCTCCGTCCATGGGATTCCCCAGGCAAAAATACTGGAGTGGGTTGCCATTTTGTCCTCCAGGGGATCTTCCCCAACCAGGGATCAAACCTACGTTTCCTGCATTGGCAGGCCGATTCCTTACCACTTGAGCATTAGAGAACCCCTAACTTTTGGCTAACACTCAGCAAGTATGCAGGAGCTTCTTTCTGAAGGCAGCTTCCTGCTCTGATCAGGACCATGATCCTCCTCTGTCCGTCATGGTGCTTACCTGATGCCACCTCTCCTCTGTGGGAATGTGAGGCTATCTCTATTACCTTCCATACTTCGTGTAACTAACCTTTTAAGATTTTCTAATTCAGACCCACTTTCAGATAGTCTTCCTTTTTGTCACCAGGAAACATGAACAATCATAGAATTGTCAGCATTTCAAGCATTTCATGATTCCCAGATCAGCACTTAAAAGCCAGGCGTCTATTATCAGCTGAGCTTAGGTTGACAAACTGTCATCCTGACTCCGACCCTCACAGGAAGCAAACCAGTAGTGCACGCATCTTCAGGTCCGGAGTGCCGTAGTTTTCTAGAACGCTTGCACTGCACTCATGCCTGAGAGCAAATAAGCCTCTAGAGGAGCTTACGCTCTGTCTAAAAAGGTCAACAAATAAAGAGCCATTTCAAGCTCTTCTCTCAATTCGTCCCACCCTCCCCTCCCCACACTGCGTCCAAAAGTCTGTTCTCTATGTCTGCGTCTCCACCTCCGTCCTGCAGATAAGGTCATCACGATCATCTTTCTAAATTCCATATATATGCGTTAATGTATGGTATTGGTCTTTGTCTTTCTGACTTATTTCACTATAACAGGCTCTAGGTTTATCCACCTCATTAGGGCTGACTCAAGTGCGTTCTTTCTTATAGCTGAGTGATATTCCATCGTGTATATTTACCACAGTTTTTGTAGCCATTCTTCTGTCGATGGGACATCTAGGTTGCTTCCATGTCCTAGCTGTTGTAAAAAGTGCTACAAAGAGAATGGCATAGAAACATATATATTACCATATGTAAACAGATAGTGAGTGGAAATTTGCTGTCTGACCTAGGGAGCTCAACCTGGTACTCTGTGACAACTACAGGGGTGGGGTGGACTGGGAGGCGGAAAGGGGGTTCAGAAGGGAGGGGACCTGTGTTTCCCTGTGGCTGATTCAGGTTGATGTACGACAGAAACCATCACAATATTGTAAAGCACTTATCCTCCAATTAAAAAATAATCCCAAAAAGTGAATAAAAGAAGTAAGAATGGGGAAAAAAAAAAAAAGCCATTTCAGTGCAATTCAGTATGTGCTACCAAGAAGGCAATGTGCCGTGGAAGGACAGTTCACTGAGCCTCAGGAAGAGCAGAGATGATCATGGAAGGATTCACGAAGGAAGTGATGTCTAGACCTCCCCTGAAAAGACACACAGAGGTTAGTCGCGTGAAGGATTCAGGCAGGGAGGAACGTGTACGGATGCCCAGATGTCAGAGACCACGGCGCGTCCAGGGAGCTGCAGGTGCTCCAGAAGGCCGTGCTTGGGAGCTGAGCTTTTCTCCTGGAGCAGTGTGGGAGTATCCAGGGATCTTTAGTGGGGCGTGACACAATCAGATGTATATTTTAGAACGATCAGTCTGGCTCTAAGATGGGGTGTGGGTTGGGGGCGGTGTCGGAGTCATAGAGACCAGAGTAGCTTGAACTATGGTAGGAGTCGCGGGAAGGGGGAAGCACACTGCCTGGGCACTTCAGTTCCTGGTGCTGAAATCAGCGGTCTGGCACAGAGATGGATATGCAGATCAGGGGCCGAAGGGTTTCTGGAGAGTCCTCCAAAAAAAATACACAAGAGGTGATGTTGCTCAGAGCTTGTAAAGCAGGCAGAACAGTGGGACACAGACCTTTCATGTGTGCCTGGAAGGGAGGGACCTTGAGAGGGGCCGGGCAGTGTGCTGGACCTGGGGGACAGTGCGGGGCGGCAGGAAGAAAGAGAGATGGGGGGGTGGGGAGGGCTGCCCAGACCTCAGGGCCTGGAGCCGCACTCTGGGCTGGAAAGAGGTAGCCTAAGGTGGGGATCGGAAAGTCACTCTGGAATCCAGCAACAAGGAAGTTATTGACAAGGCAGCTCCAGTGGAGTGGCAGGCTTGGAAGCCGGAGGGGGTGAGTGAGGACACGGGCAGAGAGCCTGCAAACAGCTGCTTTTAGGAGGTTCTTCCCTGATTGCCCCTCCGTGCCCCTGTGACACCCCCTTTCCTGTGACCTGCAAATCCTGGATCCCCAGTGTCTGTTCTCTCACAAGTGAAACAGATCCGTTTCTTTCTTCCTCTCCCCTGGACAGTTCCTGACATGGTCCTGAGCCCTGGTCTTGCTGCTCCAGCTTGTACACCACCTGCCAGCCGCATGACCACCTCCTTCCCATTCTGGCCCCTCCCCTCCCCCTACTTCACCGTGTTTGCCTCTGACTTTCAAGCAAAAAGGAAATCCACAGAAAATTGCAGTAGTGACATCAGAACCATTTACAAAATGTCATATTGGGAGGAACGAGAAACCGACTTGGTGTCTACCCCCCAAAAGAGCTTGGGCTTACAGTGATAGAGGTGTTATGCAATGAACGGCAAGTAGCACAATAAAAACCAAGTGTATGGGTGAACTGGAGAAGACCGGGTGAAGAGGGGAAACGCTGTGTGAGTAACGGACTACGGTTTCTAGAACTTCTCTTCGGCAGAGCACAGTGCAGCGTCTGTGGTGAAGCAAGTGGTTTTGTCTGTTTTCCAGCTGAGCAGAAATGCACTCCTGTCCATGTTTGGTTATGGTACTTTCAGTGCCCCTGAGACCGGGCTTGAGAAATGTATTACCTGATAGAGTGCTATTTATTTTTATTGGAATATAAAGTGTTCGCAGCAGAGGAGTCTAATATCATTTTAATATAACAGTTTATATATGCTTTGAAATTTTGAAATTTCTATGGATTAATGATAAAGCGATTAAATTCTTGGTGGGGAAATTCCATCACTTGTCCACATACAGGTATCAGCTTTCTCCCGTTTTGTTATCCAGGAGTGAGTCATCTGCTGATCAAATGCTGAGATGCGTCTTTGCTGTCACACAGCTTCAGAAGATCTCTGTGGGTTTCAGTCAGGGCTTTGTGTCTGACCCCACTGGGTCTGTCCTTTTCTTGCAAGTCTTTTTTGGTAAGCTTTATGATGGTATTTTTGTGACAGGTCTGGTTGTGACAAAAGTGAATTATGTTATCCTTAAAATAAATTGTCAGGTGATTGATGGAATGGTTAAGGGAGAGGGGTGTGGGTGGCTGCTGAGTGCGTGGCTCTGAATTAGCAGACTATGATAGCCTCTACACCAGGCTCTGGAGCATGTTCTGTTTTAAAAACAATAGTGTCTATCTGGCTGCATCGGGGCTTGACTGTGGCCCGGGGGTCTTCGTTGCCTCGTGAGGGATCTTTTGTTGCAGTGCTTGGATTCTGTTGTCAGTGCCTGGACTTAGTATCTGTGGTTCATGGACTTAGTTGCTCTGTGACACGTGGGATCTTAGTTCTCCAGCCAAGGACTGAACCTGTATGTCTTTTTTATTGCAAGGCAGATTGTTAACCACTGGACCACCAGGAAAGTCCCTAGAGAATATTCTAATGTCTTTTATCTCTAGAGTCTAGAAAACAGGTATTCAGACCAGAATATATTTGCCTTTGGCATGTCTTTCAAATGTAAAAAGAAAAAAATGTTGGTTAACTAAAAATTTAGTTTCCTGTCTTGGTTCGCGGGGAACCCTCTGTTCTTAATGCAGTCTTCCATTGTTTCCTTGGATATCTTGAGAGAGAGATTAGTTCCAACTGCATGTAAGCGAAGGGAGTTGTTTCCTGCAGTGTCTGAAGTACAGGTGGCAAGTGCGGAGTGGGCCTGGGCCAGGCAGAAGGAGGCCCTGAAGACCAGGCCCCCTGACTGATGCCAGGTGCCGGGAGCTGGCCGACCTGACCGGGACCCTGAGAGCAAAAAGCTTTCCTATGTGCTCAGGGCACTTTTATTTATTAATTTATTTGGTGAAACTGCTGGTTCTGTGCCCTCTCACACCCTGAAGGGGCCATATGGACCCCTCTCTCATTCTCTGAAACAATGGAAAGTGCATGAAACAAAAGTTCACTGGGTTTTGAGGTGTTACATGACCATATCTGATGTTAGTTATAAGTCAGATGAATGACCCATTTCAGCAGAGCAATGTGACCATTACATAAGGCATATTTCAAACATAAGCAGAATTTTTTAGGACTATCAATTCATGAAAAGGCATTGCAACTGAAAACACATGGTATCTGGAGTTCAGGACACAGGCTGTGCTCTGAAGGTTTGTTAAAAAACACGTTCAGAGGGTCTGGCAAACAGAAACTAGTTTATCCTATCAGTTGGCTGTGCCCTTTTCCAAGCCACCCGAGTGTGAGACGTGTCCAGAACGCAAACCTCTCCTCCTGTTTGCTCCCTGGGGCCTAAGCAGTGCCTTTCTCTCCCTGTCTCCCTCCCCTCCTCCCTCCCTTCCTTGCAGTAAATATTATACCCACACCAGTCACATGAAAATCATAGCAGGAAACACGTATTCAACACTAAGTTGCTTTCCAGGGCTCTGCACTGAGGGGTAGTGGGTGGGTGATGATGGGCACGCAGCACACAGTTGCAGACAGTGCCAAGTCAGCCTTTCGCAGGAACCCAGAGGAAACCCTGGTCACTGTGTTAGTTAGAGATATTCAAGGAGTAAGGATGAGCTTCCCTGGTAGCTCAGCTGGTAAAGAATCTGCCTGCAATGCAGGAGACCCCAGTTCAATCCCTAGGTCAGGAAGATCCGCTGGAGAAGGGATAGGCTACCCACTCCAGTATTCTTGGGTTTCCCTGGTGGCTCAGCTGATGAAGAATCTGCCTGGAATGCGGAGACCTGGGTTCGATCCCTGGGTTGGGAAGATCCCCTGGAGAAGGGAAAGGCTACCCACTCCAGTATTCTGGCCGGGAGAATTCCATGGACTGTATAGTCCTTGGGGTCACAGAGTCAGACGTGACTGAGCAACTTTCACTTTCAAGGAGCAAGGAAGGTGCTGAGATGTTTCTTCTTTTTAAAAATGTTAAGACCTTTTAAGTTTCTTCAGATACCGAGTCACAGAATCCTATATGCTTTTTCAAGGGGCTATTGTTGTTTAGCCACCAAGTCTTGTCCAACTCTTTGTGACCCCATGGACTATAGCCCACCATACTCTTCTGTCCAAGGGATTTCCCAGGCAAGAATACCAGAGTGTGTTGCCATTATTTCCTCCAGAGAATCTTCCTGACCCAGGGATCGAAACTGCCTCTCCTGCATTGCAGGCAGATTCTTAACCTCTGAGCCTCTTAGGAAGCCCTTCCAAAGGGCGACTCGTGGTTAACTGTCTGCTCTAACTCTCTTCTGGTTCAGTTGTGTGATCATTAAAAGATGGATCCTCACTTGCTGGTTCACTTACCAGATTTGTCCTAGAAATGTCCTGTGTGTCCCTGAAGTCAGAGGCCTGACTGAGAAAGCATCCCAAGTGCTTCCAGTCCCACCAGGCCTGTGAGTGTCCCCCTTCTCATGTCCGTGCAAACAGGCCCAGTCCGCTGCTAGGGCCCATGTGTCTTCATCCGCACAATGTGGAGACGGCGCAGTGTCTGCTGTGACCAGACAAGCTAATATGAATGAATATAATCCTTTCAGTTTAAGTTGCTTATTTCCTAATTCTCCTTACAGAAATAGAAGACATTTTCCTGACTTTAAAATCACTTAATCTAACATGAGAAAATTAGTTGAAATGATCCTTGAAGCTCCTTTCAGTCTTAACATTCTATGAAAAAGTGACTTTCAGATATCTGATTATTTGAGTGATGGGCTAAAGCATGCCTTCATCTGATTTCCCGTTATGCCTTCCTCCCAGATTTGTGGGAACACAGTGTGCTCTCTGGTTAAAAAAAAAAAAATGAAACTGACTAATTTTTAGAATGACATCTAACCAGAAATACACAGAATTTTTTAAAAAGATAATCATCAAATTATGAAAAATGTTTTCAATGCCTTTTTAAAAATCAAGAGTTAATACACAGCTTAGGGTCCAGTTTAACTATGGACATTTTTATTAAATCCTCATAGGGTCTCAAGAACGTCTTCACTTCTCTCACAACTATATTCTCTCAGTGGAAATCAAGACTATTTCCACTTTATTTTAAATTGTTTTAATGAGGTAGAGCACTTGTGCCTTGTACTCTGTAAACTGGAATCTGAGCATTTTTAAATCGACATTGGTGAATATCAGCTGGCATTTGGTCACTTTCCAAGCTGGACTTTATTCTCACCTGAGGGCACAGATTTTCAGACTTGCCGCCAACCTATTGTTTGTACATATGTAGATAATCTTTGCGTTAGTGTGTTATGATCCAACTTCACATGACGTTTAATTAACAAGCTTCTTAAGAAAAAGGAGAAAGCTTTTAATTTCATGCTTTAAGTGCATTTTAAATAAACAGCATTGTGAAATAACATGGTTGGTGCTCATTAGGGTGGTAGAGAGCTCCAGTGAGTCATCCTGGATAAAAGACGTAGATTGCAGTGAACACAGAGGAGTAGTAATGTGTTTTTAGGCATCATTTTCACCCTTCATTTGTTTGAGAAAATAGCTAGTAATTATTAGGTGTCATAGAGCATTTTATTTTTTCATAGAAAATTTCTTGATTGAATTTATCTTGCTCTCTTTTCTCATTTAGTTTGCATAGCCAAGAGTCTTAGGTTTGAAATGGTTTGATTACGATAATTTACCCCTTATTTCTTCTTTCCCAGTACCGTCATTAGACACCATCTTCAACTTTAAGAAGTGAAAAATAAAGATGTCAGAACGAGCTCTGCAGAATAAAGTTTCTTCCTTTTATTCAGGTGTCAGCTCTAACTTCTCCAGTCTGTCCTGAGTTTTCATTTTGTATGGACTTGGAGCTACATTTTCTAATAGGAATTCAGAATCCCAAACGTGTTTTGTTTGTATTTTGCCCTTTTTTTATAAAATGATATTACTATTAACTAGAAGAGCGGAAGCCCATGTTGGACTTGAAATCCCTAGACTTTGGTGTCATCCTAGTTAAACAGATCGTATCTTCCATTTCTGTAATCTGTGCAGTATTTTCCTTCCAGTATCAGAAACCTTAGGGTTTAGGAAGCTGCCTGAGAACAGAGTCCTCTTCAGAAACCATGGTGCAGGTCTCCCAAGCTGATAATTACTGTCCGCTTCTACTTAGAGCTGTAATAAATGTTCATCTTAAACCTCTTAGCACTTTTAGAGTGTTCCAGGAACATCATCCTTTAAGCTTGGTTTTAAGCTTGAAGAATGAGGTCAGAGAGGATATGCCCCAGGGATAAGTATAGTTGCTCCAAAGGTCCGAGTCACCCAGTGCTAATGGCTAAGGGTCGGCCTTTCTCTCCCTATCCATCCGCAGCAGTGCGTCAGGCATTGTGATGTAGATAGGACCTACACTGCCGAGAGGAGAGTTTACCCCTGAACACCGCAAGTTTGAACTGCACAGGTTCAATTGTTGGCGGATTTTTCAGCCGTGAGCTCTGCATACGGCGTGATTCACGGGAGACTGAATTCGCTAATGTGGAACCGTGGACACAGCGGAGCGGAGGATGGGAAGGAACTGCATAAACGGGGGGCAGACGATAAGTCTCGGGTGGATTTTCAGCCCCCCGCCCCGCGCCACGCGACATTCCAGGGTCACGGGCAGTCGTGGTCATTCCAGGGGGCACCTCCGGGACGAGAAGGGACAAAGGCCAACAGCTGAATGGAAGCCTGGTGTACGGCCGGACGAGGAGGTGCCGGAGCCGCGGTCAGAGCGGAGAAGAGGCGCCGGAGAGAAGTGGGAGGCGGAGCCGTGGAGAATTTCCAGAGAATTGCTGACTCCCTTGGTTGCTGTGAGATGAAAACGAAAGAATCTGTAAAACTTTGCAGTCGGGAGGTCATTTCTGACCTTTGCTAAAGCAGATTCAGTGAAGGGTCAAAACGGACTCCAGGCCCCAGTGGGTTAAAAGGTAAACTGGAAATTAATGTATAAAAATAGTTCACGTGGACCCCTGACTAGTTGTATATAAAGGAAGAAGATAGGTGAGGGCTAGAGGAGGAAGTGATACTCAGGAGGGACTATGATCTTACAAATATGAGAGAGACCCTGAGCCCATAGACAAACAAGGATTTAAAGTATAGTGGAAAGATAGTAACCAGGGAAATAAGATCCTAGGAGGGGTTGGTGGAGGTGGATCTGGAGTACAGGGTCAACCCTAAGCACGATTCCTCTGTGTAAGGAGGAAAGACGGTAAAGGTGGTTACGAATGTGTGTTTACAGTCTATGTAAGCAGAAAGTTTGATACTCACAAGTTTGTCCTTATGAAATACAGGTTCAAGCTATATGCTACTAAAAATTATTATTAGAAACTATATCAAGTAACATCTAAGTGCTTACTCTCCTCTTTGAACATTATTTAAAGTTTAAAAAATAGGATCTCATGGAATTTCATCCTACAGCTCTATGAAGAAGATATCACTCCTTCTCAAAGAAAATGAACTTAATGAGTGAATTAATTAATCTAAGGTCGTGGAAATGAGGAAGAGATGGGTCCGGCTCCAGGCACCTACCTGTGCGCTTAACCTCCGCTGGGGTAGGACAGGCGTACTGAAGAGAATAGGGGACGCTTGGCAGAATGGAGCAGAGAGGTCACTGTGGACGGGAAAGCCATGACCGTTGGCTCTGGCTGCAATTACTGTTGATGTCAGTTCTTAATTGCCAAGGCTTAATAGAGT
Organism: Capra hircus; assembly: GCF_001704415.2. Classification (NCBI taxonomy): domain Eukaryota; kingdom Metazoa; phylum Chordata; class Mammalia; order Artiodactyla; family Bovidae; genus Capra; species Capra hircus. The sequence continues at coordinate 6,724,335 of NC_030834.1, read as the reverse complement.
TGTAGCAATCTTAGAGTAGTCATTTTACCATTTAGTATTATAAACTGTGTGATTTTTATGTTGCTGTTGGTATGTACTGAGTGTCGTAGGTTTCCCCACCTTGGTGTCGACACCATTACTGACATCAGCAGCTGCTGTTTCTTTCTGACTCACTTTGAACTGACGGCAAGAGTACCCCTGAAAAGCGTGATTTGTGCTGGGGCCGCGGGGAAGGGAGGAAGAGATATGGGAGAGTATAATTATTTTTTTGAAAACTTGTAAAATGAAGCTGATAATAGAATATACTATATCTGCCTTTTACTACTAAAAGGCTTTTGCTACTAATTAGAAGGAGTATGTGTTCTTTATGGAAGAAGTGCAAGCTTATAGCGTTATGTTTGATATTATAAAATACGGGAAGAGGAGAGAGGAACTTAATAGTAAAAAATACCTCCTATAACAGTTTGTAATGTCTACTATACTTAGACTGGTTTTCAGGTCTTTTTTATTCTTATGGACCCACGGAAACGACTAGATATAATAATAATAGTACAATAATAATATCACATTTTTCTACTAGTTGTGCTTTTTTCCCAGTTATGTTTAGGTGGAAGCTATACAGAAGAACCTTTGTAAACTCTATGAATTGTGTCTGGGTCATGCTCAAAGATAAAATTGCATCTATCCGTTGCACCTTCCTTTTTAATATAATTTTACTCATTTTTCAAATTTGACAATAGAACTAATCTTTCTCCTGACTTAAGATTAAGCTGATTTTTCCTCTTGTCTTTCAGAGTACATCTGGAGAAATTATTTCATTTTACTGTTCATTTTTTCCTTCATGTTATTAGCCTCAAAAGAAAGTAGCAGGAAAGCGTGGAGTCTTTAGAGCAGACACAGTGGCCCGGTTTTCACCATCAGTTCACTTCTGCTGATGGGTGTCCATCTGTTTCTGAAACTAGATCGCCCTATGAGACCTCGCTTCATTTCAAATCACTATAAAACGTGTATGATAGATATTTTATCTTTGACCTTCCTTAGCTCTTTAATTATTATATATCAGCTTTTGCAAAAGTGAGCCTTTGGTAAATGTACATTTTCTCATTCTGAGAATACTTTTCTTTTTTTTTTTATTCAGATTACTTTTAATACTTTTCAAAGAACAGAATGTTTGGTGACATTAATGAAGTAGCATGGAGTTGTTTTTACCCGCCATTCACTTCAGCTTTTTTCATGCACCTTCAAGGATTTTCCAAACTTTTTCTTGCAGTTAATAGGTTTTATAAAGAGAAGAGAAGATGAAGTCTGAACATGTCTTTGCTTTCTTCGTATCTGCCTACAGGACGAATATAAGCCAGAGAAGGCCCTGTCGGAGGAGGACCTGAAAAACGCCGTGAGCGTGCACCACGCGCTGGCGTCCCAGGCCACCGACTACGAGAAGAAGCCCAACGTGCTCAAGCTGAAGACGGCTGATTGGAGGGTCTTGCTTTTTCAAGCCCAGTAGGTTTCATTGGTTGGGTTGGTTTGGGTTTTTAGTTTGCAGAGCACCACTTTACACCAAGAAAGAGAATCGGGATCTAGAGTGCACACTTGCTGAGTCAAAGTCATTAACCGGCTACAATAGAGAGACAATGATCTAAGGAAACTAGACTGAGAAATGGAAACCCTGGGGCACGCTTTCTGTTTCCGTGGAGTCACCCTGTGACCCTCTGTCAGCCCCTTCCCAACTCTGGATATAACATCCTCATAACGGAAACCAGGGTTTTAGTTTAGCAGCAGGCTGGGACTCAGATAACTGACCGTTGCCTGAGTCTTTGTCACGGCCACAGCTTAACCTCTGTGAACCTCAGCTTGTCCCTGGCGCACCTGTCACAGGGTTCTGGTGAGAAGCGAAGGAGATCAGGTATGCAAAGAGCCTCGACACAGTGCCTGGCACATAGAGGCTGAGCAGTCAGTGTGGATTTCATTTCCTTCTCTCTCCTCTCTGCATCTGAGCTCTTAGAGTCTGTGATCAAACTAGAAGGAAAAGGTAAAATCATTCTGTGGGCACGGAAGCAGGCTGGATTGCCTGTGTAATAAGTCCGTGACAGCCTTCAGATGAGGGATGGAACACTCCAGGTGGAGAATTCTGGATTTATGAAGTGAGAAACTCGGGATTTTTGGAACTGAGCCTCTAGAACAGGCAGTTTAGTCGCACACGTCTCATCGGTGTCCGTGGCAGGCACTGTTAATTATTCACGGCGTGCCTTTTACAGCCTGAGCTTGACTTCAGAACCACTCTCAACCCAGCCCTGCCAGGTGAGCGCATTTGGCGCTGGCATGACATTTGACGTCAAGATAGTAAACACGGGTGTCTGCGCACTTGTTGATGAAAACAGTGGAAGATGAGAAAGGGGAATGAGAACAAGAGCAGGTTCTCTGGCGATCTGTGGATGCTGAGCTTGCAAAGGTGTAAAACTGCTGACATCCGGTGAGGAGGAAGTTGCAAGGAAACCCAAGTTACATAGGATATTTTTAGTGTGGGAGTAAGACAGTTAACACCCGAGGGAACCACAGCCAGATGCGTAATTACGGCTATTAGTCATAAATGTCCTTCAAATTATTCTGTTCCCCAGCATTATTGTTTTTAAATGTCTAAAAGTGCCGGATATGATAACTCGGGAGATCTGATTACTCCAAATATAACTGATGAAGAATTGAGTCCAGTGAAAGAGATAGTCCAGTGTGTGGGGGGCACGGTGGGGGAGACCCCTGGTGTGCGGTCAGCTCAGCGTGATTGCTGTCAGGGGAATCACGCAGAAAGGGACTTTTAGATGGGCTGGCTTTTTGTCCAGCTTTGTACTGACTGTGTAGCCGGCGGGTATCTCACCTAGTTTGGATCTGTTTCTTCCATTCGTTGACGAGTTCACAAGCATTGGCAGTGCCGGGCTCTGCCAACATGGCGTGCAAGTTCACAGCGTGACACTGACCTCAGGAGATTGCCACGTCCTCTCAGGAGGATATTTTTGTGTCCTATTGAGGTGCACCTCACATACTCAAAGTTCACAGTGACATTTAGTAAGTTTGCAGAATCGTGCAACTCTGTCCAGCTTTAGAACACTTCCGTCACCCTGCAGAGGCTGAGCCCCTGTGCCGTTCTCACCCCTAGCCCGGACACCACTGGTCTCCTGTTTGTCTGCATTGCCTGGATTTCCCATAGTCCTGCAGGCGGAGAGCATGTGGGCTTTCCTGTTGCTCCGCATAAAGGTCTGGGGTCGTCCAGACTGAGGCCTGGCTCGGCTCTCCACGCCTCTGCTGCTGGGTGTGATGCTCTGTTAGGATACAGACTTCACCGTGTCTATTCCTTCACCAGTCGATGCGCAAGAGTGTTTCTCCTTTTTGACGCTCATAAATAATGCTCCTGTGAATGTGCACATACAAATCTCTTAGGGCCCATATGTCCTTATTTCCCTTGAGTAAATATATACCTAGGAGTAGAATTGCTGATAAATTTATAGTTAATTTTGTAAAAAAAAAAAAAAAGAACTGTCCAAATTACTTTCCGAAGTGGGTGTATATACCTCTTTATATTCTATCAGTTTATCCCTCAGTTGCATTTTAAAATCAAACTATGTGATTAGAAGAGATGAGTTAATTTTTAAATTAATTTCTGACTAGCCTAGTATCAGCATCAACTAGAAAGCAGGGGGTTTAATGAACACTTGCTGTGGAGTGAGTGTGCTTTGTTTCCCCTATATCCTCGGGCGGTAGTCACAGTCTCACTCCTTGATGATCATGGGTTCCAGGGCCTTTTGTTGCCATGGCGAGTGCTGTTGAAAATGTTCCTCTCCAGTGAAGCTTTGCCAGGGATTAATTCGTCCCAAGAAGAGTGAATGATTTTATATGTCATTTTAGATCAGTGGTGAGAAATGGGCAGGATGTCATACATGCAGGTGTGGAAATACCCCGACGTAAATATACCTGTGTCTCCTAGGAGCCTGGAGGAAATGCAGGGGTGGATAAGCAAGATTAACTGTGTCGCAGCTGTGTTTTCGGCACCGCCGTTTCCAGCTGCCATTGGGTCTCAGAAGAAGTTTAGTCGCCCGCTGCTGCCTGCCACCACGACAAAATTGTCTCAGGTAAAGGCGTTTTGATCTTTACACCTTGTCATTTCCCGCTTTGTAAAGTAGTCTTGCTACGTGTATTTGAATGATGCCCCCTATTCTGGGGGCAAGGATGAGACCTCGCCCCGGAGGGCCGTGCTGTCAAGGGGGCAGACGCAGCGCCCGTGGCCTCTACACGTCCCCTGGGAAGCAGACACGGCGGACTCGAGACGGGGTGGATGCACGTGGGCACACGCTGTGACTTCGTTTCTCAAGTTAGGTTACTACTCAGTTACACCAGCCTCACTTTTACTTGTGTTTTTTGTTTTGTTTTTCCTAATAGTTCATATTCTTTAAATACCTGGCTAAAGGTAGATGTCCTGCCTTGGAAACCAGCTTTTTATTCACTCATTGACTTAACTCTTCATTTCATTGAGCTTTCCCCATATCCCAGACTGTGTGTGATGCTGGAAGCATTCCCAGGGACCCACTGCGAGGCAGGGCCTTCCCCACCCTCGGGAGGATCTGAGTGGACCCTGGTGGTTTTCCCAGAGAATGCAGGCAGAGCACACGAGAACCCTCTTGGGAGGTGTTCACTTGAGCTGCTCTCCTTTTATCAGGTCGATGTTGCTGAAGGTCACATTCTATGGCGCTCCTTTCCTAGTTACATCTCTGTTCTAAGGACACCGCATACAAGCCACTCTACCAGTTCTAAACCTGTCTGCAGGGCCACTATTTCCACTGACTTGTTAAGGCTTTTGGAAGCTACTTTGACATCTTTGTGAATTTCTTATCGGTACAGTAATAGAGAGAATTTCATCTGGCTGTGATCAACCAGGTCTAGATATTAACTAGCTCCTCCACACACCTGACATCGTGGTCATCAACAGGACATTTACTAAAAAGAGCATATCGTGTGCCTATGGTACCTCAGAGACTATTGTTGGCTCTGGAAATAGAAAGGCAGGTGAAACCCAGGCAGTGTCTGGGATCCAACTGGCAAATGTAAACAAGCGAGTAACTGTGACAGTTTGAGCAGAGACACAGGTATGATAAGTCCAGGGGGCTTCGGGCTCCAGGCAGGGCCTGGCCTTGGGGGTGAGGGAGACGCTCCCAGGACGGGCGGCAGGAGGGGTGTGGGAAAGGCGGCCGCCCAGCAGAGTGAAGCCGAGAGAGAGGGGGCGGCGCAGGTGTGGGAGCCGCGCGGCTCGAGCACCCAGTGCCGTGAAAGGCGGGAAACATTCCTCTGTGGAGCTGTGTGTGTGTGTGTGAGTGTGTGTGCGCGTGCGCTGAGTTGCTTCAGTCGTGTGTCCGACTCTCCAACCCCATGGACTGCAGCCCGCCAGGCTCCTCTGTCCATGGGTTTCTCCAGGCAAGAATACTGGAGTGGGTTGCCGCGCCTTCCTCCAGGGGATCTTCCTGACCCAGGGATCAAACCCCCACCTTTTTAAAAATAAATTTATTTATTTAATTGGAGACTAATTACAGTATTGTGGTGGGTTTTGCCACACATTCACGTGAATCAGCCACGGGTGTACATGTGTTCCCCGTCCTGAATCCCCTCCCACCGCCCTCCCCACCCCATCCCTCAGGGTCACCCCAGCGCACCAGCCCTGAGCACCCTGTCCCACGCATCGAACCTGGACTGGCTGGCAATCTGTTTCACGTATGATAACATACGTGTTTCAGTGCTATTCTCTCAAACCATCCCACCCTCGCCTTTTCCCACAGAGTCCAAAGTCTGTTCTTTACATCTGTGTCTTTTGCTGTCTCGCATATAGGGTTATCGTTACCATCTTTCTAAATTCTGCGTATATGCGTTAGTATACTGTATTGGTGTTTTTCTTTCTGACTGACTTCGCTCTGTGTAAACTCCCACCTCTTGCGTCTCCTGCACTGAAGGCAGATTCTTTTACTTGCTGAGCCGCCAGGGAAGCCTCTGCGACTGGTGCCGAGCAGAGGCCAAATGATGAGAGGTCTCACTTGGTCACATGGAGGATTTGGGATGCCTCACCAGTCCCCAGCATCCTTAGGAAAGTAGTGTAAGCAGGGAATTAATGTGATCAAATCAGTGTTTCAAAATTTTTTCTTTTTATAATAGGAAGAAAGTATCAGAGGTGGAAACTAATATAAGAAAAAGGTGCTTTCAATAGAAAGAGGGAAAATGAGTTAGTGAAGGAGGAGATGGACGGAAGTAGGAGGGGTTGGGACCTCCTGATGGCCCCGTTTTCTCCCTGAAGTGAGGGACAGGGCTGTCCTTGGGCGTGGGCTCTGGGCACTGTGCTGTCCCCTCTGGCTTTGGGTTCCCCCTCATCTCCTGCTTCCCTCTTGACGCTTCTTTCCAGAGTCCTTCCCTGTGTCCTTTCTCTCTTTTTACCTCCAGATGTTGCAAGGAGTGCTCAGAAGCAGAGCCAGACAGATACTTGAGGAACAATAGTTTTTAAGTTAGTCAAGAAAAACACAGGGAAAATGTTAGGCCAAGAGAAGGGGGAGAAGATCGGGTACAAACAGGACAAAAAGGATCTCCGGTGAAGTGGCAGGAGGTGACTGGCCCCTGCGGCGAGAGCAGCGTTAGGGGCTCCGGCTGGAGCAGTCACGGTCAGCTCCCTTGGGGGGATGCAGGCAGTAAGGACGTGGAGGAGGGACGTGTGGGGGTCCTGCCCAAGTGCGTAGAGACAGGCTGGTGCAGAGAGCAGAGGAGACGTGGTTTCAGGAGACATTCTTTCATTTCTGTAAGTTCATCATTATTATTGACGTGGTTTGGCTGATGCTCCCCACGTAAGCACTGCTATTGCTGTCTAGTTCATGGACTAACTACCAAAAAAAAACTGTTAGGAATAGGAAGGACCAAACAGCTCACTTTATAAGGCAAAATGGCATTTAGCGTTCAAGGACAATAAATATCCTAAGAGAAAAGGAAGGCTTTACTGCTTATTGGCCCGACTTCTTCATCCACCCAACTAAAATATGAGCTCTCAAACCAAATGCATTTCCCCACTTTAATTTTGGGTACTTAACATAAACAGTAAGCCACATTATACAAGGTTCAGTTCAGTTCAGTTGATCAGTCATGTCAGACTCTTTGCAACCCCATGGACTGTCCTGTCCATCACCAACTCCCAGAGTTCACTCAAACTCATGTCCATCAAGTCAGTGATGCCATCCAACCATCTCATCCTCTCTCATCCCGTTCTCCTCCTGCCTTCAATCTTTCCCAGAATCAGGGTCTTTTCAAATGAGTCAGTTCTTCACATCAGGTGGCCAAAGTATTGGAGTTTCAGCTTCAGCATCAGTCCTTCCAATGAATATTCAGAACTGATATCCTTTAGGATGGACTGGTTGGATCTCCTTGCAGTCCTGGGACTCTCAAGAGTCTTCTCCAACACCACAGTTCAAAAGCATCGATTCTTTGGCACTCAGCTTTCTTTATATTATTATATTACACAAGGTTAGAGGAGAGAAAAACAGATGAACAACTTGAGGCAAAAATGCTTTCAAAACTTGAGTTTTATTTTATTAATTTCACTAGGAGTTTTCCAGTTGGTATTTTTCAATAGATTGGTTTGGGGTAAAAGGTGGTCTGAAGTTAAAGAGGAACATTAGTAACTTGAGAGCAACATGTGAGCTTTTCCTTGCTCTTTTCTCACTGTGGAACCTACATTTCTATTTATTTTCTACTTGGAAAATGTGAGTGAGTGAGTGAGTGAAAGTCGCTCAGTCATGTCTGACTCTTTGCGACCCCATGGACTGTAGCCCACCAAGCTCCTCTATCCATGGAGATTCTCCAGGCAAGAATACTGGAGTGGGTACCTGTTCCCTTCTCCAGGGGATCTTCCCAACCCAGAGATCAAACCTAGGTCTCCTACATTGCAGGTGGGTTCTTTACCCTCTGAGCCGCCAGGGGAAAATGTGCTTCTGTCCTGTCTGTGTATGGACTATACGTTGGTAGGGCTTCCCAGGTGGCTGTAGTGGGAAAGAATCCACCTGCCTGCCAGGCAGGAGACACAAGAGACCTGGGTTCGATCCCTGAGTCGGGAAGATCCCCTGGAGGAGGGCCTGGCAACCCACTGCAGTATTCTTGCCTGGAGAATCCCATGGACAAAGGAGCCTGGTGGGCTACAGTCCATGGCGTCTCAAAGAATCAACGGCTAAAGTGACTATGTATGTACGTACAATGGCTAGTCACTCACATGTGAAAATGAGTGTGTTTATTCATCTGTATATTTTTACCAAAAGACCCAACCACCTTTGTCATGGCAGAGTCTCTTATTTTAACCAAGTGCCCTACATTGGAATTTAAAATGAAATGCATAACACTTTTTATATTCTTCCTCATTTTGAACACAGAAGTGTAAAAAATACATATGTAATGTGATCAAAATGGTGAGTTCACAATTTTAAACAGGCAAGTAGTGACCAGCAAGAAGTATTCTCTATGTCTCGTAAGATGACCAAACCCTTTCAGGAATTTAATTTCTTTGTTAAAAAAAATTTATATATATATACGATGATGCCACCCCCCTCCCCCAGACAAGTGAGTCGCTGAGACTTTGTGAGCCTCAGTTTTCCTTCCGGAAAGTGAGGAGCTTGTCTAGAATGTTTTTTAAGATTCTTTCCATCCTAGCTGTCTACATTTTCTGCCCAGGTCATCATGTTTGTTTACTGTCTATGGAGAATGTGCTTTGCCCTTGAGAGTAACAGGAGAATTAGAAGCAAATATGTGGAAGCCAGCTCGTGATCAAGAGCAGGTTAGAGAGGGGGAGGGTGCTGGTGTGCAGACTGTCTGCTCCAGGTATCTGGGCACCTTCCTCTTTGCTGAGTCACAGTCACCCTTCGCGACCCCGGGAGGCATGTCTGGATGCCCCCGCAGGCCTCCGCGCCTTCAAGGCGAGGCTCCCCCTTCACCGCAGGCAGGTTCTCAGCCGCAGCCCTGCCGACCTGGGTCCTGAGTGCTGCATTGCTGTGGGTTGTAGGGTGCTGAGCAGTATTCACAGCCTCTGCCCACTCGATGCCAGTGTCACCCCGCTTTGTGACAACCAGGACTGGCTCCGGGCACTGCCCGGCGCCCCGCGGGGCCGCGGCCCCCACTGTCTGCAGCCACCACTGCAGCCCAGCCATCTTTCCCTCCTCCACAGCCTGCTGCCCCTCCCCGGCACGCCGGACCACTTGGATAATTTCAGTCTACAAAATAGACACATTACCAGGGTGAGAGCCCTGCTGGGAAAAAAAAAAAAAAGTTAACCAGTATTAGGAAAAAATGAAATATTCAATTAGAAGATAGTTTGGTGCTTTTAAAGACACTGTTCATCACCCTGTCATTTGCAAGCTTCTCTTTAATTTTATTCTTGTCTCCTCTCCAAAGCGTATTAGCCACCGTTCCTGAAACTGATGATTCTCAGTGCGGCATGGTTCTTTCCGAGCAGCTCTGCTGTGTGGGAGGAGTTGCCTTCTTGTAGTTGTTTTCGCGGCCGTGTTGCCAGAGCTCATTTCTCTTCCTGTCGCAGGTGGAGAGACTGGTGTGAAAGTGTTCTTAGTTTTGCTTCTCCTTCCGTGTAGCACTCCAGACCTAGGACTTCGTGGCTGGCCGTCTGTAGGATCTTTCGGGCCTCCTCTTCTACTCATCGGGTAGTCATTTTCAAACATTAACACACATAGGAATTACCAGGAGACTTATCTAAAATCCACCTTTCTCATCTCCGCCCACTCCTCCATCCATCAGGTCTGGGCCGAGGTCCCCAGGAGTGTGTGTGTTTCTAAGACCCACCCTGTGTCCAGCCACCTGCCCTGTAGATCAGAGACCCCGCCCTGCCACACACCTGCCCCCCTCCCGCCGTCCCCTGGAGACCCACCTCCTGCAGGGGTGGCCTCCCCCACTGTCTTGTCCTGTTTCCCTCTTTGACTCCCAGCCATGGTCCCGTTAGAGGCTGGCTCTGGATGGCCAGTGAGTGCTCCCTGTGGAGGGCCAGGCCTCGCGTTAGCACAGAGCACAGACAGGGGAGTGCTGTGTTTGCTTCCAGCCTCGTGTTATCCATCCCATGGTTTGACCACGGGGCAGCCGTGCGGAGGCCCGGGAGAGGGGGCGGCGTTGGTTCACAGACTGGCCCTGCGTGAGGATGGCCAGGGGAGGCCAGAGGCAGGGGCAGCCACCGTGGGCTGCTCGGGGCGGGCTTAACGCGCACGGGAGCTTACTGATGAGTCTGGAGTGGCCGAGAGACAAGCCGACCCTGCACCTGCCTCCAGATCTTGAAGTTTTTGAGGAGCCTTGACTGGATTCAGTCATTCGTCCAGATGGTCCCAGCACCACCTGCTGTCTCAGGGCCATGACCTGGGGCAGCTCCTAGCATGGGGAAGGCAAGGAGAAGGCACATCCCAAGGTCGGGGGCTGGGTGAGGAGCCTCTGATGGCCCAGCGCCAGCTCCAGGGTCGCCGGCAGACCCGCCCGCCCTCTCGGTGACCTCCTGCACGGCGGTCATGAGGAGCGGAGACCCCCGAGGATGGCGTCCTTCTCCGGGCATGTTCCTTGCTGGCTAGAGCCCTGCCTGCCCGCCCACTCGGGGTCACGCTCTCAGTCCAGCCACTCCTTCTTCCTAAACATCTTCCTACCATTCCCATGTCCCTCAGTCCAGACTCTGGTCATCTTGACCTCTGGTGTTCTGATTTTTTGGATCCTCTGCCTTGTCAGTACTAAATATTTGAGTAGGTATCCTTCAATATGCGCATTGAATCTTTTTAATAAAATGTCTTATGTGTCCTACTATCAATATAACATAAGAGTGCTGAACGGCATTAGTTATCAGTTCAGTTCAGTTCAGTTCAGTCGCTCAGTCGTGTCCGACTCTTTGCGACCCCATGAATCGCAGCATGCCAGGCCTCCCTGTCCATCACCAACTCCCGGAGTTCACTCAAACTCACGTCCATCGAGTTGGTGATGCCATCCAGCCATCTCATCCTCTGTTGGCCCCTTCTCCTCCTGCCCCCAATCCCTCCCAGCATCAGAGTCTTTTCCAATGGGTCAACTCTTCTCATGAGGTGGCCAAAGTACTGGAGTTTCAGCTTTAGCATCATTCCTTCCACAGAAATCCCAGGGCTGATCTCCTTTAGAATGGACTGGTTGGATCTCCCTGCAGTCCGAGGGACTCTCAAGAGTCTTCTCCAACACCACAGTTCAAAAGCATCAATTCTTCAGTGCTCAGCCTTTTTCACAGTCCAGCTCTCACATCCATACATGACCACAGGAAAAACCGTAGCCTTGACTAGAAGGCCCTTAGTCGGCAAAGTAATGTCTCTGCTTTTGAATATACTATCTAGGTTGGCCATAACTTTTCTTCCAACGAGTAAGCATCTTTTAATTTCATGGCTGCAGTTACCATCTGCAGTGATTTTGGAGCCCAAAAAAGTAAAGTCTGACACTGTTTCCACTGTTTCCCCATCTATTTCCCATGAAATGATGGGACCAGATGCCATGATCTTCGTTTTCTGAATGTTGAGCTTTAAGCCAGCGTTTTCACTCTCCACTTTCACTTTCATCAAGAGGCTTTTTAGTTCCTCTTCACTTTCTGCCATAAGGGTGGTGTCATCTGCTTATCTGAGGTTATTGATATTTCTCCCGGCAATCTTGATTCCAGCTTGTGTTTCTTCCAGTCCAGTGTTTCTCATGATGTACTCTGCATATAAGTTAAATAAGCAGGGTGACAATATACAGCCTTGACATACCCCTTTTCCTATTTGGAACTAGTCTGTTGTTCCATGTCCAGTTCTAACTGCTGCTTCCTGACCTGCATACAGATTTCTCAAGAGGCAGGTCAGGTGGTCTGGTATTGCATTAGTCATCAGGGGAACACAAATCAGAATCATGAGCTACCATTAGGGTGGCTATACATCTTTAAATTTTTTATGAAAAGTAATGTAGTGGTGAGGTTATGGAGAAACTGCAGCTCTCATATATTACTGCTAGGGGTGTAAAACACTTTGGTGGTTTATCAAATGATTAAATATAGACGTGTTTAACAGCAGTTCCGCTCCAACTCTGATAACAAGAGAATGCAAACGTGCACTCACATAAAAACTTTATACAACTGTTCACAGCAGTGTTTTTCTTAACAACCTAAGGTGGACATGGGCACCGGCTGATGCTCGGATGAATGAGACGTTACATAGCCACACAACAGGGCTTGCTTGATTCAGCCGTTAAATAATGCAGCGCTGACACCCCAGTGTGGACGAGCCTTAGGAACCATGCTACGTGAAAAGCCAGCCACAAAAAGAGCCTGTCATGTGATTCCACTCCAAAAGGTTCCTTTTAGGAGGACTAAAATGTCATAAAATTAAATGCAATGGTTTCACAGCCCTGGGAATATATTTAAGAGCTCAAAATTGTACATTTCACATGGGAGCTTTGTCTGGTAAAGTGTGAATTATGCCTAAATGCTCATTTAAAAAATTTCTCCCCAGTAGGTCACCTTGTCTGGGGTGCACACACCCTGCTTTGGAGAGCTCTGGCAGCCTGTTCCTAGAACCGGTTGAGGTCCCTCTTGTCCAACTCTTGTTTCTCTCCAATCCATCCTGCACAGTGCTGGCTAAAATAGGATTCCTTCGATGTCATGTAACCAAAACTGGCTCACTATTAGCAACAAGACACAGTCTAGACTCCTTGGCATGAACTTGGACTACAGTGTTCCACACCTTTTCAGAATAGACGGCTGTCATATTCATTTATTAGAGAGCTGTATGTAACATATGGGTGGGCTTCCTCTGTGGCTCAGTAGTAAAGAATCCGCCTTCCAGGAGATGCAGGTTTGCTCCCTGGGTCAGGAAGATCCCCTGGAGTAGGAGATGGCAGCCCAGTCCAGTATTCTTGCCTGGAAATGCCATGGTTAGAGGAGCCTGGCTAGCTATAGTCCCTGGGGTTGCAAAGTCTGATACAACTTAATGACTAAAACAACAACAACAATGTAACATATACCAAGTCCTCAATCAAACAATTAGCTTATTATGCTGAAGCTCAGTAAACACTCCTTAAGGTCTTAAAAACCCCTCTTAAAAGTGAAACAATGAAACAAAATCTTTCTGATGGGGCTTTCAGCAATTGTCCCTTTGGACCACTTTGAAAGCAAGTGTTCTGTAGTCTAAATTCCTGCAGCTCAGGTTTGATGAAGCTGCAGCACTTGGCAATTTGAATCGTTAATTGCCGGGCAGATTCCTAGAAATGCCATTATCTCCTAAATCGTGTCTACTTTAAAACAGCACGAGCACACAGTCTGAGGTCTCCCTCTCTACCTTCGCCCTTAAAAAAAAAAAAAAAAAAAAAAAAGTCCATTTATTCAGCTCTTGTTTCCGAAGGGGACCAAATGGCAGGTGCCTTGTGAGGTGTGTGGACATTATAAAACGAGCTAAGACTCATCCTCTGCTCCTAGGTGCTGGATGTTGGTTAGGTGACCTCTACAGCCAGAACCATGCCTCTTGCTCTCCCCCAGCCCAGCACCGTACTAGACCCCCAGGAGCTGAGAGAAGGGGAAATGACCTCTCTCTGACTTCAGAGAGCTTGTAATCAGTAAGGAAGATAAAAATTTACAGAGGTTCGGGTGTGTTTTGTTAATAAGCATGTGGTGTGGACATTTAGGGCTTACTCCAGTGGTTCCGTGGTAAAGAATCTGCCTGCAATGCAGGACCCATAGGAGACACAGGTTCAGTCCCTGGGTCAGGAAGATCCCCTGGAGGAGGGCATGGTAACCCACTGCCGTATTCTTGCCTGGAGAATCTCCATGGACAGAGGAGCCTGGTGGGTCACAGTCCAAGGGGTAACAAAGAGTTGGACACGACTGAAGGGACTTAGCATGCACACACATGGACATTTAAGTGCTACAGATGGAGAAGTGGAAGAGGCTGTGACATCTGAGGATTCTGGCTTTGAATGGAATTTGGAGAAAGGATCTGGGTTAACACCTGGGTGTCTGGGAGCTGCAGGAGAGAAGGCAGATGAGGACAGATGAGTTTACTGACAGCCTTGACAGCTGAGGTCAGCGCTGATCCAGGAGGGAGCAGACAGTTTTGAAGCTCGTGTTTTCAGCAGCTCTTTGGGTTTTAAACAGTTGTCTAGAGGCTCAGAGTTGGGAGAATGGGGCTGCTGCTCCTCTGCCTTTACAAACCCTGGGGCCTCCAGCAATGACTTGATCTTTTTGGATCTCCACAGCTTCCAAGAGGAAGAGGTTAGAAGGGTGATGAAGGCCAGGGTCTCTTTCACTATCGAGTTCCTGGGATTGTATATTCCACAGAGAAAAAGGCACTGAGCACAGTGCAGGAGACACAAGAGATGCAGATTCAGTCCCTGGGCTGGGAAGATCCCCTGGAGGAGGGCATGGCAACCCACTCCAGTGTTCTTGCCTGGAGAATCCCATGGACAGAAGAGCCTGGCGGGCTACAGTCCATGGGGTCACAGAGAGTCAGATAGGACTGAGCGCATGTGCGTGTACACACACACACACGTATACACACACACAGTGTGTGTCACCTAGTAGGTGTGCAGCTGGACAGCTATGTCCACCTCAAGCTTCCCTCCCCTCCCTGAGCCTTGTGCTTGATATAAAAGGAGGCAGAGCTGACTTGTGCCTGGCTGGCAGCAGAACCGTCCAGCTGAGCCTCAAAGGGGAGGCTTTGGCCCTACTCAGCCCCGGACTCACTGCAAGGTCGTGAGCAGCTAGGTCACCTGTGTTCATCACCTCATCAGCTAAGATGTCTCTTCATGAGATTAGAGTTTGATGTTTTAAAGGAGAATATGAAATTTTCTTCAAACTACTATAGAAGTAGGAAAAAATTCGATATTAAGTGACGTCATTTGAAACTTGCCTTTTGGATAAAATTTCATTGTATGTGCGATCAAAAGTACTACCAATGTACATCTGTTGACAGATAGCAGTGGTTTTTCCTGCACCCTTTATTTAATGCCGATATTTAAGTCGTGACTTCCTAATATGAAACAGTTTCAACAGGTGCCTGCCGTTCCCTCTCTGTTCCTTTTTTGTTGAACTGTGTCTGGTGTGTTTCTGCCTTCTGTGAAATCCCTTTCATCAGTGTTGTCCCATGAGAGTGGCCTGCCCGCTCCCCTAATGGATTGCAAGGGCAAAGATAAAAGGGAAGAAAACAGGGAGGTTCCTGCTGGTCCGTCTTCCCTGTGGATATCACAGATATAACCGTCCGTGTGAGGCTGGGAACACGCTGCACCTTGGCCTGTTGCCTTCCTGCTCCTCTGTTTTTACCTCTGTTTTTATCAGGAAAAACCCTCTGCTGTGGGATTCTAACCTTGGGGTAATTTGCAGTCTGTACCTATCTATGCCCATAAGAGCCACTAGGAGTTTTTATTTCATTAGTTAAAATAAGATTTAAGGAGCATAATTTTCTTTTCTGCTTTCCCCTTGACTTTAATGATCTTGACATTTTTAAAGATTACAAGCCATTTATTTTATAGAAAGTCTCTTAATATGGATTTGACTGATATTTCCTCATGATTCTATCTAGGTTTTGCATCATTGGCAAGAGGTGATTTTAAAATATTGTTATTTTGAGATCATTTCCTTGATTCTTCATGAAGTCAGTGAAGTTGGAATAAAGCACTACACATTGAATTTTGACATTTACTTGACTGGGAATAAATTATACACTGGCTTCCGTTGTAGCTCAGTCAGTAAAGAATCTGCCTGCAATACCAGAGACCAGGGTTCGATTCCTGGGTTGGGAAGATCCCCCAGAGTAAGAAATGGCAACCCATGGCAAACCAGTATTCTTGCCTGGAGAATTCCATGGACAGTGGAGCCATGGGGTCACAGTCAGACTGGACATAGCACCTAAACCACCACCACCACCCAAACTATCCACTATAAGCTATAAACTACAAATCACTATCCTTTACAAATCCGGACTCAGTAGAAAAATGGGTCCAGTATTTCAGCAGCCAGATCACAGAAGAGGAAGTCCTGTAAACATATGAAAGTGTTCGTCCTTACTTGTAATCAGGAAAATGTAAATTCAGATCATTTTATACCCATGAAACTGGCAACAATTTGCTAGTTTGATGTCACATCAAGTTTTGGCAAAAGGGTGTAGGACAATGGGAATCGTCAAGCCTACTGTGGAAATCTAAGCTGGTAGAAACCCTTGAAAAACTGTTTAGCGTTGTATTAAAGATGTGCATGTTCTAAAACCCAGAAACTTCACCTCTTGGTGACCACAGATTTCAGAGACTTTGTTGATTTGGTTTCAGACCATTGCAATAAAACAAATCTCTCAATAAAGCAAGGCACATACATTTTTGGTTTCTCAGTGCATACAATGGTTATGCTAACCCTATACCCCAGCCTATTAAGTGTGTAATAGCATTGTGTCCAGAAAAACAATGTATCTACCTTAATGAAGAAATGTTTTATTGCTCAGTATTAACCCTCATCATCCGAGGCTTCCATGAAGCTGTAGTGCTATCAGCAAGGATCACTGATCTCAGACCACTGGAACAAATTAATTATAAAGAACAGGTTTGAAATTTTTTGAGAGGTACCAAATGCGGCACAGAGACCCCAAGTAAGCAATGTTAGAGAGATGGCATCAGTAGACTTGCTCCACACAGGATTTCCACAAACCTTCTGTTTGGAAAAAACGCATTATCTGTGAAGTGCAATAAAGTGAGATGTGCCTGAATGCTATAGGAACACCTTGCACATATTCGCTGGGTGACATTTATAAGGATGGAGCATCATTTATAACAGCCCATAGAAACCAGAAAACAAGTTAAATGTGCCTCAGTAAATTTGTAGTTGAATCCCGTCAGAACCTCTACTATTTGGGAGGGAAAAGCATAGGTTACTAGGTTACTACAGTTTTCAGAATAACAGTCTTCAGAAAATTACTCTTGAAGGCATTGCTTGTCTCAAAAAGGAAAATATTGGGGTAAGTCTTCACCCATAGTGACAGGACGGCCCTGCTAAGGTCATGGCGTGAAGTCTGATCATGCGGCCGCTTAGCACGGGTGGTCCATGCCGCGCCTGTTGCAGTCTCTCTCGGGAGACCAGGGGCCTGGCTGGGGAGGCTGGCCTTGGCCCTGAATACCATTTTTCCAAGTGAGAAATGAAATATTTCCTGCCCTGTCAGTAAACAAGGTTGTCACAGTCATCAGCCATCCAAGGTGAGCCTAAGGATACTCGGCAAAGAGAAGAATGCCTGTGAAATAACAGCCATCAGAGTACTGCCACTCCCTACGGGGAGCCCAGGGTTAGCTCAGGATGTGAAAAACACAGGATCTTGGCCCAGGATAGCTGAGACGCAATGAAAGAAATGATGTCAGTGGGTGGAGACGCCCGCATCTTCCCATACCTAGAAAAGCGCTAAATTCCTTAACTTGAGATATCTGGTTTCCTTTAACAGTAATCTTTTGATGATAAGACTATCTGTCCTTTGTTGCAAAACTTGTATATGACCTGACTCCTCCCCTGACCTCCTCGGAGCAGTTCTCTCAGGGTCCCTTGAGATGCTGTCTCCTGGGCTTGGAGTCCTAAAAATTCCCACCAACTCTCAGCTTTTAGGTTGTGACTATCTTTTTCAGTGGACAGAAGGTGCACGTGGACCCTGGCTGAGGAAGCTGGTGGAACGTGGCAGCAGAGGCACGTTGGATGAATGAAAGTCATTCATCCTGAGGGGTCTTTTAAAACTGCACTGCAACTGTTTACTGATTTCATTTTCTGCATGCTCAACGCCTTAATGCTCCCCTGCAGGAGGAGCAGCTGAAATCTCACGAGAGCAAGCTGAGGCAGATCACCACGGAGCTGGCGGAGCACCGCTCCTACCCGCCGGACAAGAAGGTTAAAGCCAAGGAGGTGGACGAGTACAAGCTCAAAGACCACTATCTGGAGTTCGAGGTGCGTTGAGCCTAAATGTCACAATGCCTGTCACCTGAGCTGTCTTACAGTGCTTCCAGGAGGCAGGTGTTTTTTTAGCTACCGTATCTGTGAGCAACGCACCTTGACCGTCCCTCTCCCGGAGCTCCGGCCGGGGTCTCGGGCACGGTGGCCCCTCCTGTTCATGGTTCTATTTAAGCATCAAAGAGTAACTGTCAGTTTTTATGCTTAAAAAGCAAATCGCCTGCTGGTTGGAATAGCATGTGCTGGCTGTGAGACAAAAAAAACAACAGTCGCTGGACCTGCCGGGGTGGGCAGCCGCTTCTCTATTTCTGCATGTCTTCCAGCAGAGTCTGAGTCAGAAAAAGTACCGCGGAGGAAACGAGCTGCGGGGTGCCGTGGCGCATCTTCCGTGCGCGCTCTGGCTGCTAGGCAACGGAGGCAGCTCTCTGCCGCTCAGGCCCTTCGCGCGGAGGCTGGGGAACCAAGTGGCGGCACAGTCAGTAAGCCAGCACGTGTGGCCGCTGAACGGAATGGGGAGGGTCCGCGCAATCTGGAAAGACAGAAAATGTAAAAGCGAAGTGAAAGCACTGTGAGCAGTAAATGTGACCTTTGGCTAAGGGGCTTCCCAGGTGGCGCTAGTGGTAAAGAACCTGCCTGCCCCTGCAGGAGACATAAGAGACGCAGTTTCAATCCCTGAGTCAGGAAGACCCCCTAGAGGAGGGCAAGGCAACCCACTCCAGTATTCTTGCCTGGAGAACCCCATGGACAGAGGAGCCTGGCGGGCTACACAAAGACATGACTGAAGTGACTTAGCATGAACGCACCTTCAGCTGCATTTTCTCCCCAGTGAGTGTCAGGGTTAGGTTTTAACTGTGACTACCCCAACAGCTGCCACTTGAAGACACTGACAGGATCCTTGAGGCTAAGTACATGGGCTTAGTTCAAAATAAAGAACAGTTATCTTTTAATTTTTACATCATTTTTTTTCTGCGGAGTGTGTTGAATCTGTCTTTAGCTCTTCTTTTGCTTTGTAGATCTGGTCTCTTCATATTCATCTTCTTTCCCATCTTGCAATCATGCTTCTTCCTTGGGCTTGAAACACAGCATCATCTGAGCGCCCTCGCCCTGACCCACTGCCCCAGACCTACTCAGACACCAGCGCCCAGCGCCCGGCGCCCAGCGCCGCCGCCTCTCCCGCCCCTCTCAGCTTTCCCTTTCAGCCCCCTCTGCCCAGGACCCAGGGTTTTCACTGCTCCTGAACCCAGTGGTGCTTCTGTCTTCAGCCCATCCTACACACTCCTGGCGGTTTCCTAAGGCATGCTTCTGTCAACTGCTGCCCTTGGTTTTCCCCTTCCCCTACCCCAACAATTTACCTTCAAATAAAGTCCAGTCCTTAATCTGAGAGGATCTGGGTTCCTTCTGTCTGTCCACAACACAGGTCTCCCCACCACGACCTCCATGAAATCAGTCATTTTTCTGCTACTTTGCCCTCTCCAAACTCGCTGTTATGCCTTTGTTCATCTACTTTGAAAAGAAAAAAGGAAAGTGAGCTGCTCAGTCGTGTCCTTCTCTTTGAGACCCCATGAACTGTAGCCCGCCAGGCTCCTCTGTCCATGGGATTCTCCAGACCAGAATACTGGCGTGGGTTGCCATTTCCTTCTCCAGGGGGTCTTCCTGACCCAGGGGCTGAGCCCCGGTCTCCTGCGCTGCAGGCAGATCCTTTACCCTTTTTGAGCCACCAGGTGCTTCATTCTGCCCCAGCTGCTCTTCCCTCCTTTCATTTCTGAGAGGCCTGTTTGTCTTTCAGGGTGCAGCCCAGACCCCTCCTGTGAAAAGCCTGCTCTCAGCCTGCTGGCCCCCATCCTGCTCGGGGCCTCCTGTTGGGGTGGTCTCAGGGTCTTTGCATCTGTGGCCAGTCCCACAGCGTATGCCCCCCGAGACTGTGAGTCCTCGAGAGCAGGGGCCTCGGGTCCTCTTCACATCTCTGCCCTGTGCTTGCTCGTTGAATTGGACAGGGTTTCATGGAAGCTTTTAAAAGTCTTAGATTTCGGAGTTATAAAATGTGGCATTTGGTGCCATGAAGATCCATGTACCAGTTTTTTTCATGGTTAAGTAAGTCCTTGCTCTGTTCAGATGAAGAAAAATCTTCCTTTTGTTCAAGATGAAAGTTTATTAGCTAAAACTTTGGAAGCCTTCCCAGCCAAAGACTTCTTGAAAAAATACTTAAAAAAAAAAAACAGATTTACTAAGCGGTTCATCTTTGTCCACACCTGTTCGTTCTAGGGAAATGGGAGACCTCAGAAAACTATCACAATTCTTCACACGTCTGGAGTGGCTTTCAGCTGCCAGCCTGTTAGTTTCACACATGCTGATTAATTTCCCAGCTCCTCAGGCCCCTGCTGCCAGCCCGCAACACCTCGCTCTGAGCCCTTGGCTCCAAGGCTGCGCGTCTGCACCCAGGAGGCCGGGGTGGCCGCACGACCAAGGAAGGGTCGCCCCTGCTAGATGCTCCCCCTGCTTTGAACCTCCTGTTGGGACCCCTTTTCCAAAAATGTAACCCAGCCAAAGCCAGCATTTCCATTTCCTGACATGAGCTTTAGACCAGCCTCTGTGCGGGTAAGTCTTACTTTCATCAAATCATCACGTCAAGCAGCACGAAGGTTGCGTTCCAGGACTTTGGCTCATGAACACCTTCCCATATGGTGACACATCGGGCATGTTGAAGTGTCTGTCAAGCCTCACTGACCTGTGTACCAGAAAGGCGGATGGTCCCCTCGCTTCTTAGAGGTTATCTAAAAAGGTAACTATTTCACTATTTGTGAAATAGTCTCTCTTTTTTAAGTGAACCGTTACTTCTCAGTAACTGAAGGTTGAAGTAGTGTATCTCGTGGGGTCCACTCTGCTGTTATTTCAGCCACAGGCTTTGTCTTGTACAGGTACCTGCAGCCCCGCCCTCAGAGCATCCAGGCTTCCCCCGCAGGCTGCCCTGTTCCCCGGATGGGGGTTCTGAGCGTGGCGGACCATCCCCGCGGGGTAGGGGCCAGGGTGTCTGAACATCAGGGACCTTCCTGTGTACTTGTTCATTGCTCTTTCCTCAGCTTCTAGAAGATGGGCCGAGTGCTTGTACATATTTGTTGAGTAAATGAATGGAATAAGGCAAATCAGAGGAAAGCTTAGTAGCTCCCCTGAAAACAAAAGTGATACACAGACAGCAGTGTCTGCAGTTCCCTATGACCCCAGACAGGCAGGGACCGGAGGGCATCTTGAGTCCCACCGATGTCCCTATCTCCGGGGAGGAGCCCCAGCCAGGCCCGCTCTCTCACCTGTTCCCGTGGTAGGGACTCCCTGCGGTCTCAGAGCAGCTCTTGTAACTTTCACACCTTGGTAAGAAAAGCACCTTCCTTCTGTTAGAATATTAAGCCCTTAGTGGTAACACAGTTGTTTCTAACTGGATGCATTTCAGGTGTTTATATCCCAGGTTGCTCTGAGTGCAAACAGTTCTTCAGGTGGGCCAAATTGGCAGCACTTAGAAGTTCTCTTAACCCTGACTGCCAGTAAATAATCAGAAACTCGTAAATAAGAAGGTTCAGGGGTGGTTTTGCTTGTTTGTTTGGAGTTGAACTTTACTGAATTACACTGTCTGTTTATTTGGGGCTGTCCTGGGTCTTCACGGCAATGTACGGGCTCTTCTCTAGTTGCAGCGACCCGGGGCGCCTCTCCAGTTTCAGTGCCTGGTCGTCTCACTACAGGGGCTTCTCTCATCGTGAAGCTCAGGCGCTAGGGCGCGCAGGCTTCAGTAGTGGTGGCACCGTGGCTCAGGAGTCGTGCCTCCCGGGGCCTAGGCACGGGCTCAGGAGTTGTGGCACACGAGCTTAGTTGCTCCTCAGCGTGTAGGATCTCCCTGGACAAGGGATAGAACCCACGTCTCCTGTACTGGCAGGTGGATTCTTTACCACTGAGCCACCAGGGAAGCCCTGTTTATTTTTGAAGTCTATAAAAAGTCTGCAGAGAACAAGGAGACTTACACCAACTTCAGCCTTAGCCTGTAAGAAGATGGCGCACTATTCCTGAAGACGGCAAACTCCGCTCAGAAAGCCTGTAGTTAACCAAGTTCGCATCTCTCTCTTTACTGCCTATGCAATGGGAGGTTGGTGGGGGGTGGGGGCGGGGTGGCATTGCTTTGTTCTCGATTGAATTGGTTCCCCAAAGTTGTGGCTATCGATTGCTTACAAGGGTTCACGTGGAGCCTAGTCTCACCTTTGACAGGGTTGTTAGGCATCACAAGTCTATGTAAGAAACTCACTGTCATTTCCCAGTTTTCAAAACACAAATATCAGAAATAACTCCACTTCCTTTTGACTTATTTCTACTCTATTCAGTTCCATTTTCACTTAAAAATGTTGAATCAATTTCCGTGTTTTTGGTACATTTGGAAATTTATCAGGATGTGGGACAGGTGGGTGGTGTTTGCCACATAAAAACTTACAAAGCTCCAGCCGCTCGGAGCACAGGAGCCTGGGCTCTGCCCGATGCCCCTCGGCCCTTAAAGGAACAGCCCTGATACAGGAGTTCCCTCGCCAGCACTGAACTTGGCCCCAGAAATTTGGCTTTTTGTTTCTTCGCAGTTAAAGTGAAGATACTGTTTGCTCCAGGATGTTTTTCAAGCGACAGTTAAGATGTTTTCAGTGGCATAAGTTATTAATAACTCTTAGATGTGGGTACGGAAAGTGTAACTCCAGCGGTTCAAACCTATTAGAAGGGCTGGGCTTCTTGAACTGGGCTGTCAGAGGCTGACTGAGGAGCGAGTGCCGAGGGCAGGCTCCCAGCAGCTCCCGGGTTCACTGTGGTGCCATGGCGACCTGGCGGGCAGCACAGGGCACTTCACGAGCCAGCAGACCTAAGGCTGGAACATCGTCTTTGGCCCTCGCAGTGCTGGATTTGTTGGTGCTGAGATTTGAATGCGTTTAGGGAGGATCAGCAGGGTCCTCCCCCCACCCCCAGTATACCCAGCCTGGCAGGGTCCACATCTGTGTTGTCAGCCTGGCTCCTGAATGCGGTTGACTTTGCCATTCCTGTATAGATGCTGCAGATGCTTGGATGTGCTTTATGCCTTAGATCTTTGAATATGGGCTTTGAATCAATTGTCTCTTCATGGTTAGAAAATGGGTACTTGCAGGTACATGCGTTCCCAGGTTCCAGTCCAGCAGGAAGAGAAGTCCGTGTCCCTGAGGGCTCAGCTTTGTTCTGCTCAAGTGCAGAACCAAGGCCCCTTGCTGAATGGGCTGGAATTCAGCCGCATGCTCACTCCTGAATTTCAGCCTGGAGCAGAAAGTGCTTACGGCTTAAGGCAGGCAGGACCCACACCAACCACATGGCTGGAAGTGCAATTTTAGCAACAGCAAATGTCCATTCTAACAAGACATGTAAATCTCTCTAAATTTTAAATCAGAGAAAAATCTAGGACATTCTTGAGGCACGCTGCATCTTTTTCTGAATTTCTAATTTTTGGTGGCATGTGAAATGGCATGGTTCCTTCTGAAACTGATGTGCCTGAGCACAAGAGCACATTCCATACCGTGCCGTGAAGGAGACGCAAGACAGCTCGTATAGAGAAGTGCATGTACATACGTTTCTGGTTGTAGGCCCTCAGCCTTACTGTGGGGTTATTTGTTGGCTGGAATGGTGGGTGGGCGGTTTGATGTATTTCTTTTTGAACAGATTCTCTGACTGTGATCTTAGCTCTGTTCCTTCAGATGGCACAGTTTTTATCTGTCAACATCACATAAGTAATTTTCACATGATGGGCCGCTTCTCCTCTCACAGGAGCAGTGAGTGCAAGGACCTGTCTCAGGGCCCTGCCAGCTGTCCCCGAGCAAATGCGTCACTGAGACAAGACGATCTGGCTGCTAATTTGTGAGTGGACTTGGTTGTAAATGTACAGAGATAGCCATGATCACTTGCTTCCTCCAGAGTGAAAGTAAGGGAAATTTCCCCACCCTCCTAGGAGATTAGCAGCCAGTCTCAGTCTCAGGAGCAGAGTCTAGCCTAAGTCCAGTGACATCTCCTTTACAGAAAAGAGCACAAAGGTGGTTATGTATGGATCTGAGAAGCTAAGATGTGGCAGGTTGACTGACTTCTTGGGGAAGTTTAGGAATTTTCTTTTTCTTGTAGAAGACTAAGTGTTAAAGAGTCCAAAGCTAGAGACCCAAGTCCAGCAGTTGCCCAGACATACAAGTCCAGTTCACATCAGAGGCAGGGGTTTTGCTTTGCCATTTGGAAATGCATTTTGTACAGCACGCTGAGTGAGGGCTGCAGAGCTCTGGGTTTTCATCTGTAAAAGATGACGCACGCTTTTGAAGGGAGGAGAAGCTTAGCAACAGGGAGCCTTTGAATCACATTTTAAACAGATGATTGAGAAGCAGAACAGAGAGTCAGTCATGGGCCCTGCAGTGACTGTCCTTAAATCCATCCTCACGCCTGAAATGTCTGCTCTGAGGAGCGTCACTGCTTGGGGTAAAGGTACTGTCTGCGAGAAAAGGGCACAAAAGCTTGCAGTTATAAAACAGTGAAATGAGGAAAAGGGATGGCCTGGAAGTTAGGCCACTTTAGTCTCGTCCTTCTCTGGACCTTGGTCTCTAGCTATGAAGATGAGATGAAACTGGGTGAACTAACCTTAAGGCCCCTTCTGCCTCTGTATTTCTGCTGTAACATACTGACCCTGATGCTGGGGAAGACTGAGGGCTGGAGGAGAAGGGGGCGACAGAGGACAAGATAGCTGGATGGCATCACCTACTCAATAGACGTGAGTTTGAGCAAACTCCCAGAGATGAGGGACGGGAAACCTGGCGGGCTGCAGGCCATGGGGTCGCAGAGAGTCAGATACGCCTGAGCATCTAAGCAGCAGTGTACTAACATCAGTTAATGTGTGAGATCAACTCACTCTCACGGTATCTCCAAGGGCGTTATTAAACACAAAACAAGAATATTCAGTTTGGGGCTCTCAGGGGATCTAGACCATCTCTGTCCGATAGAGATACAATGCAAACCACATGTGTGATTTTACGTATTTGGTAGCCACATGTAAGAAAAAGAAATTCATTGTAAAAAGATTTTTCAATTTAACACAGTCTGTCCCAAATGTTGTCATTTCCATGTGTAATCAATATAAAATATCACGACGTCTGACACGTTTTTTTCTCCCTAAGCCTTCAGACTGTAGTGTCTCTGTACACTCGGGGCTCAGGAAGCCACGCGAGGCGTGTTCTCTGGCTCCTGCTCGGCTGGTCTAAGAGCCAGGAGCGGAGGTGCGCTCCCGGGATCACACTGCACGTAGGTTTCTCGCGTAATCGAAGAGGCCCGGCTGTCGCGTAAGACCTCTGTCTGTCCTGCTCTGGCCGTGCCTTGCTTACTGTTTCAATCGTTACTTCTGGATGGGGCTCTGGTGTGAGCGCTGTCACCAAGGGACCTGGGAGAATAGAAACCGCTGTCAGTCGCCCCTCAAAGCAGTTCTCACGGGAGCAGCGGGGGTGGCCCGCTTCCTGCTCCCCTTAGAGCCTTCGGTACGTGACCCTCCCGTCCGTCACTTTTTGCTGAGTGCTGGTGCCATTGGCCCTTTCCTGCGCAAACTATGCTCTTCTTTTTCTCTTTTTACCCAGAATGCTTTATCTCTGTCTAACTACATTAGGTTTCTTCCTACTGTTGCCTATAATAATCGGTACGCGTTTGACCTAAGAGTTTTAAAAACTCGTTTGCTTGAGTCCCCAGTCTGATTCAGGGACTTCTCCGAGGGAGCAGGCTTCTCCAGTCCTTTCGGTGGGTCTAAGTTCAGAATTACTCAGTAGACTTATAGTGGAAAACTAATGTTTTCAGAAATGTTTTTCTGAAAATATTAGAGAAAACTCAGATGCAAAAAAAGCCTGTGTTTATACCAGGACCGTCAGCCCAGCCCTCCCTGGAAGGCTGGGGGCCATTCCCCAGCACAGGCTTGTTGCAGGAGCGCCCGTCCGCCCGGCGGTCCCGGGGGCTCGGCTCACACGCAGGACGGACGCGTGGGGGCTCGCACGGGACGTGTCCGCCCTGTGGCCGGGTCACCACGCCGGCTTTCCATGTGCTTCCGCTCCCTGGAGCGGTCCTGTGTCCTCGTCCGTGAGTCGCGATGCCCTCCTTAGGGAGGCCTGGGAGTTTCCCGCTGCCGCTCGCTCCCCACGTGGACCGGAGGCTGGAGGGAGTGAGCAGCCTGCCGAGGCCTGGTCACTCCTCCCTGGGACCTCCGACTCCACGGGTCGAAGATACTTTACCATGGGGACAGGCTCGCCATTGGCCACGGAGCCCGAGAGGGTAGAAGGACGTTTGAACCGGGCCTGCAGAAGGTGCAAAACAGCTTTAAGCTCAAAAGCCGTCAATATAGTTAGGGATGACGTGTCCTGGAAGGTCGATGGGGAAGGTGGTTTACCTTCAAACTTCCTCAGATCCTACTTTAAAAATTTTCCTGGAAAGACCGGCCTGTCCCCTTAGGACTGGCATTGCCATTTTGGGAGCCGCGGTGTGACAGGCCGCCTAGTGTGAAGAGTGCCACGAGCGTGCTCCTGAGGGAATCCCCGGACAGCCAGAAACACAAAC
This sequence comes from Capra hircus, assembly GCF_001704415.2. Classification (NCBI taxonomy): domain Eukaryota; kingdom Metazoa; phylum Chordata; class Mammalia; order Artiodactyla; family Bovidae; genus Capra; species Capra hircus. The sequence continues at coordinate 6,697,775 of NC_030834.1, read as the reverse complement.
AGAACAGAAACCAAGGCCGAGGAGCCTGGCCCGTGCAGGAGTGCTGTCACAACAGACTAAAACTTTGTTTTAGATGCGAGGTCCCGAAGGAAAAACTTAGAGACACGCTTTATCCCATGGGAGTTAAATTTAGCTTCTCATCCAGATAAGTAGTGTTTCTTCAGCTCAATTACTTATCTTAGGTTTGTAGAAACTCGACTTCACATCTCTGTGCCTCAGAGGACAGATTTTTTTTTTCCATTTTGCTGAGCAGCAAATTTGTTAATCCCACGGATGTAGAGTCAATTTTCTTCTTCCAGTTAATTTCCCACTCAGCTGTTGTAAAAGCCCTCACACAGGGCCACGCCGGGCGGGGCCCCTGCGGCAGGAGCCCTGTGCTGGGCTGGTCAGTAGGACTGAACCCCCGCTGGGTGGGAAATGGACAATTTCCGCCAAGAAAGCAAATTGTGTTCTCTTTGCTGAGTGAGCTCTGTGGACTTTTAAATTGAGGATTTGGGGGTTTCATTTCTTAAGAAAAAAAGTCTGGGTACTGATACAGACTGGGTTTATAGAAAGAGTTTCGAGAGCTCGACAAACCAAGTGTGAAGAGTGAGGGAGGCAGCAGCATTTCACAGGCTAGCTTTGGGAACTGGGGACGCTCTCCTGGACGCCCGCTTCTGTCTTCTCACAGAGACGGGGATGCTGCAGACGTGAAGCGCTGCAGGGAGACTGCGTGCCCTGCCTGGGGAGGGGTCCTGGGAGGGGGAGATAGGATGAGGGTGGCCGATTGGCCCTCGTTGCCCCGCCTCTGAGGGGCCTACGGGGCCTCTGGGGGCAGCGGCCTGGGCTCACCTGTCACCTGGCAGAGAGCGGGCGCCTTAGGATGGAGACCAGGACACTCCCCAAACACTCTCTACAACCCCAGTGCTTTCTGTCTGTGTTAGAACTTTTTTTTTTAACCTCTTCTGCTTATATTATTATTAGAAGTAAGCTTTTTATTTAAGTTTTGTTTTTAATTGAAGTCAAAAAGTCCATTCAGAGAACAGTCAAGCCAGAAGGCAGATTGAAATGAAACAGTAGAATTCACATTGCCTCAGGTTTTTCCAGAGAGCCACGACTACAAACTGTACAACCTAAAATTGTGTCTGTCTGCTCTGTCTTGGCAGTGGGTTACCACTGCATGCAGAAGCCTGATAGGGGAATGGCAGAGGGGGAAAACGTTGAAATTTTCTTTTTAAAATGTAAGTCCTAGCATAACTTTCAGGTAAGAACTTATCAGAAAGCTCTGTTTTGAATGTATTGCTTCCCTAAATTAATAGGTAATAGAAGGTGAGCCTTGGAGAAGGCAATGGCACCCCACTCCAGTACTCTTGCCTGGAAAATCCCATGGATGGAGGAACCTGGCAGGCTGCAGTCCATGGGGTCGCTAGGAGTCGGACACGACTGAGCGACTTCCCTTTCACTTTTCACTTTCATGCATTGGAGAAGGAAATGGTAACTCACTCCAATGTTCTTGCCTAGAGAATCCCGGGGACAGGGGAGCTTGGTGGGCTGCCATCTATGGGGTCGCACAGAGTCGGACACGACTGAAGCGACTTAGCAGTAGCAGCAGCAGCAGAAGGTGAGCCTACTGATACCTACCTATTAATACCTAACTACTGATTTACATAGCTTTCAGGTAAGAACTTATGAGAAAGCTCTGTTTTGAATGTATTGCATCCTTAAATTAGTGGGTAGTAGAAATTGAGCCGGAGAAGGCAATGGCAACCACTCCAGTACTCTTGCCTGGAAAATCCCATGGACGGAGGAGCCTGGTAGGCAGCAGTCCATGGGGTCGCGAAGAGTCAGACACGACTGAGAGACTTCACTTTCATGCATTGGAGAAGGAAATGGCAACCCACTCCAGTGTTCTTGTCTGGAGAATCCCAGGGACAGGGGAGCCTGATAGGCTGCCGTCTCTGGGTTCGCACAGAGTCGGACACGACTGAAGTGACTTAGCAGTAGCAGCAGAAAGTTGAGCCAGCAAGTTAGGGAGAAAGTCTGCAAATCCATTCGGCATTGTCCTATAGAATGCAGAGCCTTTATTTGAATAATCAGTTCCTTCAACAGCACCCTGTTCTGTTGGCTTGTTTTAATTGTTTTGGTTTCTTTGTTTTCCAGTGTGAAGCTCTAGGAGCAGAAACTGTTTTGCTATGTGTACATCACTTTATCGCTGTTCCTCTCATTTCATCTTAAGCTGGCCTTTTACCCTGCCTTCATGAGAAAGGGAAATGTCAGGAGGAAATGTATTCAGGATTTGATTGCTGGAGCAGCGAGGTCTGAATACTGATGGCAGTGCCCAAGTTAGGATTGCCATCACAGTTTTCATTTAGCCTGTTACTATCATATTCATGTATCAGAAGTCAAAAGGAGATAGTGTTATATTAAATGAAATGAAAAATGGTATGCAGAGCTCAGGAGAAATGAAACTGCTCAATCAGATGCCTGTACATTTATATGTAGATGTGGTTAAACTTCTTTTCAAATAATAATGTTACATATATAATATATATGTATATATATATATATATATCTTAGCACTTAACATTTAACCTGAGCCAGAACTCTTGTGGCCTTAGACACTGTATTTTTCATTCCCCTCTAGTAGGCATTGCTGCTAGTGAAAGGGATGTTTCCTACCTGTTTGAGAAGTACTCTTACAGGTGATTGAAGACCCACTTAATAAATTTACATTGCACAAAATGTAGTAAGGAGGTTTCCAAGCGAAGAAAGAACTTGATTTTAAGAAAGAAAGAAGCTGTTTAGCATTTGAATTGTCTTTGGCTCTTGGTGATCAGGGAAGGCTTCATGGAAAGAGCAAATCTTAAAAGGAAATTAAGGGCAAAAGCTTGCTGAATGGACAAGGCCTCAGAAACAGTGTTCAGGTGCTTCTCTGCAGAGAGTAGCCACTGAGCTTGGATTTGGTCAAGTCCCATCTCAAGTTTTCTGACAGTGGGACCAGCTTACACAGCTGTCCTGCGAGAAATCTGCTCACACTGTTGGAGATGCCCGAGCAAGGAAGCTGAAGCACGTAGCTCTGAGATTTTTAAGAACTGACCTGAGAAGGATCCACAGAGACCAAAACAAAACCTTTAAGAAGGTGACCAAAGGCAGCAGTTGCCCCCAAGTCACCTGGCATTCTCAAACTCCCTCTGTCGTTCCATGAAGGACACGCCCCAGAAAGGCCACATCATGACTGCCAGCCAGGATCTGGGAAAGTGAATCAGTGCCATCCTGACCCCAGGACAGCACTTGTCACTGCCAGCTTGCTTCCCACAGACCCGCTTTCTGCAGCCCGTCTCATGGTTCATCTGGAGCTGTGTCCGCTCTTACGCAGTGGTTACTCTGAGACGTGAAATGTATTAATTAAACATTCATTTTTAATTAATGAATTTTTTGTTGTTTACTCTTGCCTTTTTACCATCTGGTTATAAACACTTTTGTCAGAGCAAAGGTGTAACACCTACGCAGTGTTACTACTTTACTTACTTTACTTGTTCATCGTCAGCAGCAGATTGAAAGTGAAAGTCGTTCAGTCGTGTCCGCTTCTTTGCAACCCCATGGACGGTACAGTCCATGGAATTCTCCAGGCCAGAATACTGGAGTGGGTAGCCTTTCCCTTCTCCTGGGGATCTTCCCATCCCAGGGATTGAACCCAGGGCTTCCTTGTAGCCAAGCTGGTAAAGAATCTGCCTGCAATGCGGGAGACCCTGATTCAATTCCTGGATCAGGAAGATCCCCTGGAGAAGGGCTGGGCTACCCATTCTAGTATTCTTGGGCTTCCCTGGTGGCTCAGCTGGTAAAGAATCCACCTGCAATGTGGGAGACCTGGGTTCAATCCCTGGGTTGGGAAGATCCCCTGGAGAAGGGAAAGGCTACCCACTGCAGCATTCTGGCCTGGAGAATTCCATGGACTGTGTAGTCCATGGAGTCACAAAGAGTCGGACACGACTGAGAAGCAGATTACTTCCCATAATAATATTGATGAGACTGCTGCTCTGACCCACAGAGCTCAGAGTCTTGGGTGAGCACTGAAGGATTTACCCAAGGGTGAATGTGATCCTGTAAGTCACATGCAAGAGTCATCAGGCAAAGAAATTCACATAGAAGTGGCCATTGACAGACACTATAATGAGTACTTTTGTTAGAAGGTAGATTCAGAGGCTGCCCTTCACATCAGAATGAGAGCTAGTAACTACCAGCTGGTAACCACCACGCTCCACATACACTGGTCCAGTTTCTGTTTTGTTTTGTTTTTTTGCCAAGGACAATGCTTTTTAAACAAAGTTTGGCTGTGCTGGGTCTTAATTGCTGCACAGGGGTTTCCCTCGTTGCAGCGAGCAGGGACTCCTCTCTGGTTGCAGAGCACAGGCTTCTCATCGCGGTGGTTTCTCATTATGGAGCCCAGGCTCTTGAACACACAGGCTTCCATAGTTGTGGCACGTGAGTGCAGCAATCACGGCTCCCGGGCTCTAGAGCACGGGCTCAGCAGTTGGGGCAGGCACATGGGCTCAGCAGCTGGGATCTTCCTGCACTAGGGATTGAACCCATGTCTCCTGCATTGGCAGGTGGATTCTTTACCGCGCTGAGCCACCAGTGGTGTGGTCTAAGCTGCTTTTCTTTCTCTGTAGAGAGAGAGCCCCAGTCTTAAGCAGGCAGCCTCAGCTCACTCTGCAGGGTTTGCGTGGGTGGTGTCTTGACAGCCGTGGTTGACACGCGTGGATGAAGGGCATAAACGAGTCTCTGCTGAGTGGTGTCCCTCAGGGCCAGACCATAGCATATTGACAGAAAATGTTGAAATGTGGACCACTGGAGGAGAGAGAGTGTCCCCAGAGGCAGCCAGCGCAGGGCTCATCAGGCGTCTACCTCTGCATCTATATCCATGGTTTTATTTTTCTAGAATTTGCCACACTGAGAGTTCAGAATGTTTTCATTAGATGTGAGAAGTGTTGTTTACTCCACGTGTGCTCCGTGTTCTCCGTGCTGGGGATGTATTAACAGACAAAAGCCAAGTCCTTGCCCCCATGTGATTGCCTTCTAGGACTGGCAGGGGAGAGATAAACAAGGTCGATCCATAGGCAAACTCTGAGGCTCATGGTGAGAACGCCAAGGAGAAGAATAATTCGGTGACCGGCAGTCAGAGCAGACGTGGCCGTTTTCGGTCCGGGTGGCCAGGGAAGGCCCCCACGTAAAGGAGACGCTTGAGTGAAGGTGGAAGTGGGTGAAGAGGCCAGGGAATACGCCCTGTGGGTTCCTGGGGGCCATGGTTCTCGGGCAGAGAGAAGGCTCCAGACGTCTGGAACAGCAGCCTGTCTGCTGTGTTCAAGGACAGTCAGGAGGCGGGGGACCTGTGCACAGCATTCCTGGGGAGGGCAAAGACCCCAGGCGGATGGAGGGGGTGTGGGGCGGCACTGGTGGAGGTCTCCTAGGCCAGTGTAAGAGTTTGGGGGTGGGAAGCATTTTTAAGGATAAGAAGCCATTGGAGAATTTTGAGCAGAGATGACACATTCTAGCCTGCAGTTTAGCCCATGACTGTCTTTGGAGAAGAGTTTGCTTGGCGGGGGGGGGAGGTTGCAGAGAGGGGCAGGGGAAGCTGTCACAGTAACCCAGGCACAAGATGACTGCAAGTGATAGAAGCAGAGACATGGTGCGATTCTGAATTTATCCTGAAGACAGAGGGACGGGAGAGCTATTGGAGAAAGTGGAGTCAAGGAGCAGAGTCTTTCTTGTCAAGTTTCCCTCCTCATGTTTGTAGACCCATCTCTACGCTGCTCCCCTAGTCATCACTGGCATACTAACCAACCATTACCCAGACCCAGAAGCTGCTATAGGATAAAGTGAAAGTGAAGTCGCTCAGTTGTGTCCGACTCTTTGTGACCCCGTGGACTGTAGCCCACCAGGCTCCTCCGTCCTTGGGACTGTCCAGGCAAGAATACTGGAGTGGGTTGCCATTTCCTTCTCCAGGGGAGCTTCCCGACCCAGGGATCGAACCCAGGTCTCCCACATTGCAGGCAGACACTTTAACCTCTGAGCCACCAGGGAAGCCCAACTCCAGGGTAAGTGCTGGCCAATTATACTGGAGTGGGTAGCCATTCCCTTCCCAGAGGATCTTCCTGACCTAGGGATCAAACCTGGATCTCTTGCCTTGCAGGCAGATTCCTTACCATCTGAGGCATCAGGGAAGTCCAGTTTCCTGGGGACAAGAGCTTTGCAGCTGGAGCTGTAAAATGAGTGGATGAAATGTTTTTTCTTCATGTATTTTTAGGTGAATTTCCCCAATAGTGTCAGTGTCTTCAAAAACTAGTAGAAAATAGCGTAGTCACCTTTTTTCCTTTTGTCCCCTTTCAAGTCATCTCAGAAAATTGTCCTTCATACCCCTTTGATTGTATAATTGCCCTAGCTTTGTGAAACAGTATGCCTTACATTGATTTTCTGAATCTATTTTTAAACTGTCTTTAGATCATTTTATTAAACCTTGTTCATATCAGGAGTAGTTCTTTCTTGCATTTTAATCTTGCCACCAAAGCAGTTTATAGAGACAGATTAACTCTCTAAATTCCTAGAATGAATAGATTTAGATTTCACTGATGATAGACTACTATGTAATACTGATGATGTATTTTTATTAGCAAATGCCCTTATTAAACCCTTGTGTAGCTTTCTGAGAAAAGAGTAGCATTTCGTTCCTTTGTTACTTCTTTACTAAAATTGGAATATGTATCAATTAGTGATGCTTTCATCAGCAATTAGCAGGACCTGATGCACTTGAAAAGGTGCTCAGCATCACTAATCATCAGGAAAATGCAAATTGAAACCACAGTGAGATACACCTCATACCTGTCAGAATGGCCATCATCAAAAGGAACACAGACAACAAATGTTGGCAAGGATGTGGAGCAAAGGGCACCCTCCTACGCTGTTAGTGGGATTATGCGCTGGTGCAGCCAGAGGGGACGGATAAAATGGGAGTTTGGGTCTAATAGGCACAGACTACTGTAAGTAAAATAGACAAATAGTAGGACCTATTGCATAGCACAGGCAGCTGTGTTCAGTATCTTGTAATTACCTATCAAGAAAAAGATATTTATATAAATATATAATTATAAAATATATTTATGTAAATGTATTTAGGTAAAAATATAAAGATATTTAAATAAGTATATATAGATATTTTGGTAAAATTTATATGATCATAGCTCAGTTGGTAAAGGATCCGCCTGCAATTCAGGAGACCCAGTTTGATTCCTCGATTGGGAAGATCCCCTGGAGAAGGCATAGGCTACCCACTCCAGTATTCTTGGGCTTCCCTTGTGGCTCAGCTGGTAAAGAATCCACTGGCAGTGCAGGAGACCTGGGTTCCATCCCTGGGTTGGGAGGATCCCCTGGAGAAGGGAAAGGCTACTCACTCCAATATTCTGGCCTGGAGAATTCCATGGACTGTATAGTCTATGGAGTCACAAAGAGCCAGACACAACTGAGCAACCTTCACTCATATAAAGATTTATATAAAATATTTATATGAAATGGAATCACTTTGTTATAGACCTTAAACTAACACAAGATTGTAAATCAACTCTACCTCAATTAAAAACAATGGGGGCAGCCACTGTGGAAAGCGCTAGGGCAGTCCTCAGAAAACTAGAAATAGGACTACCACGTGATCCAGCTCCCACTTCTGGGTGTACATGCGAAGAAAATGAGCACACGAACTCAAAAAGATAGTGCGTGCCAATGCTCATGGCAGGATTATTCGCAACTGCCAAGACAGGGAAGCAACATCAGTCCAGCACCAGACGAACGGACAAGGAGGTGTGGTCCATGTACAGTGGGAGACCACCCAGCAATAAAAGAGGACGAAGTCCTACCATCCCTGACAGTGTGAACGGACCGAGAGGGTGATATGCTTGGTGAAATAAGTCAGGAAGACACATACTACGTGATTTCACTTATAAGTGGAATCTGAAAAAAGCAGAACCAGTGAAAAGACGAAACAGCAGAAACAGAGCCATAGAAACTGAGAACTAACAGGTGGCTGCTGGAGGAGGGAGGGCTGGGGTGCGGAGGGAAACAGGTGAGGAGGGAGGGCTGGGGTGCAGAGGGAAACAGGTGAGGAGGGAGGGCTGGGGTGAGGAGGGAAACAGGTGAGGAGGGAGGGCTGGAGTGAGGAGGGAAACAGGTGAGGAGGGAAACAGGTGAGGAGGGAGGGCTGGGATGAGGAGGGGAACTGGTGAGGAGGGAGGGCTGGGGTGAGGAGGGAAACAGGTGAGGAGGGAGGGCTGGGTAGGGAGGGAAACAGGTGAGGAGGTCGCGAGACACCGACTTTCAGTTGCAAAATAACTGAATCAATAATTGTGTGATATCTTTACACGGTAACAGATGGTAACTAGACTTATCATGGTGATCATTTGGAAACGTACAGAAATGTTGAATCACCGTGTGTGTATAACAGGAACTAACAGTGTTGTAGGGAATTTCTACATAGAAAACAAACAGATGAGCAAACAAACTCATAACAAAAGAGATCGGCTTTCTGGAGCTCCGTTAGGGGAGGGGAAATTGGACGAAGGCAGTCAAAAGGTACAGACTCCCAGTTACAAAGTGAGTGAGTGCTAGGATGCAGTGAAACACAGGATAGATAAAACAGCACTGCTCCATGTTGTATGTTAAAGCTGTTAGGAGGGTCAATCCTTAAGGGTCCTCATCTCAAAGAAAATCCTCTTTCTTCTATTCCTTTAGTTTTGTGTCTGTATGCGACAATGGATGTTCACTAAACTTCCTGTGATCACTCTCTCATGATGTATAGACATCATATCATTATGCTGTACGCCTGAAACTTACACAGGGCTACGTGTCAATTATATCTCTGGGGAACTGGAAGAAAAAAATGTGGGGAAAATACCACTACCTGATGAACCGTGGAATGTACGATTCACGCCTAACGAGACAGTCGGAGGAGGCGGGGACAGTGAGCGCTGGATCCAGCCACTTGTGCTCAGGAGCCGGGGCGCGCTCTGTCTTTGCCTCCCCTCAGGCCTTGCATGCCGCCCCTCTGCGGCATGCCTGCTGCCCGTGTCATGGGTCGCAGCTTTAGGAGTACGAGGGAAGGGCTGACACCAGTGATTCTCCTCTTAGCCCCTCTTTATCAGAAAGCAGGTCTCTCCCCCAGGCATGTTCTCCTTACACCTCAGTGGCCAAAGCGTCACACAGCCCGTCTTAGCTGCAAGAGAGTCTGGGAAAGGCAGTGTTTGGTTTTATCAACCTTTGTACTGGGAGGGACGTAGGAGAGGAGGGGGGTTGAAAGTGGCTTTTGATTGGCCAAACCTTCAGTGTGTGTCAGAGTTGTCATCCTAAAGTACACGCTCACGTGTGTGTTTTCATATCCAGGGAGGACATAGAGCTTCAGACTGTGGGTTCTAAAGTCAGGTTCCTGAGTCCAGATCCTGACGCCACTTTTGTATCTCCTGGACTTATCGCTGCCTCTCTTTCCTTTCCTGTAAAACAGGGATGATAATGGACCAGTTGTGTATGATTCTTGTATTAATAACCTGCAGTTAGCGTGTGGGTACCTTATAAATGTCATCTTCACCAACCAAAGCTTGGCACCCCAACATGGATGCTGACCAAACCCAGAGCAAAACCTAAGGGCTAGTGGCTTTTCCCTACTTTGGAACAAAACAACTTGAAAAAGTAGCTTCCAGTAGCTTCAGCTTCATAATTATTAATTTAAAACTGAGATATACAAAATCTCAATCTAACCTGACAAATCTCTAAAAGATTTATTGTTGTAACAGACTTTGCCTGCCTTTGTTGAGACAGTTTATAACCGATGTGTTCTTTTGTTTAGAAAAAAAATACTTTAGGCCTCTGCAAATCCTTCCTGTGTTGAATCACTGTGATGGGAGACTTATTTTACAGTCTATCAAACTGAGAATCTGAGACCCTTCTATAATTTGCAATGTATATAAAAAATAGTTCTATATAGTGATTTGGATACAAACTTTAAAAAACAAAAAGCAGCAACATCAATTAGGATTAGAGAAAAAAAAATCTCTACAGTGTTCTTCTCAATTATTCTTAGAACAAGATACTCAAGACAGGAAAATCAAGGAGTCGTTTAAAACATAGCAGACACTCAACGAACAGTTGATGAAAAAAATATAAATGTGCAGAATGAAGAAAAGCGTCAGGGAATAATTTGAGGTTTCACAAGAAGGCAGCTCTGAGAAGTTGGTAATCCTAGCAGAAACGCAGCCACAGGAAACCAGGGCAAGCTTCCAGGAAGTGTGAGTGGTCCTGTCAGGTCAGGAGCTTAAGTACCAGGAAGTGTGAGTGTTTCTGTTGGGTCAGGAGTAGAAGTCCATCACCAGCTGCTTCCTCAAGCTGGGAGTGGAGAACTGGGAGCCCCCGCCAGGTTCAGGGGAGGCTTTGCCCACGGCCCACGTGGTGGCCCCAGTGGCTGCAGGCCTGAGCAGCTTCTGGCCCCCAAAAGTCTGGTGCTGAGAGTTCAGGAAGCACGCTTCCTCCATCTGCACGCCATTCCTGCAAAAATGCAGAACAAAGGAGAACCCACAGTCTCTCCTCAAATCGGTGAACCCCTCGGTCAGTCTCCCGAGAGCCAGCCCTTTCCCGGGCCGCGGGCTGGCTTGTGCCCTGCGCTGTGGCAGTGTCCCTGACCCCTCTTCTCTGACTCCCCGCAGAAAACCCGCTACGAGATGTACGTCCGCCTCCTGAAAGAGGGGGGCCTGGAGCTCCTGAGCGGCGGCAGGGGGGGCCCCGCGGGCCTGAAGAAGTCGCACTCCAGCCCCTCGCTGAACCCAGACACGTCTCCAGTCACTGCCAAGGTCAAGCGCAACGTGTCGGAGAGGAAAGAGCACCGACCTGAAACGCCGAGCATTAAGCAGAAAGTTACTTAGGATCCGTCTGCGGCCAGGAAGTGCTGGTCGTGGAGCAAAACAAGAGGTTTTCAAGATCTTTCTGGTAAATCCATGAATATATTAAAAAAAAAAAAGATGTCTGTGACTAAATGGTGCGTTGGTAACCTTTCCCACTGTATATTTCTGTTAGTTTCTGTACAGGTCATCTCTGTGCTCCTGACTTCTTTGCTCTGATGACTTGCTACCTGAGGCCTAACGCGCCTTTCGTGGGGGGCGCGATTCAGGCCGATCGTGGGTCGCTGCCCCTCCGGTTTCTCTCGTTTGCACTCTGCTCTGTTCTTCTGTGTGCTCTCAAATCAGCTGTTACACTTTTAAGAAAACAAACAACATCGAATCCATTGTGAAACACTTAACTGGACAAACCTTTGTAGTTTAGGAAATTCTAGCCAGAGTTGGTAGGAGCCTTTTCTTGTGAAACCTTGCCCAGTCGCAGAGGCGGAATCACGCTCAGAAGTCTGCTGAAGAGCTACCGTGGAGGGAGGCGCCGTTGCCCTGTGACCCTGGGCCTCTGAGCACTAGGTGTTGAGTCCCAGCCCGCCGGGGGTGGGCAGGGGGCGAGGACCTCAGGACTGGGAATGCAGGAAGCGCACTAGCTCGCTGCAAGCGTGGATTCCATTTCAGCCCCGCAAGGAGGAGGGAAGTGGAGTCTCAGAGGCTGAGGCAAGACCGCCGCAAGTCCATTGTGTTTTCCAAACACAGCGTCTCAGTGGCGATAACGGACGGACTCTCGGGGCTACAGCAGCAGGCATGTGTTTGGTCCGCAGGAAATCGTTACCTCACCCCCGCAGCGTCCAGACAAGGGATCCGGAGCCATCTGCGATGGACAGCCTGCCAGCCAGGAATTAGATTCTTTTATATTCATGAGCACGGCATTATCTCCTGGTTGTAAGAATTGGGGGTCTTCCTAACAATATCAAAATAGAGCCCTTCTCTCCTTAATCAAAGCAAAATAAGAAAGGGAGAAGGAGCTTTTCCCTAGAGTTCCTTGGCAATAGGATGTTGCTTCTCCAAAGTTAAATCTGAAAGGAGTAAAGTCTGAAGGAATTATGGCTGCAGAGCTGAGGACTCTGCCTCCTGGTGGCAACGCAGCATCCCCTGGTCTGGTCTTGCCTCTGCCCCTGTGACCACCACTTTGCCCTCTGCTCTGAACTGTCCCCAGAGCAAATCCTTGATTCTAAATCATTTCTTCGCCTCTGCTTCATACGCTTGTTTGAGGGACAGTCCCTTTGAAAACCAGGGCGATAAACAGAAGAGTATGTTATTGAGGAGGAGAGAGGGATGAAAAGTGTGCCCACTCTGAGTTAGAAGTTTCTGATTGTGAAACTTGAAACCTTGGCGACCCTTAGCCCTAGAATCTCCGCAACTTCGGAACTAATAGAATCACTCTGAATATTCTTCTCTCTCCCACGGGCGTTTGCTCTGGGTGTGCTCAGTTTCCTAGTTAAGGTACTATGACCGGAGATGCAGGGACTCTGTGCGGATAGCCCAGTTCCAGGGAGTCAGAGAAAACCCACCTTTGAACCCTGCAGTTTCTAGTGGTATCTTGTCCTGATACACGAGCATTTACACGGGACTATTTATTAGCACTTCCGTCTGCTGGAGAAATGCCCATGTTTGTTGGTGCCCAGAGAGAAGCCCCTCTCTAAGGTTATAGCTGCTTGCTTTGTGGCATTTTTGCCACGTCTTTGAAAAGCTCCCTCTAACCCTCTTGTCTTGTTTAGGTAAAGGCAGTAACTGAATTTGTTTCAAGAAACCTAGAAACCAACAGGGTGGTTACCAGCATGTCCCATGTACCTGACTCTTTCTTTGTAGTGCTTCTGACTGAACCCACGGTTTCTACAAGGGACTAGTCTTTCTTCCTAGAATTGGAACCATCAGCGTGTGTGTTTTCTGCCTAGATCTTTATCCTAAGCAGAGGGGAGAGAGGTGCCGAGACCACGTCATCTCTTCAATAACTAAAGAAAAAGAAAACACTTGACTGGCTTGAATGTGTGTGCTCCCAGTCCGTGTGTGTCTGTGTGTGTCGAGTGTCTCCATGTGTGTCCCTTAGCGTCTGTACCGGACGTGGAATGGTACTTGCTGCGGCATTTAGGCAGCGTCGCAGCTCTGAAATCCTGGTCAGTATTGGCACTCACTGCGTGACTCGCTGACGCATCTCCAGAGCTCCTGGACGTGCTGACGGAGAGATAGCTGAGCGGCGCGCTTTGCAAGCTGCCGTATGTGCTGTGTTCCCACAGTTGGTCCCGGGAAACAGCTGCAGAGGTCATGTTGTGGGCCAGGATCCCAGACTGTCGTCGCTAGCTCAAGAGCTGAGAGCCGCCCCCCACCCGCCCCGAGGCCTCTGGACTGTCTGGCGCAGCACCCCTTGCAGGCCAGGAGCTCGTCCTGTGGGAGGCAGGGCCTCTCCTGAGACTGGACTCTCCGAGGCTTGCCCCTAGCCAACCGTGACTCCTCTGTGAGCACTACTTCCCTGGGGTGTCTCGTCAGGGGACACTGAAGACCTTCCCCTTCCCGGCTCCCCGTTCACGGTACAGGGGGCCCAGCTTTCTCCTGAAGGTCCTGCCCCCAGCCTTCACCCATCCCCTTACCCATCCCAGCACCAGAGCCTTGAGGTCAGCCTCCATCTAAAGGTCCTTTTTACAGAAATACACCTCATATCAGCTTTTAGTCTAGAAAACCTTGAGAGTCACCAGAATACCTTGGTGACAGTCGTGTGGCAGAATTGCCTCTTTGAGAAGCGGCTGTCTCAGGGTGTGTACCCCCACCTCATGTGTTGGCATTTCCAGGGAAGGGCCAGGAATTCTCTTTAGCAATCAAGACTGAGTTACTAGGGTGCAGGGTCCTTATCTTACTACCAGCCGTAGACATCATTTGAAGTACGCTTTTTTAAAAACCCATCATCTGCTGACTCTTAGTAACGCCTGATTAGACCAAGCAACATCTCTGTGCGTCTGATTAACCTCAGTGAAACCAGCGTGTGGAGAGGCGTCTGGGGACTGCAGCCCTGCGGACCTTTCCTGTTGATCTCAGCTAGAGAGGACGGGCGACCGTGAAGGGCCTTTGTGTTTCTCCAGCTGCAGCCCTCGTTCCGAACACGAGGCGTGTTTCCTAGTTAGCAGGGAGGTGAAGGAGCTGATTCTGGGAGAGAAAATACACCCGGCTCCCCAAGGCCAACCAAGGATCAGCCTCCAGAGGGTATGTTTCACCCTGTGGCCAAAGCAGGACCCCCGAGCCTGGAGAGGGAGGCACCTGCCCAGCAGGGGAGGCGCCTCCTGCTGGCCCTGGCCTGCCCCCCCTGACCACAGAGACTAGGAGATGCTCTCACATCAGGCAGGGCTGGCTTTGGCCGCCCACTGCACCTCTTCTCTGCCTTCACCCCAACCGTAGACAGCTGGGGAAAAGTTGACCTTCGAGAGGCTGCTCCATGGTCTTACTTAGAACCCTTCCTTGGGTTTAGTTACTAGGTCACTGGAATTGGATTCTTTTGGTGTTTTTCCTTGTAGTCACCCGTCAAGCTTTTTTAAGCCTGAGTTCACAGGGCGTTTCCCAGTCTTGAGGGTCCGGAGCTCCACAGTGGAGCTTCTTGGGGACCCAGCGGGGGCTCGGCGGTCGGGGAAGCCCGCTTCCTCGGCTGCACCAGCGGTCAGCCCCTGCTCTGCTCGCTTTTCAACTGAGAGTCTTTGCCGTTGATGCATTCGCGCTGTTAAGGGGGAACCAGAGTGTCAGTGAGGACTGGCTCAGCGTCGAGCCTGGCTAATGACGAGGGTGGCCGGGCCTTAACCAGCACCCGCTTCTCTTCACAGAGCATCTGAGTTCCTCTGACAGAAGATCAGTCGGCTTGTAAGGAGCCGGGCCTCCGCGCCGTCCCAGTTCCAAGGCTCTCTGGCTGGCTGTCTCCCAGGCCAGCAGTCCGCCCCGGGCAGTCACCCCCGGAGGACCTCTGAGATGAGCAGCTCACACTGTGGAATAACCCCACGGCCGTGAGGGGGCTCTGCCCCGCCTCTGCTCTCTCACCCGTGTCTCACTCTCTAAGGACCAAGGTCCAGAGCCATTGCCGCTTTCCTCCTATGCCCAGAGCACCCGCAGCCCAAGTGGGCCACCTCTGCCTGGGGCCGCGAGCGGCCAGTGCCTAGGGAGGGCATCCTCAGAGAGAGAGAGAGAGAGTCAGGAAAGGCGTGGCTCTCCAGGGCGGGCTGCGGGCCTGACTGCCATGGCCTGGTCATATACACCACAGGTCAGGAAGTTGTATATACGGAAGGTTTCCTAGGTCCCTCTGGCTCATCCTCTGTGATTTACATGCGCATCTGTAATGTCGCAGGCTTCTGGAGAATGTTTATATTAATAGTACGTCCGACATTAAAGAGTATGCTTCCTGTCATCTGCCAGTGTTGTAATTGTGGATATTTATAGTTGTTTGTACCTATATGTATCAATGTGTAGGTTGTACATCAGTATACAGTGTATGTACATCAAATTTATTTTTGTCCTTAAACAGTGTGATATGACAAGCAAGTAAAAACCTCATAGGATTGAATATATAATGCAGTTTTTTGAGAGTCTATATTAGTGGTACTGTTTTATTAAACTTAAATTCAAATGATATTTTGATTAATTTTTTTTAATAATAAGATTTTATGCTAGAAAATTTCATCTTTGAGCTTTGACTCACCAGAGCCAAAAGGACTCTGAACTAACTTTGTTAAACTATTTCAGTGTACTGTGTACAATACTGGGGTGGGGGTAGCTCATTATAATTTGAAATATACAGAAAGAAAGAAAAAAAAAAAAAAACAGGCAACCTGTGCAGTCTTAGCAACTTCAGTATTAAGAGCACTTAAAGTCAAACCGACAATTTGGGGCTCATTACAAAATGTGATGCTTTAGAGCACACGTTCTTTATTGTTGTAATTAGTCCAGAAAAATAGAGCTTTCAGAAGAGTCAGCTAAGTGCCCGGCATATCACTTACATGCCTGTGACTATTTTACAGCAGCTCACACCACCCACCCTCCCAGCCCTGCATCCTCGCCCTCTTCACCCTGAAGAACATCACCAACCCCTGCAGTAGGTCAGGCTCCCCGAGACCCAGGACTGCCCTCCGGGTCTACGGCTGCACCAGCTAAGCATCAAGTCACAGGTAAAAGAATGTCAGGACAGACTGTGGACCAGGTGAAAAAATATTTTTATACTTAGGTCTCTTTTCCTGCCTCTCCCCAAAGAAGAGCCGCCGGCCTTAGTTGTCTGAGCTTACTGCTTATCTTAACAGTATATAAATAGATC
Source organism: Capra hircus (assembly GCF_001704415.2). Taxonomy (NCBI): domain Eukaryota; kingdom Metazoa; phylum Chordata; class Mammalia; order Artiodactyla; family Bovidae; genus Capra; species Capra hircus. The sequence goes on along the minus strand of NC_030834.1, from coordinate 6,681,545 downwards.
ACTAGAGCGTAAAACTTTATTAGCCAGCATGTTGGTGTAATTTAAAGCAAAACTGAGTGTGTGTGAGTGAGTGGTTGAGTGCAGTGCGTCTGTCTACGCTTGCCTGTCGTCCCGCGGGTCCGATTCAGAGCGTGGGAGCCGTGGGCTAAAGGGCTCAGCCTCGGCCCCTGACCGCAGTGGTGGTGGTTTCACTTGAGTCGTTTTCTTAATTAACTGTAGTCTCAAACTATTTTTGCAGTTGTATCCCATTTCCTCATCAGTCCTTGACGTGCAGGGCACTGGCCCTGCGTCCCTGCGGGGTCTCTGTTCCACTAGGGTGTTTCCTCCTGAGAACCACAGTGATTTGCAGAAGCATCCCTTTGATTCAGAAGCCACATACAGAAAGGAGTAGCAACCTTTAAAATTTTAATGTGGGGTCTTAGTCATTTGGACTGTTGGGACTTTTAATGTAAAGTCAAGTAACCCTTTGACCTGGATAATAATATCTCCTTCGGGGAGAGTATGTATGCACATCGACTCTAACGCCCTTTGGATACTTTTCTAAGTTGTAGGAACAAGAGTTAAAGGGGAAGGTGTAAGCCGCCGGCCTCTGCCGGGGGGAGGCCTGCTGTGGCCTGTCCTCTGCCCTGAGAGCTCTGGTACACGGGGGCCTCCGGCATGTGTACACACGCTTGCACACGTGTACACAGTGAGTGCCCCAAGTCATGTAAACTCAAGACGCAGAGCGCCGGAGCGTAGCTTCGGGTATGGACCGAGGTGGCCGCGGCCTGCAGGCCCCTCAGGGCAGGCAGGACCTGGAGAGACGCTGCGCGGGGAGGGGCTGGCTGGCAGGTGGGGGCCCTCGGCTCCCCAGCATCCTGGGTGGCGGGGCGGCTGCTCGGTCGCGGGTTACGTTGTGAGGGGGTCACGGGGAGGAACACAGCCCTCCAAGGCCCGAGCTGTGCGGAGCCGCTGGACAGGGGAGGAGCCTGGCTGTGATGGGTTTCCCTTTGCAGGCTGGAGGCTCAGCTTTCACCAACAGTGTTATAAAAGAAAAAGCACCTTAGTGTCAATTCCTGGAAAATGTTGGTTACCAGGGAGAATTCTGGAGGTGCCCTCCGGGAGCCCCAGGCACAAGCTCGGTTCGGGCCCCACTGGGGCCTGGGCTCCTGCTCGGACCCCGCGGAGGCTGGCAGGTGACTCTCCGCAAAGCTCCTCGGAGCCCAGGGCTGGTCCGCGGGCGCCTTCCCGGGCTGCAGGGACCCAGCTGTTCACCCGGCCGACCCCGCCAAGGGTGCCCGCGTCCCCGCGGTGACACGTGACCAAAGTCAAGACCGCGTCCTTTGTCTTGGCGAGAAACAAGGTGGCCCTCTGGCCAGTAACCGGGGACGGATGATATCTTTTCCTTTGCATCCGCGTTTCTGGAAGCGGATAAGGTTTCATTTCCGCGGAGGGGTAAAGGGAGGCAGCCCTCTGCGGCGAGGTCCCGCTGGGGGCCCGTGAGAGCTGCTGGGCAAAGGCCCCAGCACGGTCCTCCGGCTTTCTCTTCTCCCGGGGTTCTCCGAGGCTGTTTCCAGAGCGGAATTGACGCAAGCGGAGAGCTGGTACCGCAGCCCCGCTTCCCCTAGGGCAGGCGGAAGGGCGGTGATGTGCAGCCTTTACCACATAAAACGAGCCTTGAACTTGGCCGGCCTATGAACCGGGTTATGTTTACTGGGGCTCAGATCCTCCCTTCACCGTCAGGGTTTCCTTCCCGGTCCCTTCAGCTTCGTCGAGGTCCTGGTGCCATAGGTCCCTGCACATTGTGAAAAGTAGTGATCAAATGGCAGCCTACTCCTTTTCAGTGGCCAGACCGTCACACTGGCAGACTCGGGCGAGCTCGTGGTCCCGACCCCTGTAGGAAACCTGTTCCTGGTCGCCCACCAGACTCAAGAGACGCTGGCTCCCCGAGGAGCCTGGCGCTTGTGGTGGTCACCTTTTGAGGGGAACAGTGATTTCTGTGGATATTGTTAAAGTGTTGGAAGAATATTTTGAAAATTAAGTTTACATTTTACAATCACTTAATTTTTTATTAAAATAGTTGTATATAATATTGCCCTATTTCACTGTTGTTGCGGTAAAGCTAAACCATGCAGACCCGTGAGTCACCTGAAGTGTATAGAAGCTGTGATGTGTAGAGTACATTTCTCTCCTGTGTAAATGTTCATGAACATAACTGTTCCTGTGTTTTTCTAAGTTGGAGATAATTTGTTGTTTCACAACAACAGAATTTATTGCATTTAAATGGTTTTTATGTAATAGAAATCATGCAAAATAGTGAAGGATTTAAAATATGTATATGCTATATGTAAATGTACAAACTTTAGAGAGAAATAAATCCAACCGATTTCAGTCATTTTGGAGGAATGTTATTTGCTTATTTAGTAAGCGGCTGGAATCATAGCTAATAATCTTAACAGCTAACACAACACAACACACCCCGTCACATGAAAAGCCAGCCACAACCCCACAGCAAGAGCTTTGGCCTGGGTAGCTGGCTGGACGGGTGAGACACTCAGACTGTTCACCCCGCCACACCCCCGCCGGGCTCTGTGAAAGTGTGCTGAGAAGCCTGCCGCCTTCATCAGGGGCTCTGGGGACAGAAGGATGACGCTGTCTGAAGTAATTCCAAGAATGCGCGTGTTCCTGTCCACTCTAGCACTTCTCATCAAGGCGGAGGGGCCAGGAGGTGACTGCCGCCCCCCCCCCCCGGGCAAGAGGCTCAGATGTGCATGCGGGCCCTGGGAACCTAACTCAATGCCCAACATAACATCTGTTGACCTGGAAAACGAGAAAAATAAAATTCCACCCCAGTCACTTAACTTCTGAATGTTAGAGATGGAGAGGACTGAATCTCACAGGGGCGGGTGGCTGGGGGTGGGGGAGGGCCTTGGCTGCCACCAAAATTCCTCCAAATGTGAATCCTCTTGTACAAACACTGAGTCATATCTACACATGAAACTAACGCATATGTGTTGATGAGATCTTGATTTTAAAAATCCAAAAACAAGGCAAGAACCCTCATTGCCCAGCTGGGTGTCTGCTGGAGGTAGGGGTTTTGTGTATCTTGTCATATTCTGGTTATTGCACAATTAATATTAGAACCAACAGAACTAAAGAGACCATTTCTGAAGGATGAACGGAGGAAACTAAAATGCAGGGCCAGTTAAGATATTATAATGAAAACAGCAACAACTCTAAAAACATCTCTGGACTAAGTCTCTTCTGCGCTGTGGGCGTGTCCAGAGAGACTGCTGAGTCAGACCTTATTGAGCACCTGTGAGCAGCAGCAAGTCTGGGAGGCAGGCCCAGACCCGTCTCCTGCTGGAGCCGGCGGAGCTCCGGGCACCCTGCGCAGCCAGCTTGCCTTTAACTCCAGCCGCGGCTTCAGAGTGATAAGGAAACAGCAGGTCTTGGATGCCGACAGGGTTTGCCAAGAACAAACCACTTCAGACACATTGATTTCAGATTTTGTGTTAATAAAATTAGGCAGATAAGAAGACTACTGTAGGCAGAATATCTGAGCCCTAACAAAGAATTTAACAGGGTCTTTAATGAAATATGTCCGGGCAAAATGGAGAAGTCTGATCTGGACCTTAGTACAGCTGGTGGGGTGTCACCACTTGAATGGTGCTAATTAAAGGCACAATAACACCTAGATGATCCTGCTGTAAAGCTTGCCTTTTGGCCCCATCTGTTCAGCATTTTAATGAATAACTTGACTAAAGCTACAGAAGGCAAGTTTATTAAAAATGTGTGTGTCCTAAGGCTGAGAGAGAATGATTATACTAAATGACAGAATTTTTCAAAAAAAATCTCAACAGGCAGAAAAAAATGGGGCAGATGAACTGTGTAAGATTGTAGGATCTTACACTGCAGTTATTAAACAAACAAACAAAAAATTGTACAAGGTCAAGATAGACCCTGGTGCTGCCTCGTGTAGAAGACACCGGGGAAGGAAGGCCTGCGGCCTCCGTCCCAGCAAACAGGGTGACAGCACTTGGGCCTGGGGGTCTTGGGGTCCCGTCTCCCCGGCAGCCTGTGCGGAAACAGCGTGGTTCCTAAGACGCTGCCCTAACCTGGAGGCAGCCGCAGAAACTGCCCTGAGGCTTGGGAGCGGACGCGGCAGAAAAAACGGTATAAATGCAGCAGGCGGGAGGGCAGAAACATGAACAGCGAAGCGAGAGGAGCCGGGGGCACGGATGAGCTGGGGGCGGCCGCCCAGCAGACCAGGCCGCTGGTTTAGAGCCTTTCAGTGAGTCGCACTTACGAGACAGAAAGGGAACCAGGCTGTAGCAACCCAAGGAGAGCGGTGTCCAGGGTGGTGAGTGAGCCTCCGGGAGGAGACACGGCAGCGCACCCAGAGCTTTCCAGGCAAAGCTGCCTCGATGGACTGGTCCTCCGGCCTCAGGTGAGTGGGGAGGTGGGCTGGGGGGTCGCTAGGGGCACCGGGGCCCGAGAGAACTGCCCGCAGAGGCCGGCCTGTAGCGACCAGAGAGGGGACACCGCTGTTCCGGATCCCCGCGCTCAGACGCCCGGCGCCCGCCCTCCTTCCGTCCCCCCCGGGCGGGGGCCCAGCTCCGCCACCGCGAGCCCCCAGGCGCCCCGGTGGTGCCGCGCAGCCGGCTTGAGAACCGCCCCACCGGCCCGGCCGCGCGGACGAGCCCGGCCTCCGACCCTCCAGGCCCAGGGGTCCCCGGGCTCGCGCGCTGGGGCCTGCGAGCCCGGAGGCCGCCCCGGAGCTCAGCGCCCGGCCGGGCCCAGGACGACGCCGCCGTCACCCGCCAGGCCGCACAGGCCCCTCTCCCCCGGGCCCGGCGGTCGGCCGCGGCCTGCTCGGTGGAGCGCGGCCTGGTCCACGCATCCCGCTCCCGTGCCCTCGAGAAGGGCGGCCGCCGGGCTGCACCCCGCGAAGGGAAAGGTGTGCCGGCGGCCCCGGGGGTGGGCCCTCGGAGGTGGACGAGGGCCCTTCTCAGCGCTGGCGGCCTCAGACCTGAGCCGGGCCTCCCTGTCCCTCCGTCAGGCCCCTTTCCCACTCGCCCCGTCAGGACCACCGGCCCCTCCTGCATCGACTAGAGTTACCTCCACCCCAGCTAGGACGGGGTTCTGGCCGCGCCAGCAGCAGCCTTGGGAGGAGTGTGGCCTGGAAGAGGGCGTCGTCAGGGGACCCTTCATCCCCACGGGGTGCGCTAGAACAGAGAATGCCCAATTATATCCGACTTGCAGATAACTAACAATACTTTTGGGGTGTAAGCAGTATTTGGGACATAAGCTGTAAAATGTTTTGATTGTTTACCAAAAGTTGAAATTGGTAAAGACCCTGATACTGGCAAAGACAGGGCAGATGGAGAGGGGGCGGGGACAGAGGATGAGATGGTTGGGTGGCATCAGTGACTCGGTGCACATGAATTTGAGCAAACTCCAGGAGACAGTGGAGGACAGAGGAGCCTGGAGTGCTGCAGTCCATGAACTCACAGTCAGACACGACTGAGCTACTGAACAACAACCAATACACCTGAGCATCCTGTTTTTTTAATCTGGCAGCCCTATCCAGGGACTCCCTCTGGGTAGCATTTCCTCATGGAATTTACCCTTTCTTGGCCCAAAGCAGGATCTTGCCAATATCTTTGAGTTAAACAGACTTGTGGAAACTCATCCATGCTGACCAAGCTCGTGAAGGTTAGAAGCGTAAAGCCGAGTGCTCAGCACTGTGTGAATGAAGATGAATCCCATGGCCGGAAATGTTGCTGCAGTGGAGACAGGGCTTCCTCACTCAAGGATCTGCTGTGGAGCCAGATTATAACCCTCATTGCACTTTGCTCCTCGGGGGCAGAAGCTATACCTTGCTCAGCTGCCTGCCAGGTGCTGGCCATGAACCTGGATCCCGACCAGCTGTTTAATGAGTACGTGTCAGATGGACTCAGAGAGAGAGGCAGTGAGTACCATTAGGTGTTCTCAGCCATGGGCTCCGGCCCAGGTCATTTTCAGCGCTTCTCCCCGCTGAGGGGTCATCTTGCCAGCAGAACCACAGGGTCTGAGGTGGACGCTACCCTGGGCAGTGCTCACTGTACGTGGCCTCACAAGACCCCTGCTCTTAAACAGATACGAACAGGGATTCTGAGGTCCAGAGGGGCTTAACTCCTTTGTTGTTGCTTAGTTGTGAAGTCATGTCTGACTTTTGCAACCCCATGGACTGTACAGCCCGCCAGGCTCCTCTGTCCATGGGATTCTCCAGGCCAGAATACTGGAGTGGGTTGCCGTTTCCTTTTCCAGGGGATTTTTCTGACCCAGGGATCGAATCCACAGCTGCATTGCAGGCAGATTCTTTAGCACTGAGCCGCCTGGGAAGTCCCTTGAACGCCCTACTCTGCCCCTCACTGGCTGTGTGACCTTGAGAGACTGGCCAGGGAACAGTTACGTTTTAGCATATATCTTGGTTCCTCCCCTAGGTGCTGATTTTGTCTTGTGACTCAGAAGAATTTTATCGAGGGCCGCTTAGACAGCCCCCAGCCTGCATGTAGAGGTCAGCAAGTGTCACTTAGCACGCCTTCATTAGGTCTCCATCCTTAAGAAGAGTGGCTACTGATGTGGTGGCCACTAATCACACGTGACCATTTAAATTCAAGTTAAATGCAATGAGAAATCCCGTTTCTTAGCTGCATGACACACGTCTCAACATTTCCGCCATCTATTGGATAGCACTGCTCTAGACTCATATTAAGCTGAGATTTTTCCACACATTCACACAGCACATGATAGTGGATCAATGAAAAGTCATCTACAGGTCAAGTCTCCAGCACACCAACCACCCAGAAATGATTCATTTACCCAATAAATACGTTTTCTTCCGACAGTAATAGTGCTTCCCTGGTGGCTCACCTGGTAAAGAATCCGCCTGCATTGCAGGAGACCCTGGTTTGATTCCTGGGTCAGGAAGATCCCTTGGAGAAGGGATAGGCTACCCACTCCAGTATTCTTGGGCTTCCTTTGTGGCTCGTGGGTTCAATCCCTGGGTTGGGAAGATCCCCTGGAGAAGGGAAAGGCTACCCACTCCAGAATCCTGGCCTGGAGAATTCCATGGACTGTATAGTCCATGGGGTCACAAAGAGTCGGACACGACTGAGAGACTTTCACTTTCACTCCCAATAATACCCACAAACAGCATAGCCAAGTATTACTTCAACCTGTATATGTAAGACAGTACTGCTGAATAGCTTCAGAGAAAAATTCCAATAAAAATAATAAAAAGTATGACTGGGAGCTAATTGAAAGTTATGAATTAATGAAAAGAGTGTGGTTCAACCCAAAGAGCAAGTCTGTGCTGAATTTTTGTTTTGGCCTCTTCCTTTGAATCAGAATCTTAATTCCTCTCCACCTGCTCCCCCAGAGCTGTTAAAAGCAAGGTGATGGGATGGCAGCCTGGGTCTCCTTCCTGCTTGTCCCCTGGGTGACCTGGAAGCAATCTGCCCCCTGCAGCCCTGTTTTAGAGTTTACCCCATGGAGAGCTTGGCTGCTGGGCAATCTGTAGTTGGCTGATGACACCTTGTCGATGACCTCAAGATTTCCAAATAGGTTCTACCCCCATAAGAAGGGATATGCCCATGGACAGGAGGCTTCCCCTGTGGCTCAGTGGTAAAGAATCCACCTGCAATGCAGGAGACGCGGTAGACTCTGGTTCCATCCCTGGGTTAGGAAGATCCCCTGGAGGAAGAGATGGCAACCTACTCCAGTATTCTTGCCTGGCAGGCTACAGTCTATGGGGTCACAAAGAGTCAGATACCTCTGAGCAACTGACCACACACACACACACACACACACACACACGCCCGCACGCACGCATGCACACACACACACACATGCTCAGGGGTAGGTGAAAGCTCAGATCTGGAAATTTTGGTTCTCCTTGAAAGCACAGCCTGGGGTGCCGCAATCCATGGAGTCACAAAGAGTTGGACACAACTGAGTGACTGAACTGAACTGAACTGAAAGCATCCATAGCCCACCTTCCAGGCAGCATATTCTCTTCAAAGCCCTACTCAGTTCTAGAACTAGACAGTTGTATCTGCCTGGATGCCCATTTACCTAACAGGTGCTTTCAGTTTCGACTTTTGAGGCTCAGTAGGCTGGTTGGATAAAATAATGGTGCAAGCAACAATGGTGAAAACTAGTGTTTGTTGGAAACAATCTGTGCCAAACATTCAGATACATTATTTCTTTTAACCCTGATAAATGACTTGCCCCAGGTCGCACTTAAGTGATGGAGCCAGGTTGTGAACCCAAGGTCCATGCCCAGAGCCACAAGGCTAATTATTATATCAGTCAGGGTTCAATCAGGAAAGAAAAGACATAGTAATTCCATCAGGGAGAATGTAGATTAAAAATGACTCACTGTAACAGAAGGTTGGAATAATACGGAAAAGGCAAGGAAAGCGCGAAAGAAACCAGAAGTAGCAGAGGGAAGGTGGAGCCGCTACCCTGAGGCTGAGGAAGGGGAGGAGTCCTTCTCTCCCCCGGGGTTTAAATCCAGACCTTAGGGAGATACAGCGGTCTGCTCTGTGCCTATGGAAACTCCTGGACTTGCGTGTCTAGAACGTGCTGGACAGCTGTCCTTTGGGCGAGCCAGGTAGAGTGTCTCATGGGGCAAACGGCCCAACAGGATTCTCGAAGAAGCTGCTGCCCACTGCGTGCTGTGACCACCGTGGGCTGTAGGAGCCGACACTGACGAGCCACCCGTCCCGCAGGGGCCGATGCAGCCACCCCGGAGCCAGGCTTCCGCGGAACCGGGAGCTGGCGGGGATTCAGGCCCTAGGAGGCGGGCGCTGGGCCAGCACATGGCCCGGCCTGAGGGAGGAGCTCGTGGATCCAGAAAGAGTTCTCTCTCATCTTCCTCCAGCTCCTCCACGGAGCTTCGTGCCAACCTGGCAAGGAAAGCTGCTTCACAGAGCGGGCAGGGGAGGTGCGCTCCGAGCTGGAGCATGCGTGATGCCTCCCGCACTGCTGGGTCAGAAACCGTCTCCCCGGAGAGCGGAGGAGTGACATGGCGTGGGGGCCAACAGCTTGAGCTCGGAGCCCGAGAGACCCCGGCCGGATGCCGCCTCCGCCGTTCTCTGTACCCGCTCTGTGACTCTGGACAGCGCTTCCCTATTGCTTCAGATCCTTTTCTCCCAACATTTGATTGCTATGAAACCTTATATCTTTGAAAAATTTGAAGAATTAATACAGTGAACCCCTATCATTTCTTCCCCAGCTGTCATGCTTCTGCCGGTTTTCTCTTGCCTGATTTCATTGGTTAATATCCACGGTTGCCAAGACTGAGATATAGGATGCGTAATTAAATTTCAGGTAGCAGATAGTTTCTCAGTGTGAGCAGGTCCCATGCAACGTTTGGAGAATTCTAATCAAAGTGGGTGTCTTGTATTTTATCTGGCAGCTCTCCTTCCTAGAACACAGTAACGCTGCCCGTGGGCACCTCCGACTTTCCCCTCACAAACGTTCCCACAATAACTCAGACTTTGACTTCAATCCCAAGGTGTGTGTTTTCTATCATGTTAAAGTTTCTGCAGTTCCTATTTTATTAAGTCTTCTTATCAGCAAGAAATTTTGTTGTGAAGCCTTTTGTGTAACCATGGAGATAATCATAGAATTTTCCTCCTTAACTTTATTTACATGTTGTATTATGTAGACAGATTTCCTAATTTGTAATCATTTTGTATTTCTAGGACAAACCTAGATAACTTGGTCACAATTCATTCTTTTTAAATAAGTTGTTAGTTTCTATCTGCTAATTAAAAAAATAATTTTATCAATGTTTATAAGTGAAATTGGTTTGACTTTCTGTGTTTATTTATTAGTGTTATTCTTGGTTCACAGAAATAATTTGAAAACTCCTTTTTTAAAATATTTTAAAATATTAGAATTATCTGGACTTTGAAAAATTCCTGATAGAACTATTTGGATCAGTACTTCTTGTGGACTAGATCTTTAAAAAATTCCTCTATTTCTTTTAAGGACACTGGTTACATACAGTGTTGGGGTCAATGTTAATAAATTGCATATTCCTAGGAAATTATATATTCGGTCTGCATTGAAATTTTTATTTGCATAAAATTATACAAATTAAGTTCTTACAGTTTTTTTTTTTTTTAACTGTCTTTAATGGCGTTTTCCCCCTTAACACTTCTTATTTTATTCCCAGGTGTCCTTTGATTTGGTTAGATACTGGTTTTTATATTTCATTGCTCTTTTCAAATAATTTGTGACTTGATGTATGTTTTTCTGTTTATTTCCTCTTTAATTTTTTATTACCATCTTTCTTTTGCTTTCTTTAGATTAGTGAATTTTTTGTTTTCTACCATTTGAGCTGGAAATATAATTACTTTTATTCTCAAGTATTTACTCTTATTTATTAGGTATTTACCCTTATTTATTAAGTATTAATGTTATTACTTTTTCCTCCTATCCTTTTTCCTTTCCTAAGTGTGAAATACAGTGATATATAGCATTTCCATCATCATAATTTAAAAGACATTTTGCAGTTAAGATTTCCATTTCTGCTCTAACCAAAGACTGACTTACCATCGGTATTTATAATGATTGAAGGGCCTGTTGAGTGACTGTGAATGCTTGGTGTCAGTGTCCTGCTTCTGCTTATTAGCCCCTGTGACCATGTGAGCAGTCTCCACGGCGGTTCCCTGCGCTCCTGAGAAGAAGGGATTTTTCTCTATTATAGTGTATACATTAAAAATATATATATTTTAATTTTAATACTGTTGATTTGCAAATTTAAGTTAATTTCAGGTGTCCAGCAATGCAATTCAGTTTTGTATGTATTTTTTCAGATTCTTTTCCCTTATAGGTTATTACAAGATATTGAATATAGCTGTCTGTGCTATGCAGTAGGTCCTTGTTGCTTATCTAGTTCATATATAGCAGTTAGAATCTGCTAATCCTGTTCTTACAATTTATTCCTTACCCTCCCTCCCTCTGTTAACCACAAGTCTGTACGCCACACCTGTGAGTCTGTTTCTGCTCCATAGATTTGCTCATTTGTGTTGAATTTTAGATTACACAGAAAGGTGATATCGTATGGTGTTTGTGTTTCTTTGTCGGACTGACTTCACTTAGTATAGTGATCGCTAGGTCCGTGCATGTTGCTGCCACTGTAGTGTTCCGTTCTTTTTTATGGCAAGTGATATTCCGTTGTATACGGGTATCACGCCTTCTTTATCCATTCCCCCAGCAATGCACACTTAGGTTGCTTCCATGTCTTGGCTATTGTACATGGTGCTGCTGTGAACATATGCAATTTTTAGTTTTTTATTAGGGTGTAAATTTTGATATATAGCTATGCCTTCTACCTGATTGACTGTGGCTTGTTTTGTTTTAGTTCTTCTGAATTTTTCAGTGTTTTCCACTCATGATCTGTCTTGGACTATGAGTAGCATATTACAGTCACCGACCAGTGTAGCCTCTGCTTGGTGAAGGCAGTGCCATTTTATTGAGACGCAGTTACTGATAGCCCTGTCTCTTGTGCATGTCATAGCACTGGCTTTGTTTTGTAAGCCACATGGAAACCCTTCTCCTTTTAACAGATGAGCCCATTCCATTTATATTAGTTGATGTGAGTAATATCTTTGGTGTCAAACCCGTCATATTATTTTAGGTTATATTCTTTGTGTGTATGACATTATGTATTTACTGTTTCTTTGATCATTTTAGCATTTAATTTATAGGTGCTTTTAAAAATTGAGGTAAAGCTCACATAATACAAGCTCAGCCACTGGAAAGTGACGGTCGGGCGGCATTCACTGCCTCTGCCCAGTCCCAGGAGCTTCCTCCCCAAAGGAAGCCCTGAGCTCAACCAAGCGCTGACTCCCCACCCTGCCCTCTCTTGAGTCGATGGCAACCTGCAATTCAGTTTCTGTCTGGATTTTAAGTTGCTTCTGTGAGCGCCTGGTAAAATTCCTACCAGCAGAAGAGCTGCCGTTGTAGTGGCTTTAGGTGTACAGTTCAGTGGCAAGCGTGCAGCCCTCCCCACTACTTCTGAAGTTCTCTGAAGCCCCAGATGAATGTTCTGTGCCCTGGAGGCAGTGGCTCCACTTTCCCCTCTGCCCCAGCACCCACTGACTTCTGCTCTGCCTCTGTCCCCGTGAGCACGCCCATCTGAGCACTCGAGTGAGTGAGTCACAGCGCCCGTCCTCTGTGTCTGATTTATCTCAGCACGATGACTTCAGGCTTCACCCTGCTGTGTCACAGCTCTATTCCTTTTTATGGCTGAATACTGTTCCATTGTATGTATGCACCGTGTTTTGTTTATCATTCACTTCTTGATGGACGCTTGGGTTTTTCTCACTTCTGGGCTGTGGTTCACTGGCATGAACATTTGCATGTGAATATCTGTTTCAGTTGTTTAGTCGTTTTCAATTTATTTGGACTTTCCTGATGGTTCAGATGGTAAAGAATCTGCCTGCAATGCAGAAGACCCAGGTTCAATCCCTGGGTTGGGAAGATCCCCTGGAGAAGGGAATGGCAGCCCACTTGCCTGGAGTATTCTTGCCTGGAGAGTTCCATGGACAGAGGACCCTGGCAGGCTACAGTCCATAGGGTCACAGAGAGTCAGACATGACTGATTACACTGCTTTGCTGCTACTAACTCCTATGGTAACTCCATGTTCAGCTTTTTGAGGAAACAGTTTCTATGGAGGCTGCGTCATTTTTATATTCCTGCGCTTAGTCTCTCAGTCATGTCTGACTCTTTGCAACCCCATGGACTGTAACCCACCAGATGCCTCTGTTCATGGGATTCTCTGGGGAAAAATATGGGAATGGGTAGCCATTCCCTTCTCCAGGGGATCTTCCTGACCCAGAGATCGAACCCAGCTCTCTTGCATTGCAGGTGGATTCTTCACCATCTGAGCCACTAGGGAAGCTTTTGTTTCTATAGGATCCTTCATTTAGAAAAATCCTTTAACAGAAAGATCCCTTAATAGAAAGCTTTGTTTCAATGAGATCCTTAATTTCTACCTCTTGCTTCATCCTCCCCCGTTACAGCCAAGTTCCTCCCCGCTTCTAGAAAGTGCTTTCCCCAGATTTCCATCTCAAATTCTGGACACTCTCACGTCCTTCCTTTCCCGTCCCTTTGAGCCAGCGCTTAGCTCCACCAGGTCTCGGAGCGGTTCTCAGAATTTCCTACCAGATGGGCCCCTCACTCGGGTGCTGGTCTCTCCTGTGTCCCCCACAACTAGCCCGGACCCCACCCCTCTCCTCTGTTCCCTGAGCAGTTTCTGATTCTCGCCTTCAGCAGGGATTCTAGAGCTGCCTCACATTTGTCCTGATACTTCTTTTCCTACTCAATGTGCAATTTAAAGTTTCAGATCTCTCTTCTCCTTTCAAGGACAACATGCCGTATCGTGCTTTTAAGAGTCATTTCACTTGAACTCCCTTGTTATTTGAATGGTTTTGTAGGATGTGTGGATATACTCTTATCTGGATGGCTGACATTATTCCATGAGAGCCAGGAAGGCTGTCTTCTTTACCCTTTATCTTGAAGCAAGGACCCTCGGCACTTAGCTCTCGGTGTTATTTCAGGGTCAAATGAAGTAACAGAAGAGACAGTGTTCCTAGCCTGGCACATAGCACACGAAGTGCTCAGCAAGTCTTCGCTGCTGTTTTCATTGCTGTTGTTATTCTGATTCACTGCATGAGTCATCCCCAGAGAGGATGCTTTCCCAGGACTCTTCATGTGACAAGGATCCCAGAAGAAGGAAAGTCTGAGTTTTAGTTCTTGATTCTCTCTTACTAGCCCGTGTTTTCCTTCCTGATTCAATTTGAGCTCGGCAAACATCTACCATTTCTAGAAATGTATTTTTAATACTCTGATATTTTTTTCTAGTGAGGCTAAACGCTTCTGCAAAAGCAGTTAGCCGTAAAAGCAGGCGGGGTGGTGATGGACACGAGCGCCAGTGGGCTGGGGGGTGGGGTGGGGTCGGGGGCGCCCTCCGTCGGCCTGAGCCGTCTGCACGTGGTCCCCAGCCCTCCGGTGTTTGGTAAGATTCTCTTTTCCAAACCGAGCAGTATCCCCAGTCCCCTCCTCGCCTCCGTCCCTCCCGTCTCCCGATGGCCCCTCCTTTCCTTTCTGTCTCTCCCATTCTCTCCCGTTCTGCTCTCTCCCCCACACGGGGGACTGCTGCAGCGCATCACTTGCGTGAACAGCGTATATTTAGAACATCCCTCCTCCCAGACTGGAGTTAACATGGCCCCTCTCGCTCCGTTTCCACCTCGCTCTCCAGCTGCCTTCGCTAAACCCCGGGAGCGCTCTGTAGGACACCGGACGCCTGCCGGCCAAAGGCCTGGCTCGGGGCGGGCCCCGGAAACGCTGGCCCTGGACCGCAAGCCTCGAAGGCGCGGCAGCGTTGATTCTCGCATCACCCCTCGGGCTGTGACACGCAACAAGTCAGGAGCCGCCGTGGCCACACAGAAATCAAGAATACCCAGTTGTTACAGTGCAGGAATCCATGGAAATTGCTCCGGTCAACCTGCTGACTTCAAAGCGGGAGGGTCGCTCTTTCCCCGGGATCAGGGGAGGGGGGCAAACAGCCTGAGTCCCTGGAAACGTGGGAGCTGAGCCAGGGCCTCCGAGATGCCCCGTCCTAGTCCTGGGACCTGTGGGTGTTGTCTTACACGTCAGAAGAGATTACTGCAGGTGTGATTAGGAGTCTGGAAACGAGATTATCCTGGCACTTGTGCGACCTCCGGGGCCTGATCAGGTGCGGGGGAGGGACGGGGGGCGGCGCTCAGACAAGAAGCGGGGTATGGATGGAAGCAGGAGGAAACGGTCACAGCGAAGAACGTGAGTGGCCTCCAGAAGCCAGAAAAGCAAGGAGACCGGTTCTCCCCAAGGGATTCTGGAAGGAGCCAGCCCTCAGTTCAGTTCAGTTCAGTCGCTCAGTCGTGTCCGACTCTCTGTGACCCCATGGACTGCAGCACGCCAGGCTTCCCTGTCCATCACCAACTCCCATAGTTTACTCAAGCTCATGCGCATTGAGTCGGTGATGCCATCCAACTGTCTCATCCTCCTGCCCTCAATCTTTCCCAGCATCAGGGTCTTTTCCAGTGAGTCAGCTCTTGACATCAGGTGGCCAAAGGATTGGAGTTTCAGCTTCAGCATCAGTCCTTCCAATGAATATTCAGGACTGATTTAAGATGGACTGGTTGGATCTCCTTGCAGTCCAAGGGACTCTCAAGAGTCTTCTCCAACACCACAGTTCAAAAGCATCAATTCTTCGGCACTCAGCTTTCTTTAAAGTCCAACTCTCACATCCATACATGACTACTGGAAAAACCATAACTTTTACTAAGACCTTTGTTGGCAAAGTAATGTCTCTGCTTTTTAATATGCTGTCTAGTTTGGTCATAACTTTTCTTCTAAGGAGTAAGCGTCTGTTTAATTTCATGGCTGGCAGTCACCATCTGCAGTTTAGCCCAGAGAGACTGGTTTGGGACCTTCCAGACCTCCCAACCTCAGACCTGTAAGGGATCCATCTGTGTTCTTTAAAGCCACTGAATTTTTACTGATTCATTGCAGTAACAACAACAACAACAACAAAAACTAATACTGTCAGTGATAATTCTCTCTTAACAAAATGTATTTACTTTACACTTAACATTTCACCCCAGTAGTTAAGGGACTCGCCCAAGTTCACAGGGATGGTTACAGGCAAAGTGCCGATTAGAACTAGGGTGACCATATATGTTTGTTGGCTTCTGACACATAACCAATAATCCTGAACTTACTGCTTTAGAACAATGAGCCTCTGTTCGGCTAACAACCCTACTCAGCAACCATAGCTGCCTCACCTGGGTGGGACCTCTGGTGTTGGTTGGACTGAACCACACGTCTCTCCGCTCACTAGATGAAGGGTTGGTGGGCTGGGAGGGGTCCCCTCTGCGCCACCTGCCCCTTCAGCTTCTGTCAGACCGTCATCAGGGCAGCTGGGCGGGGCCCGAAGAGAAGCCCTGAAAATACATGAGGTGGGCTGAGGCCTGGGCTTGGAAGGCACACGCCACTCCCACAGGAAGGGGCTTCCCTGGTTGCTCAGACCCTAAAGTGTCTGCCTGCAATGCAGGAGACCTGGGTTTGATCCCTGGATCAGGAAGATCCCCAGGAGAAGGAAATGGCAACCCACTCCAGTACTCTTGCCTGGAAAATCCCATGGACGGAGGAGCCTTGTAGGCTACAGTCCAGGGGGTCGCAAAGAGTCAGACAAGATTGAGTGACTTGGCCTCTTCACTTCACTCCCACTGCAGCTTATCCGCCTCAGCCGGGTTGTATGAAGAGTCCAGATTGGAGAAGGGGAAGAAGTTTCCTCATTTTGTGCAGAAGCTGCAAAGTCGCACTGGAGAGGACAGGGGCAGGCCGGGAAGGGTGTGGGTTTTTGCAGAGTATCTCTTGGTATAATTCACATCTTAAAACTTTGAAAATAAAAGGGGGTGACTTTAGGAATTCCCTGGGAACAGCAGATGGAAACCAGGGCTGTGCCAGGTATCAGGCTGCTAGGGGCCTCACCCTCCCTGTCACTCCCACCCCTGGGCGGAGTTCTCCCCTCCCACACTCAGTTAAGATTAAGATGCTGCTTCGCTGACCTGCTTGGGGAGGGGTATAGTGCAGAGGTCAGACCTGGGATCTGAGTCCAGGCCAAGATAAGCATGACGGCTGTTACTGGTGTCCAGGGAAGCACCCCAAGAGACGTTGTTTGCCCACCTCTCCCTGTAACCAGGGGGGGTGTCTTTTTCTCCCCCGGGACCCCCATGTCCACATGGTCGTGAGAGTCACCATCAGCGCCCTCAGTAGCCGCTGTCACATTCTGTGCTGGCTGCTCCTATGAGTGTGTGCACCCTGCAACCATACATTTATAAAGAAAAACAATTTACAGAGTCCCCACTGGAAGCTTTTCCTGGAGGCTTGAATGTAGCAAGCTCACCTCAGGGACTTGGAACCTCGTCACAGATTTCTGTTGACCTGAACTATGAGGGATCTGGCCTCTTTTTTTTTTTTCTAATCCTGCCAGCCTTTTCAAAGCTTATTTCAAAAGCCCATTTTATGGCTTGGTTTATAAAAAGCTCTATTTTCCCTTCAAATAATATAATATCTTTGAAACATGAAGACTTTCTCTATCAAGTTTAGAAATGTTTGTCCTATGGTTTGAAGTCAGGAGCTGGAGCATTTAGAAATGTATTTAGAAAGTTAGCAATCCTAATATATGGGAGGTGGCTTTTTAATAACCTCCCAGCAAGCAAGCCATTCTTGGAGGTCATTCAGCGGATAGCAACTGATTGGCCTGCTTCCGTCTTAAATAGTCTTGTTAAAAACTTTCTCTCTTTGGCTGTGCTGAGTCTTGCTGCCACCCAGGCTTCCCTCTAGGTGTGGCGAGCAGGAGCTTCTCCCTGCAGCGGCTTCTCTTGTTGCAGGGCGTCTTGCAGGGCTCTAGGGTGCGAGCGCTTCAGTTGTTGCCCCGCGTGGGCTCGGGAGGTGCAGCCCCTCGGCTCTAGAACACAGACTCAGCGGTTGTGGCCCACAGGCTTCGTTGCTCCTTGGCGTGTGGGATCTTCCCGGATCGGGGATGGAACCCGTGTCTCCGGCACTGAGGCACCAGGGAAGCTCTGTCTGGTTCCCTCTTAACGTTCCCAGATTGGGTTTCTAGAAGCACTCCCCTCCCTTTTGGTGAAGTCTAGAGCCCCCGTTTGGCTTTGCAGCGCCTGTCTTCACAGCCCACGTGGGCAGGGGGCAGGGGACTCCACTTTGCCCACAGGCTGCACTGGCCTTGGCGTGTCTGGGCCCCTCAGCTCTTGCCTTCCCTCTGGTTCCTGCCAAGCCATCGTCCCTACCTGTTCCTCAAATGTTTGTCTTCACACCCCCTAATGTGCAATCTGGGCTGCCCTGGTGGCTCAGCTGGTGAAGAAACCGCCTGCAATGCAGGAGACCCCGGATCATTCCTGGGTCGGGAAGATCCCCTGGAGAAGGGATGGGATACCCATTCCAGTATTCATGGGCTTCCCTGGTGGCTCAGATGGTAAAGAATCCGCCTGCAATGCAGGAGACCTGGGTTTGATCCCTGGGTTGGGAAGATCCCCTGGAAGAGGGCATGGCAACCCACTCCACTACTCTTGCCTGGAGAATCCCATGGACAGAGGAGCCTGGTGGGCTACAGTCCATGGGGTCCCAAAGAGTCAGACACGCCTGAGCGAGTACGCACACACACTGAGTAAGCTACGTACAGAGCATACAGGCATCATACATGACGCCCCTTCCCAGGTAAGCAGCACCCGGGCTGAGAGACAGACGCTCGCTGGAGCCTGACGCCCCCTCGCACCCCTTTCCACCCTCTCTCCCCTCGCCTCCAAAACTAACTCCTCTGCGGGTTTCTACGTTTTGTCAGTTTTCCTCTGACATCGTGCAGTCTGTGCTCTTTCGGCTGGCTTCTCCCGTCGTGGTCCTGGGTGTGGGCTGTTCATCCCTTCCCCGCACGGTGTTCCTTTCTGCAGATGCACCGCAGTATGGGCTGTTTCTGTGCATGGCCTTCCCCGTGTGGGGCTTTAGGGGCGGTGCTGCTGGGAGCTTCTGTGTGGTGTTGATGGGCATGTATGTGCGTTTCTGTGGGTGCAGGCCTGCAGGGCTGCAGGGTGTGGGGCTTCTGGGTCACCTGGGCTGCGGGGCTGCAGTTTTATCAGATTCTGCCAACAGTTTTCCAGGGTGGTTCTACCCATTAGGCAGCGGGGGTGGGTTCTGTGTGGCCCACATCTTATTGATGCTGAGTATTTTCTCTTTATTACAACTGCCCTGAAGGATACGAGTGGCGTGACATAGTGGTTCTAGTTTTCATTTCCCTGTTGACCCAGGAAGTTGGGCCAATTGAGCTCTGGTGGGCCCAGAGCTTGCCAGCTCTCCGTCATGTTGGGGCAGTCCCATGGGAGTGGAGGGGCCAGTCATCCAGGCTCAGCTGTGGTTGGGAACTGAAAGTGTTAGTTGCTCAGTCGTCTCCGACTCTTTGCAACTCTGTGGACTGTAGCCCGCCAGGCTCTTCTGTCCGTGGAATTTTCCAGGCAAGAGTATTGGAATGGGTTGCCATTTCCTTCTCCAGGGGATTTCCCTGGCCCAGGGATCAAACCCAGGTTTCCTGCATTGCAGGCAGATTCTGTACCATCTGCGCCACTAGGGAAGCATTCATCCCAACTCTAGGACCCAGAACACTTCAGACAGCCCTGGAATCTTAGGGAAGAGCCAAGTCTGATTCCATGATGGGCCTGTTTCTTTGACTTTAACTTTTGCTTTTCATTGCTTTTGTTATTATAATCATACATAATGACCTGCTTCAGGGAACCCTGCCTGTCTATCTG
The DNA here is from genome assembly GCF_001704415.2 of Capra hircus. Taxonomy (NCBI): domain Eukaryota; kingdom Metazoa; phylum Chordata; class Mammalia; order Artiodactyla; family Bovidae; genus Capra; species Capra hircus. The sequence goes on along the minus strand of NC_030834.1, from coordinate 6,662,135 downwards.
AAGAGCTTAACACAAACTCTCCCTCAGGTTGGGGCTTCCCTGGACGTTCAGATGGCAAAGAATCTGCCTGTAATGCAGGAGACTGGGGCTCGATCCTTGGGTCAGGAATACTCCCTAGGGAAGGAAATGACTACCCACTCCAGTTTTCTTGACTGGAGAGTCCCATGGACTCAGGAGCCTTGTGGGCTACAGTCCGTGGGATCACAAAGAATCAGAACGGCTAATGCTTTCGCTTTTTTCCCTGAGGTTTGCCATTCCAGGAGATATTTGCAAGATAAGGTCTTTCCTTCCTCAGCTCCTCCCCCTCTTTGTCCTATAAAAGATCCTGGCATTCAGACCCTGACAAGATGGTTATTTTGAGACATTGGTCTGCCATCTTCTGGGTCAGCGAATTTTCCAAATAAAGTTGTATTCCTTGCCTCGACACCTCTTCTCTAGGCTAAATGGCCTGTCCGTGCAGCAAGAAGACCGAGCTTGGACTCAGTAAGAGCAGGGGCAGCAGCCAGGAAGACCAGAGGCCACTCCAGACAGATACTGGGGCTAGAGGGCAGGGTCCCCGTCAAGGTGCCTGCCCTCCCAGAGAGCCTTTGGATTAGACGGAGATGGCTGCTAACCAAGACGTCATCAGCACAGGCTCCGCTGCCCCTGGAAATAGCTAGTTCATCCTCTGACCTCCGTCCTAAGGCTCCCCCACGGGGTGCCCTCAGATAAATTTCCAGACAGTCTTCCTCATTTTGCAGAGGAAGAGACCCAGCTCAGAGGACTGACTCCATTTAGCTCTCAGTGGCCCTGTGAAGTAGGTGCTGTTGTCGTAAGTACCCGGCAGACACAGCTCCATCAGAGTAATTGCTACCATTCCAGCAAGGCTGCCGTGCTCAAAACCCCGTCAGGCTCCTCTGAAGATGGATGAGCAAACTGGATAATCATCTTTGCAAGAGAAACTTGAAGTGCTAAGCTTGGGTTTTTTTGGATGGGCCCAAAAGAGCCACTAAACTTTTTTTTTTCCCATGCTCTAACCCCTGACCCATCCACCCACCACCACCACCCTCCATTTCCACTGCTCTGGAGAGTGGCTCTCTTGCAGCTATTTGATGTCCGTATGTCCTTGGAAAGGCATCAGGCTCCCCCTTCCTGGGTAAATCGTCTTGTCTGGAAGCAGAGGCAGCACCTCCCTGCTGGACACCTCACGTGGCTGCCTTGTCCTCCTGTGGGTCGGACCTGAGCCCTTGATTGTTCCCAAAGCCCTCGGCCACCTTCCCTTTTCCTTGAGGATTCAAATGGAACAGTCTAGCTCCCAATGGCCTTCTGTCCTGAGCACATGCCTCTTTGTTTTCTGGTGTTGGTGTTTTCACAGCCAACAACAAGATTATGAGCCCTTGTGGGTTGGAGCATAGCACTCAGCCGCATGCCCACTCAGGTCACAGGACAGAGAACCCTTTCCTACTGATTATTTCAGCTGTGTCCTCAGTCTTATGAGCCAGAACATTTAGCTTTTACAGTGTTCTGATCATTTGGCATGATCATTTGTGTGTGTGCACCGGCTTTTTCCCTTACGGAAAATCTTTTTCTCTGGGTCTCAGGGAAGGGGGTGCATCCTTGGGAAAGGGGGTGTCTGCCATAGTTGTATGTGATGTGTATTTTCCCTTTAACTCTGGACACAGCTCTAATTCTTCTCCTTGTTTCTGGGAGTCTTCCACGCTGATGGTTCAGAGTCTTGGAAGCAGAACTTCGTATCTGTTCTGCAGATCTTAAGCTCCTGTGTGAGTTCTGAGGAATAACAAGCTTACACCAGTTGGAGTCAGTTCACACAACTGTCAAAATCCATGGTGCTATTGGAAAAGCAAACACTCTTCCCAGCTCTCCAGGCCCTCAATCTGAAAGGCTGACATTTGACTGAGGTGCCCTGTGTATAGCTGTTCACCACCATGAGCAACAAATTCCCCCAGATGTAGGAAGAACCAGGACGAGAGGCAAGGTCCAGATCATCCAGCCCAGCCACTGGCTCCGAGATATTTGAAAGCTAACCTCTCTACCTCTCTTTGGTTCAGTTCAGTCGCTCAGTCATGTCTGACTCTTTGCACCCCCATGGACTGCAGCACACCAGGCCTCCTCATCCATCGCCAACTCCTTGAGTTTACTCAAATTCATGTCCATCGAGTCGGTGATGCCATCCAACCATCTCATCCTCTGCCATCCCCTTCTTCTCCTGCCCTCAATCTTTCCAAGCATCAGGGTCTTTTCCAATGAGTCACCTCTTCGCATCAGGTGGCCAAAGGATTGGAGTTTCAGCTTCAGCATCAGTCCTTCCAACGAACACTCAGGACTGATCTCCTTTAGGACAGAACCTCTACCTCTGCTTTCTCTGTCTCTCTCTTTCCCATTAACTGTAGTGGATGCTGTCATTTTTCAGAGGTGTAGACCTAGGTGGCCCACGGCAGTTGACGACAGTTCTGTCTCCTGAGCACCTGCCTCAGGAGGGGAGCCCTGGGACTGGGCCCCCAGACGCAGCGTCTCTGCCCACCCAGCTCCGGAGCCCATGTCACTTCTCTTCCATTTGTCCCTCGGCTTTTCACTTCATTATAGATTTCAGTTTTCCTTGCACTGACTTTAACAGTCATGTTGACACACCAAGCTTTCCCGATAATTCCATTTCCTCTGCCGTGGAAGAGACTGTCCTCAAAGTCACTCTGACCTTGAATAATCACCACGTGATGGTTATTTGATTCTGTTTGCATGTGGTGATTTCTGTTCTTCACAGACACAGTAGCCTTTTCCCCTGATTATGTTTTCCTTGGGCTGATCTTAATAATGTAAGCGGGAAAATTTTTAGATGTTCTCATCTAAGAAGAGGCCAGTTCTATAGAATGAAAGCTTGCTACATCAGACCCCCCCCAACCTCTCTTCATCTCTCTCTACTCCTCCCCAAGCAGCTTGCAGGGAGAGAAAGGGGTCTGAGCAAACTCAGTGCTTTGCTTTCTGAGGGCAGTGTGGCAGCTGGAGCAAGAGTGGAATGACTTTGGGGGTGATCAGAGGGGAAAAAAATTCCATCGTTAAATTGTTAAAACAAAGTCAGACTATCACTTGTGAAAGATGGCAATGCAGACTTTACTTGGCCATCGCCATGGATATCGAGGTCACTGTAATGGGACTTTACGGCAGGGAGACAGCGGGTTCCCAGGGAAATCACGTGGTCAGTTTACAGCTGAGGAGCAAAGGTCAGCGGATGGAGAATTCCTAAGAGGAAGCAGCTGGAGTCGGGGGATTCTGGCCAGAAGTCAGGGTGGTCAGAGATGAGGGTGGTCAGATACTGAGGGGGGCGCTCCATAAACGCCTGGCAGAGTTGGGCGCTTTGGGAAGCAAATAGTTTAGCACTGGGTATGACCTCAGGGTGGGCACAGGGCCTGGGGTGAGTTCAGGTAAACTGCCCCCCGCATGCAGGGACGGAGCACAGTGGGAGCTGGCCTGCCACAAGTGCCTTGCTGTCCCCGAGGTTGCCGCGGGGGGGTTCCGAGTCCCCTCCCTGTGGCCGGGCCACGATGTGGGGTCTGAAGGGTCCCCAGGAAAGGGTGCTCGAGCCAGGCCGGTCTTGCTCACCAACATGAATCACCCGTTTCTGGCTGAGCCCGAATGGCTGGACTTGGTTGATGTGACTTTCCCGCCACTTGCTCTGTAACCTTTCTACACGTGCTGGCCAGATGAAAGGGGAAGAGCTCCAGGGCAGCGCTGTCCAGCGGGCTGTGACCTGGATTCCGGTCTCACGTGCTTGGAGCGCCTGAGACTCAACAGTGAGAGCCTGGGGGGCAGGAGGGGGTGCTGACGTGCATTTCTTGAGGAGCAACTATGGTGCCATGACCCTTAAGTCCGGGCTCAGAGCGGCCTGGCACCCTGTCACGTTTCCGTGTTTCATCAAGCAACACAATTCAGACCCACGGGGTGGGGCTCAGCCTCCAGCCTTGATGGGAGGCGGGGCAGTCACCTGGCCAAGCGCGTGGCTCAGGAAGTGCTGAGAAACAAGGCCACTGAGTGGGGGAGCTGCTGGAAGGCCCGGGCACCACAGTGATCTCAGCCAACGGGATCATCAGGATTAGCCCGACGTGTCTCGGGGTTCCGGAGCCTCTCAGAGGCTCCTTGATGTCAATAAGGGGAGCTAAGCTTATGGGGTGAGCTGGAGTCTGTCCCCAAGACTCCTAGGGAATGTGATGCCAGAATTTAGCAACAGCACCTCTGTCTGACATTTTACCTGGAGCCCCTGAGGTGAACACTGTTTTAATTGCACAATAATTTAGCCCTCCCCCGCATTAAAACATTCCAGGTAGAACTGGCATCTTCTGGAGATGAACCAGCCTCCCGGGTGGTTCCGTGGGCAGCGCTGCAGCCTGTTGCAAGCTCCGAGGGTCAGGCTGTATGGAGTCTGGACCCAACTGAAGGTGGCAAATAGTTCCCTCATTTTTCCCCGTAGCTGGAGTAGTACAGTTATAATCATTGGTTTTACATAGAACCAGATGTTGCCTACTCACCATCTTATCACAGAATCAGTCACATGCAAGAAAGAGCAACCTTGTAAAACAGTATACGAGTTGCGCAGCTAGTGGCATTAGTAAGGTAAGAATTAGCAGGACTTTAAGCCAAGAGCTTCTATTAGGTGCGGCCTGCTATGTTCACAGGTCATCTGCCCCAGTCTGTCCCATACCAATCCCTGTCTTTCAGGGAAAGGATATATAGGCATTGTTCGTAAGAAACCCAGTCCTATTTCCTGGTTTTAGTAGGCTGATTATCCTTAGTATGGTTTAATTGTTCCCAACATAAGGAGGGTAAGGTTAAATTGAAATGACTGTAGCCTGGTGTTAACCATATAAATTCATCCCATGACTGAGAGAGGTTATAGTCTTTGACTAAAACTTAACACATTGCTCTGATGGAGCTTGAGTAAGTTTAAAACAAAATTCACATTTATAGACATGGTCAGAGCAAGCGTGATTAATTAGCCAAGTGAAGGAGTCCCATCTAGTGCTATTGACAGTGGCCCAAACAGAACTGTAACTTCTTTCTTCCAAGATAAATTTCCTAAGGGCCATCCAGTTAGAGCCTTTGAGAGGAGAAATCCACTAAGGTAACCCAGAAGTAATGAAAGTTGGTACGTGATCATAAACCCAAGGGTTGGATTAATTTTTATACTCTGCATGGGATTGTGCTCATGACAGGAAAAATATTAGATTCATATGCAAAAGTTCAAGAAATTAAGACAACACTATAAAGTATCATGTGGGCCAAGTCCAGCTTCTTGGGTCTGCTCTCTGCTCTTGATGCTGTCCTCTTGCTCTGGTGTGTGTGTGCAGTTTCTCCTCTGTTTGAGCATTGTTTCACTGTAATTTTGATGCCAACAGTCCTTTCTAGATACCAGTCTAGCTTTCTCAATGGGAAAGAGTCAACTCACTTCAGTTTTGTTGTGCTCAAGCTAGTTAATAGAACCTGGTCAGGGTCCTTCCATGTAGTTTGGAGGTAGTCTTTGAGTGATGTCTTTTTCAGTATCCTAGTTACAGGCCATGGGGCATCTAATCTTCATCCACAGATTACTGGGATAAGCTGAAGAAACAACCTTACAGTGTCTTTTAATAACTCAAACTTTCCAATGATGTAACAGCAGCAAGGAGCCTTCTAAGAAGTGGGTCTTAGACAAAAAACACTAGAATTTAATATCCACAAAGATATATTGCTGAAACATAATTCTTTATCTCTAAAATTGCCCTGATTTTTTACCAGCTATCACCAAATTAAGACTGATTTGTTTGCGAAGTAAGTCTGACTTCAAGAAATGCCTGATTATTTACATGCGTGTAACTGAGCATGTATGGATATGAGAGCTGGACTGTGAAGAAGGCTGAGCACTGAAGAATTGATGCTTTTGAACTGTGGTGTTGGAGAAGACTCTTGAGAGTCCTTTGGACTGCAAGGAGATCCAACCAGTCCATCCTGAAGGAGATCAACCCTGGGATTTCTTTGGAAGGAATGATGCTAAAGCTGAAGCTCCAGTACTTTGGCCACCTCATGGGAAGAGTTGACTGATTGGAAAAGACTTTGATGCTGGGAGGGATTGGGGGCAGGAGGAGAAGGGGACGACAGAGGATAAGATGGCTGGATGGCATCACTGACTCAATGGACGTGAATCTGAGTGAACTCCGGGAGATGGTGATGGACAGGGAGGCCTGGCGTGCTGCAGTTCATGGGGTCGCAAAGAGTTGGACATGACTGAGCAACTGAACTGAACTGAACTGAACTGAGCATTTCCTGTTGCCCAATCTCTTAAGTTGTGTCTGACTCTGAGGCCCCATGGACTGCAGCTCTCCAGACTTCCCTGGCCTTCACTATCTCCTGGAGATTGCTCAAACTCGTGTCCGTTGAGTCGGTAATGCCATCCACCCATCTTATCCTCTGTCTCCCCTTTCTACTCCTGCTCTCAATCTTTCCCAGCATCAGGGCCTTTTCCAAAAAGTCGGCTCTTCACACCAGGAGGTCAATGTATTGGAGCTTCAGCTTCAGCATCAGTTCTTCCAATGAATATTCAGGGTTGATTTCATTTAGGATGGACTGGTTTGGTAAATAAAGCCTTAAAAGAGATTTAAGTCATGTGCTTCTGGAGCCAAACCAACTCCCAAAGTTACCACCAAGATTAAGAAATGAAACATTTAAGGTAGAAATCTGATTTTTTTTTAATGTGTCATTAAATGCACAATATTAGAGGATTCTTCTGGTATGAAAATGGAGCATTTAGTCCGAATTATAATACAGGTGCCTCCTTGAGATGCTGTCAGGGTATGGAGGGCCATGTGACTTTGTAACACAACTTTCTTTGTCAAAGAGACCTTGCCTGGTTACTATCATTTAAGGTCTTTTGGGTGAATTCTGTTAAGGCTTCAGTGTGGGCATGGATACATCCATGTACACAGACAGAGGTCTCACGGGTTTCAGTTTAAAATGTAGTCATGAAGCGGGTGTTACAATATAAAACTCACTGATTTATAAATAATGGTTTGAATAAATTAGGTTTGCATGCCTGAGTTTAAATTAAAAGCCACTCCCCACCCCCAGCCCTGCTTTCGCCCCTCAGTCTGAGGAATCAGGGTTGGCCCTCTTCACAAAGTCGTGTATATGCTGGTCTCCCCTTTATCCCTTGGCAGAAGTTCCCAGGGCTCTCTGAGAGGCCGTCGCCTGCACCGCAGCCCTCAGTCAGGCCCCAGTAAAACTGAAACTCATAGCTCTCATCGTGGCTTTGTTTTCTCAGTATTGATTGATTACAGACCAAAAGTGTTCCAAGTGAAAATCAACAGAGAATGTCCCAAATATGGTCATACTGTGGTGAAATCTTTCCAATGGAATATCAAACAAAAAATCCTGTAAGGAACTGTGGTGAAATCTTTCCGATGGAATATCAAACAAAAAATCCTGTAAGGAACTGTGGTGAAATCTTTCCGATGGAATATCAAACAGAAAGTCCTGTAAGGATTTAGGCAGGAAAAATAGTTTTTTAATATATGATCAAAATCAGACTAGTTTCAGACATCTTTAGAACATTTAGCACCTGAAAAAATTATGGTAACTAATAGTTTAAGAAGAAATGATACTTATCTGAGAATTTATTCCTTAGTCATGTGATGTGTGAAGGCAATTAAAAGATGGACATGAAAGCATCTTTTATTTTAAAGAGGTAAAGCAGTTTTCCTTCAATTAAAACACAAATTTAAAAAAAAATGAGCATAAGAATATATACCAAGAAAAAAAACAAGAAAAGCCAAAGTTGCTTGGAGACGCACCACTTAAGGAATAGTTCAAAATTAGCTCAAGAACAGAAAAGCGCATATAAAAGACGCATGGTCTTCTCCTTCTCAGTTCAAATAAAAACCTAGTGGATCGCATTGTCAGCGTGAATTCTCCTGCAGTGCTTCTTTTGGGATTTTCTTTGATTGACTGTATTTGTTTTGCCATCTCTGCTTTCTTAATACAAGTAAATTTCTTTCTTGATCACTGCATTCAGTTGGAATTTTCCCCTCACATTTGATTACTATTTGAAACATTAAATGCTAAATGACACTAGGGCAGCCATTCCAGATTGTGCTTACAACTAAACCTACAAGCTTGAAATGTTTTGCTAGAGGAATCACTAATCAGAAAGATTAACAATTTGATTTTTTGCAGTATCAGAGTTTTCCACAACAATTTATTTTAAGCTTGGGATAGGCCAACGTTTCTTAAGACCCAAAGAGTGCTTAACATAAAGGAAATGATCAATAGACTGGACAACATTTAAAATCAGGAACCTGTTTTCATTGAAAAACACCATGAAAGGAATTAAAAGACAAGTCACAGAGTAGGGGGAGAGTTTTACAACACAAATAACTGACAATGGGCACACATCCAGAATATACAGAGATTTTATTTCAAATTAATAAGTAGGAAATTGCCTAATGTAAAAATGGTCAATAAAGGTGAACTGGACAGTTCACAAGAAAATAACCAAATGGCCAGTACATATATGAAAAAATGCTCTCCTTCGTTAGTAACAAAGGAAATGGAAATTAGAACCACGGTGAATACCACTGCAGATTCCAAGCACAGCAGCAACTGAAGACGGCCTTGGTGGAAGTCTCCCACCTGAGAAGCGTGTGGAATCATGGAGCACTCACATCCTGCTGAGAGTGTGCAAACTGTTAGTATTTACTGAAGATGAAAATGCAGATACTCTGTGGCTGACACTTTCACCTCTAAGTTATTGTGTTGATACTATTGGGTGAGGGATGCCGGAGATGTAAGAATGGTAGTCTGATTCCATTCACATAAAATCAGAAGACCAGAGTTCAAGTCAAGGGGGCTAGGAGTTGCCTTGGAGGAGGAGGCTGTTGTAGGAGGGTTGGGAGAAGCTCCAAATACTGTTAATATTTTCTTTCTTAAACTCGGTGGTAGGTATAAGCTTGTGTTCACTGAGTTCTACGCTTGGGATTTGTACACTTTAATTTATAGGTATACTTCAATAAAGAAGCCAAAGAGTAAAAGCCAAATATGCCTAGAAAAAGCTATCCACTTTCTTCTTCATCTCTCACCCAAACGTCACCCTGTCTTCCCCAATGGTGCTCCTGCAGGTGTCATCTTTGAGAAGCACAATTCTAACCTCAAGGTCTCACTGCTCATCTGCCTTCAGGGACCCCCATGGCTCAGGGTCCTTGGGGTGGCCAACTAGGTCCTCCTCACACTGACCCCACAGTGATGTACTCAGCTCCTTCTCCCTTCACACTCCAGGGACCCCTAACACCTTGTCATAAGTGTAGCACGGTGCAAGGCCTAGCTGAAGCTTTATCATGCACACGAAACAGTTCAGTTCAGTCACTCAGTCGTGTCCAACTCTTTGAGACCCCGTGGACTGCAGCACGCCAGGCTTACCTGTCCATCACCATCTCCCAGAGCTTGCTCAAACTCACATCCATTGAGTCGGTGATGCCATCCAACCATCTCATCCTCTATAGTCCCCTTCTCCTCCTGCCTTCAATCTTTCCCAGCATCAGGGTCTTTTCCAATGAGTCAGTTCATTACATCAGGTGGCCAAAGGATTGGAGTTTCAGCTTCAGCATCAGTCCTTCCAATGAATATTCAGGACTGATTTTCTTTAGGATGGACTGGTTGGATCTCCTTGCAGTCCAAGGGACTCTCAAGAGTCTTCTCCAATACCACAGTTCAAAAGCATCAATTCTTCAGCACTCAGCTTTCTTCATAGTCCAACTCTCACATCCATACATGACCACTGGAAAAACCATAGCCTTGACTAGATGGACCTTTGTCAGCAAAGTAATGTCTCTGCTTTTTAATATGCTGTCTAGGTTTGTCATAGCTTTTCTTCCAAGGAGCAAGTGTCTTTTAATTTCATGGCTGCAGTCACCATCTTGGAGCCCAAGAAAATAAAGTCTCTCACTGTTTCCATTGTTTCCCTATCTATTTGCCATGAAGTGATAGGACAGGATGTCATAATCATAGTTTTTTTAATGTTGTGTTTTAAGCCAGCTTTTTCACTCTCCCCTTTGACTTTCATCAAGAGGCTCTTTAGTTCCTCTTCACTTTCTGCCATAAGGGGGGCGGGTTATTGATCTGAGGTTATTGATATTTCTCCCTGCAATCTTGATTCCAGCTTGTGCTTCATCCAGTCTGACATTTCGCATGATGTGTTCTGCATATAAGTTAAATAAGCAGAGTGACAATATACAGCCTTGACATACTCTTTCCCAATTAGGAGCCAGTCCATTGTTCAAGAAGCAACAGTTAGAACCGGACATGGAACAATGGACTGGTTCCAGATTGGGAGAGGCTGACGTGAAACAGCTTCTAATAAACTGGGTAGGTGCAAGTAATGTCTTTCAAAGTGTTTGTCTTTCTGGTTTCATAACACTTGGTATCTGTTTCATGGCTTTCATCATGTTCTGCAGTTATACTTTATTTTTTATTATTTTTAATTGAAGTCTAGTTGCTTTACAACATTTGCGTTAGTTTCAGGTGTACAGCGTATGTTTAGTGTTTATTCTGATTACATGATTTTTTTTATTATAGTCCATTATATATTATGACAAGATAATGAAATAATTCCCAGTGCTAGAAAGTAGATCCTTGTTGCTTATCTATGTTATGTGTAGTAGTTTGTATCTGTTAATTCTGTACTCCTAATTTGTCTCTCCCCACTTCCCTCTCTGCTTCAGTTACATTTTAGACTCTCTGATAGATGAAATACTTTTGAAGGTCAAGTGCTGTGTCTTTTTTTTTTTCCTTTTAAGTCCTGAAAATTTTTGAATTTCATTTATAGAATTATGTATTTCATTCTTTTGAGCCTGGCAAAATTAACTAATATTTTTTGTATCTGTCTACCCACCCCCAAGTCTCTTTGCAAATGGAAAGAGAAATCATTAAAGCCCTTTCATCAGGATGTAACACAGAAATATAATTTCATTCAGAGTACTCCTTAAAAGAAAACTATATTTTAATTTAAATTTTAATCCTTGAGGAGACATTAGATGTTCCCACTGTTTAATTGTTACAGCTAATGTCACCCTCTGTGTAATTTATTTTTCAAAATTGATTTAACCATTTTACTTTCCTTGCTTTTAAGTTTTAAATTTTGCAAACATGATGAGTTATTGAGTTGTTTTTCAGCCGCAGTAGCCGTATTTCATTTCAGGCTCTAGTCATTATATGATCTAATCACACGTAAGCACAAGCACTACAAAGACATTTGTTTCCTTGGACATTTGTCTTTAACCTGCTGGCTATTCTAAACCTTTTATGCTTTCTTTTTGGCTCAAACTGGCCATTAGCCCACTGTTCTTCACAGATGACCTTGTCTTCTTTCTTGAAGGGATCAATGCCATCTGTCTTGACGTCGCCCTGTTTCTAAATGTCCCAAACTTCATCCATCCCAGTGATCCAGGAAACAGTGCATTTGTCTAAGGAAGCAGTCCTTTATCCCTGGCTGCACAGGAGATCATCCCAGCGCCCAAGTCAGAGCCCACAGGGCTGCTGATCACATGGACTAGAGTGGAGGCTGGAGACCTACAGGTTTGCTGTGTGATTCTGTGGCAGCCAGGGCTCAGAACGCGAGTCTGAAGAGAGCCCTTCCACTCTCACCTGGACTTACCCCACGGAGGACGTGTTCCACCTGATCGCTTGGCCTCTCATCCTCTCCAGACTAGAACACTTTCCCTCCTCAGGCTTCTCTTAAAGCTACCATCTAGCCCTGTTCTTCCCTTCTTGCCAAAGCGAAAGAGTACACTCTTGCTACCACGCATGGACTCCCGGATTCTTGCTAACGACTCCACGCCCCTCTAGTGAGAATGCTCCCTCAGAGCCGCCAGACAGCCTCTGAATCATCGCTGATGGAGTGGTTCTGTTGCAGTTCTTACTCATCCTGTCTGAAGCACTCCACGCTGTATGTTAGTTAGTTCGCTCTTTTCCTGTGACTTCCTGGAGTTGGCGTCTTCTCCTGACCCACTGACTTTGCATTCCGTCTTTTCTAACTGACAGATTGGCTTTTAAACAAGGGTTCGTGGCTAGCTATAGGGATTGCCAAGTGCTCGGTGGTAATAGAATTTGCCTACTGGTGCAGGAGCCACAGGAGACCCGGGTTTGAGACCTGGGCCGGGAAGATCCCCTGCAGGAAGAAATGGCAATCCACTCCAGTATTTCCCCAACAGTAAAGCTCTTTCGGGGCCTTGATAAAGCCTCGTGCCCCCTCCCCACCAGCAGCCTCACTAAAGCCAGTGGGAAGGCACAGTCCACACAGGGAACCACATGAGGTCTCCTGACTCGGGTGCTCAGAGGGGCTTGTGCTTCTAGACCCTCCGGGACTGGAACAAGTGGAAAGATGGCCATTCCCAGGACGCAACAGAACTCTTGATGTCCTAGAAGAAAGCTTACGTGTTAATCTCCTCAATGTCAGGCTGCGATTGCTGTCACTCAGTTGCTCAGTTGTGTCCAACTCTTTCTGACCCCAAGTTTCAGGAGCCTTGTCCAGCACCACAGTTCAAAAGCATCAATTCTTTGGTGCTCAGCTTTCTATATGGTCCAACTCGCACATCCATACATGCCTACTAGAAAAACCATAGCTTTAACTATATGGATCTTTGTTGGCAAAGTAATGTCTCTACTTTTGAATACACTGTCTAGATTTGTCATAGGTTTCCTTCCAAGGGGCAAGTGACTTTTAATTTCATGGCTGCAGTTGCTATCTGCAGTGATCTTGGAGCCCAAGAAAATAAAATCTGTCACTACTTCCACTTTGTCTGCCTCTATTTGCCATGAAGTGATGGGACTGGATGCTAAGAATTTAATGTTGAGTTTCAAGCCAGTTTTTTCACTCTTCTCTTTCACCCTCATCAAGAAGCTCTCTAGTTCCTCTTCACTTTCTACCATTATTGTGATATCATCTGCATATCTGAGGTTGCTGATATTCCTCCTGGCAATTAGTAATTGCCCTCCCCTCTTTCCCAGTAGCATATTGGTATCTTCTGACCGGGGGGGCTCATCTTCTGGTGCCACAGATCCCCTTCTCCTCTTGTCTTCAATCCCTCCCAGCATCAGGGTCCTTTCCAATGAGTCAGCTCTTCGCATCAGGTGGCCAAAGTATTGGAGTTTCAGCTTCAACATCAGTCCTTCCAATGAACACCCAGGACTGATATCCTTTAGGATGAACTAGTTGGATCTCCTTGCAGTCCAAGGAACTCTCAAAAGTCTTCTCCAACACTATAGTTCAAAAGCATCAATTCTTTGGTGCTCAGCTTTCTTTATAGTCCACCTCTCACATCCATACATGGCTACTGGAAAAACCATAGCCTTGATTGGATGGACCTTTGTTGGCAAAGTAATATCTCTGCTTTTTAATATACTGTCTAGGTTGGTCATAACTTTCCTTCCACGGAGTAAGCGTTTTTTAATTTCATGGCTACAATCACCATCTGCAGTGATTTTGGATCCCCCCAAAATAAAGTCTGTCACTGTTCCAACTGTTTTCCATCTATTTGCCGTGAAGTGATGGGACCAGATGCCATGATCTTAGTTCTGCATGTTGAGCTTTAAGCCAACTTTTTCACTCTCCTCTTTCACTTTCATCAGGAGGCTCTTTAGTTCTTCACTTTCTGCCATAAGGGTGGTGTCATCTGTGTATCTGAGGTTATTGATATTTCTCCCAGCAATCTTGATTCCAGCTTGTGCTTCCTCCAGCCCAGCATTTCTCATGATGTACTCTGCATGTAAGTAAAATAAGCAGGGTGACAATATACAGCTTGACATACTCCTTTTCCTATTTGGAACCAGTCAGTTGTTCCATGTCCAGTACTAACTGTTGCTTCCTGACCTGCATGCAGGTTTCTCAAGAGGCAGGTCAGGTGGTCTGGTATTCCCATCTCTTTCAGAATTTTCCACAGTTTATTGTGATCCACACAGTCAGAAGCTTTGACATAGTCAATAAAGCAGAAGTAGATGTTTTTCTGGAATTCTCATGCTTTTTCAATGATCCAGTGGATATTGGCAATTTGATCTCTGGTTCCTCTGCCTTTTCTAAAACCAGCTTGAACATCTGGAAGTTCATGGTTCATGTACTGCTGAAGCCTGGCTTGGAGATGAGTGCAATTGTTTGGTAGTTTCAGCATTCTTTGGCATTGCCTTTATTTGGGATTGAATGAAAACTGACTTTTTCTAGTCCTGTGGCCACTGCTGAGTTTTCCAAATTTGCTGCCATATTGAGTGCAGCACTTTCACAGAATCATCTTTCAGGATTTGAAATAGCTCAATTGGAATTCCATCACCTCCACTACCTTTGTTCGTAATGATGCTTCTTAAGGCCCACTTGACTTTACATTCCAGGATGTCTGGCTCTAGGTGAATGATCACACCATCATGATTATCTGGGTCATGAAGATCTTTTTTGTACAGCTCTTCTGTATATTCTTGCCAACTCTTCTTAATATCTTCTGCTTCTGTTAGGTCCATACCATTTCTGTCCTTTATTGAGCCCATCTAGGATATTGAAAAGCAGAGACATTACTTTGCCAACAAAAGTCCATCTAGTCAAGGCTATGGTTTTTCCTGTGGTCATGTATGGATGTGAGAGTTGGACTGTGAAGAAGGCTGAGCGCCAAAGAATTGATGCTTTTGAACTGCGGTGTTGGAGAAGACTCTTGAGTGTCCCTTGGACTGTAAGGAGATCCAACCAGTAAAGGAGATCAGCCCTCGATGTTCTTTGGAAGGAATGATGCTAAAGCTGAAACTCCAGTACTTTGGCCACCTCATGTGAAGAGTTGACTCATTGGAAAAAGACTCTGATGCTGTGAGGGATTGTGGGCAGGAGGAGAAGGGGATGACAGAGGATGAGATGGCTGGATGGCATCATCGACTTGATGGATGTAAGTTTGAGTGAACTGCAGTAGTTGGTGATGGACAGGGAGGCCTGGCGTGCTGTGATTCATGGGGTCGCAAAGAGTCGAACATGACTGAGCGACTGAACTGAACTGAACTTACATGAAATATTCCCTTGGTATCTCTAACTTTCTTGAGGAGATCTCTAGTCTTTCCCATTCTGTTGTTTCCCTCTATTTCTTTGCACTGATCACTGAGGAAGGCTTTCCTATCTCTCCTTACTATTCTTTGGAACTCTACATTCAAATGGGTATATCTTTCCTTTTCTCCTTTGCTTTTCACTTCTCTTCTTTTCATAGCTATTTGTAAGCCCTCCTCAGACAGCCATTTTGCTTTTTTGCATTTCTTTTTCTTGGGGATGGTCTTGATTCCTATCTCCCGTACAATGTCATGAACCTCTCCATCCATAGTTCATCAGGCACTCTGTCTATCAGATCTAGTCCCCTAAATCTATTTCTGTGTAGTGTGTACAAATATCAAATTATTATGTTGTACACCTAAAACTAATGTTGCACACCAATTTTACCTCAAAATAAATAAGTAAATGAGCAATTATTTAGTGAAAGCATATTAGAAAGCTGTTTACAATTGGATACACACACACACACACACACACACACACACAAGTATATTCAGACATGTTCTTATTTAGGAAATTGACTTAAAATCATCAAATGTTTACAGTGGTTTTCTCAGGATGGTAACATTATGGGTGCTTAATTTCAACACTAAACATATATTTTATATTAAGAATAAGTAGTATGAAAAAATGGTGAATGATTCTCTCTTGCCTTCAAAAGAAAATTTCATCATCTTAACATTCTCTCCAAACTTTTCCAGTGACTCTGAAGTGTCTTTTCCTACTACTAACTTCTCTGTTGTCCACACTGGTGATAAACTGAGCCACCTACCACTCCTAAAAGCAGCACAGTGGCAGACTCTTAACGGTATTTGTTTCTAAAGCTCCTGTCCTTCCCGTCTCCACCTGTTTAGAAAATGTCCTCTTGTCAGGACCTAGCTATCCTGACACCAACTGTTCTGCATGCGCGCATGCTCAGCCCAACTCTTTGCAGTCCCGTGGACTGTAGCCTGCCAGGCTCCTCTGTCCATGGAATTTTCCAGGCAAGAATACTGGAGTGGGCTGCCACTTCCTACTCCAGGGGATCTTCCCCACCAGGGATCAAACCTGAGTCTCTTACATCTCCTGCATTGCAATACAGTTCTGGCACTAGACACGAGTTAGTGTGGACCCCAGAAGATAAAGTGTGTGCTCCCCTGTAGGGAACAAGGTATAAGGAAGGTTGAGAAGTGCTTGCAAACGAGACTCTCAACCAGGGCTGAACATTCTTGCAAACGAGATGTTCAGCTAAGAATCCTCTGTTTGTTCCCGTGGGAAAAGAACATTTCTTGCACACAAGGATGTTTCTCTGATTCCTCAAAAGGAACAGACCCAGGGACAAAACGGATTCTAAGTTGATAAGGAAGTTCCCCAAAACAAAGTCTTAGCTGCAGTAAATAAGTTAAGGTAAAGGTTATCTCGCCCTGCGCCTGCGCACTGTATAGTCGCTGAGTTATGGTGTTTGGCAACTTGCCCTGTAGATTGTTGTGCAAAAGATATAAAATAAAGCAGCTGTAAGAAGCGAGAGTTAATATACAAAGATTAAAACCACTCTGCAGTGTCGCCAGCACTCCCCGACAAGAATGCCGTATATCAGACACCAGCCACACTAAAGGGTTCCCAGGCCACCGCATTTCTTGGCCAACTGGGCTCTAAAATCTGAGGTTCCCACAGGTTTGGCAATTTGCTAGAATGACTCAGAATTCAGGCAAGCACTGTTCTTGGGACTGCAGGTTTCTTTCTAAGGATATAAATCAGAGCTGGGCAGGTGAAGAGGGCGTCCCGGCTGTGGAGCTTCCATATCCTTTCTCCATGGAAACAGTGCATGTTGCCCTCCAGAGTGTCGAGTGCTCACCAGCGAAGAAGCTCCTCGCAGCTCTGGTGTCCTGACAGTTCAGTGGTGTTTCATTACACAGGCATGACTGGATCACTGGCCACAGGGCTAGACGCAGTCCCCGGCCCCACCTTCCCGGAGGCTGGGTTGACGTGCTCTAATCATACGGTTGGTCCTTCTGGTGACCACCCCATCTTGAGTCATGTCTTTAGCACAAATGCAGGAGTAATCCAAGGGTTTAATTTAATAGTTTACTTTAATCATAAACAGCTTAGGAAATCCCAAGGGTTTCAGAAACTCCATGCAGGAACCCAGGACAAACACTAGACAAACCCTTCGTTCTGTGATGCCTGCTCAGAGGCCAGCCTCTCCTGTGACGTGTCCCTGGAAACACTCGATCCAGTAGCGCTTTGCCCTCATCACCCTCTCTTACTGATTAGTTAGTCCTGTGTATGTCCTTTTTCCCTTTAAGCTGAAAGTTCTTTGAGGGCTGAAAACATAACTTGCCCATCTTTCTAATTAGCACCAGTGCAGTGGCACTGTGGTTCATTTTCGACCAGATTTAACTTGGAGGCAACATTTCTCTGAGAAACCTTCATCTTTTAACTTTTGTGAAGATCTGTTCTTGTCCAGGAATGTTATG
The DNA here is from genome assembly GCF_001704415.2 of Capra hircus. Taxonomy (NCBI): domain Eukaryota; kingdom Metazoa; phylum Chordata; class Mammalia; order Artiodactyla; family Bovidae; genus Capra; species Capra hircus. The sequence goes on along the minus strand of NC_030834.1, from coordinate 6,644,603 downwards.
AGCAGACATGAGAGCCATTGTTTCTCACCTTCTCGAGGATTACTTGTGGATGAGAAGATTTTCATCCATACTTTATACTTTGTCAATTATTAAGCTAGATATGCAGTCAAATGCTCAAATCAATGTAACTGAAGCCATTCTTGTGTTTCCTTTTGAAGGTAATATCTTGACAGTCATATCCTTTTCATTTCAAAGCTTTCTGAGCTGTTCTTGATTCTCCAGTTTTAGGTAACTCTTCGTTTAGGCCTCTTGGATGAATTCCTAGATTTATTGCAAGGAATTACTAGTCTTTAGAAAAAATATATATATTCTTGGGGCTTCCCTGGTGGCTCAGTGGTGAAGAATCTGCCTGCTAATGCAGGGTACAGGGGTTTAACCCGTGGTCCAGGAGGATACCACATGCCCCTGGAGCAACTCAGCCCAGGTGCCACAATTCCTGATGCCCACGTGCCCAAAGCCAGCGCTGCAGAACAAGGGAAGCCACCGCGGTGAGCAGCCTGCACACCGAGCCCGGATAGTGTGTTCCTAGAGAAGCACTCGCTGCAACTAGGGAAGACCCACGTGCAGCAATGCGGATTGAATGCAGCCATAAATGAATGAGAAGAAGATTCCCAAAGCAATATACAGCTGCAGTGCAGTTCTTATCAAGATCGCAATGTCATTTTCCAAAGAAATAGAGGAAAAGCCATCCTAAAATTTTTTTCGAAGCACAAAAGACCCCAAATAACCAAAGCAATCCAGAGAGGTCTTGCCACCTTTGTTCCTGTCAGCTTGTCACTTCTCTAACTTAAAAGCGCTAGCCATAAGTAATGAGAGAGGAGAAATTCCTGTGTTCTCGCCTCCAGATCATGTTCATAAATATTAAGTATTTATTCTTTGTGCCTTGTTCACTCGTTCAAGACATGGGGAGCACGGCGAATTCCTCCAGCGGCAGGAAGTATGTGAAGGAGAGAAGTGCCCGAGGTGGGATGATGGGGGTGGGTGGGTCTTGGGGGCTGCAGAACTGGGGCCAGCTCGGCTGCTGGGAGCCAGCATAGGGAATCCCGCCCGTGGCAAAGGTCATGAGGAAGGGGGCCTGACAAAACGCAAAGGCAGGATCAGGCCTCAGGGGTCCCCCCTGGATTTTCTCAAGCATCTGCCCCCAAAACCAGAGTCTGCCTGCTTTACTGTGTCATGCTTTCCACCTACTCTTCTGACATTAACAGGGGGCTGTCCCTCCACCACCTTTTTCTGGAAAAAGTTAATTTAGAGCTTTTAGATAATAAGTCTCCTGGGCATAATAAGAGTGTTTCAATCCAAAAACCCCTCTGATGGCTTTCCAGCCTGCCTGCCGGACTCTTACAGATGCACATGTGATTGTTTGCAGCCTCCCGACCTCAAGAGGCACAGGAAGCTTAAAACATCCTAGGAATGTAGGGGCTTCCGAGAAGTCAAAATCATTAGAATAGGACTGATTAAGGGTTTCATTGTTGAGCCAACACTTGCTGCCAAGTTTTCATATCGTTTATTTGTTGATATAGTTGGTATGTAGAAAAAACAGGTAGTAGCCCTGATATTAGCAACATTAGATCTTTGAGTTAAGTACTTTCTTTGTTATAACCCACTGCACCTTTCTTCTACGGGAATGTAACTTTATTTAGTACTTTGAGGGTGATGCGGATTAAAGAAAAAACACTTCAAGGGAAAATGAGTTTTCTGGTTGATAGAAATTTATCTAGGAAAAGAGCCATAAAAATGTTAACAGGCCGCCTGGCCAGAAGATGATGTAAAACCACCTAAGACCTTTTGTATACAGGAAGGTATGCAAAAGGAAAGCCTGGTCTCAATAAGGGTCAGGACTGCTGCCCCTGCATAACTCTGCATATTCCATTATTTCTTTATGTACAACTTGGGGTATATAAGCTGCTTTTGAAAATAAAGTTGTGGGTCTGGCACCAGTGCTTGGCTCCCCCATGTTGTTCTTTTCTCCCCTTATCAGGCTGAATTCCCATCTGGAGCACAGAGGCTCTCCATGTCTACTTATTTGCCCTGGCTTCTAAGACCCATGTGAGAGGGAGCCCAAGGTGGGGCACTCTCCGCTATTCAAGCGGGCACCGGTGGCATAACATAGATGGTGCAAGCTCCTTGTCTCGGAGCTTTATTGGTCTCCTGTGTAAACCAAGTTATTCAGCCTCTTTTCTCCACTAATTTTCCTACTACACTATTCTTTCCTAATCTCTCTTTATATCTCTAATAAATAAGTCTCTCTTCACCGACTCCATCCCCGCTTCGAATTACCCTGGATCCACCGGGGCTGGACCCCGGCACCCAGACCCTTCTCATTTTTCAAGACCAACCCAGATTCAATTCTTTAAATAATTTTTGGAATTTTTAGGATTCTGTCTGAGGCAAACTAAAACATCTGCAGGCAGATTTGACCTGTAGTTTCCAACCTCTGATTTGAACAATTTACTTATCCTTGACAAAATTTGCAAGCCCTATAATAATTTAAAGGTTTAAACAGCCTTTTTTAAATGAAATCCTGTAACACATTTTTTTCAAGGCTGAATATATTATGTGTACGTCTTTGCCAAGGTCTTCAAGGTAACTTTTAAACTTCTAATGAGGTGAAATTCCTTTTATCAAAACAACATGGCCTTTATTTTAATAGATATGTTGCTTTGTGTTAAACATGTAAGTATTTTTCAAAAGATAGGTAGCAAAGATTTAGAAGCTGTCACTATAAAAGGGCTTATAATTTGCTTTGGCTATGGCTGCAGAGACACAAGAAGATTATTTTCCTCAGCTTGACTAATGTAACTAAAAGGTATGAATCCAGTGTCTGTGTAGATGTAGCTGAGTGATAGATACCTTTTACATGATAAACCCAGCTAAAAAGTATTTAGGCTCTTAAGTAATTGTCCTTAATGTATTGCTTTTTGATTTGTGGGTAAAATCACATAATAGTGGGCTATGAGAGAAAGTTATTGAACTCAATGAGTGCAACTCACTTTTCAGCCACAGAAAGTGAGGTCCTGATGGGGACAATATGTTTGTCAAATGATGAAGGCTAGTCCTAGAACCAGACTAGAATCAGCCTGGAACCCAGGCTTCCTGGGTTTTGACTCTCCTATGTCTGAAAATGCAGGCTTATATTTATGTAAAACATAAGCATATATCATTCATAATTTTTGGAAGGCAATTTATTGAGATGTGAAAGTGACTTTTTTGATTAATGCTTTCTGATTATTCCATTTAAAATTTTGAATATAAACTCAAGATATTGGGGTCTACTGTGTCTAGGAATGGGAACATAGGGAAGAAATTCCAGTTCTGATGATTCTCCAGTCCTCCCTGCTACAAAAACATTCAACAGAAAGCAGAGTTTTGTAGATGGATGTCAGGGTTCCTAAATCAAAATTATTTTCACTCTGAGTCATTTGTAGGCCAGAATGTCTTTTTTCTGCTGCTCTGAGCTCACGTTCAAGCACTGTCATCATGCCCCTTGATGAATATGGACAGAACTGAACTGGGTAACTTTAAGGGCACCACGACATGGAAGAGAAACTGGGACTAGTTTAGAGGCACTGTGTGCCAATGCTGGTCAAGGGCCTTCTTCGGCCCAGAAAATCACCAGTTTCATAAGGAAAAGTCAAATGGGGTGAAATGTAGAAGTATAAAAATCTTTCTGTTAAAGTTAGTGAATCTCAGGGTCTTTCCTGGTGGCTCAGACAGTAAAGAATCTGCCTGCAGTACAGGCAACCTGGATTTGTTCCCTAGGTTGGGAAGATCCCCTGGAGAAGGAAATGGCAACCCACTCCAGTATTCTTGCCTGGAGAATTCCATGGACTGAGGAGCCTGGCGGGCCGTTGTCAGTGGGGTTGCAAAGAATCAGACATGACTGAGTGGCTAACGCTTTCGCTTTTTTCTTTCAGTGAATCTCAGGAGTTCTCTGGTGGCCTAGTGTTTAGGACTCCAGGCTTTCACTGGTGTGGCTGGGGTTCAATCCCTGGTAGGGGGACTGAGATCTTGCAAATCACATAGTGCAGAAAAAAAAAAAAGAAGTTAATGAAATCTCTTAAGCATATGTGAGATGACAGTGGGCACAGATAGACCGGGCCTGGGTGTAGAAAGTTGGGGTGCAGTTTTGCCTGCTGGACATAGAGAATGAGTTTGTTCTTGTACCCCAGTCTCTCCATCTCTCAAGGTCACTCTCCCACCTCAAAATGAGTGCGTGGGATTCAAGCTTCCTACCTGATCTCCTTTCTTATACAGTCTCATCTGAGGGGACCGCCATGGCACCCAGGCATGCAATTTAGAGGGAGGCCTATTGCCACTTGTCGCTGTTTCCTGTAGTGTTTGCAGACACTCTCGAGTGCTGAGGACGACTGGCAGTGCCAACACAGGGCTCAGGATGCAGTGGCTGGATGCTTAGTTGCGGCTCTCTGGAGCCTGCACATGTTACCTTATATAGTAAAAGAGTCTTTGCAGATGGGATTGGGTTAAGGGTCTTGCAATGGGGAGGTCATACTGGAATACTGGCCCTGAATACAACTGGATGTGTCCTTCCGAAGGAAGGCAGAGGCATATTTAATTAGACAGAAGGTGGCAAAGTGACCACGCATGCAACACGGCTCTGAAGGGACCACGAGCTGCAGAGTACAAGGACTGGAATCTGTAAGAAATCGGAAAAGGCAAGGAAGCCATTCTTCCCTGGAGACTCTGGAGTGAGTGTGGGCCTGTGAAACTGATGCCAGACCGCCAGCCTCCTACTGTAAGGGCAAAGGCGTGTGTCGTGTGAAGCTACCAAGCTCGCAGTAATTTGTTACAACGATCAAAGGAAGTGAGCACAGGAGTATCCTGGTTTTCAGGAATCTTGCCCGAGAGAGAGAGAAAGATTTTCTGAAGGAGAGCATTATAGATTCGTAAAGATTAACTGTGGGGCTTCCGCGGTGGCTCGATGGTAAAGAATCCACCTGCCGAGGCAGGAGACGCAGTTTGGTCCTTGGGTTGTCGGAGGAGCCTCTGGAATAGGAAATGACACCCTGCTCCAGTCTTCCTGCCCAGAGAAGCCCATGGACAGAGAAGCCTGGTGGGCTACTGTCCACGGGGTCGCAAAGCGTCAGACACGGCTGAGCACACATGCGCACATGACACCGGGGCTGGGCCCCAAAGGGGCCTGGGGCTGCACTTTTGTGCTGGTTTGACGTTTTGTCCTGATGCGTGAGCACCTTGCTCAGAGGCTTGGTCAGCTCTGAAGGGTTTGGAGCCGCACTGCTAAGCTGGTTTTGCTCGCTCCCGTGTGTGCACGTGGAAGCCTGCACTGGCCACGGCTGCCTCCTCGCTGGTCAGATTCCATTCTGTCTAAGCGTGCGTGGAGGTGCGGTTGGCAGCGTAGACTCTGCCTTAGCGCGGAGCAGCACCAGCATAAGAGGGTCCGGAGCAGAAGCCCGGTGCTGGGGCGGGCCTGGCCAGCTGGCCGGAGCACCAGGCCGTTTGCAGTCGGCTGCCTTCATGCCATGACTTTAAGCAAGCGGGTCTCAGTTTCTTACAGCCCTCCAGTAAACCCCCTTGGTTTTCACACCGGGTTGATGGGCTTGTTTACTGGATGTCTGGCTGCAAGGCTGGGTTGCCTAATATGTGGTTCAGATCCCTTCATCCTCAGGGACACTCCCTGAGCCTGCGATACCCTTGCTTGTCTGGGTCACGCACTAGGTGTGTGAGTCCCAACCAGATCGCCTCTCCTCTCTTCCTACCAGACTCTGTGTGGAGTTTTCTTTACAGCTGTGATTTTAGAAGAGTCATTTTATGAGTCTTCAGGCCAATTTCCCTGAGAGTCGTTCTACATGTCGTAGTTTTGATGAGGGCAGGTGAGCTTCGCCTCCTCCCGCTCTGCCATCTTGCTCCACGTCCAGGCCAAAGATGGAAACATGAACTAAGTACAATTAATTCAACGTGAGATTAAAAAACAAGACTGACCCCTTTCTCTTCCGTTTCTCAATATAATGAGTGCATTGCTTCTTTTTTTTTTTGGTCAAAATTAAGTCAAAAGCGACATTTCCCCTGATTATTTCTTTTTCTCTTTAAATCTGGCCCTATGGCATAGTTGGTAGCTGAAAACATTCAGCATTTGTCGACCTTATATTTACATCAGATAAAAACAAATCTAAAATATTGTCTATAAAATATTATCTGAATTGAAACTTGTGCTTGAGATTCTTGGAGCACACATGATGTCCCCTAATGTCTAAGAATCTCTTAATGATAATTCTCTTCACTGTTGTCTATGCTAAGACGCCCTACATTTGGGTAATGAAAAAGAATGTCAGTCGTACTGGGGACAATGGGCTTTCTAATGTCATGGCAAAAGCAAGAAAAACAGACCTTTGTAACTAGAAGGTTTTTACTTTTTGAATCCGGAGATCAGAGTACACTGAATGAGCTTGATTGTGACAACATTTGCTTTCATTTTCTTGTGTACCAAGTTTTTTTTTTTTTTTTTTTTTTAAGTGCCCCACCTATCATTCTGGGTCCTTAGCAGACAAGGCCTGTTAGGGAACGGTCTGGAAGGTTTCTGTGATTTCCTCTCCCCTGCCCCTCCCACATCCTGTCTTTGAGACTGTTTCCTTCTGATACACGGTGACTTAGTCAAAGTTCTCCAGTTTAGATGAGACAAAACAGTCCTTTAGATCTCTACTACTTAATGTCTGCTCAGCACAGTGTGACAAAGAATTGATAGAGTCCCACTGTTTGCAAAATTCAGATAAATCTTATGGATCTAGAACTTAGTTTCTTTAATTAAAAAAAAAGAGCACATTTTCCTAAGTCAGGCAAGATTCTGAAGTTTCAAAGTTGTTATTTTTTCATGAATCTTTCCAATACTAGGAAATCCAATGTTCTTAATAACCATCACCGTATATGCATGAAGGGAATGTTTTGATCACAGCCTCGAGTCTTTCACTCTAGGTTTTCATTCTGAGGTGACTAGCAGGTCTAATCACCACCTTTAAGTGGACGTGGCCTACTTGGCTTGGCCAGATTGCAAAAGGAAAGATGGATTAAACAACAACCCAACTGGGAATTTGTAGTAATTTTTTTTAATTAAAATATAGCTGATTTGCAAAATTAGATTACTTTTAGGTATACAACATAGTGATTTTTACAGATTATACTTCATTAAACGTTATTATAAGATAATAGCTACAATTCCCTGTGCTATATATTGTATCCTTATTGCATATCTATTTTATACATGGTAGTTTGTGTCTCTCAATTCCATACCCCTCACCTCCCGCTCTGGTTCCCTCTCCTTTTGATAACCGCTAGTGTGTTTTCTGTGTCTGTGAGTCCACTTCTGGTTTGCTACCTACATTCATTTGTTTTTAGATCCCACATATAGGTGAGGTGGATAGTACAATATCATCTGAATTGATACTTGTGTTTGAGGGTCCTAGAGCACGCATGACCTCTCCTCATGTCTAAGAATCTCTAATGATAATTCTCTGACTGCTATATTTGTTTCTCTCTGACTTATTTCACTAAGCATAATATTCTCTAGGTCTACCTATGTGGCCAAAATGGCAGAATTTCAGAAATTTTTACCGCTGAGTAATATTCCATTGTGTGAATGTGTGTATATGTGTATATGTGTATGGCTGTGTGTGTGTGTATATGTGTATGTCTGTGTGTGTATGTGCGTATGGCTGTGTGTGTGTATATATGTGTATGTCTGTGTGTATGTGCGTATGGCTGTGTGTGTGTGTATATATGTGTATGTCTCTGTGTGTGTGTATGTGTATGTCTGCATGTGTATGTATGTGTATATATGTGTATATCTGTGTGTATATGTGTATGTCTGTGTGTGTGTGTATATATGTGTATGTCTGTGTGTGTGTGTGTCTGTGTGTGTGTCTGTGTGTGTGTGTGTGTGTGTGTGTGTGTGTGTGGCTTCCCCAGTGGCTCAGCAGTAAAGATTTCACCTGTGACACAGGTTTGATCCCTGGGTTGGGAAGATTCTTGCCTGGAAAATCCCACGGGCAGAGGAGCTTGGTGGGCTCCAGTCCATGGGGTCACAAAGATTCGGACACAACTGAGTGACCCGCCACCACCATCAATATATATAACACACTAAAGGCACGAATGAGTGACTTCACTTTCCCTTTTCACTTTCATGCATTGGAGAAGGAAATGGCAACCCACTCCAGTGTTCTTGCCTGGAGAATCCCAGGGACGGGGGAGCCTGGTGGGCTGCCATCTATGGGGTCGCACAGAGTCAGACACGACTGGAGTGGCTTAGCAGCAGCAGCAGCAGCAGCAAGCAGAAAGTTGGACCATAGACCTTTGAGAGCTCTTCCAGTATTGAGTCAATGAAAGCCATGTATTGAAACTGGATTATAAATCCGGTTGAATCCACTTGAAACTGGATTATAAGTATATTTCATCAAGACCAGAGATTTTTCCCGAGAAGGAATGTGGAAGTGTAGTCATGGATCACAATTTGGTCTCAAATGGCTTCATGCTGGGGAAGAAAGAATATGTGAAGACGGCATGATGACAGGCAATAATCCTGGAGAGCAGCCCCATGGCCCTCAGAAAGGCTGTGGACAGTCACTATTCTCACCCTTCATGGGTTGGAGGAAGCTGGCAGGGCTGAGAGTCCCAGGTTGCAGGGCATTGTGTGGGTATGAAAGACAAGGCTTGCTGTTGTTGCAGGAAGAGGGACCCTTTCCAGGACCTGGAAGTGGGCTCTTGTCTAACACTTGGAGATGAATTGTCCAAGGAGACACATCTGCTGACAAAGCAAGAGATTTTAGTGGGAGCGGGCGCCCGGGTGGAGAGCAGCAGGGTAAGGGAACCCAGGAGGACCGCTCTGCCATGGGGCTCGCAGCCTCAGGTTTTATGGTGATGGGATTAATTTCCGGGTTGTCTTTAGCCAGTCATTCTGACTCAGAGTCCTTCCTGGTGGTGCAAGCCTTGATCAGCCAAGATGGACGCCAGAGAGGATTCTGGGAGGTGGCTGGACGTGTGGTGTCTCCTTTCGACCTTTCTCAAACTCTTCCGGTTGGTGGTGGCTTATTAGTTCCGTTTTCCTTACCAGGACCTCCTGTCTTAAAACCACACATGCAGATGGTTACTATGGTGCCTGGCCAGGGTGGGCGGTGTCAGTCAGCGTGCTTCCTCTAACGCTATGGTTTCCACGGTGACCAGAGGGTGTAATTGTGGATAGCTCTTCTTCTGATGTACAAATATCTGTTCTGTCTACAACCACAAGCAAGTTAATTTGCCTGGGTGTTCAAAACAGGTTTTTACAATCACTCTCCAGGGCCCCAGACCCTTCGTTTATAGATTTTAGGGTTAATCCAGAGAAAGCTAATGGTCTTGTTTGCCTGTTTTATTGATGTGGGTATCTTGGTTATGTACCTGTTATGTTTTCCTGTGATTCCTTCTTTCCTCCCTTCTCTCCTCCTCACTTTGTTCTCTCCTCCTTTTTCTCATTCTAGGAATCAGAGAAGGATCTTTCAAAGGAGGGAATATATAAGAGGATATATTCATTAAAGTAAAGATTCAAAAATCATTAAAGATTTTTGAGAGCAGGGGATTAGGAACCACTTTTCAGTTTCATTTGCCTCAGTGGTGAATTCATGGTGGAACTGTCAGAAAGTGAAATGAGCAGGCACTATAAATTTCCTTGGTTGAATACGTTTAGATGTCTTATCAAGAAGCCGTGATTGAATATATATATGGAGGAGATATTGAGGAGAAGCAGTTAATTTTTAAATAGTTTGAGAACAAAGGGAACCTGACTTTGTCCCTCTTTGACACATGACTATTTGTTGTTTGAGCTTGGGAGATGAGCTTCACAGATAGTACTCATTTCATAGGAATATTGTGAGGATGACATGAATGTGATGGTTAATTTTATGTGTAAAATTGAGTTGGCCATTGGGTGCCCAAATATTTGCTCAGACTTTATTCTGAATATTTCTGTAAGGATGTATTAGATGAAATTAACTTTTAAATTGGTGGTTTTTGCATAAAACAGATTGATCTCCATAAATGTGGGTGGGCTTTATTTAGTCAGTTGAAGGCTGAATAGAAAAAAAATTCCTTCTTGCTCTCCCCTGAGCAGAAAGGAATTCACCAGCCTGCCTTCAGCCTTCATCTGCAGCTTTAGCTCTTTAGTCCCACAGGCTCAATCTAGCACACTGGCCCTGCTGGGTCTCCAGCCTGCCAGTCCGTCCTGTAGATTTTGGACTTGTCAGGCTCCATAATCACAGAAGTTAATTCCTTATAATGCTGTTCTCTCTACACACCCACACACACACCCACACACCCACACACACCCAGACACACACCCAGACACACATACACAGCCTATTCATTCTGTTTCACTGAAGAACTCTAATACAATGAGGTAATATTATTATCTAGATTTCACAGCTATGGAAACCGAGGCTCAGAGAGGACAGACAGCTTGTGGCAGAGACAGGATTCAAGTCAGATGTGTCTGACTTCAGAACTGGGCACTTATCCACTTTCCTGCCTCACGGGAGAGGGAACCATCAGAGACATGGTAGCTCCAGAATTACATAGCCAATAAGTCCGGGTTTCGAGTTCTGGCTTCCAGTCCCGGCTTAAACTCCATCTGCTGCTGCTGCTGCTAAGTCACTTCAGTTGTGTCCGACTCTGTGCGACCCCATAGACGGTAGCCCACCAGGCTCCGCCATCCCTGGGATTCTCCAGGCAAGAACACTGGAGTGGGTTGACATTTCCTTCTCCAATGCATGAAAGTGAAAAGTGAAAGGGAAGTCGCTCAGTCGTGTCCGACTCTTTGCGAGCCCATGGACTGCAGCCTACCAGGCTCCTCCGTCCATGGGATTTTCCAGGCAAGGGTGCTGGAGTGGGGTGCCGTCACCTTCTCCTAAACTCAGTCACGCAGCCTCTATCATGTCTTGCTGCCGTATTCCTTTTCCTCCTTCCTTTCGGTTTGGAGAGAACCGGGGGTGCCAGTTCAGTAAGGCCCAGGGCAACAGAGACAGTCCAGCCCCACCCATATTGATAAGGATCCTGTTTGTGGTTGACTGCATCACCTGGGTCCTCTGTCACCTGTATAAACAAACACAGTGGAAGTTCCTCTCAGGCATTTCCAAGCAGTTTGCAGCCTCTGTGAGGTTATCAGTCAAACAGTATATTTGGTTTACAAATCAAGACATCTGTGAAAGCCGATTTGTAAGTCCAATAAGTGCAATTCTGGGTCACAAAGCCCTTCGAGAGAATTGGAGCTTTGAATTAGTTTAAAGGCTTCATCTCCAGCCCCCAGAGGAAAAGCCCTTTCCTCCCCCTCAAGGGTAAGATTCATATTCCTGTGATTCATATTCATCTTTCAAGATACAAGGTTTTTTCACAGTTCTTTCCTTTTTGAAAGTGGGCGTCATTTTATCTCAGGTTTAAACAATAACTGCATATCTCCAGTGCTTGACTGTTTCTGGAAATCTATTTAATTTCACAAAACAAGTTACCAAAGCATACAGTCTTGCACAATTTCCATTTTAATAATATTAAGTCTACCTGAAATTTAAATTTAGATGACTGTAGTCCAATGCCTGGAACGTTCTGTCTTTTGAACGCTGCTCCTTTGTGGGAGGAATACCTATTGGACTAAAATAGTTTTTTTATTTAGGCTTATTTGGGGGAAATATTAAAGGGGGAAAATATAAAACTTGAAAATCATTCCCACCCCTATTGCTTTGCGTTCGTCAGAGAAATAGATGAGTACAATCAAAAAATGACTGAAACCACAAGAAATTCATTTTGGATAAAGAGTTATATGTTCTGCTAGATCTTAAGAAGGAGCTAAGAGCCAACAAATTACCTGAGGGTTCTACAGCTTTTTTTTCCTGCCTCGATTGCCTTGCCTAAAATTCTTTCCAAAATCAACTATTCTTTTCAACTGTGTCTTAACCTAGATCACTTGTGTTCAGCCATTCACCTCTCTCTTACTCCTTTAAAGAAGAAGGATGCATTACTTATCTGTAAGTGCATTTCTTTTCTGTTAGTGAGCAAGTAACTTCTCAGAGAAGATATTTTAGTGATTTTGAAAAAGCATTTGCTTTTTACACTGATGGGATCTCGTGGATAACAGATGGATGATGGCATTTGCAATCAGTTCAAAATTTTGCTCTACAGCTTACTAATCAGGTGCAGATTCAGCTCACCAGTTCCAGCTCTGCGCTCAGTTCCACCTGCGGCAGTTCCTCCACACCATCAAGCAAGTCCCTGACACCAGCTGGGTACCCTACAGTTCAACACAATTCTGACACGACCTAACTGGAAACAGCGTCAGACTTGGTAGGTGAAGGCTGCCCTCCCTTTCAAATGTCAATTACAAGTCCAGGTTGTCACTTGCGCTTCTGACCACCGACTATAAATCAGAAGACCCCATGACCCTCTCTTTGGGTTTGGTTAATTTACTGGAGTGGTTCACAGAACTGAGGATTTTTACTGAATAAAAACTTACTCACTAAATTGTAGATTTATTGCAAAGGATCGAGATGTACAAATCAGCAGCCTGATGAAGAGTTACATGGGATGAGGTCCAGAAGAGGAGAACTTTTGTCCTCATGGAGCATGGGTCCGGCACGGTGGCATGGGGACACATTCTGGCTCTCCAGCCTGGAAGCTCTCCAAATCCAGGCCCTTGGGGGTTTTATATGGAGGCTTCATTACACAATTGACTAAATCACTGGCCATTGGCGACTGAGTCAACTTCCAACCCTGCTCAGCTTCATGGAAGTCAGGGGAGTGGACTGAATGCGCCCACCCTCTAATCACATGGTTGGTTCCCCTGGCAACCAGCCCCCTTCCTTAGCGTTTTCCAAAATTCATCTAATTTACATAAACCCAAAGGTCATTGAAAGGGGCTTACTATGAATATTGAGACAGCTTTATTGTTCCCATCACTTAGGAAATTCCAGGCATTTTAGGACGTCTGTGTCAGAAACTGCAACAAAGACCTAATATACATTAATCACTTACTATTAATCACAGTACCACACCAGGTAATTTTAAAATTAAGGTAATGAGTCCTCTGAACCTCAGCCTCCTCAATTGTACTTTGGGTGTAATGATACCTCCCAGGATAATTTTGAGGAACAGATGGACTTACAAAGTGCTTAGTACAGTGGGTCTTGAATGGAGGTACTCGATACTCCACAAAACACATTCAGACACATCATCTCATTTTTACCTTTACAATATTTCTGTAGATAAATGCCTCTTCTCCCATCATTCTTTTTACTGAGAGAGGAAACTGAGGCAGAGAGGGTTTAAATGCATTGCTCAAGGCCACAGTAACTAACAGGTCTAAGTACGACATCCCAGCTTCTTCCTGGTTTATTTCTATGATTTGCTTCTGAGTCCTTTTAATTAGGAAAAGAGCCTGGTCCACTGAAGGAAAACCCCTCAGTGTGTCTTTATCCGGAAAGGTCTGTTGCAGGAAGGGGGACCCCTTCCAAGGCCCGAGAGTGGGCTCTTGTGTAACACTCTGAATTGAATTGTCTGCGGAAGCACAGAGTCTGACAAAGCAAGACTCTACTGGGAAAGGGTGCCCAAGCAGAGAACAGTCAGGTAAGGGAACCCAGGAGGACTGCTCTGCCTTGTGGCTCACAGTCTTGGGTTTTATGGTGATGGGATTGGTTTCCAGGTTTTCTTTTGCCAATCACTCTGACTCAGGGTCCTTCCTGGTGGCGCACGCATTGCTCAGCCAAGACTGATGCTAGCGAAAAGGAGCACCTGGTGTTGCTTTTTGACCTTCCCCGAACTCTTCTGGTTGGTGGTGGCTTATTAGTTCCATGCTCCTTACTAGGACCTCCTGTCATGAAATAACTCACGCCATGGTTGATATGGTGCCTGGACAGTGGACAGTTTCATTCATTGTGCTTCCCCTTTCAGGTCCAATAGACCCAGGTCTGTGAAAGGGAAACTAACTCTAAATGTCTGTTGTGATTATTTTGTAACTTTTCAAGATTCCACATTTAACCAATTGACTTCTGCTTCTCAGTTTCTGCCCTTGGTTTCTACGATTATGTGTATTGTTCTGTTCACCTTTCCCCCTGGATAACTTTCCTATAAAAGTTTCTTAGTTATTGACCTTCATCCTAGCTTCCCAACTCATTCCCTCTGTGAGAAGATAATTGTTTCTTCGATGCACAAATAGGTACAAAATATTTGTGGATTAAAGCAATGGATGGATTGATCATTAAAAAAAAATATTACAGCTCGTTCAAGAGAAAACTTGCAGAGGAAAATTGAGGTGGAGAAGGTGATGGTGTAAGAGTGAGACATGAATACCAACATAAATATGATCCGGTTCTTGCCACCAATCAATTTACAGTTCAGTAGGCAGAAAAGTCATAAATATTTAACATCTTGAATATCTTTTGCATCTTTGCTCCTTTAATAAATACTCCTATATTAGAGAAATCAGCAGAGATGCTTGTTATCCTTAAAGGGTTTGTTTCTTAGTTGGGGCAGCCTCTTGAAACAACAGTGAGTGTAAGTACTTGCAGCTTTTGAGAAACTGGGCTTTTTGTTGTTGTTTATTCATTAATGAACTTTCACATGATGGATGTAGTGTTAGGTGCTCAGGGTGCTGGGTGGCTGTTGGAGTCATAATCATCTTTTCTTGTGGTGGTGTTAGGGGAAGCACGCTGATTGAAACCGCCCACTCTGGCCAGGCGCCATAGTAACCATTTGCACGAGCTGTTTTGTGACAGGAGATCCTGATAAGGAATACGGAACTAATAAGCCTCCGCCAACTGGAAGAGTTCAGGAAAGGCCTAAAGGAGACACCGTGTGTCCGTCCACTTCTCAGAATCCCTCTCATTAGCATCCATCTTGGCTGAGCGATGCGTGCACCACCAGGAAAGACTCTGAATTAGAATAACTGGCCAGAGACCACCCGGAAACTAATCCCATCACCATAAAACCCGAGACTGCGAGCCACGAGGCAGAGCAGTTCTCCTGGGATCCCTTCCCCCACTGCTCTCCACCCGGGCGCCCTTTCCCAATAATCTCTTGCTTTGTCAGCAGATGTGTCTCCTTGGACAATTCATTTCTGAGTGTTAGACAGGAGCCCAGTTTCGGGCCCTGGAAGGGGTCTGCCTTCCTGCAACAGTGGTGGGCTCCCACTCAACATGGGTCATCTGGTGGAAATAACAGATACGATATGGCAGAGGATAATTTTTTCTTTCTTTCTTTTTTTTTTTAAGGAAAGAAGCTTCAAGCTGCTGTAGATGTAAGAATGAAGAGAAAATCTGCTTAAATGGGTCTTTGTTCTAGGAAGAATCATTTGCATTGCCCTTCTTAGAAATGCAAATGTCAGGCAAGTAGGCCTTGGGAAAAGATGTAATGGTTATGTAATTGTCTTGATAAATACTGTTTCAAATAAAATCTCTTAGTAGGCACAGGAAGTCTGAGAGTTCAGCTGGTCAGTTCACCTAATACCTGAGGCTCTTCTGAGATGGTGGGACATAGAACCCAAACCCAGCGATTTGAAGTCAGTGAAAGCCAACTTCTTAGGTGGCTCGGCCTTAGCCAAGACACTGAAGGTGGAAAAGGATGCCGAAGACCCTAAACAAAAGAAAGGGGAGTCTGGGTTGGTGATCGAGATTCACACCAAAGGCCTGGGTTCTTGGAGGAGGAATGATTTGGCTGACATTGAAAGCACCTGTGAACCTACCTTTACTAACAGTGATAGTACTTTGTGGAACAATGGCTGATCAAGGGAATGTAAACTGAAATGATCCAGTGTTCGTATCATGAACTCTTTGTTGCAAAATTCAGACTTAAAGAAAGTAGGGAAAACCACAAGCTCATTCAAGTATAAGCTAAATCAAATCCCTTATGATAATACAGTGGAACTGACAAATAGATTCAAGTTATTAGATCTGATAGAGTGCCTGAAGAACTATGGTTTGTAACATCGTACAGGAGGAAGTGACCAAAACCATCCCCCAAATAAAGAAATGCAGGAAGGCAAAGGGGTTGTCTGAGGAGGCCTCGCAATAGTTGAGGAAAGAAGAGAAGTGAAAGGCAAGGGAGAAAGGGAAAGATATATCCAACTGAAGGGAGAGTTCCAGAGAATAGCAAGGAGAGATAAGAAGGCCTTAAATGAACAATGCAAAGAAAGAGAGGAAATGTTAGAATAGGAAAGACTAGAGATCTCTGCAAGAAAATTGGAGATGTCAAAGGAGTACTTCGTGCAAGGATGGGCACCATAAAGGACAGAAATGGAAAGTACGTAACAGAAACAGAGGAGATTAAGAAGAGGTGGTAAAAAGGCACAGAAGAACTATACAAGAAAAGTCTTAATGATCCAGATAACCATTACAGTGTGGTCAGTTACTTTAGAGCCTGACATCCTTGAATGTGAAGTCAAGTGGGCCTTAGGAAGCATCGCTATGAAAAAAGCTAGTGGAGGTGATGGAATTCCAGCTGAGCTATTTCAAATCCTGAAGGATGCTCCTGTAAGTGTTACACTCAGTATGTCAGCAAATTTGGAAAACTCAGCAATGGCCACAGGACTAGAAAAGGCCAGTTTTCATTCCAGTCCCAAAGATGGGCAATGCCAAAGAATGTTCAAATTTCTGTACAATCCCACTAATGAATACTATCTGCACATGCTAGTAAGGTTATGCTCAAAATTCTTCAAGCTAAGCTTCAGCAGTATGTGAACCTGAACTTCCAGACTTACAAGCTGGATTTAGAATAGGCAGAGGAACCAGGGATCAAATTGCCAACAATCATGGGATCATAGAAAAAGCAAGGGAATTCCAGAAAAACGTCTACATCATTGCTTACAAAAGCATTCAACTCTGTGGATCACAACAAACTGGGAAATTCTTTAAGAGATGAGAATCAGTTCAGTTCAGTCGCTCAGTTGTGTCTGACTCTTTGCGACCCCTATACCAGACCACTTTTCCTGTCTCTTGAGAAATCTGTATGCAGGTTAAGAAGCAACAGTTTGAAACAGACATGGAACAACAGACTGGTTCAAAATTGGGAAAGGAGTACAACAAGGCTTTATATTGTCGCCATGCTTATTTAACTTGTATTCAGAGTACCTTATGCAAAATGAAGGGCTGGATGGCATCAAGATTGCCAGGAGAAATATCAACAACCTGAGCTATGCAGATGATACCACTCTAATGGTAGAAAGCGAAGAGGACCTAAAGAGATTCTTGATGAGGGTGAAAGAAGAGAGTGAAAAAGCTGCCTTAAAACTCAGCATTCAAAAAGCTAAGATCATGGTATCTGGTCCTATCACTTCATGGCAAATGGAAGAAGAAAACATAGAAGCAGTGGAAGATTTTATTTTCTTGGGCTCCAAAATCACTGCAGATGGTGACTGCAGCCATGAAATTAAAAGACTCTTGCTCTTTGGAAGGAAAGTTATGACCAACCTAGCCAGCCTATTAAAAAGCAAAGACATCACTTTGCCAACAAAGGTCCGTATAATCAAAGCTATGGTTTTTCCAGTAGTCATGTACGGATGTGAGAGTTGGACCATAAAGAAGGCTGAGTGCCAAAGAATTGCTGCTTTTCAACTGTGTTGTTGGAGAAGATTCTTGAGAGTCCCTTGGACTGCAAGGAGATTCAACCAGTCCATCCTAAAGGAAATCAGTCCTGGGTGTTCATTGGAAGGACTGATGCTGAAGCTAAAGATCCAATCCTTTGGCCTCCTGATGTGAAGAGCTGACTCACTGGAAAAGACCCTGATGCTGGGAAAGACTGAGGGCAGGAGAGTGGGTTTTGACAGAGGATGCGTTGATTGGATGGCATCACCAACTCAATGGGCATGAGTTTGAGGAAGCTCCGGGAGATGATGAAGGACAAGGAGGCCTGGCATGCTGCAGTCCGTGAGCTCTCAGTGAGCTGGATATGACTTAGCAACTGAACAAGAATTTGTCCTGTTGTCCTAGACAGAAACTGAGGCTATTCATGCACTAATTCAGCAAGTATTTACTCAACACCTACTTGACAAGTGAATATGGCAGAGCCCCAGCCAGCTGTGAACCTGGTCTGAACTTCCATCAGGAGGGAAACTCTGCACTTGAGTCTAGGGTGTCTGGGTATATCTTGGGAGGCCTCTGGACAAAACTACCCTCACCGTGAAGGAAAACCCTTAGATAAAGTTTTGTTAGCTCCCATGGGGCTGTAGTCTTCTATAAGAAAATAAGTCTGTTTTTTGGTCAATTTTAACCATTATGAAAATCACGGCAGAGGCATGTGGGGAATCCAAAAGCCCGGAGAATAAAGGCCAGAAGCATGGAAAGAGCGCCCGTGAGATGGGACTGAGGCCCCCCAGGACCTGGCCTCGGGCCCTGCTGGGCTGCAGACCTTTGATGGACCGAGGCGTGCTGTGCGCTCTTGCTCGCCCAGTGGTGAATGGACCCGGACACAGTGGTGATTTTTCACTCGTTTCACTGTTGCCTGTGGAGTATGTCGGGAAAGGTAATTTGTTATGATGGTTTACAAGGACTCCCACCAAGAAGAAAGGTACTCAAAGAACCGTACTCACAAAACTGCACCTGAGAAGCCTTCTCTGCATCTGCCCTGGGGACACGATCCTGGACTTCAAGGCTGAGCCTGACGCCAGATTGGAAGGAGACACGAATGTAAATTTTTGCTGCCAGAGGGTTGACTGTCAGATTATATTTTCCAAAGATGCCTGTGAGAATATCTTTGAAACTTTCCATTTCCGCATCAAGAAGTGAAGTCTCGGGGCTTCCCTGGTGACTCAGTGGTAAAGAATCTGCCTGCCAATGTAGGAGACACAAGTTCGATCCCTGGTCCGGGAAGATCCCACAAGCCGTGGACCAGCTAAGCTTGTGTGCCACGACTGTTGAGCCATGCTCTAGAGCCCAGGAACCACAACTACTGAGGCCCTCAGGGCTAAAGCCTGGGCTCCACGAGAGAAGCCACTGCAATGAGAAGTCCGTGTACCCCAACTAGAGTAGCCCCCACTTGTCCACAGCTAGAGAAAAGCCTGAGTTACAACGAAGACCCAGCACAGTCAAAAATAAATAAATGCATGAAAAAACTGAAAAAAAAAAAAAAAAAGGTCCATGTAAAGCAGATCTTTAAGAAAAAAATAAAAGTGAAGTCTAGTTCTTGCCCCTTGAATCCGGAAGGCCTCGTGTCTTACTTATAACCAACAAAACGTGGCAAAAAAAAAAAAAAAGCTATGTGACTCAGATGCTAGGTCATGACAGGGAATTTAAACTCCTCAGCGTGTGTGGGGTCTTATTTGGGGGGGAATGAAAATATTGTCAATTAGATGGAGGTGGTGTTTGCCCAACATTGTGATTGTAGAGAAATTTCACTTCACCTGAAATCATCATTCTTTTTTAAAGGTGCTTTAATTTCCACCGTATAAGCTAGAACCCTCATACCTAGCATTCCGAGCCCCTGGTTGAGACCTGTGACTGCCCTGAGCCTCCCATGCTGTGAGGACGCCCAGACCACTTGCAGAGGCCACATGCAGCTTGTCCCTTTGTGGGCCCAGCTCAGCAACACAGTGCCAGAGAAGGCGCTTCTACATGGTTCTAGCATGCGGCCATCCAGTAACCACAAGCCACTGGAGTTCTCTCAGCTGAGATGGGACACTGGAGAGCAGAAAAGAACCATTCCTCTGTGCCCTTCCTAAAGGACAGACTCACAGGATCTGTGAGCAAACTAAAATAATTGATTTAAACCACTAAGCTTCAGGGCAATTTGTTATGCTGCAGTAGTAACAGGATCAATAATCATTAATCCACAGAGAACACTCATTTAAATTTCCACTGGAGAGAAGTTAACATTGCACAGAAAGGCACACCTGTTCTCTCTGGAAGCTAAATTTTATATCCCTAAATATCTTTCAACTATTTTGCCACCCCCCCCGCCGACCCATGTCATCAATGTATCCAAGAAAAAACAAGTGGGTTCCTGGATGTGTGTGGATATGTTAGGTCGTGTCCAACTCTTTGCAATCCCATGGACTGTAACCCCTCTGTCCATGGCATTCTCAAGGCAAAAATACTGGAGTGGTTTGCCATTTCATTCTCCAGGGGATCTTCCTGACCCAGGGATCGAACCTGGATCTCTTGCGTCTCCTGCATTGGCAGGTGGGTTCTTTACCACTGAGCCACCTGGGAAGCCTGGGTTTTAGGATACTCATACAATGTGACTTGGACTCATTTGTACAAAACTGCACCTTGTTTCTTGAGCCACAGTTTGATCTGGGTAATGTAACTTGCCACCACCTCCTCCCTTGGCATGGTCTTTTCAGAATGTGAGAAAACCCTTTCCGCCCAAGAGTACCAGGCGTGAGTGACCCTACTGCAAGATAAGGCGGCAGAGTCGAACGAGGCCCATCGGGAGGGAGGGAAGATGGTGCTGTAGGTCTGACACGCATTTATCCAGGCAGGGCCCCACTTGACCCCGAGGAATAGCAGCCACAGGCTCATCAAGTGATTCACCTGGTGTCCGCAGGATTGAACTCAGAACTACATACTTTGAAGCGCATAGCCTTTCTCTTACCATAAAGAGTAAAAGGAAGTAAAAGAAAGAACTGGGAGACAAGAAAGATGATTCAACAAAGACTCTACAGCAAAAAAAGAGCCCCATTAATAACCTAACTTTTCAAAAAAAAAACTTTGAGACTGATATTGTATTGGCCAGTAACATTTTAATTAACATATTTTTCAACATCTAGATCTTACAGGTAATACGTTTCAACTTTTAGTACTAGACAAAAATACCTAGTTCCCAAACTTGAAAATTCCAAATATCAGTGTTTGAAAAAAGGTATTAAGAAAAAAAAAAAGGTACATGTAAAAAGCTTACATGAAGAAAAAAAATTTTTTTAAGAAATTAATTAAAGAAAAAAGGTACATGAAGAACTGTGGTTGCAAAAAGAGCCCTGTAAGAAATTACTGGCTGTGTCAATCTCTCGGTACTTGTGTTGACAAGTGTTGGTTTATGCTTTGTCTTGAGAACTATTAGGTTATTTGGAAGCAATATCATTTCTCATTTTTCTTGGTTGAATTATAATCCCGTTATACATGTGGTATTTCTGCTCAGATTTGACATTGGATATATGCTGGGAGAATTTAATAAAAATTAATTCCTCTAATTCTAGTTACTGAATGATGGTTAAACATGTCTATGAATTCAACATTCAACCAACATGTGAAGTTTTCTAACACATATCACTTTTTCCTCAAGAAAACCATAGGCCATCATTAAAGCGTTTTAAACCTTTGCTATTATAAGTCTGGAAAAGGCCCCGTTCAGTTCAGCCACTCAGTCCTGTCCAACTCTTTGAGTCCCCATAGACTGCAGCACGCCAGGCTTCCCTGTCCATCACCAAGTCCTGGAGCCTACTCAAACTCATATCTATCACATTGATGATGCCATCTAACCATCCCATCCTCTGTCGTCCCCTTCTCCTCCCGCCTTCAATCTTTCCCAGCATCAGGGTCTTTTCCAATGAATCAGTTCTTCACATCAGGTGGCCAAAGTATTGGAGATTCAGCTTCAGCATCAGTCCTTCCAATGAATATTCAGAACTGATTTCCTTTAGGATGGACTGGTTGGATCTCCTTGCAGTCCAAGGGACTCTCAAGAGTCTTCTCCAACACCACAGTTCAAAGGCATCAGTTCTTTCTTTGGTGCTCAACTTTCTTTATAGTCCAACTCTCAGATTTTTTAAAAAAATTTTATCTAATGATACATGCTGACATTTTTAAAGGGTGAAATGATCTGATGTCCATGTTTTTCTTCAGTAAAATGTGGGAGTGTTGAGAAAATATGATAGATAGGCTTCTAGTTCCTAGTTGGTAAACTGAGTGATAAGTAATGGAGATTTATTATTTCATTCTACTTTTATAGACAGGCTTCCCTGGAGGCTTAGTGATAAAGAATCCATCTGTAATGCAGGAGAAGCAGGTTTGATCCCTGGGCCAGGAAGATCCCCTGGAGAAAGAAATGGCAACCTATTCCAGTATTCTTGCCTCGGAAATCCCATGGGCAGAGGAGCCTGACAGGCTATAGTCCATGGGGTCGCAAAAGTCAGGCACAACTTAGTGACAAAACAAAAACAATAACAAAAACAACTTGTATGGACATTTTAATTTTTTGTGATTAAAAAGTTATAGCACCAGAAGTAATCATGAGACCATTTTTACTGCTTCCTCTAAATGGTAAAAGATTTATCACCATGTTTGGGGATAAGCTTTTTCTCCAAGGAAATATTAAATATGCTTTTTAGATTTTCTTCTATTTCTTTCTCATTCAGTGTCTTAAACTCTACCAAATCTGTATTGTCCTTATAATTGAATCTCCTGTAGGTGAGGGTGAAACCCACTAAGCAATGAACACCTTCTGGGGTCTGTAAGGAGCAAAATGACTTACTCGTAAACACAGATGCTGGAGACTCTTGGAGGTATGTATTCACAGACTCAAAGTCTTTAATCGTTCGAGGTTCAAGAGTGAAAGAGTAGATTTTCCGATACTCGTTCTTTTCCAAGAGGTCAGAATCCAGAAACTCTTGGTTTGGGATGTACTGCTCTCTTCTAATTTGGTCCAAGTACCAGGTTCCTCTCTCTTCAGTCAAGCGGAAGATGCAAGGCATCTGGGGCTGGTACTTCCCAGAAATTAACTCTAGAGGCTGCCACATCTGGTAAGAGCGTCCAAATCCAGCATCAGCTATGTAGTCCCTGCCATCGATGGTCACCTTCAGCAGAAGGTGAATCATGGCATTGCTGTATTTGTCGGCGAACGTGTTGTAAACATATCCTCCCAACATGGTGGTCTCAAAACCAATCGTGGTCAGAGCCCAGTACAGAAGGTGGTTGACTTGGAGACACCACCCACCCCGGTTCCTCCTGACAATTTGATCAAAAATGGCCTCTAAGTCCAATTCCATGGCTTCCCCACAGTGGATGTTAAGGTTCTCAAAGGGAATGGCTTGAACCTGATGCTGAAGAATATCAGCTAATGTTTCCAAGTCCAGTTTGTCCCTCGAGTTCTTATAACCAATTCTTTCAAAATATGCTTCAATGTTCATGGTTCCTTAAGGAGAGGAAAACAAAACAAAAGCAAATATATTACTTTTATACTTGGATTTCTTCGATTAGCTTGATTATAAGAAATGTATTTTAAATATTTAAATAAAATATTTTAATATGCCTTTAAATATTTAAGGCATAATTATAAGCCTTTTGTGTGTATGCTTTTGCTGTTTTAATGCCTTTTGCATGTACGAGTTCACAAAGGAAGAAGAAAAGTATCCTTTCTTCCATGTTTCGAGAATGAGAAGTTAGAAATCCAGATGAAGTGATGAGCAAAATCATAAAGAGCTTACATGTGGTTTTCTTGGTGATGAGTAAGGAGAGGTACCAATTGGCATCAATTAAAATAGAGTTTACAAACCATTTCTCATATAAACAGGAGAATGATATAATAGGGTACTTGACCCACTCAGTTTCCTCTTTAGCTGAACTTTACAGAAATTTCCCTACTCAACAAGTCAGTTTGTTCACAAACTGATTTATTCATTTATTCAGTAAATGGTTTGCTTAAATTTTATTATGTATAAATTTCTAACCTAGTGGTTGCTTGTCTTAAAAGAAATCCTACATTTTATGGGGGCTGGTATGACACAGACAACGAAATGAACAAATTTTAAAAACACATACAGTTTCTTAGATTGGGATCAGTGCTCTGGGGAAAATAAAGCGAAGAAGGAAGAGAAGCCACGCACAGAGAGACCTTCAGTTTCCAGTAAGGCGGGCAGAGAAAGCTTCACTGTAATTTCAAGGATGGGAGAGAAGGAGCCGCGTCCATATGTGTGGGAGGATCACTCAGGAAGAACCAGAGGATTTTTAAAAAGTCTTAAACTGGAACCTGCCTAGAGTGTCCAAAGAACATTCAAGGAAGCCGGGAAGAAGGGGGCAGAGGGACGGAAAGGAAGCGTGGGCCGAGATGAGGCCTGGCCTTCCGGCTCTTCCTCTGAAATGAGGAATCACTGTGAGAAGGGCAAGGGGAAGCCTGCGGGCTGGGCAAAGCGCACCATCGTCCGGTCGATACGTATGGACAGGGACCCGCACTCACGGAGCTGAAAGAAGGCACGTGGCTCAGCCAGGAGCAACTCAAGCACCTTTGCTCCAGGACCAGCGCTTTGCTCACGGATGGCGCGTGGCCCAAGGCAGCTCTCTGAGACTCTGCTGAGGGACTCTGCTGGAACCTCAGCAGGTGCTTTTCCTGCGGGGCCAGAAGCTGGTGGGATATTTGCCCGAAGTAGTGGGCTGCCGTCTATGGGATCGCACAGAGTCGGACACAACTGAAGCGACTCAGCAGCAGCAGCAGCAGGAGATCTTGCTGAACAATAGCACCCACCAAGAATTTAATGAGCTGAGGAACGAGAAGCAGGAGAAGGAAAGAAGAGAACAGACATCCATCAGGTCTTAAGCTAGATCATGCTTTTCTGGTAAGGTGAGTCAAACAAAAAGTCCTTATTTTGTAAAATTCCATGTCGAAAAGGTTTCTGTCCATTAATCACTGATTGTAGCAGTGGCGTATTACCGTTGGTAAGATGACATGGCCTGAGGTGAGAGGCTTCAAAAGGCCTGCCCTAGGTTAATGGTGATAAGCTATGTATTTCTGTTGTCCTTCTTAATGTCTTTTCTTTCAGATTCACCTAGTTCTTTTTTTAAATCAGTTATTCTTCCCATTTTGCTAGTGTGTCAACTTTATTCTTGGTATCTATAATCTGATCTCCAAATCTCTTAAGCTTATTTCGTTTCTTCTCAACGTTATATCCATCAGTTTCCTTTCTCAACATCCATAGAAGCCCAAAACTCGACGTCAGACAGGGAACGAGCAACTGGTACTGAGCCAGACCACCATAGACCCTCTTCCGCTTCTATATCCAATCAGTACTGGGTAAGTAAGGAGGGCAGGTGATGTGGAACAAAGACATATGATTTGGACCTGCCTAACCATTTCCTTTATGGGTGGGTTAACCCACCTTCTTTTATTTGGAAATTACTGTATACTTTTTAAAGCTATATTTTGATTTTCAAGTTTTTTTCTTTGTTCCTTCTTTATTTAAAGATATGATGCTAACTTAGAATTTAGTAACCTCAAGTCCATTGAGAAGAACCCAGTATTGGAACCTGAATGCAAGCAGCATGTGATAGCCAAATTATACGTCCATGACTAAGTATAAGAATGATGTACTACTGAAGTTGAGATACAAGGTGAAATATGGAGGCCCTAGAAAGTAGGTGTCAGGATGAAACTGGATGAGAACTCTGCAACGTTTACACATTGACTTGTAACTTAGATGTGCACTGATATATTGATTTGTTTCACTTGATCATAAATACGAGAAAAGAGTAAACGGAGGCAGAGAGAACACGCTTGGGGAGTCAGCTGAGATGCCCCAGAAAAGCAAACCTTTCTTTGGAAGTTCAATGTAGATGGAGTCTCAGCTTTAATTCAAAAGACTTGGAATGCTTCTTCTTCCTGGTTCACAGTCTAGAAATAATAGAAAAATAGTTTTAAGTATATCATAGTCTTCCTTGAAAACAAGAGCAGTAGTTCTGCTGGGACATGAATAGGAAGAATGTTTTAAAATCACGAAACAGAAGGAAAGAGAGTGAAATGGCCATCTGCACTACACAGGGGACAGAGCTGGATGTACAGTCACAGGCAATGGGAGCAACATGGGTGGGCTCTAGGCCCGCTTCCTGGGGTTTAGGTCACAGGAGGACCCGAGCACAAGGGCCAGGCAGTCAACAAGGATGGGTGAACCCTGTTCCAGGCCCCTGATCGATACTACAAGTTTTACCAAACCCATCAAAGACCAGCATTAAGGTAGCACCTGTCTTCCCTTAGCTATTAAGTATAATTGCGATGGCTTTCCAACCCTCTCCAGTATTGCCTGGAAAATCCCATGGACAGGGGACCCTGGTAGGCTACAGTTCATGGGGTCGCAAAGAGCCAGACATGACTTAGTGACTTCACTTTCTTTCCTTCCCAGTGGTGCAGCGGTAAAGACTCTGCCTGCCAGGGCAGGGCGCTCAGGAGACCCAGGTTCGATGCCTGGATCAGGAAGATCCCCTGGAGGAGGAAATGGCAACCCACGCCAGTATTCTTGCCTGGAGAATCCGGTGGACAAAGGAGCCTGGCAGGCAACTGTCTGTTCAGTTCAGTCCCTCAGTCGTGTCCGACTCTTTGCGACCCCATGGACTGCAGCACGCCAGGCTTCCCTGTCCATCACCAACTCCCGGAGTTTACTCAAAGTCATGTCCACCGAGTCAGTGATGCCGTCCAGCCATCTCATCCTCCATCGTCCCCTTCTCCTCCCGTCTTCAATGTGGCTACAGTTCGCGGGGTCACAAAAGAGCTGGACGTAACCGAGTGACTAGACGGCAGCAGCAGCCGACACACACACATTTACAGGGTTAGCTCCCCATAGCCTGTGCAGATGCAAGTCACAATGAAAAACTAAGGAAGAGAAAGGCAGAATCGACTCCTTTCATTATGGGACAGAGTAGAAAATGGGTAAGAATTGTGGCTAAAGTACTTTAAACACATATTTTACAGGTGACTGAAGTGAAAGCCGTTCTACCTGCTGACCTCTGCCTCGGGTGCGGAGGGTAAAGAACAGAGCGTGCTCAGAGCTCTCTGCTCGGGCCAGGGCACCGCGGAGGACTCGGGACCGAGGCTGGTGTGGGTGGATGCTGAGTGTCGGCCACAGGGTCCCCTCAGGTCTCTCTGACCACCTGGCTGTGCCCCTGACCAGCCTGGCTTCAGGACCAGCACACAGACTCTTTGGCAGACCTCCTGGGGGCTCCTGGAGTGGCTCTGCCCTCCTGTGTGGAGAATCAGACATGTCGGGGACTTCGTGTCCTCTCAGGACTGCCCTTCATGGGGACTTACCGGCGAGATGTTCTGAAAACCCCGGTGCCTTGCCTTGAATCGAGAAAAGACTTTTGAGTTGTGATTCCCACCTGGGCTGGCACTGGGGCTTGCCCAGGCACCCTTCCTTCATGAGGCACTTGCTCACCAGGCTGGACTCAGGTCTGAACCTGCGGAACCTGACAAATCACGTCAGTGGCCACCGGGGAGAGCTCTGTGGGAGAAAGCTAAGATGGACAGGATGAGGCAATTTCTAGAGGGCCCTGAAAGGCAGGCCAGAGAAACTTCTCTGTCACCGAACAAATGCCTGTTGCTTCACTGAATGGACAAAGGCCAACAGTCACCTGGCTGCTGCAATGTACCCCTAAGTGTCACGGTTCTTCAGTTACCGATTACCTCTTTGATGTAGCCCCGGAGAGCGGGTTGAGATGAAGACCTCAGCTCCCAGCCTGGGGTCTCTACATCTTTCATGTCCTGCAGTGGTTTCAATTTTATTTTACTGTATATTTTATTTTTGAGCTAGAGAAATCCTGATTCTTTCCCCAAACAAAATTGTAAGCCAAAGTATAAAATAGAATAATTGAAAACAGGTTGGTCCAGAGGCCATCCGGCCCTGAGATGCTGCCCTCATGGCTCAGGGGTGCAAGCAGCCGGGGCGGTCACGGGCCGAGGT
This sequence comes from Capra hircus, assembly GCF_001704415.2. Lineage (NCBI taxonomy): Eukaryota > Metazoa > Chordata > Mammalia > Artiodactyla > Bovidae > Capra > Capra hircus. The sequence continues at coordinate 6,616,978 of NC_030834.1, read as the reverse complement.
GGTCATGGGCCGAAGTGGCGTCTTCCATCCCAACTGCCCGCATTTCAGACATGACCGCCTGGAAGAGCCCGAGACGGTGCGAGCGAGTGGATTTTCCTCCTGTGTGTGTTTCATATCCTGTCTGTTTCCTTTGCTCTGTTTCAGTGATGGCATCCCACTGGACTGACACTAAGACTCACTCCCAACCCCAGGGCAGAGGGGCGTCTGCCTGACTCTGGGATGGAAGGGAGCTGCAAGGCCAGCCCTGCTCAGAGGCCGTCGGACACCCCGCCTTAGTGCACAGAAGGCCCGTGGCTCCGCCAGGGCCCCGCGCTGGAGCCGCAGAGTCTGGCAGGTACTGCGGGGACCGCTGAGCAGGCCCCTGGAGCCCGGCTAGACGGCAGAAGCCGAACAAAGCCAGACTCCGGGACAGAAGTACGAGGGAGTTGATAGTTTAGAAAAACAACCCTCCTTTTGAGGGAAGGAATGGAGGAGGAACTAAAGTGAGGTCCCAGGGGCAGGGAGTGAGGCGCCGAAGTCACACTCTGGGCCACAAGCAGGGGCAGTCTCTCCCACCAGCCTTTCTGCCGTGACTGAAAGTGTTAGTTGCTCAGTCGTGTCCGACTCTTTGGACACCATAGACTGTAGCCCTCAAGGCTCCTCTGTCCATGAGGTTCTCCAGGCAAGAATACTGGAGTGGGTTGCCGTGCCCTCCTCCAGGGCAGCTTCCTGACCCAGGGATGGAATCTCTGTCTCCTGCATTGCAGGCAGATTGTTTACCGTCTGAGGCACCAGACGGGAAGTCCATCATGACTGAACAAATTATTAAAAATTGGTGTGACAATCACACGACCTAAATAAACTATTTAAAGTGAACAGTTCAGTCCTTTGGTACCTTCACAACTTGGTGCAGCCACCCTTCTGTTCAGTTCCGAACTCTCTCACTCCCCCAGTAAGACCCCAGACTCGTGGGCAGGTACTCCCCAGCCCCTCCCGCCTCTGCAGCCACCAGGCACCTTCCTGTCTCTCTGAGGGCTTCCATCTTCAGCCGCTGCGAACAGTGCTGCAGACAGAATCTGTGCCCAAGTGCATTTTCCTGTATCTGATTTCCATTCACTGGGTATGTGCTTAGACTAGAGCTGCCCAGCTGAAGAGCTGGATTTAGGGACGCTTCCATGGCTTTTCTTTCCCTGTGCTCTGGGTTTCTTTTCCTCTCCTTCCCACCCCCTTCCCTTTGATGTTCAGTCGCTCAGTCGTGTCCGACTCTTCGCTATCCCATAGACTGTACGCCACCACACTCCTCTGCCCATGGGATTTCCCAAGCAAGAATACTGGAGTGGGTTGCCATTTCCTTCTCCAGGGGATCTTCCCAACCCAGGGTTCGAAACTGTGGCTCCTGCATTGCAGGTGGATTTTTTTTTTTTGCCGTGAGCCACCAGGCAAGCCCTCCCTTCCCTTTTCTTACCTGTTTTTTTTTGGTGTCGAAGCTTACTGCAAGGACCTGTGAACCAGCCCAGTCCTAGGGGGTAAGTGGCCAGCCCAGTAATCTTCTGGATGAAAAAAAAGAGGTTGCCTGGCAAGCCAAGCCCACAGCCCCTCTTCACAATGCTGAGAGCGCAGGCAGCCTGCAGAGCCGCCCGTCCAAGGAGAACAGCCAAGGAAGGTCAGACTCCGTCAGTGGAAAGGTCTGAGTGTTTGTTTCGCCTTTTATTCTCTTTTGAGGAGAAGTAGAAACTCAGATTTGTGGCTGTAATCTGCCTGTTTTTACAACTGGCTCTGAACAGTTGAAACCTGTCAAGGCCAAACAAAATAAGTCTCTGGGTGGGATGGAACTATATATACAGTTGGCAGGTTTTCTGAGTGTGTGTGGGGGGGTGGGGTCAGCTTTTGTGTGGCTGACAAGATAAACAGTGACTCAAGGGAAGGGAGAGTTCGGTGATCAGAGAGCAAGCAGACATATGGTTTTCGTGGGTGCAGGGCAGGGCAGGGGAGCAAAGTCCAGAGCAGGGAGCTCACAGGGCCCCTGGCTTCAGAGCCGTCCGCCTCCACAGGCTCCTCTCTCCTGCAGAACTCTGCGCATCAGTGCCCAGGGAATGCTGTCGCCTGCCTGATGGTGAGACAGTTGTTCCTGGCGTCTGTGGCCCCTGGAGACCCTTGGGCCCCTCCTTCTATCCAGAGAAAACCTCCCCAAGAATTCCCTTATACTGTGCAGACGACGCAACCCAGCCTCCTTGGGTGTTTTGGGACCAATAGAGAACTTCTGATCCCTTAATGCCAGAGGAGCCGGAGGGGTCCTGAACTTGCAGCCTGCAGGACCGACTGAGCCCTTTGGGACACGCCCAGTTAGGTTCAGAGAAGGTGGACATCACTGTGGCAATTGTCCGAGAGGAGGACCCTGTCCTCTGAAACACGTGTTGTATGCATTAGCCATCTTTTATATATTCCTTTAATCCCCACAACAGACTTTGTAAGAAAGCTCTCTTATTAGCCCCAGCGTTCTGAGGGATAAACTGACATTTAGAGATGCTTCTGTGTCCTGCCGAGTCTTCCCAGCTGGCGTGTTGGGTGGCTGTGACGCTAACCCTGACAGCTGCAGTGGGGGTCTGTGACCCCTCTGTGATCCTGCACAGCACTTACGGCGTGAGCACGTGCCAGGCAAACTTCCTGAACTGTCCCGAGACCTGAAATTCAGGCCTGTGGAGTCTCCAGTCTCCGGGACTCACATTTGAAACAGGATCAAGCCCCAATTTCCAAGCATAAACAGGTCACTCACCGAGCTCTCTGGGGCCCACGACCAGGAACCAGGGTGACAGCCACCCTCCCACTTCCTGGCCCAGCCCAGGAAGAGCCCTCCTTCCTGCCTGCGAAGTGCTCCGCCCCCTGAGTCTAGTTACCGGCACCCCGGAGCTCTGGGAAATGTAGTCTTGGGGACTTGGGTTGACCCTGTGCCCCTCCTGTTCCAATGTACCCTGGTGAGCCAAGGCCCCAGGGTTCAAAGGGGAGGGACCTTGTAGTCCAGACAGTTCTTACTCTCAGGCAGCCTGAACATGGATGTCCTGTGTGTGCTGTGGGAGGTTAGGGTTTTGAGAGGCTCCAGGAAGTGCAGACCCATTAGCCTAGAGGAGCAGGAGGACATGGATGTTTTAAATCACCATCCCCCCAGGTTATGACAGCATTTCCTCATCAATTGCCAGGAAGCCCCTAACTTTCTATTCTTTCTCCCCCAGAGGCTCTGTGTAACGTGGTCTACATTTGTCCACATAGAAGTTATGGGAGTGACATACAGAATATACTTTCGCTTCTGTGTTTCTAATTTATGTTAATGACATTAGCCTATCACTCTTGCTGTCTCTAATGCATTTCCCTCTGTGTTATTGTTGCTTAGTTGCTAAGTTATATAAGACTCTTTTGAGACCCCCATGGACTTGTAACCTGCCAGGTTCCTCCATCCATGGGATTCTCTGAGGCAAGACTACTGGAGTGGGTTGCCATTTCCTTCTCCAGGGGATCTTCTGGATCCAGGGATCGAACCTGGGTCCCCTTCGTTGGTGGATTCTTTGCCACTGAGCCCCTCAGGAAGCTTCATTGCCCTCTACGCTTTATTTCTGTGACTATCTTCATGACACAAGTGTTGCCTTCTGCTCTCTCAAGCACTGAGAGTTCTAGTCCGTGCCTCTGGTATGACTTAACATGAACTTGGGACTCTCTGCCTGAAGGCTTTCTCTTGGCCTCTGCTTGGGCAGGTCAGATGGGCCTTCGACTAACAGCCCTGGAATACCACTCAGCCCTGAAATGGGAGTGGGAGCATCCGTTTCTAAGCGTAAGCAGGGCCTGGCACTGATATTTCCGCTGCTCTAGACAACTGCATGGACACTGCATCCAGAGCGTGTGTGTGTCAGTTGCTCAGTCGTGTCCAACTCTTTGCGACCCCGTGGACTGTAGCCCACCAGGTTCCCCCGTCCCTGTGATTCTCCAGGCAGGAACACCAGAGTGGGGTGCCCTTTTCTTCTCCAATGTCTATTCTATATGAGGGTAACCCCATTACTTTTGGATGCCTCATATCCACAGAGCATCTGCATCAGGTATAGCAGTTAAAAAAAAAAGAAAAAGAAGTAGCTTTAATGTGTTACTGACAAAGCACTGTGATTAAAATGATGTATTTTATACAAAGCAGAATCTCCTGAATTCGCAGCTTATGTTACTCAAAGTGTCGCAGACTCACTTGCATCATTATCACCTAGGGTTCCTGTTACACGTGTAGGTAAGCGGTAATCACTCACAGCTGGTGAGCCAGAATTGGATCTGCAGGTTTAACAAGCTCACAGGCTGAAGCTGATGCACGCCGATATCCTTTGGTGGTTTCCCTTTAAGACGGCTAACGTTCAAGTTCAATCCAGATTAAGTGTTAAAAAAAAATACATCTCAAATTCTTTGGAGGGTTGACGGAAGACCTTTCCACATCCTAAGATCTGGGTGTTTATTTCCCCCAGTATAATTAGCATACCTTAATTCAATGATGAATAATGGCTGCAGTCTCTACCAGCAGGGCTAAAAGTATGCAGTTTCTGTCCTGTGTGAGTTAACACATGTGGAGTTAAAATTGTTATAAGTGAAATTCCTTGTATTCATTACATTCAGTGGGCTCTTCTCCAGTGCAAAATCCTTGTTATTGACAAGGAAGAAGAGACCTGTGAAAAATCAGTCACAGAATATTCATGCAGTCATTTCTCTCCATGTGAATTCGACGCGGCTCCTTCAGTGACGGTCTTCATTTGAAATCTCCCCATGTTAGTTGATATTCACAGGCAGTGTTGCTTTGCTAATTCACATAGATTGTCTATCTTGTAGCCCCTCAGTGGTCATAGCTTTCTGATTAAGTTTTAGATCTTCTTTATGTTTCAAACTCTTTCATATCCATGAGCTATGTTAAATCAATTACCCTTTTATTGAAACTCAGGTCGCACTTTGACAAGAGTCCTCAGATTGTTCCTTCCTTCATTCAGTTCAGTTCAGTTGCTCAGTCTTGTCCAACTCTTTGTGACCACATGGACTGCAGCACGCCAGGCCTCCCTGTCCATCGCCAATTCCCGGAGCGTGCTCAAACTCATGTCCATTGAGTGGTGATGCCAGCCAACCATCTCATCCTCTATCGTCCCCTTCTCCTCCCGCCTTCAATCTTTCCCAGCATCAGGGTCTTTTCCAACAAGTCAGCTCTTCACATCAGGTGGCCAAGGGATTGGAGTTTCACCTTGAGCATCAGTCCTTCCAATGAATATTCAGGACTTACTTCCTTTAGGATGGACTGGTAGAATCTCCTTGCAGTCCAAGGGACTCTCAAGAGTCTTCTCCAACATCACAGTTCAAAAGCATCAATTCTTCGGCACTCAGCTTTCTTTATAGTCCAACTCTCACATCCATACGTGGATCCTGGAAAAAGCACAGCTTTGACTAGACGGACCTTTGTTGGCAAAGTAATGTCTCTGCTTTTTGATATGTTGTCTAGGTTGTCCAGCTCTGTTGGTGTCAGCCATGTGACTGGGGTCTAATTTTAAGACGATGACACTGCTGCTTGCTGATCGCTACTGCGGTGTCCGTGTCTCTTGGGTAACTGTTTCTCTGCGATTCATTTCATCTAAACCTCTGTCTTCTCTCATCTAACCTGTGTCTGCTCTGAGGGAGATTCCTGGATTCTCTCTTTAGGGTCTTTGAACCTAATATTTAGGTCTTCCCTGTAGCTCAAACAATAAAGAGTTTGCGTGCAATGCAGGAGACCTGGGTTCAATCCCTGGGTGTTGGGAAGATCCCCTTGAGGAGGGAATGGCAATCCACTCCACTACTCTTGCCTGGGGAGCCTTGGACAGAGGAGATTGGTGGGCCATAAAGGGGTGACAAAGTCAGACATGACTGAGCAACTAACACTAACCTAATGTTAATCAAGAGCATCCTGTCCCACACCCTAAAGGGAGTCAAAGCGAAAAGAGGAAGTTAGTCACACAGTCGTGTCTGACTCTTGGCGATCCCATGGACTGTAGCCCACGAGGCTCCTCCGTCCATGGGATTCTCCAGACAAGAGTACTAGAGTGGGTTGCCATTTCCTTCTCCAGGGGATCTTCCTGATCCAGGGATCAAACCCGGGTCTCCTGCACTGCAGGAGGATTCTTTACCATCTGAGCTACTAGGAAAGCCCGACTTGAATTCAAATTCATGACCCTGATGTACAGGCCTCAGGAAAACTTGAGAACTAAAAATTGTTCTGTTTTTAGAGGTGGGAGGTAAGCCATTATGGTCTATAGGGAAAATTATTGGGCTGGGGGTAAGCAGCTGTATCCTACCCAAATCATTATAGATATTTCCCTTCTCTTAAAACCAACTTCCAGTTTTCCTGTAGATTTTAACAACCTCAATACTGGAGTGATGAGTGGTGTTACCCACCCTGGTGATGTGTGGAGACCAGTTCCCACGGGCTGGTGTTATTTATCACGAACATCCAAAGTGAGCCTGGCTGACGTCACCTGCACTGATCTAACCAGCTGTGTCCTCCCACTGACACAGGCTATTTGGCCTCTAAATCCGCTGTGATAAAACCACTGACCAGGTCAACAAGGTGAATTTTAAAATGTTCTGTAACAGCCCACGTGGTTTGCCTTCAGTCAAGGTTTGACCCACTGGGGTTCAGGCCATGCTTTCTTGTCAAGGTGTCCTTGCCTGTGGGGTAGGTCCAGACAGTTACCAACTCAAAGGAAACATTATCTTCTGTGTAGCCAACGCTTTTCACCTTCTGCTTGTGCAGCCTTTTCTTCAGCTGCTGTTACATGTCCAGCCCGGGTGCAGCGTGGGAGGAATCCTTTTAGACAACAGTAATAGTTTGCATGAAGTGCATAAAATAAAGAATCTGTTCATTTTGTTAAAAACGGAACATTTGTTTCTGTATAACTGTCATTTCACAGTGGATTTTAGGTGCAGTCTTTGAACCAGGAGGACAGTTTGTAGGTCAGTCTTCCTTACATAGTTTTAATTTAAAAGTCCTCCCCTTGCCACAGTTTCCTCCTCATCCAATAAACACACAGAACAAGGCATTCGTTTTCCAGAGAGCTATGGGTAAAACAGTTTGCTGTATGTGTTAGGAGCTCAGTTGTGTCTGTTTGCAACCCCACGGACTGGAGCCCACCAGGCTCCTCTGTCAATGGGATTCTCCTGGCAAATATAGGAAGGGGATTGTAATGTCCTTCTCCAGGGGATCTTCCTGACCTAGGGATCAAACCTGGGTCTCCTGCCACTGCAGGCAAGATTCTTTACCATCTCAACCACTGGGGAAGCCCAATTTTGTCACAGATTAAGGCTTTTTTAAATTGCTTTTTTGTGCTGGATTTTTTTTTTTTTCATCAAATGAATGAAGAAAGTAGTGTTTCGACCTTTGGAACTGTAAGTTCGTATACTTGGTCTTTCTGTGTGAGTTTAAGCTGGTTTGAATCTAGCAGACTGGTTCCTGTGTCTGCTAGCGGGGCTCTCATCACTCAGGCCCCACAGCCCATACCTGAGACTCCTCCTGGACGGCCCCGCCCCAGACTCCTCCCGTCCAAACACCGAGTCCTATTGATGCGTCCCGTCCGTTCACCCAGACAGTTTGCCTTCTGGATCCGCTGTCCTGAGGCCACTTTTCCTCCTTGCTTCTCTCTCGTTCTCCCCTCCCGCCTTATCTCACACTCTTGTCTCCAGTGTTGACTCTATACTGGGCACTGCCTGTTCTTCCAGCGCTCGTTATCAAAAGCGTAGGTGGTGTTTGTGGAAATGGTGCCAGACAGGAGACCAAAATTTTGGTGAAGTTCCTTTATCCCTAGCTGTGATTTGCTCTGTGGCCTTGAAAAAGTAAACCCCTTACTAGACAAGATGCTTTTCTATTCATTGGCCATTTCAGTAACTTACGCACAGGTCTGGGCCTTCCCAAGATTCATTAGCGGTAAAGAACCTGCCGACCCATGGAGGAGACAAAGATGCAGCATCAATCCCTGGGTCGGGGAAGATGCGCTGGAGGAGGAAAGGGCATCCCACTCTGGTGTTCTTGCCTGGAGAATCCCATGGACGGAGGAGTGGACTACACACAGTCCATGGGGTTGCAAAGAGTTCGGACATGACTGAAGTGACTTAGAGTGCACGCGCAGCGTAGGTCTAACTGTTGACTGAAGTTGGCTGATCTAAACCGGACTTGGCTGGATTCGCGCGTCTGCAGGTCAGCTCATCCGGGCCGGGCTCCGCTGCAGCATCTCTCCTTCTCCTGTCTTTGTCCTCCTCGGGAGGATGGTCAGGATTCAAGTTCTCAGGGTTGATCTGTATTTTCTCACTTGTCGAGTCCCTGACCTGGATTACCATGTCTCATTTTCCATCTCTGCCCACCCCCTAAAGTTGTTCTTTCTGTATCTCCCTCCCAATCTATCCTTCCAACAGTAGAAAATGTTACTTTCTATAAATGAAGGCCTCACCCTTAGTTTCTCCTTACCATCAGGCTCAAGGTTCCTGTCCTTCCATGAATGTTCTTTCCATCCCCTCACTCGCCTCCCAGCCATCCAGGACTGCTTTAGCTCCTTGCCAATATGGCTTTCCTCTGATCCCAGGGCCTTGTATATGTTCTTCTCCTGCCTATAGAGTTCATCTCCCTACCCCTACTTCAGCCACCTCCCCATCAGATTTCAAGTTCAGTAACACCCTTTCTTCAGGGAAGTCTTCCCTAACTCTCCCCACTGAAAGGGTGCTGCTGTGAGCCATGTGTTATATCAGGATTTGTGATCTCCGCAGGAGAAGAGTTCGATCTGGGGTCAGAGATGAGGCTGACATAGACATAAGTAGGGAAAGAAAGTGTGTCCGCTTGCTAGTTTTTAGCAAGGCATTTTATGTCTGTTGGCAAGCTGCTAATCAGATAAGAGAGACCACAAAGCTGAGGGAATTTCACCCGACCCTTCTCCCACAAAATGCACTTTTGAGACAGCATGGCACAAGGTGTCCCACAGCCATAAACAACTGACATGAATACTGGTTTGTTGAGCCATTATCAGCCCAAGGTTTGAGAAAAGGAAAAAAAAAAAAGGTTAGTCTTAGGCAGAACCGAATTCATCAACAGAGAAGGAAATAAAGCATCTGCCCCTTGCAATTTATTTCCTCCTGCCACTTGGACACCTCTGGCCTTCCTGCCCGTTAGCCTCTCACCATCAGCTCCCAGAGCACCTCTGTAATTCACACGTATACTCATCAGGCTTCCTAGGTGGTTCAGCTGTGAAAAGTCTGTCTGCCCCTGCAGGAGAGGTGGGTTTCAATCCCCTGGAGAGGGGAAGGCCATCCACTCTTTATCCTTGCCTGGAGAACCCATGGACAGAGGGGCGTGGCAAGCAACAGTGCACAGGATCGCAAGAGAGTCGACACTGCTCAGGGGCTGAACAACAGCATTCGTCAGGTGGTCAGTTCCTATTTGATTTCACTGCTGGGCTGAAAACTTCATGAAAGCAGGGTTGGTGTCTCGCTCATGGCCCTTTCCCAGTACCAAGAGCAGGTGGCTTCCAGTCACTATTGACTGGATGATTGAAAGGTGGTGGAAGGGGCCTGGCTCTGGGATAATCCCAAGATGCCGATATTTCCTCAGGATTTGGAGAAGGTCTGGACTGCAAGGAGATCCAACCAGTCCATCCTTAGGGAAATCAGTACTGAGTATTCCTTGGAAGGACTAATGCTGAAGCTGAAACTCCAATACTTTGGCTACCTGATGCGAAGAACTGACTCACTGGAAAAGACTCTGATGCTGGGAAAGATTGAAGACAGGAGAAGGGGGTGACAGAGAACAAGAGGGGTTGGATGGCATCACTGACTTGCTGGACCTGAGTTTGAGCAAGCTCCAGGAGATGGTGAAGGACAGAGAAGCCTGGTGTGCTGCAGTCCATAGCCATAGAGTTGTGCATAACTTAGCAACTGAGCAGCAATCTCTAATGTTCATCTGCTCTGACTGATGTGTTTAGTTAGTCATGAGGGCTTTCCAGGCGGCTCAGTGGTAAAGATCTCCCTGTCAGTGCAGGAGACGTGGTTCGTTCCTGGGTGGGGAAGATCCCCCCGCAGGAGGAAATGGCAACCTATTCCAGGATGCTTGCCTAGAAAGTCCCATGGGCAGAAGAGGAGCCCAGGGGGCTACAGTCTTATGGGGTTGCAGGAAGTTGACCCCATAATAGACAATGGATGCACTATTGCTCGAAGTTTTAAGGAATTTGAGACAGGATTATAGAAGATGTTAAGAGACCACAAAAAGCACTTGATGGACTGGGCTTTACACATCCACTTTAAAGAAAATTTATCTCTGAGAAAATAGAAGCTTTTAAATTATACATAAGTGATTGAGGAATATGAGATAGAAATGAAATATGAACCTGGATATGGTTATGCAGAATCATGGGGTTCTAAAGAAAGCTTTTTATATACTAATATCAAATTATCAAACAGCAGTGGAAAACCACCCCCCACACAGGACATAGTGGCACCTCAAAGTCATACTATTGTTTAACAGAAGCTAAATATTAAACTGTGTGTAAATAAATGTGGATGTGAAAATGTTTAAATTATCCAGTTTTTTAGGTACTTTTAATGCAGGATGAACTTGATCAACAGTGTATATTGTCTGTATTTAAAAAATCACTTTCCATGTACAGAGCCAGCTCGTCATAAAGACTGAACAGTATATTTCAGAGTCAAACAAATGGTAAGTTACGTGGGAGGGAAGAACAGATCTCCATCTAAGGGTTGAAGACAAACATGCCCCACAAATAACGAAACCCTGGGCGCACTGTTTTCTATTCCAGTCACTGGAACATTCCTTGAGCACTCTCTGGGTTTAAGCCAGTCTGGAAATCAGTTTGTCCAAAGCAAGTCATAATTTATGCCAAACTCATAGAAAAGACATGTTTTAATTAACTTGGCAGACAGTATTCTCTCAGGAGAAGAAAATGTACATTTTATTCTCAAAAATCGGTCTGGGCCTGTTCTATCATGGATGTTCCATGAAAAACCAAACGCCAAAACCATACAAAAAAAATGAAACAAGTTTTGCGTACCTGAAAGCTTCCACTATTTTAGAGCTTCCTCTTTTTCTGTCACTGTTCAACAAGCTCTAAAATAACTACAGTCAAGTCTGCAGTAGGAGCTGCTGCTCAGGGTGCTCTGGGCTTCGGTCATTACTAGGAGTTGAAGTGGCAAAGAGCATCTTTGCTCCAGAACCCTGCAGGCATTTTGGCATTGGGCAATTGGGATCTAATGGAAATCACGCTAACCCGACACTGTCTTATAATTTTAAATGATTTTCAGTGTCTTATTCTGTAACCAGAGGTTGAAGAATGTCAGGGAGAGAGCATAAAATATAGCTACGTAACTCATTACAGACAGAATATAACTCGGAAGATAATTAGATGCGAAGACAATTGGAGTCTAACTTGCCATAATACCCTAGTTCCTCTGGCTCTCAGTCAGTAAGGCCGACTGCATTCCTTGGGCAGTTTCTACAGGTGGGGCAGCAGGTGGCACCTTCAACCTGTTTAAGAATCAGTTCACTGGCTGGCTAGTTTGCTTGCTTTTTAAACCAGACACAACTTAGTGACTAAACAGCAAACAGCAGCAAACCACACTTGGGCAGAAGACAAAATCGCTGCTATTTAGTTGTGTCTAAATAGACTGTAGCCCACCAGGCTCCTCTCTGTCCCTGGGATTCTCCAGGCAAGAATACTGGAGTGGGTTGCCATTTCCTCCTTCAGGGGATCTTCCCAAATCCAGGGACTGAACCAGTGTCTCCTGCATTGGCAGGTGGACTCACCACTGAGCCACCAGGGAAGGCCTAGAAAGCAAAATAGTTAGATGCCTAAGTTCATAAAGCAAGGCCATTGCCACCAGAAAGTCAGTTTAGCAGAGCACAAAGCCATTTAAATAGAGCTATATAAAGAAGCATTTACAAATAACAACAGAAAGAGACGCTGCCTCTCTAGACCCAAATTATCCGGTAATAAAACACTTTCGGGCTTCCCAGGTAGCTCAGGAGATGCAAGAGGTGCAGGTTTGATCCCTGGGTTGGAAAGATTCCCTTGAGGAGGAAATGGCAACCCACTCCAGTATTCTTACCTGGAAAATTCCATGGATAGAGGAGCCTGGCATGCAGAGTCCATGGGTTTGCAAAGAGTTGGACACTCAGCAATTGAGCGCATAAAATGCTTTTAGGGTTTTACAGAAGTCTGCCTGGGACTGGCCTTAAAGCAATTTGTCCAGTGACCCTGGCTGGACACACAGATTTTATAAAGTTGGGTTTGATTGCCTGGAAACTACCTTACCTAGCTTCTCACAAGTGGAAAACAAACTGTTGCTGTTCAGTTGCTCAATCGTGTGTGACTCTTTGCAACCTCACGGACTGCAGCACACCAGACTCCTCTGCCCTCCGCTGTCTCCCAGAGTTATTCTGGGAGACATTCACTGAGTCAGTGATGCTATTGAACCATGTCATCCTTTGCCACCTGTTTATCCTCCTGCCCTCATTCTTTCTCAGCATCAGGGTCTTTTCCAATGAGTCAGCTCTTAAGATAGCCAAAGTATCGAAGCTTCAGCTTGAACAACAGACCTTGCAATTAATAGCCCAGGTTGATTTCCTCTAGGATTGACTAGTTGGATCTCCTTGCAGTCCAAAGGACTCTCCAGAATCTTCTTGGGTGCTGAGTCTTCTTTATGGTCCAACTCTCACATCCATACATAGCTTTGACTAGAGAGACCTTTGTCAGCAAAGTGGTGTCTTTGCTTTTTAATACATTGTCTAGATTTGCCATAGCTTTCCTTCCAAGGAACAAAAAGCATCTTTTAAAACAAACTACTGAATTTTAAAATGATCCCGTAGAGTGCAGGTCAAATACTCCTGATGCTAGCTACTTGATGGGATCTTTTTAAACCTTTTCAGCCATCAGACTCTCTTGATTCCAAAGGCTTAGTTTACTAACCGCTTTGGGCATGAGGAAATCCTGCCACCCTGTGGCCACACCCCAAAACAGCAACCATAGTACTTTTTGCTCATCAGTACTTAGTATCCTGAAAACTTGTTGAGATCTAAATGACATGACCTCAAGAATTAGACATGGGAAAGTCAAAATGACACAGTGGTATATCACCATGGAAAAGTCAAAAACATCACTCTCAAAAAATTTACGAACAAGAAATGCTAGTAAGTTGAAGGAAAAAGACACTTGAGGTGCTGGTACAATTTTTTTGGTAACAGTTATTATGAGGACCTTCCTAGATGTGCATTTGAAAAAAAGAAACAGACTTACCATATAATCTGACAGTCCCACTAGTGAGAGTATATGTGGAGGAAACCAGATTTTCTAAAACTTATGCAGCCGAGCATGCACTACAGTGGTGCATAAGCAATAGGCAAGACATGGGCCGAGTAGGCGAGCACAGTGTACACGGACTGATGAATGGTGAAGAGAAAGCCATGTGTGTTCACAGCGAAATATGGCTGACTGAAAAAAAGGAAGTCATGCCGTTTGCAGGGACTTCAGTAAATGAAGGAAAAATGAAAGTGCCAGTTGCTCAGCCAACTCTGTGAGACCCCATGGACGGTAGCCCACCAGGCTCCTCTGTCTGTGGGATTCTCCTGGCAAGAATACTGGAGTGGGTTGCCATTCCTTTCTCCAGGGGGTCTTCTTGACCCAGAGACTGAACCCAGGTCTCCTGCATTGCAGGCGAATTCTTTACCGTCTGAGCCACCAGGAAAATATAAAGTAAGTCAGATTGAGAGAAAATATTGTGCGATGTCAGGTACAGGTGGGAAACAGGTACTCATTATTTGAAGCTTATTTTCATGTGAAATAAATACACAGTGTAAGGTAACAAACTTATGGTCACCAAAGGTAAGTGGTGGAGAGAAAGAGGGTGGATAAGGAAGAAGGAATTAACTCACATCCACAAATACATAAAGAGTAATCAACATGGACCTACTTTGGAAAGGGGTGTACCAAATGTTCTATAATAACCTACATGTGAACAAACTCCAAACATCAATAAAAATATAAATAAAACTGGATAAGATTTGGCTACCTACCAAAGAAAACCAACTTTGTAAGTATTTTATTTTAATAAAAAATACACATTACTTTGGAGGAAAACAAGTATGAAAGCTTTGGGTGGCTTCTGCTCACACATTTCACCCTAGTTTACAACCAGTAGCACCGCGCCTCGAGCCCCAGACACCAGAGTAACAAGAGAGAGCATGAAGGCCTTCTGTCGCCCTGAGCCCGTTTCCAAAAAAGCAACATCAAAACCGTTGTTCATGGTGACTTCATATTCCAAGGACGCTGGGCCCTAAATGATACCCGCACCTCAAATTTTAAGGGAAATAAATTGAAAATCACAAAAACTGGGCTGACAATCAAGAAAATTTCTAAAGTAATTCAACTCATTCTGTTTTTTAAAAAAAGAGTCCACGAAAAGTTGTAAACTTGGTGAATTATGACAGACATGCAAATCACACCTTCCACAAAGCATGACTTGGCACCGCTGTGAAAGGCTGTCGTGAAAAATCTTCAAAGGATAAGTGTCCAGAAAAGAATCCTGTAATGGTGTCTGTGACATGGAAATGGTGAAGGTCCCTGGAGAGAAGTATGGAACCCCTTCACATGACAAAAATAGACCGACATAAAAATCCCGCAGAACCACACTGAAGAGTGTTTGGGGAGGAAGCAAGACTTGCAAAGGGCACATGCAGCCAAGTGTGGATTTGCAATAGACAACCAAGGAGGCACGCACAGTATTTCTGGAGAGGCGAATGGATGAAGAAGATGTAATACGATTCAGCCGCAAAAAAGGAATGAAATGACGAAATTGGCAGGAACACAGACAAAACTGAGGATAATCAAAGTAATCGAAGTCAGAATCAGAAAAAAAAATATAAATGTCATATTACATAGTTAGAATCTAAGAATGCACACCAGTGAACTAACTGAGAAAACATAAGCAGGTTCAGAGACTTAAGAAACAAGCTCGTGCTTTCTAAAGGAGGAAGAATTGGGCAAAGGATAAAGTCAAAACTGTAGATGTAACAAATATAATCATTCCATATAAAATCAATACTCAACAAGGACCTACCTATCAATGGAGTTCTATTGACAATTTATAATAACCAATATGAGGAAAAGTCTGAATGTGAGTATATATATATACATATATTTAAAATTAAAGAAGACATTTTGAAAACCTATAACTCACAGCACCTTACATTGTAGAATGAGTATTTAAATATATTTAATGAAAATTACAATGAGAATTTAAAGTATATTTATTTTTAAAAAATTGAAAAAAGGGCGCAACTTTTGGGTGTTGTTCTGATAGACTCCACTCTATCAATACAACCCCAATGTCGTCCTTTCACTAAGGCTCTTGACAAAATTTTCTGGGCTCTAAACTGCATTAAAAAAAAAGAGGTAATTATTAAAAGAATGTAAAATAGGGCAAACTATCAGAACAAAATATCAAAAGGCAAATAAATTTACAACATTTTTTAAAAATGAAGAGCAGATGAAAAGTTACTCAGGGAAGTAAATTATTAGAGATACGAAAATCAAGACAACGAGAAGACCAATATCAAAGGAGAGTCAGCAAGACCAATATCAGAAACATCCACATTCTGGAAACGCTGGGGTCGGGTTGAGAAAAGAGGAAACGTTTATGAGGCTGGTGGGATGCAGTTGGTAACAGCCACTATAAAAACCAACTTTTAAAAGTGAAACTAGAGCTGCCACATGATCTGGCAGTCCCATTCTTATGCATATAGGCAGAGATATCAGAATCTGAATAAATTATGCACCAAAAAGTAGACTCACAGGGTATCCACTTGCCAAGGCAAGGAAGGAATCAAAATGTCCATGAACACAGGAGTGGATGAAGACCAAGTCACACGTGTACACACACAGTGGAATCATGACTCGGCCAGGACAAAATGGACTAATGTCATTTGCAACAATAGAGATTAATCTAGAGACGATCATAGCAAGTGAAGTCAGAGCGAGAGAAAGAAATACCATATGATATCACTTGTAGGTGGGAATGAGAAATTCTTCCCAAAGAACTCATTCACATATGAAATAACCAGACAGTCTTAGGAAACAAGCTTACCAGGTGAGGGCAGGCGGCTCTCTTGCTGGGTCAGATGGTAAAGAATCTGCCTGCAATGCCGGAGACCTTCCTTGGGTCAGGAAGATCACCTGGAGAAGAATATAGCTACCCACTCCAGTATTCTTACCTGGGAAATCCCATGGGCAGAGGAGCCTGGCGGGCCACAGTCGAAGGGGTCGCAAAGAGTCGGACACGACTGAGCGACTGACACGCTCGCAAGGACGGGAGGAGGGTCTGCCGCTACTAGGCAACGCTAGTGGTGAAGGACCCGCCTGGCAGTGCAGGAGACGTGAAAGGATGCGGGTTCGATCCCTGGGTCGGGAAGATCCCCTGGAGGAAGGCATGGTAACCCAGTCCAGTATTCCCCCCGAGAGGAGCCTGCTGGGCTACAGCCCATGGGGTCAGAAAGGACTGAAGCAACTTAGCACAAGGGTGGGTGGAAGGATTCAGAGGCTGGGATTAAGTTATAACAATGAGATCTATAAAATATATTATCAACACGGATCCACCTTTCCAAGGGTGTTTTACCAAACACTCTAATAACCTAACTGTGAAAAACAAAAATACAAACCTGCGAGGATATAAGTGAAAAAGACTCCATACCACTAGAGGAAACACACGATCGTAAGTCAAAGTTACTCCAGTAAAGGATACATATTACTTAAAAAAAGACAAAGAAGAAGTAATGAGATCCCAGGTTTGGTGGCTTCTACTCTCATATTCCCCTCCAGTTTACAATGAGAAGCCAGGACTTATCCAAGGCTCCGGTTACCATAGTAACAAGAGGACGTCATGAAGTAATTCTGCCACTCTGCGGCCCTTTCCAAAACAGCAAGCATAAAACTATTGTTCATGAGCACTTCACATTCACAAAATGCTGGGCTCTCAATGATACCTGCACTGAAATCTTCATGGGAAACAAATCGACAATAATTAAAAAACAGGACAGACGATCAGGGAGAAATTTTTCTACGATACATTGTACTCACAGTGCTTAAAATCAGCCCATGGAAATCTGCCTAACCCTGTGAATTATGCCGGACATAAAATCAAAATCACAACAGGAGAGCGCTCTGCACCAACATGAGAGGCCATGATGACAAACTTAAAAGAAAGAAATGGTAGAAAAGGCAGGAAGGAAAGCGAACCCCGTCATGGTGCTGGTGGCTTGTCACTGTAGAGGTAAGTATGGACCTGCGTTTAGGAGAAGGAGGTGAAGTCCCATAGATGCCTGCAGAACCACTCCAAATGAGCATTTGAAGAGAAAACAAGATTTTTAAAAGGCTCGTGCAGCCAAGTGCACCATGGACTACACTTTATAGTATATAACAAGTGGAAGCATACAGAACGTTTATGGAGAGAGAAATGCATAAAGAAGAAATGACATGTGTACATAGTCCAGCATGACTCAGCCAGAAACAAGAAGGAAATAATTCTGTTTTCAGGAACACAGACAAAACTCAGGACGATCAAGCTAAGTAAAAGTCAGAATGAGAAGAAAAAAAAGAATCATATCACTTATAGGTGGGACCTAAACTTTCACACCAATGAATTAGTTAAGGAAAACATAAGACTCAGAGACATAAAAGATATGCTTAAAAAAGGAAAATGTAGAGGCTAAGATTGGAGAAGGTGATGGCACCCCACTCCAGTACTCTTGCCTGGAAAATCCCATGGATGGAGGAGCCTGGTGGGCTGCAGTCCATGGGGTCACGAAGAGTCGGACACGACTGAGCGACTTCCCTTTCACTTTTCACTTTCATGCATTGGAGAAGGAAATGGTAACCCACTCCAGTGTTCTTGCCTGGAGAATCCCAGGGATGGGGGAGCCTGGTGGGCTGCCTGCCGTCTATGGGGTCACACAGAGTCGGACACGACTGAAGTGACTTAGCAGCAGTAGCAGCAGAGGCTATGATATAAGCTCAAAAATTTAGATGTAACTAATATAATCATTCCACGTAAAATAGATAATCCACAAGGAAATAGGTATACCAAGGGAATATTCCATCAACACTGTAATAACTTATATGGGAAAAAAATCCAAATGTGAATGCATATATGTATTTTTAAAATTAATAAAAACATTTTGCATACCTGCAACCTATATCAACTTGTATATCAAGGTTACTACAATGAGAAATAAAGTTATACTTAATTTAAAGAAAGTGGGAAGGAGACACAGTCTTTGGTTGTCTGTTCTAGTACCTGCATGCTTGCTAAGTCACATCCGACTGTTTGCAATCCCATGCACTGTGGCCCATCAGGCTCCTTTGTCCATACAATTCTCCAGGCAAGAACACTGGAGTGGGTTGCAATGCCCTCCTCCAGGGGATCTTCCCGACTCAGGGACAGAACCCACGTCTCATGTCTCTTGTATTGGCAGGAGGGTTCTTTGTCACTAGTGCCACCTGGGATGCCCCATCCTGACTATACATATAAAATACATAACCAACATGACCTACTTTGCCAGCGGTGGGTACTAACCACTGTAATAACCTTTATGAGAAAGAAACCAAGCATGAATAGACACGTGCATGGGTAAGCGTGAGCAGGATTCTGTACTTCCAGGGGAGGCACAGCGTTGCAAGCCAGATTTACTCTAATAAAAAGTGCAAATTAATTTAAAAGAAAACAAGTATTAAAGAGACAAACGTTTTTGGCTTCCGCTGTCACAATCCACTCTAATTTGCAACCAGGAGCTAGGACTAACGGTAAGACTCCAGTTATCACAGTGATAAGTGTACAGATAGAAGACTTTCTGCGGCCCTTTGAACAGCAACAGGGATCAAGTAATGCCATTTCCAGCCCCAGGGAAGAAAGTAGAGATGACCATTCTAACTGAAGTAAGGTGGACAGGAGAAAACAAGAATCGTACGACATCACGTCTAGTGAAAAGTCGCTCAGTGGTGTCCAGCTCTTTGCGACCCCACGGACTGTACAGTCCATGGAATTCTCCAGGCCAGAATACTGGAGTGGGTAGCCTTTCCCTTCTCCAGGGATCTTCCCAACCCAGGTCTCCCACATTGCAGGTAGATTCTTTACCAGCTAAGCCGCAGGGGAAGCCCACTTCTAGGTGGAATATAAAAATGGATACAAATGAACTTCTTTACCAAAAAGGAATAGCCTCACAAACTTAGAAATTTATAATTCCCAAGAGGAAAGGATGGGGGCAGGGAGAGATTAGCTGGTTTAGGTTAACATAAAAAAAAGGTGAAAGTCGCTCAGTCCTGCCTGACTCTTTGTGACCCCGTAGACTAGGGGACCACCAGGCTCCTCTGTCCATGGAATTCTCCAGGCAAGAATACTGGAGGCTGTAACCATTCACTTCTCCAGGGGATCTTCCCAACCAAGGGATTGAACCCAGGTCTCCTGCATTGAAGGCAGATTCTTTATCACCTGAGCTGCCAGGGAAGTCCAGATTAACATATACAAACTACTATTTATAAAATCGTCCACAAGGATCCACTGTATAGCACCCTACTCAACTCAAGTAACCCTACTAAACTCTCTGTAATAACCTAATTTGGCTCAAAAAAGAAAGAAGAAGAAGAAGAAAAAAAACAGTCACAATCTGAAAGTAGAGTGTCTTTTTTTCTGTGGGAATGTTCAAGATTTCAGGCCCGGGGGGCAGCGTCTCAGGCAGCCCTGAGAAACTGCTCCAAGGTGGTGTGAAACGGGTCAGGATAATAGAAGTTGGTAGCAAATCAGGGCAGACCATCTGAACAAAGATTATTGTTGATAGGGCCTCCATGGAGGTTCTTGGTTGAAATGGCTCATGATGCTGGCCTTGCAAACAAAGAATAAAATCTCAGTGACCCTTGAGACTGACCAAATTGCCCAAACAATCTGTCCTCCAGCTGGTGCCTACCTTCTCAAAGTAACGAGACCATTGGATTCCAAACCTCTGGCTACGTGACTTCAGGACTCAGCGATAGGCTAAAAATTAACCACGCCTTCAGAGAATTTTTCATTGGCGGGGTATAAGAAAGACCCTGTCAGAAAGGGAGGACACTGGCTCGCCTTAAGGGCCAGTCACCAGGAGTTGGTGATGGACGTGGAAGCCTGGCGTGCTACAGTCCATGGGGTCGCAAAGAGCTGGACATGACTGAGCAACTGAACTGAACTGAACCCTCCCATTTTCCTCTCTCCCAGCTCCCAACACACCTCCCTACCTGTTCCAGAAGCAAGTTCTGAGACCTCAGCCCCACCCTCTACCCCGAGGGTCCCAAGGCTTTACCCTGACCTCCCTAGATCCCCTCCCTGTACCCGGTCTGAACAACTTTAAAGCAGGAAGCTTCACCGCAGGACCCCTCTCCTTTCCCAGCTCCAGGCCTCCCTTTAGGGGAAGCAGCTGGAACAGAAGGCGTTGTTCTGTTCAGGTCCCATTCCCCCTCACCGGTCCATCTCAGATTGAAAAGCATCTTGGCTCCTTCTCCTTGGACCCTGATATATATCTAAAAGAATTCCAGTATCTTCAGTCTTAGGACTTAACCTGGCATGATATTTACATCATCCTTCCCTCCACTCCTCTCCCAGAAGAGAAGGGATGAGTATGGCAAGCCTCTCGGACACACGCTGATGAGATACACAGGACGGACGACGCTGAGCCTGTAGGGGCCACGGCTTCCCCCCAAGATGATCCCAACTGGGATTTTCAGGCAGGGAGACTGGGACAAGCAGCCCCGATTACTCATCTGGTCGCTTGCCTCAGTGTGGGCCTTCAAAAGGCAGCACAGACAGCCGCCAACTGTGATAAGCTCCAGCTAATAACTCAAGGACTAGATGAAAACCCGGCACAATTTCTAGCCAGGTTAACGGAAGCCCTACAAAAATATACAGTATTAGACTCCACTTCAGCAGAGGGCACCATTGTCCTTAACATCCATTTTATCTCCCAATCATCCCCAGACATCAGAAAGAAACTAAAAAAGGCAGAAGAAGGCCCTCAAACCCTCAACCCCTCAACAAGACCTTTCAAATTTAGCCTTTAAGATTTTCAATAACCGGGAAGAGAAGGCAAAGCTAGAGAAGGCCCAACAAGATCAGGCCAAATGCCACCTTTTAGCCACTGCCCTACATGGCTCGAAACCTCCCATCAACCACACAGACAGGAAGCCCCCTGGGCCCTGCTTCAAACGTGGCAAAGAAGCCTCCTGGGCCTGCTCATGCCTAATGCCGAGGCCGCCTCCAGGCCCGTGTCCCAGCTGTGGAATAAAGGGACATGGAAAGTCGACTGCCCAAATCCCCTTCCAGGGATCCAGACATCCCCTCTTGGTCCTGAGCAGGAGTCCTCTGACCCAGCTCTGCCCAGCCTCCTCAGACTCGCCACTGAAGACTGAAGGTGCCCAGGGCCCCAGGCCCTGACTTGCATCACCTCTACAGAGCCCAGGGTAACTCTCACAGGGGCAGGTAAGCCAATCTCTTTTCTCATTGACACGGGGCCACTCACTCTGCTATTGCCTGCCTGCTCTGGAAAAACTACGGTCTTCCAGGTCTCTGCAATGGGGGTTGACAGTTATCTACACCACGGATAACCGAGCCTCTACTTTGTGCACTTCAAGATATCCCGTTTTTCGGTTCTTTTCTCATACTCCCAAAATGCCCCACTCCTATTCTTTGGAGAGACCTTATCTCAAAATTCAAAGCCTCTGTTACTGTTCCAAGCCCACCCTCCGGCCTAGCCTGGCTGCTGCTCCCCACCCCATTGTCCTCCTCTTCCATAAACCCCATAGTCTGGGATACAGACAACTCATCTGTAGCCTCTCACCATGCTCCAATTCATATCCATCTCAAAGACCCCTCTAAATGCCCCAATCAACCATGATACCCCTCTCCGGAAAACATCAACAAGGGTTAAAGCCTACTGTCACTAAACTCCTACATCCGGGCCTCTTGCGCCCAACTCACTCTCCCTATAACACCACTATCCTACCCGCCAAAAAGCCAAATGGCTCCTACAGCCTGGTCCAGGACCTGAGACTTATCAATGTGGCTGTTATCCCCATACACCAGTAGTGCCAAATCCCTATATTCTCTCTCTCATTCTCCCTTCACTGACTTCAAAGATGCCTTCTTTACCATCCCTTTACACCCAGACTCTCAAGACCTCTTTGCCTTTACCTGGACTGACCGAGACAATCATCACTCCCAACAGCTGACAGGGACAGTCCTCCCACAAGGCTGTCGTGAAAGCCCTCATTTCTTTGGCCAGGCTCTCGCATCAGACCTAACCTCTCTTGACCTTACTCCCAGTACTGACCTCCAATATGTGGACGATCTCCTCCTTTGTAGTCCTTTGCTTACACACTCTCAACAACACACTATACAACTCAATTTTCCAGCTGATCGAGACTATCGAGTATCTCCCACCAAAGTTCAGCTCTCTCTTCCTAGAGTCACCTATCTCAGAGTCCTTTTAACACCAACGAAAAGATGTATTACTAGCGATGGAAAGTCCCTTATATCCACCCTGCCACTCCCTGCATCAAAAACAGAGATCCTGTCCTTCTGGGGGTTAGCTGGATATCTACACCTCTGGATTCCTAATTTCACTGTCTTGGCATAACCCCCCTATCAAGCCACCCGAGGAGGTCTTTCAGAACCCCTAGAGCTAAAATCAGATATCCGTTCAGCCTTTAACAGCCTTAAGCAAGCCATTCTCTCAGCCCCAGCTCTCACACTTCCTGACCTTTCTCACCCCGTTATACTCTGCTCTACTGAGAGACACAAAGTTGCCCTAGGAGCTTGGGGACAAAATCAGGGCCCTTCCTTCACCCCTGTCGCTTATCTCTCACAGCAAGTAGGTTCCACAGTCTGAGGATGGCCAACCTGTCCACGTGCTCTGCCGCAGGGAGCTCCTCACTCAGGAGAGTAAAAAACTCACTTTTGGAGCACCCACTGTCATTCGTCCCCTGCATGACTTTAAAGGCTTACTTTCTCACAAATCCATGACCCTTCTAGCTCCTTCTCACATCCAACTAATTCGTGTCACCCTTCTCGAATCTCCCGAGTTCTCCTTTGAACGCTGTCCTACTCTCAACCCTGCCACCCTTATCCCTAATTCTTCTGAGCCCCCATCCATAAATGCAAAGAGGCATTAGAAGACCGAATGCCCCCATTTCTCCCACATTTCCTCAACCCCTTTAAATACCCTGACTTTCCTTGCTATATCGGTGGCAGCTCCTCTCTGACCTCAGAAGGGAAAAAAGTAGTAGGATATGCAGTTGTCTCTGACATGGAAATTAATGAATCCCAACTTCTCCCCTCAGGAACCTCTTCCTCAAAGGCAGAACTTGCTGCACCAACTAAACCCTTATCCTTGCAGCTAACAAGAGAGCAAACAACACACTGATTCTAAATAAACTTTCCACATCATACACTCACATGCTGCCATTTGGAAGTGTTAGGTAGTTAGAATAAGAAAAAGGAGTCCAGAATGGCAGTGGCTAAAAGACAAAAAAGGGAAAATCCCATGAAAACAGAGCAAAGGAAGGTCCAAGGCCTGGAGTGAGGACCTCAGGCAAAACAAACAGCACTCCTGGCTAGCCCAATTTACGCAGGACAGGCCCAGGAGGAGGAGAGAAAAACATACAGAAAGAGGGGCCAAAACTGAGCTGGGGGCTTCTCTTCTCTTTGAGTCTTTTGGGTTAGCCCACCCTCATGCCTTGAGGATGTGTTTTCCTTTACTTTCTAAAGAAAACTGAGCTGTAATATGGAGCTGTAACACTGATCCATCCAAGGAAATTCCATGGGGTTGTAACACTGGTCCATCCATCACTTCAAATTTTTGTTGCAATGAGACAGAACCGAGGAAATTACAAACTCCCCCGACAGAAGGAGCGAGGGCTCCTATCTACTAAAGACTCTCCCATAACTACCACCCTGCTTAGACTGCGACTTTTAAAAGCAGCTAACGTCACCTGCAGCAGGTGTCGTACATTGCCGAGGTCACCAGGTGGCCTCAGATCCCATTTCACAGGGCAAAACACCGCAGACAGAGGAGCAAAATGAACCTCACTCCGATCTCCAGCTCAACGGCTCACATAATCCCCAGCCTAGAGCCCCTTGGAAGAAAAGCTATGACCAACCTAGGCAGCATAGTAAAAAGCAGAGCCATTACTTTGCCAGCAAAGACTGTCTAGACAAAGCCATGGTTTTCCCAGTGGTCATATATGGATGTGAGAGGTGGACTATAAAGAAAGCTGGGCACTGAAGAATTGATGCTTTTGAACTGCAGTTTTGAAGAAGACTCTTGAGAGTCCCTTGGACTGCAAGGAGATCCAACCAGTCCATCCTAAGGGAAATCAGTCCTGGGTGTTCATTGGATGGACTGATGGTGAAGCTGAAACTCCAATACTTTGGCCACCTGGTGCAAAGAACTAACTCATTTGAAAAGACCCTGATGCTGGGAAAGATTGAAGGCAGGAGGAGAAGGGGACAACAGAAGATGAGATGGTTGGATGGCATCACTGACTTAATGGACAGTTTAAATAAACTCCAGGAGCTGGTGATGGACAGGGAGGCCTGGCGTGCTGCAGTCCATGGGGTCGCAGAGAGTCGGGCACGACTGAGTGACTGAACAACAACAACCCACACCAGGATTCTTACCTGGAGAATTCCATGGGCAGAGGAGCCTGCTGGGCTACAGCTAATGGGGTCGCAAAGAGTCGGATGTGACTGAGTAATTAACATACTTTCACTGTTTAAGAAGTCATCCTCAAGGAAACACTGGATAGCACCAGAATGCCTATTCCACAATTGTAATAACCTATACGGGGGGAAAGAACATGCACACGTCTATGTATAGGTGAATCACGTTGCTCTACATCAACAAGAAAGAAAAAATAAGAGTATACTAGTAAAAAAAAAAGAGGGCAAGAAATCCTTACTGTATTCCCCTCAGGCCTTGGTGTCCTGGGCTGGTGTCACAGCCCTGGAGCCTGAGCAGGCTTGGGTCCCAAGGCTGGAGTGTCGTGGGGCTGGGGAGGGTGGCTGCCATGTGCTCCTCCGCCCCCTTGGGCCTGGAGTGCCTGCTGTCCTCTGCATGAGCCCATTACCTCCGGATCCAGGCGGGCGCGCCTGCAGTGAAAAGAGACTGACTCCTTCCCGTGGTGGAGTCTCTGGGCTGGAAGAGCTTTGAAAAGTCCCTGGTGCTCTCTGGTTCCTGGTGGTGGGATTCCCACCTTCAGCCTCCTTCCTTAGGGTCACCCCACCTATGGATGGGAGCCCACGCCCCTGAGACGGTGTTGCAGGAATTGGGGTGCCCCAGAGATAAAGGGTGAGAGGGAAGAAGGAATGAGACACAAGCCTTGGGTGTTGCTTTGGGCACATTCCTCTCCTGTCGACAATCCAGGAACAGGCTTTCCCCCAGGCTCTGATTGCCAGGGGAACCAGACTCGGGTGTGAAGAAAGGCTGTCGCTGTGTGGCCATTTCCTGTAACAGCAACTTTAATACTAGTACTCATGGGCTCTTAATATTCACAAGGCCTGTGAAGCTGTGAGTAAAAAACAGCTGCCCTTAATTAATGCCTGGGGTAACATCTGAAAAGAATTCATAACAGCCGACTTTCAAGAGGCCAATTTCAAGAGGCATATTTTACTCACAACTGTGCAGCATCAGAAAGCCCCTGGAAAGCGACTCCTCCTCTCTCAGTGTTAAGTTCTCAGTCACTTCAATCGTTGTCTTTGCGACCCCGTGGACTGACTATAGCCTGCCAGGCTCCTCTGTCCATGGCATTCTCCAGGCAAGGATGCTGGAGTGGGTCGCCATGCCCTTCTCCAGGGGATCTTTCCCACCCAGGGGTTGAACTTGCGTCTGTCATGTCTCCGGCATTGCAGGTGGATTCTTTAGCCACTGAGCCACCTGGGGTCAATGCAAATCAAACCTACAGTGAGGAATCTCGTCTCACTGGTCGGAACGGCGAACATCACAAAGATCTCTAAAGAAACTGCTGCAGAGGGTGCAGGGAAAAGGGAGCCTCCTACACGCCGGGCGGGGGTGTAAATAGGTGGAGCCACCAGGGCCAACAGCGTGGAGGCTCCTAGTCACCTGAACACAGAGGAACCGTCTGACCCGGCAATTCCACTTCTGGGCTGAGATTCGGAGAAACGAATAACTGGGCACGATACGCGTGCCCCCTGTTTTCAGGGCAGCACTGTTTGTAATAGCCAAGACATGCAATCAACCAAAACGTCCAGTGACCGAGAAATGAGGACTAACTGGTACACCTATACGTCGAAATACTACTCGGCCAGAAAAGAGGACGAAATAATACCCACGGCAGCAGCCTGGACGGGCTGAGAGATTATCGTACTAAGTGGATAAGTCAGAAAGGTAAGTTTCAAAAGATATCACTTCCAGGTGGAATGAGAAATTCATACAAGTGAACTAATTTAACAAAACAGAAGCAGACTCACAGACTTGGAAAAGCAGCTTATGATTGTCCAAAAAAAAAAAAAAGTTGTGGGGAGAGGTAATTTAAGAATTTGTGATTATGGGATTAGTATATACACACTCTGTCTGTCTGTTTAGTCACTCAGTTCAGTTCAGTTGCTCTGTCGTGTCCGACTCTCTGCGACCCCATGAATCGCAGCACGCCAGGCCTCCCTGTCCATCACCAACTCCCGGAGTTCACTCAGACTCACGTCCGTCCAGTCAGTGATGCCATCCAGCCATCTCATCCTCTGTCGTCCCCTTCTCCTCCTGCCCCCAATCCCTCCCAGCATCAGAGTCTTTTCCAATGAGTCAACTCTTCGCATGAGGTGTCCAGAGTACTGGGGTTTCAGCTTTAGCATCATTCCTTCCAAAGAAATCCCAGGGCTGATCTCCTTCAGAATGGACTGGTTGGACCTCCTTGCAGTCCAAGGGACTCTCAAGAGTCTTCTCCAACACCACAGTTCAAAAGCATCAATTCTACGGTGCTCAGCCTTCTTCACAGTCTAACTCTCACATCCATATATGACTACTGGAAAAATCATAGCCAGACTAGACGGACCTTTGTTGGAAAAGTAATGTCTCTGCTTTTGAATATGCTATCTAGGTTGGTCATAACTTTTCTTCCAAGGAGTAGGCGTCTTTTAATTTCATGGCTGCAGTTACCATCTGCAGTGATTTTGGAGCCCCCCAAAATAAAGTCTGACTCTGTTTCTACTGGTTCCCCATCTATTTGCCACGAAGTGATGGGACCAGATGCCATGATCTTCGTTTTCTGAATGTTGAGCTTTAAGCCAACTTTTTCACTCTTCTCTTTCACTTTCATCAAGAGGCTTTAGTCCCTCAGCCGTGCCCAGCTCTTTGTGACCCATGGACTGTAGCCCGCCAGGCTCCTCTTTCCGTGGGATTTCCTGGGCAAGAATGCTAGAGTGGGTTGCCATTTCCTTATATCAGATAGATAATCAAAAAGGACCTACTGAACAGCACAGGTAACTCTACTGAACACACTGTAATAATCTATATGCTAAAAAAAAGCCGTAAAAAAGAATATTCACACTTCTATGTATAACTGAATCAAGTTCCTATATACCTAAAACACAACATCTGAAATAAAATCTGCTCCAATATAAAGTAAAAATTAAATTAAAATGGAAGAGTTGGAGAAGGGATTAAAGGAAAGAGGGCCAATAATATTTAAACTTATTTTAACCATGATCGCTCTGCCACTTTCGTTTGAGCTGATCTACGAAGTGAAGTGAAAGCCTCTCAGTCGTGTCTGACTCTTTGTAGCCCCATGGACTATACAGCCCATGGAATTCTCCAGGCCAGAATACTGGAGTGGGTAGCCGTTTCCTTCTCCAAGGGATCCTCCCAGCCCAGGGGTTGAACCCTGGTCTCCCACATTGTAGGCAGATTCTTTACCAGCTGAGCCACCAGGAAAGCCCAAGTCTACAAAGTCCTAGCCATATTAATTAGGTGAAGAAAAGAGTTGAAAGGAATTTGATGGCCCAGGAAAATGCAACACTGTCACTGACTTTAGATGACATGATCCTAAAGACAAGACTCACAGCCCAAGTGCTTTAGCTCTGCCCACGTCACAGGGCAGTTCAGAAACAGACCTGGGGGCTTTGACTCCAACAGCAATGGAGCACCCCCACCTTCAACACGGCAGGGAGGGCCACAGAGCAGAGAGGAGCCCCGCTCAGTGTCCAGTCCAGGCGCTGATCATCAGAACGCCGGCCACAGACAGGAGAAGAAGCGGCAGGCATCCGTGCTAAACAGCCCTCACCCCAAAATCATAAATCCAAGCAGTCTACACCCGGATGTTCCCACATGAACACAGCCCTCCAAGACCACAGCAGCTCATTGGTTCTCCTAAACTCACAGAGTAAGACACATATAGGTAAAATAAAGCAGAGGAACCACTCCCAACGGAAAGATCAAGAGGATTGTTCCAAAAGAACAAATGATGAAACAGACCTCTTCAGTGTAACAGACAGGGAGTTCAGAAAGGAGATAATGAGAATGCCGAAGGAATTAAGAGGGGCTATTTATCGAGATGCAGATTATTGTCAAAAAGCAACTGGAAGCCATAAGGAGAAAACAAGAAAAAGTGGAAAACTCGTTCACCAAGGCAAAAGCTGAGCAATAGACAGCAGAATGAGTGACGTATAAGAGCAAACACATTATCTGGGAGACAGGAAATCCCCCATCAGCACAGGAGCCAGGAAGCCGATGTTTCTTTAAAAGATTGTAATATAAGAGACCTATGGGGTAATATAAAGCTCACTGATCAATATATAACAGAGGCCCCAGAAGGAGAAGAACGAGAAAACGGATCAACAATGTATTTGAAGAAATTATGGCGAAAACTTCCCCAAACCAAAGAGGAAAGCAGATACACAGGTATAGGGAGTTCAGGCCCCCCGAAAGATGGACCTGAAAGGACCTACACCAGGGCAGAGCGGCGTTTTTCTTTCTGTAGATAATACTGCATGAACAAAGGCTTCTCTGACCACCACATGAGCAAATATTGGGACGTTTCAGTATTGTCTGTGACATCTGGACGGCAGATGTGCATATCGAGGGCTGCAAGAAATCCAGCCATTTGTATCCGTCAATATTCAGTTTTTATCACAATATTTTCAACTGTCCTACCTCCTTTCAAAGAGAATGGGCTGCCTTGCTGGGTGCCTGGTGACCTCCGCCAGTGTTCAGAAGCTGTTTTGTGGAAGTTGCTCAGCATTCAAATGATCTTTTGTTGAATTTGTTGGGGAGAAAGTGGTCTCCCCGTCCTACTCCTCCACCATCTTGAACTGCAAGGAGATCCAACCAGTCATTAGTCCTGAATATTCATTGGAAGGACTGATGCTGAAGCTGAAACTCCAATACTTTGGCCACCTGATGTGAAGAACTGACTCATTGAAAAAGACCCTGATGCTGGGAAAGATTGAAGGTGGGAGGAGAAGGGGATGACAGAGGATGAGATGGTTGGATGGCATCACCAACTTAATGGACATGGGTTTGGGTGGACTCCGGGAGTTGGTGATGGACAGGGAGGCCTGGCGTGCTGCGATTCATGGGGTTGCAAGGAGTTGGACATGACTGGGTGACTGAACTGAACTGACTTTCAACTATAGCAGTTAGTCTTGATGTCATATAAACTTTTAAAAATAAAAAAACTAGCTTTCTCCCCCACAGTTGTCTAATTCTCAATCAGAAATAAACTTTTTAGTTTAGAAAGATGTATTAGCTTTCTCCTGCCCTTCTTCACTTACTGATACACAAGTTACTCTCATGGTTTACTTGTGAAGGTTTGGAATAAAGCTGCAATTCGTTGAGCATGTAAAAAATAGGCTGCGGTGTGTCTATTTGTGCTCCGGCAAACACACACACGTGCAAGCATATTACCACAAGGGGGCAGCTTTATCATAGTTTATTTTTCTCTTTTCTTGTCCCAGAAAAGGAGCACAGAATTGCCAAGTGATGTTTAAGCTGCATGAGACAAAGTGTATTGAAAATGTAACCAGAAATAAAGGTCTATTCAGATCTGCCCATTATTAAATTGGACTACTAGTCTTTGGTTGTTGAGCTGTGTGAGTTGTTTGTATATTTTGACCTTAACCCCTTATTGGATGTATGCTTTGCTAACACTCAGTAGGTGGGCTTTTCTTTTTTTTTTTAAATTTTGTTGATGGTTTTCTTTCCTGTGTAGAAGCACTTTAGTTTGATGGTGTCCCACTTGTTCTTTGGTTTTGCTGCTTTGCTTTTGGTTTCAATTCAAACATTTATTCCTAAAACTAGTGTCAAGGAGCCTATGTTTTCTATTAGTTTTACAGTTTCAGGCCTTACATTCCAGTCTTCAATACATTTTGAATTAACTTTTGCTTATGGGGTAAGATAGAGATTCATTCTTTTCCGTGGGGCTGTCCAGTTTTCCCAACACCATTTGAAATGACAATTTTCAGATGCTTGCGTGTCAAGGGATTTTCACTAACCCTTGTATCTGGTTGGTAGTTTGGCTAGATGTACTATCCTTAGGTTAATGTCATGGTCCTCCCAAATTTGAAGGCTTCACTTTAGTCTTCTAGTGTCCAGTTTTGCCCTTTAGAAATCCAGGGCTGTTCCTGTTTTCATTGCTTGATGAGTGAGTTGTTCATGTCTGTGAAAACTTTTAGTGTGTTCAGGGTGTTCCCTTTACCCATTGCTTTGGGTAAAATAAGTCTCTCTTTGTCTGTTAGTGACAAAGGGAACTCAGTTGGCTGGTTTTGCTCTTTTCTTTTATGGTGTCTGGAACTAGGTGTGCTCTTCAATCTGAAGACTTAAAACCTCAGTCCTGGGAATTTTTCCTGCATTGTGTCTTCACTGCTTTTCTTTGCTCTGCTTTCTCTTTCTGCTTCTAAAGCTTCTGATAGTCTTCAGCTCAGTTCAGTTCAGTCGCTCGGTTGTGTCTGACTCTTTGCAACCCCATGAATCGCAGCACGCCAGGCCTCCCTGTCTATCACCGTCTCCTGGAGTTCACTCAGACTCACGTCCATCACGTTGGTGATGCCATCCAGCCATCTCATCCTCTGTCGTCCCCTTCTCCTCCTGCCCCCGATCCCTCCCAGCATCAGAGTTTTTTCCAATGAGTCATCTCTTTGCATGAGGTGGCAAAAGTACTGGAGTTTCCGCTTTAGCATCATTCCTTCCAAAGAAATCCCAGTGCTGATCTCCTGCAGAATGGACTGGTTGGATCTCCTTGCAATCCAAGGGACTCTCAAGAGTCTTCTCCAACACCACAGTTCAAAAGCATCAATTCTTTGGCGCTCAGCCTTCTTCACAGTCCAACTCTCACATCCATACATGACCACTGGAAAAACCATAGCCTTGACTAGACGGACCTTTGTTGGAAAAGTAATGTCTCTGCTTTTGAATATACTATCTAGGTTGGTCATAACTTTCCTTCCAAGGAGTAAGCGTCTTTTAATTTCATGGCTGCAGTCACCATCTGCAGTGATTTGGTATGGTATATTCCAAATTATTTGATTTTTTAAATAATTCTTCTCTTAGTTTTCAGTTCTTAGTACTTCAGAGTTATTTTTGCAACTTTATTTTCTAGTGATCGTACTGACTCTTTAACTTTGATAATCATATTTTGAATTCCCCCACTTT
The DNA here is from genome assembly GCF_001704415.2 of Capra hircus. Taxonomy (NCBI): domain Eukaryota; kingdom Metazoa; phylum Chordata; class Mammalia; order Artiodactyla; family Bovidae; genus Capra; species Capra hircus. The sequence goes on along the minus strand of NC_030834.1, from coordinate 6,585,246 downwards.
GTTCTTTATTCCATTCTCATGGAATTCTACTTTTATTCTCTCTCAGGTTAGTATATACTTTCCCCTTTAGCATGCTGCATTGCGTCTGTATCTTCTGGTGCATCTCCCCGCCCCCCGCCCCAGTTTTATTTGTTCTATATTTTTTATTGTAGATTTTGCTCAAATATCTGTTGATCTAAGCTGGCCCTTGATACTACTTATAAGGACCCTGAAAAGGCTGTTGAAAGCTCTGTGTGTTCCAGTTAAGGCTATTATCTGGTGGACTTCATTAGAGCACAGTGGAGATTTTCCTTTGGAAACCCAATCATGACTTAAACTTTTTCAATATAATGCACCCCCAACATCTTGCCTGAAGACCCTGATGCTGGGAAAGATTGAAGGCAAGAGGAGAAGGGGATGGCAGAGAGCATCATTGACTTGACGGACACGAGTTTGAGCAAACTCTGGGAGATGGTGAAGGACAGAGAAGCCTGGCTTGCTGCCGTCCATGGGGTTGCGAAAGTCAGACACGACAGCGGCTGAGCAAGGATATCTTGCCTGAGATGATGGCCATGTGTCGGCGGTCATTCGGTGTGGATGAAGGGGTCTCAAGGAGCCACGTTCTGTTGATAGATTTTTACTGAGTTTCCACAATTCAGCCCCCATCTGCTTGATGTCTTTCTGGTCCATTTTTTTTTTTTTTTTTTAGAAAATAAATCACTGTTTTTCTCTTAATGACAAAGGGAACTGGGTCTACTGGTAACGCCATGTGTGGGTTTGGAGAGGGAACTGAGGATCTCACCTTAATTTCATGTTTTCCCCTTTTTACTTCTTTGGGAAACACCCTGGGCTCTACCTGGGCTGCTTTTGACCCTTCCATTCTCAGACACATGAGTTGGGAATTCTACTCTTTCGTCTGTTTCCCATCTTCCAAAAATTCACTGGAATATCTCATCCTCTGTTGTCACTAAGAATATTCTCATGGTCCCTCTGAGTAACTTTTCAATGAAAATTTCTTTTCCTTCATTTTAGCAAGGTTTTGAGAACTAGACGAGATAAATGCATAGAGTCAAACTACTCTTTAACCCAAATGGGCAGATAAGTTACATTTTTAAGTCTACACGTTAAACTCAACAAAATGTCCCACTTTCATGTTTACCTTCAAACGTTAATAAAAACATATATTTTTATTTGTACTCAAGTTGTAAAAGCTTTTTATAAAAAGTTACTTTATTTTACATGGAAAAGCCGACTTAAAAAATTTTTTTTATTTTGCCTTGCCTCTCTCATTGTTATTCTGCCTAACCTTATTCTTATTACTATTTATTCTTATTGCTATTTTATACTTAGGGATTATTCACTTAAAATTTAAGTTTTCAAGACTTTATAGCTTTAAGTGTGGCAGTATTTTTTTAGTTTTAAATAAAGAAGCTGTAATAAATCTCAGAACAAAATCTTATCCTGGTCCAGTTTCTCTCCACTAAAGCAATTATGTGGACGGAGCATTGATGAATTGCTATTACTTTCAATGACTATAGAGCAAGATGATAACCCACAGACATCTGACAAGATTTTTACAAGATTTTAAATAAAATAGTGATGATACATGTTTTTCAGTATCTATCACTATTGATAGTGTCCCCTATCACTGTGGACATCATAGACTCTTCACTTTAAGAGAAGTTATGGTTAAATTAAAATCTTACAGCACTGATTTGAAACCAAGTATTTAAGATTCCCAGATTTGAGGGGAGGTTTAAATAAAGTTTAAATTTATAGACACAGTAAAAATAGGCTGTGGTGTGTGTGTGTGCACATGGGCACGAAAGCCTATTTCCACAAAGGGGCAGCCTTGTTATATTTTATTTTTCTTTTCCCCTGGGCTAGAAGATTCACTTATTCCCAGCAAAGAAGTACAGAATTGCCAAGTGATATTTTATCTGCATGAGACAAAATGTATTGAAAATGTGATCCGAAACAAAAAAAAAGTTTTGAAAAAACTAAAATTTCCCTGTTCTTTTTTCTCAGTGTAGGTAAAGTAGATCTTTTAAGAGTAAGGTTAGTTTGCAATTATTTACATTTAAGTGTACCAGCTGGAGTTTGACCTCAGGCAGCAGAGGAGAAGGTCATAACATCGTTGTGGATGTGTGGATTTACAGATATGGTATCTAACTTAATGTCCAAATACATTTTCCTTTAAAAGACTCTTCCTTTTAATGACTTGTGCTGTGAAGCTTGCCCTGAATTTCCCTGCAGCCTGGGAGTCCACACAAAGCAATGGGTCCTGACTGTGGCACAGAGGACACTGGCACATTGGGCAAAGCAGAGGGTTTTCCCCAGTGCCACCACCTGCCCAGTCAGAGCCACCCTGCGCCATCCCACCACAGGGGAGGGACTCTGAAGGAGGGGCTCTGCTGACAGTGAACTTGCCTCTGAACCCTCCGATTTACATTCAAGATCTTTTCAGATACATGTGTTAATGTAAAACTTGCACGCTTCCTTTCTCCCCTGATCCCAAATAAAAAAGAAACAGGAAAAAAACATAGCTTATTCAGTTGGAGATAATAGACTCCACGCATGAGCTTTAGCGCATGACTCAAGAGGTCACATGTTTATCCTGCAACCAAACAGGTCGTGCATATTTCTAGATGTTTCTCCAGTGACACGTGGCTGTTGCTCCTGGTCATCACAACAGGGGCAAACTCAAGTCAATGGAACATTTATCAAAGGTTCAAATGCTCACCAGATGCTCTCGTATGCCACGCATACAGGGGTGGATATGAAATGAAAAACATGGCCTCTGTCCCCTGAGTCTTATGGGAAAGACTTTCAATTCTTCACTCAGAAATTATTTTCTGAGCTGCCACACATCCTACGGCGAACAAGACAAGTGTGCCAGACATGATCACTATCTTCAAGGAGCTTATAGCTGTCCCACAGGGTGATAAAGGCTAAAGTATTGTCTATGCAAAATACTGTTACATTAGACAGGATGGGCCATGTAATGCTGTAGTAACAAGTAACTCAGAAGTCTCGGCAGCTTAAAACAGTGACAGACTACAGCCTGTGGGTCATATCCAGCTGTATTCAGAAACCAGGCTGGCTGAAGCCCCGCATACCTGCTTCCGCATCGGAGGCAGGGAAGAAAGAGCCTGGAAAAGCATACCTTGGCCCTTAAAGCTCTGCCCAAGAACATCACATGCTACTTCTGCTCAGGGCTCAGTGGTCAAAGCAGGCCGAGTTTCCCAGGGTGAGGCTGTGTTCCTTCTTCAGAGAGAACGTGAGCGAGCAGCTAGATTTTCTCCCGTGATTCTCACACACAGGGAGAGATGTGACCAGCTCTGCCTGCGGGCGCCTTCTGGTGTGGAGCTGGGCAGGACAGGTCACAGCGTTTCGGGCGTCAGTACAGCAGACTCAGAGGATTGGAGCTCCAGAGCAGCACAGTGTGCCTGGGGACCAGCAAGATCCTCCGTAGAGGCTTGGCGGGTGAGAGCTGGGGCCCTGGACTCTGTTCCAAGACGTAGCTTCAGGGTTTCAGACTGGAAATAACGTGATCAGGCCTGGGAAAGGGAGATTGTTGTATGGCAGGTGGGGAACGACCTGAGACAGACCTCCAACTTAGGAGATGGATCAGTTAGGGTGTGTTTGGGTGTGCAAAAAAGCCAGGATACCAATGATTTCATCCTTGAGAACATGTGGATATCTCATAATGAGAGGACTGAAGATGGGTGGTCCCAGGACTGGCTCAGCAGCTCAAGGAGGTCAGCCACAGTCTAGGGTTTTAAAAAATCATTTCTCTATATTTTTCTCTGCATCTTGGCCAGATCTCCAGGCATCATTACCAAATTCAGAGGCAGGAAGCAGGGAGGCAGCTAGAAAGAAGAAAAGGTTCTCTGCTTTGACCAACTATCCCTTTTATCATGAAAAAAAAAAATCTTTCACAGCGGTTCCTGTGAGACTTTTTGCATTCTGCTGGCCAAAGCTGAGTCATGTGACCACCCTGGCTGGATGGAGACTCTGCAGGTGACCTCCCAGCCTCTGCAGCTGGAGATGAGAAAGGGAGGTGAGGGTGGCCAGCGGCTCTTGGAGAGTCAGCTCGTGGTATTTGCCACTAACAACTGTTACCATTGTCTGCAAAGACATGGTGTAGATTTTACCTGTAGCAGCAGGAGAAGAGGATATGGCAGAAGGATTAGATTCAGCAGTTTCTTTGTGGGGACCCAGAATTAATAAAGATTTGCTGGCCAGTTAATGAGGTGTGAGAACAGTTGGGAAGGAAAGAGTCTGAGTTTGTGAGATTGTGATATTTTTGGCAGAGAATTGGGAGAGGAAATTTAAGGTGTGGGATTGTAAACATACTGATTTAGAAATCTCATTCTATCCATTCCTGGTTAAAGCGCTTCACATCGTGATAGCTCCCCTTGATGTTTAAGAGACAGTTTAGATTCCGTAGGGCACTGAAGGGCCTTTCTTCCTGATCTTACCTTTGCTCTGGATTCATGGAACAGATGGCTGTTTCCTGAGCAGACCGGGCTGTGGTTGTAGTCCTCTGTGGCTTTCAACCTGTTGCTCTCTGTCCAGAAGGCCCTGTTGCCACTCTCTATGAATGCCAGTCCTTCAGATGGCATTGTCAATGTCCCCATCCAGTGGGTTCTGAGTCTGTGCTCCCTTCGTACACTGAGCTTGCCTTGTTCATAGCACAAAAGACATTGGTTTATTACCATCCCCTCCTTGAAGTAAGGGAAATCAACTTTCTTGACACTCTCCTGTGAGGATACAGATTTCTCAGCAGCAGTTGAGCCAAACAACAATTCAAATTCTCTAAACCCTCTAGAAACAAAATGCTAAGGATTCTGGCAATATAAGCCAGGTCTAATTTGATTGTCCCTCTGAAGAAGTGAAGTGAAAGTCTTCAGTCACATCCAACTCTTTGCAAGTCCATGGACTTTAGCCCGCCAGGCTCTTCTGCCCATTGAATTCTCCAGCAAGAATACTGGAGTCAGTTACCTTCCCTTCTCCAGGGGGTCTTCCTATCCAGGGATCAAACCTGGGTCTCCTGCATTGCTAGCAGTTTCTTTATTGTACTTAATAAATATGTTTTCAATAAATAGATAGAAGAATGAATGAGTAAATGAATGAATGAAGTTTAATATTGATAATATCTTAATATTGATAGCCAAGGGGTTTCCCAGGTGGCACAGTGGTAATGAATCCTCCTGCCAATGCAGGAGACATGGGTTTGATCCCTGGGTCAGGAAGATCTCCTGGAGAAGAACATGGCAATCCTCTCTAGTATTCTAGCCCAGAGAATCCCATGGACAGAGAAGCCTGGTGGGAGTCTGTGGGATCGCAATAGGTGGACATGAATTAGCAACTGAACATCAACAGTAATAGCCAAGATTGCCTGAAGTGGGTGATTTAATGCAAGAGCAATTGGGGATAAATGTGGAAATCAGGTCCATAAATGGAGAAAGATGCATGCAGGTCCCCAGGTCATGTCAGCAAACAGTGTAACCCAAAGGTGTTTAAGTGAAAGATGTTACTCTCTTGAATGCCTCCAACGTTTGAGAAATTAGACCTTTCTTGTATTGCCAGAATCCTTGGCATTTCAATGGTTTCTGGAGGATTAGAGAATCTGAGTTGTTACTGGTTGGCTCCACTGCTGCTCAGATATCTGTGTCCTCACAGGAGAAAGGAATTAATTCTGCTCTTCTGATAGGGAACTCAAAGTCTTTACATGGACATTATCTACAGGCCGGTAAAAAATATCCTGGTAAATATGTATATGATGACTTCAGCTGTGCTTTTTGTGGGTCTCTTGACCCACCTTGCTTTGAACCTGTTCTGTGGTTTACTTCCTATTAACCAAATAGTGTCTACTTGAGTTTGAGCTGATACAGAACTTCGAGTGCTCTCAAAATACTACAGAACATTGAGTCACTTGTTTTGCGTACCATCAGAGCATCTGTTGTTGGAAGGGCAGCCACAGAATTTCTGGCGTTTCTCTCATATTGCTTTCCTGTTACTAAAAAGAGCAAGTTTCCTTATATTACCATTGGGTCATATAACACGAAGAAAGGCTCAAGCAAACTCAGTCAAATCCAACTTCTAAAAATGTCGTATAATATTCTCACACTGTTAGTGGGTCACTCTGAAATTTGAATAGCACTTGCTTCAAGGAAAAGATGAGAACAATAGTGGAGAGAGAGTTAGAGCAGGGCAGGTCCCTAACCCTGGGCTAGTTGATTGATAGGTTTTTCTGGTGAGCCAGTGGGCTGAGAGGCAGAATTGAAGGTATCAAATCTTTACCACCTCGGAAAAAATTTGGAAATAAAAACTTCCCAATGTTTGGGTTATAAAAGCTTTTGGGTATATGTGGCCATATAAAAGCACTGAAAATGAGGGATAATAAAGCAGAGATTATTTCAGTGTGTGTGTTCATATGGGCACAATGGGATATGGTTTAGTCCTCTGAGAACTTTTTAACGTAGGGAGTAGAATCTGATGTGTTCTGGACACAATATATATATATATGTTTTTCATTCTGTGAATTTTCCCAAAGCGTGTTCTTTGAAGCAGCATGGTGAGTAGGCGGGAGTGTCTATTTTTACAGAGACTAATTCAACAATGTGTGGTACTACACATCTGATTGTCTGATCAGTCTGCCCGCCTTCATAAGGAAATAACCAGAATTAAAATGGCTGGATTGTAGGGCAGTTTAATTTTTAATTTTTTTGATGAACCGCCATACTGTTTCTGAAGTAGATGTACCAATTCACAATCCTGCCAAAATTGCTCAAGGTTTCCCTTTTCTCCAGATTCTTGTCAATGCTTCTTATCCTGGCAGGTATGAAACAATGTCTTTTATGGTCTAATTTACATTTCCCTGATGACTATTGATGTTGAACATATTTTCATGTGCCTGTTGGCCATCTGTATGTCTTCTTTGGAAAAATGTCTATTCAGGTCTTTGGCTCATATTTTAATGGGGTGGCTTGTTTTTTGATGTTGAGTTGCCTGAGTTATTTGTATGTTTTGGACAGTAACTCTTTATGAGATATTGTTGGCTTTGTCGCTCAGTCGTGTCCGAGTCTTTGCGACCCCGCGGACTGTAGTCCATCAGGCTCCTTTGTCCATGGGGATTCTCCAGGCAAGAACAGTGGAGTGGGTTGTCATGCCCTCCTCCAGGTTATGAGATATATTGTTTGCAAATATATTTTATGTTTTGTTGATAGTTTCCTTTGCTGTGTAAATCTTTTTAGTGTGATGTAGCCTTGCTTATTTATTTTTGCTTTTATTTCCATTGCCTGATGTGCTGTGCTAAGTCAGTTCTGTTGTGTCCAACTCCTTGTGATGCTATGGACTGTAGCTGGCCAGGCTTCTCTGTCCATGGGACTCTCTAGGCAAGAATACTGCTGTGGGTTTCCATTCTCTCCTCCAGGGGATCTTCCTGACCGAGGGCTTGAACCTGCACCTCTTAAGTCTCCTGCAGGTTTTGGTGGATTCTTTACCACTAGTACCACTTGGGCAGCCCTTTTGACTGAGGAGACATGTAAAAATATATTTCTAAGACCAGAGTCAGAGTGTCCTGCTTAAGTTTTCTTCTATAAGTTTTATGCTTTCAGGTCTTGCATTTAAATCTTGAATCCATTTGGAGTTGATATCTATATATGATGTGTGAAAGCAGTCAGGTTGATTTTTTTTGCATGTCATTGTCAAATTTTCCCAACACTATTTATTGAAGAGGCTGTCTTGTTTCCATTATGTATTCATGTATTTCCACGTCATAGATTAATTGACCATATAACCATAGGCTTATTTGTAGGATCTCTAGTCTGTTCCTTTGACCTACTGTTTGTTTTTATGCAAGTAGCCGACTGCTTTGATAACTGTAGTTTTGTAGTATAGTTTGAAATCAAGGGACATGAGGCTTCCATGTTGTTCTTATTTCTTAAGATGCTTTGACCATTTGGGATCTTCTGTGGTTCCAAATAAGTTTTAGAAGTATGTGTTCTAGTTTTGTGAAAAATGCTTATAGTGTGTATAGGAATTGCATTGAATCTGTAGATTGCCTTTGGTATGATTATTAATAATAACATACTTGGATAGTATGTTAATTGATTCCTCCAATTCACGAGCATGGTATATCTTTTCATTTGTTTGTGCTGTCTTCAATTTCTTTCATCAGTGTCTTACAGTTTTCAAAGTACAAATCTTTCACTTTTTTAGTGAGATTTACTCTTAGGTATTTTATTCTTTTTGATGCATATGTAAATGGAATTATGTTCTTAATTTATTTCTCTGATAGTTTACTATTACTGTATCAGTTCAGTTCAGTTCAGTTGCGTCTGACTCTTTGCGACCCCATGAACCGCAGCATGCCAGGCTTCTCTGTCCATCACCAACTCCCGGAGTTCACTCAGACTCACGTCCGTAGAGTTGGGGATGCCATCCAGCCATCTCATCCTCTCTCGTCCCCTTCTCCTCCTGCCCCCAATCCCTCCCAGCATCAGAGTTTTTTCCAATGAGTCAACTCTTTGCATGAGGTGGCCAAAGTACTGGAGTTTCAGCTTTAGCGTCAGTCCTTCCAATGAACACTCAGGACTGGTCTCTTTCAGAATGGACTGGTTTGATCTCCTTGCAGTTCAAGGGACTCTCAAGAGTCTTCTCCAACACCACAGTTCAAAAGCATCAATTCTTTGGCTCTCAGCCTTCTTCACAGTCCAACTCTCACATCCATACGTGACCACTGGAAAAACCATAGCCTTGACTAGAAGGACCTTTGTTGGCAATGTAATGTCTCTGCTTTTGAATATGCTATCTAGGTTGGTCATAACTTTCCTTCCAAGGAGTAAAAGTCTTTTAATTTTTTTTTTGGGGAGGTGGGGAGGCAAGAATACTGGAGTGGGTTGCCATTCCCTTCTCCAGGAGATCTTCCTGACCCAGAGATTGAACACAGGTCTCCCGCATTGTAGGCAGATGCTTTACCGTCTGAGCCACCAAGGAAGTCACTATTACTGTATAAATATAACCAATTTCATATATTAATTTGTATCCTGCAATGTTGCTGAATTCATTTTTTTAGTTGTATTAATTTTTGATAGCATCTTCCCTGATAGCTCAGTTGGTAAAGAGCCTGCAATGCAGGAGACCCCAGTTTGATTCCTGGGTTGGGAAGATCCACTGGAGAAGGGATAGGCTACCCACTCCAGTATTCTGGCCTGGAGGATTCCATGGACTATATAGTCCATGGGGTTGCAAAGAGTCAGACACCACTGAGCAACTTTCACATCTGGAATGAGTAACATTTTTGCTTCTTCTTTTCCAACTTGGATGCCTTTTATTTCTTTTTCTTATCTCATTGCAGTAGCTATGACTTCCAATACCATGTTGTATAAAAGTGATGAGAGTGGGCATCCAGGTCTTTTTCCTAAATTTAGAGGATAAGCTTTCAGCTTCTCATCACTAAGTATGAGGTTGGATATAGGTTTGCCACATATGGCATTTATTATGTTTTGGTATATTTCCTCTATACCCATTTTTTGAGAGTTTCTATTACAAATAGATGTTAAACTTTGTCAATAACTGTTTTTTGCATATTTTGAGATGATCATATGATTTTTATTCCTGAATTTGTTAATGTGTGTATCGTGCTGATTGTTTTTGGGATATTGAACCATCCTTTCATCCCTGGGATAAATCCCACTTGTTTATGATTTATGATCCTCTTAATGTATTGTTGAATTTAGTCTGCTAATTTTTTGATGACCTTTTTGCTTATGCTCATCACTTACCTTGGCTTGTAATTTTCTTTTCTGTGTGTGATATCTTTGTCTGGTTTTAGTATCAGTATGATGTTGGCCTTGTAGAATGAGTTCAGAAACACTTCTTTCTCATCACTATTTGGGAATAATTTGAGAAGTATAGGTTTTATCCCCTCTTTAAATGTTTTGTAGAATTCATCTATGAAGCCATCCTTTCCTGGACTTTTGTTTGTTATGAAGCATTATTACTATTATTACTCCTGGTTCAATTTTATGACTAGTAACTGGTCTATTCACATTTTCCTATTTTTCCTTGTTTCAGTTCTGGGACGTGGTGTGCTTCTAGGAACTTACCTATTAATATATTTTCTAGTTTGTCCATTTTATTGGTGTGAAATTGTTCATAGTCATCTTGATAATCCTTTGCATTCCTTACGGAAGCTTGGTAAACAGTGCCATGAGCAGCAGCAGTGAGAGAAGCAATGAGATCTCAGTGGGTTTGCCTGCATGGCCGTGCCTCTGCCTTAGGGACCAATATAACACAGTACAGCCTGTAGAACTGGACAGCCTTGGTCTAATCCTGACTCTGACTTCCTGTTTGGATTTGAATAACTTAATATTTATAAGCCTCCATGTTCTTACTTGTAACTGAAAACTTGGTGGTGATAATGATAGTTCCTACCTCATTGGGTTGTTATGAGGATTAAAAAGACAGATGGATAGATAGATAATAGAGATACATAGGTAGATGAAAGATAGAAGTAGATAGCAATAGCACTGGAGTATAACAGTGATTCAGTAAAGATTAACTGCTATTATGTTGGGAGCAACAGACTCATTTTTTAGGAGAAAAGCTCTTCTGCTCCATACCAAGTGAGTCCCATGCTTCAGAAACCTTGCCTCTTGGGCCATATTTGCTTTGCCCAGATTCACACTTGTCCCCAGGTTGGCCGGCTCTAGCATTTCTGCCCTTGTTGCCAGAAATGCCAGGAGTATTTCGTTCATTCAAGCAGATCTAATTAGAAGACTTTGCTGAGAATGCATTTAGCAGAACTTAGTAAAAAAATAGAGCCGGAGGTTATAAGACCCAGGGCTGTTTGGGGGCCGTGTTTGTGGCCGTGGAGGAGGTCCGCCTGAGATAAGGAGGCTAGCACTCAGGGAAAAGAGGTGAGGGAGTGAGACCGCGTGCTGCCCTAGATTCCATCGTCCTCCCCACGAGACCCAGCTGCAGCTTTCTTCTTCCTGCACTGGCAGAAGCCTCTCGGTAAGTTTCTTTATTGGGCTGACGTGGCTGGGCTCCTTTCGCTTGTCTCTTCGTTCAGGTTGCCCCCCCACAGCACACTCAAAGATTCAAGGGCAAGGAGTTTGTATCCTAGAAAGCAAGGATGGGGGGTGGGACCCGAGACAGGGAAGGGAAGGCAATTGACAAGGAATCCCTTGCGGCAAGCTACATCTGTGAGCTCAAACCTGCTGGAGCCAGTTTAAATGCATAACTCAGTGACCCACCTAAAAGGAGAGAGTGGGGTGGTTGTACAACAACTCATTCCCCTCACTGGGTAAGGGCCATTTTAAGGCTACATGAATTCACCGACATCTCAGGCCTGCCGAGGGCTTCCTTGGTGGCTCAAATGCCAAAGAATCCATCTGCAATGCAAGAAACCAGGGTTCCATCCCTGGGTCAGGAAGATGCCCTGGAGAAGAGAATGGCTACTGCTAAGTCACTTCAGTCATGTCCAACTCTGTGCGACCCCATAGACAGAAGCTTTTCTCCTCCATCCCCGGGATTCTCCAGGCAAAAACACTAGAGTGGGTTACCATTTCCTTCTCCAATGCATGAAGGTGAAAAGCGAAAGTGAAGTCGTTCAGTCGTGTCCGACTCTTAGTGACCCCATGGACTGCAGCCCACCAGGCTCCTCCATCCATGGGATTTTCCAGGCAAGAGTACTGGAGTGGGGTGCCATCACCTTCTCCAAGAGAATGGCTACCCACTCCAGTACTCTTGCCTGGAGAGTCCCATGGACGGAGAAGCCTGGTGGGCTACAGTCCAAGGGGTCGCAAAGAGTCAGACACGACTGAGCGACTAGCATCTTCAGGTCTGTCGAGCTGTAGACAGAGAAGGTCCAGAGAGAGAAAATCCTCAGACAATACTGCTAACGACTGGCAATCAGGCCAGTGTGCTCTGAAGTTTTGAGGGTAGGGGATGTGGGCAGGAGACCTACAGCACCTGCTTGGACTGACCAGGTGAAAAGCTCTAACTGCTGCATTTCAGGCGTTCTTACAACATGACCTCACAGCCTCCGAGTGAGCCAGGCGGAAGCTGTTTGTCTCATCCTCTTCAGTTCTCTAAAGAAATCTAAACTTTCCCAAGTCCTTCTGGACATCTTCTTCCATGTTGATAATTGGAAGTCACTAAAGAAATCGCTGACAATTCTTTTTAGAACTTCTTACAGATAGATGGAGTTGAGAACTTTTTCTTTCAAGGTCTCATCCAGAGAAATTTTCTGCCGCCTATAGCTCTGGGCTGCTGCTGCTGGCACTGACTTTGCAAATAAGATGGCAATATGAGCTTGATGATATAATGGTCACTTAAAAATAGATGTGAGAGTAATAATTGTAAATCACCAGTAGATAAGAACCTTCCCCCTGTGACAGCCTCTGCTCATAGACTATCCATGGTTTACTTGGAAGTTGCCTGACTCCTTTAAAAAAAAAAAATCAGTGTTTAATTATTAAGGAACCAGAATTTGGATTTTTATGTGACTTTATTTTTAGAGAAAGACAGTTGTATACTGATGTATTGTAATTGACAGATTATATTATCCTTCTTTGTAAATCAGTGTAATTATTTAGTTATGTACTTGAATTTTAAAAGCTGATGATATTCAGTTTGAATACAGATATAAAATGTGTGACGTCAACCTATATGCCAGCTATTTTTTAATACATTGTTAGAGATAAGCAAATGGAAGTTGATGTACAATCAGAAATTTCAAGGCTGTTGGATCTAAATTTAATTTGTATTTGTGACTCAAAGTAGGCAGTGCCTGATAATCATGAGGGCTAGAGTGTAATCACTGGGTAAATGTAATCCATTTGTTTAATTGCCCAGACTCCTCACTGTATTTACAGTTAATTGGTTCCCATTATAGGCCTCTTAATAGAGACTATAAAGCAGCAGGATTAGAGAAACCTGAAAAAGGCCATTTAATTTGTGCCCTCTCACCACAGATCCTCAACTTTCCCTACAGCAGTTGAGCTTCAGGCAATTTGGAAAGAAATGTGTTTAAAAATAAATTGGTTGTGGTGATAATGTAATCAAAATAAGGAAATTACTATAAATTAATATTTTTATCACTGATTTCTAAAATGTATTGGTAATTTGCAGAAATTTTTACGTTTTTTGGACACAATCTTCTTTACTTATATTTAAATTTTCCTTTTGTTCCTCTGTGTACTTAATATTTTGTTTAATTCATTTTCCACTATTGTGGCCATTTTATAGTGAAATGGGAAGCTGATTAGGCTGATTAGATAAATAATGGTAAGGGGTAGTATATTGCTGTGTCTGTTGAAACATATCTGCAATATATTATTAAGTGAAAAGATAAGTTACTGGTGGTATATAAATTATGATCCTATTAAAAGCAGAATTATCTGAAAATATTTCTAGAGGCTTCATGGGCAAAATGTTAAATTAAAACTGAAGGATGATAGATAAAGATGAACAAAACAAACCGAAAGGCCTCAACAAAACCCCTATATCACAGAAAATTTCAAAACTTGCTGATTAAAGTTTCTTTTGTTGTTTCTTTCTTATCGAAGCAGTACATTCCATTGACCTGTAACAAATCGACTGCCATATGTTTCGCAGCAAAGATAGGTTTATTTAGAATCAGCAGAAAATTTTAATTCAGGGTGTGCAACAATGTTGAGCCACACAGAAGTCCCCCTACAGCAAGGGAAGGAGAAGAGTTTTATAGCAGGGGTGGGGTGGGGACAGGAAGTTGAGAGGGCTATGGTAAACGAAGAGTCCCTGGCTTTTCATGGGCCTGGCCAGGCAAGGAGGGGAATCTTTCTATTTTGGGGGGTCTACTATTGATGAAGGGTGTGAGTGTATCCCCTTTTGGTCCTCTGACACTATTTTAAAATTTTTATTATTTATTTAGTTGTTATTTAGTCTACACATTCATTTTATTACTAAAGATAACTGAGGCCAAATAAATTTAATTCCTATTTGAGGTCTCATCTTGGTTAGTCTAATCTACAGGGACTCAAGTCTAATGAGAATAAATAACAATTGCTGTTCAGTCGTGATGTCTGACTCTTTACAACACGCAAGACTTCCCCGTCCTTCACTGTCTCCTGGAGCTTGCTCAAACTTGTCCATTGAGTCAGTGATGCCATCCAAACAGCTCATCATCTATCACCCCCTTCTCCTCCCATCTTCGATCTTTCCCAGCATCAGAATCTTTTCCAGTGAGTCAGCTCTTTGCATCAGGTAGCCAAAATATTGGAGCTTCAGCTTTAGCATTAGTCCTTTCAGTGAATATTAAGGGTTGATTTCCTTTAGGACTGACATGTTTGATTTCCTGTTACAATAATAAACACAAATTGATTGTCAAAATGAAGTGTCACTGCAGTTTCTTATAAAATTGGGAAAATCGATATGTTTGTGATTCGTACTAAAAGGATGCAATTGGCTAGCTCAATGGTTCTTCACAAAACAAGCAACACATTAGTATCACTTGAGAGCTTTTAATATAGTCCTGACTCTATTAATTGAGGCCTCTGTTTATTAACTTTTTAAAATAAATTTATTCACTTTAATTTTATGCTAATTACTTTACAGTATTGTAGTGGTTTTGCCATACATTGCCATTATTTATTAACTTTTATACTCTCATTGCCAAAAATAAGAAAAAAGTTCAGTTAAGAGAATTCACAATCCTTCTAGCCCAGAGTGTGGAGAAAACTCATGGAGAAAACTTGGTATGCTAACTTCAATTCTTTTTCTATGCACACACATGCACACACATTGGTGTTAATAAATGCTTCCTTGTGTCTTTAGTTTTAATATCTGTATTAACTATAATTAAACTGTATTAAAATATTTGTATACATCAGAATTATTCAACCAGTCTCCCTTTTAAAGATATTCAAATTATTTCTGGCTTCTCCATAATTCGTACAACAGAAGATATATATGAGTGGCTAGAAAAAAATTATAAATAAAAAGGCAAAAGTATTTTTTTCAGCAAAATAATTAGCAATATGTGGAAAATCCAAAGGTTGTGAATATTAATTGCTGATCAATTTCATATTTTCTTAAATTTTTATTTTTACCAGAGTTTTTTCTTGACCATTGAAATAAAAACAGCTAGCTCAAAGTTTCTATACATTTGTATGTATCATTTAAATGTATCCTATATATTTATATCTAGCAGTCAGAGTTTAAACTAGGTCAGTCTTAACTTGAATGCTTTTTGTCTAAGTAGTTTTGACCAAATTCTTAGCCACTGGCAAAGTAGCCATCCCTATGACACCTCTCCAATTAACAAGGTCTCTCCCGCTAAACTGGAGAAGGCAATGGCAACCCACTCCAGTACTCTTGCCTGGAAAATCCCATGGACTGAGGAGCCTGGTAGGCTGAAGTCCATGGGGTCGCTAAGAGTCGGATACCACTGAGCGTCTTCACTTTCACTTTTCACTTTCATGCATTGGAGAAGGAAATGGCAACTCATTCCAGTGTTCTTGCTTGGAGAATCCCAGGGACAGGAGAGCCTCATGGGCTGCCATCTATGGGGTCGCACAGAGTCAGACACGACTGAAGCAACTTAGCAGCAGCAGCAGCTCCTGCTAAACTGTTCAGATACAATTAACAAAAGATTTTAATTATCCTCTGTCCTCTTGTCATATGAATAAAATTATGTTTTCTTAGTTATGGATATCACCTACCTAGGGATATATATTTTCAAGTTTTGCATTAATGAATCAATGGCAAATAATCTGTGTTTTGATGGAATCCAGTGTTTATAGCCACCCTCTCTCTGACACGTTGATGGGGTATGGAAGAACAAGCCTGGTGAAGAACATGAGTGGTTGAAGGGGCTTCAAGAGGTTAGTGAAATGAGAAACATGTGCTGGAGGCTTGTGGGAAGGAGATGTTTGACTAAGGAAGGTTTGGACTAACAGCAAGAGGGAGGAGTTTCAGTTTTACCCTTTACACTAGTGACTCTGCTCCCTGCTTCACTGAGAAACTGGGAGCTATCAGAAGAGAACCTCCATGAGCCCTGGGCCACACCGGCCCAGCTGCCTGCAAGGTGCCCTTGGGTGCTCAGCACTCCCCCCAGGTGCTAATTGCTCCCCCGGGTGCTCAGCACTCCTCCCAGGTGTTCTGTGCTCCCCCTGGGCACTCAGTGCTCCCCCCGGGTGTTCAGTGCTCCCCCCGGGTGCTCAGTGCTCCCCCTGGGTGTTCAGTGCTTCTCCTGGTGCTCAGCACTCCCCCTTGGTGCTCAGTGCTCACCCCTGGGCGCTCAGCGCTCCCCCCGGATGCTCAGTGCTCTGCCTTGGTACTCAGCGTTCCCCTCTGGGTGCTCAGCGCTCCTGCAGGCCTGGGTGGGGACCAGCCCTCCTCCTGGGTCTCCATGTCCTCCTGGCCCCACTCTCAATTCAGTGTCACTAATTTCTCTGCCTGCACTGACTCATTCCTACTAACTGATGAGCATACTGTCGTGTTTTCCTTTTAAACAAATTCATATTCTCCTCTCTCTCTTCCAACTACTGACCCACTTTTCTCTGCTCTTTTGTAATGAAATTCTAAAAGAAAGGACTTGGCGCATAGGAGGTGCTTAGTAGACAATTGCTCAGTGAATGAACAAATGAAACACTAAAGGGAGTGAGGCTTTTGTGATGACCCAGGTGTGGGCTGATTTAAGCCTGCTGTTAATAAGAGCAAAAGACAAAGGGAGCCTGGGGGCCCAGCTGCGTGGGAAATCCCCACGACTTCCATCCAATTTGTGGTAAACTAAAAGTGATATAAAAATAGTCTTTTAAAAAGGGAGAGGTGGGATATAAACTCAGTGGGAAAAATTTTAAATCCATGGTGACTTATTTTATATACAGTTGACCAACTACATGGGTTTGAACTGAATGGGTCCACGAAGGGGTGGATTTTTTTTCAACAGAAAGCATTACATCACTACACAGTGCAAAGCTGGCTGAATCTGCAGATGTGGAATTGTGTATATGGAGGAATCAAGTATCAGTTCAGTTCAGTTCAGTCGCTCAGTCGTGTCCGACTCTTTGCGACCCCATGAATCGCAGCACGCCAGGCCTCCCTGTCCATCACCAACTCCCAGAGTTCACTCAGACTCACCTCCATCTAGTCAGTGATGCCACCCAGCCATCTCATCCTCTGTCATCCCCTTCTCCTCCTGCCCCAAGTCCCTCCCAACATCAGAGTCTTTTCCAATGAGTCATCTCTTCGCATGAGGTGGCCAAAGTACTGGAGTTTCAGCTTTAGCATCAGTCCTTCCAAAGAAATCCCAGGGCTGATCTCCTTCAGAATGGACTGATTGGATCTCCTTGCAGTCCAAGGGACTTTCAAGAATCTTCTCCGACACCACAGTTCAAAAGCATCAATTCTTTGGTGCTCAGCCTTCTTCACAGTCCAACTCTCACATCCGCACATGACCCCTGGAAAAACCATAGCCTTGACTCGACGGACCTTTGTTGGCAAAGTAATGTCTCTGCTTTTGAATATGCTATCTAGGTTGGTCATAACTTTTCTTCCAAGGAGTGTCTTTTAATTTCATGGCTGCAGTCACCATCTGCAGTGATTTTGGAGCCCCAAAATATAAAGTCTGACACTGTTTCCACTGTTTCTCCATCTATTTCCCATGAAGTGACGGGACCAGATGCCATAATCTTTGTTTTCTGAATGTTGAGCTTTAAGCCAGCTTTTTCACTCTCCTCTTTCACTTTCATCAAGAGGCTTTTTAGTTCCTCTTCACTTTCTGCCATAAGGGTGGTGTCATCTGCATATCTGAGGTTAGTGATATTTCCCCCAGCAATCTTGATTCCAGCTTGTGTTTCTTCCATCCCAGCGTTTCTCATGATGTACTCTGCATAGAAGTTAAATAAGCAGGGTGACAATAAACAGCCTTGATGTACTCCTTTTCCTATTTGGAACCAGTCTGTTGTTCTATGTCCAGTTCTAACTGTTGTTTCCTGACCTGCATATAGGTTTCTCAAGAGGCAGATCAGGTGGTCTGGTACTCCCATCTCTTGAAGAATTTTCCACAGTTTCTTGTGATCCACACAGTCAAAGGCTTTGGCATAGTCAATAAAGCAGAAATAGATGTTTTTCTGGAACTCTCTTGCTTTTTCCATGATCCAGCAGATGTTGACAATTTGATCTCTGGTTCCTCTGCCAAGGAATCAAGTATATGGAGGACCAATTATAAGCTACGTGAGGATTTTCAACTTTGTAGAGGCTCGGGCTCCTAACCCCCGCATTGTTCACGTATAAACTATATATGGCTGTGAGAGTTGGACTATAAAGAAAGCTGAGTGCCAAAGAACTGATGCTTTTGAACTGTGGTGTTGGAGAAGACTCTTGAGAGTCCCTTGGACTGCAAGGAGATCCAACCAGTCAATCCTAAAGGAAATCAGTCCTGAATAGTCATTGGAAGGACTGATGCTGAAGCTGAAACTCCAATACTTTGGCCACCTGATGTGAAGAGCTGACTCATTGGAAAAGACCCTGATGCTGGGAAAGATTGAAAGCAAGAGGAGAAGGGGACGACAGAGGATTAGATGGTTGACAGCATCATCAACATGATGGATGTGAGTCTGAGTAAACTCTGGGAGTTGGTGATGGACAGGGAGGCCTGGCATGCTGCAGTCCATGGGGTGGCAAAGAGTTGGACATGACTGAACTGAACTGAACTGAACTGAACTGAACTGAAACTATATATGTTGTAACATAAGGGAGGGAATATAGGAGAATTATAGGAGGGGGAATAACCCATAATTTTAGAATTCTATGTTTGAGGAAAGGATTAATTGGTGGTGCAATGGATGGATATACTTGATAGAATAATTTTTTTTTTTTGCTTCAAGTATTTTCATCTTTTATATATCTTTTCCTTCTAAGAATAAAAACCCTGTTACATTAAAACATATTTATTTATGGCTGTGCTGTGTCCTGCTGCTGGGCTCTCTCTGGTTGTAGCAAGGAGGGGGGGGTCACTCCCCAGCTGGTGCGCGTGGGCTCACATGCTTCCGTTGCGGAGCACGGGCTCTAGGCATGTGGGCTAGAAGTTGTGGTGCACAGGCCCAGTGTCCCCAAGGCACGTGGAGTCCTCTTGGAACAAGGATCAAACCAGCGTCCCCTGCATTGGGAGGCAGACTCGTAACCACTGGATGACCAGGGAAGTCCCAACCCCCTATTATCTTAGAATTACGGATACTTGATTACCAGGTAATCTAAGATTTCTAACTACTGATTCATGCTCAGAAGTGAAGGGTCCCTCATCCAGGAAGATCTGGCAGAGCTCCCTTGACTGTATTTTACCACTAATGGCCAAGTTCCAAAGCTCTCCAGTGGAGACCTGCTGCACCAGCTCTTTTGCGTTCCAACTCCTGACTCATAAAGGTTTGGCCAAACCCCAAATCTGGTGGATTTTAGATCTTTGCCTCCTGTCTCCTTGCTGTCAACCTGTCAATAAAGCTGTTTTTTCTCCCCCCTCAAAATCTGGTACCATGATGTTTGCTTGTATGCATGTCCTTCCTTGGTAACACCAGGAGTTAGAATTTCAACATATCTTTTGGGGGACACAATTAAACTCACAGCAGATGCTATGTAATTAGGCAAGACATTGGGAAGGACTGGCGAAGAAGGGGAAGTGATTAATCTAGTTTTGAGTATGTTGAATTTGAGTTGCCTGCCTTCCCAGGTGGCACTAGTGGTAAAGAACCTGCCTGCCAATGCAGGAGACTTAAGAGACACAGGCTCAATCCCTGGATCGGGAAGATTCCCCTGGGATCCCACTCCTGTTTTCTTGTCTGCAATATCCCATAGACAGTCATAACCTGGCAGGCTACACTCCATAGCGTCGCAAAGAGTTGGACAAGACTGAAGTGACTTAGCACAAGGCAGTAAGGTTGTCATGCCCAATAAGCCATCCAAATAGGAGTTTTGGCTGGTGGAGGAACATAGAGTCATAAGCAGCTAGGTGGGTCTGGCTGTGAAATGGACAAGTGCTGAACCAGGGCCTGAGAGGCCCGGCATTTAAGGGGCAGACATCAAGAGAGGAAACCTTGGGGAGACGTCAGCAAATAGGAGGTGGAAGAAGAAAAAGCCAAGAGGAAACGGTGTCAGATGAGACAGGAGAACTCTTTTGAGAAGGAACTCAATGCCTTTTTTTTTTAGGTCAGTAGCACCCTAGGCTGCAGGAAGACTTAATGAGGATTTTCATTTTCATAGGATGATTTCGTGGCTCCGTGGAAAGAACTGATGAATATCCCTTGGATTTGCAGATAGGCATGTCAAGAGTAGTTTTGGGGGAACAGCAGGGTCTGAGGCAAGACTCTGGAGGGGAGGGGAGGTGACAAGCCAGGGCAGACAGAACTACAGCGAGTAGAGGAAACGGCTGTGGAGGAATGTGAGCGCGAGAGGCATGGCTAGAAATCAGGAGGTGTGAGCAGGTTAGTGCTCAGAGGGGAAGTTACAGGTGAGAGAGAGCTTCGTCTGTTGGGGTGAAGAACTCGGAACTCAAACCTCCTACTTCAAACAAAATGCCTTCGTTTGGATCTCTTCTATACAGTGGGTTTTTACACATTATTTAATAGGAAGAGAGTTCTGAAACATCTTTGAAAACTTGAATTAGATGTTTCAGCTCTAAAAAACAAGTCTATTATTAGGTATAGCTCTACGCAGGGTAATTTATGGTAACAGCTTGAATGAACTCATTCAGACAATCTTGGTTTATTTAAGGCCATGTTTTCAAAAGGACCTTAACCACAAGAATAACTATTATAGCTATGATGATTTGCATTTCAGTTCCTGACTAGCACTGAAAATTTGGGTATATGTAAATTTCACCTTTAAATATTGGCTTGCATTTTAAAAAACAGCTGAGCTATCAAAAACACCTGTGAAGATTTAACACTGAAATGAGATTTTTAATAGTGGTTTAATTTTTTTTTAAAGCCCTTTGTTTAGGTAAATTCATTGGTCATGACAGACTTTGGAAAAACATATGTATTCTTTATCATTATAAATAAAATTATGATGGTTGGAAGAAAAAAAGTTATAACTCTACCATCTAGCACTAACCAGTACTTCCATATCTTAGATTCATTTTTATTGTGAAATGTTTCATAAGTTAACAAACATCTGTTTATGCACACTGGCTTTGATACAATAATAGCTTTATTATAGTTACTTAAATTTTTTGAAAGAACTATCTTAAATGTTGAATTGAAGGCTCCTCCTCACTCTATTTTTCCTTCCTTCCCAGAGGTAACCACTATTGGAAGGTTGGTGTATATCATTATTCTCTATGTTTTTATACTTCTACAGTGTGTAACTGTTCACTAAGAGTATGCAGAGAGTCACCAGCCCCGGAACATCCCTCCTCAAGTCAAGGCTTCTCACAAGATGGTCTCTGCTGGGGCTTCTGGAAAGTGCAGGAATGCAGCTGTGTATGAGAGCATGGCTGATTGGGGTTGGCAGGCAAGCTGAGCTCTTCACTGAAGCTCTCTCTAGGAACTGTACCACGCTGGCAGGGCACCGAGTCTGGTGTGGGGAGGGCAGCTTCTTCGGCAAAGCCTGTGGTTGGACCCGAAAGACCACATAGAGGATTTTGGCCTTGAGGAGCTTTACTCTTCAGTATGCAACGGCACTCCACTCCAGTGCTCTTGCCTGGGAAATCCCATGGGCGGAGGAGCCTGGTGGGCTGCAGTCCATGGGGTCGCGAAGAGTTGGACATGACTGAGCGACTTCCCTTTCACTTTTCACTTTCATGCATTGGAGAAGGAAATGGCAACCCACTCCAGTGTTCTTGCCTGGAGAATCCCGGGGACGGGGGAGGCTGGTGGGCTGCAGTCTATGGGGTCGCACAGAGTCGGACACGACTGAAGCGACTTAGCAGCAGCAGCAGCAGCATGGTAACTCCATGTTTAACATTTTAGGAGTTGTCTTCTAAATTGGCTGCACCATTTTACCTTCTCAGCAGCAATATCTGAAAATTCCAACCTCTCCCCATGTTTACCAACACTTGTTATCCGTCTTTTCGACACTAGCCCTCCTAGTGGATGCCGTCTTGATCTGCATTTCCAACCAGTCCATTCTGAAGGAGATCAGCCCTGGGATTTCTTTGGAAGGAATGATGCTGAAGCTGAACCTCCAGTACTATGGCCACCTCACACAAAGAGTTGACTCATTGGAAAAGACTCTGATGCTGGGAGGGATTGGGGGCAGGAGGAGAAGGGACGACAGAGGATGAGATGGCTGGATGGCATCATGGACTCAATGGACGTGAGTCTGAGTGAACTCCGGGAGTTGGTGATGGACAGGGAGGCCTGGCGTGCTGTGATTCATGGGGTCGCAAAGAGTCGGACACGACTGAGCGACTGGACTGAGCTGAATGGCGCTGAACGACTTCCTCTTTGCCCATTCACAGCTGGACTATTTGTGTTGTTAGTGAATTGTGAGAATTCCTGTCTGCATGTGTGCTTGTGTGAGTGTGTGCTCAGTCGCTGAGTCGTGTCCAACTCTTTGTGAACTCCTCCATGACTGTAGCCCGCCAGGCTCCTCTGTCCATGGGGTTTTCCAGGCAGGAATACTAGAGTGGGCTGCCATTTCCTCCTCCGGGGGATCTTCCTGACCCAGGGATCAAACCCGTGCCTCCTGCGTCTCCTGCATTGGCAGACAGATTCTTTACCATGGGGCCACCTGGGAAGCCCACTTATTCTGATGCTAGACCCTCACCAGATGTATGTTTTTCAAACATTTTCTCCCACTCTGTGGATTCTTTCCTCCATTTCTTGATAGCGGTCTTTGGGGTGCAAAAGTTTTTAAGCTCAATTTGGATGCTGTGCATAAGTGTCATATTTAAGAAATAGTTGCCAAATCCAAAGTCACAAAGACACGCCTATATTTTGTAGTTTTAATTCTTTTTTGGTTCAGGATCCACTTAGACTTAATTTTTATGTGTGATGTAAAGTAGAGGTCAAATTCATTCTTTTGCATGTGGGTGTCCAGTAGTCAGGGCACTATTTATTGAAAAGACTATCCTGAAATAAGCTCTGGAACTTGTGAATATGTTATAAGATAAAGGAAAATTAAGGTAGCATATGGATTTGAGACTGCTAATCCCAACATACAATAAGTGTTTTCAAATATGAAAGGGAATCAGTGGAGTGTCAGAGTGATATACTGTGATAAAGACTCAGGTGGCCACTGTTGGCTTTAAAGATGGAAACGACCATAAATCAAGGGATGTGTACAGTTGGTACAAGCTGGAAAGGGAAAATCAAAGAAATGGATTCTCCCCTAGAGTCTCAGAAAAGAATGTACCCTACTAAAGTTTAGATTTTCGCCTACGAAGAAACATTTTTGAACCATCCAGAACTGTAAGATGATGAATTTGTGTTTTAAGCCACTGTTTGTGATAACTTGTTACAGCGACAAGAGGAAAACCTAACCCAGCTATCTTAAGAGTATTAATTCTTTCAATAATTGAACATAAGATGACTTTTATTTATTTAGGTCCTCTTTCTTTCAACACTATTTTCTGATTTTCAGTGTAAGGTTGTGTACTTCTTCTGTTACATTTATTTCTAGTTTTTATTATTTTTGATGCTAATTTAAATACAATTGTTTCCTTAATTTAATCTTGGATTGTTTGTTGCTAGTGTATAAAATATAATTGATTTTTGTGTATCGATCTTATGTCCTGCAACCTTGTGGAACTTGAATATTATTGGTAAATTTTTTGTGGATTTCTTATAATTTTTAAATTCATCTGTGAATAGAAATAGTTTTTGCTTTCTTTTTACCCCAGTACAAATGCCTATTATTCCTCTTTCCTAACTGCCCTAGAAACTTCAGTACAATGTTGAATAGGAATAGTGAAGTCAGATACCCTTGTCCTATTCCTTTTCTCGGGGGGCTGTTAGGAAAATCTGGATTAAAAAAATTTGCTGCAAACCTAGACAAACACAAAAAAGTAGAAGAGAAAGAAGACAATTTTATTACTGAATAAACTTAATGTTTCTTGGACTCCAAAATCACTGGAGATGGTGACTGTGGCCATGAAATTAAAAGACACTTGCTCCTTGGAAGAAAAGCTATGACAAACCTAGATAGCATATTAAAAAGCAGAGATATTACTTTACTAACAAAGGTCCAACTAGTCAAAGCTATAGTTTTTCCAGTAGTCACGTATGGATGTGAGAGTTGGACTATAAAGAAAGCTGAGTGTTGAAGAATTGATGATTTTGAACTGTGGTGCTGGAGAAGACTTTTGAGAGTCCCTTGGACTGGGAGGAGATCCAACCAGTCAATCCTAAAGGAAATCAGTCCTGAATATTCATTGGAAGTACTGATGCTGAAGCTGAAGCTCCAATACTTTGGCCACCTGATGTGAAGAGCTGACTCACTGGAAAAGACCCTGATGCTGGGAAAGATTGAAGGCAGGAGGAGAAGGGGACGGCAGAGGATGAGATGGTTGGCTGGCATCACTGACTTGATGGACATGAGTTTGAGCAAGCTCCGGGAGTTGGTGATGGACCGGGAGGCCTGGTGTGCTACAGTCCAGGGGTCACAAAGAGTCGAACATGATTGAGTGACTGAACTGAACTGAACTTCATCACAAAAGAGAGTTGGGTTTTGTCAAATGTTTTCCTGCATCTACTGAAATGATTTCTTTCATCCTCTTCATCTGTGTGTTATAGTTATTGTCTTATGTTTTGAACCAATCTTGTGTCCCTGAGATAAATCCCACTTTGTCACCATGTATAATCCTTTTAGATGTGGCTTAGTACAGTATGCTAGTATTTTGTCGAGAATTTTTGCGGCTACCTTCATAAAGAATATTGGTCTGCAGTTTTTTGGTATGTCTTTGTCTGGCTCTGATATCACGGTATCTTATCTCAGGCGCTTCCCCGGTGGCTCAGTGGTAAAGGATCTGCCTGCAGTGCAGGAGTTGCAGGAGGTGCAGGTTCGATCCCTGGGTCGGGAAGATCCCCTGGAGAAGGAAATGGTAATCAACTCTAGTATTCTTGCCTGGAGAATCCCATGGACAGAGGAGCCTGGTGGGCTACAGTCCACAGGGTCACAAAGAACTGGACACGACTGAAGTGACTTAGCATGCTTGCAAGCATCTTATCTCAGACATTAAGATGCAAGTCCTATTGTTCTTCTGTTTCTTAAAACAGTTTGTGAAGGACTGGTGTTAGTTGTCATCCTCATCTCCCTCCCCCCTCCTTCTCCGTACTGTACGATTTCATTTCATCTATGCTGGTAGATGGTTGTTCTTGGGGTAGAGACTGATGAGGAAGGGATATAATTGATCATGCAGGGGATTTTCTGAGGTGTTGGTAAGCTTATGTCTTGGTTAGTCTCATATATTTTTAATTTGAGTGTGGTTGGTTTACAGTATTCTGTTAATTCCAGGTATGCGGCAAAGTGATTCAGCTATGTACATATTTTTCAGACTATTTTTCATTATAGGTTATTGAAAGATATTGAAGATGGCTCCTGTGTTATAAGTAAATCTTTGTTGCTTTCTATTTTGAGTATATCTGTGTATCTGTTAATCCCATACTTGTAATTTATCCCTGCCTCCTTTCTCCTTTGGAAACCATACATTTGTTTTCTGTCTGTGAGTTTATTTCTATTTGCATATAGATGAGCTTTATTTTTTTCAGATTCCACATGTAAGTGATATCATATATATCTTTCTCTGTTTGACTTACTTCTCTAAGTAGAATTTTTTTACATCCATCCATGTTGCTGCAAATTGTTATATCCCATTCTTTTTTTTATGGCTAATATTCCATTGAAAATGTGCAGGACTTTTGGGTTGCATCCCTGTCTTGGCTATTGTAAACAGCTATGGATATGGGGGTGCATGCGTCTTTTTTTAATTTAGAGTTTTTATTATTTCTGGACACACATCTAGGAATGGGATTGCTAGATCATATGGTGCCTCTGTTTTTAGCGTTTTGAGGATGTTCCATACTGTTCTCCGTAGTGGCTGCCACAATTTTCATCCCTACCAACAGGATACGAGGGTCCCCTTCTGTGCACCCATTTTTGTTTCAGGATACCACTGAGGAGGCCGCATCACACTAGCAGACTTGTCTCCTTAGGCTCTTCTCGGCTGTGACGACTTCTCAGATTATCCTTATTTTTAGCAACACTGACAGATTTGAGGCTCACTGGTTAGCCTTTTCATACTTTTGTCAATTGGGATTTGCCTGGTATTTTTCTGCAATGTGTTTTGGGGAGGAAGATCACAGATGTAAAGTGCCATTCTCCTTA
This sequence comes from Capra hircus, assembly GCF_001704415.2. Classification (NCBI taxonomy): domain Eukaryota; kingdom Metazoa; phylum Chordata; class Mammalia; order Artiodactyla; family Bovidae; genus Capra; species Capra hircus. The sequence goes on along the minus strand of NC_030834.1, from coordinate 6,558,948 downwards.
CAACGTATCACAGGTACATACTATCAATATGACTGATCACTGTTGATGTTAACCTTGATGAGCTGGCTGGAGACAGTGTTTGTTAGTTCTATTATTAACTTACTTGTTTCTCCCTCTTTTTCTATAAGCTTCTCTTTGAAAGAAAGTACCTACATGTACCCCAAACATAAGGGAAGTTATAGCTTATCATCTACATTGTTTTTTGTTGCATTTTTCAATATATTTGTCTATTTGTTCCCCATTTACTTACTTATTCACTCATTTATTTATGTTGCATTGCAGGCGGATTCTTTACCAACTGAGCTATCAGGGAAGCCCTTATTTATATTAGCATTGACTACTAAATATTTATTTTATACTCTGAGTTGTAAACTAATAATACTTTCTAGGGACCAAATTGTGCCCCCCTCCCATTCATATGTTAAAGCCCTGAATCACAATGTAATGGTATTTGGAGATGCGCCTTTGGGAATTAATTAGGTTTAGATGAGGTCACAAAGGTGGGGCCCTCCTGATGGGGTGAATGGTCTCATAAGAAGAGACTCCAGAGCGCTTGCTCAGCCTCTCTCCATCCCCCTCTAACTCTGCCACGTGAGGGCAGAGCAACCATCTGCAGGCCTGGGAGAGGGCTCTCACTGGGGAACAGAATTAGCCAATGCCTTGATCTTGGACTTCCAAGCTTCCAGAATTGTAAGAAACAAATGACTGTTTATTGATGTTTAAGCCACCCAAATTTGTATCAATCTGTTATAGCAGCACAAACTGACTGATTCACTATTTCCTTTTGTTGCTCGAATTGGTCTACATTGGGCCGCCGGAAGCCCTGTAAGTTGTCTTCTGTATCCTTCTGACACACAGTTCCCACTGTGAGCTTTGTTTTGTTTTGAACACTACCTTTCTGGAACTACAAGGTGCTGCAGGTCATTTAGAGTATTTCAAGCCCCAGCCCTAGAATCAGCAGCTTCTCCCAAGGTCCTGATTCTTCTTATTGGATAGTGGTACTAAAGGCCAAACTCTACTTCATCAGGACTGACTCAGATGTGTTCTTTTTTGTAGCTGAGTAATATCCCGTTGTACACATGGACCACAGTTTTTGCATCCATGCGTCTGCTGATGGACCTCTAGGTGGCTTCCACATCCTACCTGTTGTAAAAAGTGCTGCAAAGAACAGTGGGGTGCATGTGTCTCTTTCAATTATGGTTTTCTCAGGGCACGTGCCTAGTAGTGGGATTGCTGGGTCGTATAGTAGTTCCATTCCTAGTTTTTGAAGGAATCTCCATACCGTTCTCCTTTGTGCAGGGCAGCGATGGAGACATGGACATGGAGAGCAGACCTGTGGGCCAGGTGGGGGAAGGAGAGGGCGGGACGAGTTGAGAGAGGCGCCTGGAAGCGCATCCATCACCGTGTGTGCGATAGACGGCCGGTGGGGATTCGCCGTGTGACACAGGGCGCTCAGCCCACTGCTCTGTGGCACCTCGAGGGGTGGGGTGGGGAGGGGCGTGGGGGGAGGTCTAAGAGGGAGGGTATATGCATACCTCTGGCTGATTCATGTCGATGGATGGCAGAAACCAGCGCAATATGTAAAGCAATTATCCTCCAATAAAAACAAAAAACAACCACTATTGCCAAGTGTGTTCATTGCTACCAGGATATCATCATTTCTAGGCCTTTTCATCCGACAGAACAAGGAGATATATGTGCATACCAACCTGTGCATATACACACATCCATAAATATTTCTATATGTAACCATCTCTATCAATATTAAGCTAAACATGAGTTTACACTGTTGTCTCCAACTCTAATTTTTATTACCCCCTTATAGGGTAATATAATAGTTTTCTCGAGTACTACTCCTTGAGTATCTGTAATTTTCCATTTTAATGGAGAGAAACCTGGCTTTTGCCTTCTGCCATCCATTTACTTAATTGTTCAGTTTTGGTATACATACATAGCAGCATCAAAGCTGTTAGTCTTTACCCCTAAGGGGAACAATTTTATTAACTAGAGTATACCAAAGAGTGTTCTGCCTATGTTTTCCTCTAGGAGTTTTTAGTATCCAGTCTTACATTTAGCTCTTTAATCCATTGTGAGTTTATTTTTGTATATGGTATTAGAAAATGTTCTTTAATAGCTTTTTGGAGTCCTCTCCTAGAGTAAGGGGAAATAAAAACAAAAATAAATGAATAGAATCTAATTAAACTTAAAAACTTTTGCAAAAACTTTTGCAAAGCAGGGGAAAGCATAAATAAAGCTAAAAGACAACCTATAGAATGGGAGAAAATATTTTCAGATGATGTGGCTGACAAGGGATTAATTTCCTAAATACACAAACAGCTTATACAGCTCAATATTAAAATCAGCCCCATCAAAAAGTGGGCAGAAGATCTAAATAGACATTTCCCCCAGAGAAGACATACAGATGGTGCAACATGAAAAACGTTAAACATCACTAATGATTAGAGAAATACAAATTAAAACTGCAATGAAGTGTCATCGCACACCGATCAGACTGGCCATCATCAAAAAGTCTACAAATAATAAATGCTGGAGGTGGTGTGGTGAAAAGGAAACTCTCCTACACTGTTGGTGGGAATGTAAATTGGTGCAGTTACTATGGAGAACAGTATAGAGGTTCCTTAAAATCCTAAAAATAGAGCCACCACAGGATCCTGCAACTAACGAGAGTGTAGCCCTCGTCCACCACAGGATCCTGCATCCTCACCTCTTGCTGTCCTGTTATTGCCTCTAAAGTGTGGAAGGCTTTGCACATTTGCACGTCGTCTTTGTGCAAAAGTCATTCTAAATCTTCATGGTCATTCTAGATTCTGTTTGCTGGATCCTCCCTGTTGCTAATGAATCCGGATAAATGTAATTAAACTGCTCACCTCCACGATATGTTCCTGTGCTTAGTCGCTCAGCTGTGTGCAACTCTCTGCGACCCCACGGACTGTAGCCCGCCAGGTTCCTCCGTCCATGGGATTCTTCAGGCAAGAATACCGGAGTGGGTTGCCATGCCCTCCTCCAGGAGATCTTTCCAACCCAGGGATCGAACCCAGACGCCTGTATTGCAGGCAGATTCTTTACTGTCTGAGTCACCAGGGAAGCCCATGATATGTTCCTATTCTCTGCTATTTCTTTTTTGGAAACGGCCTTAAAAATTCAGGAAGGCTCAAGAGATGTCAAGACAAGGGTGCTAGGTTTACTCACCTAATTTCTCTCTCTTTTGGGGGGCATTTGAGCGCCACAAAGAACAAGGGATGGTAGTGCAGAGAAAAAATATGGGACATTAATTATTCTGATTTTGTGGTGTTGGGCAAACGGGACAGTTCCCTTGGCTACTGGTCTCTACAACTCTGGGGCTAGGAAGTTAGTGAAGGTGTCAGTTATCAGCATCACCATGAAAAGGTTAGAACGTCAGTTGGTTCCAGAATTGAGTTGATTCTAATCCCCACTCTTCCCCTTACCTTAACTTTCCCAAGTCCTGCTTTCCTCATCTGTGATGTATGGGTAGTAATAGTAATGGGCTTGCTTTGAAGTCTAACTAAGATAATGCTTCTGATGCTCTTAGCATAGTACCCAGTGTGTAGTAAGCCCTCAATAAATTAGGTATTGTTAGTAATAATATTTTATTTATGGAATTAAGTATATTAAAAATAATGGTGAATTTGATGAAGGATGGTAAAGGAAGCAATGAAAGATTACAGTTTTGAATTCACCTCCAGTACTGAAGAGAGTACTGAGGGTTATTAACAAGTTGAGACATAGTGAACATTTCTTCTTTAGCAAAATTCATGCTGGCTGATGTCTGGGAAAGACCGGAGGGAATAAGAGTGGGAGGGAAGAGCAGGTCCAACTGTCCACCGAGAGATGATGGTGGCTTTGACTGGACCAGTGGTGTTGATGGAGAGAAGTAGACTTGTTTCCATTGTGAGTGGGTCCAAGTTGAGTCAGGTTTTGGAGTATAATCATAAGAGGGTTAAAAATAACTTCCATTAACTGGGATTATTTAATGACATTAAAAATATAAAACAATTGAATTTATTATGTGGAACTTCAGCAAATGGAACCAAGACTGTGGAGTGGAAGTTCTGGAGGTGGGGGCAAAGTCAGGTCACCACGAGGAAGCGTGTGTCAGGAATAGAGACATACACAGCGGAGCTGGCTACTGGAAGGGTGATGAATTTCCTATCACCCGAGTGCTTAAAAGAATGAGTGATCGCTATTAGGGGACTCCAGAAGATATTTTTGAGTATGCTTTTAATGTAAAATTCCTATGCCATTTAATTTTATAAATGACTAAAAATTAAGATTGTAGTGTGCAGTCTATAAAGATGTAGGTATCATTTTAAATTATTCAAGACTCATTTTTCTGGGTCCACATCACAAATAAAGTTTTATCTTTAGACAATTTGACAAAAAAACACAAAATCATTCATGAGTTGCATGCAATTACACATTTAATTTGCTTTGAATTTTTAGACTTTAAAAATTTAAGTTCCAAGAGAATTAGAGAACAAATTTAATTTCCTGTTTTCTTTGTTTCCCATCTTCTTCAGAAATTGGTGCAAGGGACACCTAAAGGCAAAAGTCTTCTTAATAACCAGGTATGACTCAGCAGATCAGGCTCAGAGCCAGCCGCTGGTAATGTTGTGGAGCCTTTGAAATATAAGACAACCAATGATAGAGAGGTTCACTAGACTTATGATTAATTTTAAAGTAGGTGTTGTACTCAGTCTTCCATATCTTCTTTCTCCTTCTGCCTTACTATCTTTTCATTTATTTTTCATATCCTTGTCAGGAAGAGCTCACACAGTTTGATTATCTAATAGGCATCATTTTTCCTTTTTCCTTTCATGTGGTGGACAAGTACATCGTCATTGGAACTTTTCTTTCCTAGCAGGCTTTTAAATTGGGAGAATAACTTGGTAACCCTGAAGAGTTGGGGGCAGAAAAAATAGATTTTGTTGCTCTGCCTTACACCAGCATTACTATTTTTACCTTCCAGCACACTGTTAGAGAGTCTTATCTGTTTACTTTTAAAAGAGAAAGAACATTTCCCTTCATGCACAAAATATTCCCATTGCCTAATTTTTTGTACCTTTGCCTAGTTGCATAAGCTGTCTGGCGCATTGTTTCAGAGACAGTCATAATGACTAGCAAAGTTAATGCTTTCCGCTAGCTCTAAGGACAAGGAGATCTTTACATTTTTCACCCTACTTTTGACTCTTTGTTTCTTATGCAGTTGGACATTGTATTGCTCTAATTCTTTCAAAATGAAGTGCAAAAATGAGTAGAAAATGAAGCAGGGCAAAGGCTAATAAGGGGTTCTGACAAGAGGACACACTTGTCATAGAAACACCCTCTTTCAACAACACAAGAAAAGACTCTACAAATGGATGCCGCCAGATGGTCAATACCAAAATCAGATTGATTATATTTTTTGCCGCTGAAGATGGAGAGCTCTATACAGTCAGCAAAAACAAGACCAGGAGTTGACTATGGCTCAGATCATGAACTCCTTATTGCCAAATTCAGACTTAAACTGAAGAAAGTATGGAAAACCACTAGAACATTCAGGGGTGACCTAAATCAAATCCCTTACAATTATATAGTGGAAGTGACAAATAGATTCAAAGGATTAGATCTGATAGAGTGCCTGAAGAACTATGGACAGAAATTTGTGTACAGAAGGCAGTGATCAAGACCATTCCCAAGAAAAAGAAATGCAAAAAGGCAAACTGGTTGTCTGAGGAGGCCTTACAAATAGCTGAGAAAAGAAGAGAAGTGAAAGGCAAAGGAGAAAAGGAAAGATAAACCCATCAGAATACAGTGTTCCAAAGAATAGCAAGTAGAGAAAAGAAAGCCTTCCTAAGTGATCAATGAAAGAAATAGAGGAAAACAATAGAATGGGAAAGACTAGAGATCTCTTCAAGAAAATTAGAGATACCAAGGGAACATTTCATGCAAAGATGGGCATAACAACGGGAAGAAATGGTATGGACCTAACAGAAGCAGAAGATATTAAGAAGAGGTGGCTAGAATACATGGAAGAAATGTACAAAAAAGATCTTCATGACCCAGTTAACCACGAAGGTATGATCACTCACCTAGAGCCAGACATACTGGAATGTGAAGTCAAGTGAGCCTTACGAAGCATCACTAGGAACAAAGTTAGTGGAGGTGATGGAATTCCAGTTGAGCTATTTCAAATCCTGGAAAATGATGCTGTGAAAGTGCTGCACTCAATATGCCAGCAAATTTGGAAAACTCATGACTGAACGACTAATACTTTAACTTTTGGGCCATGAGGGGCTATTGAGGAATTCTGAGCACAGAAGTGATGTTGTCAGCTTTGGAATATTTTGCTGGTAGCACTTTACAGTATGGATCAGAGATAAACCAAAGACATGCCTGTTATCTAGGACACTATTTCAATGGTCTAAGCAAGTGCTTATGAAATAGGCCAATAGCCAAGGCATTAGAGAGGAGGGGTATAGATTCAAGAAGTATTTAGGAGGCAGAAGCCACAAAACTTGGTGCTATTTGACATGATGGAGGGCATGGAACAGAAACACAATTGTGAATTTTCTTTTTAATTTATTAAACTGTTACAATGTGCCAGCACTTTGCAGTCATGGCTTCATCTAATCACCAAACAAGCTTGATGTGGTAGAGACTATTATTACTGAACATGGGGGTCTGGCTACCTGCCACTCTGAAGCCAATAAAGAGGCAAGATTGGTGGAAAGGAAAGTTTTCTTTATTCAGGAAACTAGCTCCTGAGGGCAGGTGGAGGGTGGACTCCTGTCCAAAGGCTGACTCCCCCCACTGACAATCAGCGGACAAGGGCATTTATAGATGGATGGAGGGGGTTCCATGTAGAAACAGCACAGTCAGTTCTAAGAATCATCTTGAAGGTAGTTGTGTGGAGGTCTGATCAGCGTCATCTTGATTGTTTTCGGTACAGTTAGTCTTTAGTTCCAGGGTCAGCTTGCTCCCATTTCTTTGAGGCCAGTTCTCAGAACTGTGGGAGCGCATGTCACAGCAGTCTAGTCATCATGCGGTCAACTTCCTCCACTTGGTGGGGGGTTTTAATATCTACAATGCAACTCACAGGACAGGGCTCAGAATATTACTTACAGCTTTTGAGGAGGAAATAAAAGTCCTTGACTTTGCTCGGTGGCTAAACTATCATTATTTGGTTTTATTTGACTGTTTTCCTTTGTCCCTACATTTTCTCACTTCTCTGATTAAACTTACCATTTGGCTGAAGTTTTTCCACAAGTGAAAGTTGGGGCAAGAACATTATTAGGAGGGGAGGACCACAGGGTCCTTCCCAGTTTCAATCCCACTTTTCTTTGGTACTCCTCAATCTTGAGGAGGGACAGGTCCACAATGAGAAAGGGAATAAGGGTTTCTTTTTTTTTTTCAGCTTTTTATTTTTTTATTTACTTTACAATACTGTACTGGAATAAGGTTTTTAATAGAGAGGTTAATCAAACTTGGCAGAGGAACCTGGTTTATGTTCCATTTCGGTTCCAGTTTCCCCAGCTCTTTGAGGGAATGGGGTGATGATCACTGGCTACTTCCTGCTGAAGTGGGTCATAGCCCTGCCTAATTTGGGGAGTGAACAGAGAGTTGAAAACAATCTCAGGTTCCACGCTTAGCATCAATATTTTGTATTATGAAAACATTACTTCTCTCTTTGATTATTTTATTTAAAAATTTTTATTTTTACTTTATTTTACTTTACAATACTGTATTGGTTTTGCCATACATTGACATGAATCCACCACGGTTGTACATGCGTTCCCAAACATGAATCCCCCTCCCACCTCCCTCTCCATAACATCCCTCTGGGTCATCCCCGTGCACCAGCCCCAAGCATGCTGTATCCTGCATCGGACATAGACTGGCGATTCAGTTCTTACATGATAGTATACATGTTTCAATGCCATTCTCCCAAATCATCCCACCCTCTCCCTCTCCCTCTGAGTCCAAAAGTCCGTTATACACATCTGCGTCTTTTTTGCTGTCTTGCATACGGGGTCCTGGACATTTGAAAATTAGTGGTCATATTGCAATGAGGATAATAATCAAAATGCATCTTTTTATTATTCTTGAATGTATTTTTTCCCTTAATGGTTAAAGCAGTTTACAATGTATGTTTAAGAGGCCACCAACAGGCTGTCTTGGTTAGCCTAAAGTTCAAATTAAACCACTTATAAGCCAGAATGACTTTCACATACCTCACTATGTGAAAATTTCTTCCATCATTTTCCCATTTTATTGGCAAATCTTTCAACAGAAGACACTGATAATCAATACACTTTTTAATCATGCCAAAGTGTCTCAGTTGCCTGCTCTGAGTCCATTTGTGTCCCTTGAATAGAGGTTTTTGTTTATATATTAGCCTAGTTATCCACATGGAAGGAAAAACTAATCAGACATAACAAAGAAGTACAGAGGAATGCTGATGTGGAATTATTTTATAGGCTAAGCATTTTATCACTTACACCCAATTGTCACAAAAATGCTAAAGCCAGTGGATATGTGCTATGAGTAGTTATACTCTGTGAAAACTTCACTAGACAACTTTTTTTCCATCCTAAATATTGGCATCAAAAATACGGATAAAAATCAAGGTAATAAGTTTCCATTGGAATTTAACAATTTTTTTTTTTTTTGCTCAGTTTAGTAGTATGATCTGAAATTTATCAAAACCCTGTATTTAATAACTTCTAGAACATTTCTATTAAGGACATGTATCCATACAGTATAACCTAAGAATGTTTAGTATTATCATTTAACAAAGTTTTTCATGTGATTCTCTTTACCAAGTAATCCTAGCTACTTTAGTATTTCTTCTGAGATGCCTCAGGGGCCTTCTAGAATGCTCTAATTTAGCTAGAGAAGAAACTTACAACCTGTTATCAGAAGCAGTGTAGGGACTTTCCTGATGGTCCAGTGGCTAAGACTCTGCACTCCCAATGCAGGCGGCCCCGGGTTCCACTCCTGGTCAGGGAACCAGATCCCACATACTGCAACTAAGAGCTCATGTGCTGCGGCTAAAAATCCCACACGTCACAACTAAAGATCCTACATGCTGCAACTAAGACCTGGAGCATCCGAAGAAATAAATGAAAAACTTAAAAAAAAAAAATAGCATTTTAATTTTCCAGGAAAACTGTGCTCTTGAGAGAGAAACCAAATTCCAGTCTTGTACCAGCTTATTATTAATAACAAAATTCATTTATTTAATTAAATTCAATCTAATCTTAATCAATGCTGACAACATACAAAATTCTTTTCTCAAAGTTCCTTTTGACAAACCTTTTATCACTCTCTGGATCCATATTAATTTGGCCCTTACTTTCCCCACACGTAAACAAAAAGCTCTAGGACAAAATTCTTCTCCTTCTTCAGCAAAAATATCTCCAGTCTTTATACCTTCTCTCACTGACAATATGTACCATACTTGCTTTATACACTGAAATGTTTCCTTCATCATTCTAGTAGCTTTAATTATATATTACAACTTTCCACCTTTAAAAGACCTTAACAAAACCAAGAAACAAGTAGTTGCATTGTTACACCAGCAATTTTTCACTGGCAAACTTAAGAACACTCTCCATAACCTCTAAAAACATACATTTTTCTCATAGCACAATTTCTCTTTAATGTGGTACAAGATGCATGTTTAGTGAACTCAAACATCTTGTGAAGTCCTACTAATTAACCCAAAGCTGAAGTCTCAGGCAAAGTGGTCTGTGTTTATATTTCAAGGACATGATAAGAGTTAACTTCAAGCTTGCTCTTAGGTGTATTTTTGTTCTCTCGGGGTCAGAATTCTGAAAACAGTATTTTATCAAGCTAGCTTTCTTCAGCTCCATAAGTAAAAGAGCCAGCTGGGGGGCTTTAAGAGAGTTTCATTTTAACCCATTTTCTCTGGAGTCTAAAGAATACTGTCACCACACGTTGTCTTAAAAAATCTTTCTTTTTCTTTATGAATTTTTCTAATGAGTTAAACCTGAATTTCCCATTTTACAAAAGACAGCAAAGATACCAATCACACGAATGAAATATACACTCACACACAGGAAGACAGAACTGTCACAAATCCGCCAAGAGGATGAGTAATAAGGAGTCCCCAGCAACCACTTCCCAACACAAAGGGTCTGCAGCGTCAGGTGCCCATCATAACCAGCAAGCAGCGTGCCCCAGTGACACTCAGTGCTCACAAACGGTCCTCAGTGGCAGACACACATCTCAACCAATTGGCAAAATGCCCAAGCAGCGCTTTGGTCTTGGAGCTTCATCAGCTTGTCCAGGTGTCTGCTTCTATACCACCAGGGAAAAGCATAGTTGGCAGCCAGTGCCGAGCAGGGGAGAAACAGAGGGGGATCCCTGAAACAAGTGGTTTTGGCAGCTGCTAAGAACATCCCCCTAACCTCGGCTCTCAAGCCCAGTGAGCCACCTGCCTTGGGCTCCTCACAGGCATCCCGGCCAGCCCAGCGCCATGGCCGTGGGCTGCTGAAAGAGGGGAAACCCAGGAGGCAGTATCATGAGAGCACAGCAACCTCACGTTGGGCACCAAAAATCTGAAAGGGGGGAGTCCAGCTGCCTCTTGTTTTGAAGCCGATAAAGAAGCAAGATTGGTGGAAAGGGACGTTTGTTTTATTTCAGAGGCCAGCAACCGGAGGGAGGGGAGCTCCTGTCCAAAGGCCGACTCCTCACGCTGACAATCAGGGGGTTGGGGGGGAGAAGGGGCTACATGCAGAAACAGACAGTCAGCTCTGGGAGTCTTCTCGAAACTGGTCCTGCAGTGGTCTGATTGGATGCTCACGTGGTACTCATGACCAATACTGATTAGCCAAGCATTTTTTAAATCAGCTTTAATCCCTTTTGCTAATGAAGTGAAGGTAAAGAACCTGATTTAATTAGACAATGCAACTCAACTCTCAGCTTCTTTTGTGGTTACAAGCCAAGGGAAGAAACTTTAACACAGATGGGTCACCGTCACCCAAGACGGATTTGCACGCTATGAGCACGGCACAGGGGCTCTGTTCTCAGAAAGGCCCTGTGCTTGGGCTTTTAGGGCTCTGTATTTGAGCTCATGAACTTCTTAGTAATTTAACCTTGGAGTCTGTGGTTTGGAAGTGGAGTCTGGTGGGTCAGGGAGTATGTACCTAGGGGAGTTGGACCCTAGCCCATGCGTGGTCCCTCCAGGGTCTTCCCTCCCTGGCTTAGACACTCAGCAGATGGCTTCCAGGCCCCGGGGCCTCTTCCTGGCCTTCAGCTCCATCTCCCCATCCCTGTCTGGTTACTGCAGCCGCCCTCCACCTGGTGTGGTGATTGGGTGGGTGAGCAGGGGAAGCCTGTCTGATTACCTTAGCCTCCTCCACCTGTAGATTAGGGGTGCTGGAGTGGAGAAAGTCAAGGTGGAGCATGTGTCCTGGGTTGTGACATCTTGGGATGGGGCAAAGAGGCCATCCCTGAACAAGCGGGCAGCACCATGGCCCATATGGTGAGCAATTCAGTGGTGGCTTCTTGCCCGCATCCTGCAGGCAAGGAGGCTGCAATTTCTTGGTGGTGAGGTGGGGGGAGGTCTCTCATTTACTGCCAGTTGGGATGCTGGATTGGATTGTGGGAAGGGGAGACTGTCTTTCCCATTCCCTGTTGGGGCTCCATATTTTTATTTTGTATGGGGCACCCACAAATATTGTAGCTGACTCTGTTTCCATTACCTCTTGCCTTACTTTGTATGTGATAAATGCATAGACTGAACTTTGTTAAATGTGAATTCAGCAAAAGTAGAAGTGCCTGTCATAACCATGTATAAGCCTACTGCTTTAGAACTTAAAAAGAAATAGCATATAGATAAAGCATGAAATGTTAAAATAATGACTTAAAATCTGATTATGATGTGTACATTTTACTTATGGTTAGAAAACTTGAAAAAGAACAATTAGGAAATTAACAAGTTAGAGTCCTATTTTGACATCTGTTATGAAGAGTAGTTGTGTGTAATAATTCTTAAATCTTGCCTAGAGATATCAGTATAGGTGAAAGTTATATTAACTATGGGTTGTGAAATGAAAGACGTGAAAATTAGATCTTTTTCTCAAAGTCCAAATATGTTAAATTTTATCAAGAAGTACACATGACTTCAGTTAGAAGTTAGAGTATTTGAATTAAAAATAAAATAGACAAGATATTACAGCAAGTGCCCAAAATATTTAAAGCATGATAACCAGTGGTCTTGATAATTGGTTCTACAGGCATTTAGTATAGGCTTCTACTAGGGTTTAGCTGTGACAGGAACAATACTCCCTTTGGTAGGCTGACTGGTGTTGTCTGCCTCCAAAATCCCAGAGAATGTTATTAGATAACATGTAATGTGGTCCATCTAGTCAAGGCTATGGTTTTTCCAGTAGTCATGTATGGATGTGAGAGTTGGACCATAAAGAAAGCTGAGTGCCAAAGAATTGACGCTTTTGAACTGCAGTGTTGAAGAAGACTCTTAAGAGTCCCTTGGACTGCAAGGAGATCCAACCAGTCCATCCTAAAGGAAATCAGTCCTGAATATTCATTGGAAGGACTGATGTTGAAGCTGAAACTCCAATACTTTGGCCACCTGATGCGAAGAGCTGACTCATTGGAAAAGACCCTAATGCTGGGAAAGATTAAAGGCGGGAGGAGAAGGGGATGACAGAGGATGAGATGGTTGGATGACATCACTGATTCAATGGACATGAGTTTGAGTAAACTTGAGGAGTTGGTGATGGACAGGGAGGCCTGGCATGCTGCAGTCCATGGGGTTGCAAAGAGTCGGACATGACTGAAAAACTGAACTGAATGTGTCAAATTAGCTACTTTAAAAAATTACTATACACATCATAAACCTCTAGTAACTGGGTTGAGTTTTATTTTTACGACTTCATGTTTGATAAGACCCACTAATCAAGTTGTGTTGACTTTTTTCCTATACAGCTGGAAAAGGCCGGTAAGTCATGCTGCTTGCTCCCCGAGAATCCTTCCTTCCTTTTGGTGCATCAGGTGTGATCATCAGGACCTGTGTTAATGAGATCCCTCTCTGTTTTACTGTCCAGAGAGAAACAGACCCATGCACCCATCCTGAAGCTGGGAGCAGCCTCCTGTGCAGCCTATAACCCTTGCCCACCAGCCCAACTACCAAGAGATTAGTGCTGCTCCCCCTCCTTCCCAAACTTCCCAAATGCCTTTTGAGAAGTCCTGCATTCAAAACTAGGCTTGATGTCCATCGTACCTCAGATTCTCTTGGGTGCAGACACCTTGGTGGACACAGAGCAGGATTTAACCTTGGCCCTTGCACCCTGTGGAATGGTCTGGGCTTTGCCCAGAGAGTTGTAATGAGCTTATCTTCTCTTAAATGCTTTGCTCCTGAAGCAGAAGCCTGCTCAGATATTGTAGAAGTCAGCTCCATGATATCAGACATCATGATGAAGTGTGTATGTAATTCATTCAATCATAGCCGCCCTTGGAGAAGAAGCTGGAATGGGAACAGAGGTGCACGCATGGAGGTGTTATATGGTAGCCAACAGGAACGCAGTCACACGTCAGCGCCAGCCAGTTCTGCCGTCTCATGTAAGCGGGAACGTTTCAGTCTCTTCAAGATGTATTCTGATAGGCTGTCTGAAGCTGCTCGTGTTTGTCTTAAGGAAAATGCACCCCAAGTTAGAAAAAATATCCTTTGCCACACGTGATATTTCGCTGTTATATAATTGCATATTTGCATTGATTTTGATATCTTATAATTAAAATTAAGTCAATGTAAGTGATGCTCCAAAGATCTAACCCATAATTTGTTGTGCATAACAAAACCAGAGGTGTCGAAAAGATCTCTTAGAAATTCTTTGTTTATAACATGATCTATGCATAAATAGCATGTGGATGCTTATATGTAATTTCTTCAGCAGTCTGAGTATCAAAGTACAGATGAAAATACTGTATGCTAATTTAGAAGAGAAGGAAATAAATTTGCCTTAAATTGTTTTTGTTAGTGTAATTGCTTTCATTACTGTCTGTGGCGGCAGTGATGTTACCATGTTTCCAATCAGAATATGTGTTTTTGCTGCCAGTAACCTCTGTATTATTTTGATACTTAATGTTATTTTGAGGTAAACTTAGGGAAGGAAGGGGCTTCCCTGATAGCTCAGTTGCTAAAGAATCTGCCTGCAATGCAGGAGACCCCGGTTCGATTCCTGGGTCGGGAAGATCTGCTGGAGAAAGGAATGTCAAAGCTGCACCTTCCCTCATGTGCAAGTGGGGGTGCTGGCGATGCTCTTGTTGCTATGCCAATCTTCCTTCCTCTGTGTCCTTGGTGGATCATGACCCATGACTCCTTCTTTAATCAGCCCTGGGCTTCCCCGGAGCAGGGATCTTATCAAGGGCCCTTCAGTTTACACACTTTCTTTCCTTCCCTCCTGAGGCTGGGGCCCAAGGCAATAGGGTTAATGCCATTCTTGATCAGAGTACCTGGTTATTAGATTCCTTTTCAAGATTCTAAGGACTTGTTCTGCCTCAGCTGGGAAAATTATATAAGAATTTGATCTCAAAGAGAGCCATTCTGATATACTGAATAGAAAACTCCATTAAAAAAAAAAAATAAGGAACGCACTATTGTTTGGTGGGTTTGTCTTGGCATACTTGGGATCCAGAAATTGAAGCTTCATATAGTTTCATTTTGGGGGAAAACTCTTTTATCTTCATTATCTTATATGCTGATCCCAGCTATAATTTCACTGAACAGTCCATGATGATTATCCAAGACCCAGGTTTATGTTGCTAAAGTCACTTCAGTTGTGTCTGACTCTGCGTGACGGCATAGACGGCAGCCCACCAGGCTCCCCCATCCCTGGGATTCTCCAGGAAAGAACACTGGAGTGGGTTGCCATTTCCTTCTCTGCAGGTTTATGTTAGGAGCAGATAATTTGGAGTTTTAGCTCTTGCAGAGCTCAGTTAAGTATTAGACAAGGGGAGTCCGAGGGAACATTGCTTTTTATTTTACTCCCAGACTTTGTAAAAACTGGGCAACAATGAGACACACACCATTCTCTGGATGTTAGGTTGCATTCAGAGTATAGAATTTCTAGTAAACCCCAAAAGCAAGAGACTTAGATATTTCTATATCTGAAGTATTTGGGGCCTTCTATTCGATTCTGCACTGCAGAGCTACTTAGCAAATTTCCAATTGGCTATAAAAAAGGAGATTTATATTAGATTCATGTAGCTGATGTGGGAATGGGTAGAGTTAATCTAAAATCGAACAGCAGAAACCCTCTTATCTTTAGCAAAACACCTTGAGAAGGACTTTTGTATTTATTTATTGGTCTCAGCTTTTTAAAAAACTCCTGTGTTGTGAAAAGTTTCATACATTTACAGAAGTTAAGAGAAATGCTTTGTGTACCCATCCTCCAGCCCCCAAAATTGCTACTCTGGACCATTCATTTATCATTGCCATCCCGAGATTATTTTGAAACAAATGCAAGATTTGTTTCATCCATACCATCTCATCCATCAGTATTCCAATATGTATTTGCAGGGACGTTTTAACTGCAGAAATCTAGCCTCCAGGACTAGATCTACAGTCTTGACAGGATTTTTTGAAGTTCTAGAGGCTTTGTATTCATCTTTAAATTGAGGGGAAAATATTGTCTATTGCGAAGGGCATTAGAATTTAATAAATTAATGTGTTTAAATGTACTGTGAAAATTTTAAAATGACATAAACTGTAATATAACATCAATGTATAAAATGATCAATGCATATGTTAGAAAAATAATATTTTTAAAATATTTATTTATTTGGCTGTGCTAGGGCTTCCCTGGTGCCTCAGATGGTAAAGAATCTGCCTGCAATGTGGAAGGCATCCCTGGGTCAGGAAGGTCCCTTGGAGATGGGAATGGCAACCCACTCCAGTACTCTTGCCTAGAGAATTCCACGGACGGAGGAGCCTGGGGGGCTACACTCCAAAGCGTTGCAAGGAGTTGGGCAGGACTGAGCAGCTAACACACGCACACACTGCTTTGGCTGTGCTAGGTCCTCGATGTTGCATGTGGGCTTTCTCGAGTTGCAGCCAGCAGGGGCTACTCTCTAGCTGCGGTGGGCTGGCTTCTCACTGCGGTGGCTTCTCCGGTTGTGGAGCACAGGCTTTAGGGCACGTGGGCTTCTGGAGTTGTGCTCAGGCTTAGTTGCCGTGTGGCATGTGGATTCTTTCAGGAGCAGGGATTGAACCTGTGTTCCTTACATTGGCAGGTGGGTTCTCCACCACTGGACCACCAGGGAAACCCCAGAATAGTTTGTTGATGCAACTTGTTAAACTAGCACTAACTGGCCCATTAGTACTAAATCTATGTATGTGGTTTAATAAGATTTCTTGAGCATCAGCATCTGGCCTGCATGAATGCCTCATGGAGTGTTCCATCTTAGAGGGACCCTGGAGGACTACTTTGCCTCAAAGAAAAATTTATACTCCTGTTCAAAGGAGGGGTAGAATACCTTCTTCTCTTGCACTATGTTAGGTATACTGATAAGTTTTCATTTTGAGATTAACTGAATGTTTTCTGAAAGGAAAAATGTAGCTTTATTAAAGAACTGAGAAAAAAGTATGATTACATTGTATCAGAAGACAGCATGTAGTTAATTGTTTCCACTGGGTACCAATGATTACTTTTTAAAACTTTTATCTACACCATTGATGCAGAAAAATTACAAGTATCGGATGTGATGTTTCTGTTTTCTTCAGCGATGTTACAGTATTGTGATTGTTTCATTTCATATGGAGTGAAATGTTCTCCCAGAGCAGTTCATATCAATAGTACAATTACATAATCCAATGATAAACACTTAACAAAAGAAAGAAAAGCTGGTGGATTCAGTGGAACTTTATAAATTCCCAGCACTGACAAGGAGATCCTTTAGTGAGAAAGCCAGCAATTGATAAGAAATTTTAAAGGCTCCTGTCTCATAGAATGTATGCTGCTTATTTTTATATGTTATTTTATTCTTAATAATAGCAACTTACATAACAGGCTAGTAAAAAAATTTATATATATCTCAAAAGGACAGAGAAATTTTCACTAATAAACTTCACACCTGTATACTGTGATTTACCCGCTACACAAGTGAAATGACTTTTATTTTGAAGAATGTTAGGCTTTCTAATTTTTATAATTCAGAATGAGACATGATAAGGAGAATATAGAGTCAAAACTGAAACGAATATAGCAGAGAAAAGTGAGGTACACTGTTTACTTAAATGTGTAATGATAAAAGGTTGTTGTAATAGAGAAGGTCCGGTGACATTGTAGAATCAAAATCATGATTGGTGTTTTGGCATTGTACACATCATGTTAAACATAAATTTCTTTTGGGTATTGTCTTACAGCCCAGACAGTGTAATTGGTTACAGACATTTCTAAAGTGTGTGCTACATAGAACTCGGCTCAAAGTCATGTGGAAGCCTGGATGAGAGGGGAGTTTGGGGGAGAATGGATACATGTATATGTATGGCTGAGTCCTTTCGCTATCCATAGGAAACTATTACAACATTATCAGTCTGCTATACTCCAACACAAAATAAAAAGTGTTTTTAAAAAAGTGTGTTACTTAGATCTTCACCAGCAAATGCAAGAATGGGTGTTAAACAAAAACAAACACCCAGCCTGGATAAAGCATCTTTCTATGTGTACAAATGAAGCAGACTTGAATGTTCCAAGGAGACTGGGGAGTGATTCTGAGAGAAGCATGTTTCCCTGTGTGAGATTTGTGGGATTAACCACTTCTCTCCCAATGATGCTAAGAGATTTACTGAAGGTCACTGAGCTAATGCTACTTAGTGACAGATCTATGGCTGAAAGTAGGGCCTCCTGATTCACAATGCATGTTTTTACTTACAACGCATCACAGTTATATATATATGAAAGCTGAGCACCGAAGAATTGATGCTTTTGAACTGTGGTGTTGGAGAAGACTCTTGAGAGACCCTTGGACTGCAAGGAGATCCAACCAGTCCATTCTGAAGGAGATCAGCCCTGGGATTTCTTTGGAAGGAATGATGCTGAAGCTGAAACTCCAGTACTTTGGCCACCTCATGCGAAGAGTTGACTCATTGGAAAAGACTCTGATGCTGGGAGGGATTGGGGGCAGGAGGAGAAGGGGACGACAGAGGATGAGATGGCTGGATGGCATCACTGACTCGATGGACATGAGTTTGGGTGAACTCCGGGAGTTGGTGATGGACAGGGAGGCCTGGTGTGCTGCGATTCATGGGGTCACAAAGAGTCGGACACGACTGAGCGACTGAACGGAACTGAACTGAATTGATATATATATATATATATATATATATATATATATATATATATATATATATATAATGTAATAGCAGGCTGGTGCTAGATGGCAGATGTTTGTGAATGTCTAAATTAAGGTGTTTGGATTCAATCCTGGATCAGTTCAGTTCAGTTCTGTTTAGTTGTTCAGTCGTATCTGACTCTTTGCGACCCCATGGACTACATAGTCCATGAAATTCTCCAGGCTAGAATACTGGAGTGGGGAGGGTAGCCTATCCCTTCTTCAGGGTATCTTCCTAAGTCAGGAATTGAACCTCCATTGCAGGAAGGTTCTTTACCATCTGAGCTATCAGGGAAGCCCCCACATTATCAGACTGAAAGCTAATTCAGCCTTCATACACCTTCTTGATTTTTTTTTTTTTTACTGTGGTTTCCACTATACTCCTCTATCCTGGTTTCCATCTTACCTTTCTGAATACACTCTTATTTTTTCTTTCAGCCCTGGCTTCTTAAATTTAGATGTTTGTTTCTCTTCCTGCTCTTCCCTTCATGCGCTCCATTCAGTCCCGTGGTTTTCAATTTCATATGAATTTGGGTGAAAATCAGTTGTGCAAAGTGGGAACTTTTTTTTATAATCATATATCATTTTGCTTTGAACTCACCTTCCTGCTGATGGCAGAGAATGATGAACGGAGTCAGCATGGCTTAATCACTTGTATTATTAGTCTCTTTGGGCTTCCCTAGTGGCTCAGATGGCAAGGAATCTGCCTACAGTACAGGAAGTGTTCAATCGCTGGGTTGGGAAGATTCCCTGGAGGAGGGCGTGGCAATCTACTCCAGTATTCTTACCTGGAAAATCTCATAGACAGAAGAGCCTGGCGGGGGGGGGGGGGGGGGTGGTGGGGGTGGGGTGGGCGGGGTTACAGTCCATGGGGTCGCAAAGAGTCAGACACTACTGAGCGACTCACACTACTAGTCTCTTTTGACCTAAAAGTCTCTTTCCCATTTCAACAGCGCTCCTCGTCATCTCTTCCTCCCTAGATGGCAGCTGGTGCAAGGGGAAGCTCTTGCCAACAGTTTTAACTTGTGCTTCAGGTTCCAAGGATTTGTTAACAAAAGAAACCACTTGTTATACACAAATAAATAATTTCAGTATTTAATAGAGAATTATCTAGCTTACTTTCAATATACAATCATTAAGAGAAAAGAAAGAAATAGTAGAGGAGAGTAACCCACATTTGCTGCTGTTCCGTCGCTCAAGTTGTGTCTGACTCTTTGTGACCCCATGGACAGGAGCACGCCAGGCTTCCCTGTCCATCATCAACTCCCAGAGCTTGCTCAAACTCACGTCCATTGAGTTGGTGATGCCATACAACCATCTTGTCCTCTGTTGACCCTTCTCCTCCTGCCTTCAATCTTTCCCAGCATCAGGACCTTTTCTAGTGAGTCATCTCTTCACATCAGGTGGCCAAAGTAACCCACATAGATCACTTAATTGCGCTGACAGCATCCAGACTCAAACAGTCTGGCTGGAGTCCCGATTGGGAAAAGGTCATGGGCAGTCATCCGCTCCACGGAAGCGGCTTGGAAATTGCACTTTTGGGGGTTCCCTACTTTAACCCTAGGCTGCATCATCAGTTTGCCAGCAAATTGCAGCTCTGATTTTGTTAAATCTTTTTTTACAATGCTGTTTGTTTTGTCTTGAGTGTCTTGGAAGGTTGTTAAGCCCTGGGCCAGACCCCCTCTAGGGGCTCAACAATTCCAAGATCCACCCACCTCCTTATCTATAGTGCTCCTGGCTTCAGTCAGTTCAGTTCAGTCGCTCAGTCGTGTCCAACTTTTTGCGACCCATGGACTGCAGCACGCCTGGCTTCCCTGTCCATCACCAACTCCCAGAGCTCCTGGCTTACTGGTGTGTGCTCAGGGCAGTGTCCAGCCAGATCAGAGGCCTTCTCTGCTGTTCTGCCTCTGAAGCCTGATCAAGACTGCTTTTATTTAGCTTCCCTAACAGCATCCCCCCACAGCTGGTAGAGGGCCAGGGGCTCTGCTCCTCCTTCTGTTGGTGTCTATCGACCTTACGTGGGGTGAACCCATCTCTGCAGCTGTGGAGCACCTGCCTTGGCATTCACGGGTTGAGCTGTCTTCTCTGTGGCCCCCCATGCCACAGTGGCCTGGTGAACTTGCTGGCTGGCACCACAGCCGTCTTCTATGCTCCCCACCAAGGCACAGGGGAGGTTTAGATTCCTATCCTTCCGCCCACAGCCCGTGGGGAACCAACTGGCCATCAGGGGCACTACTGGCCCAAGCACCTTTTTCATATTTTCCAACTCTTCTGTCCCATGCGCCATTCGGTTATCCGTTCAATAAATACCAATAAATACCTTCTAGATGTCAGGCATGAGTCTGTGTGCTGAGCCACAGTGAACAAAGCAGAAAGCAGTCGACCCTCAGGGGCTTTGTGTTCAGCGCGCCTACTGACCGCAGAGTGCGCAATGGCATGTGACCACAGAGTGCGCAGTGGCGTGTGACCACAGAGCTTCTCTGAAGCTTCCAGCCTTCTCTGGATGCGCCTGGACCACCCTCTTCCAACCCTCTCAGTGTTTCCACCACCTGGGGCTCAGCCCGTGTGGGCGTGGGTGTGTGGAGGAAAATAAGATGGCTTGTACCTGCTTTCTCATCTCCTTCCCATCAGGTATCTTCTTCGCGTTTCATGAAGTTCCCTAGGCCCCTTTCTGCTCTGCCAGAAATCCCCCTCTGTCAAGTGCTTCTCTCTCCCTGGGTGTTCTTTACCCTCTAGTTTATAAGCCTCAGCCTCTTGGCATGGTCTCATAAGATAAAGGCTCTGGGAAGAGAAGAATACAACATTTTCTAAGAAAAGAAAATACACTGGGATGTGTTTTACCAACAGTTTCCGTACTCATATTCTGAAGACTTCCAAACTACCTGTCTGACCTCAGCCTCCCCTGTGGGCCAGACTTCAGTTTTGAACTGGGTGTTTACCTGCATGTCAGTCCCCCATGCTCAGCAGCTCCCGCAGTGGATGGCTTCTCTTAACCTAGTCATGGTCTACACCCCAGCACCTTAACTACAACATTGACATCTTCAATTTACTCTCCTGCAAATCCTCCATCCATCTCACTAGCAAGCTTTTTACAAACTCTGTCTTTGAAATGTCTGGAAATCCGCCTTCGCCTTTCAGTTCTCATTCCCACGGCTCATCTTGGATTGTTACAACGTCCACTTTGCTTGCGTTGAGTATCTTCCTCATCCACAGTGGGGATTTGGGGCAGCACTTCTGTCCTATCCAAGAGGGGCTGATAGGAAGTGGGTGTACATGTTGACAGGTGTCCTTTTGTCTATCACAAGGACTTTGAATGGTACTGATACTTTAGGGGCAGCAGCCCTGGGTGCTAATACCACATCTGCTACACCTACATTGAGTAGGACAATCCCACATGAAATCTGTGAGGCAAAACCAGCAGGAGATGCATATTAAGAAATGTATTGCAAGGAATTGGCTTATATGATAGTTGGGGCTAGCTTGGCAAGTCCAAAATCCCTAGGGAAGGCTGGAACTTCGGGGACAGGCTGAAACGGCTGTCCATGGATATAATTTCTTTTCATCTAAGAGAAGCCTCAGTTCTGCTTTGAGGAGCTTCCAAATGATTGAATCCATTCCTCTCAGTTATTTAGAATCATCTCCCTTCCTATGGATGTGCCTACCAATATCATCTTTTAAAAAATTACACCTGATCTGGACAAATTGAATCTTCATATAGTGAGTCCTAGATATTTATCTAAGGTATCACTGAGTTGAGAAAAAATATTTTAATAATAATCTGTTATTGTCACCCTATTCAAATATAATAAAAATAATAATCATCTTAAATTCCATCGAATCTGGGGACCAAGGCAACTAATAGAGTACTTATCATCAAAAATTATTTTCTAAATTCACAAGCCCTTCATAATAATTTCATAATTTTTTTGAAAATGTTGAAATTCTGACTATAGTGTAATAATCCAATTTATATATGTTCTTAGCAAACTTTATTCACAGGCAGTTGATATTTTTTCCTTAATTTTTCAAATATCCTAAAGTTGGCCGATTGAGAATTGAGCAAATATGTAAACACCTGATTCTCATTTTCTTAGTGCAATTTTTAAAAAACACATATTTTCTATGTGGCTGTGCCAAGTCCTAGTTGCGGCATGCGGGATCTTCAGTTGCGGCATGTGAACGCTCGGTTGCGGCATGTGAACGCTCGGTTGCGGCATGTGAACGCTCGGTTGCAGCATGCAGGATCTTCAGTTGCGGCATGTGAATGCTCAGTTGCTGCATGTGGGATCCAGTCCCCCGACCAGGGATCAAACCCAGGGTCTCTGCACTGGGAGCAGGGAGTCGTAGCCGCTGGACCACCAGGGAAGTCCCTCTCAGTGCAAATTTTTAAAAATGTTTTATCTGCATTGCTTTATTTTTATTATGCTGTATGTCATTTAAAATTGCTGAGAATCCTACTAAAGGCTTGTATCCGCAATTCTCTCCTAAGAGATTAAATTAAGCCATGTAGAAAATGATATATTCTAAAAGGACAATATTTTTGTGAACAGCTTTGTTTTTATTGTCTGGTTAATTGTTGGCTGAATTTTCCCCAAGGCTGTGAAAATGCAACAAGCAATGATGTACTCGAAGTGTCAGGAAAAATCGTGATTTGCCTTAGAAATGTTCTGTACTTGTTCTGTTGTAGAAAAATAAAACCATGCTTTATAGGCTCCCACACAGCTTTACATACAATTCTCACATCCATGCTACACTCCCTTTTATTGAGATCTAATTTATGTACAGTGAAATGTACAACGTGGCTTCCCTGGCGGCTCAGACGGTAAAGAATCCACCTGCAATGCAGAAGACCTGGATTCGATCCTTGGGTTGGGAAGATCCCCTGGAGAAGGGCAAGGCAACCCAGTCCAGTATTCTTGCCTGGAGAATCCCATGGACAGGGTGGCCTGGTGGGCTACGGGCCTTGGGGCTGAGGAGTTGGAATGACTGAGTGAATAAGCATAGCACACAAAATGTACAAATCTTACATTTTAGTTCAATAACTTTTGGTACATTTATAACTTCTACCCAAAACAGGGTTCAGCACGTTTGCATGACCTCAGAAAATTCCCTCCTGCCCCTTCCCATACAATCCACAGTCCTTGACAGACTGCTAATATTTCTGTCACTATAGGTTAATTTCACATATTGTTTCACTTCATGTAAATCCAACAGCCTGTACTCTTCAGCATCTGGCTTCTACTTGACATAACATCTCTGAGATTCCTTTGCATTGTTGTTGTGAATATCAGTAATTTGTTTATACTTCTAGGTAGTATTACGCACATGACTGGATCTCAAATTGTTTATTTTCCCATTGATGAACAGTATGTCGTTTCCAGATTTGGGGTTTTCTAATCAGTAAGATTGCTTTGAGTTCTCTCCCATAAGTTTCTTGTGGAGATATTTTCATTTTTCTTAGATAAATACCTAGGGATAGAATTTCAGGGTCATAAGGTATTGTATGTTTAAAAGAAACTACCAAACAGTTCTCTAAAAATATACTGTTTAAAACCTTCAGGAACAGTATGTGAGAGTTCCAAATGTTTCACATTCTGGTCAACGTTTGGAATTGCCAGTCTTTTTTATTTTAGACTTCGTAGTGGGTGTAAAGGGGTATTTCTTTGTGAGTTGTGTTTATATTTTCCTGATAACCATGGATGTGGTCCATTCATGTATCGATTTATGTGTGAAAGAAGTCTCTGTTCAACTCTTACCCCCATTATTTTTAATGAATTATTTGTCTGAACTGACTCATTGGAAAAGACCCTGATGCTGGGAAAGACTGAAGGTGGGAGAAGGGGACGACAGAGGATGAGATGGCTGGATGGCATCACCGACATGATGGACATGAGTTTGAGTAAACTTGGGGAGTTGGTGATGGACAGGGAAGCCTGGCGTGCTGCAGTCCTCGGGGTCACAAAAAGTCAGACACGATTGAGAGACTGAACTGAACTGAGGAGTACTTTATATGTCCCAGATATGAATTTGTTGTCAAACATATGTATTGAAAATATTTTTCCCAGTCTATGACTTGATTATTTATTTTACTAATGATACTTTTATAAGCAGAGATTTTGAATTTTGTTAAAGTCCGATTTATTCACTTTTTGTTGTTGTTAATGCTTTTTTGCATCATGTTAAAGAAATTGTCCCCTATATCAATAGCTGCAAAAACAAGCTCTTTTTTATAAATAAATTCTTTATGGCTATAGTTTCTATGTTTATGTCAATGATCCATTTTGATTTAATTCTGTGCATAGAATAATAAAGAGAGTATCCATATGGGTATCAAGATTTTCTGGCATCATTTCTTAAAATGTCTAATCTTTTTACATTGATTTTACTAGTCATCTTTGTTGAGAAAATAATTTAACTGTATATGTGGATTTATTTCTAAGCTCTGTTCTCTTCTATTGATCTGTATGTCTGTTCTTAGGCCAATTCCATACTGTCTGGATTATCATAGCTTTGTAATATGTCTTGAAATTGAAATCTGTAAGTTCTCCAATTTTGTTTGGAGGGTTTGATTTAGCTCTTTGAGGTCTGTTGTTCCTTATTAATTTTAGAATCAGTTTGACAACTTATTTTTTAAAATTACACTATGATTTTGATTTCTACCTCTTGTTTTAACATGGAGAATATCTTTGCAACACTTTAAAAAAATCGGTCTCTTGTTTCCTTTATTCAACACAATTTATTGAGCAACTACTCTCTTCTGGGGACTATTCTAGTTTCATACTAGAACACTGAAAAAATAGTTAGAAGACTCCTACCTTCCTAGTGAGGGGAGACACATAGCAGGAAACAGGAAATATATTTAAAGTGTTAGGGACAAAAATACTTTAAAAGATAAGGCAACAGAGGGTGAGATGATTGGATAGCACCACTGACTCAGTGAATATGAGGCTGAGCAAACTCTGGGAGATAGAGAAAGACAGGGAAGCCTGGCACGCTGCAGTTCATGGGGTTGCAAAGAGTCAGACACAACTTAGTGACTGAACAGAAATGGAAAGTAATTTGTAGGCTTGGAGAGATCGGCCATTTTACATAGAAATGTCAAAATGGAATGGAAAAGTCTCTAATTATGTGACATTTGAGCAGAAACCTGATTACATCAAAGGGGCAGTCATGCAAATATCCAGATGCCCAACAATGATGGCAGATCCTGAGGTGTCATGATACAGGCAAGGGATATGAGTTGAGAGAAAGGGTTGACATGACGTTTTAAAAGGTGCACCTAGCTGCTGTTCAGACGGCAGAGAGCCAAGAGGGGAAGCAGTGACGCTGGAAAGGAGAAGACTACACTAGACCAGGCAAAAGATGGTAGTAATTTGCAAAGTTTTCCGTAATTTTCGATTCTTTCTCCGCTGACAGTTGGATGTTTATACATCCTGCACCACGTGTGCAGTGTAGCAAGATCTGGACCTCATGTAATCCTGTGTTTAAAATGGAGCATAAGTGTGGCATTCCTTTGTCATGTCCATGCCTAAGAGCAGGCCAGGTAACGCCTGAAGTAGGCACTGCTGGTTTTCAGTGGCATTGCTTGTTTTTGAGCAGTCCGAATTAGAATATCTGAAACCTTGACCACGTGATGATTCTCTGCATATTGATTCCTCTGTAGGTTGAGAGGAATTACCTGATTCTGGCCTCTTGAAATGCTCTTAGAAACATTAACATACACATTCAGTTATTTCCCTTTTTTTACATGCAGACGGCAAACAAAATGGTGATCAGTAACTCGATACCGACTGTATCTTCTGTATTTTTAACATGATCCTTTCAGATTATGACACCGTTCTCATCTTTATTAGTATCATTGCTTCTTGAAAACCAGTCTTTGAGTTAGTAATAAATAGAGAACCCACTGTGGATACTACATTAATTATGAGATGATGGTGAAACATTATCAAGTACTATAAATCTGATACTCAAATTTTAGATCAAATTGTAATAATTAATGCATTCCCTAATTTATTTAACTCAGTGACAGTTCATTAGTATATTCTTGTGTTTTTAAGAAGTTCTAATTAAGAAAGTATTATCATAATAGCAGGATCATAATCATATGCATTTAATTATATTAAAGCAAAATATCTAGCTTGGTATAATGATTTTTAAGTTCAAAATAAAGTAATTCTTGATATCTAAATTTGAAGAGGACATTTTCCTTTATTATAAATATTTATGGATTTAGCTATTTTCAGGGCTCCAGACATCAATTTTTCTGGTTTGATGTGAACATATTGCTTCTCTGCTTGGTAAGTAGGGCATAGAAGGAGAAGCGTGCTTTAGGGTTTCATAAATAAAATTAGGCAATAAAATGATTCAGACGGCATTGGAGCTAGCAGATTTCCATCCACCACAGCGAAGAACCCTGCCCCAGGCTTGCTTCATCTGCCCACTGGTCAGTGGTGGCAAAACCAGTTTTCCACCGTGGCCCCTTTAAGCGTCTGATCACACTGGCTGATATTTTTAGTACCTTGAAATTTAGGGATTGGGTTTATGTACAGTAGTATGCAGGCAGGGATCTGTCTCCTAGTTTGAATTTTCTTTGTGCTATCACTCATGAAAAGCGTGGAATGTGGTTTGCCACTGAGAAGAGATTCCCTCTGTGAGATGAATTTCCATCCAGCACCAAAGATCCCTAAATATACGTATTTAAGGTCATGGTTATTAACTAGGCGAATGGAAGAAACTCAAAGGTATACCTGAGATAGAATACGAACGTCTCAGACCACAAAAGAAATAGTGCATTGTTTGTGGTTCCAAAGTAAAGCTTCTACAAGATATACCTGATGTTACACTTTTTATTTATTTCTTGCTTTTCTTTCGCTCTCTTCTGATAAAACTAACATTCTAGACAATTTAAAACATTGCAGTAGTCTTAATAGGCTCTTTTAATTCTTCCCCTACTGCCTCAGTTAATCTGGGCAGTGTCAGTCTGTTACTGTTAGAATTACTATTAACTGAAAATGCATTATGAGCTGCTGCACACATTAAAAAAAATGGCATTATAATGAGTAAAACTGCACTAAGCATAATCGTGCCAGCGCTGTGCCAGCACCGTGACATCCTACAGTGGTGATGATTTCCACGTCAGTGATGATTTTCTTGTCTGATTTACATTGCCTTCTCCTTGCTGCTATATTGATACCCAGAACGTGTCCATCCTCTCAGTGGGCGCAGATGCTAGTTAGCTCCTTCTCCCATTCCTGGAAAAATCTTAAGCAGTTAGGGAGTAAAAACGATGACCGCAGCCAAATTCCACCGTTCAAGGACGCACATTTCCCCCACTAACTCCGTTTAATAGCTTGGTGTATTTGCTGGAGGCAACTTTTGCAAACATCGTAATGGCCTCAACTCTCAAACTAGAAGAATAAAAAAAAGGTCACAGGAGGAGAAATCCTTAAGTTTCAAGCTAATTTTTGTTCAGATTTGAATTTTTTAAAATTTCCAGATGTCCTAAGGTAGAAAGCCAGTTGTATTCCTTAAATATAGCAATGCATCACTTTCCAGAAACATTATGATGAGCAGAAATAACCCACAAGGATTTATTTTACAGTTATATTCCTGAAATTTCTATTGAATCACCAAGGGGAGATTGAAATTCTTTTAAATAGAGAAGTTGTATTTCTTCAAGTAGTAGTAGATAGGCCTGTATGCCACCCCACTCCAGTACTCTTGCCTGGGAAATCCCATGGATGGAGGAGCCTGATAGGCTACAGTCCATGGGGTCGCGAAGAGTCGGACATGACTGAGCGAATTCACTTTCACTTTTCACTTTCATGCATTGGAGAAGGAAATGGCAACCCACTCCAGTGTTCTTTCCTGGAAAATCTCAGGGACAGGGGAGCCTGGTGGGCTTCCATCTATGGGGTCACACAGAGTGGGACACGACTGACGCGACTTGGCAGCAGCAGCAGTGGCAGACCTGTATGCATATCCTGCCTCTGACACCTAGGAGCTATCTCTGTAATCTTGAGCTAGTTGCTTCTTCTTGAGCTAAATGTTTATTTTTTAAAGTGAGTTTCTAATGATCTCAATTGAGGATAACTTAAGGAAGAAGGATCTGTGGTTTGGGACAGGAAAAGGAGGAGCGTATGAAAAAGCTTGAGTGAGTCTGGCAAGAAAGTTTTGAGCCTCAGAAGGTGCTCCTAGGTTTGTATCAGGGCTGGGGACGAACACAAACGAGGCTGGGATTGGAAGCCCCTTAGAAGAGCATTGGCCAAATTTCTGAGCAGCATACATTTTGCTCTGCCAAAAGGTATCCAAAACATTTCTCATTTCAGATTCTAAGTTAACAGACCAGGGTGGACCCGAGAAGCAGGAATGATCAATTTCGAGTCACAAAACCAGGAAGACTTTGAAAAGCCAGCAGAGGACTAGGCAAAGAATATTAAAATGTTCATTCACCTGTGTGTTCTCTTCAACAGATAGCTAAATCGACTTATGTTTAAGCTCCATCTAGTGAGTAACAAAAAGAAGACGAAAGTTAACCTCATGGTGTCTTTTTCATGTATTACTTTCAATGAAGGTACACAGATCATATGATGTTCCATTTGAGTAACTTTTCTAGAGAATGTAAGAAGTTATTTTAACAGAGTCAATGAGGTATAATCCACAGAAAATAAATCGCATTCTTTTAAAGTGTGAAATTTCTGTTTTTGCATCTTTGTATCCCTGCGAAATCACAATCAAGGTAGTGAACATATCTATCTAAGTGTCCTGGTGCTCCTCACCCCTCACCCCAGAGGGTCAGTGCTCTGCTTGCTGCGCTCTGGATTAGTTTGCATTGGAGTATTTAACGCTAATGGGACTAATGGAGTATTCAGTACATATCTCGTTTCCCTGACTTCTTTCAGTCAGTGTAATTATTTCAAGATCTGTCTCTGTTAGTGTGTCATAGTTCACTCCTTTATATTGATGAGTAGCTTTCCACTGTGTGGCTATACCGCAGGTTGTTAATCCATGCATCTGTTAATGAACTTTTGAGTGCCAGTAATAAAGCTGTGATGAACATGCGTATCTGTACGGACACACACTTTTTTTCCTCTTTGGGGTAAACGCCTAGAAGTGAAATGTCTGGATCACAAGGTAGATATATAACTAAATTTGAAGAAACCGAGAAACTATTTCCTAGAGAAATTGTACCTCTTACATCCACAGTTTGAGAGATTTGAACTCCATGTGTGTATTGAGAGGGATTGAAGCATGTGTGGAAACCATCTTTTATTTTGATATGTGCCTCTCAAAAATCATAACAAGAGGGAAAGTTGAATTCACTACTCATAGTCAAACGCACAAAAAAATCTACTTCCAAATAATCATATGATATAAATATTCTTATTGTTAATGTTTGATGTTTTGTGCATATGGACAGAGTTAGCAAAAATCTGAGTTAATGCGTCAGGGAAAAAACAATTAAAATTCAATAATTAGTACTTTCTTTGAAATTTCCAGTTTTAGTCATTTTCTTAGTGATCTAAGTGATCTAGAATCCTCTGCCTGCATTACCACTTGCCGGGAAAAAATTACAAGTGGGCTTGGCCTTTACCAGTTTCTGTCTAGGCTTTACACTCTTACTCAGTTGACATATATGTTGATGGTTCTAACTCAATGTCATAGAATTTTATTTCAACTTAGAAATAAATTGTCCGATAGAGTGGAATTTGATAATATACACAGGGGCTTCACTCTATCACATACACTCCAGAGCTAGTAAGTTTAGGTCACTGTCTGATGATCTTCTTAAGAACATCCCTGGATTAATCAGTTAATATTTATTCCTGCGTGTTGGCACAAACCAGACTATGGTCCGTCTTTGCATCCCTCATTGTATCAAGGTGCACTGCTTGGTGTTTAACACCTAGGGGCCAGTCCACAAATATTTGTCAATTAATAGATAAATGACTGTATCATAGCATAAATTCTGTATTTTTTCACTGTAATTGGACTAAAATCTCACCTATCAGCTTGAACCTACAGCCTTTGCCATAGTCACAGCTTAAAGCCTCTACCCTCTTTTTTTGAGATCCTGTTGCTGAGGCAACAGGATTTTTCCATGCCTGCTTGCATCCCGTTGCCAAGGCAACATGGTACAGTTGGCAGGCTGGTTTGAGACATCGGATGTTTGCGGTATCCTGCGGTATCCGAAGATGCCTATGGTTTACAACTTCTTTGATAAAACAGTGTGTGCATAATTCAAGGATGTGTCCTGACTCTAGTCTTTGTATATAAAGGTGATGGTGGGTGTTTGTAATCGTCCAGTATCATACACGTTACTGGAAATACCTTGTGTAATCTCAGGACCTAGGGATCTTTCCTCCCTTTAGCAGAAGCCTTGGCTGATTTTGACTGCCTGCTATCCTCACTCTTTTTCCATAATCTAGATCTACTTTCACTGAAATTGAATAAATACTCTTGACCAGTGCTTTCCAGCTTCAACCTGGCCTAACAGACATTGCCACGATCAAGCAGCCTTACAAAAACTATTTATTGTCAGGAAGATCTTTGTGTTCCTTTTCTGTGGCAGTTCTAAAATTTCCTGGATTATTGCTTATTAGTTCCTAACTGTTACTGGAGTATGAATGGAGAGACTCAAGAGGACCATGCCACCTTCCTGCAGTGATGCCACCTCCGTCAACATTACAGGTGGACAAAACATCCTTAGTGAGCAGGAGAAGGCAACCCTACGTAATGTCCCTTATTCACAGGGGACATGTTTATGACTGTCACCACCTGAAAGAGACTTTCAGGCTGTAAAACACCGGTGGCTCAGATGGTGTGGTTGCACCATTTATGGTGTAATCCACACCTCTCATTTCATGAGATTAGCTGCTTCTTCTTTTTATCAAATTTTTTTTTTTTTTTTTTTTTTTGTGATTGCCAATCAGATTCACAGAGTTTAGTCTCGGAGACAGGAATAAATAAAAGTGAAAGATTTCTTTTGGAGTTGAGTCTAGGGCTTGACTAGGACTCTGGAAATCACAGAATCAGTGACTGCAGAGGCCATCTGACCCAACCCCGTCATCTTACAGAGGAGGAAGCTGAGGCCTGTGAGGTTACCTTGTTGTCTCACTGACATGCAAGGCCTGGGGAATTCACCAAGACTTCCACAGCTGTGGTGGGCAATTTCATCAGGGATTCAGCTGGAAAGCTGGGTCTCCGTGTTTCTACTTGTGTTGGAATAGAAGCCCTCAGTCTTTCAGGTCACATCCTGTGAGCACTTGTGGTAGCTGAAGGGAGTTACTGTGATATTATTGAGGGATTGCTGATACATTTCAGGTTTATAACTGGTACTGTGGACTTGATGTAGACAGACCATGTGTGTGTGTGCTAAGTGGCTTCAGCTGCGTCCAGTTCTTTGCAAACCCAGTAGCCCAACAGGCTCCTCTGTCCATGGAATTTTCCAGGCAAGAATACTGGAACAAGTTGTCATTTCCTGCTATAAACCAGTTATATGGAAGGGGAATGTAGACTCTCTCACCACTGGAGGAACTTAACAGGGGATCTCAAACAAGTCTGTTCACCCATCCTGGTATAATCCTTGCCCAACTTCAGCGTCAGCAACTTTCTAGGCACCCAGCTCCCCAGTCTCAAGCTTATGGGCGCCCAGTGGTCCTAGGTCATTGACAAGGGTCTACTGACCCTTGCAGCAATGCAGATAGACCGAGCAAATCTGGGTGAGCACTCAGAGGTTTCCTCCTCAGCAGTCTGGGTGTGTCTGACTGAGCTCCCCTTTTGGGTTCCTGAAGCCTCGAGATGGATGTGAGAGGTGAGCACTTCAGTCCATTTTAAAACTAAGCAGATGACCTTCTTGCTGAGAAATACTGGATTCAGAAGCCACACCTAGCTTTTCTAGCTTCTTCTCTGAGCCTTTTAGGTGGAAGAGGAAAACCTGCCTTGGTCTAAGCCATGACATATTTGTCTGGATAGTTTGGACTGGATTCCGGGATTGTACACAGTGTTAACGGTAACTTTGATGGCTTCCTAAAATAATAAAAAAGAGGGAGAGAAATGAGAGAATC
This sequence comes from Capra hircus, assembly GCF_001704415.2. Taxonomy (NCBI): domain Eukaryota; kingdom Metazoa; phylum Chordata; class Mammalia; order Artiodactyla; family Bovidae; genus Capra; species Capra hircus. The sequence continues at coordinate 6,526,480 of NC_030834.1, read as the reverse complement.
TCAAAGTAAATCTATTTATTTATATATGGGAATCGTGGGTTTTGTAGACAATATCATTTCTCTTGACTTGTGTTTGTTTCCTGCACCTAGACTTGTCTCCCATGTGTATCCCAATTGGATTCTTCTTTTTTCCTTCTTGCTCATTCCTTAAGTTTCAACTGGGAGGTGTTCACTAAATGATGGAATTCCTGTATGTAAATATACAGAAATCCACAGACACATACTTACATATGCTTGTGTGCCTGCTAAGTTGCTTTAGTCATGTCCAACTCTTTGCAAACCTAGGGACTATGGTCCACCAGGCTCTTCTGTCCATGTGATTCTCCAGGCAAGAATACTGGAGTGAGTTGCCAAGTCCCTCCAGGGCATCTTCCCAGCCCAGGGATGGAACCCCATGTCTCATTTGTCTCCTGCATTGGCAGGGTTTTTTTTTTTTTTTTTTTTTTTTACCACTTGTGCCACCTGGGAAGCCCACACTTAAATATATGTATCCTTTTACCCCAGCCAGTATTAAAGAAGCATAAAATAATTTTCTGCAATCTCACTGTCCAAGTCCAACCCCACAGGAGGCTGACACCATCAACTATGCTTGAAAACTATATATTGAGGGAAGACCAGATTCCTGAACAACAAAAAAAATAAAGACAACCTCTACTTTAGAGCTTTTATTCCAGAGTTTCTCAAGCATTTTGGTCTCAAGATGCTTTTATGCTATGCTAAGTCACTTCAGTTGTGTCTGACTCTGTGCGACCTCATAGATGGCAGCCCACCAAGCTACCCCGTCCCTGGGATTCTCCAGGCAAGAACACTGGAGTGGGTTGCCATTTTCTTCTCCAATGCATGAAAGTGAAAAGTGAAAGTGAAGTCGCTCAGTCGTGTCCGACCCTCAGCGATCTCGTGGACTGCAGCCTTCCAGGCTCCTCCATCCATGGGATTTTCCAGGCAAGAGTACTGGAGTGAGGTGCCATTGCCTTCTCCAAGATGCCTTTATACTTTACAAAATTATCAAGGACCCTTGAGAGCCTTTGTTTCTGTGAGATATAGCAATGTATATCATATTAGAAAGTAAAACTGAATTTATAAAAGGTTTATTATCAGTGAGGAGGTATGAGAAATAATCTCTGCACATGAGGTACTTAAAGGATAATGCCAATAGTCACTCTAGTGGTATTTTAAAAATGAATGACATACCCTGTAATAGAAAATCTGAAAATATATATAAATGTGTAAGTGAATCACTTTGCTGTACACCTGAAACTAACACACTACTGTAAATCAACCACACTTCAATAAAAATATTAAAATGTCCAAGGGAAATGTAAAAAAATAATGATAAGTCCAATGCTTATTACTGATAAGTCTAATACTTATGAAGCAATAATGACAACTAGCATTCATTTAAAACTTCCCATATGCCTAAGAATTTTCATGTATCATTAAACTTAACCTTCACATCAATTCTGTAACTGGCTTGGTTTCTGGGGCTTCTGTTAGCAATGTAACACCATCTGAGTGGCTTGAAACAGTAGAAAAGTTAATGTGTAATAATTTTTCAGGCTAAGAACCCAAATTAAAATGTTGGGAAGGCCATAGTGTGTGTTCAGATGTTTAGTCGTGTCTGACTCTGTGGCCACCCCATGGACTGCAGCCTGCCAGACTCCTCTGCCCATGGGATTTTCCAGGCAAGGATACTGGAGTGGGTTGCCATTTCCTCCTCCAGGGGATCTTCCTGGCAGAGGGATCAAACCCATGTGTCTTATGTCTCCTGTGTTGGCAGGTGATTTCACCAACAGCATCACCCAGGAAGCCCTGGTAAGGCCATACTTTCCCTGAAAGCTCTGGGGGACAGTCTGTTTCATCCCATGTCTTAGCTTCCAGTGTTTTTACAATCCTTGTCATTCTTTAGTTTTTAGACACATCTGCCTCCATCATCAAATGGCATTCTCTCTGTGTGTCCCTCCTCTTCTTTTAAGGATACCAGTTGTACCAAATGTGGGGCCCATGACCTTGTTTCCAAACAGGGTCATCCTCCTGGAGTCTGTCTTTGGCTATGACTCTTCTTCATCTATTAAGGCCCCTTTGAATGACACTGGGCTTACTTGGATAATTGAAAATAATCTCTGCGTCTGAAAATTATTAACTTGATCACACTTGCAAAGTCCCTTCTGTCCAGTGAGAGTCACAGATTTCAGGAATCAGGATGGGCTTCTCTGGGGCCATTGCTCTGTCCACCATAGGGACCAGGAAGGATAGGTCTGTTGGGAGGAAGCAGCCAGCAAAGGTGAGAGCTCACAGAACAGAGGAGGTGCAAGTTAGGGCTTGAAGGTGTGAAGTTCGCAGGAGGTGGAGGGGCTCCCAGCCAGGCTGTGCAGCACGCAGTCGCAGTGAGCCTGGTGTGAGCATCCTGGGCAGGAAGGGGACACGTCTGACTGAAGAAAAGAGGCAGGAGCTGGAAAGTGATGGGAACCAGAGCTGTGCAAAGTTTGGGATGAAGCCTCAATTATTCACCTAGGAAACTTAGAGGATGGGGCCTCGTTTTCCACAATTAACATGTCAGTATAATTTATGGATGGCTTTTGCTGGAAATTAAGAATGGATTAAGTACGCTTCTAAGATTCTGTAACAGGGCTTTTTTTCTTTTTAAATTTCACTGGTGTGTAGTTGATTTACAATGCTGTTAGCTTTAGGTGTGCAGCACGTATACATATGTGCTTAGCTGCTCAGTCTTGTCTGACTCTTTGTGGCCCCATAGATTGTAGCCCGCCAGGCTCCTTTGTCCATGGGGATTCTCCAGGCAAGAGTACTGGAGTAGATTGCCATAGGTGTACAGCTTAGTGATTCAATTATCCATATGCTTATATTCTTTTTTTTCAGATTTTCTCCCCTCATACATAGGTTCTCTCACAGGAGTGAGAATCCTGAGCCCCATTTCAAGTTCCCCAGCCTGGGGGTCTGGCACTGGGAGAAGGAGACCCCAGAGCATCTGGCTTTGAGGGCCAGCAGAGCTTGAGTGCAGGAGCTCCACAGGACTGGGGGGAACAGACTCTGCTCTTGTTGGGCCCACAAAGTTACATGCACACTGGGACCCAGCAAAAGCAGTGACTCCACAGGAGCCTGAGTCAGACCTGCCTGCTGGTCTGGAGGGTCTTCTGGGGAGGTGGGGGAGGCTGTGGCTCACTGTGGGGGCAAGGACGCTGGTGGCCAAGGGACTAGAGGAAATTGATGGGCGTGAGCTCTCCCTGAGATCCTCATTTTGGCATCAGGACCTGGCCCCTCCCAACAGCCTATAGGCTCCAGAGCTTCTTTCCTGATTAGCATCTTTCTCACTTTGTTTTCCCAATGCCTTTGCGTCTTTTCTGCTTTGACTGACTTTTAGCTTTGTAGCAGACACTGTCAGCACCCTTTTCCCCACTCGTGGCTTCTCACCCTCTTACCTTCCTATTTCCAGGATTTATTTAGCCTGACATCTCTCCCTAACATGAAACTCGGTTTGCACACCTGCCAGATGACCAAACATTTGTGGAATTCACCACACCCCTTCTCCTCAGCAGCTCTCCCCCATGACTGGGTGGTGGAGGGGCGGTAAGCACACACACATACACACGCACACGCACGCACACACACTGTTTCCCGGAGGAACTACTGAAGCAAGTGTCCTACGCTGGCTCCCAGAGATCCTTGGCTATTTAAACTCTCATCACATTCAGAGACGACTTGCTCGACCCTGAACCTTTCACTGCCTCCTGTCCTTACTTATCGCCCTTTCCCATTCGCTACAAGTATTGGAATTGTCTTCCATAAAAACTACTTTTCACAGAATCCATGTCTTGGGGGGCATGAATGGTGGCTGTGGGAACCCAAATACACTATGCTTTCGGTGAGGGGGAAGTGTTTCCTAGAGAAAAGTAGGAGAAGACACAGGTGTCAGGAGGAAGGGGTAAACACACTGATAGAACGTGGCTCTTATTAGCAGTGTCCCAGAAGACAAATCACATGCTTGTTGTCAGGGTCAGAGTAGGACCCAGGAAATACGATCTGTAGAATCTCTGGGAAGCAAAATTTGTGGTCCCTAACCAGCCCCAGTGACCTCCTAGGGTGAGCATTCATTAGCAAGAGGGTCCTTTGGGCTCTGGCTTCTCATGATTCAAACATCCATCACTATTATGGAAGAATATAGCACCAGAAAGGCCAATTTCCTGCGATACCGATTGCCTGAGGAACTCCTAGAGGAAGCCCCAACATGAGTGTCCCCACCTAAGCTTCTGGGAAAACATTTCTTCCTCCGAGGAATTCCAGGTGGTACTGCCCTGGGAGAGGCACCGTTGTCAATTTCCTCAACCCCATGGAAGAGTCCATGGACTGAGGCTTATCCTGTCATATTCCTCCTTCTGTGGGTTAAAGATCAAGTAAGTTACGACTATTTGAACAGAAACCCAGAACTGTCTTTTGAATTTGTGAGGTCAGTTTCAAATAAATATTCAGGTTCTAGAAAAAGAAGGTCAATTTCTTCATCACACTTTGATTATAGTTATCTTTTGCTTTTTGGAAGACAGGTTACATTGACTGTGTAAAAGAAATGGAGACAGGTTGGAAGCTTTGCAAACAGTAGTGACGTACACTGAACTTCAAGAGGTGGAGGGAGAGAAAGGTTTGGAAAGTTTGCAAAGACAGATTTGAGTAGGTGCTGGGAAGCAGGAATGGGTACTATTGATCAGTAGGCTGAGACCCTTGAACAGGTCTTTGCTTGCCACTGTGATGGATGTGAACTTGATGGTGACATTAAGGGGGTTTCCATTGAATATTTTTGAGCATGGGAGTGATGCAGTCAACATGATGAATGGAGGTTTTCATTTACTGGCACAATTTCCCTGTCATTTAGAGACGCAATACAGGATAAATTAGGTTGACATGCAGGAGATTGGGTTTGGCCATTTTTTTGTGGTTTGGCCATATTTTGTCAAATATTGGCAATTTCATGAGGTTTCACCTAATATTGGAGAAAGGACTGTCAACCCACTCCAGTCTGGAGTATCCCATGGACAGAGAAACCTGGTGGGCTACAGTCCATAAGGTCACACAGAGTCGGACACAACTGAGCGACTAACTTTTTTTCTTCTTTGCCTGATAGATTCCAAGTGAGGTAACTAGAACTAGCTCGAAGCTTCTGGTTTGGGAGTAGGATCTGTAATGTGTTCTCCAGCCTGTCCACTGGCAGCTGCTGTGTCCTGCCCCCGGAAGATGGGCAGCACCCAGGGGAGGACCCCCCAGGACCATGGATGTGCTTCCTTCCTCGCCCCCTGCCACGTGGAGTAGGTTGCAGGTGAGCATCAGAGGAGCCTGCTGTGTACTCTCCTCCCAAAGCCAGCTTCCTGGTGGGAGGAGGCAGCAGCGTATGCTGCTGTCTCTTTCAACTTCCCAGGAATAGGAAGGGCCACTGGTGTCTTCAGAGGATGGCTGCTATTCTGCAGAGTCTCCTGGAGTGGGGACCAGAGGTCACACAGCCAGATGCCCACAGTGAACCCCTGGGAGAAGGGGGAGGAACAGACCTGTCCAACTTCTTCTCGGACTGGAGATGAGGATGGAAGGAAGGAGGGAAAGAAAGGGAACAGGAGAGGGAGAGGGAGGGGAGAAACTGACAAAGAGCTGGGATTGGAAGCGTGAAAGAGAAAGCTAGTTTGCTAAATGTATGCCTGAAAGCAAGTCTTCCGCGAGGAAAACGAAGGCAGTTGAACTGTCCAAATTCCAAGCAAGAAACACTTTGTGGGGCTTCCCGGGTGGCTCAGTGGTAAAGAACCCACCTGCCGGTGCGGGAGACACGGATTTGAGCCCTGATCTGGGAAGACCCCACATTCTGCGGAGCAACTAAGCCCATGCACCACCATTATTGAGCCTGTACCCTAGAGCCTGGGGGCCGCAACTGCTGAGGCCCATGAGCCCTGGAGCCAGTGCTCCACAACGAGAGAAGCCGCGGCAGCCAAAAGCCGCCCATCACTGCCAAGAGTAGCCCCTGCTCATCGCGGCAGAGAAAGGCCCACACGGCGGTGAAGACCCAGTGCATCCAAAAGTACACCAATGAAGCTACTTTTAAAAAAGCAACAGCACGTGTCAAAAGATCTGCTGATTTGTTTCCTGCGTCTTTGTGTATCTGAAGAAATTCTAAGTATGTATAGAACTTGTTGTTAAGTCACTAAGTCATGTCTGATTCTTATGTGACCCCAGGGACTGTAGTCGGCCAGGCTCCTCTGTCCCCGGGGTTTCCCAGGCAAGAATGCTGGAGTGGGTTTGCCATTTCCTCCTCCAGGGGATTTTCCTGACTCAGGGGGTCAAACCTGTGTCTCCTGCATTGGCAGACGGATTCTTTACCACTGAGCCACCTGGGAAGCACTGTAACACTTATTACCTATGTTGAAAAGAATAAAATTATATTTAATCAAAGGCTGAGCAATGATTTAGAAAGATCGTTGTACTTCTGGGTTACCATTTTGGCTGTCTTTCTAGCTTGCTGTAGGCCCCCCTCCCTCACTTTTTTTTTTTTTCTTTCTGGCTTGGTCATATAGATTAGTCGTTGAAGGCCGGTGGGATTTGGGAAGCTTGGTGGGCAGTACTTTGAACTCACATTCCATCTCACTTAGACCATAGCAGTGCTGAAACATTTCATCTCTCTTTTTTTTATGGCCTATCCCTCCATTTCGTGAAGCTGGAGCCATTCTGGCAAGGTCGTTCTCTGTCCGTTTCACAACTCACCTAGTAGAGACTTCCAGACCCTTCCATGATTCCAAGAACCTCTATCAGATTTCTTACTTACTAGACTTCCCTGGTGTTCCTGGAGTTAAACCTTCGTGCTTCCACTGTAGAGGGTGCAGGTTAGATCTCTGCTCAGGGAACGGAGATCCCCACACAACACACAAAATTGCTTACTTTAGATTCTGTGACCCTCTTTCAGTGGAAACATGTTATCATTGATGGTAAAAACCTGAGAACAAGTCTGCCTCCAGTAAGAAGCGTTGCTTCTTCCCAGAGGATCTTGGCGGATATGGTCAGATTCAGTATTTGAATGTAATGGCCTGAACATAAGACTTCAGACAACAATAAATGAGATTGATGGAAATACATCATCAGTGCACACAGTGCAAGGCATCTGGGAGATTTCTATTCCCCATTTTTCCACTTGGGGAGAAAGATTAGTTTCTGCTGCTTTTTCTGAGCGCAACAGAGGGCCCTTTGTGGATTTGGTTGAGAAAGCACTCTTATTATCCACCCCTATTTTTAGAATTTTTAGACATCTAACTTATTGACTTGAGTTTATAATTTAAGCCTGTAACCTTTAGGAAAAATATGATCCTCTTTGGAATTTCTCATGCATGATTTCAGCCCAGAGGAAGGAAACTGGAGGGGGAGGGGGCAGCTTAACAAAACCTGCCTTATCATCAGAGTCACAGAGCCTTTCAAAGAGGAAAGTGTGATGTTTTATCTATAATGTCCTGGTGCGCTCCCTGGAACCCCACTCCCCGAAGTCATAAAAGATTCAGAGTGCATACATAAAAGAGAAGTTCTGAGTTTCTCATACTTAACATTCGTTCATCAGAATACACCACTCGATTTCTGTCTTCTGTTTAGAGGGCGCATTTTGACTCTGCGCTGGGGGTCAGAGGCACCCGTGTGAAATGTTGCAGACGGCCCTGCGGAGCAAGCTAGAGTAGCTGCAGTAGGTGACGGCGGTCCCCTTCATAGAGGGTGTACGCCTATCCCCGAGTGGCTTGGAGCATCCTCCTAAGGGGTGAAAGCTGCCTCCTTCTCCAGAGACTTGCTCTCCATTACTTTGCCGACAGAGGTCCATCTAGTGAAAGCTATAGTTTTTCCAGTAGTCAGGTATGGATGTGAGAGTTGGACCCTAAAATAGACTGAGCACCAAAGAATTGATGCGTTTGAACTGTGGTGTTGGAGAAGACTCTTGAGAGTCCCTTGGACTGCAAGGAGATCCAACCAGTCCCTCCTGAAGGAGATCAGTCCTGAGTGTTCATTGGAAGGACTGGTGCTGAAGCTGAAGCTCCGATACTCTGGCCACCTGATGGGAAGAACTGACTCATTGGAAAAGACCCCGATGCTGGGAAAGACTGAAGGCAGAAGGAGGAGGGGATGACGGAGGACAAGATGGTTGGACGGCATCATCAATTCAATGGACATGAATTTCAGCAAATTCCAGGAGATAGGGAAGGACAGGGAAGCCTGGTGTGCTGCCATTCAAGGGGTTGCAATGAGTCAGACATGACTTAGTGACCGAACAACAGCTGAATGAGGAGTGAGAAACTGGAGTGTAAGATGTCGGCTGAGAGGTTCTAGCACCCGCCAGGCACCCTGCTGAATGTGGCTGCGTGAGTCAGCTCAGCTATACCACACGGGGTGGAGCAGCGTGTCAGAGCCTAGCCAACCCACAGACTCAGGAGAAATAATGCTATTGTAAACCGCCGGGTTTTGGAGTGGTGTGTTTTGCAGCAGCAGATTATTGCAACAGTGTACTGTGGCCTGAACCTTGTGGGTCCTGATGCTTCAGTCCACCTGCAAGCTTACTCCCCTCCCCCCAAGACCATCAAGCCACGGTTATTAATGGGATTCCATGGCATTCACTGGCTGTGTTTGCTAGTGGGCCAGGGATTGATGAAAACGTGGTGCCCAGGTAGTCCCTTATGTTGTCTCTCCTCATTCTATGCAGGGAGATCCGTAACTCAGACCTGGCTTTCCTTCCTGCCTCTGTGCGCCTGCCTAAGGACAGTGTCTGCTTTTGGCTGCGGTGGGGAGACAGAAACCCCACACAAGTCCTCCTTTCACCCAAGAAAACTCATGGACCGACTCAGCTAATAAGCTGCTGCTCCGTGTACTATTTGGATTTGTTCCTTGCTGTTTTCTTCTTTGGGAAAATTGAAAGTGACAAGGAAATTTGGCAGCCAGCCATTCTTGAGTTTCCTGACCCAATTAATGCCATCAAAACCCTATCCCCCTTTTCACCTTACTTTGCTTTTACTGAAAATAAAATCATAGTTTTTCTAATCTTCTTTTAAACCAAAATGTGCCACAAGTATGTCTTTGAAACAAGGAAGAAGCTCTTCAATGTCATTTTCAATGACAAAATGGCATTCCATGATACGGATAGAAACAATATCTCACTGGATACAATTTAAAAATTGTAGGTTCTGCTTTTTCACTGTCACAAAAGTTATTGAGCTTAATGTTCTTGAAGTTGACTGCTTATGCACGTCCATTATCTTGTTAGAATACATTCAAAGCAGCGGAATTTTGGATTTAAGGGGCATGCGAATTTTTTAAGCGTTTGCTAATTTTGCCAGTCCTCCTCCCTCCCACAGAAGATGTGGACCATTCTTCATCGTTACTAGCAGTATATGCATATGACTACTGTCCATGAGTGAGTGACTGAAGTTGCTCAGTCGGGTCCGACTCTTTGCGACCCCATGGACTGTAGCCTACCAGGTTCCACCGTCCGTGGGATTCTCCTGGCAAGAATGCGGGAGTGGGTTGCCATTTCCTTCTCCAGGAGATCTTCCTGAGCCAGGGATTGAACCCAGGTCTCCTGCATTGTAGGCAGACGCTTTCCTGTCTGAGCCGTCAGGGAAGTCCATGGTCTTCACCAGCTTTACCAATTTAATGGGAAGGATGCTTTCCCAATGTCTTTGTTTTTATGTCTTTGATTATGAATGAGGTTCAGTAATTGTCATGTGTGTGTTGGTCATTTTGCTTCTTACTCTGCAACTTGACGATTCATTAAACATTTGTAAATATTCTTAAAGTCCTGTGTTTCATCACGGATCCACAAAGCATCTAGTCAGCTGCCAGTTTTGTGAGCTATGGAAGAGATCATGGACTACTTTCATCTCATGTGGTTGAAAGGGGAGGATAAACGGCATTTGTCAAAGACATTCGGTCTCATGACGGGAATCCAATGCAAATAAGTCCCAGTTTCCACTCGCAAGTCCTCTGTCATCTATAAAGACAATGGTGATATTCTTTTAAAATCATTTTTGATGCAAGACATGATCAGGGTCTAATAAATGATTTCCTAATTACTTGGAGAAGTACCAGACCTGGGAAACTGCTGAAGAAGAATTTCCATGAGAACATTCAGAGCAGTTGGGACATCCTTTCCATAACCTGTTACCCCTGGGGTCTCAAGGTTCAGCCGTTTGGTTCCAATGTGGAGAGGTCATTCTAAGGGGATGTGTAGTGTCTATGAAAGTGAAAGTGAAATTTAGTTGCACAGTCATCTCTGACTCTTTGTAATCCCATGGACTGTAGCCCACCAGGCTCCTCTGTCCTTGGAATTCTCCAGGCAAGAACACTGGAGTGGGTTGCCATTTCCTTCTCCAGGGGATCTTCCCAGCTCAGGTCTCCTGCATTGCAGGCAGATTCTTTACCAACTGAGCTACTGGGGAAGACTCATTTTCCAGATCTCTCCACAGCAGGGGTTGACAAGAGGCTATCGTGAGCACAATTTCCTAATTGTTTTCTTTTTTCTTTCCTCCTTTTAATCTCCACCTCTTTTTTTTTTTCTGGCCTTTTTAAATTTCACTTTTATTTTATATTGGCGTATAGTTGATTTACAAGGTGGTGTTAATTTCAGTGGAGTGGAGTGTGAGTGAAAGTCGCTCAGTCATGTCCAACTCTTTGCAACCCCATGGCCTGAATTCTCTAGGCCAGAATACTGGAGTGGGGAGCCTTTCCCTTCTCCAGGGGTTCTTCCCAACCTAGGGATCAAACGCAGGTCTCTGGCATTACAGGTGGATTCTTCACCAGCTGAGCCATAGGGCAAACCAGCAATACTAAAGTGGGTAGCCTAACCTTTCTCCAGGGGATCGTCCCAACCCTGGGATCAAACCGTGGTCTCCTGCATTGCAGACAGATTCTTTACTGGTCGAGCTACCAGGGAACCCCGAGTTTCGGGTGTGCAGCAAAATGATTCAGTTACATATATACACGTATCCACTCTTTTTCAGGTTCTTTTCTCATATAGGTTATTGCAGAGTATTGAGTAGAGTTCCCTAAACTATACAGTAGGTCCTTGTTGATTATCTGTTTGATATATAGCAGTGAAAGTTGCTCAGTCATGTCTGACTCTTTGCAACCCCATGGACTATACAGTCCACAGAATTCTCCAGGCCAGAATACTGGAGTGGGTAGCCTTTCCCTTCTCAAGGGATCTTCCAAATTCAGGGACTGAACCCAGGTCTCCCGCATTGCAGGCAGATTCTTTACCAGCTGAGCCACCAGGGAAGCCCAAGAATACAGGAGTGGATAGCCTATCTCTTCTCCAGGGGATCTTCCCAACCCAGGAGTTGAACCGGGGTCTCCTGCATTGCAGGTGGATTCTTTACCAACTGAGCTCTCAGGGAAGTCCTATATAGACTAGTGTGTATATGTTAATGCCAAGCTCCTAATTTACCCCTCCCTCCACGTTCCCTTTGGTAACCATAAGTCTGTGTTCTAGGTCTTCTAGACAGCTCTGTTTTCAGCTTTTCATCTGCAGAGTGAACCAGAGAAGATCCTGGAAGGCCAGCAGTCACGTCCTGCTTTGTGTGAGCAAGTGCCAACCGTACATCACAATATGATTCTCATACTTCACTTGCTTCTGATTTTAATCATAAAGCTTGCAGTGATCACGGAGCCTGAACAAAGGCAAATTCCATTCAGATAACCCCTTATGATGTTGAAAGCAATTATGCTTTACATAAAACATCAAAAATCTGTCTTTTTTTTCTCGCTTATTCTTTTGTGTGTCCAAGAAACTATGAAGGCAGCAAAGGGATCAGTCTGTGATGTTTTGCTTTTCTGACGGTGTCACCAAGGGACATTTTGGGGGATGTTCCTAACATGTATTTCAGATTTTGTGAACATTTAGAAGACCTCTGAGGTTGATGATTCCTATGGGTCTCCCATCCACCAATTTTTCTGAGCTTCTTTGTTTAAGTTCAAGCCAAATTTCTGGTAATGAATTTGTTAGGTTCTTACTTTCATTTTTCAGTATAATTTGGTATTTCCTTTACTTCTCCTCTAAATACTTCTCTCATTTTTTTTTTCATGGAGGGGGAGTTGCCTTTTATTTTAGTGACTTTTCTAGGGCTTCTCAGGTGGCACAGTGTAAAGAATCTGCCTGCCAATGAATGAGACAGAAGAGACGCGGGTTCGTTCCCTGGGTTGGGAAGATCCCCTGGAGGAGGAAATGGCAACCTGCTCCAATATTCTCACCTGGGAAATTCCCTGGACAGAGGAGACTGGCAGGATACAAGTCCACAGTTGGATATGCCTGAACACAGACACCCTCATTCTCTTTCAAAAAGCAGTCCCCTCTTTGCCAAATAAATGGCAGTGCTGGGGGTTGCTGGGCAACTTTCTTGAAAGGTCTTTTCAGCCAATGAGAAAGTCTTTCTGGGGTCAAGCTTTTTAATTGTCCATATTGAGTGTGAGACTCTGAAAAGCAAACTCTGGAACTTCGTTTGTTTACAGCTCTGCTTGGGCCAAGAGGGTGCATTTTGGCTGTGCTGCCCCTGGCTGAAGCAGCTCAAACACAATAATTTTTTAAAGACTTTTAAAGCTGGCAAGCAGCCTCCTATCCTATGACTTCAAAAGAATGACATCTAGTCTCTGGAAATTATTCAGAACAGAGCCTGAGAAAGACTGGCTTTAATAGTGAAAAGGACAGAATATACTAGGGACAAGTTAAAGAATGGACAAAAATCATGGTGTTTTTTTTTGTTGTTCTTTAAGCCAGATAAGGGATTATGAGTGTAGTGTTCATCCCTCCAGTGTCCATCCTCTTGGCATCGACCCTCTTGCTGTTGGAGCAATGATGATGGGAACAGGAGAGGAGGACGTGCCTCCCCCGCAGACATGGTTCCACTGCATTCTCCTCTCAACCGCACATTTGAAAATGTGCTTAGTAACCCTCTCAGGCTTTCTGAATCATCTCGGAAGGGTCATAATAGGCGCTGAAAATAAATTGTCCCTAATGCACTCCAGCCAAGAGCTTATAACAAAGGCAACAATGAGCACCGCTACCGTTTTTGAGTCTTTGTGCTGTGCTGTGCTCAGCAGCTCAGTCGTGTCCGACTTTGTGACCCTATGGACTCAGCCCACCAGGCTCCTCTGTCCATGGGGATTCTCCAGGCAAGAACACTGGAGTGGGTTGCCATGCCCTCCTCCAGGGGATCTTCCCAACCCAGGGATTGAATCTGGGTCTTTGGCATTGTAGGCAGATTTTTTTTTTAATCATTTGAACCATCAGGGAAACCCCACGTTGCATCTTAGTACTTGTTTATCTTCTAACTAGAAATCTGTATCTTTTGATTATCTTCTTCCAATTTCTCCCTTCCATCACACTCTACCTCTGGTAACCAAAAGTCTGATCTCTTTTTCTCTGAGTTCAGTCTGTTTGTTTTTATCTTCCATATATAAATGATATTATATGGTATTTGTCTTTCTCTGTGCGACTTATTTCACTTAGCATGATGCCTTCAAAGTTAATTCATCCATGGTGTCACAAATGGGAAGATTTGCTCAGTTTTTACTGCTGAATAATATTCCATTACACACATGCACAGACTGCTTCTTTATCCATTCATCCATCAGTGGACCCTGTGGCTTGGCCATTGTAAGTAATGCCGCTATGACCACAAAGGTACAGACCTTTCTGAGTTAGTGTTCTTGTTTCCTTTGGATGTGTTTCCAGAAGTGAAACTGCTAGATAATATGGTAGCTCTATTTTTAATTCTTTGAGGATCCTCCATATTATTTCCCATAATGATTGTATCAATTTGCAGTCCCTACAACAATTTGCAAGGGTTCCCTCTCCTTCACATTCACACCAACTCTTGGCTTTTGAATGGTGGCCAATCTAAAAGGCATGACGTGGCATCTCATTGTGATTTCAACTTTTGTTTCCCTAGTAACTAGTGATCCTGAGTGTATTTTCAAGTACCTGTTGGCCTTTTGCATTATCTTTGTAGGAATGTCTATACAGGTCCTTTGTCCATGCTTATTAGATTACTTGGTTTTATTTTCTATCGAGTTGTATGAGTTCTTTATATATTTTAGACATTAACCCACTCATCAGATAGACGGTTTGCAATTTTTTCCCATCCCCTAGATTGCCTTCTCACTTTGTTGATGGCTTCTCGTGCTGCGCAGAAGCTTCTAGTGTGATGTAGTCTCACTCATTCATTCTTTATTTTGTTGCTTGTGCTTTAGGGGTCATATTCAAAAAACCAACGCCACCGCCTATGTCAAGGAGTTTTATTGCAATGTCTTCTTTCTGAAAGTTTCATGGTTTCAGGTATTAATATTGTTTTTCATTCATTTTGTTATTTTTGTGAGTGGAATAAGCTATCTTTGTTATTGTCGTTTAGTCACTAAATCGCGCCCGACTCTTTTGTGATACTGTGGACTATAGCCCGCCAGGCTCAGGTCTAGTGTTATTGTTTTATTGTTTTACAGGCAAATATCCAATTATCCCAGCACCATTTATTGAAGAGATAGTCTTTTCTGAGTATACTCAGCTGTCATCAAATTTCAGTTGACCATGTTATGATTGGGTTTATTTCTGAACTCTCAATTCTCTTCCATTGGTCTGTTTATCTATTTTTATGCCAGTACCATACTGAGTTAGCTTGAAATTAGGAAGTGTGATGCCTCCTGCTTTTTTCTTCTTTCTCAGGATTGATTTGACTCTTTGGGTTTTTTTGTGGTTCCATATAAATTTTAGGAGTGGCTTTCTACTTCTATAAAAACTGCCAGTGGAATCTTGATAGGGATTTCATTAAATCTATAGATGGCCCTTGGTAGGATTGACATTTTAGCAATATCATTTGCAAATATTGTCTTCCATTCAATAGGTTGTCTTTTCATTTTGTTACGGTATTTCTTTGCTGTGCAAAAGCTTTAAAGTTTGATTATGTCCCATTTATTTACCTTTGCCCATATTTCCTTTGTATTAGGAGACAGGTTCAGGAAAATATTGCTACAGTTTATAGATTGCATACATACATGTATGTATGTCAATGACAGTATTGACATTTTAGCAAAGGCTCGTCTGCATACTCCACCACGCTGGGGGCTGGATGTCAGTTTATGACTGGGGGACCAGGGGAGGCAGACACTCAATCTGTATCAGAGACCTTCTCACCACATGGCAGTTTCCTTCAAGGCCCGGGGGAGATGCTCACTGTTCCATCTGCTGTATGTAATGTGGCCTAATCACAGAGATCATTATCTCATCACCTTTTCCAGACACAAGGCAGTTTCCACCTGCACACAAAGGGAGTGGACACAAGGACGTAAATCCCTGAGGATCGTCTTAGAATTCCTCCTTCCACAGAAGAGCAAGTTCAGAGACGATGGACATTTCCAACGCGATGTAAAGCTCAAAGTGACGAAACATCCACCCAGTGTAAACACAGGAATACCACGGCCTTGCGGGTTTCAGCCCTGGCTGAAGTCAGAATCACCCAAGGAAACTGACACACATAATGTTAGCCCCTGAGAGTCTGATTTAATTAGTCCAGGATAATGCCTGACCATCATATTAAAAAAAAATCCTCCCAAGTGATTCAAATATGCCCAATGCTGAAAACTACTGATCTGGTCTAATTACTTTATTTCCTAGATGAGGGACTTGAACTCCAGGAAGATCACGTCCTCTTGAAGCAGATACGTTCAGTTAGTGACAGAGCCGGGGTTAGATCCAGGTCTCCCATCTACGGTCAGGTCATCCTGAAAGAAAGTGAAGTCGCTCAGTCTTGTCTAACACTTTGTGACCCCGTGGGCTGTAGCCTACCAGACTCTTCTGTCCATGGGATTTTCCAGGCAACAGTACTGGAGTGGTTTGCCATTTCCTTCTCTGGGGAGCTTCCTGACCCAGGAATTGAACGGAGGTCTCCTGCGTTGTAGGCAGACGCTTTACCGTCTGAGCCACCAGGAAAGATAAGCATTGAACAAATATATGGTACCTTGTGGAGGTTGTCTAGTTTATAACGAGAGGCTTTTAAGGCAAAAGTCCTGAAATTGTTGGTAGATTTGACCAAAGCTAAGTCAAGGTCTCTGTCGTATACCTGAGTGGTTGAGTGGTTGACAAGATAACAGTAATCTGAAAGGGCAACTTAGGACTGACCAGCCCTGATGTAAGTGACTAGTGGATAAGGCCTTTTTCTAGTTTTGGTCATGACGTTCTTGAACGAGTTCTTCATCATCCCTTGCCATTCACTCAATAGATGCTTGTCATTCAGCCCTAAGGTTCTCTGAGTTTGGAGAGTAAAGTTCCATTCGGCAGAGAAAGAAAGACCCTTACAGAACCGGGAACTTGTCGAATTCCCCTGTCGTTAGCTGGTTTCAGTGACTTATGTCTTCACTTTGAAGGGACAGAAGGTCGCCAAAGCTCTGGGCACAGACTCTCATGGGTCCCAGACTAGTCAGGAACTGTCTGTCACTTTAGCTGACAAGGAAAGTCTAATTGTGCTGTATCAAAGATAATATGAACCTACCAGGAATCTGGCATTAGCTTCAAATTCTTTCCACCCAGTAAGGAAGAAGGATTTAGCCTGGCCTCTATTTCCTCTCTGGACTAGCCTAGTACTAAAGGTCAGGACCTAGACTAAATGATCCCACAAGGCTTTCCAGATGGTGACAGTGATGACTGGGTGTCTATCCAATATTCCCCATGAAAAATCCCAAGGATATGATCATATATTTAAGGTAAATGTAAGATATGGTGTTTATCCTAGCATAAGGAAGAGTATTCCTTATTCTCATAAGGAATATTTACTGAAAGCTCCTCTAGCAAAGCTGAAACATGTCCGCAATTTCTGTAGAGATCTAAATACACAATTAAATAGCATGTAATCATGATAATCACCATAGTAAGACAGCATGTGTCCCCAGGAGCCTAAGGGCAAGAGTAATTACCGCTCCTGCAGTTTATGCAGATTTTTTTAAAGTGACAATTTGCTTTCCCCTTCATTGAGAGAAATTGTTACCAGTTACTGAGAAATGTAGCCCTTATTCTAAAAAGCTGCAATCAGCAGATACCTGAGTCTGAGAAGAAACTAGTTCATAAAATAGTTCTCTGGCCTAACAAAAGGCGCCAGATATTGAAAGGCTATATTTTAGAAGATTGGGCTATTATACAAATGCCACTATCATTCTTCACTTCTCATTTTGTGTCCAGCATTGCCCTGGACGTCTCACTGTATCATGGATCCTGCCACTGCCAAAGGCTTGGGAGAGAGTCGTTTCCTGTTCTCTTGCTTTTAGATTGCTTTATACAAAGTCTCCAAAACAGAAGAAAACAATTCAGATTTGAGGACTTTGTAAGAAGGAAAATCTGTAACCTTCTGATATTGCTTATAGGTCAATTATATACTAACAATAAAAACTACAGGTAACACATCTAGTTTCATGTTTAGCAAATAATAAATACTTAATAAATTTTGGTGATTGTTGATTTTCTCTATCATTAAGGTGCTGTGTGGTTTTACCTAGATTTTTTTTTTCTCTCTCTTTTCACCCTCATAACAAACTTGCCAGATGAGTATCGTTATCTTGATTTTACAAGGATTGAGAGTTAGGATCAGTTCAGTTCAGTTCAGTTCAGTCGCTCAGTCGTGTCCGACTCTTTGCGACCCCATGAATCGCAGCATGCCAGGCCTCCCTGTCCATCACCATCTCCCGGACTTCACTCAGACTCACGTCCATCGAGTCAGTGATGCCATCCAGCCATCTCATCCTCTGTCGTCTCCTTCTCCTCCTGCCCCGAATCCTTCCCAGCATCAGAGTCTTTTCCAATGAGTCAACTCTTCGCATGAGGTGGCCAAAGTACTGGAGTTTCAGCTTCAGCATCAGTCCTTCCAAAGAAATCCCAGGGCGGATCTCCTTCAGAATGGACTGGTTGGACCTCCTTGTAGTCCAAGGGACTCTCAGGAGTCTTCTCCAGCACCACAGTTCAAAAGTATCAATTCTTCGGTGCTCAGCCTTCTTCACAGTCCAACTCTCACATCCATACATGACCACTGGAAAAACCATAGCCCTGACTAGATGGACCTTTGTTGGCAAAGTGATGTCTCTGCTTTTTAATATGCTATCTAGGTTGATCTAGATAACTTTCAGGGAAGTACAATTAACATGTTCAAAGTCACCTAGTTAGTGAGCAGAGGTGCCTAGATTCGCATTTGTCTCTACATGATTCTGTAGACATTCTCGGACATTCTATGTTACCTTACTTTTTCTTTCTTTGTTTGTTTTTCTGAAGCTATTTTAATTATGAGCCTCTTCCATCATTCTGTCTAATATCAATAATATAAGGTGATTCTTTTTTCATCTTTTTCATCTGAACCTAGTCTAACTTCTATCTGTTACCCTCTTCATATCTCTGTGAAGCCACTAGTCACTGCTTTGGAAAGATCTTTGGGGTCTTGTGACTTTGAACCCCAAGATCGAGTTTCTGTCTTTTGGCCAAGAGCTTCCTCAAAGGGGGTATGAGGCTTGCCTCTCATGGCTTTTGGTCCTGCCCAGAATCCCTGTCTCATGCAACACTGGGGGCCTGTGGATGTCTAACTTCCATTCACAATGCTGACCTAAGCATCTTTGGAAATGAGTTGAGTTTGTAAGACTAAAGGCAAAAGGAATTGCACGTAAGGCCTGTACCCTTGTTGCTAAAGGTGTTTCCTGTGGGGTGCAGGTTAATTCTGGTACTGCCCTGCACATTGGAATGGAAGAACCCATTAAATGGATGGCAGATGATGAGAGCCAAGTTTCTCATTGTTGGAGTGGGAGGTTCCAGAGAAGATAGGAGAGGAAGCCAGAGTGAGCCACGGAAAGCAATGAATTAGGACTGGAGACAACAGTATGAACTCGATTAGTGTTGTATAGATATAGATGTTTATATATAGGAATATTCATAGTTTTCTGTATATACATGAATTAATATAAACACATCCTGTTTTTCTCTACTAGCTGAGAGGGCCTAAAATAAATGACACTCCAATAGCAACTCACACACCTAGACCCCAGATCTTGGTTTCTAATACCATTCTTCAATTTTTAGAAAAAAACAAAAACAAAAACAGTTACTTGGAACAATGACTGATTCTACAACTGGAAGAGGAAATACACAGGATGAACCTTATCATCTTGTAGCACCAGAAAGTAAGAAAGCAATCCAAGAAAAAAAGAAAGAAAGAGAAGGAAAAAGGACACACCCCCTACACATAGTGATGGGAATATGGGGCAGGGAAATAGGAGCCAACGAAAACCGTTCCCAATCGCCATGAAAACTTGAGCACCCACTCAATCAATCAATATCAGATTTTAATTCAAAGTATAAAGTAAATATGTGGTTGGTGGCTTAGTCACTAAGTTGTGTCTGACTCTCATGACCCCATGGACTGTAGCCCACCAGGCTCCTCCGTCCATGGGATTCTCCAGGCAAGAATGCTGGAGTGGTTGCCATTTCCTTCTCCAGAGGATCTTCCTGACCCAGGGATTGAACCCATTTCTCCTTTGCAGGCAGATTCTTAACTGCTGAGCCACCAGGGAATCCCAAAATAAATATACATGATTCTGTATTGGCATAAATAAGGTATTGCATAGATTGGTGATGGGGGAGAATTGACAAACCTCCCACACAGAAGGATTCCAAATATTTTATGCAGATCTATGTCGTCACA
Source organism: Capra hircus (assembly GCF_001704415.2). Taxonomy (NCBI): domain Eukaryota; kingdom Metazoa; phylum Chordata; class Mammalia; order Artiodactyla; family Bovidae; genus Capra; species Capra hircus. Next base: position 6,506,762 of record NC_030834.1, on the reverse strand, counting down.
GAACTGGAACATAAACCCTCACCCCTTGGATATAGGTTTCACATAGTGAATTTGTTTCAAAATGCACAGCATGGGAAGAGTAAATAAGAGAACTTTACAGTGAAAAAACCTAAAGAACACTAACTCAGCCAGGCATTCAAGGCCAACATTAGGGCTTACAAATCACGTCACAGTATGTACACTTGACAGAATGGGGTGAAAATAGCCCTTCATTTCTCTGGCCTTCTTTCTAATAACCCATAAGCCCAGTATCAAACCGTAGACAAATTTAGATAGTGGGGCATCCTACAAAATACTTGACCGCTGCTCCTTGAAACTCTCAGGATCATCTAAACAGTCTGAGAAATAACCACAGCCAAGAGGTGCCTAAAGGAACATAATATCAATGTCCTGTGGGACCCTGGAGGAGAAAATGGCCACGGTGTGAGAATGAGAAAACAGAAAAGCAACAGAGAAAGAAAAACAACAAAAACAAAAAACCAGGAAATTTAAAGAACTATGAACTTCAAGGCTCTGATGCTGGGAGGGACTGGGGGCAGGAGGAGAAGGGGATGACTGAGGATGAGATGGCTGGATGGCATCACGGACTCGATGGACGTGAGTCTGAGTGAACTCCGAGCGTTGGTGATGGACAGGGAGACCTGGCATGCGGCGATTCATGGGGTCACAAAGAGTCGGACAGGACTGAGCGACTGAACTGAACTGAGCTTCAGTGAATAATGTATTACTATTGGTTCATTATTTGCAACAAATGTGTCATACTATTCTAAGATGCTGATAATAGGGGACACCAATGTGAGGTCAATGAAAACACTGTGCTGTCTTAATTTTTCTGAAAATCTAGCCCAGTTCTTCCAGACCGACAGCTATTTTTTTTCAGCTGTATGATGAATGAAGTCTGGATAAATAAATAAATAACATGAATGAATAAATAACATGTAACATGACCAATAGAGTTGATGTGTTATGTTGCATAATTAAAATGTTAAAGAGAGTAAATATTTTCCCATTAAATAGTACATATTATATATACTTTTATATATTATACACATATAAAATGGAAGTATGATGTATGCTTCAAATACGTTACAATTTTACTGGCCAATTATGTCTCGAAAAAGCTGAAAAAAATAGTACAGTGAGAACTAAAAATATATACATAAATAAACCAATTCTAAAAAATAATGTTCATTAAAATATGCAAAAAAAAAAAGAGTATCTCCCATCTTTCCACTCATGGTGTCGTAGAGCTCTTGGTCCCATCCCTTCCTGGCCCCTGCCATGTTTCAGGATACAGTTAGACAGACGTCCAAGAATTTGGTTTGAAGTGTCCCGGGGAGAGTGGGTTATTTTCCGCCAGGTGCATAACCGAAGTGCGGCAATGGCAGGAGGGAGAGAGCACTTAGATCGGAAAGCCACCAGATTTCAGTGTTGGAGCATCTCGGACAAGATGCCTGTGAGCTACTGGGAGCACCTGGGGCAGAGGAGGCCGAGCTGCCGTCACCTTTGCAGGAAGATGGCTTTTTTGTTGTCGGAATAACCACAGTCGTTCTTCATTCTCATTGAAAGAGGGGTGGATAAGAGGATGGATTGCTCCAGATCTTTTCAAATCTTTATTAGCTGAATTTCTGATGAGCACACACATTATGCCTAATGAGATCCCAAGGAGCAGCTGCAAATACAGCTCAGTTTAACATTCTGCTCCCGCGGTGCTTCCCATGGAGAGATGTGCCAGGGGCCAGCGTGAGGAACTCCGCCCATGGCAAAGGTCATGAGGAAGGAGGCTTGGCATACGCAAAGGCGTGATCAAGCCTCAGGAAACCCCCTGTTCCCGAGCATCTACCCCAAAACCAGAGTCTGTTTTATGCTCTCACCTACACCTCTGACTTTACAGGGGGCTCTCCCCCATAACCGTTTCTCTCAGAGATGCAGCTCCAAGGCAATAAAAATTCCTGGGCCTGACAAGAGTGTTTCAGCTTACGGACTCCTCTGAAGGTTATCTAGCCCGCCTGTATAGGTTCGTCCGGCCACATGTGATTGCCTACAGCCTCCAAATCTGAGAGGCACGAGATGTTTTAGACTTACTAAAGGCAAATTCTTTTGGGGAGTTAGAAATTATTAGTATGATGGGTTGGTTAGGAATTATATTGGTGAAGGGTTTCTTCATTTGTTGTGTCAATAATTGCTGCTAATTCCCTGCTCTGGGTGGGACAAGGATGTTTCAGGTCAAACCTCTCTGCTGACAGACCAGCTTGTGTGACAGGATTATCCATACTCCTGCCACTAGCACATGATTGTTTACTACCTCTTAACCATAAACAGCACAGAGAGTTTTGGAGTATTTTGAGAGTCTTAATTAGCATAGGGCTTTTTCTTCTTGTTGAGTCAATGATTGCCGCCAGGCCTCCATATCCTTAGGCACCTGGGAATATATTAATCAATGTATTTGGAATATAGAAAAGGAAATATAGTAGTTTTTGATGTTAGCAATACTAGACTTTTTGAGTTAATGGATTTTCTCTTTTGTAATAGATCACTGTACTTTGTTATAAATCACTGTGTCCTTGCTATGTAAGAATGTAGCTTTATCATATCTTAAGACTAAACAGATCTTAAGGGGAGTATTGGTGAAAGGATTTTCATTTGTTGGGCTGATGTTTGCTGCTAAATCTCCATGTTCCCTACCCTTATGATGAACATAACTAGCATATAGGAAGAAATAAGTATTAACCTTTAAGATTAATCTTGTTAACCTTGGGTTAAATAAATTCCTTCCTTGATTGTAACTCACTACACCCTCACCCTATAGGAATGTAACTTTATTTGGAGGGTGGTGCCTGGTTTAAGAAAAAACACCCTTGGAAGAAATAAGTTTTTTGGTTATCAGAAAGAAAGGATCACAAAATGTCAGCAGGTCTCATTCATGGCCAGAAGATGATGTACCTTTTTTATACATTTATGTGAAGCATCTGATTTTGATAAAGGTCAGGACTGCTGACCCCCGCGTGACTCTGTATTCATCCCTATGTGTAACAAAAGGTATATAAGCAAACCCAAAAATAAAGAAATCGGATCAGTTTCCGGAAAGACTGATTCCCCCATGTCGCTTCTTTCTTGCTCCTCGTTTTTCTGGCTGAATTCCCATCTGGAGCATGGATGCTATTCCACGTAATCCAAGTTATTCAGCCTCCTTTTCTCCACTAATCTTCCTACTACACTATCCATTTCTAATCTCTCTATATCTGTGATTAAATATGTATTTTTCCAAAGACGCCGACTCCGTCCCCCCACCTTCGAATCACCCTGGATCCACCGGGGCTGGACCCCGGCAGAGATGGGTGGGGGGACAGGCAGTCATGGAAACGGCCTGGGCGCCTCGTCCTGGATGCAGTTGGTATCAGGAAATGAGATGAGTGGCCATTCAGCACAGGGATTACAATCACTCTCAGGGTTTATGCTTCTTCGTGTCACTTTCCATGCGCACCTCCGTTTGTGGAGTAAATTGCTACACTTTCTCCTGCTAGCACTTAGAATCATAGATGCGGGCTACTGTGAGAGCGCTGAGGCCAGGGAAGCACAGCGGCTTGATCGGGGCTGTGTAATATAATAGTCACACGTGGTTTAGCACCTTGCCGTTCAAAGCAGAGTGCATATCATCTGCAGAGCAGGAGCCCCAATACCACCTGCTAGAAATTCTGATAGAAAGGCAGAATTTTAATCCCCATCCCAGGCCCGCTGAATCAGAAATCTGCATTGGGACATCCCTGGTGGTCCAGTGGTTAAGACTCCATGCTCCCAATGCAGGGGACCCATGTTCAATCCCTGGTCAGGGAACTAGATTCCACATGCCAAGACAAAGATCCCGAGTGCTGCAAGTGAGACCTGTGGTAGCCCAAAAAAAAAAAAAAAAAAAAAAAATCCACGTTTTAACAAGCTACTCTGGGGATTCATATGCACATAAAGTGTAAGACAGCCATGTACTAGTTCAGAATCTGCAATTGTGGGGTAAATTTTTTAGGTCACTGTTTTATGTAGGATGTTTTGGGCTGCAAGTTGGAGCATCAAACAAAAATAACACAAATAAATGCGTCCTCATTGTTTTCCACAATATAAAGTCAGAAAATGGTGGTCCCACAACTGATCTCATCAATGACCAAAATTCTTTATTGTCCTTCGATTCCATCATTTTCAGTGCGTTTACTTCCTCATTGCGAGAAAATGGCTGCTTCAGTTCACACAGCTGAGTCCAAAGACGAGTAATCGGATAGGGAGAGAGATGGAAGAGGGAGCCAGAAGACCAGTCCTTACACATTCACCGTATAGTCTGGTGGAAAATCTTTCTCAAACGTCATGGCATACACTTTTCCTTGGGTGTCCTTGGCCAAGGTTTGGTCACAAGATCGTGCTCTAGCTGGGAAAGAAATTTAGAAACCTCACCAGGTTTTGGAGTGGGACCTGACTTCTGCCAATAAGAAAGACAAGAAGGAAATAATTCTTGGGTGGGTGGACAGTGTCTACCCCAACAATCCTGCCTTTAAATTATCCTGGGTATAGATAGTCCTAGAGTATCAGAGATCTATTTCATTGTTCCATTTTTTAATGGGAAAACTGGGGTCATGGAGGTTAAAAGGCTTTTCCATGATTAGACACTTCGTTAGGTTAAAGGATTAGATAGACACCACCGCAGGTTGCATGACTCCTGGTTCACTACGATGGCAGACACTATCCTTTGGTAACCAATTGTCATTTACAACTTCCATCCTATATTTTGCCTAGCTCTACTGGAAAGCTAAAATATCACTTTGATTTGTTGTAGCCACGTGTAAAAGCTTAATATAATGTAGACAGAAGTCCTTGAGAAGAGTTTTCTTTTTGTCATACAAAGACAAATCCTCCCAAGGAGAAGGCTTGTGATGCTTCCATTCTTTCTGACCTGGATGTGGATATGGTGCCTGGAGCAGCAGCAGCTGTACTGAAACCATGTGGATAAAAGCCACATAGGAAACTTGGTGGAGTCAAAAAAATAGAAGAAAATTGAATCCTTGAAGAAATCATAAAATTATTAGCTTGACTGTTCTGGCAACCATTGGACTTCTTTTTGCATAAGAAAAAAAACCCTTAGTTATTTGTCATAATCAAATATGTGCTTACATGCTATAGAATGTAATCAAAATTGGTACGTGTGAATCACGTTTTCTCAAGGGAAACTAAATTTTCTTTGCATCAGGACCATTTTTGTGCAGTAAGCATCTTCAGAGAAATTATCATACTGATTTTCTTCCACTTGCAAAATACACACAGGAGACGGAATGAAAGTATGAAGCAGGACTCTACCAGGAGGGTCTTGATATTGCTCTAGCAGTTATAGGAATTTTGTTTCTCTTTCTGAGGCCTTTCCTGTATCTGATATTTTTATCTTATTGGTTAATCTCTTACTCCATGCTGAAGCAATACAATGCCTCCATCTTCACAAAGACCATTAGACGATGCTGTCTAAACCTCAGGAGTCTTGTCTACATGTGTTTCTCCCTTGAATTATGAAGAAAGTGTCCTGTTTCTTGGAATATGTGAGACTCCCTTCTCTTTGCTCCTTTCAAGGAGTATTCTTTGTCAAAGAATGTGGTGCTCATAAAGAACATCTTACCTTCTGATATTCTCTTTTTTTTCCCCCACGTTGATTCTCTTCCCCGCCCCCCGCCCCCCCACATTGTTCTCTGTAGTCTGCAGAGAATGGGCCCAAGTATCATTTACTTCTAAATCTGAGTGAGCAGACAAAACTCCTTTCTAAAGAAGGTAGAAGTTAAGGTTCCTGAGGAATCAGTGCCTTTGTCCTGACTAGCAGAGGAAACAGGATCTGGGAGAGACTCGAACTCTTCTGCATAGCAGAGGGAGAAAAGCTCGGAGCTCTAAGAGAAGGTGGGAAGCAGGCAGGAAAGAGCCAGGACAGGAAAGGGAAAAGAGAGAGCAGCCAACAAAATGATGAGACTCGCCATGACATTATTCCTTTCTAGCAAACTGTACTTTCCAAAAATTAGCACAAAAATGTCTGTTCTCTCGCATGCTCTTTTAGAACCCCCCGAGACCCCCATTAAAAGGCAGTAGTCTATCTTTCCTCTTAAAACTGGTGGGACTGTGGAACTTCATTGACAAATAGAACATAGTAAAAAGGATTAGTGGGTGACTGCCAAAGCCAGATTACGGGAGGTATTAATATTATCAGTATTGTCGAGCTCTCTCAGGACACTTGCATTGGAGCCTTCAATTGCTGTATAAGAAGCCTGGCTACCCTTAAGCACAAATGCTCAGACAGACCATGTAGAAAGACCGTTAAGGGAACTTCCCTGGCACTCCAGTGGTTGAGACTTTGCCTTCTAATACAGGAGCGATGGGTTCAATCCCTGATCAGGGAGCTAATAGCCATCTCACATGCCTTGTGGCCCAAATCCAAAACGTTAAACAGAAGTAATGCTATAACAAATTCAATAAAGACTTGAAAAATAGTCTACACCCCAAAATCACCTAAATAAAATATGCTTCTTAACAAAAAGAAGAAAGACCCTTAAAATGAGTTCTGCTACAGACATAAGGACATGCCCAGACCAGCCAGCTGGACTCCGTCTCTGGAGCAGTTACTCCCAGTCAAGCCCAGCTTAGATCAGTCAGCCCCCAGCCAATTTAAGATTCGAGAGAAATAATAAACAATAGTTCTTTTAAGCCAGTGAGTTCTGGGATGGTTTGTAACATAGTAGTATCTAACCAATACATTCCTTCATTAAAAACGCACCCCTGTTTGGATGATACATATATAATCACGGTATGTGAGGGACTTCCTTGCAAGGGTTTTCTCCCTGACTTTTCTGGTAGCATCTTCTGGTTACTTGGCATGGTGTCTTTTGGATATAGCTCAAAACGAAGCATAACATCGGTCACTTGGCTTACTGAATCATCTCTGCTTGCTCTCTGTCAGCTTTCAAGTCTGTGGAAGGGACAGCAAAATTTATGGAGGTGATGGCTGTATCTAATGAATTTTCAAAAGAAATTTCCCAGTAGGGTAATTATAAATGGAAGGGGCATTTCTATTTGAAAATCACCAGTATTTCGCATGTCTAGGAGCATCTGCCTGACTACAGTGAGGCCAATCAACAGAGAACCCTCTCTTATCAGGCAGTCTTATTTGTAATCAGTTATTATTTCCCTAATACATTGTTCGTTGTTTTAGTGTTTACAGTTTGGGGAAAGCCAGCAGGGACCACACAGGTAGGTGGTTTCTCTTTCTGCCTAGCTTCTTCCTCTTCCTAGGAATTGTCTATCTTTTCTCTTATAAACAAATGAAATATTTTGGGAAGGCAGAAAGGAACGCTGGGAAGGCAAGTCTTCATTACAGATGAATTCCAGATGTGACTCGATAGTGCACCTTACTGGGCGGAGAAGAGTCAACAGTTTCCTTTCACTGTTTTGAGCTGTGTTGTGTTGATAGGCAAATATTCCTCCCCCCCCAGCGTTTGATCCTAGTCATGGGGTACGTTGTTCTCAGCTTCAGGGAACTGTTAACATTGCAGGTGAATCATGCACCATGCTTTCCTATGTTCTGATTGTTAGTGAATTTGAGTGGGTGAGGACTGTATTACTTATCCATTATCAGTATTCACCATGGGCTTCCCAGGTGGCTCAGTGGTAAAGCACCCACCTGCCAGTGAAGGAGATGCAGGTTTGATCCCTGGGTCAGGAAGATCCTGTTGCAGGAGGAAATGGCTCCCCACTCCAGTACTCTTGCCCGGGAAATCCCATGGACAGAGAAGCCTGGTGGGCTACAGTCCATGGGGTTGAAAAAGAGTCAGATGTGACTTAGCAACTAAACAACAGTATATGTCACACACACACACACACATTGCTGAGCACTGCTTAAATGCACATAACTTTCGGCATCTTAATAGGTGCATTGCCAAAGCGCGAGTAGGAACATTTCCATAAAATCAAAGGATCAGAAGGAGCCCTCACAATATTCCAGTTTCAGTATTCCCTAAAGTGTGGTAGTTACCACTGTTGTTGCTGTTCCTTTGCCAAGTTGTATCTGACTCTTCACAACCCCATGACTGCAGCATGCCAAGCTTACCACTGGGGTCACCCCAAATGCTCTCTGGTGACATATGAGATGATTGGAGCTGGCAAGCTGGACAAGGCATTAGTAAGTGAAGCCGTTCAGTCGTGTCCGACTTTTTGCAACCCTGTGGACTGTAGCCTACCAGGCTTCTCCGTCCATGGGATTCTCCAGGCAAGAATACTGGAGTGGGTTGCCATTTCCTTCTTCAGGGGATTTTCCCAACCCAGGGATGGAACCCGGGTCTCCTGCATTGGAGGTAGACACTCCCTGAGCCACCAGAGAATGATACTAACTCATGTACTGAATGGTGTTCCCTTTTCAATACTATAGTATTGTTCTGATTATGTACAATAGAGAGTTCCAGGTTGATGCTAAAGTGTTTACCACTTTTCTAATGTTTTTAACTCGTTTCCACATAAAGACAGGACATATGGATATAGCTAGTGTGTAAGGTTATTGTTTAGTTTTCATCATATCTATTTCTACGGCTGCCTTCTATCTGTGGTAGGTAATGACGGTGGTTCCTTGCAAGTGTCACTTGGAAACAGCAACAGTCAAGCTGGTGGCAGGCAAGTGCCTGAGGACTGGAAAGCCTGAATCTCGTCCCGCACATGTGAGAGCTCCGCTGACCAGTCCGGAGGCTCGGTTCCCATGCCAACACATCCTACAGAGGAAACTTATGGTGATATTAGCCATGTACCTAACCATTTACACTCATGGCAAAGAACAGGGGTTGTCTATTTTTCAAATGATACACAATCCATGTGTGTTATTTTACTGGGGATTCAGCATCATTGACAGGCAATAGTTTAGACTTTTAAAGTCAGACTGGCCTGGGATGGAATCCCAGCTCTTCTGATGTATGACATGGATAAGCTGTTGTCTGTGGTTTAATTTCTCCTCCAGAATGTGATGAGAACGATGCTAACTTAACTTCACGGGGATGAAGCAAGATAACGTAAATGGATCCCTGTTGGTGGCCTGAGTGACCTCCTGAGCTGGCCCCTGGTAGCTTGAGGCTCTCTGGCCCTGGCGTGCACCTTCATTTGATTGGCTCCATGTTGATAGAGTTAATCTTTCGATTGTATTAATGTGTACAAAGTCACATTTACTATCAGGGCGATCCGTTTCCAAGTTGGAAATCTACAGCAGGACCCTTCCCTGACTTGTACTTTACAGGTCTCCTTCAATGGAGTCGGGACTGAATAGTGGTGGTGGGGCCCTTGTTCTGCAAAGTGTTTCTTGGAGTTTTATTAACCTTCTATGTACCGAGTGCTGCAGATACTTCACCTTATTTTCATGCAGCCTTACAAACTAGAAGAGAAAAGCTTGGCTGAGTGACATTAGGTACTGTGCCTGCATTCTCACAAGTAATAAATGGCAGATCCAAGTCTTATCTGCCCAAAATGTCAAATGCATTTTAGGCAGAAAATGGGCAATCTGTGTGCAACAAGAAGAGGTTATATGTTATTATAGACTAAAATATAAAACACTACCAGTTTTGTAGGGAGAAATACAGTGTCATGCTTAAGAGATCAGATAATACACTGCCTAGGTTGAAAACTTGGTTCTACCACTTTCCAGATAGGCAACTTGGGGTGTTTATGAAGGTCAGTTTCCTCTTTGAAATGGGAATAATAATGGTATTCCAAAGATAAACTACCATGAGGTTTAAATGAGAAAATCCCTATAAGTATGATATGACTGATTTGTAAGAAGGTATATGACACATTAGCTATTCAATATATTAAGGTTGTAATGATGCTGGTGCAAGTAGTTAAGTGAAAGTCACTCAGTCACATCTGACTCTTTGCCGCCCAATGGACTACACAGTCCATGGACTTCTCCAGGCCAGAATACTGGAGTGGGTAGCCTTTCCCTTCTCCAGGGGATCTTCCCAACCCAGGGATTGGACCCAGGTCTCCCACATTGCAGGCAGATTCTTTGCCAGCTGAGCCACAGGGGAAGCCCAAGAATAGTGGGGTAGGTAGCCTTTCCCTTCTCCAGGGCATCTTCCCAATCCAGGGATTGAATTCAGGTCTCCCGCATTGCAGGCGGATCCTTTACCAACTGAGCTAAATGCAAGCTGAACAAATGAGTTCTATTGGGCAGACCTGTTCTTTCAGAAATCTGAGACACTGGACTTGTGTCATCCGCTTCGGATGGATCCTCACTGTAGCTTTGCACTTACTTGCACAGTGATGCAGGATTAAAAAAAATAATTTTACTGAAATACAGTTGATTTACAATGTTGTGTTAATTTTTGCTGCGCAGCAAAGTGATTCAGTTATATACATATATGTTCTTTTTCATTTTCTTTTCCACTATAGTTCATCACAAGATATTGAGTATAGTCCTCTATACATAGGACCTTGTTGTTTATCCATTCTCTGTATAACAGTTTGCATAAGCTAAGCCCAATCCTTCCCTCCCCCCACTTCTTGTACAAGTTTTAATAAACAGAGGTGTGTGTTGTGTGCAGGGCATGGGAGGGAGAAACATTCAGCTACTTTTTCATGCAACAAACCACAGGTTTCCAGCTCATATGATAAATAGTGCAATTGTATGGCTTCCAAAGTGACTCAGTGGTAAAGCATCTGCCTGCCAATACACAAAGCACAGGCTGGATCCCTGGGTCGGGGAGACCCCCGGAGAAGGAAATGGAAACCCACCCAATTATTCTTGCCTGGGAAATCCCATGGACAGAGGAGCCTGGCAGGCTACAGTCCATGGGGTTGCAAAGAGTCAGACACATCTTAACAACTAAATAACAACAACAATGGCTCATATATAGAAAACCCTTTCCCTGGATTCTCAGGGGTCCAGTGAAGAACCTAAGTAACTTTTAAAATCAACTGCATGTGCATGATAGCCATGGTCATGATATTTCTGTGACATGTGTGAATAAACATGTTTTTGTACTCAGCTTTCTTTTCACCTGGCTTCTTAATGGGCGTGTAAAACTCATGCCAAAGGAGGCTGGTGTCATTTCCTGCGAGCCAGCTGTGTCTAGATGACCCTGTATTTGGTCCAGACTTCTCCTAGTTCAGATCCTGTCCTGCCCTCTGCCTGAATCTTCTTTTCCAAAGCTGAGATTTTGCTCATTTGCTGCCTTCTGATTTGAGGACTTGTGTCAATATTCTGAAATATCCTTCACCCGTGGTTCTCACGCTGTGTCAACACCACCTAGAAGGCTTGCTAAATGAGGACTGCCGGGCTCACTCCACGGATCTGATTCAGCAAGCCTGGAATGGGGCCTAAGAATTTGTGTTTCTAACCAGTGCCCAGGTGACGCTGACAACAGTCAGTCTAGAGATCACAGTTTGAGAGCCATTGTCCCACACTAAAATTTTAAACATCCTCATTGAAGAGAATGTTCAGAAATATTGGGCTTCTGAAACATGCTCAATACTATAAAGACTGGCTCTTTATCCAGAAAGAGAAATTATAATCAGGCCAAGTGGGCCTGGATGATATTTCTACCTTTGGATTTCTGTTTTCTGGAAAACCTATTTTTCTACAGTCTACCCTGACTCTGAATTATATTATTCTAGTGGTTCTGAGAGTAATGGAACTGGTTTATGGTATACAGAGAACTTCTTTTTATTATTACTATTGTTTAATTGAAGAGTAGTTGATTTACAACATTGTAGTAATTACTCTTGTACAGAGAAGTGATTCAGTTATATATATATATATATGGTTGCTGTTGTTGTTCAGTTGCTGAGTCATGTCTGACTCTTTGCTGCACCATGGCTGGCATCATACCAGGCTTCCCTGTCCTTCACTATCTCCCAGAGTTTACTCAGACTCATGTCTATTGAGTTGGTGATGCCATCCAACCACCTCATCCTCTGTCACCCTCTTCTCCTCCTGCCCTCAATCTTTCCCAGCATCAGGGTCTTTTCCAATGATTCAGTTCTTCGAATCAGGTGGCCAAAGGATTGGAGTTTCAACTTCAGCATCAGTCCTTCCAGTGAATATTCAGGACTGATTTCCTTTAGGATTTCCTTTAGGATTGGCTGGTTGGATCTCCTTGCAGTCCAAGGGACTCTCAAGAGTCTTATTCAGCACCACAATTTGAAAACATCAACTCTTTGACGCTCAGCCTTCTTTATGGTACATCTGTACATGACTACTGGAAAAACCATAGCTTTGACTAGATGGACCTTTGTTGGCCAAGTGATGTCTCTGCTTTTTAATATGCTGTCTAGGTTTGTCATAGCTTTTCTTCCAAGGAGCAAGTGTCTTTTAATTTCATGGCTGCAATCATCATCTGTAGTGATTTTGGAGCCCCCCAAAATAGTCTCTCACTGTTTCCACTGTTTCTCCATCTATTTGCCATGAAGTGATGGGACCACATGCCATGATCTTAGTTTTCTGGATGTAGAGTTTTAAGCCAACTTTTTCACTCTCCTCTTTCACCTTCATCAAGAGGCTCTTTAGTTCTTCTTCACTTTCTGCCATAAGGGTGGTGTCATCTGCATATCTGAGGTTATTGATATTTTTCCTGGCAATCTTGATTCCAGATTGTGCTTCATATAACCTAGCATTTCACATGACACACTCTGCATATAAGTTAAATAAGCAGGGTGACAATATATAGCTTTGACGAACATATGTTTATTCTTTTCAAAAATATTCTTTTCCATGATGGCTTATCATAGAATGTTGACTATGGTCTGTGCTCTACTGTAGGACCTTGTTGTTTTAAGAATATGCAGAAGTTCTGAAGCTCAAGTTCACAAATTAAAACATAAATTTATTTTCGTTTTCCACCATCTCTTTTAAATTTATTCAAAGGAGATCGTTTTCTTTTCCAAGTGAAAACTCTGGCAGGTCTTGGCTTTTCTGTTCACTATTAGGCAAGTGAAAATACAGTTGTTTGTTTGCGTGCTTGGAGTGTGCAAAGATACTACTCAGAACCCTGAGCTGGTTGTGATGGAGACTCCCCCTCCGGCCCCGGCGTTGGCTGGCTTCTGGCGGCCAGTCTGCAATGAGGAAGTGAGGTGTGCTGGTCCCGTCTCTACTTCTCGGCCCTCTGCTTCCCCTTTTCCCTCTCCAGCTGCTCTTTGGGATTCCAGTGGCGGTGAAAGTCGGTGGGAGGAGATTAAGAGGGTAGAATGATTCTTCTTAAACTGGTAACTTCATCAATTTGGCTACAAATCGGAGGTTCCCATGACCCCTCCTCAGGTTCGATTAATTTGCTACAGCAGTTCACAGAACTCCGGGAAATGCTTACAGTTTATTAAAGATAAAGATATAAGATATGGAGGAATAGCCAGATGAAGAGATATGTGGGGTGAGGTCCCTGTGATGGAAGCTTCTCTCCCAGTGGAGTTGGGTTGCTTTACGCTCCAGGGCCAGAAAAAGGAGCTAGTTTGACCTCTGACTCTGCATGGCTTTTCTCTGCTTTTTTCTTTTTTTCAATGAGAAACTTGCATGCATATAATATAATTACTAGTAATCAGTAAAGGAGAGAGTTGCCAAACTCCAAATGGAAAATTAACGACAAAGGATGCAAAAAGGAACGTGTCTCCGTAAAGCCCAGGAATGAGGCAACTTGGAGGAGAAATCGGAGAGAAGAGTCCAGACAACCAGAAAAGGTCAGGAAAGGAAGAGACATTATGAAACACCGAGCAGTCCTGTGACAACCTAGAGGGGCGGGATGGCTCAAGGGGCAGGGACACCTGGATAGTTATGCCTGATTCGTGATGCTGTATGGCAGGAACCAACACCGCATTGTAAAACAATCATCCTCCAATTAAAACACTGAAAAAAATATTTGAAAATGACTCAGAGGAGAAGTCTCTTCCCGTTGGGGCAGGGTACCCAGTCTCTCCTGTTGCAGCCTTTTAACTTGAGCAGTAAAACTGCAGGCCCTGATTTAAAATTTACAAATGGCAGGTGTCAGCTCAGAGAGGTCATTGTTAGGCCAAGCTTTTTAAATCTGTGGGCAGGGTGCGAGATAAAAGACCAAGGGATCCAAAAAATTAGCGAGAATTCACTCAGGGCTTCCTGTGAGGCAGAGTCAAATGTTCCCAGAGTCTGTCCAGCAATAAGTCAGTTGGACTCTGGGAGTTCCTACTCTGACCTTTTTAGGTTACTTCCCTGTTTATTGAAAAAATGTTTTAGGATGGATTCTACCAGTTACAGCCATTATGTGCATATTACTTACGTTCAGCAAAAGAAACCCTGAAGTCCATGGACTTAGGCAACTTGGATCCTAAGTCTGTCTTGGTGTTGGCCATATTCTGTGACTCGAGCAAATCCTAAGATCCTCTCTGAATCCTTGTTTTTCATAGGTAAAATAAAACAGTATTGGGGAAAAAAAGAAAAAGGAAAACAGTATTGAAGTGACCTGTGTCTCAAGGGTCCTTGAGATCTCTACTTCGGCCCCTTCCAGTGGTAGGGTTCTAGGGTCTTCTTCTGAGTCCCCAGGTTCCTGCTGCACTGCAGGGAGTAATTAGAGGTGGGCTGTCGTTCATGATCAAATGTCACTCTTGGTGGGCAGTCCTTGGGGCGATAATGCACATTGACAAAGTTCCATTCTCACTGGGCACCCATGGGAGGCACAGTTGGTAAAGACACCCAACCTGGGTGGTGCAATGTTCACCCCCAGGTGAAGACCTGGTAGCTGGTGGTGTCAGATCAGCCCCCATGTCTCTCCTGGACACCTGACTCCTGCAGGGAACTTGAGAAGTTTCACTCACCCAGCTCTTACTATGTGGTTGGCCTGTCCTGCTATGGAAACTTCCTTAGGATCTTCTCCCTTCTCTCAATAAAGCTTGACTATTTAACTTGATCCCCTTGGACAGCAAGGAGATCAAACCAGTCCATGCTAAAGGAAATCAATCTTGACTATTCATTGGAAGGACGGAAGCTGAAGTTGAAGCTCCAATACTTTGGCCACCTGATGCGAAGAGCCAATTCATCGGAAAAGACCCAGATGCTGGGAGAGATTGAGGGCAGGAGGAGAAGGGGGTGACAGAAGATGAAATGGTTGAATGGCATCATTGACTCAATGGACATGAGTTTGAGCAAACTCTGAGAGATAGTGAAGGACAGGGAAGCCTGGTGTGTTGCAGTCCATGGGTTGCAGAGTTGGAGAAGACTGAGTGACTGAGCAACAGTTTAACTTGGTAACTTACGTAACCATGAAAACAGAACAAATTGTTGCTTTGTTCTCATGTGGTTCAGTTCAGTTCAGTTCAGTAGCTCAGTCGTGTTTGACTGTTTGTGACCCCGTGAATCGCAGCACACCAGGCCTCCCTGTCCATCACCAACTCCTGGAGTTCACCCAAACTCATGTCCATCGAGTCAGTGATGCCATCCAGCCATCTCATCCTCTGTCGTCCCCTTCTCCTCCTGCTCCCAATCCCTCCCAGCATCAGAGTCTTTTCCAATGAGTCAACTTTTTGCATGAGGTGGCCAAAGGAGTATTGATCTCCTTTAGGATGGACTGGTTGGATCTCCTTGCAGTCCAAGGGACTCTCAAGAGTCTTCTCCAACACCACAGTTCAAAAGTATCAATTCTTCAGTGCTCAGCTTTCTTCACAGTCCAACTCTCACATCTATACATGACCACTGGAAAAACCATAGCCTTGACTGGATGGACCTTTGTTGGCAAAGTAATGTCTCTGCTTTTGAATATGCTATCTAGGTTGGTCATAACTTTCCTTCCAAGGCAGGGAAGGCTGAATTTTCAAAACTTCCTTAGAGGTGTGGGGAAAACTGACCTTTCCATTCTTCAAAGAAAATGAAGAAAGCAGAACATATTAAGTTTCCATATGTAAACTATCAGAACCAGCACCAATCTAAACGATTGGGTCATCTCTAATTTCTCTTCTGGCTCAAACAAACTATGAATTAAAAGCCAGGATCAACGGAATATTCTTTTTGCTCCTAGTACTACTGATTACATGGAGAAAATCTTACCCCCTCTAGGCTCTGGATCTATGAAACTTTTGTCTCCAAAGCACAGAGGGTATGAACGGCAGCCTGTAACCTGAACCTATACGGCCATGGCTTAATGGATTTGTGGAAGATGGGCATGAACTCGGAAAGCCAGCCTCTAAATATATATTACTTATGAATTCGATGGTTATCTAAATTGATCAGCATGCTGATTCCTTACCAGTAGGAGTCCTTGGACTTGTTCAAAGGGATATAGCTGGGCACATGAGTTAGGGAAAATGGCAGAGCAACCACAATCAATTGCTTCACATTTGGAGAGTCATAAGCAAACATCTAAGACCTTCCTCCTATGTGGACTGACATTTTCCTTGGTAGCTCGGGCTGTTTAATCAAGTTTTATGCTGGTGCTTGACGCATGACAAGCATTGCCATTCTGAGTTTGTTCAAGTCAACTAAAATATTCCAGAAGCCTTTCCGAGCTGCTCAGAGGCTAGGCTCTAGGCCCAGGCATCTGACTGTGCCTTATGGATGACTTGATGAAGAGAGCTTAGTTTTTCATTCATTTATTCATATTTCCATTTATTCATGAATCCATCTGGACATCCATACCTCTATTATTGGGACATTAATTATACAGCAGGCACCATGAGAGGCAGCACAAGATTCTTATATACCTCTGTTTGGAAATAAAGGTCAGGAAACAGGAAGGGGACCCTTCTGCGTTTTACTCTCAGGTGGCACTGAGCCCTCAAGGGGGTACACATTGCAGCCAGTATTTCAGTTGTTATGGGGAAATCGCTGCTGTGAGCAGTGGTCTGGGATCAGACTGCCCTTCCTGCCTCCGCAGGACACAAAAGAGTCTTCATACTGATCCTGCAAGGAGGCAGGCTCTCCTGGGGAATGAGGAGGGCTCCCCACTTTCTCTTTAAATCCCAGGCTCACAACAAAGAGCATTTAGGACTCCACATGGGGTACACATCTCCCCAGGCTCCTCTTTGCCCCTGTTGTCCCCCTGCACACGCTTAAGGGAATTAGATGCTGCTCCAATATAACCCAGAATTCATTAATAATCCAAGCACGTGCTCCCTCCAAGGGAGGCATGCAGATGAAATGACCTAAACGTGTCTACCTGAAATTAAAGCAATTAACCTAGACATTTTCACCCCCCGGACTCCATTCTCTCATCTATTTCCATCCTCAGAAGGGCTCAAAGTTTATACTCAAAATTTATCGCTCAAAGTTTATACTTTTACCAGGGATAGCAGATCTCCCTTCTTTTCTCCAAAAGTCAGAGAGCCCTTCGCTGGCCAGCGGGAGAGGTCCTGGGAACTGTGTTCATGACCTTTCTGAATGGAGATTATGTGAGGCGTCTTAGAAAACTTGAAAAACTCAAGCTGCAGGACCAGAGACAGACCACGTGCCTCACCTGAAAGCCCGTGTGCCTCCTGGGCCGCTGGAAGGAGTTGCTGTGCAGGTGATGCTCACAGGCTGGGCTCCAGAGCGCTTCTGGAAAGCGTCCCAGGGGCGCTGGTGGTAAAGAACCTGCCTGCCAATGCAGGAGATATAGGAGACGCAGGTTTGATACCTGGGTGGGGAAGATCCCCTGAAGAAGGGCATGGCAACCCACTCTAGTATTTGTGCCTGGAGAATCCCATGAACGGAGGAGCCTGGTGGGCTACAGTCCAGGAGGTTGCAAATAGCTGGACATGACTGATCAACTGAGCACGCATGCACACACTAAAGAGAGAAGGTGGGCCAAGGGGGAAAGTGAAGGAGACGAATGAGGCCTTAAGTGGTCCTCGCCCCCCATGCCCACAGAGGGCTGTTCCAGGCTCCTGTGGTTCTCACAGTGTTAAAGCCGCAGGAGCCAAGATTCACAGGCCAGGCTGGGTTGAGCAGAATGCCCCCCTTCTTGGGGAGGCGGGTGTCTCTCTCCTGTTGGAAGGAAGCCTGGTGTTCACTCACTTCTTCCTGCTCCAGGGCTCTCTACGGAGCCAGGTTTTCAGGCTTCTGTCTTTCCAGCACCAGCAGCCCCTGGAGTGCAGCCTGTAATTCTGGACCAGTGACATTGGAGGTGAACAAGGCTGAAATGAGAGGTCTAAACTCATTCCTCCCAACACAGCCCAACCAAACAAGGGGGGTGGAGTGTGTTTTCTCTGGAGTGTATCTAACTGGATTCAAGTCCCAGCTCTGCTACTCACGAAACCTGTCTAAGCCTTAGTTTCCTTGCCTTAACATGGAAATAGAGGTACCTAACTTGTGGTATTGTTAGAGGGTAATAATGCTTATCCAGCAATGAACCCAATGCTTGACTCATGGTAAGGACCCCATGTGATGCCTGCTAAGTCACTTCTGTCGTGTCTGACTCTCTGTGATCCCATGGACCATAACCTGCCAGGCTCCTCTGTCCATGGTATTCTCCGGGCAAGAAAACTGGAGTGGGTTGCCATGCCCTCCTCCAGGGGATCTTTCCAACCCAAGGGCTGAACCGGCTCCTCTTATGTCTCCTGCATCGGAAGCTGGGTTCTTCACCACTAGCACCACCTGGGAAGACCCTGTGTAATAGCTATTATTTGAGGGTCTCCTTCTTCCTTTCATCTTTCCCCTGGGCACAAAGTCTTGGCAATGAACCGACTCCATGGACGTCATTAGGGAACATGTGTGCGGAGTCCCCTGAAGAGGTGCTCATTAATATGGAGTTGTCCTTGAGTTGCCCTTTAGCGAGAGATTTCCTTTTCCAGTTCAGATGAGACTCTGGAAAGTCTGCAACCACCCAAAGCCAAGGGAGGGGGAGTTTCTGTCTGAGAACGTAGAGCACGGCCATCTGTGCTCTCTGATGTCCCGGCGGCTTCTCCACGGCAGTGCTCTTCAGCTGAACCCCAGCGGCCCACATCTGCCCCTTTCGCAGAGAAGCGACGTGACAGAAAGTATAGAAAGCTTACCTGAGACTCATGGGGCATGGAGTTGGAGACAGTAATCAGAGAGGTAGATCTGAAGCCTTAACTGAAGAGATAATGGCCAAACTGTTCCCAAGGCAAAAAACAAAAAAAAACAAAAAAAAACAAAAAAAAAACTGAGCCTCATCTTCAAGAGGAACAACGAACTCCAAGCAAAAGAAATGGAAAGTAAAGCAAGCTAAGAACATCGTAATAAAACTGCTGGAAATCAAAGACAAAGAGGAAGTACTTTAAAATAGCCGGAGGAAAAGGACAGACTTGCTCCAAAATAGCGAAAGTAAGGCTGACTTCTGATTTCTGCTGACCTCTCTACAGAGATAA
Source organism: Capra hircus (assembly GCF_001704415.2). NCBI lineage: Eukaryota > Metazoa > Chordata > Mammalia > Artiodactyla > Bovidae > Capra > Capra hircus. The sequence continues at coordinate 6,487,466 of NC_030834.1, read as the reverse complement.
AGATAAAGCAATGAAATGATGTTTTCAAACTGATAAAATAACATAGCTGCTAGTCTTGAACTGTATGGCAAGAAGCAATTTTTTTTTTCAATTAAGGCAAAATAAAGGAAATTTTGAAAAAGAAAAATTATCCCAGGTGGTACAGATAAAAATTTCAAGGATGAATGATTCCTGATAAGGTTAAATATATGGGTGAATAAAAGCAAATATTGGTTATTTATAGCAGTAATATATCTCCTGAAGTTTAAACTGTTAATAGAATGAAAACTCATGACAATAAAGTAGGACATGTTGAAGAATTCTGGAGTTTTTCTGGGAAATGGATTGCATCTTAGGAGAGCATGACTTGAGAGAGTCCTGGGGGACCAGGGTTTAGGGTCTGAGAGGGTGACTTTAACATGGGTCTTGCAGGTAGTCGCTGTTTGGGGCTGAGTAGAGTTTATGACGTAGTTGCTTTAGATGAATGGTAACAGTGGGATGGAAATGGCACCCCACTCCAGTATTCTTGCCTGGAAAATCCCATGGACGGAGGAGCCTGGTTGGCTACTGTTCATGGGGTCTCAAAGAGTCGGACATGACTGAGCGACTTCACTACTTCACTAACAGTGAGATGGAGATCTTGAAATGTCTCAATGAGCAAGTCATCTGTTCAGATGTGTTAGCTGTTGAGTTAGCTAATAGCCTTAACTATCACGTTCAAGGATTTCCTGGAACAGGCATTTAAGTCATTGCATGGTACCAATATTGGGTTATTTTTTCAAATAAAGTAGAAGCTATTATATTTAGTCTAGCAAGATTTTGATTCAGGAATAAATGCAATAAGTTATTCTTGAAAAGGGGAAAATACTCTCCTCCTACAAACAAATAAACAAACATGTAACATTCTAGTGGCCAAAATCACTCAATAAGGCTTTGCTTTTCTGAAAATCTGGTTTGATTTGGTCTTGTAATATACAGAGAAATTTCACTGAAGAAACAATTTCAGTTATTATTAACATCATTCATATTCACATGCATAAAACCCACATCTTACAATCAAAGTATCCTCTTCTGTGTTGACAGGAGCCATACTTTAGACATCATTAAGACCAGGTGTCCATTCAGCACTCTTTCCTAAATCATTATGCCCAAATGAGAATTTATAAGTGAGTTTTATCCTCCTCTCTGAATAATTTTGCAGACTCAAAATCTGTATAAGTGTTTTATCCTCCTCTCTGACTGATTTTCCAGTCTGTTATATGACAAAACTCAATTCCTCTAAATAGATTTTTGTGTTCGAAGTTTCATACTGATAAAGACAATCTGAATCTATATTCTGGAATAGCAGTGAATCCAAATGAAAAAAATGGTAGCTAATAACTTGTTTCATAAAATCTAGCTAGTGGCTTTGTATCCACACACCTATAATCAAGACATGAGAAGGAGCGGCCCAGTGATCTGCCGCCCACGCATGCCAGCATTGTTACCACAGAGGCAGAAGAATGTCTCAGTTCAGTTCAGTTCAGTCGCTCAGTCATGTCCGACTCTTTGCAACCCCATGAATCGCAGCACGCCAGGCTTCCCTGTGCATCACCATCTCCCAGAGTTCACTCAGACTCACGTCCATCGAGTTGGTGATGCCATCCAGCCATCTCATCCTCAGTCGTCCCCTTCTCCTCCTGCCTCCAATCCCTCCCAGCATCAGAGTCTTTTCCAACGAGTCAACTCTTCGCATGAGGTGGCCAAAGTACTGGAGCTTCAGCTTTAGCATCATTCCTTCCAAAGAAATCCCAGGACTGATCTCCTTCAGAATGGACTGGTTGGATCTCCTTGCAGTCCAAGGGACTCTCAAGAGTCTTCTCCAACACCACAGTTAAAAGCATCAATTCTTCGGCGCTCAGCCTTCTTCACAGTCCAACTCTCACATCTGTACATGACCACAGGAAAAACCATAGCCTTGACTAGACGGACCTTTGTTGGCAAAGCAATGTCTCTGCTTTTGAATATGCTATCTAGGTTGGTCATAACTTTTCTTCCAAGGAGTAAGCGTCTACTCAATCCCAATTAATTCTGTATAGGATGCTTTCAATTATCGCTCCTCTTATTATTAGTTTGGTCCTACTCTTTAATCTACGGAGTGTATATGGCTGTAGAAAAAGTCCTTGTAGAAAGTGGCAGGGGGTTTTTGTGAACAGCTCTTTGTGATTATCTTGTCTGTTGTAATACACTATGCCTTTGATGGCTTTTCCCCTCAGAAAACTTACTAGCAATACTTCTGTGTATTCTTAGAACTTTTTTTATGAAAGAAAATGACAACAGGATCCTCCAGAAACCCCCAAACATCTATTAGTTCAATCACTCCTGTGTTCTGCTACTGAAATGTGGAGCCCATATCAATTTCTGAACTCCCTGCTTACAGAAACTTGTAATCTCTCAATTAGATCAAATTGCATTTAGCACTGCAACAGATTTGAGTCAGTTTTTGCTCTTCTCTGGATATCATCACTGGGGTATGCTGAGGGATATCACTTTATCATGTTTGATGTTATTCTTTGGAAAAAGTGTTCTGGTCTACTAAAACCCAGGAACCATGATTTGATTTCAGGAGTCTCTTCTCTTCTGGGATTTAAAAATCACTTAGAGACCCAATTCTGCCACACGCATATTAATCATGAAGACTGTAAGGAGGACTGGGAATAGTGTCATTGACATATTCTGAAATAGCTCCATGTCTAAAGTCTGGGGAAGATGCAAAGATTTTGTTTGTTCATTTTTTCCCCCCACATTGAATTTATTTGGAAACAAGGGACAAATAAGAAGGTTTGGGTAACCACTGACCCAGGTAATTTCTGGAGGAGAATATCTTATCAGAGATGTGCCCCAAATAAGGCTATATTAGAAACAATGTCATCATCTACTGGTGATGATCTTGCCAAGTTGGATGGGAGATCAATGGTAATGACTGATGGACTGAGCCACATGGCGCAGAGTGAAGCACTGTGTTTGCTAATAGGAAAATGGATGCAGAAAGTAAACAGAAAATCTTACTTCAGTCCCCGTTGTCAGTTCCCTGGAAAACAGATGACAGTGGCTGAATTCCTTTCTGTATTGCTAGCAGTCTAGATAACTTCCAAGAACAGTAACCTCCTTACAAATATGAATCATTAAACTGCTTAGATTTCAGTGCTTGTTATTAGGCATTATTCTGTCAAATACAAAGCTTGAAATTTAAAAAAAATTAATGAACTGATTGAATTTGGTGTCATATCTGGACTTCTTCAGACCCATCAAATACCGAGGGGTTTTTTCAGGCTCTTGAATTGGTATCTTCTTGACTGATAGCGAGCAGCATCTGTCTAAGATTAGAAAGAGGGATTTAAATGCCAGCTCCAATGTTTACTACGTGGTTTACTCTAAGCAAGATGCTTAATATTTCAGTATTTGAAATATTATAATATAAATAATTCATAAGATTGATTAGACAATTCAGGGAAAGATTTCTAAGTAAACGAACTGCGTGTGACCTAGGATGAGGATTCTTTCCTGTTTTCCTTTTAAAATAAAATGGGATCATCAGTTCAGTTCAGTTCAGTCACTCAACTGTGTCCGACTGCTTTTGACCCCATGGACCACAGCACCCCAGGCCTCCCTGTCCATCACCAATTTCTGGAGTTTACCCAAACTTATGTCCATTGAGTCAGTGATGCCATCCAGCCATCTCATCCGCTGTCGTCCCCTTCTCCTCCTGCCCCCAATCCCTCCCAGCATCAGAGTCTTTTCATAGAGAGGTACAATTCCTTGGCCAGAAAGACAGCTTCTCCTCTGTGGGAATTTCAACTCATATGCTTGTTACTGAGCCAAGGCAGGTGCTCACTTCAGAGAGGCTGATGGGACAGCATCAAATAGGGGAAAAGGGAATGATCCCAGTCCTGTTATGTGCCACAGGATTTGAGCGAGATGCTTCTTGAGTCTCAGTTTGCTCATCAGTCAAGAACAAATGAAGATGGGGAAGAGGAGTTACTAGAAAATCTTAGTTTAGGAAAGCTACCCAGACACATATCTTCCATCACAGAGTTCAGCAATATAGCATTTTGCCCCAGCCCAAACCCACAGGACTCATCTCTAAATAAACTAAAAATCCCATGGGAAACTAAGTTCACCTTAAAATTCTTCCTCGTTCCTTAGCCTCACAGTCAGCCCCATGCCCATTTGTGCCAAACGGAAGAAAGTACATCTCCTCCCTTGGTTCAACAACAGAGTACTTGACTTTTAAATAGGATTATACAGAGATCGGGGCTTCCCAAGTGTCTCAGTGGTAATGAATCTGCCTGCCAATGCCGGAGACACAGGAGATTTGAGTTTGATCCCTGAGTCAGGAAGATCCCTTGGAGGAGGAAATGGCAGCCCACTCCCGTATTCTTGCCTGGAGAATCCCATGGACAGAGCAGCCTGATGGGCTACAGTCCATGGGGTTGCAGAGTCGGATAAGACTGAGTACGCACGCACACATACAGAGATCACCACACGCAGGGAGGCCGAAGTAAACACAGGCCAAAAATGGAAAGGCAAAGTGAGAAAAAGGCAGAGGAAAGAGGCCTGGGATCAAAGGGACCTAAAGCGAAACACACAACAAAATCTACTCGAGCGTACAGACGGGAGAAATAGTGGGTTTATCAAGAACTGGATAGTCTCTTACTGATAGCTATTTTCTTCACTTATAATAATAAGACAAAAAAAAAAAAACCATTCTGATAAGTTCTAAGTGACAGCAGAAATAAAACATCAGAAGATAAAATCGAGGTGCTCTGCTGTGATAGAGAGAAAATCAGAAAGAAACAGTGCCTGCTCTAGGCCTGTATTTTCACATGTAGTAGCCACTAGCTCCTTGTGGCGAGTCCAAAGTGCTGGAATTATTAAATACATACCAGATTTTGAAGACTTAGTACAAAATAAAGATTGTAGGCTAGTTCAGTAATATTTTTATACTGGTTACATTTAACAATAATATTTTATATATAAACAGTAGTAAAATTTAATTTGCAAGTACTAGTATTCAACATTTATTAATAATAAGATGCTATTGATGTAAATGAAACATTTTGAAGAAAATCTTTTCTGGCACTTGGTAGAGAAAGCAGGATCTATTGTGTATCTAAAGTATATGTGTTTGGCCTTTTCTGGCCCTCCCACCAGCTCTGGGCGTCTTGAGAACCCAGCCTGAAATTCATAAGCTTGGGTAAATTGCAAAGTCTTTCCACGCCCAAGCACTGAGTTCTTATTTCTGTTTAACGGCTCAGATGGGCTCTGTTTCCCTGTTTTCAAGGCTGGATTTTAGATCCCTCATTTGGTCTGAAATCCCTTTAAGACCACAGCAGGATACTGGCTGCGTCCATCTCTGCTGTTTCTCTTCTCTATTCACGACTCCAACCGTCGTCTACTAGAAGTCACTCTTAGACTCCTGGTTCATTTGTGTGACTGCCGTTTATCGCTTTGCTTGTTAAACAGAAAACTGGGTTGCGTTTCAAAGCGTGGTTTCCCTCATTAGAGGTTCTTGGTAAATCTGCTGTTTTGCATTTGTTTGCTCCTACATCCTTTCCTCCAACCATCATGCATTTTTCAGTGGCTGGACCCCTAATGAGACAGAATCAGAAGATGCCTCCAAGTGATCCAGCTTCCCAGGCTGCAACAAGGCTGGCTTGGATTTTCAATTAAAAGCAAGTTGAAAAGAGAAAGAAGAAAGCAAGTAATTAAGCAGCAACAAGGTCTTGGCAGAAGTTGTCAAATGAATAATTTAATAAAGCAATTTGGAGCGAGTGGTCCTGGCTCCCTCTGGCTCCTGCTTCCTGTAAAAGCTGGGTGCCTGCCTCCCATCCTCTTTGTCCTGCTCAGACAAAAGGGCCAGCTGGAACTATGGGATGTGAGGGAAGTGGGGGATCGTGTGTAACAAATGTTTTATAGTGAGTTGGCAGCTGGAGGGAGGCTCTGCCAACCAGAGGATTGCTGGGAGGGGTGTTTGTTTAAGGATTCCCACCATCCAGAAGGAAGGTACAGAAAATAATCTTTTAGAAGCAGCCTGGTCTGACATTGAGGTTTCAAGGTCCTATGCACCCCAGGGCTGGGAGGGAATCTGCAATTTCAGAGTTTCGTATTTAATCCTCCTCTTTTTAGCAACTAACCCAAAACCTATGATTACGCCCTTCTGGCCATCTGCTGGCTAGATTTAACATCTGAGCCACCAGTTTAATTTGTAACTTCTGGGTTCAGGAATAATGTGAAGAGAGGGAGAATTATAAAGAGACAGGGGGATGATGGTCAGAGACCACGCGGCTGAGCCTGAGCCTCCCTGAGGTCAGCCACCCATGACCCCGTGTCTCAGCGCCCCCATCAGGAGCACCCTGTGGGTGGCCACTCTTGCTCTTGATTCAGGATTGATGTCACGGGAAAGGTCCCTTCCGCTTTGTAGCCCCGGGATCACCCATGCTCACTTGAGGACTGCCAGCGGGTCCTGAGGTATGTCTCCACTTGTAGGATTTCTCACTGATGATACCGATTTGTGTCCACTCGTGTGTGTGTGTGTGCACATGTACAACAGGATGCCCCAGAGGAAACAAATATATGTTTGAAGAATGCAAGGGGTCGTGAAAGAGACTGGACGATGTTTCCCGAGTGGATAAAAGTGACCTCAATCTTCTAACAGGAAGCCTTGTGTGGTGGAAGGTTCTGAGTATACAGTAGGTGCTCACGAAATGCTTATTGTCCTTGAGAAACTGTTACTAAGTTAAGCACCAGCCATGGGGCTGAGTTAAAGACTTCCATGTGAGTCTAGGAGTGTGGGAACATATTTAGCCAAAGGAGGAAAATGAAAAAGGGGGTGTGTTTGCAGAGAAAGACCATTTCTGCACTGAGAGGGGATGGAACTAACTGGAAAATTAAGTGGCCACGTCCGGGGAAAGAGGAATGTTGGAAGGGACATCAGTGAAGGACTTTCATGTCTGTTTACCTCCAGGTGCCTTGACAATGAGGCAAGTTGTCAGCTCTTTCCAGATTCTACCTTCTAGGTAAAAGGAGGCTACTAGTGGTCTTTTAGGTCTGTCTCTAGTTTAAGATCAGAATAAAGTCAGTATTGCCAAGAGAACTCTATAAAATGGAGCCAGGAAGACATTGAGGAAGCATGACTAAGGCATAGCCTGGATGGAATCTGAACTTTGACTCTTAACTGTCGTTACACAGGCATCCAGAACCTCTGCCAAGTTCCAGAAACTCAGGACACTCAGCAGACCCTTCCTCTCGAATAGCTCATGACAGCCTAGCTACTTATTGGACATTTGCCCTCAATAACTTGTGAGAACTTATCCCTTAAGGACAAATATTGCCTTTCTTGCAGTAGAGTCTATAATAACTCTTACCAGACAACTTTATTAACCTTTTGGCTTTTGCCTTTATAAGCCCCTAGCTCCTCCTCTTGCCCGTAGCACTCTGGATTTTATAGAAAGTATTGTGTCTCCCAAATTGCAATTCCTAAGCCCCCAAATAAGTTCTTTTCTTATTTGCAGCCTTTTGTGTTGCTTGGTTATTACTAGTTAAAGACACTAGCTAATTCTAAGACTGAACATACGGCAGTTGGCCATCCTGAAAGAACAGCCAGGGATGGGGAGGCCAAAGGGCCCATGACATCAGAGAGTGTCCCCAGGATCGGAATTTGCAAATAGGTCATGACTAAACTTCTTTTTTAAAAAATTTTGATTTTATTGGAGTATGATGGACATACAATGTTGTGTTAGCTTCAGGTGTACAGCAAAGGGAATCAGTTATCCATATGCATACACTCATTCTTTTTCAGATTCTTTTCTCATATAGATTATCCCAGAATATTGAGTAGAGCTCCCTGCGCTATCCAGTAGGCCCTTGTTGGCTATCTATCTGATATACAGTCGTGTGTGTTCATCCCAAGCTCCTGATTCATCCTTTCTCAAGTGTTTAATTCCCTGGTTAGTTAGTGAATTTTCTCCCTGAAAGAAGAAGGAGATCATAAAAACATTCATGGTTACATACACATGTAACAGAAGTTTTTTTTAAAACAATGCTAGCGATCTCTCAGGGATCAAACCCAGCATAGTTCTGATCAGGGCAAAAAGAAATAGCAACAGTAATTTTGGTAAGCCATAAGTGGAGAGTGAGCTTCAGTAATGATTTAAAGGTGGACTGGAGTCAAGGCAACGAGGAGGATGACCGGAACTATGACAGTCACTGACTGACAAAGAGCAGATAGTAAGGTGGCCAAGTGACAAAAAGAAAATCTTGAATGAAAGACCAGGAAATGAGCACCGTGAGTATAATCCAGCAAACATTTACTGAATATAATGAAACATTGTGGGCGTTTCTTTTTTTAAGGCAGAAATATTTTAAACTACAAATCCTTGATATAAGGAGAGTGCACCGCAAGAAGAAGCCAGAATTTCAGGAAACGTGTTAAAATGAAAATAGTGATGATACTCACAGTAGTATGCAGTGGGAAATGACAAGTGACAGATTGCTTCGTCTTGTCTAACAAAAAAGGATTCGAAGGGAGCTTCCGCTCCCGCTGGCTACGGGAAGGTGGTCTCTTTACTTTTGTTTCTTTATCTGAAAGATGAAATAAACAAGAGCTATTTCCATGAGAAGGAGAGTCTTCATGTAGTCAGCACACCTAGTTGCCTGACGCGCAGCAAGTACTGACTCTAGGGGTAGAATCAGCATTGGTGTTAAATCTGGAGCTGAAGTTGGTGTAGCTGTTCACTTTTCTCAGTCCCATTTCTAAACCTGTTTAGGAGCGTGGAGATGCGTATGGACCAGTGTGGCCTCAGACAAATTACGCGTCCGGGTGTGAACACGGACATGCTGATTCACACGCATGGCAGGCGAACAATCCTGGTCTTGATCATTAACCCGCATATGTGTGCTCAAAGTGGTACAAATTTTGATAGATGTATATCCTCAATGCAGAGATCTAGAAGTACAGGGAAAGGTTTTTGCTATCAGTTATTGCTATATTTTCAGTAATAGGAATACCGTTAGAAAGAAATGGATAATTTTCTATTGAAAAGAAAGTAGAATGCCTAATTGAGACGTGAACATATGTTTAATTCACTGACTATATCTTTCTTGATTAACTTGGCAAGTAAAAATAGTTTGAATAAATCTAATTTTAGTCGGTCTATCATTCAACAGATATTTTCTAGATAAATATTTGCTGGTTGATAAACATTGTGATATATAATCACATGATAAAATTCAACATTTTTAATGCTCGACAGAGTTTTCAAAACAGGTTCTCCTTTTCATGTTTTGCACAGATGGATTTAAAGATTCACCAAAGAATGGGAAGTCCCCTACATATCAATGAGTTCCATTCCAAGACTATGTTCATAAGTCCAATTTGTTTGTAAGGCCAACGAAGTTAGCCTTGGTAACCAACAATCGGTGGTATAGTACTGTACTCTAGTAGGTTTAAAGTACTTTTCATAAAAATAATACATAAAAAGCAAATATGAACAAAAATGAAAGAAAGCATTTTCCATCTTATGTGCAGTACCTTGAAAAGTACAGTAGTTCAGTACAACAGCTGGCATTCAGGGGCTGGCATTGAGTGTGCAGGCGAGAAGGGTTACTCTAAGTGGAGGAGGGAGGGGGGATGGAGATTGTAGTGTTGAAGGACCGTCAGCAATAGGAGAGAGAGGGCACGCTGCAATGTCACTCATGCCTGATGCTGATGGCACAGTTTCTGGTTCCTTGCTGGTTTCAATTCTATCTTCCTTCTTGATAAAAATGATTCCATGGCATCTGGGTAGTAGCTCTTCTCCCCTCCTCATAGATGACATGATAGCGTTGGATTGCATTCTGAACAGCTGCTGCAACCTTTGTGTACCATTCTAGGTTCAGGTCCTGCATCTCAAAAGCTAACAGTGCCTCCTCAATCCCCTGGCCATCTCTTGCGTTGCAATCTCTCCTGTTCTTCAATTCCTTCTGCTTCCTCTGTCTCTCTTCGTCCTTCCTCTGGGCCCCCAATTCCATCAGGGCTTCATTAGTAAGCTCCTTGCGTTGCACAGCAAGGAGGTCAATGAAGTTGTCCTGGAGGGTTCACATCTTTGAAAGTCTGCAACTTGAAGGTTCATACGTAGGGGACGTCCCATATACGATTCTATCAGGCGCAAATCTAAAACTGAAGTGGGCTCATATGCCATATTGTAAAGTGAGTGTGTTGAACTATACATATGTTTGTGTATGTGTTGAGCTATGCGTATCACTCTGGAAGCTAAATGGGTGCTCTATCAGTCAAGAATTCCTTGACAAGGAGGAATTAAGTCTTGCACAATTTATTCCATAAGGCTTGCTATTCTTAAGAGACAGATAATACTGTGTTATGTTCTATAGAATATCAAGGTTGTCAGGTACTTGAATCAAGGCCTTAAAGCGAGATGGCAAGTGAGCATCAGATACCGCTAGCAGGCATTCCGGTCCCAATCCTTGATGAATTTTGTGAGATCGGGCTGTGGAGACGGCACACTGTGCGTTAGGAGAGAAGTCCAGAGTAATTTAAGTCGTGCCCGTGTGTGCTCAGTCGTGTCTGACTCTTTTGACCCCAGGGACTGTAGCCTGCCGGGCTCCTTTGTCCATGGAACTTTCCAGGCCAGAGTACTGGAGTGAGTTGTCATTCCCTACTCCAGGTGATCTCCCTGACCCAGGGATCGAACCCTTGGCTCCTGCCTTGACACACGGGTTCTTAACCACTAGCGCCATCCGGGAAGCCACAATCTACAAAGGATAGCATACAAATCCCATGGCTTCGTCCATGTTCTCGAAAAATAAAAAAGAAAACCTCCTTGTTAAAGGAACCCTGGGATGATTAGGCCATCACAGTCTCCCTTTCTGAGATTCTCTGCTTCCCAAGGTCTCAGAAGAATTTACCCCTGTTTCCTTAACTTTTAGCATCCACTTTGCACCTTAATCTCATTATGTACCTTGAATGCGTAAAGTATATATTTTTTGATCTTGCGAAGTTTGAGTTACAAGTAACCTTCTAAAATAGAACAACTGAATAATTGGGGAAATACTTCTGTAGCTCTCAAATAGTGAACATTAGCCATAAAATACATAATTTATACGGTGGTAAAATGTAGGGGAAGGGAAATTTTCAGTACATTGACAAGTTGCCCGGGGCAGCCTGCATAGGAAATACTGCATAAAATGGAAAATATCCATTTAGCTTTTGGGCAAAAGTTGAACATTAGCAATGATACACATGCTTTTACTGAGGTAAAATTTTTATGAGAAGATAAAATTACTGTACATTGACAAAATAGGGTTCTTTTCTCTTTGGGAAATTAATTCAATTCCGACAAAATTCTCATCCCATTTCTGTAATCTATTTTTGACACTGGCCTCTAATAAGGACATACCTCAATAAATTATTTAGCACTTTCAGAATTAGACCATCATTCAACCTTTTATCAGCTCTCACACCACTCATCTTCACTCTCAGTATCTCATTTCTAATGATGACCGTGGAAAGCGATGTCTTCTTTCTTTGAAAAGACGCTAACTGGGAGGAAAGCGTGCACAGTCTTTGCAATCTTTTGGCAGCCTTGGGCCTCTGAAATAGTCTCAGTAAACAATAAAGTGAAAGTTTGGAAATTTGTTGCACTTTCATTTCCCCTGTGTTTAAGAGTCATGTGACAGGCATGGTTTTTAGAGTGAGAGTCATAACAAGAAATCCACCACTTCCTGCCTGTGCAATTTTGTGGTTTGTGTTCCTTCCCTCAAAAAAGTGCTAGAGCTCATGGATTAGATGTGAAATTCTTTGATATTAATTATCTTAACCTTTTCTGACACACTTCATCGACACTTAAGTACAGGAGAGTATTTAATGTGGGGGACAGTGAAGAAGATTCTACCATTATATGTACTAAAATTACTAAGAGGATATTTTCAGTCTTTGCCCTATTGTTTGACTAAGCCACATACCTGATGTGACATTCTAGACTAGAAAAAAATGTTCATTTCTCCATTTTCAGTGGCAAAATAGAGTCACTTAACATATAGCTCAGGCAGCAGTGATATTCTTCTCTACTGCAGGAAGAAATTCATACTGATTTAAAGAGATAGTTGAGGAAGCACAGAAACCTGAGTAATGATAGCAAGAGAACAGCCAGACTGAGAAGTATTTTCAACACTACTACACATTTCTCATTTGTTCCAATGAAGTTGAAGCTTAGTAGAGAAAAAGTCTAGAAGGACAATGCCAAATTGAAAATCAGCAAAAATTCCCAAACACAACACTCAAAAGTCAATAGTCTGCGGGCAAATCAACAACAATAAACCATCTGAGAGCAAATGAAGTGGAATGAATGAAAACGTTTTCTAAAATTCAGAAATGACCCCAAATAAAATCTAGGTTTTGCATCATCATGGTTGTATGATTAAAACAACCTTGTGCCTAAATTTTCTGTAACTCAAAGATGATACATTGATACTCAGAGTTGTTTAATGTGGTTTACGCTTTTTATTTAACCCCTTGCAACTTAAACCCAAAATTTTACTGAACATTTCAATTGTTTTAAAATGCTTCAGGGTGAGCCAAATGTCATGTATACTCTTTAGTTACATCATCATTGCTGTCGGCTCCCTAAAGAGGAATTCTGCTCAAGACAGAGTGAGCAGAAAGTTCTCAGAAAGTTCCCACTCAGGACTTTGCTGTCTTTATTTCTGATCAACACAAGAGGCACGTGTTAGGAAACCTAACACAATGGGTTTCCACTGGTGATATGGCTGGCTTACTAATTAGCATAATGGATGAGCTTTCGAAGGTGGAGTTGGTGGTGTTCAGGGTAGGTGGATTAGACAGTTATTTCACAGAAGCTGTATATTGTACAAATGTAACCTTCATCTGCCTGTATGCTTTTTACTTTGTCCCTTGCTTCCTCCCTCCCTCCCCTTTTCTCTCTTCTCTGTCTTCTCTTTTTCACTGCATTTCCAGTCAGTTTAAGAATGTTTCAAAATGTGACAAATTTATTAAAAGTACAGAACAGTTTTTTGGAGTAAATTTTTATAAGTCTTTAATTTCTTTCCAGTTTTCTTTGAGGTATAAATAATAAACAAAAATTATATATGTTTAAGGTATACAATGTGATATATATTCTATGAAATGATTACCACAATCAAGTTATATAACATATCCAACACCTCATCAATAGTTACAATATTGTATTTTGTGGTAAGAACATTTAAGATCTACTTTCCTAGGAAGTTTCAAATATACAATAAAATATCATGAATCATAATATTATTCTGTATATTAGATCTCCAGAACTTATCATACATAACTGAAACTTTGTACCCTTTGACCAATATCTCCCCATTCACCCATCTTCCTAGTGCCTACCAAGACTGAATCATAAAAACAAAATTCTATCCATTCAATTAAAAAAGGTTGAACGTGAAGAAATAGAAAAATCTGAGCAGACCAATAGGGAGTACAGAGACTGAAGGAGTCCCACCGAAAATTTCCCTGTAAAATAAAGATCAGGACCAGGTGGTTTCATCAGTTAATTTTTTCAAATATTTAAAGAATTAATGCCAATTCTTCTCAAACTCTTCTAAAAATGGAAAAAAAAAAGAGGAAACACTTCCAAACTCATCTTTACAAGCCCAGGACTATCCTGATACCAGAGCCAGATGAGAACTCCACCACAAGAACAGAAAATTACAGGCCAGTATTCCTGAGGGACAGTGATCAAAATCTTTAGTCGGATTATGTGCATGCTCGGTATGTGTCACCAGAGCGGAGAATGAGTACTTCTAGATTCTACATTAGTAGTCACCATGAGTGACACCACTTAGAGTATGAGTTTTGAGGAGAAATAGCTGCTGCTGCTGCTGCTAAGTCGCTTCAGTCATGTCCCACTCTGTGAGACCCCATAGACAGCAGCCCACCAGGCTCCCCCGTCCCTGGGCTCAAATCTTAACTCCATTGCTTACTAATTCTGTGACCTTTGGAGCTGTAACCAGCAGGAGCTTACAAGGCCTTCCCAGAATAGAACCAAACCTGCGTCCTCTGCCTGCCTTTTGTATTTAAAAAACAAAACAAAACAAAACAAAAACTTAGTCAAAGAATTAATTCAATCAAAGAAGCGAGAAAATGCAGAAAGAACACAAGACAAAAATAATAATAATTTACTCATTAAACAGAGTCAAAGACTTCTAGCTCTTCCTCAAGGACCATAAGCAATATTCTGAGCCATGTCTTTTGAGCTGTTTTGCAGTTACTGAAACCCCGACCAGATGGAGAAGTTAACTGTACACTGCCCACAGCACGTAGACACTAGACGGGTTAGAACCAGTAGGTTGATGATGCTGGCTCCCCCTTACCTCACTATCAACCAATCAGAAGAATGTCCATGAGCTGACCACGCCCCGCTCCTTAACACTGTAAGAGTCCTCGCTACCCCTCCCAGGGTGGGACACACAGTCTTGTGGGCATTAGCTGGTTGTGACCCCCTTTGCCTGGCAAAGTAATAAAGCTATTTCTTTCTAACTCACTCCAAACTCTATCTCTGAGATTTAATCCAGCACCAGTGCACAGAGGCTGAATTTCAGCAACAGAGGTCAGCTCTGAGTTTCAGTTTCTGTAAATGGAGATGATATCGTCTCTCTTGCATGGCTGCTGTGCGACTAATTGAGGTAGCCTGGATAAAAATCTCTAGCACTTTGTTTTTCCCTTAGTAAGATTTAAGAAATGTTAGCTCATTCCTGTCACGGCAATGTTGCTGCCTTTGAGAATATAAATTAGGCATTTATGAAGGCCCACTTCCTTTCTGCTCAGGTTTCCTGCTGTATAATTGAAATACAAGGCACCTCGCTCCAAGTGTAAAACTTGATGAATTTTGACATACATACATGTCATGAAAGCTGCTTGCCTTTACAAGTTACAGTTTTTCCATCCATAATGTTTTCTACAAATTGTGCTTAGTTAAATTTCTCCACTCCGCCTCTGATTATATCTACATAAATGGCACCCAGTGTATATAGAATCAGATCTGAAGCTTTGATTCAGGTCTTTATTTATTCTAGCAGGTAACCCTTATTTTCTTTTCTAGCTTCATCTCCTTCGGGCTGTTACAGAAAATGGTCTGATCTTCATTCTTCAGACATGCCTTGTACCAGGGTTATATTCTATCTAGAATAGGACCCGGTCCCATGCCGATCTTACCTATTGAAATCATACCCTTCTTTTAAAAATCAGCTGAAATCTGGACTCTACAGCTCCATCATATCTCCAGAATCCACTGAGGCCTTTGCTGTAAGTACACTGAAGTTCAGCTTCTGTCTCCTATGGGTACCCATGCAGAGGGCACCTCCCCCAACACAAATGCATTTTCTGCTCATAAATCTTCATTTAAGTGTCTGTTTCTCAGGCACTGCAGTCTCATATCATTTATGAAGGAGACTCATCATGTCACCTTGCTGCTACTGCTGCTAAGTCGCTTCAGTCGTGTCCGACTCTGTGTGACCCCATAGACAGAAGCCCACCAGGCTCCTCTGTCCCCGGGATTCTCCAGGCAAGAACACAGGAGTGGGGTGTCATTTCCTTCTCCAATGCATGAAAGTGAAAAGTGAAAGGGAAGTCGCTCAGTCGTGCCCGACTCCTAGTGACCCCATGGACTGCAGCCTACCAGGCTCCTCCATCCATGGGATTTTCCAGGCAAGAGCACTGGAGTGGGGTGCCATTGCCTTAGCTTCCTCTAATTTCCATAACTACTCTGGACCATGGCTATGCCGAGTTTACTGCCTGATTGGCAGGTGCCTGAAAAGCTCCTAGTGCCTGGGGTAGAGTAGGAATTCAATAAATGCTCTTTTAACGTAAGTAAAAGTAGATAACATGACTACCTATATTTATTCATTCACTCACTTCATAAAAACATATTAATGTTTTAATTGGTAGATGCTGTGTAAATCAGGGTGGTAGGAATACAGGTGTAAAAAATACCAAACCAGCCTCACCTCACAGTCCAGTGGAAAGATAGGTGAACACAGAGGCAAGCACGGCTCAGTGTGATCAATGTGGCTGGAATGACTAGGGGTCAAGAGAGAGAACTCCTTGGATTCGGCTCCAGTTGCTCATTGCCACAGGGGAAGGTATTCTACTCTGATGTCCAATCTGGCCTCTGTACCCTGACACCAAATTAAATCTCAGGGACAGAGTTTTGGGTGAAGTATAAAAGAATACCTTGATCCAGAGAGATGATATGGGGTGGGAAGTAGGAGGGGGATTCAGGATTGGGAGCTTGTATACAACCGTGGTGGATTCATGTCAATGTATGGCAAAACTAATACAGTATTGTAAAGTAAAATAAAGTAAAAATAAAATTAAAAAAAAAATAAAAAAAAATAAAAGAATACCTTTGTTGCTTTGCCAAGAAAATGGGGCCACAGCCATCTAATGTCCTCAAAATTGTGTCCTAACCCAGAGTGGGTAGTGAGGAGTTTTACAATAATGGTTCAAAGAGGAGGGTGTGGACAGCTCATGGACATTTTTCTGATGGGTTGGTGGTGAAGTAATTAGGGGTCAGCATCATCAAGCATCTGCTTCCAACTCGTCTGGGGTCTAGCGCTTGTGGGCAGCAGTTAGCTTCTCTCACTTAGTGGGGTTTCAGAGCCTGCAAAGCAGCTCACGGATGTTATTATGCACATCCTTTGTGGGGAAACAGGGCCCTGCCCCAGGGCTGCACTAATGTTTCTTGGCTGCCCCTGCCTTGCCTCTTCACCCTCTCCTGTCCCTAATAAACAGTGGCTCGAACCTGCCCTTTGGAACTTAGGGAAGGTCATGGAGACTCAGTGAAGCCTATTCCCTGTAATAAAGAAATGAGGGACACAGAAAAGCTTTTGTGCCCAGGAGTCCCACAGTGTTTTCAGACTTTCCTATTGTCAAGCACAATTAGAGATCCACATTCTAAAATGTACTCTCATTTTCCAATGTGGGTTCAAGTTTCTTAAAACACAATTTTGGCCAAACTAAATGATTTTGAGAGGTTGGTCTAGCGTGTAGGACATCAGTTTATGAATTCTGCTTCATTGTCTCATGCGATGCAATGCCACCCTTACCTGCGAGATGGGAGTGACCTACGATGCACACGAAAACACACCAGTGCTGGAAAGGATGTTATTCCTCACGGGACACAACTTCCCAGCCGACTTGCCCTCTTCCTCCTTGGCTGCCCCTACCCTCGGGCATCATAGCATCTCACCTCAAGGCTCCTGTGTGACTTTCCCACAGTCCACACAAAGCCTCACTCATGTCCCAGGTGGTGGCCAATTGTTAGGGTCCAATTAGCACCATGTTAGTGATAGGGACAGAGTAAAGGGACAAAGTAGGTGATTAAATAGCTAATCCCATAAGGGATCATAAGCAAAGGAAAAACTATGGGAGACCCTGTAAGTTAATGATCACTCAAGAAAGCAGGTTTGCTTAACTACAAAGCCAAGCAGACTCGCTTAGCAAAAAGTCATGCAACAGAAGACCCATGGACATGTCCTCAAAACAATAAAACAAAGGTGGGAAGAGACCCACAGCCTGCCCAGTGAGCTCAGCATGTTCACGATTCCTGGGACACACTCCGCTGTGATCATTAAAAACAAAAATATAAGAAAAAGGGTGACATCATGCTGAAACCTGAGATGATTTACCATACTTTAGTGCATATACCGCCTTTATGCCCATTTTCATTGAACCATGACTATACAGGGGCAAGACAACTTTCCAGCCTGACATGGAGGAGGAGCTGACGATGGAAGCTTGACATCTATTCAAGCGTGAGGAAGAAGCTAGTCTTCCTGCCCTCCCTACTTTTCCTTTGACTATAAAACTGCAGCCCATCCAGTTCTCAGAGCATCACCTTCCGGCCCGCCTGCTTGTAAACCTCACAAGAGTCCTATTCTAATAAATCACTTCTTATCCATCACTTTGCCTCCCACTGAATTCTTTCTGTGCTAAGATGTAAAGAACTGGAGCTACTTGGAGCCCCCGAAACACATTTCTGTAGCTTTGTTTGCCTAGTCCTTCATAGTCTTAGTACAGAAATAGTTCTATGATGTGTCTGTTAAAAAGGACAAACTAAAGATAGGCCAAGAATACATTCTATTTAAAAAAAAACATATAGTCTGAATTATTGCTTAAACGTGAAAACCACTCCTAAGTGTTTAGTACGCAGCATGAGATCCTAGTCGCTTATTCACGGCTCCTTCTCTGGACCCTTACTTGAACCATTGCTCAGCTGAAGATAACAGAAGCTCTTCTGGCATCTTAAAAAGGGTGATTTAATACAGAGAATCTGGTGTCGACAAAATCACTGTCAATCTGAAAAGCCAGGTCTCCAGGATTGATTCCTGGCCAACAGCAAAGAGCTGAGTCCGCAGGAGGCACCTGCTGTGCTGGCGTCAGTTGCCTCCACTGGGATCTGGAAATCAGGAAGCATTGCCCGTCTGCTCAGCTCCACACTGTTTCAGCCTTAGCTGAAATCCGGAGGTAAGGAGCTGCTAACAGTTCAGAGCCAAGCCTGGACTGTTAGGTCTGTATCAGCAAAAGAGATGCTTTGCCTGCCGCTGTCCCCTCTCAACCCAAGATATTTCTGAATTCAGAGCCATGAAAGTCAGAGGGGCATCTAACTGTAACCGAGCAGGACAGACTCCTGCCCCCATCCTCTGCTGTAGCTCTTCTCTAAAGAACCTGGGTAACAGTGTCATGGGCATACTTCCTGAGTTGCTTTCCAGGTGCTAAAACCCCCACCAGATGGAAAATGTTAACTGCATGGTGATGGGAGCGTGTGGCCCCCTGGAGCCTAAGGCCTGATAGGTTAACCCCTGTGACAGGGCCCTGTTCCCTCACCATCAGCCGATCAGGAATCTGTACATGAGCTGATCACATACCCTGCAATCTCCTTCCCTCACCTGGCCTTTCTAACACATTATTGACCAGAGATGTATTAATTCATCCTTTGTTCCCCAAGCTCTTTGGAGTGCCTCCCACCCCCAGATACATTTCTGTGGTTTCAGTTTTAATAATGTTGTTAATGCAAGTTCATGGGCCTGATATATCAGTTCAGTTCAGTCACTCAGATGTGCCCGACTCTTTGCGACTCCATGAATCGCAGCACCCCAGGCCTCCCTGTCCATCACCAACTCCCGGAGTTCACTCAGACTCACGTCCATCGAGTCAGTGATGCCATCCAGCCATCTCATCCTCTGTCCTCCCCTTCTCCTCCTGCTCCCAATCCCTCCCAGCATCAGAGTCTTTTCTAAGGAGTCAAGTCTTCGCATGAGGTGGCCAAAGTACTGGAGTTTCAGCTTCAGCATCATTCCCTCCAAAGAAATACCACGGCTGATCTCCTTTAGTTGAGGTCAAACTACCTAGCCAAAACAAACCAAAGTTTGGAGCAGAGGGCAGTTTATTGCTGTCAAGCAACAACATTCACTTCATAACAAATCACCAGCTGTGGCATTAGTTTCTGCCAAAACCCCCTGATAAACAATGTGTTAAAAATTCTTTGCAGAAATCCTTTGAGATTTCAGGATATGAGGGGAAGGGGGTGAGGAGCCATTCTTCTTGTATGGCCCTGCAATAAACCTTTCTCTGCTCCAAACTCCAAGCTTTGGTTTGTTTGGCTGGGTAGTGTGACCTCAACTGTGTCTCAGGCCCATGAACTTGGCCTAAAACATTATTAAAACTGAAACCACAGAAATGCATCTGGGGGTGGGGTGGGAAAAGCTGGGAAAGAACCATATGATGGGAAAGAACCATACGTGGTTTTTTGTCTCAGTGCAGAAGGACATCCCTATCAAAGCTAATGTTTTAAATCCTTTTCCTGGTTTTCATCTTCTTTTTTTTTGATGATAGTTTTAAAATATTGGTTAGATTTTTGTCACGTGAAAGTCACTCAGTCGTGTCCGACTCTCTGTGACCCCAGGGACTATAGCCCGCCAGGCTCCTCTGTCCATGGGATTCACCAGGCAAGAGTGCTGGAGTGGGTTGCCATTTCCTTCTCCAGGGGATCTTCCCGACCCAGGAATTGAACCCTGGCCTCGTGTACTGCAGGTAAGATTCTTTACCGTCTGAGCCACCTCCATGCATCAACGTGGATTAACCATAGGTGTGCATATGTCCTCTCTGTCTTAAACCTCCACCCCACTTCCGGCCCTTTCCCACTCGTCTAGGTTACTGCAGAGCCCCACTCTGAGTTCCCTGAGTCACACAGCAAGTGTCCACTGGCTGGCTGTTTATGTACGCTGGTGCGTATGCTTACAGCTATTCTCTCCTTTCATCCCACCCTCTCCCTCCTTTCCCTGCCCTTGTCCGTAAGACTGTTCTCTATGTCTGCGTCTCCATTGCTGCTCTGCAACACAATGTTTTATTACTGTCTGAAATAGCTGGCAGAATTTCAAGTTGCTTGGGGGTTTTCTAGGGCTTTCTGGGACTCAGTGGAACAGTTTGGTATTTTCTGGGGCCTCAGGGTCTCTCCTGAGGAAGCTAGGAATCTTTGAGATTTCAATAATACAAAATCAAACTTGTAAAAGAAGTGAGAATCACTGTAGCATCAGAGGGAGGTAGGTGTACTTTCACCTAGTTAGTTGAAAGTAAAATGATTAGTCAACTCAGTCTGCGGGGGTTATATTGAGAAGCTACAAGCATCTAAGTTCATGAAGGTGGCTTTGCAGGTAGCTCAGTGGTAAGGAATCCACTAGTTCAATCCCTGGTCAGGAAGGTCCCCTGGAGAGGAAAACGGCAACCCACTCCAGCACTTTTGCCTGGAGAATCCCATGAAGAGAGGAGCCTGGCGGGCTACAGTCCATGGGGTTGTAAAGAGCTGGAGAAGACTGAGAGAGGAAGCACACATGCAGGCAAGGCCATAAAAACCTGTAGCCTTTACTTATTTTCACCAGTTGGGAATATGAATACTGGTCTCACTGAAGTTCCAAAGGTTGGCGTTTTGTTGGCAATGTTGAAAACGCAGCAGTGAACTGGCTGGTTAATTTGAGCAGCTACGAGACTGTTTATTTGCTCAAGTCAACTTCATTCCCTCTAAGGCCAATTGTGGGGCCGAGAGAAACAATCATTTCTTACTTCTCTGTGTATGCTCAGCTGCTAAGTCATGTCCAATACTTTTGCAACCCTGTGAACTATAGTTTGCCAGGTTCCTCTGTCCATGGGATTTCCCAGGCAAGAATACTGGAGTGGATTGCCATTTTCTTCTCCAGGGGATCTTTTGGACCGAGGGACTGAACCCAAGTCTCCTTTGTCTCATGCGCTGGCAGGCGGATTTTTACTGCTGAGTCACCTGGGAAGCTCTATTTCTCAGCAGCCACCCCTGTAATTAGCACAACCCTATAAGACCTTCCCAGAACAGACTTTCCCACTCCTGTCCCCCACCTGCCTTTTGTATGTATAAATACTTTAGTCAAAGAGTAGATTTAATCAGAGAAGTGAGAAAATGCAGAAAGAAAGGAAAACAGTCAAACAAGATAAAATAATAATACTTGAGCCATTAAACAAAGTCAAGGACCCTAACCCTTCCTCCAGGGCTATAGACGATATTCTGAGCTATGTCCTTTGAGTGGTTTTGCAGATACTGAAATCCCCACCAGGAGGAGAATTTAACTGTATGCTGGCCACAAGCACATAGACCTCTTCCCTCCCAGAGGGGTTGGAACCAGAAGGTTGAAGACGCTGACTCCCAGTTACCTCCCCACCAACCAATCAGAAGAATGTCCATGATTTGACCGCACTCCTTGAACCTGCTTATGTTCCTCCCTGCCCCCCTCCAGTGTGGGACATACAATCTTGAGGGCATTAGCCGGCTGTGTCCCCCTTGGCCTGGCAAAGCAATAAAGCTATTCTTTTCTACTTCACCTCAGACTCTGTCTCCAAGATTTAATTTGGCACCCGAGTACAGAGGCTGAGCTTTAGCAACACCAGGACCACTTTTCACACTCTTGCTGCTGCCACAGCCCAGCCACGTTAGCACCACCTGGTCCTACCTGGACAGGTAGACCTTCAGCCCCGCCCCCACCAGGCCTCCTGAGCCAGAATGAGCATTGAATGCAATCTTCAGGTGATTCAATTCGTGTGCATGCTACTGTTTGACAAGCACTGTTGTAAGTACTCGGCAGAAGAATCTGCCTGAATATATTCATTCTCATTTCTGTGACATCTGCCAAGTTACTCTACCCTGTAAGCCTGAGTTTCCTCATCTATTAACAGAATTTCATTTTAGAGCTCTTGAAAGAAAAACATAATATGAGTCAAGTGCTTAGCTTGGAAGATAGTATTAATAGTATTATTCTCAGGTAGCTCGGTAACGAATCCACTTACCAATGCAGGAGACCCTAGAGACTCAGGTTCGATTGCTGGGTTGGGAAGATCCCCTGGAGGAGGGCATGGCGACCCACTCCGGTATTCTTGCCCTGAGAATTCCATGGACAGGGGAGCCTGGGGGGCTACAGTCCATAGGATCACAAAGAGTCAGACACGACCGAGCGACTGAGCATGCACGCACGCTTGTGCTATAAATCAAGCACTGCAGCTCCAAGCTGCCGCTGAGTGAAGAATGCTCTGTGCAGTGTATTGCCTGGCGTGTAATGTGTGGCATTAAATCCATTATTATTTTTTTCTGCAAAGCAAATATGAAGGAACCCCACTTCACTGATAAACACTGAGATGTCAGAAAGATTAAGCGACTTAACCCAAAGCCATAAAACTGGCAAATAAGGAAGCTGGGATTTCAACCCAAGTTTATATGGCTCGAATCCCTACCTCCATCTTTCTGTTTCAGGCTGAAAACTGTTCTTTCTCCTCATTATGGAGAGAGTTTCTGAGACTACCAAATGATGCTGACGACCCCCGACCCCCGCCCTTTGTCAAATGGGTAAAGGGACCTATGGCCATTCTTCCCACCCTTGACTATGAGTGTCATGTTCTTAAGGCTGAAAGTTTAAAACCACCCAACATTCGTAACTAGTAAGTGTGACATATACTTTGTGAATTTAACTTCTCACATAGCAATCATTATTCAACATCTGCGCATGTTTCAACCCATGTTAAAACACGGGAGGAGGTTCAGAGACTACTGACCTCTGGGAGGCAGTTCAGAGACCACTGGGCTCTAGTCCAGGACTGTCTGGGACTGGGACTGTGGCTGCATTGAGGCTGTGAATGCTTTCAGGTGGCCACTTTGATGGACCAAGATCATCCGGAAGGGATTCAATCTCTAAGCCTGGGCAAGATGAGTTTTGACAAATCTATGAAGACCTATGAATAGTTGACCCATTCCTCTGGTGGGTACAAAAGAAAACTGAAAGTATTTTCTGCAAACCAAGATGCTGTTCTCAGTCACTCAGTCATATTCGACTCTTTGCGACCCCATGTACTCTAGCCCACCAGGCTCCTCTGTCCATGGGATTGTCCAGGCAAGAATACTGGAGTCAGTTGCCATGTCTGCCTCCAGGGTATCTTCCCAACCTGGGGATCAAACCCTGCATATCCTGTGACTCTATTGCTGTTTGTAAAAAAAACTCATTTTTACCGCTTTTGTAAGATCCCACATATAAATGATGTAATACAGTATTTGCTTTTCTCTGACTGACTTCACTTAGTATAATAATCTCTAGGTCCATCCTGCTGCAAACGGCATTATTTCATTCCTTCCAGTGGCTGAGGATTAGTCCAGTGTGTATGCATTCCACATCTTCTTTACCCATTCATCCGTTGATGGACATGTAAGTTGCTTCCTTGTCTCGGCTGTAGCGAATAATGCTAGATGGGGTGCATGTGCCCCTTCAGATTATAGTTTCTAAACATTCTCAGATTCTTTAACAATCTTCCTTTTAAGAAATAGCGCACACTTCTCACCTTATGGGTGGACAAGACTCAGTGACTCATTTTTGACACATGGAATGAAGCAGAAGTAACAAGACGCTGGTGATCAGAGAGAAGAATCAGAACGCACGAGATGGGGGAGAACCTGAAGTTCGCTAATGCAGAGAATTTCCTGCCCTTCTTGACCTTTCCCAGACGTTCCTGTGCCCAGTCTCACTGCTCGCCTCTCACAAACAGTGGCCTGTGTTGAGGCTCAGTAAGACTTTAGGGTCCAGATTCTGGGCAGAGTCTGGAACCTTCACGAAACTGTACACCCTTCAGATCCAACCAGTCCATTCTGAAGGAGATCAACCCTGGGATTTCTTTGGAAGGAATGATGCTAAAGCTGAAACTCCAGTACTTTGGCCACCTCATGTGAAGAGTTGACTCATTGGAAAAGACTCTGATGCTGGGAGGGATTGGGGGCAGGAGGAGAAGGGGACGACAGAGGATGAGATGGCTGGATGGCATCACGGACTCGATGGACATGAGTCTGAGTGAACTCCGGGAGATGGTGATGGACAGGGAGACCTGGCGTGCTGCGATTCATGGGGTCGTGAAGAGTCGGACCTGACTGAGCGACTGAACTGAACTGGACTCTCTCAGCCCTGGACGATGCGCCTGGACCCCAAAGCACCCGGAAAGGTAGTGTATGGGGCAGGACAGTCATTACTTTTATCCCTACCATGTCAGAATTTCTCGACAGCCAAGAATTAGGAATCCTTATGATTCATGTCAGCCACAGCGCTTTCTGTCAATAAGCTAAATATACAAGCAAGAGAGGTGAGAACCAATCAAGGTTTCCTTTGGAAAAGTACCAGAACTTAATTTACAAAAATTAAACACCTTGACACAGATGGTCACTAGACATATCACGGTGACCACTTTGTAACCTATAGAAATACTGAATCACTATGCTGTGTGCCTGAAAATGAAAGTGTTATAGGTCAATTACACTTCAGTTTCAAAAAGCAGACACTGGAAGCAATGCATCAAAATACTGATGGTGGTTATTTCTGGGGTATGGATTATGGATGACCGTTTTATTTTTTACTTTTCTCTTTTATGTATTTCAAGTTGTCTTCAATGAATATGTATTGTTTGTAAAATTAGAGAATAACCAATCATGTCATTGAAAGTGAAAAATATTTAAAATTAATATTTTTAAAAATATTGAACACATTGAGGCTGACTTCCAGCTTCAATGTGAATTGAAATTTTTAAAAGCTCCCCAGGTCGTTCAAATATTCCAACCCAAAGGAGAACCATGATTCATTCCCACCTAATGTCTAGGATTTCCACGTTATGGTAGACATTCTGTGCAAGTCTTGTTAGTGAGGGGATGGCTCTTATTATTAGTGACTGTGACCATGAGGGCTAGGACAGTACCTGGCACTTAGTAAGAGCTCAGTAAGTATCTGTCAAATGAGTGAATGTTACATAGAATCTTCATGCTTCATCAGTTCAGTTGCTCAGTCATGTCCGACTCTTTGTGACCCCCTGAACTGTAGCATACCAGGCCTCCCTGTCCATCACCAACTCCCAGAGTTTACTCAAACTCATGTCAGTTAAGTTGGTGATGCCATCCCACCATCTCATCCTCTGTTATCCCCTTCTCCTCCCACCTTCAATCTTTCCCAGCATCAGGGTCTTTTCAAATGAGTCAGTTCTTCGCATTAGGTGGCCAAAGTATTGGAGTTTCAAATCCAGCATCAGTCCTTCCAGTGAATATTCAGGACTGATTTCCTTTAGGATGGACTGGTTGGATCTCCTTGCAGTCCAAGGGACTCTCAAGAGTCTTCTCCAATACCACACTTCAAAAGCATTAATTCTTTAGCGCTCAGCTTTCTTTACAGACCAAACTTCTCTTGTGCTTCAAAAAGTATATAAAATAGTACATTGTGGTATTTAGTATTATATATTTTTTAAAGAATATTCAAAAACTTTGTCCCAAATGAATTCAGATTGCCCCAGGTAATTCTTCTTTTGAGCCTTTGCTAAATGGTCGCCTATGCCTCTCCTGAGTTCTCCTTGTCTTCCAAACACTTCCTGGCTAACTTCTACTCATCTTCCAAGTCTCAGCCTTTGCTTCCTCCCCTGGGAAGTGGGCCTTGACTGAGAAGTGGTCAGGAGATAGCCTTGACATTCTCACTGCATCTATTGTTTATCCCTAGAGTTTTTCCTGAGCTCATGCAAAGAAACTGCCCTTTTACTTGGCTCTTGATCTTCACTGGCCCATGGCCTCCTTAGTGGCAGTTACTGCCTCTTCCTTACCTGGTACCTCCAACCACAGAGTCAGTACTTGGCACAAGATAGTTATCCAATAAACAAATGGACGTGGATGGACCTAGAGACTGTCATACAGAGTGAAGTAAGTCAGAAAGAAAAGAACCAATATAGTATATTAATGCATATATAGAGAATCTAGAAAAATGCTAGAGATAAATCTATTTGCAAAGTAGAAATAAAGACACAGGCAGAGAGAACAAACATATGGCCACCAAAGTGGGGCAAAGGGGGAAGGGTGAATTGGGAGATTGAGATATATACATATATATATACACACACACACACTATTGACACTTTGTAAAAACAGCTAATGAGAACCTACCGTGTGGCACAGGGCATGCATGCACATGTGCTCAGTCGTGTCCGAGTCTTTGCGACCCCGTGGACTGTAGCCTGCCAGGCTCCTCTGTCCATGGGATTTTCCAGGCAAGAGCCCTGGAGTGGGTTGCCATTTCCTCCTCCAGGGGATCCTTCCAACCCAGGGATCAAATCTGCGTCTCCTGTGTCTTGTGCATTGGCAGGTGGATTCTTTACCACTCTGAGCCACTGATACTGTGTAAAGATAGATGACCAAGGAGCTCCAACCAGGCCATTCTGAAGGAGGTCAGCCCTGGGTGTTCTTTGGAAGGAATGATGCTGAAGCTGAAACTCCAGTACTTTGGCCACCTCATGAGAAGAGTTGACTCATTGGAAAAGACTCTGATGCTGGGAGGGATTGGGGGCAGGAGGAGAAGGGGACGACCCAGGATGAGATGGCTGGATGGCATCACGGACTCGATGGACGTGAGTGTGAGTGAACTCCGGGAGTTGGTGATGGACAGGGAGGACTTGTGTGTTGCAATTCATGGGGTCGCAAAGAGTCAGATACAACTGAGCGACTGAACTGAAGGAGAACCTACTGCACAGCTCAGAGAGCTCTGCTCAGCTTCCTGCGGTGACCTAAATGGAAGGAAATCCAGAAGAGAGGGCATATCACGTGCGTATAGCTGATTCACATTGCTGTACAGTAGAAACTGCGGAGGAGGCAATGGCACCCCACTCCAGTACTCTTGCCTGGAAAATCCCATGGACGGAGGAGCCTGGTAGGCTGCAGTTCATGGGGCTGCTACGAGTTGGACATGACTGAAGCAACTTAGCAGCAGCAGCAGAAACTGACATAACATTGTAAAGCAACTAAACTTCAATGAAAAAAAATTTTTTAAAGAGTGAATCATGTCTTTCCTCAGGGTTGTCTCGTGTGAGACAGTCTCCGATCACCTAATCAGCTCTCCTCTGGTCAGTTAATATGACCATCTGGTCTACGTCACGGACACTGACATTGGTGAAAGGTGCTCCTTTTAATTGCAGGTCATTCCCGGTACCAATATCTAAACCCCAACTGGGCTGGCTGCAGTTCTTTGGTTCTCTTTGATTCTGTTTTTTTTTGTACAGATGAGCTACTTGGAAGCTTCAGTCTCAATCCTGACTTGTTAAACCTGACCATCTGTTGGGGAGGATTTTACTTTCAAGGAGAGCATCTGGGTCCCCGTTTAGTTACGGAGGTTAATAGACTTGATAACCTTTCTCTGTTCTTAGCAGGAAGCACTTCCTGGCACAGCTAGGAGGAGGAAGCTGAACTTTTCACTGGTTGTTATCAAATGCACGACTCCCCAGTTGGAGGCACTTTTATGTCCCATCTTAATACTCTTGTCTCTTAAAGTCAAGGCTCACAAGTTCATAGATGACATGCAGTCAAGAAGCTATCTCAGTTAAGATGAGGTTGTCATAGGTGATGAGGCAGGAGAATGAAGTGTAGCCCCAAAGATCCCAGGGCCAATCCTGGTTACGGACACTTAGTAACTAGCTGGGTGACCTGGGCCAAAATGTGGACCTCTGTTAGACTAGTTTCCTTACTTGAAAATAAGAAGAAAATATCTATCTTGCAGTTTTGGTGAGAACTGTAAAAGGCTTATTAAAGTGCCTAGCACAGTACCCAATCAGTGGTCATCATTATTCACAGCTTTCAGTTGGTTCCACTTTAGAGATTCTGCAGGAATTTCATGTACATTTCACTTGGTTCTCATAGCAATCCTGTTGTGGGTTGCATTTGCTGGGAAGCAGATTCTGTGATTAGTGGTTTAGTGGTTAGGATATTTATTATGAAGTATTCTTGAGATCAGCACCCAGGGAAGAGGGAGAAGAAAGCAGGATGAGGCAGAAGGAGAAGTTGAAGTGTGATGCCTGCCCTATGGCAGTTTTCGAAGACTCCACAGGCACTCTTGGAGCTGGAATTTGATGCTGAAGATTTGTCCTGAGTTGAGCCAAGAGGGCTGGGGTTTGCCCCATCCCTGAGTGAGGGTGCTTTGTGTTTGATGGGCAAGGGATCTTAGGCATGGACACTCTCTGCAAATGAGTGAGGCGATTGCCGAAGGAAATGGCAACTGAAGGGCTTCCATCAGCTGCCCTCCCAGCGGCTGGTCACAGTCCTTCACTACAGGAAGGTCTGGTTGCTGTGCCACACCCCTGGCTCAGAGTTCCTTTCCTAAATTAATGAGAAGAGCAAGTACATCTTTCAAATGAGATAAAAAGAAGTGTGTGTGTGTGTGTGTGTGTGTGTGTGTGTGTGTGTGTGTGTGCGCGCGGTATAGTGTGTTGAAATAGAAAGAAGAGAGAAAAAAGAGGAGAGAGAAGAGAATGCAATCTAACCCTTTTCTCACTTAGAAGCCTTTTGGAAACAAAGGAAGCTTGTTTTACAAATCACAACTTGCTTTAGGCAAGCCCTCTTTGAGCATGCACCTAATTCATCTTTCTCAGCTTCCCAAGGAGATGAAAGAGTCAGTCAAGAATCATATTTATCTTTGTTAAAAAATATTAAAGATTCATAACTATAGGATGAGCCCAGGAGGGAGGAAGCAGGTGTCAAACTAAGGACTGCACTGGAAAAAGTTAAACAGGAAAGGACGACTTTATGCAAGACTTCCAAGTGGAGAGAGACTATTCAGCTGGGTGTCGCAGGTGTTGAACATGAGTTTACAGAGATTTCTCTGGGGAATAAGATCTGGGATGGGGACACCATAGCCGTCTGTGTTTGCTAACTGACTTTACCCAAAGGAGAAGTGAACTTTCTCCTATCTTCATGACAGGAGGTGCTTTTACAACATGGAGTGAGTCACCCGCAGAAGTTAGGCTCCTATCCTCCCCCGAGACTGGAAGGTAGGAAGCTATCTCCTTGTGTGCACACTCAGTCGCTCAGTCATGTCCAGTTCTTTGTGACCCCATGGACTGCAGCTCACCAGGCTCTTCTGTCCACAGAATTCTCCAGGCAAGAACACTGGAGTGGGTAGTTGTTCCCTTCTCCAGGGGATCTTCCCGACCTAAGAACTGAACCCAGGTCTCCTGAATTACAGGTAGATTCTTTACTGTTTGCCACCATGGAAACCCAAGAATACTGGAGTGGGTTGCCATTCCCTTCTCCAGGGGATCTTCCCGACCCAGGGAATGAGCCAGAGTCTCCTTCATTGCAGGCGGATTCTTCACTAGCTGAGGTACAATGAAAGCCCGAGAGGCTTCTGCTGCTGCTGCTACTAAGTCGCTTCAGTCGTGTCCAACTCTGTGCGACCCCACAGATGGCTGCCCACCAGGCTCCCCCATCCCTGGGATTCTCCAGGCAAGAACACTGGAGTGGATTGCCATTTCCTTCTCCAATGCATGAAAGTGAAAAGTGAAAGTGAAGTTGCTCAGTCACGACCCCATGGACTGCAGCCCACCAGGCTCCTCCGTTCATGGATTTTCCAGGCAAGAGTACTGGAGTGGATTGCCATTGCCTTTTCCATGAGAGGCTTCTAAGGAGAATTAAATATATTTTTCAAAGGAGACAGAGAAAAAATTACAAATACTAGTTTTCTAAAGTAAATTGTCTAAAATAAGGGAGATAGGGACCTCTAATTAGGAAGAAAGTTGCCCAAAGTTCAGTCATGCTAACAGGAGCATTAAAGCTGCCTCGGTCAAAGATTTTCAAAGATCAAGAATCACAGTGGAATGCTTGGTTTTGACAAGTTGGGCCAATTAAATCTGCTCATAGCAAGCAGCACCCTGGGAGATGGGTCCTTGCTGAATTGCCTCAAGATGGATAATCAGCTGCTAGCCGCCCGAAAGGGTTTTTGTGAGTCAAGGTCCAACCAGGAAAGCAGAAAGCAGCAAGTATTCTAAATAAAATGGGTTATGCTACCTTATTTTTAGAAACCTTAGAAATAATAAAAGTAAATTACACTCATTGCATAAATTTTAGAAAATACAGACATGACGCTCACTGCTGACATTTTGATGTATATGTTTTAGTTATCCGCATCAATAATCTGAAGTTTCCCAGGTGTTGGAAGTCTGGAGGTACTGCTAGGCCTTCTTTATTATGAGAATGATTGAAGTTTCACTGACCTCCACTCTTTGAGTACTGGGGGCCCTTTGGCATCCCTTTTCTCTACTTCTCCCTCTTCCCTATGTCACTCAGGTATTTCTGGAGTCCCCATCAGAAAGGGGGCATTGCAGCTGTCAAATACGAGTGCAGAAACGATTCTCATGGGCATTTTCACTTCAAGCCCATATGGCTGCTTCTCATCCTGGAGAGGGGGTGGCCTGGGCTTGTGAAAGGGTGTTGCACTTCAGGGTGCCTTTCATGCAGCTCAGTGCTGCAAGGTAAGATGTGAGCTACATGATGATGAAACAGCCCTTTTGCTGGTCCCTTCCACAGTTTCCCAGAGACCAGAGCATGGGAAGGGGAGGAAGACAGAGACCTTTCCTACCTTCTCTGCCTAAGCTTTACCGTCTTCATGGCTCCAGCTCAGGCTGGACAAGCCCACTGTGGCCCCAGTCGCCTTGAGTGACCCAGTCCTTGGGCTCTGGTGTGGCCACGCCCCCTCCACGCGATCCTAGCGGTGCATACGGCATCCTGATTTCCTGATCTCCAACTGTTTCATCATCTCCTGTTTTCTCACAGCTGCTCTCTCTCTTATGCCACCAAATAGGAATTAAATGTCTCTGCTTAAAATATTTAGTCATTTCTCTTTTCCTTATTGGACTCTGACTGCTACAGACCATCTCTGGATAGCCAAACTGAAATCTAAGATGACCTTCATCTTTCAGGCTAGCTCTTTTTATCTCTGGGAAATCACACAGGGGAAATTTTTCTATAGCTTTAGAATCCCTCAGAATCCCAGCCACGAAGTGTGAGGGAGGTAGCTGTGTTTGCTGAATTAATAGTCTCCTCCTGGCTTTGCAGCAGAGACCGGAAGAGGAAAAGCTTGGGATCATCTGCGAACCTGTGCAGAGTTTCTTCTCTTTATTCAGTGGAAAAGGGGAGATAGCAATTTGATGGGCTACCCTAATAACTTTAAGATCCATCTGCAACAGCTATGGTTTAGACATAAATGCCATTTCAAATATGAGTGTGACTAACTTTTAAGAATGTAAGTAGCACCGTAATACTTAAAGGGATATATGAAAAAACAATTCTTTCTTATGATAGAAAAACATTCACTGTCACAAATACTGAAGACCACAGGAATATGCTGCAGTGAATAAATGGCTTGAATTTGTGCCCAGGTTTTAGTTCCTTCTTTCTGATCAATTTTCAAGGCAACTCTGCGCTTACTTTTTCCCCACAACATAATGAATACATTAAATTCAGTTCAATAAATAAATAAACTAGAGTTCAATTACGGAAAACTACAAGTAATTATTACTGCAAACGAGTTCTCATCATTTGTGGTGAACCAAGGCAAATGGTATTCAGGGAGGTTTATATAAAGTGTTTAACATAGTAGCTCTTGGTAAACATTAATTTCCTTTCCACTTAGACTGAAAATGCATCTTCTTGTTTTTGTTTTGCTTAAACCAATATTGAAATTATTTTTGTGTGCTCCGTCTCTTCTTTGCATATCCCCGCTGCCATAGCTTTTCTCAAGACTGTCATCCTCATAGCGGAGCATGGATGCGTGTAACCAATGCTCCCTTCTGATGCTCCTCTTCCCAGGCTTTCCTAGAGCACTCTGACCTGCCTTTCAGGGCCATTCATTTTGTGTGCATCACTTTGCAATATGCTTTTCTCCCTTGGGTGATCAGAAAAATCCCTCTGTTGTCCTGAAATTGGGAGTTTGCGGTTGACACATACACCCCTGCTATATTTAAAGTAGATAACCAGCAAGAACCTGCTGAATGCAACAGGGAACTCTGCTCAGTACTCCGTAGCAGCCTAAATGGGAAAAGAATTTGAAAAAGAATAGTGACATGTGTGTGCAGAGCTGAACCACTTTGCTGCACACCTGAAACTAACACAACATTGTTAATCAACTGCTTCGTTGTTGTTGTTCGCTAAGTTGTGTCCGACTCTTGGTGACCCCGTGAACTGCAGCACGCCAGGCTTCCTTGTCCTTCACTATCTCCTGAAGTTTGCTCAAATTCATGTCCACTGAGTTGGTAATGCTATCCGACTATCTCATCCTCTGCCACCCCCTTCTCCAGCTATGCTCCCATAAAGAAGAAAAATTAAAAATAAAATAAATGTGAAAGAAAAAAACAGGTTAATAGAAATTCGTTATAATGTAATAGCTAAGACTTGGACATAAATGCCATTTGAAATATAAGAGTGTGGCTGTCTTTTAGAAATGCTTTTTAGGATTAATGGATGTTCTCTATCTGAATAGCTGAGTCTGGAAGGCCTGACCACCCACTGTAAGAATCAGGAGGCTTAAAAGTGATTGGTGATTGTCTCTTTGGGGCTTCCTGAAGTTACTGGGCATGAGAAGAAAATTTCAGTTAGAATTGCTCTGTTTTGTTGGGGAGTATCATAAGAGTACCAGCCACATTTTCCCATTTACTTCGTGTCAGTTCCCTCAGACGTGGGTCTTGCTCTGTATGCACGTGTTTAATGAGTGAGTATCGCCTTTGTGTGCTTCTTCTTTGCTGCCTCTGGAGACAAGAGCCAAGATCTCCAGTGTAAGAACCATGCTTGGCTTTTGCTCTCCTGAACAGATCATCAGGCTAGAAGGACCTGGAGTTGAGACCCAGCTTCCGATCTTACTGACCCTGGCAGTCTTCGGCAGAACACTCACATATTTGTTTGACTCTTGGTACCTTTGTTTATGCCCCGGAGAAGGAAATGGCAACCCACACTGATATTCCTGCCTTGAGAATCCTATGGACAGAAGAGACCATGGGTCACGAAGAGTCAGACACATTTGAAGAACTTTGTTTATAAAATGGGAATAATTAATGTATTCCAAGTATTGCTGCTGCTGCTAAGTTGCTTCAGTTGTGTCTGACTCTGTGCGACCCCATAAAGGGGTCTACCAGGCTCCCCGGTCCCTGGGATTCTCCAGGCATGAACGCTGGAGTGGGTTGCCATTTCCTTCTCTAGGTATCACTAGATGCCTTCAGGATCTGGTCTGGTAATTACATATGCAAGAGTCATGTAAACTTGAGGAGTACAAAATCAAGTATAATGGGACATTATTAATTGGCAAAGAGCAAAATGTAAGATGAAAGATTGAGCAGTACCTACTGAAATAGTTTCTAATTCTTCGGACTGTCTGCCTCGTACTTCAGGGTCGTCTATACCGTCTTGTTTTTACCCTGGATTGAGCTCAGTGTCATTGAGCATCTCAGTGAGCATCTGTTTCATCTGCTTCATGGCCAACAACTACAATTTACATAAAAACAAGAGGGAATTCAAGGCAAGGAGAGGGTAGGTCCCCAAATCCCATGTCTCCCCATGGAAAACAGCCTCTCACTGTCTATCCACTCAAGGCCCCTCAGCCTGAGTATCCCTCTCTTGAGCCAGCCCCAAAGATAAATGCATTTGAAGATGAAAAATAATCACAAGGAAAAAATTGAAAACATTGAAGAAAAGAAAAACCAAAAATAAAATACCTGTACTGTGAAGAAAATTAAAGAAAAAAATCCCATTATCTCATTATCTAAAAAGTCTAACTCAAGCGTATTTGTTCACTTCTTTCAAAGTTATTGACAAGTTTTGAAGTATCTCAGCCTTCATCTACCAGAGAAAGAGTCTATGTTTTTAAGGTGAAGAATGCATATACAGCCCAGGAATCATAAGACTGTTTTATGTGTGGGAGAATTCTTTGTGATTTATCAGACAAATCCAGGCAACAGTTTATAGATACTCTATCCATTGTTAATAACAATTGCATATTTATTGTCTGTGTGTCTCAGGCATTGCTGGTGTATATAACACCACAATAACATAAATAAGCATTTACTCTATTAATTGGCTATTTTCTCTATACCTTGAGGAACCCTCTGGAAGAATTGTTGAGGAACAGCACATTGACAGAGTAAATCTTGACTGAATTTTTCACATAATACAGACACCACCAGCCAAGTTCATGAAGATATTAAAGTATAACCTCATATAAGTCATACACTTTTGAATTTTCATCTTATCTGATAAATGAGAATAATAATTAACTTGCTGATGATCACATTCCGTTCATCAGTTATTGAGACATTGATGAGACAGGATTATAGTTACAGGATTAAATGAGATTTTATTTCAAATCTGCTAGCACTGTGGTACCTTGTAGTTACCATATATGATAATTCTATTTTCTGCCATGATAACACACCCAGCTGATGTTTCTTTCCTCTCAAAATAACCCCTAACAGTCATTGGGCATCGATTGTATGGAACCATTTTGTTTTGGTAGTAAATGGGCAGGGTCTTTAGCAGCATATATAAGCTGCCCCATGTGTGTTTGACTCTGTGCCACCCCATGGACTGTGACCCACCAAGCTCCCCTGTCCATGGAAATTTTCAGGCAAGAACACTGGAGTGGCTTGCCAGTCCCTTCTCCAGGGCATTTTCCTGACCCACGGATTGAACCCGCGTCTCCTGAGTCTCCTGCATTGGCAAGTGGATTCTTTACCACGGCACCACCTGGGGGCCCATACAAACTGCATGGTGGGTAAACACACAGCTAGCATCCTGACTTTGACGACTAGCTCAGAAGATACCAAGGTGTTACCACAACTAGGGAATACATGCAAAAAGAGGAAAACTCACTCTTTATTGCCTCAGTCCCAAATCTTCATCAAATCCAATCTGAGCTTGACTATGGCAACACTCAAAAGCCTCTGTTTGGTACTAGAAGTTCTGTGTCCCTTTGTTTGAGTATTCTTGGGGTTTGTTTTGTTTTGTTTTGTTTTTGGCCAGTGGGGAGCAGGAAGTGGGTAGGCATGTCTGCCATTGGCAGTCTCTCTCCAACAGCCATCATAAAAGAGGGAAAGAGTATAGAAATCAAGCAGCTCCAAGAAGAGAGGATTGTGGTTCCATCTTTTTCTATTTAGAGTCTCTTTACTTCTCTCATACACACAAAACCAATGCCACCAACAAATGCATCTTCTGACAGACAGTGAAATGCTCTTTTTTCAGTGGTAAAGGAATAATGTTCTAATTTCTGCTTAAAGAAGCAAAGAGAGTGTGCCCTCCTACAGAGAAGTCTCACCATGGGCTGCTGCTGAGCTCACTGCTACCGCTCTGCCTGATCCCTTGGTAATTTGGATGGCCCAGCCAACCTCAACTTCCTCTCAAATCATTGTCTTTTGCAGAGTTGGCAGTTATAAATCCAAGTTCTTATTGAAATAGGACAGCATTTAAATGAAAAGCACTGCAAAAGTGTAAGCATACCTTTAACATTTCAAGTTTCAAGAACTTATTTTGCCTCCTCTGACATTCAAATGACGTATTTTTTAGAACAGTGATTTTCCACTCCCTTTGCATTTTTAAATTACCCGAGGCATTTGAAAAAATACAGATACCTGGGTTCTTCCCCTAGGGGCTTTTGCTAGTTGATCTAAGTGTGATCTGGTTCCATTTTTATTCCTCTGATATGATCAACCATCATCGATATGACATCATGGAGCTGGGGGCTGGGGTATACCTAAGACAGAACTTTAACGGCAGACAGCACCACCTTCTATCACATGGTCTTATGTCCATCTCTTAGCATCTCTGAACTTTCCTTTTCTCGCCTTAAAAATGAGAATACCAATATCTACTTGTTCTTTGACTGTGAGTTTCTTTGTCAGACTCAAACAAAATAAGAACTTTGAAAATACATTTTAAAACGTAATTAATGAGTGCATGCTCAGTGATGTCCAAAGCTTTGTGACTCCATGGACTGTAGCCCACCAGGCTCCTCTGTCCATGGGATTCTCCAGGCAAGAATACTGGAGTGGGTTGCCATGCCCTCCCCCAGGGGATCTTCCCAACCCAGGAATCAAACCCACAACTTCTGCATTGTAGGCAGATTCTTTACTGCTGAGCCTACAGGGAAGCCCAGTCTTTTAAAATGTAATACATGTCTTATTTGAAGATGTGTGTGGAAACTCAGATATTTTTAAAACATGCTGAGGCAGCTATCTGTTTCTTTTAACTACCCACCATCTATTTTTTTTTCTTGGAACTATAAGCATGAGAGGGACTTCCCAGGTAGCTCAGTGGTAAAGAACCTGCCTGCAATGCAGGAGACACAGGAGAAGCAGCTGTGGGAAGATCCCTGGGTCAGGAAGATCCCCTGGAGAAGGACATGGCAACCCACTCCAGTGTTCTGGCCTGGAGAATCCCATGGACAGAGGAGGTTGGTGGGCTGCAGTCCATAGGGTCGCAAAGAGTCAGACACGACTGAGCATGCACACAGATAACGTATTTAAGCAGGCAGCCAGACCTTGCTTTCACATGTGACCTAAACCGGGCCAGTGAGAGGGTCCCTTGCGAGAAAACTGGAGCGTTTCCGTGGCTGCGTTTCCCATCAGTTCTAGCTGCGGAGCTCCGATCTCTCTGCCCCGATCTATCCTTGTCGAGGTCTTGCTCCCGTCTTCAGAGGTGCTCCAGCTCCTCGGCATTTCCTAGCTTCACTCTCCACCCTCCTTTTGTCCTTACGTAACTGCAATGACTGTTCTTTACACTAAACTGAAACAATTCAGCCTTGGCCTTTAACAAGTGCCTCGTTTCCTTGGCGTATCTTCAAACACCTCTGTTCCCTGCAGACTCAAGCAGACTGAGGGCGCAGGGGGGTCCGGATGCTCGGTCCCCTTCACACCTGCTGGCTGACCTGACTTGTCTTCATTTCTTCGTTCTTCAGGGGCTTCTCTCAGCAAGGGACCTCGGGCCCCTCTTCTTAAAAGTGCCCACCTAGAGAGACAATGATTTCTTGGAAGCGGAGATTAGGAAACATCAGGAACTTCCTTGGTGTGTTTGACATTCAGTCAAGGAAAAATCGCTGTCGAGGTGACAGAGCAACCAGTAGGCACCAGTTTCTGACCTTAGACCCATCACTGCGTGACCTTGGACAAGCAACTTAACCTCTCTGGGTTCCGGCTCCAACCTCTGTAAGTGGAGCTCGTGAACTTATTGTATTTAAAAATTGACTGTTACAAGGTAAGTATGGATAACAGAAAATTTTAAGTGCTGAGTACTGATGCTGATGGTAAGAAAGGAGAAACTCAGCTCTGTACTTATTTTGAAGAATTGTTTTGTTTTGTTTTGTTTTGCTCTGTTTTAATTGGTTCCAGTAGCTGCATCAGATGGCCTGGAAACAAATGCTTTTTCAAATCAAAGTTCATTCCCCACACACACCCACTCAGGAGACAAGACACAGAGCTGTGTGTTGCTAAGGACTTTCCTATTTTATGTGTCTCCCTTTAGGGAAGGGATTTATTTTGTGACAAAGAGGATTTACAATTTGTAGGCTGTGGCCATCTTGGTTGAGAAAACTGTTCCTTTTTCTTGTTCTTTTGCACATATGCATTCATGGAAACACACACACACACACACCTGAGTTAATGTTAAATCTTTCACTAGTACCAATAGCAGAAAACTTCAGCACTTCCTATGCAAAAGTTGCCCCTTGTTAGCCGGCATAACACATCTTTGTGGACTCCTCAAAGAAAAGCTTTGCTTTAACAGCTGTGGCACTATATTTGGAGAATAGTAAAAGGACATGTCCTCAGTTTTCAACTTCCACACTTACAACCTAGTTTTTGTTGATTCTTATTCCAACCTGGAGAGAATACATGCACTGCAAAAGCCTATCTGAGTTTGATAAGGATGTATGGTGGGGTTATTAGTGGCTAACCCTCTCTACCTCCCCTGACACTTGCCTGGTAGAACATGTATTGATTCTGGTTGTTATTTGACAAGATGGTGTAACGGTTGCAGAACAGACATTGTTAGGAGCGTGGGGCTTAGAGAAATGCCCAGAGGGTTCTTTTGTCTGGAATTTAATTGGAGGGTATGGCAGAGTAGTCAGGAATTTGGGAAATGTGCATTTTTCTTAGGACAATGTTAATGTCTGAATGGCCTTGGGGAAAGAAAAGAGGCTTAAAAATGGAATATAAGAGGTTGTGTGGGCTTAATTTACCTAAGATTAAGCAAAAATCTGAGAGTCTGTGAAGACAAGAGACAGGAGGACTTGCATCTCAGACTGGTCTGCCAGATGTGTCTGACTTTATCTAGACATAATAGTTAATGTTTCTGACAGATGAAACATTTGGCTTCTATTGGCTTTGAGGCCTTGGAGGGGTTACATTACCAGTTTGAAGCTTTAAAGATGAGAATATACTATGTAAAATGCAGGTGCATTTCACCTAAGAGGAAGTTTCATAAATGTTATATACTACGAAGTGCACAATACCTCAAGGCTAATCCTGGAAAATGAGGTAGGTATTAATTAAGCCTGAATCCAGGCTCCTCGAATTTAACTTCCACTGCTACTTAACTTTTCCTCATCTGCAGAGTGGGGCTAAACGTGGTTATGCCGCATAAAATTTTTTGCATGAAAAATAAAGATGATACCTATGAAGCATTTAGGTAGTGTTCAGTAAGCATTAACTTTCATTCTAACAATTTTTTTTTCCCAGCAAACATGGCACATCCTCATGTGACCAAAGCATAAATATTATTTCAAATTCTTGTGGTTTATCATTTAAATGTGGAAATTCTTCATACTTTTTCAAATTAGGAGACATTTGCTAGGCTTGAAATTTTGTAAATAAAGTGAGAATGTGTTGCTAATTTGTATTAAATTATTTCAGATTTGCATAATTAAATTTTGCATGATTCCAATTTGCACAAAATGTGAGTTGCCCTGGATCTCACTGGATTGTCATGAGCATTAAGTATGCTGATAGACAGCAATTGGACACAGCCCAGAGCCTGGGGTTATTAATAACCATCTTCAGATAAAGAGGGTGTGGCACATATATGTGTTGGGACCAAACAGGAGCAAAGACAGGCTCTAAGGGACAGGCTAGGCCTAAGTTTTTAGTCTCTAGGAAAGCTGAGGCACTGGGAACTCCCACAGGCAGTGTAGCGCGGCAAGTCAGAAGGAATCCCCGTAGCCCCCGCCTGAGCCAGTCAAGAAAACCCCGCCTGCGCCAATCCGGATAGGGATGTGAGGTTTAAAAGTCCCACGTGCATACGGTTTAGCCAATCAGCGATGCTGTTACGGGAACAAAGAACCGTAGGTATAAAAGTAGATGTAATTCAGAGCTCGGGCTCTCGTCAAGACGCCGCTGCGCTGGATGAGACCAGAGCCCTAGCTCGAGCTAGCAAATAAAACCCCTTTGTGCGTTTGCATTGCTGTAGATGTCTTATTCTCTCAGTTTTGGGGACATGGCCTTTGGGCATAACATATGTAATAAAATGGAATCTTACTCAGTCATCAAACAGAATGAAATAATGCCATTTGCAGCAGTGTGGATGGACCTAGAAATTACCATGCTAAGTGAAGAAAGTCAGAGAGAAAGACAAATATAACTTATATATGGGATCTAAAGTGCAGTACAGATGAACTCATCTATCAAACACAAACAGACTCATAGACATAGAAAACAGACATGTGACTGCCAAAGGGCAGGGAGGTAAAGAAGGAAAGGACTGGGAGTCTGGAATTCAGTTCAGTTCAGTTCAGTTGCTCAGTCGTGTCCAACTCTTTGCAACCCCATGAATCGCAGCACGCCAGGCCTCCCTGTCCATCACGATCTCCCGGAGTTCACTCAGACTCATGTCCATCGAGTCCGTGATGCCATCCAGCCATCTCATCCTCGGTCGTCCCCTTCTCCTCCTGCCCCCAATCCCTCCCAGCATCAGAGTCTTTTCCAATGAGTCAACTCTTCACATGAGGTGGCCAAAGTACTGGAGTTTCAGCTTCAGCATCATTCCTTCCAAAGAAATCCCAGGGTTGAGCTCCTTCAGAATGGACTGGTTGGATCTCCTTGCAGTCCAAGGGACTCTCAAGAGTCTTCTCCAACACCACAGTTCAAAAGCATCAGTTCTTTGGTGCTCAGCCTTCTTCACAGTCCAACTCTCACATCCATACATGACTACAGGAAAAACCATAGCCTTGACTAGATGGACCTTAGTCGGCAAAGTAATGTCTCTGCTTTTGAATATGCTATCTAGGTTGGTCATAACTTTTCTTCCAAGGAGTAAGCGTCTTTTAATTTCATGGCTGCAGTCACCATCTGCAGTGATTCTGGAGCCCAAAATATAAAGTCTGACACTGTTTCCACTGTTTCCCCATCTATTTCCCATGAAGTGATGGGACCAGATGCCATGATCTTTGTTTTCTGAATGTTGAGCTTCAGGCCAACTTTTTCGCTCTTCTCTTTCACTTTCATCAAGAGGCTTTTTAGCTCCTCTTCACTTTGTACCATAAGGGTGGTGTCATCTGCATATCTGAGGTGTTTGATATGTCTCCCAGCAATCTTGATTCCAGCTTGTGTTTCTTCCAGTCCAGCGTTTCTCATGATGTACTCTGCATATAAGTTAAATAAGCAGGGTGACAATATACAGCCTTGATGTACTCCTTTTCCTATTTGGAACCAGTCTGTTGTTCCATGTCCAGTTCTAACTGTTGCTTCCTGACCTGAATACAGATTTCTCAAGAGGCAGGTCAGGTGGTCTGGTATTCCCATCTCTTTCAGAATTTTCCATAGTTTATTGTGATCCACACAGTCAAAGGCTTTGCAATAGTCAATAAAGCAGAAATAGATCTTTTTCTGACACTCTCTTGCTTTTTCATGATCCAGCAGATGTTGACAATTTGATCTCTGGTTCCTTTGCCTTTTCTAAAACCAGCTTGAACATCAGGGAGTTCACGATTCATGTATTGCTGAAGCCTGGCTTGGAGAATTTTGAGCATTACTTTACTAGCATGTGAGATGAGTGCAATTGTGCGGTAGTTTGAACATTCTTTTGCATTGCCTTTCTTTGGGATTGAAATGAAAACTCACTTTTTCCAATCCTGTGGCCACTGCTGAATTTTCCAAATTTGCTCGCATATTGAATGCAGCACTTTCACAGCATCATCTTTCAGGATTTGAAACAGCTCAATTGGAATTCCATCACCTCCACTAGCTTTGTTCTTAGTGATGCTTTCTAAGGCCCACTTGACTTCACATTTCAAGATGTCTGGTTCTAGATTAGTGATCACATCATCATGACCATACTCACAGAAAACTAGTCAATCTAATCACACTAGGACCACAGCCTTGTCTAACTCAATGAAACTAAGCCATGCCTGCAGGGCAACCCAAGACGGGTGGGTTATGGTCGAGAGGTCTGACAGAATGTGGTCTACTGGAGAAGGGAATGGCAAGCCACTTCAGTATTCTTGCCTTGAGAACCCCATGAACAGTATGAAAAGGCAATATGATAGGATACCAAAAGAGGAACTCCCCAGGTCATTAGGTGCCCAATATGCTACTGGAGATCAGAGGAGAAATAACTACAGAAAGAACGAAGGGATGGAGCCAAAGCAAAAGCAATACCCAGTTGTGGATGTGACTGGTGATAGAAGCAAGATCCGATGCTGTAAAGAGCAATGTTGCATAGGAACCTGGAATGTCAGGT
Organism: Capra hircus; assembly: GCF_001704415.2. NCBI lineage: Eukaryota > Metazoa > Chordata > Mammalia > Artiodactyla > Bovidae > Capra > Capra hircus. The sequence goes on along the minus strand of NC_030834.1, from coordinate 6,445,353 downwards.
CCATGAATCAAGGCAAATTGGAAGTGGTCAAACAAGAGATGGCAAGGGTGAACCTCGACGTTCTAGGAATCAGCAAACTAAAATGGACTGGAATGGGTGAATTTAACTCAGATGACCATTATATCTACTACTGAGGGCAGGAATCCCTCAGAAGAAATGGAGTAGCCATCATGGTCAGCAAAAGAGTCTGAAATGCAGTACTTGGATATAATCTCAAAAATGACAGAATGATCTCTGTTCGTCTCCAAGGCAAACCATTCAATATCACAGTTATCCAAGTCTATGCCCCAACTAGTAACGCTAAATAAGCTGAAGTTGAACGGTTTTATGAAGACCCACAAACATTTTAGAACTAACACCCAAAAAAGATGTCCTTTTCATTATAGGGGACTGGAATGCAAAAGTAGGAAGTCAAGAAACACCTGGAGTAACAGGCAAATTTGGCCTTGGAATGAGGAATGAAGCAGGACAAAGACTAATAGAGTTTTGCCAAAAAAATGCACTGGTCATAGCAAACACCCTCTTCCAACAACACAAGAGAACACTCTACACATGGACATCACCAGAAGGTCAACACCAAAATCAGATTGATTATATTCTCTGCAGCCAAAGATGGAGAAGCTCTATACAGTCAACAAAAACAAGACCAGGAGCTGACTGTGGCTCAGATCATGAACTCCTGATTACCAAATTCAGACTTAAATTGAAGAAAGTAGGGAAAACAGCTAGACCATTCAGGTATGACCTAAATCAAATCCCTTCTCACTTCAGTGGAAGTGAGAAATAGATTTAAGGGCCTAGATCTGATAGATAGAGTGCCTGATGAACTATGAACTGAGGTTCGTGACATTGTACAGGAGACAGGGATCAAGACCATTCCCATGGAAAAGAAATGCAAAAAAGCAAAATGGCTGTCTGTGGAGGCCTTACAAATAGCTGTGAAGAGAAGAGAGGTGAAGCAAAGGAGATAAGGAAAGATATAGGCATCTATAGTGTGCAGAGTTCCAGAGAATAGCAAGAAGAGATAAGAAAGCCCTCTTCAGCAATCAATGCAAAGAAATAGAGGAAAACAACAGAATGGGAAAGACTAGAGATCTCTTCAAGAAAATTAGAGATACCAAGGGAACATTTCATGCAAAGATGGGCTCGATAAAGGACAGAAATGGTATGGACCTAACAGAAGCAGAAGATATTAAGAAGAGGTGGCAAGAATACACGGAAGAACTGTACAAAAAAGAGTCTGGAATTAGCAGATACAAAATATCATACATAAAATGGATACACGACAATGTCCTAGTATATATTTAACAGGGAAATATATTCAACAAGAACGTGAAAATTATATATATAATAATACATAATGTATAATATATACTATGTAATTAATATAATATAATATATAATATTTATATATTATGTAATTAAAATAATTATGATTATGAACATAATTATGAATAATATATGTTATATATGTTGTATAACATATACTACATATTATATAGTATACATACATACTATATATACAACATTATATATCATATATTACATATCCTATATAATTATATGTCACATATAATATATGACATATAATTAATATATAGTTAATATATAATACAATTAATTTATAATTTATAATGTATACTATATAATTAATATATTATATAATATATACAATATATAATATACCGAATATAACATAATTATAATTATGAATGTAATTATGAATATAATTGCAAATATATAAATTCTATATTATATAGTATCATTATAGCCTATATTATATCATAGTATATTCTATATTCAGTTCAGTTCAGTCACTCAGTCGTGTCCGACTCTTTGCGACCCCATGAATCGCAGCACACCAGGCCTCCCTGTCCATCACGATCTCCCGGAGTTCACTCAAACTCATGTCCATCGAGTCCGTGATGCCATCCAGCCATCTCATCCTCTGTCGTCCCCTTCTCCTCCTGCCCCCAATCCCTCCCAGCATCAGAGTCTTTTCCAATGAGTCAACTCTTTGCATGAGGTGGCCAAAGTACTGGAGTTTCAGCTTCAGCATCATTCCTTCCAAAGAAATCCCAGGGCAGATCTCCTTCAGAATGGACTGGTTGGATCTCCTTGCAGTCCAAGGGACTCTCAAGAGTCTTCTCCAACACCACAGTTCAAAAGCATCAATTCTTTGGCGCTCAGCCTTCTTCACAGTCCAACTCTCACATCCATACATGACTACTGGAAAAACCATAGCCTCGACTAGACGGACCTTAGTCAGCAAAGCAATGTCTCTGCTTTTGAATATGCTATCTAGGTTGGTCATAACTTTTCTTCTAAGGAGTAAGCATCTTTTAATTTCATGGCTGCAGTCACCATCTGCAGTGATTTTGGAGTCCCCCAAAATAAAGCCTGCCCCTGTTTCTACTGTTTCCCCATCTATTCCCCATGAAGTGATGGAACTGGATGCCATGATGTTCATTTTCTGAGTGTTGAGCTTTAAGCCAACTTTTTCACTCTCCTCTTTCACTTTCATCAAGAGGCTTTTTAGCTTCTCTTCACTATATTATATCATATTATATTATATATAATTATATATATAATGTATTATATTATATATTATATAATATATATTATATAATTATATATATACAATATATACACATTATTATGTATCATATATAATATATAAAGTATATAATTACATATGATATATAATTATATAATGTATAATATATTATAATTATATTATACATTTTACATAATAAATATATATTATATAACATTTGTAATATATATAAATATATAATATAAATATATTATAATTCATATATTATATACACTATAAATATATATTATATATTTATATTATATATTATATATTTATATAATACATTATATATTTTATTATTATATTATAATATATAATCTACTATATTATATATAGTAGATTATATTATAAGGAACAAGTAATTCTAGAGAAGTTGTTTGGCTTCCAAAGTTATGCAAACCATGTTATATTATATTATATATGTTCATTATATTATATTATACATATTATTTATAATATATAAGATTATATATTATATATAATTATATAATATATAATATATTAGTATTTAAAAATATTATTATTATTGTATACATACATATAAATATTATATAATATAACTAATATAATTATGTGATATTATTTTAAATATAAAATATTATCTTTATTATTAATTAATATTATATTAATATTATTATTGAAATGTATAAGCTTCCTAGGTGGCACAATGGTAAAGAATCCATCTGTCAATGAAGGAGATGCAAGCAATGTGGGTTCCATGCCTGGGTTGAGAAGATCCCCTGGAGTAGGAAAATGGCAACCTACTCCAGTACTGTTGTCTGGAAATTCCCATGGATGGAAGAGCTTGGTGGGCTGCAGTCCATATTGTTGCAAAGAGTCAAGTGTGACTGAGTGACTAACACTTTCACCTTCATGTTAGAGCTACTGGGAAAACAATGACCCCTCCAAGATTCCAGAAAAACAAATGATTTTTAATGAACTATCATAGTCCCATTGGTCTATATCAGTTGCCAGTTGCAAAAATTAAAGACCAAAATGCATTTTATCAACAAAATATCAAATATTAGCCCATGTTCAGTTCAGATAGTTTTAAAAATAAGCAGTAAACAGTTTGCAGCAAAAATGCAACCATCAGATAGTGAAATCAAGCATACAAGGATAGCGAAAGCAGATTAATTCAAAGCCTAGGAGTACCTAGAAAATTTTATGGAAATTAAGTCTGGTTCTTGAAGAGCTCTCTAGTCTTTCCTATTCTGTTGTTTTCCTCTATTTCTTTGCATTGATCGCTGAAGAAGGCTTTCTTATCTCTCTTGCAATTCTTTGGAACTCTGCATTCAGATGCTTATAAATTAGAGATACCAAGCGAGCATTTCATGCAAAGATGGGCTCGATAAAGGACAGAAATGGTCTGGACCTAACAGAAGCAGAAGATATTAAGAAGAGGTGGCAAGAATACATGGAAGAACTGTACAAAATAGATCTTCACGACCCAGATAATCATGATGATGTGATCACTAGAGCCAGACATCTTGGAATGTGAAGTCAAGTGGGCCTTAGAAAGCATCACTAAGAACAAAGCTAGTGGAGGTGATGGAATTCCAGTTGAGCTGTTTCAAATCCTGAAAGATGATGTTGCGAAAGTGCGGCACTCAATATGCCAGCAAATTTGGAAAACCCAGCAGTGGCCACAGGACTGGAAAAGGTCAGTTTTCATTCCAATCCCAAAGAAAGGCAATGCCAAAGAATGCTCAAACTACTGCACAATTGCACTCATCTCACATGCTAGTAAAGTAATGCTCAAAATTCTCCAAGCCAGACTTCAGCAACACATGAACCGTGAACTCCCTGATGTTCAAGCTGGTTTTAGAAAAGGCAGAGGAACCAGAGATCGAATTGCCAACATCTGCTGGATCATGGAAAAAGCAAGAGAGTTCCAGAGAAACATCTATTTCTGCCTTGTTGACTATGCCAAAGCCTTTGCCTGTGTGGATCACAATAAACTGGAAAATTCTGAAAGAGATGGGAATACCAGACCACCTGACCTGCCTCTTGAGAAATCTGTATGCAGGTCAGGAAGCAACAGTTAGAACTGGACATGGAACAACAGACTGGTTCCAAATAGGAAAAGGAGTACATCAAGGCTGTATATTGTCACCCTGCTTATTTAACTTAAATGCAGAATACATCATGAGAAACGCTGGACTGGAAGAAACACAAGCTGGAATCAAGATTGCCAGGAGAAATATCAAACACCTCAGATATGCAGATGACACCACCCTTATGGTACAAAGTGAAGAGGAGCTAAAAACCTCTTGATGAAAGTGAAAGAGGAGAGTGAAAAAGTTGGCTTAAAGCTCAACATTCAGAAAACGAAGATCATGGCATCTGGTCCCATCACTTCACAGGAAACAGATGGGGAAACAGTGAAAACAGTGTCAGACTTTATTTTTTGGGGCTCCAGAATCACTGCAGATGGTGACTGCAGCCATGAAATTAAAAGACGCTTACTCCTTGGAAGAAAAGTGATGACCAACCTAGATAGTATATCCAAAAGCAGAGACATTACTTTGCCGACTAAGGTCCATCTAGTCAAGGCTAAGGTTTTTCCTGTAGTCATGTATGAATGTGAGAGTTGAACTGTGAAGAAGGCTGAGCACCAAAGAACTGATGCTTTTGAACTGTGGTGTTGGAGAAGACTCTTGAGAGTCCCTTGGACTGTAAGGAGATCCAACCAGTCCATTCTGAAGGAGCTCAACCCTGGGATTTCTTTGGAAGGAATGATGCTGAAGCTGAAACTCCAATACTTTGGCCACCTCATGTGAAGAGTTAACTCATTGGAAAAGACTCTGATGCTGGGAGGGATTGGGGGCAGGAGGAGAAGGGGACGACCGAGGATGAGATGGCTGGATGGCATCACGGACTTGATGGACATGAGTCTGAGTGAACTCTGGGAGATGGTGATGGACAGGGACACCTGGCATGCTGCAATTCGTGGGGTCGCAAAGAGTCAGACATGACTGAGCGACTGAACTGAACTGAACTGAAGTCTGGTTCAGTCCATAATTTTGATTCTATAAGAGTAACATGGTTTGCATAACTTTGGAAGCCAAACAACTTCTCTAGAATTACTTGTTCATTTATCTACTCAAGAAATATTCTATGCTTTTCTGCTATGTGCTACGTGCTTCTGCTAGGGATATAGCAGAAGTCAAGAAGGATATTCTCAGCAGCTGGCCAATGTTACCCAGGACACCAAACCACTCACTCTGTTGTGTAAACATGGCTATACAGGAAGGCAAGTGTAAGTTGCTCATGTTGGGTGTAGAAGAAAGGCATTGGAGAATAACTTAGGGACATGCGTAGCTGACCCTTGAGTGCAGAGTAGATGAAAACTGGCTGACGTTGGGTAGGTTAGTGTAATGAATAAATCATGGTGAAATAGCCCAGGAGACAGACAGAATGATCTGAGAGTCTTGGATGGGTTGTCTTTGGATTAGAACATCTGAACAGGCTGCTGTTTAAGTATCAGTGTTTTTATTCTCTGAGTGGTGAGAACAAGGAGTCAGTCAACAGGGAAACACTCCAAAAAGCTTCATCTTGATGTTAAACATCTTGCTTAGATGCTAAACATCTAAACTCCAAACGAGTTTCATTGTCTAGAGAGCTCCCATTTCTGAAGGATGGAATAGGCTTTCCAGTGACTTCTGGCTTCTTGGTAAGCAGGACATCCTCTTAAATGACAACCTGGGATCCAGTGGCAGAATATGAACACTGATATAGTTTTCATTTGAGAATAGCTCTCTTGTATGACATTAAGACCTCTCTGAAAACGTTGACTTCCCTTCAATGTAGAGACCAGACAGTATGTTTGATTTCCAGGACTAATGAACAGTTTTCTTTTCTCCTCCTTCTCTTGTTACAAGAATCTTAAAAGGTATTTTCAAACCAAAGGATATAATAGAAGGCAATCTTGCAAATAAATTTCTGGTGCATGTTTCATTAATACCTTTTAGTGACAATGGAAAAGAATGGTGTCAGAGTGTAATTTCACTTACAAAGTCAAGCAGAAAATGAAGTTCTCATCAGGGGAGTCTGTATCAGTGTGCATGACTGTTCAGAGGCCAGCTTTTGAAACCACAGGAGTCAGTTCAGAGGAGCATTAAATTACTACCAAAAAAAAAAAAAACCCCCACAATTTGCTTCAATAAATAGTGGTGGGGAGGCTATTGCATGACACCCAAACTTTTAAAAAGGTTTTTTTTTTTAATAAAAGATAATTTTAAAGCCATTACAATGCTATACTAGTCCTAATTTCCTGGGTCACCATTGGTAGCCAACTACTCATCACTAAAGGTTTTAAAAATGTGTAAGAATATTTATATTAGTGATGGGAAAGTGGTTAATAATTACTAATAATTAATGCATATGACAAGGTTTGCTAAAGGCAAGGCAGAACTCTATCTGAGTTTCGCTTATAGCATGAAAAAGTCTTTTTGGAAATGGTTTTGGTTTTTCGATCCTTACTCTCCGGATTGAAATCTCACCTCTGACATTTATAGGCTGTGTGGCCTGGGACAGTTTGCCAAACATTTTGAGTCTCAACTTTCTTATTTGGAAAATAGAAAAAAAAAAAAAAAACACCTAGCATCTATCTCATAATTTTGCAGTTGAGACAAGTGAGATGGTCCATAAAATACTGTAAGGGCTCTCCAGCAGCTTAGTGCTTTGGTCCTCAGAGAATGAGGCAAACGGCTTACGGAGCATCTCCACGCCCTCAAGGACAGTTCACATAAATGTAGAATAAATGATCAAAGTCAAGAGAAAAGAATGTGAAAATGAGCTAGATTTAGAACAGAGTGCATGTATGTTCACATTAAGATTCATTTCTGTGACTTTCACGAAACTGATTTTGACCACATAGTTTTTACCATAAGTTTTAATGAGCTTCTTCAAAGTTCCGAGATTCTTAGACTATACTGGGTTGCAACTATCCTTTTCTGTGACTTTTTTCCCCCAGTTGTTTGGTCAAAATCATGTTCAAATAATTCCAGTTATATTTTGCCTTGTTTATTTGCTTAGGTTGTTTTTTGCTCCTTTGCATGTTGTGAAACATAGACCAAATTTTAGGGGCATCAGAGCAGCCTTTCTCCACGAATGCCGTCACAGCACTCTAAAAAGCTGAAGATCAGTTGAGAGATCTTGCCCCGTGGAAAGCCTTCGGATGGATTCTTTTACACTAGGGATAAGATCTGAGCTTCGTATCCTGGACAGATGGGGCTCCTGCCTCTCCCTG